>NC_088125.1:0-2901504 GCF_036370855.1 Dromaius novaehollandiae | reverse complement strand
GCCCTGCCCCCCCCCAACCCTCCCAGCTGCCCCAGCCCCCCCCCTTGGCCCTCCCTGGCCCCCCCGGCTGCCCTGCCCCCCCCCAACCCTCCCAGCTGCCCCAGCCCCCCCCCCCTTGGCCCTCCCAGCCCCCCCTCACCCCCCCGGCTGCCCTGGCCCCCCCCAACCCTCCCAGCTGCCCCAGCCCCCCCCCCTTGGCCCTCCCTGGCCCCCCCGGCTGCCCTGGCCCCCCCCAACCCTCCCAGCTGCCCCAGGACCCCCCCCTTGGCCCTCCTGGCCCCCCCAGCCACCGGCCCCCCCCAACCCTCCCAGCTGCCCCAGCCCCCCCCCTTGGCCCTCCCAGCCCCCCCCGGCCCCCCCGGCTGCCCTGGCCCCCCCCAACCCTCCCAGCTGCCCCAGCCCCCCCCCGGCCCCCCCCAGCCCCGCTCACCAGCTCGGGGGGGCCGCGCGCCTTCCGGGGCCGCCCCAGCAGCGGGTTGGGCTTCCCGGCCACCCCGTCGCGGTGCCGCCGGCTGGAGATGTGCTGGGGGGGGGGACACGTCTTGGGGGGGGGCAGCACCCCCGGGGGGGCGCACGGAGGCCGGGGGGGGCCCTGCAGGACTTGGGGGGGGTCCGGGGGGGGTCCTGGAGGGTCAAGGAGGATCTGGGGGATCTCGGGGGGGCCTAGGGGCACTTTGGGGGGGCTGGGGGGGCCCAGGGAGGCTTGGGGGGGGGTCTCGGGGGGCCTGAGGATCCTAGAGATGCTTGGGGGGGGGCTTGCGGGGCGGGGGGGTCCCAGGGAGGCTTTGGGGGGGTCTTGGGGGGGCTTGAGGGTCCTAGGGGCCCTTTG
This sequence comes from Dromaius novaehollandiae, assembly GCF_036370855.1. Lineage (NCBI taxonomy): Eukaryota > Metazoa > Chordata > Aves > Casuariiformes > Dromaiidae > Dromaius > Dromaius novaehollandiae. The sequence continues at coordinate 2,900,675 of NC_088125.1, read as the reverse complement.
GGGGGGGGTCTTGGGGGGTTGGGGGATCCCAGGGGGGATTTGGGGGGGTCTCGGGGGGCCCTGAGGGTCCTAGGGGCCCTTTGGGGGGGCTGGGGGGTCCCTAGGACGATTTGGGGGGGCCCTGAGGGTCCTAGGGGCCCTTTGAGGGGGGGTCTTGGGGGCTGGGGGGTCCCAGGGAGGCTTTGGGGGGGCCCAGAGGGAGTCACAGGGGACCGGGGGGGGGGGTCGCGGGGATGTGGGGGTCTCACAAGGGATTTGGGGGGCTGGGGGGGGTCATGGGGGATTTGGGGGGGCTCGTGGGGATGTGGGGGGGGCCGTGGGGGGGCTGTGGGGTCTTGTGGGGCAGTGGGGGGGCTCGTGGGGGATTTGGGGGGCTCACGCGGGCTGTGGGGGGGCCATGGGGACCCAGGGGGGGTCACAGGGGATGTGGGGGACCCGGGGGGGGCTCGTGACAGATGTGGGGGGCTGGGGGGGCCGCGGCGGATTTGGGGGGGCCGAGGGGGCTCGCGGGGGATTTGGGGGGCCGTGGGGGATGTGGGGGGGGGCTCTCGGGGCCGTGGGGGCTCACCGGGCTGTGGGGGGGCCATGGGGGGGGCTCGCAGGGCTGTGGGGGGGCTCTTGGGGCTGGGGGGGGGCCGTGGGGCTGGGGGGGGGGCCGTGGTGGGCTCGTGGGGCGTATGGCGGGGGCTCTTGGGGCCATGGGGGGGCCATGGGGGTGGTGGGGAATTGGGGGGGCCGTGGAGATGTGGGGGGGCTCTGGGGGGCTCTCGGGGCCGTGGGGGGCTCCGGGGGGGCCTGGGGGGGCTGTGGGGGGGTCCGGGGGGCTGCGGGGGGGCTCTGGGGGGCTCTCGGGGCCGTGGGGGCTCTGGGGGGTCCCGGGGGGCCGTGGGGGGGTCCGGGGGACCCTGGGGGGCTCTCGGGGCCGTGGGGGGCTCCGGGGGGGCCCGGGGGGGCTGGGGGGGGGTCTGGGGGACCCTGGGGGGGCTCCGGGGGGGCCCGGGGGGCTGTGGGGGGTCTGGGGGACCCTGGGGGGGCTCTGGGGGGCTCTCGGGGCCGTGGGGGGCTCCGGGGGGGCCCGGGGGGGCTGTGGGGGGTCTGGGGGACCCTGGGGGGGCTCCGGGGGGGCCCGGGGGCTGTGGGGGGGTCTGGGGGACCCTGGGGGGGCTCTGGGGGGCTCTCGGGGCCGTGGGGGGCTCCGGGGGGGCCCGGGGGGGCCGTGGGGGGCTCCGGGGGGGCCCGGGGGGGTCCGGGGGGGGGCCGGTACCTGCTTGAGCTGGGCCTCGGAGTTGACGCGGACGTTGCAGACGCGGCAGTGGAAGGCGCGGGGGGGCAGCGCCGAGGGGGGGCCGCCCGCCCCCGCCCCCCCCCGCGGGCAGGCCCGGATGGGCCCCAGCCCGCTGCGCGCCTCCAGGATGGTGCGGTGCTTCGTGCCTGGGGGGGGGGGGGGACAGTCCCCTTAACCCCCCCGCCACCCCCCCCGGTGTCCCCGAACCCCCCCGCAGCGTCCCCAACCCCCCCCAGGGTCACTGACCCCCCCCGCAGGGTCCCCATCCCCCCTCATGCCACCGCCCCCCCCAGTGTCCTCAACCCCCCGGTACCCCTGACCCCCCCCCAGGGTCCCCGACCCCCCCACAGATACCCCAACCCCCCCTTGCCACCCCCCCAGGGTCCCCAACCCCCCCTGCCACCCCCTGATGTCCCTGACCCCCCCCGCAGGGTCCCCATCCCCCCTCATGCCACCCCCCCCCACAGTGTCCCCAACCCCCCCGGCACCCCTGACCCCCCCCCCCAGTGTCCCCGATCCCCCCACAGATACCCCAACCCCCCCTTGCCACCCCCCAGTGTCCCTGACCCCCCCGCAGGGTCCCCAACCCCCCCACAGCCATCCCAATCCCCCCCTTGCCACCCCCCCAGGGTCCCCAACCCCCCCTGCCACCCCCTGATGTCCCTGACCCCCCCGCAGGGTCCCCATCCCCCCTCATGCCACCCCCCCCCACAGTGTCCCCAACCCCCCAGCACCCCTGACCCCCCCCAGTGTCCCCGATCCCCCCACAGATACCCCAACCCCCCCTTGCCACCCCCCCAGTGTCCCCAACCCCCCCAGCACCCCTGACCCCCCCCAGTGTCCCCGACCCCCCCACAGATACCCCAACCCCCCCTTGCCACCCCCCCAGTGTCCCCAACCCCCCCAGCACCCCTGACCCCCCCCCAGTGTCCCCGACCCCCCCACAGCCACCCCAACCCCCCCATGCCACCCCCCCAGTGTCCCCAACCCCCCCCACAGGGTCCCCAACCCCCCTCACAGCCACCTCAACTCCCCCCCCCACATCACCCCAGCGTCCCCACCCCCTTGTGCCACCCCCCAGTGTCCCCAAACCTGCTATGCCACCCCCCCATGTCCCCAACCCCCCCATGCCACCCCCCTGATGTCCCCAACATCCTACCACGGTGTCCCCAACCCCCCCATGCCACTTGCCCACCATCCCCACCCCCCCCAGGGTCCCCAACCCCCCCCCATGCCACTCTGGTGTCCCCAACCCCCCCGTGCCACCCCTTCCGGTGTCCCCAACCCCCCCGCTAGGGCCACTCCGTGTCCCTGTGCCCCCCAGTGTCCCCAACCCCCCCACCCATGCCATATCCCCCCACCGGGGTCACCCTGATGTCCCCACACCCCCCGTGCCACCTCCAGTGTCCCCACAGACCCCACTGTCCCCCCAGTGTCCCCACGTGTCCTGCATCCCCAATGCCCCCCCTCCTGCCCCCCGGGTCCCTGTGCCCCCTACGGCCCCCAGTGTCCCTGGGTCCCCCTGGGGTCCCCAAGGTCCGTGTCCCCCCCGGTGTCCCTCTGTCCCCCCTGTCCCTGTGTCCCCCCGTGTCCCTGGGGTCCCCAGTGTCCCTCCTAGTGTCCTCGTGTCCCCCCGGGGTCCCCGGGGTCCCTACAGTCTCTGCCCCCCCCAACCCAACGTCCCCCAGTGTCCCCAGGGTCTCTGTCCCCCCCAGTGTCACCGTGTCCCCCCATGTCCCTGTGCCCAGCACCTCTATGTCCCCCCCAGTGTCCCTCAGTGTCCCCACAGTCTGTCTGCCCCAGTGTCCCTCTGTCCCCACTGTCCCCATGGTCCGCGTCCCCCCCAGTGCCACTATGTCCCCCAGTGTCCCCACATCCCCCAGTGTCCCATGGTCCGTGTCCCCCCCCAGCGTCCCTCTGTCCCCCGTATCCCTGTGTCCCCCAGTGTCCCCACATCCCCCAGTGTCCCCACAGTCTGTGTCCCCCCCAGTGCCACTATGTCCCCCAGTGTCCCCACATCCCCCCGTGTCCCCATGGTCTCTGTCTCCCCCGTGTCCCCATGGTCCGTGTCCCCCCGGTGTCCCTCTGTCCCCCCGTGTCCCTGGAGTCCCCACTGTCTGTGTCCCCCTCCTCCGTGCCCTATGTCCCCCCGTGTCCCCGTGTCCCCCCCGTGTCCCCACCTTTGTTGTGGGCCTCCAGCTGGGACAGGGAGTTGACGGCCACCTTGCAGAGGCCGCAGTACAGCAGCCGCTTCGCCTTCTCCTCCTCCGCCTGCGTCCCCGTTGTCACCGTCCCCGTCACCGCTGCCACCGTCCCCGCCGTCCCCGTCCCTGCTGTCCCCTCCCCGGGTGCTGCCGCCGCCGGGGGCTGCTCGGGTGCCGGGGGCCGCTCGCCTGCGGGGAGGTGGCACCGGCTCGGTGGGGAAACTGAGGCAGGGGACAGCTGGGGACACCTGGGGACACCTGTCCGGGGGGGTCACCCACCCAGGGGTGCCCAGGGACCCACTTGCGTGGGGGGGGGGGGCACCATCCCCAAGTGACACGCAGACACCCGGGGGTGCTGGGACCTCCTGGGCGGGGGGGGGCTCACTGTCCCCAAGGTGACATGGGGACATGTGGGGATGCAGGGGACACCCAAGGGTGCCGGGACCCCCCTGTGCAGGGGGACCCACTGCCCCCAGGGTGATGTGGGGACACAGAGGCCACCCGGGGGGCCACCCAAGGGTGCCCCAGACCCACTCGTGTGGGGTGACCTGCTGTCCCCAGGGCAACATGGGGACACATGGGGACACCCCGGGGTGCCAGGACCCGCCTGGGTGGGGGGACCTGCCGTGCCCAAGGTGGCATGGGGACACGTGGGGACATGTGGGGACACCCAGGGGTGCCGGGACCCCCCTGGGAGGGGGGGATCGCTGTCCCCAGGGTGATTTGGGGACACAGGGGCCACCCAAGGGTGCCCCAGACCCACTCGTGTGGGGTGACCTGCTGTCCCCAGGGGATGTGGGGACACAGGGGACACGTGGGGACACCCCGGGGTGCCAGGACCCACCTGCGCAGGGGCCGTCGCCGTCGGGGGGGCCGGGCGCTGGGGTGCCCGGGGCTGCCGCCTTGTCCTTGTCCTTGTCCTTGTCCCTGTCCTTGTCCCTGTCCCCGTCGCCGGGGCGGCCCCGGGCGCCCTCCAGCCCCTTCAGGCGCCGAGCGTGGCGGTTGCCCTGGTAGTGCGCTGCCGCCTGACTCTGCGGACAGCCGGCACCGCAACACCCGTCACCGCGACACCTGTCACCGTGACAGCCGGCAGCGCGACACCCGGCAGCGCAACACCCAGCACCAGGGGCATGTGACACCAGGGACACCCGGCACCTGCAACACCCACCACTGCGGACACCCGGCACCGCAACACCCAGCACCCATGACACCCGGCACCACAACACCCGGCACCGGGGACCCCCAGTACCCGCGACACCCAGCACTGGGGACACCCATCACCTCTGACACCCCGTACCCGCAACACCCGGCACCAGGGACACCTGGCACCTGTGACACCCGGCAGTGGGGACACCCACCCCGGTGACACCCACCCCAGGGACCCCACCACGGGGACCCCCACCCTGGGGACACCCATTGCCGGGCACCCCCGGCACCCGCAACACCCACCCTGGGGACACCCGTCACCTGGGGACACCCCACCCTGGGGACACCTGTCACCTGGGGACGCCTGACGCCCACGGACACCCGGCACCAGGGACACCCACCCTGGCCACCTCCAGCCCTAGGGACACCCCACCCCCGGGACACGGCTCACCCTGGGGACCCCCAGCAGCTCCCACCCCGGGGGCCCAGGCGTCTGGGGGGGGGGCAGGCATCCAGGGGCGGGGGGGGCCCAGGCGTCCGGGGCCGGAGGGACCCAGGTGTCCCGGGGCAGGGAGGGGCCCAGGCGTCCGGGGGTGGGGGGGCCCAGGCATCTGGCTGGAGAGACCCAGGCGTCCGGGAGTGGAGGGACCCAGGCGTCCGGGGGCCCAGGCGTCCGGGGGGCCCAGGCATCTGGGTGGGGGGCCCAGGCACCCGGGGCTGGGATGGACCCAGGTGTCTGGGGGCGGGGGGGCCCAGGCGTCTGGGGGGCCCAGGTGCACAGGGGCAGAGGGGCCCAGGCGTCCGGGGACCCAGGCGTCCGGGGGGCCCAGGCATCCGGGTGGGGGGCCCAGGCACCTGGGGCTGGGAGGGGCCCAGGCGTCCGGGGGCCCAGGCGCGTGGGGGCAGAGGGACCCAGGCGTCCAGGGAGGGAGGGGCCCAGGCGTCCGGGGGGCCCAGGCGCGCGGGGGCAGAGGGGCCCAGGCGTCCGGGGAAGGAGGGGCCCAGGCGTCCGGGGGCCCAGGTGTCCGGGGGGCCCAGGCGTCCGGGGGCCCAGGCATCCGGGGAGGGAGGGGCCCAGGCACCCAGGGCTGGGATGGACCAGGTGTCTGGGGGCGGGGGGGGGCCCAGGTGTCTGGGGGACCCAGGCGTCCGGGGGGCCCAGGCGCGTGGGGCTGGGAGGGACCCAAGTGTCCAGGGGCCGGGGGGGCCCAGGCGTCCGGGGGGCCCAGGCACGCAGGGGCAGAGGGGCCCAGGCGTCCGGGGGCCCAGGCGTCCGGGGGCCCAGGCATCCGGGTGGGGGGCCCAGGCACCCAGGGCTGGGATGGACCAGGTGTCTGGGGGCGGGGGGGGGCCCAGGTGTCCGGGGGACCCAGGCGTCCGGGGGGCCCAGGCGCGTGGGGCTGGGAGGGATCCAAGTGTTCAGGGGCCGGGGGGGCCCAGGCGTCCGGGGGGCCCAGGCACGCAGGGGCAGAGGGGCCCAGGCGTCCGGGGAAGGAGGGGCCCAGGCGTCCGGTGGGGCCAGGTGTCCGGGGGGCCCAGGCACGCGGGGGCAGAGGGGACCAGGCGTCCGGGGGGCCCAGGCGTGCGGGGCTGGGAGGGACCCAGGGGACCCAGGCGTCCGGGGGGCCCAGGCGTCCGGGGGCCCAGGCATCCGGGTGGGGGGCCCAGGCACCCGGGGCTGGGATGGACCCAGGTGTCTGGGGGCTGGGAGGGACCCAGGCGTCCGGGGGGCCCAGGCGTCCGGGGGGGCCCAGGCGTCCGGGGGGGCCCAGGCGCGCGGGACCCACCTGGGAGTTGAAGCGCAGCTGGCAGAGGGCGCAGGCGATGACGGGGCGCCGGGGCTTGGCCAGCGTCGCCCCCAGCCCCGCCGGCGGCACCGGCTCCATCTGCGGCAGCGCGTCAGCGCGGGGGGGCCCAGCACCCCCACCCCCACCCGCACCCGCCGAGCACCCACCCTTGCACCCACCCTCGCACGGGCCGGGCTGCGGGTGCCCTGGGGCAGGCGGCGGGTGCTGGGGGGTGGCACCGTGGCAGCTGGGGGTGGGGCTGGGGGCACCATGGGGCAGGTCATGGGTGCTGTGGGGCAGGCCATGGGTGCAGCAGGTGCTGTGGGGCAGGTCATGGGTGCTGGCGGTGCCATGGGGCAGGTCATGGGTGCCGTGGGGCAGTGCCACGGGCACAGAGAGTGCTGTGGGTCAGGCCGGGGGCACCATGGGGCAGGTCATGGGTGCTATGGGGCAGGTCATGGGTGCTGTGGGGCAGTGCCACGGGCACAGAGGGTGCTGTGGGTCAGGCCGGGGGCACCATGGGGCAGGTCATGGGTGCTATGGGGCAGGTCATGGGTGCCGTGGGGCAGCACCACAGGCACAGAGGGTGCTGTGGGTCAGGCTGGGGGCACCACGGGGCAGGTCATGGGTGCTATGGGGCAGGTCATGGGTGCCATGGGGCAGGTCATGGGTGCTGTGGGGCAGCGCCATGGGCACAGAGGGTGCTGTGGGTCAGGCCATGGGTGCAGCAGGTGCTGTGGGGCAGGTCATGGGTGCTGGGGGTGCCATGGGGCAGGTCACGGGTGCCGTGGGGCAGTGCCACGGGCACAGAGGGTGCTGTGGGTCAGGCTGGGGGCACCACGGGGCAGGTCATGGGTGCCGTGGGGCAGCGCCACAGGCACAGAGGGTGCTGTGGGTCAGGCCAGGGGCACCATGGGGCAGGTCATGTGTGCTATGGGGCAGGTCATGGGTGCTGTGGGGCAGTGCCATGGGCACAGCGGGTGCTGTGGGTCAGGCCAGGGGTGCTATGGGGCAGGTCATGGGTGCCGTGGGGCAGCGCCACAGGCACAGCGGGTGCCATGGGTCAGGTCATGGGTGCTGGGGGCACCATGGGGCAGGTCATGGGCGCCGTGGGGCAGCGCCACAGGCACAGCGGGTGCCATGGGTCAGGTCATGGGTGCTGGGGGCACCATGGGGCAGGTCATGGGTGCCGTGGGGCAGCGCCACAGGCACAGCGAGTGCCATGGGTCAGGTCATGGGTGCTGGGGGCACCATGGGGCAGGTCATGGGTGCTGGGGGCACCATGGGGCAGGTCATGGGCGCCGTGGGGCAGCGCCACAGGCACAGCGGGTGCCATGGGTCAGGCCATGGGTGCTGTGGGTCAGGCCAGGGCGGCGGGGGCCGGGGGGGGGGCGGCGCCGTGGGGCGCCGGCGCCTGCTGCCAGGTTTCGTAGCGGCTCAGGAATTTCTCCCTTCCCAACCTCGGGGGACGGGGCCCGCCCTGCCCGCCCCCGCCCGGACGCCTGGGCCCGCCCGCCCGGACGCCTGGGCCCTCCCCACCCCGACACCTGGCTCTCCCCAACCCCCCCCCGCCGCCCAGCCAGGCCCGGACGCCTGGGTCCCCCCCAGACGCCTGGGTTCCCCCCCCCCCCCCGGCCCGGACGCCTGGGCCCCCTCCAGCCCGGACGCCTGGGCCCCGTCGCTGGACCGGGCCGGGGGGGGGGACGCCTGGGTCCACGGCTCTCCCCGGGGATGGACCCCTCCCCCGCAGGACGCCTGGGTCCCCCCGCCAGCCCCGGGGACACCCCAGGGTCCCGCGCCAGGGGCCCAGGCGTCCGGGAGCGGAGCCCGGCGGCGGCACGTGCAGCGCGAGGGACCCAGGCGTCCGGGCGCGGGGCCAACGCCGGGGGACCCAGGCGTCCGGGCGCGGGGCTGACGCCAAGAGGGCCCAGGCGTCCGGGCGTGGGGCCAGCGCTGGGGGACCCAGGTGCCCGGCCGTGGGGCTGATGCCAGGGGGCCCAGGCGTCCGGGAGCGGGGCCCAGAGGCGGCACGTGCCGCGCGAGGGACCCAGGCGTCCGGGAGCGGGGCCAGCGCTGGGGGACCCAGGCGTCCGGGCATGAAGCCGGTGTCAGAGGGCCCAGGCGTCCGGGAGTGGGGCTGATGCCAGGGGGCCCAGGCGTCCGGGTGTGAGGACAGTGCCAGGGGGCCCAGGCGTCCGGGAGTGGGGCTGATGCCAGGGGGCCCAGGCGTCCGGGCACGAAGCCGGTGTTAGAGGGCCCAGGCGTCCGGGAGCCGGGTCGCTGCCAGGGGCCCAGGCGTCCGGGCACGAAGCCGGTGCCAGGGGGCCCAGGTGTCCGGGCGTGAGGCCGGTGTCAGAGGGCCCAGGCGTCCGAGCGCGCGGGTGGTGCCAGGGGGCCCAGGCGTCCGGGCGCGGGGCCCGGCGGCGGCACGTGCGGGCCCGGGGCCCGGGACCGGTGGCAGCACCGGGGGGGCCCAGGCGTCCGGGGCCGAGACCCGCCGCGCTCGTGTCACGGCCGGGGGGGGGGGGGGGGGACAGGACACACACGGGCCTCCCGCCCCCCCCGCCCCCCCCCGGCCCCGCTTACCCCGGGCGGCGGCGGCAGCGGCGCGCGGCGGCCCCGGTACGGGAGCCGGCAGGGGCCGCTACGGGGGCCGCGAGCGGCGGCGGCTACGGGGGCCGGCAGGGGGCGGTGCCGCCCCGCCCGCCGCCTCCGCCCCCCGCGCCCCCCCCCGTGTCCCCCCCCCCCCCCCCGCGCACACCCGGCGCCGCCGGTACAGCCGGTAACACCCAGCGCACACCCGGCAACACCCGGTACACCCGGTACAGCCGGTACAGCCGGTGCGGCTGGTACAGCCGGTAACACCCAGCGCACACCGGTACACCCGCTACACCGGTACAGCCGGCTCACACTCACACCTGGTGTGCCCGGTACAGCCGGCACAGCTGTACAGCCGGTACACCCAGCGCACACCCGTTGCGCCAGCTACAGCCGGCACAGCCGGTACCCCCGGCACAGCCGGTACACTGGCACACCCGGTGTGCCCGGTACGGCGGCTACAGCCACTACACCGGTACCCCTGGTGCACACCCGGTACCCCCAGCACACCCGTTGCACAGCCGGCTCACGCTCACACCAGTACCCCCAGCGCACACCTGCTCCAGCCTGCGCACACCCGGCTGACACTCACACCCGCACACCGGTACACCCGTACACCCAGCACAGCCGCTCCCGCCCGGTGCCCCCATCACACCCGTCGCACAGCCGGCACCCAGCTGCTCAGAGCTGCTCACACCCGTCGCACACCCGTCGCACACCCCCCCCTTACACCCACCACAGCCCCGCTCACACCCGTCGCACACCCGTCGCACTTCACGCACAGGCGGCCCCGGCCTGGCCCCCCCCCCCCAGGGCCCAGGACCCCCCGGTGACACCGCCGTCCCCAGGCGGTCGAGGGGGGGGCAATGCCGGGGGGGGGGGGGCACCCATCGCGGGGCCGTCCTGGCATTTGGGGGGGGCTCAGATGGGCGGGGGGGGCCCGGGCATCCGGGGGGGACCCAACTATCCGGGGGGGCCCAGGCGTCCGGGGGGGCCCAGGTGTCCGGGGGGGCCCAGGTGTCCGGGGGGGACCCAACTATCCGGGGGGGCCCAGGCGTCCGGGGGGGCCCAGGCGTCCGGGGGGTCCCAACTATCCGGGGGGGCCCAGGCGTCCGGGGGGGCCCAGGCGTCCGGGGGGGACCCAACTATCCGGGGGGGCCCAGGCGTCCGGGGGGGCCCAGGTGTCCGGGGGGGCCCGGGTGCCGCCCCCCCCCGCCCCAGCAGCCGATGGCGCCCGCAGAAGTGGGGCAGCCGCCATTGGGGGGGGGGGGGGGGGACACGACACCCGGACGCCTGGGCCCTGCCCCTGGCGGAGCAGCCCCCCCCCACCCCCCCGGCACGGCTGCCCCCCCCCCCGGTGCCCCCCCCCCGCTTTGCACCCCGCTGACCTGCCGGGGGGGGCGGGGGCGCGCCCGGCTCGGGCCGCTGCTGCCGTCGGGCACGTGGCCCCCCCCCTTCCCCCCCCCTCCCCCCCCCGCCGCGCATGCGCCCTGCCCCCCCGCCGCCCCCCCCGCCGCGTCACGTGGGCACGGGCCGGGCACGGGGGGGGGTATTGCATTGGGTGCGGGGGGGGCCTTGCATGGGGGGGGCGTTGCATTGGGTGCGGGGGGGGTGCTGGGTGCTGTGCACGGGGGGGGCCTTGCATTGGGTGCAGGGGGTGCGGGGGGGGGCGCCGTGCCGGCTCCAGGCCCCCCCGGGTGCTGGGTGCCAGGCCCGGGGGCTGCCCCCCCCCCCCGCCCCCCGCGAGGGCCCAGGCGTCCAGGCAGCAGCACCCACTGCCAGGCCGGGGGGGTGCAGTGGGTGCGGGGGGGGTCAGAGCAATGGGTGCGGGGGGGGGTGCAGTGGGTCAGTGCAATGGGTGCAGAGTTGGGTAGGTGCGGGGGGGTCAGAGCAATGGGTGCGGGGGGGTGGGTGCAGTGGGTGCTGGGGGGGTGCAATGGGTGCGGGGGGGGTCAGAGCAATGGGTGCGGGGGGGCTGGATGCAGTGGGTGCAGGGGAGGGTGGCGCAGTGGGTGGGAGGGTGTCAGTGCAGTGGGTGCTGGGGGGGTCAGAGCAATGGGTGCAGACTTGGGTGGGTGCAGTGGGTGCTGGGGGGTGCGATGGGTGCAGGGGGTGCTGGGGGGGTCAGAGCAATGGGTGCAGGGGGGGTGGGTGCAGTGGGTGCTGGGGGGGTGCAGTGGGCGCAGGGGGGGTGCGGGGGGGTCAGAGCAATGGGTGCAGGGGGGGTGGGTGCAGTGGGTGCTGGGAGGGTGCAGTGGGTGCAGGGGGGGTGCGGGGGGGCCCCGCAGCGGGTGCCGGGTGCCGCAGCCGGGCGCAGGCAGCAGCAGGGCCGCGGGGCCCCCGCGGGTGCCGCCCCCCCCGCCCCGGGCGGGTGCTGGGTGCTGCATTATTGATGGGGCGACAGCGTGTAATGAGCCCTAACGAGGGGCCGCGACACCCGAGCCGCCGCCTGACACGCGCGGGTGCACACCCCCCCGCACACCCGCACACCCGGCCTCCCCGCCGGCAGCACCCCTTGCACACGCGTGTGCACACGCACCCGCTTGCATTTGCACCCACGCCTTCGTGTCCTTGCACACGCACTCTTGCACGTACACACGCTTGCACACATATGTGTGTGCTTGCACACGCACCGGCTTGCACACGCACACAGGCGTGCCGGCTTGCACACGCACACCCTTGCACAGCCCTGCTTGCACACGCACACCCTTGCACAGCCCTGCTTGCACGCGCACAGCCTTGCGTGTGCACACACATAGGCACATTTGCACGTGCACACACTTGCACACGCACACACTCCTGCACACGCACACACTTGCACACGCATGCTTGCACATGCACACGCTTGCATACACACACACGCACATACAGCCACACCTGCTTGCACACGCACTCTTGCACACACACCCGTGCGTGTGCCTGCACACACACAGCCTTGCCCGTGCCGACACCTCCGGGGAGGCCACACACGTCCCGTGCACACGCGTGTGCCCACGACCCCTTTGCTGTCGCGGCCGCTTGCACACGCGTGTGTGCACCCGTGCCGACGCTCCCGGGTGCACGCGCAGGCCCAGCTTGCACACCCACGCTTGGGGCGACCCTGCCCCCCCTTGCACACGCATGTGCCCCCCCCCGCACGCCCACGGTGCCCCCCGCTCCCTCGCACACGCGCGTGCACACGCCGGGGGTAGGACACGTTTAATGGGGGCCCCGCCGCCCTAGTGCAATCGCGGCCCGGCCGGGGGGGGCCCAGCCCCAGGGCCCCCCCCCCCGCAATCCCGTAGCGGCGCCGGGCGGGCTCAGTGCAAAGTGAGGGGCCCCGGCCCCCCCCGCGCCCCCCCGCTGCACACGGGTGCCCACGGCACGGCGGTGCAAGGCACGGTGGTGCACAAGGCACGGTGGTGCGCGGTGGTGTGCAAGGCACGGCGGTGCACACAGCTGCACGGTGGTGCACACAAGCGCACACAGCACAGTCGTGCACGTGGCACGGTGGTGCAAGGCACGGCGGTGCACACAGCTGCACGGTGGTGCACACAAGCGCACACAGCACAGTCGTGCACGTGGCACAGTCGTGCACGTGGCACGGTGGTGCAAGGCACGGTGGTGCACACAGCTGCACGGTGGTGCACACAAGCGCACACAGCACAGTCGTGCACATGGCACGGTGGTGCAAGGCACGGTGGTGCACACAGGTGCACGGCGGTGCCCGGTGGTGCACATGGTATGATGGTGCAAGGCACGGTGGTGCACACAAGCGCACAGCACAGTCGTGCGCATGGCACGGTGGTGCAAGGCACAATGGTGCACGTGGCACGACGGTGCAGTGCTGCACAGTGCACGGTGGTGCACGTGGCACGGTGACGCACAGTCCACGGTGGTGCACGGTGGTGCACGTGGCACGGTGACGCACAGTCCACGGTGGTGCACAGTGCACGGTGGTGCACGTGGCACGGTGACGCACAGTCCACGGTGGTGCACAGTCCACGGTGGTGCACGTGGCACAACGGTGCCCAGCGCAGCGGCCGGCTGTGCTGGTGTCCAGTTTGCTGGTGATGGTGCCACAGCCTGGCGCGGTGACACCCGGCACAGTGCTGCCCGGCACAGTGCCGTCCCTGCCCGGTTCAGCGTCACCCGGTGCTCCGGTGCCCGGTGTCACCCGGCCGGCGGTGCCCGACACGCTGGCACCTTGTGCCGGGACGGTGATTTCCAGCACGGTGATGCCCAGTGCGTTGGTGACACCCGGTTCACTGGTGGTGCCTGGTGCATTGGTGGTGCCTGGTGCATTGGTGACGCCAGGCACGGTGTTGCCCGGCGCATCGGCAGCGCCTGTTGCATCGGCGGTACCGGGCACAGTGATTTCCAGCACGGTGACACCCGGTGCATCGGTGACGCCTCATTCCTTGGTGACACCCGGTGCCTCGGTGGTACCTGGTGCATTGGTGGTACCCGATGCATCGGTGGTACCCGGTGCATCCATGGTGCCCACAGCCCTGGGCATCGGTGGTGCCAGGCACGGTGATCTCCAGCACGGTGACGCCTGGTGCCTCGGTGGTGCCCAGTTCATTGGTGACACCCGGTGCCTCGGTGGTGCCCGGTGCATCGGTGGTACCAGTGCATCAGCAGTGCCCAGTTCATCGATGGTACCCGGTGCATCAGTGGTACCCGGTGCACCGGTGATACCCAGTGTCCCAGGCACCGGTGGTGCCAGGCACGGTGATCTCCAGCACGGTGACATCCAGTGCATCGGCGGTGCCCAGTTCATTGGTGGTACCCGGCGCATCGGTGGTGCCCGGTGCCTCGGTGGTACCAGTGCATCGGCAGTGCCCAGTTCATCGGCGGTACCCGTTGCCCTGGTGCTGCCCGCTGCCCTGGGCATCGGTGGTGCCAGGCACGGTGATTCCCAGCACGGTGACACCCGGTGCATCGGTGGTGCCCAGTTCATCGGTGGTACCTGGTGCACCGGTGGTACCAGGCACGGTGATTCCCAGCACGGTGACGCCCAGTGCATCGGTGGTGCTCAGTTCATCGGTGGTACCTGGTGCACCGGTGGTACCAGGCACGGTGATTCCCAGCACGGTGACACCCGGTGCATCGGTGGTGCTCAGTTCATCAGTGGTACCTGGTGCACCGGTGGTACCAGGCACGGTGATTCCCAGCACGGTGACACCCGGTGCATCGGCGGTGCTCAGTTCATCGGTGGTACCTGGTGCACCGGTGGTGCCAGGCACGGTGATTCCCAGCACGGTGACACCCGGTGCATCGGCGGTGCCCAGTTCATTGGTGACGCCTGACGCATCGGCGGTACCCGGTGCCCCGGTGGTGCCCAGTTCATCAGTGGCACCCGTTGCACCGGTGCTGCCCGCCGCCTCGGTGGTACCCAGCGTCCCGGGCACCGGTGGTGCCAGGCACGGTGATCTCCAGCACGGTGACGCCCGGTGCATCGGCGGTACGCGGTGCCCCGGCGGTACCGGCCGCCCCGGTGGTAGGGGCGCCCCGGGCGGGGTGGCACCGCCGGGGGGGCCGGGGGGGGCCGGGCACCCCTAGGCCTCGGAGGCGGCCTGGGGCTTGAGCTGGGCCTTCTCCATGGCGGTGCCGTAGGGCAGCGAGCGCTTGAAGAAGCCCAGCTGCGCCGGGGGGGGGGGGGTTAGGGGGGGCTGCCCCCCCCCGGGACCCCCGCGCCCGGCCCCGTGTCCCCCCGGCCCCATCGCCGGCGTGTCCCCAGGTGTCTCCTCTGCCACCCATGTCACCCATCTCCCTCCACACCGACGTGTCCCCGTGTCCCCTGTGCCACCCATGTCCCTCCACACCAACATGTCCCCATGTCCCCAATGTCCCCAGATCCAACGTGTCCCCGTGTCCCCTGTGCCACCCAGCTCCCCCATACCCATGTCCCATGTCCCCTGTGCCACCCAGCTCCCCCATAGCAATGTCCCCATGTCCCCTGTGCCACCCATGTCTCTCCGTACCGTGTCCCCATGTCCCCCACGTCCCCTGTGCCACCCATCTCCCCCATACCATGTCCCCATGTCCCCTGTGCCACCCATGTCCCTCCATACCAACATGTCCCCACGTCCCCCCATGTCCCCTGTGCCACCCATCTCCCCCATACCTATGTGCCACCCATGTCCCCCCATACCATGTCCCCTGTGCCACCCATCTCCCCCATACCATGTCCCCATGTCCCCTGTGCCACCCATGTCCCCCCATGTCCCCCGTGTCCCCATACCCAACATGTCCCCGTGCCCCGCTGCCCCCATGTCCCCGTCCCACCTTGTGGAGGCCATAGCTGAGCCCCTGGGCCCCCCCGTGTCCCGCTCCCCCCGTGTCACCTGTCCCCCCGTGTCCCCGCCGTGTCCCCCCCCGTGTCACCTTGTAGAGGCCGTAGCTGAGCAGCGCCAGCAGCAGCAGCCCCAGCAGCGCGGCCACCACCACGATCCACACCGGCACCCCGGGGCCACCCCCCGCCGCCGCCCACTGCAGCCCCGTCGTCACCTGCGTCACCGCGGCCCCCCTCAGACGGGCCCGCCGTGTCCCCACGGCCACCCGCGGGGGCCCATGGACCCCACGGACCGCCCAGGGCCACCCATGGCCACCATGGACCTCCCATGGGCACCATGGCCCTCCCAGGGCCACTCAAGGCCACCCATGGGCCCCATGGACCTCCCAGGGCCACCCAAGACCACCCATGGGCCCCATGGACCTCCCAGAGCCACCCATGGCCACCCATGCGCCCCATGGACCTCCCAGGGCCACCCATGGGCCCAATGGGCCTCCCACGGACACCCACAACCACCCATGGATGCCCCATGGCCACCCATAGACCTCCCAGGGCCACCCATGGCCACCATGGACCACCCATGGGCCCCATGGACCTCCCAGAGCCACCCATGGCCACCCATGGGCCCCATGGATCCCCCATGGCCACCCATAGACCTCCCAGGGCCACCCATGGGCCCAATGGACCTCCCACGGACACCCACAACCACCCATGGATGCCCCATGGCCACCCATAGACCTCCCAGGGCCACCCATGGACCTCCCAGGGCCACCCATGGGCCCAATGGACCTCCCAGAGCCACCCATGGCCACCCATGCGCCCCATGGACCTCCCAGAGCCACCCATGGGCCCAATGGACCTCCCACGGACACCCACAACCGCCCATGGATGCCCCATGGCCACCCATAGACCTCCCAGGGCCACCCATGGGCCCCATGGACCTCCCAGGGCCACCCGCAGCTGCCCATGGAGGCCCCATGACCACCCATAGACCTCCCAGGGTCACCCATGGATGCCCTATGGCCACCCATGGACTTCCCAGGGCTACGCATGGGTCCCATGGACCTCCCAGAGCCACCCATGGGCCTCAAGACCCTCCCAGGGCCACCCACAGCCACCCATGGACCTTTCACAGCCACCCAGGGCCACCCATGGATGCCCCATGGCCACTGATGAGCCCCATGGACCTCCCAGGGCCACCCACGGGTCCTGTGGACCTCCCAGAGCCACCCACAGCCACCCATGGGCACCATGGAGCTCCCAGGGAAACCCACGGCCACCCATGGACCCTCCAAGGCCACCCATGGGCCACCTAGAGCCACCCATGACCACCCACGGACCTCCCATGACCACCCATGGGCCCCATGGACCTCCCAGGACAACCCACAGCCACCCATGGAGCTCCCAGGACAACCCACAGCCACCCATGGGCACCATGGAGCTCCCAGGGAAACCCATGGCCATCCACGGACCCTCCAAGGCCACCCATGGACCCTCCAAGGCCACCCATGGGCCACCCATGACCACCCATGACCACCCACGGACCTCCCATGACCACCTATGGGCCCCATGGAGCTCCCAGGACAACCCACAGCCACCCATGGGCACCATGGAGCTCCCAGGGAAACCCATGGCCATCCATGGACCCTCCAAGGCCACCCATGGACCCTCCAAGGCCACCCATGGGCCACCTAGAGCCACCCATGACCACCCATGACCACCCACGGACCTCCCATGACCACCCATGGGCCCCATGGACCTCCCAGAGCCACCCACAGCCACCCATGGACCCTCCAAGGCCACCCATGGGCCACCTAGAGCCACCCATGACCACCCATGACCACCCATGGACCTCCCATGACCACCCATGGGCCCCATGGACCTCCCAGAGCCACCCACAGCCACCCATGGACCCTCCAAGGCCACCCATGGGCCACCTAGAGCCACCCATGACCACCCATGGCCACCCATGACCACCCATAGGCCCCATGGACCTCCCAGAGCCACCCACAGCCACCCATGGACCCTCCAAGGCCACCCATGGACCCTTCAAGGCCACCCATGGGCCACCTAGAGCCACCCATGACCACCCAAGACCACCCATGACCACCCACGGACCTCCCATGACCACCCATGGGCCCCATGGACCTCCCAGAGCCACCCACAGCCACCCATGGACCCTCCAAGGCCACCCATGGATGCCCCACGGCCACCCACGGGCCACCTAGAGCCACCCATGACCACCCATGACCACCCATGGCCACCCACGGACCTCCCATGGGCACCCATGGGCCCCGTGGCCCTCCCAGGCCCCCCCGGCCCCGCGGCGGTCCCTACCTGGAGGTGCTCGCGGGGGTAGTGCTGGGGGGGGACGCGGTAGGGCACCCGCTGCACCTGGTACTCGGCCTCGCAGCGCACCGCCGCCGCCTCCCTCTGCCGCACCCACACCCTCAGGCGCCTGCACCCCGCACCCGGCCCCCCCGGCCCCCCGGGGCCCCCCGCACCCGGCACCCCAGCACCCAGCACCCTCAGGCGCCCGCCAACCCCCACCCGCACCCCGGGGCCCCCCAGCACCCTGCACCCCAGCACCCGGCACCATGGGGGTCCCAGGTGGGTGCCAAGGGGATGCCGGGGGGTCCCGCAGGGTCCCAGGGGTGCAGGGGGGGTTGGGGGGTCCCAGGGGGGTCCCACAGGGTCCCAGGGGTGCAGGGGGGGTTGGGGGGTCCCAGGCGGGTCCCAGGGGTGCTGAGGTGTTCCGGGGTGGTTTGGGGGGGGGGTCCTGGGGGGTTCCCGGGGGGGGGGTTGGGGGGTGTCCCAGGAGGTGTTGGGGGGTGTCCCAGGAGGGGGTTTCTGGTGGGGTTGGGGGGAGTCCCGGGGGGTGTCCCGGGGGGGGGTGGGGGGGTGTTGGAGGGGGTGTCCCCAGGGGGATGTCCCGGGGGGTGGTCCTGGGGGGGGGTATCCTGGGGGGGTGTTGGGAGGGGTCCCGGGAGGGGGTCCCGGGGGTGTTGGGGGTGTCCCGGGGGGGTGTCCCGGCGGGGAGGGGTGTCCCCGGGGGTGGGGGGGTGTTAGGGGGGTGTCCCGGGGGGGGGGGTGTCCCGGGGGGGGGGGTGTCCCGGGGGGGGGTGTTAGGGGGTGTCCCGGGGTGGGGGGCTGTCCCGGGGGGGGGTGTTGGGGTTGTCCCGGGGGGGGGGTGTCCCCGGGGGGGGGGTCTCACCTGGGGCAGGGCGGCGGCGCGCAGGCGGAAGGCCAGGCGCAGGGTGACGCGCTGCTGCCGCTCCAGCGCCCCCAGGGGACAGCGCAGCACCCAGCACCCGGCCTCGGGGCACCGCTGCGGGCAGCAGGTCAACCCAGCATCCAGCACCCACCCACTGCACCCAGCACCCACCCACTGCACCCAGCACCCGGCCTCGGGGCACCGCTGCGGGCAGCAGGTCAACCCAGCACCCAGCACCCACCCACTGCACCCACCCACTGCACCCAGCACCCACCCACTGCACCCAGCACCCGGCCTCGGGGCACCGCTGCGGGCAGCAGGTCAACCCCGTGTCACCCAGCACCCAGCACCCACCCACTGCACCCAGCACCCGGCCTCGGGGCACCGCTGCGGGCAGCAGGTCAACCCAGCACCCACTGTACCCACCCACTGCACCCACCCACTGCACCCAGCACCCGGCCTCGGGGCACCGCTGCGGGCAGCAGGTCAACCAGCACCCAGCACCCACCCACTGCACCCACCCACTGCACCCAGCACCCACCCACTGCACCCAGCACCCGGCCTCGGGGCACCGCTGCGGGCAGCAGGTCAACCCCGTGTCACCCAGCACCCAGCACCCACCCACTGCACCCAGCACCCGGCCTCGGGGCAGCGCTGCGGGCAGCAGGTCAACCCAGCACCCAGCACCCACCCACTGCACCCACCCACTGCACCCAGCACCCGGCCTCGGGGCACCGCTGCGGGCAGCAGGTCAACCCAGCACCCAGCACCCACTGCACCCAGCACCCAGAGCACCCAGCCTCGGGGCACCGCTGTGGGGGAACAGCTCAACCAGCACCCAGCACCCACCCACTGCACCCAGCACCCAGCCTTGGGGCACCGCTGCGGGGAGCAGGTCAACCAGCACCCAGCACCCACCCACTGCACCCAGCACCCGGCCTTGGGGCACTGCTGCGGGCAGCAGGTCAACCAGCACCCAGCACCCACTGCACCCAGCACCCAGCAGCCACTGCACCCACTGCACCCAGCACCCAGCCTCGGGGCACCGCTGCGGGGGAACAGCTCAACCAGCGCCCAGCACCCACTGCACCCAGCACCCATCACCCCATCACCCACTGCACCCACAGCGCAGCACCCAGCACCCAGCCTCGGGGCACAGCTGCGGGGCACCAAGTCACCCCATGTCACCCAGCACCCACTGCACCCAGCGCCCACAGCACCCACCCACAGCACCCAGCATGCAGCATCGGGGCACTGCTGCGGGCACCAGGTCAACCACTGTGTCACCCAGCACCCACTGCGCCCACAGCTCAGCACCCACCCGTGTCACCCACCCGTGTCACCCAGCACCCAGCACCCAAAGTGCAGCACCCAGCACCCGGCCTCGGGGCACCGCTGGGGGCACCGTGTCACCCACCGCACAGCAGCCAGCACCCTGCACCCAGCACCCGTGTCACCCACTGTGCACCCTGCACCCCGCACCCGGCACCCACCGCACAGCACCCAGCACCCGCTGCACCCGCGTCACCCAGCACCCCCCGCCCCCCTGCGACCTGCGGCCGCCGGGACACACCAGGACGGGGGGGCCGCCGGGGGGGCCGCTGCTCCGTGCCGCCTCCCGCCGCTGCTCGGGGCGCTGGGCCCCCGCCCGCCGCTCCCGCTGCCACCCCAGGGTCACCGCACTGCCACCGCGGCACCCGGGGACACTGGCGACACCAGGGCCACCCCCCGCCCACGGCCACCCGGGGCCACCCCCCCACCCAGTGCCACCCACTGCCACCAGGGCCACCCCCCTCCATGGCCACCCAGGGCCTCCCAGTGACACCCCCCCTCCCAGGGCCACCCAGTGTCACCAGGGCCACCCCCCCCAGGGCCATCCAGGGCCTCCCAGTGACACCTCCCACCCACGGCCACCCAGTGTCCCCCCACCACCCAGGGCCACCCACTGTCCCCAGTGCCACCCCTGCCTCCCAGTGCCACCCCCCTCCCAGTGCCACCCCCACTGCCCAGTGCCACCCAGTGTCCCCAGTGCCACCCAGCGTACCCAGTGCCACCCCGCCTCCCAGGGCCACCTGCTTCCCAGTGCCACCCAGTATCCCCAGTGCCACCCCGCCTCCCAGGCTCCCAGGGCCACCACCGCCCAGGGCCACCCAGTGTCCCCAGTGCCGCCCTGGCCTCCCAGTGCCACCCAGTGTTCCCAGCACCTCCCAGTACCGCCCATCGCTCCACCGCCTGGTGCCACCCACCTCCCAGAGCCACCCGGCGTCCCCCGTGTCCCCAGCCCCCCGGCATCCCCAGGACCCCCCAGTGTCCCCAGTGCCCCCCAGTGTCCCCAAGACCCCCCGTGTCCCCAGCCCCCCGGCGTCCCCAGCCCCTCCGGTCACGGCGCGCGCGGGTGCCCACCCGGGGGGCCGGGGTGCCGAGGGGGGGGCTGGCGGAGCAGTTGGGGGGCCCCGAGTGGCCGGTGACGAGCAGCAGGGGCTGGCCGCGGTGGCGCAGGGGACAGCGCAGCTCCAGGGTGCCCTGGCTGATGGCGCTGGGGCCCTCGTTCACCACCTGCGCCGCGCCGAGCCGTGGGGCACCCGTGGGGCACCCCACGGCCACCCCATGGCCACCCACGCGGCCACCCCACGGCCACCCCCACGGCGAGGGGATGGTGACCCCACGGGGTGGGATGTGGGCACCCACGGGGACAAGGACCCTCATGGGGTGGGACACGGGCACCCACGGGGGGCAGGGGGACACGGTCACCCATGGTGGGGACACGGACACCTGGGCGGGGTGGGACATGGGCACCCATGGCAGGCGGGACATGGGGACATGGTCAACAGGAGGTGGGACATGGACACCCATGGGGGGGACATGGACACCTGGGCGGGGTGGGACATGGGCACCCATGGCAGGCGGGACATGGGGACATGGTCACCAGGAGGTGGGACATGGACATCCATGGTGGGGGACATGGGGACATGGGGACATGGACCCCCCCCACACGGTGGGACATGGACACCCACGGTGGGGACATGGACACCCATGGGGTGGGGGCCATAGGCACCTATGGGGCTGGGGTCATGGGCACCCAATGGTGGGGACAGGGACACCCATGGGGGGGGGACACAGATACCTGTGGGGTTGAGGACAGAGGCACCCCTGGGGTGGGGGACACGGGCACCCATGGTGGGGGGGACACGGGCACCCCAGGTTGGGGGACAGGGGCACCCACGGGGTTGGGGACACAGACACCCACGGGGTGGGGGACATGGGCACCCATGGGAGGGGCACAGACACCGATGGGGTTGGGGACATGGGCACCCACGGTGGGGGGGACACGGGCACCCCAGGGTGGGGGACATGGGCACCCATGAGTCGGTGACATGGACACCCACGGGGTAGGGGACATGGGCACCCATGGGAGGGACACAGACACCCATGGGGTTGGGGACGTGGGCACCCACGGAGGGGGAACACAGACACCCACGGGGGGGGGGGACACAGACACCCATGGGGTTGGGGACACAGACACCCATGGGATGGGGGACACGGGCACCCATGGGTGGGGACACAGACACCCCCGGGGGGGGCCCCCACCTCGTAGACGTGCTCCACCTCGGGCCCCACGTCCTCGTCCTGCTGGGGCGCCCGCCACGCTGCCCCCCCGCCGGGCAGGATCACGGTCTCGGGCCGGGACACGCTGCGGGGGGGGGGCACGGGGGGGGTCAGGGGCACCCCGCGCTTGTGTCCCCCCCCCGCCACCCCCCGAGGCCGCTCACCCGTAGGAGGAGAGGCGGGTGGCCGCCCGCACCTCCAGCGCCAGGGCCACCAACGGGCTCCGCGAGTTGTTGGCGTTCTTGCTGCCGCGGGGCCGGGGGGGGGTCACGGCCCGCCTGCACCCCCGCGGGACCCCCCCCCCCGGGGGACCCCCACTGGGACCCCCCACCATGGGATCCCCCCACCAGGAACCCCCACTGGGACCCCCACCCATGGGACTGTTCCCACCCACGGGACCCCCCCCCCCCAGGAACACCCACCCATGGGACCCCCCCCACCAGGAACCCCCACTGGGACCCACCACCACGGGACCCCCCCCACCAGGAACCCCCACTGAGACCCCCACCCATGGGACTGTTCCCACCCATGGGACCCCCCCCACCAGGAACCCCCACTGGGACCCACCACCATGGGACCCCCCCCCACCAGGAACCCTCACTGGGACCCCCACCCATGGGACCACTCTCACCCATGGGATCCCCCGATCCATGGGACCCCCCCCACCCATGGGACCCCCCCCACCAGGAACCCTCACTCAGACCCACCACCATGGGACCTGCACCCATGGGACCCCACCAGGAACCCCCACCCATGGGACCCCCACCCATGGGACTGTTCCCACCCATGGGACCCCCCCCCCAACCAGGAACCCCCACCCATGCGACCCCCCCCAACCAGGAACCCCCACTGGGACCCACCACCATGGGCACCCCCCACCAGGAACCCTCACTGGGACCCCCACCCATGGGACCACTCTCACCCATGGGATCCCCCGATCCATGGGACCCCCCCCACTGGGAACCCTCACTAGGACTCCCACCCATGGGACCCCCCCCCACCAGGAACCCTCACTGAGACCCACCACCATGGGACCCCCACCCATGGGACCCCACCAGGAACCCTCACTGGGACCCCCCCCACCCATGGGACCCCACCAGGAGCCCCCACTGGGACCCCCACCCATGGGACCTCCCCACCCATGGGACCCACATTGAGACCCCCACACCTGGGACCCACCCTAGGGACCCTCCCAGGACCCCCCACTTGTGGGACCCCCTACTCCCGAGGCCCCAAATGGGGCCCCCCACCCCAGGACACCCCCACCCCTAGGAACGCCATGGAGAGCACCCACTCGGACTGCCACCCCTGGGACCCCCCCCCACCCCCGGGACCCCCCCCACCCCCGGGACCCCCATCAGGAGACCCCACCAGGACCCCCATGCCTGGACCCCCACCCTAGGGACCCCTCACCCCAGGGACCCCCACTGGCACCCCCAGCCTGGACTCCCATGAGCACCCCCCCCACCAGACCCCCCACCCCAAGGTGCCCCCACCCTGACTCCCCTGGCTCCCCCCACTAGCACCCCCCACCCCAAGGTGCCCCAGCCAGGACCCCCCACCCCAACATCCCAGGGTGCCCCCACCCCCAGCCATGACCCCCCCACCAGCACCCCCAACCCCAGGGACCCCCAGTTAGGACCCCCCCCAGCACCCCAGGGACCCCCCAGCACCCCAGGGACCCCAGCCAGGTCCCCCCAGCACCCCCCACCCCAGGAACCCCCCAGTCAGGACCCCCCAGTACCCCCCCACTCCAGGGACCACCAGTCAGGACCCCCCCCTCCAGCACCCCAGGGACCCCCCACCCCTAGCCAGGGCCCCCCCACCAACACTCCCCACCCCAGGGCCCCCCAGCCAAGACCCCCCCCAGCACCCCAGGGTGCCCCCACCCCAGCCACGACCCCCCCCACCCCAGAGACCCCCAACTGAGACCCCCCTCAGCACCCCAGGCACCCCCCCACCCCCAGGCAGAACCCCCCCCACCAGCACCCCACACCCCAGGGACCCCTCACCCCCAGGGCCCCCCCCCGAGCCCCCCCCGCGGCACCTGCGGATCTGCAGCTCGAAGCGGATGCTCTTGCTGCCGTCGCCCAGGTGGGGCACGGTGAAGCGCAGCCCCCCCCAGAGCTGGGGGCAGAGGCGGGTGAGCGCGGTGCCGTCGTCGTCCCCCCCCCGGCCCCCCCCCCGGCCCCCCACTCACGCTGGCGCCCGCCTTCATGGGGTTGCCCAGGTCGCAGACCACGGCGCTGGAGCCGTTCGCCCGCTCGAACTCGCAGCTCAGCTGGGAGAAGTTCTGGGGGCGCCCGGCCCGTCAGCCCGCACCCGCACCCGGCCCCCCCCGGGCACCCAGCCCCCCGGGCACCCAGACCAACAGGCACCCGCTGCCATGGGCACCCAGACCCCCCGGGCACCCAGACCAATGGGCACCCGCTGCCATGGGCACTCATGGCTATGGACACCCACCACCATGGACACCCATTGCCATGGACACCCACAGCCATGGACACCCATTGCCATGGACACCCATTGCCATGGACACCCACCGCCATGGACACCCACCACCATGGACACCCATTGCCATGGGCACCCACCGCCATGGACACCTACCACCATGGACACCCACCACCATGGGCACCCACCACCATGGACACCCACCTCCATGGACACCCACCGCCATGGACACCTACCACCATGGACACCCACCACCATGGGCACCCACCACCATGGACACCTACCACCATGGACACCCACCACCATGGGCACCCACCACCATGGACACCCAGCCCCTGAGACACCCACCACCATGGACACCCACCTCCATGGACAGCCACCGCCATGGACAGCCACCACCATGGACACCCACCACCATGGACACCCAGCCCCTGAGACACCCAACACCATGGACACCCACCACCATGGACACCCACCACCATGGACACCCACCACCATGGACACCCACCGCCATGGACAGCCACCACCATGGACACCCACCACCATGGGCACCCACCACCATGGACACCCAGCCCCTGAGACACCCAACACCATGGACACCCACCACCATGGACACCCACCACCATGGACACCCACCACCATGGGCACCCACCACCATGGGCACCCACCGCCATGGACACCCACCTCCATGGGCACCCACCTCCATGGACATCCACCTCCATGGACACCCCCCACCATGGACACCCATTGCCATGGACACCCCCCACCATGGACACCCACCTCCATGGACATCCACCTCCATGGACACCCCCCACCACGCACACCCACCTCCAAGGACACCCACCTCCAAGGACACCCACCACCATGGACACCCACCGCCATGGACACCCACCACCATGGACACCCACCGCCACGGACACCCATTGCCATGGACACCAACCACCATGGACACCCACCGCCGTGGACACCCACCGCCATGGACACCAACCACCATGGGCACCCACCACCACGCACACCCACCACCACGCACACCCACCTCCATGGACACCCATTGCCATGGACACCCACCACCATGGACACCCACCTCCATGGACACCAACCACCGCAGACACCCACCACCATGCACACCCACCGCCATGGGCACCCACTGCCATGCACACCCACCGCCATGGACACCCACCTCCATGGACACCCACCTCCATGGGCATCCACCTCCATGGACACCCACCTCCATGGACACCCACCTCCATGGACACCCACCACCATGGACACCCACCTCCATGGACACCCACCTCCATGGACACCCACCTCCATGGACACCCACCACCATGGACACCCACCTCCATGGACACCCACCACCATGGGCATCCACCACCATGGACACCCACCTCCATGGACACCCACCTCCATGGACACCCACCGCCATGGACACCCACCTCCAAGGACACCCACCATCATGGACACCCACCACCACGCACACCCACCACCATGGACACCCACCGCCATGGACACCCACCTCCATGGGCACCCACCACCATGGGCACCCACCTCCAAGGACACCCACCACCATGGACACCCACCTCCATGGACACCCACCACCATGGACACCCACCTCCATGGACACCCACCGCCATGGACACCCACCTCCATGGACACCCACCACCATGGACACCCACCTCCATGGGCACCCACCACCATGGGCACCCACCTCCAAGGACACCCACCTCCATGGACACCCACCTCCATGGACACCCACCACCATGGGCACCCACCACCATGGACACCCACCTCCATGGACACCCACCTCCATGGACACCCACCTCCATGGACACCCACCACCATGGGCACCCACCACCATGGACACCCACCACCATGGACACCCACCTCCATGGACACCCACCTCCATGGACACCCACCGCCATGGACACCCACCTCCAAGGACACCCACCATCATGGACACCCACCACCACGCACACCCACCACCATGGACACCCACCTCCATGGACACCCACCTCCATGGGCACCCACCACCATGGGCACCCACCTCCATGGACACCCACCACCATGGGCACCCACCACCATGGACACCCACCTCCATGGACACCCACCTCCATGGACACCCACCGCCATGGACACCCACCTCCAAGGACACCCACCATCATGGACACCCACCACCACGCACACCCACCTCCATGGACACCCACCTCCATGGACACCCACCACCATGGACACCCACCACCGCCGACACCAACCACCACAGTCACCCACCGCCACGGGCACCCACACGCCCAGCCACCCTGCACCCATGACGGCACCCCCGCCCCCCCCCGGCACCCACCCCGTGCTGCCGCAGCACCCCGGTGTACTCGGCCGGGGGGGGCAGGCGCACGTGCAGCTCGGCCTCGTAGGCGCCGCCCTCGCCCTGGTTGCGGGCGTTGAAGGTCAGGTTGAGGCTGTTGCGGTCGCCCAGGTAGACGGCGTGGCGGTCCCTGCGGGGTGGCGGGGGCGTCAGGCGGCCGCGTCACCCCGCCGCCGCGTCACCCCGCCGCCGCGTCCCCCCCGCCGCCGCGTCCCCCGGCCCTTACGCGAAAACCTCCAGCTGCAGGTCGGGCACGCAGATGTTGTCCTCGCCGCAGTCCAGCTGGATGTGGGCCTGCACGGTGGCACCGGGGGGGACACGGTGGGTGACCCAGGCCCATGCCACCCCCGGGTCCCCGGTGGGGAGCTGGTGCCACGTCGTTGCATGGCACTGGGTGGCACCATGTGGCACCCGGTGGCACCGGGCTGTACCACGTGGCATCACGTCGCACTACGTTGCAGCAGGTTGCATGGGGTGACACCGTGTTGCTCCGAGTGGCACTGGGTGGCACCAGGTTGCATGGGGTGACACGAGGTGGCACCAGGTGGCACCAGGTTGCATTGGGTGACACCAGGTTGCATTGGGTGACACCAGGTGGCACTGGGTTGAGGGCGGCACCAAATTGCTCTGGGTGGCACTGGGTGGCACCAGGTGACACCAGCTTGCATTGCCTGACATTGGGTGGCACCATGCAGCACCGTATCGCAGCAGGTGGCACCGGGTGGCACTGGATGGCATTGAGGGGCACCAAGTGACGCCGTGTTGCACCAGGGGACACAAGGTGGCACTGTGTTGCACCCCGGGGCACCAGGCTTGCATGGGTGGCACCGGGTGACACCACGGTGACCAGGTCGCACTGGGTGACACCGTAGTGACCAAGTTGTATGAGGTGGCACCATGGTGACCAGGTCGCACTGGGTGGCACCATAGTGACCAAGTTGTATGAGGTGGCACCATGGTGACCAGGTTGCACCGGGTGACACTGTAGTGACCAGGTTACACGAGATGGCACCATGGTGACCACGTTGCATCGAGTGACACCACAGTGACCAAGTTACATGAAGTGACACCATGGTGACCAGGTTGCACTAGGTGACACCACAGTGACCAGGTTGCATGAGGTGGCACCATAGTGACCAGCTTGCACTGGGTGATGACACCACAGTGACCACACTGCATGAAATGACACCATGGTGACCAGATTGCACCGGGTGACACCATAGTGACCAGGCTGCATGAGGTGGCACAACGGTGACCAGCTTGCACCGGGTGACACCACAGTGACCATTTTGCACCGGGTGATGACACCACGGTGACCACATTGCACCAAGTGACCCCATAGTGACCACGCTGCATGAAATGACACCATGGTGACCAGCTTGCACCGGGTGACACCACAGTGACCAGTTTGCATGAGGTGGCACCACGGTGACCAGCTTGCAGCGGGTGACGACACGGCGGTGACCACGTTGCACCGGGTGACACCAGGTGGCACCACGCGTCACCAGGCTGCACGAGCAGCGCCGCGGGGGGCCCGGGGACGCGGGGCGGGTGGCGGCGGGGGACGCGGGGACGGTACCTTCTGCTCGATGCGGGTGCGAGCCCGGTAGTCGAGGATGGGCCGCAGCCCGTACTCATCCTCGGGCGCCCGCGGGTCGAGGCCGAAGCTCAGCGCCACCGGGATGGGCGACAGCTTGTCCCGAAACTCCGTCTCGTTCTGCCGAGACGCGACACCGTCGGCGGCCGCCCGACCGCCGCCCCACCCCGAAACCCCCCGAAACGCCCCGAAACGCCCCGAAACGGCGGCGGCTCACCCGCAGGTAGATCCTCATGTCGCGGCACTGGGCGCCGGCGCCGTTGGGGACGGCCAGGGGCAGCGCCAGGGCGGGCTGGCGCCCGGCGAGGAAGAGCGCCCGCTTCACGGCACCCTTGGCCTTCAGCCCGTCCAGGCTCAGCTCCACGGTGAAGCCTGCGGGCGGCGCGGGCTCAGGCCGGGGCCCAGGCGTCCGGGCGGCGGGGCCCAGGCGTCCGGGCGGGGTTGTCCCCGCACTCACCGATGGAGCTGGGCACGTGCTTCCCCGAGGCGTTGAGGCAGAAGCTCAGGTTGATGCTGGGGGGGATGATGGTAGGGGGTGACGGGGGGGCGGGGACACCCTGGTGTCCCCCCCCCCAAGGTGTCCCCTGGTGTCCCCCCCCGGCCCTGACCGCCTCGTGGCACCCTGGGGTCCCCCGTGCCACCGGAGAGCCCCCAGATCGTCCCCTGTGCCCTCCCGCTCTGGTGTCCCCAACCCCTCTGACTCCCCATGGTGTCCCCAACCCCTCTGACCCCCTTGGTGTCGCCCTGGTGTCCCCAACCCTTCTGACCCCTCCCAATGTCCCCCTGGGTGTCCCCAACCCCTCTGACCCCCTTGGTGTCACCCCGGTGTCCCCAACCCTTCTGATCCCTCCCAATGTCCCCCTGGTGTCCCCAACCCCTCTGACCCCCTTGGTGTCACCCCGGTGTCCCCAACCCTTCTGATCCCTCCCAATGTCCCCCTGGTGTCCCCAACCCCTCTGACCTCACCAGTGTCCTCAACCCCTCTGACACCCACCCCAGAGTGTCCCCTGGGTGTCCCCAACCCCTCAGGACTCCCCAGACCCCCTCTGGTGTCCCCAACCCCTCTGACACCCCTCCCAATGTCTCCTTGGTGTCCCCAAAGCTTCTGACCCCTCCCAATGTCCCCTGGGTGTCCCCAACCCCTCTGGCACCCACCCCAGAGAATCCCTTTGGTGTCCCCAACCCTTCAGGACCTTCCAGACCTCCCCTGGTGTCCCCCAGGTGTCCCCAATCCCTCTGAGACCCCCTGGTGTCCCCTACCCCCAAGAAGCCCTCAGACTCCCTCCGGTGTCCCCTGGGTGTCCCCAAGCTCTCCGTCCCTTCCCATGTCCCCTGGATGTCCCCAACCCCTCAGAACTGCCCCCCCATCTCCCCAATGACTTTGACCCCCTTTGGTGTCCCCAACTCCTCAGGATCCCCCAGGCTCCCTGCAATGTCCCCTCAGTGTCCCCAACCCCTCAGCCACCCTCGTGTCCCCTGGAGCCCCCCCAACCGCCCAGGGCAGGCAGGGCCGGGGGGGGGGCTGGACGCCGGGGTCCCCCGGTGGCACCTACCAGGGGACGAGGACGCCGGTGTCCTCGAGGGCGCAGCCCCGCTCCTCGGGGTTGAACATGGTGGGGAAGATGCTGAGCGAGGCGCTGGCGTAGATGATGGGGCGGCCCCTGCGGGGACACCGGGGTGGCACCGGGGGGTGGCACTGCGGGTGGCACTGCGGGTGGCACAGCGGGTGGCACCGTGGGTGCCACAGCCCCCGTCGGGGGGCACCTACCTATACACCACGGCCGTGTCCACGCCGAAGGCGCCCACGATGAGGTCTGCAGGGAGAAGGGCACGGTTGGGTGTCACCTTGCCATGGGGCACCCGTGGGGTGGGCATGGCCACGGTTGGGTGTCACCATGCCAGGGAGCACCCGTGGGGTGGGTAAAGCCACAGTTGGGTGTCACCATGCCAGGGAGCACCCATGGGGTGGGTAAAGCCACAGTTGGGTGTCACCATGCCAAGGAGCACCCATGGGGCGGGTAAAGCCACAGTTGGGTGTCACCATGCCAAGGAGCACCCATGGCGTAGGCATGGCCACGGTTGGGTGTCACCATGCCAAGGAGCACCCGTGGGGTGGGTAAAGCCACAGTTGGGTGTCACCATGCCAAGGAGCACCCATGGCGTAGGCATGGCCACGGTTGGGTGTCACCATGCCAAGGAGCACCCGTGGGGTTGGTATGGCCACGGCTGGGTGCCACCATGCCATGGGGCACCCGTGGGGTGGGAATGGCCATGGCTGGGTGTCACCATGCCAAGGAGAACCCATGGGGTGGGCATGGCCATGGCCAGGTGTCACCTTGTCACAGAGCACACATGGGGTGGGTAAAGTCATGGTTGGGTGTCACCATGCCAAGGAGCACCCATGGGGTGAGCATGGCCATGGCTGGGTGTCACCATGCCAGGGAGCACCCATGGGGCGGGTAAAGCCATGGTTGGGTGTCACCATGCCAGGGAGCACCCATGGGGCGGGTAAAGCCACAGTTGGGTGTCACCATGCCAGGGAGCACCCATGGGGCGGGTAAAGCCACGGTTGGGTGTCACCATGCCAGGGAACACCCATGGGGTTGGTAAAGCCACAGTTGGGTGTCACCATGCCATGGAGCACCCATGGGGTGGACATGGCCATGGCTGGGTGTCACCATGCCAGGGAGCACCCATGAGGTAGGCATGGCCATGCTTGGGTGTCACCATGCCATGGGGCACCCATGGGGGGGTATAGCCATGGTTGGGTGTCACCATGCCAGGGAGCACCCATGGGGTGGGTAAAGCCACGGCTGGGTGTCACCATGCCAGGGAGCACCCATGGGATTGGTAAAGCCACAGTTGGGTGTCACCATGCCAGGGAGCACCCATGGGGTGGGCATGGCCATGGCTGGGTGTCACCATGCCAGGGAGCACCCATGGGGCGGGTATAGCCATGGTTGGGTGTCACCATGCCAAGGAGCACCCAAGGGGTGGGAATGGCCATGGTTGGGTGTCACCATGCCAAGGAGCACCCAAGGGGTGGGTACGGCCATGGTTGGGTGTCACCATGCCAAGGAGCACCCAAGGGGTGGGTATGGCCATGGTTGGGTGTCACC
Source organism: Dromaius novaehollandiae (assembly GCF_036370855.1). Lineage (NCBI taxonomy): Eukaryota > Metazoa > Chordata > Aves > Casuariiformes > Dromaiidae > Dromaius > Dromaius novaehollandiae. Next base: position 2,869,032 of record NC_088125.1, on the reverse strand, counting down.
ATGCCAAGGAGCACCCAAGGGGTGGGTATGGCCATGGTTGGGTGTCACCATGCCAGGGAGCACCCATGGGGTGGGTATAGCCATGGTTGGGTGTCACCATGCCAGGGAGCACCCATGGGGTGGGTATAGCCATGCTTGGGTGTCACCATGCCAAGGAGCACCCATGGGGGGGTATAGCCATGGTTGGGTGTCACCATGCCAGGGAGCACCCATGGGGCGGGTAAAGCCACGGCTGGGTGTCACCATGCCAGGGAGCACCCATGGGATTGGTAAAGCCACAGTTGGGTGTCACCATGCCAGGGAGCACCCATGGGGTGGGCATGGCCATGGCTGTGTGTCACCATGCCAGGGAGCACCCATGGGGCGGGTATAGCCATGGTTGGGTGTCACCATGCCAGGGAGCACCCAAGGGGTGGGAATGGCCATGGTTGGGTGTCACCATGCCAGGGAGCACCCATGGGGCGGGTATAGCCATGGTTGGGTGTCACCATGCCAAGGAGCACCCAAGGGGTGGGAATGGCCATGGTTGGGTGTCACCATGCCAAGGAGCACCCAAGGGGTGGGAATGGCCATGGTTGGGTGTCACCATGCCAAGGAGCACCCAAGGGGTGGGTATGGCCATGGTTGGGTGTCACCATGCCAAGGAGCACCCAAGGGGTGGGTACGGCCATGGTTGGGTGTCACTACGCCAAGGAGCACCCATGGGGTGGGTAAAGCCATGGCTGGGTGTCACCATGCCAAGGAGCACCCATGGGGTGAACATGGCCATGGCTGGGTGTCACCATGCCAGGGAGCACCCATGGGGTGCAAGACCCTTACCCGGGTAGCCGTTGCCGTCCAGGTCCTTGGCGCCGCGCAGGGCCGAGCCGAAGAAGTCGGGCGCGTGGCCGGGCGCCCAGTGGCCGCGCAGCTCCTGGGAGGGCTCAGGGCGCAGCCCCCCCGCGCCCCCGTTGTACACGTACACCACGCCCTGGCGGCCCTCCGCCCCGAATGGGACCCCCACGCCCACGTCTGCGGGTGCCCGTCAGCCGCACCCACGGCCGGGGTGCCCCGCGCCGACCCACGGCGCAGCACCCTCCCGGGCCACCCCATAGCATGGGCACCCACCACCCCAGCACCCTTCCATGCCACCCCATAGCCCAGCACCTCTTGCACCCCAGCACCCTCCTGGGTCACCCCATAGCATGGGTGTCTGTGCAACCCTGGCACCCTCCTGGGCCACCCCACAACTGCGGCACCCCAACATCCAGCCGGGCCACCCCGCAACCTGGCACCCACCAGCACCCTTCCGTGTCACCCCACAACTTGGTGCCCCAGCACCCTCCTGGGTCACCCCACAGCCCAGCACCCCAGCACCCTCCAATGCACCCCACAGTCCAGCACCCCAGCACCCTCCCGTGCCACCCCATAGCCCAGCACCCCAGCACCCCAGCACCACCCCGGGCCACCCCACAGCCCAGCACCCCAGCACCCTCCAATGCACCCCATGGCCCAGCACCCCAGCACCCTCCTGGGCCACCCCATAGCATGGGCACCCAGCACCCCAGCACCCTCCAGTGCACCCCATAGCCCAGCACCCCAGCACCCTTCTGTGCCACCCCACAACCCAGCACCCTCCTGGGTCACCCCCCAGCCCAGCACCCTCCAATGCACCCCATGGCCCAGCACCCCCCGTGCCACCCCCAGCCCAGCACCCCAGCACCCCTGCACCCCAGCACCCCCCGTGCCACCCCCAGCCCAGCACCCTCCAATGCACCCCAGCACCCCAGCACCCCCCGTGCCACCCCCAGCCCAGCACCCACCGTTGTAGCCGTCCTGGTCGAGGTCGCCCAGCGGGGCGATGGCGCTGCCGAAGCGCCCGAACTCCTGGCGCCCGGTGAGGGCCAGGGCGGGGGCGGGCGGGGGGCGGGTGGGTGCTGGGTGCTGCAGGTACAGGTAGACCCTGCCCACCTCCCGCACCCGCCCCTCCGCCGTGCGCTCCATGAACAGCGGGGCGCCCACCAGCAGGTCGTCCAGCCTGCGGGTGCCGGGGCGTCAGGCGGGGGGGGGACGGGCCCCGGCGTCCGGGAGGGGGGTGGGGGTGGGGTGGGGGGCACCCGCGCTCACCCGTCGCTGTTGACGTCCGTGGCGGCCACGGCGTAGCCGAAATAGGCGGCCATCTGCGGGGGGGGGGGTGAGGGGGGTGAGGGGTGCTGCATGGGCACCCTGCACCCCCGGTGAGCACCCTGCACCCCACCTGGGCACCCTGCACCCCCAGTGAGCACCCTGCACCCCCCATGGGCACCCTGCACCCCCCCATGGGCACCCCCAGCCTGCATGGGCACCCTGCACCCCCAGTGAGCACCCTGCACCCGCCATGGGCACCCCCAGCCTGCATGGGCACCCTGCGCCCCCAGTGAGCACCCTGCACCCCACCTGGGCACCCTGCACCCTGCATGGGCACCCTGCACCCCCAGTGAGCACCCTGCACCCCCCATGGGCACCCCCAGCCTGCATGGGCACCCTGCGCCCCCAGTGAGCACCCTGCACCCCACCTGGGCACCCTGCACCCTGCATGGGCACCCTGCACCCCCAGTGAGCACCCTGCACCCCCCATGGGCACCCCCAGCCTGCATGGGCACTCTGCACCCCCCATGGGCACCCTGCACCCTGCATGGGCATCCTGCACCCCCCCGTGGCACCCTGCACCCCTTCTGGCACCCTGCACCCCCCTGCAGCACCCTGCACCCCCCATGGGCACCCTGCAACCCCTGTGGGCACCCTGCACCCCCCATAGGCACCCCCACCCTGCATGGGCACCCCGCACCCTCTGTGAGCCCCCTGCACCCCCCATGAGCACCCCCCACCCTCTGTGGGCACCCCGCACCCTCTGTGAGCACCCTGCACCCCTCCATGGGCACCCAGCACCCCCAATCAGCACCCTGCACCCCCAACGGGCACGCTGCACCCCCCATGGCACCCTGCACCCCCAATGAGCACCCTGCACCCCCAATGGGCACCCTGCACCCCACATGGGCGCCCCACTCTGCATAGGCACCCAGCACCCTCTAGGAGCACCCAGCACCCCCCGTGGGCACCCCCTCCCTGCACAGGCACCCAGCACCCCATGCAGGCACCCAGCACCCCCCATGGGCACCCTCACCCCCCAAGGGCTCCCAGCACCCTGCATGGACACCCCCACCCGTGCCGGGCCCCCCCTGCCCCCCGGCACCCGCAGGGGCCCCCGCGCCCGGCGCCTCACCTGCTCCCCCGAGAAGTTGTAGAGGGACCTCATGTTGGTGCCGTTGAGGATGGTGACCTGGGGCGCAGGGGACGCTGGGGCAAGGGGACACGCTCGGGCGTCCGGGCGCCCTCGGCCTCAACCCCCAACGTGCAGCACCCCAACACGCAGCACCCACCCCCGCAGCACCCACCCCTGCAGCACCCAACATGCAGCACCCCAACCTGCAGCCCCCCAAACGCCACAGCACCCACCCCTGCAGCACCCAACCATGCAGCACCCACCCCTGCAGCACCCAACATGCAGCACCCCAACCTGCAGCACCCCAAACACCACAGCACCCAACCCTGCAGCACCCAACCCCGCAGCACCCACCCCTGCAGCACCCAACATGCAGCACCCCAACCTGCAGCACCCCAAACGCCACAGCACCCGCAGCATCCAACCTGAAATGCCACAGCACCCACCTCTGCAGCACCCAACCCCGCAGCACCCCAAACACCACAGCACCCATCCCTGCAGCACCCCATCCCTGCAGCACCCATCCCTGCAGCACCCAACATGCAGCACCCCAAACACCACAGCACCCAGCCCCACAGCACCCCAAACACCACAGCACCCGCAGCATCCAACCCGAAACGTCGCAGCACCCACCCCTGCAGCACCCAATCCCGCAGCACCCCAACCTGCAGCCGCCCAAACACCACAGCACCCATCCCTGCAGCACCCCATCCCTGCAGCACCCAACATGCAGCACCCCAAACACCACAGCACCCACCCCTGCAGCACCCAACATGCAGCACCCACCCCTGCAGCACCCCAAACACCACAGCACCCAACCCCGCAGCACCCACCCCTGCAGCACCCAACATGCAGCACCCCAACCTGCAGCACCCCAAACGCCACAGCACCCACCCCTGCAGCACCCAACCATGCAGCACCCACCCCTGCAGCACCCAACCCTGCAGCACCCCAAACACCACAGCACCCAGCCCCACAGCACCCAACCCTGCAGCACCCAACATGCAGCCCCCCAAACACCACAGCACCCAGCCCCACAGCACCCCAAACACCACAGCACCCGCAGCATCCAACCCGAAACGCTGCAGCACCCACCCCTGCAGCACCCAATCCCGCAGCACCCCAACCTGCAGCCGCCCAAACACCACAGCACCCATCCCTGCAGCACCCCATCCCTGCAGCACCCAACATGCAGCCCCCCAAACACCACAGCACCCAGCCCCACAGCACCCAGCCCTGCAGCCCCTCAACCTGCAGCACCCAACCTGCAGCACCCAATCCCGCAGCACCCTAAACTCACAGGCCCCAACATGCAGCACCCAACCCTGCAGCCCCCCAACACACAGCACCCAACCCCGCAGCACCCAACCCTGCTGCCCCCCAACCTGCAGCACCCAACCTGCAGCACCCCAACCTGCAGCCCCCAACCTGTAGCACCCAACCTGCAGCACCCCAACCTGCAGCCCCCACCCCTGCAGCACCCAACCTGTAGCACCCAACCTGCAGCACCCAACATGCAGCGCCCACCCCGCAGCGCCCACCCGGCGCCTTACGTAGCCGTAGGTGAGGTTGCCCTTGGGCACGCCGGCCACGAAGTCTGCAGGGAGCCGAGAGCCGCGGGGGCGTGGGTGCCAGGCCCACGCGCCCCCCCCCCCCCCACGGCACCCAGCCCCACGGCACCCGGCCCCACGGCACCCAGCCCCACGGGTGCCCCGGCCCCGCGGCACCCGGCCCTACCTTGGGTCTCGTCCCCGCTGAACTCGCCCACCGCCACCGAGTAGCCTGCGGGAGCGAGAGGGTCAGCGAGGTGACGGGTGCCACCCGCCCGCCCCGCGCACCCGGTGTCGCCCCGGGTCACCCAGTGTCACCCCCAGCATCACCCCATGCACCCAGTGTCACCCTGTGCACCCCCAGCATCGCCCTGTGTTGCCCCACGCACCCAGCATCACCCTGGGCACCCAGTATTGCCCCATGCACCCTGCATTGCCCTGTGCACCCGCAGTGTTGCCCCGTGCACCCAGTGTTGCCCCGTGCACCCCATGTCACCCCGTGTCACCCCATGCATCGCCCTGTGCACCCAGCATCACCCTGTGCACCTGCAGCGTCATCCCGCGCACCCCTTGCACTGCCCTGTGCACCCACAGCATCACCCCGTGCACCCCCAGTGTCACCCCGTGCACCCCCACTGTCACCCTGTGCACCCCGCGGTGACACCATGTGCACCCCCCCGCATCACCCTGTGCACCCAGTGTCACCCCGTGCACCCAGCATTGCCCTGTGTCACCCCGTGCATCACCCTGTGCACCCACAGTGTCACCCCATGCACCCCCCCATCACCCTGTGCACCCCCCTGCATCACCCTGTGCACCCAGTGTCACCCTGTGCACCCAGCATTGCCCCGGGCACCTGCAGCATCACCCCATGTGCCCCTGGTGTCGCCCTGTGCACCCCCCCGCATCACCCTGTGCACCCAGCGTCATCCTGTGCACCCTGCATTGCCCTGTGTCACCCCGTGCATCACCCTGTGCACCCACAGTGTCACCCCGTGCACCCCCGGTGTCACCCCGTGCACCCCCCACATCACCCTGTGCACCCTGCATTGCCCTGTGTCACCCCGTGCATCACCCCGTGCACCCACAGTGTCACCCCGTGCACCCCCGGTGTCACCCCGTGCACCCCCCCGCATCACCCTGTGCACCCAGCGTCACCCTGTGCACCCTGCATTGCCCTGTGTCACCCTGTGCATCACCCTGTGCACCTACAGCATCACCCCGTGCACCCCGCGTCGCCCCGCGCGCCCGTGCCGCGGTCCCCGGCCCCCCCCCGGGTGCCCCCCCGGCACCCCCCCAGCACCCACCCATGTAGCTGTCGTCGTAGCTGCCGGCGGCCTGGCGGGTCTGCAGCTGCCCCGGCACCTCGTGGATGAGGTACTGCGGGAGGTGGGCGGCCGCGATCTGCTCCTGCGTCGCCGACAGCACCTGGCCTGCGCCCGGCCCCCCCTCAGCGCCGGCACCCAGCACCCGGCACCCGGCACCCAGCACCCGGCACCTGGCCTGCGCCCGGCCCCCCCTCAGCGCCGGCACCCGCAGCCCCGCACCCGGCACCCGGCACCACCCGGCACCCGGCACCCGGCACCCGGCACCCAGCACCCTGCACCTGGCACCCAGCACCCACCACCACCCAGCACCCAGCACCACCCAGCACCCAGCACCCGGCACCCAGCACCCTGCATCCTGCACCTGGCACCCAGCACCCGGCACCACCCAGCACCCGGCACCCAGCACCTGGCACCCAGCACCCGGCAGCCAGCAGCCAGCACCACCCGGCACCACCCAGCACCTGGCACCCAGCACCCGGCACCCAGCACCAGGCACCCAGCACCCGGCACCCAGCACCCGGCACCCAGCACCCAGCACCCAGCACCCAGCACCACCCAGCACCACCCAGCACCCTGCATCCTGCACCCGGCACCTGGCCTGCGCCGGGCCCCCCTCAGCGCCTGCACCCACAGCCTGGCACCCGGCACCCAGCACCCGGCACCTGACACCCGGCACCCGGCACCCGGCACCTGGCCTGCACTGCACCCCCCCTCAGCGCCAGCACCCGGCACCCCACAGCCCGGCACCCGGCACCCTGCACCCAGCGCCTGTACCTGCACCCGCACCCAGCACCTGCACCCAGCACCGCCAGCACCCTGCACCCAGCACCGCCAGCACCCTGCACTGCTGGGCACCCGCACCCAGCACCCTGCACCCAGCACCGGGCACCCTGCACCCAGCGCCTGTACCTGCACCCGCACCCAGCACCTGCACCCAGCACCGGGCACCCTGCACCCCTGCACCCAGCACCGCCAGCACCCTGCACTGCTGGGCACCCGCACCCAGCACCCTGCACCCAGGCACCCCAGCACTGCCCCCCGCCCCGGGCACCCAGCACCCCTGGCACCCGGCACCCCGGCACCCAGCACTGCCAGCACCCGGCACCCCTGGGCACCCGGCACCCAGCACCCTGGGGGGGCAGTGAAGGGGGGGTCAGGATCAGTGCCGGGGGCTGGTTGGGGGGCGGGGGCAGGGGGCGGGGGGCAGGATCAGGCCCGGGGGGGTCAGGAGTGGGGGCCAGGATTGGGCCTGGGGGGGGGATTGGGGGCAGGATTGGGCCCGGGGGGGGGCAGAACCAGGCGCGGGGGGGGCTGGGGGGGGTCAGGATCAGGCCGGGGGGGGCCGGGGGGGGGCGGGGGTCTCACCTTGCCAGAAGTAGCTGCCGGGGCCCCCCAGCAGCACCCGGCCCGTCTGCCGAGGGAGAGAGCGGCCCTGAGCGCCCCCCCGGGACCCCCCCGGACCCCCCCATAGACCCCCACCAGCACCCATATACCTCCCATACCCCCCCGCACCCCCCCAGACCCCCCCAGACCCCCCCCAGACCCCCCCGCACCCCCATGGACACCCCCACACCCCCACGGACCCCATATACCCCCATAGCCCCCACTGTCCCCAATGTCCCCCCGTGGCCCTGATGTCCCCCCACATCCCCCAATGTCCCCCCATATCCCGTAATGTCCCCCCATGTCCCCCCACATCCCCCAATGTCCCCCCACATCCCCCAATGTCCCCCCATGCCCCCAATGTCCCATGGCCCCCATGTCCCCCCACATCCCCCGATGTCCCTCATGGCCCCAATGTCCCCCCACATCCCCTGCTGTCCCATGGCCCCGATGTCCCCCCACATCCCCCGATGTCACCGCACGCCCCCGATGTCCCCACGTCCCTGACGTGCCCCCGCGCCCCTGATGTTTCCACGTCCCTGATGTCCCCACACCCCGATGTCCCCGATGTCCCCCCCGTCCCCATGTCCCCGCCGTCCCCGCGGTGGCACCTGGGTGAACTCGGCGCTGAAGCCCCCCTGGCAGTAGCCCTGCCCGGCCTCCGAGTTCAGGTCTGGGGGGAGAGAGGGGCCGGTGGCTGGGGGGGGGCACCCATGGGTGCTGGGCGGGGGGCTCGCCCCGGGGGGCGGGGGGGTCGCCATGGGGTGGGGGATGCGGGGTCCCGGGTGGGGGGGCACCAAGGAACGAGTCTCATGGGGGCATCACCCAAGGGTGGGGGGGCTGGGAGGTGCCGGGGGGGGGTCCGTGGGGTGCATCCTGGGGTGGGGGTCCCGGGGGGGCTGTGGGGGTGTCGCCCCGGGATGGGGGGCTGGGAGGTGCCAAGGAACGGGTCCATGGGGGCATCACCCAAAGGTGGGGGGTCCCGGGGGTCCGTGGGGCGCCCCACGGTGGGGGTCCCGGGGGTTGGGGGTCCCAGTGGAGGTCGGTATGGGGCTCGGGGGGGGGTCGGGGGGGTCAGGGTGGGGGGCACCCCCCGGAGCGGCAGGGCACGTCCTCCCCGACCCTGGAGAAGGTGCCCACGGAGAGGAAGCAGGTGCCCACAGGGTCCCGGGGGTCCGTGGGGCGCCCAAAGGGGGGGGTCCCGGGGGTCGGGGGTCCCAGTGGAGGTCGGTATGGGGCTCAGGGTGGGGGTCAGGGTGGGGGGCCGGGGGGGGCACCCCCCGGAGCGGCAGGGCACGTCCTCCCCGACCCTGGAGAAGGTGCCCATGGAGAGGGAGGTGCCCACAGGGTCCCGGGGGTCCGTGGGGCGCCCAAAGGGGGGGGTCCCGGGGGTCGGGGGTGGGGGTGGAGGTCGGTATGGGGCTCGGGGTGGGGGTCAGGGTGGGGGGCCGGGGGGGGCACCCCCCAGAGCGGCAGGGCACGTCCTCCCCGACCCTGGAGAAGGTGCCCATGGAGAGGGAGGTGCCCACAGGGTCCCGGGGGTCCGTGGGGCACCCAAAGAGGGGGGTCCCGGGGGTCGGGGGTCCCAGTGGAGGTCGGTATGGGGCTCGGGGGGGGCTCGGGGGGGTCAGGGTGGGGGGCACCCCCCGGAGCGGCAGGGCATGTCCTCCCCAACCCTGGAGAAGGTGCCCATGGAGAGGGAGGTGCCCACAGGGTCCCGGGGGTCCGTGGGGCGCCCAAAGGGGGGGGTCCCGGGGGTCGGGGGTGGGGGTGGAGGTCGGTATGGGGCTCGGGGGGGGGTCGGGGGGGTCAGGGTGGGGGGCACCCACCGGAGCGGCAGGGCGCGTACTCCACGAACTTGGAGAAGTTGCCCACGGAGAGGAAGCAGGTGCCCACGGGGTCCCGGCCCGGCTCGTCCTTCACCGTGCGCCAGCTGTACAGCGGGGCGCAGGCCTGGGGGCCCCGCGTCACCGCCGCCCCCCCGCGTCCCCCCGCGTCCCCCCCGTGTCCCCACAGCCTCCCATGAACCCGTGTCCCCCCATATCGCGTCGTGTCCCTCCATATCTCCCCCGTGTCCCCCGTGTCTCCATGCACCCATGTCCCATGTCTCCCTGTGTCCCCCCATATCTCCGTGTCCCCATGTCCCCCCGTGTCCCCATGCACCCATGTCCCCTTGTGTCCCCCCATGTCCTCCATGTCCCCATGCACCCATGTCCCCATGCACCCATGTCCCATGTCTCCCCCTGTCCCCCCATATCTCCATGTCCCCATGTCCCCGTGTCCCCCCATGTCCCTCCATGTCCCCCATGTCCCCATGCACCCATGTCCCCCCATATCTTGTTGTGTCCCCCGTGTCTCCATGCACTTATGTCCCCCCCGTGTCCCCATGCACCCATGTCCCCCATATCCCATCATGTCCCCCCGTGTCCCCATGTCCCCCTGTACCCCATGTACCCCCACATTCCCTTGAGCCATGTCCCCCCATGTCCCCCTGTGTCCCCATGCCCCCATGTCCCTCCATATCCCCCCATGGCCCACCCTGTCCCCATGTCCCCTGTGTTCCCCCATGTCCCCACGCACCCATGTCCCCCCATGTCCCCCTGTGTCCCCATGCACCCATGTCCCCCCATATCACATCGTGTCCCCCGTGTCCCCATGTCCCCCTGTGTCCCTTCCGTGTCCCTCGTGTCCTTCTCGTGTCCCATGTCCCGATGTCCCCACATGTCCCATGTCCCCCATCACCCTGTCCCCTGTGTTCCCCCATGTCCCCATGCACCCATGTCCCCCATACCCCCTGTGTCCCCCCAGGTCCCTCTCATGTCCCCGTGTCCCCATGCACTCATGTCCCCCCATGTCCCCCCATGCCCCCCAGTCCCCCCGTGTCCCCCCCGTGTCCCCTCACCAGGATGGAGGTGCTGTGGGCGCGGTCCCCCTGTGTCCCCCCCGTCCCCCCGTGTCCCCGTGTCCCCTGTCCCCCCTGTGTCCCCTCACCAGGATGGAGGTGCCGTGGGCACGGTCCCCCCGTGTCCCCTGATGTCCCCCCATGTCCCCTCACCAGGATGGAGGTGCCATGGGCGTGGTCCCCCCATCCCCCCCGTGTCCCCTGTGTCCCCCCATGTCCCCGTGTCCCCTCACCAGTATGGAGGTGCCATGGGCGCGGTCCCCCCATGTCCCCCATGCCCCCCGGTCCCCCGTGTCCCCCCGTGTCCCCTGTCCCCCCGTGTCCCCTGTCCCCCCCCGTGTCCCCTCACCAGGATGGAGGTGCCATGGGCGCGGTCCCCCCCTGTCCCCCATGCCCCCCGGTCCCCCGTGTCCCCCCGTGTCCCCTGTCCCCCCCATGTCCCCTCACCAGGATGGAGGTGCCGTGGGTGCTGTCCCCCCGTCCCCCCTGTGTCCCCCATGTCCCCCCCGTGTCCCCTCACCAGTATGGAGGTGTCGTGGGCGCGGTCCCCCCATGTCCCCCATCCCCCCCGTGTCCCCCCGTGTCCCCCCCTGTGTCCCCTCACCAGGATGGAGGTGCCGTGGGCATGGTCCCCTGATGTGCCCCACGTCCCCCCTGTGTCCCCTGATGTCCCCCCATGTCCCCGTGTCCCCTCACCAGGATGGAGGTGCCATGGGCGTGGGCCCCCCCTGTCCCCCATGCCCCCCGGTCCCCCGTGTCCCCCCGTGTCCCCTGTCCCCCCCCGTGTCCCCTCACCAGGATGGAGGTGCCGTGGGTGCTGTCCCCCCGTCCCCCCTGTGTCCCCCATGTCCCCCATGTCCCCCCCGTGTCCCCTCACCAGGATGGAGGTGCCATGGGCGCTGTCCCCCCGTCCCCCCTGTGTCCCCCATGTCCCCCATGTCCCCCCCGTGTCCCCTCACCAGGATGGAGGTGCCATGGGTGTGGTCCCCCCATGTCCCCCATCCCCCCCGTGTCCCCTGATGTCCCCCCGTGTCCCCTCACCAGGATGGAGGTGCCATGTCCCCTGTACCCCCCGTGTCCCCTGATGTCCCCCCATGTCCCCGTGTCCCCGCACCAGGATGGAGGTGCCGTGTCCCCCGTCCCCCCCGTGTCCCCCGTGTCCCCCCCGTGTCCCCTCACCAGGATGGAGGTGCCGTCCCCCCCGTGTCCCCCCCGTGTCCCCTGATGTCCCCCCGTGTCCCCTCACCAGGATGGAGGTGCCGTCCCCCCCGTGTCCCCCCCGTGTCCCCCGATGTCCCCCCGTGTCCCCTCACCAGGATGGAGGTGCCGTGTCCCCCGTGTCCCCCCCGTGTCCCCCGATGTCCCCCCGTGTCCCCTCACCAGGATGGAGGTGCCGTGTCCCCCCCGTGTCCCCCGATGTCCCCCCGTGTCCCCTCACCAGGATGGAGGTGCCGTCCCCCCCGTGTCCCCCCCGTGTCCCCCGATGTCCCCCCGTGTCCCCTCACCAGGATGGAGGTGCCGTGGGCGTGGTCCCCCCGTGCCCCCCGTCCCCCCCGTGTCCCCTGATGTCCCCCGTGTCCCCTCACCAGGATGGAGGTGCCGTGTCCCCCGTCCCCCCCGTGTCCCCCGTGTCCCCCCCGTGTCCCCCGATGTCCCCCCGTGTCCCCTCACCAGGATGGAGGTGCCGTGTCCCCCGTGTCCCCCCCGTGTCCCCCGATGTCCCCCCGTGTCCCCTCACCAGGATGGAGGTGCCGTGTCCCCCCCGTGTCCCCCGATGTCCCCCCGTGTCCCCTCACCAGGATGGAGGTGCCGTGTCCCCCGTGTCCCCCCCGTGTCCCCCGATGTCCCCCTGTGTCCCCTCACCAGGATGGAGGTGCCGTGTCCCCCGTGTCCCCCCCGTGTCCCCCGATGTCCCCCCGTGTCCCCTCACCAGGATGGAGGTGCCGTGTCCCCCCCGTGTCCCCCGATGTCCCCCCGTGTCCCCTCACCAGGATGGAGGTGCCGTCCCCCCCGTGTCCCCCCCGTGTCCCCCGATGTCCCCCCGTGTCCCCTCACCAGGATGGAGGTGCCGTGGGCGTGGTCCCCCCGTGCCCCCCGTCCCCCCCGTGTCCCCTGATGTCCCCCGTGTCCCCTCACCAGGATGGAGGTGCCGTGTCCCCCGTCCCCCCCGTGTCCCCCGTGTCCCCCCCGTGTCCCCCGATGTCCCCCCGTGTCCCCTCACCAGGATGGAGGTGCCGTGGGCGCGCACGGTGGCCCCGAACCACTGCAGCGACTTGAACTCGACGGCGTCGCTGCCGTTGCCCCCGAAGTCGTGGCTGCGGGGGCCTGGGGGACCCCGTCACCCCCCGCGGGCGCCCACGGCGGGGGGGCACCCGCGGGGGGCGGGGGGGGGGTCTGGGTGCTGGGGGCATCCATGGGTGGCAGGGGAGGGTCTGGAGGGGGTCTGGGTGCTGGGGGCAGCTGCAGGGGGTGGGGGGGTCTGGGGGTGTCGGGGCACCCATGGGGGATGGGGGGGGTCTGGGGGCACCATGGGGGTGGCCGGGGGCACCCTTGGGGGGTGGGGGTGGGGTCTGGGGGCACCCATGGGGATGGGGGGTCTGGGGGCACCCATGGGGATGGGGGGTCTGGAGCTTGTGGGCACCCATGGGGGGTGGGGGGGGCGGCTGGGGGGTGTCAGGGAGCCAGGGGCACCCATGGGGAGCAGGGCGGGTCGGGGGGTGTGGGGGGCACCCGTGGAGGGGGGGCTGGGGGGCTCCGGGGGTGTTGGGGGCACCCATGGGGGTGGGGTGGCTCCGGGGGGCTGGGGGGGGGGCCCGAGGGTGCCCAGCCCCACGGCGGTGCCAGGCGCCCATGGGGGGGGGGGTGCCCCCAGCTCGGTCCCCGTCGGGGTCCCCTGGGGATGGGGGCGCGCGGGACCCCCCAGCCCCCATCCCCATGGTCCCCTTCCCTGTCCCCATGGTCCCCTTCCCTGTCCCCTCGGTCCCCACGGGTCCCCAGGGTCCCCGCACCCAACCGTGCCCCATCCCTGTCCCCATGGGTCCCCACACCCAGCCACGGCCGCGTGTCCCCCTGCCCATGGCTCCCTGTCCCCATGATGGTCCCCGTGCCCACGGTCCCCGTGCCCTGTCCCCAAGTCCTGTCCTTATCCCCATGGCTCCCTGTCCCTGTGCCTGTCCCTGTCCCCACAGCTCCCTGTCCCCACACCCACGGCTCCCTGTGCCCTGTCCCCAAGCCCATCCCAATGCCCCTGGCTCCCTGTCCCCATACTTGTCCCTGTCCCCATACTTGTCCCTGTCCCCATCCCCACGGCTCCCTGTCCCCACGCCTGTCCCCATGCCCATGGCTCCCTGTCCCCACGCCTGTCCCCAAGCCCACAGCTCCCCGTGCCCATGGCGGTGCCCATCCCTGTGGCTCCCTGTCCCCATGTTGGTCCCCGTCCCCCTGCCCACGGTGGTCCCTGTGCCCAGGGCTCCCTGTCCCCATGCCAATCCCTGTCCCCATGCCCAGGGCCATGTCCCGTGCCCAGGGCTCCCTGTCCCCATGCCAGTCCCCATCCCCACGGCTCCCTGTCCCCATGCCAGTCCCCATCCCCGTGGCTCCCTGTCCCCATCCCCACGGCTCCCTGTCCCCATGCCGCTCCCCATCCCCGTGGCTCCCTGTCCCCATCCCCACGGCTCCCTGTCCCCATGCCGCTCCCCATCCCCGTGGCTCCCTGTCCCCGTCCCCACGGCTCCCTGTCCCCATGCCGCTCCCCATCCCCGTGGCTCCCTGTCCCCGTCCCCACGGCTCCCTGTCCCCATGCCGCTCCCCATCCCCGTGGCTCCCGGTGCCCACGCCGGTGCAGGCGGGGCTGGGGGTCAGGGTGGGGGTCAGGGCGGGGGTCGGGGTGGGGGTCGGGGCTGGGGGTCGGGGCTGGGGGTCAGGGTGGGGGTCAGGGTGGGGGTCGGGGCTGGGGGTCAGGGTGGGGGTCAGGGCGGGGGTCGGGGTGGGGGTTGGGGCAGGGGTCGGGGCTGGGGTCGGGGCGGGGGTCGGGGTGGGGGTCAGGGTGGGGGTCGGGGTGGGGGTCGGGGCTGGGGGTCGGGGCGAGGGTCGGGGCGGGGGTCGGGGCGGGGGTCGGGGCTGGGGGTCAGGGCGGGGGTCGGGGCGGGGGTCGGGGCTGGGGGTCGGGGTGGGGGTCGGGGCGGGGGGTCGGGGCTGGGGGTCGGGGCGGGGGCCGGGCCGGGGTCGGGCTGGGGGTCGGGCTGGGGGTCGGGGGGGGGTCGGGGGGGGGGTCGGGGCTGGGGGTCGGGGTGGGGGTCGGGGCGGGGGGTCGGGGCTGGGGGTCGGGGCGGGGGCCGGGCCGGGGTCGGGGCGGGGGTCAGGGTGGGGGTCGGGGTGGGGGTCGGGGCGGGGGTCGGGGCGCCTCACCGAGGTGGTCGAACTCGATGGGGGTGCAGGCGCCGGCGGCCGGGTGCCAGGGGCAGTAGTAGACGGCGCCGCCCTGGGTGACGTTGGGCTGGCTCGTGTTGGCCTTGGGGGCCCCCACCAGGATGCTGAAGCTGCGGGGGGGGGGGGGGGGGGGACACGAGGGGACACGTCAGCGGGGCACCCCGGCGCCTGACCCCCCCCCCCCCCCCCCCCGGCCCGGCCCAACGTGGGCGCCCGGACGCCTGGGCCCCGCCGTCACCTCTGAGTCAGCCCGTCCGGCCGCCGCTCGCTTCCCCCTTCCCGCTGCCCGGGGCGGGGGGGGGCACCCAGGGTGGGGGGGAGGGCACCCAGGGCGGGGGGGGGCACCCAGGGCAGCACCCAAGTGTGCGGGGGTGGGGTGGGGGCAGCCGGGTCCTGCTGGGGGCACTCGAGTCTGTGCCCGGACGCCTGGGCCCCTCCCTAGCTCTGGTTCAGGCTGGGGGGGGGGGAGCAGGCAGGGCAGTGCCCGGACGCCTGGGCCCTTCCCGGGGTCTGGGTCAGGCGGGGGGTGGGGCAGGGCAGTGCCCGGACGCCTGGGCCCCTCGCGGGGTCCGGGTCGGGGACAGGGGGGGCAGGGCAGTGCCCGGACACCTGGGCCCCTCGCGGGGTCCGGGTCGGGGAGAGGGGGGGCAGGGCAGTGCCCGGACGCCTGGGCCCCTCGCGGGGTCCGGGTCGGGGAGAGGGGAGGCAGGGCAGCGCCCGGACGCCTGGGCCCCTCGTGGGGTCCGGGTCGGGGAGAGGGGAGGCAGGGCAGTGCCCGGACGCCTGGGCCCCTCGTGGGGTCCGGGACGGGGAGAGGGGGGGCAGGGCAGTGCCCGGACGCCTGGGCCCCTCGCGGGGTCCGGGTCGGGGAGAGGGGGGGCAGGGCAGTGCCCGGACGCCTGGGCCCCTCCTGAGGTCCGGGTCTGGCTCGGGGGCAGGGCAGTATCCGGACGCCTGGGCCCCGGCGGGGTCTGGATCAGTGGAGGGGGGGGCAGGGCAGTGCCCGGACGCCTGGGCCCCTCCTGGGGTCCGGGTCGGGGTGGGGGGCAGGGCAGTGCCGGACGCCTGGGCCCCTCGTGGGGTCCAGGTCTGGGTCGGGGGCAGGGCAGTGCCCGGACGCCTGGGCCCCTCGTGGGGTCCGGGTCGGGGAGAGGGGAGGCAGGGCAGTGCCCGGACGCCTGGGCCCCTCCTGAGGTCCGGGTCCGGCTCGGGGGCAGGGCAGTATCCGGACGCCTGGGCCCCGGCGGGGTCTGGATCAGTGGAGGGGGGGGGCAGGGCAGCGCCCGGACGCCTGGGCCCCTCCTGGGGTCCGGGTCGGGGTGGGGGGCAGGGCAGTGCCGGACGCCTGGGCCCCCGGCGGGGTCCGGGTCGGGGAAGGGGGGGGCAGGGCAGCGCCCGGACGCCTGGGCCCCGGCGGGGGCAGTGGCCGGGAAGCGGGGCCGGGATGCCCGGACACATCGCGCCGCCTCGCAGGAAGTTGCCGGGCTCGGGGGGGGCCCGGGCGGCCCCAGCCCCGGCGCCGGTCCCGGAAACGCGGCCGGGGGCGGGGCGGGGGGCAGCAGCGGGGCCGCGGGACCCTCCGGTGCCGGTGCCGGTGCCGGTCGCGGGGAGCCCCGGGGGCAGCGGCGCGTCCGCCCCGCCGGGAGCCGCACGGTCCGGTCCGGTCGCGGTTCCCGGTCGGGGTCCCCGGTGCCCGGTCCCGTTAGCTGCCGCCGTGCGGCCCCGTCCCGGTCCCCGGTGTCCGGTGGCGATCCCGGGTCGCGATCCCGGTGGCGGTCGGGGTCCCGGTCGGGGTCCCCGCCGCCCGTCCCGTCCCGCCCCGTCCCATCCCGTGGCCGGTTGCGGCCGCCCCCGCTCCCCATCCCGGATCCCGGATCCCGGTGCCGGTGGCGGCGCTGACCTGCGCGGCCGCGGGAGGTAGAAGTCCACGGCGAAGCCGAAGAGGGAGCCCGGGGCCCCGCGGAAGGCTGCGGGCCGCGACGCCGCCAGGTTGAAGGCAGCGGCGGGCGGCGGCAGCGGCAGCAGCGGCAGCAGCAGCAGCGGCAGCAGCGGCAGCAGCGGCGGCGGCGGCGGGGCCATGGCCGGGCCGGGCCGGGCGGGTCGGGGGGGTCGGGGGGGTCGCTGGGGTCGGGCCGCGCTCGCCGCTGCCGCCCGCTGCCGAGGCCCCTCGGCGAGTGCCCGGGGGGGCCCCCCCCGCCCCGCCCCGCCCCGCCGTGACTCACCGCCGGGGAGGAGCCGCCGCCGCCCGCGGGACCCAAAGCGGCGGCGGCCGGACGCGGTGGGACACGGCGGGACACGAAGGGACACGGTGGCACCCACCGGGCACCGGCACCCGCTGCCAGCCCAGTTCGGGCACCGGCACCCGCCCAGGGTGGCAGGAACGGGCCGGGCAGGACACGGGACGCTGACATGGGACACTGACACGGGACATGGGACATGGGACACGGGACACGGGACACGGGACATGGGACATGGACATGGGACACGGGACACTGACACGGGACACTGACACGGGACATGGGACATGGGACATGGGACACGGGACACGGGACACGGGACATGGGACATGGACATGGGACACGGGACACTGACACGGGACACTGACACGGGACATGGGACATGGGACATGGGACACGGGACACAGGACATGGACACGGGACACTGACACGGGACACGGGACGCTGACACGGGACATGGGACATGGACACGGGACACTGACACAGGAGACAGGACATGCGACACAGAACATCAGACATGGGACACGGACATGGGACACGGGACATGGACATGGGACACGGGACACAGGACATGGGAGATGGGACATGGACATGGGACATGGGACACAGGACACAGGACATGGACATGGGACATGGGACACAGAACATCAGACACGGGACATGGGACATGGGACATGGGACATGGGACACAGGACACGGCACATGGACATGGGACACTGACACGGGACATGGGACATGGGACATGGGACACAGGACACAGAACATCAGACATGGGACATGGACATGGGACACTGACACGGGACATGGGACATGGGACATGAGAGATGGGAGGTGGGACATGGGACACAGGAGATGGGATATGGGATTCGGGACATGTGAGATGGGACACAGGACGCGGCAGATGGGACACAGAACACGGGACACAGGACATGGGACACAGGACATGGGACACAGGACTTGGGACACGGGACACGGGAGACAGGACATGGGAGATGGGACATGGGACACAGACCATCAGACGTGGGACATGGACACAGGACATGGTACATGGGACATAGGTCATGGGAGATGGGACAAGGTGAGGCCCAACAGCAGGACATGGGACACTGGAAGGGACAGGGCACAGCAGGGCCCTGCACCAGGACATGGGACACAGGACATGGGACACTGGACATGGGACATTGGACATGAGAGATGGGACATGGGACATGGGACATGGGACATGGTGAGGCCCAACAGCAGCACATGGGATGCTGGAAGGGACAGGGCACAGCAGGGCCCCGCACCAGGACAGGGGACACGGGACACAGGACACGAGAGATGGGACACAGGACATGGGACATGGGACACCAGGAACAGTGGGGCCTGACACCGGGAACTGGGACACGGCAGGGATGGGACAGCGGGGACACAGGACATCATGGACATGGGACTCCAGGGACACAGGACCTGGGGGACATGGGACACTGGGGACATGGGACACCAAGGGACAGGGGACACTGGGGACACAGGACCTGGGGGACATGGGACACTGGGGACATGGGACACCAAGGGACACGGGACACCAAGGAACACAGGACTTTGGGGCACCTGGGACACGAGGGGACACAACACACCGGGGGGGGGGACACGGAGCGACCGGGGGGGACACGGGGACACGGGGACATCAGGCAACGGGGAGGGAAACTGAGGCAGGGCCGGCTCTGCTGCGGTGCCCCTCGCACGGGGGGGGGGGGGTGCGTGTGCAAGGGGTGGGGGTGCGTGTGCAAGGGGCCTGCTGGCCGCTGCCCTCCACGCGAGCGTGCAAGTGCCGCGTGAGTGTGCAAGCCTTGCACGACTGGCGGGGGCTCACGGCCTCGCCCGCGTGCAAACGGGGCACGATCGCCCTCGCCCACCCCCCGAGCGTGCAAATAGTGTCTCCCTCCATCCGGGTGTGCAAACGGCGCGCGTTCGTGGTGTGTCCCTGCCTGGGCGTGCAAACGGGACGCTTCGGCCCTCTTCCTCCACCTGAGCGTGCAAATAGTGCGTGCTCGCCACCTCTCTCCATCCGGGTGTGCAAATGGTGCACGTTTGCAGTGTGGGGGGGTGCAAATAGTGCTTGCTCCATCTGGGCGTGCAAACGGTGCACATTCGTGGTGTGTCTCCGCATGGGTGTGCAAACGGGGCACGTTTGCCCTCTCTCACCCCCTGAGTGTGCAAATAGTGTGTGCTCGCTGCCATCTGGGTGTGCAAACGGTGCACACTCGGGGTGTATCTCCGCATGGGTGTGCAAATGGTGCATGTGCGTGGCGTATCCCTGCGTGGGTGTGCAAATGGGGCACGCACGCAGCGTATCCCTACCCGGGCGTGCAAACGGGGCACGCTCGCGGTGCATCCACACATGGGTGTGCAAACGGGACTCCTCGGCCCTCTCCTGAGCGTGTCCCCCCCCACCGCTGCCCTTCGGGCGTGCAAAGGGCGCGGGGGGGGGGGGCGAGCGTGCGCGGGGGGGCCCCGTGCGAGGGGCCGGGCGGGAGGCGGGGGGAGCACGCGCGCGTGCGGGGGGCCGGGGCCTCGCACGCCGGCCGCGGGGCCGGCCGCATTCCTGCGCCGCTGATGCAATGGCGCCCGGCGCAGCTGGGCTGGGGGCTGCGGGGGGCCCAGGCGTCCGGGCCGCCTCCCCCCACCCTGCACCTGGGCCCCGGACGCCTGGGCCCACGGCGCCGCGCGGGCCGGGAGCCTGGGGGGGGGGGGCTTTGGGACAGGGGAGGGGGCAGGCGGGAAGCCGAGTGTGCCCACGCGTGTCGGTTTGCACACACACGTCGGTTTGCACACGCGTCGTTTTGCACCCGCGTCGTTTTGCACCCGCGTTGGTTTGCACACGTGTGGGTTTGCACACGCGTGTCGTTTTGCACCCACGTGTCGTTTTGCACCCACGTGTCGTTTTGCACACGCGTCAGTTTGCACACGCGTCGTTTTGCACCCGTGTTGTTTTGCACAAGCGTTGCTCTGCACAAGTGTGCGTTTGCACACGCGTGTCGTTTTGCACCCACGTGTCATTTTGCACACGCGTCGGTTTGCACACGCACGCCCTTCTGCACCCGCGTGTCGTTTTGCACATGCTTCATTTTGCACACAGGTCATTTTGCACACGCGTCGGTTTGCACACGCATGCCGTTTTGCACCCACGTGTCCTTTTGCACATGCATTGTTTTGCACCCGCGTGTTGTTTTGCACACGCGTCAGTTTGCACACGCATGCTGTTTTGCACCAGCATGTCGTTTTGCACACGCGTAGGTCTGCAGACGCGTGTTGTTTTGCACACGCATCGGTTTGCACACGCATCAGTTTGCACACGCGTGTCGGTTTGCCCCCGGCTGTTGCACATGGCGGGTGTGCGGGTGCTCTGGGGGGGTCCCGGCGCCCCGGCACGCGCGTGTGCGAGGGGTGTGCGTGCCAGCTGTCCCCCCCCCCCGGCGCCGTGTCCTCGGGGCCGGGGGAAGTGACGGCCGGGCGGGAACAATGCGCTGGCGCCGGGGCCCTTCCTGCCCCTCGCACGGCCTCGCACGCCCGCCCCCCCCGGCACGCCCGCCCCCCCCGTGCACACTCACTCCCAGGCCCCGCCCACCCGTGCACGGGTGATCCCAGGCTCCGCCCCCATTTGCACACTCACCCCCAGGCCCTGCCCCATTTGCACACTCGCTTCCAGGCCCCACACCCATTTGCACACTTGCTCCCAGGCTCTGCCCCCCTTGGGTGCCCCACGGTGCCAGCCCCGAGGTCCCCAGCCCCATAAGTGCCATCCCCGAGCACCCCATAAGCATCAGCACCCCCAGCCCCATAAGTGCCAGCCCTGAGCACCCCACAAGTACCAGCCCTGAGCACCCCAGCCCCATAAGTGCCAGCCCTGAGCACCCCACAAGTACCAGCCCTGAGCACCCCCAGCCCCAAGGTTCCCCCACCCTATGGGTGCCACCTCAGAGCCCCACAAGTGCCAGCCCTGAGCACCTCCACCCCATAGAGGTCAGTCCCAGAGCACCCCACAAGTGCCACCCCCCGAGCACCCCCAGCCCCATAAGTGCCAGCCCTGAGCACCCCATGGGTGCCAGCCCCGAGCGCCTCCAGCCCTATGGTGACAGTCCTGGGGCACCCCCAGCCCCAAGGTCCCCCACCCCATAAGTACCAGCCCCCAGCCCCATAAGTGCCATCCCCAAGCACCCCATAGGTGCCAGCCCTGAGCACCCCATGGGTGCCACCCCCGAGCACCCCCAGCCCCATAAGTACCATCCCTGAGCACCCCACGGGTGCCACCCCCGAGCACCCCCAGCCCCATAAGTACCCGCCCTGAGCACCCCCAGCCCCAAGGTCCCCCACCCTATGGGTGCCACCTCGGAGCCCCATAAGTGCCAGCCCCCAGCACCCCATGGGTGCCACCCCCAAGCACCCCCAGCCCCATGGTGACAGTCCTGGGGCACCCCCAGCCCCAAGGTCCCCCACCCTATGGGTGCCACCTCGGAGCCCCACAAGTGCCAGCCCCCAGCACCCCATGGGTGCCACCCCCGAGCACCCCCAGCCCCATGGGTGCCACCCCCGAGCACCCCATAAGTGCCCCCCCAACCGCCCCCCCCCAGTGCCACCGTGGCCCCCCCAGGCCCAGGGCCCCCCCCAGCATCGTGGACCTCCCGTGAGGCCCCGCGGGGCCGGGGGGGGTGGCGGGTGCTGCCGGGGGGGTGGCGGGGGCCGGGGGGGGGGCGGCGGGGGCCTGACTCACCGCCGCCGCCGGCCCCTATATAGCCCTGGGCGCCGGCCATGGCCCTATATAGCGTGGGGCCCACGCGTGGCCGGGCCGGGCTGGCGGGGCGCCCGGGGGGGACGTCACCCCCTCGTCACCCCCTCGTCACCCCCCCCCCCGGCGCGCCGGCTGCTTCCCAAAAAGGCGCTGGCGGGAGCCGGGAGCCGGGAGCGGGGCCAGGGCTGCAGGGCCACGCGCGGGGACGGGGACGGGGACGGGGACACGGCAGGGATGGGGACACGGGCACACGTGGGGACACGGGCACGGCCACGCAGGGGGACACGGGCAGGGATGGGGACACGGGCACGGAGACGGGCAGGGACATGGGCAGGGACAGGGATGGGGACATGGGCATGGCCACGCATGGGGACATGGGCAGGGATGGGGACATGGGCAGGGACAGGGACGGGGACATGGGCACGGCCACGCATGGGGACATGGGCAGGGACAGGGACATGGGCATGGCCACGCATGGGGACCTGGGCAGGGACGGGGACATGGCACTGACACGGGCAGGGACACAATCACAGGAAGGGACATGGGCACAGCCGCATGTGGGGACACGGGCAGGGAGATGCGCAGAGATGGGGACATGGGCAGGGATGGGGAAACGGGCAGGGACACGGGCAGGGACACAGGCACTGACATGGGCATGGACATGGGCAGGGACAAGGACACGGCCACCTGTGGGGACACGGGCAGGGACGGGGACATGGACACAGGCAGGGACATGGGCACAGAGACAGACACGGGCAGGGACACAGGCATGGCCATGCGCGGGGACACAGGCAGGGAGGGGGACATGGACACGGCCACATGTGGGGACACGGGCAGGGAGATGCGCAGGGATGGGGACACGGGCAGGGACGGGGACACGGGCAGGGACATGGGCAGGGACACGGGCAGGGATGGGGACATGGACACGGGCAGGGACACAGGCAGGGACATGGGCAGGGATGGGGACACAGGCAGGGACACGGGCACGGCTGCACATGGGGACATGGGCAGGGATGGGGACATGGACACGGGCAGGGACACGGGCAGGGACATGGGCAGGGACACGGGCAGGGATGGGGACACAGGCAGGGACACGGGCATGGCTGCACATGGGGACATGGGCAGGGATGGGGACATGGACACGGGCAGGGACACGGCCATGGCCACATGTGGGGACACGGGCAGGGAGATGCTCAGGGATGGGGACAGAGGCAGGGATGGGGACATGGGCACAGGCAGGGACACGGGCACGGCTGCACATGGGGACATGGGCAGGGATGGGGACATGGACACGGGCAGGGACACGGGCAGGGACATGGGCAGGGACACGGGCAGGGATGGGGACACAGGCAGGGACACGGGCACGGCTGCACATGGGGACATGGGCAGGGATGGGGACACAGACACGGGCAGGGACACGGCCACGGCCGCATGTGGGGACACGGGCAGGGAGATGCTCAGGGACGGGGACACGGGCAGGGATGGGGACACGGGCACAGGCAGGGACACGGGCACGGCCACACGCGGGGACATGGGCAGGGATGGGGACATGGACATGGGCAGGGACACGGGCACAGGCAGGGACCCGGGCAGGGACCCAGACCCGGGCAGGGACCTGGAGGTGGCCGGGCCCGGCACCATCTGGCCGCCCCGGCCCGTTCACTCGGGAGCGGAGTGACGGCAACGGCGCGCGGCGGGTGGGGGAGGGGGCACCGCGCGGGGCGGGGGAGGGAACCCGCGCCGCCGCCGCCGCCAGGCCCCGCCCCCCGTCGAGGCCCCGCCCCTCCGCGCTCCCCATTGGCGCGGGGCGGGGGCGGCTGGGCGCGGCGCATGCCGGGAGCGCCGCCAAGGGCGCGGGGCATGCCGGGGCCGCGGGGCATGCCGGGAGCGGGGCGGTGCCCCCCCCAACCCCCCCCCCCCCCCCACAGCGGCCGGGGCCGCTCGGCGCCGCCCTGAGCTGCCGCGGGGACCCCCTGCCCCATAGGGACCCCCCTGTCCCTGCCCCATGGGGACCCCCCTGTCCCCCTGTCCCTGCCCCATAGGGACCCCCCTGTCCCTGCCCCATGGGGACCCCCCTATCCCCCTGTCCTGCCCCATAGGGACCCCCCTGTCCCTGCCCCATGGGGACCCCCCTGTGTCCCCCCATCCCTGCCCCATAGGGTCCCCTGTCCCTGCCCCATGGGGACCCCCCCGTCCCCCCATCCCTGCCCCATGGGGACCCCCCTGTCCCTGCCCCATGGGGACCCCCCCTGTGTCCCCCCATCCGTGCCCCATGGGGCCCCCTTGTCCCTGCCCCATAGGGACCCCCCTGTCCCCTCGTCCCTGCCCCATAGGGACCCTCTTGTTCCCCCCTCCCTGCCCCATGGGGACCCCCCTGTCCCCCTGTCCCTGCCCCATAAGGACCCTGCTGTCCCCTCCCCATGGGGACCCCCATCCTTGCCCCATAGGGACCTCCCTGTCCCCAGCCCATGGGACCCCCATCCCCCTCCCCTGGGGTCCCCCTCTCTCCCTGTCCCTGCCCCATAGGGTCCCCCCATCCCCCCGGACCCCCCTGTCCCCACCCCATGGGGACCCCTGTCCCTGCCCCATAGGGACCCCCCTGTCCCCACCCCATGGTGCCCCCCGTCCCCCTGTCCCTGCCCCATAGGGTCCCCTGTCCCTGTCCCCCTGTCCCCGTCCCATGGTGCCCCCCGTCCTCTGGGTCTCCCCGGCCCCCTGTCCCTGCCCCATAGGGACCCCCCGGCCCCGGGGTCCCCCCATCCCTGCCCCATATTGTCCTGCTGTCCCTGTCCCCCGGGGTCCCCCTGTCCCTGCCCTATAGGGACCCCCCGCCCCCCCCGGTGATACCGCTCCAGACCCCCGGCTCATTTCCAACGTGTATTTAACCCCCCCCAGCGAAGCCATTGTCACCCCCGGTGCCACCGCCGTCCCCTGGGTGCCACCATCCTCCTGGGTGCCACCATCGTCCCCCGGTGCCACCATCGTCCCCCGGGTGCCACCGCGGCCGGGGGGGCACCCGGGGGCCCTATCCCGTCCCGCTGCCACCCGGCGGGGAGCTGCGGACGAGAGGGGCCGGCGGCGTCGGGGTGGGGGGCACCGGGACCCCCCCCTTGGGTGCCCCCCACCCTTGGGTGCCCCCCGGATGTCCCTGTGTCCCCCCGTCCCTTACCCGGACCCGGCCGGCAGCTGCTCGGGGCCACAGTCGAGCACGAAGGGCGAGGTGGCCTCGGTGGCATCTGCATGGGGACGGGGACACCGTGGGGACGTGCCAGCACCCCGGCAGCGGCGGGGGGGGGACACACCGCGGGGACACTCACCCGTCTCCCAGTCCTCGTGGCAGGGGGGGCCCTGCCAGGCGGCCTCGGCCGGGGGGGCTGCGGGGCGAGGGGACGTCAGGCCACGGGGACACACGTGGTGGCGGCGGTGGCCCCGGGGGGGGGGGGACACGCGGTGGCCGGGGTGGGGGGGGACACGCACTGCGGCAGGGCTCGGGCTGGCGGCGGTCGGCGCAGGTGGCCGCGTGGCTCTGCAGCTCGGCCCGCGGCACCTTGTGCCGGGCGTTGTGGGGACACGTGGCCAGCGCCCGGGCCACCTTCTCGTGGCTCTGCGGGGACGCCGGCGCCGTGGCCGCTGGCCCTGTCCCTCCCCGCGTCCCCTGTCCCGTGCCCGGCTAGCTGCCGTCCCCCCCTGCTAGCCCCGGTCCCCGTGGCCCCCGTCCCTGTGGCCCCTGTCCCCATGTCCCCCCATCCCCATGTCCCCATGGCCCCCCGTCCCCATGTCCTCGTGTCCCCCCGTGGCCCTGTGTCCCCGTGGTCCCCGTGGCCCCCCATCCCTGTGTCCCCCTGGACTCCTGTTCCCATGTCCCCGTCCCTCTGTGTCCCTCTGTGTCTCCATGTCCCCGTGTCCCCATGTCCCTGTGTCCCCCTGTCCCTGTCCCCCCCGCCTAGCCTCTGTGCCCATCCCCCCGTGTCCTCCCTTGTCCCCACGTGTCCCCACATCCCCGTGTCCCTGTAGTGCCCGTCCCTGTGTTCCCCCATCCCTGTGTCCTCGTGTCCCCCGTCCCCCCAGCTAGCCCTGTGTCCCCCCATCCCCATGTCCCCCCGTCCCCATGTCCCCCCATCCCCGTGGCCCCTGTCCCCGTGTCCCCCTGTCCCTGTGGCCCCTGTCCCCATCCCTCTTGTGTTCCCCTGTGTCCCCCCATGTCCCCCGTCCCCGTGTCCCCACGCCCCCGTCCCTGTCCACATCCCCGTGCCCCCCATCCCCATCCCCCCCGCGTCCCCCCGCGTCCCCGTGTCCCCCCGCGTCCCCGCGTCCCGCACCCGCTGGCACTTGACGAGGTGGTAGGGGAAGCGGGACGCCCGCACCCGGTGGCTCTGGTCGTAGGGGCACTGGAGCAGCCGCGCCGGGTCCATGTCACCGTCCCGGGGCCGTGGCCGTGGCCGTGACCCACCGTGAGGCCCCGCCCGCCAACGGACCCCGGTGCCCTGTGGTGTCACCGGCCCCGCCCGCGTGTGGAACCAGGGTGGCACCAGGGGTGGCACCAGGGATGGCACCATGGATGGACACACATGGATGTCACCATGGATGGGTGCCTATGGATGTCACCATGGATGGGCACCATGGATGTCACCATGGATGGCACTGTGGATGGCACCCAGGGATGGCACCCATGGATGGCACCATGGATGGCACCCATGGATGGCACTGTGGATGGCACCCAGGGATGGCACCCATGGATGTCACCAGGGATGGCACCATGGATGGCACTGTGGATGGCACCCAGGGATGGCACCCATGGATGTCACCATGGATGGCACCATGGATGGGCACCCATGGCATAGCACCCACGGATGGCACCTGCAGGTGGGCACCCACGGTTGGGCACCCTCAACGTGACACCCTCAGCCCAGCTCCCATAGTCCAGCACCCACAGCATGGGACCCACAGCATGGCACCCATGGGGTGACACCCGTGGCACAGCACCCATGGCATGTCACCCATGGACGGGTGCCCACAGACAGGCACGCATGGTTAGGCACCCTCGACATGGCACCCACAGCCCCGCTCCCATAGTCCAGCACCCACAGCATGGGACCCACGGCGCAGCCCCCCGGCCCAGCCGTGGCCGGTGCTACGTGGCCCTGGGTGACATTATGTGGCCGTGGCTGGCACCTTGGCCACCGTTACGTGTCCGTGGCCAGCGCTGGGAGGCCGTGGCTGCTGTCACATAGCCAAGGCCGGTGCTGCGTGGCCGGTGGCACGTGCCCATGTGTGGTGGCACATGGCCATGACCAACATCATCTGTGGCCACGGCCAACGCTATAAGGCCGTGGCCGGTGGCACGTGGCCATGGCCAACATCATATGTGGCACATGGCCATGACCAACATCGTATGTGGCCATGGCCAACGCTATAAGGCCGTGGCCAGCGTTATGTGCCCATGGCTGGTGGCACATGGCCATGACCAACATCATATGTGGCCATGGCCAACGCTATAAGGCCGTGGCCAGTGTTACGTGCCCATGTCTGGTGGCACATGGCCATGACCAACATCATATGTGGCCATGGCCAACGCTATAAGGCCGTGGCCAGTGTTACGTGCCCATGGGTGGTGGCACTTGGCCATGACCAACATCATCTGTGGCCATGGCCAACGCTATAAGGCCGTGGCCAGCGTTACGTGCCCATGGGTGGTGGCACATGGCCATGACCAACTTCATACGTGGCCATGGCCAACGCTATAAGGCCGTGGCCAGCGTTATGTGCCCGTGGCATGTGGCCGTGGCCAACAACACGTGGCCGTGGCCAGCGTTACGAGGCCACGGCTGGTGTCACCTAGCCAAGGCCGGCGGTAGGTGACCGTGGCTGGTGCCACGTGGCCGTGGTTGGTGCCACGTGGCCGTGGCCAGCGTTACGTGGCCGTGGCCGGTGCTCCGTGGCCCCCGCGGGTGACACGTGGCCGCGGCGGTCCCCACGGCCGGCACGTCGTGGCCCCGGCCCCGTGGCGTGACGTGTCCCGCGTGACGTGGCCGCGGCGGGCGGCGCTGGCGCCCGGCCCAGGAAGAGGAAGGGGAAGTTGGCGGCGGGGCCGGGGGGGGGGACCGGGGCCGTGGGGACATCGGGGGACGGCGGGGGGCCGCGGGGGGCCGCGGGGGGCCGCACCATGACGCTGCCCTCCGTCTACCAGCACAAGTTCGCCGAGAAGCTGACGATCCTCAACGACCGGGGCCGCGGCGTCCTCGTCCGCATCTACAACATCAAGAAGGTGGCGGCGGGGTGGGGGCGCCCGGCCCGGACGCCTGGGCCCCCTGGGGTGGGGGTGGGGCCGAGTCTCGGAAGCCTGGGTCCCTTGGGGCGGGAGCTGGGCCAGGACGCCTGGGTCCCTTGGGGCGGGAGTGGGGCCGAGGGAGGACGCCTGGGCCCCCAGGGTGGTGGAAAGGGGTTGGGGACCCGGACGCCTGGGCCCCCTGGGGTGGGGGTGGGGCTGAGCCAGGACGCCTGGGTCCCTTGGGGGGAAAGAGGTTGGGGACCAGGATGCCTGGGCCCTCTGGGGTGGGGGTGGGGCCGAGCCAGGACGCCTGGGTCCCCTGGGGTGGGGGAAGGGGTTGGGGACCAGGACGCCTGGGTCCCTTGGGATGGGGGTGTGGCTGAGCCAGGACGCCTGGGCCCCCTTGGGTGGGGGTGGGGCCGAGCCAGGACGCCTGGGTCCCTTGGGGGGAAAGAGGTTGTGGACCAGGACGCCTGGGTCCCCTGGGGTGGGGGTGGGGCCGAGCCAGGACACCTGGGCCCCCCGGGGTGGGGGTGGGGCCAAGTCCCGGACGCCTGGGCCCCCGGGGTGGTGGAAAGGGGTTGGGGACCCGGACGCCTGGGTCCCCTGGGGCGGGGGAAGGAGTTGATGACCCGGACGCCTGGGTCCCCTTGCCTGGCTCTAACAGGGCAGAAAGGGGCCGGGCGCCCGGACGCCTGGGCCCTTCCTGGTGCGAGGGCCGAGAGGCGCCCGGGGGCTGCTGGGATTGCGGAGCTGGGGCTGCTCGGGGCTGGGTTTTGGGGGCGGCCTGGGGGGCTTCGGGCCAGGCTGAGCGGCTGCCGCAGAGCTGTGCCGACCCGCGGACGCGGCCACCGCCGCTGGGGGACAAAGCGCTGGAGCCCTGCGCCCGCTTCGTCCACAAGAAGTTCCCCCAGCTGGACGTGCGCAGCGGCACGGTGAGGGGCCACCCCGGCGTCCCCTGTCCCCCGTCACCCCGCTGTCCCCTGCCCCGTGTCACCCCAGCATCCCCTGCCCTCGGTATCCCCACTGCCCCCTGTGTCATCCCACCCCGGGCGTCTCTGCTGTCACCCCATCCCTGGTGTCCCCACCATCCCCATCTCCAGGTCACCCTGGTGTCCCCTGCCCCGGGTCACCCCACCCCGGGTGTCCCCACTGTCGCCCACCCTGTGCCACCCCACTGTCCCATGCCCCATGTCACTCCATCCTGGGTGGCCCCACCGACCCCAGCCCGTGTCGCCCTGCTGCCCCTCACCCTGTGTCACGCCACCCTGGGTGTCCCCTCCACCCCACACCCCACGTCACCTTGCCCCAGGTGTCCCCAGCGTCCCTGCCCTGTGTCACCCTGCCCCAGGTTTCCCCGCTGTCCCCCACTCCGTATCACCCCGTCCCAGGTGTCCCTGCTGTCCCTTGACCCACGTCACCCCACCCTGGGTGTCCCCACCATCCCCATCCCATGTCACCTTGCCATCCCCTGCCCCATGTCACCCCATCCCAGGTGTCCCCACCATCCCCTGCCCCACGTCACCCCACCCTGGGTGTCCCCACCACCCCCATCCCATGTCCCCCTGCCCTGGGTGCCCCCACCATCTCCATCCCATGTCACCTTGCCATCCCCTGCCCCATGTCACCCCACCCTGGGTGTCCCCACCACCCCCATCCCATGTCACCTTGCCATCCCCCACCCCATGTCACCCCATCCCGGGGGTCCCCACCATCCCCTGCCCCATGTCACCCCATCCCGGGGGTCCCCACCACCCCCATCCCATGTCACCTTGCCATCCCCCACCCCATGTCACCCCATCCCGGGGGTCCCCACCATCCCCTGCCCCATGTCACCCCACCCCGGGTGTCCCCACCACCCCCATCCCATGTCCCCCTGCCCTGGGTGTCCCCACCATCTCCATCCCATGTCACCTTGCCATCCCCTGCCCCATGTCACCCCATCCCAGGTGTCCCCACCATCCCCTGCCCCATGTCACCCCACCCCGGGGGTCCCCACCACCCCCATCCCATGTCACCTTGCCATCCCCTGCCCCATGTCCCCCCACTCCGGGTGTCCCCACCATCCCCTGCCCCATGTCCCCCCACCCCGGGTGTCCCCACCACCCCCATCCCATGTCCCCCTGCCCTGGGTGTCCCCCCTGTCCCCCGCCCTGTGTCACCCACCCCGGGTGTCCCTGCAGCAACACCTGGGCCCGGTGCACAAGGACAAGGGGGACATCGCCCGGGCGCTGGGGCCCTTCTACCACTCCTTCGTGGACGTGCTGGAGTTCAGGGTGAGCCGGGGGCGGCGCGGGGGCCGCGCGGGGGGGACCGCCCGGGGGGACGGCGGTGACACGGCCCCCGTCCCCTCCCCGCCAGGACCACGTCTACGAGCTGCTGAACACCATCGACGCCAGCCAGTGCTTCTTCGACATCGTGAGTGGGGGCCCGGGGGGGCCCTGGGGTGCTCGGGGTGCTCCAGGGTGCCAGGAAGGTGCCCAAGGGGCTGCTGAGGGTGCCCTGGGGTGCTCGAGGTGCCCGGACGATGCTCGGGGTGCTCAGAGGGTGCCTGGGGTGACCGGAGGGTGCCCTGGGGTGCTCGAGGTGCCCGGACGATGCTCGGGGTGCTCAGAGGGTGCCTGGGGTGACCGGAGGGTGCCCTGGGGTGCTCGAGGTGCCCGGACGATGCTCGGGGTGCTCAGAGGGTGCCTGGGGTGACCGGAGGGTGCCCTGGGGTGCTCGAGGTGCCCGGACGATGCTCGGGGTGCTCAGAGGGTGCCTGGGGTGACCGGAGGGTGCCCTGGGGTGCTCGAGGTGCCCGGACGATGCTCGGGGTGCTCAGAGGGTGCCTGGGGTGACCGGAGGGTGCCCTGGGGTGCTCGAGGTGCCCGGACGATGCTCGGGGTGCTCAGAGGGTGCCTGGGGTGACCGGAGGGTGCCCTGGGGTGCTCGAGGTGCCCGGACGATGCTCGGGGTGCTCAGAGGGTGCCTGGGGTGACCGGAGGGTGCCCTGGGGTGCTCGAGGTGCCCGGACGATGCTCGGGGTGCTCAGAGGGTGCCTGGGGTGACCGGAGGGTGCCCTGAGGGTGCTCAGGGTGCTCAGAGGGTGCCGGGAGGGCAACCTGCTCCCGCGCCACGTGCCACGGCCCCGCAGCCGTGCCCGGGTGCTCACGGCCGCCCCGTCCCCAGAATGTCAACTACGACTTCACCAAGAGCTACCTGGACCTGGTTGTCACCTACGTGTCCCTCATCCTGCTGCTGGCCCGCACCGAGGACCGCCGGGTGCTCATCGGCCTGTACCACTGCGCCCACGAGATGATCCACGGCACCAGGTGGGCTCCGGCTCGGCCCCCGTGCTGCCGCGGTGGCCCCACGGCCTGGCCCCACCGGGGCGGCCCCGGGGTTGTCCGCGTCTGGGCTGTCCCCAGGGACCGTCCCCACCGGGGCTGGCCCCACGGCTCATCCCCATCTGGGCTGGCTCCGAGGTCTGTCCCCGCCTGGGCTGGCCCCACGGCTTGTCTGCATCTGCACCGGCCCCACAGGCCACACCGAGGCCTGTCCCCACTGGGGCTGTCCCCGAGGCCTGTCCCCACGGACCACCCCCAAAGGGACTGGCCCCGCAGACTGTCGCCGCAAGGGCTGGCCTTGAGGAGCATCCCTGTTGGGGCTGTCCCCAAGGATTGTCCCCACGGACCATCCCCACCAGGGATGTCCCTAAAGACCGTCCCCATGGTCCGTCCCCACTGGGGCAGTCCCTGAGGACCGTCCCCACCAGAGCTGGCCCCGAGGTCCATCCCCATGGACTGTCCCCACCAGGGCCGTCCTCGAGGACTGTCCCCATAGACCATCCCCACCAGGGATGACCCCAAAGTCCATCCCCATGGACCGTCCCCACCAGGGATGACCCCAAAGTCCATCCCCATGGACTGTCCCCACCAGGGCCGTCCTCGAGGACTGTCCCCATAGACCATCCTCACCGGGGATGACCCCAAAGTCCATCCCCATGGACCGTCCCCACCGGGGCAGTCCTTGGGGACTGTCCCCATAGACCATCCCCACCAGGGATGACCCCAAAGTCCATCCCCATGGACCGTCCCCACCAGGGCCGTCCTCGAGGACTGTCCCCATAGACCATCCCCACCAGGGATGACCCCAAAGTCCATCCCCATGGACCGTCCCCACCGGGGCCGTCCTCGAGGACTGTCCCCATAGACCATCCTCACCGGGGATGACCCCAAAGTCCATCCCCATGGACCGTCCCCACCGGGGCAGTCCTTGGGGACTGTCCCCATAGACCATCCTCACCAGGGATGACCCCAAAGTCCATCCCCATGGACCGTCCCCACCGGGGCCGTCCTCGAGGACTGTCCCCATAGACAATCCCCACTGGGTCTGGCCCCAAGGTCCATCCCCATGGACTGTCCCCACCAGGGATGACCCCAAAGTCCATCCCCATGGACCGTCCTCATCGGGGCAGTCCTCGAGGACCGTCCCCATGGACCATCCCCACCAGACCTGGCCCCAAGGTTCATCCCCAGGGACCGTCCCCTCCCAGACAGTCCCTGAGGACTGTCCCCATGGACCGTCCCCATCGGGGCAGTCCTCGAGGACCATCCCCATGGACCATCCCCACCAGAACTGGCCACAAAGTCCGTCCCCATGGACCGTCCCCATGGACCGTCCCCACCAGGGCAGTCCTCAAGGACCGTCCCCATGGACCATCCCCACTGAAGCTGGCCCCAAGGTCCATCCCCACGGGCCGTCCCCCCCAGGGCTGGCCCTGAGGACAGTCCCCACGGCCCGTCCCCTCCGGGGCAGTCCCCGAGGACTGTCCCCAACGCCCGCCTCGCCGTCCCCGCAGTGACCCCAGCTTCGCCCGCCTGGGCCAGATGGTGCTGGAGTACGACCACCCGCTCAAGAAGCTGGCGGAGGAGTTCGGGCCGCACACCAAGGTGGGCCGGGGGCTCGCGGGGGCCGCGCGGGGGGCTGCGCCGGGCCGCCCTGACGTCCCCCGTCCCCCCAGGCCGTCACCAGCGCCCTGCTGTCCCTGCACTTCCTCTTCGCCCGGAGGAACCAGGCGGCCGAGCAATGGCGCAGCGACCAGCTCCTGAGCCTGCTCGGCTCCGCCGGCACCATGCTGAGCCCCGCCAGCTCCGACACCGTGAGTGCCGCCGCCCCCGGGACGGCCGCCCTGCCCGGGGACGGCCACCGGGCCCGGCTCGCGGGTGGCGGTGACGCGGTGACGCCTGTGTCCCCAGATGGCCTGCGAGTACCTGTCCCTGGAGGTGATGGAGCGCTGGATCATCCGTGAGTCCCCGCGGTGCCCCCTCGGCGCCCGGCTCGGCCCACGGATGGGACGTGGGGCCAGACTGCTCCAGCCCGCGGGGCGCGTGTCCCCAGTGCCACACGGGCACGTGTCCCCAACCCTCTGGGCACGTGTCCCCATGTCACATGGGCAGGTGTCCCCAACCCTCTGGGCACGCGGTCCCCATGTCACATGGACACATGTCCCCAGTCGTCTGGGCACGTGTCCCCAACCTTCTGGGCACGTGTCCCCATGCCATGTGGCCACACGTCCCCAACTCTCCGGGCATGTGTCCCCTGTGCCACATGGGCAGGTGTCCCCAACCCTCTGGGCAAGTGGTCCCCATGCCACATGGGCAGGTGTCCCCAACCCTCTGGGCACGTGTCCCCAGTGTCACATGGGCAGGTGTCCCCAACCCTCTGGGCACGCGGTCCCCATGTCACATGGACACATGTCCCCAGTCGTCTGGGCACGTGTCCCCAACCTTCTGGGCATGTGTCCCCATGCCATGTGGCCACACGTCCCCAACTCTCCGGGCATGTGTCCCCTGTGCCACATGGGCAGGTGTCCCCAACCCTCTGGGCACATGGTCCCCATGTCACATGGGCAGGTGTCCCCAACCCTCTGGACATGTGTCCCCAGTGCCATGTGGGCACACGTCCCCAACCCTCTGGGCATGTGGTCCCTGTACCACACGGGCAGGTGTCCCCAACCCTCTGGGCATGTGTCCCCAATGCCACGTGGGCATGTGTCCCCAAACCTGAGGGCACACAGTCCCCATGCCACATGGCCACATGTCCCCAACCCTGCAGGGCATGCATCCCCAATGCCACATGGGCACATGTCCCCAACCCTGCTGGGGACATAGTCCCCATGCCACGTGGGCATGCATCCCCAACCCTGCATGGCATGTGTCCCCATGCCACACGGGCATGTGTCCCCACCCCTGCGGTCCACGCAGTCCCCAACCTGGTGGGGCACACGTCCCCAATGCCACGTGGGCACGTGTCCCCAACCCTGCCGGGGACATGGTCCCCATGCCACGCGGCACATGTTCCCACCCCTGTGGTCCCCGCGGTCCCCAACCCGGTGGGGCACACGTCCCCAGTGCCACGTGGGCACCCAACCCCTGCAGCTACGCGGCCCCTGGCCCCGGTCCGTGCCCGTGGGCTGGCCGGGCGCCGGTGGCGGTGGCAGCGGGTGACGCTGTGCCCGCAGTGGGGTTCCTGGCGTGCCCGGGGGCGCTGGGGACGTCCCCGCAGTGCCTGGAGCTGTGGCGGCTGGCGCTGCAGGGCTCCCTGCACGTCACCCTCGTGCGCGACGAGGCCCTCGCCGTGCACAAGGTCACCGAGGAGCTGCTCGGCAGCCTCAAGGGGTAACGGCCACGCCGGCCCTGCCGGGTGCTGGGTGCTGGGACCATGCTGGGTGCTGGGTGCTGGGGCTGTGCTGGGTGCTGGGTGCTGGGTGCTGGGGTTGTGCTGGGAGCTGGGGCTGTGCTGGGTGCTGGGTGCTGGGGTTGTGCTGGGACTGTGCTGGGTGCTGGGAACGGTGCTGGGTGCTGGGTGCTGGGACTGTGCTGGGTGCTGGGACCATGCTGGGTGCTGGGTGCTGGGGCTGTGCTGGGTGCTGGAGCTGTGCTGGGTGCTGGGTGCTGGGTGCTGGGGCTGTGCTGGGTGCTGGAGCTGTGCTGGGTGCTGGGACCATGCTGGGTGCTGGGTGCTGGGGCTGTGCTGGGTGCTGGAGCTGTGCTGGGTGCTGGGTGCTGGGTGCTGGAGCTGTGCTGGGTGCTGGGGCTGTGCTGGGTGCTGGGCTGTGCTGGGTGCTGGGTGCTGGGTGCTGGGACTGTGCTGGGTGCTGGGGTTGTGCTGGGTTTGTGGGGCTGTGCTGGGTGCTGGGACCGTGCTGGGTGCTGGGAACTGTGCTGGGACTGTTCTGGGTGCTGGGGCTGTGCTTGGTGCTTGGTGCTGGGACCGTGCTGGGTGCTGGAGCTGTGCTGGGTGCTGGGGCTGTGCCGGGTGCTGGGTGCTGGGGCTGTGCTGGGACCATGCTGGGTGCTGGGACTGTGCTGGGTGCTGGGAACTGTGCCAGGTGCTGGAGTCATGCTGGGTGCTGGGTGCTGGGTGCTGGGACCTGTGCTGGGTGCTGGGACCATGCTGGCTGCTGGGGCTGTACTGGGTGCTGGAGCTGTGCTGGGACTGTGCCGGGTGCTGCGGCTGCGCATTGTGCATTGGTGCCGTGCATGGGTGCTGTGGTGCACGGGTGCCACAGTACATGGGTGCTGTGCAGGTGCCACGCACGGGTGCATGGGTGCTGTGTGGGGTGCCATGCACGTGTGCCATGGTGCACGGGCGCTGTGCGAGGTGCCGTGCGTGTGTGCCACAGTGCATGGGTGCTGTGCATGGGTGCACGGGTGCCGTGCGGGGGTGCCGCGGTGCACGGGTGCCGTGCGGGGTGCCGTGCCCGGGTGCCATGCGGCGCTGCCCCCCTCTCCCCCTGGCAGCTACGGGAAGCGGGTGGCCGACCTCAAGGAGTGCAAGGAGCACGCCGTGGCTCACAGGTCGGGCGCTCGGCCGGGGGCCAGCGGGTCTGGGTGGGGGGTCCTGCAGGGTGCCGGGGGGGCGCGAGCGGGTGACGCCGCGCCTGACCCCACGCTGCCCTCGCAGCGGGGCCCTGCACCGGGGCCGGCGGGCGTATCTGCGCGGGGCGCTGCGGGAGCTCGAGGCGCTGCTGGCCGACCAGCCCGGGCTGCTGGGGCCCAAGGTGAGCGCGGGGCGCGGGGGGGGGGGCGAGGGTGGCCGGGGCTCGGGCGCGGGGGTGCCTGGGTGCAGGGTTTGGGGTGCAGGGGGTGCCTGGGAGCAAGGGGGTGCCTGGGTGCAGGGTTTGGGGTGCAGGGGGTGCCTGGGAGCAAGGGGGTGCCTGGGTGCAGGGTTTGGGGTGCAGGGGGTGCCTGGGAGCAAGGGGGTGCCTGGGTGCAGGGTTTGGGGTGCAGGGGGTGCCTGGGAGCAAGGGGGTGCCTGGGTGCAGGATCGGGTGCAGGCTCTGGGTGCTGGTCTAGGCGCAGGGGTGGGTGCAGGGGGTGTTGGGGAGCAGGGGGTGTGCGCAGCAGTTGGGTGCACGGTCTGGGTGCAGGGTTGGGGGATGCAGGGATGCCTGGGTGCAGGGTGTGGGTGCTTGTGTGCAGGGATCACATGCAGCATTTGGGTGCATGGTCTGGGTGCAAGGGGGGGTCAGGATGCAAGGTCTGGGTGCAGCGGGTGCCTGGGTGCAGGGGAGGGTGCAGGGGTCGCATGCAGAGGTTGGGCGCATGGTCTGGGTGCAGGGTTGGGGATGCAGGGGTGCCTGGGTGCAGGGTGTGGGTGCAATGGGTGCTTGTGTGCAGGGATTGCATGCAGCATTTGGGTGCCTGGTCTGGGTGCAGGGTTTGGGGTGCAGCAGGTGCCTGGGTGCAGGGGAGGGTGCTGGGGTCGCATGCAGAGGTTGGGCGCATGATCTGGGTGCAGGGGGGGGTCAAGATGCAAGGTCTGGGTGCAGCGGGTGCCTGGGTGCAGGGGAGGGGACAGGGGTCACATGCAGAGGTTGGGTGCATGGTTGGGGTGCAGGGTTAGGGGTGCCTGGGTGCAGGGTGTGGGTCTGGTGGGTGCAAGTGTGCAGGGGTCACATGCAGCATTTGGGTGCCTGGTCTGGGTGCAGGCTTTGGGGTGCAGGGTTTGGGGTGCAGGGGTGTCTGGGGGCAAGGGGGTGCCTGCATGTGGGATGTGGGTGCAGTGGGTGCCCGTGTGCTGGGGTCGCATGCAGAGGTCTGGGTGCAGGGGGAGGTCAGGATGCAAGGTCTGGGTGCAGCGGGTGCCTGGGTGCAGGGGAGGGTGCAGGGGTCGCATGCAGAGGTTGGGCGCATGGTCGGGGTGCAGCGTTGGGGTACCTGGGTGCCGGGGCTGGGTGCAGGGCTGGGCGCAGGGTTGGGGTACCTGGGTGCAGGGCTGGGTGCAGCACCGGGTGCAGCGTTGGGGTGCCTGGGTGCAGCACCGGGTGCAGGGCTGGGTGGCGGGTGCCGGCGCGGTGGCCCCTAAGCGGTGGCCCCGGCAGGCCCTCTTCGTGTTCATGGCGCTCTCCTTCTGCCGGGACGAGGTGAGCTGGCTGGTGCGGCACGCCGAGCACGTCACCAAGACCAAGACGCCCGAGGACTTCGTGGACAGGTGGGCAGGGGGCCGGGGTCCCTGCAGGGGTGCCCCGTCCACGGGCCGTGCCGAGGGGGTTGCCGTGGGGCAATGCCGGGCTGCAGTGGGCACGGCTGGCTGGTGGGCACTGGGCGCTTCTGGTGGGCACTGGTGGCACCTAAGGGTTTGGTGGGCTCTGGTGGCACTGGGGGCTTTTGGTGGGCCCTGGTGGCCCCTGGGGAGGTTGGTGGGCACCGGTGAAATGGGGGGTGTCATCAGGCACTGGTGGTCCTGGAGGGTTCATTGGGCACTGGTGGCACCTGGTGAGGGTTGGTGGACACTGGTGGCACTGGGAGGTTCCTTGGGCACTGGTGGCACTGGAGGGGTCATTGGGTCCTGGTGGGATTTGTTGGACACTGGTGGCACCTGGAAGGGGTTGGTGGACATTGGTGGCACCGGGAGGTTCATTGGGCACTGGTGGCACTGGAGGGGTCATTGGGTCCTGGGGGGATTTGTCAGACACTGGTGGCACCTGGTGAAGGTTGGTGAACATTGGTGGCACTGGGAGGTTCCTTGGGCACTGGTGGCACTGGAGGGGTCATTGGGTCCTGGGGGCATTTGTTGGACACTGGTGGCACCTGGTAGGTGTTGGTGGACATTGGTGGCACTGGGGAGGTCATTGGGTCCTGGTGGGATTTGTCGGACACTGGTGGCACCTGGTGAGGGCTGGTGGACATTGGTGGCACCGGGAGGTTCATTGGGCACTGGTGGCACTGGGAGGTTCGTTGGGTCCTGGTGGGATTTGTCGGACACTGGTGGCACCTGGTGAGGGCTGGTGGACATTGGTGGCACCGGGAGGTTCCTTGGGCACTGGTGGCACTGGGAGGTTCCTTGGGTCCTGGTGGGATTTGTCGGACACTGGTGGCACCTGGTAGGGGTTAGTGGACATTGGTGGCACTGGGGGGGTCATTGGGCACTGGTGGCACTGGGGGGGTTTGATGGCCCCCGGCGGTGGCCTCGGTGGCCCTGACGGTGGCTGGGGCAGCAGCCACGTGGCCGAGCTGCTCTTCCTCATGGAGCAGCTGCGGGCCCTGGTGCGCCGGCGGGCCGGGGTGCTCCAGCGCTACCACGTCCAGTACCTGGCCCGCTTCGACGCCCTGGTGCTCAGCGACGTCATCCAGGTACCGGCGCCGTTCGCGGCCCTGGGGGGGCAGGAAGGGGGTGGCGGTGGCACCCCCGTCCCGCCGTGGGGCTGCCCCGTGGGCGTCCCCGCGCCCTGAGCCCCTGGCCCTCGCCTGCCCCCAGAACCTCTCCGTGTGCCCCGAGGAGGAGTCCATCATCCTCTCGTCCTTCGTCAGCTCCCTCTCCGCGCTCTCCCTCAAGCAAGGTAGGGCGATGTCCCCCCCGTGCTCTGGTGTCCCCACGCTGTCCCACCACCCCGGCCGTGTCCTGGCTTGCTGGGCCACCGGGGAGACGGTGGATCCTGGGGGGTGGTCACCGGCCATGGGGCTGCCCCACAAACTGGTCCCCTCCAGGTTGTCCCCCCGCCAGGGCAGCATCCCCAGACTGGCACCCCCAGCCTGGCACCCCCAAATTGGCACCCCCAGGTTGACACCCTCAGACTTGCACCCCCTGATTGACACCCTCAGCCTTGCACCCCCAAACTGGCACCCCGAGATTGGCACCCCGAGACTGGCACACCCCTGACTGGCACCCCAAGACTTGCACCCCCAAACTTGGACGCCCTGATTGGCACCCCCAGCCTGGCACCCCCAAACTGACACCCCCCAAGTTGACACCCCCAGCCTGGCACCCCCAAATTGGCACCCCCAGGTTGACACCCTCAGACTGCACCCCTGAATTGGCACCACCCAGACTGGCATCCCCAAATTGGCACCCCCCAGTTGGCACCCACCATCCTGGCACCCCCAAACTGTTACCCCCCCCCCCAAGCAACACCTCCAGATCAGCATCCCCACACCGTCCCCCCCGGTCTGGCGCCCCCCACCCCGGCCCCCCGCCATGGCCGCGTCTCCCCACGTCTCTGTTCCCCGCAGTGGAGGACAAGGAGCCGTTCGACTTCGCGCCGCTCCGCCTGGACTGGTTCCGGCTGCAGGTGCCGTCCCCGCCCTTGTCCTCGTCCCTGTCCCCATCCCCGCTCCCATCCCTGTCCCTGTCCTCCTTCCCTTCCCTGTCGCTGTCCCCATCCCCGTCCCTGTTCCTGTGCCCATCCTTGTCCCTGTCCCCATCCCTATTCTCTTCCCCTTCTCCATGGCCTTCCCCATCCTCGTTCCTGTCCTTGTCCCCATCCCCATCCTTGTCCCTGTCCCCATCCCTGTCCCTGTCCTCATCCTTATTTCCTTTCCCTTCTCCATCACCGTCCCCACCCCACTGCTGCCCTCATCCCATTCCTGTCCCCATCCTTGTCCCTGTCCCCAACCCTTTCCCTGTCCCCATCCCCATTCCCTTCCCCTTCTCCATTGCTGTCCCCACCTGTCCCCATACCTGTCCCCATCCCTGTCCCTGTCCCCATCCCTGTCCCCATTCCCTTCCCCTTCTCCATTGCTGACCCCACCTGTCCCCATTCCTGTCCCCATCCCTGTCCCTCTCCTTGTCCCCATCCCCATTCCCTTCCCCTTCTCCATTGCTGACCCCACCTGTCCCCATCCCTGTCCCTGTCCCCATCCCTGTCCCCGTCCCCATCCCCATTCCCTTCCCCTTCTCCATTGCTGTCCCCACCTGTCCCCATTCCTGTCCCTGTCCCCATCCCTGTCCCTCTCCCTGTCCCCATCCCCATTCCCTTCCCCTTCTCCATTGCTGTCCCCACCTGTCCCCATCCCTGTCCCCATCCCTGTCCCTGTCCCCGTCCCTGTCCCCATTCCCTTCCCCTTCTCCATTACTGTCCCCACCTGTCCCCATCCCTGTCCCCATCCCTGTCCCTGTCCCCGTCCCTGTCCCCATTCCCTTCCCCTTCTCCATGGCTGTCCCCACACCACTGCTGCCCTCATCCCATTCCTGTCCCCATCCCTGTCCCCATCCCTGTCCCTGTCCCCGTCCCTGTCCCCATTCCCTTCCCCTTCTCCATTGCTGACCCCACCTGTCCCCATCCCTGTCCCTGTCCCTGTCCCCGTCCCCGTCCCCATTCCCTTCCCCTTCTCCATTGCTGACCCCACCTGTCCCCATACCTGTCCCCGTCCCTGTCCCCATCCCTGTCCCTGTCCCCATTCCCTTCCCCTTCTCCATTGCTGTCCCCATACCTGTCCCCATACCTGTCCCCGTCCCTGTCCCTGTCCCCGTCCCCATCCCCATTCCCTTCCCCTTCTCCATTGCTGACCCCACCTGTCCCCATCCCTGTCCCTGTCCCTGTCCCCGTCCCCGTCCCCATTCCCTTCCCCTTCTCCATGGCTGTCCCCGCACCATTGCGGCCCCCCTCCCCGTCCCCAGCCCCCTCCCTCCTCCCCCCGCCCCCCCGCCAGCCCCAGTGGTCCCACGGCCCCTGCCCTTCTGCCCCGACCCTCTGCCCCCCAGGCCTACACCAGCGTGGCCAAGGCCCCCCTGCCGCTGGGCGCCAACCCCGACGTGGGCCGCGTGATGAACCTCATCGTCTTCCACACCAAGCTGCTCGACGCCCTCGAGGACCTGCTGGCCGAGGCCTCCGACCTCTCCGACCTGGGGTGAGCGCAGGCGCCCGCCGTGCCTCGGTTTCCCCGAGGGTGCTGGGGTCACCCATGGCGGGGGGGGCCGAGCCGCGTCCTGCCCCTGCAGCCCCCATGTGCTGGAGCGATGGGGACGGGGGGGGCGGTGGGGGGACGTGTCACCCATGGGAGAAGGCGGGCGGGGTTGGGGTGGGACTGGACACCGGCACAGCCTGAGGACACGGATGTGGCATAGGGACGTGGGTGAGGGCA
The DNA here is from genome assembly GCF_036370855.1 of Dromaius novaehollandiae. NCBI lineage: Eukaryota > Metazoa > Chordata > Aves > Casuariiformes > Dromaiidae > Dromaius > Dromaius novaehollandiae. The sequence goes on along the minus strand of NC_088125.1, from coordinate 2,827,578 downwards.
GACGGACGCAGGCGTGGGGACATGCACAGGCGTGGGGACACAAACGTGGGTGTGGGGACGTAGACCTGGACACGGAGACGTGCCACGGGAATATAGACAAGGGGACGTGGGCACGGGGGCAAAGACGTGGACCTGGAGACGTGTGGGAATACAGACGTGGGGACATGGATGTGGGGACACAGACATGGATGTGGGGACACAGACATGGGGACACGGACACAGACGTGGGGACATGGATGTGGGGACACAGACGTGGATGCAGACACGGACCCAGGGACACGGACACAGACATGGGGACATGGATGTGGGGACACAGACGTGGATGCGGACACAGAGATGGGGACACGGACACAGAGATGGGGACATGGATGTGGGGACACAGACGTGGATGCGGACACGGACCCAGGGACACGGACACAGACATGGGGACATGGATGTGGGGACACAGACGTGGATGCGGACACAGAGATGGGGACACGGACACAGACATGGGGACATGGATGTGGGGACACAGACGTGGATGCGGACACAGACATGGGGACATGCATGCAGACACGCATGGGAAGGCGGACATAGGGACATGCAGGTGGACATGGGGACACAGACACGGACACAGGGACACGCACGGACCTGGGGGCACACACACGGACACAGGGACAGGGACAACACGCACGTGGCACGGGAGGCACTGACAGAGCCACCAACACGTCCTGCACGGCCAGAAAGGCAGATCTCCTCTCTCCTGTCCCCCACGCCTGCAGTTTCTACCCTCGCCCCGTGGAGAAGATGTTCACGGCCACGATGGAGGAGCCCTCGATGCTGCGCTACAGCATCGCCTTCCCCCTGCTCTGCGGTCACTTCTCCCGCTGCCACCACGCCATGTGCCCGGAGGAGGTGGGTCCCGCGGGGGCGAGGAGGGGACGCAGGGACACCACGGGCACCGGGCCGGGCACGGCTGGCACCGTGGCCGTGCCACCTACGGAGGGGCTGCGGCAGGGACGTGTGGGGCGGAGGGAAGGGGCAGGTATGGCTGTGGTGGCCGTGTGCGGTGGCATGTGATGGGGGAACGGTGTCACGCACGGCCGTGACCCTGCCGTGTGCGGTGGCACCTTATGGGTGTGCCCAACGTGTCCGTGACTCAGTGGCACACGGTGGCAGATGGTGAAGGGACGGTGCCCAGCATGCCCGTGGCCCTGCGGCACCTGGTGCCACGTGCCGTGCGCGGTGCCCACGCGGTGACGGCGCGGTGGCTCTCCCACTGCAGTATCCCCACCTCAAGGCGACTGCACTGGGGCTGTGCAACAAGTTCCTGGAGGAGATGGCCCGGCAGGCCAGCGCCTGCGTCATGGACGCCTGCGCTGAGCAGCACAACCTCAGCGAGAAGGTGAGGGCTGGGTCTCCACCGCCTTTGGGGTCTCCGTGACCTCCATGGCCTCCAGGGTCTCCATGGCCTTTGGGGTCTCCGTGACCTCCATGTCCTTCAGGGTCTCCACGGCCTTTGGGGGTCTCTGTGACCTCCAGGGTCTCCATGGCCTTTGGGTCTCCATGGTCTCTGTGGCCTTTGGGGTCTCTGTGACCTCCATGGCCTCCAGGGTCTCCAAGGCCTTTAGGCTCTCCATGGCCTCCAGGGTCTCCACAGCATTTGGGGTCTCCATGACCTCCATGACCTCCATGGCCTTTGGGCTCTCCATGTCCTTCAGGGTCTCTGTGGCCTTTGGGGTCTCTGTGACCTCCATGGTCTCCAAGGCCTTTAGGCTCTCCATGGCCTCCAGGGTCTCCATGGCCTTTGGGTTCTCTGTGACCTCCACGGTCTCCAGGGCGTCCATGGCCTTTGGGTCTCCACGGTCTCTGTGGCCTTTGGGGTCTTCATGGCCTCCAGGGCCTCCATGGCTCCCAGTGTCCCCAGGACCTCTGTGGCCTCTTCGGCCTCCATGGTCTCCATGGCCTCGGCACGGGAGAGGCCGTGGTGAGGGGAAGACCTAGGTATGTCCCCGCTCCCACCTTGGGGACTGGCCCCGGTCCCGAAGACCCTGGTCAGGTTGTCCTCGGTGCCACGGCCTGCGTAACCCGCTGCCCCTGGCCGGCAGCTGCTGCCCAAGCACTGCGCCTCCACCGTCAGCAAGGCCCGCAACAAGAAGGCCTCGAAGCAGCTCTCCAAGAAAGCGGAGCCCGAGAGGGACAAGCCGGGGACCGAGAGCCAGAGGAAGGACCGCACCCTGACCACCAAGTGAGAGCAGGGAGAGGAGGGCGGGCGTGGGGCCGGGAGTGCGAGGCCGTGGGCAGGGGGTGGTGAGCGCCAGGCGCTGGGTGCAGGTGCGGTGTGACATGGACATGCAGGTGACGCGGGCGGCCATGGGGTGACATACCCGCGGGAGGGGGCACGGTGTGGCCACGGGTGCGATGTCCATGTGACACGGGCGCAGACGTGGGAACGTGGCACGGCCACGAGCATGACCTGAGCGACGACACGGCGGGACCGTGGCGTGGCCGACGGTGTGACACGAGTACGGCATGGATGTGACATCCATGGCCATGGGGTGCCCCGGGTGTGAGGTGCCGCCCCCACGGCGGTGACGGGGCTGTGGCGTGGCGTGGCTGGGGCTCACGGCCCTCGTCCCCCCCAGCATGGACAAGCTGCACCTGACGCTGGCCGAGCTGTCGCTGAGCCTCAACCACGTGCCCAAGTTCACCGTCTTCGAGCACACGGTGACGCCGGCCGAGTACCTCAGCAGCCACCTGGAGACGCGGTTCACCAAGTAGGACCGCGCACGGGGGCCGTGGGGGGGCCGTGGGGGGCCACGGGTGCTGCCGCGAGGATGCTTGGCCGTGGCTCCTCGCGCAGCCCCGTCCCGTCCCCGCAGGGCCATCGTGGCCATGGCGGGCTACAGCCAGGCCACGCAGGAGGTGGCCCGGCCCTCGGAGGTGCTGGCGGGGCTGGGCGCCTACGTGACCTTCATCCAGTCGCTGGGGCAGTTCGTGGGCCTGGACACGGGGCGCATCATCCGCAACGTCCTCCTGCAGCAGACGCAGCCCCGCGACGCCGCCGGCGAGCAGACGCTCACCACCATCTACACCAACTGGTGGGTGCTCGGCCGGGCTGGGGGCCCCGGGGCGCCGGGTCCCCTCCCCGGGGGTGCTGGTGGCTTGGATGCTGGTGCCGTGGGTGCAGTGGTGCCGTGGGTCTTGGTGCCGTGGGTGCCAGTGCCGTGGGTCCTGCAGTGCTGTGGGTGCTGGTGGCTTGGATGCTGGTGCCGTGGGTCCAGTGGTGCTGTGGGTGCTGGTGCCGTGGGTGCCGGTGCCGTGGGTCCTGCGGTGCTGTGGGTGCTGGTGTCATGGGTGCTGGTGCCGCGGGTCCAGTGGTGCCGTGGGTCTTGGTGCTGTGGGTGCCAGTGCCATGGGTCCTGCGGTGCTGTGGGTGCTGGTGGCTTGGATGCTGGTGCCGTGGGTCCAGTGGTGCTGTGGGTGCTGGTGCCGTGGGTGCCGGTGCCGTGGGTCCTGCGGTGCTGTGGGTGCTGGTGTCATGGGTGCTGGTGCCGTGGGTCCAGTGGTGCCGTGGGTCTTGGTGCTGTGGGTGCCAGTGCCATGGGTCCTGCGGTGCTGTGGGTGCTGGTGTCATGGGTGCTGGTGCCGTGGGTCCAGTGGTGCCATGGGTCTTGGTGCCGTGGGTGCCAGGGCTGTGGGTCCTGCAGTGCTGTGGGTGCTGGTGTCATGGGTGCTGGTGCTGTGGGTCCTGTGGTGCAGTGGGTCTTGGTGCTGTGGGTGCCAGAGCTGTGGGTGCTGTGATGCCGCAGGTGCTGGTGTCATGGGGGGCTGGTGCCGTGGGTCCAGTGGTGCCGTGGGTCTTGGTGCTGTGGGTGCCAGTGCCATGGGTCCTGCAGTGCCGTGGGTCCCAGTGCCATGGGTCCTGCAGTGCTGTGGGTGCTGGTGGCTTGGATGCTGGTGCCGTGGGTCTTGGTGCCGTGGGTCCCAGTGCCATGGGTCCTGCAGTGCTGTGGGTGCTGGTGGCTTGGATGCTGGTGCCGTGGGTCTTGGTGCCGTGGGTCCCAGTGCCATGGGTCCTGCAGTGCTGTGGGTGCTGGTGGCTTGGATGCTGGTGCCGTGGGTCTTGGTGCCGTGGGTCCCAGTGCCATGGGTCCTGCAGTGCTGTGGGTGCTGGTGGCTTGGATGCTGGTGCCACAGGTCCAGTGGTGCCGTGGGTCTTGGTGCCGTGGGTGCCGGTGCCGTGGGTGCCAGTGCCGTGGGTGCCGCAGGTACCTGGAGGCGCTGCTGCGGCAGGCCAGCACGGGGGCCATCGTCCTGGCACCCGCCCTGCAGGCCTTCGCCACGGTGCCGCGCGAGGGCGAGCCGGCCTTCTCCGCCGCCGAGTTCTCCGACGTCTCCGGTGAGGGCCGCCGGGCCGTGGGGACGCTGCGGGGACGCCTTGGGGATGCTGTGGGGACACCGTGGGGACGCTGTGGGGATGCTGTGGGGATGCAGCAGGGACATCAAGGGGACACTGTGGGGCTGCAGCAGGGATGCTGCGGGGACGTCACGGGGATGTCATGGGGACACAGTGGGGATGTCGCGGGGATGCCGTGGGGATGCAGAAGACATATTGTGGGGGACATAGCTAGGACATTGCAGGGATGCTGCAGGGACACAGCGGGGACATTACGGGGGATGCTGCAGGGACACAGTGGGGACATCGTGGGGATGTCATGGGGACACAGTGGGGACGTCGCAGGGATGCTGCAGGGACACAGTGGGGACATCGCGGGGATGTCATGGGGACACAGCGGGGACATTATGGGGGATGCTGCAGGGACACAGTGGGGACGTTGCGGGGATGTCGTGGGGACACAGTGGGGATGTTGCGAGGATGCTGCAGGGACACAGCAGGGACGCTGTGGGGACGCCGTGGGGATGCAGCAGGGATGCTGCGGGGACACTGTGGGGACGTGGTGGGGACGTGGTGGGGACATTGTGGGGACGTCATGGGGATGCTGTGGTGATGCAGCAGGGATGCTGCGGGGACGTCGTGGGGACATTGTGGGGACGTCATGGGGATGCTGTGGTGATGCAGCAGGGATGCTGCGGGGACGTTGTGGGGACGTCATGGGGATGCTGTGGTGATGCAGCAGGGATGCTGCGGGGACGTGGTGGGGACGTTGCGGGGTTGTTGTGGGGACGCAGCAGGGACATCGTAGGAATACTATGGGGACGTCGCAGGGATGCTGTGGGGATGCAGCAGGGATGTCATGGGAATGCTGCGGGGACACGCTGGGGGTGTCACAGGGATGCTGCAGGGCACAGCGTGGATGTCGCGGGGACACCCGCGGGCTGTCCCCCCGTGACATCCCCGTCTCACAGAGATGCGGGCGCTGGCCGAGCTCATCGGGCCGTACGGCATGAAGTTCCTGAGCGACAACCTCATGTGGCACGTGGGCTCCCAGGTCGGGGAGCTGAAGGTAGGGCTGGCGCGGGAGCCGGGCGCCGGCGCTGGGTGCCAGAGCCGGGTGCAGGGTCTGGGTCCTGGGGTCAGGTGCTGGGGCTGGGTGCTGGGGCTGGGTGCTGGGTCTAGGTGCTGGATCCGAGCACTGAGTCCTGGGGCTGGGTGCTGGAGCTGGGTGCTGGGTCTAGGTGCTGGATCTGAGCACTGGGTGCTGGGACTGGGTGCTGGAGCTGGGTGCTGGGTCTAGGTGCTGGATCCAGGCACTGGGTGCTGGAGCTGGGTGCTGGTACTGGGTGCTGGATCTGAGCACTGGGTGCTGGGACTGGGTGCTGGAGCTGGGTGCTGTGTCTAGGTGCTGGATCTGAGCACTGGGTGCTGGGACTGGGTGCTGGAGCTGGGTGCTGGGTCTAGGTGCTGGATCTGAGCACTGGGTGCTGGGACTGGGTGCTGGAGCTGGGTGCTGGGTCTAGGTGGCTGGATCCAGGCACTGGGTGCTGGGACTGGGTGCTGGGACTGGGTGCTGTAGCTGGGTGCTGTGTCTAGGTGCTGGATCCGAGCACTGGGTGCTGTAGCTGGGTGCTGGGGCTGGATGGTGGATCTACATGCTGGATCTGGGCACTGGGTGCTGTAGCTGGGTGCTGGGTCTAGGTGCTGGGTCTAGGTGCTGGATCCGGGCAGTGGGTGCTGGGACTGGGTGCTGGAGCCACGGCGTGGCGGGGCAGGCGGGGACACACCTTGGGCCAGCGGGACGCGAGGGGCCAGGACTCCTGGGTGCCGGGGGTGCCGCGTCCCCGGTGCCACCAGCCCCGCGTCCCCTGCAGAAGCTGGTCACCGAGAACATGGACACGCTGGTGCAGCTGCGCGCCAACTCCTGCAAGCCCGAGCAGATGGCGGCTCTGCTGCCCCGGCTGACCTGTGAGTCTGGGCACCGCGGGTGGCACACGCGCGTGCACACGCGGGCACACACGCACACGCACACACGCATGTGCACGCGTGCACACAGACGCATATCCAGCTACCTGCAAAGCACGTGAAGATGCACCCGCACGGATCCACACCCGTGTGCACGCACATGCACACACACTCACAAGCGCATGTGCACACGCATGCTTGTGCAAGCATGCTCTCACACGTAGAGGAACATTTTTGCACGCACATGCATGCGTGTGCAAGTGCACGCTCACATACGCACCTGCAGCCTTGCACTCGTGCTGACACGTGTGTGCACGTAGACCCGTGCATGCACACACATATGCTTGCACGCGTGCACGCTCGCACGCGCGTGTGCACGGCCCTGCTGAGCCCCCTCCTCCTGCAGCCACCGACAACGTGCTGAAGCGCATGACCATCATCGGCGAGATCCTGAGCTTCCGCGCCATGGCACAGCAGGGCCTGCGAGAGGTGGGTGCTGCGGGTGGGGGACGCGGGTGGGGGTGTCCCCGTGGGTGGGGGTGTCCCCGTGGGCGGGGGCCGGGGTGGCGCACCGCTGCCCGCCTCCGCGCCCCTCACCGGGGTCACCCCCTCTCCCTGCAGGTCTTCTCCCACCACTGCCCCTTCCTGATGGGCCCCATCGAGTGTCTGACGGACGTCGTCACCCCCGACACCGACATCCAGGTGGGCGCGGCCGGGGCGTTGCATGGCACTGCGTGGCACTGCATGGCCTTGCACGGTACTGTGTGGCACTGCGTGGCACTGTGTGACACTGCGTGGCACCGTGTGGCACTGTATGGGACCGCGTGGCATTGCATAGCACTGAGTGGCATTTCGTGGCACTGCATGGCCTTGCATGGCCTTGGATGGTACTGTGTGACACTGCATGGCACTGTGTGGCATCAAGTGGCCCTGGGTGGCAGTGTACAGCATTGCATGGCACTGTGTGGCACTGCATGGCCTTGCACGGCACTGTGTGGCACTGTGTGGCATTGCATGGCACTGCGTGGCACTGTGTGGCACTGCATGGTACTGTGTGACACTGCGTGGCACCCCGTGGCACTGCGTGGCACTGTATGGGACCGCGTGGCATTGCGTAGCACTGAGTGGCATTGCGTGGCACTGCATGGCCTTGCATGGCACTTTGTGACGCTGCATGTCATTGCATGACACGGTGTAGCCCTGCATGGCCTTGCATGGCACTGTGTGGCACTGCATGGCACTGTGTGGCACTGCGTGGCATTGCATGGCACTGTGTGGCCCTGGGTGGCACTGCATGGCCTTGCGTGGCACTGTATGGCACCGCGTGGCATTGCATGGCACCGCGTGGCACTGCCAGCAGCGCCCGGGACACAGCAGGGCCCCCACGCACACAGCTCGTGGCCTGGCATGTGGCACGGTGGCCCCGTGGGCACCGTAATGCGGGCGCCCTGCGTGCAGACGGCACCCTGGGGTCCCCGTGCCTGGCTGCACCCCGAGGTCCCCCTGGGCACCACTACGCCCCGGGGTCCCCTGGTGCATGCGTGCCCCTTAGGGTCCCCCTCTGCGTGGCTGCGCCCCGGGGTCCCCACGCACTTCTGCACCTCGGGTCCCCCCAGCTCTGCTGCGTCCCAGCCTCTGCTTCGTCCCTCCAAACGCGCCCAGCCCCTGCTGTGACCACCGAGCCCCGCTGCCCTGCCAGGCCCCGGGGGGACCCCAGCCCTGGTGCCCCTGCCCTGGCACCCCGGGGTGCCCGGCCCTGAGCCTGGCGCGTCCCCGTCCCCCCCCAGGTCACCCTGAGCATCTTCGAGCTGGCCTCGGCCGCGGGGATCCCGTGCGAGATCGACCCCGCGCTGGTGAACGTCCTCGCCGGCAGCAAGACGGGTACCGGGGGGCCGCGGGGGCCTCGGGGCGGGCGCTGGCGGGGGATCGGGGTGCCCATATGTCCGGGGGTGACTGTCCCTGACACCCTCCCTTGGGAACCTCCTAGGACCCCCCCACCCCGGGTCCCTTCCCTGCGATTGCCTGCCCTGGGTTGTCCCTTTGGGACCCCTCCACCCCGTGTCACCTCTCGTGTCCCCTCCCTGGGTCCCTGCTGATTGTCACCTCCCCTGGACCACCTGGGTCCCTTCCCTGGGCCCCTGCCTGGTGTCACCTCCGTAGGACCCTCTGTGTCCCCTCCCTGGGACCCCCTGAGTCCCCTCCCTGGACCTCCCACCCCACGTCACCTCCCTGGGACACCCCAAGCCCTTCCCCGGGAACCCCACCCTGTGTCACCTCCCTGGGACACCCCAAGCCCTTCCCTGGGACCCCCATCCTGTGTCACCTCCCTGGGACCCCCCCCGGGTCCCCTCCCTGGACCTCCCACCCCATGCCACCTCCCTAGGACACCCCAAGCCCTTCCCTGGGCCCCCCACCCTGTGTCACCTCCCTGGGACCCCCCCCGGGTCCCCTCTTTGGGCCCCCACCTAGTGTCACCTCCCTCCCTGGCAGACGGCTTGTCCCCGGAGGAGGACTACAAGGTGGCCTGCCTGCTCCTGGTCTTCGTGGCCGTGTCCCTGCCCCTCCTGGCCACCGACCCTGCCTCCATCTACAACACCGAGACGGACGGTAAGCGTGGCCGTGGCCGTGGCCCCGATCCCGGCGGTGGCCCCGATCCTGGTGGCACCACGTGCGGATGTGAGCCCTGCTGGTCCCGCGGTGGCTTGTCCACCCGGGGGGGACAGGGCTGAGCCAGCTCTCGCGTGTGTCACGCTGGCCCCACGTGTCTGTGACCCCCGAGGCTGGCTGTGCCCCATAGTCATGTCTGAGGGAGAGTGGGGACAGCAGGAGTCCGGGACAGCAGGACCCCTGATGTCACCTGCTTTGGAGCAGGGCCAGGGCCCTATAACTGCAGCCAGGGGACACTGGAACAGGGGGGTCCCCGTGCCAGCAGGACCCCTGATGTCACCTGCTTTGGAGCAGGGCCAGGGCCCTATAACTGCAGCCAGGGGACACTGGAACAGGGGGGTCCCCGTGCCAGCAGGACCCCTGATGTCACCTGCTTTGGAGCAGGGCCAGGGCCCTATAACTGCAGCCAGGGGACACTGGAACAGGGAGGTCCCCGTGCCAGCAGGACCCCTGATGTCATCTGCTTTCTGTCCCCAGGTTACAACAACAACATCCACTGCCTGGCCAAGGCCATCATCCACGTGTCGGCCGCGCTCTTCACCATCCACAACAAGAACATCGAGACCCACCTCAAGGAGTTCCTGCTGGTGAGAGCGGCTGGGGACGCGGCTGTGCCCAGCCTGGGGCAGGCACCATCCTGGGGGGGGAACCACCCTGCGGTGGGCATCATCCTGGGGTGGGCACCATCCTGGGGTGGGCATCGTCCTGGGGTGGCCATTGTCCTGGGGTGGGGACCATCCCGGGGCGAGCATCGCCCTGGGATTGCCATCGTCCTGGGGTGGGCATCGTCCTGCGGTGGGCATCATCTCGCGGTGGGCACCATTCTGAGCTGGGCACCATCCTGGGGTGGCCATTGCCTTGGGTTGAGCATCATCCTGGGGTTGGTACCATCATGTGGAGGGCGTTGTCTTGGGTTGGGCACCATCCTGGAGTGAGCACCATCCTGGGGTGGGCATCATCCTGGGGTTGCCATCGTCCTGGGGTGGTCATTGTCCTGGGGTGGCCATTGTCCTGCGGTGGGCATCATCCTGGGGTGGGCATCATCCTGAGGGTGTCCTCACCCTGAGGTTGCCATCGTCCTGGTGAGCATCATCCTGGGGTGGCCATCGTCCTGGGGTGGGCACCACCCTGGGGTGGGCATCGTCCTGAGGGTGTCCTCATCCTGGGGTGCCCATTGTCCTGGGGTGGCCATTGTCCTGGGGTGGGCATCATCCTGGGGTGGCCATTGTCCTGTGGTGGGCATCATCCTGAGGTGGCCATTGTCCTGGGTGTGTCCTCATCCTGGGGTGGGCATCATCCTGGGGTTGCCATCGTCCTGGTGAGCATCATCCTGGGGTGGCCATTGTCCTGGGGTGGGCACCACCCTGGGGTGGGCATTGTCCTGGGGTGGGCATTGTCCTGGGGTTGCCATCATCCTGGGGTGGGCATTGTCCTGGGGTGGGCATCATCCTGGGGTGGGCATCATCCTGGGGTGGGCATTGTCCTGCGGTGGGCATCATCCTGGGGTGGGCATCATCCTGGGGTGGGCATCGCCCTGGGGTGGCCATCGTCCTGGGGTGGGCATCATCCTGGGGGTGTCCTCATCCTGGGTTGGCCATCGTCACGGGGCAGCCACCCTCCTGGGGCCACCCGAGCGTGCCCAGTGCCCTGCCTTGTCCCCAAACCTCCCGATCCCCTGTCCCCACCACCCGCGGCCCCCTGCCCCGGCGCCCGCGGGGCCCTGAGCGGCCTCCGTCCTGCAGCTGGCCTCCGTGAGCCTCCTGCAGCTGGGACAGGAGACGGACAAGCTGCGCGCCAGGAACCGCGACTCCGTCGCCCTGCTCCTGCAGCTGGTGAGTGCCGGCGGGGCGCGGGGGGCTGCCCCCCACCGCCGCTGGCCTCCCCGCTGATCCGTCCCCCGCGGGCAGGGGACCACGCGGGGACACGGCCGCGCTGGGGGGGGACGGATTGGTATGCAGGCAGCGAGCGCCCGCGCTGCAAAAGCAATTTAAATGCAAATGTTGCGATCTGCAGCTCGGGCGCAGGCAGCCGGGGAAGGGGGGGCTGCCGCCTCCGGGGGTCCCGTCCCGGCCTCGTCCCCCCTCTCTGGCGAAGGGGGAAACTGAGGCGCGGCGGAGGGCGGCCTGTGCCAGGGAGGGGGGTCCTGACGCCGTGTCCCCCCTCCTCGTCCCGCTCCAGCTCGTGGCGGAGTCGTCCTTCCTGACGGTCGACATGCTGGAGACCTGCTTCCCCTACGTCCTGCTCCGCAACGCCTACCGCGAGGTGTGCCGGGAGAACCTGCTGGGCAGGGTGCCCTCGCACTGAGCCGGCACCCGCGCGCCCAGCCGGCACCCAGCCGGCACCCGCGCACCCACCCGGCACCCACCCGGCACCCTCGCACCCACCCGGCACCCGCGCGCCCATCCGGCACCCACCCGGCACCCTCGCGCCCACCCGGCACCCACGCGCCCATCCAGCACCCACCTGGCACCCTTGCACCCAGCGGGCACCCACCTGGCACCTTCACACCCACCCGGCACCCTCGCACCCATCCGGCACCCTTGCACCCAGCCGGCACCCACCCAGCACCCTCGCACCCATCCAGCATCCACCCGGCACCCTCGCACCCACCTGGCACCCGCGCGCCCATCCGGCACCCACCCAGCACCCTCACGCCCACCCGGCACCCTCACACCCACCCGGCACCCTCGCACCCACCTGGCACCCGCGCGCCCATCCGGCACCCTCGCACCCACCCGGCACCCTCGCGCCCATCCAGCACCCACCCAGCACCCTCGCACCCATCCGGTGCCCTTGTGCCCATCCGGCACCCTCGCAGTGAGCCGGCCTCCTTGCACCCATCTGGTCTCCTTGCACCCAGCCCGTCCCACATCCCGTGCCGGGGATCTTCTCGAACGGATCCGGTCCCCTCGCACCGACGCTGGTGCCCTCGCGCTGACTGAGTCCCCTTGCACCGATCTGTCCCTTTGCACCGAGCTGGTCCCCTTGCACAGACCCCGGTCCCCTTGCACTAGCATTGTCCCTTCGCGCCAACCCTGGTGCCCCTGCACCGACCTGGTGCCCTCGCATAAAGCTGGTGCCTCCTGCTGACTTGGTCTCCTTGCACCGATCCGGGCCTCTTGCACCGTCCTGGTCCCTTGCACTGACCCCAGTCCGGTCCCCTTGCACCCACGCCATCCCCTTGCACCGATCCTGTCCCCTTGCACCCACACTGTCCCCTTGCACCCACACTGTCCCCCTGCACCGATCCGGTCCCCTTGCACCGATCCAATCCCCTTGCACTGCTTCAGTCCCCTTGCAGCCACACTGTCCCCTTGCACTGATCCGGTCCCCTTGCACTGCCCGGTCCCCTTGCACTGCCCCGGTCCCCTTGCACCCACACCGTCCCCTTGCACCCACACTGTCCCCTTGCACCGACCCGGTCCCCTTCCACCGATCCGGTCCCCTTGCACCCACGCTGTCCCCTTGCACCACCCCAGTGCCCTTGCACTGCCCCAGTCCCGTTGCACCCACACCGTCCCCTTGCACCAATCTGGTCCCCTTGTACCAGTCCGGTCCCTTTGCACCCATATCATACCCTTGCACAGGTCCGGTCCCCTTGCGTCAGTCTGGTCCCCTTGCACCCACATTGTCCCCTTGCACCAATCTGGTCCCCTTGCACTGCCCGGTCCCCTTGCACGCACACCATTCCCTTGCACTGATCTGGTCCCCTTGCACCCACGCCATCCCCTTGCACCGATCCTGTCCCCTTGCACCCACACTGTCCCCTTGCACCACCCTGGTCCCCTTCCACCGATCCGGTCCCCTTGCACCGATCCAATCCCCTTGCACTGCTTCAGTCCCCTTGCAGCCACACTGTCCCCTTGCACTGATCCGGTCCCCTTGCACTGCCCGGTCCCCTTGCAGCCACACTGTCCCCTTGCACTGATCCGGTCCCCTTGCACTGCCCCGGTCCCCTTGCACCCACACTGTCCCCTTGCACCAATCTGGTCCCCTTGCACTGCCCGGTCCCCTTGCACGCACATCATTCCCTTGCACCGATCCGGTCCCCTTGCACTGCCCGGTCCCCTTGCACCTACACCGTCCCCTTGCACCGATCTGGCCCTCTTGCACTGCCCGGTCCCCTTGCACCCACACTGTCCCCTTGCACCGATCTGGTCCCCTTGCACAGCCCCGGTCCCCTTGCACCTACACTGTCCCCTTGCACCAAACTGGTCCCCTTGCACCAAACTGGTCCCCTTGCACCCACACTGTCCCCTTGCACCAAACTGGTCCCCTTGCACCAAACTGGTCCCCTTGCACCCACACTGTCCCCTTGCACCCACACTGTCCCCTTGCACTACCCTGATCCCCTTGCACCTACACCATCCCCTTGCACCGATCTGGTCCCCTTGCACTGATCCAGTCCCCTTGTACCCACACTGTCCCCTTGCACCGATCTGGTCCCCTTGCACTGCCCCGGTCCCCTTGCACCCACACTGTCCCCTTGCACCAATCTGGTCCCCTTGCACTGCCCGGTCCCCTTGCACGCACACTGTCCCCTTGCACCGATCTGGCCCTCTTGCACTGCCCGGTCCCCTTGCACCCACACTGTCCCCTTGCACCAAACTGGTCCCCTTGCACCCACACTGTCCCCTTGCACCCACACTGTCCCCTTGCACTACCCTGATCCCCTTGCACCTACACCATCCCCTTGCACCGATCTGGTCCCCTTGCACTGATCCAGTCCCCTTGCACCCACACTGTCCCCTTGCACCGATCTGGTCCCCTTGCACAGCCCCGGTCCCCTTGCACCTACACTGTCCCCTTGCACCAAACTGGTCCCCTTGCACCAAACTGGTCCCCTTGCACCCACACTGTCCCCTTGCACCCACACTGTCCCCTTGCACTACCCTGATCCCCTTGCACCTACACCATCCCCTTGCACCGATATGGTCCCCTTGCACTGCCCGGTCCCCTTGTACCCACACTGTCCCCTTGCACCGATCTGGTCCCCTTGCACGGCCCCGGTCCCCTTGCACCTACACTGTCCCCTTGCACCAAACTGGTCCCCTTGCACCAAACTGGTCCCCTTGCACCCACACTGTCCCCTTGCACCGATCCGGTCCCCTTGCACCGATCTGGTCCCCTTGCACCGATCCGGTCCCCTTGCACCCACAACGTCCCCTTGCACCGATCTGGTCCCCTTGCACGGCCCCGTCCCCCCGTCGTGCCCCGTGTCACCTCCGCAGCTCCGCGCCGCCGCCTCGCTCACCGGACGGGTTTCTCCCCGGCGGCTCTGTGCGACTCGTGGTGCTGAGCGGCCCGGCCCGGCGCTGCCCCGGCCCCCTGGGCCCCTCCCCGAGCCCCTCGCTGCCCCCGGAGCCACGTTCCCCACCCGGCCCCGTGTCACCGGCAGAAATAACGGGAGAAATGCCGGAAAAAGCAGGAAAATGGGGGCCCCCGGGTCTGTTAGGGATGCGGGAGGCACCGGGGGGGGGACGGGAGACGTGGAGGATGGTTGGGAGGTGCTGGGTGCTTGGGGGGGTCGGCGGCGGGGGGCTGCCGGCAGGATTTATCCGCTTTAATTAAAGCCGCTGCCTCTTCCGCGCGCTGTCGGCGGCCCCCCCCAATAAATCGCTCCTGGCTTTATGGGGCAGCTCGGAGCATCCTCGACTCACGGATAGGGAAACCGAGGCGCGAAGCCACGGGGAGCCGCCGGCAAATCGCCACGTGCCCCCCCCCGACCGACGGGGCCCAGGCGTCCTGGGCTCGGCGGATGCTCGGGCGCGGGGAGCAGCCCCCCCGCCACGTTCCCCAATCCGCCCCCGCGCTGCCGCCGGGCCGCCGGCCTCCCCGCGCCGCCGAATTAGCGCCCGGCGCGCGGTTATTATCCCGGCTTGCTGCAAGCGGCTGTTTTCGCCGTCATCAATCATGATATTAAGCAATAACGAGCTGCTGATGCTCCCGGCCGGCAGCGCGGCGGTGCCTCGTGCCGCGTCCGCTCCCCCCGCGCCGGCCGGCGACGGGGGCCCTCGGGCGAGTCAGGGCGACGTCCCCGTGCGAATCAGCGCGATGTCCCCGTGCGAATCAGCGCGATGTCCTCGTGCGAATCAGCGCAATGTCCTCGTGCGAATCAGTGCACCGTCCTCGTGCGAATCACTGCACCGTCCTCGTGGGAATCGGTGCACCGTCCTTGTGCAAACCATTGCACCATCGTTGTGCGAATCGCCCTGCTGTCCCCATGCGAATCCCTGAAGCATCCTCGTGGGAATCAGTGCACTGTTCCCGTGCGAATCAGTGCACGGTCCTTGTGCAAATCAGTGCACTGTCCTTGTGCAAATCACTGCACCGTCCTCACGCGAAGCAGTGCACCATCCTGGTGCAAATTGGTGCACCGTCCTCGTGCAAATCGGTGCACTGTCCTTGTGCAAATCACTGCACTGTCCTCGTGGCAATCAGTGCACCATCCCCATGGGAATCAGTGCACCGTCCCCATGGGAATCAGTGCACCAGCCTTGTGCAAATCACTGCACCATCATGCGAATCAGTGCACCGTCCTCATGCGAATCAGTGCACCATCCTCGTGCAAACTGGTGCACAGTCCTCATGCAAATCCGTGCACCATCCTCGTGCAAATCACCGCACCGTCCTCATGCAAATCCGTGCACCATCCTCGTGCAAATCACCGCACTGTCCTCATGGCAATCAGTGCACCATCCCCATGGGAATCAGTGCACCGTCCTGGTGCAAATCACTGCACCATCCTCATGCGAATTAGTGCACCATCCTTGTGCGAATCAGTGCTTCGTCCTCGTGCAAATCACTGCACCGTCCTCGTGCCAATCAGTGCACCATCCCCATGGGAATCAGTGCACCGTCCTCGTGCGAATCAGTGCACCATCCTTGTGCAAATTGGTGCACCGTCCTCACGCAAATCCGTGCACTATCCTCGTGCAAATCAGTGCACCATCCTTGTGCAAATCACCGCACCGTCCTCATGGCAATCAGTGCACCGTCCTTGTGCAAATCAGTGCTTCGTCCTCGTGCAAATCGCTGCACCGTCCCAGGCACCCCAGTACCAAAGCCACCCCCAGGGCTCAACCCTGTTCCCCGCCACCTCAGAGCCCCCCGAAAAGGCCCGGGACACCCCGAAACGCCCCCAGCGGGCGCAGGGCCACCGCCGCGCCGGGGTCCCCGGGGTCCCGCTGCCCTGGACCCCCCCGGCAGCACCCCGGGGCCGGGCAGGGTGCTACGCCCTGGGGGGGCCCCCGTGCCGCCCCGCGGGCGCTGCCGTGTGCCGCACGCCTACGGCGTTACGTAAGGCCTCGTTAATATTCCCCGGGGGCCGCGGCACGGCGCGGGCGGTGCGCGTCAACGCGGGGGCCCCGGCCCCCCCGCAGGGGTTAGTGCGGAGCCTCGGCACCCCGGGGTGCCCGGGAGGGGTGGCCGCCCACCCGGTGTCCCCGCGTGGCCACCGCGCTGGGACCCGGCTGGGATGTGGGGTGCAGCGGGGGGGCTCAGGGCGGGGGGTGCACGGGGCCACGGGGCAGGGGATGGCACGGGCCCGTGGTGGTGCAAGACGTGTGGACAAGGCCACGCGGTGGGACATGGCCTGTGACCGAGGCCCCGTGGTGGTGCAAGCCCCTTTGGGGGGCTGGGCCACCTGAAGGCCCCATGGACACTTCTGGGTCGCGGGGCACCTGTCCCCTGTCGTCCCTTAGAGAGTCCCGGGACACCTGAAAGCGCCCCGCCCCCCCATAGCACCTTAGGGGTCAGGGACACATGTCCCCCCCATAGCACCTTAGGGGTCCTGGGGC
Source organism: Dromaius novaehollandiae (assembly GCF_036370855.1). Classification (NCBI taxonomy): domain Eukaryota; kingdom Metazoa; phylum Chordata; class Aves; order Casuariiformes; family Dromaiidae; genus Dromaius; species Dromaius novaehollandiae. The sequence goes on along the minus strand of NC_088125.1, from coordinate 2,810,769 downwards.
ACGTGTCCCCTCCCACAGCCCCGATGGGGGTCCTGGGGCACTGGCCCCCCCTGCAGCCCCAGAGCCCCCGGGGTCGGGGCAGCCAGTGAAGGGGCTGTCACCCCCCCAGGCTGTCACCCCCAGGCTGCCCCCCCCGGGCTGTCTCCCCCCCAGGTCTGTCCCCCTCCAGGACTGTCACCCCAGGACTGTCACTCCCAGGTCTGTCCCCCCCCCCCCGGGGCTGTCACCCCCAGGTCTGTCCCCCCCCCAGGCTGCCCCCCCCGGGCTATTGCCCCCAGGACTGTCCCTCACCCCCAGGACTGTCACCCCCGGGCTGTCACCCCCAGGTCTGTCCCTCCCCCCGGGGCTGTCACCCCCAGCACTGTCACCCCCAGGTCTGTCCCTCCCCCCGGGACTGTAACCCCCGGGCTGTCACCCCCAGGTCTGTCCCCCCCCCCCGGGGCTGTCACCCCCAGCACTGTCACCCCCAGGTCTGTCCCCCCTCCCCCCGGGGCTGTCACCCCCGGGCTGTCGCCCCCAGCACTGTCACCCCCAGCACTGTCCCCCCCAGGAGCGGGGCCGCGGCTGGGCGGGCCCCGGTGTCCGGGCCCCCGCCCCCGGCTCCCCCCCCCGCCCCTCCGCGCTGCCGCCTCGGGCAAAGTAGCGGCGAAGCTCCGGTGCCTCGGAGAGCGGCGCCGCGGCGGGGGCAGAGCCGGCGGCACCGGGGCACCGGCAGCACCGGGAGCAGCGGCAGCACCGGGAGCAGCGGCACCGGGAGCAGCGGCACCGGGAGCAGCAGCAGCACCGGGGCACCGGGAGCAGCGGGACCAGCAGCACCGGCAGCACCGGGGCAGCAGCAGCACCGGCAGCACCGGGAGCAGCGGGACCAGCAGCACCGGCAGCACCGGCAGCAGCAGCAGCACCGGCAGCAGTAGCAGCACCGGCAGCAGCAGCACCGACAGCGCCGGCAACACCGGAGCAGCAGCACCGGGAGCAGCGCAGTACCAGCACCGGCAGCACCGGAGCAGCAGCAGCACCGGGAGCAGAAGCAGCACCGGCAGCAGCACCGGCAGCAGCAGCAGCGGCAGCAGCAGCACCGGCAGCAGCACCGGCAGCAGCAGCGGCAGCAGCGGCAGCACCGGCAGCAGCACCGGCAGCAGCGGCAGCAGCGGCAGCAGCGCGCAGGGCGCTTCCCGGCCGCGCATCCCCGGTAGGAGCGCGGAGCATCCCCGGGCCCGGGGCCCGTCGTCCCCCCCCCCCCCCCCCCAACCGGGCCCGTTGTCCCCCCCCGGGCCCGCGATGCCATTTTAGCTCCTCCGCCGCCTGCGCAGCCGCCGGGCAGCGGCGGGGGGCGGCGGGCGGCGGCCGGGGCTCACGGGCCGGGGCCGCCGCAGGGCCATGGAGGCGCCGCGGAGCCCCCCGGGGCCGGAGGCCGGGCGCGCCCGGGGGGGGCTGGAGCCGGCCGGCGGCTGCCCCTCGCCGCTGGAGCTGCGCTCCGCCCCCAGCAAGAAGATCTGGATCAAGCTGCGGGCGCTGTGAGTGACCCCCCCCCCGGGACCCCCCCGGGACCCCTCCCCAACAGGGACCCCCCCCGGGACGCCTCCCACGAGACCCCCCAACCCAGCCGGGATCCCCTGCCCGGGACCCCCCCGGGACCCCCCCCCAACCGGGACCCCCCCCGGACCCTCCCCCCCGAGACCCCCCAACCCAGCCGGGATCCCCTGCCCGGGACCCCCCCGGGACCCCCCCCCAACCGGGACCCCCCCCCGGACCCTCCCCCCCGAGACCCCCCAACCCAGCCGGGATCCCCTCCCCGGGACCCCCCCGGGACCCCCCCCCAAGCGGGACCCTCCCCCCGGACCCTCCCTCCAACCAGGACCCCACTCGGGATCCCCCCCTTGGACCCCCCAACCAGGACCCCCTCCGGGACCCTCCCCTTGGACCCACCACCCCAGCCGGGACCCCCCCCCGGGACCCCTCCGAGACCCTCCCATCCCAACCGGGACCCCCTCTCGGAACCCCCTCCCCCAACCGGGGCCCCCCCCCCGGGACCCCCCTTGGACTCCCATCCCAACAGGGACCCCCCCTCCCGAGCCCCCCCTTGGACCCCCCCATCCCGGGACCCTCCCTGGGACCACACCACCCCAACCGGGACCCCCTCACCAGGACCCTCCCCCAACCGGGACCCCCCCCGGCAACCCCCCACCCCAACCAGGACCCCCGACCCCAACAGGGACCCCCTCCAGCCGGGACCCCCCCGGGACCCCTCAACCAGGACCCTCCCGGGCCCCCCCCGGGCCCCCTCCCCAGAACACCCTCCCCAAAAGAGACACCCCCCCCCCCGGAATCCCTTCACCCCAACCAGGACCCCCGACCCCAACTAGGACCCCCCCCAACCAGGACCCCCCAGGACCCCCGACCCCAACCAGGACCCCTGACCCCAGCTGGGACCCGCACTCTGGGGCCACCTTCAACCGGGACCCCCCCCACTTAGGACCCCCCCACCCCAAACAGGACCCCTGACCCCAACTGGGACCGACCCCCAGGACCCCCACCCAGGACCCCCTCCCCCAGGACCCCCCACCCCAACCAGGACCCCTCCCCCAGGACCCCCCCAAGACTGCCCAACCAGGACCCTCCACCCAACTGGGATCCCCCCAGACCCCCTCTGGGACCCCCCCTCCCTAGACACCCCCACCCCACCCAGGATCTCCTAGCCAGGACCCCACTGAACCAGGGCCCCCCTGGGACCCCTCCAGGACCCCCCACCCACCCGGAACCCCCCACCCCAACCTGGCCCCCACCCCCCGGCCCCTCCAGACCCTCCGGGCATTGCACCCTGCCCCCCACCCCCGGCAGCACCCCCCGGGACCCCCCCCAGGACGTCCTGGCTGCCCCCCCAGGACCTATGGGTGCCCCTCGAGCACCCATCCAGGACCCCCCCGGGACCCCACTGCAGCCCCTGGGCCCCCCCCGAGTGCTCACCCCCATCCCGCCCATTCAGAGCACCCCATAGCCCCCCCCAGACCCCCGGGGGGGGCTGACCTCGGCGTGCACCCACTCCCCTTTGGGTGGGGGGCACCTGCAAGCCCTGGCGTGGTGGTGGGGGGCTGTGGGTGCCCATGGGGTGCTTCGGTGGCCCTGGGGGTGCCGGTGGGTGCTGGGTGGCTTCGCGGGACGGGGCGATGCACCCGCTTTTGCACATCCTTGGCGGGGGGGACAAGGGGGGGCCCATGGGTGCTGGTGCCACCCGCCGCTGTCCCATGGGTGCTGGTGTCACCCGCTGCCGTCCCTCCGTCCCCGCTGCCGAACGAGAGCACCCGGCGCAGGGGAAGGAGGTGCCAAGGTCACGCTCACCAGCGAGCTCAGCGCCCGGTGCGACCCCCCCCTTTGGCCCCTAAGCAGGGTGGGGGGCACCCATGGGTGGCCCCCAGGGGCTGAGCGGTGGCGGGGGCCCTGCTCCGGAGCGGGAGGCGGGTGTGCGAGTGGGCAGAGCGCGACGCGCTGAAACTCGGCGGTGCGTCCTGCTTTGCAGCCCCGCCGCGGGCTTGCACACCCGGGCGTGCACGCGGGTGTCTCCGTGGGTGTGCACACGGGTGCCTCCGTGGGTGTGCACGTGGGTCCCTTCGTGGGCGTGCACGTGGGTCGCTTCATGAGCGTGCACGCGGGTCCCTTTGTGGGCGTGCACGCGGATGCCTCCATGGGTGTGCACACACGTGTCTCCCTGGGCGTGCACACGGCTGCCTCCGTGGGCGTGCACGTGGGTCCCTTCACGGGTGTGCACGCAGGTCCCTCCGTGGGCGTGCACGTGGGTGTCTCTGTGGGTGTGCATGCAGGTGCCTCCGTGGCTGTGCACGCACCTGTCTCCGTGGGTGTGCATGTGGGTGCCGTCGTGGGTGTGCACGCAGGTCCCTTTGTGGGTGTGCACACGCCTGTCTCCCTGCGCATGCACGCGGGTGCCTCCATGGGTGTGCATGTGGGTCCCTTCGTGGGTGTGCACGTGGGTCCCTTCATGGGTGTGCACGTGCGTGTGTCCGTGGGTGCGCACGTGGATGCCTCCGTGGGTGTGCACGTGGGTCCTTTCATGGGTGTGTGCGAGTCCCTTCATGAGTGTGCACGCGGGTCCCTCCATGGGTGTGCACGTGGATGCCTTCATGGGCGTGCACGTGGGTCCTTTTGTGGGTGTGCACGTGGGTCCCTTCGTGGGTGTGCACATGGGTCCCTTCGTGGGTGTGCACGTGCGTGTGTCCGTGGGTGTGCACGTGGATGCCTCCGTGGGTGTGCATGTGGGTCCTTTCATGGGTGTGCGCGAGTCCCTTCATGAGTGTGCACGCGGGTCCCTCCATGGGTGTGCACGTGGATGCCTCCGTGGGCGTGCACATGGGTCCCTTTGTGGGTGTGCACGTGGGTCCTTTTGTGGGTGTGCACGTGGGTCCTTTCATGGGCGTGCACGTGGGTCCCTTCGTGGGTGTGCACGTGCGTGTGTCCGTGGGTGTGCACGTGGATGCCTCCGTGGGTGTGCACGCGGGTCCCTTTGTGGGCGTGCACCTGGGTGCCTCCATGGGTGCGCACGGGGGTCCTTTCATGGGTGTGCACATGGGTCCCTCCGTGAGAGTGCACGCAGATGCCTCCATGGGTGTGCACGTGCGTGTGTCCGTGGGTGTGCACGTGGACGCCTCCGTGGGTGTGCACGTGGGTCCTTTCATGGGTGTGTGCGAGTCCCTTCATGAGTGTGCACGCGGGTCCCTCCATGGGTGTGCACGTGGGTCCCTTCGTGGGTGTGCACGTGGGTCCCTTCATGAGTGTGCACGTGTGTGTGTCTGTGGGTGTGCACGTGGATGCCTCCGTGGGTGTGCACGTGGGTCCTTTCGTGGGCGTGCACGCTCCATGCACACTCCATGCACACTCCATGCCCGCTCCGTGCACACTCCGTGCACACTCCATGCACGCTTCTTGCCCGCTCCGTGCACGCTCCATGCACACTCCATGCACACTCCATGCCCGCTCCGTGCACACTCCATGCACGCTCCGTGCCCGCTCCGTGCACACTCCATGCACGCTCCAAACCCGCTCCGTGCCTTCGCACGCCGCGGCGAGCCCGGGGGAGGAAGCTAATAAGGCTTTTAATGCCATTAGAAGGCGGACGGGTGCCAGGCTGCAAGAAGCGGGGGGTGGAAACCCCCCCCGCCACGCGGGACGCCTGGGTCCCTTGCACCCCGTCGCTGTTTTGGGGCCGTTTGGGGCAAAACCGGCGCTGAGCAGATCTCCCTGCCCGCAGCGCCTTGCTCCTTGGGGTCGGTGCCGGGGGGTTAAATCCGAGGTCTTCACCGAAGGGCAGGAAAAAACCCGCGGAGGGGGGAAATCGCCCCTCGGCCCAGTCGGCATCGCCGTTTCTGTGCCGGCCCCGAGCCGTCGGGGAGCTCCGGGCGGGATTCGTGCCGGTGCTGCTCCGATTTGCTCCCGTTCTGCGCCGGGGGGTTTTATCGTGGCTCATTTTTGCGGTGGCTTCGCCCCTGGCCGCAGCTGGGGGCCGGCGCGGCGCTGCTGCTTCTCCGGCCTCCGGGAAGGAGTCGGGATATTGGGAGCAGCGGCGATGACTAACCGCAGCTCCCCGCCCCCCCCCATGCCGGCATCCTTCCCGGAGAAATTTCCAGCCGGGAAACCTTTTCCCGTCCCAGCAGACCTGCACCCGAGCGGTCCCACGGCCTCTGCTGCCCCGGCGCCGGCCCAGGGCTCGTGACGCTGCCTCAGGGCTGGGACGTGCACGTATGGACCCGTCCGGCCTTGCACGGCCTTGCACGGACCTGCCTGGCCTTGCACAGCTTTGCACGGCCTTGCACGGACCCGTCCGGCCTTGCACGGACCTGCCTGGCCTTGCAGGGACCCGCCTGGCCTTGCACGGCCTTGCACGGCGTTGCACGGATCTGCCTGGCCTTGCACAGCCTTGCATTGACTTGTACAGCGTTGCACGGCCTTGCACGAGCCTGCACGGCCCTGCGCCGTCGTGCACGGCCACGCACAGACCCGTGCGGCCGAGCACGGCCTCGCGTGACCCTGCACGGCCATGCACGGCCCCACGGGGACTTGCACGGCCTTGCACGGCCTTGCACGGCCTTGCACAACCATGCACAGCCCTGCACAACCATGCACGGCCCCACGGGGACTTGCACGGCCTTGCACGACCTTGCACGGCCTTGCACAACCATGCACAGCCCCGCACAACCATGCACGGCCCCACAGGGACTTGCACGGCCTTGCACGACCTTGCACGGCCTTGCACAACCATGCACAGCCCTGCACAACCACGCACGGCCCCACGGGGACTTGCACGGCCTTGCACGACCTTGCACGGCCTTGCACAGCCTTTCACAGCCCTGCACAGCCCCGCACAACCATGTACGGCCCCACGGGGACTTGCACGGCCTTGCACGACCTTGCACGGCCTTGCACAACCATGCACAGCCCCGCACAACCATGCACGGCCCCACGGGGACTTGCACGGCCTTGCACGGCCTTGCACAACCATGCACAGCCCTGCACAACCATGCACGGCCCCACAGGGACTTGCACGGCCTTGCACGACCTTGCACGGCCTTGCACAATCATGCACAGCCCCGCACAACCATGCACGGCCCCACAGGGACTTGCACCGCCTCGCACGGCCTTGCACGGCCTTGCACAACCATGCACAGCCCCGCACAACCATGCACGGCCCCACGGGGACTTGCACGGCCTCGCACAGCCCCGCACAACCATGCACGGCCCCACAGGGACTTGCACCGCCTCGCACGGCCTTGCACGGCCTTGCACAACCATGCACAGCCCTGCACAACCATGCACAGCCCCACGGGGACTTGCACCGCCTCGCACGACCTTGCACGGCCTTGCACAACCATGCACAGCCCCGCACAACCACGCACGGCCCCAAGGGGACTTGCACGGCCTTGCACAACCATGCACAGCCCCGCACAACCACGCACGGCCCCAAGGGGACTTGCACGGCCTTGCACAACCATGCACAGCCCCGCACAACCACGCACGGCCCCACGGGGACTTGCACGGCCTCGCACGGCTCCGCACAACCACGCACGGCCCCGGCCGATCGCCCGCCACGAGCCCGGCAGCGGCATCGCCCCGGCGCCGCCGCCGCTAACGAAGCGCCGCGGTGGGTTTCTTGCACCCCGGCTGACAGCTCTCATTAGCGCTAACGAGGCGGAGGGCTGCCAGGCGGCGGCCGGCCGGAGGAGCCGGCAGGAAGCGGCCGCTGCCCAGCTCCGGCTTGATTCCTTTTAATAACTGCCTGATTACGTTGGGGATGTCCCTGCGGACGAGCCGGGCGCCGTGCCCGGGGACCGCGGCGCTGCGGCGATGGGTCCCGGTTCATTCCTGCAGTGGGTGGCGATGGGACCTGGTCCGGTTTGCACCCAGGGTGGCAGCGATGGGTGCTGGTTGGCACCCAGGGTTGCAGTGATGGGTCCTGGTTCGTTCCTGGGGTGGGAAGTGATGGGACCTGGTCCAGTTTGCACCCAGGGTGGCAGCGATGGGTGCTGGTTGGCACCCAGGTTTGCAGTGATGGGTCCTGGTTCGTTCCTGGGGTGGGAAGTGGCGGGACCTGGTCTGGTTTGCACCCAGGGCAGCCGCGATGGGTCCCAGTTCATTCCCGCGGTAGGTGGTGATGGGACCAGGTCCAGTTGGCACCCAGGGTGGCAACGATGGGTGCTGGTTTGTTCCCGGAGTGGGAAGTGATGGGACCTGGTCCGGTTTGCATCCAGGGTGGCAGCGATGGGTGCTGGTTCGTTCCTGGGGTGGGAAGTGATGGGACCTGGTCCAGTTTGCACCCAGGGTGGCAGCGATGGGTGCTGGTTGGCACCCAGGGTTGCAGCGATGGGTCCCAGTTCGTTCCTGGGGTGGGAAGTGATGGGACCAGGTCTGGTTTGCGCCCAGGGCTGCAGCGATGGGTCCCGGTTCATTCCCGGGGTAGGTGGTGATGGGACCAGGTCCAGTTGGCACCCAGGGTGGCAACGATGGGTGCTGGTTTGTTCCCGGAGTGGGAAGTGATGGGACCTGGTCCAGTTGGCACCCAGGGTGGCAACGATGGGTGCTGGTTTGTTCCCGGAGTGGGAAGTGATGGGACCTGGTCTGGTTTGCACCCAGAGTGGCAGTGATGGGACCTAGTTTGTTCCTAGGGTGGGAAGTGATGGGACCTGGTTTGTTCCTGGGGTGGGAAGTGATGGGACCAGGTCCGGTTTGTGCCCAGGGTGGGCAAAGGTGGGTCCTGATTTGCACCCAGGGTGAGTGACGATGGGTCCTGGCTGGCACCCAGGGTGGCAGCGATGGGTGCTGGTTCGTTCCTGGGGTGGGAAGTGATGGGACCAGGTCTGGTTTGTGCCCATGGTGGCAGCGATGGGTCCCGGTTCATTCCTAGGGTGGGAAGTGATGGGACCTGGTTTGTTCCTGGGGTGGGAAGTGATGGGACCAGGTCTGGTTTGCACCCAGGGTGGGCAATGATGGGTCCTGATTTGCACCCAGGGTGGGCGACGATGGGTCCCGGCTGGCACCCAGGGTGGCAGCGATGGGACCTGGTTCGTTCCTGGGGTGGGAAGTGATGGGACCAGGTCTGGTTTGCACCCAGGGTGGCAGCGACGGGTCCCAGTTGGTTCCCGGGATGGGCAGCGATGGGTCCTGGGTTGCATCTCGGAGCTGGCGGTGGGCGCCAGGGATAAATGTCCCACCGCGGGTGACATCCGCAGCACCCGCCTCTGCCCGCTCCGGCCCGGAAAACTCCCTCCGTGGCCGTTTCCGCTCCGAGCCGGAGCTGTTTTTAGCGCCTCCGGGCGAGTCCCACGCTCCGGCGGGCAGCGCGCGTGCCCCGTCGCGGCCGTGCCAGCCGGGGCCGGGTGGCGTGCGAGCAAGGCGGCCTGCGGCGGGAGACATGGCTGCGAAGGCGGCGCTTTCCCAGGCATCCAGATGGGATTTTCCCCCCCCCTCTTCCCAGCTCCCGCCCGCCTCCTCCGCTCCCCCGCACGGCGCGATGACAGACACACGGACAGACAGACAGATGGCCGGGGGCCGGCCGGCTGCGGGCACACGCGTGTGCCAGACGGGAAGGGTTTGCCCGTGGCGGGGGGGGGGGACGGCGAGAGGAGCTCAGCGGCTGGGCCCGAGCCCACGTACGGCACCCTCGGGCGCGTACGTGCCGGTGTTGCGGACACGTGTGCGGGCGTGCACGTGTGCGTGCACACAGGAGTGTGGCTGTGCGTGCATGCTGCATGCCGCTGTGTGTGCACACGCGTGTGGGAATGTGCATGCACGCACGCGTGTGTGCAAATCTGCGTGGGCGTGCACGTGTGTGCATGCATATATGTACACGCGGGTAGGTATACATGTACCGTGCACGCCTGTGTGTATGTATGTGCACGTGTGCATGCACTGTAGGTGCAGATTTGCACGTGTGCACACATGGTGCATGCACGTCTGTGCACGTGTGCATATATACGTGCATGATATTCACATGTGCATATGTGTGCACACGTGTGCATGCACTGTAAGCTCAGATTTGCACGTGTGCACACATGGTGCATGCACATCTGTGCATGTGTACATATGTATCTGCATGACACGCCCATGTGCATGTCTGTGCATGTGTGTGCATGCACTGTAAATGCAGATTTGCACATGTGCACACATGGCGTGTGCACATCTTTGCCTGTGCGCATATACATGTGCATGACACACCCATGTGCATGTGTGTGCACGTGTGCATGCACTGTAGGTGCAGATTTGCACGTGTGCACACACGTCACATGCACATCTGTGCATGTGTGCTTATCTATGTGCATGACACGCCCATGTGCATGCGTGTGCACACGTGTGCATGCACTGTAGGTGCAGATTTGCACGTGTGCACACACGGGCAAGCACATCTGTGCATGTGTGCTTATTCATGTGCATGATACACTCGTGCATGTGTGCGCACATGTGTGCATGCGCTGTAGGTGCGGATTTGCACATGCGTGCGCATGTTGCATGCACATCTGTGCACGTGTAAATGTATGTGTGCAAGATACGCTCATGTGCATGTGTGTGCACACGCGTACACGCACTTTATGTGCAGATTTGCACATGCGCACACGTGGTGCATGCACATCTGTGTCTGTGTGCGTACATACGTGCATGATACGCACGTGCATGTGTGTGCATGCACTGTAGGTGCAGATTTGCACGTGTGCACACACGGGCAAGCACATCTGTGCACGAGTGCGTAGATATGTGCCTGATACGCACGTGTGCCTGCGTGGTGCACGCAAGACAGGCAGCTTTGGGCACGCACGTCGGCCGGCCCCTATGTGCACGCGTGTTTACGTGGGCACACGTGTGTGCCCGCACGCGTGTGCGCCCGCGTTTTGCGAGCGGGGCAGTCCCGTGCCAACGGCGCCCCGTGTCCCCGCCGGCACCCAGACGGCCGCCGTGTCCCCGTGCCGAGGGACCTTGGGCCTCGGCCGCGTCGCGAGCGGGCGGGTGGCCAAGGGCCGCGGCGGGGAGGGCCGCGGCGGTGGCCGGGCTCGGCGGGCGGGTGGGGGCCGCCGCGCTCCCACGCTCCCGGGTGCCTCGCGCCCCCGGGTCCCCCCGCCATGGCCGGGCTGGTGACGCTGCGCCGGGCCCACCTGCAGGGTCCCATCCTCCGGTAAGCGCTGCCCCCCCCCCATGGCGGGCAGGGGGCCCAGGAGTCCGGGAGGGTGAAGGCGGAGGGGGGGGCAGGGTGCCTCCGCCTTGCAGCTCAGCTTGCGGGAGGGAAACTGAGGCACGGCCATGGGGAGCCGGTGGGTGATGCTGGGAGGCACTGGGTGCTGAGCCCCCCCCCCCCACCCCGTGTCCCTCCCTTTCCCAACGGCGGGTGACGCGGGGCCGGATCCAGCGCGCCGGGGGCTCGGCCCTCTGCCCTGCTCCCCGGCGGCCTTTGCCCTCCAAACCCGGGCGGTTTCGGGGGCCGAAAGGGAAAATTCGGCGTCTTTTGCAATCGCCTTGGCAGCGACCGGCTGGCTCGGCGCCGCGGCCGGGCTCCCGGCGAGGCCCCCGACCGCCCGGCAGCTCTGGGCGCAGGGTGCTGGGTGAAAGGCCCCGCGCGGGGTGTTGCGTGCAGAGTGTAGGGTGCTGGGTGCTGTGCCGGGAGCTACGTGCTGGGTGCAGGGTGCTGGGCTCTGGGTGCAGGGTGTTGCGTGCAGGGTGCTGGGTGCAGGATGTTGGGGCAGGGTGCTGGGTGCAGGGTGCTGGGCTCTGGATGCAGGGTGTTGCGTGCAGGGTGCTGGGTGCAGGACGTTGGGGCAGGGTGCTGGGTGCAGGGTGCTGAGCTCTGGGTGCACGGTGTTGGGTGCTGGGTGCTCAGCGCCAAGTGCGCGGTGTTTGGTGCCGGGCGCAGGATGCCGAACTCTGGATAGACGTTTTTGGGTGCTGAGCTCTGGGTGCAGGGTGTTGCGTGCAGGGTGCTGGGTGCAGGGTGCTGAGCTCTGGGTGCACGGTGTTACGTGCTGGGTGCTCAGCGCCAAGTGCGCGGTGTTTGATGCCGGGCGCAGGATGCCGAACTCTGGATAGACGTTTTTGGGTGCTGAGCTCTGGGTGCAGGGTGCTGGGATCCGGATGCCGGGGCAGGGTGCTGGGTGCAGGGTGCTGAGCTCTGGGTGTGAGGTGTTGCAGGCTGGGTGCAGGGCGCTGGGCGCGGGGTGCTCAGTGCCAGGTGCAACAGGGCGTACGTAGGTGCAGGGTGCTGAGCTCCGGGCACAGGGTGGTGCTGGGTGCTGGGTGCTGGGTGCAGGGTGCTGAGCTCTGGGTGCAGGGGGGCTCTGGCTGAAGGGGCTCGGGTGCTGGGTGCTTGTGCACCCGGTGTGGGTGACCGTGCGTGTGTATACACATGTACATACGTGTGCATGTGGCGGGCACACGTGTCCAGGTGCATTCATGCAGTGTGCGGGCGCACATGGGAGGTGCATACGTGTGCGCAGCTCATACGTGTGTCTAGCATCACACGTGCGCTCGAGTGTGCAGGGCACGTGTGCAAGCCTCTGCGTGGGTGCACGGGAGGTGCATATGCGTGTGCAGGTCATACGTGTGTCCAGCATCACACGTGTGCACAAGCGTGCAGGGGGCATGCGCAAGCATTTGCATGGGTGCAGGGGAGGTGCATATGTGTGCGTGGGCCATACGTGTGTCTAGCATCACACGTGTGCTTGAGCGTGCAAGAGATGTGTGCAAGCCTTTGCATGGATGCACAGGAGGGGCATACGTGTGCGGGCCATACATGTGTCTAGCATCACATGCATGCACAAGCGTGCAGAGGACGTGTGCAAGCCTCTGTGGGGGTGCACGGGAAGTGCATATGTGTGCGCAGCTCGTACATGCATCGCGCGTGTGCACAAGCGTGCAGGGGACGTGCACAAGCCCCTGCGTGGGTGCACAGGAGGTGCATATGTGTGTGCACGGGCCACACGTGTGTCTAGCATCACACGTGTGTGCACCAGCGTGCAGGGGGTGTGCAAAGCCTGGGCACGGGTGCACCTAGCACAGCTACCCGCGTGCACACACAAGTCCGGGGCCGCGCGTGCAAGTGCCCCGGTGCGCACCCCTGCCCGCCGGCGTGTTTGCAGGGCGCACGCGCGTGTGCAACGTGTCCCGGGCGCCCACCCCCTTGCCAGCCGGGCCGTCCCCAGCGTGCCAAGGCCGGCGCCCGGGTGCCTTGCAGGCTGCGCTACATGGTGAAGCAGCTGGAGACGGGCGAGGTGAACATCGAGGAGCTCAAGAGGAACCTGGAGTACACGGCGTCGCTGCTCGAGGCCGTCTACATCGACGAGACGAGGTGCGGCGGCGGCGGGGAGCGCGGGGGTGGCGGCGCCGGGGGGGTCCCGCGAGGCTCCCGACGCTCCCGGCGCTCCCTCCCGCAGGCAGATCCTGGACACGGAGGACGAGCTGCAGGAGATGCGCTCGGACGCGGTGCCCTCGGAGGTGCGCGACTGGCTGGCCTCCACCTTCACGCAGCAGACGCGGGCCAAGGGCCGCCGCTCCGAGGAGAAGCCCAAGTTCCGCAGCATCGTCCACGCCGTGCAGGCCGGCATCTTCGTCGAGAGGTGCCTGGGTGGCGCGGGGCGAGGGGGGGGGACGCGGGGTGGGTGCTGGGGTGGGTGGTGGTGGCCCCTGGCACCCAGATGTCCCCTGGCACCCAGATGTCTTCCAGAACCCAGGGGCTGTCTCCTGGCACCCAGATGTCCCCTGGCACCCAGATGTCCCTTAGGACCCAGGATCTGTCCTCTGGCACACAGATGTCCTCCAGGACCCAGGGGCTCTCCCTTGGCACCCAGATGTCCCCTGGCACCCAGATGTCCTCCAGGACCTAGGATGGCACCCAGATGTCTCCTGGCCTCCCCATGTCGCCCCAGCACCCAGGGTCTGTCCTCTGGCACCCAGATGTCCCTCAGGACCCAGGGTCTGTCCCCTGGCACACAGATGTCCTCCAGGACCCAGGGGCTCTCCCTTGGCACCCAGATGTCCCCTGGCACCCAGATGTCCTCCAGGACCTAGGATGGCACCCAGATGTCTCCTGGCCTCCCCATGTCGCCCCAGCACCCAGGGTCTGTCCTCTGGCACCCAGATGTCCCTCAGGACCCAGGATCTGTCCCCTGGCACCCAGATGTCTCCTGGCCCCCCCATGTCCCCCTGGCACCCAGATGTTCCCTGGCACGCAGATGTCCCTCAGGACCTAGGGTCTGTCCTCTGGCACCCAGATGTCCTCCAGGACCCAGGGGCTCTCCCTTGGCACCCAGATGTCCCCTGGCACCCAGATGTCCTCCAGGACCTAGGATGGCACCCAGATGTCTCCTGGCCTCCCCATGTCGCCCCAGCACCCAGGGTCTGTCCTCTGGCACCCAGATGTCCCTCAGGACCCAGGATCTGTCCCCTGGCACACAGATGTCCTCCAGGACCCAGGGGCTCTCCCTTGGCACCCAGATGTCCCCTGGCACCCAGATGTCCTCCAGGACCTAGGATGGCACCCAGATGTCTCCTGGCCTCCCCATGTCGCCCCAGCACCCAGGGTCTGTCCTCTGGCACCCAGATGTCCCTCAGGACCCAGGATCTGTCCCCTGGCACCCAGATGTCTCCTGGCCCCCCCATGTCCCCCTGGCACCCAGATGTTCCCTGGCACGCAGATGTCCCTCAGGACCTAGGGTCTGTCCTCTGGCACCCAGATGTCCTCCAGGACCCAGGGGCTCTCCCTTGGCACCCAGATGTCCCCTGGCACCCAGATGTCCTCCAGGACCTAGGATGGCACCCAGATGTCTCCTGGCCTCCCCATGTCACCCCAGCACCCAGGGTCTGTCCTCTGGCACCCAGATGTCCCTCAGGACCCAGGATCTGTCTCCTGGCACCCAGATGTCTGCTGGCTCCCCCATGTCCCCCTGGCACCCAGATGTTCCCTGGCACACAGATGTCCCTCAGGACCCAGGATCTGTCCTCTAGCACCCAGATGTCCTCCAGGACACAGGGGCTGTCCCCTGGCACCCAGATGTCCCCTGGCACCCAGGGATTGTCCCCAGCAGCCCAGGTTGGTCCCCTAGCTCCCAGGGTTTGCCCCTTGCTACCCAAGTGTCCCTGGCATCCAGGGTCTGGTCCCTGGCTCCCAGATGTTCCCTGGCACCCAGATGTCCCCTAGCACAGAGGGTTGGTCCCCTGGCACCTAGAGTCTGTCCCCCAGCACCCACATCTGTCCCCAGGCAGCCAGTGTCTGTTCCCCAGCACCCAGGGCTGGTGCCCAAGCACCGAGGGTCTGACCCCTGGCACCCAGATGTCCCCTGGCACCCAGGGTCTGTCCCCTTGCACCCAGGGTCGGTCTCCCAGCACTCAACTTTGTCCCCTAGCACCTGGTGTCAGCCCCCCAGGACCCAGGGTTGGTCCCTCCAGCACCCCTGCCTGTCCCCCAGCACCCAGGATCTGTCCCCTGGGACCTAGATTCAGCCCCCCAGCACCCAGGGTCGGTCCCCCAGCACCCGTGCCAGTCCCCCTGCCCCAGCACGCGCCCTGAGCCCGCACCTCCCTTGCAGGATGTTTCGCCGGACGTACACGGCCGTGGGGCCCAGCTACTCCACCTCGGTCCTCAACTGCCTGAAGGTACCGCGGGGCCCCGGCGTCCCCACCCACCCCTGGCTGGCTGCCCCCTGGCACCCGGCCCGCTGGCGGCTGGGCATGGCCCACTGCAGGCACTGCCACCCCCTTCACCCCCAGAGCTGCCAGGCCATGCTGGGCAGCGCTGGGCATCGTTGGGCATTGCTGGGCATTTCCAGGCACTGCTGGGCCTTGCTGGGCATCACTGGGCATTGCTGGGAACCGTTGGGTGTTGCCAGGCTTTACTGGGCATTACTGGGCATCGCCAGGCACCGCTGGGCACTTTTGGGCCTCGTGGGGCATTGCTGGGCATCTCTGGGCATTGCTGGGCATTGCCAGGCTTTACTGGGCATCGCTGGGCATTGCCAGGCACCGTTTGCTGGGAATTGCTGGGCATCACTGGGCATTGCTGGGAACCGCTGGGTGTTGCCGGGCTTTACTGGGCATTGCTGGGCATAACCAGGCATTGCTGGGCATTTCCAGGCTTTACTGGGCGTTACTGGGCATCTCTGGGTGTCACTGGGCATTACTGGACATCATGGGGCTTTGCTGGGCTTTGCTGGGCGTTACTGGGCATCACTGGGCATTGCCAGGCTTTACTGGGCATCGCTGGGCATAACCAGGCATCGCTGGGCATTTCCAGGCTTTACTGGGCGTTACTGGGCATCTCTGGGCGTCACTGGGCATTACTGGACATCATGGGGCTTTGCTGGGTTTCGCTGGGCATTACTGGGCATCACTGGGCATTGCCGGTGTCACCAGGCATTTGTGAGCGTCGCCGGGCACCAGTGGGTGTCCCTGAGCATTGCTGGGCATTACTGGTGTCACTGGGTGTCACTGGGTGTCACTGGGCACCGCCGGGCACCGCCCGCCCTGGCGCCGGGGTAGCTGCCGCCCGCTCTCTCCGCAGAGCCTCGACCTGTGGTGTTTCGACGTGTTCGCGCTGAACCGGGTGACGGAGGATCACGCCCTGAGGACCATCGTCTTCGAGCTCTTCACCCGACACAACCTCAACAGCCGCTTCAAGGTGAGCCCGGGGTGCCCACCACGCACCCAGGCCCGGGCGCTGCGGGCGCGTGCACGAGTGCGTGCGTGGCCGCGCGTGCAAAAGCGAGCGCACGCCGGCTTTGCCTGCACGACCGTGCACACAACCGTGTGCGCCTGTGCGCGCAGATCCCCACGGTGTTCCTCATGACCTTGCTGGACGCGCTGGAGGCCGGCTACGGGAAGTACAAGAACCCCTACCACAACCAGATCCACGCCGCCGACGTCACCCAGACCGTGCACTGCTTCCTGCTCCGCACCGGCATGGTGGTACGCGGCTGTCGCGGTGACGCGGGTGCGCCTGTGGCTCTGGGTGTCCCCGGAGCTTGGCCTGTGTCCGGGATGATGCCTGGTGCCGGGGCCTGGGATGGGGCCCAGGATGCGGCCCAGTCCTGGTCCCCGGGACGGTGTCCGGTGCCGGTCCCTGGGACGGTGTTCGGTGCCGGTCCCTGGAACGGTGTCCGGTACCGGTCCCTGGGATGGTGTTCGGTGCCGGTCCCTGGAACGGTGTCCGGTGCTGGTCCCCGGGACGGTGTCTGGTGCTGGTCCCTGGGACGGTGTCTGGTGCCGGTCCCTGGAACGGTGTCCGGTGCTGGTCCCTGGAACGGTGTCCGGTGCCGGTCCCCGGGACGGTGTTCGGTGCCGGTCCCCGAGACGGTGTCTGGTGCCGGTCCCTGGAACGGTGTTCGGTGCCGGTCCCCGGGACGGTGTCCGGTGCTGGTCCCTGGAACTGTGCCCAGTGCCGGTCCCTGGGATGGTGTTCGGTGCCGGTCCCCGGGACGGTGTCTGGTGCCGGTCCCTGGAACGGTGTCCGGTGCTGGTCCCTGGGACGGTGTCCGGTGCCGGTCCCTGGGACGGTGTCCGGTGCTGGTCCCCGGGACGGTGTCTGGTGCCGGTCCCTGGAACGGTGTCCGGTGCCGGTCCCCGGGACGGTGTTCGGTGCCGGTCCCTGGGATGATGTTCGGTGCTGGTCCCTGGAACGGTGTTCGGTGCCGGTCCCTGGGACGGTGTCCGGTGCTGGTCCCCGGGACGGTGTCCGGTGCTGGTCCCTGGAACGGTGTTGGGTGCCGGTCCCTGGGACGGTGTTCGGTGCCAGTCCCTGGAACGGTGTCCGGTGCCGGTCCAGCGCGTCTGGGTGTTGCTGGTTGCCACGGAGATGGCGCCACCTAGCGACCGTGCTGTCACCATGGAAACGCTGTAGGGATGAGCGGATGGGGATGGGGCGGGAGCCGGGGTGACCCCCAGCACCTCCATCACCCCGGGTCAGGGCTGCCGTGGGGCCTGGGCACGCGTGGAGGGTCTTACACCCTGTCACCCGCACACGCCTGTCACGTGCACACACACGCGGTCACAATGGGCTGGTTGTGCACACAGCCGACAGTTGTGCACGGCTGTGCGGTGACACACGCGCCGTCACGCGTGGCCGTACACGCGCGCCGAGCCCCACACGTGACCCCCCACCCCTTCGGCTCCAGGCCACCTGCGGGGTGCCCCGAGGCTGAGCGTCCCCTGGACCAGCCCCGTCCCCGCTCGGGGTCCCCAGCCTTGTCCCCCCGAGGTGCTCCTCGGTGTCCCCCTGGGGTGCCCGTCCCTGTCCCCCCGGGCGCCCGCTGTCCCTGACGCCCGTCTCTCCCCCAGCACTACCTGACGGAGATCGAGGTCCTGGCCATCGTCTTCGCCGCCGCCATCCATGACTACGAGCACACGGGCACCACCAACAGCTTCCACATCCAGACCAAGTGAGGGCAGGTGGCACGGCGTGGCCACGCGGGAGGCGCTGGGGACCTGCCGCTGGCACCACGGGGACACGTGGGACAGCGAGGAGCGTGGAAGGGCCACCTGGCACCCTGGGGACACCAAGGACACCTTGGGTGCACCCATAGGGCCGGGGATACACAGGTGGTGGCACTGTGGGGACATGCAGGACACCTGAGGGCCACCGATATGGCTGGGGATACAGATGTGCGGACACCGTGGGGACACCCAGGTTGCCCATATGGCTGGGAAAACAGATGTGGTGGCACCATGAGGACACGTAGGACACTTGGGGGTCACCGTTATGGCCAGGGATACAGATGTGCTGGAACTATGGGGACATGCAGGCCACCAAGAGGTCACAAATGCAGATGTGCAGCACTTTGGGGACATGCAGGACACCTGGGGCTGCCCAATACAACCAGGGCTCCACATGTGCTGCACCACGGGGTCACTTGGGGGTCCCCAATATGGCCAGGGATACAGATGTGCTGGCACTGTGGGGACACCTCCCCACTTGTGTCCCCTGTGGGGGGCTCAGCCTGCCCTTGGCCACCCAGGGCCCCCCGTCCCAGGGGTGCTGTGCCGTTGGCGGGTGCCGGAGCGGGGTGGCCGGGCGCCGGGGCCATGCCGTCACCTCTCGCCCCAGGTCGGACTGCGCCATCCTCTACAACGACCGCTCGGTGCTGGAGAACCACCACATCAGCGCCGTCTTCCGCATGATGCAAGACGACGAGATGAACATCTTCGTCAACCTGACCAAAGACGAGTTTGCGTAAGGGCTCCGTCCCCGCCGCCGTCCCTTCCCTGTCCCCAGCCCGGGCACCCTGCGGAGGGTGCGGAGCTGGCCGTGACGGCGCGTGTTTCTCCGCGCGGCGCAGGGAGCTGCGGGCCTTGGTCATCGAGATGGTTCTGGCCACCGACATGTCCTGCCACTTCCAGCAGGTGAAGTCCATGAAAACCTCCTTGCAGCAGCTGGAGCGGTGAGTGCGGGGCACGAGGGATGTGCACACGTGTGTGCAAAACTACACGCGCTTGTGTGTGCACATGCTCTCGTGCAATGCGCAGGCATGTGCATTTATGGGTGTGCATTGCACATGTGAGTGCACACGTGTGTGTGCACGTTTATGCACGCTTGCACCACCATGTCTGTGTGTTTGTAGGTGTGTGTGTGTGCGCGAAGCATGTGTGGGTGCACATTGCACTTATGCACATGCGTGTGAATGCATGTGCGTGTGTCCATCCGTGTGCACATGTGCTCGTGAGGGCAGGCGCGTGTGCAAATATATATATGTGTGTGTGTCTATGCATTTGTGTGCACACGTGTGTGTGCACGCACATTTGCACAAGCTTGTGCGCACAAGGAAATTGCAGGTAGGACTTCTACCAGCGTCGTGGCCGCGACGAGGGACGCGGGACCGGGAAGCCTCCCCGCGTGGGCCCGCTTGCACGCGCGTGACCTTGCGTGGCCGGGCCGTGTTCAGGGCGGCGAGCGGGGCCGGTCCCCGCCTCACCGCCTGCCCCGTCCCCCAGGATCGATAAGTCGAAGGTGCTGTCCCTGCTGCTGCACGCCGCCGACATCAGCCACCCCACCAAGCAGTGGACGGTGCACAGCCGCTGGACCAAAGCCCTCATGGAGGAGTTCTTCAGACAGGTACGTCTCCCGGATGCCTGGGTCCCTTCCGGCTGAGCAGGGCGACCTGGGGCAGGCGGCGGAGAGCCCCGGACGCCTGGGTCCCCAGCGGGATGCAGCCTCTGGAGACCCCAGTAACGTCCCCAGCGTGCCCGAGGGAGGTTTGCAGTGGTTGGGTGCTGCAGCCCTGCCCGGTCCCCGTGAGCACCGTGGTGTCCCCCGCAATGTCCCCGAGCCGCGCGGGGCTCCCCTGCCCCGTGTCCCACCCGGCTCGGGTTACCGGGACCTTTTTCCCTTGCCAGGGCGACAAGGAGGCTGAGCTGGGCCTGCCCTTCTCGCCCCTCTGCGACCGCACCTCCACGCTGGTGGCCCAGTCCCAGATCGGTGAGCCGTGCCGCGGGCCCGTCCCCGTCCCCCGCGCCGTGCACGGCCCCCCGGGGCCGGCCGGGGTTGCGGGGGGGACACGGTCACCCCCTGACGCCGCTGTCCCCCCCCCCCGCCGCCGCAGGCTTCATCGACTTCATCGTGGAGCCCACCTTCTCGGTGCTGACCGACGTGGCCGAGAAGATGGTGCTGCCCCTCGCGGAGGACGGCTCCAAAGCCAAGGGCAACCCGGCGGGCAGCCAGCAAGCCAGGTCGGGCACCGTGCCGGGGACGGCCCGCACGCGGCAGACGCTGGCCGCGGGGACGTGCCCGCGCTCCCGGACTCCTGGGTCCCACCCCTAGTCCTGCCCCGGGGCCGCTGCATGGGGTGGGAAGCGCTGGAGGTGGCCGGGCTCCTCCTCGGCGGAGGGATTAGGGGGCAGCCACCGATTCGGGGACCTGGCGCGTGGGCGCGTGCGCCCGGTGCCCCGGGGGTGCCCTGCCCCGAACTCGCCGCCCCGCAGCTCGCAGTGGCGGCAGCCGTCCCTGGACGAGCACCTGGAGCTGGGGGACATCAACGCGGACCTGGCCAGCTTCCGCGCCACCTGGTCCAAGTACATCCAGGAGAACAAGCAGAAGTGGAAGGAGCGGGCGGCCAGCGGTAGGTGCCGGAGCTGCCGGGGACGGGACCCACGGGTGTCCGGGGTGCGGGAGAGCCCTGGCGGTGGCTCAGCTCCGCCCCAAGAGGATGGCGGCACATGGGGCAGCCCATGCGTGTGATGAGTTGGGAAGGGCTCAGCCCCTGGGTAGGGAGTGTGTGTGTGTGTCTCCGTGGGGCACCGTGGGGCACGGGGCTGGGTTGAGCACCCCCCTCCCACCCCAACCCCGTGTCCCACCACCAGGAATCACCAACCAGACGTCCATCGAGGAGCTGCCGCCGTGCGAGGAGGAGCCGCCGGCACCCGGGAGCCGGCACAAGCACAACGGCGACGTGGAATAGCCCGAGGAGGGAGCGAGGTGGGCGCTGGGACCAGGGCCGCCCCGCCGGTGGCTCCGCCGGGACGGCCCAGCCCTGACTGTCCCCTCCGGGCCGCAGGTCCTCGCCCGACCGAGCGATGCAGTTTAGTCCAAAGTCTTCGATGCCATCGAGTTCAGCACCATTTGCAGGGAAGGAGCCGCCCGGGCCCCGGCCGATACAAGAATTAACGCCAACCTCCGACTCCAGAGCATCCCTGACGTCCCCGGCCGTCCGGGCTGGGGTCCCCGAGCCGCCGGGACCCCCGGGCACCCGGTTCCCGCAGCCCCGTGCCGGCTGGCCGCCGCCAGCCAAGGTGATGCCCACCCTCTCGCTGCCGCGCCGGCGGTGCCTCCGTGCCAGGGTTTGGCCCCCCTCGGCTTTTTAAAGAAGCTTATTGTCACCGCGCCGGGATGCTCGGGGTGCGCTGGGGCGAGGAGGTGCTGGGGGCCGGGTCGGACCCCCCTGGAGTAAGCTTGGGGGGGGACGGTGGTGGCTCTGGGGACGGCCACCGTGGCCCTGCCGGGTGAAGGACAGAGGAACTGTCACCCCAAGAGGACTGGCCAGCCTGTCCCCCCGCTCCCATTGCACCGGCCCTGGGTTCGCTGCTGTGGGTTTGTCCCCAAATGTCCCCATGCGGTTGTTCTCATCCCCCCCCCGCCCAGTGTTCGCCTCCCCCGGGGTGATGGAGGTGACGGACTTGGGAGGAGGCCGGCTTGTTTGGGGACGGGCACCAGGCTGGCACTGGGTGCGGGGCAGGACCCCGTGGCCAAGCTGGAGGGGACGAGGGTGCCCAGCGCCCCGGGGCGAGCGGAGCAGGGGGTGTCGGAGCCCGGGGGGTGCCAGGGGGCGGAGGGACCCTGGTTTCCCTGGAGAGGGTGTCTGGTGGGGCACCGGGGCGAGGGCAGGATGGTCCCCATGTCACCGGAGCTGAGGCTGGATGATGCCGCGTGTGACACCGCAGAGGCCCCTGCGTTGGGTGGCTGGAGCGGTGCTGCCTGTTGGGGTGGCCGCGGGGGTCCTCGGGGCTGGGGACACGTCCCCGTGGGGCCCGTCCCCTGGTCTGCTGGCCCTGACAGGTCCTCGGGATGGCTGGGGTCTCCCCAGAGCCCAGACCCACAGCCGCCCGGCTGCAGCGCGCACAAATCCGGCGAGGCCTGAGCACCCGGGGGAGCTGGGGACGGAGCATCCCTGGCTGCGGCGGGCTTCCAGCATCCCCTGCCTCCAGCGTGCCTCCAGCATTCCCAGCTCCGGCATGTCTTCAGCATCCTCCCGCTCCAGGATGCCTCCAGCATCCCCAGCTCCGACGTGCCTCGAGCATCCTCCTGCTCCGGCACATCTCCAGCAGCCCCTGGTGCCAGCAGCCCTGGCTCCGGTGCACCTCAAGCGTCCTCCAGCTCCGGTGTGCTTCCAGCATCTCCGACTCCGGCGTGCCTCCAGCATCCCCAGCTCCAGTGTGCCTCGAGCATCCTCTGGCTCCGGCGTGCTTCCAGCATCTCCGGCTCCAGTGTGCCTCAAGCATCCTCCGGCTCCGGCATGCTTCCGGCATCTCTGGCTCTGGCGTGCCTCCAATATCCTCCGGCTCCAGTGTGCCTCCGGCATCAGCGTGCCTCCAGCATCCCCAGTTCCAGCATGTCTCCGGCTTCCCTGGCTCCGGCATGCCTTGGGCTTCCCCGGCTCCGGCATGCTTCCAGCATCCTCTGGCTCTAGCATGGCTCGGGCTTCCCTGGCTACAGCATGCTTCCAGCATCCTCTGGCTCCGGCACGCCTGCAGCACCCTCCGGCTCCGGCACGCCTGCAGCACCCTCCAGCTCTGGCACGCCTCCGGCACCCTCCAGCTCTGGCGTGCCTGCAGCACCCTCCAGCTCCGGCATGCCTCCGGCATCCTCCAGCTCTGGTGTGCCTCTGGCACCCTCTGGATCTGGCACGCCTGCAGCACCCTCCGGTTCTGCCATGCCTCCGGCATCCTCCGGCTCCGGCACACCTGCAGCATCCTCCAGCTCCGGCGTGCCTCCGGCATCCTCCGGCTCCGGCACGCCTCCGGCTTCCCCGGCTCCAGCGCCTGCGCCCTGCCCTGCTCCGCCCGCAGCCCAGCGCCCGGCCGCCGTGGCACGTCCCGTGTGTGTTTGCACTTTTCTACCATGCGGTAACTTGTCGTGTCTCCGACCTGGTCATTGCTGGCACAGCTCCGCCTCGCGCCTGCCCACACACACGCATGTGAAACGAAGCGCCGCCGCTAACGAGCTCTTAATAAACCGTACGCCACCACCAGAGCCCGGCTCCGGCACCGTGTCCCCTTCCCAGCCCAACGGGAGCTCTGGGGCAGCAGGGGAGTTGAGGGCTCGTGGTGGGGGGTGGCGGGGAGCCAGGACGCCTGGGTCCCCCCCCAGCTCGGGAGGGAAGGGCAGGGGCGAGATGCCTCCCGCCTGGGGCAGGAAGGCCAACAGCAGCCCTCGGGGTGGGATGCAGCTGGGTGCTGGCCCCCTCCCACCCAAGGGACTTCCCAGGCTCCCACCCGTGATGTCCGGGCAGTGCCCGTCTCGCTGGTGGGCGCGTGGGCAGGGGGCTGCGCCCCCCGGCCGGGGCTGAGCCCTGGCACTGCCCGAGCGCCCGTGCACGGCTCTGCCCGCCCGGCGCGAAGGCAATGAGGAGTCGGCGCGGAGAAGGGGATCCGTTTAATAAAGGTTCACGCGACGGGTGCTCTGCGAAGCCAACGCTGCGGGTGCGGAGTGCCCAGGGCGCGGAAGCGCTGCGCGCGTGCCCCGGGGTGTGCGTGGGCGTGCACGCGCGGGCCTGACGCATGTGCGCGTGCACTCGCAGGTGCATGCACACCCAGCTGCGTGTGCAACCTCACATGTGCGTGCATGCAAACTCACATGTGCAAAGTGCGTGCGAACTCACGCACGTGTGCATGCTTGTGTGGGTGCGCACGCCCATATGCGTGCACACGTGTGTGCACGCTCACTCAGACGTGCACAGATGTATGTGTACGCACGTATTCGTACACGAAATACGTGTGCTCTCACTCATGTATGCATGCACACGCACCAACGTGCATGCACTGCCGTGTGTGCCCGCTCACACCCGTGCCCAGCCCACGCGTGCACGCACACCCGCACACACGTGCACGTGCCATGCAGGGCTCAGCTCCTGCGTGTCCCCGTGGGCACGCCGCTGCTCAAGGGCCCCAGAAGCATCGGGGGCTGTGTGTCCTGGCCAGGCTCGTCCCCCCGAGCCCGGGGTGCAGTGACAGGGAGGTGCCCTCGAGGTGGCCCGCGGGGGACACCCCGGGGCTGGCAGTGAAAGGGGACAGTCCCAGAGCTCGGCTGAGCGGGACAAAGCGTGGAGGGGGGAGGCCGGCGCGAGCCGTGCTCGAGGCTGCGCTGCCCAGTGTCCCTGGCCACGGGTGGCCCGTCGGTGGGGCAGGCGAGGGGACGGCACGGGCAGCCCAGCTTCCCAGCCTGGCATCATTCCCGAAGCCAGGCCTGTATGCGGCAGTAAAAAAAATCATCACAAACACCCAAAACAGCCGTCAAAATCTTAAAAAACAATCATTAAAAAAAATACGGCGGTTCGGTTCCTTTGGCCCAGCCACGGCCTTGCTCCTGCCCGGCTGGGTGGCACCTGGGGACAGAGAGGGGAGGAGAAACCAGGGGGGCTGTGAGGTACTGGGGTGGCCCTGACCTGCTCAGCCCCATCCTGCGGTGCTGGGTCCAGCCCTGTCCTGGGATACAGGGTCCAGTTCCAGTCTGGGGTGCTGGATGTGGCCCTGACCTGAGGTGCTGGGTCCAGTTCCAGTCTGGGATGCTGATTCTGGCCCCATACTGGGGTGCTGGACCCATCCCTGACCTGGAGTGCTGGGTTCAGCCCCAGGCTGGGGTGTTGGGTTCGACCCCAAAGCGGGGTGTTGGGTCCAGCTCCGTCCTCACCCCATTCCTGGCTCTGCCACAGCAACGTGCTCGGTGCCACCTTCACCCTGTGCCGCTCTGTCCCCTTCCCCTGCCCCCAGCATGGTACCCGCCATACCCCAGTACGTACCACGTGGAGCCCAGCATATCCCAATACATACCCGAGTGGAGCCCACCAAATCCCAGTACGTTCCCAAGTGGAGCCCAGCATACCCCAGTACGTACCACGTGGAGCCCACCAAATCCCGGTACGTACCCCGTGGAGCCCAGCATACCCCAGTACATACCCCAGTGGAGCCCAGCATACCCCAGTACGTACCCCGTGGAGCCCAGCATACCCCAGTACATACCCCAGTGGAGCCCAGCATACCCCAGTACGTACCCCGTGGAGCCCAGCATATCCCAGTATGTACCCCGTGGAGCCCAGCATACCCCAGTACATACCCCAGTGGAGCCCAGCATACCCCAGTACGTACCCCAGTGGAGCCCAGCATACCCCAGTACGTACCCCAGTGGAGCCCAGCATACCCCAGTATGTACCCCAGTGGAGCCCAGCATACCCCAGTACGTACCCCGTGGAGCCCAGCATATCCCAGTATGTACCCCGTGGAGCCCAGCATACCCCAGTACATACCCCAGTGGAGCCCAGCATACCCCAGTACGTACCCAGTGGAGCCCAGCATACCCCAGTACGCACCTACTGGCTGGTGGCAGCGCCCTTGCCCACAGCCTCCTTCGGTGATATATGGGTGCCCTCGCCGGCCAGGCTTTGCCGTCCGTCCCCTCGGGGGTCTGCCACCTCCCCCTCTGTGGGCACGACGGGGCCCGTGACGCCCTCCGCGCCGGCCCGGGCAGGGCTGGGGGGGGGCATCGCGCCCCCCCAGCCTGGCCTGACGCCCGGGGACCCCCCCCCCCCGCCCCGGCCGAGCCCAACCCTTGCGGGGTGCCTGCGCCCTCCCCGGCACCCGCTTCTCCAGCCACAGCTGGGGCGCAGGGACCGGCCCTGCCCCACGGGCAGAGTTAAGGGGATGCAGGGGCAGAGCGGCCGAGGGCTCCTTTCGCGCTGGGATCGGGGCCGTACTCACTGGCGCCGGGTGCAGGGCCGCCCTCGCGCGCGGGCTGAGCGTGGGCCAGGGAGCAGGTGCCGCCGGGGCTGTGGCTGTGCTCTGTGTCACCGTGGCGGCAGCAGCCGGGGCTGCGCTGGTCCTGGCTCCCCGCGGCGGCCGCCTCCTCCTCCTCCTCCTCGCCCTGCGCCTGCTTGCACAGGTGATGCTCCACCATCATCTGCAGCTCTGCAAGGCAGGGAGAGGTGGTGAGGCCGGGCCACGGGAAGCCCCGCCGCGGCAACACGCGCCCACTTCTGCCGAGGGCCACGGCTTCTGCGTCGTGCTCCCGGTGACACCGGCCAGCATCCAAAACCACCAGCACCTAATTCCCAGTGTTTCTCCATGCTGCCTGGCCGCAGACATCCTCCAAGCGTGACCGCGGTGCCTTTGCCGGCACAGCCCAGAGCCGCCGTGGCTGCGCTGCTGCAGCCTCCCCAAGCCTGAGCCCTGTCCCTGTGACGTCCCCAACGCACGTCCCTGTGAGCAAGGCGGGACGGGACGTCCCGGCGCTCCCCGGCGAAGGGAAATCCCTCCCCAACCCGCCGAGAGGGCACCGAAAGGCGGGTGGAAACCGGTCCCCTCCCGCGCTGTTTGCTGTGCCCTACTCCGGCGCCTGCCGCGTGGGGGACAGCGCTGGGGACACAGCTGTCCCTGCACCGTGTCCCTGTGTCCCTGTTGGGCACACACTCCTGCACAAACGGGTCCAAGTGCTTTAAATCATCCGGTGTCATGCACAACTGGCTGGTGGCATCTGGCCCTGCTGCAGCCTCGTGACCCACATGTCCCCCGCGGTGCCAGAGGGACGGTCACCTCCATCCAAGGGGCCTGATTCAGCCGGGAAGCAACTGCTGGGGCAGCCCAGACCCCGCTGAGCACTTCCTCGTGGTGCTGGGGACACCAGAGAGGCCTCGGTCCCGCTGCCCGGTGTGGGGACGCTCAGCGCGAGGAGCTCCGTCCCCGCCCTGGGGCGACGCCTCTCCCCGTCCCCACGCTTTCGGGGACCCCGGGCCGCGATGCCGGCCAGGCCAGGCCACCACACTGGTGCGAGCGGTACCTTTCATGGTCGGGGTGGTGCGGGAGACCTTCTTTCTCTGCCTGGGCGACATGGCCAGACCCGACTGCAAAGGAAGTGAAGGCGAGTCACCGTCAGGGCACGGTGCTGGGCAGGGCGGGTGGTGAAGAAGAGCACCCCAGGGTGCCGGGGTGCAGCTCTTGGGGTGGGGGCCACCTTGCAGCATGCTGGGCCCAAGGACCCCACCAGCCGCCCAGCACTGTGGGGGCAATTTGGCCGTGCCGTCTCCCCGGGCAGGACCCCGCTCCTTCCTGGCCCCCGACACGGCACCTACCTTCAGCAGGGGGTTGGGGAGACGGTCCTCATCGATCTCTGTGGGGCAGCATGGAGGGAGGACAGAGAGGAGCGAGAAGTTAACGGGGGCTTGGTCCCACCACCACCGAATCACAGAATCACAGAACGGTTGAGGTTGGCAGGGACCTCTGGAGACCATCTAGTCCAGCCCCTCTGCTCAAGCAGGGTCACCTAGACCACGTTGCCCAGGATCATGTCCAGACGGCGTTTGAATATCTCTAAGGATGGAGACTCCACCACCTCCCTGGGCAAGTTGTTCCAGGGCTCAGCCACCCTCACGGGGAAGAAATTTGTCCTCAAGTTGAGGAGGAACTCCAGCCCCTTCATCATCTTAGCAGCCCTTTTCCAAACTCACTCCAGTAGCACCATATCTCTCTTCTACCGAGGAGCTCAGAACTGGACACAGCACCCCGGGGGAGGCCTCCCCAGGCCTGAGCAGAGGGGCAGGATCACCTCCCTCGCCCTGCTCTGCCTAATGCAGCCCTGGATACCATCGGCCTTCTTGGCCGCAAGGGCGCATTGCTGGCTCATGGTCAACTCGGTGTGCACCAGGACTCCCAGGTCCTTCTCCGTGGAGCTGCTTTCCAGCAGGTCAGCCCCCAGCCTGCGCTGCTGCATGGCATTATCCCTCCCTAGGTGCAGGACTCTGCACGGCCCTTGCTTGAACTTCATCAGCTTCCTCTCTGTCCATCTCGCCGGCCTGCCGTGGTCCCTCTGAACAGAAGCGTAGCCCTCTGCTGTATCAGCGCCTGCTCCCACGTTTTGCATCCTCAGCAGACTTGCTGAGGGTGCACTTTGTCTCTTCAGCCAGGGCACTGATGAAGAAGTTGAACAATATTGGACCCACTGTTCAGCCCTGGGGGCCATCGCTAGCTACAGGCCTCCAAGTAGACTTTGCGCCACTGAGCACATCCCTTTGAGCACTGCCGTTCCACCAGTTCTCATCCCACCTCACTGTCCCCTCATCTAGCCCACACTCCTGAGCCTTGCCTGTGAGGATGCTAGGGGAGACGGTGGTGAAAGCCTTACTGAAGTGAAGGTAGACAACATCCACTGCTCTCCCCTCATCTACCCAGCCAGCCATTCCATCCTAGAAGGCTATGAGGTTGGTTAAGTATGATTTCCCCTTGGTGAACCCATGCTGACTACTCCTGATCACCTTCTTTTCCTTCATATGCTTGGAAATGGTATCCGGGATTAGCTGCTCCATCACCTTTACAGGGATCAAGGTGAGGCCGACTGGCCTGTAGTTTCCTGGGTCCTTCTTCTCGTCCTTCTGGAAGACTGGAGTGACATTTGCTTTCTGCCAGTCCTCAGGCACCTCTCCTGATTGCCACGACCTTTCAAAGATGATTGAGAGTGGCCGTGCAATGACATCAGCCTGCTCCCTCGGCACTCGTGGGTGCAACCCACCAGGGCCCATGGACTTGTGGATGTCAAGTTTGCCTAAATGATCTCTAACCTGATCCTCCTCCATCAAGGGAAAGTCTTCCCTTCTCCAGACTTTCTCCCTCGTCTCCAGGGCCTGGGATTCCTGAGGGCTGGTCTTACCAGTGAAGACTGAGGCAAAGGAGGCATTCAGTACCTCTGCTTTTTCTGTGTCCTTTGTCACCAAGGTCCCTTCAGCAGTGAGCCCACATTTCCCCCAGTCTTCCTTTTGTTACCGATGTATTTAAGGAAGCCCTTCTTGCTGTCCTTGACATCCCTTGCCAGATTAAACTCCAGATGGGCCTTGGCCTTCCTGGCCCCATCCCTGCGTGCTCAGACAACGTCCCTATATTCCTCCCAGGTTTCCTGTCCCTGCTTCCACCTCCTGTACCCTTCCTTCTGCTTGAGTTTTGGCAGGAGCTCCTTGTTCCTCCACGCAGGTCTCCTGCCTCCTTTGCTTGACTTCTTGCTGATTGGGATGGACTGTTCCTGAGCTTCAAGGAGGCGAACCTTGAATATCAGCTAGCTTTCCTGGACCCCTCTTCCTTCCTGGTCCTTATACCCTGGGATTCTTCCGAGCAGGTCCCGGAAGAGGCCAAAGTCCGCTCTCCTGAAGTCCAGTGTTGTGATCCTGCGTTTAGCCCTGCTCCCTCCTTGCAGGATCCTGAACTCCACCATCTCGCGGTCACTGCAGCCAAGGTTGCCCCAGGGCAGGGTGGCCATGGTGGTGGTGGCCGCGCTCCATCCCTGGCCAGTGCCCCAGCTCTAACAGTGCCGTCCCAGGGGCAGTGATACCCTCACGCAGCATCTCCGTTGCCCAGGAAACAAAACAAGGCATTGTCACGGTAACCAGCATCCCATCGCCTGTCATGGTCCAGAGGCAGCAGATTTGGGTGGCCTGGACGCCGGGTCCCCCTTTCCCGTCCCCGTCTCCAAAGCCTGGTGTCTGGGCCAGCTCTGTCACCCCCACGCTGCTGGCCCCGGGCCTCATCCTGGACAGCATCCCCTGGGAAGCAGCCTCGCAGGGAGCAAGGGATGGAGGGGAGCCTGAATCGCCTGGATAATGCCCAGCCCTGTGAAGCTGCTTTATCTGCAGACGACGCAGCGCTGGGGACCAGCTCCCTTCCCCGCTCCGGGCCCAGCAGCTGACTCAGCCCTAAGAGCTGCTGGCTCGAGTGGGTCCGCAGCCTGGATCCGGATAACAGGCTTGGGTTTAGCCGGCTTTCCGAGCCCCGCTGATCATGCACGGCTCCATCCAGCTTCCCAGAGCTGGAGATAATCCATATTTCATTGTCCAGGAGGCCGCCGGGCTCGTGGGGCTCCGCGGCGCGTCACGGCTCGTTTGCCGGCGGAGTGCCGGGATCAATCACAGCGGCTCGGTCCCCGTGGTGCTGACGCATCCGGAAACAGCCCGGGTCCCTTCCTGCCCGGCACGGGGTGCTGAGCACCCTCTGCAGCCTTGGGTTGCAGCAGCTGGTAGGCACTGAGGCACAAGGCAAGCGAAGTGGCTCCTTTGCCAAAACGTGGAGTATTTTTGAGCCCAAATTACAGAAAGCAGCAAGTTTTCACAGGAGGAAAGCTGACACGGCTGATGCTCTCTGGTCAGCCCTGGGACTGCGGGCAGGGACGTGATATATCCTGTACCGTCCTGCCAGGGTCCTTGGACGAGGAAAGGACACATCACTTCAAAGCTCTCCATCCCGTGCGAGTCTCTGAAGCGCGGCTTTGTCTCGGAGCTGCGATCGCCCGGGGCTGTGTTGCTCCGGGGACCTGCGTGCCAGCGCCTGATTGATGTATTTACGTCTGAAGTATCGCTGCAGATGGAGGCTCCGTTTCTGGCGATGGCATCTGGGGACAGAGGGGACGGGGAGCTGCCTGGCTTCGGGGGGTTGCTAGCGCGCAAGTGCTTCGTGAAAGGTCGCTGCTCTGAAACGGTCTGACGCGATTTGGTGATCCTGCCTGGAATGACGGGGGTCCCTGTCCTCATCCCCGCTCCCACGTCCCACCCCCGCGCCTGCAAGCTGTCTCTCGTCTATGGGGGTGTCCCAAACCAAGAGAAGACAAAACCACGCAGCGGCGGGGACAATTTGTCTTTGCAACAGGCGGTTTCTGACTCTCCCGGTCGCTGCCAGGGCTGACCTGGGCTGTGAGCACGGGAGAGGCGCAGGGAAGGACACTGGCTCAGGATCAGACCCCCGTCCCCCAAAGGCCACATGCCTGGTTGTGCTGGTGAGGCGCTGACACAGGAGCTCTCAAATGTCACAGCTGGTGTCCTGTCCCGTCCCCCCCCCCCGCGGCAGAGGTGACCCCAGGGCACAGGCGGGGGTTCAGCGCCCAGCCCTGGGGAGCTGCCAGGAGTCCCTGGAAGGGCCAGGGCACGGCTGTGCGGCGTGTCACAGGCAGCTGCTCCCCCCGGAGATGGATGGGCTGCAAGGGGCTGTGGGGCTGCGAGACCCGCGCCCGTTCCTGGAAACGCAGCCCTGAGCAGGGCGGGGAGAGCAGGGCAGGGCCGGGGACACGGCGGAGACACCCGAGCCCGCGCAAGGGCGCAACGCTGGGACGCTGTCCCGGTGCGGGCGAGCCACGGGACGTTGCATGCTGGAACAGGGCTCTGCTCCTCCACCGTGGCGGGACGTGTCCTGCAGCAACGCGTGCAGGGGGGTCCCCGAGCACCGTGCACTGCAGTACAGAGTCCCTGAGCGTCACGCGAGGGTGTCGCTGAGCATGACGGACTTGGTCCCTGAGCACCATAAACGGGTCCAGGGCACGACGCACTGGGGTCCTTGAACACCCGCACTAGGATCCTCAAGCACCACGTCCCGGGGATCCCTGAGCACCTGCACTAGGATCCCTGAGCACCATGTACTGCGGATCCCTGAGCACCTGCACTAGGATCCCTGAGCACCACGTCCCGGGGATCCCTGAGCACCTGCACTAGGATCCCTGAGCACCATGTACTGCGGATCCCTGAGCACCACGTCCTTGGGGGTCCCTGAAAACCATTTAATGAGGTCCCTGAGCACCATGTACTGCGGATCCCTGGGCACCACGTCCTCAGGGATCCCTGAACACCATTTACTGAGGTCCCTGAGCACCATGTACTGGAGGATCCCTGAGCACAACGCACTGGGGTCCCTGAGCACCACGTCCCGTGGTACCTGGCACCATGTCCTGGGGATTCCTAAACACCATGTACTGGGAGCCCCTGAGCACCGTGTTCTGGTGTCCCTGAGCACCACGACATCCTGAGCATCCCTGAGCACCTGCACCAGGATCTCTGAGCACCACGTCCTGGGGTCCCTGAGCACCACGTACTGGAAGTCTCTAAGCACCACGTACCAGGCACTGTTGACCACAACCTACCCTGTTTTGGGTACTTGAACACCACACGAGAGCTGCATGCATGACCAGCCATGTTCTTGCCACACATTTGCCTCTTGCACTGCCCGTGCTGGGGTCCCTCACGTCACCCAGCAGGTCCTAAGGCACTCAGCACCCTTGGGGCTGGGCCTCCGTGGCAGGGTGGCACACGGGAGCCTGGCATCCGCCTGCCCTCCTGGCACGCTGAGGCAGCGAGGGTGCTCCGGCCCGGGGCAGACCCTGGGGCGGGCTTAGCTGGTGCTAGACCCCAGCACGTCTTGGGGACGCGGTGACACACGTGAGGACCCACCTGGGGACGACTGGTCGCTGCTTAGAACCAGGTTGGCCGGAGTCGGTCGGCGTCGTCGGATCTAGGGATGGAAAAGAGTTGTGGTTCACAGCTGCCCTCTGGGCCCCACCGCAAACCCATGCCCACGGCCACCTGAGGGGCTCGGTGACCATCTGGGGGAGTTCGGGAAGCAGCACCGGGCTTGTTTCTCCCCTTGCACCGGGTGCACAAGCCTGTGTTGAAAGCATGGGAAAACCATGGCTAATGGTAACGTGTTCCCGCTCCTTGGCCATCCCAGTGCTCCCATGTTTCGCATGGATGCTTTGGTGCCCTGCTCAACCGCCCACGGGGGCTGCATCCTCGTGGTCTGTGCACCCATCCCTCCTCCGGAGACTGTGTTTCAGCAGTCCTGGATTAAATACCAGTCTGGCCTGGGGGCCTGGAGCAGAGCCCAGCCTCCCGGTGCAACGGGCGTGCTCTGACTGCGAGGCTGCAGAGCGGGGGTCTCCTCGGGCTGGTCTGGGCCGCTCAGACGGAGTCTTGGCCTGAAGGACCCGGCCAGAGAGGTCCCATCCCTCTGCGAGGCTCCAACCGCTCGGCTATTGCTCCCAAGCAGGCAGACATGGACCACACAGACCTGCCACGGCTCAGACCTTCCCCGGACCTGGCCTCAGCCCTGCGTCACGGGGACACAGGACTCGGGGGTGTGGTGGCCCTGCAAGGACAGAGGACGCGGATTGGGGATGGCAGCGGGCCCTGAGCCCTGCTCGGTGGCTCCAGCAGCCTTTGCAGGATGCACATGTCTTTTAAATTAACATCTTCCAAATCTCCTGGCCAACATGGAAAATATCTACTCTAACAAGGGCCAGGAACTAATTATACCCCGGCACCGGGAAGTGCTCAGGGACACTGGTGCTGGCCCGTGTCACTGGGGCCCTGCCCTTCCTCCCTGGCCTTGCACACAGTCCTCCTCATGCAGCAAGACACCGAGGGCCATCACGGCATCACTGAAAGCTCAGGGCCAGCTGGGGGGACACGGTGACGCACCGGCACGTCCGGCAGTGGCTGGACACGGCGGTCGGTCCTGTCCCCAGCAGCTCCCTGGTAAATCAGCTCTGGCTGTGTCTGGGGACTCGAGGGGCCGTTGCGGGCTCTGCCCTGGTTCCCCGGGCTCCTTGGAGATGTCCAAGGCATGCCGATCCCGCTGGCCGGTGGGAGTTGGGGGTCCAAATAGCGCAGGTGTAATAATGATGGTCATCTCAGCGGGATGCGGGGACAAACTCCGGCACACATGTGGCCAAGCAGGCTACGAGCCAGCGTCGGGGTTAGGAGCCAGGCAGGGCTGTGGGGCCCAGCTGGCTTTGGGGCATCTTTGGGGACGGTCTCATCTCAGCCTGGACAGATCTGGAGCGCAGCCACCCAGCACGGTGGAGGGAAGGAGCTGTCACGGACCTCGGCTGGTGCCACGTCCACATGGACGCTCCGCCATGTCCTTGGACAAGGTCACCTGCTCCAGAGAGGGCTCAGCCCCGGCTCCCCGTGTCCCTGCGCTCAGTCCCACGGAGCATCCTGGGGCTAGTGCTGCCCCAGGCCCTGGCCGCGGCGCACGCTGGGTGCAGCCGGCACCCGTGCCCGGGGAGCGGGCAGGGGCCGTCGGGCCAAGCCGGGGCCCGGCTGGCGTCGCGATGCCTTCGTTCACCGGGTTTCTCTACTGACCCAGTAACTCCGAGTCTCTTCACAGACGAATTTCCAAAAGAGGATTCTCCGGCTTCCCTAATGAGCGGGGATGCCGAATGAGATGCTAATGAGATGCTAATGAGCAGGCATTAGGCAGAGCAGCTCCGGTGGGTGGCTGGAGCAGTCGGAGGGAAACCCCTCCCGCCTCCGTGCCGTGATCAGCCCCAGCCCACCCCGCTGGCCCCCGGCGCCTCGTCTCCGTGTCAGCGGAGTTGCCATAGAAACCCGCGATCTGGATTTTAAACGGAGATTAGAGGGAGACAAAAATCTCCGCTTTCCCTGCGACGAGCCCCCTCCGGAGCGGCCCAGTTCCCATGGGATGGCTGCTGCGAGCGCACAGATTTGGGCTGGGAGCGGGGGGACGGACTTGTCCTCCCTCCCCCTGGCCAGGTGCCGGTGGCCATCTGCCACCGAGCGCTTACCGTCCTCCTCCCCGAGAGCGCGCGCCGCGCCGGGACCCCTCCGCCAGGCACCGGCATCCCTGCACCCGGGACCGCCAGGCAGCACCGTCCCACAGCGAGGGAGCTGGCATGGGCTGGATTTGTCCCGCCAGGTCCCGTTGGGACCGTCCCAAGCTGAGCTGCTGCTCCTTGGTACCCGCGAGAAGCCAGCCCCGTGGAGAGGTCATCCGGCCCTGTCCCGGTGACACCCCGCGTCGGGGCGGCTGCACCCCGGGGCGCTGGGTGCCTGGCACCCGCCTCCCTCTTGGAGCACCCAGGGCACCGGGCGACGCCAGAGGTTCCCCCAGACGGGCCGCAGCAACGTAGAGCTACCTGCGGGCTGCTCTAGGGCCTCGGAGCCCTCCCCGAAGCATCGGGGCGGGGATGGGGGCCCCACGGCTCTGCAGTGCTGGTGCCTCCTCCACGGAGTGTTTCGGGGCCGCGCTCGCCCTCGGGAAACAGCCGTCCCCTCGGCGCGGGGCAGGAGCGAGGGCGAGGCGGAGAACGCTGGCGTGACCGACTCAAGGTCACGCAGCCGGAGCCGAGCGCACAGAGTCGCTGCGCTTCCCTTCCCACTCCAGCCCGGGCAGAGGACCCAGGAGTCCTGGCCCAACGCCCTCACTGGGAGCACAGGCTGCTCCCCGCACCGGTACCCGGCTGAGGGATGCTCCGGCCCCTGGCTGGCGGCGGTCCTCCCTCCCCCAGCTCCTCCTCTGCCTCCGAGCTGGGGTTTTGCTGCTCTCCTGCCTCGGCTATTTTTAGCTCAATCTCCACCATCGATTAAGAAATGCCACGGACAAAAGCAGCAGGAAACCTGCTCCGGCAGCCGGCAGCGCGGGTCGGGCACAGCCTCTCCACGGGGCTCGGGCGGGCGGGGAGGAAGGGGAGGAAGGCCGGTCCCAGCAGCTCCCTCCGTGGGGTCCCGCGGGGGCTGAAAGCGGTTGCATTGAAGCCCGGGCTCACAACCACAACGCCCAGAGATGCTCAGCGGTGCCCAACCCCCCGTGCAGAGACGAGGCCCCGGAGCAGCGTGGGCTGAGACCGCGGGTGGGCATCGGGGTCTGGACGGCGACGGCAGGGGCTTCCGGCCCACAGGGACCTTCAATGCAACGAACTCGGTGGGGATCCGAGCGGGATCGGGAATTGCAAGGGCAGCGGTCTTGCTAGGACCGGGAAGAGCGAGCGCCCGGTGGGTCGGCCCCCCGCGCGCAGCAGCCTTGTTGCATCGCCCTCGGCATCCCCCGGAGAGGCAGGCAGCACAGGCGGCCGCAAACCCGGAATAACAATAACCTGGGCCTGTTTATTCAGCAGTTCTCCGGAGACATTCAAATGTCCTTCCCGGGCGCTGCCAGGGGGCCGTGGAGCCGGCCCGCCCGGGGCTCGGCCGCGTGTCCCCTCGGTGAACGGCCCGGTCCCGGTGGGGACGTGCTCTGCCGGGGACTTGGGCAGAGCGGTGACGCGGGGAACCAGCACCGGGGCAGGGGCAAAGCCCCGGACGGGACCTGGTTCTGGTCCCAGCTGCACCCGTGGGCGGCACCCAGGGCGGGACCATTTAGGTCTCTCTCTCACCCCAGGAAAGGGGTGATATAAGCCCCGAGAGGGGACATCAGCGCTGTCACTGGCCCAGGTGGCAGCAGGATGCTGCCGCTGCACGTCCGTGAGTCTGTCTGCCGACGGTGTCACGTCCGAGACGCAGACCCTCCATCCCCGGCCCCGTCCAAGGAGGTTCGGAGCAGAAGGGCTGTGGCTTTAGCGTGCGCTAAGCGAGGGTTGGCACAACCGGACACCACCCCCGTGACACCGATGCGGCATTGGGACCATGCAACAGCCCGAGCTGGCGATAACCGACCCTGCGCCGGCGCTGGGCACCGCGTGGGACCAGACGCCGCTCCCCTCCGCGAACGCGGCCTCCCTGACCGCGAGGCCCCGCCGGCACCGCGAGCCAGCGCTGGAAGGAGCCGCCGAGGCTGCCCGGCCGCGGCCCCCACCCTTCCCGCCTGGACGGTGCCGGCCGCCCGGCCCGCCGCCGCGTGCAGGAACCGCGGCTCTTCCTGCCCCAGTCCCCAGAGCTCCCGGGGACCGGCAAAGCGCCGGGATTTGGTACACGCAAAGCAGGCGGCTGCAAATGATGAACGCGGAGGCGAAGCGATGAGAAGTGCCCTTGCACCGAGCTCGACCTGCCAGGCTGCCCTCGCTTGCACCAGCCCCGGACTCGGCCCTGGAGGGGAAGCGAAGCAGGGTTTAGGGTCTCCGTGACCTGGCTCTGTTTTAGGGTGTCCGGGGTGCTGGGGACAGGCTGATCCTCCCGTCCGTGCTGGGCTCCATCCCTGTCTCTCGGCTGCCCGGAGATGGGGCGACGCGCAGCCATGGGGCTGTGCGGCCTCGGCGACGGGTGCTCGGCACCCAGGGCCTCTCGGAGAGCGGGGATGGGAAGGTCCCGTTTCCCACCACGTTGCTGACCCCATCCAGACCCGCGTTCTCCGTTCCGGCAGTCGGACGGAGAGAACTGCCCGGAGATGGATCAGCCCTGAACTGCCCTTTCCCCAGATCCGGGTTCCAGCAACCAACCGGCCCCAGCTGAGACTCGCTGAACTCCCCTGGGAGGGGAAACTGAGGCAGCGACGAGCACGGGACGCCCCTGCCCGGGGCTCGGCGGCTCCCCCCGCCCCGCAGCGCTTCCACGCCTGCTCTCACACCGCGGCGCGGTGCCAGGCTCCGGGGAGCCTCGCTGCAAATGAGCCGTGCCGCAGCCGCAGATGGCGCGTGGCAGTATTTAGCGACAGCGCGTCGTCCGCGGCGGAGACGGCCCGCGACCGCCTCCGCGCCGCTGGCAGCACCCAGCCCCGGCTGCCTGCCCGATGCTGCCTGCCTGATGCCACCCCTGGGGCTCCCGGTGGCGAATTGCTGGGGACACGGAGGCTGCGGGGACGCCTGGGACCCCCGCGGGACCCTGCTCGAATGGGATGAGCCTCCGCTCCCTTCCCTCTGCGATATCATCCGGCAGCCTCAAGAGCCGGCGCAGAGCTGTTCACGCCTGAAAATCAAGGTGTCGGCGGCTGCGTTTCGGTTCCGGAGCCTCTTGGCGTGGCTGGATGGTGTTTGCAAGCGGTTCTTTTTGCTGTCCTGGAGCGAGCCCTGCCTCTCCCTCCCCGGCGCAGACGTCTGCCTGCAATCCCCAGCCTCCCGGTGCCAGGGCTGGGCACGCGCTCGCCGCCCGGGACAACGGCGGGTGCTCCCAAAGCTCCCGACGGCTGCGTGGGGCAGGGCGAGGGCGGCTGCTCAGTCCTGGCCGGTCCTGCCGTGCCCCGAGCCCTGGGTTCCCCCCGTCCGGCACCCCCGATGCACCCCAGCCCCGGGTCCCCCCGGCCGGGCCGCCCTGACATGCAATACCTGCTGCTATTCCGGTCCCGGCGGGGACGTCCGCCGAGCCAAGATGGTTTTGCGATGCGCTCACAGGGCTGATGCCCGCTCCCGTCCCCTCCTTCCCCCCGCGGCGGGGCCGTCCCGGCTCCGGGGTGCCGGGCGCCTCCCCGCCTGGCTCCGTCCCCCTCTTCGCCCCCTCGCAGGACCGGCGGGCGGGCGAGGGGCGAGCGGAGCCAAGGCCCTGCCGCGTGCCCGCTCCCAAGGGCCAACGCTCCGGCTGGAGCCCTTCCAGGCTGAGCAAAGATTGAGCAAGGGCTGGCAGCCGGGGCGGGTGGGGGCAGCTGCAGAGCTCCCGGAGATCGGGGGGCCGCAGGGGCTCCTAACGCTGGACCCGGCCTCCGGCAGCCCGGACGGCGTTGCGCTGAGCGAGCGGGACCCGGCTTGGCGCGGCCGCCCGGTGCCTCCCACGTCGCGCCCGGCCTCCGTGCCAGCCGCCCCGGGGACGGCTCCCGGCCCCGCCGCACGTGCCCGGCCCACGCGGCGCCTTGTCCCCGCGCCGTGCCCCTCGCCCGGCTCCCCACGCCGCCCCGCACGCGACGCCCCGCATCCCGCCGCCGCCCCGGCACCGGTGCCGCCAGCTCCGGAGCCTCGGGGTGCTCCGCGTCCCCGGTGTCCCCGGTGTCCCTGCACACTCTGCCCTGCTCCAGGCGCGCTGCACGGCCACCCTTGATGGTGGCCACCGGTGCCCTCGCCGTGTCCTTCCCGTGCCCACAGCCTGCTGCGCTGCCCGGTGGCCCCGGTCACCGCTGCTCCCCAGCAGCACCGGGACCTCCCGGTCCCCCCCCCCCCCAAAGCCCACGCAGTCCCGGTGCTTCCCGGTCCCTGCTGTCCCTTTGCAGCGCCCGGTTCCCCCCAGTCCCCCGCGGTGTCCCCTCCCGGCTCCCCGCCCTGCCCCGCCCGGTGCCCGGCGCTCCCGGTTCCCCCGGTGCTCCCGGTGCTCCCGATGCCCCGGCGCTCCCGGTTCCCCCGGTGCTGCCGGTGCTCCCGATGCCCCGGCGCTCCCGGTTCCCCCGGTGCTCCCGGTGCTCCCGGTGCTCCCGGTTCCCCCGGTGCTGCCGGTGCCCCCGGTGCCCGGCGCCGCCCCACCTGCTCGGCCGCCTCCGGGTCGAGGTGCGGCTCCAGCAGCGGCACCGTGAACTGGATCTTGCGGGGGCTGTTGGGCTCCATGGCGGGCGGCTCCTCCCGGCGGCTCCCGGCGGCTCCCGGCGGCTCCCGGCCCTGCCCGGGCCGCCCCGCCCCGCCCCGCCCCGGCTCCGCTCCGCTCCGGCCCCGGCCCCGGCCGCGGCTCCGCGCCCGCCCCGCGCCCGCCCCGGCCCCGATCGGCGCCGCTCGCTCCGCGGAGCCGCCCCAGCCCCGGCGCCATTGGCTGAGCCCGGCCCGGGCCGGCCCGCCGCGGACACGGACACGGACACGGACACGGACACGCGGACACGGACACACGGACACGGGGACACGGGGACACGCGGACACGGACACGCAGCCCGACCGGCACCGGGACCGGCACCGGGACCGACAAGCGGACACGGACACGGACACGGACACGCGGACACGGGGACACGGGGACACGGGGACAC
This sequence comes from Dromaius novaehollandiae, assembly GCF_036370855.1. Lineage (NCBI taxonomy): Eukaryota > Metazoa > Chordata > Aves > Casuariiformes > Dromaiidae > Dromaius > Dromaius novaehollandiae. The sequence continues at coordinate 2,771,205 of NC_088125.1, read as the reverse complement.
GGACACGGACACGCAGCCCAACCGGCACCGGGACCGGCACCGGGACCGACACGCGGACACGGACACGGACACGGACACGCGGACACGGGGACACGGGGACACGGGGACACGGACACGGACACGCAGCCCAACCGGCACCGGGACCGGCACCGGGACCGACACGCGGACACGGACACGGACACGGACACGCGGACACGGGGACACGGGGACACGGACACGGACACGGACACGGACATGCGGACACGGGGACACGGACACGCAGACACGTGGACACGCAGCCCGACCGGCACCGGGACCGGCACCGGGACCGACACGCGGACACGGACACGGACACGGACACGCGGACACGGACATGCGGACACGGGGACATGGGGACACAGGGACACAGGGACACGGACACGCGGCCCGACCGGCACCAGGACCGGCACCGGCACCGACACGCGGACACGCGGACACACGGACACGCGGCCCGATCGGCACCGGGACCGGCACCGGGACCGACACATGGACACAGACATGCGGACACGGACATGCGGACACGGACATGCGGACACGCGGCCGGACCGGCACCGGGACCGGCACCAGGACTGACACGCGGGCACGGACACGCGGACACGGACATGCGGCCCGACCGGCACCGGGACCGGCACCGGGACCGGCACCGGGACTGACACGCAGACACGGACATGCGGCCCGACCGGCACCGGGACTGGCACCGGGACTGACACGTGGACACGGACGCGGACACGGACATGGACACACGGACACGGACACACGGACACGGACACGCGGACACGCGGCCCAACCGGCACCTGGACCGGCACCAGGACCGACACACAGACACGCGGACACACGGACACGCGGCCCGACCGACACCGGGACCAGCACCAGGACCGACATGCGGACACGGACACGGGCATGCACTGGGACAGACACCGGGACACGCGCCAGGACCAACACACGGACACGTAGACAGACCGACACCAGGACACGAACACGGACATGCGGCTGGCCGGACGCACGGACACGTGCTGGGACAGACATCGGGACACGCTGGGGTGCAAACACGGGCACGCGTCGGGACAGACACCAGGACATGTGCCAGGACCGATGCACGGACACGTGCCGGGACAGACACCGGGACACGCAGCTGGACCGACACATAGACACACGCCGGGACACAAACATGGGCACACGCCGGCACCAACACCGGGACACACAGACGCGCAGTGGGATGGACACGCGGACAGACACATGGACAGAAACATGGGTGCACAGTGGGACAGACACGTGGACACACGGACATGCAGTGGGACACACAGTGGGACAGACACACAGACAGAAACATGGGCACACACGGGGACACACACCAGGAGAGACACTGGGTCACATAGCAGGACGGACACACGGACAGAACCATGGACACATCCCCCCCCTCCCCAGGACAGACAGTGGGACAGACACGCACTGGGATGGACACGTGGAGACACACTGGGACAGACACCGGGACGCGTTGTAGGACAGACAGTGGATGGACACTGGGACAGACACCAGGACAGACAGGCAGACAGAAACATGGACACGCACCAGGACAGACACATGGACACACACCAGGACAGACAGACAACCTGGGACAGACACATGGACACATGGGCATACACACGGACAGAAAGACGCTGGGAAGGACACACGGACAGACACTGGGACACAGGAACAGATGCACAGACACTGGGACAGACACAGGGACAGACAGCAGGACACAGGGACAGATACACAGACATAGGGACAGACACAGGGACAGACAGCAGGACACAGGGACAGATACACAGACATAGGGACAGACACACAGACAAACAGTGGGACAGACACGTGGGCACACACACACACAGAGTAAGACACTGGGAGAGACACACGGACAGACGGACACAGGCGCACAGAGACATAGACAGGGACAAACACCAGGACATGGGTGTGCTCACAGAGAAACTCATCAGGACAGACAGACGGACACACACATGGATACACACCAGAACAACACCAGGACAGACAGACAGATACACTAGGACACGCACATGGACCCACACACAGACGTGGCAGGACAGACACAGGGACAGATGCGCCGACACACGGACAGACACACAGATGTGGACGGATGGACACAAACACACGGACAAAGACATGGACACACAGCCACACTCTGGGACAGCGGGATGGACGTACAAACGGACAGACAGCTGTGTGCAGAAACACAGACAGACACACACCAGACACACACTGCGAGAGAGACACAGCTACACCAGGACGGACAAGAGACACACTGTGACAGACAGACTGACACACAGAGACAGACACACGTGGGGACATAGGGACCGGGACACCCGGACCCTGGCACAGACACATGCGGACAGGGACAGTCGCGCACCCTCGGAGACAGCTACATGGGCACGAGGACAGACACACACCCCCAGACAGACACACAGCGGGACAGACACCCAGACACACACACAAGGCCAGACATTAAGACACTCGCACACGCCTGTGCACTTGGAGGTGTTCACAGGCGCTCAGTCACACCACAGCCATGCAGTCATCGACACACGCAAATGCACAACGCACGGCTATGTGTGTGTGCACACACGCATGCTGACAGATGTGTGTGCACGCACACACGCACACGCATCTGTGTCTGCATGTGCCCCCCACATGCCTGTGCACCCAGACACACGTGCGCACACACGCACATCTGCACGTGCGCGCACACAAAGTGTGCAGACACACATGTGCACCCAGACACGCGTGTGAGCACCCGTGCACATCTGTATGTGTTCACACAAGTGCACAGACACACGTGCACCCAGATACATGTGTGCAGCCATGCACATCCGCACATGCGCACACGTGTGCGCAGACACACATGCGCACCCAGACACGCATGCGTGCACCCGTGCACATCTGCACGTGCACAAAGTGTGCAGACACACATGCGCACCCACATGCATGCACATCTGCACGTGCACACCCGCACGTGTGTGCACACTTATGGACACCGGGCTGGGGCAGAGCCGGCTTTGGGGCGCCCGGCCCCCGGGGCGGCTGCTCACCCCCTCTGCGCTCCGGCACTTTGCCGCAGGCCCCGGTCAGTGCAGAGGGAAGGGCAGTGGCTCCCTGAGGGGGATCAAAGTCCGTCGCTTGATCCCTGCCGGCAGTGGGGCTCCCCTATCGCCACGGGGTCGCTTCCGTGGTGCTGCGGGGAGGCTTTGGCTTTCCAGCCCTCCCCGAGCACGTGCAAAAATGCCCTGCACAACCCAGAGTGCCTAAATCAGGGCCCTTCCCTCCGGCCCTGCGCTCCCGGCTCCGGGGGCGTTTCCAAGGCGGTTGCACCTCTGCACGAGGCCGGCGTCGCGCTCTGACGGCATTGCATTGCCGGGAGAGGCAGCCAGGACATTTGGCCGTGAGCCCCGGGGAAGGGCGGCGCGCGGAGCCGTCGGCCGCGGCGCTGGGGAAATGCCGGGGCGTGCGGCCGGCGCCAAGCGGACCCTCCCCGCGAGAGCCCAGGTGTCCTGCCAAGCGGCTCGGCCTCTCTTTTCTAAGAACGCCTTTTTTGCAGATTTAATGCTCTGCTCCACCGTGCCCTGACCCCTCCCGGGTCCATGGGTGGCCGGGGTCAGCGCCCAGCACTGCCTGACGGAGCAAATTCCCCCGGCATCGATCGCCTGCGCTCGGCCTCCCGGCTGCCTCAGCCCTGCCCTGGCCTCCAGCTCTTGTCGTCACGGTAAACTGTGGCTGGGGACGCCGGGACCTGCCCTCGGGGACCGTCTCCAGCCCTGCAGGACCTGGCGGGGACACGGGTGTGCAGACAGGGTGACTGGATGCGGGAGTGGGAGCAGGGACGGCGTTTCCCTCCTGCTGTGGTGCATCCGGGGATGCTCCGTCCCCCTGAGTGGGGAATGTGGCAGGGACATGTCCCTGGTGACATGCCTGGGTCATCCCACCCCACATCTGGCCCCACAGCTGCCCTTGGGCCCTTCATGCTGTGCCCCTTCCCGGTTTCACTGCCATCAGCCGTCTCGTCCCCTGGTTCCTCTGGTCCTCCTTGGTCTGGGGTGGACGGACACATCGGTTAGAGCTGGGCTAGGAGGTGCTTCAAGATTTAGGGACAGCTTGGGGACAAGACAACAGGACTTTTGGGGCCCAGCATCACGGCTCCTGATGGAGATCTTTGCCATATCCTTTTGGGTTGTCCCAGCGGTGCCCCGGGGTGATGGAGGCTCCCGAGGATCCGACAGCAGCGCTCCAGCTGGAAAGGGGCAGGAAATCTGGGAGCATCAACGCAGCTGCTTGCTAATCGGGCAGCACCTGGGGATGCGGTGGGGAGCAGGAGCCCAAAATAGATCTCGGTGGCTGGTGGCAGCTGTAAGAGCATCGGAGGGGAAAGGGAGCATCAGGCTTCGTCCCGGAGATGGGGAACCCCTGGCTTGGAGCAGGGCTGGTTGGCGCCGTGCACCCTCACGTGACGAGGACGCTGGTCCCAGAGGTGACCCTGGGCGGAGGGTCCTTCCTCCGGGCTGGCTCCTAGTGCATGTGGCGAGGGGAGATTTGTCCCTCTGAGTCCGTGGGATTATTTGCAGACCAGCTCCTGTGCTGGTGGCACCATGACGGTGCGGTCTCGCGTTCACGCCTGGTCCAGTGGTTATTGCGATGACGCTGGTGCATTTACACAGCGCAACCACAGGCTTTTGGGGCTATCTTGTGAGAAATGCAGCCTGCAAACATCCTTGTCGCCTGGGTGACGCTGGCAGCCAGCAGCCCCAAGGACTGGGCGGACATCACGTTTCCAGTGTCCCGGGGGCAGATGCAATGCCAAGAGCAGCCCAAGGGTGATTTTAGCCATCCCCACTGAGCCCGCAGGGGATGCGGCGAGTGCCGGGACGGCGCGGTCCCCTCCGCAGCATCCCTGGCAGCTGGAGCCGGGTGGATGCAGGTATCGCGGGCCAGGCTCTGCCACCCACCGATCGATACAGAGCTGGCGTTTCCGTGGCAGGAGATAAGGTCTCTCTTGGCAGAGCAGCCCTTCCCATGAGTCACGGAGTCAGCTGCTCTCCACGAGCAGCGGGGAGGATTAAAACCTGAGCGAGTGAGAAAGAGCCTTTCTCCGCGCAAACAAGAGGTGGGAAAAAAAAAACAAAAATCCAACTTAAGGCAGTTGTGCGCATGACAACACACGGGTGTCCCTGGACAGGTGGCTGGGCCTGTGTCCCCTGCCCCGCGTCTCCGGCACACGCTCCCCTGGCACAACGTGCCTGTAGCACTGTGCAAACCCTCTTCGCAAGGTGGGAAACCCCGAGGTCGGTGAAGGGGCCTCGGTTGCCTCTGCTCTGCCCGGTGCCGTGGGGATGGGGGTGTCTCCAAGTGGATCCGTCCTGCCCCGCTCCGACGTGCCTCGTGTCCTTGGCAGTGACTTGAGGACAGCTTGCTGTGCCCCGTGACACCCAGAGCCCTTGAGCGGTGGTCAGACACTGCCCCGTGTCCTCCCACGTCCCGTGGCACTGGCAGACGCCGGGTCAGCAGAGTCGGGTTTGCAAGCACGAACCCCAAGCAGAAGCCCCATTTCCACGGCAGCAGTGTCCCCTCTTGAGCTTCATCTCTGAACACGGAGTCAGCGGTGCAGCCGTGGGGCCTGGGGACCGTCACCTGGGACCTGGCTCCGTCTCGGGGCCTGTTTACAGCGTTTGGCCCTGATTGCAGTGTTTGGCCCTGGGCTTGGCTGGAGATAATGGATAACCCAGGTCCCGAGGCGGTTTGTTTAAGTGCAGCCCCTGGCACATTGCCTGGCTGGGCGGCGCCTTCTTTTCCCTGCAAACCAACTCACCTCCCAACAAGGCTTGAGGGCAGGATGCCATCTCCACCTCCAGTGGCTCTGGGGGAGCCCGGCTGGGCTCTGAACTGATGGAGAACTTCTTCAGCACATAGTTTATCTGCTGGAAAATGCAGCCCAGGGATTCAAGGCAGAGTCTTGGCATCCTGGTCCCCAAACCGGAGTTTCACAGAGCGCGCACAGCCCTGGTCGTGATTCTCTGCAGCCGGGCTCAGCCCCACAGGGCCGGCTCAGGGGGCTGTGTGGGGCGGCGCGGGTGGGGGATGCTGCTGCTGCAGCTGGTGACAACGTGGCTGCTGGGACGGAGGCATCGAAGGGTCCTGGGGGCTCCGTGCTCCTCCCCAAGGGCAGGGTGAGATGCTGAAGGCAGGAGCCTGTCCCGTCCCTTTGGTACTGCTTTGATGGCCAGGCAGGATGGGTGAGAGGGAAACCAGGCTGCCGGACACCCGTGTTCTCCTTCCCAAAGCTGTCAGAGCCATCCTCTGAAGTGCCGGCATCCAATACCCCTACGGAGGGTCTGGCAATGGGAGCCAGCACTTCTGGATATGGGCTGCGGATGCCCCTTGTCCTCAGGCTCTTACGGGCTCATGTCCCTGATCTCCTGGCAGGTCTTGCTCTGTCCCTGGGGACTCCTTCCCTTTGGCCGGGAATCCCAGCGCTGGCTGGGGAGGGGATCGGCTTCTCCAGCAGCGAGCAGAAAGGCCACGGAGCCGGGCTGGGGGCAGGGAGTCCCCCGGGACACACGGATCCTGACACCTCTGGGTGCTGGATCTGCCATGGAAAGCCACGTTGGCCCCAGGTTGCTTCTCTGAGCTCGGAGCACGGAGCTGAGGCATGGCCAGGCCAGGGTCCTCGCTGCCAGGCCGGGGGGGAAGCGGTGGGGACAGGCCAGGTCACCCAGGTGACGCAGAGGGCTGGCGTGGGCACCGCCGGTGCCTGCCTTCAGGAGCCGCAGCAGCCGCCCGCAGTAAATGCACGTCCCATCACTTATTCATGTAGCTGGGAGGCTCGATGGGCTGCCGCGAGCCTCGGGCAGGAGGAATTAGCTAACTAGGTCAGGAAGGAGGGGTGGCAGAGTCGCTCGCTGGCTAATCCGTGCGGGCCCAGAAAGGCAGGCTGGGTGCTTTGGCTGCGTCCCCTGGTCTCTTTGTGCAGAAAAGCAGGAGTTGCACCGAACAGTCAACCCGCCTGTACCCAGGGCAAGCGATGCAGCCTGGCTGCAGGGCCTGAGCAGCCAAAAAAAGGGGATGCTCTGAGCATCATGGACCTGCAACCCCCGGTACCCCCCGGTGCTGCAGCTGGGCAGATCCAGGTGAAGGATGCTGCTGTTATCCCTCTGCTTTGCAGCTCACTGCCACTCTGTGCGATCACGGGGAGCAGCACGTCCGTCTGCCTGTCTTACTCCCGGCAGCAAAGGGACAGGGCTGATCCTCCCTTTTCTGGGGTCTTAAATATGCAAAGCACCAGCACCAACTGCAGAAATGCCGGGGGGGGGGGGGGGTTAAGCACCGCAGCACACAGCCCTGTGTGTACGTGCGTGTCTGCGAACACACCTGGGAACGGGCCGTGCAAGTGCCACCAGCCCACGGACCACGGTGCTTCGCTATCCTGGCCCAGGAGGGTGAAAAGGTACCGTGAACAACTAAACTCCTGCCGAAGACACCCACCTCCCCGGGCTGGCTCCCCAGAGGCTGCCGGTGTAGCCGTGTCCCACTCTGATGTCACGTAGCGTCTGTTAATTATTGATGTAAAAGGCACTTACTGAAGAACTGCCTTGTGCTGTGCTGCCTCCCCCCGGCACGTCGCTCCAGCCGCGGCCTCCCTGCCAGCATCCCGCTCCTCCGGGACATCGCGGCAGCCCCCGCTGTGATTTATGGCCCAGCGCTGGTGGTGCCTGGAGGCCACGGGTCGGGCTGTCAGGGTTTAACCCTCCAGCTGCAGGAGTGGGGAGAAGCGCGTGCAGAAGGGCAACACTTGCATTTTGCTCTTTCCCCCCTCGGTCTGGTCGCGGGTTCATGCCGGGTGACTGGTGTTCACGGCTTTGCATCCATCAGGGAGCAGCAAGGTGCTCACCCTGACCCAGGACCTTTGGTTTCTCGCTTGCAGCCTGGTCTTGTGTTACCCGGAGCCTCTCCACGGACCTGCTGCATCTCCAGAGGTGGAGGATACTCTTTATCCCGAGTTTCCAACCTCATTTCACCCATTTTCCCTATCCTGAGGGCAGGGACCGGCGTGCACAAAGCAGCTCCCAGACATATGCCTGGTCCTGGTTTGCAGACACGGAGGGACAGAGTCACTGCTGCTTTGGCAAGTCGAGGCCAGCGGTGCGGGACAGGGGCTGAACATCTCGGGATTCTCCTCTGCCCTAGATGGAGGGTCTGCCTGGCCCTACTGTGTTCCCCTCGGGGGGCTTTAGATGATGAAGGATGGGAAGTCCTGCTCCCTTTATGCTGATCAGACTGACCACAGGAAGATTCTTGCTCTCAGGGACTTTTCCCACTCCTCTCCATCACTTCCCTTTGTACCTCTGCAATTCTCTGACCTCCTTTAAGCAACATAGACAGGAATCTGCACCTGGGACCTGGCTAATGGTGGCTGCAGACAAACAACCACCATTCCCTCGGACTGTCCTGTTCCTGGTTACGCTTGGCTCTGCTGAAATCCATTTTGTTTCTCCCCAGGCTTTTACCGTAAAGTCGCTCCCAGTTTCGATCCAGCCTTGCCCTGAACTCTGCTGCCCCGCGGTGAGGTCTCGCTGTGCTTCCCCATGGAGGCAGCAGCAAAGCCCAGCCTGCCTGAGCCAGCCCGCTAGACCCGGGACTACCACAGCCGGCCGCGCTTTGCTCCTGCTGCCAGGGCATCTCGACAGCTCGAGGGTGCCGGCTTGGCTCCAACCCCCCGGAGCGCAATAAATGCAAAGGGGAAGGTTAAAAGTGCAGGGGCCGATGGAGGAGCCGGAGGAACAGACAGCGCAGCAGAGGCAGGCGGGAAGGGTGATGAGAAAGTGTTTCTAGAGCCACTGAGGCACCAAATGGAAATAATGCAAAGTCATCTGCGCGCGGAAATAATCTGGCGTAAGCGCGGGAGAAGGTGGGATGAATCACGGGTGATTCCCTGCTCAGTGCCCTGATGTCACTGCGACAGCGGGCCGATGGGGAGGAGATAGGAACGTAACTGAGAGCAAGATGTAAGGTTATTATGTCCTTGTGTGACTGTGTGATGTCCTGGAGAAGCCAGCGCAGGTCGTGCCAGCCTGTTTCAAAGAAGTCCCAGCAGGACGAGATGACAATAATGCATTTAAAATACAGTGGGGAAATATTTTGTCCTAAGATTAAATTGGGAGACTCCCTGGTTGTTGTGATGGCCAAAAATATCTGCAAGTTCAACAGGGATCAGGCAACTTTCCCAGAGGCAGGTCCCCCAGGCTGTTAAACATGATGTCCCGTAGCCATGGCCCGGGAGTCCTTTACCTCCCCAAATATCCCTGCCAGACTGAGGATGCTGGTTGCCTGATGTAGCCCAGGGTGGCAGCTCTTCTGGATCGAGAACCCTACAGTCCGTTGTGAGGTGCACACGCATTGTTAATAGTTAGCAGAAAAAGGCTGTTTTTCTGCTCTCGGCTTGGAGTGAAGCCAGAGGACGGACAATGTTGCTGCTGGGATGTAAATGTTTGCTGTCTTTAACACGAGAGAAGATGAGCTGCGTTCGCGCGGCCAAACGATGCTTGGCTCAGTGGGCGCGGGGCAGGGGAAGTGCTGAGACCCTGCGATGTACTGCTGGGATTTCCCCAGAATGACCCAGCAAACCACATACCCAGGCAGGATAAGGGAACAGTTAATTCAGGACTTTATCCACAAACAATTTCAAGCTAAAAATATCCCTCCTCCAGGCAGCACCATTCCAGGAGAGCACATCTTGTCAGCCCAACTTGTTGCCTTTTTTGACGGGATTGTAGCTCCGGCTGATAGAGACACGGTGTTGCCGTCTTGCACTCATCTCTCTCCAAGGCAGCTGGCTTGGTCTCTCATCGCAGCCTGATTTAAAAGCGTGCATTTGATGGAGTGAATATGCAATTAATACGAGGATTAAAGCCTGACTGCTGGCAGATCTGAACATGTAGATGAGACACCATGGAGTGGGTCTCCCCCGGGATCAGTCCTCGGTTCAGCGCAATCCAGTGGTCCCATCGTCGGTCTGCGTGAATGCGTCTCCTCTTTTGGGTGGGAAAAGCAAGGGAGCAGCAAACACGCTGGCGGGAGGAGGTGACTGTCACAGCCAGAGCTGAACCGCGTGGGTGCACGACTGTGACCCATCAGCCCGAGTGCAAATCGTCCCTAAGAAGACGGAGAGGGCTCAGGGGGAACGTGGGCAGCTGTTGGCATCAAGACCGTGCTGGAAAGCAAAGGGTTAAAGCCACTCTTCATCCCAGAACTCTTCCTCAGAGTCTTCTGCGAGATCTTGGCTCGGGTATTGACGGACTCTCCGTGACGCTCTGTTTCCATCCCTTGGTGCCTGGCAGTTGCTGGCAGCATCCCTCGGGCACTGCTGGCCCATGGCTCAGCCTCGGTGGCCCTCGGGCCGTGGGTGCCCTTCTTCCAGCTCCCTGGAGCCCTGAACGTCTCCACAACTTCCCTCCTGAAGGTGAGTGCCGTCCCTGGTTTAAGGCTGTCCGTGTTGCTGGGCGCTTTTGGCCCATCACTGGAGGAGCTGCTTGGAGGTGGGAGCGGAGATGTGGTCGCATGTTTTGTTCTGACATGACGGGCTTTGCGCACTCTGCAAACGACCATCAGGGAGAGCTGGATCCATCACCCATTTACCCCCTCACTTCCCTTGAGCCTTCAGACCACGACCACCGCATGGCTCGCTGCAGCAGGACTCACTTCCACCAGCTCCGAGGGCCGATCAGGCCAGCCCGGCCCCTCCCGGGTGTCTCCCCCATTGGGAAAACCTGATTTGTACCTCCTTATCAGAGGCACGCAGCACTGGGGTCATCTTCCCACGAGCAGATGCAGGGCTTGGAGAAGTCCTGCGTGCCGCACACGTGTGCAACGTTCCCTTATCAGTGCTTTGGCATATGTGGCTTGGAGTGACATGCTAGGCTTTCTCACTCTTTTGGCTCATTTTCCTCTGCTTGCTGGGTTTCTTCAGCGTCCTGTTTCCTCCATGGGCTTGCTTTGCTTTGGCCAAGTACAAGGTGAGGGCTGGAAATGATATGGTGTTGCCTGGTGCGAAGCAGCACAGATGTCTCCAGGTCTAGCGCAGTGGGATCCAGGAAAGCGTCGGCCTTGTTCCTGCAGCCAGAAGCATCAGTAAATTGTTTTTCCATGATGCAATGACCACACAGCTGTGGCACCTCGTGCTGAGCGCCGATGGACCTGCCTGTGCTCCTGAGCCCAGAGTGGTCTGGATGCGTGTCCTGATCCCGCCCCAGGTCGTCCAGCTCTGTGCTTGGAGCTGGATGGGGCTTGTCGCTCCGGGGGAGTGATGCCCCGGAGCAGGGGCTGGAGAGCAGACATGGTTTAGGCACTCAGCACAGGTCCTTTGGGATGAGATTTGGGGAGGTGGCAGGACCCCCCTTCATCCCCAGCCCACCACCCTGCTCTTGTGGGAACCTCTTCTCTCCTCCACAGACCCCGCAGCCCGTGGCAGTGCCGCAGGGCCTTTGCGGGGCCTCAGCAGCTCCCGGATGCAGTGTCATAGCAGCCCTTGGAGCAGGCTCCGGATGCGGGGCCAGGACACCGGGGTCCCTCCTCCAGAAGCCCCTCTTGTCCACGGGAAGGGCGACAGTCCAGGTCCGGGTGGCTATATTGGGGCCCGCGCTATTATTAGCCACCCTCGCCCACGTAGGCAGCTCATTAAGTTTTTCCCGTTGTGGTAGCGGATGTGGGTCAACGTTTGAGGTTTCGTTGTTGATTTTTTTAATTTCCTCTTCAAAACAGATGAGTTTCCTCCCTGCCTGCTGACGACAGATGCCGCTGGGGGCCGGGCACATCGGTGGGGCGGCGGGACGCCACGGCTGATGGCCTCTCTCCGGAGATAGGCAGCGCTTCGCGGCCCACCCGGGGCTGCCCGGTGAGTGATGGAGCAGGGTGGTCCGCGGGGCGCCCACCGGCAGAGCCACGCGGAGAGGGGCAGAGCTCTTCTTAGACAGGGCCGGGGCATGCGGAGCATTGCCGGGGAAGCGGGAACCTGGGGCAGGCGGGCGGAAGAGCGAGAGATGGATGGACCCGGCTTGTGGGGCAGAGATGGGTTGTGGAGGCAGCAGGGAGACCCGGTGTACGGGAGAAACGGCTCCTGCACGCGGAGCAAAGAGAAACCTCCTTTGCCGAGAGAGGGGCGGGGAGCAGAGCAGGGGCAAGAGGGTCTAATGGGGACCAAGCTGGCGGTGGCAGAGGATAGGGGTGGGGATGGGATGCTCCGGGATGTGCTAGAACAAGCGAGCCATGGCTCGGTGCCCCCAGTCCATGGACCTGGACACCGCGGCCCCTTGCTGGGCTCTGCAAAGCCGCTGCGTCCCACGTGCCCTGGGGAGGTGGCAGGGGGACAGTTAACTTTCACACGGGGTGGGTGCAAGCGTCTCCGTTCCCCTCCTGGGTCTGTGGTTCCCGAGGGGCTGGGATAGGCAATAACCCCCAGCTGCCTGCTGCTTCCTTGGGCTGGATTTGGGCCCGGCGAATGCCTGGGCTGGGGTGCAAGGCTGGCTCGTCCCTGGTCACCCAGCTGCCCCAGCCTGGGGACTGTCCCTACCCGGGGAAGTCCAGGCCCACCAGGCCACGGTGGGCACGTCTTCTCGCCGCACACCCACGTGCCCCCGCGCAGCCCTGTGCCCGGCTCGGCTCTGTCCCTTGAGGTGACATCCTGGCCCCGAGCACCGTGGAGGGGCTGGGGGAGCCGGGCTGGCTCTGCCTCCGAGCGCAGTGCTCGGGGGAGGCTCTGCTCAGCAAACCCCCAAGGTCTGCGAGGTCCCGCCTGGGGCTTCAGCCCGTCCCGCATCCTGCCTGGGGCCGGTCCGGTGGGAGGCGAAATGGGGAAATGGTGACAAGGACGTGCTTCGTTCGCATCCTCCCTCCGCCGGGGACTTTCAGCGCAGCTGTGGCCCCGCGTCGCGGGACAGCCACGGTGGGGGAAGGCCCTGTGCCTCTGGGGCCGGGCTGGCTCCAGGCCGGGGGGCGCATGGCCGGGTCTCGGTGGCTGCCTGCAAAGGGGCACCCGGGGGACGGTGCCTTGGATCATATTGTCGGTCCCTGGGTGCGGGTGCCCTGAGCCAGCTCTGAACCAGACACCTCTGGGTCCCTGTGGGGCGGGGAGCGAGGGAGCCCGCGTGAAAGCCCACCACTGGGTGCCCGGACACCTGAAATCATCAGCCCTAGGCACAACCCTCCCACAGGCTGGATGGCCCCCCCGGGAGTGAACCCCCATCCCCAATGAGTCCCAGCTCTGGGTGCTGGTGGATCATTTTGTTGGGGTGTTTTTTCTCGTAAGGTATCTTGAGGAGAAGCAGTCAGGACAGGGATGGGGGCTCGGGGCTGTGCTCGTGGGGACAGGGACGTGGGGGTCTCGGACGCTGTGAGGGCAGCGACTCAGCCCAGAGCCTGGAAAAGGGGCACTGTAGATACAGGCGATCCCCTGTCACCGGGGCCGGGATTCGCAGCACAAAGGCTGAGCTGCGCTGGCCTTTGATGAGGGGCAGCATCTTGGCCGTTTCTTCAAAGCGCTTCCCTTTCCTGACCGGCAATGCTGGAACAGAGGCCTACGTCTGGACTGGGATGCTCCCCCCACTCCAGCGCCTGTGGGACTGCGCAGGGCAGTGCTCAGCCCAGCTCCAGCCACGGGGACACGTGGCAAGAGTGGATGGACCTGTACAGCTGGGGAAACCCTTCCCTCGTGGCTGGGGTTGGAGGACGGGAAATTATGGGACTTTGCATGGTTTTGCCTGGGCTGGGGGGCCCCTGTCTTCAGTTCCCCAGACTGGGCAACTCCGTCCCCGGCCAGGACCCACCCTGGGGAAGGGAGAGCTATGGCAGGAGGTGAGGGACCACGTGTCCGTCATCGGCACCATGGAGCAGCGCACGTGCTGAACACCCCCTGCTCTGGGCACCCAGCAGCGCAGACGGGTGCTCTCTGCCCAGGACGTCCCCAGCATCCCGCTTGGCCGGTCCCCACACCAAGCATCGCCCCACGCACTCCATGAGGCCGCGCAGCTGCCAGCCCAGCAGCAGCCACCTGGTCGCAGGGACCATAGGCTGATTTTGAGGACAAACCCTGCCAGAAAGGCCTGCAGTGACTTGCTGGGGGGAAAGGGACGAGCCTGCGGGCTCACAGGTGCAGAGGGCCCCGGTGGAGATCCCCCACCTGCAGCAGGGCTCCCTGGGGACAAGCCCCGGCGCGCGGCGGCTGTGCAGCTCGGCTGCTCTGGCGGCTCTGGATTGCCGGATGAGAGCCGTCCGCCTCCTCGCTCCGTGAGTGGGGCAGGGGAGGGGGGCTGCCGGGTCCCAGGAGCTGGGAAGCAGCTTTGTACATCACACGTTGCCCGTGGTGGTGCCCAGAGCTTGACTCGGTGCCACCCCAGTGCCTGCTGACTCAGGGCCTGACATGGGCTGGAGCGTCTGTCGGGGGAATTGGGGCAGGATCGGGCTATCTGAGGGCAGCTGGTGCTGTGGATCCACCAGACAGACAGAATGCGTCACCCTCACGGGCCATGCAAGTTGAGGAACGTGGCTGCAGGTCACAGGTGGCATGGTGGAGTCTGAGGCTGTCTGCAGGCTCAGGCAGTGACCAAAGGGCATGGGGACCTTCGGGTCACTAGCGCTGGAGCCCAGGCTCCTCTTGGCTGCACCTAGGCTCATCCCACTTCTTCCAGGTGAGGAACTCAACCGCAGTGAGTTGCTGCCCTGGCATGGGGCGCTCCGCATCGAGATCCTTTCGGGGCAACAGGGATGGATCCCAGCACGTGCAGGGATGGAGCTGTACCTGTCTGGCACCCTGCGCCCTGGCATGGGCCCCCTTGGTCCTGCCCCAGGCTGTCCTCAGCAGCTTCTTGCTGATGCCCCTTCCCCAACAAGGATGTGGGACCGGGGACCTGCTAAAGCTGCGCTGCCTGGGGACACAGGCCCCCGCGCTGCTCTGTGCTGCCAGCTCAGGGGCTGTAGGATGGAGAGCAGAGGTGAGCAGGGAGGTGCGTCCAGCCTGCATATTCCTGCCCCGTCTCCTTTTGCCTGGGGGAAAGCAGGGATCCAGCGGAGATGTGTGTCCGTTCCCCGCCATAGATGGTCCCAGCCCCTGGAGGCCTTCATCTCCTGTGCCCTCCCCGGGATCGTGCCTGACCCCCCTGCCCTGGCCCCGTCTGGCAGCCACAGAGCAGCTCTGTGCGCGTTATCTTGGCCCCAGCAGCACTTCCGTTTGCTCGTGCACATCCAGGCTGCCCACAGCTCCCAGCTCCGTCTCCCTCCAGCAGCTTGGTGTGGCGGATGCCCATCAGCACCCGGGGGCAAGGCATGGCCTGGGGCAGAGCATCCCTGCAATGGGATCTGCTCCCAGTAAGGCCCAGTGGAGCTGACAGGGGGCCAGGAACTGGGCACCCCGTGCCCTGAACCCTCTCCCTAGCGCTGCGGTGCCCCAAGCCCTTGGAGCCGCAGTGTCACCCTTGATCGTCTTTGCCTTTCTTGGCCTCTAGGTCACAGCCCTGACCCCTTGGAGATTTAGGACTTGCACAGACCATATGAGGAGGCCGCAGCATGAGGAGGCCACATGTCCCTGGTTGGAGGGGGCCCTGCATTGCCCTGGGGTGGGGGGGGCAGTGGGGTGCCACACATGGCAGCGTGAGGGTCTGGCTTGGCAGAGATGCTGCACCTCTGGGTTGCCCCAAGGGACTACAGACCAAATTGGGGCTGGACTGCAAGGATTTCCTTGGTTTCTGGACGTCCTAGGGTCTCCATTTCCAACTAGCGGTCAGAGCAGACAACTAGTGACAGAGTGGAGCCTCCTCGTCTAGATCTCAGAGCTGACAGTAACATCAAGGCACGGGGTGTCCCCAAATGCCTCATCAGTTCTTTGCGGCCCGAAGCACCTCTGGGATCAGCAGAGGCAGGTCTGGGCCTTCTCCTAAGTGGTGCTGAGCATCAGGAAAGCTGCAGGGTCCCAGCACCTCCAGGCCCTGGCCAACCTTCCCTGAGCCCAGCTTGGGTTTGGTCTTGGAGCTGGGGTCTTTGCTTGTCACTGGCTGAATGGAGCACGTCAGGACAGGGGATGGGGTCCCTAAGGGGACACTAATGGAGCTGTGTTGTGGTGCTGAGCAATGCGGTCACCCTGAGTGGTGGTGGCTTGCTGGGCCTTGGTCATGCCTTGTGAAACGTGTCCTGGGGAGAGGAGGCATGCGCAGTCCCACCCTGCCTCTGCCCTCATGGCCAGGGAGCACCCCTGGGCATCTTCCCACGGGTTGGAGCTGGAGGAGGCCATAGAACCCCCTCTCCTCATGCCCCATGGCCTGGACACAGCTTCACAGCTCTCCTATCCCTGCAGGGTCTCCTCTTTGCCCAGGAGAGCCCCGGCCCACCCGGTGCTGCAGGCCATGGAGGGCGCGTCGGTGCTCAGCCCATCCTCGTGGGAGAAGCGGCGTGCATGGGCCAGGCAGAGCCGGTGCTGGAGAACCACCGTGGTGGAGGAGGAGGCCGCTGCGGCCATGCAGGACGTCCCTGAGCTGCAGCCACCTCACCTGGACGACGTCTTCCTCGAAGGTTGGGGGCTGCAGGGAGAGCCTGGGGGTGTGTGTGCATGTAAGCGTGCCTGTCCATGTGCATACGTGTAAGTGTGCATACCCACACCTGTGCATGCGCAAATGGACGTATGAACGTGTGCATAAGTGTGCACACGCATATGGATGTGCACATCACGTGCAAATGGATATATGTGCAGATGTGTGCGTGTAAATGGACATGCATGTGCTCACACGTAGGTTGGCACATTTGCAAATGCGTGTACATGCAAATGGATGTGTGAGCATGTACATACTTCCAAGTGTGCACATTTGCTCATGTATGTGCAGGCAAATGGATACACGTTTCGGTGCTTGCATGCAAGTGTGTGCGTGCCCATGGATATATGTGTGCTTGCATGCAGGTTGACACGTTCGGAAACACGTGTGCCTGCGAATTTGGTGCATACACATATGCGTGTGTGAAAATGGAGCTGGAGCACGTGCATGTGCGTGTGTGTGTGTAAACACATGGGCTGTGTGTACTCGTGTGCACGTGATCATAAACCTATATACCTGCACATATTTCTAAGGGTGATGGAGTGCTTTACAGTCAGCTAGAGGCTCTTTAACAGCTCCTGCTCTCCCTTCCTCATAGTTTTCTCCTAGAATACCTAAAAGCTTCCCTGGAAAAGTTTCATTTTTCAGAAATAGCTCAAGTTCTTCGGGAAAACCCAGTCCGTACACCTGCCGCCTGGTTCTCCATGGGTAAATCCTCTGAGTGGGACTGGTGGCTTTGCAGGCACTTGGATTCGGTTCTGGTGGCACGGGGATGTGCATGCTGCTGGCCCAGATGGAGAAGCAATGTGTTCGGGGGGCAGCAGAGGCAGGACGCATGTGATGCCTTTGTGCTGGGACCAGTTTTGTGGTTTTTCCAAGATTTTGAAGAAATGCAAGAAATAAAACCCCAGAGCGCTCTCTCTCTCTGAAGAGTCTGAGTATCCTCTCTCCTCGCCAAGCCTGGTGTGTGATGGGCTGGATGAGCACACCGCTGGCATGCAGAGGAGCCTGCTGCTTGTGGGAGGGTGTGGGGGATGCTGAGAGTGTGACTGCGGCTGAATTGGATCCCTGCATGCTCGGATCGTCCTGGTTTATCTCACGGGTCTTTCTTGTTCCCCATAGGGACCTCCTCCAGCAAGATAGAGACGTGGCTGCAGGACTGCGGGTGAGCTGGCCACAGCTGTGGGGTGCAGGCAGGGTGGCTCTGGGGACGCCCCGTATGGGGTCTGTGGGGGCTCTGGGGGTGTCTCCCCTACCTGCTTGACTCTCTTGTTTGTCCTGCTCGTCAGTGCAGTTATTTATCCTGGGGAAACTCTGGTCCGGCCTTACACTGCGTTTACACCCAACCTTCTGGACGCAGCCACGCAGCATCTCCTCTTCTTGGCAACTCCTCTTGGTTTCCCCAAGTGCAGAGATGTTGTCAGGCCTGATGCCCCCAAATGCAATTCCCGCGGTGCTTTCTGCACCCTTTTGTAATATCACTGCAGCCCACGGAGGCAATGAGGGTTATGGGATGACACGGTGTCTGCCGTGGCCGCCTGACCCGGGAACCCGTGGCTCACGCCTGGCCTTCCTGGAAGTTGCACAAGAGCTGCAACCGCCGAGGCCCGTGCGCATGTGTGTGAGCAAGCGCCAGCCGGACGGCGGCAATCCCCGCACTCCCGCTCGCCCCTGCACAGGAAACGCAGATGGCTTGTGGCCCCGGCTCTGCCACGCTCCAAGCACCTTAACCCGGCACCTCGCCAGCGCAAGAGAGCCGTTCCCATGGCTGGCGTCACACTGTCGCTTCCAGGAAATCCCCACGTGGGCTGGGGCCGGCTTCCCTGCAAGCGCACAACCCTGCTGGTCCGAGAAAGCAGAGCTGAGAGGTGGCTGCAGCATCCTCCCCGGGGCGTCGTGTGGCTACCATGGTGCCACGAGCCAAGTGCAAGAGGCTCCTGGGTCTCCCGAGGGTGTAGGATCTCTGGGAGCATGGGGACGGAGCATCCCCTGGAGCGTCCCATCACAGCTCCCAGGCCCTGTCCCCACGTACGCCCACCTACAAGCCTCCAGCCAACATCTTCTTAGGTCTGTTGTCATCCAGCCTCAGCCTTGTTCCCGTCCCCTCACACAGCCCCCGTCGCCTCGGGCACCCGGTCAGGTCCCAGCACACTCAGGCCTCCCTCCCCACCTCCAGGGATGGGGACAGGTTGCAGCAGGGCTCTGGGGACGGGCAGTGCTGGGGGGGACGTCTGAGTGGGAAATAACTGAGTTCTGCTCTGGGCCCAGGTCATCCGTGGAGATCCTGCCGGAGGAGATGGGCTTGCCGGGCCCCTACGGTACGTAGGCTTTGCACCACACCGGCTCTGCCCTGCGAGGGGCTGGGGTGCCTGGCACTGCTGCAGAATGCGGATGGGGCTGCTCGTGGTGCCTGCACCTCCCCAAAGCCTGCTCAGCTCATGGGCTGTGCACAAGGCGTGCAGGGCTACGGGAAGGAAAACCAGGTCATCTCTGGCTCTCTGGAGTGGACCAAAGCCTGCGGGGTGGTAGCTGATGCTGTCCCTAGCTCCAGAAACGCTCTGGGTTTCTCTGAACCTCTCAAAACTTTGCTCTCTTGCAGGGTGTGGAAGTGATGGGACCAGCTTTGAGGATGATCTGACGCTGGGAGCTGAAGGTACCAACCCCCTCTGGGTGCAGGAGTGGGTCAAGGGTGGTGGACGGCATTTTCTGCAAGAGTCACTGTCACCTCAGGGGCAGAGCAGCCCTGGAGGAATTGCAGGAGCAGGGGACAGACCGGAGCAGACCAGTGGGCATGGGTAGCTTTTCCTCCAGAGCAGTTTCGATGAGACCGTGGCCTGGCTACCTGGGCAGGGCCACCAAGCTCTCCGTCCATCCCGGGCAGCCAGCTCTGGGCTGTGACCACAGGGAACGATGTCTTGCTCCAGAGAGGGCAGTGCATGTGGGACCTGTCCCAGGCACTGCCCAGGGCCCTGCCTGGGCTGTGGAAAAGCTCCATCTCACTCCCTGCCGTCTCTCTGCTTCCTTTTTCCAGCACTTCTGCTACCAAGGAATGACAAGGCCGTGGGCAGGTGAGATTTTGGGTCCCTGGGGGTGCTGGCTGCGGGGCTGAGGGCAGCTGGCTCTCTCTGTCCCCACGCACCCAGAGGCATCCCGCTCTCAGCATCCCAGCCCCAGTATCTTGGCCCCTGCCCTTCGGGCAGTCTGCGTTCCCAGCACAGCCCAGTGTGGCCCAGCTCTGCCACCAAGCTGTGTCCCTTGCACCTTGCAGGGCCCCTGCAGGCCCAGCTGCTCAGCCCCCAGTCATGCCCACCCCCCTGTCCAGTTCCTGTTGCTTCCCGTGGTGGCCTGTGCCCGTGCATGGCTGGGATCTGCCACGGGCTGTAACTGCCTGGTTGCTCTTCATCGCAGAGCTCTGCGGGACAAGCGCCTCAACCTCGGGCACAGCATGGCATCCAGCGTCCTCTCCAGCATCACCAACAAGACCAGCTCCAGGTAGGGCCATGGATGTCCAGGCAGGGCCTGGGGCAGGGAGCGGTGGGCTGCAGGGCAAGACCCCTGCCGTGAGGGGACCCGTGCCCTGGTGCTGAGCTGGTGCTGCCATCTCCACAGCATCACCGAGATCCTGGAGTGGTGGCAGGCAGATGCCGAAGAGATCCTCTACAACCTGGGCTTTGTGCAGAGCGAGCCGGAGGCCATGGCCCGCATCCCGGCACGCTTCTTCTCGGCACCCTCGCAGGCCAGGGGTATCGACTTCCAGCTCTTCCTGAAGGCCCAGGTGCGGCGCATGGAGATGGAGGACCCCTGCCTGATGCTGGCCAGTGAGTGACACACGGGCCCCTGAGTCCCAGCTGTGGGGGCTACCCTAAACCTTGCAGACGGCAGCAGAGGAGTCGGTATGAGGTTGGACGTCAGTGCTTGGCCACCTCCACTGCGTGTCCTGGAAGGGAGCTCGTGTGGGGGGTCTGGATGCATATGAGGCAGCAGGAGATGGTGGTTATCCACCAGGATGGCTGGGTTCTGCCCCAGCTTCTGCTCCTTTGGGATGGCAGGAAAGACACTCCTGTGCCTCAGTTTCCCCATGTGTGAGCCAGGGAGAGCGAGATGTGCCCTGGGAGAGCACGCTGAGCCCACCCCATCCCTGCTGCAGCCCCGCAACAGCCCCTGCCTCCCAGCCTGGGGGTAAGTCCAGGCAAGGGGCACCAGTGACTTCGGCCAGCCCCATTCGCCCGCCAAGCATCCCTCACCCGGCACCATCCCACTGCCCCTCTGACCCTCCTGCCTCCTCCTGGCCCACCAGGTCGGTTCCAGCAGGTCCAGGCCCTGGCTGCAACGGCCGATGCTTTCTTCTGCCTGTACTCCTACGTCTCAAGGACCCCCGTGCAGCGGATCTCGCCCACCCGCCTTGTCTGGGCCTGCCCCGACATCCCCGACATCCGCATCAGCCCCGCCAAGCCCGAGGCCCTGTCGCCCGTGGACCGCCTGAAAAAGGCCGTCTCTAAGATGTGCCTGTACACGTCGCCGCGAGCTGAGGAGAGCCCACGGGGCCCTGGCCGGGGGCACACGGCGCAGGGCAGCCGGCCCAGCAGCCTGGGCAAGGTGGTGCAGGAGGTGCTGGAGCGGGCCAGGGGAGAACGGTTTCGGTTCGACCCAGCTGATATTGAGAGCTTGGAAGGGGCCACCACCGAGATGCCCATGGGGACATCGCAGCACCGGCGTGGAGCAGAGGGACCTTCTTCAGTGTCACCATCCCTGCAGATGGCTCAGGGTGTCCCCACGTGTCCCCAGCATGGCAGCGAGCCTGCCCCACCGTGCTGCAGAGGGGAGCGAGCATCGCCACCACGGCTGGCCCCGCCAGGGACACCGACTGGCACCAAACCGGAACATCTGGAGTGGCCCTGTCCCCATTGCCAGGGGAGCAGTGACAGCCCTACAGCGACAGCTCCTTCGTGGGCCCAGGGGGCTGAGGATGCCCCTTGCCCCTTGGGAGCGGGAAGGTTTGGTGCAGATGACAACCAGACAGACCCTGCACCCACGCAAGGAAATGCCACCTTGTCTCCGAGGCCGGGCTGCGCAGCCTTCCACGCCGGCTGGATGTGGGCCACCCCCGAGCAGCCAGAGGGGCTGGGAACCGAAGGAGACTCTGGCTTTGGCTCCGGCTCCTGGGGGACCTCACCCCGGACGAATGCAGGGTCCCAGCAGTGCCCCCCACGCTGCCCAGGCAAGACCCCAGACCTCTGTGGAGCGTGTTCCCCTTGGTCAGACAAGCCAAGACCTGGAGGCAGACGGGGTCAGCGGAGCAGGAGACGGTCCCCCATGTGCAACCCAAGGGACACTGGATGGAAAGAGGGTGACGTGTCAGGGCTGCAGGCTTCGGTACTGGGGGGCCTCTCACCCCTCCGTCCCAGCTGGGCAGAGACGCGCTCCCATGAGACCGTGGACTCGTTCGAGATGGAAGAGGTGAGTGACAGTGAGGTGATGCCTGGAGATCCCTGGGGCATGGTGTGTGGGACAGGGACAGCTCCCATGCCGTGGGCCGGGAGAACACTCGGCACTGTGCAGACTTGCAGGATGGACCCTGAGGGTGGGAAAAGGGTGTCAGTGGGCGCAGAGAGGAGCAGGCAGCTGGGGAAGGGGTGGAGGGGAGGAGGGGGCTGGGAGTCAGCAGTAGCAGTGCGCAGGGTGTTACATGGGACAGCTTGGCTGGTGGATAATCCAGGGTAAACCGCCACGAGGCAGAAAAGATCTGGAGCAGTAAATGTCCCTGGTGCGTTACTAATGATTCAGGCTTTTAGGATTTGAATGATTTAGAGCTTCAAATGGAGCCTTTTCCAGGAGGGAGCTGGAGCCATGGGCACCTTGTCCTGCTCCTGCACACATGCTCACACACACACACATGCTCACACGCTTATGCATGCACACACAGGCACACTAGTGCGTTCTTGCACACCCACACCCTCAAATGCATACACACACGCACACCTATACGTGCACACTAATGCACCTTTGCACATGCGCACACGTGTACATGCACACATGCATGCGCTCATACACACACACATCCCAGGTTGTCCTTGCAGCCCCCGTCCTGGTACAGCTCCTCACCGAGCCCTGGTGTGTCTCACCTGAAGGTGCTGAGTGCCAGCGAGGATGACGGTGATGCCCATGAGGAAGCAGGCTGTTCCCTCACTCCTTCCATGAGGATCCGGAGAAGTAAGTTGTGAGATACCTCCCTCTGTGCAGGGGCAGAGGTGGCTGTGGGAATCCAGTGGGGAGGTGGGTCATCGGTGGGGCTGGGTCTGATTTGAGCTGCGCTGATCCCAAGAACCCCAAGAGAAGCCTCAGAGCCTCGTCCCTGCAGCTCTGAGGAACAGCAGAGCTGGGACCCCGTGGAGCCATTGGTGGGGTCTTGGTGGCTGGCGAGCAGTGGGTCCAGTGAGGAGGTTCTGGCTCCCAGGATCTGTCTCCACGTTGCTGTCAATCTCTCCCCTCTGCTCCATGCAGCTCCAGTGAGCTTGCTGCTGACACCCGTATCCGGAGCTCGCCCTCCTCCGTGCACTGTGTGCCCTCGTCAGCCCGGGCAGCGCTGGCGTAGGAGCCCTGCTCCTGAGGCCCCTGAGTCGGACCCAACACGGGCTCCTCACGGGCAGCAGTTAGCCCCTGGGACTTTCTGCGCTGCCAGATTTCCAGGCCAGAGTCTGCCCCGTGGTCCCAGCGTGTCCCCGGGGAGCCGAGGGCAGCCCGCCGAGTGCAGCCCCCAGCAACGCCCCGGTGCGTGCCGGGGTGGCCAGGCCAGCCCAGCCGTGCGCCCCGTGCCAGCGAGTGTCCCCCGTGTCCTAGGCTTTATGCTGCATGCCAGCAGCTGCCACTCCGACAGCAGCGGCTTCATGGAGGAGCTGGTGCCCAGCCAGCTGCCCGCAGCCCAGCTCCACGGCACGTCCTGCCCTCCGCTCCCCCGGCCAGCGGCAGATCCGCGCGGGACGGACCCGACGCTGTGAGGCCAAGGTGCTCCTTTGGACTCGGATCGCGCCGGCCGTGACTCCAGCAGCACTAGGAGCCACAGATGGGTCACAGCCTGGTGCAAGGAGGATCCTATCACTGCATTTCAAACACAGAGACCATCCCGACGAGGCAGCCAGCCAGGGGCTGAGCACCGTGTGTACACCCGTGTGTGTGTGTGTGTGTGTGTGTGTGTGCACGTGTATGCACGTGTGTGTGCGCGTGTAGGTGCACCTTCTGGGTGTCTGACACAGCAGACCTTTCGACTCAGGACTTTTGCTCAGATGGCACAAGCATCCCTCCTCCCCCCAGCCTGCCAGGTGGCACAGGGCCACGGCTCGGCGGGTGCCAAGGTGGGATGGGGGGGTCCTTGGCCGAGGCCGGCAGTGTCTCCAGCTGGCACAGCCGTGGCATGTCCTTGGCACGAGAGGAAAGGAGTGGCCATGTCTCCCCTGCCTCGTTTCTCGGGGCCTCACTAGCACTTTGGAAACGGTATGTTACACATGCTGTAGCGCTTGTAACACTAGGATGGGGGGAAGAGCCAACAGCACACTGGAAATAAAGTTCCCGAAGGGATGGTGTCCGTGCCCCTTCCTGGAGCTGGTGGGTGCTCTCCAGGCTGAGGCAGGTGGGATGTGGTGCAGGCACAGCCCTGCTCACCTTGTCTGGAGCATCTGGGATGACAGCAGCCATCACACGTGATGGCTTTCCCAGTAACTTTGCATAGTGTCCCGTCAGCACGAGTCCTTGCAGTGCCCCAAAGGAGCATGATGTGGGGGTCAGGCTGCCTCTGTTCAGCCCTAGGTCTTTCCTGGGGCAGAGGAGCTGGAATCAGGCTCCTGGGTTTCTGTCCAACCCTTTATAGACCTGCTTTACTGTCCCATAGCCATGGGAGGGCTGTGTGCGGCGCTCGGACAGTGTGGAAAGCCGGAGCTGGTGCCCCGAGCACCTTATGGACACGTATGGCCGGGCAGTCGCTGGTGTGCAAGAGAAAAGGGGCACTGAGCTGGGTTTTGGATATGACACTTTAACTCTTTAGAAGTGGAGGCTGCATGGGATCTTTTTGCCTCTTTATCTTCTCTCACCCCTCCTAACTCTCCCTTCTGTTTCCTTATCTGGGTATTTTATGGCTCCAGGCCTGTTCTTCATCTTCCTGTTACCTTATCTTTACAGCTTGTCTGTTCTTCCTCTCCTTGTGATCTGGCCGTTTGAATGAAACTGCACTGCGATGCTCATGCTCCGTAGCAGTGAATGCTGGCTGCTCCCTTAACCCCTCTTCTGCTGTTCCCGCTGGTGCCTTTGCACGTGCTCCTGGTAACACTGTACCCAGGCTGATCTGAGTATTTCTGCTAATGAATTTCAACACTGGGTACCGGGAGCCAAATGCGAGTCAGGACACAGCAGGCAGCTCCTTCGGTTCTGCTTTTTTGGTGACTTTGGCCCCAGGTGATACAGACACTGAGCAGATCTCACGTGAGATGGTCATTCCCAGCTCCCAGCTCTGTGGGGTGGAGGCTGTGGGACGACTGGGTGGCCCACAACCTCCCCCAACCTGGCTCTCTACAGCTGAGATACTGTCCCCATCCTGGGTGCTTTCAGTGTCCCCCAAAGTGGGGTGATGTTGGGGTGCTCAGCACCTCCCACGGCCAACCCCAAAGCCCAGTTCCCAGTGCAGGATCCCCTTCTTCTCCCCTGCACTGCTGGAGACTCTCCCGAGCTCTCCGCTGGAGGAAAACCCCTTCTCATCCTGGGCCACTTCTCCACGCCCCTGGGCACTGCCCGTCCCTGCATTGCACGGGGTGCACGGCCCCCTCCATCACACCCACAGCACAGGACCGGCCACGCTGTGCCCCCAGCTCACTGTCCCCTTGTATGCCTCTCCGGGGACCCAGCCAGCATCACCCCACGTCCCTGCCGGGCACCAGTCCTGCTCCCGGCCAGGGGCCAGGCTGCCCGCCGGCACCAGGTCACCCCAGGACAGTGCTGCCTGGGGAAGAAGCACCCTGCGAGTTGTCTGTGAGCTCCCTGCAAACGGTCTGTGACCCTCTGCTTTTGGATGCCTTGTGGTGGGAGGATGGAGGGCAAGGGCCCCAGGGTGCTCAAATTAATGAAAACGGAAAGTCCTGGTGGATAAATAACCCCCAGGACTTCCCAGTGGAGGGCAGCCAAAGAAAGGATTAGCCTGGATTATCCACGCAGTTCCTGCAGCAAGTCTGACTTCAGCAGCCGATCCTGACCGTGCCATGGGTTCCCCCGGTGCCAGCCAGCTGTGCAGGGACCGTATCCAACCTGCCAGGGCTGCTTTGTGCTGGCCGGGGCCGCCCAGGGCTGCAATTTCTCCGTCTCTCCAGTGTCTGCAGTGGGGTCTGCAAGGGGCACTCCAGACCCGGAGGCTTCTGCCGGCCGGCTGTGGCATCTGGCTGTGCAATCAGGCTGGGGTCTCTGCAGCGATCCCGTGCACCGTCCCACCCCCCACACTCTGCCTGCACCTGATTCGTCAGATGAGCAGAGCAATAACCTTCGCCAGCTCCTTCTGTTTGGATCTGGCTTTGCTGAGCAGGTTCTGGATGTGGCTGTGTGAATTCTCCTAAGAAAGTCTTGGAGAAGCATGGCTGGAGCTTGGGGTTATCCGTTCCGGGGGACATCAAAGGCCAGCTTTGTCCCAGCAGTGCCTGCAGAAGCTGACCAGACGGTGCACTGAGCTGGGGCTTGGTTCCCTCAGGGCCACCCACCATCTCTGCACACCTCCGGAGCAGAAAGCTGTGCTCTCCTCCCACCTGGGCCACCTGGGAGGGCAGAGCCCTCTGGGATGCCCTGGGTTCTTCATCCTCACTAACTAATTTTGTCTGGTTCCTAAGGGACTGTCCCCATCTTACACTGCAGCCTGATTTTCCAGGGAAATATTAACCCCCTGGAAACAGTCATTCCTGTTCCCCCCACAACACTTCCCCAGCATTTGTCAGATCAGACTGGGGCCAGGCTGAAAACCTGAGCACCAAATTGAAGATCCTTTGGGAACTAGTTGGCAACGGGGATGGGGCAAAAGACATGTAGTAACATCTTAATTCAGCTTTGCTGCAGGCTCCAGTAAAATTGGAACCTCTGTTTCACTAAATTTCATGTAAATGTTGAAGCCCTTGGTGCTTTAGAGACCTGAGCCTGGAGTTTTTAGGCTGATGTACTGATCTGATGAATTAGCCTAGCAGGATGGAATATATTGTAAGTGATATATCTTAAAAATGAATAGTCATACTTATACCTTAGTGATAATATAGAAGCATTAGTGAGAAAGGATCTCGGGGGGGGGGGGGTCTGCTGTCCAAACGCTGTCTTGGAGCAGGACTGTCACCAGCACCCTCCGTGTCTCCTCATAGTCCCCTCAGTCAGTTCTCAAGGACGCACAGACGTATGGGAGCATCACACAGCCATGCCCACTCCAGCCTTACACACATGATCTGCAACCTCTTCACACTGGATATTTTAAGATTTTTATAATCGAGCCAGAATCCCAGCTGCGACCTGTGTTTGCTCAGCTCCGCTCGGGGGTTTGTTGGCTTCAAACAGCAACGTGCATCCGGGTGCCTGAAATCCCACCCCCGGGCAGAGTTAGGGATGCTCCGAGATTAGTCTCTCGCTCCCGTTCCCATAGAGGGTGAAGAGATCTGAGTGTGTGACCCCGGCCCCCTCCCAGGGTGCCCCAGCCTGTGGTGATGGCTACAAGCTGAAAAACTTAATCTCAAGGCAAACAGGGTGACACAAATCCTCCTTCGGGCCCTAGGCAGGACAAATTAATGGAAAATACGAAGAATTCACGCTCTGTCTCTGAACCTGAGCCACGACAAAGGCTGTGTCTGATGTTCCATAGGCCAGACAGCATCCCAGGGTAGACTGGGAGCCATGCCTGGGAACAGGAATGGCGAGAGATTTAAGGGTGAAAGTGGATAGATATACTCTTATCTCAGTTCCTGGCATGTTAGGCTCTCACAAACAGGCTGTGTAATCCTAGGGACCCTGTCTGAGTGGGGACAATGTGATTTTGCAGGTTTTAGACTGAAAAAAGACCAGAGATTGTGCAGAGAAGAGTCACAATATTCATTTAAAATCTGGAATAAACAACCTGCAGCCAGGCACAAAAAGAACTTTGTGCTTTTGCTCACGTTAAGGATGGAGAAATGATTTGGTTGTGCTGTAGGAATACCTTTCCCCAGAGAACAGAGAGCTATTTGGTGTGGCAGAGGAAGAGAACAAGAACTACAAGCATGGACCATATAAAAGCACATCTGGAAAGGGCTTGCTAAAGCACCTGATCCACCTGCCCATCCAGGCACGATCCAGCCTGCCTGAGCATCTCCTGGAGCAAACATGTCTACGTATCTTGGGTATCATCCCAGACAGCCTGAGCTGAGGACCTGCTGTCATTACCTCTAAAAAGTTTTCCCTAAAGTTGTATCTAAATTGTTTTCCTGCAGTTGAAGTCAAGGCACATAGACTAGAGGTCTAAAATCACTGAGATGAATCCCTACCTGTATGCCCAGGGGCTGCACAGTGAGTGCTGTCTGTGTCTGCATCCGAGCAGGTCACGCTAGGCTGCCTTTATCCTTGCACGATGCTAGCATGAAGTTCATCCCAACCCCAGTACGTGTCTAATACAGGTCTGACGAACCAGGCTGTAGAGGCATCTCATTTCCCCAGTGTCAGAGTGAGACAAGCTCAGATGGGATGCCTGCCTTGCAGCTGTCTGGAGAAACATGACATGAATCCCCCCCCTCCTTGGCTCACGTATCGTTCCAGGAGAGTGTTTGTTTGTTAAGCAGCGTGGGGAGATTATTCATCCACATGTTTGCAATTCACAGCAACCTTCACTCTTTCCTGCAGAGCTATTGCCGCCCCTCTTTCATCTGTATAGCTCATTTTTCCTCCCCATGCTCCAGCCCCTACCCTTGTCCTCACTGCATCAAACCGTGTTCGGCTCAGTGATCACTTCAGTCAGTGAAGATATTCTGAGCTCAGAGTGTGTCTCAAAACGTATGCGGACTCTCTCAAGGAGTGGGGGAGACTCTCTGTTCCACTCATCACTGAAACACGGAGAAGGAGTTAGGTTTGGAGAGGGCCCGGGTGGCCCCATGAGGATGCACCCGCAGCACCCCTGTCCAGCTGCGACCTGCTGAGCTGCAGCCAGCTTCCCAGGCAGGTCCATCCTACACTCGGTTTATCTGCACCACGTTTCCCTGATTTCAGAGGCTGCGTGTGAGTCAGTGTGAACAGCCCAGCGCAATCTTCACCGCTTCCTCCTCTGCACAAGGCCTGTTGCTGTCAGAGACAGAAACTGGGTTGGCTTTGCACTGTCCCTTCTTGCCAAACCTTCGCTGGCTCTCGCACATCCCCTTGCTGCCTCTCACTTGCCAAGTGGCAAGAAATAAAATGACCTTTGTTCATGCTGCGGAGCAGAAACAAGCTCCACAACCACCCAGAAAAGGTCTGTGGCTTGGAGTGTTGTAAATAAGTCCAAATGCTTTTCTGCAAGACAGTTTGGTCAGACAGTAAAACATACACGCAGCTTACAGCCTCCCTGCTATGTGCCCGGAGAGGCTGTGAAGTGAGTGGAGGGATGCAGAGTGGATGGAGGCCTAAGGAGTGGACTTGTGGACTGTGCTGGGGGGCCGTGAAGGTTACTGGGGTGTTACGGAGTGGATGGTGGGGTTACAGAGAGCGTGGAGTGACTATGAGGTACTGGGGAGTATGGGGTGTACTGGGGAGTTATGGAGTGGGAACTATGGAGTTTACTGGGGAGCAGCTGGACAAGGTTATTTGCATCTGGTGGTGGACAAGAAGTTGACTGGAAGATCTAAGGGTCACCTCTGGCCTTGACATCTCTACATCCATGAAGACGCTGGCATCATTTCTCGAGAGCTGTATGAGCCCCAGCTCCCAGGCAGAGGACTCGACCAAGGCAAGGAAGCGGTCAGGTGTGTGCAGAGCCAGACTGCAGCGGCTTCCCTGCAGCCTGCCAGGGATTTGAGACTCTCAGGAATTGCTCCTACAAGCAGGGCTCCCACGGGGGTCTGGGAGACCCGTGTCGGGGAGGGTAAGGCCCTACCCTGCTTAGGGCACAGCTGGGGGATAGAGCCGCTGGAATGGCAGGAGCACCGTGGGGATGAGGCAGCCTGTTCTAGTGTGTTTGGGGCTGGTAGCAGGGGCCAGATTTGCTCCCCAGAGGAGCCGAATCCAGGGTAACCCTCCCCCTGGCTTGGTGCCCAGGCAGACACATCTTCCCACAGCTGGAAACTCTCTGTTAATGTGACCATGCGTCCCCAGGCCCTCCCAGCTCTCGCTGATTGGTGCCTGCTGGCTTCATAAGGACATAGACCACAGCCTGGGCTCAGCATCTCTCGTTTCTGGCTGTGGCTCATGTCTGAAGTCCTCAGCTCAGGGATGAAGAAGCTTTGGGTTGTGCTGGTCCTGGCAGGGCTTACCTGCAGCCTGGTTGCTGGGCACGAGTAGGGCGGGTCCCCAGGAGGGACATGGGGTGGCACTGGGGTGGGCCCTGGTATGGCGAAGGAGAGGCCCAGGCAGTCTGTGCGCTTACACCGAGGGGTTGGGTGCAGAGCCTGGCTGGTTTCTCTGTTGCGTGCATGATGGAGGGGATGCCGTGCACCTTGGGCAGCGTGGGGATGGGCCCTGCCCCGGTGCATGGGGTGAGAAGGGGCTGTCCCCCAACAGAGAGCTTAGGAAGGACTTCCTGCACTAGGAACCTGGCTCTGGGATGAGAAACTGGGGGCTGTTCCTGGGAGGGGCCAAGGATCCCAAGGTCACCACTGCTTTGCTGGCTGTTGAAGGCCCCCAGCACCTCTGCAGGCCCTTACCGGGCCCCCAAACAAATCCTTGCCCCATCAAGCTCTCCTTCATCCTTTCCCTGTCCTCAGTCTTCTGCTCTCCTGCCCACTTTTGAGCTGGTCCACCCCCATGCCTCTTCATATGCAGCCTGGTTTTAGCAAGCTGACAGGCTTACAGGAGGAACTTGGAGAAACTGGCAGATCCTCCCCAGTCGTCCTGAGACTCTGCCCAGGTTTGCAATGCCACTTTCCTTCCACCTGCAGTTGCCGTTGATGAGACACTTCCCACAGGTTCTGGTGAGTTGGGGATCCCCTGTACTGATCCTCTTCTCCAGGTGTTCTGGTGGCTGGGCTGCAAGGCAGAGGTTCTGCCTGGGAGGACGGGAGCTTGCACCCCCTTGGGTTCTCTCTTGTTCTGAAGGTCGGCTTGCTCCTAGCAGGCGAGTCATGCTCCTGTATCTCACTTTTCCCTCCAAAGCATGGGGCAGGCAGGCAGGGGTCACGGACTCGTGGAGCACAGACCATGGTAACATGAACCCATCACTACTACGGCTGCGCTTGAGCCCCCCAGGGATGAGGCAGTGCTGATCTTTACACCACCCAGGTGGGACTGAGGCACAGGCAGGCTGTGGGACTGTCCCCAGCTGACACATGCGCTGCTACTGAGCTCCTTGAACTTGGCCCTGGGCAGGGCGTCTGCACCAGGGCAAGATGTGCCAGGCATCAGGGCAACGGCTTTTGTGAGTGGAAGGGATCGTGGAGGGGGACCCAAGGAGACTTTAGCTGCACTTTTGGGAGCTCAGGTAACACCATTTCTTTCTACAGATGCTGATGTAAGGGGCAGGGCTTCAGAAGGAGCCTTGGTGGATGCTGCTGACCTGGTGGAAAGCGTTCTGAGATCTGTGGGTGATACCCTAGCTGAGACGGTGCGGCTGCTGTTTGGGGTAAAGAAACGTGAGTGGGGAAGGTGGACAGGAACAGGGGACAGGAGGGCTTTGACATGGGGGTTCAGACCTCCAGCAGGGACTGTGCTGCAGTGGTAAGAGGTATCTCCAGCTACTTCTGACTATTCCACACTGGGTGATGGTGGGAGACATGGTGGAGGAAAAGGGGGGCTGTGGGAGACGTGAACCATGATGTTGGGAGCCAGCTGGATATTCCTGTGAGGGACGAAATGCTTGCCATAGGGCAGCCGTGGGGTGGTCGGGGACTGTGCCAGGTCTCACCTCTTCTGTGTTTTTTCCTTTCAGAAGGATAAGAACGACCAGCACAGTAAGTATCTTCCTTTCCAAGGTAACCTCCCCGGGGATCCCAGGGCCTTGGGGTTGGGTGGAGGGATGTTCTGGAGATTGGGAATCCCGGCCCAGGCTGAGCTCTGGGTGCTGGTGTGTCTGAGATGTTTCCACCAAGGGATGGGGTTTTGTTGCCCGTGATGCCCTGCTCTTTCTCTGCTCCTGCCCCAAGAACCAAGCACCCAAACCTCCCCACAATTCCACACCAGGGTCCTCAGAGGCCGTACATGTAATGGCAGTTTGTCTGGGGCCAGAGCTGGGCTGGGAGGGCTGACTCAGAGCAAGGTTGGGGCAACCTATGGGACCCCCTCCATGGTGCCACTCAGAACCGTTCTTGGGGCTGGCTGTGCAGCCCTGTGTTGTGAATGTGCTGCACAGGGATCAGGAAACCTCCTGCTCCCCCTTCCAGGCATCCTGTGGCATCCCTGCCCCTGCACATCCGTTGCTGCAGCTCCCTGATGCTGGATCTCATTGAATCCCAGATGCTGCCTGTGACACCAGCTCCTCCTGTGGCTCTTCTTGCACGGGACCCATTCTGCACGCGCGTCATCCACGGCCAAAGCTACCAATAAAGCAAAACTCAAATAGCTGCCTGTCCTGTCCTTCCTGGTGCTTGTCTGGCTGTGATCTGTGACCTGTGTCCCCCCGTACCATTCCTGACTGCTGTGACACATGGGAAAAGGACTCAGAGTTAGGGTTGAACAAGTCCCCTAAATCCTCAGTTTTCTAAATGTGGCTTATAGCTTCCCCAGGATATAGTTTTTGTGTGTGTGTATGCGGGGGTTTGCATGGGCATGTAATACAGGTGTGTGTGAGTGTACAACAAATGCATGTGTGCACATGTGAACGCACATGTTCCTGCACGAGTACATGTGTGTACACATGTGTGTGCATGTGTATCCTCATTCCTGTGGGTGTGTGCACACGCATGTGCACATGCATGTGGGCTGGCACTGGTTTCCAGACAGCTAGGGAGCACGCTGGGATGTAAGGCACACCAGCCCAGCTTTGACAGACCCCATTCCAGGGCTGCCCCACTCCAGAGACCCACGTGGGTCAGCCTCCACTGACTGCAGCTCCCACGTCACAGGTCGCAGGAGCCTCCCATGAGCTGTGCCCTCTCCTGTTCTGTATTTTAAGGGCTCGCTTTTGCTGTATGCCGCCCTGCACTCTTGCAGTCAGGAACCCTTCTCTACTGTATGATGTGCTCCTCAGACAGAGAAAACCAGCGTGGGCAGGACTCAAATGGACATGTCCCCTGAGCTAGGGTCTGCATTCCCTCGATAGATAGGCCTAGTCCATGGTGTGGTCCAGCTGCCAAACGGAGGTGCCTGTTTTAGACCAACCAAACCTCCCCCCAGCTCTGCTGCCCAGCCAAGGACTCGATTCCAGTGCCCGTGTGGGGTGGCTGGTACCAGCTGAGACCCAGAGCTCCTCTGGCTGCTGCTCTGGAGGGAAAACGCCACCCTGCGTCACATCTGCGGCACGTGTAGATGCCTTGGATACTGCAGGGATCTCAAACAGCCCTGCGAGCATGTGGGTCTGCACCAGCTCTAGCGGGGGGGCAGACAATAGCTTCCATGGCTACACCTACGTATCGCTAAATGAAGGCATCAGTTGGGAACTGATCTTCCCCCAGGTACCAGATAAACGCTTTTCAGGCCTGAGGAGAAGGAAGGGATTGGGAGGAGGGAGGCTTACACCCTATGCTTTGGGGCCTCCGCATAGTGTTGTCTCCCTCCTGTGCGTGATGGTCCTAGGACACCTATCAACTCTGTAGTCGCATGGTCTGCAGTCCTCGTCTGGCATGGAAACCACCCCACTGCTTTCCAAACCCCCTGGGACTCCGCCAGCTCCAGGGCCTCGGCTGCATCCAGCTGCATCCAGCTGTGCCTTTGGGGCCAGGGCAGAGAGCTGAGCACCAAACGGAGACCATGACACCAGCCAAAAGTCGCTGGCAGGCAGATTGCGCAGAACTTCCCCCGGCCCAGCTGTAGGAATGTTGGTGCTTTGCATGCACAGACTTGGGTGGGGAACAGTGACACAGAGGGGACAGGGGACCTCCTTGGGGCCATGCACTCCTGGAGGGGTCTTTGTCCACCAGTTCTGTCTTGCTCTGCGCAACAAAATCCAGCTCCAAATTGCTTACCCAATATGCCTCAGAAACTGGTCTCTGCAGTGGGACCACAGCATCCTGTCCTGCAAGGACAGACCCCAAGAGCCAAACCTACAAAGTCTCTGTGGCCCCAACCTCTTGGTCACCTTACAGAGCTCGGATGCCAGATGCTGTGCCCAGGACCTCCTCCATCCTCACGATCCACTGATTGGGTGGCTTTCTTGAGAGCAGGGGTCCAGCAGTACTCAGGATGCCACAGGCCACTTCCATCCTTTGCAGGACTCTCCAACACCACAGCACAGCCCCTGGAGTGACCCACTGGGATCTGAGTGTTCAGAGGAGGTTTGGGGCAAAGGATGAACACAGGACATGAGGAACAGGTTGACATGTGCTCCCCTCTGGCTTTGATCTGTGGGTTTGGACTACTCTCCTTCTCTGCTTGCTTGGGGAGCCTGTCTGTCCATCCCCAGCAGACAGAGACGGGCTCTCAGAAAATCCCTGGAAAAGTGGAAGACACTTGAGGCTGTGCTGGTGAATGAAGAAAAAGCTTGGAGCACAGCTTCTCCCTAAAGCTCAAACATGGATATCTTGTGTCACCCTGGAGGGGATCTTGGCCTTGATCCTGCATTTACTCAGCTCCGCTCGGGGCATTGTTAGCTTCAAGCAATAACGTGCAACTGAGTGCCTGAAAACCCACCATGTGAGATGATGCTGTCATGCCAGGGGCAGATTCAGGAATAGCTGGGATTATTCAGTCTCCGGTTTCTGCAGAGGATGAGGAGATCTGAGTGCACAACCCCAGCTCCCTTCCCAGGCATCCCTTGCTGCAAGTCTCTGGCCCCAGTTCAGCTCCTGAAGCAATAGTTCCTCCTCAGGAACCCCTGTCCCAGCAGCCACATCCAGTAGGGCATTGACCCCAAATGAGGCCCAGCTGGACCAGAAGCGGGGCACTGGCCTCTGTTCTGGAAGGATCCCCTGGAAAGGAGGATTAAAAAGTGTCTGTGTGGAGGACCCACTGCACCCCAGGGTGTCAGGTAGCTCTAGCCCCTGGGGTCAGACTCGTTCCTGGAGTCTGCAGGCCTAATTCAGTGTCATCCTGTCCCTGCCACCGTGCCAGAGTCCCCTAGTTCCTGGGGCTCTTCCCACCCCTTTCTGATCGGCACCCGCTCCCTTCATAAGGCAGCGAGAAGTGGGGACAGTGCAGGGCCTCTCTCAAGGTCCCCATGGCTGTGTCCAGCTGAGCCTCCCCCTCTCTGGCTCAGGGTCGACGAAGCTTTGGGGTGTCCTGGTGCTGGCGGGGCTGGTTGGCAGCCGGGTCGCTGGGTGTGAGTAAGGCGGGTGCCCAGCAGGGACAGGGAATGATGCTGGGCAGCTGGGGGATGTGCATGGGGCAGGCTGCCCACCCCTTCCTGCTCCTCCTCGATCCCTGCTGACTGACCTCCCAGCCCCTGGCATGGTCTGGGATCCCCCTTGCACTTCCAGCTTGCAGCCATATCTGGCATCTTCTGTTCTCCTTACGGCTAATGGCTTTCACTCATTTCCCTTTGCTTGCTAGTCATGTTCCCTGGGGATCCCTGGCCTGTCGGAGACATACATGCAGAGGATCGTGCCCTCACCCACCCTCCCCTTAATGCTGGCCCATTTGCTTTCCCGTTACAGTACCTGTGCCTGACCCTGCCTCTCCACCAGCTCTTGTAAGTACTTGTGCATGATCCATGGCTCTGTGTTCAGCTGTTCCCATGCATGCTGCTGGTGAAGGGGTGTTGGGAAGGAGGGATGAGACATAGGTATATTAAAGACTTCATTGCCTGTATCTGATGCACTGGTGAAATCCACCCTGAGCTTCCACTTCCAAGGCAGCGGGTCAGGGCTCACCAGGTGGGGGTAAACACCATTCCTGGGGGATCCTCGATCTGGGGTTAGCTTGCCCAAGGCTGTGGTGCAAATAGGGCTTACAGCCTTTGGCTCCCACCAAGACCGTCACAGACAGAGGTGAAAAATGCTCTAAGGTCCTTAAACCAAAGCCAGTTGCCTCCCAGGTCTGGGTGCTGGCTGGGACCACGTTGGGGTAGTTACTGGCAGGAGTCTGGCTGTTTGCCCAGGGACTGTGCAGCTCATTCCTGCCCATGAAGGGATGCTGGGATGGGGGAAGCTGGGAACAGGGGTGTGGGGTGCAGGCTTTGGGGTGCTGGTGCTGAGAGAGTCCAGCATTGGCTCTGACGCAGGGCCAGTGCCTTGGCATTGGGGAGTGGCCTCGGGGCAGTCCCAGATCGGGGACAGTGCCTGTGGCTCAGCTAAATTTGGCTCCTGGGATTTGCTGGGTGTCTTGGCCAGGCAGAGGGATACCACTGAACCCAGACTTGTTCCTGTTCCAGCAGTTTCCCAGCTGATGTCTTCTGCCAGCTCTGGTAAGTGTCCTCGCTTGGAGAGCCTGGTGGTGGGTCTCCATGTTGTGCTACCCAGCAGCATCCCAACCTTTGCATCCACGGCCCAGAAGTAAAGGGACCCCCCCCCCCCCCGATGGTCTTTCCTCTCCTGTTCCAGCCTCCACTGCTCTTGACCTGATGCCTCCCATCAGCTTGGGTGAGTCCGGGGAACCTGTGCTTGACTTCCTGGGAGGCAGGAGAAATGGTCCAGCAATGATGCAGCTTGCACCATGTGTGGGAGGGTCTCCAGGGGCTGTGGCCTGTGGAAAACTGACACCTCACAGAGTTGTCCTTTCCTAGCAGGCAGCTCTCCTCTTCCCACTGCTGGCTTGGGCGCTCATAAGTCATGTTGCCTGTATGTTTTGTGTTGGATGTGGAAGCGAGGACCAGAGTCTGGGACTCCAGGCTCCTTCTGTCTGGTCTGAGCCTGGAGCCTCAAGAGCTTTGCCTTCCCTGCTGTGGGGAATGTGTCTGTTCAGATGGGGGGGTCACCCACACTCGTTTGAGGGGGTGTGAGGAGGGCAGGAGTGCGTCAGAGCAAAGGTACAGCCAGGCCGGTTCCTGTCTGAGCCAGAAGCGCTGCGTGATGTGACTCAAATTCCTGCAGAGCCAGGCACCGGGACCCAAAGCATCGTGGCCTCTCCAGCTACCTGTAAGTTGAGATCTCAGGCCTGAAAAGACCCCGAAGCACCATCAAATTCATCACCAGGCATGATCGTAGCTATTCCTGACACAGACGTGCCTCCCTCATCCTCACAACCCCACAGTGATGGACACCCACCCCGCTGTTGATTTGTCCCCTGGCCAGCCTGGCTCTCTTTTGCTGCATCTCAGCCCATCTTCTCATCCTGCCTCTGCCAGGGGAAGTTTTTTTTTCTCTGCTGCCTTACTCAAGCTTATCAGACACCTGTGGACTGTTGCTTTGCCCTGGTCCCTCTCCGTACAGACAGGTTTATTTGCAGTATTGGTTCAGGATACAGTAACAGACGCTGAGACTAGCAGTTTAAGGCTGACTAGTTTACTGTGAAATTACAGAAAAATTACAAAGGCAAACAAATATTATTACGAAACTAGTCAAAACAACAATAAAACCAACTATCCAGTAATATACCGAGCTAGGGTTAATATTTGGGTGTGCAAGTATTTACAAACCCACAAAAACTAGGCAAGCTTGCGGAGCATGGTTTCTTTGGGGGAGCGACTCGGACCAGCCAAGGGGCTCAAGGAATTTCACATTCCCCAGTCGGATCAGACCCTTTTATTCCCTGAGTCACATAAGCACAATCTAGACTCCACAGCCCATTTTATCACCTTGTTACATCCTTCGGGTGTTTTCCCTCCTGGGGCTTTACAACTTTTTGTGCTTATGGTCCTTTGACACCTTTTGGTTATCAGGTGGTTACTTGGTGTGGGGGGGTGCCAGAAGGGTGATTACAGCATGTGGCAATACTAGTCTAGAGCTGCCTTACACTCTCACCTAGATAAGAAGCTGCAGTTCTTTAATTTTCCTTGCTGGTCCCATTTTCAGCCCTCTGAGTGCTTTTGAAGGTCTTTTGTGGAGTGCTGTGGTTTGGGTTCGTTTGGTGCCCCTGGGGGTGGGAGTGGGTGAGGATGGATCCAGATAGGTCTGTCATTCAGAGACCAGCCATCGAATGAGATTTCTTTCTTAAGTGGGCGACTCTTCTTCCCCAGGCCAGGCTCTGATGGTGACACAGGTAAGTGTCTCTCCACGGACACACTGCTGCTGTCTGACATCCCCAGACTCAGCCTGGACATCAGGTTCAGCTCTAGGGAGGAATTATTCCCAGGGCACTTCCCAGAGGCGGCAGTGAGGCTTCCTCCCCAAACGGTGCAGAGCACAGCCCTGGTGGGTCCGTCTGGCAACGTCTCATTTCATCTTTTCCTGTCCATTGCAGGACTTGGGCAACGGGATGCCGTGAGCTCTCTGGGTCTCACCCCACATGCCCATTTCGGGTTGTTTGGCTTGAGACATCCGTCCTCGAGCACATAATTCTGCCTGCTGGAGAGGGCGACGGAGAAACCCTGGCTGTGACACAGGAGGCCGGACTAGAAGTGCAGCTGAAACCTTCCTGGCTCGGCCCTGGAGGTCTGAGCACACATTGCTCACATCTGGCTTGGGGCCTGCTCTTGAACTGACACCTTCGGCTTCTTCTGTTAAGGTTGTCCTTTCCTTGGACCGTGTGTCTCTGCGGTGGGAGATGAGTGCTTCGGGGTGAGTGTAGTAGGTCTGCTTTGGAGAGCTGGGACACCGTGTCCCTGTCTCCACTCCGAACTGGGCAGAAGGGCGATTTCAGCATGCGGCTCAACCATTTCAGTGCAGAGTCCAGTATGGATCAGGCCAGGCCAGTACATCCTCCCTGGGGTCTTGTGAGAGGCATCAAGTCTCCTCCTTAGCTGCAGCCCTGGGAGAGAGGAGGGAGGTGCGTGGAGGTGTGAATGTGACACTTGTTTCTTCACACAGGTGACAATGCGGATGGAGACGGCAGGGGATTGCTTGTTGCATTTTCCCATCTCATTGCAAAAGCCATTCACTTAGCGTGTTGCAAGCACCAAAAGGTGTTTGGGCTGCTGTTTGGTTGAAAGACGATGAGGGTGGGAGTGGGCAGGGGAAGGGAAGGCGTCTCCCACCCCTGCAGCGACATCCGCCGCTCGCCGATGTTGAGTCCCAGACAGTGATCTTGATGCCGGCTCCTCTCGCAGCGGCTTTGAGCCTACCCAGCATCTCTGCAGACTGCGGAGCGGACCCCACCGACATCCGCCCCACTGCAGCATCTGACCAACGCCACATTCAAAATAAAGTCCAAACCATAGAGCTGAGCCTGCCGCCTGCGTGGTTTGTGGCCGCCCTCGCGTGGAGGACTGGGAGTGGGCTGAGGTGTCAAAGTCTCAAATTTGACTCCCTGCTCTGCCAAAAACATGCCTGTCTCAGGGCTGGGAGATGCCTGGTTGCTATGGCAATGAGGATGATGCTGGCAGCTCCGTGGGAAGCTCTTAATCTTCCTGGGGATGGGGGAGGAAAGGCTCCGTGTCTTTTCAGAGTTGCGTACTGCTCTTGAGAGACACAGCTCTGTCCTAGCATGACGGGACGGCAAGTCGGAAGTGGCCATAAGAAGGGCTCAGCTCCTAGGAGGGCTCTGTGAGACGAATCTGTTAGTTATAACCCCAAATCCACATGCAACTAGGGAATGCTTCCATGTAGATAACCAGTGGTTTGTGGTTGTCCCAGCTTGGGACACCCAGTGAAAAGAGCCTCATCAACTTGTTTGGTTTTGCCTCAACTTGAGGGGTGGCAACTATGCACTGGACAAAATTTGCTGGTTCTCCATGACTGGCTCATCTCAAAGTCTTTTGTTCACTGGTGGTAGGATCCTATAAGATCAGCTCGTGCCAATGATTGATTTTTCTCTATAGCAAACTCCGTCAAGCAAAAAATACAATCTCCTGATAAATCAGGCGGTAGCAGACAAATATCTCGTCCCCACTCAAATAGCAGCCTCCTACTCCCCTGAGCTGGTGGATACTCCTCTAGCTGAGAAGTATTGTGTGCTGTGTCTGGGAAAGGCCAGCCTGGAAGCACAGGAGCTTTTGGAAAAGGAAGATGCAGTTTCTGCTACATTTCTGTTCACTGTTTCTCAGAAGCCACTGCTGGAGTGCCTGCTCCTGAATCAGGACCGTTTGTGCGTCCTGCACTGTGCTGGGTCTTTTCCAGATTTGGGTGTAAAAGGCTTGTTTGTACCTGGAAGCTTCAGCTCTGGCGATGGGCCAAAGTGGCCCAGTGTGATCCCAAGTCCCTCAGTGCTTCGGTGACAGCTCATCTCCCCAGGGCTCCAGCCACACCTGGACGAGCTCCAGGGAAATGGAGGTATGACCAACACGTCCAGGGCTGCTATGGTGCTGGGGTAGGTTTGGGGACATCCTCACCGTCACCTCCCTGTCAGTATTTCTGGGCAATTTTCCAAGTATGTTTAGCATTTCTGCACACTTGGACCCACTTTTGTGGGGGGAAAGGTGTGTTGTTCAATCATATAGGCGCTCTCATACATAAAGACCACCTCTTAGCGGGCCAAGGCAAGCATAACACATCTATAGCACATCTTCAGTGACAACTGCAGTGTCCGCAGAAGAACTCACCGCCTCCAATTTACCATTATAAGTGAGCTAAATCTCGTTTTAAAAAACATCTATTTTTTCCTGCGAAAATACCCTGTGACAAGGGAAAACGCTCTGTGAGGGGCTGTGGAGTCCTGTGAAATGACGATGTTGCTGTGCAGTGCAGAGCTCTGTGCTGCCAGTCTTCACAGAGTGGGATGTCCTCTGGGAGATGACACAAGTTATTCCTGACAGCTCCTCTTCGAGTAATTGTTCCCTGAGGTGGGTTATTGTGTTATTAGCGATGGATTTGCTCAGGATGGAGTGGAGTTTAAATTAGACTCTGGCTGACAGAGCCCTCGTGTTTTTGTGCTGGGCGGTGTAATCCGGCGTGAAAGGATTGCCCACGTTTGCATATTGCACAAAGGAGCGTGCTTGCAAAAGGCAACGCATTGTCCCCAAAGCTTGAGATTTGACCTTAGAAAGGGAGCCATTTTCAGCAAAGCTGAGCACAAAACCTCTGAATGAGGATGCTCGGAGCAGACAGTGCGACTGTACAACAGGCATCACTGCAGCACGGGGGCCAGGGCCTCTCGGTGGAGGGGCCAAGGAAGCCTGGGGAGTGCAAGGTGATGGGGCTGTGAGGTCCAGGTAGGCACGGCTGGTGGCATGGGCACTGCAGGGCCATGCAGGGCCTGGCACGCTCCTAG
Source organism: Dromaius novaehollandiae (assembly GCF_036370855.1). Lineage (NCBI taxonomy): Eukaryota > Metazoa > Chordata > Aves > Casuariiformes > Dromaiidae > Dromaius > Dromaius novaehollandiae. Next base: position 2,730,097 of record NC_088125.1, on the reverse strand, counting down.
TAACAGGCAGACAGAGCAAAATCTGGGGATGCAGGTTCCTGGATGGATGTTGCAGCCTGTGAGCTGGTGGCCCCAAAAGACTCCAAGGTCCTTCCCCAGTATCCCAGTGCCTGGGTTGGGTAGGACGTGTGGGGGTTACTGGAGGTGTGTGTCAACCACCATCCATCAGTGGAGAGTCTAGGAGCCACATCTCCACCTCCAAGGCCAGTGCTCTAGCCACTAGGCCTCGGTGCACCAGTCTCTCCCGTTTACCTTATTTTAATTAAACCCAAGGCAGAATGAGCAAGACTAGCACAGTCTGAGCACACCCAGCAATTTGAGCACTACAGAACAATGAGGCTTCAAGGCATCTCTTTTTCTGCTTCCCAAGCAGTGGTAGGCGGGAGATGGTATGGACATAGTCCAGCAAAGGCAGAGCCCCAGGGCATGGGTAGCAGAGGGTCTTTGGATCTCAGGCGTTTCAGGGGTCAGACAGATGAGATCAGGAGAAGGTGCAGTGACCCGGGACATCCTCTGTTGCTCTGGTCCTCCAGTAAGGATGGAACAGACCTGGATATGGTTTTCAAGCCGTGATAAGTATAGTCAGGAAGAACCAGGGTGTTAGTTATGGGAACTACATAAAAAAACACAGCAGAAACAGACAATCATGTCGACTTAGCAGTGACAGAGAAGCTGAGCAAGGACCAGGGAGCAGCACAGCTTAGTGAGGCTAGGTCCCAGCCCCTCCAAGGACAGCTTCACTGGGGAGTGACTGAGGCCATGGGAGTGGAGGCTGGATGTGGGGTGGAGAGCTGTGCAGGACCCTGTGCAGGATCAGCTTTGGTGGAAATCTCCCAGCACGGTCACAGTCATGGTCACGAGCCTCTTGGATTGTGTGTGAACAGGGCCTGAGGAAAAAGGGAGGAATCTGAAGTTCCTTCACGGCTGCGCTGTGCTGAGCCTGGAGCCGACCCAGCTGGCTGGGACATGACACCACGATTATTTCAGTTAACTCAATTTACTGCTATTACCGTCAGTCGAACCTAATGATCCGACACGGAGCAGCAGTCCTTAGAGGACCCATTTCTAATTAATTTTAGCTCATAAACTAATTAATGGATTTACTCATAAATTCTCAGAAAATCCATGCTCCCTGCAAAGAGCAGTGCTTTTGCTTTGGGAAGGCCAGGCCATCCCTTGGTGTACATGGCAGTAGAGATGCTCTGCTCTAACCATGGTGAATGTCTCCCTCCTTTGCTTTTCCAGCTGCCTCCAAGTTTTCAAAAATCACTCCTACTCTCCTCAGCTGTGCAGAACATGGCAGGGATTGTGAATCCAGGTGCTTGCAGAGGTGCCTGGGCTCCTCTTCCCTGGGGCTGCTTTCATCTGAGCCGGCGCAAAGCCACATGGTCCTAACTGGAGGGCTGGGAAATATTTACGCCTGGCTGGTGACTGGGCCTGGGCCAGCTGGACCAGGTGCTGTGGCAGCTCCTCTCTGCCCGGAGCCGTGGCCATTCCTGGGGGATGGTCCAGGGATGCTCCAGGGATGGCAGCCCCTGCTGCGAAGCCAGAGGAGAGGCTGAGGCAGCTGCGTGAGGAGGTTGCCAAGTGGGCAGACCCCACGCTCCCAGCAAAGCCGTGCCCGCAGCTCAACATCTGGGGCTCATGGTCGCCATCCAGACAGCAGTGTTACGGCATGTGCCAAGGCATCCTCCTCCTCCTCTCCCTCCAGAGCCTGGCCAGGGCAGGGGAGTTGGGGTCTCCTGGCCAGTCCGCAGCAGGCAGGGTGGAAGGCTGCGCCTGTTTTGTATTGGCAAATCCTTGGTGCACACAGGCGGTGCCAGCCTGTCTGGGCTCAGCGGGGACAGCTGGGGGACAGGGCAATGTGACAAACCTCTGCCAGCCCCAGAGGACTTTGGGCAAGATCTTTTCTGGGAGGAATCTAGTGCAGGTCCCAAGGGGCCTGGACCACTTCACGGGATCATTGCTGATGCCTGTGCTGGATCCTTTTATTCCCATCCTGATGGCATGAAGGGTCAGAAATGGCCTCAGACAATGGTTCTGGCTGATGGGATGGCTCTGGAGAAGGGCAGGGATAGGGCAGCCCTGGCCAGCCCCATCTGCCCAGAGATGTGGGGCTGTGCTGTGCCTGGGGCTGTGCTGCGCTCAAGTCTGTGCTGTATCTCGTGTCCTGGACCCCCAAGTCTGTGCTGAAACCCCAGGGCTGTGTTGCATCCCAGTCCTGCACGGTGGAGGATGCACAGATTTGTAGGAGTGCCCCTGCTTGAGAACCCCTTTCTGTATAAGCTCTCCTCTCCCTCAGATTTGTACTGCTGCCCCAGATCTGGGCATGGAAAGCGTGGTGGAGCAGGATGCAGGCCATCCTTCCGGGCTGGGAAGCTGTTGAGTTTTCTCACCAGCAGATGTCAGCTCCCACCCGGGGATGCACATCCAGAGCACAGCCGGCTCCAGTTGTGGCCCAGCACAGATTCACGTCCTTGTGCCCGGCTGGGTATCCCAAGGCTGCAGCTCAGCCCTTGCGTTCCTCTGGCTCCAGCACACCCCGCGTGCCGCAGGGCAAGCTGAGAACAACATAATGCTCTGTCAGTACCTACTACTGCTTATCCTGCAGCCAGAGCAATGCCCAGAGGTTGCACAAGGGGCCCCCTCGCTCCCTGGAGCCCGTGGGCCCACCTGCACTGTCCCTGCACCGTGACACTCCCCAGGGACATGGAGGCAAAGGGGTGACTCTGCGGCGACAGGGCTGTGTGTGCTGCAGCCGCTGCAATGACCCAGAACGGTCTGTGGCACCCACAGGGGCTCCTCCGGGAGCTGCTGAGCATCAGGGCAATATTCAGACCTGTCTGGGGCTGCTCTGTAATGGTTGTATGAGAACACACACTGTTACGGAAATTATGCTGCTAAGGAGAGGGACTGGACACACCTCTCCTGCCTGTGCTGAGCACCTGGGGGAGTTTAGGGGCAAGAAGTAGATCAAGGAGATGATGACGATCCTGCTCACATGCAGCTTGGGTGCTCTCTCCTCTCTGTGTGCCTCTCCAGCCCCCTTTCTCCAGTGAGCTGTCACTCGCCATCGGCGGGCTCTGGGATGGCTTCAGCCATTTACTTGTGATGTGCACAGAGTAAGGGTGGAAACCCTCAGGAGTTCAGCCACGCCTCTGGGCTGAGGGGTCTCTGAGGCCCCCACAGCCTCCCTCTGCCATCCTCCGAGGTCTCCAGGGCCAGGGATTGCAAGAGCTTCTGTTTCTCCAGGTAGCAGATGGATGCAGGTGAGCTGTGATAGAGAAAGGCCTTCTCCGACCTTTGATATCTCAGCCAGGGACCATGGCTAGTGGGTTTGGAGGTGATTTCAAGAACATCTTCCCAGATAAGCTTCCCCTGATGTATGTCTACAACTCCTCTATCTGCAGCAACCCACACAAATGGATCCCGTGGCCTGTCTGACGTGACCAACGTGGCTGGGAGCACCGTCCTGGTGGGATGGCCACATGCTGGAGAGCCTCTGCAGAGCTGGCAGATCTGCTCTGCCGAAACACCCAAGGTAGGACGCAGTGATGGAGTAGGGCTGGACTGCTCCCGGGGCGAGGAAACCCCCAGCCCCCATTGCATGCATGGAGGCAGGCCACGTTCCCACTGCAGCCAGCCCCTCGCGCTGCCGGGACTGCCGGCCTGCGAGCAGATGTTGTCTGAGCTCACGAGGGCCCTGCATCCCCTCAATCGAATTACGCCAACTTTGGAGCACTCATTGAGATGCAAAGCAGTGACTGGCGTGTGGGGGCCAGGGATGCCACGCCAACTGCTCATCCCAGACATGCAGCACCCCGGCCTCCGACAGCGGGTCAGAGTGGTGTCACCCACACTGCTGTTCAGTCTGGACCCACATTTGGATGAGGCCCTGCATTGGGAACCTGCAGAGAGAGACCAGTGCGAAGCATCGAGGGACCCACAGGGCCAGAGCAGCTCCGAGCATCGGGATCCCTCATGGCCAGGTCACTGCCTGACACATGCATGGACAACGGGGAAGTGGGAAGGGGACTTTCAGGGATGGATCCTACTCCTCAGCGTCCAGACACAAGCTCAGGTTGTTGCAAAGGGCCTCTTGCGTTCCCCAGGCCATCCAGGACACCACCTATGCAGGTGGATGCTCCCATTGCCATCCAGATGCTCTCCTCAGCACCGATAAGGGCTAAGCCTTTGCAGTTTTCTGCCATCAGTCCCGGGACTGCGAAGGGAAAGGACCTTTCCTCATACTCTTAAACCCTTTTCTGGACAAAATGCCTGGCAGTGTGCCACCCTGTCCTTTTCAGAGAGCTCCAGCAACGAGGTCCCCATCCAGCTTTGGGAATGGTCTGGCTTCACCCGGACTGGTGCTGTGTCAGATCGGATGGGGCTGGGACATGGCTGGGGTGTCACTGCCTGTACCCTGTGTGTGACAGAGACATCTCCCCTAAACAGCGTCCATCCCCTGGCTCTGGGCTCTCCCCAGCCCTGCTGGCCCGTGTCCCTGGTCTCAGAGAGCTGTTTAAGACCTATAGCTCAGTGGAGCAGGAGGCCTGGGTTTCCCTGCCAGCTCCACAGGGCCTGAGGCAACGAGGAGCAAATCTGGGATTTCCCAGCTGTGCCATCAGCCGTGAAGCCGTCCTGCAGGCAGCCAAGAGCAGAGAGAGAGAGCAACTGTGCTGGCCTGGGGAAGGCAGGGCAGGCGTCTTGTGCTGAATTTGGGGTTTGCTCCCCTGGGACAGCAGGGTTGGCCCTTCACTCCCAGGCTGTCAGGCAGGCTTGGGTGCTTAAGCCCATCTGTGCACCGCACTCATAGTCCATCTGAGCACTCAGCTGCAGCCTGTGAGCATCCTGTGCCTGCTCCCTTCTTGGGGATAGCCCTGGGACTGGCAGGGGAAACTGAGGCAGGTCCAGCCCAGGGAGCTCTGTGAAAGACTCAGGCACAAATGTGCCCAGAGCGCTGGAGTGGGCCAGTAATGTCAGGACACACTGGGTGCTTGCAAGGCCCAACATGGCCAGCATGGAGGAACAGCTCTGAGTCACACGTGTGCGTAATGGGCTCAGCCTCAGGTCTCCTTTGCCTCCTGATCCTGCCCGGAAGGCCAGGAGCTGAGGCCCTGCACTGCTTGGCCCACCTCGGGCTCCCTTGCAGCGCACAGCTGGGGTTTGACAGGGGGGACAGGCTGGCTGTGATGCTCCTGATTTCTCAGGCTCTGGGACGGCCTGCAGTGGAGCAGGGCAGCCAGGATACCAGGACAGGTGGGGATGAAACTTCTCCCATCCTCTCCTACCTCTGCAGCACGTGTGCCCCGTGCCTGCTGGGCTTTGGAGGGCACAAGGCAGCCGGCATGCAGGAGAGGTGTTGCGGTGACGGCTGGAGATCCAGCTGGCCCCAGGAGAGCCTCCCCAGCAGTTGACACTTCTCATGAGAGCCAGAAGTGCCATGCATTGTCCCTTCTCCTCCAGAACTGACAGCTAACAGGGTGATGAAATACGGAAATTGAAAAATGAAATAGGCTACACCCTCTGTGGCCAACCAGATCTGATGCCTGGGCCGGGAAGATGTTGCACACGGGGCTTGGGAGACCCCCGGGCTGATCCGTCAGGGGACTCTGGGAGAGGTGCCCTTTGTGATGCAGAGTGGCTCCCCCGCGCCACCCCGCCACCTCTCCTCGGTGCCACCATCACTCAAACTGACAAACACGGGTCAGCGAGCGCTGGCCGCGGCCCAGCCGGGGCCGCCCGGCTCCCCCCTGCCCCAGCCCAGCCAGGCCCCCCAGCCCTGATTTCTCTTTAATTGCATTCCCTAGTGTCATGCAAATCAGCTGGCCTCGGCGCAGCTGCCGGGATTAAATTAGACCCCGTTAATACGCGGTAATTGCGTTTCCGTACAGGCCCAGGAATTCCATCCTGGGTGCTGGGGGCGGTGGGCAGCAGGGGCTGGGGCTGCAATTGGCTTTCACAATATTTACTCTGGCAATTACCTTCCCTTTCAGCCCACGGCCCATCCAAAACACAGCTCTGGCAATCAGATTAGTGGGAAGGGAGAAATGCTGGGGTGGGGGCCAGTGAAAGCGGTGCTGGGGCTTATCTATGAGTTGGGTATGCTAGCGGAGTATGTTCCCAAATTTTCCCATTGTATATGCGGGTTTTTGCCCTGCTCCGAGCCTCTGGATGGTGGCGTCATACCCTCTCTGGCACTGAGAGTGCCTCTGAGTGGAGCATCAGTGTGGAGCATCCCAAACCAGTGGACGTGCCAGGAGCAGAAGATGCTGGTGCCCAGCCCAAATGAATGGCTGCCCTGGGTGTTGAGTCAGGAAATGGAGCCAGGATCAGATCCTGCCTTGGGGGTGCTCCCTGGTTCCTGTCCCAGAGCTCAGCTTTTAGCTCCTTTCAGCAAGTTTTGCAGTAGTAGGAAGGATCTGCTCCATGTCACCCTGAATGCCACAGATTGCCCCAGCCTGCTGGTCAGCCGCCTCCAGAAGTGCTGCTTATCCACTGCGGTCACATCATACTGATGTGGAGCATTTGAAAAGGAGATACTTTCACAGGAGATTTCCTTGCAGAGCACTGGGGTGTGGCCAGAAGGTGAGGGCCAACTTGTATGGGACCAATGGATGAGGTAGACAAGCTCCAGGACCGGACATCTCTTCTCCAGGCCTCACAGAGACAGCAAAGTCTGCTCCTCATAGCCCACACTGCTCAGAGCACTGCAGCAGATGGTGAAACTGAGGTTCAGGTATGTTGGGCTGCTTCAGGTCCAGGAGCCCGGGTATGGAGAGGGGACAAGCAGGCCAAGGACAGCAGGTCTGGAAGAGAATTCTTCATGAATTTGGGGCAGGTAGTTGAGATGAAAACCTTTGGCCACAGCTCCCCAAACTAGCCCTTCTACCAGATGTACCTGTGGAGATACAAGTGAAGGGTTTCAGGACAGTAGCAGAAGGCAAACTGAATGTCACAGCACACTCTGGTTGCTTTGGTCTGGTGCGGTCCCTTCTTTAGGTCCTGGCTCCCCCTCCTGAGCCTCTCTTCCCTCTGGGTCTTGCGGCTTCCTTTTGGGCCAAGCCTGCCTGGTGACCTCACTGGAGATATCTCTGTACATCTCAGACCTCTCCTCCATAACCTCCCTGCTGTCATGTAGCATGGCCCCTGAATTCAGTACCCTCTGTCACTGCTGGGATGCTTCTTTTGATGCCTGAGCTTGCACAGGGGAATAAGGCATTTCCTGCAAGCCCCTCTCTCCCTCCTGCCCTGGGAGGCCCAGTGTCCCCTCAAAAAACTGCTGCAGAAACTCAGCCCCTGCTCTTCCCCAGCCTCGCTCTGTCCTGCCCCAGGCTCCCATCAGGGGGATGCTTGGCCCCAGTGATGCCATTTATCTCTGGGTGATCATGGCCACGTTGGTGACACTGAGGCTGGCATGGGCTGAGTGGTGTCAGCAGTGAGTCCTGGAGCCCCTGGGGTCGAGGACGGGAGAGAGAGCTGGCAGATGGGTCCCCTGCCGGCCTGCAGCTCGCCCGTGGAGCGTGCCAGAGGAGCACGGCGTGCGGCGTGCTTGTCCTCAGAGACTGCACAACGAGAGGAGAGCAGCTCTGCCGGGAGCCCGTCTCGGAGATGGCTTGGAGTCGTGTAGCCAAGGGTGGCTGGGGAAGGCGGCACGTGGGGACACACGGCGCTGGCACGCGCCTGTGCACCGGACCCTCCCTTGGACCCTCTGCTCAGACCCCTGAGCAGCTGGGGCAGCAGAGAGCCTCCAGGCCTGGCACGAATGCTGGGGACGGTCGGTGGGGCCCAGCCTGAGCAGCCACGTGCAGAAACATGCGGCGTGATGGGAACACGCTGTGCCGGCCCCTCCACACCACGGTGCCCTGGAAAGGAAGCGAGTGCTGCCAGCTGGCAGGTCTCACCCCTCGGTAACGCTCACGTGGGACCCCACGTCTCGCCATGGGGCTTTGCTCAGACCGCTGGGCCACGTCCCTTCCAGAAAGCAGAAACAGGGAAATGGGATGCAGGTGTCCCGCCCTGCTCCTCACACTGGCTGTGCCTCCATCTACGTGGCTGGTGGGATGAGATGGAAGGTTGTGCAGGGATGTTACGGTGGGGCTTGAGGGGACATAGCATGGGCCAGGGACAGGAGGAAGAGGAGGAGGAAGGGGGAATTTCCTCATCCCTTGCTGTGTCCAGAGGATTAACACAGCTTCCTCTGTCTCACAGGAGGGGACCAGGACAGACCACAGCCACCAGCCTCCAGTCCATGGCTACCAAAGCCGTGCCATGCCAGCGCTAAGCTGAGATGGATGTGGGGTAATGAGCCAACACCCAGAGATACACCAACACCCGGATGATGGAGAGGGGGGTGTAGATATGAGGTGATAGAAGGGACGCATGGGTGACTGGGGGGATGGGATGATATGTGGGGGGCCTGAAGGGGACGGGGCGTCTGAGTGGATAAGAGGGTCCGAGACCCACAGAGGATGGGAAGGACATGCTGGGGGGTGGAGATGGGAGGAGTCCTGTGAAGGGATAGATGGGAGGATGAAGGACACCTGGGAGGGAGGTAGGAGTCATGGAGTGGGATAGGAAGAGCCTGAGGGATGAGAGGGATATGCAATGGGGAGGCCAGGAGGGGGGTGCAAAGTAAGGCCACATAAGCGGGCTTTTTTGCAGGGGGAGGGATAGGAAAGCCCTTGGGGTAGGCACTGGTTTGGGTTCAGGGATCAAAAGCTCTCACCCCAGTTCGCCAGGGGGGGAGGTAGGAGTCATGGAGTGGGATAGGAAGAGCCTGAGGGATGAGAGGGATATGCAATGGGGAGGCCAGGAGGGGGGTGCAAAGTAAGGCCACATAAGCGGGCTTTTTTGCAGGGGGAGGGATAGGAAAGCCCTTGGGGTAGGCACTGGTTTGGGTTCAGGGATCAAAAGCTCTCACCCCAGTTCGCCAGGGGCCGGATGCTTTAGCCCATTTTGCTCTTGCTTGTCCCTCGCTGTGCCCTGCAGACAGGGCCTGTGCGGCCCCATGCAGCAGGGCTGAGCCCAGCTGGGCCCACAGCCCCATGCAATATAAATGATAATGCCTGGCGTGCTTGGCCGGCCGGCCGGCACAGCTGGTATTCCTTTCAGTCGATACCGGAGCTGAAACGGGACTGGCTACCGTCTCCCCATGGGAGATCCCCGGTTCTCAGCACTGGCGGGTAGAGCTGCCCCGTAGCGAGAATGATGCCAGCCTCGCTGCTGCAGGGTCTCCACAGCCTCACGCTGCACCGCAAGTGCTGGGATGGGTGTGCACGTGTGTGTGTGTGTGTGTGTGTGTGTGTGTCCATCCCAGGTGGGGACCCCTCCGTGCACGCCACCCTTTGCGTGCGTGGACCCTCTCCCAGGGCTCCGGCGCGCGGCCTCCCTCGGGCTTGTTCGCTGCGGAGGCAGAAGCGGGAGCGGAAAGGTGAACATCTTGAGGGAGCACTCCCCGGGGGTGAGCCGCCAGTAACTCGAACAGATGCAAAGTCCCCACACAATAGGATTAGTGTGCGGCACGTGGACGGCTCCCGCTCGGCGGTGAAAGGGAGCGCGGCGAGCAGACAATGCGCCTGCCATCGCCCTGCTAGTTCACGGGGGTCACTTGCGCTCTCAGGCGTCCGGGGGCCATCGCCGTCCCGGCAAACAAGAACATTTCCATGTCCCCCACGCTCCCTGCGCGGCCGCCGGCCCTTTTGTGCGGCTGCGGAGGGAGGTGGGCGCCCGAACCTGTTGGAGCCATCTGTCAGGGAGGGGACGAACTCAATACGGAGCAGGGCAGTGTGGCAACAGGCAGATTTATTGGCTGCAATCTGTTCCCGCATACCCTGTCCGGCCCAGCATAGCGGTGGGAAGTAAGCCATGAATCCACTAATGAATTAATTAGTATTCCCTGTAATCCCAGGCTGCCAAAGACATGATTGCAAGCACTCTAAATTAATGTGAAGGGTCCTCTGTGCCGGCGTACGCAGGGAGTCTCCCAAGCAGCGATGCTAAATGCAGGGCCAATAGTCCTCAGATGGACAGGGAGAACGACTGTTGGGGTGCCACCATGCTCCTCTTTCACCCCTGCGTCCCTGGTGCTGCATGAGGGGCATCCAGGTCCCAGCCCAGCCCAGCCCCTTCCCCAGCCTGGGTGCTTGCAGCTGTGACGTCCTCTGGCAGGTAATTGCATCTACTCTTGTTTTTCTGATTGCAGCCACGTCTTGAGACCTCACTGGTGATCAAAGGGCCCTTTTGCCACACGCTGGACAGGGAGGATGAATAATTGCCACTGATTCTTGCACTTTCATTGACGGTTTCATCCCCTGCTCCAACACCCTGCGAACACCCCAGAGACACATTCTCATCCCAGAGCCCTGCCTCTTCGGTTAGAGGATGTGACCTGACTGTGAGCTCCAGATTTAAAATCCAGAGGATGAACAAGAAGACCCATAACTGTGTGGTTCATATCCACAGTGCTGGGGAGCAAGTGCTAGCGGTGGCACAGCAGCACTGAGAAAGGCAGTCAGAAAGGTGCTGAGAAAGGCAGTCGCTGCTCCAGTCTGTCCCACTCAGACGAGAGCTAACGGCTGAGCCCCGTCCCCCTCTGATCCATGCAGAACTCCCCATTGCATCCTTAATTAAGTCTGGGGTCTTTTTCCATAACCCCTTTTTGCTGGCCAGAGGCTCTTGAGCTGGAGGAAGGAGCTCTGGGCCAGTTCTCTTGTCTGAGCAGCAAAGAGCTCAGACGGGCCCCTTCTGGCCTTACCAGAGACTAATTACTCCCCCTCACACTCTCATTACAAACGGGAAGGAGTTGCAGCCCCTGCGCCCACCCCAAGTGACTGTGTTGGAGGCAGGGTTGCCCAGGACTTAGCCCGGGCTCTTTCCAGCACCAGCCTTTCTGCTCCTCTCAGAGGTGCCTGGCTGGCGAGAGGGGAACAGCCAGATTTGGAATTTGTCCGGGGTTGGGGACTCTGAATGAATGTCCTGGCTACTAAGAATGCCCCATCCTCAGGCCAGCCCTGAGCCAGCGCCCTGGAGTAAAGGCCCAGGGATATGAATTTGGGTAAAGAAAAGGGGCATCTGAGCTGTGCATGGCCCTTCCAGGAGCTACGGAGTAGGGCTTGAGCATCTCTAGGGGCTGCTGGGAAGCCTTTCCCCGTGCTCAGCCTCACTGCCTTCCCCAGAAATGCCCCCATGTCTCTCCACAGCTCACCCCAGGATTTTGGGCTGGGGAGGGAGTTTCCTTTTCTGTGCACTAAGCATTTGTGCTAATTTCTTCGCTACCGTCCTGTGAGCAGCAGTGCAGCGACGGTACCAGTTCTCAGAGCGAGGCACAGAGCTCCTGGAGAGCCCGTGGCCACGCAGAGATGCCCAGCAAGCCTTGCCCTAGCTTGGCATGGGTGTACCCAGACCCCTCCAGGGAACAACCCAAGGGGATCGTGGTTGGCGGTGCTGGAGTCCGAGATGCTCCTGGTCAGTGAGAGCCAAGGGTGGGAAACCTGGCAGCCCTGTGTCACTGTCACGTCATGCTTGGCCATGCCGTGCTGGCTGGGGATCTCCTGCCACTCCCTCCATGGAGGGAGCCAGGCAGCTGGGTCTGTCCCGGTGCCAGGTGAGCCAGGGCGACTGTTCAGGATGCCAGTGCAGGGGTGCCCATCCGGAGGTGTCTATCCAGGGTGCCCGTCCAGGGGTGCCCATCTAAGGGTGCTTCTCCAGAGACCCTTGTCCAAGGGTGCCTGTCCAGGGGTGCCCATCTAGGGGTACCTATCCAGGGCACCCACCCAGGGAAGCTTGTCCGCGTCTGAGGATGCCCACCCAGAGGTGCCGATGACAGGAGCTGACACACGGATGTTCAGGGTGCTCATCCCGGCGGCTGGGGATGCCCGTTCAGGGATGCTCATCCAAGGACGCCCGTCCAGGAGTATCCATCCGCGATGCCTGGTGCTCAGGGGTCCCCGCCAAGGGGTGTTCACCCATGGATGCCCGGGGCCCAGGGGTGCCGGGGGTATCCCGGTAGGGTGCTGGGAGGAGCCAGGCCCGGCCACCTCCCCCCGTGGGAGGAGCCACCGGGGAACCGCGGCGGTGCCGGAGCCGCCGGCAGCGGGGAGCTCTCAAAACCGCCCGACAGCGGAGCTGCCCGCTGCCGGGGCCGCTGCCGGGGCCGCCGCCGGTGCCACCACCGCGGGAGCTGCCCGCGCCCCCGGGGCTGCAGGCACCATGCGCCCGGGCAAGTGACGGCGGGGACGTCGCTCCGGTACCCAGGTAAGGGCGGAGCGGGACCCCCGGGGGTGCGGCGGACCTGAGCCCCGGCGGGATGTGCCCACCCCCGACGGGGCTCCCTGACCTTCCCTAGCTCTGCTCGGTGCCCCCCCCGCAGCCCCCCCAGCCCGGCGGGCTCCGGCGGGCTCTTCCCCTCCGCCCGACGGCGCAGCACCACGACCCCGTCCTGGGGGGGCTCCGCGCCGTCCCTCGGCCCTAGAGGAGCCGCCGGGGGTGCACGGTGTGGGGCGGAGGGGGCCCGGTGGCATCGACGCCCAGCCGGGCTCTCCCGGCGCCTCCGGGCCGAGGGCTGCGTGCAGCCGTCGGGGCTGGAGCTCTGCCGGGGTCGGAGCCCCCGCGCCGGACGGGGACTCTCACACCGGGGGCTCTGCGCTGCCTCGGACCCGGGCACTGGCGGCCACCCTGGGCGACGTCGGGGCCAGGCTCCTGCTCGGGATGGAGATGAAGGAGATGACGGGGGAGATGAAGGCCCCCCCTTCCCCCCCAGCCCTCTGGCTTTTGTTTCTCCACTACTTTCGCCTCTCCCAGAAGGGGAGAGCTCTGGCAGGGGAGGCAGATCAGGTGCCTGGTGCTGTGCAAATGCAGCCGCTTCCCCAGTGAGTCCAGCCCGGCTGGGGCCAGGATCTCAGCAGGGAGGAAACCATTTTTGCACCATTGCAGCTGAGACCAGGGGAGACTCAGGCTCCCTCTATCTCTGGCTCAGCCCTGTCAAGCGTCTGGACCCATAACCTCTACCCCTTCTTTCTTGCTGCCCCACATCCCAGGGTTGGGGTGGATTTGGTGGCTACTGGCAACCCCCAAATTTCTCTCACTTTTTCAGGTGTGTGTAGATGCTACAGGGCTTCCCTTGAGCAGATCTCCCAGGGAAATCTCAATGCATCCCCCCCCGCTGCCCCATCCAGTTGGCTATGGTTGGGACTGGGACTGGGAGTAGACTGGAGGAGCCCTGGTCAGCCCGGGCTTCTCCTTTCAGGCACAACCTACACCAGTGCCCCCATAACCACACCATTGCTGTAGATCCGAGCTTAGCTGCTCTGGAGCTGCAGGAGCAGCATCTCTAGCTGGCAGCTGCAGGGTTTTAATCTGCCCTGCAGCCAGAGCCCACGGGGGCCACATACAGCTGGGCTGCGTTCTGCTGCCTTCCCAAGCAAGGCATGCTGCACAGCTCTCAAGTAAATCCTGGTTTTCCTAGTCTGAGCTTCTGGGTGTCTTGTGCCTCTTGTCCCCCTCCATGCTGAATTCCTGGCCCTGGCTGGCCACTTTGTGTCTGGCTGTGGTGCCAGGACCTTTCCTGGATCCTTCTCCCCAGCTCTGCAGGTTTCTCCTGCTTTCATTGCTGTAGGGACATTGGGTGGCCCTGTCTGGGGTCAGTCTTCAGAACAGGGGTTGTGCAGAGCCAGGACAAGTCAGTCTTTGTCCTGGACTAATTAACTGACCTATTCTGGGAGATTGAGTCTGTTGGAAAGAAGCCAGTAGAGGGTAGAAACCAAGTTCCTGGTCCTACAGGAAAGGAAAAGGAATTGAACCCAAGTGTCCTGTCCCCGGATCACCATGCTGAGCCCTCCATGACACTGTTCTGGGTCCAAGAGGCTGTGGTTCTGGTTCCCACATATGGTCACAAGCTGGATGTCCCCCTTTTTGGCTGTTTTTGTGGCCAGGTGGATTCAGGTCCCTCCTCCCCCCATTTCTGGGTTTGAGGCAGTGCGACGTGAGTGCAGATTGCTGCCGTTAACTGAGGCCATGTCACAAAGTTGTTCCTTCTGGACGAAGCACCTCCTGCCAGCTGGGCTGCATGTTTGCTGCCATGCATCTGGACACCCGAGACCTGTTGTAGGACAGGAGCTCGGCGCTTGGTGACACAAAGGGAGGGGAAGGCTGGCACAGGAAGCCTGGCAGGGGAAGGATGGAGGGATGGAGCTGAAGTCGCCCCTGCTCTCTGCACACTTTCTTTGTGCTGCAGATGGGAGGTTTTGTGCATGAAGTGGGGCTTGTTCACCCTGTCTTTCACCTTCTGTGTTTGGAGGGACCACAGGAGAGACCAAGAGAGACCATCCTCTGGGCACTACCTGTGAAAAGGCTTTTCCTGGGCCCCTGACTAAGCCCTGCACCCCACAACCTCTCCCTCGGGAGCTCCGTACCCCGCAGCATCCACTGCAGGCCAAAGTGCTAATGCTGCCCCGACTCAGGCAGCGAGGACCTCCGGGCTGGGGCGGTCGGCAGGACGTAGTTTGGCATGAGACTGGTGATGGAGGGAGGGGAGAGGAGCACTTGTCTTCCCAAAGTCCCTTTCCAGGGACTTCCTCCCAGGCAGGAATCAGCCTCCCTTCACTTCTCTCTGCTGAGAGCTGAGCCCTCCCCGTACACAGCCCTTGCACTGGCAATGGGGTAGGGAGCTGCCGAGCGGTGCAGAGCTGGCCCAGGGTGACCACCTCCGTGTCCCCCGCCGCAGCGGTGCCTGCAGCATCGTGTGCCATGTGGTGCTGCGGGACGGATCCCCTCCTGCACTCCCTGGGGCTCAGCTTGGGATCGTGGGACATAGGGGCAGTTCTCCTGAAATGAGGCCGTGGCGGCTCCTGCCATGTCCCTCCTCCAAGTAGTGGCGCAAGGAAGTGGAAGAGTCCCTAACAACTCAGACAGTAGTGGGTTTTTTTAGTATTTTTCCTAGGTATAAATAAGTTTTCAGATAAAGCAAGTATTTTTTACCACAATGAGTTTCTTGTGGTTCTTTCAGGCAATGTGGGGTGCAAATATTTCAAAATGAAAGATAACCCCAAAAAATGGTTGGACAAAGCGCTTCCCATTTTACAGTGGGTTCCCATCCTCTCCTTTGCTTGCTCAGGTAAATGGGAAACTACAGGTGTGACTTACCCAGGCAATTCCCTCTTTTTCCAACTTTTTCCTTTTTTTCATCAGTTTTCTGGAGAAAAGACAGAGCAAAATCCCCAAACATTCAAACCAAAAATCTTTTCCAAAGTGCCAATCTTCTGAAACATTTGCATGGCGATACTGTGGTGCAAAGTGCAGGGAAGGGAGGAAGGAGTTGTTCTTCTACCTTGAACAACGAGCCAGACTGTCATTTTTTTCTGATAAGACCAAATTTGGGTGGATTCTGATGCATGTGACAGGCAAGGGATGGGTGCTCTGGTCAGGGATGCTGTGTTTGGGACAGTTTTCCAAGAGTAGGTGAAAGTGGCCTTCAGGACTGCCCCTGTCCCACCAACAGCCCTTCTGACCCATTGCTCCCTCTGTCCCTGTCTGAGTTTCCTTCTAGGGTTGGTGATGGGAGAGTTTAATTACTCACTCTGGTTCTCCCAGGGAAACAAAGATTAAATACAATATTGTGAATGCTACATGTGTGTGTGTTCTCCCTTTATGACCCTCTGGATGGGCAAACGGGACTTAGTTTGTGGTCTGGCTGCACGTGCTAGTCCTCGTGCCTTGTTTAGGGGACAGCTTCTAGCACGGTGTCATCCTGGGAGCTGAGGTCACCTCATGCTGCGCACAGGAGTAGCTTCAGTCCCAGACTCACAGCCTCAAGACTCCAGCCTGGATAGGTGTCAGAGCAGACCTGCAGCCACTTCTGGGCTGCTCTCACAGTTGCCAGTGGTCAGCTGTGGTGCCACTGGGATGGTATTTGCAACAACTCCATCCTGGCCCAGCCAGAACCATCATTTTGTCCCTAAAATGGTCCTTCACCACATTTGCCATGAGCTTTCATAGCATCTGACAGGCCCCTATTTAACTAAGAGTTAATTGGGGCCACATGGTCCTCCTGGGATGCGATGGCTGTGCACAGCAATTAACACCCTAATCCAAGCCCACAGGCCCCATCACACATATTAAAAGTGGGATTTTCCACATGGGGCTGGTGGGGGCAGTGGACCCAGGGCTTGGGCAGCACACTTTCAGCAAAGCTGCTTACATGCTAAGCTTTATTAAATGAGTCAGGCAAGCTGACAGGATTTGGGGGGCTGATTAACATGAAACCCAGGCTGGCTTGTGCACTGTGACCATGTTCATTATGTGGCAGAGGTGAATAAAGGTCCAAGCAAATGAGCTCAGATTAGAAGAGTTAAAGCAGGACTATCTCCAGAGACACCTCATCAGAGGACCTGTGCTCTCAGGTTCCCTTTCGGAACCGGCAACGTGATGGTGAAACCACGTCACTGTTTCCTGCAGTTGGAGCCGTGCGGGCAGGGACTGTCACACGGCCAGGCTGAGATCAGGCTACCAGTAAAACTTATGGCTGGGAATAACCTAAAGCCAAATTTCTGGAAACCCTGTGCCCTGGAAAAGAGCTACCAGGCTCCAGGCTCCCGGAGAAGAGCTACCACTCTCTTCCTCCAGGAAGCGGCTTTAATGGCTCCCAGCTCAATGCATTGGCTGTGGTCTCTTCATCGCTGGTCATGGCTATGGGAAACCAAGCAAGGGTTCAGCTGAGGTTGATGGGGAGAGGCTTGTTCAATGTTGCCTGCAGCCTCTTCCCAGCTTGGGACTCTCCAGCAGAAGGATGCATACGAGCCCATGTGCTGAGCACTTCGCTCTTACCTAAGTCACTAATTCTATGGCATAGTGAGGCCGTGGGGGAAGAAGGGGCTGAGAACCGATTACTCACCCATAAGGGCTGTGTATAACCTAGCCTCTTAGTCGAAAATCATAATAGGAGTGCCTTGTGCCAGATACTACAATGATGGGTGCATGATAAAATGCAGATAGATAGATAGATAGGCATGCAGATTCTCTACAAACCATTGGTGGACAGAAACGAGTTGTGTCCCTGGAAGATGATTCTGAGCTCAGTTTCTAATGCACCCAATGTGTTGAACAACTCTTCTGCTGGAATTCAGTAACATCTCCTTGTCCCTTTGTTGCAGAGATCAGAGATGACAAAGACTTATGCCAAGCCCAAAGAGATGGCAGAGCTAGTGAGCACCCAGGCCTGGATGGATGAAACACTGAGCTCCAAAGACGAGCTGAAAGAAGAGGATGGCAGGCAAGGTCCCTTTGGATTGATGGCTGGCTTGAATGAAGAACACGACAGCATCGAGGAAGAAGAGGAGGAAGAGGATGATGGGGACAAGCCGAAGAGAAGAGGACCAAAGAAGAAGAAAATGACCAAGGCAAGGCTGGAACGGTTCAGGGCCCGGCGGGTGAAGGCCAATGCCCGTGAGCGAACACGGATGCATGGTCTGAACGATGCTCTTGATAACCTGAGGAGGGTGATGCCTTGTTACTCCAAGACTCAGAAGTTGTCCAAGATCGAGACACTGAGGCTTGCAAGAAACTACATCTGGGCTCTGTCTGAGGTACTTGAAACGGGGCAGACTCCGGAAGGGAAGAGCTTTGTGGAGATGCTCTGCAAAGGCTTGTCCCAACCGACCAGTAACCTAGTGGCTGGCTGTCTGCAGCTGGGACCACAGACCTTGTTCCTAGAGAAACATGAAGAGAAGTCCCCAGTGTGTGAATCGGCCATATCCAGCCACTCCTTTAGTTACCAGACCCCAGGGCTCCCAAGCCCACCCTATGGGACTATGGAAACACATCTGCTGCATTTAAAGCCCCCAACCTTCAAGAGTTTGGTGGATCCTTCCTTTGGAAACCATCCCTCTGACTGCACCACTCCTCCCTATGAAGGTCCCCTAACACCGCCCTTGAGCATCAGTGGGAACTTCTCCTTGAAGCAAGATGGGTCTCCAGACCTGGATAAATCCTACACCTTCATGGCCC
Source organism: Dromaius novaehollandiae (assembly GCF_036370855.1). Taxonomy (NCBI): domain Eukaryota; kingdom Metazoa; phylum Chordata; class Aves; order Casuariiformes; family Dromaiidae; genus Dromaius; species Dromaius novaehollandiae. The sequence goes on along the minus strand of NC_088125.1, from coordinate 2,712,097 downwards.
ACTATCCCTCCGTCAGCCTGGCTGGAACACATGGACATGCCTCCCACTTCCAGAACACAGTGCCCCGCTACGAGATCCCCATAGACATGAGCTATGAGTCCTACCCACACCATGTGGCTGGGCCTCAGCTCAATGCCATATTTAATGAATAAAAAGCAAAGTTAGACCCAAATTCTTGACAGAAAGAGAAGTTCAGCCACGTTGCGTAACTATTTCTAGACTGGACACAATTGGAGTGAGGAAATCACTGCTACAGGGCAGCGCAAGAGACTTCTGAGCATCTCTACAGGACATCGCTGTGAAAGGTTCAGCCAGCCCTTCTGTCCTCTCCCAACGGGTCTGTACTTGTGCTACCTTGTTGATTTTCAGAGCTGTCCCCAGGAGCTGTGTGAACCCTTCCCCTTGGGTTCCTGATAGCTAAACTCATGCTGGATTGCTCACTTCTGCGCCTAAATAAACCCCCCACTGCAGCCTTCTCCAGGCACCAAGGGAAATACTTTTCAGAGCAAAAAGCATTGCCCCCACAAAGGATGTGGGGCTCTGAGGAGCTTGTTCCAGGTACAGCCGGCCTGGAGACAGAGCGGTTGTTTCCACAGCCCTTCTGTTTCAGGCTCTGGCGTTGAATCCTGATTGTCCAGAGATGTCCAGGTGCTGAGCCCTGAAAAGAGGAACAGCCACAGCTGAAAGCTGAGCCATTGCCTCCTGCTCCCTTCTGCCAGAGATGCTCATGAAGGTGTCTTCACCCTGCAGGAATTTCCATCTTTTCCTGACATGAACCCATTTCAGTGGACCGCACTTGGGACAAATTGTCCATTGCCAGTAAATCATGGCTTGTTTTGCTCCTTCTTTGGTGTGCTGTGGCATGAACACACCTTTGTCCTGCCTCAGGTGAAGATCAGCACCTGCTGCCCCTCGGGACCAGGGGACCAGCTCCCCTTCCACGCGCTCTGATGAGACTCTAGGGAGGAGGCAGCTCTGATTTCCCAGGGCAGCCTAAGCTCCAGCCATGGTTGAACAGGGTGTCAGACGTGGGAATGATCTGAACTACTTATAGAAGACCAGCATGGTTTTTCCTTCCTGGAGCTTCTCACCCAATGAAGAACCTTAACTCCACTGCCTGCATATCAACCAGGGATGACATGATCCAGCCAGGTTCAGATGTTATGCTTAACGGTCCATCTGCTGCTCTCCTCCTGCACTGAGCCTGCTGATCCCTGCTGTCCATCCTCTTCCTGAGCCTCAGACCTTGATTATTACCTAAAACCAGCATAAGAATATCAGCACATGGATCTTGGAACCTCTTTAATGGACCATCGATCTTTCAGAGCACAAGTATCTTAGACTTAATAGCTGAAAAAGGAGTGTTCAGCTAAACACGTACTCCTGACTAGGGCCACGACTTCTTATGGTTTGTAGTGTATTTATTATGATCTGTGTTCTGAAGATATCCTGCCAAAAGAAGTGTGTCTTAATTTCCTGTCTTATTTATTATTTACTGGGGTCTAATTTATTTCTTTCCATTTTACATGAAATGTGGAATGTGCGAAATAACCTCCTCATTTTCCAATTGACTTTCAAGTGCTTAGTTGGAGTTAGCTTTGTGGAGACATGTGGTTTTTGCAGTGCTGTTGCTCCAGGATTATTTATTAGCCGTTATTTATTTAATTTATTTTCTTCCTGCCCTCATGGTCTATTTTCTGGTGATTAAACCAAGTATTTAACCAAGGAGTTACATATTTAATGTTTAACTACATATTTATCGTTGCCATTTTTCATATTTTGGAAGCTCTTTGCCTGACTGTGCCCAGCAGCTCCTAACTTGTCCCTCGTATTTCCGTATGAGCAATAACTTTTAAAGGCTATGCAACTATTTTTGTTTTCAAGAAAATCCAGGCAACTATTTTTGAAATTCTGCTGGCTGTATGAGCCCAGCTGGCCAAACCTCACTGTTTTACAGAGGTGTTTTGTATAGAGTTGGGAATTTGGAGATGAACTGTGCTCCGGAGGTCCCTGTTCAGCCCCTGGATCCCAGGGCTTGGGACTCGTTTCCTTTTGTACTAAGAGAAATGTTTATCCTTTTGTAAAGAAAGCAGAATTGGGTTTTTAGCTCAAATAAAGTTGTGACCTTGTTTCCAGCAGCATTGCCCTGGGGCTGTTGAATGTTCTTCTCTTGTCTCCTTTCCTGTGGTCTGTAGTGCAGCGGTAGTGGGGGGTTGCCTGGCGTCCCTTGGCCGCGATACACTGGTCCCCGATGCAGACATCACTGTTCAAATACCTGAGCCACCTCCCCGCAGGATGTGGAGTCCTGGCCTCTGAGCAGACCTGGGGTTGTCTGCGGTGAAACATGGGGAGGAGGGTTGCACGCTCACCTTACTCTTCTTCCCCATGTGGTGCAGAGTCCCTGATGCCCAACCCAGAGCTACGAGCTGGTGGAGCCTCAGCAGTTTTAGCCTTGTGTCCCAGGACAAACAGAACCGTGACTATGAGCCTCTGTCTCTTGCCCTGGCCAGGGAGATCCTCTCATCTTCTCAATCATCCAATCCCAGTCCACGCAGAGACATCCCTGTTGTGGACACCTTCACTAAGCAGGCCAATCCCCCCGTCCTCCAAGGTATGTGGTGCCATGGACCAAACACCGTGTGATGCCCTGGGCAAAAGATGCTGAGGCTTCACAGGACCGCACTGCTGACTCTGCCCCTCAACCCACCTCCGAGGCAGAAGAGCTCAGGTGAAAACACAGAGGAACTTAGATGACTTCAAACCAACTGGGCTTAATGGGATGGGGCAGCCAGAGACCCAGCTGAACTGCTCCAGGAGCCTGCATGAGTCTCCAGGGAGCTCAGAGACCATGGGAGGTCCCAAGTCTGGAGAAGGGTGACATCGGTCATGGTGTTGGACAGGGTGGGTACAACCTGGGCTGAGGAGCCATGTGGGGTAGGCAGGTGCCTCAGAACCGTGTGGTGCTGAGCTGAAAAAAGTTTCTGGAAGGTTTGTCCAGAGCTGGGCATGAAAGGGCTTTGCTGGTCATTGGAGGAGACGCAGAGAAGCCAAAGGGATCCAGAGAGCCTGGGAGTTTTGGTCTGAAACCTCCACAAGCTGGGATCCATTTGGGATCCCTGACCTTCCGTCTGGGCTCCGTGTGCTGCTGCTGGTCCTCAGCACCAGCCACGGGGCCAGCACTGGCCATGGGGCTCACTGGGAAGGTTGTCTCCAGGTGCATGGGGGAGGTGGGCGTTGGCAGCGCGTATCTGCGGGGCAGGGGCGGTTGCATTCAACGTTTAGCCATTGCTGGCTCCGCTGTCGGGCCCGGGCACATCAGTCACCTGGCACCAATGATCACGGGGTGCACGTGTGCACACGCACGAACACACGGTCACGCACACACACACGTACCCACACAGACATGCAAACAAACGTGAATGGTCATACACATATGCAGCCCCAGTTGTGCACACACACATATAGCTGCATATGCACACACGTATATGTGTGCACGCACACACATGCACCTGCCCATGTACCTATACAGACATGCACACTCACACGTGCACATGTGCACACACAAACACGTGCACACTCACACGTGCACATGTGCAGACACATACACACGCACAGGTACCCACGTACATACGCACACAAATGCATGCACACATGCAGGGCCTTGCACATACGCTCACACAGAGGTGTGCACACACGCACATGCACGCACACAGCCTCATGCTCACATACGCAGTTCGGCTCTGCATCGGTGGCCGTAGAGAGGCAGCGGGATGTGTCCTGCCTGCTCGCCAAACAGTGACTCAGAGACAGCACAGAGGACCCAGGCGTCCTGACTTCACCCCGTGTAAGCTGGCGTTCCCAGAACGGGGATGAGAGTGGGGGTGTGCATGGCCCTGCCTTTGCTCAGAGCGCTCTGCACGCTGTTTCACAGGGCCCAGGAGTCCTCATTTCCCAGCTGCAGGAAAACCTGAAACAGCTTCTCGCTGCTGTGGGGGCCTCTCCTCCCACCCCAGCCCGGCACTCCTGTTGTTCCCTCGCGTGGGGACCCAGTGCTCCACGTGTCCTGCACAGCTCAGTGCATCTCTGTTCCCCCAGCCCCGTGCGCCATGGCTCCGGCTGCTGCACGGAGCCCGATGGGAGCTGTGGAGTGCTTAATCCCTGCAAGATGTGCACAGCGAGCTGCTCCTCCCGCCCTGCGCGGGGACAGAGGGTGGGCGGCAGGAGGGGGATCCTCTCTGGGGTGGGGGGGCCTGCAGCCTCTGCGAAGGGATGGGGGAGCCAACCTCAACCCCAAGCAGGGTCCAGGGCTGAGCTGCACAGGAGGTGCCGGCCAGGCATGGGGCTTGCTAGGAGGGCTCTTGGCTCCCCCCAGTCAAGCAGCCTCAGGCAGCTGCTACATCATGGGGTGGGCTGGGATGTGGGTGCAGCTATTTTGGTACAGAGCAGCACCCACCTGCCCGGCCTGGATCTGCCCCGATCTGTCTGTACTGTGGTGTTGGGGTTATTGCATCCTGCAGAGATGGGGAAATCCTTTCCTTCATGAACGGTTGCAACAGCGCTGCTGTCCAGTCTGCAAGCCTGTGGGGTTTAATGCACCACAGATGGGTAAACTGAGGCACAGGCTTACTAGAGGCGAGACCACAGCTCTCATCGCTGTGCAGGGCCAGGTAACAGCCATCGCAGCTGGGAGTCAGGTACCCCATGGGACCCATGGAGGGTGGGCAGAAGGCCCTCAAGTGCTCACCTGGTCTGGTGGAGTGGGCAGTGGGGGCAAGGGGAGGCCCTGCTGGGGCAAGGAGGGCAGGCTGAGCGGGGGCAGCCTGTGCCCGGGGCCCCAGCTCAGGCCTTGGCTCCTCTCGGCTCCCAGGTGAGGGGCTAGATCCAGCTGTGGGGGCAGGAATGGGTCCAGCTGCGGAATGGGTAAATACTGCACCCACACATGTAACACGTGTGCACACAGACTCACATGCACCACACACGCAAACATGCACAAAAACATGTGACCAACGTGCTCCTAACACAGCACACATGTATGTGTACACATGTACGGCATACACACAGGCATAGGTACACACACATTCAGAACACACACACATGAACACTTGAACATGTATGTACGTAGAAAAATATACATGCACAGATATGTGCGTACAGCGTACATATGCACGTATAGCACACACAGACTCATAACCATCCTGTACATCTACATCCACACAAGTGCACACACACACACATAAACTCACAAGCCTGCCATGTGCCTTCACGCTGCACACCTACAGACATGCACACACGTGTACATGCACACACACATACACACACACGCATGCGGAGTGATGCCTGCCCATTTCTCCCCCTGCAAAGATGCTCTGGGAACGGCGGGGTGAGCACAGCAGCCGGCTAGGCTGGGCCCGCCGCTGCCAGCTCGGCCGAGAGCGACCCGCTGGTGCCCAGAGTCCAGCTGTGTCCCGGCCCCCCCGGCCCCGCGAGCGCCCTTCGCTTGCTGGCCAGTGGCCAAGCCCTTCTCCGCGCCAGGTCCCCGAGGCGCGTGTGTGCCTGACAGCAGGGAAATCTCCCCTTCCAACAAACCCACGGCTCCAGCCAGTGCCAGGAGCGCAGGGAGCAGCACGAGGCAGGGGCAAATGCTGCCCTGCTCATGTGTTTGTCCCGCATCGGGCTGTGTATGTGCGCGTGCATGTGTGTGTGTCTGATGTTGAGTGTGTCATTAGCACACGTGTGTGCACGCGCAGTGCATGTGAACGCTCTGGTAGCCCCTGATATGTGTGTGCACAGAGGCGGGGAAATACTCCTGGGATGGGAGTTTGGCTGTGTACATGCCTAGACAAGCGTGTGTGTGTGTGTGTGTGTGTGTGTGTGTGTGTGTGTGTGTTTGTGTCTTCCAGCGGGGTAAGCGCTCTATGAGATGCACCACACTCTTAACTCCGCTGGTGGATACTTGAGCTTGTTTAAAACCCAGGTATGTCTTCAGGACATAGCAGCCTGGTTCTCTACGCAGACCACTGTGATGATGAGGACCTAAGAACTGGCATGCTCGGTGCATGAAACACTCCTAAGCACTAGCTGGGAGCTGATGGGGCAGCTCCCCACTCCCAGCTTGGTGTCCCAGGTGACGTCCATCTCCCCAAGGAGCTAGAACAGCACATGATGCTCTTCCCCCCCACCCCACATCCTGGCTGGTCCCGGTCCCCTCCCCCCCCCCAGCCATCTACCTCCTCCCAGCTGTGGGCATGGGCGGGGGGAAGCTGAGAGAGGGGGTGCGTGGGGCAGGAAGGGGCTGGGTGCTGGAGCTGCCAGAAAGGACGCTTGGGACCTCAGCACCACCTTGCACCAGCCCTTGGCAGCATTGGCTCCGTGGTCAAACAGTGCCATGGGCACTCTGGACTCCTTTCTAGGCAGGGAGAGAAGCGATACGGGGAGGGGGGGTTATTTCCTGCCATGGAGATGGGCCAGTGAATTGTGCCTGGAAGTGCCTGGGTTGCAGCATGGCTCTGCTGGGAGTCAAGATGATTTTTTAGGTGCTGATGTTTACCTGTCAGGAGCTGAGAGGCTGGGGAGCTGGATCAGATCGCGGCCATTGCCCATGGTTTCTTCCTCTAACAAGACTTGAGGATGTGCAGAAACACCGGGCAAGAGATACGACCTGATGTGGGGAGGGGGTTTTCTGCGAGTGGAGCTGTGTGAGTCCATTTGATCAGCTGCAGTTATGTAGCCTTAATGACTAATTAGCATTTAGGACAAAGGAGCCTTTGTTAAAAATCTGCCCCCTCCCCACCTGATGTCACAGCTGTGGTTGGAGGATGCTCCTTCTCCAGGAAGAAGGACCAGGGAGCCTGGAGCAGGTACTGGGAGCCTCCAACTGTCCAACACGTCATTCTCCAGCCCTCTACGTAAAATTGTCAGATGAGCATTGGTTTTGGAAAGTGGCTGAGCTGCTCTGTGTAGGGCAGTGAGACCGCACGAGAGGAGCTGGTTTGGACTGATGGACAGACCAGCAGCTTTGAGAGAGTTCATGGGATGGAGAGGATATCCCAGGGTGCAAGACCACTCCATCACCATGGATTTCTGGAGATGTCCCATCTGGAGGCACCTGGGAAAGGAGATATCTCTTAGGGCAGAGGGGCTGTTTGTTTTGTGCAAGCAGAGAGTGACTCAGTAGTGGAGGGGTAAAACCAGATGAACTCAGCCTGGAGATGAGGCTCACCCTTTGGAACGGAGAGGATGATAGCCATGGAAAACCTGATATGGAGACAGCACTGGTCACCGCTTGGACTTATTTTCTAAAGCTTTGCTTTATCTCCACCAGGGTTATCTCCACCAAGCTTTATTTACACCAGGAGGGCTCAGGGAAGGTATCTAGCCTGGTCCATGAGAAAGGTCAGCTTGGGTGCCAGAACAGCCCTTCCTGCCCCTCTTGGACACCCCAGCAGCCAGGCCCATCCTTGACAGAGCTGACTGAAAACCAAGGGGACATTTTTATCTTTAGAGTGAAAACTTTCTGCCAAAGCAAAAAAATCTGCAGCTGATCCTGACCTCTGTCTGGAATAACGTCAGGGCTAGTTAAATGTGGAACTGGGATGTGTCATATGAGACAGATTCTGCAGTGCAACCTGCTAATGGTGTAGGAACTACTAAGGATACTTTTTTTGAATGTACTGGAGGGTGGAAGCCAGCTGGGGAGTTTCCAGGGTCAAGGATGGCCAAAATGAGAAGAAATCCAGTGCATTTAGGGGTGGTCAGTATGGAGATATTTCAGAAGATCCTCGGACTGTTCTCTCTCCCTCCCCCACTTGATGGACAGATGAGAAACAGAGAAATGGCATGGAACAGGTTTTAGAACAAAGTGATTAAGTTAATAGCCACAAAATCTGGAGCTAGAAAGTGCCCCAGGAACTTGGCAAGGGGGTGTGGACTGGCTCATTGTGAGAAATGGTTGTGAGAAGGCCATCAAAACTGGTCAGAGGTCAAAGGTTTCTGCAAGGGATGGAGCTCCTGGGAAAGAGTCAGCAAAGGCAGTACGCTGAAGAGCTGCACAAAGATGAATGGCGCAGAGATGATTAGAGAACTGATTCTCTGCTCTCGTTGCACAGGTGGTAGGAGTTCACGTAGAGCACAGTGGTCCTGAAGCTGTCTCCAATGCAGGCCATCTCTACATGACCATCAGAGCTGAAAAGACCACCTGGGAAACCACTTTCCTGGGCAGGTAAAGAGATCTCCAAGGCAGACATGCTCTGCCCTCCATCCTGCACATGGTGCTCCTGAGACTGCAGCTGTGGTCTCTAGTACCAGCGCATGGGTCCCTTGGTGGCGGTCGGTTTCGTTGAAAGCGACTCTTAGCCTCTCCCTGGAGAAGCCAGAGTTGTGAGCAATTCTTCACTCCGAGGGTCCTGGCTCCAAATCGCCCTGGTTTCCATAGTGGGATGGGAGTGCCCAGAGCTGTGTAATTGCTAAGCCTTTTTAAAACCCAGATTTAAAAGCTGTAATTCTGATATTGTTTGTAATCTGATAACACTGTGAGCCACTGAGCTCCTAATGTGCCCGGCTTGGGAAACCATGAGGATTTTCCCACTAAGCCGAAATATCAGACTGTTGATTCTTGAGTTAATCGTCTTTTCCCCCTTGGGAAGATCAGATTTTGGCAACTAACTTTCTTGCTGATTAGTGTGGGCTGGTGGGAAAGGAGCTGCACATGCTCCCAGGAAGACAACATGGTTGCATGTTCCTCAACCTCAGCAGAGCTGGGACAAGCTGGCAGGCTGGGACGCAGCTCATCTGTGCTCAACAGGCATCAAGGTTAAATTGTGCTTGTGCAGAGCAGTGACCTCCAGCCACAAACTGTGTTACCTACCCACCCATGTTTTGCACGTGCTAATAGCAGGACTGAGTTCACAGCACTCATGGAGTGACTCTTCTTCCTTCCATGACTCCAGGCTGTCGCTGCTCTGTTTGGACATGGTTATGCAGGTGGGTAACTCCTGTGCATGAAGTGCCCCCATCCCTGCAGAATCCAGTGTCCTCCAGTCTGTCTGCCCAGCATCCCACCAGGCCTCAGGGAAGTGTGTGCTGCTCCAGACACCCAAGCCCTTGGAGCATGGGACCAGGCAACGCTGCAGCACGAGAGATTCCTTTGGATGTGCTGTGTGGAAACCTGGGACAAGAGCTTGGCCAGCTGGAGACTGGGCCCACTGCACTCTTGCAGGAGATGCCCTAACCACTTGAGTCCTCCAGCAAACTCCCCTGAGGTTGAGTTTATGGCAGAATAGCAGTCTCTCCCATTCTCCTCGTGCCACCAGCTGCTCAGCACTGTGCCTGGCCCTGTGCACAGGGCTGTTTCACTCTGCCCAGTTTGGAGACTGCCCCATGACCCTCACCTGTGTTCCTTAGACCACTTCTACAAGGTTTCTAAGGCCTTTCAGAGAGAACAAGGAGCACAGAGTGTGACAGGTTTAAGCAGTGACAGACAGAAGTCCTGGAGACCTTAGATGGTGTAAATAAGTTCATTTCAGCATTTCAGCAAAGGTTTGGTTGAAGAATTCGAAACATGTTAGAAAGCACAGCACATGATGCTGTTTAACACTCACATACTTCTTTAGCTGCAGTGTCCCAGCCAGCATGTCCCAGGCTGTGGTGTCCTGTGAGCTTTCAAAGATTGCATCTTACCTGTTGAAATGAGGATCCGTGATCTGTTTGCCTAGTTTTGACTCCTTTGGCTCCTCAGTTGTGTCTCCAGGGAAAACACAACCATCGGCTCCATCTCAGACCTGCTTGGGAGAGCTCACATGTTCCTCAGAAGATGGCTGGCTCTTCCACACATCACAACATTGTCAAGGCCACCTCAGCATTGTCAAGGCTGCCACAACACTTCAGACACTATATACAACATGAGGTGTGCCACGAGCAATCCAGAGACACCTCCCGAGTGATGATGCATCTGGCATTTCAGGAGTTTCCATCAACTCTGTGATCCCGTTGTCACAGCTTGGGTAGGGCTGAACCCCGCTGGACCCCACCAGGGATCCCTGGGCATTCGTGGGACACCAAGGTGAAGCCAGCGTGCGAGAGGCCATGCAGCAGGGCTCTGCCAGGTGCCAGGAGGTGACAGCAAACGTCTGAAGGAGACGGCAGCCATGAAGGGGTGTGGAACAGGCAGGACAGACCCCGGAGAGCTGGGTTAGAGTAGAGGTGCTGGGAGAGGGCTTTGTGCTGAGCACCATCACAGCACAGGTTTCGGGGCAGCGCGAGGGCTACAGGCCAGCACAGCCGGGCATCTGCTGGTGGAGAAAAGGGGACCTGGCAGGAGAATGGGCTGCTGGGCACAAGCGGAGAGAAGGGGCAACAGGGATGGGAGCCTCCAGATAAAGGCTGACAGAGTGGTTTTCCATGTGTGGTTGCCTCTCCCTCTGCCTTTGTAAGGTTCCCAGTACTGGGGAGGTGCACTCTGGACAGACTGGGAACACTGGGCTGTGCTGGTGTCCCCGTGCTGGGGTCCCCCTCACCCACTGTGGGGGATTGAGGGATGCCAGGGGAGTCTGCAAGGCCCAGGCTCCCCGGTTCGTGCAGCTCCCACAGACGCTGTGTCCAGCTTGTGGGCCTGGAGGTGATGGGACCAGAGGTGTCTGGGAGCAGACCAGACCCTGGTGTGGTCTCATCCCCCTTTGATTCAGGGCTTTGGAGGCAGCCGATAGCTCCTCAGTGCATTCAACCGGCTAGTCCTCCTTCCCAGCGACCCTGCCAGGGGCTCCCAGCAGTGGGAGCAGGGCCGTCCCACTGCTCTGCTACACACATCCCTGAGCCCTGCCTGGTGCTGGGTGACTTGGGGAAGAGCAAGATCTCCTTCCCATGTCCTTCCTGGCCCTGCAGAGATGCGGCTGAGCTCTCCATCCTGCTGTGACTTGGGGAAAAGTGCGGTCCCCTTCCCACATCCCTCCTGGCCCTGTGGAGATGTGGCTGAGCTCTCCATGCTGCTGGCTCTGGAGGAGCCTCTGCAGCCTCCTGCCAGCATGGGGTGGGTAATTCGCGTAAATCCCAGCGCTGGCTCCACCAAGCCCCTAAGCTCTTTGCTGCGCTCCAGATCAGCCGCAGTTCAATCTGTTTGCAAAGCTGTACAGAGTGTTTATGCAGCGAGGCCTGGTCCAGGGGATTAGGGGCGGCGCTCCCCCAGCATCTGCTCAGTCCAGCCACAGCCGCGGCCAGCACCGGAGTATCCCTCACCTCAGGGGGGGACGGACCAGCTCACCCAGGCTTCCCCAGCTCTGGAGAGGGCTGGGAGCAACCTGCCACTGGGTCTTCTCATGGCAGAGCCCTCCTGGGGAGGTTTCTGCAGGCTGTTCCACAGCGAGAGCAGCCCCCTTAACCCCGACCTATCCAGGGAGCAGAGCATGCTGGCTTCAAAGGCGCCGTGTGTCCATCTGTCACCCAAAGGGATTTTTCTGTTTCCAGAGGGTCCCGCTCATGGCAGGGGACTCCGACTCCTACTCCAGGGCTGGTGTGGGGCCCTGATGGGCAGGCTGACCTTACAGTCCGGCTGAGAGAGTGGAGCCCAGGGCTACCAAGGTGGACTGTAATGCAGCTGGGAGAGGTATTACCCCACTTCCCTGGACTCTGGGGAGACTCAGGAGATCCTTGACTGATAATCTCACTCTGGCTGAGCAATATTAACCCCGTGCCATCTTCCAGCAGCAGAACCGACCCTCTTGCAGAGTCCCTCCTTCCCGATCCCCTCTCTGGTGCCCTGAGCCCAGCCAGAGCTTGATGACCATGCAGAGAGAAGGGAATGCGGATACCACCATGAACTGTGTCTTATCCCGGCTGAACTTGTGGGGAGTGCTGGCCGGGGTGAGGGAGGGCTGAGGGCTCTATTAAGAGGATGCAGCATGCAGCAGTTTAGTCTTCCCACACATTCCCACCTTCTGCCCCATTCTGGAAGTCTCAGAGTCTAGAGCTTGTGTTTGGCCTGTGAGGGCTGTTTCTGGGTTGTCACTCAGATCTGAGCCTTCATGCTCCACAGAGTGCAGCACGGTTGGAAAAAAAAAACCCTGTAGGCCTCCTGCCCAGAGCAGTGCTGCCCCAGTTCCTCCCGCATCCCTGCAGAGGTCTGTGGGCAGGAGCTGCTGGGTTGTGTCTGCTAGTGGGAGTGGGATGACTGGAGGCCATCACTTTCCAAATTCTCCTGGTACACCGGAGTGCTGCGTGAGCCCTCAGGTCCCAGTGCTGCACTGCACACAGCTGGCAGCACCCCTGCACTTTTTGGGGCATGTTAAACCCAGGAACTTCAGTCAGAGTAAGCTGCTTTTAAAGTCAGGTGAAAGTTAGGGGTGAAGGAGGTGAGATTCAAGCCCTCTGTTGCCTTCACTTGAGGGCACCTGGACACATCTGGGGTCCAAGAAACACAAAAAGAGCTTGCAGCGCATGTAACTGATGGTCCCTGAGCTGCACTGGTCTATAGCCATCCCACAGCCTGCTCTACCGGGTGAGGACTGAAGTCTCTGGCTGGGTTGGTGTTAAGGCAGCAGGTTGTGTCCTTCAAGAACAGAACAAGTCCCTGTCTTGCACACGTGTTTTGGGCTCCTTGAGCCATCGGACCCAGCTAGGTAACAGGCTTGCTTCTCTGGAACGTATGGGAAGCACTTTGCTTATTGGGAGGCAGGTCCAGGTGATGCCCACTGTCCCCTCCTCCTGCACAGGGAGACTCCCATGGTCCACATGGCCCTGGAATGGGTACAGGCGTGTCTGGGGAGTCCCTCTGGGCACTGACTGCATCCCACCCGCAGGAGGGACCGTCGGAGACCTGGCCAGCAGACAGCTCTTGGCAGTGCTAGTGAGATGGAGCAGACAGAGGTGCTGCACAGCGGTGCCCTGGCACAGTTCTCTTTCCCCGATACATCCCAGGGCAGCACTACGAGTCATGGGCGGGGGGCTGTGCCTGCCCTGCTGCCTGGGTCTCCACCACCCTTTCTGCTCTCCCTGGCTCCACGTGCCAGGCGCATGGTGGGCTGACAGATGCCCCAGCATGACCCCTACACCATTCCCACTGTCCCTGAGGGTATCCTGGGACATGCAAGTAGGGTCACCTAGATCAAGTTGCCCAGGACCATGTCCTGTCAGGTTTTGAATATCTTCAATGATGGAGAGGCAACAGCCTCTCTGGGGGAACCTGTTCCAGTGTTCAACCACCTTCACAGTAAAAAAGTGTTTTCTTACGTTCCGATGAAATTCCTACATTTGAGGAAATGTGTTCTTCTCAAGCTGGAGACCATTTCTTTGGAGAGAAAAGAGTTCAACCCTTTGCTCTGCTCTGCAGATGCACATACTGCTCTCCTTGGCTACTGGGTCAGAACAGCCAGTACCGGGCAAAAGACCTACCCTCTTTTGTGCCAATCAAGGGGCCCGTTAGACTGGCCTTTCAGAAACAGCAGAAATGGCATGAAGTGGAGAAATGGGTAGAAATCACTCCAGGTTAGACCACCCTGCCCACCAGCAGCAGGAGACCATGCACTTGCTATGCATGTGTTTGCATGGGCCTGAACAGGGTGGACAACGAGGAGGTTTGGACTATCAGAGCTGAGCATCTGACCCCACGTGCAAAGCTTTCCTGGTGCTGGAGAAGCTGATCCCCCTGTTTCTTTCCCAGTGCAGAAGAGCACAGTGCTATGGTGAGGCTGGAGAAGAATTCGGGACCAGGACTGAGAGTCTGAAAGATCTCAAAAGCCCCTGGAGTGCAGGGCTGAGTACGCCCATGAGGACACGTAGGAAATTGGGCTTCTGGAAGCCAGAATAGTAGGGTGGAGGGCAGCAGTCATCACTCACACACTTCCCCCTCTCCAAGGACTTGCTCCGCACAGAAAACTCTGCTTATGCCACAGAATGGGAGCACTGAGCCTGTGACCCAGCGTGGGCCACGCAGCCTATGGGTGGGCACAACAGGGTATGAGCCATCGGCAGCCTGTGGGAACTGCTCCCTGCTTTTGGATGGGACAATGGCTGAGCATCGCACTGAGCACAGTGAGCAGGGACTAGTAACCCCTCTCTCCCCAACCCCAGGTGTGTCACCCGGACAGGAGCTCACAGCAGAGCATCTTTGTGTTCCTGGCGGGGTCCACACAGCCCAACACAGACGGTTGGAGACCTTTAGACTGGGACTTGTGTTAACACAGCCAGCCCAGGCGGGGAAACTGTGGGGAACCCCTGTATCAAGCACAGAGCCGGCATCTGAGTAGCACCAGGCATTTCAGGCAGTTTCCTCCCCCGCCCAGCCCCAGTCCTCTCTGAGACGTCTGAGATGACAGCTGTCATATACTGGCCAGCACACACACAGTTGTTTTTTTTTTATTATAATACAAGTTCAGGAACCTCCTAGCTTAATCCCCACCAGATAAACTAACAGCGGAGAGATTTGGAGTTATTGACGAAGTCTTGCTGCTCGGACGAGATTAGAGCTCTGCTTAATCTTGTAGCAGGAGGGTTTGGGGATGGTTTAATCAGAATTTGTACAGGAATAATCCTGTCTTTAAACTCGTCCCTGGCCCAATCCCTCCAAAGTTGTAATCAGGCAGGAGCCTCTCAGATGAAGAGGCCTCAGGGGGTATTTCCAGCCTAAATGACTCTGTTTATTATCTGCAGGTGGAATCCCAGTGCTGGATGTGCCGATGCCCTTTGCACCGTGCTGGGGAAGGGATGCTCCCTGGCATGGTACGGCCCTCATCTCACTGGTGTGACTTGTCTCTGGGCCAGACTGGCTGGTGGCATGGGGGACACGGCCCCAAGGAGGATGGAGAGAGCTGGGAATGGTGAGTACCCCTCTCCTCCTACCCACGCAGTGAGGAGGCTGTTTTGCTTTCCCTGTCTGCGCATGGTGCTGGGCACTGGATCGGGGCCCTGCCTGTGCACAGCAGTGCAAGGGTGGCAAAATCAGGGGTGAGCCTGGAGCACCGCACGCATCTGCCTGGACCGGAGCCGAGGCCCATGAAACACTCTGCTAGCCGAATCTCCACAGCCCACCCTCTGCAAGCCCAGGGAGAGCCCAGGGATTCAAACTCCTCTGCTGAGGAAGGTGCTGGACACCCCGCATACACACACCCAAGGCATTGCCAGCTCCTCTAGCCATCTGCCCTGGAGGGAAACTTTGGCACCGACCTGGCACTGCGCAGCGAGTCCATGGCATGCAGTGTCTTCGCAAGCATCAGCTTCACCAGGAAGACGTGAAAGACAGACTGAAACAGGGCCAGAGCAGACCAGCCCTTGGGGCTAACCCAAAGATTACAGGCTTGGCCTGCCTCTCCCAGACCTCGTGCCCACAGTGCTCTGGACAGGGCCCTGCATGAGCAGTGGTCCATGGGATGTTCAAAGGAGATCTCCTGGGCAAGTAGCTGTATGAACTGTCAAAGATGCATCTAACTCACAGACAAAAAACCAAATCACCTAAATGAGGCAGCCGGCATGGCTTCAGGACCATCCTTGCACTGGGAGAGCTGGGTGCATGTTTTTACTCCCCAGACCATGTGATAGATACCATAACCAGCTCCTTTAACCTCTCCGTGCCTCAGTTTCCCACCTAGGAAATGGGCAGAGGCTAAGCCCATGTGTGCAGGGAGCCGGACCTTGCTCTCCGGGCCAGGCGAGGCGAGCACAGTGCTCCAGGAACGCCAGACCCGTTGTGCAGCGTCAGCAGGGAAGGTCGGGCGCTGGGAGGGGATGTCGCTGCCTTTGTGCCGCGCGGGGCCTTTCAGGGAGCACAAAGACGGGACACGGTGGCACAGATGGACCCTTTCAGAGCGGCGCGGGCTCCTTTCTCCGTCTGCCGCCGGGCTCTGCCTTCCGTCACAATCCCCCTTAATTGAATCCACACTTTCATAGTTCATTACCCCCCTGATGGATTGGATTAGGCCGGGCTGCAGCCAGCCTCGGCGGGGAACAGTTGGCTGCTCCGCATCCCCGAGGGGAGGCTGTGCGCCGGGGCGCAGCGGCGGGAGCCCTCCTGGCGAGAAAGGTGTGGAGGGGGCAGCCCTGGGAGCCCAGCAGGCTCCCGGCCTTATTCGAGGTTTAAGTGCAACGGACGCGACCTTGGCTTCGCTCGCAAACGGCCAGGCCCATCTGTGGCCCGACAGCGCAGGAATTCCTGCCAGATCCCCGCGCCGGAGCCCCCGGCGTGCCTGCTGGGATGGAGACGGTGCCCACGGCGGTCTCCTCGCTGTATGCTGCCCTGCCTGGCTCCCACGGTGTTAAACCCCCCGAGTGAAGTGCCATCGTCCTTTTGCCCCGGTGGCATTCACTTGTGCATGGAAACAGCAGCCCTATGGGGCTGGGAGGGATGCGGGAGGGTTGGGAGAAAGCAGGCAGTGGTACTGCCCCGGTCACTCCGGTCCTGTGGCGGCAGGGATGGAGGGTGACAGGGCATGGTGTGAACCCCAAATCTGCCCCCCCCACTAACCCCCCTGCCTCCACCTTGGTGCAGGCGGCCTGGCATCACCCTGGCAAGCTCCTGCCCATGTGGGAGGGAGTGGGGTGAGACCTCCTGCCATCCAGCTGCACCAGAGATGTTTCCTGCCCTCAACGCAGGGTGTCCTCAGGAAGTGGCTTCCCACCGCTAGTGCCCAGGACCCCCAAAATGTGCCTATGCAGGAGCAGCAAGTACTGTGTCCCACAGGAGATGATCAGCATCAAGTCTCGCATGGTCCAGGGAGAGGGGGACCGTCCGGGCAGCTCCAGATCGGGGCATCAGCAAACCAGGGCACAGGCCTGCATCCCAGCCCCAGTAACTTTTGGCAACGCTTGAGAAGAGAGGGCTCTGACAGCAACGGCTTGCCCTGACCCAAATCTGGAGCAGGGCCCCTGCACACGCCGATCCCCTCTGCGCCGCTGCTGCCGCACGCGGCGAGTGCCCGGCTGTCCATATGGGATAACGGCCACTCCCTCGGCGGCTCCCGGCACCGCTCGCTCATTAACCTTTGCTCCGAGCGTCTCTCCCCAGCCCAGCTGTCAGCAACGCTCCCGCGCTGCCCGCAGACCTGCTCCCTCCCCTGTCTGCGCGGCCCTGCTTGGCGGGCTCGGGGGGACTCGGCTCTGGGGAAAGGATGCTCAGCAGTCCCCCATCCCTTTCCTCCTCACCACAGCTCTATTTGCCCCCCAGAATGAATCACCGTGGCCATAATAGGAGGATTTACCATGTCTGAGCCCTAAACCCTGGCTAACCCTCCACCTGGATCCATCTGGGAGGGAAGTCAGCCCCTCTCACCTGCATCCCTGGGTGGGCTGGGAGGGAAGGAGACACTGCCCAAGGAGCGTGTTGCCCTTCATGCACATGAGGTCCAGCTCGGTTTGCTCTGCTTGTGAGTTGCTTTGTCAGTTACTTGCACACCAGGCAGGGACAGAGGGTTTCTGAGCCATCTCTGAGTTTCCCGTATTCAGAGCAGTGTCTCTCCCCCTGCACTGGCCCCAGCAACCAGAGAATAATCTTGATACAAAGCTGAGCATCACAGCCATTTACTGAGCTGTGCTGTGGGTAGAGCATGTGGGTTGTTGGTGGAGGGACTTTCTGCCTGCTTTAAGGTGTTTAGCCCTAGCAGAGTGGCTAAAGGAGCTGGATGGAGTACAGGCCTTGTGTGCAAGGCAGGTGACCTCATTTACACCAGGGAAGTGGCTGCACAGGGTGATGGGTACTGTTTTTTACAGGAGTGTCCCAGAAATTCCTTTCCCAGAACTATTGCTGCCTGATGGTGAGTCGAAGAAAAGCAGAAAGGGCGGCTGAGGTGTGGGAGCGGCCGAGGGCCAAGGTTGTACTTCCAGATGGAGAGACTGCACTGGAAGCCCCTGTGCCCATCCTGACAGCTCAGACATCTGATCTCTCCACTATGGATAGAAAAGTGCCCACGGCATAAATGGTTTAGCATATTCCCCTCTGCATCCTCATCCTCTTAGCAAAATGTATAGCCGGGCACTCCCGGCAGGCTCTCCTACCAGATGTGGCCAGAGTCCCATCGGGGTAGTTAGTGCCGTATCATTTACGGGAGGGGATTAGAGAGCCTCCACTTAGAGTCACAGTCCCCAAGGCCTCTCGGATTAGTATATAATGCAGCAGGCTTTGCCATACTGGGGCTCAGATGGGGCTGTAACCCTCTTCATCCTCACTTTTCAAAAGCCCTAATGGCCAGGACTGTTGGCCGGGAGCTCATAGTGGTACCCAGGGCTGCGTCTGCTGAGAGCCCTGCGTTCTAATGCTGCGCTTATCCTGGTCCCTGCCAGTATAAATCAGAGCTGAATCACTTCAGAAAGCTCAGCTCAGCTATTTCCAAGTGTGAGAACAAGGTAAGATCTTTTCAGCATTAAAACATCGCTCTGTTATGCTGCAAAGCCACTGTTCTTTGGAAAGGATAGGCTGTATCACGATGA
Organism: Dromaius novaehollandiae; assembly: GCF_036370855.1. Lineage (NCBI taxonomy): Eukaryota > Metazoa > Chordata > Aves > Casuariiformes > Dromaiidae > Dromaius > Dromaius novaehollandiae. Next base: position 2,693,698 of record NC_088125.1, on the reverse strand, counting down.
AGTCACTGCTGGGGGGAAGAAGTGTTTTCTAGGCTCCTTGGCATGTATGTAGATCTCTGCTTTTCACACATCCCCATACGAGATGGCCTGAGCTCAGGACAGATCCATCTGCATGTAGCAGGCTCTGGCCCATCCACCTTGAGAGCACTCGATTGAGCACACATCTCCTTGCAGTTGCATCCTGTGCTGTCCAGAAGGCAATGTGGTACTAGGCTCATGGGTGCTGCCACTGCACTTGCCCCCATTTTCTGGCATTTTGGCAAGGGGTGCAGAGCGGGCAGGCAGGTCCCTGAAGGTGGAGAGGGGAGCAGAGACGCAGCAGATGAGCTAGGGCGAGGATCTATGGATGCTAGCGCATCTGCTTGCCGAGGATCCAGAGCTGAGCCCAAATTTTCAGCATTCCCTCTTCAAAACACACCAGATTCCTTGCGGTGCCACGGAGGGGTTTGTCCCACCTGCCTCTAGGGAAGTTCATTTTGCCTAGTTATAGGGGAATGATTCAGGCACACATGCAGGTGTCTGGTGCTATGGGAGATGTCCAGTGTGTCTCTCCTGGCTTCCAGCAACCTTTCCAGAGGAGCCTGGGTCTCTGCTAGGTTATGCGCCATGTCTGCAAGCTCCCAGGACCCTTGGGCATCTCAGATGGCATGAGGAAACCTTCCCTGACCCAGTGCCTGCACACTGGCCCACCCAAGGCTCACTTTGGAGCTGCATGTTTCATCTGGCCTTGTATAAACTGCGACAAAAGGTGAGCTGAACCCAAACCAGGCTCCACAGACTGATAGACCAGATCACTGGGGAGATGGGCTGGGGCACAGAAGCCCATGTTCATGCAGGTGAATCTCACTTCTCTGTCCATCTTGCCTGCTGCTCCCTCAGCATCATGGGAGAAAGTCAGTGCTGACAATGTTAATGGACAAAATAGGTTGATCCCACCTCTCCCAGCAGCTCCTGCAGCAAGGATGTACCTCAGACTGCTGAGCACAAGCCATTCACTCGTCACGTAATGGCTTGATGCTTGCGGAGCCTTCTCTGGCCTTGTCACAGGCCCAGTCCCCACAGTGGCTTGGGGGTAGCATGGGGCCATTTGTACTGCATCCCTGTTAAATGAGCGCCAAGAAAAGGTCTCCCTTTGGAGGTGGTGCCCACAGCCCCCGGCCTGCACAGCTGTTGCTGGAGACCTGGAGCCCTGGACTGGGTCAAATGAGCTGGCACAACCTGTCTCGGGGGTGGGCACAGTCTGGGGGATCATTTGGGGCACACTTTGGCAATGAATGCATCCAAAACTCCTGGTGTGGATGGTCAGAGGCATTTTGCCCTCAGCTGCCCCATGCAGTTCACTTAGCACCTGAAAAGACCCCCGGATCTCCCAGGAACACGCTACTGCATAACGTGGCCTGGCAAATAGCTGCTGCTACAGTGGCCCAGAGACACAGGAATAAAATGCAAGTCCAGACTTGCTGGGATGGGGCAGCTGAGATTGGAGAAGGCTGTGTTTTTGCATTCACAAAGCAGGTAATCCGTGGGGGAGGCACAACCACTTGCACAAGCACATCATCCATCAGCGAGGTGTGGACAGGCAATGTCTGGTGCAATGAAAGCCAGCTGCCTTGAAGCCAACCTGGCAAACTCCGCGGCTGCATGTGCCTCATCAGAGCCTGGAGAAGGTCAGTGTTTCACACCAGGAGGCTGTGGGGTTTCTGAACCGTTCCTGTGTATCCTGCAGCTTGCAATACCGCTTTGGGGCTTCCCCTGGTAAGACGATCTGGTGGGGTGGTCTAGAGCATCCTGGGGTGCAGAGAGACATGCTGGCTTACACCGTAAGGGCAGGAGGATGGGGAGATGGAGGCAGGACCGTTTTACAGCTGATCTTCAGCTGGGCATTGGCCATATGTAAGGTTCATGGACCACTGCTCTTCCTGTGCTGGCAGTGGCAGGGAAGGGACTCTGCAGTGTCCAGCCTCATTTCTTGTCCTCCTGGTTCCCTGTGCCTGGGACAGCGTGGGAAACTGCCGTGTCTCAGAACAACACCCTGCTGTAGCCAGTGGCTCGGAGTAGCACCTGCAGAGCTGTGCCTGGGGTCTGGCTCTCTTTATATCGGTGGTGCAAGAGCATCTCTACTGCAGGCAGAATTGCTGGACAGGGCCAGAGTGATGCTGGCTGGAGGTTTTGGTCTCAGATGGACCAGACAGGGATAAGGTGAGCCAAGCCCATGTTCAGGGTGATTCCCCCCTCCCTGACAGGGGCTTCCAGGCTGTAGCTACATCCTTTCACCTGGCTCTCCTGGCCTGGAGCTGGAGACAGGATGGCATGGGTTGCTCCAGCAAGGAGGGGGAACATCTGCTAGGACAGTTTTGGGGGAAGCAGAGGGGACAAGCGGTTCTTTCCTCTTGCAAAAGCCTTGTGCAGGGAGCAGAGGGCAACGGTCGCTCAACCGTCCCCATGAGCTCAGCTGCAGCAAACACACACACGCAACCGATGAGCCCCGCGGAGGGAGGGCCAGCATCTCCCTCGGAAATTCCCTGACTTGGCTGCGCTCAGGTGGGGGACGCGGCCACGCAGCCCTCCCGAGAGTGAACGGTGCCCCTGTCAGACGCAGACCTGGGGGGGGGGGGGCTGGAGTCCCTGGGCTGGCAACAGATGGCTGGAGTCAGCTTGCTGACACCTGCCCCTCCTCTCCACCCCTCTCCTGCCCTTCTCTTTCTTCTCCACTCATTTTGTTTGATTTTTCAACACTTTTCGTAAAGCCAGAGGATCCCGCAGTTGCTTCTCCCTTTGCAGAAGGGAGTCCATCCCGGGAGCCAGCCAGGAGGGCAGGGAGATAAGAAGGGATGTGCTGTCCCTGGCGAGGGCCAGGATGTCCTTGGGGCAGTGAGTGACAGAGAGGACAGTGCTGAGGTGTCCCCTCCAGCAGCAGACAGGGAATCTGGTGTGTGAGGAGTTGGGTGCTCAGTGTGGGATGGCTCTATGAAGGCACCGGGGGAGATGGGACTGGATAAATAACCCAACGGGCCTGCCTAGCCCATGGCTGGGGCCTGCTGGCCTCGAGGCTGTGGCAGGGCCAGGTTTGAGTGGGATGTGATAGTCCAAGAGCAGAACCATGCACCAAGCCAAGCCTGCTGGCACCTCTGCTCCACCTGGTCTACTGAATATTACCTGGGACTGGAGCGGATGTTCCCTCCTGGCCTTTGCAGGCTGCTAGTTCACATCCTACAGCCTGAACTGATGCAGAGGAAGGGCTGAATGAAGGACCTGTAAGACCAGCAGAAACTCAGAAAGGGCCATTGAAGTAGAGTTCTAAGCCCTCCTTGCTCCCTCACTGCGTGCAGCAGCTGGGGAATGTCCTTCTGGACGTGGATGAAGTGCAGAGAATGTCACCTGAACTTCTCCAAGCACTGGCCAGTCACCCAGTGCTATGCCCACAACCATGCAGCAAGCTGGGCCAGGGCTGGTGTCCTTCCCTACTAGGTTTTGTACTAGGTTTTGTCTCTGTTCATCCTAGAAATGGGTGCTGGAAAAGCAGCTGGGATTTCCAAGGGTACTGGGCTGGCTGTGACTGTGGGGTTAGTGCCTGGCTCCAAGAAGGACAGGACATATGTGGGGGACCTGAACCATCTGTGATGCCTGTAGGTGCTGGGATACTTCTAGGCAGAGAGGATAGGATGGTCTCGCAATCAAGGAGCCTAACACCAAAGGGGGCAAGATGGGGAGGTGGATGTGCATGGAGAATGGGAGCGACTGAAGGAGGCAGAACCAGGAAAAGGACCGATTGCGCACGGGGTGGGCTATGGGGCTGCTGACTCCAGTCCTGGCTCTGAAGCAATTCTTGGCTCTGGGTTGGTAACTCAAGGCCTGAACTCCGAGACACAGCCTGGTACATGGGACTGGATTTGTCCAAGTCCCATCCAGGTTAATCCTGGACACAGCCCTGGCACTGACTCCTAGAGGTTGGCCACAAACCTGGGAGAAGGACTTTTATCCCTTGCACAGTGCAGAGCCTTGTGTATGAGACCATGAGCCTCCTCCAGGCCCAGTGAGTAGAGGCTGTAGACAACCAGGCTGGAGAAACTGTCTGTCCTCCATCTATGATGCTGAAGTGTCTGGGCTTGGAGCCAGATCAGAGAGGGCAGTCTGGGGTTTGCTGTGCACTCCTGTGCTGGGAGCAGCGCTCTCTATTTCTGCAGCCCAGCCATCTCACCCCTGGCATGCACTGCAAACTGCCCACCACCCAGTGTGCAGTGTTTCCCTCCCCTCTGCACATGGCTGTTTCTCCTTGAGATCCTTCAGTGAACGGAAATCACCAGCTGCCTCTTGACGGCTCCTGGTGAGAAGCTTCAGGATGGGCTCTGAGCAAGCTTGAGGGTGCCCCAGGGCATCATCATCCAACGAACGGGTGTGCTAGGCCCCTACCCCATGCAAGCTGCCCCTTGCAATCTGCCCCTCCAAGCTGGGCCACCATCAGAGCAGCTACCACCTGGCACAAGACACCCTGGCCGGTGCTCTGGGCTGTCCCACAGAGCTGGTGGAGGCAGGATTTGAACCCACAGTTTAGCCTCCCGCAGCTCATGCAATTAACTCCTGCACTGTGTCAGGCTCCAGGGCAAAGGAGAGGGGCAGAGTCCTCTCCGCCAGGAAGGAGGACAACTATGGGAGGCTGCCAGGCACTGAGGGGAGTCGACCAGCACCCTTCCAAGGTATCCCCTCTCCCCCAAACTGCTTTGTCCCCAATCTCCAAATGCATTTCTATAAATTAAGCTCTGGCATGCCCCCTCCCCCCATGGCGGTGTTTGGGGGTCACCTGTGACCCCTGGCAGATGGTGCGGGGACTCCCACCCCTTCCCCAGGAACTGTTGCAGCCGGCCATCTGTCAGGCAGCTCAAATCTCAGCGGCACTGCCTGGGAGCGCTGCGCAGCATCTCCACCCTGGGACCTGGGCTGCTGCCTCTGCCGCGACGGGAAGGAGTGCGGGCAGGCAGCGGGAGCACGGGGGGCTGCCTGGAGCTGGTGGGTGTCCTGCCCACAGCCCAGTATCCAAATGCGGGGCGGTAGGCATGAGAGGGTCCCTGCATGGGGCTGAGGATGGTGGTGGCTGATGGGATTCATGTGCTGCAGGGAGTCTCTTGGGGGAGGTGGCACAGACGAGGGGCTCTTGTTGTCTCCCAAGCGTGTGGCATCATTTTCCAGGGGGATCTGAGTGACAGCGCCCAGCCTGGCTGTGCCCAGGCTGCTGGACCAGCCCGGTGAGGGGCAGTTAATATAGCTACAGTGGTTGTCATCCTGGCTGTGCCACTGCCTTTGGCCAAGCTGTCCTGAGGCAAAGATTGGGCAGTCCACAGGCATGTGATGGCAAGGAGCAGTATATCCGTAGTCCCCTTACCCTCTGTCTGTCCTTCCTGCTGCGGACTGGGCCTGTGGATTTGTCTCCCAGAGTTGGGCAGCTGCTGGGTCTCCCTTGTCAAGAAAGCACCTGGAGCCCAGAGCAGCTCCAGCTCTGTGCGCTCGGGATGGGGTCACTTGGGAGGGCCATGGGGCCTCCAGAGAGAGCACAGCTGGGCTAGGATGGAGGATGCATCCACAGCAGCCCCTAGATTCCTTGTGACGGTCCCCAGGGAGAGACTGCCTTTGGGACAGAGACTTGGGGACCCAGCAGCTCTGCCAACTCCCGGGTCCCTGAGCGGGGCCATTCCTTGGGGCAGCACCCATTAGCAGCTCCCCAGGGCTCACAGCATGCAGGGAGCAGGGCTGAGACCCCGTCAGCATCCAGAGAAGCTGGGTGCAGGGGTGAAGGGAGGGAGATGGGAGGAAACAAGTTTCCTGTGCTGTCCTGGAGGGGTAAGTGGCACCGGTGGTGGCACTGACCCTGGTTGTCAGGAGCTGTCTTTGCCCTGCCTGCTTCCTTGTCTCTCCCGTGTCCCAGACCAGTGGGAGCAGCAGACCCAGGGGAATGAAGGGCTGCTCCCTGGAGGAGGGGGACATAAATGGGGCTGAGGCTCCTGCCTGCTGACAGGACACAGTCCTGGGTGCTCTCAGCCATCCACTGCACCCCGGCACCCCAAACAGAGCTGACTCCCCAGTGATGGAGCAGTCTCATGAACGAGGGTCACACATAGGACATCATGTATGTGCGTGTCTGCATGGGAAAGGAGTATGAAGGACAGAAGTCTGTACGGTGATTTCTCTGCATGCATTTCCCCTTTCAGACATGGTTTAGGGGTTCTGGAGGTGACTCACTCATACATGGGCTTGCTATGGGATGTGAGAGCATGCGCCTTTGGATGGGGGGACAGGGACATGGTAGTGCAGAGGTGGGGAGTGTGGAGAGGTGCTCTCATCACTGGCAGAAAGGAACAGTCCCGATTTGTGTGTGTTTGTGTTTGCGTGTGTGTATGTGTGTGTACATGCAAGCACATGCAAGCTTAAGGGAAGTATGTGAACATGTAAGTATGTGTGCATGCATGACTGTGGGGGGGTATATGTGAGCATGCAAGCACAGGAGAGTGTGCATATGTGTGCATGCACACTCGTGTGTGTGTGTGTGCACATGCGTAACTGTTTATACATACATAGATTTGTGCATATTGTGTGTGTGGGGGGGACATACATCCTGGGTGAGCTCCTTGCAGGACAGTCCCCAAACTCCACTTCCCTGCAACATCCCCAAGCCTGACGTATGTGTGTCCAGCACAGGTAGGGCAGCCCCAGCCACCCTTCTGTGGAGCAGTGCTGCAGGGAACGTGAGGTTGAGGTGGGCTCGGTGCTGGGAGGGGACTGTTGGAGCACGGGGTGGGAGATGGGCTCTGAGCACTAATGTCACAAGCACAGAGCTGGGCTGCCTGTCTCTGACTGCAGATGAGGGTGCATCACTGCCCATCTTGACGAACACTTGGGATGCTCATGGCCACCAAAAACGGGAGGGCAGGGGGGTGCAAACATCTGCCTGGACACAGCTCTCTGGCATGCAATGCTGGGGTGCTGTGTCTTACCCATCCCTAGGGTACCACAGTCTATAACCCATTCTGGGGCATGGAAGGAACACGCTTCTTGCTTGCTAGGAGCATGGCAAACATTAAGGGAGCGCAAAATGAGTGAGACCAGTGGATTGAGAGGATGGAGGGTCCCCATCGGTTTACAGATGGAAGGCGGGTAGGGAGGTAGGGAGAGCATCCGTGGGGCAGCTGCGTCAGGGAGAGGCGGTGGGGGGCCCTGCCCACCCAGCCAGGCTCCCAGTGCCGCTGCGAGCTGCAAGCACCACCTCGCGGCTGCGGGACGGGCTGCTCGCAGGACAGGCAGCAGCCGCAGCCGCTGCCGCAGGCTTGCAGCTCCCCGCCGCACGCTCTCCCATTGCTGCAGGCTGGCCAGGAAAACAAGGCACAAGCTTTGCTCCATTTCCCTGGGTACATCAGCCCTGCCAGGGAGCTGCGTGGCTGGAGGCTGTGAAGAGAAGGCAGAGGGCATGCAGCACACCGTGCTACACCCCATGGGCTGGATACGGGCCCGGCAGCACCCAGGGGGGTCCCGATACCTGCTCTGAGCCAGTGACTGGGCAGTGCTGGTGCCTATACCTGTCCTGTCCGTGGCACAGAAGTGGTGGGAAGGGAAGCCTTTTGCCTTGCAGAACTGGTAACGCATATGGCAGCTCCACTGGGGCAGAGATGAGGCTACAGGATGAGCCGTGGCTCTAACACCAAGCAAGAGAATGCATCTTTTTACAGGGTCGATATTTATTTAGCTTAGGAATGCTACTTTCCATCAAAAGTTCCTCACTTCCCACTGCTCTTCTGCTGCGGCTGGGGAATACAATGCTAGATGGTGATGAGGGGTGCTGAGACTGTTGCCCCCCTCCCTCCGCTCTGTCCACACTGGGCACGGCCACTGCTGTCTTGGCCAGCTCCCTCCGGTGCCTCGCACACACACTGCACCAGTTCTGCAGCGTGGCTGTGCATCTCCCACGGCAGGACCAGTCCTGCCCAGGGCAGAGGTCCCACGGCAATGGGTACCCATGCCCCAAAGCAGTGGAGTGCTGTGTGGCTGCAGCCATCCCCATTTCTCCCAGCCGGGGTGCAGGCAGCCTCAGGACGAGATCACGTAGGCAGTGGCGATGTACTTCCTGCCGTTGCCGTAGGTGGACTTGGTCCAGGTGTAGGTCTGGATGCTCAGGCTGTGGCCGCCCAGGCTCAGGTGACATCTGTGGGGATGCAGCCCGTGCTGTAGCCTGCTCCAACCCCGAGTCCCTCACCTGGCAATTGCATCCCCCCACTCCGTGGGTTGCTCTCAGTTTCCACAGGGCAGCCTGGCTCCATGCCTCACCCTCCCCATATGTGATCCCCGTGCTGACCCATTTAGGCCTGTGCCCTAAAGAGCCCCTGCTGAGCTGAGGGTGTCTCCAGGCACCAGAGGCCGACTCAGCGTGCTGTGACCAGGAGCTCAGCTCCAATCCCTGGGCTCCTCCAGACACGCTGTGGGGTTCCCCGGCTCAGGCAGTGGGGAGCAGAAGGGCATTGCTGCCTCCTTGGCCAGAGGACACAGAGGGACGGACCCAGGCAGGTTTGGTACTTACGCCCTTCCAGGCCGAGTGATGAAGCACAGCGTGTACAAGCCAAATTCGAACTCCGGGCTGCACCCGATGAATGCGGAGCCCACTTCTTTGTAAAACTCATCCCAGCTGAACTGCATCCCCAGCACGTCAGGGTAGGTGTTCCACTAGAAAGCAGGAGAAAGAGGGATCAGGAGATCAGGCTCTTTGATCTGCTTCGCTCTGGGTGCACCAGAGCAGCAAATTCAAGCAAAGTCCATCTGAATATGAAGTGTGGCATCCTAATATCTTCTCCAGGGACACCCACTCTCAGGGAAACAGGTCAGGAGCACCTTTCAGCTGGTCTGAAGGGCTGCCAGACAGAGCCAAGGCTCAGCGACGCAAGCAAAATGCCAGGGTGAAAGCAGTGGGACCTCTGCCTCCAGGGATGTGGGCTCTGGAGAGTGGGGCTGTGGCAGAGCTGGGATCCCCCAGATTAGCCACAGCCAGACAGTAAGGAGCAGTGACGTCAGGGTACAGCCTAGTTGTACAGCGGCTGTCAGGGTACGTCCTTACCCTCCAAAGTCAAATCTTGTGTTTTGGAAGCCTCATTTGCCCAATGCAATAATCTTTTCTGTACCTCCCCATCCTCCTTCCACCCTCAGGTCCACATATCAGAACAAAGGAGACATGGCAGGGTGAGCACCTCTGACCCTACAACTTCTCAGGACACATACTGTAGGGATTTCTGGTTTGCCCCGTTTGGGATCTGGCTGACAGAGCGGCATCAGCTCCACCTGGACAAGCCAAGCTGGTTGAGGGCTTGTGCAGTGCTGCTGGCTGTGTAGCCTTGTGGTAGCACTTACCGGCCCATCATAGCTGTAGCTGAAGTAGTTGACGAGACCCTGCTTTTCCATAAGGTAGAAGCGAATCCAGTTGTGAAATCCAGTCACTTTCCCTTTTTTTACTTCCCCTGAATACAAATGAGACCATGGAATGAGCCTGGGACCCTCCACCTTTGCATGCTGATGTGGAAGAGGCCCTGGATACCTCCCTTCGTTCTTCCCAAACCAGGGTTTGCTCAGATGGGGCTGTCACATTCCCCCAGACCCAGACAGGCACCTCAGGCAGTGCTTGTGCTCTGATCAGCCACTGCTGATCAGCTCTCTGGTTCAGCCAAGCACAGAGCAAGGCACTCAGCTGGGGTGTGCCCATCCCCTCGGAGATGCATCGCCACAGCAAGGAGCTGCACCACCGTTTTCCTCCTGTCCCATCAAGAGGCACTCAGACTTGGGCTCTACCTGAGAAGACATGCTCAAAGCCACTGGAGTCCCGCTCGCCGTTGCCTCTGGAGTAGAGGCCGAACCACATCTCCTTCAAATCGGTGACAAATTCCTGCTCAGAGCTGTAGCGGTCTGGAGACAAAGCAGGGTGGAGAGTCATGAGGCAGGGAGAGGGGAGCTGGCTGCTAATGGGACCAACATGGCAGTATGGGAGCTCTTGGGGAGGCAAAGGCAGGACCCCCCAGCCCTAACCCTAGCCCCCACCAGTGAGGTCCTTTCCCTTGGGACCAATTCGGTGCTGTCCTGCTCGTTTTGTCACATGTGAGGACAGGCCTGGAGAGCCTACTCCTGTGCCCTTACAGCCTGCATCCTCCTGGGTCATGTTCCACCCAGCTCCAGGGGTGTGTTGTATTTTGGGGACTTATGTGACTTCTCTGCAGAGAGGATCTGGGGTTGTGAGGTGAGGAGTATTCTAAATACAGCAGGGAGAGCAGTCCCCACCGGTGGATATTGGCCTGCTGCAGAGCCTGGGCAGAGAAGTGGCTGCTCAGGGATGCTGGTGACTAGCCACCCCCTCGTTCTACTCTGGATGCCCCTATCCTGCCAGCTTGCTCCATACTCACTTTTTTTGTGGAGGAAGGCGAAGAGCTTCTTCATGAGCTCAGTTTTCATCACCTCCTTGAGGAAGTTGTCCTGCTCCTTCAGCTCTTCTGCTGTGACCTCCTCCTCCCTGCCGGTTGCCCTCTGGTAATTGTCCAGCAGCTTAATGAAGCTAGCATAGGTGGGTTTGGAGAAGAGCTTCTCATTGACGTATTTGTAGAGCCTGGGAGAGGGGGCACACTGCAGTCAGTGGAGGAGCGGAGGTTCCTCTTGGAAACCAACCCTGTGCCCTCACTGGCCGGAGTGGTTTCTGCCATCCTGGCTCCTGGCTCACAAACACCTTGCCAGGATGTCTGTGGCAGTACTAATGCCCGTCACACTCACGGCTCAGGGGAGTGGTCTTCCTGGTCACCCGTCTCGTCTGGGGAGACTTGGTGCTGTGGGTTAATGATGACATCAGTCGGCTGAGCTTTGTTGTGATCCGCCTCGTAAAGCTGCTCTGAGATGTGCAGGAGGTCCCCATCCGTGATGGCATCCTGGCTGCTGGAGAAACCCTCTGCAGGGAGAGGCAGAGGGCTGGTGTGAGCAGGCAGGAGCTCCCAGTGCCCCAGGGCTGAGCGCTATCCACCCACAGAGAAATGAGGGTGGTGCTGCAAGTTCCAGCCACGCTGAAAAACCTCAGCAAGGTGCCAGCGAGGCTGAGTCCCAGGACATTGTGAGATCTGGGCACTCACGGTGACACACAGGAGGGTTAAGGGGTGCAAGGAGTGGTGGCTGCCTGCGATCAGAGGGCTGGGGATCCCAGCTGGCACCACCCGGCCTCCCAGGAGAGACTGGGCTGGGATGGAGGTTGGCCATGGCATGGTTCCTGTGAGGGTCAGGATGGGAGTCCCTGAGCCAGGCCATTTGCAGGTCATGTCCTTGTGCTCTCTGTGCAGCCCTGCTGGATTTCTGAGCCCTCCTGGAGGTAGTCTGGGGTTGCTATGCTGAGTGAGTGTCCTAGGAGCCATCAACAGACCTGCGGGGATTACAGACTCCCTGTCAGGCCTTGGGGGCTAGAGCTGCTCATAGGGCTAACAGCCATCAGACTCCTTCAGAAAAAGCTGGGGTGACACAGGCAGGATCAGTCCCCATCTTCCACACGTGACACTACTCTCCGGAGTATGTCTGTAGGGATTAGCCACCTCTCGATTTCCCGTGGTTTAGCCACACAGTGATCAGGGGATGCAAGCGCCAGTTTATTTCTGCCTCTGGCTGAAGTACCTGGCTCGGTGGCTGATGCTGCATCGTCACTGGGTCTGGTGAAATGAGATAATGCTACTAGCAATCAGGCAAGTCGTATTTGGGCTCTTGCTATGCTGTGTGGCTTTGACACGCGGTGACTTTGAATGAACGGAAACAGAATGATATGGATGTGCTTATAGCCAGAAACAGATGTGTGACGTCCAGATGCTATCGATCCAGGACAGCTGTGGTTCACAGAGGAGCGAACAGCCCAGAGGCAGGCAGCGTGAAACGTGGGTGGTTATTTATTGCCTTCAGTCAGAAAGATAGCTACTTACCACTGCTGCGTGCGTGCTCTGCCGCTTCGGCCCAGTCTCCATCTACATGGACCCAGAGGAGAGGAAAGGAGAGAAGGTCAGGGTGATAGAGACATGGGCTGGGAAGGGGGTTGGCCCAGGGCTTCTGCTGAAAAGCCACCCGTGGAGGAGCCCACTTGTGTCTCTGGGCTGGTCATTAGGGGGTACAGGCTGCATTTACATATTCAAGTATGTTTGTGCACGCACCGACGCACAACAGCACATGCAGGTGTATGTGTGCACACACTCATGCATGACAACCCAGGCAGATATGCATGTATGCACATGTGCACTTATGCATAGCAGTGTGCACAAGCGCGTGTGCACATACACCTACACAGCAGCACAGGCAGGTAAGTGTGCACTTGTAACCAGCCCCTTTATACCCCAGAGCCAGGCTCTGGCAGCCCCACAGCCCCCGTCAGCTGTGATGGTCATGGGTGTGGGAGAGCAGTGGGTTGGCCAACAGCAGCCCCTAGCAGAGCCCCCACCTCTCCTGGAGATGCTCACCTGGGCTGCAGTATGTATAGTAATCCTCACAGCAGTTGTGGTATCTCTCACACTCGGCATTGCAGTGGCACTCATCCTTCTCGTTGTATGGCTCCTCGCAGCGTCCCTTGCAGGAGTCAGAGGCTGTGTAGAGATCTTGGGGACAGAGAAACAACACTGTGGTCTGCAATATGGACCAACAGCCCTGCCCCATCCAGCTGATGACCTGGGAGCTTCTCTTCCTCAGGCAGTCACTGCCCAAGCTGGCCTTGCAGGTCTGCGTCCTGCCTCAGAGCGTGAAGCAGGGAACAGCTGTGACCAAGGCCATGCAGAAAGTGTCTGGGACTGAGGCAACATGCTCCAGCTCACCCAGGCCTGGAGCCCCTAGAGGGGGGGTGTACAGGAGTTCAGGTGGGATGGACTTTCCTGGGCTTTCTGACTGTCTGCTGTGCCCAGCCAGCACCAGCACCACTGTCCCCACGTGCATGGGGGTATCACATCTAGTGCAAGCTCTTGCTGCAGGTCTGGTGGTTGGTGGAGACCCACGGCTGAGCTGGCATGCTTGGGGGTCATCTCCTGCTCTGGTCGTGTAGCTTCAGGGAATGGGAGGAGAAGGCATCACTGCTGTTGATGTGACTGGTGGGATACCTAGTTTGTGGTGTGAACTGGTTCCACATTTGCCAAACCACAGCACACTGTGGATGCTGCAGCAGCAGCAGCAACAGCAGCAGCAAATACCTGGAGCTCAATCTCACCCCACTCAATCCTGTTCTCATCCCAGCTGGTCCTGCCCCCACTGCTCGGGTGGTGACCAGGCACCATTCACTCTTTGATCTCTTCCTGGAAGAGACAAAAGGACCAGGCTCCTTCTCTGGGGCTGCTTGGGATACCTTGGCTCTGACTGAACTTTGTCAGCATTTTGGGGGTGAGCAGCTGAGTTCTTACAGCCATCCTTGGGCCACACATCCATGTGGGTCACTCGTCTTCAGCCACAGACATCCACTGTGTCACAGACCTTCACAGGCCACTTCACACAAGGAAACACATTCTTTGCTCGCCACCATTAACTGCCTTTTCTGATCCACCCTTTTAATGCCAGGCTTGGCAGGAACAGGAGTCCCCCAGGGGCCCCCCCAGGGTCCAGCAGTCTCTGGGACAGGGGAGGAATGCTACATTCCAGACACCCTTATTTGCAACCCAACTGTCAGTCTTTCTGCAGTCCTGGGAAAACTGGGAACTCTTCCATGAGCTATTTATACGGTAAATGTGTCATGCAGTGTGTGATTTATTACACATGGGGCAAAGTTAAAAATAATGCAGCAACTCAAGCTGTGCTTTGAATAACGCAAGTACTGTGTCTCAGAAGGATGATGGACACCTACTGTCAGGCAAAGAGGGGCTGCAGTGGATGAAGCAGAGACTAGATGCTTGGTTTGTATTAAGAGACAACCAGGAGAGTGCATGCTTAGGAAAGTGCCTTTGCTTCCATGCTGCCTGTCAGTTATTTTAGCCTCCAGAGCAATTCGTGACACAAGGAGTGAGACAAGAGGCAGCCTGGGAATGGCCTTTCTGGCATCCCTTTGCTCCAACCAGGAAGCTAATCATCTCTGAGGATGTGCTGAGAAGCTGTGTCTCAAATAAGCTAGCTGTAAAGCACTCGCTGGAGGAGAGGGTGTTGCTTTCTCTAGCAAACCTGCAATCATGCAACATCTTAACGCCATCTGGGAAGCAACAATTCCCAGTTGCCTGCCTTTAACTCCAGCAGGCAAAACATGCCCAGAGGGCAAATCCTGATACAGCAGCTGAGGAGAGCAGGGGTCAGACCTCCAAGTGTCATGCTTCAGTGGTTTCTCTCTGTACCTGTGTTACTAATTCTGTAGTCTTGTGCTTTACCTGAATTGTTTGTGCTTTTTAGAGTTGCCATTAGATAGTTGTAGGCAGCAATAAGGTCTCCCCTTTGCCTCCTCTTCTCCAAGCTGAACAAACTCAGCTCTCTGTGTCTCTCGTACATCACACACCTCAGCCTTTGGCTATCTTAGTGGCCTCTGCTGGACTCCTCCAATGTGTCCATGTCTTTCTTGTACTGGAGAGCCCCAAACTGGACACAGCACTCCAGATATGGTCTCACAAGTGCTGATCAGAGAAGAACCCTCTCCCTTGGCCAGCTGGCTGCCCTATTGCTAATATAGCCCAGAATGCTGTTGGCCTAGCTGAACAGGCACACTGCTGATGCCTGTTGACTTGCTGTCAAGGGGTCATTAGCAGCAAGGGGCTGTTTGAGATGGTCCTTGAGGCAATATGCCTCGGGTCCTACTTTATTCTCACCTTTGCTAGTGCTTGTTCAGGGAGAACTGGAAAAGGTTGCAGAGCAGATGGGCATGAAATGGTTTGTGGGGGGGATGCTGTTCCTGGCTGCTCGTGGTTCCCAAGCACCCTGGCCTTGCCAGAGTCCATGGAGCAGAACAGCAAGGTCTGGGGCTCTGATGGGGTTGGCAGCTGGGATCCCTATCCCTAAGATCGTATCCCACTCGCTCCCAAAACAGAAGTCAGAACAGCTCAGTCTGAATCATGCATCTAGGCTCGTTTTCCAGCAGCAGTCCCAGAGGGATTGTGCAAGGCAGGAACTGCCCACACACAAGTCACTGCTGAGATGTTCCTGGTCCTGGGGCACGTGCTACCAGGGCAAGTCCCAGCAAAGCACCAATACGGGGAGGTACAATGACTCAGCCTACACTGGGAGCCTTGCAGAGTCCTTGGAGGAGCAAGCTCAGCGTTGACCCATTTCCTGCCTGGGCTCCAGGGCAATAAGACAGCAGCAATGTGCCAAGGCTTCTCCCTGCATGGGGACAGTGGAGGGAGGGGTGCTTGCTCTGCCTTTGCACAGCCAGCAATTCAGGCACGGGCCAAATTATGGCAAAGTAGAATGGCCACACACTTCTCTTTGCCACTCTTGATGGTCAAGTTGGAGGAGCTGCTAGAGCTTTTGGAAGAGTAGAGCTGATGGGAGAGCTGGCAATGCTGCAACTTAAGGATAGTGGCTAGAGCAGAAGGACATGACCAGCAGTGCTGTGTCAAAGACAGCAGCACTGTGTGCACCTCAAATCACCTGCATGCAAAGGTGCTACTGTAGTGCTGCTGCCCGGGAGTTACATCACAGCCAGGGGAGAATTTGGATGGTGGCAGCTAAGATCAGCCTCCTGCCCTGTCCTCTGACTGATCACTCATCCCCTGACCAGACCCAGGTGTTCTGCCCTCTGTGCAGGCCTTTTCCCAGCAGAAATGAGACCTCACAGGTACAGACAGCTTCTCTCGGCAGCCCTGCTACGTGCTCTCTGCCTGGGGATGCTCTCCCTGAACAACGTAAGGCAAGGCAAGATGCAATTTCAGCAACCAAATCCTCAGAACGGCCCCCACTAAGATGGGACAATATGTATTTGGCTTGTCCAGTGAGAATATATTTTTTGACTACAAAAACCCAGACAAATATTTATTTTTCATGTTTACCCTCTTCAGCCAAATGCATCCCTCCTCGAACATAGTTTTTGGACAAGAACAAACTCATTTTCACTTCTGCCAAAAGTTTTGAAAGCAAAAACATGGACCATATCCTGAATGGTTCCAGTCAGCAAGGTGTGGGGAAATTTCTGAGACATGACAAAGCCTTCCCAGAGGCTCTCAGCCTTGCTTTATACATGGAAATGAGTTACAGTTTGTGTCAGAATAGCATCCACGAGTCCCAGGCCTGACTCAAGACCCCACTGCACAAACACAGACCAAAGAAATCAACTCTACCTCTAAGAGGGGCCACTTGAAGGACAAACTAACTTTCAACAAAAGAGCCATTGATGGTCTAAACTTCCCAAATACTTAGTTACACATTCCCGGCCTCTGCCGGATCCCTCTGAAACCACATATAACCCTGACTCCAAGTTGTCTGCGAGGTGATCAGGCAAAATCTCCCTCCACCATCCTGCCTAGCCCATGATGATGGAAATTGCTATGTGGTAGAAGTGTTACAGCTCAGACAGGTCCATCAGGGTGGTGCCTCTGATAGCTCTGGTCTGAAGTGTGTCCCAGGGACAGGCCACAACCAGAGAAGCTGCCCAGCTTCCTAGCCATGCTGTCTTTTCTCCAAGTGTGTGCTGGCCCATCACCAGCCCAGGTGGCAGCTGGGACTGTAATGCCTTCTGAGTGATTTGCTGGTTTCCAGCCCACACTGGTCCACGTAGGACACAGCAAAGCTGGAACAACAGCACTTTTTGCCCCATCTCCTACCCCGCAAGCACCACGCGCTGAAGGAGGCTGTGAGCAGAGTTGCTGCCCAGCCCTGACACAGGTTGCTGCTGTAACTGGAGAAGTCCCACAGTGTACTCCAGGCTCCCGGGGATCATAGGCAGAATCAAGTACACCAAGACTTATGGAGGCCCCTGCTCCAACATCCCCGCTCAAAGCAGAGCCGATTAGATCAGGTTGCTCAGAGCCTCGTCCAAGTGAATTTTGACCATCTCCAAGGATGGAATTCCCTCCATCTCTCTGGCCCTTGTCCCAGAGCTCTTACAGGGAAGATTTTTTGCTCATGTCCAATTGAAATTTCCATTGTTGCAAGTTTTGTCCATTGCCTCTTCTTTCACTGTGCACTTCTGAGAAGAGCCTGGATCCTCTTCTCTCTAACCCCTTTAGGGAGTGGACAATGACATTAGATACCCCCTTGGCCATCTCTCCTCCAGGCTCCAGGCCCCTGGCCATCTTAGCTGCTGCTGGCCTTGCTGCTTTGACAATTTCTCTTGTTTGACTTGTTGTTCTCCAGGTCCCCCAGTCCTGCCCAGCCAATCAATCCCTGTTCCAGTGTACCCCGGATATTCTTTCAAGCAAGAATAACTTCTGTACTTGCCTTAAAAAAGGCTAAAACATGGCAAATCCTCATGCCTTCAGGGCAATCCAATGACTGGATGGTAGCAGAAGTAGCTCCTCCTCTGCACTGGCCTTGCAAAACTCCTCACCATTAACCCTGAGATGAGTCGTCTGCTTCTGAAATATCAGGTACAACTTGCTGGCAAGGGCAGGATGATGATGAAACTCCCTTCTTGCAAATAGATCCCAGTTCACATGTTATGCAAGAGCACGGCAGTGCTAAAGCCAGCTAGTCATGTGCAGACTCCTTGGTAAACGCAGAGCCAAAACCTGACGCCCCCAAACCACTCCTTGTTGCATTATCTGTTATAAAGAGGGGGATATTCTTTATCATGTCTTCAGGCCTGTCTCCCTTCACAATAACCTTAACAGAGTCCTGAGTTCAAGTCTCCATCATGCTCCATCCCTGATGCCCTAAGGCCTCAGGTACCCAGGCCTGTGCTTGTCCTTCTGCCCCATATCATTAAGCTAGTGTTTCAAGTGAATCATGTGCAGCTCCTGGCACACTCAGACATGATGGGAGCATAGGGCCTTGCAACACACACCAGTTCTTGGGAAGACCATGCCTGCAGTCTCTTGCCACCTCTGTGTAATCGATGGGATGACCAAACCCTGCTAAATCCACCTCCCGATGCCACCAAGTGTATTCCACAAAATGCCAGCCTGTGGACCAAGGATGTTCAGCGCTGCTGGAGCCACTCAGCTCTGCAGCCTCCCAGCAGTTTTGGAGGTGCCCTGGCAGACTGAGATCACAGCTTGGATTCAAACATCATTCACAGATGCTTCATCT
Source organism: Dromaius novaehollandiae (assembly GCF_036370855.1). Lineage (NCBI taxonomy): Eukaryota > Metazoa > Chordata > Aves > Casuariiformes > Dromaiidae > Dromaius > Dromaius novaehollandiae. The sequence goes on along the minus strand of NC_088125.1, from coordinate 2,675,533 downwards.
CAAAACTTGCATTCAGCCATGCATGTCAACTCTCATCCCATGTTCTCCTATCCAATTAGACCATATGAGAAGCTTATGGCACGGGAAGGCTTTATGCAGCACAAAGCAGTCAAGCAGAGCAGAGCATATGTGCAGATGACCATACAGGTGATGGAAAACCACTTGCCGAGGCCCTAAACTGACACATTTCCAGCTTTGGTACTATCTCTTAGTCTCTGTCCATGGGACCCCAGAGCACTTCCCAGGCCCAGGTGTTTCTCACCTGCCTAATCTGAGACCTAATTCCTGATGAACCCAGGTGAGCACCTCCCCAGTGTTGGAAATCCCACTGCACTCCACTCCTGAGTCTGGAATTGTGCCAGCTCTCCAGACCCACCAGTGTCCAGTCCCAGGTGAACGGGTGCAGCTGGGTTGGACTCTGCATGGGTGAATGGGGCTGATTTCTTCAGGAGGTGCTCGTGAAGAGCAAAACACCCAAGCTCACATTGCGTTTCCATTGCCATTGTCTGATTGGCACCATGGCTGAACTCTGCTGCTCCTATCCCTCAGCAATGGAGGGATTATGGAAAAGGTATTAGACAAACATTTCCCTTGGCTTTCCCCCAGCATAGGAAGAGCGCAGCGCATGGAGCAGCCAGAGGAAGGTTGATTTGTGTGATGAAAGCACAGTCAGGAAGCAGCCTGTGGACAGGACTAAACCCAGGGGAGGTCTTAGCTTGTTGCAGAGAAGGATAAACCACCCCTATCACCAGCTGAACCCCCACAGTCAAAGCAAGCCCTCCGCCATGAAAATATCCCTCACCGGTAAGCTCTGCTGGATCCAGCTTCACCAGGGAATAGTTGTCCCAGGGCCTCTGAGCTCCCAGTGGCAGTGCCCTCAGCACTGTCCATTTTCAACCCATCATTAGCCCCTTCCCCACCAGATGCAGCAGATGTTTTAGCCTCACTGCTGGAGCAAAACTCTTTTACTCACTGCCAGACACGCAGCCCAAGGCTATTCCTGCTCCAAGGAGAAGGATCCAGGTCTTCATCGTCCCAGATACGGCAAGCTAGATTTTTCAAAGCTTCCTGGAGAGCGGGTTGGGAATGCCGACGCTCCCTGACACTCGCTGCTATATGTGGATCCCCTCCAAGCGAGGAGGAAGGGGTGGGGAGTCTAACTGTGGCGTCACCAAGGAATTCACAGGCAGGCTGCACCCAAACCTTGCCAAAACTCATCCTGTGTCTGTCTTAATTACAGGATACCTAGAATGGGAGTAGGGCTCGTAATTCCAGCTCCTGGTATTGCTCTGCTGCACACACCTCCCCATGTCCCGGGACAGAGGGGAACCCAGGCAGTGACTGCAGAGCAAAGGGAAAGCTTGTCAGCGGGGTCTGTGCGTACTCAGAGCCCAGCACATCCCTTACAGATGAGGGCCTGTGGTTAGCGTCAGGGCTTGGTCCCCCAGGCGTGCCTAGTGCTCCCAGGCAACTGGTGCTAAATAGCCTCAACACTTTGGCCCCCTTCTGTCCTCAGGTGAGTGGAAGATAACCATCTCTTCCTCCCCAGCTGCTGTCTGTTGAGCCTGTGCTCCCCTTAGGATACTGACTGGCTTTGGCTGAGGCCTCCAAGTATTCCCGCAGCACAAGGAAACCCTGAGACACTGCGCTGCGAGCCACACTTCAGCACCAAGGCTGCTCAGTGAATAAGAAGGCTTTATGGCCTCTCCTAGTGATGTGGCTCTCCTAGTGAAGCTCAGAGCCAGTCCTTCTCCACCCAGCACACTGTCGCCTTTCTCTGGGGTCCCATGCTCTCTCCACGGCCCTGGGTAACACTGAGAAGGAGGCCAGCTTGCGTCTGGCGTGGACACTAGCCTCTTCCCGCTCTCTGCCAGGAGCAGGGCAAACCCAAGCTCAATTCAGTGCATCCCAGTTACCACAGTCCCCAGTATCCCCAGGTGAAGATGTCCCCTGAGCGGTGGGTGTTCTGGTGTATCCGGCAGGAGAAATTGCTCACCGCATCATTACAGCCTGGGGTGTGCAGAGGGGTCCTGGTTCCCAGTCCCAGAGTGTGCTGCACTTGCTGAGCTGTACACTCAAAGGGAAGGGAGTTGCTGGATTGGGTCAGAGTCCTTATTAACCCAGCATCCTGCCTCCAGTGGTATCTTCCACAGAGGCTTCCAAGGAAGGTGCTGGGGCTTGCAGCGAGTGGATATGACTCACCCGCCCCAGCAAAGGTTCCCTCTGCACCCCATGCCAACATCCAAGCTTAGCCCATGCCCTGTCCTGAGCAATTTTCAGCCTTTTCCAGCTTATTTTTGTAATATTTTTCTTAGTATTAGCAGCAGTGGAAACGTCAAAGGTGATGAGGCTGGCTGTGCTTTGTTATTACAATACAGCACACTCACTGGAAATTCTGATATGGCTGTTTTGGTAACGGTCTTTATAATTCATATAACTGTATTTGCTGTCCAGGCAAAGCTCTAGGTCTGTGAACTTCCTGCCCACCGTGGCCTCTAGAGGCAGCGATCTCCGCAGGCAGCTGTGCAGCACCTCCAAAAATCTCTTCCTTTTTGAGTTGTTCTGGAGATGCCCAGCAGCACCGGTGACTTTTTTCTTACATGAGAGATGAGGGATGGGGACCTCCAGTCCCCCTGTCTAGGCCTGTCCTTGTTCACCTCTGCCATCTGTCTCCTCCTGGAACATCTCCTCGCCTATGGGTTCTCACCATTCTCATGCTGCCTCTGAACTTCAGCATGTCCTCCCTGAACCAGGGCCAGTCCAAAAAGCCAAGGGGCCAACCCTCTGGTTTTAAAGAGGTATTGTAATCTTCCCTGAATTGTTCTCCATCCTCTTCCTCTTTATATCCTGACACTGTTGTGGTATTTCACCAGGATGCACAGGAACAGCAGTTCCCTTTGCTGGTGGTGCTGGGAAACACCTGAGATGCATTTTAGAACAGCCCTGACCATAAAGCAGCATAGGAGGTTTTTACCCATCATCTCTCTGCTGCCCAACTCAACTGCTCAAGGAGCTGAACTCAAAACCACACCAGGAAAATAGTCCAGGCCTAAACCCACCTTCCTTTGGGAGTTTTATTTAAAAACTACTGTTTTCCTATTTTTGTTGGGAAAGCACCCCACCAAAACAAGTGGTAGGGAACTGGGAGCTGGACAAACAGCTGGGAGGGGGCAGGAGTTTCAACCAGTTTTGCCACTGGAGGATGGTGATGGGGAAGTTCTTCTCCTTCCTGGCTGCTCCCAGCCCCGGTCCCCCAAAACCCCACACAGGCTGCAATCTGCTCATGTGGCAGGGAGAATGGTTTTATTGTCTACAAGAATTGTCCTTTCTCATCTTTCCAGTCAAATAATAAATGCATCAACAGTGTGTGTTAGTGCTGAGCCTCACGGTCCGTTTATTCCTACTGCCACAGACAGCCTCTGGTTTCTGACTCCTCTGGCTCTCCTCACATGGTGACGTGGTTTCTCCAGGACTCTCATCATGAGCCTTTTCCAAATCCTGGCCAAGGATCCCACCCACAAATCCCACCCATATCCTTAGATCCTGGGGTGGTTCAATGCTGGTTTGTCCCTGGAGGATCGTGCTCCTCTCCATGGATGCTTTGGCCAGGTATTTAGCTAAGGTGTTGCTGGGAAGTCTTCCCAACTGGAGGCTCCAGATCACGTCTAGAACCTCTGTAAATAGTGAGGGTGCCCCAGGCTCTGCTGGGTTGGCTGCTACAGCAGCTGCTAGATGGTTGTGCTCTCACAATCTTACAGCTGAGTGTTTCAGCCAGCTTCACAGCCCAAACATGAATCCGGTGGACCAAATCCCTTTTTGTGACTCCATGTGGGTCAGAGCTATTCAGCTCATCTAGGTTCAGCTCCGGTGAGGCCTGAAGTACCAGTGCAGTGGATTTGCCTTTGTTCTGTTCACATGGCAGCTGGTTTTCATGACTTATTTTTACTAGCACCTCACTCAGTTCCTCTCCAAGTTTTTTGGAAGACCAGCGACCAGCAATTTCCTGCTCTACAGTATGAAGTCATTTTATTGCAGCACATCCTCCTCTGATCCCTGCACCTTCGTCACCAGAAGCAGCTGGTCCAGGACAGGATTTCCCCATGTTCTATGGGGTGGTGGGATGAGGGCAAATCACTCCCTGTCCATTTCTGCCCCCAAAGTAGGTCTCTGCTCTGCAGATGATAACTGGCCTCCAGACACCACTCAAAAAAAGTGGAGGCAATTTCTAACTTTCATCAGCAGAGCAGGTGGCAACCATCTGTAATTTGTCCTGCCAGCACAGCAGTATTACAACAGCCTTAATTCCATAGGGTGAGTTAGCTAGCCTGGACTAAGTGTTTGGTATAGTGAGGATGAGGTTTGGCTTCCTTCTCACCCCTCTATCACTTCCTACTCTCCACCTTGAGCCAGTGACCCCACTGACCTGTCATCCACGAGAGGTGCTTCATTTACTCCTTCACCTTCATGTCATCCTGTACTGAGTCTGCTCTTTGAGCCTGTTGCCTCATCAGCTGGCTCACGCACACTGCGTATGACTAAGCCAGGATGAGCTCCCACTGTCAGGGATCTCCTTTTGGTTATCTTCATTTTGGGACTAGCTTACCACTGGCCTGAGACATGTAAACATTGTCTCTGCTCTGCTCTGTTTGACTGAAATTGTTCAGCATTTACAGAAACACAGAGAAGGGGAGCTGGGGAAACAGGAAAAAAGAAAGCAGCCATTTCTGGCTGAAAGAAGCCACATAAAAGCTGAATCAGTCCCAGAACTGCATAGAAGTCAACTTCTCCCCAAATCCAGGCTGTGTCATAAGCCCTGTTGGGGGTGAGGAGCTCGCATCAGTGGGGATACAGTACTGCCTCCCCAGGAGCATGTAAAAGCCATTGTGTCCATTAAAGGTCTTGCTCTTAACATGTCTCTGAGATGCTTGGAAAGAGGAGGAGTTGCAGAGTCAGGTGATGGAGTAGGTCCTGCAGCTCCTAGAGAGGGTGCTGGATGCCTGCTGTGGTTGAGCACAGAAGTGGGAGCCCATTGCTAGACATCTCCCTCAGGCCTGCAGCTAAAGGCTGGCACATGATGCAGCAAGGAGTGCTTTTAGCTTTGTACTTCCCCTTCCCTTTGGGTAATTAAGGCAGTCAGATTATCCCCACAATACGCTAAACCCTATTGGAGTCCCATCAGATGTTTAACCTGTCCCTGAGGCACGGCAGCACATTCCCTCGCTGTGGCTTAGTCCCTGCCCACTGGATCTATGTACAAGAGATTCACTCATTGCTGCTGGACACCCTGCAAAAAAACAAACGGGCTTCGTTCAGTCACCCCCACAAGGAATTCGGGGTAGAAGTTATGCTTGAGGGCCTATGAGAAGGGCACATCCCTGAAGGTGTGGATGTGGGACCTATTGCTCCTGTTGTAGAAAGTTGCTTCCCTGGCCTCGTAGTCTAGGAAGATGCTGCTCACCCTAGGCTTAACTTGGAGCATCAGCTCTGCTAGCGGGGAGGTAAAAGCTGCGTATTTGTTCTTGTTTCTTGAACACTCTCCGTCAGTGTACAGGGTCAGGATGGAGAGCAGCAATGTCACAGCTCTGCTCAGCGTATTCATCAGGTCATGGTTCTCTGAGCAAGAGTCTCTTAGAGGGGACACAGACTGCAACACTTTCCCCTTTGGTTAGTACCAGGTAGGTGTCTCCTGGCCCATCAGCAACGATTTTCCCCTTCCGACTGTTCAGGTTTAGCCAGATCATGCACCCACACAGCATGCCCTGTAGACCTGAAACCACCTGGTTGCTGGGTGGGCTGCAAGGAATCTGTTTCCTGGATAGCGGGGACCCCTATCTGCTCGTATATCAGTTGGGCTATTTGGTGTCCTTGGGTACATCACAGGGATTGGGATCGGTGTAATGGATCGCAACCTTCACCTCCTCAGGGTAGTTTGAGTCAACGACTCCTGCCTCAGCGTCCATCCCCCTGGAGATCTAAACTATCACAGAGCACCACGCAACTATAATACCCTTGAGGTATGGCGACCGCCAACCCCATACTCTCAAGATGATGGCTCTCCAGTTCTAGGGTTATTTCCTTGTGTGGCAATCGCAGATCCAACCCTGGACTCCCACGCATGGCTCGCATGGGGAGGCAGGCTTGGGGGTGCAGCCGTTGCACTCTAAGCACACACGGCCGCTCGATGGATTCCCCTCTGAAATGAGCATACGGGGTAGAGCCACGCCGTGGGCGGTCATTGAGGCAGGCAGTTGCCTGATGGATGTTTTTGCTCCAGCCTGTGAGGGCACCAGTAGGGGACAATTTGCACAGCTGCTCTTTGAGCAGCCTGTTCATTCGCTCTATCAATCCTGCCCTTTGCAGATGGTAGGGTATGTGATATGTTCCGGCTGTTTCTGGCTCTGCAGCCCAATTTTGAATGTCATTCCCTGTAAAATGAATGCTCTGGTCACTTTGGACTTCCACCGGTGAAGCATATAACCCAATCAAATCTTCTAATGCCTTAATGGTGTGAGCCTGGGTAGCTGCAGCGCAGGAGTGGGTGTACAATAGACCAGATCAGGTATCTACAGTATCCGAACGTAGTGCCGCGACTCTCCCTTTTTTTCTTTTTCACGTTTACCCTCCTGTTTCCTGACTCCCTGTCTCTGCTAACAGAGGATGCCTCTGCTAACTGAGATAGCAGCGCTGCAACTTCCTCCACTGTACCTGCCCCCCCCCACCAATCACAGGTAGCACCATCGCTTTAGGATGGGGAGGGGCAGTTCGCAGCATCTTAGTCTGGATGGTTTGCTCATGAGGATCTGATCCGGTCCTGTAAACTTGGGGGAATAAATTCTGGACAACATTCCAATTGCCTCAGCTGGTTTATTCCTGCTGCAATAGTAGTCCACCCGGTGAGCCCGTCATCGATGTCTGCAGCGGTCAGCCAGGTTAACCACGCCGCGCCCGGCACCCACTCCGCTAGGGAGGGGGAAATATTTTGGTTTTGCTGCTGCAGGGTGCAGAGGGTGTTGCACAGCCTGGGATCCTGGGGCAGAGCCCCTGTCCTGCTGAGCTCCTCTCTAGTAAAATAAGCTGCCTCTGACCCATCGTCCCACAGCCTTAACAGCCACTCTAATAACCCTTCACGGGGCTGCTGCCCATACTGCCCCTGCAGCTCTGATGCTTTAAAATCACAAATAATTGTGGACCCTTTCAAATTGGCTGCATTTGGTCCGGTGAGCTGCTGCTCTGACACTGGCCGGGCAGCTGCCTCCCCCTCACGCTCCGTGTCTGATTCTGAGCTGGGGGGCTCATCAGGGTCCCAGACATTGCCATCCCAATTTTCTGGATCCCAATCTGCTTTTTGCACCAGTGCCCGCAGCCAAGGGATGGACATCTTGCCACCCTCACTGATGCCGCCAGTGATTTGCAATGCAGGTGGCCAAAATCGGTGCTCCAGCTTCTCAGCTCGATCCACAACCTCCTGGGTCATCTGTCAAGCCTCTTTAGCAACCACGAGATCACTTTCCGACCGCCCATTTCTCTGGTGCTGTGTCAGCAGCGCCTCGTCCAGGGTGCGGAGCGCAGTCAGTAGGATCCACCCCAGGTCCCCCGCTGCCTTCTGCACCACCAGTCCTGCTTTTTCCAGCCAGAGCTTGGAAATCAGTTCCACAAGCCGTTCTGGGGATACCCCCAGCTCACTCTCTAGCTCCGTCCATGCTGTGGGGGTGACCAGTCTCACCAGCCTGTGAGCCATGGGTGGCACCGACCTGCAGCGGGCCACCTGGGAATGTGGCCTTGTCCTTTCACCCCCAAAGAGGCATCTCCACACCAGTATCCTGCTTACTACAGCAAATGTGACGGCAAGATGGGCAAGAGAGGGTCGGATACTGGCAGAGAGAGACACTCAGGGTTCGTAAGGGGTTAAACGGGATAGGTTTAATAAAGGACTTATGCTCCAAACTGCATGGGGAGCCCTGGGAAGTGCGTGGAGGGGTCACTGGCAGGAGGCTACTGGAGGCACGGGTCGGATGCACGGTTTGGACGCCCAGGTGGGACTTGACTGGCTGTATCCTAAGGGCCCCTTAAATCTACTAGAACTATTTCCTTATCTCAGCTGTGCTAACCTAGAGAAACCACAGTCCAGGAAGCAGCTAGACATTGCTGACAAAATGGAATATGCACGCCTGGCCCTGATGGGAATTTGGTCAGTGTGCAGTTTCACATGCTGGGCTTGCTATCACCTACTCTGCTGGTCACTGACTCCTCGCCAGATCTTCCACAGGTGTTCCCACTACAGAAGGACACAGGCATGATCCTGTGCACGGACTGCTGTGAGCAGTATTCCCCATATGGCACCTCGACAGGGTGCTCTTTAGAGCCTGGATGGGGAAAAATGGACAAGGGTCAACTTTTCCGCTTGAGTGAAGATTTCTCCAGCCAAGCCAGATGACTGGGCCGGCATCCTGTCTGCAGTCGAGGAAGGGAAAAGCCCCTAGACATATCCATCTCTCCAGCCAGCCAGCGAGTCCAGCGCCAGCACTTAGAGCAGCCAGCAAACCTACGGACTGAGGGTAATCTGCAGGCCTAGAAACATACGGAAAAAATGCAACTTTGATTTAACCCTTCCTTCCCCACCAATGAGCTCCTTCCTTTCAGGGCTCCTTTGCCCCTTGAGGGCAAAGAGCCCAAAAGATGTGACAGGGAGCTCAGGGGAGGTTTGGGCTGCCTGATTAGGGCCTAGATCTCAGGGGAACCAGCATTGCCTCTCCATTTTGCCCCAGCCTCCCTAGGCGCACATATTTCTGAGACCATGTGTGGAGCTCGGCACTGCAGGGATGGAATTAGAAACCTTGCTGACACAAGGCTTCAAAACCTTGTCCCTGCCCTGTCCCTGCTTCGTCCTGCCTTGTTTCTGGAGTGATGGCTGCAGGATCTGGGTGTTTCCAAATGGGAATGGATAGAAGAGTGCAATGAGTGCTCCTGCAGGCCAGTGTTTGGGAAGAGGCTGCTGGAAGGCAGCCAGCAAGATCTCTGGGTCAATGGTGAGGTTTGCAAGTGGAAACAACACTCCAGCAGAACAGCCTGGGCAAGGAAAGGGCACGTCCCTCATGCTCACCTACCCTTTCCCTCTACCCTAGGCAGGATCACAGCACCTAGCTCCAAACAGGTGCATTTTAAGTGGGAAGACACTGTTCCTAGGACTCTGTTCAGTCATCTTCCTGGACACTAGGCCATTTCAGACCCTGGAGCCTGACACTAAGCCTGTGGCAGCACCCACTGCACCCATCCATTCCCATTTGGAAACACTCAGATCCTGCAGTCTAGGATGGAAAAGAGGTTAGAGTTTGGGGAACTTGGCAGCTGGTGCTGGAGGGCACATTGCCTGTGCCTTCCTCAGCCTTCAGCCTTCTCCAGACCGCTGCAGCCCTGGACCCAGCTCACCTGAAGCAGTGAGATGCCAGCAGCTGACACTTCTGCATCACCTTGGTGATGAGGTGGCCAAGGCCAGTGACCTGCTTCAGCAGCCGCTCCATGTTGTCCTGTGCCCAGGACCTGCACCCCCTCCATTACTAGCCTGCCAGTGAGCAACTTCTCCTCTTCCAGCACCCGCTGGCACTTGGCAGCCTCCACTGCAATGAACTCCCATCACACCTCCACCACCTCCTGCACCACGTATCCACCATGGCTGGTGGGAATGGGCCCACTGGGCAGCAAGGTTTTTTGGGGGTTTTGGTGCATCAGACCTCCATCACAGCAACTGAATAGCCCTGGGGAGGGTACTGAGCACCCTGAGAAAGCTTGTGAAAAGGTTAGCAGTTTATTGCTACTATCAAGTAGAAACCACTTTTTTTCCTTTAATCAACACTTGACTGAGTTCCTGTCTCCTTCCCAGGGGCAGGTCCCTGCCCTGCGGAATTCAGTCCTTCCTGAGTGCTGGGTCAGCTCTTCAGGAGGCCATCAATAGTCTGGCAATGGAGCGAGAGCTGCCAGGCACTGGCATTTCCCTTGACATGCCTTAAAATACTTTTCTGGGGAGCACTGAGGACTCAGCATGAATGCAGCATTTCTGGGAGCTGGGGTGTTGGGTGCTTGGTCACAAAAGACAAATCTCTATGGCCCCATCCCTCTGCCAGGGCTCCAGAGCAAAGGCCATAGACTGTGTCTGCATTTGCGGCCCCTCAGCCCAGCTGTGCTATATGTCCCTTCAACATCTGTTCCCAGGATGTGACTAAGTCCGATGGCTTTCTGTCACAACCAGGCTGGCTGGACTGGGCCTGGTGAGCAGTGAATGGTGGGTGCCCTGATGGTGGGAGCAATGAGCTCCAGCTACAAGCGGCTGAGCAGAGTCAGACTCAGGATGGCAGAAGAGGTTGGGGAGCAAGCAGGCATGGAAGCACCTGGATCTATCTGCCACCTAGAAATATTCATGCTCTCCTGGGCCCAGAGCCTGAATGCCTTGGCCATCATTCTCTAGGGTGTCCAGAGCATCCTGCAGCTACATGTAGGGGGAAAAAAGAGATGGGTTCAGGTCTCCAGACACCACATCCGAGCTCCAAGTTGGACATTGGGCATCTCTGCTGGCAGGACATGAGAGGGGCACACCCATGTGGACCTCAGAGATTGCAGAGGGGAATTTTGTCACTGCCAGTGTCACTTTGTCCCTGCAGGGCAGACCCAGCCGATCCCCTGGAGGAGGTGGGTGCATGGCTTATGCAGACCTGGGGAGGACGTGTCTCTGGTGATCGTGTCCCAGAGCCCTGTTTGGCCCCTGGGATGTCCTATGTGGGCCGGCTAATCGGGCCAGGAGCTGGGGCTGCATGGGGCAGCTGTGCTGAGCAGGGTGACTGTCTGGGGCCATGCAGTGTAGTTGGGCCACAGTTTGTCCCCAGGGACGTTGACACAGCCCCAATCTGCTCCCCAGCCTTCGGTTTGTGTGTGTGTGTGTATATGTGTGTGTGTGTGTGTGTGTGTGTGTGTGTGTGTGTGTGTGTGCGCAAACCTGACTGGGCCCCTCAGAGGGAACAGGACACCTTCCCAGTGAAGCAGAGCCACTTGAGGGCTCTGGAGCACTAAAACCCCTCTGCAGTTGCAGGATCTCCCATACCAGCATCTGGGATGGAGCAGAGCCATCCCAGTGCCTCTCCCTGCCCAGGGCTCAAGGGACAGGGAAGCCAGCTCAGGTGGCTCCATCCCAATGTACCTCCAGTGAGCCAGGCACTGCCCATTACCTGGTCCTCCCAGGACTTGTCACATGCAAGGCAAAGGGCCTCCTCCAAGGAGCAGGCGCTTCTCAGGCCTCCTGCAGAGCATCTCCCTGGGACCCCGACATGCCAGCCGCTTCGTGCACACCGCAGTGTTGGCCAGCTGCTGGGTGGGCCAGAAGGAGCCATGCGCAGCACTGTAGGCAGAAGCAGACCCCGGTGCCTGAGCTGCTACTCCTCTCACTGTAGGTGAGGCACTCATGGCAGAAGCTGTGCCCACAGCTGATGGTCACCACATCCCTCAGGATCTCCAGGCAGATGGAGCAGGTCACCTTGTCTTGGAGTGTCCCCACAGTGTCCTTCCCCATGGCCGTGGCTGCTCCTCAAGCCAGGCTGCTTGCTGCAGACATCTTCTTTCACTGGAGTGCAGCTGTGGCTGGAGCAGAGAGGCAGGCTGAGCACTGGGGAGCAAGTGGGAGACACTGGAGGTGATGCGGAGCAGAGATCAGGGCTGTTTTGCTGCCATGTACCCACAGAAACATCCAGTGTGTCCTCAGGCTGATTGATTGCTTCATTCTGAAGATCATGGTAATGGACATGGCCAGGCTCAGCACTTTTCCAGCTTCTGAGGAAAGCAGGTCTGTCCCAGAGCTATAAACTGGAGGAACGGGTACGGCACCTCTTGCTGTGCTTGTCCACACTGGCTGTCCTTGCCTGCGCCAGAGCCGAGCCAAGCCAGAACAACTGGCCTCCTCAGATCTTCCCCACGCCAGTCGTTTGGACCAGCATTTGTTCAAGCACACTGCTCTGGACTGCATTGCCCTCTGATGCAGCTCTGCTTGGAGGTGCTGCTCTGCAGCTCTCAAAAGGCCAAAAGCACAGACTCGAATGGGGCAGATCAATCCCTGTGCTGCTCAAGGCAATGTCAACCTGCCTCCTGCAAACTGCAGAGGGGCTCCACCTCTATCATGAAAACTCTTCTTATTGTCATGAAACAACCATGTGCTTTTTCAGTGGAGACATGGATTTGGGGCCTTCCACAGCACATGCTTAGGACAAAACTGTGACATTGATTATAGCCCCGACAGTGATCCAGACCTCTCTCTCCAGTGTCCTTACATGGGATGGCTGTGCAGGTGGGACAGTGTGGAGAAAGGGACTATCCTGTCAGCTACCCCATGGCATGGAGGTTGGTCAGGATAGGGTCATGGGTAGGATAACCAAGAAACTGAGATTTGCACAAGAACTGGGGTGAACCCAGGAGTCCCGGGATGGAAGTGCTGCTGGGGCCAGTCCCAGAGCTCCCAGGTACCAGTTTCCCATCTCGTAGATGGCTGTACTGCTGGAAAAACTGGTCAGGTGTGATTTGGATTTTTATTTTAAGCGGCCCATTCATTTGATTTGCAAGATCAAAGAGCAATTGACACAGCAGCATTCTGGTCCCTTGTACCCGAATCCTTTTTGAACTCCCTGCCATGACCCAAAGCCTTCCTGGAAGCCACTGGCCTTGCAGAATGGGGAAGGACACACCACCATCTCCTTCCCTGATGGGGCTGGGAGTTTGCTTTGCTCCCCCATCCCTGTGCTCTGTAAAGTCCTGCAGGCAGCAACGATGGGCTGACAAGGCATGAGCATCCCAGCGCAGGGTATGGAGTGTGCTGGCTCAGCCGATGTGCTGGGAAGTGGTGGCAGCTCCTTCCGTACACGTGGAGTGGGGCCAAGGCAAACCCCAACACAGGGGCCAGGACCCAGCAGTGTTTTCAGCTGAGCTGGTTGGGTTGCAGGGCTCCCAAACGAATGCTGGCAGATGAAAACCTTGTCCCTTGTACAGCCAGGCCCTGCTGTACCTGTCAGGCAGTTGGGTCCTTGAAAGCACACTCAGAACTGCGTAACATACTAAGAGGCCCTGGCTGTAATCCTGCAAACTGGCACCATCCCCACTGCTCAGTTTGGCCTGCCTGGGTTTGGCATCATGCTGTTGCCCAGTAGCTAAGTAGGAAGGACTGGCTGAGACAGGCCACCTCAGGGGTTCCCACTGTGTGGTGCCTGGGCTGTTGGGTCCAGGTGTAACATGTCTGGGGGTTTTGAGCAAGGCTGGGTGGGTTTTGTCCTGCTGCCCCAGAATCCGGGTGGCCCCATGCTGTGGCTACCTGATACCCCAGGTAAGGCACAGATCTGTGGCCAGATGATGCCCTGCCAGGGGCTGAGAGCATCTCCCAGGCCCCAGTGGCTGCAAACATGGAAAGTGTTTAGGGGCAGCAATCTTCCCTGAAACCCATAATTTCATTCAGGCCAGCTCTGAGCAATAGCATTTGGAAGGTCAGTGCTGAATCTGCTCTGTGCATATCCAGAGATGTTCTGGAGGGAGGGATGGGGGTCCTCATCCCTTGGGGTTTTTGGTTCTGCCTCTGGGAGTTCAGGGCAGGCTGCAGCCCTTTGAATACATATTCCCTGATTCTCTGCTTGTGCTTTTGGGAGGGGTCAGGCCAGAGCAGCCAAGCTTGGCTCCAAGCAGTCCAAAGGAGGTTTACAATCTGAGCATGGCTTAACTTGACTGGGACCCAGCCCAGCTGCACTTCTTCCTCCTAACACCAGGTCATGTTACCCACAGAAACAACCAGGCCACCCTGCCTCCTGCCTCCTGGATGTGGTGAGCTCCCAGCAGGGTTAATGGTCCATCCTGGCCACCCCAGCTGCAAACCGGGACAAGCATCAGGTCACAGGCTCCATCACAATGCCATCATAGCTGCTTTCCGCTACGGATACTGTCCTGGCTCCATGCTCTGTGCCACTGCTGTGGGTGACTGTTCTTGCCCCCATCCATGGGGGGGAAATGAAGCATGGAGAAGGCCATGATTAGCTCATGGCTCAGCAGCAGAGGCTGGTTCCTGCAGTGGAGGCATGCTCCCTGCCCACTCTGCCTCACCGCAGTCAACACCACTGATCCGAGCCCCCACGAACCTGGGAGGGATCTAGATGCTCCCCCGTGGCTGCTGGGGCCATGCAGCTGCCAGGAAGCTGAGACAGCGGACAGAGGACGTAGCCAGTATGTCCCAAGGGCCAAGTAGGACGGAAGAGGGGGAAGGTCAGCTCCCCTCCGGGGCAGCTCCCAGGAGTCGTGGAGTTAACACAGGGCAAGAGGGTGTGTGGGCACAGGAGGGCAGCAGGACACAACCCTGGCTTTGCACCCCTGTGTGCACACGTGCTCCCTGCACATCCCAGACACACACAGCTCCATATTCCCCCTTGCTGTGCTCCGTCCCCAGGGGTTGTGCAGGTGCTGAGCCCAGTGAGCTCACCACAGTGTGCCACATCCTCTCCTCTCCCCCAGCCTTTGCAACTGGCTCCAGAACCTCTTAGGACCAGCTCCATCACCACCTGCCTGTTTCCACAAGCCTTCGATGCTGGAACATCAAAAATGGGCTGTAGTGCTGCCACCATCCCTGTCTGCTGACAGTGGACATTCCAGTGCCAGGGACTTTACCCACTGTCACCATATCAGGGTGTCCAGCCACAGATCCCCTGCATGGTCGCAGCTCCCAGCAGCACAGCAGCATGAGTGAGGCCCTGACCTCATCCCACATGGCTTTGTCCTGACGGAGCCAGATGTGCTATTCCCTGCCCACAGGGAAGCTCTGGCTCAGGTGCCCCCATGAAGAAGGGGCATCTCCCAGCCCCAGCACCCCTGGGGCAGGCAGCACTGTGGGGCAGCCTGGGCTCCTTCCTTCCCCACTGTGTGGCTGGTGTCATGGACTGAATCTGGGCTGCTACACGGAGGAGAAAGGTGAGTACAGCATTGCATACAAAAATACCTCTATTGCTCAATGAGTGAGGGCCTCTGACCCTGTTGTCCATGACCTTTGCCTGCTCGCAGCCCACCCGGGCTCCCGCACTGCCTTGCGGCGCTGGGCCTGGTGCCTGCAGCCAGCAGCGTGGCCAAGCACAGGCTGCTCTCGGCCAGCTCCAAAGCAGCCCTGTGCCCTGTGCTGCCGGGAGCGGAGCTGCAGGGCCGCCCTCACTGCCAGCAGACACGCTGCCGCATCCCTGCTCCGGGTCCCCTCTGGCCCTCCTTCCCTGTCAAGACTCCAGGTCTCGCGAGAGCCTCAGCAGCTCCTTCTGGCTGTCGATGGCTTTCAGGTGCTGCAGGTAGGCCCAGGTAGAGACAGGGCTCCGCACGCTCAGGGACTGCTCGGAGCCTGCAACAGAGAGCTGGAATCAAAGCGGGGCTAATGCCTCTTGCTGGGCTCACCAAGCCTCCTGCATCAACACCAGCTTAGCTCACCTAGCCCCCTCCATCAGCTCTGGCTCAGCTCACAAGCCCCCATCCATTGCTTCTGGCGTGATTCATCAATCTGCCTCCATTCCCTCCAGTTCGGTTCACCAATCCCTTTCCATTGCCTCTGGCCCAGCTCACCAATCCCCCCCATCAATTCTAGTTCAGCTTGCAGATCCACCTCCATTGCCTCTGGCTCAGCTCACTGATCCCTCTCTGTTACCTCTAGCTTGGCTCATTGATTCCCATCCATTGCCTCTAACTTGGCTCATTTAACCCGCTCCGTCACTTCCAGGACCTCAGTGAGGCTGGAGGGAGAAGGGGCAGGAGCAAGTAGGAGCAGGCTCGCACCAAGGGACAAAGTGATGCACCCAGCTGCTGCCTATGGCTCGAGCCGTATGGCATGGTTAGAGCGCTCAGGCGTGTGGGAAACGCTGACCGATTCTCCCTTCAGCATGAGAGGGTGCAGACTGGTGTCTCCATCCAGCAGCATGCGAGTCACAGACTCACGTTGCTCAGTACGGCAGGGAGAGGGAGCTCAGCCTCCATCCCTGGATACCAAAAGGACCCAGCCCAGCTTTCTCCCACTGCAAGGAGGCTGATGCCCTTGGGGTGTCCCCATGGGACTCCACCATGTAAGAGCACACATTTCCCTGAGCCAGCCTCGTGTGGCCACGTGCAGCCCCTGGGCAAGGCAGGGGGGCGGGGTGGGGGTGGGGGCTCAGGGGTTAGAGCAGATCACCAAGCTCAAGCCGTACATGTGGACATCCTCACGGCCTTGGGGTCCTCCAGTCGGTGCGGGGAGCGACTCCGCAGTGGGGAGAGTGGAGCTAGGTGTGGAGAGAGAGAAGGAGCTTAGCTATGTCCCCAGAGCTGCCCTATTCCCCTGCCCCATTTGCTGACCTCGCCCATGGGTGATGCCAGCCCAGCCTGCTCCCTTGGGCACGCACTCACCATTCGCGTGGCCCCGGCAGCGCTGCAGGACACGTACAGTCTTAGCCATCATGTGCTGTGGGCAATGCACAAGGGTCACTTGCTGCCACATCCACCATTTTGCTCCCAGGCTGGTAAAACACGGTCCCCTCTGGCTTTAGTAGTGGATGTGGCTGCCTCATGCCCTCTGTGAAGGATGGTGGCTGGAAGCCATCCTGGGTGCTCCTGTACCATCCCCTTTCTCTGACAAGCACAGGGCCAAGGGGTCCAGCTCCTGGGGGGCTGCACTAAGGCCACATGGATGCTCTTGATCTGCCTCCCAGGAGAGGCTGTGCAGGCTGCACGTCCCAGAGACAGGATGACAGGCAGGTCCCAAGCCCCAAAAGGTGGAGGGGATGGGACCTGTCCTCCCAGGGGGGAGCAAAGCTGCCTGACTCACCATCTTCTCAAAGTTGATGAGATTCTCAGCCATTGTGCGGTTGCCCTCATGGATGAATGTCATATCTGTGGGTGAAAGCTTGGGATCAGACTGAGCCCAGGGCTTGGATTCCTGATTGCACCCTGCTGTGGTCAAGATCAGGGCACAAGGCATGACCCCAGCTTTTCCCTTGCACAGAGCAGGTAGTGACAGAGCCACAGGCTCAGTCCTCCCTCAAGCAGTGCCCTGTGCAGGGAAGAGGCTGTGTCTCACAGGATGGCCCCATGGGATGGAGACCAGTGCCTTGGCTGTGGCTGGTCTTTGGGCCCCACGGATGAAGAGCCTCCATCTGGGTCTAGGAGGTGCTTGAGCCTTTCCCATCAGCCCCAGTGCCAAAGGGACTTAGCCACTGGGGAGAGCTGGATACAGGCAAAGGGTTTCCTGTCATCCCAGCCCAAACTTCCTGCCCTGCTCCCCCAGCAGAAGACGTGCAGCCCCCCAGCCCAGCGCTCACACATCCAGAGCCAAGTTACCTACCTTTGAGAAGAAGGGGCACGAAGGGGATGATGGGGGGGCTCAGCTTGGCGACAGCCAGCCGATAGACCCTGTGGTTCCACGAGGGGTCCTGGGAACAGAGAAGGATTTCAGCATGGGGCAGGCAGAGACGCAGCCCTGACTGCAGGCTGCCCACGGCCCTGGGTGCAAAATGAGTCAGGGGCGGGGGGGAGAGACATAGGACAGGAGACCTCCAGTGCCCTGAGCCAACATGTCTCAAGAGCTTGGGGGAAAAGGTGGGCACTGTCTCCACGGTGTCCCTGTCTCAGTGACCCTGTGTGTTTTGGGAAGTGAGGGCAGGAAGGAGCCCAAGCAAGTGTGGGGAGACTGGGGTGACCCTGCCCCTTTTTCTGCACACATAACCCCATCCTGCTCTGGTTCCTGGTCCTCCAAACCCTGAGCCAAAGCCTGCACGGGAGCGTGCCTGCTCTGGGTCAGCCTCTGTGTGGGAATGGTGTGGGGAAGGAAGGGACCACGCTCACCAGCATCCGCTCCAGCGCCGAGTGCAGCTTCCGGATCTTGTGAGGCAGCCTCTGTGCAGAGAGAGGGTCACCAACATCCCGGCCCCAGCACCCTGGCTCTGCCACCCTCAGAGCCACGGCTTCCACACGGTCATGGCAGAGAAGAATGTGCCCATTGGTGGTGGCAGGATTTGGCCAAGGTTCAGCCTGGGCACCACCAGCAAGAAGGCCATCCCAATATAATGCCCTCCAGATCTCCTGGGATCTCCTGGTTTTCACCCCCTGTAACACCCATCTCTGGGAGTTAGGCTCTGCGACACCACTTGCTCTGGGCGCTTATTAGGAGCTGTAGATTTGGAGGCATTTCTACCTTGTTCCATGGGATTTTGGCCCTGGGGTGAATCTAAACAGGTGTGTGGTCTGATCCTGTCCCTCTGCTCAGTGGGAAATACAGTCCTTGTCCTTAGCAGATCTCTCGCCAGAAGCTTTCGGAGCATGGGGTCAGCTTGGACCCCAGCAACCTGGCCAGGCCATTGCCTTCACCCCTTGCCCAGGCCAGGGGACACCGATCTGTCACTATAGGGCTTGGAAGACTCTGCAGTGCCGCTACGAGCCCAAGAGAGGGCCGTCACGGATGGTTACCTCCCAGGTCTTGGCAAGGCGGCTCACGGCTGTGTTGCTCACACCAAACATCACCGCGAAGAAGGAATTCAGGTTCTTCTGCTCCTTGAGGCTGCAAGCAAGGGTAGAGTCAGTCAGAGCATGTGCAAAGCTACCAAACTGCCCTTGCAGGGCGAAGGCGTGGGAGGCGAGGCACTCACTGTGCAGCCAGCTTGATGAACTTGCGAAGGAGCTGGGCTCGCCTGCCCACCTCGG
This sequence comes from Dromaius novaehollandiae, assembly GCF_036370855.1. NCBI lineage: Eukaryota > Metazoa > Chordata > Aves > Casuariiformes > Dromaiidae > Dromaius > Dromaius novaehollandiae. The sequence goes on along the minus strand of NC_088125.1, from coordinate 2,656,831 downwards.
GGCAGAGGCACAGCTCCGTGGCCACCCAGTACTGCAGCTCGTTGAAGCGCCGCATGACTCGCTCCAGGTTGGCTGTGGTCACGTCAAGAAACTTCTGTGGCCTGACGATGTAGTGGATCATTTCCACCTGCAGAGCCCAACGCCGTTGCTGAGGCTAGCCAGGGTGCCACGCTGGGTGCAGGATGGGCATCCCGAGAGCCACCCCGGGGTGGAGGCTGGAGGTGTTTTCTCCCAGGTCGTGCACTGCCCTTACCTGGTGGATGCTCTTGAAGAGGTTCCAGTCATAGTCTGTGAGATGGCTGGCGAGGTCCTTGGAACTGATGAGGTCCAGTGTTTCTGAGGAACCGGTGCTGGGCCCCAGCTGCTCAGGATGGGGGATCTGTGCACAGGAGAGAGGACACCCACCCCCTCCTGCTGTTAGCAACTGTAACAGGGAAGAGAAGGATGGCTTCTGCCTGGGGGAGAGGATGGGGGATGGATGAACATCCCTAGCCCTGAGCACTAAGGAGACATGACAGCCACAAACCTCACTCTGGGGACCACTGGCACCCGATGGCCAGCCCTGCCTGCAATGTCATCTGTCCCCTGTGCTGCTGCAGCTGGGGTAGGGCCGCAGCACATCGGGCTGGTGCTGCCCAGCCCTGGACTCCCGCCGCGGTGGGCTGCCCTGCCGGCTTGTCCTGCCCAGCCCCAGCACTCACCAGGTTGCACAGCTCCTCCACGCTCACAGCAAAGAGCCTCTCATTGAGCCCCAGCGATGTGAATACCCCCACAGCATCCATCTGCAGCCCCACTTTATCTGCGGGAGAGAGGATTTTCGGTGCTGGGATGCAGCTTGCTCCCAGGCAGCCAGCTGGGACGGACCGGTGACCAGCTCCTGGCACAGCTGGTGCCAGCCCTGCCAGGACTGGAGGAGAATGGGGCAGATCCTGGCCAAGCACTGGGCAAATGCTGCCTTTACTCCCTGCAGGGAAAACCTGCAGGTGGAGAGAAACATGGCAGCAGCCCACAGTGCGTCTGAAGCTCTCCAGCGAGAGGAGAGACTCTGAGGACATGGCAGCCCTGGGAGATGGGGCTCACCTCCAGCTGAATTAACCTTCACCAGGACGTGCTCGCCGTCCCGGCCAAGCTTGGGGCTGAGGGACCGGAGGATGTCCCGCACCGAAGCGTTCACAGGCAGCACCGTGATGAGGCACGAGTGGTCGGGTCTGTAGATCTCGTAGGGCACTGAGGAGGGAATGGGCTTTAGTGGGAACCACGGGCTGCAGCCACCGGGGCTGTCACGGCTGTCGGAGAGGGGAATGACATCCTCCAGCGGGGACAGTCCCCACGGGCACACACGTGTGTATGACCTGTACCTTTGTCCTGAGCTCTTAAGGCACAGCTGCTGTTCAAAATTGCCTCCTCCTGGCCTGCAAACCAGTTCACAGAGCTCCGAGCCTGGGGTCAAGGTGCAAGAGAGAGGATCAGCACAGGGTGCTGTTTCGGGCTCCTTCGCCATCCCACTGGCCATCCCTCCTTCAGAGGGACCAGGGAGGGAAGGGCAACGACGACTCAGTTCTCCACCTTGGCACCCACCAGTTTGCAGGGCTGTACCCTACCTGGGGCTGGGGAGAAACACTGCCACCTCCGTTCTCCAGCCTGCAGAGAGAGAAGTAAATGTGGTATTAGAACCCAGGAGACCACATGTGGTACTGGTGACAGAACCAGGTGCTGCATAACACTAGAGAAGAGCCTGCAGCCCCCAGGATATGGGGTGCCAACAGGACCCACTGAGCATCCCTGCACCACAGAGCACCAGTGAGTCTCAGTGGTGTTTTACACCCCCATGGCTGGGAAACCTTGGAGTTGGGGTCAAGCATGCCTGGAGCTGTCAGTGCCACGCCAAAGATGTCAGGTGATTGCACTGCAAGCTTGTCTGGCTTGCTAAAAGCTCAGCCTCAAAGAAAGTGCAATTCCCTATGGCCTCCAGAGGTGCAGGATCCAGAGCACACGGACGTCAGCGGCTGCACTGGGGTACAACCAGGCTCTGTTTCAGATGGGAATCCCTCTCCTTCTCCAGGGACTCACGGTTTGGGCCGCCGGCGGTCCTGTGCTTGCTCCTGGATCATCCCACCCAGGCGAGGGTCCTGGCTTGCCAGGTCTGCGAGGCTCTGTGGGAGGAACGTGCCCGGCACTCAGTATGGCATGGCCGTGGCCTGATGCCTGTGGGACCCCGCTGCACAGCACAAGCAGGCTGGGGAGCTTCCTCCCGGCCCCATGGTACCTGCAGCAAGGCCATGGTGCTGCGGTCGCCCTGCAGCAGACGCCCGTAGAGCAGCACCCACTGGCTCACCAGCCGCAGGATCTTCCGGCGCTTGTGTAGGGAGTAAGTGGCCTTCTCCTGCTCCGAGCCCTCCAGCGGCTCCGCACGGAAAGTGGGACGAGTCAAGGGGGTCACCACTGGCAATGAGGGGCTGGGAGAGGACAGGGCAGGGAGGGGACCCCCACACACCAGGAGGAGAGATGGGGGGGTGCTCTGTGCCTGAGAAACCCGGGGTATTTGGGGTTCTCCTGGCTTCCCCTGAGGTCCCACTGGGGTGACAGGGACCAAGCTGAGCTGTCCTGGGCAGGGGGATGTGTGCTGTGGTATGGACCCCCCCCACCCCCTTTCAGTCGCAGAAGGATATTGGTGCAGCAAGGCTCTGCAGAGCTGTGAGGTCGGCATGAACACGGTGTATGTCAGCAGGAAATCCCCCAGCAGGGTATCTGGAAGAGACCAAACCAGCCCCTGTTTATGCTCCATGAAGCCCAGTGAGCCGTGGCAGAACTGGACACGCTGCAAGGTGCATGGCAGTCACAGTCAGGCAGCTTGGCTGGCTGGGAATGGGTCACCCATCCCCTGTCTGGGGTTGGGACAACGATGGTCTTCCCTCCATGGGGACCGTGCGCTTGGTCTTGGACACAGGCCACTATTTGCTCCTAAATGCTGAGGAAAGGCTTGGCAAGAATGTGAGCTTACTGGAATGAAAAAATTAAAGAAACACAAGAAGTTCAGCAGACTTCATTTGGAGAAGAGTTAGCTCACAAAACAGCCTTTGATGAGGCTGATTCAGAAGCACTCATTTTTTACTCACTGGGGACACCTCCTGGTTTCTATCTCACCCTATTTGTTCCTCTCTAAAAGGCAGAGGGAGGTGAAGGGAAGCAATCCACAGGCTCTGGAGCAGCTTCCCTCTCCTGGCCTGAGTTTAAGGGTGAGAGAAGTGCCTTTTTTGGTTGAACTCCCATGAAACTGATGACTTTGGGAACAAGCCAGAGACATGAGCAGATAAAGGAAGAGCAGAAGAGACTGGAGGGAGTTTAAAGCAAAACCAAAGCAGAGGCAAAATCTGCAGTTTTGCTGCAGCCAAGTGGTGTAGCACCAGTAGACAGAGGGTCACAGTCCCCAGCCAACCAGCCGCCCCATCAGCCATCACCACTGGGCAGCCCTGCTCTGCATCAGTCCCCAATCCGGTCCCCTGCCCCAGCACCCTGCCCAGTGTGGGTCTGAGCCCTGGCCCAGCTGTATCTGGGATGTCTTCCCCAGGGCAGGGGATGCAGATGCACACGTACCCACAGGGTCATAGAGTGTTGCATCGATCCTCATGAACTCCAGCAGGTGCTCGAGGATCTTCTCGGGTGTCCCAGCCATCACTGAGTACCTGGCGGGCAGAGCACAGGCCACGTCAGGCAGCCCCGTGGGAAGGACCCAGTGCTGCAGCTGTGTGCAGGGCCACCACGAAGGGCCACTCAAGGCACAGCCAACTTGGCCAGGCATCCCTGTTCCCCCTCCGGGGACAGGGTCCTCCCAGCAGACTCCTCCAAGGGAAGCTGGACAGCGGCTGCAGTGCCAGTTTGGAGATGGGCTGCGGCCAGCAAGGGGCAGGAGGACAGGCAGCATTGGCTGGGAGCCCTGCAGGCACACGTCCCTCACCTAGGCAAGGAGGGACGGGACAGGCTGCTGTTACCTACTGCTCCTTGCTGTGGCTGGTTGGCTGCTACCACCCTGCAGGTTTTTCTGCAGGACGAGCACCACCTTCCCGTGCTCCTTCAGACGCATGGTGTTGGCCTCGACATCCTAGAGAGCAAAACCAGCCATGAGCGTGGGAGATGGATGCCAGGCTCTGGGACCCTGATCCATCCTTCCACCCCCCAAACATGGCACAGGGCTGCAGAACGCATTGCTCATGGCCTCCTGCACCCTGCACTGGACCCGGCTGGCATTGCCTGGGGGCTGGTGCACCAAGCCCAGTGTGAGCAGGCACCCTGAGCTATGGGCACTAGGTGATGTCAGTCCAGCTGGTTGCACCCCAAAAACCACATCAGCAAACAGAGATGCAGGAGAGAAGTTGCTCAGGGATGTGCCCTCCACGGGACCCTGGAGCTGGGAGCACTGTGGCCTCTGTGCACCCCTCAGCCCTGAGAAAAGCATGACATGCCTCGGATCAAGCAATGCTGACATGCCTAGTGTCCCACTAACCCTGAGGGCCTCGTGCCTACCTTGAGGATGCGGTTGAAGTCCTGCTTGTCCACGCGGAGGAAGTGGCAGTTGTCCTCCCGCAGAATGATGGTGGCTGCGCGGGGCGCGTCGTTCACCAGTGCCAGCTGCCCAAAGTCATCCCCCTCGTGCAGGGTGGCCACCAAGCCCTGGGGAGGGTGGTAGAATGAGGGACAGGGTGGGAGCTCTCGTTCCCACTCTGGACCAGCAAAGCTGGGTGTCTAGAGAGCCCTGCTCCATCGGCATCTGGGGACAGTGTGGAGTGGATGGGCCTAGGGAGCTTTGGTGGCTGCTGTGCAGGGCAGGGAACCACGTACCTTGCCGTGGGTGACCACGTTCACCGAGCCCTTCCAGATGATGTACCACGACGTGCCTTTATCTCCTTGGCTGAACACTGCAGAGAAAACTGTGGTGTCCAGCACTCGAATGGGGGAGTCCCTGAGCATCCCACATGACTACGAGGGGATCAGCCCTCTTCAGCCACCCCGCTCTGGCCAGCCCCAGGACCCAATCCAGCCCAGGCAAACGGGCAGGTGCTTTAGTCCCCTCCATCTCTGGTCCACAAAGGTCCAAAGGTTGCTGCAGGACATCAGGAATGTCCACAGCCAGTGGCATTGGCTCCAGCCATTCATCCTTAGCAGGGGACCTTCTCTTAGATGCCAGCCCAGCCCTGCACCCTCTCCTGGAGGGAGAGCCAGCTGAGGCTGTGACACTCTCACGATACTCACGCACGGTGCCTGCCCTCTGCTGCGACTCGAACATCAGCACAGACGCCAGCTCTCGCTTCACCTGCAGTGAGAGGCGCCCACCCTTAGTGCCACTCCAGCCTGGAGCTGAGCGAGGAGGGGACACGTTCGGGCAGGGGTGATAGGGGCAGGAAGGGATCCGGTGTGGTTGGAGAGGACAGAAGGGGAGAGGAAGAAGATGCCCAGATGCCATGGGAGGTGATGGGACACAGCAGAGCTTGGGGACAGGGAGGGGGAGGGGGACACATGCTGAGGGGGGAGCACAACATGGCCACACTCACCGAGTTGGAGAGATGAGCCACAGCCTTTATGTGTAGGAGCTCCTCAAATATGAGCTCTAGCTCGTCCTCTGTGCGTTGGGTAGGCCTGGGGGGAGAGCGCAAGTAAGTGGCTGTCTGGGAGCCAGCTCTGCAGGGTACAGCATCCCAGGAGGAGGCTGTGCATCCTCTCCCTGCCGTGTCCTGGGGCACAGCCCCATGCAGGTGACCCTCTCCAGACACAACCTGGTGGCAGGGCAGCCTCTCTCTCTCCCTGAGGTGCTGTCCAGAAGGTACCTGGGGGTCTGAAACCAAAGGCACTAAACACCCTGCATGGGTACCACTGGGCTCCTGCTGGGCTCTGGGATCCTCTGAGCCATCTGACAGCCTGGGAGGAGATGCTCAGGTCACCCTGCACCCCAACCCTGTGCAGAAAGCCTTCCCTTGAGCCCTGTCCATGGGAGCCTTTGCCCTCTCCACCCCGCTGGAGCTAAGTGGGGTTGAAATGGGCCCTGTGTCCCTCCCCAGACCCTAGGGAGAGCCTGGACACTCACGGCTTGCGCAGGGCCATGGTGAGCAGTGCATCAGGGCCCAGCTGGGCCAAGAATGCCAGTGCCTCCAGCAGCTCCTCCGCATCCCGGAGCCCATTGCCGGGCTCGGGGCTCAGCTCCAGCTCGGCAAAGCGGTAAAACTGAGTGTCCTTGTCCTGGAAATGCCACTCCTGCTTCACTGTGGGGAGAAGAGTGTGAGAATTTGGCTGTGCCTGGTGCCATGCGCATGGCCAGCTGGGCACTGCCAGGCACGTGTGCACCCATGGGAGATGCTGGCAGCCTGCAGAGCCCGGGGCAACCCAGTATATCCAGCTTGCCTTGCTCTTGGCACCCCAACCCACATCTCCACAAGCCCCAGGGAGACCCCATCACCACGTACGGTGCTGGTGCTGCCCGCGCTCACCGTGCGTGAGGACTCCTCCATCCACCAGCACCTGGCACACGCCGATGGCCTGGCTCCGTGTCTGGACAGCAAGCCCCGCGCTCAGCAGCCAGTCCACCAGCTCCTTCCCGGAGCAGCACTGCCTGGAAGGGCAGACGGCATGAGAAGGGCACTGGCGAGCCCCTGCCTGGGATAGGCGAGGTAAATCCTGCCATCCTTGGATGGCTCCTGGGGGCCGGCAGTGTCAGGCCCTTTGCCACAGCCTGGAGCAGCCCGCGATGCCCCCGGCGCTGTCCGGGCGATGGCTGTCCCACCTGTGGTGCCGCAGGTGATGCTTGTGGTCACGGATGAGGCCGGGGCAGGTGATCATGAGGTGGCTGAAGAGGAGCTTCCCAGCTCGCCAGACCTTCTCTGAGGATGCCTGGAGGGGAACGAAGATCTGTGGTTGGCAGAGGAAATGAGAGCCCCCTTTGCACTCCCCCTTGTGACGATGACATGGGGAGGGAGGTGCAGACTGATTTCTCCGAGACATCGCAGGGTTTGTCCCCTCAGGCAGGATTTGCAGCCCATGGCAGGGGACTATGCCACTGGGGCTGGCAGCAGAGGGATGTGCTTTGTACCAAACATCCCCCAAACCCTGCCAAAGGTCTGACACACCTGCACGTACATACCAGCATGGCAAGATCTCCATCTCTGGCCCCTGGGAACAGCCAAGCCCCAGGGACTGACCAGCCCAAAGCTGGACTGCTCTGAGCTGAGGACCCTGTGGCATTAGGGTGCTCCTGTCACAGCCTTCAAGGCATGTTTCTCTACCCCAACATCCACCCCCCCCCACAGGTCCCAAACTCCTGCCCGTGTGGATTTTCCCTGCCAACACACCTGGGTTAGGCTGTGTCCATAATCCAAGGCAGATTCGCTGTCCAAAAGTGGGGTCTGGAAAACCAAAGAGAAGGGGGTTGGTGGCTGTGGGGTCACAGCCATGCTCCCCCAGTGTCCTGCACGCCCCAGGAGGGCTCCTGCTTCCTCCAAGGCACGTAGCCCCCAGACACATGGCTTCTCAGGAAGGACATGGACTTGACAGGACATGGGCTGAGCTCTCAGATCAGCCCCTCTGAGGTCACTCACATGGAGATACCTGAGCAGCCAGTGAGGAATTAGCAAGGGGATGTGGTCCTGGTGAAGTGGTTTTGGGGGCAAAACCATGCCAGGACACCACTTCACTGTCTGGGCCACCCCAAGGGTGTGCCCAGCCCTTATGCACCCTAAAAGATGTTATGGGGAGAGTAAGAAATAAGGTGCTTTTTGTAGCAGGTAATGACTTCTCTGGCCCTAACGGAGGCTGCATTGATGGATGTGTCCTCTACACATTGGTCTAAATGCTTTTTTGACTCCATTTGTGTTTTTCGCCTCCACAATGTCTTCTAGCAATCAGTTCAATGCTGACAAAGTACCTCCTCATCTTGCTTTAATCTGCCCCTACCAACTGCTGTGAGCAGCTCTCCGGCTCAAGGCTTTCCATGCCCCTAAAATCCTTTTCCCGGTTGCCCCTTGCAGGTACCCCCTGGCCGAAACCTCCTCCCGGGACATGTGGCTTGTTACCCAGCTGCGTTTCATTCAGATGGGTCCAGCTCACCAAAGGATGCTCTGCAAGGCTGTCCTGCCCCTCTGGTAGGCACCTCCCACCCCATGCACATTTCTCAGTGCCATTTTATACTTGCCACAACTTAGCACGGTCCCCTGCAAGGATTCCCCTGCTACATCTATTCCTGTTTGGCAGCAGTCCTCTCTGGTAGCTGCTTTTGGAGGTGGGCTAGTGAGCAAAGTGTAATACCTCATTACCAAGAGCCCTCCTTGCTAGCCAGCGTGGCATGCCTGCAAGCCTGAGTCTGTTACGTGTCTGCAAGTGCTGTTGTCAGCCGTGCTTGCAATCACATCACAGAAAGCAATCAGTCGGGCTTGTCTAAGAAGGTTTTCCACATGTATAGGTGCAAATGGGTATCCCCATCCCCCTACAGCTGTGCAGATCAGTCCCAACATCCAGCCCTGGAGCAGTGTCCTGTGTTACCAAATCCAGCTCCTGTTTCCAGGCACAGACTGATCCCTTTTTTTTAGACGGACTAAGTACCATCCCCAAACTGCTGCTTTACAGCAGGGAGGCTGTTTCAGCAGTCTGAGTCTCAGGTTAAATAAGGTGCTTCTTGCATTCAAAACCTGTTCAACCTGCTGGTTTTGTGTCACGCTGTTAGCTGGCCATCCCCTTCCCCAGGACTTTGCTTTGTAACTTCGTGCTCGGCTTGCACCAGATGCTGCAATCATACAGGCAACAACTCGCTCAGAGCCAGGCTTCCAGACCAGCCCTTTGCTCCACTTGTTTAACTGTTTCCGTTAGCTCAGCTGGTCCAGGCAATGATGCCCATATCCAGGAGACCAAGCCAAAGTATGACCCAGAGAGCTTTTTTTTTTGTGGTATCTTTACACTGGAACTAGCTGGAGTTTCTGTTCTCCACGTATGGGACAAAAGACTGGTGGGGTCTTGCATCTGCACCAGTACAGCTGTATGACCAGTGGTGGTCCCCTGCAGAGCATGGCCCCCGCCCCACCGTGCATCCCTGGCCCATTAGGTCAGGGTCATCCTCAGCGAGCGACGGATGAGGCTATGGGACATCACCTCAAACAAGGGAAGGATCAGCCATGGCAGAGGAAGCAGAAGGTCCTGCATGACCCTGGCCACATGGGCTTGTTGCATTCACTTTGCTCTTGCACACAGGGTTTGCAGCAAGGCCCAGGCCAGGGCTCTGCTTGGCTGAGTGCCCCCATGACCCACTGCACAGTTGCTGAGCGTGAGAGTGACAGCATCAGGAGGAATACGGGCCCTGGGGACCCAGGAGTCTGGCCAAGCTGCCCTGCTAGACAGCAGCGTGCCTTCTCATGGCGCAAGCAAAGGGAGAGTCTCTGGACAGCAGCCTGGCCCCAGCTCTTCTCGTAGCATCCTGCACCTTGCTGGAGGTCCCGCAGAGGGAAAGCAGTGAGCCGACTGCACTCACCTCTTGGAAACACCTCCCAGCTCCTCAGGGCAATTACAGAGCTGCTCCAGCCCTTCTGCAGGCTGGCACGAAGTGCTGCTGCAGACCTGAACGTGTAGCGGCGCAGACCCGGCTTGTGGATGCATTTCCCCATGTCATGTACCCGGGACGCTCTCCCCCCGACATCATTTCACTTGTTTCCTTTGGCTCCCGCAGCGCCGCTTTACGATGTTTTGATTGCCGCTGCGGAGAAACCGCGGCGGGGGCAGAGGGCTGATGGCAGGCGAAGCGCGCACCGAAAGCGGGAGCAGCAAGAGCAGCACAGAACTCTGCGCCGAGTCCTTCCGGCAGCAGCCCCACAGGATGCTTGGGCAGCAGCCCTGGGGGACGACAGGCTGGCTGCCCTCTGAGGCTGCCCCAACAAATATCTCCAGACTCAGCACATCCACAAATGCCTCATCACAGACCGGCTGGGCTCCATCCAAAAGGCAGTTATATTTCTTAGCCCTTCTGGGAAGCTGCTGCAGGACCTTGGATGGGCAGAAGCCTTCTCTAAGGGCCACCTAAGGTGTCTGCAGTCAGTCCAGCCTCATCTGCTCTCTACCAGAACATCCCTAGTCCCTTGATGCACAAACGAAAAGAAATCACTTCTAGGTCTTTTGAACTATTTTATAAGGGAAGATGAAATAATGCTGAGGGCAGGCACTGCTCCTGCAGGCTCCCAGATCCCATCTTCCCCTTCACAAGCCCAGAAATGTCCGAACTCCTTGTTTCCATATATTGGATCAGACGCCTCGATCTTGGCTTGACAATTCACACAGTTCCATACTGCTTCCAATCCCTCCCCATAAGCCCTTTCCATGCTCTGCTTCCCTTCTCGATGGAATAATGTCATGGGGCATCTTGCATCCCTCCTCCCATGCAGTCGTCAGGATCGTCCTCCAAAAACCAAGGCAAAGCCCTATCCTTGCTGAATGCAGATGACTAACATATGCCATACAAAACCTCTGCCTGTTTATTTTTTCCTGCATCAGCTTAACTTTGAGCCATTCTCACTTTATACTCATTTTACCTTGCACACTGCCAGCCACTTTGGCACTACCGCAATGTGTCCAACTTGCACGGAAAGGCACTACCAAGATTAACGCTTCAGACACCACTAAAAACTGCTTCATGGAGCAGCTAGTTGAGATATCTCAAAGGGAAAAAAAGTCTGGATCCAGTTCAAAACACTACAGTTACCTCGCAGTGTCCTAACATCATCACCACATGCATACCAGAGACCTGAAAACAAGAAACCCCCTACAGTTATGTTTAATTTCAAAAGGGGAAGTCCATTAAAATGAGGAAGCTGGTAGATAAAAGAAGGAAGTTAAAAGACTGAGATCGTTGCAAACAGGGATCAAAGACAGTGTGTTTGAGACAGAGCAAACACTTGCCACTTGCGGAGAAGGACTTCAGAAAGACCCGCAGAAAGCTAGAGTGGCCCCAGGGTAAGGAGAGGCATTCAGACCTGGAAGGCTTTCCTCCAGCTTTGAAACTGGGTCCAAATGAGAAAGACGGAAAAGATCACAAACTCCAGCACGTTACTGGGAAGGCACAAGAAGGCCTTGAAGAGTTGGAGAAACAACTTGCAGAGGGCACCTAAGGACCAGACCTGCTGCCAGTCTGTACGACGGCAGATGATGGGGGTCAAGAGCACTCATGCAGGATGAGATGAGCAAAAGGAGATGATGAATTCTGTGCCTGTGTTCGCCATGGAGGAGCGCGGGAGGAATGCATGAAAAATCCTTTTTTTGCAGGCAACAGGTTGCAGGACTGGTCTCAAATGAAACACTGCTGGAAAAAGGTTATAGACTAAATCATGAAAATAAGCAGTTACAAATCACTAGGGCCTGGTGGTCTCCGGCATCTAGAGGAACTTAAGAGTGAAACAGCTGATTTACTAAGGAATGAATTGCAACCTCCCGCTTTCCTCGGTACCAAAGAGACAGAGGTAGCAAATATGAAGCTGTTTTTCCAAAGTATTTCAGGGGAGATCCTGAAAACTACTGACCAGCAAGCCAGAAAGTGTCACCAAACATGTGCTGGATACAGTCTGCTCAAATGTGCCAAATTCATTGAGACAATCTAGGTGACCATGAAATACTGTGAAAAATCCTCATGGGGTTGAGTTATTGCTTAAACGATAGACATCAAACAGTGTGAAAAAACCTCAGCTTTGCTGGAGAAGGCATGTTGCTGGTGGGGTCTCATGGAGGGAGACCTGGAGAAGCGGTGAGCAGAGGGATGACAGCACAGGTGAGGATACTCCAGGGCAGAAGGGAACAGGGCTGGCTGGAGAAATGCAGAGAGACCTCAGGGCACTGAACAGGGGGAAAACAGAGCAGCAGATAAAATTCAACACAGAGAAATGTCAATAAAGGATATAAGAAAACAAGCCTAAATTTCCCACACTCCTGGTGACAGGCTCTGAACTGATCTCTCAGGAAGGAGATCGTGGCGTCTCTGAAAATGTGAAGTCAGATCTCAATAGCTGTAAAAGACGCAAATAGCACAGTGGGCGTTAGTAGGAAAGAGAAAGAGAATAAAATAGAAAATCTCACTTTGCTCCTGTATAAATCCACAGTGCACCCATTTCAACATATAATTTGATGTTCCCTTAGAAAGTTTAAAGAGAAATGGAAAAGACATAAAGAAGGCAAAAAAGATGGCAAAGTGCTCAGAAAGGCCGTCTCCTGGAGGATGCTTGAATATGACAGAGATCTGCAAGAAATGGGATGGGGAAGGTGAATAAGAAGTAATTTTCTGCTGTCTCTTACAACACAAAAAAGATGACACCAAATTAATCGTGGAGGGCATTTAAAACAAGCAACAGCAGGTACTCACAACACACGGTGCATGGTTAAGCTGTGACTCTCTCTGACACAGGGCACTGCAGATGCTAAAAGTTTATAAGGGTTCAAAAAAGGACTAGATAAATTAATGGGAGCTAAAAAATATCTATCAAAGTTTGCTACATGCAAAAACGTGAGTTCCAGCTCAGGAAGACTGAGCCATGAGCCACTGGTGGGGAGGGCAGAAGAGAATTTGGAAAAAAATCTTGCTATTTTTTCACATTTGCGACTCTTCCCCAGGCAGCCCCCATTGATTGCTGTCTGCTCCAGCCAGACCCTTTCTGACATGGTAAAGCCATTCCCATGTTGCAGCTACCTCCTTGCTTGTCTTCCCGTGACTCTGACTTCCTCTACACATCCTCTCCAAGGTACTTATCCATGCAGCTAAGCCTGGAGCCTATCCTGAACACTCTTCCCTGTTGTTTGGGATGCAAATTCCAGGCAGCTTTTGTACCTTGCTGTATGAGAAACGATAAGCCGTTCCCTCACGCACAGTGCTGAATTCCTCCATCCAGCTCTCTTTCTCTAAATAGTCCCCTTGTTACTTAAAAATGCACCCTTTGGGAATGGAAAGCCCCAGTCAGAGACCTAGTTTTTTTGTTCTATTTAATTCAAACTGAATCAACAAGTGATGATTTGATCCAATGCTATTTTCTAAGACCAGCTCCTCTTTAATGTCTTTGCCATCTACCAAAGCCAGTCCTAAAATAGCATCACCCTTTTTGGCTCGGGGACTCTCCTGGAGCAATCTGTCATTACGGCTGTCAGGAATAGCTGGGAACCGTCTTTATTAGCAGCACGCACGCTCCAGTCTGCGACTGCAGCCGCCGCAGCAGGTCCCAGCCAGCGGGGCTGGACGGACTGGCTGCCGACTGGAAGGGTGCTACGCGGAGTGGGTCTCACCCACCAGATGCAGCTCCGCTGGGAGTGTCAGCTCATCCCTCATGGGACAGGAAATTCTTTGCTGCCAGGCTGTGTTTTCTACTCCGTCACCCGTGTGAATTTGGTCCCGTAACATGTCGAAGCTCAGGATTGCCTAAAAAAACCAGTGTGCAGCCAATGGGACTGCTTGGCATCTCTCATGGATGGCAAAGTCCCGTAGGCTGTAAGCGTTGCTCCCAGCCAAAAATGCCTCCAGTGCTTGCTTCTCTCTAGCATCCCCTCTCCATGACATCCTCAGCCATGGCCGAAACTGAGCCTGGAGCAGGCTGAGCTCAGCTGGACTCTCTCAGAGCCTCGTCTCCCTGTGCCACAGACACCAATGACCCCTGTACCCCAGGTCCCAATCCAACGAGCCTTGCAAGATGCCTTCTACCTCCCCCACTACCCACGTGGGCTCCCTGGGGCCCAGGGAGGCACTCATAGCACCCCATCCTAATCCCATTCCCCAGCCTATTTCCAAATTCTTCCCCTTTCAATAGACCCTGAATATATTGAGCAACAATGGATATGTCATTAAAATGCTGAAAAACCAAGGGAGAAGCCAAGCAGTGCACGTCCTGCCTTCAACCTGTCTCTGCCCACTCCTGAGCGCTGAAAAACCCAGCCCCAGCGGTTGCTTGTGAACAGCACAGCTCAAACACCTCCACCTGCTCCATCCTCTCGCTGTTGCATCCCAAGCAGGGGATGTTCTGCTACCCAAGGGCAAGGGACCCCAGGGGCTGCCTCTGTTTGCAGTCCCTGGGGACATTGCCTGGAAATCCTGCAGGGAGCAACGGGTACGGGTGTGATGGTGGTGCCGGCTGTGGGTACCCTGGCTCCTATGCTTTCTGCAGGTGACCTTTGAGCGTGCCAGGCTGCAGATCCTCTCCTGATACCTCCAGAGCCTCCTGCTGAGGTCCTAGCTTCCCTTCTCTTTCCTTTCTGTTCTTCCCAGGCAAGGCCCCAGCACATCATGGGACCCCTCATCCTCCTCCTGGTCCTTGCCACACTGGCTCCCATCACCAGAAGAAGAGACCTGGACGCAGATCTCAGTGATTGCAGGGCTGTGTCCACCCCCTCGTCCACTCATGCATCCAAGCAGAGACTCCAGCGCATCCCCCGGCTCCCTAGATGCTTTCCAGGAGCAGTGGGACTGTTGGGGCTGGGACTGTCGTCCCTTTCCAGGGCCCTCTGGGGCCCCTGTCTCCTCCACCACTGTCCTTTCCAAAGGCTATCCCCCATCAGCAGTTGCTTTTTCTCCTTGTGTTTCTTTTTCTCCCCAGGGTTTTCCCATCCCAGGATGGGGTGCCAGATGCTCCAGTTAAAAGAAGAGTGACAAAAGGAAAAAAAAAAACAATGGCAGCGCCATCACCTGCTGCCCAAGAGCCCAGGTGATTTCCCATCCCTGAACCATGGGGCCACCTCCTCCTCCCCACCATCTCACCCCACAGTGGTAGGAGTCAGCGGAGAGCCCTGCTCGAGCCTGGCTGCAGACACAGCCCTAACCCCAGCTTGCCACCATGTAAATCCAGATGAGCTCTGCTGATATCAGCTCCCACCCAAGCGCTGACCAAGGGGAAAGTGAGATGCGCGAGGGATGAGGGCTCCCACATGGCCATGGCCCTGAATAAACAACCCTTCATCTCTGCTGCATGTGCAGCATAAATCACAGGCTACCGGAAGCTGAAGGCACCCGTCAGACCTGTTCTCCACGCCACGCGCTAAGACAGTTAACGCACTTTGAGCGTTAACCTCGAGACAGGATGAGGGCGATCTTTACTCAGGGTGCTTTCACCTGCATGTAGGTTATCTCAAGGGGAAGATTTTGTAGGCTCCCACATTTATTTCTGGCTGCTTTGTGATGACAGAGGCAATTGCAAAGCCTGTCTCTATGGAAAGGTCTGCAGCACAGTGGCTGGGGACTCCAGGCTGGCGGTGGAGATGGTGGGCACTAGCAGCACAACAAATTGGCATCTTCTGGGCCAAGTCCTCCTCAAAGGCTGTCTGCCTGCTCTGCCCTTTTTGCTTTGTGCTGCTGCTCACTCCGGGCAGGTTGAGAAGGTGTGAGCAAGCCCAGCCTTGGCCGAACAACAGCGAGAGGGACAGCCCTCACTAAAGCCTCAATTAAGGAAGCCAAGGGCAAGAGTAATTAGCTGCAAGATCCTTCTTTGCAAGCAGATTCAAGGTAAAAAACACCTACCAAGGAGCCAAGGGGAAAACAAACAGCCTGGCACCTCCTGCCACAGGCAGGAGGGTGATGGAGGTGGACACTCACTGATGGGTGCATGGATGGGTGCTCTGCGCTGCAACATCTGCCTGGCCGACGGACGGTCCCGAGCTGAGCAGGTGTCTGCTCACACCCTGCCCAGCTCAGGCTGCTCCCTGGCCCGCACCTCATTTTCTAGTTCTCACTTCTGCAAGACCTCAGTTACCTCCTCAAGTTCTTTCCATGCCCCAGGTTTTTTTCCTCCTCCTCTGGGCAGCCCAGACCAGAAGAAGAGTCCTGGCCCAAGCCAAGACCCTGCACCCGGTAGTTTGCAAGATGCTTAAGAGAGATTGGGGGAGCGGGAGGACAACAAGCGGCTCTGCAAATGCAGCAGGTCCCTGGAGGCGCTCCCAGCCTGGCCCCTCTATTTCTGCGGCTGGGACACCGTGACTTACTCACTGTACAAACTTTCCTGAGCCTCGTGACTGCCCCGTGGAACAGGAAACGCTCCGGCAATTGTAGAGCAAATGTTTGCAAATCCGAGCCAGGCTGCGGCTGGACCGCGGAGCTGCCTCCCGTGGGACCTGGAGGCCGATGTCACCACCTCTGTGCACAGGCACCAGCTGGTCCTCAGCACCCACTGGACCCCAAACAGCCCCTTCCACTTTGCTGTCACTTGGTAGGTGAGGAGATGCAGAGCAGGGAGGCCTTTCCTTGAGGCGGAGGGACAGAATATCCCACAGTCCTGCGCAAAGCTACGTTCACAAGGACAGCAAAAGAGACTGAGAAAAGCCTCTGCCAGGGACGACCACTCGGAAGGACTTTTCCTGAGTGGCTACAACCCTGCTGGTGTTTTTTCATTGCTGGATCAGCAAAGAAAAGTCCTATGACTGTCCTAAAAAGTGTTCCCAAAGCATGCTTGCTCCCTAGCCCTTTGCCTACCACGGGCGCTGCGCTGTTCCCGGGTCCGTCCTGGGCTTGACTCACAGGATGCCCAGCCCGCCCTCACCCCCTGCCTAATTGTCACAGCATCTCAGCCGCTGTCTCCAAACGGCTTCCTAAGGAGTTGCCTGTTTCCATCTTCCTGCTTACAGGACACAAGGGCGCTGAGATCCTGTCTGTGTCCAGAAATCCGGCAGCTGCGGGCACCCGGCCAAGGCCAGGAGCGACCGTTCCGCGCTCGCGCGCTGCTTTGTTTGGGATCCCGAGGAAAACAACAGGAGCTATTTCAGGCTTTACGGCTCCAGAAAATGTCCTCGCCCATCCGCAGCCTCCAACAACATGGCAGCGAGCCAGGCTCCTGCTTGCCCCCACCCCGGACCCTTGCTGGGGAAGGGGGCTCTGAAGGACCTGCTCTGCCCCCTCCATCTTTTTGCAGGCTCCGGAGCCATACGGATGCAGCGGGAGCCTGCATGGATAACACTTGTACTCAAGCATTGCAGATCTCTTGGAGGGGCGAAGCACAGAGCTACTTTGGGACGCTGGTCTGCGATGCACCAGCGATGCCGGGGAATGGGAGCCTGAACTGGAGTCTCCTTGCTAAAACCAGGGCTGGGAGGAATCTGCTGGGCACGGGAGACAGGCAAAGAGGTCCCCAGGAGGTGTGAGACGAAGTCACGGTCACGAGGAGGCGTTCCCAAGAGCCAAATGCTTGCAGAGCGTTGGGGACAAGTGGAGAAAACGTTGCTCCTACACACGGCCAGCCAGCTCTCCCCGCACCCGCTCCCGGCCCGGAGGAACGGGCATGCCGGGAGCACCCTGGTACCTGCACACACTGGGAAAAACATCGGCTGCTCTCCCACTCCCTGCACAGATCAGACCCTCTCCCTTCAAATGACGCGCAGACATACCCACGCACGTGGGAGCCGCCCAGGGAGGTGACATTCCTGCCATGCTGCACGTGCCACCGCGCTGTGCGCACCGCGCTGGGGGTGACCGGGATGCTGGGCTGAGCAAGGGGCCGAGCGAGCATTCCCACCTGTATGAGCTCTCGGCAGTATTTTATCAGATGTATCCTGGTTGGGCACTTTAAAATAGTACCTCTACATACTGCTGTTTTCCTGAGCTCCCTGGTTTTTGCCACCTTGTGCATTTAGTTAAGAAAAGAAATTGAGTTCCTACGAACTCAAAGAAAACAGAAAGGAGGGAAAAAAGAGAGAAAGCTTCCTTATTTGTAAAGTAACTTGTGCACCACGTAAAAATGCTAAAAAAGGGGTTGTTGTCTCCGTAAAAAATTGACTTTTTTCATGAAAAAAACCTTTTGCCTCAGCTGCCCACCTAGCTCTTGTCAAGCAGCGTGGGATGGAGAAGGCCTGGAGCAAAGAAGCTTCGACAGAAGTGCGCTTGCACAGCTGGGATGGCTGAATGCGCTTGTGGCCATGAACCACAGTCACCTCCTGGACCGAAGGGGACAGCAAGAGGCTGAGAGTGGGGACTGGATGTTTTCTGCACCCCTCGGGAGACCTGCAGCTCTTGGCAAGGGGACCGCACTGACCCCGGGCTGGAGGACGTGATGTTGAGCACTGTCCTGCTGCCAAGCGACAGGTTTTGCCTGCAGAAACAGTCTGACCTGACGGGGAAGGAACATTTTGAACCCTGAGTGCTGCAGAGGCAGAGACGGTGTTTCCTGTTCACACGCTCGGGGCTTGTGCGCGCTCCTCGGCCGCTGCCCAGGCGCTGTGCACCGGAGCACAATAGCACAGGGCTCATTTCATGCCTCGCTGCGAGCTGCGCCTGGAGAAGGGGTTAGGGCAGCCGGCTGCAGAAATGTTTTCGCTGCACGCCTTGCCTTGCAGCGAACAAACAAGAGGGGGGAGCAGGGTGCGGGTCACAGATCACAGCCCGGTGCCAGGCCACCTGGAAAGGCAGGCAAAGGCTGGACCTGCCCTGCAAAAGCTTGCTCAGGAAGTGGGTCTGGAGGCTGAGATCAGCCAGCGGGGCCCCGCTCGGGTCTTCCAGCGCCTCCACCTCGCCGCGTCCCCCTCAACACCCCCAACCCCGCAGCAGCATCCAGCCCTAGCCCCGCTGCCAAGCGAAGACCCCCCCCAGCACCCCAGGCAGTGTTGCAAGGGGCAGTGCCAGGGTGGAGAAAGCCACCAGCTAAGGGGGGGCCTGACCCTTGGGGGTCCCTGCGCCCAGCAGCCCCAGGGCAGCGCTCGGTGCCACCCCTTGTCGCCGGGGTGCCCCCTCGCCCGCAGCCCGCACTCACCCAGCGGATGCCCTGGATGCGGGGCAGGCTGCCCCCCTCGCCCTCCAGCCGGATCTCGTAGCTGGAGCTCCGGAACAAGTGCATCTTCTTGAGCAGCACCGAGAGCCGGTTCCCGTCAGCTCCGAGCCCGCCCGGGGGAGGCGGCGAGGGCGCGCCGGCGCCCGGCTCCAGCCCGGTTCGCCATGTGCCCTGCCGGCTCCGGGCCACCGGAGCGCCCGGGCGCCGCCGCGCCGCCTCCCCGGTCCCGGCCCCGGCCCCGGCCGCCGCCCCGGCCCCGCGCACCTTCATGCGGCGGCGGCGGCGCGGCGGGGCGAAGCCATCGCGGCCGCAGCGCCCTGCAGCCCCCGCGGCCCCGGCTCCGGCTCCGGCTCGCCGCGGCGCTGCTCGGGGGCGGGACGGGCCGGGCTCGGCGCCGCCGCCGCCGCTGCCGCCGCTGCCGCCGCCGCCGCCGCCGCCGCGCCGGGCTGGGCGCGCCCCGCCCCCGAGCGGGCTGGGACCGAGAGAGCGGCCCGGAGCGGCGCCGGGGAGCCGAGCACCCCGCCCGCACCACCGCCCCGGGACCCCGCGGCCCCCGGACGGCCCGGGACTGCCCCGCCGGACCCTCGTCCCTGGGACCCCTGCGACCCCCGGCCGGTTCGGGAGTGCCCGGCCGGACCCTCGCCTCCGGGATCCCCGGACGGCCCGGGACTGCCCCGCCGGACCCTCGTCCCTGGGACCCCTGCTACCCCCTGCCGGTTCGGGAATGCCCGGCTGGACCCTCGTCCCCGGGACCCCCGGCCGGTCTGGTTGTGCCCCGCCGGACCCTCGTCCCCGGGACCCCTGCGACCCCCGGCCGGTTCAGAATGGCCCCGCTGGACCCTCGTCCCCAGGACCCCTGCGACCCCCGGCCGGTTCGGGAGTGCCCGGCCGGACCCTCGTCTCCGGGATCCCCGGCCGGTTCGGGAGTGCTCGGCCGGACCCTCGTCCCCGGGACCCCTGCGACCCCCGGCCGGTTTGGGACGGCCCCACCGGACCCTCGTCCCCGGGACCCCCGGCTGGTTCGGGAGTGCTCGGCTGGACCCTCGTCTCCGGGACCCCCGGCCGGTTCGGGAGTGCTCGGCCGGACCCTCGTCCCCAGACCCCTGCGACCCCTGGGACCCCCGGCCGGTCCAGGAGTGTTTGGCCAGACCCTCATTCCTGGGACCCCCAGCCAGTCTGGGACTGCCTGGCTGGATCATCGTCCCCGGGATCCCCAGCCGGTCCAGGAGTGCCTGGCTGGACCCTCGTCCCCGGGACCCCCAGCCAGTCTGGGACTGCCCGGCTGGATCATCGTCCCTGGGATCCCCGGCCGGTCTGGGAGTGCCCAGCTGAACCCTTGTCCCTGGGACCCCCAGCCGGTCTGGGAGTGCCCGGCCGGACCCTCATCCCCATGATTCCCGGCTGGTCCAGGAGTGCTTGGCTGGATCCTCGTCCCCATGACTCCCATGACCTCCAGGTGACCCGGGTGTGCCTGGCCAGACCCCTGCCCCAGGACCCCTGTGACCGCTGGCCAGCCTGGGAGTGCCTGGCCAGACCCTGCGCCCTCAGGATCAGGGCATCCCATGGATCTCCATCCCGTAACCCTCTGGGAGTGCCCAGGTGGACCTCAACCCCCGGGAACCCCCTGCTCTGCTCGACCCAGCCTAGGAGAACCCAGTTGGACCCCGCGCCCTGGAGATCAGGGTGTCCCAGGGACCCCCTGTCCTGTCGAGGACTCCCAGCAATGTGCACCCAGCCCAGACCCCCACCCACGGGGACCCCTGTCCTCTCCAGCCTGGCCTGGGAGTGCTCAGCCAGACCCTGCAGCCCTGGGACACCTTGTCCTGTTGGGGATCCCCAGCTCTGCCCTTCCCGGGAGCACCCAGCCCAGCCCTCAACCCCCGGGGATCCCCTGCCCTGCCGGGGACCACGTGCCCTCACTGTCCTGGGAACACCCAGCCTGGGCCCCAACCCCCTGCACAGCCTGGCCAAGCCCAGAAGTGCCCAACCAGACCCCCCACCCCAGGGATCGGGGTGCCCTAGGGACCCCCCTCCTCTCCTAGGGACCTCCCACCCCAACTGTCCTGGGAGCACCCAGCGCAGACCCCCCAACCCCAGGAAGCCTGGTCAGAGAGAGAGTGCCCAGCCGGACCCTGTGCCCTGGGGAGCCCCCCAGGACCCCCTGCCCTTCTGGGGACCCACTACTCTGCCCAAACAGCACCCTGAGTCCCAGGGACTCCTGGGGACCCCCTGGCCTGTCTGGGTCCCTGCACACCCCACTGGGACCCTGAGCCCTGAGGATGGAGGTGCCCCAGAACACCTTGCCCTTCTGGGGACCCCTGGTCCCTTTCAGGCTTGGGGCTTTTGGGTAAAAAGAAAGGGGTTTCTGCCAAAATGAACTTTCACTTTTGAAAGCAGCTCTGTTTTTATATAAAAACCAACTGATTCTTAACTATGTATTTAAATACTCCCCCACGCTCCAGCCAACAAAGTGGATGGGAAATGTCAGCTAAATGGACAGTTTGGATACGTGCCCTTGACCCACTCCTGCTCGTGCTTTGCTTTCTATCAGTCACTCCAGAGACTTCAGGGGCCAGGACCTCGAAGGAAAGTGGAGAATGGAGTGGCCCAACTGCCCAGAGACACACGAGACAGGCACTCGTTCTCCAGGCCACGGCACCATAGGCCTTGGGAGATAGGATCAGTCCCAGGCTCCCTGCGTGGCCTTGGGCAAATCCTTGAGCAGCCTTGGGAGACGGGGACAGCAATCCTTCCTCCCGCAGTCTGCTTCGCCTACAGGCACTGCGAGCTCTCGGAGACAGAAAGAGGCGTTTCGCCATCTGTACGGCGTTAGACCTTGAGGCCTCAGTTGTCGCTGCAGCCTCTGTGCTCTGCTGCAGCGGAGAATCATAACAAACACCCACACGCAATTACATCCTTTAAGCATCTCACCCTGAGATCTGTCACCACTTACACCATGCCTGGAGCCTGCTCAGTTCTGCAATTATTTTGTCCGAGATCTCCGAGTGAAAGCTGCAGGGCTGCTGTATAACTGACCTCTTTGCAAAGCCCTCCCAGGGGTCTCGCTAAAGGGGACCTGCTGCTTCAAGGACTCCCAGTAACTCAGTACGGCAGGGCACAGCCTGGTCCGAGTGGGTCCTGGCTGGAAAGGGAGAGACGGAGCAACGCAGGAACTGGATGAGGCCTCCCAGACAGGCACTGCCTGGAAAACACTTCAACAGCTAAGTGGCATTTAAAATGTGAGGTGGAATTGGGGCAGTTCTCCCATCTCCTAGTGCTTCTGGTTCAGTTTCCCAGCTGACGCCTCACAAAGCACATGTGGGTTGAACAGAGGCAGCAGGACTTGGGACACTGTAGAAAAGGCCACAAAAGTTCCTGATAGCTAATTATTTCTGCTACAGCAAAAGATGCGTCATCTGCACCTTTTGGAGCCTGGCATGTGTGCATTGCAGTCTGCACACACAGATCGTGCCCTGGAGGTGCAGACCCTCCCTGACCCTGTATTTTTCCAGAGACAATCACCTTGCTAATGGGGATAGGAGGAAGTGGAACAACGCAGGATATGGTGAATATTTTTGCCAGAAGTGGGACTGGAAGCCAGCACAATGCTTCAGCAGGGCAATGGGAGAGAGCATCATGGTTTTGATGCTAGATGAGGATATGGACTTTGCTCCTGGCCCTGCTGCAGCATCTCCAAGGACCTTGGCCACTGCCTGCATCTCTCTGGGTCTCAGGTCCCAGTTGTAAGAAGGGCTTTTGTAACCCATACTAGAGAAGACTCCTCTGGAGATGCTTGTGAAGCCTTGGGAAGGCAATCAAGAGGCACTTGAACATCCTCTTGCTTGAGAATGGGATTCTTGCTCGGCCTGCTTCGGTGTAAATGAGCAGTGTTGCTATTCAAATGGCAGCGGTACCTGCCCAGAGCCGTGAGGATGGAGGATCATCCCCTGAACCAGGAAGCGCTGCTGTCACAAGGCAAAAACAAAAAATTGGGGCCGCAGGCAGTGATGGTGGTACAGGGTCTACCCCAAAACGCTGCCGGGAGGGCTGTGCTGGCAGCCTGCTGGCCCGGCGACTTGTCCCAGCTCTGTGCCTCTGAGCTGCGTGTGCATCTCCCCTTTCCATCTGTGCATCTCTTGGGTCTGCGTGTGTCTCCCTTCCATCTGCATGTCCCTCTCCTCTGTCTGCACGTGCATCTCCCCGTCTCTCTGTGCAGCACTGGGAGTCTCTGAAGCTGTCGTTATTCATGCACCCGTCCGCTCTGCGTGGCACTGAGTGTGCAACAGGCACAGGCACTACACTAAATTAAACCGGCCTCACAGGGTGGCATTTTGAAGCCCCTCCCAGCCCCTGAGGTCCTGGCCCATTATAAAGGAAACCTCCTTCTGCTTCAGCCGAAAGGGGGGTCACGGAAGGACGATTTGGTGTGGGCAAACACAACTCAGGGTGGGTTCCTGGGTTCAGGGAACCTTCCTCTCGGTCTGCTGCATGTCGCTGTCTAGCAAACACCGTCTGCAGCCAAGCCGGCAGTGACTCTGGCAAGCGGAGGCAGTAACGGAGCTCTTCTGCTCTCAAGGAGCTGCTGCTGTGATTGAAATGTTCGCGTTCACAGGGCAGCAGGCCAGGACACGGCCTCGCCGCTGCTCGGAGGGAGGATGCTGGCTCGGCTGCTGCAGGGAGGAACCCTTTGGAAAGTTCCCCGGTCTGATGGAAAGAGCTCTTGGCTGCATTGCGCTTTGCACATCAAGGATCCGCTCACCTTTTACAGGCCCCTGGGTCTCTGCTGACATGTGTGAGAGATTCCTGCGCCGCTCAGACATGCCCCCATGCAAATTAGAGAAAATTAACTACAGATAGCAAAGGAGGAATACGTCTGAGGAAAGCAGGCGGCTGGGCTAGGGCTTGGAGAAGTGTTTCCTCTTGAGGGCTCCACCCAAACGGCTGCGTGCGGATGCAACACGCCGAAGACGTGATACCTGCCTTAGCCCCACCAAGGACTGCAGGCAATCCCTCCCGCTCTTCCCGCGTCTTGGCTGCAGCACTGAGCTTGTTCATGGCTGATGCTTCCACCTTCCCATCCTGGCTCAGGTTAGACCCAACAATCAAGGATGTCTGGCCACATGTCCAAGATAGCTTTCCCTATCCGCTTACCACCCTCTCCTCACTTCCTCCCACCCTGCATTCCTGGGAACTGCTCCCAAGAACAGGCCCAAGAGCAGCGTAGTTTAGAAAACTTTCCAAGGTCGTAGCTGGTGCAGCTGTGCTGGCAGGGAAATGCGCAGGACGGAGCAGCTTCGCCTTGTTCTCCCATGTGGGGAAGCTGTCTGAAGCGTGGGGAAACAGGGCAGCAGTCCTCAGTGTGGACCTTGCAGCCATGACCCAGCTAGATTCCAGCTTGGGAAATGCAAAGTGCTTTGTAGATACTGCAAAATGTGCCCGTAAACAGCCCCGTGGGAGCTGCATGCTGCTGAGACCACCACTGTCGATCCAAAGCCTTTGGGAAATCAGGCTGTTGGCACCCCACAAAGAGCCGGTGCTTGGTAAAAGGCATGCAACATCTCCACGCAGTAGCAGCTCCCCACCTGCCTTGGGGAGAACGTCATCCTGGGCCTCTGCGTGCAGGACAGCTCTGGAAAGGCTGAACTGAGACCATCTAGGCCAGTGTCTCGTCTTTGCTGGGCAGTAAAAGGCACTTTAGAGAAGGGGTGTGAAACCGTCATACAGCAATACTCTCACTGGACCCAGCAACATGTGGCATAGAGCTATCGCTGATCTCTTAGGGATGTCTCTCATCGGATGGCTGCGGAGACACGATGGCTGAACGGGTCGGTGGAGAGCAGCAGTGGCCAGCGTGTGATCCATCTCATCCTCTGCCAGCCATGTGGACATCCAACCTTTTGCATTCAGCAGCTCTGGATGCTAGCGCATCTATTAACTTTCCCTGCAGTTTTTCCAGTTGCAAATGAAGCTCAGGAATGCTTGAATATTGCTTCTGTGTAGCAATCGCTTGCCCTGCCGGCACGCAGGGGTCACCAGCTCGGGCCGTAGGGACGCATTTCTAACAGGCTGCACCAGCTGCCCAAGTCTAGTTAGCTCATAGCAGAGAGTGCTCCTGCGCTGCCATAAAATGCAAACAGAACAGTTCTGCTTTATCTAACCCTTTATCACTTGCTCATTTTATCTGCACTTGAATAATAATTAATCTCCTGGAGCAGCCAGGCCTGGCCCAATGTTAACATGCCTTTCGCAAAGAGCGTTTTAGACTTTCTGGGACCTTGCTGGAGCTGGGTGACTTTGCAAAGTGAATGATTTCTGCTGTCAAGCTGCATCCCAGATCTTTTCCAGTGAAACTGGTGGTGCTGGTGTTCGTGCAAATGTCTGTTTTACCCCTCAAATCTTATCAGTGCTAGACTCAAACCTTCAGTGACATGGTCTGGGAGTGATATACAGCCAATAACAAAATCCCAAAGGCTTTGAGCTACATATTTCAGGACTCAGGCAACTCAAATGGAGGGCTATACCTCCCATGTTTTGGCAAAAAATAGGTTTCCATTTTTTATGTGTAGTTCCATCCACAAATGACTTATTGTTGCTTTGTCACCTCCCTTCTCGCTGTGATTTATTGTCGTGTGCCTGTGCCCCCAGTGTGGGTATCACAGTGGGCAGTCAGATTCCCCCTCTGCGATGCTGGAGCAAAGGGCTCGCTGCCGCCTGGCATTTTCCCTTTGTTCGTCAGCACAAATCAGTAATTTCAGGGCGCCTCTGAAATGCACCCTGCCACCCCAGATCACCAAGGGACCGCAGGGGCGGCTGATCAGAGCCAAGTGTCCAGCAAGACGTGCCTGTTCCCCGGGAGATGATAAATTCCCTGTGGCCTCAGAGCTGTGGCTGGCGCTCCTGGTTGGGATGTCTACAATAAACCCTATCAGCAGGAATGGGAACCGCTTCCCAGCCGGTTCCCAGTGCCTGTAAATCATGGCAGGGCCTTCGAGGCAACAGGCAGAGGCTACAGGGCTGGTGCTTGCTCCCCTGGGCTCACCGTGGTCCTGGTTACCCACCTCCCAGGTGCACAGCAAGGGCTGGCTTCGTCTCAGTCACAGAGATCACAGCAGGGTCAGAGGCAGAGAGGTTGTATTTTGCGGTCGTTTCCCTGGTTGGAGTTACAAGCCCATAGGCATTCCCGGGGCTGGTGCCCAGGCATCGCCTAGAGCTCAAAACTTTAAATAACTGAACATAAATAAAGACGCTGGCAGAAACAGTCGATCCCCAGGCGATGCTGAGGACTGGGAGGATGGGGCCAGGCTGGGTTAAAGCAATTGGCAGGAGATGAAATCTGAGGGTGCCACTATGGGGCTGGGGTGATGCTTGGCTGAGGGCAAGGGCTGAGGACCTCAGCTTGTCCCCCTGTCCATGCTGAGCCCCTAGCCGTGCCCATGCCGTGGGTCTCCTGCTTGTGCCACCTCCACGCGTCGCCTCTGGGCATATGGCAGCGGGTGGTGACCGCTGACTTGCTCCAGCTTCCCCGGCAAGTGGAGAGATGATGCATCCCCATGGGACACAGCGGACTGCATCGATCGGTGCTGCAGCTGCCTGGCACTGTCTGCGGTGGGGTTTCTAGCATCGCCTTTTCCCAGATATTGAGCCTGACTTCACCGCTTCGGCACCCCTATCTGGGTGGCTCTTCTCATGTCACTCCTGAGGTTGGTGACAACCTGTGTGTCCCTCCCATGGGGTTCTGGTCCCCTCCAGGCTCTGGGGATCTACCTAGCCCCACTGGAGATCTCAGGGCAGTGCAGATGTGGTCTGGCAGGACAAGTCTCATCCAGCTCATCCCAAGATCCTTGCTTTTCTGGGCTTTTCACAGCCTTTACCCTGTGCTTCATCCTCTGCCCTGCAAGATGTATAAGGCCAGTTTAAAACCCCTCCATCTCCAGGCTCCTCTTAGGCTCTTCCGTAAATCAAGTCGGGGATAAAATAGCATTCCAGGAACACAGCAGGCTGGCCCCAGCTTTCTGTGGGAAAAGCAGCAAATGCACAGTGTCAGCACTGAATAAAGCTTGTGACATGTCAAACTAATTCTCTTTATAGCTCCAGGGCTGGCCTTTCCCACAAAGAGGACTTGGTACCAGTGCTGGCTGGCGGGTCCTGGGGGACCCATCCTATTTGCAGATGGAGCTGCGCCAGCAAGGCTCCAGCATGCTGCAGAGGGACGTGGTGGGTGGCTGTCTGGGCTCAGGTGTCCATATTGCCAGAGCGACCAGTTGGTATGTTTTGAGGGACAAGTTCTGGATCTGAACTTGATGGGACAAGTTCTATGCAATGTCGCAGGCACAAAGATGCACGAAGATGTGGCATTGCAACCTCTACAGGCAGGTGCCATGGCTTCAGTCTGACCATTCTCCAATTCCTTCTCAATGGTGCAAAGATGAGGTTTCATTTCCCAAGGAGTCCTGGCTGAAAAGGAGGGCCATGGGTTTAGGTTAGATTTCCAGACCCTGAACATGCCACAGGCCTTCTCCATCTTTGACTTCCTTGTGCACCATCTGCCCACCCAGCAAGCTCTCTCCTAAGATTAATTGCAAGTGTTTTAGTGAGACACTTGCAAACCTGTGCAATATCACTGCAATATCATTGGTGTGTCATCAGTTAATTTTATCAAACTTTCAGAGCTCAACGAGGGCCGTTAAAGACTGCCTTGTGCGTGTGTTTGGACTGTGCCCTCCTTGCGCCATGCTCATGCGCTTCGAAAGGCTCAGAAATGGCCTCATTTCTGACTCGCCCCTGAAATGCTGGGGACAGTTTACTAGAGCAATCATTTCAGTCTCTTTGCAAACGTAGGGCATTTGGTTACCTTCACTTTGCAGGTGCAAGGGTTTTTCTGCAGACAGAACAGCAAACTAGAGACTGGTTTTAAAACTCAAATGTGCTTTTGGAAGAGCAGAAAGAAGCTGTGAGTGTTGGACTGTCTTTTTCACCTTTGAGGAAGCACCCAATGTAGCTTGGAAAAGCTGAATCACAGCATCGGAGATGGAGAGAAAGCCTGGGGAGATGAGGCAGTGACTATTAATAACTGTGCTGCCGTGCTAAAGAGGAATCACAGATGCATGGGACAGCAAAATGCTGAAACCTGCTTCCCCTCCTTTGACTATTACCTAAAGGTAGAACTAATTAAATACTCGTATTTCAATTATATTGTCTTTTTTTGGAATCATTTCATGAAAATTATTGCTAGAGTCTTGCACATTTGCACATAAGAAACTGAACAAGCAATGACTTAACTCTTTTTATTACCAATGAGTAGACTGGCTGGCAGATGGTTATAGAAGAAATCTTTTATATTTATCATCTCTTTGGCTTACCAGGACAAGATAACAAATTGGTGTTGAAAATACGATTGTGAGGAAAATAGCTCTAAATTATTGCACTCTGAGCATGGTATTTTATTCTTTAATGTAGCTACTTCATGTATTTCTTTTTCTTAAACTCTCTCTATATTTTCTTTTTATTGGCTATGCCTTTGCTAATTTATATTTTCATTACTTTTATTAATACTAGCGCCACGATGACATTATTATTCCAAAGTAGTTTTGCAAGTGCCTTAGTGAAACACTGGGAATAAAATAATCTTTGGATTTAGTCTGCATGATTTGTAATTTAATAAGCAATTCCAGTTCTGCATTTTATCTCCTAATTGGTACAGAGTTATCCTCTATTCTTGAATTAACCCAGCTATCCTATGCTTTTTTGTTGAAAAGAAAACAACTAGAGGTATCATTTTAGCCACAGTAATTTGCTCAGGCATTTAGCCATAGTCCTTCAGTCATAGTCATTTTAGCCATTTTAGCCATAGTTCACGTCGTTCTGCTCAGCAGACACTATCCCAGATTTGCAGAAGATTCAGCCTGTTGTGGTTGCTGGAACCAAGCTGGGGCCAAAGACTGGGGCAGAGGAGGCTGGAGAGGTGCATGAAAAGCTACAGAGGTCCCGCGGGTTCAGTCCCAAGTCTCCACACGGGCTGCCTGGAAGTGGGTCTAATCCCCCTCTGTTGCAGGAATTGTCTTTGAGAAGACCTCCTCAAAAAAACCAAAAAAACCCCCAAAAGCCCAGACTTTTCCTATGTTTGGGAAGATTAGCAGATTTGTGGCTCTCAGTGCAGTAGTTTTCAGCAATATCATGGTATTCAGACACTGACCCTTTCCCTTAAGAGCACTGGAGTCGCAGACTGCAGGAACCAATGTGGCTCCATTGTTTTTCAGAGTCATTGAGTGGATTATTAAGAACTTGAGCAGGAACTTCTCCTCCATGGCAGTAAGGAAGTAATGCTGCTCTTTCAGGAAGGAAGAGTTCAGTCTCCCAGGCAGCTGCATTCGATACTCCTTTAATAACTGTTTGGTGAACGTGATACATCTCGCTTCTGCTGTATTTCCATACCCAGAGAGTTTGCTTCTTCCAAGTCTTCTTGAAACGTGATTGCTAGATTTGCGTCTCTGAAGGTATGTAAATACTTTAGATCTGAATCCAGCAATAGTTTACTATCATCTGTTCAGAAAATGCTCAGTTTTCCCTCCCTTCACAAGTAAAACATAAAATAAAGATCGCTGCATATCTTTGTGAGCCATAGTACTAGGTGAGAGGGAGATAACTTGCACAACTGAGTATAGGTGTTTTCCAGTTGTAAAAAAACCCTGATTCTTCCAACAAGCCACATCTGCCCTGTCTGCTGCAACCCCCAGGAGATTTTGATTTTGACTCTCTTCTCTCCATGAATTATTGGTATTGTTTCTCTTGTATATTCACCTTCAGCTGGAGCAGTTCTGTGCTCTAGAAAGCATGGATGTACGGTAGTAGGACTGCAGCAGAAATACTGAAAATAGACCCACAAACTGTCCTAATCTGGCACAGGGGCCGATTCATCCCAAGGAAGGGAAAGGGGATGTGTCCAAACAGCAGCTGTGTAAAGGGTTGTGTGGGACAGCAGGAGTTACTCTGCCCTTTCCACGCTGCATTTAAGAAGCTAGTCTTCCCTGTGGTCTTCCTCCCAAACTTTCAGCTCTATATGATTATCTATATGGCATTTTGCAGCTTCCCAGCATTCCTAGCCAGCAGATGTGTATGCTCTGACACAGCAGCACGTCAGAGCCCAGGGCTCACCATTTTTAAACTTAGCTCCATGCTTTTTTTACTTCACTGCATATTCTTTGTGGTTCTCTTTCACCACTCAGTATGGTTTTAGATTATCCATCCAGAGAAGCAAAGCTAACCCCAAATTAATCCTCCAGCCAGAAAACAAATCCGGATGAGAGGGACCCCAGCGGCGGAGCAGTCGTTCGGTGCACACGTGGGTGTAAGGCACAGCACAGCGGGTTGCGGTTTGCTTCCTAATACCTATAGCTCCTCTTTGAAGCTTCCTTGTTAGGAAAGACACGAGGAGAACAAAGCCCAAGAGGTGATCCGACAGCCGGCGACATCAGGGGAAAGCTGCGGGGAACGAGAGGAGCTGTGCAAGCTGCAGGGACAACGCTGGCACAGCAACAGATGGGTCTGGGCAAGCCCTGGGTACGGCCAGCCCAGAAGTCAGAAAATGTTTTGGGAAACTGGAGAGGGGGGAAGTAGGAGCGAGAAGCTGAAGTGGTGCAGACACGGGGCTGAGCAGTGTGATGAACGACTGTTCAGGGCAGCTAAGGGACATTTTTAGGGACTGGTCTGGGGACTCTGGGAAGTCCTATATGGCACTTTTCTCCCAGCAGAACCAGTGGAGATGAGCTCCAAGGTGTATGCCTGCCCAGTCTGGATCGCAAAGGGGCATTTGCCAAACCAACTTCGGCCCTAACCCTAGCCCTAACCCTAACCTGTCAGGGTGTGGACACGAGCCCTCCTCTGCCAGGGGCTCTCAGCGCAAGGAATGGTCCCAGGCACGTCTAATTTATGGACATGGACTGGGCTACATAGGAAAACCAAAATCAGGGCCAATTTTCCACCCTGTAAAATCCATCGCTGCTTCACAGCTTGGCCCGGCTGGGCTCACAGGAAACTTTGGTTGCAGCCGCTCGGAAATTCTCTGATTAAGAGGCTTTGCTTTACAAACTCTTTTAGAGGCACAGATGAGACATCGAGGCACTAAAACATGGAGACACTGAGTCACACCAAATCACCAAGACACTGAAATGCCAAAACATGGGGGCACTGAGACACAGCGACTTGGAGATGTCGAGACACAAAAGCACCAAATCTTTGAGGCCAAGCACCATGCAAAGCCAGCCTAAAGTGTTACATAAGCACTGCATTATAGACCACTAAGTGTTTTGGAGTGAAAATAGTCAGATGGGAGGTGGCAGAGACTGTGAGGAAATGGCAGGCAGCTGCTGGGGATTTTAAGGAAGGATTTATGAGAGGACAAGGAAAAACAATAGTTTTTCTCGAAGTAACATTTTAAGGAACCATTTTAACCCCTCCCCCCCAACCAGGAAGGGCTGGGACCTCTGCATTTCCTTAACTTTTCCTTCTTCCCTGTTTTTTTCTTTGAGTCTTCAATTTCCATGAGGTCTAAATTATTTTTTCCCAACTACTCACATATCTGAAATGCTTCTGCAAAAGAGAAGAAAAAGGCTCAAGTACGAATTCTCAAGACATGAGCAGGATGAAATACCAGCTTGTTACCAGCTCTCTGAAACCAAACAGGAATATCTGTATCTCCAAAGATTTTCCTTCTTTGGTTACTAGATTTAGCCACAATCCAACTTTCCCACCTACTGCATGCGGAGTGGAGGGAGGAGGGGGAAGGTCATCACTCATCCCGTAAACCAGGCTATTTCCCCGCTGTCGCTGAGACTTCAGCCTTTCCAGGCAGGGGCAATAACCAGGTGAAATATTCTGGTCTGTGCAACCTGGCCACCAGGTGCTGGTAGCAGTGAAAAGGGACACGGTCCAAATCCCTGGTGGCTCCTTGGAAGAAGAAGCACTGCTGAGTTCAGTCCCCAGCCAGAGATGTGGGAAATAAGATCCTGCCTGGGGTTTTCCTCTTCTTTTGCTAGTGCTGAGATGTGCTTGGATGAGGGAAGCCCATTTGGGGGTGAAAAACAAAACGTCATTAGGTCGAGAAATGCAACCAGGATAAATCTGAGCTGTTAAACCTCTGCATTAGCATCTGAGGAAGTTCCTCCGCCTTTCCCCGCTTGCTCATTTCCATGTCCTCCGCCTTCGCCTGCCAGAGATTTCCATCCCGCGGAGCGAGGCCACACACCGATCCAGGGCTCAGAGCCCGCAGGGGCGGGAACGTCCCGAGCGGGCAGGGAGAAGGGCTCAGCAGCGTGGGCAGCCGCAGCTGTGGGCTCCTCCTGACACAGAGCAACCACGAGCTGCTTGGAAATGGTCTCTGCTGGCCGCAGAGCGGTTTGAAGACATCTCTCCCCTGCCCACGGCTGCTTGTTCCAGCCCCTCTGCAGCGTGTGAACCAGCTACTTGTGCGGTTGGTGTGGAAGAGCCAGAGATTCCGGTGGGTGGCAGGGACAAGAGCTGGTTTTAACTCAGCCTTGTTTATTTTCCAGGCTGCTCACAAGGCAGAATTAACAGCTCCACCACAAACAGGGCAGCAAAACACCTGGCTGCCCCTTTCCGGTGCTGCTGCTTTCCCACTTGTCCCTGTGACAACCTTTGAAGACACGGCTCCTGAGACCAGAGGTTTTCCAACTATGTGGCATGAATCATCCCCTGAAACGTGACCTAGAGCAGCCCATGGGGCAACACTAAGCACTAGGCTAGCTGCTCAGACTTGGTCTTATTGTGTCTGTTCAGTGAATCTTTAATAAGGCCATGCAAATTCGAGCAGCTTCTAATCATCTTAATCCCGAGACCGGCTTGAGGTTGCCATTTTTTCTGACACGTTGGCAACTGTCTGCCCTTTGCTTGGCTATGGATGCTCTGAACTCATCTCACTGACCAGGGTGGAGAGGACTCTTCCTCCTTACTTCTCAGACCCTCTGGCTCCTCCACGCCACCCCAGGCTCCTCCAGCAGGAATAAGCTAGTGCCCAAAATGGCATGGTCAGTCCAGCTGCAACCCATGTGGTCCTCTGTGCTCTGCTCAGAGCCACGGGCAAGGCAAAGCCCACAGAGATCACTCTGAGGGCAAGAGACCTACCACTGCAATGAGAAGCTAGGTTATCTTCTGTTCATGTCTGTGGACACCCAGCCCAGCCCGCTTGTGGACAGGACAGTTCGGGGAGCCCAATTCCAGGCCTCACGTCTGAAAACGGATGCAGTTGTGGGCAAAGGGCGATGCAGAGGCTCAGGAAGCCACAGCATGTCCATGCACACGCAGCTTTTCACTACCTCCAGATCTACGTTTGTGGCTCTGCGGAAGATGCTTAGGCGGAATCTCGTTTGCTGAGACGGTCTCAGTGGTGGGGATGCTAATTGTAGCGGCACTAACTTTCCATCTGAGGATCAATGAGTTTTTGCACTGCAACGCCCAAACCATCTTTCGCTGCTCAAAAAGAGATTCAATGCAAGAAGGGAATCAAAAGACATTCCTGTAAAGGTACCACAAACGAGGCAGTGTTTCCACTCATGAGCATGAGCCCGATGTGCAGTGGGTGATGGGTGCTGCAGTGGGACAGGCTCCTTGTGTCTCTCTTTAGGCATCCTCAGTGTAGAGGTTTCTGCTTATGCCAGCTGCCAGGCCTGCCTTTATGGTTCTGGCAGGTACATCGGGTGCAATCACTCCTTGGGTGCAATTCACCTGAGCTAGCTGGAGATATTTACCTCAGGATGAGGTGACTCATGCCCTGAAGTGCCTATTTCTCTCCACTGCTGGCTGGCCCAAACACGCAGGTCTACACTGCAGCAGTCTGAAAAGAGATGAAGTCAACACATCCTGGATGCCTATCACAAACAGCATCATCACGCTCATCCTGTTCCTAACGAAGTGATGCTGCATGCTGCCCTCTGCTTATTCACCAGTTTTTGGGTGGTATCAGCTGCAGCCCTACATAGTTATGTGTGCCAGTTTGGCTCCTAAGTCATATCACCCATCACAGCTTGTAGCTACACCTTGGAGCTCAGCTCCTTGATAGACCTATTCTCTGTCTGTCTAATCTCTTTTGGGAGCTAGTTATATTTTAGCTTAAGCAGTACGCTGTGGCAGTGAGTTCCCCATTTTAATTAATTGACTCCTATTGGAGGTTGGATGCAGCTAGAGGAATAGTTAGGCTTCTTCCTGTGGTCCTATAGGTTGTGCAAAGCCTTCTTTTCTTTGTTTTAAATCTGATCCTTAACGTTTTCATGTGATGCAGGGCTCACCTCTTCTGATTCAGGCATGATACCGTATTCTTCTACCATGACACCTGACGGTCGTCTCCTTTCGCCGCTCAGGAGTCCCAGCTTATTTAAACTCTTTGTACAGAAGCCAGCTCACACTTTGGACCATCCTTTTTGTCCTTCTGTTGGATACGCTGTGGCAGGACTACGCAGTGCCAAAGATACAGACACACCAAGGATTCATCTGGCGGTGTAACGGTGTTCCCAGTTTTGTTCCCACCTCATTTCTTAATAGCCTTAGCGCTCCTTTCACCTTCCCGACCGCTGCCGAACTCAGAGCAGATGTTGCCAGGTCACTGTTTGCAGTGAGCGGTAATATCAAAGATCCCAGCTGGAGTTTTTTATGTGCGTGTAGGGCATATGGGCTATTTTCTGCATGTGTATTTCTTTGCATTATCAACATCAAATTTCAGACGCCATCTCGTTGCCCCGCCCCAGAATATCAGGCCATATCTCTGCAGCTCCCTTTGATCCCTTTTCGCCTGTCTGTGCTCGGTGCATAGCTCAGACGCACCACCGCAAACTTTGCTGCCTTGTTGGGGCACAGCCGAGCGCCTGACCCAGCCCAGGCCCCGGGGGAGACTCGGCGGCTGATCTCCTGCCGGTCGGAATGCTGACTCTCGATTCTGCTCTTGTGAACAGTTATTAATGCAGCAGAGACGTTTCCTTCTCACTTAACAAAGGTGAAAGAGCGCAATAAAACCTCTTTAGAAATCCATGTATATTATGTCCACGAGGCAATTTTATTTGTATGATTATTAGATTCCTCCTACGTCCTTCCTAACATCTCTGGTGTATTCCTGAGGCATTAATGTCCCCTTCCAAAAGCAGTGTTAACTCTTCCCCGTTTTTTACCCGAGTGGCTGTCCTATCGTTTTCTGTGGAAAGAGCCCAAGGATCTCCCAAGCCCATCACTCAGCTCAGAAACAGAACTACCCATCTGCAATTTCCAGATCCCTCCTGGAGCCTTCTGAAAACTGACGGCACATTAACAACTCCTCAGGTTCGTCTATGTGGTAGCTCTGCTCCCTAGAACCAGTCATTTGGTCATTTCATATCTCCCTCAGTATTTTTGGATGAATGCTGTCTTGCCTGGTAGATAATTTCTTCTAACATCCATTCTACTGACAGGTCCATTTGGAGACAGGTCCTCTATGTTACACCCTGTCAAAACGTCTCCCATGTCGGACCCTCTATGAGTTCTTCTAAAGAGCACATGGAAACACTTTACCTACTTTTTCTGCTGTGGCCTAATCTTCTCTAAGTCACCTGGTTAAGCCTTGATCATCTTCTAAGTACAGACTTTCTTGTTTCTGATCTGCTTGAAAAGGTTTTATACATGTAATAAGTTGTTCCTCAAAACCTTTTCCTCTTTGGTACCAGCTGTTCAGCCATAATTTGCTAGAAACTCAGCACAGTGGGATGACACGATGGAAGCTGTGGCCAAATTTCTGCCACATACTTTGCACACAGTACATGTGGGAGCAGTCAGTCTGGGCAGAAAGGACCTAGATGGAATTGATTTTACTTGTTTTGACACAGATTAGCTGACCGGCATTTGCTGACACTGGTTATTGCACTTTCAGGTATGCACATGTAGCATCTGAATTCCTGTGATTTCTGAAGGACGTGTCAGGAAAGAGCTTTTTGCAGGTTTCAGGGCTCCGTGCAAGGTTTTACTGCTACAGTATCACCATGCCTACCCCCCCCCCCCCAAAGGCATCCAGGAAACACAGTTTTTTGCCTTCATCAATCCCCAGCGCATGTGATGTTGTATTAACATCAGTGAGCCCTTTGAGGTCTGCGTTCCAAGCCCTGGATGCATCAGGCTTTGCTGAACCCAAGCAAACTGCAAGATTATCTGTGTTTTCACCAGTGACTGGGACTGACGTGTGTTCAGCACCTGAAGCATGAGGTGGATGCAAACTAGTATCTCTGCCTCCTCACGGTTTCATCTGAGAAATGTGATTTCTTTTCAGAGTCCTCCGATGAGCTCCCTACTGAGTGAGCTACTCGGCCATGCTGTTCACCTCCGTGATCCGATTTTCCAGTTCCACAGCCAAGAACTTGATAAGGTTTCATTCGTTGATCAGATTTGCATAAACGTTTTCTCCCCTCTTAGATCCTGCGACCTGCTCTTGAAATGACGGAGCAGAAACCTTTGGCACATCTCTCACCAGCAATAAACATCAACCTTTATGTACACACAATGACTGTCTGTACCATTGCACACTCGGAAAACGAGGCACCCTCCACATGCTCTTCGATGGCTCCTCACCACCACGCAGTCTCAGGCTGCGGCTCGTTCTGTCACTAATGCAAACAGTCTATAACAGCCACAGGAGAGTGCATTTATGTAATACCCACTGTTTAAGCCTTCCATGTTTGCTCTTCTGTTGATTTTGGCAGCATCCAGGAAATAGGGCCTGCCACACTTTGTTGTGAGCAATACGGAACATTATTTCAAATAAATTCTTGCCCGTGTCGAGCGGGGGCTGTCTTTTATGATGTCCTCCCAACCTGTTCTTTCTGTTGATGTCTGAAAACACTTGAGTTTCTATTTGGACATGTGCTCAAATATTTCATGGGGGAGGTTTGCACTCAAGAAGAGCATTCGCCCGATCTGAAATGATCACAGGCTCACTGCCAGGCCATGTGGCTTTCTGCTAGCGCATTGGTGGGGGGAGCTGGCCACTCAGCTGATTGGCAAGATTTGTCTGATCAAGGCTTAGTGGATTTTTCCATTTGTCTTCAAACATTTCAAGACAGGCTTCAACATCCACTTGGTGTTTTCAGACAGTAGATAACTGAATTAAGTTGGGATTTTTCAGCTGTGTTGCATTGCTCAAATCTCAGAGCAGTGCTTGAGGCAGGAATTGCTGAGAGCCTCTGATCCGGGGCTACCTCACTTTACCCCTCCTGCACTTGGAGGCTGTAGTGTTATCAGCAGCAATTCTGATTTAGAAGATCCCTTCCTTGGTCTGCTCACGGGTACCACAATACGCTGCTGTGCTGCTACAACCGGGTGAAAACACCTGGTGAACTGAGAAGTGAATTCAAGTCAAAAAACACCTGCCTGAGAAAGCATGCCTCCAGAGACAGCTCTTCTGGCCAGCAGAGAAGACCTGTGCTCCTGCTCTGAGGTGGAGCAGAGAGAAAGAAAGCATGCGGCATTTGCTATCTCCTCCTCACTTTTTACCAAGATGTAGAAAGTCAGTCTGAACTTCAGCTTCTTCATTCTGAAAACAGGCACAAAAATCATCAACTCATCATTGGCGGAAGGGGGACCGGCAAACTGCAGACCTGTGGAGATGTTGCGCAGAAGCCCAGCGAATCATGGCAGTGATGAAATTAGATGTGGAGTCCACTCCTCTTCCTTAGCAACCGAAGACTAAACCCAGCCAAATGTCCTGCAAATCCAAATGTTGTCAGGTTTTCCCTGGAAGACTTGACAGAGCCAAGGTGCTCCGCAGCGTGGATGCAGGCACAGCCCAGGACAGAGCATGGCGTAAACGAGAGCATCACATAAGAGAGCATCATGTAAATGAAAGCAGTCATTACAGATGGCAAATACTGCAGAGAGAGCAAATACCGATGATAATTTTGGAAAACCTACTCACATGGAAAAGCCATCACATCAAAGCTGGCTGTGAAACACACAGACAGAGTATGACATAGCCGTATTTCATGGCCTGAAATGGCATCTGGCTGATTAGGTGGTGAATTGGGGTAGTGGAAAACTGGTTAGTGCTGATCCTGACGTGCCAGTTTTCTGATCCTCGAAGCACTGCCATAACCTTTTCTGCTTCCCTCATGTTATCCTACTCTCAGCCGTATGTTTCTGTTTCCTTCCTCATGCTGGCCATGTTTCATCCTGTGGCGAAAGGTTCATGTCACCAAACTGGGGGAAAACTATTTACTGCCTTTTGCATGGTTACTTTTCTGCAGTTTAGTGAGCTAAACCATCTCACCAGGGTTTCTGGTGGGGCTTCTGCTCAGCTAATGGCAGGCGGAAGGAGTGTCTCAACAGGTCCCGTGGTAAGAAAGAGTTTAGCCATGAGGAGCGCATTGCCTTCACCTTTCTTCTGGATGTGATCTAAAACGGTGGCTTCGCTTAGCCAGCAACGTGAGATACCTCTGTCCTGCAATGGGATGACTTGGTGACACTGCAGTGCAAGGATAGCAAAAGCCACTCTGTCCGGAAAACAAGTAAGAGCTGGGATGAGCCATGGTTTGGTTGGATGGACAATGGCATGGGTAAAAAGCTGGTTGGATGGCTGGGCTCAGAGGGCAGTGGCAAAGGACCCGTACTCTACGTGGAAGCCAGTAACAACTGGTGTACGCAGGGGTCCAGCCCTGTTTAACACCTTTATCAATGACCTGGAGGAAGAGATGGAGTACACTCTCATAAAGTTTGCAGATGACACCAAACTAGGGGAGCAGCTGATACACTTGAGGGCAGGATTGTAATGCAGAAGCACCTAGAAAGGCTGGAGGAATGGGCCAAAAGAAACTTTTTGAAATTCAAGGACAAGTGCAAAGTCTTGTCCATTAGGAAGGAAGAACCCCCTGCAAAGGTACAGCTGGTGGAGACTGACTGGCTGGGGACCAGCTCTGGCAGAAAGTCCCTGGAAGTCCTGGTAGACACAAGCTGAACACGAGCTGGCAGTGTGCCACAGCAATAGAGGTCAAGAGCATCCTGAGCTGCAGGAGCAGGAGCAAACCTGAGGGAAGCTATCAACCCCCTCCACTCAGCACTCATTAGGCCACATCTAGACACTGTGTCCAGTTTTGGGCACACCAATGCAAGACAGACATCAATAAACTGGAGTGAATTCAGTGGAGGGCCACCAAGATGGTCAGGGGCTGGAGCACTTGCCCCATGAGGAGAGTCAAGGGAACGGGGCTTGTTCAGTCTAAAGAAGAGAAAGTTTTGGGGAGACCGATCAGCAGCCTTTCAGGAGGTTTTTTGAGAAGATGGAGCCAGGTTCTTCTCAGTGATGCACGGCAGGAGGATGAGAAGCAATGGGTATGAGCTGAAACAAGAGAGGTTCAGACTGGATATGTGGAGAAACTCCATCCTCGGAGGTTTTTGAGACCTCGCTGGATAAAGAATAAAAGAGGGAAGGGGAATTCTGGCTGCGCCTGCGAGGCAGCAGCATCTCTGCCCCAAAGCGAAGGAGGCTGCTGCCATCTAGAGCAGGGACGCGCTCGCGTGCGATGGTGGCCTGCGCACACATGCTGCAAGCTCTGTCAGCAGCAGCCAAACAGCACTTTCTCAGGCCTGGAAATATCATCTTGGTAGACAGACTAAACCCGGAAATTTAAGGGAAAAACGTTAAGCTTTGAACTAGAGCAAATAATGGATTCCCAAGCATCCGTCTCTGCCGTCCTGGAGCAGCAGCTGAGGATCCACTTACGTAAGTGCAATGAATAATTGATTTGAAAAAGGTGGAAAAAGCCCGTTCTTGTCTCCATTCACGCTACAAGCTTCCGCCCTCTCAATTAAAGCATGGCCAAACTGATCTGGCATCTCTGAAAAAGCCAAAACTTGCGCTGGCGGGGAGCCAGGTCGCTAGCTGGGAGTTTCCAGCTCATTTGGGGGGATCTTGCAACACCACCCACATGCCCAGAGCCTTTTTTGTCAAGCCCCGGCCGGAGGTTTCCTCCCCCTCGGTTGTCCAAAATGCTGAAAAAAATCGTTTGCGCAGCTGAGTCGAGGGTGTGGAAGCTCCTGAGGGAGACCGTGGCAAGTCGTGGTGGGGAGAAGAACCTCTTAAAGCAATAATAATAAGGTAAAATGGTTATTGCATGTTGCAACAGCCATCAGGCAGCTGGCTGAGAGTCCCGAGGGTTTTTGTAGGCAGGACGTGAAGCAGCAGGAAAACGGAGGCAACGGGACAGTGTTGAGTGTCCACGGCTGAGTGTCGAGGCTCGGAGGACCTGATGGGACTGGTGTTCGTGCACTGCCACGAGCAAAACGTGCTTGGGGATGTCTCAAAACGTCGGATAATCTCCTCTGTGCTTTGCAGGTGTGATTTCTTGGAGCTGGCAAGAAGCATCAGCCAACTAGAAAGGACTGAAACGGAAAAGCTTTGAGGGATTGCTGGGAACTATTTAAGAGCTTTTATTAGATGTCCCCAAAGCCACAAGCCCACAATTGAAAAAGATGATGTTGGTTAAAAGGGAAAACTGCCCAAAGAGAGGAAGTGAAAGCAGAGAAAACACGGCAGGGCGTGCTGCGAATGGGAAGGGGGCAAGGACAGAGCTCACCGCTGTGACCGTCACACCTTGAGGACAGGGTGCCAGCTCTGGTGGCACCTGCCAGGCTCAGCTCGGTTGCCTGCGTTGGGGGGGTCACTGCTGTCCCCCTCAGTGTACTCCAGTGCTGAGCACTCAGCCTGTCACCATCCAGCTGTCACCACTGTCACCTCAGTGCCACCCCAGCAGCACCCTGTCACCTCACTGCCACCCTGGGAGATGCCCTGTCACCCCACAGCCAGACCAGCAGCGCAGACCTCTTAACCCATGTGTCCCCCATGTTACCACCTGTCCTATGTCCCCATGTCTCCCCATGTCACTACCTGACCCTGTGCCCGGCCACATTACCATGCCCTTGTCACCATCTGCCCCCATGTCCCCCTTGTACCCCATGTCACCACCTGCCCCCCACATGATGTCCTGAGTCTCCCCATGTCCCCACCTGTCCCCCACATCCCGTCATGTCCTCCCACATTGCCATCTGCCCATGTTCCCCATGTCACCACCTGTCCCCGTGTCCCCCACATGTCCCCAGGGCCATGTTACCACCTGCAACCTCATGTTCCCACAGTGTCCCACTGTGTCCCCCCATTTTCCTTTGTATTCGCACCTGCTCTCCTTTCCATGTCTCCTGTCCCTCCAGGTCCCCCCGTATCTCCCCATGTCACCACCTTCCCCGTGTCCCCATGCCTCCCCGCGTGTCTCCCCATGTCACCACCTGACCCAGAGTCCCCATGGCCCTGTGTTCCCCATGTCACCACTTGACCTGTTTCCCCCCTCCCCTCATGTCCCATGTGTCCCCTCCATGTCTTCACCTGCCCCCGGTGTCCCCGCATTCCCCCATACACCTCTTGTCACTACCTGCCCCCTATGTCCTACCCCGGTGTCCCTATGTCACCACCGTCCCCCTTGTGTCCACGTCTTGCTGTGTCCCCCCACATCCCCTCATGTTCCCACATCCTTTTGTGTCCCCCCATGTGATGTCTCCCTGTGTCACCATGTCCCCATGTTGCATGCCCGACAATGTCCAAACACCCCTTGTCCTCCCCATGTCACCACCTGCCCTGTGTCCTCATGTAACCGCCTGCCCATGTCCCCATGTCCCATGTCGCCCCAATGTCATCATCTGCCCTCTGCATCCCACTGTGTCCCGTGTCACCACCTGCCGCCTTGTGTCCATGCACCCGCCACATCCAAGGTCACCACCTGCCCCCATGTCCCCCGTACCACCCATGTCCTCCCCACGTCACCAACTGCCCCATATGTCCTCACATTCCATGTCCCCATGCCTCATATTGTCACCGCAATGTCACCACCTGCCCTCTGTGTCCCCATGTCCCCCCACATCCCATGTCATCACCTTCACACCCTTGTCTCCATGTCCCGTGTCCCCACATCCCCTCTTGTCCCTCCAATGTCACCACCTGCCCTCTGTGTCCCCCCGCATTCCCCTGTGCCCCCCAAGCCCATGTCCCCCTGTGTCCCCATGTCCCCACCTGCCCCCCTTGCCTCCATGTGCCCCGTGTCCCCCTGCTCCTCCTTGTTCCCCCAATGTCACCACCTGCCCTCTGTGTCCCTCCGTGCCCCCGAGTATCCCCACGTCCACCCCAGGTCCCCCGTGTCCCCCCGATCCCCCTTGTGCCCCTGGGTCCCCCCACATCCCGTGTCCCCCTGTGCCCCTGAGTCTCCCCACATCCCCCTGTGCCCCCCCAGGTCCCCCGTGTTCCCCTATGACCCCTGAGTCCCCCCGTGTCCCTCTGAGCCCCTTGTGCCCCCCCACGTCATCCATGCCCCCCCGTGCCCCTGAGGCCCCCCAAGTCCCCTGAGCCCCCCGTGCCCCGAGTCCCCCCCATGTCACCTGAGTCCACCCATGTCCCCCGTGCCCCCTCATGCCCCGAGTCCCCCCCGTGTCCCCTCGTGCCCCCTCGTGCCGAATCCCCCCCGTGTCCCTCATGTCCCCCCATGCCCCCGCACGTCCCCCATGCCTCCCGTGCCCCTGAGTCCCCCCACGTCCCCCGTGCCCGAGTCCCCCCCATGCCCCGAGTCTCCCCCATGCCCCCCGTGCCCGGAGTCCCCCCCATGTCCCCGTGTCGTCCCCGTGTCCCCGTGTCCCCCCACGCCCTCCGTCCCCCCCCGTGCCCCCCCGTGCCCCTGAGTCCCCCCATGCCCCCCGTGCCCGAAGTCCCCCCCCATGTCCCCGTGTCCCCTGAGTCCCCCCATGCCCTCCGTCCCCCCCCGTGCCTCCCCCCGTGCCCCTGAGTCCTCCCATGCCCCCCCGTGCCCGGAGTCCCCCCCATGTCCCCGTGTCCCCTGAGTCCCCCCACGCCCTCCGTCCCCCCATGCCCCCCCGTGCCCGAAGACCCCCCCATGTCCCCGTGTCCCCTGAGTCCCCCCACGCCCTCCGTCCCCCCCATGCCCCCCCGTGCCCGAAGTCCCACCCATGTCCACATGTCCCCTGAGTCCCCCCACGCCCTCCGTCCCCCCCATGCCCCCCCGTGCCCGAAGTCCCACCCATGTCCCCGTGTCCCCTGAGCCCCCCCACGCCCTCCGTCCCCCCCATGCCCCCCCGTGCCCGAAGACCCCCCCATGTCCCCGTGTCCCCTGAGCCCCCCCACGCCCTCCGTCCCCCCCATGCCCCCCCGTGCCCGAAGACCCCCCCATGTCCCCGTGTCCCCTGAGCCCCCCCACGCCCTCCGTCCCCCCCATGCCCCCCCGTGCCCGAAGACCCCCCCATGTCCCCGTGTCCCCTGAGCCCCCCCACGCCCTCCGTCCCCCCCATGCCCCCCCGTGCCCGAAGACCCCCCCATGTCCCCGTGTCCCCTGAGCCCCCCCACGCCCTCCGTCCCCCCCATGCCCCCCCGTGCCCGAAGACCCCCCCATGTCCCCGTGTCCCCTGAGCCCCCCCACGCCCTCCGTCCCCCCCATGCCCCCCCGTGCCCGAAGACCCCCCCATGTCCCCGTCTCCCCTGAGTCCCCCCATGCCCCCCGTGCCCGAAGACCCCCCCCATGTCCCCGTGTCC
The DNA here is from genome assembly GCF_036370855.1 of Dromaius novaehollandiae. NCBI lineage: Eukaryota > Metazoa > Chordata > Aves > Casuariiformes > Dromaiidae > Dromaius > Dromaius novaehollandiae. The sequence goes on along the minus strand of NC_088125.1, from coordinate 2,613,508 downwards.
CCTGAGCCCCCCCACGCCCACCGTCCCCCCCCCGTGCCCTCCCATGCCCCTAAGTCCCCTCGTGCCCCCCGCATCCCGAGTCCCCCCCGCGGTCCCCCGCCCGCCCCGCGCCGCGGCGCTCAGTCCCCCCGGCCGCCAGGGAGCGCGCTGGCGCGGGGCGGGGCGCGGCGGCAGCGGGGGGCGGGGCGCGGCGGCAGCGGGGGCGGGGCGCGGCGGCAGCGGGGGCGGGGCGCGGCGGCGGGGTTGCTGCGCGGCGGCGGCGGCGGCGGCGGGGCGCTGATGGCGGTGCGGCGGGCGCTGGCGCTGCGCCTGGCCTACGCGGCGGCCGGCGCCCTCATGGGCTTCTCGGCCTTCTTCGCCTGGAGCCTGGCGCCCGCCTTCCGGCAGCCGGCCACGGCCGCCGCGGGGGGGCTCTCGGGTACGCGGCGGCGGCGGGCAGCGGAGGCCGCGGCGGGCGGAGGCCGCGGCGGGGGGAGGCGGCCAGGCCTCGGGCGGGCAGCGCCGCGGGGGCCTCCGCGGGCTGCCGGGAGCCGGCTGAAGGGTGGCGGGGCGGGAGGCCGGGTCAGGCAGGCCCTGGAGGCCGGGTCCGGCCGGGGGCGGCTTCGCGTGGGGGTCTCCGGCCGGCGTCGAGGGCCGCGCTGCGGGCGGGGGGCTGCCGAGCCCGGACAAGGCCGGATTTGGAGGCCGGCAGCGAAGGTGACGCGTCTGGGCTTGAGGGACCGGGGGGAGGTGGCGGGAGAGCTCTGGGTGATGGGACAGCGGGTGACGAGCTGGGTGCAGACAGCAGCGACAGCCTCGCTTGGGCCTCGTCCTGGAGACCATCCGTGCCAGGCGACTCTTCCCCCGTCGTCCACTCCGGAGCGCCCGGCTCTCCTGGAGGTGTCTTTGGCGCTCCAAAGCGGCTGGTTTTCCCTAAAAACTGGGAATTTTAACTTACAGTCGGGCCGTACATGGAGCTTGTAGCGTCAACCGGCAGTTTGCAGGATGCGTGAAGTCGGTGCGCACCGCGGGGTGATGTTTGTCGCTCCGTGAGAAGGAAGTCGCCCCACCTAAGCGCGCGGCTAGTGGGGCTGAGTCGCTCTGTCGTTCCCCTCCGTCCTAGGAGCGTTTGGCAGCGGCTTCTGGCAGACCCCCTGTTCGCGTGTGGGGCGGCCGAGGTCGCTTTGCAAACGCCGTGTCTCTGTAGGGATCGCTTCTCGAAGCGAGGCGTGGAAAAGCTTAATGTGCCGCTCTGTTTCTGGGGAAACAGCTTTAGTGGAGAACGGTGTGTAATTCATAACACTTTGAAGGGAAAACTGCTAAAAAATTTGAGACTTAAGTTTCTTGTGGTTGTTGTGGTAAACCCTATATTCCAGCTGGTCTGGTCACTGAAAAGAGAATTTTTTTTTTTTAACTTAAAGCTGAAACTTTCTTTCGCTTTGCTGGTAGAATTTGGGCTTGGCAACCTGTGTTTACATGTGCTTTGTATTTTCAAAGGAAAGAAACCTGCAACTTGCACCCGCAGAAAGCATCCGTGGCAGATGCAGCTCCAAAACGAGCATTAGAGCTACTTGTCGTACAGGCCAAAAGCCCCAAAATACATCTTAGCTTTCCACTGGAATCGGTGAGATTTAGATTAGCTGTGCGGATCTTAGCTAATGCTTTGGTTGGATCACAGCATAGTTCATTTTTGATTTCTCAGCTCAGAAACTGTAGGATTTTGATTGGCTGGATAAGAGTAACCACACGGAGAAAGAGTAGAAAGTGAAGCTAAACTTTGGAAAGAATCTGGCTTACTGATCGTGCATGAGTGCCACGAAACACTCCAGTTTTTGTTAGTATTTATTTGCTGTGCTGAACAGTTGGAGCTCAGCTGCGATGTACAGGATATTCAGAGCTTAGCCAGCTGTCTTTCAGCTTCTTCTCCCTCTTTCTGCTCTTCTTCCTTAGTCCAGAAGCTTTAATTCCGTCTGGAATTGGAATTAAGCAGAGTAATTCCAGCACGGTTATCTTATTTTGTTGGGTGTTGTTGTCGTAGCACCCCCAGAAGCAGAAAAGAGAATAAAGTACAAATGATCTTATTTTATGCTGCATTTGCACTCTGTGTTCACGAAGCAATTTCTAAGCCCGCGTTCTAGAAAGAGGTTGGTGAGAAAGCTGGGCGAGGAACCGTCCTATACTTCTTACGCTGAAGTTATTTAGATTACAGTCTGCTGGGAGAAGAGGAAAGTTTGTATGCTGGTTAATTACTTACCAGGTAATTGAAGCTATTTAAGATATCAGGAAATCAAGGTAGGCAAGAAACAAAATAAAATAATAAAAAAACCAAGGTTGGTCGTTAGGTTGGGCTCTGCGTGTTTGTGTGTTGCAGGTGATGTTGGAGTAGGATCACAAAGCCTGAGAAGATGAAATGAGAAAGGCTTGAAGTGTGGTTTGATGTTGTGACAAAGCTGATTTGAGAGGTTCCTGTCGCCTTCAGTTCTTGGCTGCTCTTTCCTGCCCTTCAGCTTCGCTTCTCTATCCCATCAGGTGAAATATGGCCCAGATTTCTGGGATGACATTTTTCTTCCGCGCTCCCATCCCTGAATGCCGTTATCCCACAACGGAGAGGGCCAGGAAAGAGGAGGTAGATACCCCCTCATGAATGCATGGGGGGGACCTTTTAAATTTTATTTTATTTTTTTAATTTTTAAATTTGTCTTACTGCCGGATAAATTATAGAGTCAAGCTGGGCCCGCAGTTAATGTGTAGCTTTTACAAATAGAGGTTTTGTGTGCTGCAATTTGGAGCTTGCATAGGCACAGCTGAGTGGGTACTTGTTTAGTTACAGACTGAAAAAAAAAACCACCTGTTTTTTTTCTGTGCACAGAAACTAAAACTGCTTGCTGAAATAAGGTTTCTCTAAGGAAACAGCATGGTGTGTAGGAGGCTTGCATTATGTTTAGATACTGTGGCCGCTTAAGTTTTGGGTAATCAGGGCCTTCACTTGTTTTTTTCTGGCATACTTCATTAAATCATTCTTTTTTTTCTTTCTTTTTTTTTAAATCTTAACGTGCTAGCTAGTGCTTATTTGCACTGGGACAGAAGGGCAGGAAAGGAAGTGGGCGAGTTTCTGAAATTTTCCAAAGCGTAGGCGCTGCAAAGTTACTTGTCAATAAATCTGCTGTATCTTTCCATATTTAGTACGGAATAACATATACAGAACGACGGCTTCTCACCTCGTATTTGTGACACAGCTGCAAGTGCCGGGGTGCAGCACGTGCACTGTTGCAGCTCGTGGTGGTGGCAAAAAGCTGTGCTGGAGGTGAGCTTGCTGCGCTGTCTTTTGCAGGAAGGCGAAGGTTGTTTAGCTGGTGTCTTTGGCAGCTTTGCAGCAATTCCTCATTAATGTGCTTAAGCCAAGGCTTTGCTGCCGGCCTTCTTCACGGTGTGTGTGCGTCTGTACATGTTTATCTGGTTTTAGCCGTCTTTCTGGTTTTCCAGCACCTCCTGTGTGTTTGTCATCGTTTGTCCCTTGCCTGTATTTGTGAAATGGATTTCAGCCTGCTGTAACTGGTTTATGCGCCTTTGGTTTGTCAGGGACTCGTGCTTTAGGCTGTTTATCCAAATTCTTTTTCTCCCCTATACAGTCTTGTCTGTTTTAACTTCTGTAGGAAGCGCTGCTTACTCCTGTCGCACCAGAAACCTACGTCTTTCTCTTTGGAATCAGCTTATGCACATTTTGCTTAACTTTCAGATAACCTTTCCTGATGCATTTTGCATAGAAACCTGTCTTCCACGACTGGTTTTATTGCCTTTCCCTTGCTTTGGTGTATTCCTTAAAATCGAAAGTAAAAACGTAGATATTTATTTCCTCTAGGTTATTTTATTAGCATTCTTTGTAGGGGAGAATAGTCGAACGCTAAGTCTGTAACTAGAGCCTTCAATTACCTTTAGTTACGAAAATAGAAGCATGCTGAGCAACTACCTTTCCGGTCTTTCCAGTTGACATAATAATAAACCACACACACAATATCCAGTAAAATCAGCTCACTAATCCTCAAAACTTTAAATATGCCCCTGGGCATGCATAGTTGAGAATTTTGAGCTAATCTTAAATAAGATACAGACCTCGTATATCATGGCTTCATTTGAAGCAGAAACATCCCAATAGGGTACTTCTAATAACCCGAGGGACAGCGAGTTTAATAGACTAATCACAGGACCGAGAAAGTCATTCCTGAGTTAATTCTGGCCGTCTCAGTGGTTTGCCATTTCATTTTGAGCTAGTCACAGTGGCTTTTATAATTTACTGCTTGATTGTAGGTTTGACCTTCCCCCTCCACCCCCAGCCTTAAATTAATTTTTTTTTTTTGAAGTAGGCCATGAATCGCAAAGTAACTCTGATGTTTTCATTCTGCCTGAGGCAATTTAAAGGAGAAGAAAGCAATTAAATGTTTTCAGGATATATCCAGCCTTTTCCTGAGTGGCTTTTAATGTTCTTGTGTATGTATCTTTTTAAATTTAATAGAAAAAGTTTTTTGCCCTTCCCCCCCCCCTCGACTTTATTGGCTGTTTCCAAGCTGCTCGGATATTTCTGGCAAAATATTGAGCTTGTACTTTGAGAATATAATTTGGAGCAGATACTAAAACAGCTGCAAAGAAGATGAAACATGAAAAGCACTTTTCAGAGACTTAAAACATTTTCTAAATGTCCAATAAGTGAAAGTAGAAGCTAGCCTATGCTGTATACAGTATATATTGCGTGCAAAGTTAGGGATTCTCTGAAGACCCTGATAGCTAATCTAACTTGACTACATTAATTTATGCAAATTGACATCATATATTAAATTATGCAAATTGCTTCCCTATCCAGAGCTGGAATGCCACATTAAAAAAGGAGTAGTAGTTACAGGCTAAAGCATCTTTAAATGCTTAGATTTGCATATAAAATACTGCACGTTGTTTGATTAAGGTTTGGATCGTGATTGCTTTATTCCCTCATTTTTAAGACATGGAGAAAATGAAGGGAAAGCACACTAAAAGAAAATACAGAAAAACCTATCTCTGTGCACATAGTTTGTGCTTAATTATAGTTTAAGTTTTGATGGGAAGACTGAATCCCTCATAAGTGTCGTTGATGTGCTGGCAAACATAATGTTGGTTTCATCTTAAATGGGAATGGTGGAGGCACAAAGTGTCTGAAGTCTATAAATTTTATTTCCTGCTATTAAAAATGCCTGATTAGATGGACCTGGTGCTGAACAGCAAGTTGAAATGCCAGGTTTTCTTCTTGCCCATGTGCGGTCCAGTCTGGACCAAGAAGTACCAGAATAGTGAAGGACTTGATTGCATGTGCCCAGAAAGAAATTTTGCCAAGTGAAAGCCAGTTTTCACTAGAATACTCCAAAGACTCCTCTCCTTAGAGAACTGCTTTCCCAAAATATTTCAGTGTTGATCCGTAGCTATTTTGGTAGAAGAGCTGTTCAAAGAAAACCCATTTTTAACCTGTTCCAAAAACAGCTGAAGCCGAGCTATCTTGGCTTGAACTCCCGGAAGAAAATCTTTAACCCATTTCTGGGAAACCTTTGGAATGTCAACCAGAGAGGGCAAAGTTGTCAAAACTTATAAATGATGAAATGACCTTAGGGTGGCAAAGCTTAGGCTCCCTTTAGAGTAGGTATTACTAATGCTCCAACAAGAATAATATTGCATATAAAAGATTGCTTGGATGTTTGGAAAATGATGTGAGGATTTTTTAAGTGTTCTAAAGAAATGCTTCTCACTGGGTACCGTAGACTTCATGTTTTCCAGGATTATGCAAGCTGGTTTTGGAGAAAAAAAAAATCATCTTGTATTTTATCATCTTTGTCTGTCATCATCGACCGGTATTTGAGTTTCAGAAGACTGGAGTAGGAATGCTCCTCGCAGAAGAGTTTCTGTGTGTATGTGTTTGCTCATTTGTTGGGTTTTTTTCTTTTTTCCTGGAATCTGTAGTACCCATTAGTGTCGGACACAGTGTGCTACTATACTGTACAAACATGGGTTTGCATGGTTGGCCCCGAGCTGCTGTGACCTCAGGGAAGGCAGCTGTGGCCTTATTCCCTGTCCACAACATAACTTGTTTTGTCAGGACCGGAGAATCGGTCAGTGATGAGTGGGGGCCTGAGAAAAGCTTTTGTATTTGATGGTTTCTGTTTTTCTTTTTTTTGCAAAGAGGGCAGATTGGCTTCATTTACTTTAAGCTGAAGTACATGAGACTTTAGCATGGGCAGCAAAATATTTAGAGATATTAACATTTTTCTATAGCAGGTATTAAGTTTACAGACTGAGGGCTGTCCTGCCTTGAAGAATTTTTTTTGCACGTGTTGCAAAAATGTATTTTTGCAAAAGTTTGCACGCGTATGCTGCAAGTTTTTGTATTTTAAATATGAAGTCTTGCCAAAATATCTCTTAACTACTGCTTAAAAACCTGCTTCTGTTACTGTTGTTTCAGATGGACTCTTGATTGTTCGGTAGCCGGTTTCCTTTTCCTGAAGCTTTTGTGTCCTTTGGGTAATCGATCTTTCGATCTAGACCTAACTTTCCTGTTCCTCTAGGTCAGAAATCCCTTGACTGTGTTTTATTTAGTGGCTTTTGGTTTGAGGTAGTTCCAAATGTGTTGGGGTAAATCTGCAAAGGCAAATGTTTCTCTGCAAAGGGGGCAAAATTTTGGATGTTACGTTAAGCAGGAGAGATGCAAGTGGGCACTGTGGGTTGCTACTCGAGGGCTACGTGTAGAGGTTCTGCTTTTGCTTCTGTGTACGAACACAAGGTGCAACTTCTACGGGAGAACATGGATGCGGTCCTGGAGAAGGAGGGGATTTTTGGGAATAGCTTGAAGTGAAACAAAGACTGAACGTGGAAGGTCCTGCAGTTAATCTTCCTGCACTCTTCACACATCTCCTCTCCTTTAAATTACATATCTTTTATTTCTTGTTCTGGCAAAAACTGTCTCTAAAACTGTTTTGTTGTATAGCTGATGGTTTGGTGTTAAAATTGTACGTACTTTTGGGAATGGAAGAGCAAAACAGTTCTGCCGTGTTCTTGCTACAGAAAGATCACTTCCGTATGAGATGCTGGGGCCTTTTATCATATGGCTTTTTGCTCTCAAGTCCCCAAACGTGAGGGATTTCACATTAACTAAAAATACTCGTATATTCTTAGTTTCTCTGTAAACTGGTACAGCTAATTTGCTCCACTCAACACTTATATTGGTAAATAAGAGTAAAATTTCTTTTCCCAAATCCGATTTGAGATGAATTAAACCAGAATCAAACACTCTGTTACAGCATTCATGGACGTTTTCCCTCTGGAGTTATTAAAAATGTTTTTTTTGCCTGCTGACTGCTGTGTGTAGATAAGGATTTACTTTAAAGGAAGGTTTTTAGCAAAGACACACATCTTCCTCTATTTGGTTAGCAAGAAAACTGTATTTAGCAATAGGCTCTCCTGAAATGAGATGACCTGTAATGATTCATAAACTGATGAGTTTCGTTTGCCTTGCCTTACTGTTATGCAGCTTCGCCCTGTTTGGCGTGCCACTTCTATTCATGTGCATTTGGCATGATTTGGACAGATGGTTTTATTTTCTTTTGCGGTTGTTACCTAGTTCTGAACAGCGCTGGTGTGGTTTGGGTGCCCAGAGGAAACCGGGGGGAGTTGCATGTAAGAGAAAGCAGAGGAAAGAAGGGAAGATCTTTCTGAATCCTTGCTGAAGCTGGAGATTGCTCCCATGTGTAACGTGCTATGAAAGTGGACCCTTGCGTAAGCAAAAATGGGATTATTCATTGACTTGGATTTTGGAAAAGACAGTGCAAGAGGTGACAGATTGGGCTGTCTTGCATTTAATCTCTGCTGCCGGCATCTCCTGCAGTTTGTTTGCAAACTTTGGCAAATGTATAGTACTGGTAAATAAATAGTAGATATCTGGAAACCTTTTTACACTTTCAAATAAATCGGGAGCCCTGAAAATGCTCTGATGCCTGGAATGTCCTGCTTTAGGAAGCATTCAGTCTTCCCTTGCTATTGTGGTATGTCTTTGTAGTCGGTGTTTTCTCAAGCAGTGATTGTACCTGAATTAATAAGCTCTCCCAAAGCAGCAGTGCTGGTGGCAAGGTGTAAATTTATCCAAGGTGCTCCAGGGTTCAGGATGTTTAACACTGGCATCAAACTAATGAGCTCCTGGTGGACTTGAGCTAATTTGGTTAGCTCAGTCAACACTATAGACTTAGAAACACGGTGTGGAGGTGGCTGAGTGGACTTCTCAAGGAGGTGGCTCCAGCCAGGTGGAGCGTGGTGTGTTAAGCCGTGTGCCGTGGTAGCACAGCCGAACTTCTTCCAGACCTGAGCAGACAGAAAATAGATAAACTGCTGTTGATGCGGAGCTTCTACCCAGCTGGACCTGCAATTTTCTTTGTTTTGCACAGACTTGGCTTAAGAAACTTGCACCCAGGACATGCCCGGGCCTAACAAGTTACTTAATGCTGGCCACAAGTGACTTTGGGCTGAGAAGATCTTAGTTGTAAATCAGATCTCTGCCATGGAGATGCCTTTTAATTTGCGCTGTGGAAATCAATGGCAGTAGGTAATATCGTTGGCAAAAGCAGACAAGTAGGTTTTTGAGCTTGGGATGGCATTTTTGATTGCAACTTGGAGACTGAATTAGGGAGACCGTGTTGGGTGATGCAGAATGAAATTAAGGTGGAAGTGAGAGAGGCCGTTCCAGACCTGTTTGACGCTAACAAAAGCCCCGTTTGCTTCACTAAGATTAAATTTTGTTTTATTACTGTTCTTGGATTCCGTACAGGTGTGATTAGTGTGAGTCTGGGTCTCTGAGAGAAAAATGCCTAACTGGAGTTAATTAAATTAAAAGTCATGATCACGTGCTTACCCGATCTCTGGATATTAGTGCTGCATCTCTTGCTTTTTATGTGCATTATTCTTTTCTTTGGAAACAGCTTCAAGTTGAAGCCCACTTGTGGAAAACTCATTCCTTGCTTGCCCCACGCGCTCATGCGTGCTTTGGCTCCTTACGCTGTTCAAATTGGACTGTCCATGAGGTCAACAAATGGATTTACTATAATGTTGAGATTTAAAATGTTTTAATAACGTGTTGATTTGTCCAAGACTGGAAAGCAAGTGTGCTTGTGAGCGTTTTCTCCAAGGGATGATGTTGATGATTTTTTCTTCTTCTTGCTTTTTAGAAGTGCCCTGGAAAAGTGTCTTGAAGTCAGGCAGCGAGAACAGATGAGATGCCAGAGTGGCACAACCCCTTCTCCCTTAGGGTGAGAGAGCCAAAGCTGAGCCTCTGGCATTACTGGCAAAGTCTGGAGAGTACAGGTTTTTTCTTCTTCTTTACTGGGAGGTCCGTGACATTGTTATCTTGAGGTCTTGGAAATGTCAGAACAGCAGATTCCTTTGGAGACAAGAATATGACAGACCTTGTTCCTAGAGGGCATCTGAGCAGACATCCAGTGGTCAGAGCCCAGCACTCAATTTTCAGTACAAATATGGAATATTGTCTCGGTGATTTGGAGCTTAAGGGCTTCGAGTACGCTCTCACAAGCTCAGGATGAGCAAACCAGATTGCTTATCGCCATTGAAAGGGCAAGTCCCGTTCCCACTTCTCCATATCCTACCTGTTTCTGATAGCTCTGTGAGCTCATTTAACTTGCTGGAGTGGTTTTCTGCCATTTTAGCACAAAAACCCCCCCCCAAAAGATGGGTTTTGTGGTGCTTTGTGTCGGAACCGGAGGAGACTTCTTTCCACCCGGTAACAAATTGAAATGTTGGCTGAGCTGCTTGTGAACCCTGTGTATAACCACTCACTGTGTGTCCACACTCCGTCCTAAGCTGCGTATGGTGAAATTGTCACTGAGGATTTTCTGCTTAGTCACCTTTGAAGCAGTTATTCTAGATACGGAGATTAACCGAATGCAAAAAGTTGCCAAATAGCTTCTTTAAGGTGCTGCATCAGGCTTTAGGGTCAGGGGAAAGTGCAGGGTCAGGGGTAGCAGAAGAGGAAGATCAGGTGATGGCTCATGTGCTGCATCTGTTCTTGCCACGGAGACCTTTCGAAGCATGAGCAGCAATTTGGATGTGCAAACATTAGCAGCTTGACTCAGCGTTTTAAATAAATTGTGCCAAGTCATCTGCAAGCATGTGCTCGGCGTGTGTTTTGTCAGTTGTAAAGCCAAAGTTCCCCATTTCTTGTTTTGTTTAAATGTGGGTTGGACTTGCTAGAGCGCTGAGCTTAAAGGTAGCACAAATTCGAGAAGTGCTTAGCAAGCTGAGGCTTTTCCACCAAGTCTCATGTCAGGGTTTTGAAAAAGCCTTGCCGATGCAATGAGAGTGCTGTGTCTGCAGAGCTCAGAAGTGTCTTCTGCCGGCTAGCTCAGGTTTGTGATCTCCAGTGTGGGCACGTAACGGTACCTTGCACGGAATCGGTCATGGAAAAGCATTATCGGTAGCTGATGTGATGAGACTGTCAGCACTAAAATCCTGAGTGCCTGGAGTCGGTTAAAATAAATATTAGGGACTGCCCGTCCCGCCTGATGAAGGGGAAGTGATGAACAGATTCTGCCTTTGCTGTTAATCGTGGTGTGAAGTCTGCCCACCCCACTTTTTTTTCCCTGAGCCATTATAGAGGCTATTTTAACTCGCTTCGCTCCATCCGAAGACATCCAAGAGGCATCGCCAGGGTTCTCCCATCTGCTCCGGTTCCTTTGACGTGCACCTGTGGTGTATCCGTCGCTGTTAGTCTCCCTGTGGCCCGCGAGTTCGGAAAGCCTGCCAGGAATGAGCTGGAAGTCGTTTGGGAATTGAAGAGCGAGTCCAGCGTGTTTGTGCTGGATCTCTCTGCTGTGCTCAGCTATCAGCTTTGACATAGCTGTTTTGCTTTGTGCCACACTGTGTTCTTTCAAGTCTTGGGAAGCTTTGTACATAATGCCTGTGTCTTGTAACAAATAAGCTCTGGCAAGTCTTGTGGCAGTATTTAATATTAAAATCTTTCTTGATAACGGGCAAGGTTTTAGCTTCCTTTGATGCTGAGAAGTGGCCACATAGGGAGATCTGTGTTGTTGCTGGATACCATATAAAGCAGCCCGGTATTTTAGCAGCAGTGTCATCCTTTCTTTATTTTTTTTCCTCCCACACACACATCCCCCCCCCCCCACTGCCCTTAAAATAAAATCTGGAAAGGAGGTGGCAGGGAATGAGAAATACAAGCCAGTTAATTGCACCACGAGAGGTTCAAATTTCAGAAGGGCCGCAGCGGTCTCTGCCAGAATGAGTCAAGGTTTTAAGTCTGTAAACTGGCTCTAACTATAGGTCGAGTTAGCGACTTAAGGAGCTTTAGTCATACTCAGTCCTGTGTTGCAACTTAAACAGAGAAATGGGAGAATAGCATGCTATAATTGGAGGCGGTTATGTTGCTTGTAGTTGAGATTGTGTGATGGAGAAGGTCAGGCAACCTTGGTTATGGCAACCTGCAGAAACTTTGGCAAACTTTCAGCATTTGGACTGATATTTCTTATGTTGAGTGTCTCATTTTTCTTTTAAAGTTTGGTGAAAAGGTAGCAAAGTTTAAGAACAACATTAGGGAAAAATGCATCTTTTTTTTTCTGTGTCAGAAACTGTTTGTAGCTGTTACTTGGATACTTTCCTGTCTCTTTCTTTCTCGTTTCCCTCCTTTTTTAAAAAAAGTTGAAACTTGATTGTGGATTAGTCACCTAAGTCCAGGGAAGTGCCTTTTGGTGTTCCTATTAAAGCCATAGCAAATTTGACTGTTCTGCACCCAAAAATACAGAGATTTAGTCTATCTTATACACTTGGTGAGTGTGCTTTGCCGTAAGCGTGAATTATATGTATCAATCATCTGGGAACTGAAATTCCGCACCCCTTTTTTTTCAGAAGTACTAGCAAAAATGTCGTATTACTTCGATAATGATGGTCAGCTTGACAGTAATGTTGTTTTCTTCTTCCAGGTGCTTTCTTGCTCATGTGTGCTAAAGATTGGGCCATTTGTTTAAAATCCTCTCAGTGGCAGTTTGGCCAGCCGAATATTTCCAGATTACCTAAAAAAAAGTAGAACTAGCAATCCAGTTTTCTGAAAGCTCAGATAACTAAGAGAACAGTAAGGCTTCGTGGCAACGGGGTAATAGCCGAGTTAAGCTTGTCCATCCAAGCTCTGAATTTTTCTTTTACCTTTGTGCAATTGTAAATTAGCGCAACTGTGTTGTCTTGCTCTGCTTGTCCCCCTTCACCTCCCTCTACCCCCTGGTTATAATTCTGGGTTTTTTAGCGTGTTGAATAAATTTGCTCTGGAAATAAGTGGGGATTGTGTAATGGATGGTGGTGTTACAAGTACTTCTGTTTTGCTTGTTGCTATCAGCTAGTTGAGAAAGTTAATAGCTTTGATGTGAATGCTGGCAGGAAAAGAGCTTACTGAAGAAAGCCACCCTGGAAAACCATCACCTCTGTCGTAAAGTTTTTCTTGTGTGATTTCTGGACAGTGTTAAAACCCCGAGTGGCCGATTCTGGGTCCACTGGAAGTGTTTGGAGAGGATTTGCATAAATGCGCGTGTTATCGTATTAACTGGTGGTATCTTGAAGCTAAAAGAAATGCTGAGTACTAAACAAGCTCCTGTATATTTTCATTTGGGTGTCTAAAGTTAGTGGTCATGTAGTAGGGCTCTTCGTCTTCTCCATATGTAGAAGGGGCTGTCTGCCTTTATGAAGTAATTCTCGTGAAGTGCTTGGCTTGCTCTGTGTAATGCCATGAAAGCTGTGTGAAGGCATAAATAAACGCCACACTGAATATGCATTAACTCGGGTACTTTCTGTGACAACATGTAATTAAAGTCCTTATCTTAATGCCTGACCAAAAGCGGGGGTGTGGGGTGGTTGTAGACAGTGATGGTGGTGCAAATAGTCTTTTATTCGATATTGCCACACCTTTTGAGAGGGCATGACTACGAAGCGTTAGTGTTCCTTGATGTTTTGATCGGCGTAAAATGAGATGTATATTTATTAGACACCTTTCTGTGTTGCAATGTGATGCATGGTACTGATTCCCCTTGCTGTCTAATTGAGCAGGTGTTCTGGCGCTCTGGGCCCTAATCACGCATGTGATGTATGTGCAGGATTACTGGAGGACCTGGTTAAAAGGGCTGAGATTCTTCCTCTTCATCGGGATCCTCTTCTCAGCTCTCTCCGTGGTGGGATTCTGCACATTCCTTGTTCTGGCCATCACCAAGCACCAGTGTAAGTATTTTGTTGCGGTGGGCAATTAGGAGAAATCACTAGCAATGCTGGCGTTAGTGGGGTTGTATTTGAAGGAACAAATAAGCAGTTAGTCCACAAAGCAGATTAGGGACATGGATCTAGGAGTGCTCCTCATAGGCCTTTTGAGATGTGTTGGGAAACTTCTGGGGAGAATGACATTGCATTTCATTTGTCTGCTCTGATAACCTGATGACATGAGAGTAATTCTGTTGCTTGAACATCCTGCTTTCCTGGAGGCAGTGCTCATCTTCAGGTATTTATTTAATAGTTGCTTTGATAGAGCTAGTCATGTTGGCGGGCAGTCCACGTTTCCAGTTTTGTTTCCTACTGGAACTGGAATTTACTTACCTCTATGACAAATAAGGGGCGTGCTCATAAACATCATCTCTGGCTCTCATAAAGCAGGTGGGTGAGGCTGTTGAAAGCTAAACACTAATTACCAGGGTGAAAATGCCTTTTAAACTTAGTCAGCATATAAAGTTGTTCTGCTGTTAATATTTAACATCATCAAAGGAGGGATCACGTCATTACTCCCAGTATTTCCCATTAGACTGGCAATTTTTTTTCCTTGCAGAAGTTGTCAGTCTCTGTTGCTTGCTGCATTTGGGCTTTTCATCCCGAAAAGTCCTATTGTTGTTCCCATGGTGGTGGGCAAGCTCCAATTGGGCCAGGATCCATCACCTGCCCTTCACTTAGGCCTAAGTACATACCTGCTGTTGAGATTTGAGTACTTCAGCCTCCTGGGGTAGTATGAAAGCTGTCATATGCAATCATTACAAATACAAACATATAAAAAGAAAACCAACCATCTTCCATCACCTCTTTTCTTGAAGACATGAAGGAAAAAAAATGGTTTTAGGGAATTTTATTTGGGGAGGGGGAATGTAGGTTTTGGAGGGAGAGCACTAATTTGGGGGTGAAGTAGAACATCTGCATCAGCTACTTCCATATGGAAATTTTAGGATTGATGCACTTATGAGTAGGATTTAGTGGGTAAGTATTGCTTTGCGTATCCTTGAAATAAATATTTATCTTTGTTTTTGAGTTATGAAAAAGCAACATGTAGTTGGAGATGAAATTGGTTTACACAATAGGTTACATAAGTGTGTTTTCAAGTTTTTGATGTTGCTAAAAGAAAACTGAATGTTGCAAATTAGCATGAATATTGCTGACGTGCACTCGAAAAGCAGAAGTTAACCCACAGGACTTCTGAAATAATCCCTGAGGGGAGACGCTATGGTAATTGGTACAGAGAAATGTGTTAGTTTTCAGAGGAGTCTCTAAAGAGAGGCTGTTCATATGTATATTCACCAATGTGTGGTTAGCACAGCCCTGTAGCAAAGATCTGCAGTATGAGTGCACCGATATTATACATTAAACATCATGCAATGACCAGTAAAATCCTTTATAGAAGGAGAATGTGTTTTATTGATTTCCTTTGTTTTCCCCCAAACATGCAGTTTTCTTTCTCCTTGCTATGGGGAGGGAGAAGCGAGTAGTGGTAAACTGAGGTATGAGGGGATCAAGAACTACAGATAGAGGTTGTTTTCTTGAGTCCCATTTCTACCATTCAGGAATTCACAGAAACTCCGTCCTTTGGGCCCTAAGCAAGGAGAATTTGGAGTGACTGGCAGTGTGGCCTTACAGCTCTTGATCTGCCTCTCTAAAGATGATAATGACCTACTGTGGACTGTGACCCAAATACTCTCCTGTAGCAGAGATGAGAAAATGGTACAAAATGAGTTGAGAGAGCTGGAAATAAGGCCTTTTTAAGACCTTGTCTGTGAGCACGGTTTGCAGATGGCAGACTTCAGGTAGTGAAGTTACAGCTGCGTGGTGAAATCTGCTCTGTGATGTTTGTGCAGGGTTGATAGCTGCTAAATAAACTTATGAAAGAGTACAGCAGCTGATGTGCCAGAACATTTTTAAGAGGCCAAGCAAGAGAGCTTAGTTAAAATAACTGTAGTTATTTTTCTGAAGGGCTTGGGAAGGTATGGCCTGCTCTTCTGAAATACTGATGAGAAATGCCAGCTTCCAAGGCACTCTGAGCAGTGTGTGCCTTATTCCTAAGCCTGGGCTCTACTCCCTTTTTTTCACTAGCAGGATAAGAATATACCTCCATAAAGCTGTCAACAGCTTGCTTCTAGCTGGGTGTGTATTTTGTTTGTCACACAGCAAATAGATGTCTGTAATATAGCAAATATCAGGGATGTTACTAGGCAGTGTTCCAGTGGGTTACTGCCTGGCCTGCTGTCTGGCCCTTGATGTGATGCCATGTATCTGTTCTTAGGCTGTTCTTTGTGATACGTGCACGCTATTGAGTTTGCTTTTGTGTGTAGCTGTATAGCTTGCATTTCACTTGCAATTACTGGTAGTGCATGTGGCAGTGAGGAGTGGGCAGAGGAGACAGCTATGACCTGGCAGAGCAAAAGAGGACTTGAGCCATGCAGAGAACACCACCAAACAGGAGGTGAACAAGACAGAAATACTTTGGGTGTATGTGTGAAACCAAGTTTTGAGGATCTTTGCTTCAGTACAGCTATTAAAAACAACAGTGTATGAAGCCCAAATATTGTAGTTTAGTGAAACTGCTAGCCCTGCCCTGAAATCTTTGGTCCACACACTGGACACTGGAGTTCAGGTCTGCTTTTGAACGAGAAAGGCTGAGGTGGGTTCTTTCTGGATGACTGCATGAGGAATAAATAGGGATTTTTAACGTATCTGTTCCATTTTTTTTTTTCTCCTAGCCCTGACTGATCCCAGAAGCTACTACCTGTCCTGTGTCTGGAGTTTCATGTCCTTGAAATGGGCCTTCCTGCTCAGTTTGTATGCTTACCGGTACAGGAATGAGTTTGCGGACATCAGTATCCTCAGTGACTTCTAATGCTTGGACTTCAACCCTGTCCGAAGGTGCTGAACGTTTGAATTGGCCCCCAAAGGCATGGTACATGCAAGAGGCGGAGCAGGAACCCACCCAGTGCTGCTTGGTTTGTCTGTCTGCAGTAGGGGTTTTTTCCTAATTGCTTTTATTCAAACATTTAAAGTTTGGCTAATTATGTCAATCTAGTCTTTCTGTAACTTTCCTGGGAGTCCATGTGTCTGGTGGTGAGTTGAAAGACTCCATCTGCACGGCAAGCCTAGAGTCACTCTTTGCGTTGCCCTGTTGCTAAAGCCCAGGGAAGCTTTGAGGTGGGGAGGAAGCTCTGTCCCCAGCAGAAGCTGTAATTTGTACCTTGCAGATGCAGCACCTGGATGTTTTGTCCTAGCGAATGAATCACCAGCTTGCTCCAGGTGGGTGCCCCAGATGTGTGTAGCAAAAAACCCCACTGGGTGAAGGTCAGTTCCTCTTGCACCGCTCTGTTCCTCACAGAGAAAGGGAGAGATGACTCTTCTTTTGTGGTAGGAAGTCTCTTAAGTATCTTCCAGCCAGTACCCCCTATCTTTTAGTATTTTCTTTTTACACATTCAGCTGAGAATAATACTCTCTCCTGTGGTCCAGACCATGTGTTACTCTGAGCCCCAGGGGACAGGCTAGCAGCAGAGAAGCATCAGTCATCTCAGGGCTCTGTCAGAGATGGAGAATGCTGATGGACAAATCCAGTGCTGGAGGCAAACGTTAGCTGAGCCTGTCGGGGTTGCATTACGCTAGCTGCTAATGCACGGTCATTTAAACTTAATACAATATCTAATACAGTGCTTAATATGATACTCTGTGTGAATCTGTGATGAATACAGTATTTAATGCTGAAATTTGTGGCAAGTAGTCAGGCATTTGGGTGGAAGATGTGCTGGGGTAAGGGCTTGCTTATTTGAACCTCAGAAGCATGAATGTGATTCTTCCAAAGGAATCTCTTCATCGTAGTGCTGTGTTTCCTTTTCTTTGCTCAGCTTCCCTGTAACAGTGAGTGGGATGAGAGAGGAGGGGAGACGTGGTACTTAAAGCATTCATAGCCAACTTCCAGCAAGTCTTCGTACAAGAGTGTCACCAGCATAATACCATACCTAAGTTGCTGGGCTCTCACACAGTGCATAAAGAGGTGGTAGGTCTTATGTTCATGGCTGCTGTGCTGTAAACAGCTGTGCTTTATTGGCTTGTCTCTCTCCTGATCTCAGCGAAGCTTTCCCTCTGCAATTCAGCAGTGCGCAGGGCTGCTCTGACAAACTTAAAGTCTGAGTGGATTTAACAACCTCTTTAATCCTTGTGTTTTGCTCCCTGCCAGCAACTGCCCTGGAGAGCCTGAAACCTTCAGGCATTTGTCTTTCCCTGTTAACTGTACATGCTTTCAGACCAGGACAGCTGAGGGGTTTGGGCTGTTGCTCTGGCAGAACTGAGGCCAGTGTCTTGCACAGTTGGGCGCAGTTATCCTGCCACTTCTCTAGGTGCTGCTGGAGCCTTCCCTGAAGTGCCTTTTTGGCAAACCATGGCAGAGGGCAGGTGACCGGACCCGCTCAGGGCTTTGTGACCGAGTGACGTGCGAGTGGAAGGTCCTACGTCCAGTGATGTTGGCCCAGCTTTCTCCCGTACCCTACAAAACTGCCATTCTGTTTTCTGTGCAGTTGTCTACTGAGGAGTATCTTAGTCCTTTCTGTTATCTTGTCCTAGCTGTGTGCTCTGCCCATCTTGCCTTCCTGACTTAGCTGTGCTTAAATCTCTTTCCACACTGTTAAAGGCTCCATCCATGCCTTTCCTGGTCTGTATTTCGGTTTGGTAGGCGAGTGATTCAAGCACGTAATAATTCAGCTGAGCTCTTGAGGGGGTGTTGGAAGTCTTTGACAACGTCTGTTGATAACGTTGTGGAGTAGAAAGATTCTCAAGTGAATTACCTGGATCAAGGAACATCTTCTGGGTCAATGCATGAACTGAGATCACAGCCAGCTTTTGCCAGGGGCAAGAAAAGTTTTCTGAAACAACAGGGGACCTGCTGGAGTCACTAAACCCAGACAAAAGCCGCGTGTGTGAAATGCACTTACTGACAGGATTAATACTCAGGCTTTTAAGTACTAAAATCTCCCTTACCACTGACGTCAGACTGCCAGCATGCCTGACAGGAGATGGAATAGCTGATCGTGCTTCTCTGCCCAAAGCCGTGGCACCCGCTGGGGAGTTCGCAAGTGTTTTTAGCATAGGTAGTTCCACTAAGCCATCTCCTGTCTTGTGTTTCCACAACATGATGCTGTCCACGCGTTTGCTGTCCAGGTGCAGGCGCCAGCTCTGATAATCAGGCTGTGCTGCGCTTGGGATGCAGAAATCGCAACATTGGTCTCAGGCTGGTAGAGCTCTGCTCTTGCCTTACAGCAAAATCTCGTCCCTTTCTATCACTAAATTCGAGTGCAGAGCCCTCCTCTCTGAACTCCACTGGCATCTGCTAGCAGCACGTTGGGGCTCCTTGCTTGGGCATGTGTCATATCATATTTTTTTGAAAGTTTATTTTTGTGACTATAAATTTGCCTACAGACAACCCACTTAATCTAACCCCTGTTTTCTCTTCAACATGTTTTAGCTCTGGAATTTATACTTGCATCTCAGCTTTTTAAAAGATTGTGTATGTAAATATATAATATATTTTTACATTGGTTATGCTTTGTTTGCACGCTTGGTGTAAGATTTGGTCCTGTAGCGGGATGATGTAATTCACAGTGGGGTTCATTTGCGTGTATCCCAGTGTCTCATTGTACTAAACTACACTGTGTAACTTGTATGTGACACCACAGTAAGAGCGGAAATAGAGTTTCCTTTCTCACCAAACCAGTGTCCGCAGTGATTGTCCCTACGAAGGTGTTCGATTCTGTCTCTCCCTCCCGGATGACAGCCTGAAGAAGTGTTGCTCTTTGGTGTGGGAGGGACGTGGGTGAATTGTGCAATGCATTGTGCTTATTGGGGTGATGTGGAGCCCTGGGATTTCTTAACTCTGTGTCATACCGTATCCTTCATCTGAGGGCTGAACTTGCATCTTCACCAGTGGCCTTAACATCTAGATCAACAGATAGTGAGGCCTAGTGTGCTTTTTCCATGAAATCCATTTGCATGTTGGGACTCCAGCAGAAAGGAATCTTTTAGCAAATGATGTTGTTTCCAGCCCCTTACTACTTGAAATACAGCGTGTGTATGGTCTGCACCTGCAACTGCCTGAGGAAGGGAGGGAGTGGTGGCTGGGTGATCTGCTGTCATGGGAGTGCTCCCAGTTTCCATGCTGCTGTCCTCCCCATCTCCGGCATGCCACTACCGCTGCCTGCAGAACCCAAATCTCAGCCACCTGTAATGATTGCTGCAACATGAAGCCCCATCTCCTGCACCCCCACCTCCCCCAAAAGTTAAAACTCTTAGAGGAGCAGTATCATTTTTGAGCAGTGGATCACAGGGATCCTGTGAAAGATGCACGGGGTGGTTTTGTATACAGGGCTTTTGCTTTCTTATGGCAGACTGTGGTGGGTGGGAAAGAGTATATAGCATAGCTGCAGAGGTGACACTCTGCTCATCACTCGTGTACGTGTTGCATTGCCAACCCATGGAGTTAGACGTAGGAAGGAGATCTTGAAATGAAGTGTAGCAGGGCCACAAGTGATGCTATCCTTCTCTTAGCAAGTGGGGTCATCTGCTAACCTTATGGTGAAGTGAAATGAGCTGGAAAGTTGCAGGCCCTTGGCTAAGCATTTGGTGGTGTGACATGGGGGTGTGTAAAATAGCGGGGAAGGGAATTTTCATCTTTCTGTGAAAAATGATGTGGGGACAGGATGCCGAGTTAAAGGACTGCTTTCCTTTCTGGGACTTCTTGTTTTTCTGTTTAAAATGAGGCAGTCTCAGTTTCAACTGTTCCCTTTTAGCCTTCTCATGGTCCTTTTTATCCTCTCAGCAGCTTGTCCAGAGCTTGCTGTCAGCATTTACTAATTAGCCTGGCAGTGATTCCAGTCATCTAAGGCAGCTCTTTGTTTTATTTTTCCCATTAGCCTCCTGATTGCCAGGTTTTTCATGCCTTGTCTGCGGCCCTAAGAAAGGCTGTGCAGACACTCACTTATCTGATCTCGTAGGGGGCTTAAAGACACGTTTTTGTCTAGGCTGGAACCATCTGAATGCAGAGGAGTTTGGATTAAGCCATCAATTTCCTAAAGGAGGACACAAAAAGAAAGCTGTAGCCTGTGCAGACAGTCTTACTACTTCATAGTGTTTAAGGGTTATTTGGCTGTCACAAGAACTTGGTGCCAATGTGGGAATGGGCCAAGAGAGCTGAGTATGAGTGTTCCTCTGCAAACATGTCCTGGTAATGCGACAGGCACATGTATGTTCCCAAACTACTGGATGGAGGATAAACAGCCTGCTGCTTCCGCCAGGCAATGCATTTGATGCCATGGGCAGGGCAGTGATTAGTGCTTTGATGGTATCTAACCAGCTTCAGGCTGTGGTGGATCGTGGGGATGTTGCATTTGTTTTTGCCATCTTGTAGCGTTACTGCCCAGCGTGCTGCTGCACCTCAGATGACTCCTACGCATCATACGTGGACCTCGGCAGAGATCTTCCCTTGTTGCAGGTAGCAGCAAAGGAGCAGCAGGCTGGGAGGAGGTCCTGCTTAGTGGTGGAGCGACAAGAGACATCTCAAAGCATTAGTGCTGTCTCCAGCTGCTCCCAGCGTTTAAGGAACCTGGTCTAGATTTGCAAGGGAGGTGTGAATTCCTGCATCCGCAGCAGAGTTTTCCAACTCTTTCTGTACTCCCAGAGTTAGTTGAAGTTTCCTCCATGCCTAGGTTTCTACTATTAGGCCTGTCTGGAATTTCCTGGGCTGGGCAGAGCAATTAGCCCTTGCCTGAGCACCAGGCACATCTGCAAAGCAGGTTGTTTGTCTCCTCTGGGAGGTCTCATCTGCTAAGTGTGCTCAGAGCACGCTTTACCCTGCACCAGCAAGGGCAAAGCAGCAGTTTGTCTCTCAACAGCCTCAGGGTTGGAGCAATCACCTTGAACGGGGGATCTGTGTGGGGCAGAGTGCATTAGGGGGCAAGGGAAGAGCACCCCGAGCAGGGGCAGCGTGTAGTGCTGGTGGAGGTGGGCTGTGCTGGGGAGGAACAGCAAGCCGCGGGGGTTAGGGTATTGCCTGGTGTGCATCCTTTTATAACCAAGGGATTATTTATTGAATTAGAAACTCAAGGGAAGGGGCTTGTGCCCGTGGTTGTGCAGATTTAGACCGTTTCTTTGCTTTGCTGAACCGAAAGGGCCTCATGTGCCCCCACGAGATAGAGGGAAACTGAGGAAGAGAGATGGATATGAGATCACCCAGGAAAATAATGCAGAAAGCCAGTGATTTGGCAAGTGGACTATGCAGGCAACTCTGTGATAAGCCCCAAAATGCTATTTCAAAAGGCAGAAGGTGAGAATAGTGCACTGTTGGGACTGTCCTGTTGCTTTCTCCTCTGAAAAAAGGCCTGGGATTTCACGACTGTGTGCACAGAGTGGGGTGGGATAGGAACCTCATGCCTGTTCTTCATCCCTCAGGAAGAGGAGTTGAGATTTTGGAAAAGGAGAAACTGGTGTGAGGAAGCTGAGCGGGGGACGCACAAGGTGACGTGCAAAAATTCGGGGCGAAAAGGCATCTGTGGCAGAAAGGACTGCGGGAACCACTGCTCTGCTCTTTAAACCAAACAAGCCCCCGAAATAAAAGCAGATGCGACTCTGAGGTGGACCGAGGCTGATGGAGGTTCCTCCTGTACCAGGCGCAGTCTGGGCCCTGCTTGTGCCCCTGGAGGCTGCAAGCTGGAGGTCACGCCGAGCGAGCGAGACCTCTCGAGGAGCTCTTTTCCTCCCAGTTCTGCCAAGTTTGTCCTCTTGTAGGTGCTCTAACAAGACCCCTGTGCCCCAGCCCATGGTTGGGTCTTCTGGGTCAGCGTGGGTTGGGGCAGGGGGAGCCCTCCGCGTGTTTATTCCCCATCATATGTTTTCTGTAGCCCAGCCAGAGAGTGCAGAGGCTGGTGGGAGGCCATGGTAATCAGAACATTTGGAATAAATTTGGGAAGCTCTGGGACGGCGTCTCCCCTTTGATGCTTATCCTACAGGAGGAAAGAGTCCAAGGATCTGCAGCCCTGCGGTTAGGAGCACCAGCCGGCGTTGCTGCGCAGCGAGCTCCGGTCTGGCTCCGATTACAAATGAACTGAGTTTGCCGGGCTCAGCTGAATCCCCAGTGGACATCAGTGGTGCGGTGCGGTCTTTTCCAAAGGGACTCAGGAGAGGCTTTGCTGGGGCTTTCTGGGGCAAGAAGTGAGAGGTCTCCTCAGGGAAAGGGAAGAGCATCGGAGGTGCAGCTCTCCTGGCCATCGGCCTCAGCACCTTGGACCCAGCGCACGCAGCTTTTGGCAGCAGCGTGGGAAGGAGGGATGTAGGAAACTGGGCTGAGCCCAGCAGCTTGGCTGGGAGCGGGGGGCCAGCACCCAGCCTCCGCCTCGGCCGTGGGTGCAGGCTGGGCAGTGGCCGGTGGAGGGCAGCAGTGGCCTGGCCATGGGGCACAGGCATGGCTCAGCGTGGCTGGCGGGGGTACCCAGATCCCCCCGCGAGCGGGATCACCTGCATTGCAGTGATGTGAGTCCGGGTGAGGTTTTCAGAGCCACTGCAGGAGACGGACAGATGGACAAGGCCAGTCCCCCTTTGGAGAGTGGTGTCTCCCATGCTGATGACAGTGCTGCCATCCCATCGAAGCCCCATGCATCCCTGTTTCTGTGCGGGCTGAAGCCTGCAGAAGTCCTCCTTTTACAGCTGTGCCCCATCCCGGGACAGCAGGAGAGTCTGGCAGGCCAGAGAGCTGCGGGGTTTTGCTGGCCATGGAGCAGAAATAGCCTCCGTGTGACACCAGATTATGATTTTGGGGGATTTGCTTGCAGGGCGGTGGATGCTGCACCCCATGGCCATGCTGGACCGAGCTATCTGTGCTGGCAGGAGGGGATGAGCCGTGGCTTGCAGGCCACGTTTTGGGGCCATTTGGGGCTCTCCTTGCCTGCTCCATAGCCCTTGCCGGGAACCAAGGGGGCTTGCAAATGCGTTGGCTCTGGGAGCTGCTCCTGCACTGGGAGGTCGCTCTTGGCACCATTCCCAGCTCATTCATGCTGAAATCCCAGCTGGTTTCGTTCTGCTAAGGAGCCACCAAGTCTCTGCCGTCGATAGAGATGTGACGGGGCTGACAGCCCTGTGGCACACACCCTGCGACAGCGTGTGAGCCCGTCTTGCCCTTCCCAGAGCAAACGCCGCGGGGATTCTTCCCTTGAGCCTTGTCCCCTGTGTCGGGCCCGTGGGCTGAGCTCTGAACCCCGGCAGGCTCCAGCACCATGTCACTGCGCTCTGGGGTGTCCCCTGTGCAGGGGACTGCGTGGAGGCCTCTGGGGAGCTCAGCATGGCCTGTCACGTGAGGGACACGTGGCACATGCATTGCAGTGCCTCTTGCTGGCATTCCCATCGCTTGATGCTCGGGGAGGTAGGCACCCAGCTGGGTCTCATGACTGCCACTCCTGGACACTAGCTGTTTGGCCCAGCAGTGCTGGGTGTCGCAATATCCTCTACGGTCCTCGTGGCAGGCTTGGTGTGGCTTCACAGCCAGAAAACTGCCTCTTGAGCTGCCTGCAAGGGCCAAAGCAGAGCCTCCTCTGAGGTACAAAGAGGAGATGATCTCTCCTTTCTGCTTGCTTCCGAGTGGGGAATCTGAGTCCTCCTCCAAGCTATAGGGTGGGTTTTGCACCTCAGTGAATACAGATGCCCTCCAAAGGACAGTTAGAGCAGCCCATGACTGCCCAGGTTTGTAGGGGGAAAGTGTCCTCTCCTGGAGAAAGGTTTCCAGCCCCTGCTCCAAACCAGGCAGGGTAAGATTTGAACCCAGATTAGGCAGTCATTGCTCTGGCACCGGGATACAGCAAGTGGACAGAGGGGTCCTCAGGGGATGCTGAGCTCCTAGATAGTCTTGTGGTCCCAGTTGGCTCTAAAGGGCCAGAGCAACCCATCCTGGCAGATCGAGTCCAGCACACCAAGTCCACCCTCTTGCCGTGAGAGGCCTTTTTTACCTGAAAGCTCCTCAAAGTCTTGGAGGGTGCCAGCTCCTTTCCCATGGTGGACCAGAGCCTTCATGCTCACTAATAAAGGATCTGGAGGGAGATCTGCTTCCTTCCAGCAATGAATGGTGAACAAGGACCAGCTGTCCCACTTTTACCTGTTTCCAGGTGGGCTAAGCAGGATCCTGGTTGCCTCTTGGCCCATGTCGGTGTGAACCAACTGATGGCACCAGCAGCCCTGGTGAGGTGGCCAGTGATGGTTCTGGAGCTGGATTTTTGTCACTGCCCTGAGATGTTCTGTTCCCCTTTGACCGCAAAGTCCCATCCCTTTGCAGTCCTGTTATAGTTTGGAGAGATCATGGGAACATTGCGGTTCCCAGGGTTTGCTCTAGTCCAGTCTTAATGCCATGTAAGCCCCAGGCTGAGTCCAGTTACGTGTCCAGCTGACCACTTCGCCACATAACA
The DNA here is from genome assembly GCF_036370855.1 of Dromaius novaehollandiae. NCBI lineage: Eukaryota > Metazoa > Chordata > Aves > Casuariiformes > Dromaiidae > Dromaius > Dromaius novaehollandiae. The sequence goes on along the minus strand of NC_088125.1, from coordinate 2,588,749 downwards.
GGATGATTTTTGTGGAATTGCCCAGTTTTCACATAACTGGAAGTGCAGTGGCATGCATATCATTTGGCACTTGGCTGCATAAGGAAGTCTTTAGAAGTTGGGCAGTGTCTGATGAATTTGGCATGCATGCTGTGGCTTGCTTGCATCCTGGATGCAAGAAGTCGGCATGGCCGACTTCTGGTGTCGGAAGGAACACGTCATGAACCACAGCTCTGCCAGGCTCTGCTGCAGCTCTTTGCCACGCTATGAGTGCATTTCTCCAGCAGCTTGCTAAGAGCCACTGCTGGGGGCTTGGCACCCTCACAGACAGCTTGTAGATGGTCCACTGTTTGTCCACGTCAGCTGCCCTGATCCTATCTTCCTGCCTGAGCAGCACTTGAAAATATTCAAAGCACCATTAACAAAAACAACAGGTTTTTTGCATTTTAGCAATCTGCTTTCAAGATGTGGGGAGGCCGGAAGCGGCGTTTCAAAGGGTTTGAGCTTTGCAGCCCCGCCAGACGTGGAGGCTGCTGCTGCTGAGCCCCACTGGAGTTGCTGAAAGTAGGCCTTGATAGGTTGGGTGTGGGTGGAGAAGGATGCCCAATGCCTGCTGGGCAGGCTGAAGCTCACCTTGGTGTGTCAGGTCCAAAAACCTTGGCTGCATTCCCTCTAGTGGGCTCTGGGGCTCTTCCTAGGGGTGTCCAACAGCTCTAAGGCATGGGGCAGAGCCTGGAACTCCATACAGCTGGGGAAAAGAGGCCTCCAGCCATCTTCGAGGTGGCCAAGGGAGGTCCAAAGCATGGCTGGGCAGCCAAGCGTGGTGCTGGGAGAGACCAGTCACGTGCACTGAGGCAGGAGGGATGAAGTCTCCCCAGGGCCCTGCCCAGGGGCCAGGTTCCCTCAGGGAAGTCCACTCATCTGCTGGTGGCTGTGGTACCACGGTCTGGTGGTGCCACATCGGGTCATCTACTGCCATTTGATTGAACCCTTGCTTGCCAGGGGTGCAGGGCCCATTGCCTGGCACTGCAGGTGCCTGAGAAGGGGGATCTGCCTGCAGAAGAGAGCAGAGCAGCGTTAGGGCAAGTGACCCACTTCACAGCGAGCATCTCCTGCCAAGAAAGGAGGACTCCCGGGCCTCAGCTACGTTATGTGGCCCTGCTCTGCAGAGCAGAGCCTGCTGCGCAGATCAGCCTGGACAAACGGTTTCCTGCAAGCGCCGTCCCAAGTCTTGCAGCAGCAAGGCTGGCCCGCCCTGCGGGGAGAGTGCCGACTCAGCACATATTTGCTCTTTGTTTACTGGCTGTTGCTTGTAAAAAAATCCCCCAAATACCATTTTAATAGCTGCGGCCCTTGCACGCAACATCCCAATCAAAGAGCTGGAGGGAGCTGTATGCCCTGATGTGCTGGCTGGTGCAGGATGGGGCAGGCGTGGGGTAGCACTGGACTTGACAGGCAGGAATAGTGGCAGCTGGGGGCAGGGAGGTAGCGCTGGGAGAGGCCAATACAGCGGAGTGCTGGAGGTGGCAGGTATGGGAGCTCCCTGCACGTGGTAGGCTGGGACAGTGCTGGATATGATGGCTACAGGGTAACATCAGTTGTGGCAAGGCAGGCTAGCCCTGGATGTGGCAGGTAGGGATGGAGCTGGACATGGCAGGTCATAACACCGAATATGGCAGGCAGAGATTGCTCTGAACATGGCTGATCAGGACAGTCCTGGACGTGGTAGGTATGGAATTGCCCTGGACGTGGCAGCACTTGACATGGCCAGGGTGGGGTAGAAGCACAAAATTAGGCTAGAAGGGATCTTTGGAGGTATTTGTCTGGGCCTCTCCTCCCAGCAGGGCCAATGGGAAAGTCTGTCACTGTGTAGCCCTGCATCCAGCCCCATTCCTGCTCTGAAATCACCATGCTCCTCACCTAACCACGGGAGCTACCTTCCCAGCACATCCCAGCCAGCCCTTCTAGGGGTCAGGGAAGAGAGTGGGGAGCCCACAATTCCTGCAGTCTTTGAGCACTGACAGCACAGGATCTCTGGGAGCTTGTGCTCTCCCTGGGGTGGTTTAGGGACCCCCAGTGTAGCTCTGGCTCTGGAGGGTGTGGAGAAAAGACCACCTGCCCATCGGCAGCACAGCAAAGAAGAATCTCTGCAGAAGACCCCTTTCTCCGTTTGGTGGGACATTTTGGTGAGCTTAGCTGAGCTCCTGCAGCAGATTGAGAAAGCTGGTGGCTTTGCGGAGCACTAAATACTGCCAGGCCAATGCTCTTTCCAAGGGAATTTGTAGTCCTGCCTATGCTTCTCACAAGCCAGCAGGCAGAGGTGGGTTTTGGTAAAAATTAGCAGTGGGATTAAAAGTCCCCTACTGAGCTGATTTAGTGTTGGGATAAGCTAACCAAAGCCCAGACAGAGCTGGGAGACAGCCATGATCTGAGGGGGGGGTTTGAGTATCATACACAGAACTGGGAATAGTTATTTTTAGGACATCTTTCAGTTTGGAGAATAACCAAGTAAGTAAAATGGTTCAATATGGTTCCAATATTTAAAAAAAAAGAGGCTGAAAATTGCTGGGTTTAAGTAGAATATCTAGGAAGAGCATCTGAGACAATATTTATGGAGTGCCGCCAAAAGGAGCCAAACCACAGGAAAGGCAGCTTTGCAAAGAGGTTATCGGACAGTCCCAGCACCTCTGTGAAGGAAGGCAGTACTCGTTTACTTAATAGTTTGGCACTGGCTGACCTTGTTGGAGATCTCTCCTCCTCTCCTGGGACAGCCCATTTTGCAGGTTTGGAGCTGAGCTGGGCTGGCAGCTCCCTTTTGAGGGCAGGCGGGGTGGGGTGGGGGTGTTGTTGCTTGTCTCCCTCCTAAATCAGGAATGAAAAAGTAAAGAAACGAGTGGGAAAAAATAAGAAAGGGCTAAAAAGCCAAGAATGAACTGGAATAATCATTGCAGAATAAAACACAACTGAGGCAAACAAGAGGCAAAGAATGAAACGGATGCCCTTCCCCTCCTCCTGTAAGTGTTTGGACTGTAAGATCTTCCACCAGATCCTGTTTACTGTATGCCTGATGTAGCTGAAAACATTTTGCTTTGCACTGAGCCAGTGCAGTACCAGGACATGTGTCCGCTGGCCCCCACAGCTCTTTGACACAGTTCAGTAGTTTAAAGGCTTTGTGGGGGAGAGTTTATTCTGGGACTAATTACATTAAAGATCTTTCAAACTGGTACCTAGGTTGCAGACTTGAGGGCTCCAAAGATAAAAACATCCCTTAAAAAAGAATTCCCCCCCTATCTCCATAGTGTCTGGAAGGTAGAGTCAGTTTGAGATGCCAAGACCTGAATGTGCAGATCATGCAGCATTGCACCAGCGTATGTCCCCTTTGTACACCTCCTCCCCGCCTTGGCATTTGCACATCCAGGAGAACCCTGCACCGCTGCAAACAGACAAAGCCTAATTCTGCTCCGTGGCAGCTGCAGAAGTCTTGAAGCAACTTGTGGAGCATCTCTGCAGCCGAAGTGTTCGAACAAACAGGGTGAGGCCAGCACCTTGGAAAACATGTCTTCTGTTCCTCTGGTCTTGCCCCTGTCCACGGAGACTGTGTAGCTCTTTCATCCAGAGAAGCATATGTTCTTCTGGTGCAAGGCTGGTCCCTCCCCAAATGACTCCATCTTCTGCCCTAAGAGAGGAAGCATCTCAAAGAAGAAAACGTCTGAGGTCACTTGCATGAAACCCAAAACATCGGACCATCCTGAGGCATTCTCCGTGCTATGGAAATGGGGCTTATGATTCCAGCCTTCCCTCACTGTCAGGAGTTTCCCATCGGCTCGGAGAGTCCTGCCCAAAGAGCAGATCGGTGTTTTGTGCATGGCTCTGCTGAGCTCAGCTGAGAGAAGTGAAGGAGCAAGTGAGGACACTATGAGGGTGCTGGGTTCAAATTCTTGTGCCAAGCTTTGATAAAGAAATTTTTGAACAAGAGATGTCCTCTGCTCAGCTCTATGGCACAATGCTGGAGACAGACACCAGCATCTCTGGCTTATGCTTTGACTGAGGTTAGTTGTGTTCAGAAAGATTCTTCTCCATTATTGCCTTCAAGGTTTCCTGGAGAGACCCTGCCAGCTCATTGCTGAGCTAAGGCAAAGCTACATGGGATTTCTGGATCCTTACTTATTTCTGCAGTTCCCTCTGCACATCCTCTGAACAGCGTGGGAACCACACCAAGACAGACCATTCAGTGTGGGCTCTGTCCATGCAGATACACAAACACATGCCCTTTTACACTGCATGCCCCCCCCCCCCCACTTATTTGTCCAAGGAGCAAACTGTGCTGTCCAGATATTTTCTCGAGAGGTTTGCAGAACCCATCATGGCAGGAGGAGAAATGTCTTCTACTGCCACGTGATTGACCTTGTATTGCACCATTGCAAAATATTTTCATGTGACACTAGTTCCCCATCGTGCCACGTCTCTTACCTTACCTACCAGCCATCTTTATCTTTTTTGCAAACATTATTATCTGGAGCATAAAAGAGTTTTGGAACAGCATAGGGTCAAAACCCAACCCCAAGTAGTCCTCTTGGCAATTGCTGTTGGGGTGATGATGACTTTTCTTTACAGTTGCTTTCTGAAACACCTGGAAGAAAATGATAATCTATTTAAAACACTCTAAGAAGATTTTATACACTTCTAATCTGTAGTAGAGAACTAGGTCAAAACCCTTGCAGAAACCAAAGGACATCATTACCTCAGCACAGTTATCTACACCTGCTAAACTTTGTCCTCAAGTTGATTGTAGGCATGCCATCTTCCAGAGTGCCAAGTGGATTGGTGCTAGAGCTGCCACTCAGGTGCTTCGCTGGATGCGCTGCCTTCCCTGTTCCTGCCCCCCGTGCGTACTGCAGCCATACAGCATATTTGTCTGCATCCCAAAGCCCACCATGCCAGTGCATGTCCTTCCTCCTTTCCAAATCAGATTTCTTGTCTTCCCACCTTGAGGAAGACTCGCTCAGCAGGAGATGTTTGTGCCCAGGGGATTCCTTGTCAGGAGACACCTGTTTGCTTTCAAAATGTTCCTGCTCCCAGCCCTCAGCTGTAGGAACACGTCTCCTTGGATCAGGTTGCCCTGGGCCACAGCAGCCCAAAAGTAGTGACTGCAGGGCCAGGTGTTTCCTTAGAGAAATGTTTTCTTGTGGATTGGCACACACTGGGGCCAGTCCGTTCTCATACTGCAAACAGATATTTGCTGAGCAAATAAAAATAAATGCCAAAATAAATGAGAGGAGCCTGAGGGTGTTGGGACTCTCATGGAACAGGGCCAAGGAAAAGCTGTTTATGTTGTGGGTCTCCAATGGAGTCCAGTGCAATTACAGCCCTGGTCGGGCTCACACATGCTGTCCACTAGAGCTTGGGTCTTCATGTTCTGGTGAAGTTAGTTGGCAGAAGTAATTGGTTCCTGTGTCAGAACATAGTGGGATTTCACAAAATGGCTTTTATGGCCAGGTAAGAGAGGATGCGGTGTTAGGTCTGGGAGCAGGAATCTCCCAGATGCCTGCAAAAGGCAAATATCTCCAAGCTACCTCCTCCCCACCACCAGCTCAGCACTTGCTAGACTGCGTCTAGAATACTGCACCCAGTTTTGGAGCCCCAATACAAGAAAAGTGATGATAAACCGGACCAAGCCCAGTGGAGGGCTGCCAAGATGGTCAAAGCCTGGAGCACATGCTCTATGAGGAGAGGCCAAGGAATGGGGCTTGTTCAGCCTGGAGAAGGGAAGGATTCAGGAAACATGGAAGTCTTCCAGTATCTATGAGAAGGTTATTGAGAAGTGGAGCCAGGCTCATTACAGCACTGCAGGTGGGAGGATGAAATATGAGGCATAAGTTGAAAGTGATTCCAACTGGATATAGGGGACAACTTTTTCCCCATGAGGACAGTCAAGCATTGTTCACTGTGACTGCATAGATTCATTCTCATGAAGAAAATAAAGTTAGTGGCTGCCTGTACTCTGAACACTCAAATCATGTGGCAGTAGGAAAATTTGGGTTGGAAGGAATCTCTGCAGGCTTCTACTGCAAACTCCTTCTCAGAGCAGGGCTAACTTCAAAGGCAGCTTGGTTTCTCAGGGCAGCTGAGAGAACTACCAGTGTTTGGGATCTCTCATGATCTGCCTTGGGCAGTGTTTGGCCGCACTGTTTTTCTGCATTTTGTGTGTTTACTGAAGTGTTGTTTATCCCAGCATGTGGGATCTGAGTGCATTCCCCGCAACACCAGCATGTCACAGGACAGTGACATGTGAGCAGGATATCTGTGGGTCTTTTCTTGTAAGGAGCCAAACTCTGTTCGGGAGACAGCTTTACTTGGAAAGGGGCTTTGGAAAAAAAATGAGCTGTCCAGATTGCAAGTGCCAAGAGTGGCAGTAATAATTTGTAAGGAAGGTGTTTGTATCTACTAATGCTAAATTTGCACCTTGTGATACTTGATTTGGTTGCATTTTTTTTGTTGTTATTTTAATCCTCTAATCCATCTAGGTCTTCCAATGAGATATTCAGTTTCTGTTCTCTGTTGCCAGTACCTCTTCACTTTGCATTACTAGCAAATTTCTGTTGCTTTCCTCCTGTTTTTTAGCAGAATGAAAACACTAAATATGACTGATCCCAACAAATCCTTGAGGGACTTCAAACTGGCAGTCCCTCTCCCAGGATAGCCCATTTTCTCCTCTTTAGCCAGTTCCTTCCCTGTTTTAAAACCCCCTTTTCTTCAGTTTAACTAAGAAGTTCCTATGGAGCAATTTATCAAGTGTGTTAATAAAGTCCAGACAGAGGAGATCTACTGCACGGCCTTTGTTCAGAAAACAATTTTTGATCAAAGACGATTATCAAGTTAGTCCAAGGTGAGTTCGTTCTGTGCCATTTTTATCCAATTATCTCTGTATCTTTGATAGTTTTTGCCATCCAGATTTCTTCCAAGCCCTGCATACCACTGAGGTCACATTTACTTGCCTTTCTTGCCCTTCTGACAATAAAAGCTCCACATTTACTCTCTCTATTCAGTTGGTTTTCTATTCCACCAACTAATGCTATTTATTATAGACTGTGGCTACTACGCTGTGCTTGAGCACAGAAAACTTATGGAAGTTTGCCTTCAGCTTCAAGGTGCTCACTCCATAAACTTGTTTTCATTATCCACCCTTCCTGTGTCCTCATTCTCCTTACTGAATTCTGGAGTATTTTGGAAGTATGTCTAAACTATCTTTAAACTCTGTACCATCTGCACTGCAGAAATGTAATCTGTTTTTGTCCTCTTTTTACGTATATGGCTAAAGAGCTTTCTAATTGAAATTCTAGGTCTAATTCAACCTGACTTAGGACAGTTCTGACTTTGTGCCTATAGCTCGAGACCTCCAAGAAATAGATGTTTTCTTTGATTCAAGTCTTTTTTATTCCTACTTGAAAACTGAACGCTTCAGTGAGGTTTTCCCTTTCTCCATTTCAAAAAAGCTGTTCCCCAGTGAAGCACTTGAATTTTAGCTTTTTGTTTAATTTAACCCACATCAAACTCAGGTTCACACAGCTCAAATTATGCTTTATCCTGGTCTGCCTCAGAAGATGGTCTGTTGGCTGTGTTCCCCCAACTCGCAATGCTTTCTCTCACCCTCACGTCCTTTGTGCTAGGCTCTGCTGTCTGGCTCAGCCCAGGGGAGCACAGCAGATGTAGGGGTGCATAAATCACTTTTCTGTGTGATATAGCTGGGTTCTGTTCAACAGCTTCAGGGAAGATTAGAAACAGGTTTAATCTGCCCCCAAAAGCAATTGGGATCCCAGTGGAGGGACTCGAGGCCCACTGGGATGCCCAAGATGACTTGGGACTCAGAGGAGGCAGGTGACTGCCCATCACACCCTAGCACCCAGTGCCACCATCAAATAAAACGTCATTGCCAGGAAGCGGCAAGGGCTCCTGTTGATAGCAGATGGCCGTTAAAAGGATGTCTTGGCACAGATGCTGCCCTCCCACCTGAGCCGAGAGAGGAGTCGGATGGCCCCAGAGGGAGCTGCTTAGACCATGGGGCTGAGAGCCCTCAGGGTGATTGGAGATGAGGCCTGGGCAGCTCTTTGGGGCATCTCCCTTCATAGCTGCATCCCTTTGGGCCTGCCCATGCTCGGTTTGTCCCTCCCCTGTCATAAGTGTATTCTAGTTTCATTTTAATCACTCCCAGCATCATTAAAAACCAGGCTGGGCTAGTCAAAAAGACAAGACCCTCCAGCACTGGGGGGACTTTGGGCCAGCACTCCAGATGCCCTAGCAGGGGCTCGGGAGCGTTGTGCCCACCTCAGGTGAGCGGCAGGGCTCTTGGGAGCCACATGAGCCCCCAGTTTTTAGGTTGTTCCTTTGCTGCAGCCACCCCAGCCGGGTTCAGGACTCATCTGCCAGTGAGCCTCCAAAATGATCTTCAAAATTCCCATCTGGAGGAATCTATGCTTCTGTGTCTGGGTACCAGATCACTGACCTGGGCCTGGAAATCCAGAGTTAAATAAATTTCCTCTCAAAGGAGCCCAGCCTGCCCGCCAGAGGCACAGGGAGAGGGCACTGCTCTTTCTTCCACTGCTTCATCCCTCTGGGGCTGCCCGCAGGAGGAAGGAGATGGGACATGGCCATCTCCTGAGAATATATGGATTCATGCAAGACTTACCCTAAGCAGACACTCATGGCAGGACAATCTCCATGCAAAGCATGTGTGTTTGCAGGGATGGCAGACAGAGCTAGGATCAGACACAGAAAGAGGAGCTCTATTTTGGAAAGGGTGCCCTGGCTCATGTTTGACATAAATGTATAGTTATGTATACAGGCACATGCTTGTTTTGTGCAAAGCTTTCTTGCTTCAGCCCAAGGGAGGATGGAAACTGCCTTCACCTCTCCAGCAGCCTATAATTAGCCTACATACCGAGAATGGAGGAGACGGGGGTTCATGTTTCTCTGATATTAATTAATATGTGAAGAACTGAGTGGGAAAAGGCAGCATTTGTGTGTGCAAAAAGGAAGAAGCAGCATGTATACATGCATCCAGACCTATATACAAGGTGTCTAGCTGAACACAAGCACGGGATGGCTAGACTAGAGCTGGACAAATATCCCTCTGCAGCGGAGGCCAATCTATCTCAGGCTGTGCTGTAGGGCAGGACAAGGGTCTGCAATGGGAACTGGGGACTTTCTACCTAGGAGATTCCCTCCCAAATTCTGATAAGAAGTCTGACTAATGCCCTGAAGCAGGTGGGTTTCTAACCCTTCCAAAACTCATGGTATTCTATATTTGGTCAGCTAATTCTGGCTGTTTTTATTGTATGTGTAACATCAAGTTCTGCTGAACCTGGAGATCTTGGCCTTTATGTCACACTGTGCCTGGCAGGCCCACGGTTTAACTCTGCAGTGAATGCGGAGTTATTTATTTCCAGCACCTGAGATTTTGTTTTTTCCCAGTTTCTTGGAATGCAGCTGTGAGATTAGCTTCACTTTTGGCTATTAAACTAAGAAAAATCAGAGCTTAAATAAGAACTTCCTAGTTCCACTGAAAAAAAACCCCACTCTACAGTGCTTTGTGTCACATGAAACATTTCATTTTCTATTACAGCTTGGAGGAAACCTTTCAAGTGTTTGAGGGAAAGCTGAAGAACTGGAAGACTTCCATCTGTTTATGAAGAGGATTCAACCCTTTTGAAAACCAGCCTGGTCATTCAGATGCTCAGCTATGAGGCAGGGAGTTCAGCAGGAACTTGCATGCAAACCCGCTCACAGCAAGGCACCGATGTGGTATCTCTTCCTTTAGGATTTTTTCACCCAGGTGATCTCTCCTTGATCTGTCCAGCTTTCATCTTTCACTGCTCGACTTTAGGTGCCTGCACCCACTGGGTTAGTGTGGTCAATGGTACCTGGCAGCCAGTGTGAGGAAACCTGCAGAGAGCAACAGGGATGGTGGCAAGTCTAGAAAAACACAACTGACAGTAAGCCTGAAAATGTCCTTGTTGCTTGGTCTGGAGCAGAAGACATTCAGAGAAGATCTGGCTGTGGTCTTTGGGGGGGCATAAAAGGCTGATTTAAAGAAGAAAGGAACAAAGTGTTCTCATGCAGTCCAGATGGCATAAGATCAAGCAGGCTCAAATTATAGCAAAGATACAAGTTAGATCTTAGGAAGGACTAATGAGGGCAATGAGTTGTTGGTGTGGACTGTCTGGGCAGAGCGTGCCGTTCCCTGTTCGTGCTGTGGTTGCAGACAGGACAGACCGGACAGGCATTTGCAGATCCAGTAGTGGTGCAGCCAACCTACCCTGGGGACAGAGGGATGCACGGATTGACCTCTCAAAGTCCTCGCAGATAGATTTTCCATGACTTGACCTTCATCCCAGCCAGAATTGCTCCATTTGAATTTGTAAGCGGTTTGGGAGTGAATGAAACTGGATTCGTCAGTGTATGATGTGTTTGCCAGAGGCACGTGGTTTAAACGGTCTTTGTGGCCAGCCTCTGCTCCCAGGCCAGCAGTCTTTCCTTGTGGAGCCAAGGCCCCAGGATGTGCCTGTTAATGGTAGGACTGTTTCTGCATCAACCCTCATTTTTCCATTGCCTTGGGCAAGCCTTTCTGCCCAGGACTGTGCATTTAACTCTGTCATTTACCCCCAGTTTCCAGGTTTTTGCTAACTCTGTCATTATTTCTCCAGCAAGTTGCCATATATGCTTGGTTCCCCTGGCACAGAAGACCGCAACTCAAGGGCTTTTTGAAGCTCTCTCTGCATGTGTGCGCTTGCATGCACCCAAAGGTTAGGGTATGAGGATGGGGCCTGAAGGTGGGGGTCTGCCCCAGCTCTTAGGGGACTCTCTGCCCTGTATTACCTGCAGGTGGGCCCTTTTCTTGCACCCCCAGGAAGAAAGCTCCTTCTCAAAAATGGCAGCTGGTCACAGGAACCCTGACCGGGTCACTGCAGACTGGCAGTGGGTGTTACAGCCCTGGGCTCCCTACACGCATTTCCAGAGCACCCTAGGAACCAGGCACCGTGGAGCACCTGGACATTTTGGATACCCACTTGTCATTCTTCCCTTTGGCCCCCACGCTGTTCCCCCATCCACACTCAGCTTTTTCCTTCTGTTCATTGCAAATGTAGTATTATCCCACATCTCCCCTGAGTTTTACTATATTGCCTCAGGCTGCCATGCAGCTTAATGCCTGCTCACAGATACTTGTTATATTAGTTGTCTATACATCCTGGGCCCTAGCTCAGCTCAGATTTGATGCCAGGTAACCCCTTCTCATTACGTTTGTTGAGCTATGGTCAGATATAAGCACAAAGTAGGGAGGAGATTTGGGACAGGCATCCTTGGGGGAGAGGGGATAGCCTCGGCGTGTGTGCTGTAGTGAGTGTGGGTATCAGGGAGTACCTGCCTCTGCAGCGTGCATGTACACATGGTTGTGGAAGAGTGGCTTGATCCCTTCCTGCTCCGTGCTGTGAAATGCATCCCTTTTTTTAATAAACTCCTTGAAGTCATCTCCAGATTTTGCAGCTCATGCCCTTGCCTTTCCCTCCTTTAAATCTTATTTGGAAGCTTTTAACTGATACATTAGACCAATAAAGCCCAACAATTGGAGAGAAACCCAATCCTACCCCCACCCGACCCCCCTTCTCCATTGAGATCAAACGGGTTTTAATCGGAATAGAATTTCCTTTGACAAAATGAGTAAAATCTGTCGCTCGCATCCGCCCAGCCAGCCGCTCCTCAGCCCTGGGCTGTATATCTGCGCTTGGCACAAGACCCAAAAATCTCTCCTTTGTGCAAGGCTGCACTCGCTGTGCTGTACCCTGGGCCTTCACCCTGGTCCTGCTGCCAGCCCCAACCTGATAACCCATCGTTCCTTGTAGCTATGGTCACCCCCAAAAGGCAGCGGGGTCTCCCCCTGAACTGTGTTACAAGAAGTCCCCTGCAGAGATACAGAGGGTGTGAGCAAGAGCCTCGGCTGCTCCAGCATCCAGACTGCCCCTCCTGCAGAGCCTGGCATCATCTCAGGGTGCTCTGGGCTGCATCACGTCCTCCGAGATGGGGATGTGCTGAAGGGCCATGGACAATTCAGACATCTGCTATCGCTACAGCCCGATACCCCATGGCTAGTTAGCAAAGTCCCCTGCAAATGAAAGCTCCTGCCATGGCGCTCAGGAAATGGGCCTCAAACCCGACTCCAAAGCACCAGCAACTCGTTCCAGCCGCGGAGGGGATAGTTTCCTTTCATCTTCAGCCAGGAGTTTAACCGGCCTTTCGTCTCTCCCCAGACAGGGCTTTGAAGCCTTGCAGGGCCCTCCCACATGTGCTGCTGGGGCTGGGAGTGGTGTCTGCTCTGGGACCAGGAGGGAGGAGAGGATGGAAAGCAGCATGGGAGAAAATTATTCTTTCCTCCAAGAGATGAGCAGAGGTGCCCAAATGGGCAGTGTAAGACCTTGGGGCAATGCTTGGAGAGGCTGCTGCAATTCTTCTTCATCCTGCACAGTCACAAAGAGCAGGCTGCTTTGGAGGCTGGGCCTGTACCCAGAAAGAAGGTGCAGGCAGGCAGCGAGATATTGCCCCATGAGGACAGCCAGGGACTGGATCACTGTGGGACATACAATCCCACTTCCTCAGAAACCACTACCTCTGAGTAAAGGCCTGAAGATGATCCCTCCTCTGTGCAAAGTCAGACCAGGGCAGAGAGACCATCCCAGTGCTGTAGGCACTTCAGTGGGTCTGGATGTTGGCAGACTGGCCCAGGAAACGCCACAGAGCCCGAGAGTGCAGCATCGCTTTGGTGAATCCTTGAGGCACCAGAGGAACATCTACAAGCACAGCATGAAAGCCAACCACAGTGCTCAGGGACTGTGATCCTGGCTCACTGTTTAATCTCTCTGTCTCCACCGTGCTGATACGCCCTGGAGCCTCTGTTAAGGACACTGTGAGGTCAGGTGTTGGCATGGAGGTTTTCTCAGAGTGGTCCCTGAGGTCTCCCCTCAAAGGCACATGTCTTCTGGCTTCCTGCTATGTTTTGGATTCCAGCTGCTTCCCCAACTGCAAGTGCCACTGTCTTACATGACATTTCAGCCATGAGAAAGCAGCCAGTTGCCCTGTTTCAGCAGCTGGTGGGCCACTTCCCTTCCCTGAAGCATCTCACATCTCACTCAGACAGTCCAAACCTTCTAGTTCTCAGAAAACCAGAACTCCATGCAGGAGCAGGAGAACAGCAGAACTCAAATTGCCACCATGATCTGATGGTAACAGAACACCTCCATGAAGTGGGCACTCTGGAGTGGTGCAAGAGATCTGCCCTGCATGGCAGAGAAAACTCCCTGCCTGGTAAGGATTGCTTTTTAATCACAAACCAAGGCCAGCTTGACCCTAAATGTGAGAAGGACACGTCCAAGTCTCTTTGGACTGTGGTACCATCCTGCAGTGTCTAGCACACAGTATCCACAGCCAGGCTTCAATGGTTCAGTAGAGCCAGAAATCGATATATTTTGAGGGAAAATATTGGCCTTTCTGATCCTTGCAGGAGCTAGCAACCTGAAGCCAGGATGTAATGGTAGTTCTCGTCAATATAGCACTGCAAATGTGAATGGCTCATTGTGCTGAAGTGTTTTGAATTTCCATCTTTCCCAGTGATTTATCCACTGCTGGATGGAAAGAACTGGAGCAGGCTGCTGAACACCTGGATCTTTGTCTGGTTGCCCCAGGCCTGCCAAAAGGCCCTGGCAAGTCTGTGCCTCCTTCTCCTCATCTGTGAAATGAGGCTAATGACACCAGCACTCTGGAAAGTGCTGTGAGATGCATAGAGGAGACCATGGAAGACCCTCATGTCATTTATGATAACTGATCAGGTGCCTTTCACCGAGCAGGTATCAGGACATTTGACAAGTGCGATGCTTCCCCTCCCTCTGCACCAGCAGTCTCCTGGATGCAGCCCATGGTGGTGAACCAAAGCCAGCACATGACTGACGTGAAGGATGTATGTGTGGCTCTCTGGAGTCTTTGGATTTGTCCATGTTCTTCATGGCCATGTTGAGGCCATTCCTCCAGCTGCCCATACTTTGTGATGCTGGATCTCCTGAAGGAGTTGGGACTGACCCCAGCCAGGACTGCGGTCCTTCCTGGACCTTGCTCCTCCAACTAGATAGACCATGAGTCCACACTCCTGCATGCTCCTGATGCCTCTCAGCACTGCCCTGGCCTTGCCTGCATTGCCATCACCAGCAGTGTCCCTTGCGCGGCTCATGGTGGTAGAGCAATGAGCACACGGCCCCCTCAGAGCCAGCGTGCCTTGTCCCCATGGTGGTAGCTAGAGGGTCCTGTTTGTGACAGCATTGCTCCTATTGCAGCCTGAGCCATGTGTCTCCTGCCTGGGGTTCAGCTCCAGTGACCATCTGCTTTTGAGAGAGAAGTAGCAGTGACCACGCATCTGGCACTGCAGTGACAGGAGGTCTGGTGATGACTGGCGACTGCAGGCTGCCATCAGCGTGTCCCTTCCAGGGGACATAGCCTCCCCAGGAGCAGCATCTGCACCAGCCCCACGGCCCAGGCTGCGATGGGGATGGAGCCACATGTGACAGCAGGGATGTGCATCCGTAAGGGTCTTGGGTAGCACCCTATCCCTGAGGTGCCCCTGTCTTCTCTCTGAAGCAGTGTCCAAGCAGATGGCCTCCATCTCGATGCAGCTGATGAGGGATTACAGAGCATGGCACATCCATTTTTGGTGAGGTGCTGGGCTGCTGAGACCAGCTCTTCAGCACAGGAAGCTCTGGTATTTTGGGGACTGCAGCTCTGTACTGCGGTTAGCAAGTCTTCTGTTGGTTTTGAACTTCTGGAAAGTCTCTTTCCCAGGCAGGTGAAAAGGATTTCTTTCTAGAGTTCTTCAGGATGGAGACAAAGAGATGTTATCCCCTGCTTTAAGTGGTTTTTGGAGGATCTTCAGACTTGGGGGCCCTGCTTTTTGCCAAGGACCATGCTGTGAGGAAAGCAAAGCTGCTTTGTATAGGTTGCAGTGTTGGAGTTCAGTTCTCGCTGGCAGCAAAGTGTCAGTGATGTGGGGAAGGGTGGGGGGAACAACCCCCCACGTCCTTCCCCAGTGTACCCCCTCCTCCAAACAAGTCCTTTCTCCCCTAGCACCCTTCTCGTCCTCTGAGACAGGCCAGGGAAAAGGGTGATGGTGATGAAGGATGATGTTACTCTGTCTAGAGTCTGGGGACAAGAGAGAGCTCGTCCTGTCCTGTCCCATCCCACCCAAGAGTGTGCGAAGATGGTGTTCACAACTGTGCTCTAAATGGTCTGCCAAGTATGGGCCATCTGGGAGCAATGGAAAGCCACCAGGCCATAAATGTGAGCTACTAATTTGCTCCAAGATGCTGGTGGTGTGCACAAGTGAGGGCTCTCACGCAGAGCTGTGGGGGGAGGACCCAGCTGTGTGTGGGCAGGGGCTGCGTGGGGTTGGCTGAGGTGCACAAGTGCTCATAACCCGGGCAGTTTCAGTGCAACCAGTGGGTGCATAGGGTTGATACGGCTGTAGTGTCTGAAAATACTGTAAAGCCTTCAGTGGACAAACTGTACAGCAGGCCACCCCTCTGCTGAGTACTCGCCAGCAGAACAGCATAGACATGGCTGGTTTAACCAGCATGACCTGGATGGTCATGCAGCATTATCACAACACCATATCTTGACATTTCAAATAATTCTGTGAAGGGGAGGGAAGAGGCTGAGGTCACGCTGGCTTTTCTGAGACCCCTTTTTCCTCTCTCTCTCTTGAATGGGCATGACTCCAGTTTGGCCCATGGCTGGAAGGGAGGAGATGCAGAAAACTGCGTCAGCTTCGAATACTCCCAGAGTTGCTCATATAAAAATAACTTGGCATTCTTGGGAATGTACATCATCTGTATCATCTGTCTGTCCGTCTGCTCTGTACTTTTGCAGCCTTATCGTGCTAGGAGGCTTTGTGTCATTCAGAAAATATCCCAAGGAAAGCTGTTCTGAAATGTGTGGGATTGCTGGTGTCTTCCTTTTTGGCTTCCTTGGGTGGGTTTGGCCCAGCTTGGATTGCTCTCCAGAAGAAAGAAACAGATCTCCCTGTTGTTTTCACTCCCTCCCAGATCCTGAATGTTAATCTCCCACTCACTTGGGAGCCGTATTCTGGTAGATTTGCTGTGAACAGGAAAACAAGAAACCAAGATAGTTTGGTCTCCACTTATCAGTAATAATAAATGAAATGTCTCTTATGTGGCAGATGGGCCATAGACAGGGACACCTCTGGGGCAGCTCCAACTTCTGTCCTTCTAGCACTTTATCGCATAAATTCTTCCAGAAATGGTTTCTCTCACAGATTAAACAAAACCTACTGTAAATGTTTGCTCTGTTGCTAACAGCAGTTTTGAAATTCTCTTTTCCACAAATACTTGAAGTGATGTTAAAGGATCACATGGCTTTCTGCACAGGGGCAGAGAGAGGTCAAGATGGCTCTCACTCACTGCATCCTCTCAAGTACTGTGCACACACAAAGGTAACTGCACGCACAAAACATGCATTTGCCTCAACCAAATTCTTTTTAAAGTAGGAGACCAGATTCAGTGCACTAGGGGAGAAAAGAGAGTCAGCTTAGCTGTTTTTTTACATTTTGTTTGGATTTCAGGATAGTTCTTAGACTAACAGAGGGGATGGACACCTTGCTAGCTAGATGACAGCGTGCATGGCCACGAACGTGATAACTAGAGGGAAAAAGTTGACAGAGAAGGATGGAGGAGCAGAAAGCTGGGTAGGTATAGAGATGGAATTACAGCTGCAAGAATTGTCCAGAAGTAGAATTCTGGAAGATCTGAGCCTGAAGTAGAAGGACCGTCCAAGGGTGATCCACGAAAGGAGAGATCCTAAGGGTCAGGAAAAGGAAGAAATGGTCTAGTATGGAGCCCAGGGTTGTCCATCTTGTATGAACAAGGTAGTCTGTAAAAATAAGAGTTACTATTTTCTCTTGTGAGTTTCCACACTTTGGAAACTCCACATTTATGGAATTCATATCTGCAAGAGGAGGCTTTGGTCCCATCTTCTAGGAGGAAAGCAGGCCTGGAGTAGGGGGACTATGCAGTATTTATGCATTCAGGTAGGACTAAGCCATGAAACTCCCTAAAAGCAAAAGAAGACCCTGTGTCTTCCCCTTCCAGCAGACCAGACTGGAAATGTTTGCTGTGCAGGGTCTCCCGGCTGGAAGTGACTCACTGCAGGAGTAGCTGAGCTGTCGCACACAGTGATAGAAGGAGGTTTCCGACTAATCCAGCCATAGCTGTCAAGATCCTTGCTCCTCCTGACAGTGAGTCACTGACCTCTCTCATCCATGGGTTCCTGGTTCAAGCACAGGTCCAGCTGGATACTGGAGAGCACGGGGATGAAATGGAGAGCTCCTGTTCAAACCCTTGCTTGCAATGTGCCCACAGCATGTCTTGTTACCTCACATGGGACATAGCATCAGACAGATCTGTGATATCACAGCTCCCCATTAATCATCCAAATCTGTAAGGCACAAGTCTCTGTATCTCCAGCTGGAGGAAGCCAGAGGAAAGTTGTCATCAGCCACCACACGGTCCCTGTTGCTGTTGAAATGCAAGCAGTTGGCTCCTGCAGTGCAGGGCCAAGCGTGTGGCGGTAGCAAGGCAGAGGGCAGAGGTGTGTTTGCTCTGTGCTGGGGCACAGAGCTGCACATCTGGAGCCAGTGCTGGCTCCAGCAGCTGGGCCTGCAGAGCAGAGGAGCTGTGATAAGCAGACAGGGATGGGCACCTCGTACAGTGCTTCTCTACCTGGCTTTTAAACCCAGGGCAAGAAATTAAAGGCAGGAATGAAAGAAGTGATGGAAGAGGCTTTCATACAGAGCTGAAAAGTGTTAACTGTTTCCCTCCGTCTAGACACAAAGAGTGGGGTTTTGTTATCAGCCTGGCTGAGGCCAGATTTTGCAAGTTTGGGCATCTAAAACTTTATATTCAGTACAGACTGCCATGTATGGTAGCAACCAGTGCCTGGGCCTGGAAATAAAGGGGATTTGCTTGCTTCAGCAGACGTTATCCTTGAATCATTTTCCACCCATGTCACAGCTCATGGGCTCTGATACAATCACTGGAGAAAAAACAGCATCCCCACCGATCAGTGCTGCCTGGGATATACCTGGAGAGGCTGCTTACTCCAGGATCCAGCTGCCTTGAATATACGGCTCTGATGGCTGAGTCTCCGTAAGAATCTGGTTTGCTCCAGAGGTGCAGGACAACAGCTACTGTAACCACAACGACCTGAATGCTACAGAGATGACGGAGCCAAACCCTTTCCAGTAGTGTCAGATGATACAGCAAGGGACAAACAAAACACCTCATGTCTGAGCAGATGAGCAGGTCCAAGAAATGTTTGCTGAAGGGATGAAGTTTCTAGACTAGTGGTCAGTTTACTCAACAAGGAGGGGCAGGTTTGCTGCTCAGAAGAGTCCCTGTGGCATAGGACTCTTGCTCCCTTCTCCCAAAGTATTTCTTTGCCTGCAAAGACTGTATTTGTCCTCTTCGTATCATAGCACAGTGGGAATGCATGTTTAGTTATCTACTGATCACAGCACGCATGTCCCTCACCGGCCTGATCATCTGTGGTGTCCTCTCAGAGTGGCACCATGTCTGCAAAGCATTGCATGTGGTTTGTAAAGCAGCTGGATCCTTTGGAGGAGAAACCTGGAGTAAATAGGAAGAGCAAGGGCTTGTGATGAGCTTTCACCACTAGCAGGGAAGCACTTCTGTGCTCTATTCCTCAGCAGACCCTAGGGCGTCAATTCACTTAGAGCTGCCTGGGACTGATGCAAATGCAAGGGCAGAGCAGGGTAATAATAAAAGACAGCACTTGGTCTCCCAGATAAGGCTACACAACCATCTTCATTAGTGATGGTGACCAGAGAAAGGCTCAGATCCTCGGCTGTGCCTTGGCGTGAGCCTGTTGCACACAGCTTCTTCCTGAGCCTTGGCTCGTGCAGTGGCAGGGCTGGGCTGGAGGCTGCTTCAGTGGGAATTATTCGGCTCGTGTAGAGAGTGGAGAGGCTCTTGGCAGCAGGACCCAGAACATGGCGTTTTGCTCCTTTGATGGCCAGATGGAAACAGATGAAAAAAAACCCAAAAAACAAAAAAACCCTTTCACATGTAAAATTCCAGGGAAGAAAATTAACTGGAACAAGATGGCCGTCAGTGCTCGTGCCCGCGCTCGGGGTGTTGGCTGGCATCTGTGTGCGGTGCGCGGGGTGATCCGATGCCTCTGGGATGCATGGCTCAGTCCTGGTGCTGCATTGGGCCGGACTCAGCTTGGCCATCCCACCCCATGGCTCTGCTCCTGGGAACAGAGAAGAGACACAGCCGCCCCGGGTTCCCTGCGAGGCAGAGAAGTGCCACGGCTCATGCAGAATATCACCAGCGATGTGAGGACCCTTGCAGACCAGGCACGGGCCAGACTCCATCCCTGACACCCTTATTTGCTTCTACCCCCCTCTTGGGGAGGGGTGGAGGAGGGGGTATTTGCGGGAACATCTTTTAGTTCTTAAAAAGTCCAGCAAGTTCCAAGAACATTATGTCACTTTGACAAGGAAATGAATTGCGAGGCCATCAATCAAAGCTGCAGGCTCGCAGATCAAAGGACCCTGGAGTGCTCGAGTTCCCTTTTACAGCCAGAGCCCTGCATGATCCCCCTCTTCCATATTCCCTGCAGTTGCCGGAGCAACAGCACGCTACAGTGGATGCTTCACATTTTTATTCGCACCACACATGTTTCCACTCTAACACTGCAATAACTAGAAAAACCTGTGAAACCAAAGCTGCTTCCCCAGCCTCCAGGGGCAGCGGCTATTCCTGGCTCCCTTTAATGTTCTCAATTTATTAGTGTTATCCTCCTTTTTTTCACACAGGATAAAATAGAGATTATTTTTGTCCTCTCTAACAAAGAAAAGGAACTTGCAGAAAACACAGCATAAAGGCTCAGCCTCTGATTTTGTGCCCAAAATTATTTGCAGGCATAATCAGGTCCTCTGCCATCAAAGCGATGCTATCAACAGCACCGGGCTCACACATGGAGTGTGTTATACTTGCAGAGCCCCAACTCTTCATGGTGACGAGTAGTTCTGCAACCCCATTTTACCAGTGTGCAAACTACATTTTAGCTGCGTGAAAACTAAAGGTAGGCTTGGGGGTGTCATATTTTCCACTTCTGCAGCCCAAGAGAGCACTCACACAGGCACCACGACTTATGTCCTATCCTCGCTCCATGCTGCTCATCAAGGGCAAGTCTTTGCATCTGTGGAGTCACTGAATGATGGAAGCTAGAAGGGACCTCTGGAGCGCCCTGGTCCAATCCTCCACTGAAATCAGAGCCAAATTTGAGCAGAGTACTTGGAATCTTCTCCAGTCAAGTTCTGACCATCTCCAAGGTTGGAAATTCACCACCTCCCCAGGCCACTGTTCCCATGTTCAACATCCTTCATTGTGAAGAATTCTTTCCTTATTCCTAGCTGAAATATCATTTGCTGCAGTTCATACCTGCTGCCTCTCAACCTTTTGTTGTGCATGTCTGAGCTCTGTCTTCTCTATACCTATAGATTAGATAGTCAAAGATGGCTCTTAGATCCCTGATTATCCATCTCCCTCAGGTTGAACAACCCAAATGTCTCAGTCTCTCCTCTTTGTACTTTTATATCAGGATGCAATGCTGGCTTATGCCACACAGCACAAGATTCATGGGGTCAAAACTCCCCAAAATGCAAGGATGCAGAGGTCTTCTGAAGTGTTTCCTCCACCTCACCTACTCCTGTGGTGATGGAGCATCAGCACCATACAGGACTTTCCTTCAGTGCACATTAACCTAAAGAGCCCATTTACCCTGTGAATGCTCTAATGTCCTCCCGTCACAGGGCAAGTCCATCTCATTGTGTCTGACAAGGCAGGAGCAGGTCCTTGTACAGCAGACTGTGATGAGGCCCTGTAGCTGGTGAGGTATATCCAAAACAGATAAATAAATGTTTGTTCCAATGCTCAGCTCTCTCCTGGGACACCAAGGGAAGCCTGGTCCCCTCAGGGGGGAACAGTGAACACAGACTGGAGTAGGACCACATTTGGGATCACCAGAGGTTTGGAGACCTGCTTACAGAGAAGACACTGAAAGGGTGTGTTTTGCAACCAAGTGGAAAGGGGACCATCCAGGACTGAATATTGGTGAGAAAGACAGTTACAGCTGAAGGAAGTGTTAGACTCAAAGACAGAAGTGGTCTCAGACTGATCAGGATATGCTTCCTGCCCATCAAAGGATGAGCTTCCAAGGGACACTTCAGTCCTTTACTAAAGAAAACTTCGTTCACAACTTGACTCTGCGCTCCTCTTTCCCAGAGCATGATTTCCCCTGGAGACCAGGGGAAAGATGGGCTTTACCAAGCTGTTCCTCTCAGCTCTGCTTCAATCTTCAGTCCAAACCCTACCTTGGCCCTTGTGTGTGAGATGAGCAAGGTGCTATGTCCTGTCTGGAGCCTTTCCTTGATGTTGCCAAAGTGGAGTCTTGTCGCTGTCTCTAAGCTGTTCCTCTCACTGTTACAAGCTCCTGCTCAATTTCCAGCACAAACTTCTCCGTCCTTCACTTCAGGCATCAGTCGTTGTCCATCCCTCTTTGGAGACTGGAAAGAGTTTCCCTCTTTAATTCCTGCAGCCTCTCTGAAGTTATTTATACGTCTCAGCCCTGTTTTTCTAGGTGATGGAGTCTCCCTTGGTCTCTGCACGTGTGCCTGACTTCGTAATTTCTTTGTTTTCTTTTTTAATGTTTCTTTTATCTCCCAAGTGCTGAGTAATTGACCCCACGCACTCTGGCTTCCTGTAACGCTCGCCTTCCCTGCAGGAGTCCTGCAAACTAACTTCCAGGCTCGGATCAGCTGTGGTCACTCCAGGGCCATGGACATTTCCCACCTAAAACAGAGCAGCTGCTCAAGCAAGAGGTATGTTTAAGTAGAGAGAGGGTGGAGGAGGGACCAGGCAGGGAGGTGGACAGAGGAACATTTGTGGATTCATAATCTTCTTCCATCTGGTGGCCTCCCACTGAATCAAGCAATCTAGGCTTCTTTCTGCACATTTTCAAGGTTTGAATTCTTCACTGATCCGTCAGAATGAGCACTATAAAACCCCCAGTTAGTTGGAAAAGCAAAGTTATTAAAACCAGTTTGGTGACTCGTGACCTCTTCATGAAACGTTTACATTGATATTCTTCCAAAAACACTCACTGAAAAAACAAACTGAAATGCTTAAAGGAAAAATGCTCTTGCCACAAAACATACAAATCTGGGTGAAAAAGACTTTTTTCAAGCAGTTTGGTGTGCTTAGATGCTCCTTCCCGCAGATCAAAGCTCGTTGTATTTATCCTTTTGCTCAAGGATATCGGCAACAATACTGAACTTCACTTCCCTCGTACATGATAATTTAGCAGTGAAATTAGATTAAACTTATTTTTAAAAAGGAAAAGAATAAAAACATTAATAAAAAAATAAAACCCAGGCACAAGCCCGTGCCTCAGCTGGTGTTAATTGGCAGCTCTCCAAAACACAGCAGAGCCGAGCCAGTTTTTTCAAGTGCAGGATCTGAGGACCCTGGATTCTGCCTAAATTCTGTCGTCCCTGGGGTATTTTTTTCTCGCCCTTTGTTTTCTCTTGCTTTCCCAGGCCCCTGTGATCTATTGTATTTCTGCATTATGAACATCTGATATTAGTCACTGTCTTGCCAACGTTCGCGTGTGGGTAACATTTTGAGCAGTAACACTGCTGGCAGTTTTTACTTCGATAGGGAGAAAGGAGCAAAGTCATCAGAATTCATCCTATCGAGTATCAATATCAGTTCATTTCTGATCATCCTTTTTTTCTTTAAGTAAAAATCATGCACTTTTCAAACTTTGGCTCTCTACTAACTGTCATCCACAGCTACTGCCATCCCTAAAAAGCTGGCATGAGTGCAGGAAAGATGAGGCTGAACCAAAATCCTCTCAAATCCAAATTTATCTCTCTGTCCACAGCTCAGGTCTCCCTGGGACAGGGCCTGGGGTGTCTCTTTGAGGCTGAAGTTCTGCTTGGGCTCACATCCAGTGCGAAGGTCGTTCAAGAGAAACCTATGGAAAAATGTGAAAACACACCTTTTTCTCCCCCTTAAAACAGAGAAAAGCATGTGTGTGGTGCATGCGTGCAGGGTAAAGAACATTGTGTGAACAGAGTGTGGGTGGGTGCAATTTCAAGAGGAGGAGTGCATACCTGAAAGGGGTTTGCTGCAGGCACCAGTAGACAAGGGGATGTGTATGTGGTCACTGAAGGTACAGATTCTTGGCTGGTCTATGGAGCATGTTTTGGAGAAATAACTTGTAGCTGATTTGCAGGCAATTGAGGTTTTCTTTTGGAAATGGCTGTAGTTTTCTTTACAAAATTGGGACAAATCACTTGCCCTTATGCAGCTTTTCCACCTACCTGCAAGAAAAAGAGAGTGCATTCTCCTACCCTTAATGCCAGCTGAATGCAAAGCCACCTCCCAGACTGCAGCTTTTAAACAAATGTGTCTAAGTTCAGGTAGGATCATGCCATCTTGCTGCAGGGTCTTTGAAACTTGGAGTATGTCACAGAATGTGCCAGTCTATCAGTGCTCCAGGCTGGGCTTGTGACAGACTGGTTGGACTGGGATTGGACTGAATCCAAGTGGCCCTGGAGGGCAGCTACACTAACTCTGCTTGTATGAGACTGGAGAAGGAGAGGAGGAGATTTTTCATGGGGGTACACTCTGGACAAGCCTGGCAAGAGGTTGTTATGCCTCTAAATTTCTCAGCCATTTATAGAACAGCTTCATGCCACTGTGTTGCAAAAGCTACGCCCTTCCTGAGCAAGCACTGCCTCCATTTGCAGGCTTCATTGCCAACCATGCACAGTGGAGTTTGCCTGCATCCTTCCCTGTCCAGCCTGGAGGACAGCCCTTTTCCCAGGATGACTGACTGTACCCTACTACACAATGTGCCAAGGCTGAGCAGGACTTGCTCCTTCCAGGAGCTGGGGACAGTGAGCAGAAGGCAAGTAGCTGGTCTCTGCAGTATCACGAATGCCGGAGAGCGGTGGCGATGCAGGAGTGAGGCCAGCAGTGGGAGCGTGGGAGCCAGGCCAGGAGATGCTGTAGGTGGGAGGGTGAGCTAGAACTGAGAGAAAATACCAAAGCTTGGAACGGCCTGGGGAGAAGACTCCCCTAGGGCTCTCGAGGTCAGGCCTTGAGTCTTGTAGCAGAGAGGCTGGTCTACACTGCAACCAAGGGAGCGATGGAGGAGGGCAGAGTGCAAGAGTTCAGCTGGGCTATGTTGGTTTTGGCTGAAGTCTGAACAGTAAAAGACAGTGTTAAAAGACAGATGAGGCCAGGACTGGCTGAGTGTGGAAATGGGGATATGGGCATCTTTAAGATAAGGCACCATGAAGATCTAGAGAAGGTCTCAGGAAGAGAAAGAGGCCAGCAACAGAGCCCACAAGGCACCAAAAGTCAAGACAGGAAGAAGAGACTGCCATAAAGGCTTTTAGTTCCCAAGAATTTCAGCAGAAAACCTGTAGTTTGTGCGTGCGCGCACGCGCGTGCATTCGTGCACAGAGGTTCAAGAGAATGTTACAAAACAACAGTATAGGTTATTCAACATAAAGATAATACTGACAAAATGAGAATATTTGTTATGTGTCACAAAGCAAACAAACAAAAAAAGGCCAGTCCCTTTTAAAGAACTTTCTCCTCCACCTTCTTATTCATGCTCAGCTGGATTTTCCACAACCCCGTTACTGCAAATTTGGAGGTAGCCAAGACAATCCCACTGAAGCACTGTGCAGGTGCATGAATGAATGGGAACTCTATAATACACTATATATTTATGTTAGTAAAATAAACTATGTAGGAAAACTTATTATATGTTACAAAAAAGAGCTCAGTAAAAACTATGTGTCAAAGAGATGGGCATATGTCAACTCACCAATTCATGTTTTTTTGATAATATTTCGACCATGAATTAGTGACACTGTTTTGGATGATATTGTTTCCTTAATACCCCTCTGTGTTTTGCTGCCATTGCATGACATTGTAAGACAGAACAAAGCAATACTTTCGCAAGGATTTTGAAGTTCTGCTTGGGATGGACCCTGATATCCCCAAGGAGAGTTGTGCCTGGACTACAATGTCCCTCCAAAGAGACTCAAAGTGAGAGCTACTGAGGACCAAGAGCAGGGAGCAATGCCAGGTGACTGTGAGGAGTACAGACAGCTTGGACTTGGTCAGGAGATGCTGGAGAAGAAACACTTTGTAGAGGCTGAGAGGGCTTAGGTAGGACTCAGGAAGGTTATAGGGTGTTCCCAAAGGCATAGGAGCTCTGCAGCAGTGGGTGGCTGGGTGTGGAAGGAGGATGGTGGGCAAGCCATGGTAGGGAAGAAGATTGTGTGCTTCAGGATGGCTGGGAAGGTCATGCTGGTGCTGAGCAAGATATCTGTTGGCAATCAACAGTTCCTGTCTCAGAAGGATGGATTTCGTAGGAGCAACAAGTGTGTATGACGGGAAGGCTGGAGGAGGATGAGAGAGTGGTGGAGCCAGGGAGATGGTGCTTTGACCTCCCTGGGTGGCCAAAGCATCCAGTCCACTGCTGATTGAAGATCTGTGAAATCTCTCTGGTTTAGACTCCAGTTTCATGCACTGATTCTACCAAAGTGATGACATACGGCTGAAAACAGCCTTTTGTGAAAGCTTCTCCAAACAGGTCCTTTCTGAATGGGCAGAAATGATGTTCACTAAGCAGCACTAAGAGAGGCAAAATGTTCCCAGACTTGGGAACAGTTAAATGTTCATGAGCACAGACTAAACCAGTCTCCCCTCTCCCAGGTAAGTTTTCTCACCACTGTAGTAGATGGCTATTCTCTATCTCATATAAGCAGGGTCCTGTGCAGAATGTCTTATGCCCTTGTAATTTGAACCTGACCCTCCCACCCTGGCCAAGAGGAAGGCAGTTATCCTTCTCCTGGGCTTTCTGCAGGGAGAAGGTAGACTGGGTTTCAGGCTATCTCAGGAGGGGTGTAAGAAAGTAAGACTGCTTATACCACTTGATTTTCTGTGGAAATCTGGGAGCGATACTGGTCAATGCTGCACAAGGTGGATTCAGCTGGGAACAGATGCAAGGAGGCTTCATGAACTTGGTTTATTTAGTTGAGGGAACCTCCGACTGTGAGAGAGCTGTCTGCTCTTGGATGGCATAGCAGGGAAGATGAAGAGGTTTTTGTTTAAAGGCAGTAATCTCAAAATGAAGGAGGCTGAACCGGCTGTGAGATCTAGCCAGGAGCAGAGTCTGAACCTATCACACCCTCCATATATCCAATAGCTGCAGAACAGCAATGGGCGAAGAGGCCAAACTACTTCTAAGAGGGTGCCTAGTGCCTTCTGAAAGGGATTTATGACCCAGTCCCTGCAAAAACATGGGACTGAATTCCGTGTCACAAATTCCCACACGTTTTGCCTTGCTGTTGCCTCATGGGCTCTACAGATCTTGCTTTTCTCTCTCCATGGTGGTCTCAACTCAGTCCATGACCCCACCAGGCTTCTCTGTGTTTGTGATCCACCAGTGACTGCAGAAGTCACGTTCTCTTCCTGTCTGTGTGCCTTAACCATTAGGCTTAGCATTTTCACATTGTCTTCTCCTCCTTCCTCTGTGAATATGAACAGAAACATTCACTGCTGCTGTGCCTGGCCCAAATAGGCACTGCTGTGCCTCTCACAACAGGCATTTCTGAGGTGTGAAGGACCTTGGCATTGCAGCAAGAGGCATTAGGTCCCTCTGCAGCATTCACATTAGGATATCAATGGGTGTTGGCATGCCCTGGTGTTCCTGGGGTCTGGGATGCTCAGACCAGGTGTT
This sequence comes from Dromaius novaehollandiae, assembly GCF_036370855.1. Lineage (NCBI taxonomy): Eukaryota > Metazoa > Chordata > Aves > Casuariiformes > Dromaiidae > Dromaius > Dromaius novaehollandiae. Next base: position 2,561,812 of record NC_088125.1, on the reverse strand, counting down.
TGAGGAGCTAAGATCCCAAACACAGGCACTGGCTGGCTCCAGGGGTCTTTCCTGTTTGGTGGAGCTGATTTGCAGCAGTTGTGAATCCCTCCCTGAAACTCATGATCTAAATTCTGCTTAAACCTCAGTCTGAATTTCGTTTTGGTTCCTTAGTCACCTAGTCCCTGATTTTCTAAGGTGATGAACTCCCACTGCCATTGGTACAGGGTGGCACCAGAATATTATTGGCATCTGAGCCTTGGCCTTGTAGTGCTAATACTGCAATCCCTAAAAAAATTGCAGCGAAACTGCCAGATGTCTGCAGTTGTCTGGGGACTTTACAATAAAGGGAGCTGCACAAACCTTCCGCATGGGTGAATACTCTGCTATGTAAAGGAAAGGGAACAGCCCTGTATTCATCAGAAGGGGTCTGTGCTCACAGAGGAGTCAGTCAGCCACATAACCTAGCCCTCCTGCAGCACCAGGGTGGTACATGCAGGCTTTTGCAAACCAGCGATTGTGCTATTGCTGGGACACTCCTCAAGGCATTTGCTCAACTCTTGAAGGCGTGTTTTGAAGGATACCGCAGGGTCCTGTCCCATATTAATATTTATGTCAGAGGAATATTATGGTGGCTGAGTGTCAGCTACATCTGTATGACAAGAGCTATAGCAGCATGTTGACTGCCAGAAATGTGGACAGAGAGCGAGTGATGGATGGATGACCAGATGGATGCACTGATGGATACAAACTCAAATTCATTCTGAATCATGCCATTTCTTAAGCATGGATGCATATCACTGCTTCTTCTTCCTTTGGATTCAGAGAATGCTCTCTCTTGCTCACTGAAACATCCATTGCTCCATGTTTCTACTTGAATCTGTCACAGATAAAAGGCTTCTGTTCCAAACTGGACAAATGAATATTTCTGGCTGGCTTTTGCAGGGTCAACTGGGCTTAAAAAAATAATAAAAAAGTCTTCCCTGAACTCCATGGCTGGTGCTCACATTAGCATTGGCAATGTCCCCTGACATCCGGGCAGCAGGCAGGAGCATCTGTGCCGGAGGGCTTGGGGAAGTTGGTGGAGGAGGGAGGGAGGAAATCTGGAACCCATAAGCTCCACTGATGTTTGCATTACCTTGCACTGCTGCATTGGTCTGTGCCTGGTCCGCCCCCGGCCCTCCTCACCCTATCAGCAAAAGCCATTCCCCAAAGTTATTCGAACGCCCTCCTCTCCGTAGCCCAAAGGAAAAACCAACCGAGCTCCTTGGAGCTTGGGAGGGCTCCGCAAGGCTTGAGAAGTTTGGAAAGGCTGAACCGTGGACGATCCAGGCTGCGTTTACTGAGCGGGCACTGTCTGCTCTTCAGGCCACCTTGCAGATGTGCTGTGGCCTTTGTATCTTGTGAGACCCAAGAGCCCTTCACCTGAAAGGTGGAAGAGGCTCCTGGGGTGTAGGTGACTGCTGCTGAGAAGATGAAAGAAGAAAGCATGTGCCCAGACTCCCCCGAAGGCAGCCTGGTCACCAGCGAGGAGGAAGGCGAGCGACTGCACAAGAAGTGCCTCCGCAAGCGCGGCCAGGTGGGAAAGCCAGCAGAGGACTGCAGTGCCCCGTCTCCTCAGGGCAAGCGGAGCAAGCGCAGCCCAGTCCCGCAGTCCTTTGAGGACGTGCACACGCAGCGAGTGATCGCCAATGTGCGGGAGAGACAGCGGACCCAATCGCTCAACGACGCCTTTGCGGAGCTGCGGAAGATCATCCCGACGCTGCCTTCCGACAAGCTGAGCAAGATCCAAACTCTCAAGTTGGCTGCTCGCTACATAGACTTCTTGTACCAGGTCCTGCAAAGCGATGAACTGGACCACAAGATCACCAGCTGCAACTACCTGGCCCACGAGAGGCTCAGCTACGCCTTCTCCGTCTGGAGGATGGAAGGGGCTTGGTCCATGTCAGCATCCCACTGAGCCAGGGTATGTATCGCCACCTCCCTGCTGACACCTCCGCCAAAGGCACCGTGTGCACGTCCCTCACTCCTGCATCCTCCACAGATCTCCCCAGCTGCCCTGGTAGTTTCTCCGGGGGAAATACACAGCAGCCACCCCCTCCTCATGCTCCACGTGCAAACGATTTGATTTAACAAACCCCAGACGCTGTCAAGGCCGGTGTTCAGACGAGGTAGCCGATTCCCAAGCTAGCCCACAGCCTTCATTACCAAACTGCTGCTGCAGTGGGTAGGAAGTTGCAGGGGGCCGAGCAGCAGAGCCCTAAAGCGACTGATCTCATTTAGCAGGGTCTGGTCTGGGGCAGGCTAGTGAAAGGTTTAAAACTAGGGTTTAAAGATCTGATTTATCCTCCCATGGTAACTCAGGAAGGTGTGTAAATCAGGATATACCTTCCTGAATGTGGTAGAGTTGCTGAGGTGTCAAAACCGCACAAGTGAGAACAGACCCAGTCCTGCAGCAATCGCCCGAGTGCTGCTGTTGCTCCCATCACGCGAAGAGCAAAGTCTTGTCCTCACAGCCCAGGTGAAACTCAGGAGCAATTCTCTGAAGTCTTTGATTTTCCCTGGGGACTCCAGCCCACCATGCTTTCTCCCATTCCTCTCTTAAAGTGCTGCGGATAAGAGAGGAGATGTAATCCCTTCAGATCCGTAGATATCCTACACTGCCGTAAATGCAGGGAATAAAATATTCAGAGAGGTTGCTGGGGCAGTGAGTTTTGCCTGCGTATTTCACTGTAGCCGGTTGTTTAATGTACTCAGCCCCATGCAACAATTATCTGAGCGTCCTTGCAGTCGCTGGAAAAGCTGCTGAGAGGAGAGAAGAATATTACTATTTTCAGCGTTTTACATATCGGTGCCTGGGGGCTGGGAAAAAAGGGGTGCCCTGAGGAGAAAATACAAGATGGCGAGAGCAGGAGCTGGGGAAAGCGAAAGCTCGTTCCCTCTTCAGCTATGTGCTAATGTTTTCTGGAGCTCATGGTGAGGAGCAGCAAGCTTCAGAGGACATTACCAAGGTATGGCCTTTGGGAACGCTTCATGGGAGCCCAGCCCAGCTCCTGTGAGGCCTGCAGCGAGCCCACACTACTGCAAGATAAGTGTAACCCCCCCCCACCAGCCCCGTGCCCTTCACAGCAGTGGATGTGGATAATCTGTCACCATATTAGCACACTTCCTGCTCTTAGCCCTGAGGCAGAAGGTTTAATAGCCTTGTTGAGATGCTGGATACCCTTGTTCTCTGCAGGCATCGCTTCCCCTTCCCAGCCTCAGTGACAGCCGTTCTTCCAGCTCATGGCAGGTCCACAGCTCGTCTTGGGCTCCATCAGGTTAATCCCCACTGCATCCCCCCTGGATCCCATGGGACAGCCCAGCATCCCAGTTCCCGTTGCCCCTGAGATGAGATCAGGGCTGCTGGCTTTCCTTGGGCACAGCGTAACTAATCCTTGTCTTGTGTCAGCCCCAATCCTGCAACAGACTGGGGATTAGAGACTGTTTGATCCTCTGGGGATGCCAACTGCAGAAAGGGTGGAGGGTCTCTGTTATTTTTCTTGCACCCACCAATGAGGGCTGCCCTTGAATATCACAGAAACACAGAAGACACTTTTCCTCTTATTTTCTGCCAACAGTTGGGGCCAGTCTTGCCCACCCTCCTTATGTGCTTATTTCTCCTCTTGGCTGTTCTTACTGAAATCCAGATTCAGTGCAGGGAAATCGGCAATGATGTACCTCAAAGCTGTGATTTAGCTCAGAGTTGCAGCCATAACGGCAGGGGTGGGCCAGATGAGGTGTTTGAAATGACGCCACAGCCCTTTTTTATTAAGTCAGCCAAACCCTGTAATGCATCGTCCGTGCTGCAGCCTGGTTCAGCCTGTGCGCCCGTGCCAAGCAATGGTTTTTCTGCAGCGACAAGCAGTATATTTATAATACAAGGCAGTTTAAACCGTTTGGTGAGAAGTGCTCAGCAAATCTCTAATTAAAGCCATGCTGAACCCCGTCTGGAACAGGGAATTGTGTCCTGTGCTTGGACCCTGATTTAAGGCTGTTGGTAACTCACCCCACAGCGGGCACAGAGAGAGGAGGGCTCCCAGTGCCCTTGCCTTTAGGATATCTCTGAGGGAAGCCATATTGCAAAAAGTCTGCTCTCCACACTGTTTTCACATTTCGAAAGGATGGAGGGATAGGGAAAGGGAGAAAACCGGACTTTCTGAAACACTGAAATCACATCAAATTCCTGAAAAGTGGCACAAGTGATGTCTGGCTCATGCGGCATTTGCTGCCATTCCATGAGCACTGCTAAATCTTTGGGCATTGTCACTTAATAGCCTTTGAATTTTGGGCCAGATTTACACAAGTAGGTGCAGACCAGCAGGTAAAGATGTTGAACAATGCCTAATGGGATTTCATTTAAGGCTGTGACACATTTAAACTCCTGTTTTTCTGCAAATATTGCTAAGATGTCTTCTACTTGCTACAAAAACTCAGGCCTCCCAAATAATCTGCCACTTTTCAAAAACCCCATATAGATATCAATTATCTGGTTGCTAAAATGTGATTGTTTAAAACCCCACTGTCTCCTGAATTTTCCCTTTTTGTGCAGAAAAATCCTGGTAATTGAGTCTATCCTGGAATTGCCCAGGCTGCATGAAAAAGGCCGTCCTGTGCTAAAAGTGGGATCACTACCCCTCAGCAGAGTGCTCACACATCAGTCCAGGTGCTGCCTGGGGCAGTGTCCCCTTTGAGACAGCCAGAACCAAAACGTCTTGTTATTTGCATTTACCTGTGTCTCATAGGAGTCAAAAACCTGCCGGAGATGGTTAGGGCTATTAACTCTCTGAGCAGACCAAGCCCATCTTACTCCTCTGAACCTCATCCACCGCACCACATTTTTGCTGCCCTGCATGCAGAATTGGACCAGCTCCCGCAGGCTGAGAGGGAGAGAACGGGTACCGAGGGTGCCCCCATGCTCTCACTTACTGAATTTGCATTTTACAGCCTCATTACCCTGTTTTGGGTACATGCTACATGTGGGCATGTGACATGCTACATACGTGGTCCCAAGAGGCCCTTTGTAGATCACCACTGAACAAAGAGGGGAAACAGCTGATGTCAAGGGGGTTGCTGTGAGAGGCTCTGCCCCACTTCTGGATCGTGGGTTTGCAGACTATCCTGGTGAGGTCCATGCTGAAGGGTTGTGAACCAGTGTTAATGCACAGCTAGAGTCATTTTCATCTTAGGGATGTCAGCTGCGGTTTTTGGACTGAAGACTCCCCCTGCCCCATTTCCCCCAAACCCGTGACTGTTTTCCACTGCCGGGTTGTGGGCTATCAGTGGATGCATATGTGCTGTTGGTTGCACATGTGTACTGATGCGCAGTCCTGAATCTGGCCGTTTACTTGTAGGCTTGTTTACTTTAGCTAGTCTGTGCCTGGTAGGAATTTTGTTCCCATGATAAACAGAGAAATTAGAGACCTTTAGTGATCTTAAAGACCTCACTGCGAACTGAAAAGCCTCCTTGTAAAATCCTGTATGTCCTGTAAGTGCAGTGCTTTCAATGTGGTTATTACTGCTGGTTAATATTCATCCCCAGTGGTTCTGGAGCTTGCCTTTAGGCAATGCATCCTTTGGCTGAATAGATAATAATCTGCTTTGTGCCAGCCTGCAGCGGTACTCAGGTACCAATTAGCAACTCCCAGCTGGGCAGGGAAATAATGGGAGGAGAATTTAAGTAGAGAACAAAAAGAGGGAACTGCCACATGGGAAGCAACACTGAAGTTAGAAAGGCTACGTCTCTCTCCCATAAGTGAATTAACCCAGCACTTGCAATGGGACTGTAATTTTATAATGTAAAGCAGCTAATGACTGCTGAGAGTGCAGGCATACTGGTCTCCACTGGAACCTAGCCTATTAAATATCAAAGGCTGCTGGAATAGCTGGATGTGGATATGCCCTTGTTAACCAGGAGACATCATCCGGGGAAAGAGGGATTGAGCCCTCAGGCAAGAAAAATAATGTTTGAAGTCCAACAAGCTCACGGTTTTCGGCACAGTCTTGAGCACATTAAAATGGTTTCTTTTCCTGCTGGAGGAGAAAATGAGGCTAGAATCTGAAACTGCTGGGGGGAAGATTGCTGGAGTTGTAAGGAGGTGATATTCTTTGCCCTTCATTTGTCTCCCTGGATTTATTGTCTTTCTCGTGTTGCCCTCATGTGATTATCTTGAAAGACCTTGGATAAATCTTCCCTTTGGGGACTGTTGCTCTTGGCTGGAGTCTGCTTTATTAGGTGGGTGTTTCATTTTCTCTTATTTATAAACATGCCTCATTGTACACCGTCACATTACACAGCATCAGGGTACAAAAGGAGCTCCATATTCAGGTCTGTTTAGGAAATGCATTTAAAACAACATTTGTTTTGAAAAAATCTCTGAGATACCAGTCAGAAAACAGCTCTGTTCAGCTCGACTGTCTTGCCATACCAGATCAATCCTTCAGAAACAGTGAGGAGAGGATGTAGGTAAATTCACTAGCTGGCGGTGAGATGGGCTTGCATGGCCCAGGTATCACCCAGGACTGGCCTTGAGCAAGCTCAGATGCTGTGCCGCTCATTAGCAAGGTACAGCTGTAGCAGCCATTGGGCCAGAGGGAAGGACTTCACTTTCAGTTGGGATTTTGAGTTCCCAGAAAGGAAGATGAATTGCTCCAGTCCTGGAAAATCCGTGCCTGGGTGACTTTTTTCCATTCAGGCCAAATGCTATGTTAAGAAACAGCCATACTTCTTAATTCCAGCTTTGTCCTGTAGCTGGGCAGGAAAATCAGAAAAGCCATATGTCACACAGACACTTACAGTCCTCCCTACCCCTTGGTGGGGTATGACAGCACAGTGGGAAAAGTCTCTGCAATGCATTTGCTTTTCTGGTCACTATGGGAAAGTGGAGTTTTATTTTCCTAGATTTTCTTAGGAATTTCTTTGGGCTGGCTGAATAATTGGGTAATTTTTGTATTCTGCAAACATCACTGGCATTAGGAGAACTTGCTCCAGCCCTATGGCCTGTGCCATCCACTCCTTGGCCATGCTGTGCTGGGCAGACCGGGCACCAACCCTGCATGGACCGTCCCTGGTCTGTATTTTCTCATTTCTGAGTACGCAGTGATTCTCAATCGACTGCAGGCCAAGCATTGCCCTGAAGTGTCGAGGCTGTGTCTGGGATAGCAAATTAAATGCACATGGACCACTCCCTGCCCCAAAGTCCAGCTGGCACAGGTCAGCCCATGTCCACACTGTTAAACCCTGTTTGTCTCCTAGACAAGGTGGCTGTAGCAGGCGGCCTGGTAGGAACAGCCTCTGGCTCATACTGACCCCCAAAACAAGCAATTATATGGTGAAAACTATGGCTGGGAGCTGTCTGAGGCTGTGACAGTGTGGATGACTGTGCAACAGTGCCTGGCCTGTGACTTCGCCCTCTTTTATTTCCTCTTCCAGACGTGGCCCGATTGGCTGCCAGGCTGTAATCAAGCCTAAAAGTGAAACCAAGGGTTGGGACAAGATGTTGATAGTGAAGCTGCCTCTTGTCATTTGAGTGATGAGAACTGTGTTTCAGGGCCATGTGCCTGCTTTCTGATTTGTGTGGTATTTGCTCCAAATGCAGCTCTTTGGCTTTGCTCTAGAGTCCCCTGGGCTGGAAGAAGCATCTCATTGCCCGTCCCAGTGATGGCTCCAGAGCTGGAATTTGCTCCTTGCTCTGGCATGAAGCATAAAGTGGTTTAAAATGAGAAGTGTCCTCCAAAGAGTGATGTTTGCCCCCAAAAGTGCAGAGGTGGTGCAGTATATGCCATTGCCTCTGTGGGATGCTGCATGCTCTGTTGGATGGATAGAAGAAGAGGGGCTTGTTGCATTGAAGGCTCTGGCTTTGGTGCCCTGGGTGAAAAGAAGCTGCACTAGATGAGAGATGTGTCACATCCTCCTGAAATTGCAGGGCTGATCTCACGTAAAAGTCACCAACAGCTTGAGCAAATCCTTCCCCTTGCTTCAGTGCATGGTGGGGTGCCGCATCCCCTAATTTGGGCCTTGCATGCTTGCTTGTTCCTTCAAAGGGTTATAAATAAACCCAGAGCAGGGATCCAAGTGACCCAGTCCAAAGAGAGCAAAATCTCAAGGGAGGAAGCAACAGGCTGAGTCATTTGTCACAGCATTGCTTTTTCCAGCTGGGTGAGGAGTGCAAGAGAAGACAGTATTTGCCTGTGAAAAGTAGTGCAGGAGATCTCAAAGCAGCTCTGTAGTCATGAATGAGCAGCCCATCGAGCCTCAGGCAAGAAGCAGACCAGGTGATACACCAGGGACTGTATTTCCCTTGTCATACCATGGGGCAGAGAGGGGAGGAGCTCTTCAACACCTTACCCTGGGGTCACCAAGGTCCTCAGCACATCTGGATGTCATGGCAGAGTGGATAAGGCTCAGAGTAATCCAGAAGCGTGTTTTTTTCTCAACCAGCTTTAGCATCTGACAGTCTAAAGCATCTTGTCTGAACTTTGTCTCCTGCCAGGCAGTGGAAGGAGAGGACGCAGTCCTCGTCAGAGCTGATAGAAGTGGTTGCTGCCTTGTGCAGGTGACGTGCAGTTCCTGAGCAACCCAAACAAGCACCTGAGCTGGGTAACGATGCTTGTTCCTGCTCACACACCTTCCTTCTGGCTGCTCAGACTTGGCTCGGGATGGGACACAGAGTTTGCCCTCTGAGCAGGACACAGTTTGCTCCCCCCACGGTGGGTGGGCTCTTATTTCCAAAGGTTGCCTCAGAGGCTACCGCTGACCAGCCTGTGCCTGGTCTGGACCACAGGTAAAAGCAGCCGTAACAGCCGATGGGAGCAAGCTGTGCCTGTGGCTTCACAACCTCAGCGTTTCCACTGGCATGTGTGCTGATGGGAGTGGGGACTGGGTAGCTGGACGCGTGTGTGCATGTGCCGAAAACTGTTTGTGGTGGTGCGGAGGACAGTTGTGTGTAGGTGCTTTCTCTGCTTAGAGCTGTGCATGTGCGCTGGCCGTGTGGGTAGGCGAAGCTGTGTGTGCTCGTGCGTGCAACAGGACTGAGGGAAGAGCTGAGATCCACGGGCTGCCTTGTGGGGACCGGCGGTCCTTATGTCAGGAGTTCAGCAAGGACAGTGCAAGGCGCAGAGTGTTTCCAGCCTGGGGAATGATTTCTTTTACGTGCTTGAGCAGAAGGAGGTGCAGGAAAGTGTCAGACTGTCTCCTTGCTCTGGAGGCAAGGGGCTGTGCTGGGAGCTGCGGTTACAGAAGTGCTTCTCCACTGAGCAGAGCCAGGACCAGACAGAGCTGTGGATGCTCAGCCAGACCACACACCAGCTCACACCATGCTGCCCTGAGGTGGTGGTTGTGCCAGGGCAGCGGGAAGTGGGGGACATCCCAATTGCTGCATGCAGTAAGAGGTGGTATCACATTCATGTCCTGGAGCTGCCCTGCCACAGCAGGTAGAGCCAGATATTGCCCAGCCATCCTGCTGGCTCCTCGCCGTGTGCCTTGCCATGGGAGCATCTGGCACAAGGACGTATTGAAGGGAGGGGCTGGGGCTGCCATTAATTTCACTGTCAGAAAAGGCCTTTCCTAGCCTGCGTGCTTCAGCAAAAGCTTTTACCTTTCTGTTGAAGACTGAAGAATTCAACACTGAACCTGCCCAGGGGAACGGGGCTCCTCTCCATAGCAGGAGGACAGGTTCTCAGCACTAGTCAGGATTAGTTAAAATTAAAATAGAGATAAAATTACAGCGCCTGCCCTCATGAGCATTAAAATGTCTGCTGGTTTATGATCCCCGCGAGGAGACCGGCTTTCTGGATCTCAGCTGTGTTCACTTAGCCCAGAGGAATGCCTTTGAAACGAGCCCGTATTTCATAGCTGAATGTCATGGAAATGCACCTGGGATCTGAGGAGGAATGAATGAGATGCGCTAACAAGAAGGGGGTTGCTTTTAATTTCCTTTTATACATATATACCTGAATAGAAACGAGGGCGCTAATGTAACTGAGGGAGTGAAGGGCAGTTGTCAGACTGCTGAATATAGGCTTTCAAAGCGGTGCATCTTTTTGTGTCTGTCTCTGCAAGCAGACTCACACCAACCTATGAACGTCCCACTCTGCATCACACTTTCTCCAAATCATGCCTGGCTGTTATTAGCACGGGCTCTGCTTGGCATTTTGATTCCTCTCTGTTGGGCACTGGGCAATCACTCCTTTTTATTAAAGATGGGATCCCCAAAATGCTGATGGGTGAGGGGCGGGTTTCTCTCTCTTTTGTGGGTTAGGAGGGCAGGCTCAGAGACAGCCTGGCTCATCCCACAGGGCACTGGTGCCGGGATTCAGAGTCCCTATCTACAATGTAGGCCTCCAAAGCCTCCAGAGCCTTCCTGGTGAGAGGCCAGATGTGCTCCCAGCCCATTTCAGGCAGAGGTAGGTTTCCTCTTTGGACTTCTGTCAGCTTTTCCGTGGCCTTCAAAATCACCTGGTGACTGGGTCATCTGGCATGATGCCTTGCTGGCCAGAAACACTTTTCTGCCATGAAGGCAAAGGGAAACTACTAGTTTTAGATGAACTGGGCTGAGACACTTGTGTTTTGCCTGCATTTCCAGTATCCCAGGATATCCCTGTGCCATGCAAGTTGGACGCTAGCCTTTCTGGTTGTCTTTTGTGCTTAGCATCATTGCTCTTGGGCACCAGATGAGCTTTGGAAAGTGGCAAGGGGTAGATTTTGAATTTGCAGTATCCCACAGGATTGGTCATGGTAATTTGCAGAAGGTGCAACCCAATCCAGCCATCGCCGTCTCCCACTGTATGTCCCACACCACCCTGCTGCCATATGGCCAGTGTGTAGGGTAGATGAACTATCTGGAGGTAAAGGTTACCACAGTAGCTGTTGGTGTCCCTGTGTGCACTCCCAGCACTGTGGACATGCACAGCACACGTCACAGGCTTTTCAGACCATGGTCCCCAAAGAACAAGCTATAATGCTGGAATAGGGACCCCAGACTCCCACACCAGGATGGGTGCACGATCTGACCTTGCAGAAGAGGCTGCAGAGTGGTGGGGAGATATTGTGGGAAGTGAGGTGACCAGTGCTCTTATCACAGCTCTGTGGACACCCCGAGGGATCTTCCATTGCCTGAGTGCTGGCCACCTCCCAAGGGCCTTGGCTGACTACAAGGACTGTGAAATGCAGTGGCCTGAGGTTGCCCTGACTGTGGACAGCAGGTTGCTTTGCAGGACCTGTTGGAGCTGATCTTTGCAGGATGCCCAGCAGAGCTCTAGCTGCATGACAACCTACCGCTACAAATCCCTGCCACTTGGCAATGGGGTGTACATGGCCAGGGGACGGGACTCAGAGTCCTAGGGGAGTTTTTCGCTCTTTGCTGCTTGGCTCTGGAAGGCTCTGTCCCCTTCTGCAAGCCTGGAGAGGCAGCCCAGAGAGCTCTGCCTGCAGAGAGCACGGGTGAAGAGCCGTGTCCCAACAGCCTGCTGGTCCCCATCTTGCTCCTGCATGACAGCAGGCTTGGCCTCTGGAGAGGCTGTCAGACTGGCAGGGCATTACCTCAGCTGGTATCCAGGGATGCATTCACAGAGAACTTGATTTATTCCTCTCCAAGCTTATCTGTGGAGAGTTAAAGGTCTCAGATATTGCACAAGAAGGGACTAGAGAAACAGGAAGAAAAGCAGGGAAGGAATATGAGCACGAGAGAGATGGATCTGGGGGTCATAAGGAGAAAAGACACAGAGAGGTCCTGTGCCAACAAAATGAAAATATTGCCACAAAATTCTTGGTCCTTAGCCATCCTCTGACCCTTCTGTTAGGACCTGCTGGGGCCATTTCTAATTTCTTCCAGCACTTGCAGGAGATATTTCCCCCTTCCCAAGGTCTGAATCATCCTGTCAGCCTGCTCTTACATGCTTGATTCTCTCCCAAGACAACCCTGCTGTGCTCCCTTGGCTCCAGGCTGGCGTTCAGCATCGTCTGGAGACTCCTGATGGATCCGTGTTGTCCCTTACTGTGTCACCACTCTTAAGACAGGTCATTGTTCTCTGGGCTCTGTGCACAGGGAATATGCAGGGTTAGTAAGTTTGTCATGGGATAGTGCCAGTCCTCTCTATTGAGGGGAAGGAAAGAGAAATGAGAGGTTTGACTGCTTTTCCTCTGCTCCCCACGCACTGGCATCCTTGCTGTACTCCCAGAAGCACATACCTGGGGTAAAGGCTGTGATCTGTTGCAATGCTCATGGTATTTGCTGCTCCTTCTAATGCTCCAGGTCCTGGCATCAGGTGGCTGTGTATTTTCCAGTGTGTCCCATACAAACCCTTGTGGCTATGGAAAAGTCTGAGAATGTGAAATATGAAGGCTCAGAAGCCAGCAGCCAAATGCAGCTATCCCCATTGCCTATTTCCAAGCCAGTATCCTGATTTTGTATGACCTGCTGCAATTTTGGGAGGCCTGGGCAGACTGCGTTCAGCACAGCCTGCCAAAACCTCAGTGACTTAGCAGCTGAAATGAGGCTGTACATTTTCCCAGCTTTGAGGAAAATATGCTCTCTGAGTCTTGTTCTCCAAACCTCTCCTTACTCCTGAGCAGCAACCGTGAGCCCCCTGGGATGGAAGGGATTCTCAGGCTTTCCTGGCTACCAGCCTTCTGGATGGGACCAGACTCTGCCTTTAGCTCCCAGCCAGAGGTCCCAGATAGCTGCGAGATCATTGCTCAGCCCAGAGGATGATGAAAGGACGCAAGTCACACATTTCATGCCTTATTTTTGAGAGTTTGCTGCTTTGCAGTAGACATCCAAAAGGAAAGGGGCAGGATGGCATGGTGATCCCCCTTTGGTCTGGATTGCAGTGGCATGTCTTGGGCTGCAGTGGATGTGGCATGGAGTGGTGTGTGACCACTCTTCCAGACAGTCCTTTCTGGAGGACACAAGGTGTGTCCTGCCTGCATGGCACGGGCTGTGCAGGGCACCACCATCTGGGACTTCACTCGCAGAGGACCTAAGGACATGTTGGTGCCTTTCCCACCTTTTCCAGTCCTTTCATAAATACACGGTCCCACCTGAAAAATCCTCCTGTGGAAAGCTTTGAGGTGCAGAGAACACAGAGAGTCATGGAGGCACCCACTTTTCCACCTAGGAAAAACACAAAGCTTGGGTCCATGTGGGCTCATGTGAGGGATCTGGGAGATGGCTCCAGCCCTGCATCAGTCTACACATGTGCCGGCAGTGCTGGCTGTATGCTGGTACTTGGAAGGAGCAGCTCCTTGCTGCTGACTTGTCCCAGGAGAAGAGATGTGCTCCATCCTGGCCTCCTGTGTGGCACGGACCCATGGGGATGCTGATACTGCTGGATTGGTAGCTCTGTGGATGCAGCAGATGAGGAAAAGCTGCTGGACCCACAAGAGAAGTGTTAGCAGCACTCTGCAGTGACTGGCTGCTGAATGTGGGCCCAGTCCTCCGCCATGAAGGTGGGTTGGTGGCCAGTGTCTGCCTGGCTGAGTGCTGACCCTGCGTGTCTCTCCTTAGGTTCTCCCAGATGAGTGAGCAATACACCTCCACCTCAACTGAAACAACCAGCAGCTTGCCAGTGCCAAGGCACCAGCCCCAGCCCTTCTGCTCTCCTCCAGCACCTGTGAACAACAGCGGGCTTCCCCGGTGAGCAGGAGAGCGAGAGGCCCCTCCCCACCCCACGATGACACTGGCTCCTTCACACAGGAACCACTCTGAATTCCTCAGGCCTTTGATGGACACCTTCCAAACCCTTGGGTTGGGGCACAAGGATCCAAACCAGACACGGATGGTTTTTGCTTGTAACAAGCTTGTCTGGATACTGTGTATAGAACTCTTGACAGTAATTTATTTTTGACTAGCAGGTAAGAAATAGCCAGTGGAATATCTATTTTGATACTAGCCTTCTGCTTTCCAAGCGCCAGCCTGCAGGGGAAGCCAATGCCTCTGGACTCACCGGACTTGGTCCTCCCTGCACACCACCACCGCCTGCAGCCGGTCTGGGCAGAGCCAGAGAAGCCACTCTGGGAGGTGCCACTGCCCCAGGGGAGCCCCACAGCCAAGACTCATGGGGCAGCTCCCTTCCACCAGGACCGGGTAGGACAGCTCCTTTTGGGAGTACAGAAGGGCTTGAATGGCCACAGGTCTCCCCTTCTGCTTCATTTGGAGCTGAAAGCTCAGTGCATCTGCTGTTTCGGAGTTCGCATCTGGAAGTGCTGCTGAAAAGGGCATTTTTACCCCTGCCAGGTGCTTCCTCCAGGAACCAGGGCCCAAGCAGATGTCCCTGGCAATAGGACAGGTGCTCCACAGCATCCAAAGTGGGGTCTCTGCCTCCAAAATGGAGAAACTTCTGGCCTCAGTGTCTGCCCTGCAGACGAACGGGACACCTCTGCTGTCACACAGACTCCACTGCCGAGCTGCTGTGCTCCAATTCCCAGGGGACAGAGAAGGCCAGCAGACTAAATCCTTGTTGCTTTGCTACTGCTCAGAGAGAGTTTATGCAGTGGATAAAAATGAAAACACAGGTGACTGAGAGGAGAGGTGAGATCTCTCTCACTGACCCAGTCCTTGTTGCTTTGGATCTTCCTGGAGATGTGAAACACAGCATTGAAGGTCTGGATCAATAACTGACCACAGATCCCAGTACATCTAGTGTTTTATGTCCGCTTTTACCTTGCTATAAAGGCTCTGCTGTCTGCATTGCAATAAAGTCATGATTTATACCCTTGCATGACATGCACTGGTCTGTATGGAGTAGTCTTACTGGGTGCTATTGAACCCTGTCCCGTCAATGCTACAGGCAAAACCCGCAGCTGCAGGACGCAAGCCATAAGTGATGCCTTCTGCTAACTTGCACCCCATGGGAACTAAACCTGTGATCACAAAAGTCAGGTCGGGTTTGTCTCAAAATCGCTGGCTGCCATTTCTTATTCACTTTTTGAAAATAAGACTGGAGAAATTACACAGAATCATTCCATTTTCTGCATGAAAATGGGAGAGTTTGGGGAAAACTTGTCCAGATGCTGCAGTTAGGAGGTGAAATGCCTCTATCGTGGCAGGTCCTCCACTGGATTTGGGGAGACTTCCCTTTATATTCATTTTGCTCCCAGGTGGCCTGCAGGCACTTTTGGAGGCAAAAATAGGTGGTGGAGACACAGAGTCCAGCTCTGGACTCATCTCTATGTGGCTCATTTTGAAATGCACCCATAAGGCACTCCAGGTCCATAGGAACCAGCTGTGTAGCAGAGCTAAGGGTGCTAATGGGGGCTTTATTAACAGATCTGCAAAAACACTATGGCACCTCACTGCACCCTAATTTCTGGGCTAGAGATACCAAGGTTAGCCTCTCTGCTATGTACCCTGCTCTCCTTGGCAGGACCTTGCAGTCTTTGCCCCACCACAGTCCCAGGATCTGCTCTGGGACACCCCCAGCCTTGCTAGACTTGATGGCTCAAGGAAAAGCTACTTTCAAAACCTGATTTAACCAAGACAGATGAAACAGTTGTGCCCATGGCACATAACCCTGATGCCACATCAAACGCAGTGGAAGGAGCTGCCTTTACCTTCATCTCTGCAGTTGGGATGCTGTGTTTCTCATCTCAGTCCCTACCATGAGGGATTCTGGGGAAAGGGCATTTTTCAGTCCCTCTGACACTGAGCCATGGGCTGACTTCACATCAGCTCACAGATGGCCTGGAGGTGGTTTGGTCCATGGATGCAGGGAAGGCTGGGGAAACTGCAGAAAACACTGTTTCAGCCTGATTGCCATCCATTTTTGTGGGAGGTTTGCACCACTGCAGCTCTAACCGGGACAAGGATGTGGGGAATTACCTTGAATGAACCTCGTGGTCCCATTGCATGTGGGTGCACTGAGCTCTTCAGAGGGCAGAGAGAGGTCCGTGCACAAGCTGCTGCTCTCGTGGGCTCCACAGTCCCATGGCCTCCCTGCACCACTGCTCACGAGCTAACATGACCGCCTGGGGATGATAGGGGGTTGTCAGACTTTCCTGACAACCGTCTTAAAGTTCTGGGTGAATTTTCTGGGATTAAATCTGCTTCCTAAGGAAATGCTGCTGTTGTGAGCAGAAAGTGGGCAGGGATGTGTGCCCACCCCTGCACCCTCCCATGAATGCTGGCACTTGGCCAGTGTTATTCAAACTTGGCAAAAGAGAATTAGGCATATTTACTCATTATAGGAGAAAGCGAGAGGAAAAAAAAGCTGTAAGTGAAGGCTGCAGTAAGAGTTCAACCCACAATAACCCACGTGGGAGATGTATGTTATGAGTGACTCAACAGCAAGAAGAGTTTCAATTAGTGTTCACACTTTATTACACACCAGAGAATCCAATGGCAAGCTACAGTAAGACTGAAACTACATTTTTCTACAAAATCCTTAATTTTTATGTACAGCGTGAGTGGATACCCTGCTCAAGGGAGCTGACAGCAGTCTTTAAAAACATCTAAATGCTCTTAAAAAAATAAAAATTCCCTTAAAAATATGCCTGCGGATGGCTTTATTAACCATGTTTGAGGAACTATTTTACAAATGAAAAATGAAACCACTTTTAGAAATATAAATTTTCTTTCAAAAATAAAATAGGCTTGAAAAATAAAGGAGGATACCTCTTTGCTAAGTGGAGGTTCAAGCTTCCAACCCTTATATAAAAAGGTAAAATATCTTTTAAAAATTATTTAGAAAGTAATACTTTGTTGAGATTTTGTTTTTAAATCACTATATTAATTTATCTTAAAATGAGAGAAACGTCATCCCTAAGGAAAGAATGATAATTTGAACCAAGGTCTCAGGTTTTTTTCAATGCACACAATCATTATTATGGTTGTTGTTACTAAAGAAACAGAAATTGGGAAGAAAGGACGGTGTTGGGAGCACAGAAGGATGAATGCAGAGATGGTCTGTGGTCTAGTCCTTAGGATCTTCATGCTGCTGAAGGCAGCTCTGCTCCCACTGAGACGTTGGCTCAGGCTCTGTCTCGTCCTTGTGGCTCGCCACGTCCTCAGGTCAGGGCAGGGCTGCTGCGTGTGCCCACTGCCATCCAAGCCACCCGGTCCACATGGTCCACGTGCACTCTTGGGAGAGGGACACCTGTGGCCGCTCTCTGTCCAACGAGTCCTCCTCTTTAATTACTGAGGCAACAATTAGCTCCTTGGGGAGTGCTTCACCCACCAGGCAACCAGGCTGGATGAGATGAAGAGTCTTGCCACGAGACGAATACCCTTGCCACCTGCCCACGACCAGCAAACACCCGACGGGCATCACGCAAACACCTCATTTTTAGAAATCAGGAAGGAATATGGAAGTGGGAAGAGACGGTAGAAGGGACCAGTGATTTCCCCACCGCGCCTCTGGGCAGCTGGGGGAACAGCTCCTGATTCAACAAACGGAATGAAAAAAAGACTCAGAAAAGTCAAGCTGTGTGGCTAAATACAAGGCAAAAGAGGCTGGCAGAAGGCAAACCCCCCCCCCCCCCCCCCCAAAGTGGAAGTCACATCCATAAGCACTGGGCAATGCCATGGCAAACCAGGATAGGGGAGGACAACAAAAGATTTTGAGGATTAGTTTGTTTGGGATGCATCCCCCCACAGTAAAGGAATATCTTCAGCTACAGCTGGAAGTGAGATGCAAACAGCATTTCCAAAGTGGTCATAAGAGGAGCTAAGCTCTTGTTGGTGCTCAGCTCTGTCTCTAGCCTGGACGTGCTCTGTGATGAGGGAGAGGCTGAAGAAGCTCCTCAAATCGAAACATCAGTAGATGAGGTTTTAGCCAGGAGTCAGTTGTGCCACTGCAAAACACTGATCTAAGCTACAGGCAAACAGCTGCGGATGGAGCTTGGGATGCTGAGAGGTAAGACGCTGACGGAAGCTGCATGTGAAAAGGGCAAGGTAGTACCCAAAGCTGGTGGTGGTGGTGGTGGTGTAATGGGGTGCTAGAGCTGCATCTACTGCCCTGCAAACCAAACCAAGGCACAAACAATAAAAGGCAGAGGAAAGAGTAGCAAAGATTTTCAAAGAACGCATCCTTTGCTTTTAGTGCTGCTTCTTGCGCTCCAGGTGGGATGGCTCTACTCTATGGTGGATGGGACAGTGACACGCCAGCCCCTCTCCGTGTGGGTGGGCAGGGTGCTGGGCAGGGTGCTTTTCAAGGGTGGGATGATGAAGCCAATGGTAGATTGTAGGGCCTGCAGAAGCCCAGTGGGGAAAGATGTTCCCAATAAACCCCATCCCCTCAGGACGGCCACCCTAGCATGGTGTTAGGCTAAGGGCTGTTTCCTCTGTGCCCACAGTGGCTTAGCTCACTGCCACATCGTCACATGGCTTTTTTCCACCCCCAACAAACTTATTCATCCCAGTGGAAAGTGGGAGTGAATTTTGTGGTACTTTGTGCCCATTCTGGAGGTCTCAGTGTGTCATTCTTTGTCCACATATAACAGGCAAGAGTGGGCCTGTCTTGGATTCATGGATGAGGCAACTAGAATGGTTGCATGACCTGTCTGAATGGAGGTCAATAGTCCCCTGGAGCCAGAGATATCCAGTGTTAGACTTCATTCTGGGACTCTTCTGCCTCAAATTCAGCCATTAAAGTCAGGCAGGTCCGAACTCTGAGCGAGCTCCCTCCATCCTAACTGGGGAGCGATGCACCCACCCATCCGACTGCAGCAGACCTGGGCTTCGGCACCTGCAGAGCTGCACCACCATGGCACAACTTCCAGCCATGGACTCCCACCACCTCCTCCAGTCTCTGCATGAGACTTAGAGGACACCTCTGAAAGGGGTATTAGGGAAGCGGCTGCGGGTAGTGAGAAAACGTGCTGTCCCTGGGGGAAGGGGATCCTATCCAAGAAAGAACATGACGCCTGCTAGAGAAAAATGTGCTAACTTTGGGGTTTCTGACTCCAGACTCGTCTGTAAGCCTGATGACCCTAAGACGTAGGTTTGGCTTTAGGGAAACCAGCTGGCCATGTTGTAATTCATTTTTGATCACCACAATGGTCCTTAAAAGGCTCAAATGAAGGCGAGTGTTGACTAACCCCTCTGATGAGACAGTGGAAGATAAGCAGGGAGCCTGTCACCTACCAGTCAGCTCAGACCCGGAGGAGATGGCTTCATAGGGGTTTTCCCCAGGCTTAGCTTACCCAGGGAGGCTGGACACATGCCAAGAGCTTGCACAAATGACCGCATTTTACCACGTTATTCGGCCCTGTCTTTGCAACAAAGAGTTTGAAACCACAAACAATTGAATGCGGTTGGCAGATTTGATCATTGCTTAGCGTGAGTCATTTAGCACATAGCCCTCTGCTAGGCTGGGCCCTTCTTCTGTTGGCCACAATCAAGATGACGCAATAGGACAGAGCAATCCAGAGAGGCTGCTTAGTATTTCGGCTTCAATTTGGGGTAACAGTATCAGCCCTCCATAAATGGGGTGTGCGAGCTGAATGGCTTCACTGCTACCCATCCAGGCCCAGGACCTTCCAGCTAGGTAAAGCTCATGAAGGTCTTGCTGGGTGCTCCTAGCCAGATCTGCCTGGACGGTGTTTGTAAAGGTCCAGCTCTTGAATTCATGAAATTACTCAATCACAGCTTGTTTTTCCCTTTGGTTTCTGGCCCTGGTAGATGCAGAGGAGTCAGGAAAATGTTAAATAAAAGGCTAAATATCTTAAAAGTGAGCAGAGACCATTTGTTTGGGGCATTTCCCTCTGCTTTAAGGTAGCAGCTGAACTCACACAATTGCACAGCATTTTCCTGGTGCAACTGGGGTACACACTCCTTAAATGTTGCGCTTTGGGTTTCTTCTGGCTGACTCAGGGATTCATGGGGCTACCTGGAAAAAATTCTGGCAGAAATTCACTGTGGATCACCTGCATGCCCTTCCCAATCCCAGCTCACTGTGGGCTGTAACCCACCAGCGCATGCAGGTTACCAGTGTTTGCAGCCTGCTTAGCTCTGGGACGTGTCCTGGGTGGCACAAGCCCAGCTGGGAACCCCTGAAAGAACCAGGGATGAGGTTGCTTTTGAGCAGGAAAGGGAAACCGAAGCCAAAGAGCAGAGCGTGCAGCCTGGGGAAGGAGCAGTGATGGAGCTGTGGCTTGGGGTGCTCAGGTCAGCTGGTGGGACTGGACATCTGGGCAAGTGGCTGCTAATAAAAGGGGTGTTAGCACCACCCTTGCATTCACGGTACCAGAAATGCCTGAGTGCCCAAAGAAGAAACAGTAGGTCGTTCTCATCTCCCCACAGTTCCCTGGCAATCTGAGGGGCAATGCGACAGGACACCGGGACAGAGACAAAGCATCATGGGCGACGAAGGCCATGTCTTCAGCCATGAAGACATCAGGTTCCAGAGAAGATGGAGAGGAGGGTTTTGAGGTGCTCTCTAACCCTCTCCTGCCCACCTTGCCCTGCTGCAATGTGATGCCCTCTCTCCCGTCCTCCTGGTGCACAGCAAGGGGCTGCTGTGGAAGAGGTCCATCCTAAGATCAGGGCATCCTTTCATCAGACCCTGGAGGCTTCCAGGTGTAGGGTTGGGAAGGGGAGTTCGTGACACTTGGCCACACACTGTCCCCCTGGCATGCTTGCACAGCTGTGTGCTTCAAGGGAGGAGAAACAACCTGTGCAGACAGCAGGCTTGGTCGAAAACACACACTTAAGCCTGGTTTGGAGAAGACCTGCCACGAGGGTGTGTGACGCACAGTGAGCAGGGACGCATGTACACGAACCCCCAACGTTGCAAGGAGAGCACAGGTACCCGAGCCCAGGAAGCAAAAGAGAGGGCGTCACGGTTTACAACAGTAGTAAGAGAGGATGGCACAGGCAGTCCTGCTCTGGGGCCACAGTGATTTTCCTGCGTGTCCCTTGGCCACAAGGGACCGTGCATGCCCCCAAGCCTCTGTGCCACTGGCTGGCACTGCTGGACCCCAGCTAAGGGCAGTTTCAGACAAAGAAATGTTTATTCTTCCAATATTTTTTTTTTCCTTTGTTACTTTTTTACAAAATTTCTCCTCCCTGCGCCTGCAGACAGAGCCTGGCCAGCCTCTGGAGCTCGGCCAGACCTCGTTGCCCTGTCTATCCCCTCCTCTGCAGCCCAGTGAGGTCCTGGTCCCGCTGTGCCGTCCCCAAGCCATTTGCTCACTCCTGCTATCCCCAATCCCTGCTGCAGCCCAGCACCGTGATGCTGAGAGCCTGAGCAGGGCTCTGTTCTTGCAGAGCACAGGATGAAGTGTTTGTGGGCTGGTTCCTCTGCCCAGTCCAACGCACAGGGCACAGGGAAGACACAAGGAAGGACCAGGCTCTCAGGGCCAGGTGCCAGGAGGTGGATGATGCCCCACTGCAGTATGAGATAAGGAAAGGGCAAAACCAGACAGACACATCTGTTTGAGGGGGATGACCCTGTCTCTGTCACCCTGAGACAGTCTAGACAGGGACAAGCACTGTATTGCCGGGGCTTTAAGCATCCCTAGGGGAGACGAGCGCCAAGCGATGGGATCTGATCTGATCTCAGCTGGACTGGGGCTGAAGGAGAAGAGGAGTTGGGCAGGGTGCAGGGGCTGGACTGGGGCATGAAGCTGTAGGGAGAGTAGGCACCAGGTGCCACCCTCTCCGGGGGGGGTCACTGGAAGACAGCTGGGCTGCCCCTGCTTTTACAAATCACAGGGGTTTACGTTGATACAGATCCTCAGGTCAGCGGATGGTTGGGTTGCTGAAAGGGCTCAAGGCACCTTGTTAACGTCCACGTGAAGAGGTGTTTGTTCCCAAAATTCCCATGGAAAGAAGAGTACGTAAGGTTCACATTAGCACATGTCATATGTATATAGTGCAAATCAGAGCCCCAGCACCAGAGGGTTCATACTCTGGTTAGTGGTTAGGATGTCCCATGGGTGCAATCCTGGGCACTGCAGACACTCCAGCCCTTGATCTTCCTCACTGCGAGGTGATTTGCGCATCATCCGTCGTTTTACAAACCCTTCTTGTGCAGAACGAGGCTCTTACCCCATGTCACTGTCACACTCGCTCCCACCTCATGCCCTATGGGAGAGGAAGGGGAGCACCTTGGACAAGGCTGGCAAGCATTCAGAAGGAGACACAGAGCCTTTCCTCCTGGAGCAAAGCACAGGGCTGTTCTCAGAGGGATCTTTGGCTGGCCAGAGAGGAGCTCTGGCTGCAGTCCCGAAGGCAGCTCTCACCATCCGCAGCACAGCCACAACATCCATCCCCACACCCACCCCCTTCCCCAAGGGTGAGGAAGATCCCAGGAGAAGGGCAGGTCTGCGTCTGGCTGCCACCACAGCCAGAGGGGTGGAGGCCTCTCACATACGCCTCCAGAGGGGTTTCGGGTCCCGAAGGTTGGAGACTGACGGCAGGCATGGTCTAGGTTTGCAAGGCTGCGCCATGCCGAGGGAGTTTGTGGTTTTCCACTGGTCCCGAGCAGGAGGATGTCTTCCAGGTGGGTACAGGAGCATCCTTTCTGGGTGACCTGCAGAGGTGGGAGCCGAAGGTCCAGGCCATTTCAGGACTGTGACTCGGGGAGTGAGGATGACGTGGCAAACAGGAAGCCAGGAGTGAAGAGCGAGTGCCAGGCTCAGGAGAGTCCAGCCACTTCCTGGAAGCAGGGGAGCAGAGAACGTCACCGCTCATCACTGGTTCATGGGTTCCTCTTCCTCCATCGGCTCATCCTGTGTCCTGAAATGGAGAAATAAGGCACATGAGAAGAGGAGGAGACCTGCTCCCCAGCAGTGCAGCACAACATATCCCTCCTAGCAATGAATGGAGGGACCTTCTGTCACATCTGAGTTTTGGGCCTGGGGCTACACAACAGCCTCCCACCTTCCCAGTGCTTCCCAGTCTGGAGACCCATGTGGACCCCAGCTGAGTCCTGGCAAGAATGAGACACGGTGGTGGGCAGATGGTGACCCTGTTGTAAGCAGGTGATGGGAAGAGAAGAGGATTTGGTCTTGTTTTCATCTTGTTCGGCTGGGTTTGAGAACTTTTTCCAGAAAGTGTTCCCACCTCCCACAGCTGGTCCCATGGCACTGGGCAACCCCCGGGAGACAGAGAAGAGCCCAGCACTGGATCCCCTAGAAGCAAACCCAGGTCCTGGCTGTGTGGGTGTAGGACCTCACCCTACCACCCACTCACGCTGAACTCTGGAGCCAAATCTGTCACGGGATGTAAGAGCTACAGGATCAGAGCTCTGAGTGAGGATAACAGTTGTAATTTCTGTTTCCCGTACCCCAAGACCCGTTTAAAGCCAGCACAGCCCTGAGCATCTCATCTGGCTGTGGGACATGGCCTGTCTTTACTGCCACCCTCTTGCTACCAAGGCTCAGGGCCAGGCACACAGGGAGTGAGGGGCACCCACACTTCCCAGGACTGATTTAGGGCATCACCTCTTCTCCACCATTACGGCCACCGAGAGGGAGGCCAAGGCTGTGACAGTCTCCACCTCTTCTGCTTCGTGGTGCTGTGCCTCCAGGAAGGAGCATCCCAGCTTGGAGGCAAAGCGCTGTACAGCAACCCAGTATTTACCTGGAGGAGAAGCAAAGATAGGAGTTGCTAGGACAGGAGTGTCCCATGTCTCCCTTCTCTGGGCAGCTCCCCTTGCAGCAAGTGCACCACCCTTCTACTGGGCATCATATTTCTACAGGGAGAAGGAGGATGAAGGGCTCCACTGGGGTTTTTAGGAAGCAGATCAGGCATGTGGCAACCCTGGCCAGGATGGCTGAGCTGTGAGTGCACCACATGCACTGGGGCAGTGTGCCCTGGGGACAGGGTTAACTGGAGTGGGGGAGGAAATGCTAATTCTAGGACCTTTTACAGAAACTAATCTTCCTGCCTGAGACCCTGTGGCCCTGGGACACTCACTCTGGACCTGGATCACCGTTTCCAAGGAGCGCACAGCGTTGGGATTTGGTTTCTGCCTCATGCTTTCTTCTGGGAGGGGATCCAGCTGTTGAAGGAAGAGACATGAGGCATCAGAGGGAGGGAGCTGTGCACGGGGCTCGGTTCCCAGCACAGGTACAGCTGCAACAGCCACAGCCTGTGGTCAGAGGTGTTAAGTCAATTTGCCCAAGTGTGAAGTAGTTGATCACAGCAGAGCAGAGCTGAAGCTTGAGGCTCCAAAGTCTGCCCATTGCAGCAGCAATCTGAACCTGACGCTTCACCTGCTGCTCAGCCTGTGCCCAAACTGCTCATCGGGACCTTTGCCTGCACAGGTCCACCCAGCTCCTTTTGGTTGGAGAGGGAGACACATGCTATCCTTTGCTCCCAGGCAATCCACCAGCTCCCGATCAGAGGATGGGGAGTGCAGGTCCAGCTCCACCACGAGGATGTGGCCCCTCGAGGTCTCACTGACCCCCAAGCTCTCACCTCGTTGCCCAGCAAGGCTGACACACAGGCCTCCGACGCATCGCAGATGGCCGTAAGGTCATGGCCACCTTCTAGCGCGAGGACTATGGCTCCCCCAGCCAGACTCATCAGCTGTTTCGTCATGTAGCCAAAGCCTGGAGAGGAAGGCGAAGGGGTGTTCGTTAGCCTTCCTGCCAAAGACGTTGGGGCTGTGGCCTTTGATGCCATGCCAGTAAAAGCGCAAAAGAAAAAAGCCCAAAGAGCTTTGCCTGCTCCACGGAGAGCTGCTACCCGAGGGGCAGCGCCTTCCCTACAGTTGTGGTCCCAGCCCCAGCCTGGATCAGCAGCAGGAGCAGCCTGCTTTGATCCAGCAGCCCATCAGCGTTGTTTCCAGCTCCTTACATTTGGCAGAGACTTTGTAGCCACCCAACGGTGGTGGGTGGCCATCAGCTGCATCGAAGCCGGCCGACACCAGCACCACATCAGGGGAAAATTCGTGTGCAATTGGCATCACAACAGTCCTGTAGGGGAAAAAAAAGTAAGAGGTGCTAAGTACTGGACCCCAGTGCTGACCTGCCTCTTTTCTCTGCACCTGGAGCAGCCTCAGACTGGGGACCTCAAAGGTGGGCAGCAAGCCAGGAACAACAGCTCTGAGACCCGCAGCTCCCCAACCAGCGTAACACAACCCAGACTTCTCCAGAAAGCACGGCTTGTGCTCACTCTTATGGCTGGAAGATGAGACCAATGGCAAAGGGAGAGGGTGGAGCTCTAGGGAACGAAATACAAACAAATGTGATGGATATAGTCGGAACTACAGAGGGCAGAAAACTGCAGAGTAGAGGAGCCGAGGTGACACACACTGAGAAGTGCCTGAATAATTTCTGGGAAAAAGGCTATGGCTGTCAGGCTGGAAAGGAATGGGATGGCAGAGGCTCTGCTGAGAATAACTCCCCGAAAACCCTGCTCTATGGCCCTCTGTGCTGCCAAGGTTTGGGATGTCTTGGCCACTCTGCACAGCATGAGCCCAGCCCTGGTGGACAGGACAGCCTGGGGGCCTGCTTGGAAGGATGGATGAGGCCCTGTCCCTTTCAGCTGGAGGGTCCTTGCTGCCCACCGTACCTAGGGAATGGGGTCCCCAGCAAAACCAAATGGTCTCTGGGACAGTCAGTGTGATGCTGGGGCCCTGTCTGGACCTTGGGCAACTCAGTCAATCATCTGCCAAAAGGGTAATTCCACATCTTGAAGGAAACCATAGTGAAAGCCACGTTTTCATGTAAATGGATTTTTTTTTAATAGAACTTATTAGACTAATGCACATGGGAAGAGCAGCAGGGATGACAGCATCCAAGGGCTCTTGGCCATTTCCACAGGCCAGTTCACAACATGCCCATGAGAACAGGCAGGGCCAGGGCATGCCTGAACCCTGGGCACTCCAGCCAGGGCGCCGGGCTTGGCTGGGGGCACGTTTTGCAGAACGGCCCCATCTCAGCTACAGGGAAGACACCAAAGCCACGGGCAATGCCACTGCCCTGCACTGCCTCAGTTCTTCTCGAGGACCTCAGAAGTGGTGGGTATCTCTGAGGGTTGGGGAGCCCATAGCCCATGGGTTCTGCAAAACACACTTGCTTTCCATTTCTGCCTTGTCATCCATTGCACAACCAGGGGGAGATGGGGTGCAAAGGAAGGGTGTGCATGAAGGCTGTCCCCAAGCACGCTTAGGGCCCCACTGACATGCCCTGTCACCTGCTTAGGCAGTCTGGGGGTGGCATCTGGACTTGCAGCCCCCAGTCCTGAACTGCTCCTCTCCCACTGCGAGTTCAGAGCATCCATCAGAGCCTCTGGCTCAGTATGAAGCCTGAAGAAAGAGGAGATAAGCAGAAATGCAATAAACAGTACCTGAAAGCTGCCAAATACTCAGGGTCACCCATGGGCGGGTCAAGCCCTCCAGTCCAGGCTACATTGACGTTAAATCCCTCACCAGGGCCGGCACCAACCTGCAAGAGAGCAAGGACAGCAGTGAAGGCCTGGATGTGGCCTGCAATGATGATGGGGCTGTTCCGACTGGGCTCTATCACTGTCAGGCTCCAGGGAAGCAGGGTTGGGTGTTCCAGACCCCTTGGTCTGTATCAGAGCCATGGACCGCTGCCAGCATCTGCCTGGATGACAAATCCTGGCCACAGAAACAGTCTGGCTTTAAGGAGCTTTCTGAAGAATACCAGAAGCTGTGGTGTTTTCCTGACATTCCACAGAGCATTGCAGCCATCAGTCATTGTCCCTGTGCTGTTGGCTGCAGGCTGGGATGAAGTGCAAGAGGATCCTGTGGCTGGGGAAAGGAGCCTACGGGAAGCAGACTGGAAATGGGATCCCTTCCATATCCCTTAAGGGGTCCAGACACCCTCTCCATTCTCCTAAATGTCAGCCAGGAACAGGCAGCTCCATGCTGTCATCTGTGTCCCACCCCCTGGGATCAGAAGCCCTTTTCCTGCAACAAGTTAAAGCAATGGGGATCCCTCAGCCACTGGGGAGACCACAGACTGGTGCTGATATTGGTGGCAAGGGACACCTGGGGGTCGCCAGTCCAACCTTCCACTCACAGGACTGTCCCCAACACTAAAGCAAAGATTATCTAGCTGAATCCGGCCACCTCCAACAATGGAGACCCTCCCACTTCTCTGGGCGTTCCACTCTCCTGGGGGAAGAAAAACAGTGTTCGCAGTGTGTGGGTGCTTTTAAAGCCCAGACTCTTAATTCCAGCACAGGCATATATTGTGTCCAAAGTGGCTCTCCAGTCAGCTAAGTGAACCAAGCAGGTTCAGGCATCAATGGCAAAGAAGCCTGCAAGGTACCGACACAAAACTACCCACTTGACAAACCTGGTACACCCACTGGTCAAACCTGGTACACCCTTGCCATTCTCCTTGCCACTGCCCTTGTCACCAACACTGCTGTCCCTGGGGCAGAGCTGTACAGACTGTGCGGTCTGCTCAACTGTGCTTTTTACCTCGTCGGCAGCTCCACTACCAGGGAAGAAGTTCCCATCATCATGACGATGCAGAGAGATGTAGAGAACGTCAGGGTCTCTGTAGAAGATCTGCTGCGTCCCATTGCCATGGTGAACATCCTACAGGGAGAAAGATGTTGGGAAAGTGGTCTTTGTTCAGCCTCTAGGGTGGCCCAATAGCCTAATGGAGCAAAAAACAACTGGATCCCTCCCTGCTCCAGGCCAAGGGGCCATGTTCCTTGAAAGATAACGTTTCCCTGCTCTCCGGTCTAGCTCCAGAACCAGCATCGAGAGGAACTGCAGATACCAGATCCTGGGGACAGCTACGGCAGAGGAAGAGCCAGGATGTGCTGAGGGAGAGAGATGACTTACCCAGTCCACAATGAGAATCTTGCTGAGTTTCCCTTTCTGCTGCAGCTGCCTGGCAGCAATGGCCACCGAGTTGAAGAAGCAGAATCCCCTGCAAAGAGGCAGTTGGAGCTGATCAGTGCTCTGGGGCCTTTACTGAGTATCCTTCCACCCTGGCCTGTCAGCTCCCCAAAGGATGGGCTCTCCCTTCCCTTCCCACCAGGTCTGGATATGGATGGGTCCTGGGAGGGTTTAGTCTGGTGCAATTGGTAATATCAAGCCAAGGACCCCTTGTGCTGTGTAACTAGCTCTGACAGAGCATCAACAGGGACCTGGTGTTCGGTGCTTCCCAAGCACCAGCCCAAAGCACTGCAGCCTGGGGAGGGGAGGCCGAGAGGCAGCCTGGCCTTACATGGCGGTGGAAGGATCCGCGTGATGTCCAGGGGGCCGCACCACAGCAAAGCCGTTCTGAGGACAAAACAGAAGGTGATCAGAGCCACTGCTCCCAACTTCGTGCACCCCATCCACCCCAGTGTCCTGCACAGATGAGGGCCTGTGCCCCGGCTACCCATGAGCACAGCTGGGTATCAAGACCAGAGCCATGTAGGGCTGGAAGCACCTAGTGCCAGTCGAGGAGAGGATAAACCTATTCCCTGGGATGCTGGGACCACCTAGGCTGGTATATGACACCCCCAAAAACCTCTGTGCAGGTAGTTCAGCTGTCCAGGGATCCAATCTGTTGTTTGGCAGAGACCTTCCCTGCAGCCAAATACAAGGGTGATGCTGCCAGACGTCTCCAGTGCTGCCAAACTTGTCACCAGGAGACTGAGAGGCTTAGAGACGAAACACCCTACTGCAGCAAATGTCCAAAACCCCCCAGGCAGTGACAGCTCCCCTCTCGCCCTGCCATGGGGTGATGCACAGCTCTGGGCTGCCATGTGTTGCCACCCTACCTTAAGTTCCCTGGTGGCCACCTTGAAGGCCAGCTCAGTGACGCTGCCTGCGGCCCAGCGGGCAGCGTTGGAGGAATGCAGCTCGTTCCAGATGGTATCACTGTCCACCTGGAAGCAAGCGGATCAGTCAGACGGAGACGGGGACAGGGCATCGATGGAGATCTCGGCCGGGGGACCCGTGCACTCTGCCAGGCGCCCTGCTCTCTGCTTGGTGCCAGGGACTGATGTCCCGCGTAGTCAGAAGTGCCAGGCATCAGGGAGCCAAACTACCTTGCATGCAATCAGGCAGGCTCCCATGTCAGCTCCCTGGTGCTGCTGGTCAGGCCAGCAGCTCCTCTACCAGCCATATGTGCTGCTTGGCCAGGCCAAGCCCCCAGCCAAGCAGGGTGGTGGGGGCTCTCCATGAGCTCTGCACAGAGCATCTCACCCTGCACCCAGGGGCTGGAAGGAGTGACTGAGAAAACACTAGTTACCTTCTTTATCTTATTTTATTGTTTAACCAAACATCTTGGTTTGATCACGATCACGTCAAGGGCCGAGCCAGAGCCGGAAAACTCAGTCTCTTCTGATCAACTCCATGTGTGCAACTCAAAGGCTCCCCTCTGCCCACTGAGCGGGCACATCCAGCCCCCCCTCTGCCTTCAGGGCACGGGCGAGAGGAGGGCAGGGAGGGGGAGGCAGAGCAGGAAAAATGGATGCAAACGGGGCTGAGAAGAGCTGGCGCCCAGCAGCAGGGGCAAGGGGAGGAGAAGAACCAGAAGAGGCAGCAAGAAGGCATGGAGTGAGACCCTTCCTGAAAGAGAGAGAGAACGACAGAGACAGGGGGAGAGAGAGGAAGAGAGGAGAATGCAATGAATGGAGAGAAACCAGGGCAGTAAGCTGTGAGAGGAGAGGCAACAGAAGTGTCTGGAAAGAAGTGTCAGCCTGCTGTCCCCATGACACTGCTCCTCTCCCTCAACAGAGACCACGGCTTGTGGATCCCTCTGGATGTCCCACCATCTCTGCTGGGACATCGGACCTGGTGCACAGGGCAGGGCTCCCATCTGCCACCCAAGCTCACTCCCTCCTGACTCCCTGGACTCTTAGGAATGGCTTTAAGGGGCTTTTGGTTACTGCATCCCTTCAAGTAAGGGGCTGAAAGGGGTCCTGTTTCAAAGGAGGGATGCTTAGGACAGCCCTGAGGACTGTGGGAAGCTTTGATACAACTTCTTGCCCAAGGATGGAGTGCTCCTGCCTGAGGCTACCGACCTCAGCAGGCCAGTGACAAGCAGGGGACACCTTCCCATGTCCATCCTTGGCCTCACATGCAGGCTGGCACTGCCTAGGCCTTGGCGGAGCCAGTTCTCCCTGGAGGGAGTGGAGGGACAGAGGTTGCCTCAACCCCCAGGTCATTTCCAGGCCTCTGAGCTCCCTCAGACAGCACACAAACAAGAGCTGATGAGAGCTGAGAGCAGCCCAAAGGCTTGGGAAGCTCCCTCTCCACTCAGGCCCATGAAGAAGTCCTCCTCAGTGTGGACAGGACAAAGAAAAAAACCTGCCCAAAACCGGCCAGGGCAAAGAACAAGTACTTACCCCCACCCCTCCGCAGGGCAGCATGACAAACATCCGCTGTGACAGGATCCCTGCGGAGAGAGAGGACAGTGAGGGCTTTGGAGAGCAGCAAGTGGGGGTGTTCAGGGACAGGGCACATAGGTACCAAGGAGGTAAGTTCAGCCGGGCTGTTTGGCCATAATTAGGAACAGCATCTATGGGAGGTGTGGGCAGCTCCCTGGTTGCAATCCCCATGGCTGAGGATGCTCTGAAAGCTGGCATGAATATGCGGGGCAGTCAAGGAAGGTGTAAGGTGACGCACCGATACCTGAGGGAACAGCATCATTTCCAGAGCCCGGGAGGGCAGGGCTGCTGGTGGCAGGGCAGTGCCATTTTTAGGGAATGCTATTTCTTTCCTTGACACTGGGCAGCAGGGACAGAGCCTTGGCTGATGCTCAGGGTACCCTGATCTGGCTGAGCCTGCTGTGGTGCTGAGGATCATGGCACCTGGGTGCGCAGGGCAAGGGAAGGGGTATGGACGTGGCGGGACTCACCTGCCAGCTTCCCGTTGTCCAGTTTAAGGCGGTTGAGCGGATTGGTGCCGTAGAGGAAGACGTGGCGCTCGGTATGCACACACTGCAGCTCCTCCAAGGTGGCCTTGCGTCCCCGCAGACACTGCAGCAGACAGGAGCTATGAACAAGCTGCTCAAGGAGGGGAGACGTGGGCTTTCCCATCCACGCATACCAGGGGTGGGCACAGTGCAGACGCTGCCCTGCTCCCTGACCCTGGCAGCTCAGAGAATCAGTGATTCAAGGTGCCATCCCCCTTCCCAGAAGTTCAGGAGCCTCAACTTTGCCCAGCAGCTCCTCGCTCTAATCTAGTTAAGGGAAGAAGCCTCAAATGGTGGAAGCCACGCAGTGGCCCCAGGACATTCGGAGCAGAAAGGGGACAAACATCTGCAGTAGCATAGGATGTGTGATTGTGGCACGTTCTGCACCACATTTGCAGCTAAACCCTGTATCTCTGCAGCATGGGGCAGCTGCAGGACTGAGCATGGTGTTTCTTGCATCAGATCTGAACTAAATCAAACCCCTTCATCTGTAGGCGCAGATCAGGCAGGAAATGCCAGTATCATTTTCCTACAGTTCTAATGCTTGTGTGGTCCAGGGTCAGCCTAGCCAGACCAGGGCAAGGTTTCTAACAGACCAGAACTGACACTGACGTCCCTGAGTAAGCAAAAAGCCTCAACCCTGTTTCAACAGAGATCACACCTATCCCTACACCCATCCTCCAGCACAGCAAACTCTTGCTGCCATCCAAAGCTGGAGGATGGAGATGGCCAGGCCAGCAAGCTGCATCTTGGCACTGCCAGCAATGAGCAAGACCAGTCTTTCTCCCGGGGTCTTTATTGCCTGGATGATGGGACAAAGAGCTTGAGAAGATCTGAGGATGAAAAGGATGGAGAAGGGAGCAGGATACTATCACTCGCAAACTGTTAACAAGAGATGTGTTTGTACAAGCACCCTTTCCCTTGTGAGTGGCTCACAGGCATCCGGCTCCCACTCTGCCCCTCGCGCTCACCTCGCACTGGCTGCGCAGCCCCCTCTCCTGCAGGCGGGACCAGATACTCTGAATTCTGCCCGCGTGCTCTGGGTGGTTGCTGTTATCGCCGCAGGAACACTGGTGTTTGAGCATCACCGAGTCATAAACCAGCCCTGCAATGCACAAGAGGATCAGGACACTCCAGTCCCAACACTAGACTGGAAACTCAGGCCTTGATTGGGCTGCCCCTAATTCAACTCCTTTCCAGGGGCTGGGCTGCTGGCTGGGACCCTAAACTCCGTTGGTTATTTGGTTTGACTAAAACACCTCCCTCAGACCATGGGAACCTCTGTCCCAAGAGGCTTGAGGCAAATCCTGCCTTGGGTGTGCGAGAGAGCCCAGACGGTCACTCACCAGCAATGCTGGACCAGGATGCCTTGGAAAGGGCATGTCAGACCACCTTGCAAAAACCGACTTTGGTTAACAGGCTGAGGAGGGCGGGATCCTCAGGACTTGCTCCGCTCTTTGTGCGGGCAGCTAGAGCACTCCCAGGAATATATCAGTCCAGGATTGAGTGGGACTGTAACTAAACCTCCCCGGACATCCCCACCTCCGGCTCTTCTCCCCAGGCCCTGCTACTGCTCCAGCAGTGACACCTGTGCACGATGACCCCCTGTGAGGGGACAGGCCATACCTGTTGTGAAATGCGGCTTGGCTGGCTGTTCCTGCACAGGCAGAGAGAGCGTCTTGGAGGCTGGATCCTGGGCAGGAAGGGAGACACTCGCAGTGGCAGGAGATGACTGGGCCCGGGAAAGGGGCCTGTGCCCTGCGTGGACGGTCGGGACCATGGGGGAGTCAGCCAGGGGCTGCCGCTTGAGGAGCTGGTGCTGCATGCGCTGGTAGGGATCCCAGAGATAGGCCTGATGGAGAGAGGTGGCAGTGAGTGTGGCATCCCCAGGGAGGCTTGAGCAAGGTGCCACACGTTGCTGTGCAGGCAGAGAGAACCCAGCATCACCCAGCATGGGAAAGGGAGCCCAGTGCAGTGCAGCCTCCCAGCCCAGGAAGGAGCCTTGCTTCCAGGAGGGTTTGGATCTGACGTAGTCCCCTCCATGCAGGGTGGCTCCAAGCCAGCGTGCAGGAGCTGGGACATGTCACACAGTGTCTGCTGCTCTCTGCTGGCTCAGTCCCGCACTGCTGCGCAAGCCTGCTGAAGGCACCGCAGCTGGGGATGATGCCCAGCCTCGCTGGCAGCCGCGGTGGCTGCAGCGCTTGATCCCTGTCCTAGCAATCTCTGTCCTTGACCCTAGGAAGGGACAGATGTGGTGTCTGTGCCCTTAGCCACACACCACGCACTATCTCCTTTATGGTTCTTCTCCCAGTGCATGCCTGGACACATCTTTGTCAACTTCCCTTGGAATTCATTTTTGAAGGGTGCCAATTTACCAGCATCCATGACAGTTTAACTGAACTAACTCCTTGCATACACTGATACGCTGGAGAGGTGTTTTGTCCTGGCAGAGACACTTCTGCGCCAGGACAGAGAAAGATTCCCAAGGCCACGGCATCCTCCACAAAGAAAACACGCACAAAGCTACACAAGTTGGATGTGTCAGAAGCAGAGCAGCTTCAAGGGTTCCCTGTGAATGCAGTCACATGCTACATTCAGACCCCAGCATTACTGGGAAGCAGTTCCTTTTCCTCCTTAGATGCTCATCTGCACATGGTTATCTTCAAAACACTGACCAACGTATCTAGAGGAAAATTTTGGAGTGCCAGGTAAGGCAGGTTGAACGAATAGCATCAGCCAGAAGCCTGGGTGCAGTAGCTGTGTGCAGAGTCTAGACGCTGGCCACTGAGGTCTCAGGACAAAAGCGTCCTTTAAAGTGTGTGGGGTCTCCTTGGACAAGGTCTGACCTGAATCTTCCCAGTGTCAGGATGCTGCCAGCTTTGCTGGGTTTGTACAAAGCCTCAAAAGAGAAATACCAAGGGATGGAGAAACAAGTCTCTCTAAAACCACTTGGCAGCTATCTCTGGCATGCTGTCCACATCCCCCTGCTCTGCCGGTGCTGCAGCAGTAACACCAACCTCCTGGCAAACTGCAAACCTGGTCTGGAAAGAGACAATGAACCGAGGCAGAGGTACTCTGTGACTGCACGGGCACAAGTTCTGCTGTTTGGGGATGCAACCTGAGACAGGCCACAGGCTACCACATGCTCAGACACAAGGAAAGCAGAGCGTTGCAGGGCTAGAGAAGCTGCAGGGCAAAGGCCAGGGAAGCCTTCTGTCTCTTTGAAAAGCAGTAAGTGCTATGGGAAATAACCAAATAACTGCAAAAATAGCACCATCCACATCCTTGAACAGAGGACTAATGCTCAAAGCAACTAAACTAGGACTTGAGATGAGAACAAGGCTGGGAACCTCTTCCAGTCCCCTCCTTCAAACTACCCAGAGGGCTCCACATAGCTCCATGCCAACCCAGGAAAGGCATCAGCCCCTTTCCTCACGGGCTCCTCGTGCTTAGCAGGAAGCAGACTGCTTCAAACCGGCAGCCTGCACCCCTCTCTTGGCTCTCTGATCTCTGCCAGCCCTAGGATACCTGCTGTAGAACAAGCTCCTCTTGTGATTGCATCATCTTCTGCGTCCTCTCGGGCTCCTTCACGCTGCCTCCTGGCCGTGTGGGCTCCATGCGTGCCCTTGCCTGGTCACTGCTCTCACCCCCAGCCTCTGGGAGTGTCCCCTCTGCCTCCATGTCCTCCGAGGAGGGAATCTGCCGCAGACGGGGCTTCTCGCTGGACTTAGCCATGCGCTGTAGACAGAGGGATCACAAATGAGCACAGAGAGGTGACAGGGGCCAGGATAGAGGCCAGATCAGGTTGTGGAGGTTGTGGAAGATGGCAGGGCATCTCAGGGGCAAAAGCACCATGCATGTGGGAGCCAGTGAAGCTGGACAGCCCTGGACATCTGCTACTCCTTGCCCATCAGGAAGGGCTGCTATCTTGCACCCTTGAAGTATCCTTCTTCCGGTACCTGCTGCTTTCCCTGGGCTGAACCCCCATGACTTACCTTGCCCAGATGTGTCTGTTGCTTGAGTCTCTCCAGGAACTGGGTGTGATGCTGCTGGTACACCAGCTGCTGCTGGATGGCCTTGGGGTTCTGGGGCAAGGGCTCCGAGCGGGTCCTCCCCAGCGGTTTATGGTGGCCCGGGAGCGACAGGCGCTCTGCAGAGATGAGCGAGGGGGCGAAGGAGAAAGGGACCGTTCCCAGACCTGGCACTGCAGGGGAGAGGAGGCAGAGGTGAGCGGTAGCCTTGTACGCTGGGTGGACATGGCACCCCACAGAGCTGTCAGCCCACACCATGGCATGCAGCAGTCCTGGGCATCCCAGTCGAGCAACGCCAGAGATGGGTCTGCTTTGCTCACTGCCCTGCAAGGCAGTGGGAGAAGGATATGCGGGAAGCAATACAGGTTTCTCTGGGCAGGGGAGAAGCCTTCCTAGCCTGTAGAGATTGGGAAACATGCTGGGAGGGAGACCTGATGTAGCCCAGCATTTGCTAGGCTGGGTAAGAAGCAGCTGGCAGGGTTGGGTGAAATGCACCTTCATGGCGCTCTTCCTTCTGTCCCCCTACGCTGGCACCATGCAGCCCCTGGGGACCTGGGGATAGGCTCTGGCTGTCCTAAACCATCTCAGCCCTTGCTCCATCCTCAGTGAGGCCAGATTCCTTCACTGAAGGTATCACAGGGCAAGGAGAGAGATGAAGCCAGGAAGCAACACAAAGGAGCCAGCCTTCGCTCTGCTTCAGTCAGAGCTTATAACCCAGAAGAATTGGGGGGAATAAGGCAGCTAAAGGCACAACCAAGAAGTCTGAGCCGCCCTGTTCAGCACAGGGGCAGTAGTGAAACCTGCTGGCACATGGGAGCCTGCAAAGATGTCCAGTCTGGCCCATGGCAAGGATGCGCTTGCTAGCTAGCTGGAATCAAGGTCAACATCTTCCATCCCCTTGACTTCAGGGGAGGATAACAGAGAATCAGATCTCTGGCCTGTGCTGAGACGTAAGGGAACTGAACACTGCCACTGCTGTTCCAAGGCACTGGAACCGGCCCAACTCTGTCCATGCTCCTGAACAATTCCCAGATGTGATTTCAGATTTAGAACAGACCAGGGGCTATTCCCAGCAGATAATCTGGAACCACCATGCTGGTTTGCAGGCTGCAAGAGTTTACACGAACAGCCACATGCCAGCCAGCCTCAGCACCCCTGGGCATGCCTCCTTCATTAGGACAGCAGCTGCTTGTGTTGTGCTGCTGGGTCTTTCTGGTGCAATGGACTGGATGCCTCCAGAAACCTCCTGGCTCCTGCCTGCCCCAAGTGAAGCTCCGTGCTGAGCTCTGCCGACACTGACACAACCTCAGCGCCAGGCACGTAAAAAGCTCGACACTTACCCGCCACGAGAGGAGCATGGGTGACAGAGGGCTCGAGGATGATGACAGGCTGCAGCCGAGGGGATAAAGGGCTCCCGGCCTCGTGCTGCTCTAAGCCAGCTGGTATGAACATGGGCGAATGTGTGCCTGCGAGGACAGGACCGTTCAGCACAGGCACCCGGTGTGCCAGGCCAGAGAGGGGGCGGCGATCTGCCTCTCCCTGCAGAGAGAAGGGGCACTGGATTAGCAACATCCTGGGACAGCAGAGCCTGGGACAAGCATGGAGAGGGAACGCCATATTCTAGCCATGCCCATGGGCAGGATCTCTGAATACTCAGAGCCAGCAAATGCCTGGCACTAGCCCAGGAACCCCAGGCCCAAGAGAGACGTCAGATTTCCCCTGCCCTGCGGGAACCCGCTGTCCAGCTCTAGGGGTACCTACAACCTGGCTACCTACCCTGGCGCTAGTGGTAGCCGGCAATCCCAGCGTGATGGCTGGAAGGGAGGCTGCACTCTGCAGGGCAAACTGGGCCAGTGAGCTCTCCTGCATCATCAGGCGCTGGGCCAGGGGTGTCTGCACCAAAGACATTTCATTAGTCTCTACTCTAGAAATGGCAGCTCGGGCACGGGACAAGGCAGCTCAGGCATGGGGCAGGCAGTGGAAGAGGGTGGCTGAGTCCTAGCTGCCTGGGGGAACATCTGGGGCGAGGGCAAGAGGCATTAGGGACCCATGGGGATAGCACACACTCCAGGAGACAACAAATGCACACTGCTAAGCAGAGCAGTGCGCAGAGGAGCAGTGATGTGCTGGGCAAAGGATCCCCCCAGCCAGGGACAGCAGGATTCAGACAGATGGGGGCAGTCCTGGGCAGCAGAGTTCATGGATGGGGTTCCCAGGGGGATTCTAGCTTATCCTGAGGATCAGGGTCTAGTGGGAAATCAGGACTCCAAACCTTGGGGTCAGGAACTCCTGACCTTGCAAGACCTATGGCTCCAAGGCCCTAGGACCTCACCTCGTGGGCCATGCCGGACGCAGTGGGGAGGGCTCCGTGGTCTGCGGGGAGACTGTCGTTGGGCGAGCTGCAGCCGGAGACGGGGGTGCTGCTACTGCTCGGGGAGGAATCTGCACAGGAAAGAAATGGGGGAGATGGGCACAGGCACCCAGAGAAGGGCAGCACAGCCCCTGCCCCAACCCCTTATAGCCTGAAACCTGGCCCTGCCTCCCTCTAACAACTCACCACTGCCTTCCTAGGCCAAAACTCCTTCAGCCATATGGCCTGGCTGAGACAGTCTCTCTGCCAACTTGGAAGGCACCATACTGCAGTGAGGAAGCTCAGCCAGCTGCATTTGCTTGGGGCCTTGGACCCGTCCAGCCTTTTATGTCCATCACAGGCCCAAAAAACAGCATGGTATGGCTGCAGGAACATCCTTTCTGGGTTCACCTGTCCCTGCATCATCACAGCATGAAGTTCCTCCATGGGCAGTGCCCTGAGGAGGGCACTGATAAGACACTGAGCCTCCAAGATATGGCTTTCCCTCTCCAGTCCCCCAGACAGACATCTTGCAGGATCCTGGGCAGATCACGGCTGCTCCAGCTTGGCCTCAGCCTCTAAAAACTCCCAAGCTGCAGCAGTCCAGGCAAAGGACTCACCAATCGCCTCAGGTGGCCTTCTCTTCAATGAAGGAGGTGCACTCTCCTTCCGGGTCAGGGGGTTCTTGCGTCGGTCAAGGCATTTCCTGGGCTTGCAACGCACCTTCAGGTTGGGCTCAGATGCTGCAAGCACACAAGTCAGTCAGTCCTGGCCCCGGCAGGGATGGGAGCGCGGCTGGCTTGGTTCTGTGGGGTCAGCCCACCCCATCTCTTGGCTCCTGCAGGCCCCTGCGATCCCCGTGTGCAGGCTGAGAGGGCACCAGAGTGGGAAGGAGATGGCGTTAGCCCCTAGGCCTTACCCGTCTTCCGCAGTGGAAAATGCTCGGGGGGGTCAAGAGAAGTGCTGGGGACGGGGGGCAGGAAGGTGCTGAGCACAGGAGGGGAAGGGCCCTCAGGATCCAGAGGCTCCAGAGACCTGTGGGGAAAAGACACCTAGTTAGAGACCTTTCACTGCTGGGACCAATAGCTGGCACTGTCTGGACTTAGCCAACCTCCAGCTCTAGGAGGAGGGTTCTGCCTTGTCTTGGGACAAAAGACAAGAAGCCTGACAGTACTCCTTGAGTCAGGAGTGGGACTAGTCAATCAAGCTCAACAAGGCCAGGGAACTCAACACAGGGCCTACATCCACCTGCTGCAAACACGTAACCCTGAACCCAGCTATCTCACCCCAGCAGACTTCGACTAAGATAATGAGCCATCAAGAAATGTTTTACTGTAAGGGCCCTGAGCGTGTGTCCTGCTCTCGGCAGGCTGGACAACCCACAGAAGGTACTCGTTTTACCTGTATGGCATGGCTGAAGGGTTGGGGTTGCTGGTCCTCTCCAAAGCTGCCTGCTGCTTCTTCAGGATGACCTCAGCCAGTTTCTGCTTCACCACTGTGCTGGCCACAGCACCTGCAGGAAAACCAGCAGTGATCACACTGGGCTGGAAGTAGACGTGGGCCACCTCAAAGGGCCCTTGGAGACATGTGCCTTATGGCTCCCCATGGCTGGACAAGGGATGTTGAGATGGCTGGAGAGCCCCACCACAGCAGCCTGGGCCAAAGGCATCAGCATTGCAACTCCATGGGAAGTAGGATATGTCCTTCCAGAATGGCCGTACCAGCTCTAACCTGGCCCAGCACCCAGCTCTGCCCCAGTAGAGCGGCCAGCACTGACAAACTTCTGTGTTTCCTTGTC
This sequence comes from Dromaius novaehollandiae, assembly GCF_036370855.1. Classification (NCBI taxonomy): domain Eukaryota; kingdom Metazoa; phylum Chordata; class Aves; order Casuariiformes; family Dromaiidae; genus Dromaius; species Dromaius novaehollandiae. The sequence goes on along the minus strand of NC_088125.1, from coordinate 2,522,831 downwards.
CCAGATCTTATCAGTTCCTCTGCAGGGCCTGTACACCCTCTTCCCACTTGTAAATTCAAAGCAGGTCCCATTGCAACAGGGTGTTACACTCACACCCCTCACACTGCCTGGAGGTCTCATGACAGATGCTGCACACGTTTGAGCACACAGATAGTGAGAAAACCCTGCTGAGACAGTTGGTGAAGTTCTCAAGTCAAGGTGAACACAGGAAGAGGAGGGCCACCCTCAGTTCTCCCAGGTCATCTCAGGAGTCAGATCTTTTTGTGTGTCCCTTGTTGAGTGTTAGGAGCACAACTAGTGAGAGGCAGAGCACCTCCAAAGGCAAGTCTCAGCTGTGGACCTCTGCCTGCTTCATCCTAGCCAGAGACAGCAAGTATTAGCTGACGCCCACAGACCAGAGGGCATAAAGCACAATGTGGCTTGCACAGCAATGACAAAACTTCACATGGGGGTACAGGATCCTTCTGAAGGCTCTCCAGAGACACCATGCCCTTTCGCTCTTCGAGTCTGTGCTAAATGTTGAGAATTTCCAGAGAAGGTCCCAGCTGATGACGTACAGCTCTGCCTATCCTGCACCTCAGCTCTCTGCACAGTAGCGCGCTCTGACCAGATGGGGATAGCTTGGATGAGAGGCAGTGAGAAGAAGAAAGCACCTCCAAACAGTTCAGTGAAAAGCTCTGAGGCTCCTGAATTTCTTGATGGAGTTGCACTCCTCCAGAATAGCATCTGCACATGAGGCCTCCTACCACAATCCACCGGCAAACGGACAACAGAAGTGACCCACGTTCAATACCTGGCTCAGTCATGACAGCGCAACAGTCCCAGGCACAGCTCCAGCTGTTGCGGGGTGCTGCAACCGCTAGCCCCTGGCTGCTGTAAGCCTTCCATGCAGTCCTCCATCTTGGACTAAAGCCCATTCCCAAGCTCCCCCTCAAGACAGATCATGTCCTAAGCTGTCTGCTCCAGCAAGAGTGGAAAGCTCTGTAGTTACAGTAGAGATGCTCCACACTTTTCCTTCCGTGGCACATTCAGTACCAATCACTTCACTTAATTTGTAAGATTAACTCCTAGTTTGCACAGGGAGGCCACGTGTGGGCAATCACGCTCAGCTCTGCTGAGCTGACCACATTCGAAGGGGCTGCACTTGTTCAGTTACGGCACAGAAGGGGCAGGAACTACGTTTTCAGCACTGCGACTAGCCTTGTCAAGCCTGAAAAGTTTGGAAAAGCAGCCTGTCCTCTGCAGACACATGGGAACTATGGGATGGTACAAGAAAAATATCAGCATCTGCATGGTGCACCCTCACTGCTGAGTGGGAGCACATCCAGATCAGGCACTAGATTGGTGTTGAAGTACCACCACAAGACTGGGAGCAAAGGGGGGCCACGCTGGGGGCACTGAGTTAATGCTGCAGTGAAAACAGAGCCCAGACTCAAAGGACAGGTGGGCAATAGGCTCATGGACATTGGAACAGTGCAGTGTAGCTGGTGCAGGTTGCATCTACACCCTTGGGTCCTGCTGAAGGGCTTTGCACGTTGGAAAACCCGGAGCAGCTCCTGAGAGCCCCCTCGGCAAGGACAGGCACTAGATGGCGCAGGAAGATTGCAGCCAGACGCATCTCGCAGCCAGACGCATCTCGCAGCCCGATGCATCTCGCAGCCGGACGCATCTCACAGCTGGACGCATCTCACAGCTGGACGCGGTGTGCAGCCGGACAGGGTCAGTCTCCTCCGCAGTGCAGACCTGCTTGCCCGGTACAGGAGGACCCACTAACCTCTCCCCCTTCGCACGGGTGCACCAGCCTGGGGCTTGCAAGGGCAAAAGACAAATTCATGTGCAGCCCAGTGCACAGGGTAGTCCCAAGCACCATCAGCTCAGCGCTTGTGGGTTGGCCGAAGGCCATGATCCAGTGCTAGCACAAAGACCTAACACAACTACCTGGTTGGTACCACCAAGAACGACCTGAAGGACAAACAGGCCTCCCCTGGCCAGACCAGAGAGTCCCCAAAAGTCACATGCCAGCCACCGGGTGCAACTTGCTGGCAGTGCTGTTTGCTGCACACAGAAGGAACTGGACTTCCCCATTCATGCTAAGCTGGGCTCTTGGGCCCAGACAAGCATAGCATGAGGCTCAGTTTCACACACAGGACCGAGAGATGCTCAGTGATGTGGGCACCATCACACTTGTAGAGCAAGAGAGGGCACAGCACAGTCTGGATAAGGGCAGAATCTCTTACTTAAAGTGCAGGACCCCTTCTAAAAGCCACTCTGATCTCGCTCCCTCTGTGAGCACAGTCCCCTGGTTTTAAGGACACAAAAGATGGCAAAGATGCCATGACTGGTGCCGCATGCTGGCAGACAGAATGGCACAGGCAGAAGCTCTTACTTCGTTTGCTCTTGTCCTTATTGAGGATCTGCCGCAGTTCCTGTTCCTGCTGCCCAGGCTCTGCTTCACGGTGCGAGGACTCCATGGTCACCTGTGGGACAAAAAGGGTAATATCAGCACCAAGGTAACCCCATGGAGCACAAGGCCCATCTTGCCCTCCAGGACCTGGTGGAGCATATCTGAAACAGTCCGTTATGTCATTTTTGGAAACCTGATGGGCAGCCCTGGCTGACAAGAATGTGTTAAATTGTTTCATCACAGCAAACCGGACGCATCTTTGCCTCCAGAGACGCTCTCCCCAGAGACATTTTAAAACCAAACACAGTCTATTTCGAATTACTGCCTTTCATGGTATTTTGACATATCTGTAACTAGGGCATGTTGTAATATAATGAAAAAAAAATCATGGCTGACTAAGAAAGGGGGGAAAAAAAGAAAAGATAAACACACTATTCTTAAAAGTCTGGAACTCAGCGTTTTTCAGAGCTGACATTTTCAGAAGTGATCCCATCTCACAGGAAGGTCAGAAAGCATTCACATTTGCACAGATGTTTCTAAGCACCCAATGTTCATGACAGCATAACCAGGGCTTCTCAAACTCTCCTTGTGTGGACCAAGCTGATGCTCAGCCTCTCACAGAAAGCCTCAGAGCATCTCGAGTGGATTCCCCAGACCTTCCAGACAAGGGACCAGTGAGCTGGCAGATCCCAAGTTGGATGGCTTCTCCCAAAGGTGGGATATGCTGGCTGTGCTGGTCTGGAGTCAGGGCCTAGAGGGAGATGGGAAATGCAGGCTCTGCTCCTCAGCAAACATAATGACAGTACCAAAAACATGCCCGTGCCACAGCAAAGGTTGTCGGCCAACCCAGAGAGGAGATCACAGAACTAGCAAGGCTCAAATCAACAGGGTAAATGTTTCTCCCTACAGTTGGGTCCAACACACAGCCTTGGGACAGCAGTGAGTGGGATAGGACGGGGTGATCTTTGCCACCCTACACCAGCAACAGTGGTGTTGCTCTGGGGCAGACACTCCCACCTCTCGGACACAGTCAGCATGTACAGGAGATACAAGGGGCTCACAAGAACACAGTTTTTGCAGCTGCTACGTGGTTTGGGAACTGGACAGCACAGGCAGGCAGAGGGCTGGAGCATATGGGGTGTGAGAGAAGCTGATGAAGCTGGCTTTGATTAGACTGGAGGCAAAGGGGGCATAACCTCATTTTCCATTGCCGAAAGAGGGTTACAGAGAAGATGGAGCCAGGCTTTTCTGAGGAGCGCAGTCAAAGGACAACTTTAAAACTTGCACAGGAGAATTTCCAATTGGACATAAGGAATAAATTCCTCCCCATGAGCATAGTACAGCACTGTGACAGGGACCAGGCAGTGGAGGGGATCTCTATGCTTGGAGATGGTCAAAGCTCGCCTGGACGCAGGCCACAGCAATCTGGTCTATCTTTGAAGCTGGTGATGCTCTGAGCACGGGGTGGAGTGGAGGCCTCCAGAGCTATCATCCAATCTAAATCTTACTGTGATTTTGTGATGTTTGGCAGGAGACGCTGTACAGGGGGGGTGCTATTCTGGGCAACACCAGAAAATTGCAGTGAAGGCTTCCCAGAAAGCAAATTAGCCTGTAAAGTGAGTAACTCATGTCTTTAGGGCAGAGAAACAGCGGAGGCCAAGATGAGTGGCAGCTCAGAGACACCAGGCATCCTGTACAGTCACTCTGGCTCCTAATACAGCACGCGGTGTGTGGCTGAAAACACTTCTCTGCTTCACACATCCCAGGAGGCCCCTGCCCTCCCGCTGGCCTTGGCAGGACAGAAGCTAGGATTGAAAGTAGCACATGAAAATGCCACCACCTGGCTACCTAAGCAGGCTCCTCATGTCAGAGAGGTCTCTGAGATGGCTAAGAAGGACTACAGACTCTCCAGCTCTGGCAAAAGATATCACCCAGGAAGGTCACTCAACAGGGTTGGGATTTCTAGTTCTTTTTTCTTAATCGGCTGATGCCATCACTGATAGAGATGGGAGCTCGGACAAGGCCAGTCACCACGTGGGGACTGGCAGTGCTGGCAGATGTGCACGGCACCAGAAGCTATAGGCTTTGTGGGGAAAAGTAATTCTTAGACGTGCTCAGAGCAGAGCCAGGGTCTGCAGAGTGAATGTGGGAAGGGAAGCCAGCAGAGAGCCTCCTCCTTGACAGCGGCCAGGTGCTCCCAGGCCAGGACTAGGATGCCAAAAAGCCAGCTGTGCCCACAACTCACAGGTATCTCCACTTCCACCGAGCTCCCCATGTGAGTGGCATGGAAGAGAGCAGAGGGCTCCTGCCACACTGGAGGTGAGGGACAGGGCCATGGAGGAGGCCACGGCACTCTACCATGGAGGTGCCCAACACAGCAGAAGCTGCCTGCAAGTGCGGATGCAAGATTCACTTCTGGCGCATGGCCGTAACCTGAGCAAGGCTGGCAAGTTTTGCTGCCTTGTCCCGTCTGGACAGGCAGACCGAAACCAGCTCTAAGCAGGTCCTTGCCCACCCCCATGAGCATCACCCAACCCAAAGGCAGGTGATGATCCCCGCTGCATCCAAGAGGTTGCAGGGTGTCCGTACCCTCACGTGCTGATGAGCGAGTTGCTCCACTTGCTGCTGATGCAGGCTGGCCAGGAAGAGCTGGTGCTGCAGCTGCTGAGTGTGCTTCAGAGCCAGGAAGGTGGTGTCAGAGCCGGGCTTGACGACGCGCTGTCCGATCCGCAGGTCCATGGGGGCGGTCTGAGGCACCTGCGGAGAGGTGCACGGGTTCACAGCAGCTGTCGAGACACAAGGCAGGCAGAGCTCAGTAACCGCCCGGCTCAGATCCCTCCTCCTGCATAAGTCTCAGCACACGAAGGGGCCTCGTGAACTGAGCAGACACCTCTCTGCTCCCTGGGGCCTGGCCTAGGTCCCCTGAGAAAGCAAGGGCAGCATCAGGATGGGCCCCAGGTAGGCACTGCAAGGAACATGCCCTGCCACTGAGAAAAGCTCGGCCCCCATCAACCTGGAATAGATCCTGCAAATTATACCTGGCAGAGTCTCCAAGGTGCTGCGAGCATTGCTCCCTGACATCAAGGCTGAGAACCACTTTGCTAACTTCAGACATTCACATCTGGCCTGGACGTGTTGCCTCCCTGCATGGTGAGCCCCCTTATCCTCCTGGGGATACCTAAAATAGTCCAGCAACTCAGACTGTTGGAGCACCCATTGCAGCAGGGGATTTTCACCGACTAGCTCCTAAAGCCTTGCTTAATTTATCCTGCACGCACCACAGACCAGTGCAAAGCAGAGCTGGTCCCCTACAGCTGCACCTGCACCGCGGCCCTTGGCCAGGACGGTACACCACCACCACAACCCTGCTAAGAAAGGCTGCAACTTGCAGTATTACAGGGAAAGGCACACAATAAACCTGCAGAACAGCAACACCGCCATCCGGATACCCTAAGCTGCAGCGCTCCACTTGCATCCAAGTACTTCTCCACAGCCTGTTCTTTACTGTGGCTGGCCTGCAGGAATGGGTCCCAAGGGAGCTGAGAAACAAGCTGCCCTTGTCCTCATGACAAACCAGCAATTACAGATCAGATAGAGAAAGCCTCAACAGGAGACCAGCATCAAGCCTGTCTTACAGTGCCTCTGATTAGTGCAGCCTACAAGCAGCAATACCAGCCAAGCTGCCCAGTCTTTCCTGGGAACGAACCTTGCACCGATGAGGACACCTGCAAAAGCCAGGCTGGAGCGGGATGTGCAAGTCTGCAGCACAGGTTAAGGATGGTGAGGGCAAGTGGGACACGGTTTGTCCTGAGAAAAGCTTCCCATAACCCTCTCTGAGCTAACGCTGTAGTGTCCCCATCCAACACAGCTTGGCACAGGTTGCAGGGGCCTCCATCCATCCCGCTGCCCAGTGATAAGAGAAAGAGTGATGGAGGAGGCAGTGCAGAGCTGGGGTCTGTTGGACTGGCACTTACTCCTGTGCAGGCTGGCACTGCTGTCCTTACACAGGGGGATGCTCCAAATGACACAGTGACAAGGCAGCAAGCTGACCAAGCAGAGGAAGGACATCGGCGACCACACCAGCAACTGAAGGACGCACAGACATCATGGACTATCCCGCAACGTCCCCAAACCAACATAAGTGGCTGCAGGGCAGCTGTGGGCACTGCAGCTTTGCACTTACCCACAGGCATTGCAGCACAGGAAGCTGGAAAAGTGGTGGGTGACCAGGAAATTTAACATTAAAAGATAGTGCAAGGGGGCTGCTCTTGCAGGACACAGGGCCAAGGACACTACAGGCCTGAAAGTTAACTGTTTTGCACAAGCAGTTCAAATAACAAAACCAAACGCAAATGTTATTTTATAGGAAGAGAACGAGGCCACACCCTGTGCTGATCAAACCTTGGCCTCAACAGCATCAGGGAGCTCGTGCTGATTACTGCAACATTACAAGAGAAATCCCTGCAGGACCCTGACCTGTGATGCGGCATTTAACACCCTCCTTCCATGCACACACCTCCTGCCAAAGCTCTCAGGGAACTGAGTTCAAGGCATTTCACCTACCCAAGAAGACTAAAAGCTCTGCAAAAGCAGCCCATGCTAAGTGAAACGCTGCAGCGGTGAGGCCAAGCAATCCTGGCAAAATTCGCCCCCCCACTGCAGAGGACAGGGCCATGCCCTGTGGCCCTGGTAGGCAATCTGCCAGCCTGGTGCACCGCAGCTTCCCCTTCCCAGCTCCTCCATGGGGAAACCTCCCTTAAGTCGACGGGGGCAAACATTCCTCTACAGGAACAAGCTAAATTCTCCAGGAAAGAAACATCCCCAGCTTCAGCCTGCGTCAAAGAAGGACCTGATGCCTCCAGGGAAACCCCATCACAGGGTTTACTCTGTTCTTTCACCAACCCTCTATCTCGCTGATAACTGCCTAGGATTTCATTTGTCTCTTCGCTAATTGGCCCTAATTGTTACATGCCGCACTGTAACCAGTGTGATAGCGGGGGGTCAAGGAAGATAACAGCCGGAGCCTGGAAGTTCCTCTGCCCCATCATCAGTGATGCCCCGGGGCTGGAGGTGGTAAGATGCCATCAGGATGAGACCCACGGCACACTTCTGGAGGCTGGGAGCAGCACAAGCAGACGAGCACGTTTCAGCTGCATTTTTATGAGCTCGGGCTCTCTGCAAACAAGGATCCAAGACGCGAGATGTTAGAGGATTGTGGGATGGGTGCACCTGCCTGCTAGGAGAGCAATGGTGGGAAGAACAGAGCCTTTGTTGGGAGCAGAGTTACATTTAGTGAGGAGACCCCCAGTCTTCTCCTGCGGCCCTCTGTTTTGCCAGCTACGGGGCCCTTTGACTCCTACAAGGGGCCAGGTATGTGTCCAGGTAAGGCCAGCATCCTTCACCAGGCTGCCGGATTCATCCCAGGATGCTCCACTGCTCCTCCTGTGTGCTCACAGACTCCCCCCTCCTAGGAGCACCGTGCCAGTACGTGCCAGCACAGGCTCACTGGGAGGCAGCTACCTGCCTGCTGCTCCAGAAGCCTCCCAGCCCTGGAAGTCCCCAGCAGGCTTTGAGTTCTTGCCAAATATCCGGGATTTTGAAGGACGCACATGATAAGTAGACAGCGTCGCAGGCTGTCATGTCCCGCTTCCCAGCTTGCGTGCTCCCATCTCCTGGTGAGGATGAGGATGCCAGAGGGCACTGGTGCTGGCCAAGCCCCCCAGGGATGCTCTGCAGGAGGAGGGCTGAAGCAAGGCAGCAGTGACGTGTGTGTAGCGTTAACCGAACGTGCGAGGCTGCTGGCAGCCGGACAAGGACAAACTGTAACAAGTAAAATCTCAGGATGGGAAATGGTGACTTCTGACAGCTCCCAATTGAGCCAAATCTCTGCTCTGTCACGTGATGCTCTCCGTCTGCAGGAACTTGCTGAAGCTCAGCTATCCCTCGGTCCCTGCCAGTCAAACATCACTGTCTGTTGTACACCACGAAGGGACAGGAGCTGCGAAATATAGAGGACTGAGAGCATCAGGCTCAGCTTTAAGGCCTTTCCAACACCTTCTGTTAGGGACATTGAAACACTAAGGAAGTGGGAAGAACCATTTATAAGCAGAACCATTATTCAGAGAGGAAAGCAGAGGCACAAGGAGGAAGGGACCAGCTCCCCAAGCTATACAACTCAACATCCATCATCGGTCCTCAAAGCTAGCAGCATCCAGAGAACAGGGGTCACAGCCTTCCTCTCCGCTTGTGACACTAAAAATACCAAGCAGAGAGGTCCCGGCATGGCCTTGGGCGTCAGCCAAAGCTCAGCAGCAGTTCTCACCTTTCCACCAACAGAATCGACCTGCCTTGGCACGGCCCGACGCTGCCCTTGCGGCACCTCCGTGGGGCAGAGAAGGGGCAAGGAGGTCTTGAGGGCAACCACACGCATCCATCAGCGGCCCAACAAAGCCCGGGGGGCAGAGGGAGAGAAAAGGACGGCGGCACAGAGCCGAGGGGGAAGGGACACGCACGAGATCTGCGAACCTCTCCGCCGCGTTTGCTGGAGTCTTTTTGAAAACAAACTCTGAACCAGCGGAAGAGAAGAAGTGGGAGGGAATGTGTGCGCTGGGGGAGAGGGAGGACGGGCAGGCGAACGGCCAGCTGCGAGCATCCAGAAAAACAACTCCTCGCCGCTCACCCAGAGCCAGGAAAAAGGCTGTCGAGCATCTCCGCGGCCAAGAGGCACCAGTTACAGGGAGAGCCACTGCCGAGAGAGATTGCACGGACCCTCCTCCGTGCCCGCAGCCCTTCCAGATCTGCAGGGGCTGCAAAGCTTTCGTGCAGGGAGCACGTTGCTATGTGCAGCGTAGGGCAAACGTTCACTAGCCTCTTTCACAGTTGAGGAAGTTTTAGGGAAACGTGGTCATCCTTTAGGAGAAGGGGAGGATGGGGGGAAGCAGTGGGGGTACAGAACAAAAAAAGGCACCACAGGAGCAGACTAGCCTGAATCAGTCGCCCTGGTTTGGCAAGCAGGTGTTCACACCAGTGCAAAGCCTGGACTTTACAACCTCTCGCCCAGCCAGCGTGGATTAAAGCACTTCCAAACTCAGGGGGCAGTTTCCGGAACAGAGAAACCTGAATTTTTACGTGACAAATGTCAGGGCAGCAGCGGCAAGGTGGAACAGCCTTTTCCCATCCCCTTAGCACATCCAGCAGCTTTCAGACGGGCGGATGCAGGACAACCAGCTCCTTGAGGGCTCCTGCGGCAAAAGCAGGTTTGCAGAGCTCTGCAAACGAGGGAGCCTCTTTGCAGAGGGGCGGTGAAAACCGAGCCTAGGGCAAAGGTTGCCCAGGCTGGCACCAAGGCAAAGCTGCAGAGATGCAGCGTGGGGTGGAGGAGCACGGCAGAGCGAGCAGGACACCAGGCCTGGCAGGAACACCTTCCAGCTTCCCATCTCAAAGCGGTTAAGAGAGGAGGAATGGTCTTGCCGCTCAGGAGCGGAGAGGGACAAGGACCAGCTGGAGGCAGCAGAGCTGGGAACGCATCCCAAGCCCCTGGCGGGAGCCTCTGCCGCTGTCCCAGTGCTGGGACCCCTCCGGCGCGTGGCATCGCCTCTGTCCAGCTCCACCTGCGTCCAGTGGCTCTCCCGGGATGCCACGCATCCCTCCCGTTCCAGCCCGGGCTCCAGCAGCTCTGGATCCCCTCGCAAAGCTCTTCCTGCCCTGGGAGCTGTTTGCTTCAGCCGTGACCTCCTGCTGCAGCTTGAATTCATTTGGGGTTTCATGCTGGGACCTCCGCCAAGAGTTACAGTAAACAACTCCCTTCCCCACCAGCCTCCGATGCTCACACATGATTCAGGGGGCAGTCGGCCAGGCAAGCGCGAGCGGCTCCTCCTCTTCCCCTCGCCCGAGGAAGGGCCCGCTGCCAAAAGCGCAGCCCCAGGATGGCTCCTGGGGGGTCTGCACCCTCTGCCCGAACTGGCCGAGGTCCGGCTAGTTCACACCCGACCCCTGCAAGCCGCCATCGCCAGGGCCCCAGCGCCACGTCATGGCGCAACCGAAAAATCAGACCCGCAGACGGGCCAAGAGCAGGACGCGAGCGCTGGCCTCGGCGCATCCTCAGCAGGCTCAGCCCGCCGCCCTCCCCTCCTCACCCGCTTGGACAAGAACGGGTCCAATCTACGTCTGGGGTAGAGCTGCGAGCATCCACCCCGGGAAGAGGCGTAAGGTTTCTGGGACAGGATCCTATCCCTGCTGGATGTCTGGCTGCCAACATTTTTGCAAATTATTTTTAGTTCACAAGAACGTTCGCATGGGAAGGACGGCACTGGTGGCAAGCCGGTCTTCACACGACTGCTCAGGCTGGAAATGTTTCAGCAGCCACCATGTCATCAGGGAGAAGCAAGAGCGTTGTGGGACCGGAGAAGCATTTGCAGTGCAAATGGCAGGGCTCAAAAAGGGGCCTGCAAGTGACCTTGCGCTGAAATTCAGCCACCGAAACGCAGCAACTTTGCCTCTTTGCAAAGACTTCATGATGCTTTCTCCCTCTTTCTCTGCTAAATAAATCATTAATTTCAGAGCTTGGCCTGAATGACCATGGTGGTATCTTGGGGGTGAAGCAGGGCAGTATCACCCTCTTTCCCAGGAGGGCTGGGGAGATGCAGGTGTCTAGGAGGACAATTCATCACCCTACCCCCATTTCCACCATGTGGTCCAGTGGTCGGGCAGAAACATGTGGGATGTCAGGTTACAATGCTGCCGTAAGGCCTGGAGTGGTTGTTTTCTGGGCCACCCTGTGCGTGCCTTCCTTGCACGGCCAGGTCACCACGGGGGAAATGCCACCAAGCCAGCGCGCCTGCAGGAAGTCGAGGCACATCGCAACGTTCCGCACGTCCGTTCTGTAGGAAGGCCGTTTCCCAAGACCGCCGAGCCAATTGCACAAGCCCCTCCGCACCTGGCTAGGTAGCAGCCGCCGCGGCTCCACCCCTTCGTCAGCGGGACGGGGAGATTGCAACACAGCAAGCCCGGGAGGAGCGTGCCAGAGGAGCTTCGGTGCAGAGTCTCTCCCTGGCGTGCCCTGGGAAAGCCTGTGGCGGTACGAACGTGAATGCACGCTCTGTGCTCGGCAACGCAGAATGGGTTACAAACATTTTCCAGCTTGCTCACGCTCCCGGGAGGCCTGGCTTATTCCTCAGTGTGGCACAGCATGGAGAAAACAGCAGAAACGCTATCCGTGCACTCAAAGGCAAGGTGGGGAGAGGCGCAGAGCAAGTGTCCTTGAAAGCAGCATCAGGGACCAGCTGCTTTGGCTGCAAAGAGAGCCCAAACCAAAGGACCTTTCTGCTGAGGCAGGTATTTGCCCAGCCCAGCTCTGAGCAACCAGGAAAAGGGAAAGGCGAAGCCTTGCAATGCTGAGTCTAGAAGTTGGACGGGGCAAGGCAGAGACGCAACCCAAAACTTTCAGGGTTTCGCAGCACAGAAACGTGAGAGCTGCCAGTATCCAGTGCAACAGGACGCTGGGAAACACGAGCACCAAAAAGGCACCAACCGCTCCAAAGGATGGAGCCGGAGAGGTTGCAGCTGCCCAGCCTGTGCAGCAAATATCCGACTTTGAGATGGAAACAACTGGGCTCCTTCCTTTGCAAAGTGAACACTGAGCACTTGCTTTTAAAGCTTCTCTTACATAAATGGTCACGTGCCGCGCAGAAACATTCAAGTGCCGCTTGGACTCCTGCTAAGTTTCTGGCCGGGGTGAGATCTGGTGGCAGCGAGTTTCCCAGGCTGACTGTATTAATACGTCGCTGGTGGAGGACACGCTTTGAAGGGGAAATCACTAGTCACACTGCTGCCCTAAGAAAGACGGCCATTCCCAAAAAAGCAGCGCAGAAATCTTTGCTTTGGCACTTCCTGATGTTTTTTTTTTTAAAAGAGGCAAGATCAGTTGTCAACAAAGAGCTGCAGTTATATAAGAGGGAAATAAAGCAGGAAGCAAACAAAATAGTAGAACCAGCAGGTTATTAAGGCCCAAAAAGGTTGCATGAGAGCTATGGTTTTCTGTGCATCCCATGATCTTCCCTCCTGCCTGCCATGAGGGCGGGCCGAAGTGTTTTGCAGCGCTGTGCAACCATGACGTGCGCCAACCATCCCAACGCCGCCTCCGAGGCGATCGCACACAGCAAAGAGTTATGTCCGCGTACGAGCAGCACTTAAATGCAGTTTTCGAAAACTGTTTCCCATCTTAAGTTGATTAGCTGCGAAAGGCTCAGAGTTCAGCTGGGCTGAAGAACGCGTGTGATTAAAAACATTCCTCTCTAATAAAAGGAAAAGGTCTTCTTCAGAGCCACGCACAAGCAACACAATTTAGCTGGAGGGAGTTTGTGCAAATTAAAAACACTTAAAGAAGAAACCGCACGAAAAAGACTATATTGAAACAACATTAAGATTGCAAAGTTAGGACTCAAGAAATAGGAAACCCCAGAGTCAGGGTACCTCATATAACCCCATTTTGGCCCCTTGGGCACATGCACTAAGACACTGTAATTATGGGACCAAGCACTCTGCTCCCCTCGAATAAAAGCAAAACGATGAACGTTGCTCTATTATCTCTGACCAGCTGCTACAGGAGCAGGGACGCAGACGCTGCCACGGGGTTTTGCAGATCTACGGCCGATAGCGGAGGAAACGCCCAGCCGCGGGAGCCCCGAGTTCACGCTCCGCGTTTGGCAGCAGCGCGCGCCGGCAGTCACGCTCCCCTCTGCTCCACCTACCTCCACTCGCTAGCACATCCCCGGAAGGCTTCCTCGCAGGACCCCTCGCAAGCGGAGCATTTCAGGCATTTTTCTCCTTCCACTCCTTGCAACCCCCCTGTCAGGGAGGGGGAAGCACAGAGGAGCCTCCGCCTTCTCGGTCCCAGGAGCAGGGGAGAAAAGCAACTATAGGGAAAGCCCTGCACGACTGCAGCGGTCCCCAAACGGAAAGGCCGTACGCGGTGTCCTGCGGGAGCCATAAGAGAACAGATGATGTTCAGGGAAGATGTAATCTTTGGAGCGCTCGGTTGCCAAGCCCTGATAACTCTTTATTGAGCATGTTAACTGGGAGTTTCATGGGCTCTATGAATTGGCCAGATGTGGGTGGATCTCACTCCTCCCTACCAGACATCAAATTCCTGCTGCAAAATGAGAAGAGACTGATGCGTCTTTATGAAACACCCCAAGGAGGTTTTTCTGCAAGGCTAAAACCATATTTTTAGTTTAATTCTTAAAAAAAAAAAAAGGACTTTTCTTTCTTTTTTCCAGGGAGCTTCCAAAGAAATTAAATTTGAGGCACCCAGTGATTAAAGTCTGGTGAAGTCACGTGTGTTATAAAACCCTTTCTTCAAAGTGATGAACCAGGACTATAACCAGTACACCTGAAGCCACCCAGACTACGTATATTGTGTACCTGCGAACGAAGCACTCGATTTAGGTTTTTCAAGCATACAGATCAGAAGAAACTCTGTACAAGTTTGTAAATAAGTTCCACATCAGGCCTAGGAAAAAGAGCAGATCAGGGCAAGCCTGGAGAGATACTTCCCCTGGCTACTCTTGCTGCTTAGTTGTGGCTCGTGACCTTTGAGTCAGACATTTAATAGCCCTCCCTGGAATTTTCTCCCCACAAATGTGCGTAGTTAAGATTTTGAAACATATGATTCCCCAGCATCTCTTGGTGCGGTGAGGGCAGCTGGCACTAAAAGCATGGCCAGCAAAAAAGCTTTGCACCTGGATCTGCCACTTTAACAACACTCCCAAAGAGGCTCTGACACACCAGTGGTCTCCTTTACCGAAATGCCTAGGGACATGCTGCTCTTTATACCAGATTACAAGGCAGAGATCCCAGCAGACTCCTGGAGAGAGCTGGGAGCTGCTGGAGGGATGCAGAAGTCATATCTTCATTTCCCTGAGCTATTCTCCCCATCTGGAACATACGGGCTGGGGGTAATCTCACCTAACACCATGCCCTGGAGGGGATCCAGGGTGCCCCCACATCCTGACAGCCCCAGCAGGTTTATTTTCTCGAACAGTTCCCACAGACCATTGCAACAGCATGTTTGTAAATGCCTGCGTGGCCATCAGCGATACGTCTGCACCGAGCAGGAGTGGGTCTAACGTACGTGAAGGAGCAGGACCAACCCCGTGTTCTGGTGGCGATGGCAACCAGCTCCCTAGGCTGATAAAATGCCATACTCCTGGGGAACAGATCCTGGGACGATGGTTAGAGATCTTGATAAGATCTAAGGCCTATATCACTAACTCAGTTACCATCTTAAGCCCTGACTCATTCCCAGTGCATATGGTGACGAGGCATCAGCACAAGCCCACATGACAATATTACTAGATCCGAGACTCCCCTTTCACATGGCAACACAGCAGACCTCATCAGCTTCTCAATCTACTCTATATCTTATGCTTAACCTGAATGTCAATATAGGTGTTCCCATTCAAGCTCATCAGAGACATAGGACCACTCTATGCGTAAAAGGAGCATCCTTACAGAGCAGAGTGTATGACTTCACTGGCAAAGGAATACGTATTACAAACCCTTCAGGACGAAGTAATATGTTCATCCTTGCTGCTTAAGCATGGAAGAGGTCCAGCTACATCTGCTGGGAAATACGGATGCTCTCCTTACACATGGACACGCCTCACTTGCATAGGTCTGTGCACAGGCCCTGGGCAGGCTGCCCTGCGAATGAGGTTGGCTGGGCAAGCAGATCTTCACAGGTGTGTTTCGGTGTCTGTTTAAAGTCAGCTATTCAAAGCGCTCTAAAATCCACATGTTCAGGCTGGCCTCAAAAGTGTTTTGCCTGCAGGGCGAATCTGGTCGAGAGAATCCCAAAGTAACCCTGCATCGCACAGAACTACCCTACAGCCCAGAGCCCTAATACCAGACCAGGACTTCACTGCAGGCAGTACTTAAACTGCCAAGCAACTTCCTTGACATTTAATTTACGGCTTCCCGGAGGAGCTGGAGCAGCTTGCAAACATGCCAGGGGAAGGTACGGGGCTCAGCTCCTTGGATGCTGCCTCTACCGCAGGGATGAACTTTTAAAGCTGTCAAAGCACCCTACCACATACATGCAGAGGCAGATCAGCTTGGAAAAACATTGCACAGGAAAAGTGCATTATATGCGGTTTCACAAAGTAGCTGCTTACGATGCCAGCGTAAGGCATTCCTGTGTGCCGGCCTGATGCATGGCACCATCAGTCGTGCATCAGTCACCGCAGGACAGGACAAGGTGTAAGGTGGCACTGAGGAGTTCATCTCCTGCAACCGCAGCGTGGACATGAGGCCAGAGGGACAGCACGCGGGCTCCCTCCCTGCCGCTGGTCTGGCACAGCTGGAAACCTCTGGCAGTCATTTCCTGCTGGCAGTTGCACTCCTCCCACCCCCACCAGTCATAAACCCCATCCCAACTAGCAGCGCAAGGCTCTCAGGGGAGGATGCGGTGTGGAGGAGTGCAAGGTATCCCCGGGAAACCTCTCAACCACCTCCATTTCCTCTCGAGCCAAGGGAAATTCATGATCAAAATGCTCTGTTGAAGGAATGCCAAGGTTGCCTGGTGGCGCCTTGTATTCCCCGGAACGGCGTAGGCAGCTTCTGCTAACAGAAACCTCCAAGAATCAGGAAAAGTCCTGGGCCTCACAGAGCACAAAAGAGAAATATCCCCCATACTGTACCTCACCCAATCTTCAAGCTCCCTGTTTGATTCCTTCCCCTCTGCCCACCTTCACCTCGTTTCACAACCCGGACGGATGTCTTCCAGCTATTTCCAAATCAGTGGCTCTGCACTGCACATGGCTGAGGAGCCACCACTGCCATAAGCAGGAGGTCAGTATATCGCCAGCACATCCTACCATCTGGCATCCCACAGCTAGGACACATGGAAGTTCCTCTTGGTGTTCCTCAGAAGCCTTTCTCCGTAGCAGGATGATGTAGCGCTCCACTGCTCTTCCTCCCCATACGAGCCCTGCAAATGCATTTAGCTGAGGACCGCTACACAACCTGCGAGGCGTCTTCGCAGCCCATCTCTTCTCCTCGTGGACACTGTCCACAGGCAGCTGGAAAACAGGCAGGAGTTTGTGGCTGTGCAGTTGCTCCTCCCAGGCCTTCTCGAGATCTTAAATATTGCTAAGGTCCAGAGGCAAAGATGAACGGAGATGATAGGTGCAGCTCCATGCAAGCAAGTCCCCCCGCTCCACCTGAACTTGGGTGTCCTCTAGCTGTGCCATTTTCCTTCTCAGACTAGGCTTCTTTTGGGCTCCAGCAAGATGCAGCAATCCAGTCTAGGGCCTCAGCATCATCTCCCTTTCAACAGCTATCACAGATGGTTTTTAGATAGAGGCTTTGGCACCAGTCGGTGCAAGATAAACTCCTCTGGATCTGTATTGTTTATGCAGGTAGACGCAAACAGAGCCAGAGCTGCGCAGCAGCTCCACAGATGCAGCCAAATGCTCCTGGGAAGAGCGCGTGCACCCTCTTCACGCAGGATGCTTTGTGTTCCAGCACCGGGTTTGATTACATCAGCACAAGAGGATGCAGCCTCAGTGCCAAGGGAAGCAGAAGAGAGATCAAACGATTATAGGAACCGCTCCTCAATTACCAGCCAATTTGCATAAGTGGAGGAGAGAGTTCCCAACCGGTTTGGACAGCGTGTTAATGGGCTCGTCAGCACCTCTGCACCACATCGTGCTGCTGCCCACGGCCCCTCCGGGTGCTGCTTCAGGAGGTCCATGCTGCTGTCGTTCCCCTGCATGCACAGAACAGCTGTCTGGAGCATCCTACCTCCCCAAGCACCGCAGCACAGAGCACTTCGCATGCACAGCCTCCTGCCACTGAGCGGTGGCTCGATCCCCTTTGCTTAAACCTCCCAAGCTGGGATCTGCATCACCTCGTGATGCCTGTGAAGGGTCACTGCTCTGCAGGGGTTGCTGCC
This sequence comes from Dromaius novaehollandiae, assembly GCF_036370855.1. Classification (NCBI taxonomy): domain Eukaryota; kingdom Metazoa; phylum Chordata; class Aves; order Casuariiformes; family Dromaiidae; genus Dromaius; species Dromaius novaehollandiae. The sequence goes on along the minus strand of NC_088125.1, from coordinate 2,505,474 downwards.
AACAGCAGTATAGTTCAGCCTATGCTTCTTTTGTTTTTTTTTTTTTTTTAAATTGTTCTGTGCAATACAGAAAGAGCCCAGCTTGACTCATACGCCCCCAAGGAAGAGCTCAGGGCTCAGAAGTGGTGTCTTACTTGATCTGGAATTGCTGAGACAAAAGCCCCGGACTCCCACAATACCCACTTTCAGTGCGTGACTACTCAAGAGGACCTGCCCTTTAACAGGAGCCTTTCTGCATGCTGGAGAGGAGGAAATCCCTTTGGCAAACACTGGCCGAGGGCCAAGGCTGCGCTGGAAGGCAGATCTGGTAGTGAAAATAACGAAAATAACTCAGGCCCTCACAATTCAGAGAACAGCAGGAAAACAAAGAGGTAGGAGAAGCAAGGCCAGCCCCAGCTTTACGTGAATAAGACGCATCCCAGAGAAAGAGAGGCATAAATCAAATTCTCCTTGCAGACCTACGGAGTGCTTAGTGGGGGGACTAGAGCTATATTCCTGCATAGGCCGGCACCAAGTGTTAGTATATTGGTGGCAGCAGGAGATTTTCAATAACACTTCAGTTTCCTTCCAAAAAATCATTAACAAATCCACATAGTCCCCCCATATCTTGCTGTACATTAGCACCACCAGTTACCTACATCTGGACTTCTTTGCTTTAGGTCTCGTTTTCCCCTCTGCAAAAAGCTGCCTGGGCAATTCGCAGCTCCCAAGTAAGGACTTTTCTCCTCTTTTCTACAGCCACCAAAGCTGTGTCGGTCAACAACGCTGTGATCAGCAGGGGTGCAGCTACAATTTACCCATGCCTTGCTCCAGTGCCAATCATCACAAGTTTAAGGAGACTTTCTGAAGAGCTCTGCACCATGTAATCATGGACAGGGTGGCCTTCCCAAAGCTCATACCAAGCCCATTGGCACTTACACCACTGCATGCTTGCCTGGCCCCTAACCCTCCTGAGGTTTTGTATCGGCCTGGAGCTAATGAGAAGTGAATTAGCAGCTTCGGTGAAGCCTGTGACAGCTGCTCCTGCAGGGTCTTGTTGGTCTCTTATTGCGTGCTGTGAATAGGAGCCCTGGCGGACCTCCATCTCAAGCCTTCTTTGCCCCATCTACACAGCACATAGCCATGCTGCCTTGCCTTCCCCCAGATGGATGCATCTAGGCTGGGAAGATCCAGTTTTTTTCCTCTGAGATCATCTGAAGGTGTGCAGTGGTCCCTGCTGAGCTGACTTGACCTGCACAGCTTACATGCTCACATCTCACAGGTGCATCCACTGTGTAGCATGCACCTTTCCTTCTCCCCATTTCCAGGGACCCATTCCTCTTAATCCCAAAAGCACAGACAGGGTACACACCATTTCAGCATCTCTCCTAGCTAGATTACCAACACCCTGAGCAGAGACTTGGGTTTTAGGGCAAGAGCTATTTATGGCAGAGGAAGGAAGCCACAACATTTTCAGTTTCCTGCATGAATACATTTCTGGTATCCTTTGCTGTGGGTCTGTCTAGCAGTGTCTCCCACAACTGGGTCCTTAAGACGTAGCTGGGATAACATGTTCTTCGGGCCAAAGTTTGTATCTGTGCAGCTGGGCAAGATGCAGGCATCAAGTCCTTAGTACAGAGGAGGCTGAAACGCGCCTGGATCCAACAAGCCCTTCTGCCTTGCCATGGGGACATTGATAGGTGCACCAGGAGCAAGTCTGGGATCTGCGTTGGTGCTGGCACATGCAAGGAGATAGACGAGGTGCTATGAAGAAGAGGCTCATTTGGCTCTGGAAAGCAGGGCAGAGCACATAGCACTGACCACCCCACTGTCAGCAACAGTTTTGGCAGGTCAGCAGGCCTCCTGCCACTTAGACTCATTCCACCGATCTTGATTTTTTTCTTTTTTAATCAGCAAAAGTGAAAAGCTGCATGTCAGGAGGCAAAAGCCACAGGCTTTTGAGAGCCAAGAACAAGAACCCGAACGCAGGTGGACAACAGTTGCAGGCAGCTCCTGCCTACATGGGGAAATGACACAAGGGCTGGAAAAGCCACACTAAATGGCACAGTCAAGTCATCAGAGCAAAAGGGGCAGGATTTCTGGCACTGTGTGATGACTAGGGGTGAAAAAAAATCCAACGAAATGTCCTGCCTCTCATTTCCAACTCCGCAAGGGAGCTTAGGCAAAAGAGCATTATTTCAACAAAAAAGTCGCACTCCGAGCTTACCTCCTGCTTGTGACACTACTGCAAAGGCTGCTACCAAGCGTCCTACAGGCAGGCAGCTGGAGCCTGCCAGCATCAAGGGGAACAAGAATAAATAGTCCTCGTCAAGGAGGAAGGTTGGAGGAGGACGCCCAGCGTCGCGCATGCGCCGGTTTCTAGCTGACTGCTGCAGAACACCGGTGTCCCGCGGCAGCCAAAGCGCCTCGCGGGTACGGAGGGTGCGGTAGGGCGTGTGCTCAACTCATGCAGCAACACTGCAGAGACTCAGGTATTTTAACCCAGAAAGCAGGGTGAATCCTGCTGCCCAGCCGCTCCAGGGCAGGAAGCAAAAAAAAACAAAAAAAACAAAAAAAAACAAAAAAAACTCACAAAGGAAAAAGCCCCTAGAAGCCTCTGGTGAGCCCAATCCAGCAGCAACCGCAGCCCAGACCCTGAATCCAGCCTGCTGAGTGTGTTGGGATTTCAGGCCTCAGCATCGCCCAGGATCAGGCTTGCTTCCAATTTAGCAAAGCCACATCGCCAGCCAACCCCCGAAACTCATTTCACACCAAACGAACAATAGCTCCTCAGTGGGTGCAAAGAGCTCTACTGAATCCAGCTCCAGAAGAAAGGATGCTCAAGCCATTTCCAATGAGACTCCATTTTAAAGGGCCTCCTATAATGCCAGCGGTGGCTATTTCTGATCAAATCGGGTCGCCAGCCCATTGACGTCATCTGGGAGCCCTGGGGTGTTAACCTTCCCGCACGGCTCAGCCCTGTAACGCAGATCTGGCTGGTGCCGACGAGCGAGCCCGCGGCCTGGCAAAGGGTGTCGGGTGGCTTCAGATCTTCTCCCAGCGATTGCAAAGCCAGGCGCGGCCAGCGCCCGCCGCTTGCGTGCACACCACGCCCTTGCAGTTCTCACGGGCAATTCCCAACCTTGGCAAAAGCCCCTTCGATCCGCTGGCAGGGAGCCCCATTGGACTCATTACATGCAATTACACCAGAGGTGGGTATTTCCCCCCACCCCCCCTTTTAGGGCTATTGCTTTTAGACAAAACAAACAAACAGGGAGGCTTTGCGTGGGCTCAGGCAGGTGGTTGGCACCCAGGCCCCACACAGCAGCAGGTGGAAACGCCAAAGCCTTCGTCAGGGAAGCAAAAGCCTCCCCGTAGCAGAGACGCCGGCTCGGAGGTGCTGATGCTAGCACTTGGCGCTCACTCGTGTGCCCACTCAGATGCACTCTGCCCACGCGTGTCCACACTCCCAGCTGCAATTGCAGTGGAAAAAGCTGGAGACAGACCCAGGAACATCTCTGCCTTGTGAAGGGAAACACGCTCTGTTGGTACTCGGTAAGATAGACCATAAGGAGGCTTACGCCCTGGCTTGTTCACATTTAGCAACGGGGAAAACTGTTGTCCCAGCTTAAAGTATTGTTTTTTTGCATCAGCTTTTCCATCATCCTTTTTCTTGAAACCAGCTTTAAAATTGCTATGCTGCTGCATTCTCCATGGTCAAAGCATCTGTATAAAAGCAGTGTGGAGCAGGAAGGGGACAACTGAACTCTGCATCTCCTCCTGCTTCTGTGCAACCTTTCCTTCCTTGGCTATCCCACAGCAGGAGCGCTTTGCACCAACACACACAATGGGACTTGTGTGGCCAAAAAGTTGATAAGGCTTAAACTGCTGAAGACATGGAGGCATGGTATTACCCAGACCACCAGGGATGAACAGCCTTTTCACAAGTCTGGAGATCGTTTGCATTTTTTGCTAATGCTAAGTGCTGGCTCTGACCGCTGCCAAGTAATTGCTCCATTGCCCTGGCACTGCTGCGCACCTCCTGTCATCATCAAAATCTGGAAGCTCCTGACATTTCTATTAGGTTGCATGGGCTAGTCCTGACCCTGGGCTTTGTCAGAAATGCTCAGCAGCTCTAGAAAGGGGTATTGAGGGCCTTTCTGAGAAGGGCATGCAATGAGTACCACTCACGGAGGAGTCTGTTCAAGGAAGACAGAACAGCAGAGCTAGGTCCTGATTCACTTCTGGACAGGCAAAAAGAAAAAAGCCAAAGGGGATCTTTAAAGCTTTCTGCTCCCCCATGTAAAAAGCAGCAGGCATGTTAAGTCCTACCTCACCTGTCCCAAGACAGACGCAAGAGCATGTGTGAGATCTGAATTTGGACTCTTCCAGCTCTCCCTGTGCAATCCCAGGTGAGCACACATGCTCCAGCAGGAGATGGATTTCTCCTACTTTGGCTGGTACGAGGAAGCAGTAACTACCCTGGTAGAACTGGTAAAACTCTCCCATACAGTCAAACCCTCAGAAATGCGTCACGGGCAATTTCTCAACCCCTAAACGAAGGGAGAGGTGCGGTGATGCTTTGACGAAGGTCTTTACTCCAAGTGTTTGGGGTTTACTGGCGCTAAAGGGATTTAGCTAGACCAAATAGAGATTGTTTCCCATCTTAATTAAGTCTGCTTTCACTTCCTAGCGTGTGGGAGCCTAGCCTTCCCCGGCGCAGCAAGAAGCCTTGGTTTTGCATGGCTACAACAGCCAGAGTGCTGCAGAAGGCAGGAAAGATGTTACAGCATTTCTCTGTAACCATAAGTGTCTTGCACACAAGATGGAGAGCTGAACCACTTTTCTGGTTCCAGTTTTCTAAAATACCCCCCCCCAACAAAACACAACCCTCTTTTGAGGCCATATTTCTCCATTATAAAGTAATAGGATGTCATGCCCACTTTCTTTCCTCATTGCACACCTCCTTTAATGGTTTCAGAAGCACCTGCATACGGCTTTCATTGAAGGGCTGCGGACCATGCATGAATTATCCTCCCACCCCCTGCAACCCCACTATGACACCTCCACACGCACTTGCCCACCATGACATTGAGCTCAGAGGGTTTATAAAAGCAGGATCACACTTTGTCTTCTCTAAATACACTGAGAGTCTCCAACATCTTAACAGCCTCACCCTACTGCTGGGACGTGGGCAGTAGCATCACCCCCAGCATTGCTGAACACCAGGACTGCTGTGGCAGCGGCCACATCCGTGCATCCACTGAAAGCGAAGCTGCTTCTTGCAGAAGCAGCTCCTTTGCTGGGAATCTGAGCCACTCCTTGCATGGAGGTCCTACATGGCTAATGCTCTCATGCAGAGCACAGGACTGGTATCGCTGGCTCCCACTGGGGACATAAGCACAAGATGCATCACTGCTGCCAAGTCCTGGCCGCTTGTCTCTGTGCATCTATTGTGCAGAGGAGGGGGAGGCCTCAGGGGCCTTTCAGGCCAAGATGCATCAGCCCCTTGACCTGGGAGGAGCAGAACGGTGCTTCGAAGAGCAGCAATTGTGCCTATTGCACAACTGCCAGCTAGAAAAATCCTCTCCCCTCCCCTCTCCGCCCACCCCATGTCCCTTTGAGGCAAAAAGGAAGAAGGCTGGAAACATCCTTCCTCTCCTCCGGACAATGCGATGGAAATAGTAAGGGAGGGGCAGGGGCGGAGGCAGCCTTGGATCCACCAGGAGCCGGTGGCCTGGCAAGCAGCAAGGAGCTGCTCACGGCTCGCAGCTTCCTGCCATTGTCCCAGCTGCGGGCTGAGCCCAGGGCAGCTGCACGCCCTGTCCCCGCAGCTGGACTGCGGAGCACGGGGCCCTCCCCAAGGACAAGCCCGACGGCAACATACATCCCCTCATCCTCTCCGCCTTGCAGTTCTCCCTTCCTCATCCACTTCTGACTGCAGGCAGCATCTTTCGCACAGCTTGAGGACAGGAGGAAGCTGCACGTCCCCAGCAGACCAGCCCTAAGTGCAAACCCACCACCCCATCCAGGAGAGGTGGCCAGAGTTACAGACGCTCCACCTTCACCTGGGATCCCCATGCGTAACGGCCGGTTCTCTGATTTAATCCAACATCTACTGGCAGCCAGCAGCTGCTGTGAAAACACGGCGATCCTGTGCTCTCTCAGACCTGCAGAACATCAGGTCACCTTCAGCCATGGTCTCTGGCACAGTCTCCGGGCCACAGCCTGAAATCGGAGTCTTTGTCCGTGATAAAATCCAAGTGGGTGGCTCCACTCCTTAGAACGGGGGGGACTTTTCACTGCAGAGGAAATCACAACAGTAGAAGACACTTTCCTCAGAACCAGCCTGGACAGGGAAACAAAGTCCCCCAGGGAGCAAGTTCCACCCTACATTCCCACTTTCTCCTCTACAGGAGAGGTGCACGTCTGACCTCCTGACACACACACCAGGCAGCCGGGCTAGCCGGAAAGCCCTGCACCAACACAAACTTGTCCTGCTGGAGGACAACTGCTGACAGCAATTCAAGGAGACAAAGGTGGCAGAAGGACATGCCCAGGCCGGTATCAAAGTTATGAATCAGTCCCCAAACTTGGGAGTTTTAATCTTAAGCCAGTTGTGTTACTCATCTTCCATTCCTGAGGACTTCAGAGGTTATGACTTCCAGCCCTTCTTTATGACCAAGGCAGTAACAAAAACTTACTGTTTTTTTAAAGAAAAAACTTAAATTCTTTCAAAATCTGAACTCCTGAGCACGGATTTCAGGACAGGCACCCCCCAAGCAAGCATCATAAGAGTCAGCAACATGAGCCTGACCACAGCCAGACCCACAAACCCTCCAGCTCTCCCCGCTACTGCTGCGGCCAAGCAGGGCCACAATCGAGAGAAAGAAAGGGGAAAGATAGGGGAGGACAATGACAAATTGCTCTTCATCTCCGCACGGCCCTGTGCCCCCGGAGCAGGGGCTCTGCTGAGCCCATGGGAGCAGGTGAAGGAAAACAGGCTCTGTGGACGTGGCGATGGGCTCTGCAGACGTGGTGATGGGCTCCGTGTCCTCGTTCACCCCTGCACCAGGCCACACTAACCTCTATTTACCTCCTGAAAAGCAAGAAAAGCCACATTTAAAGCAAAGGCAGCTTGCTGAGCTGCTAGCGTTACTTCCCAACGCTAGCCGCTGCAGGCAGTGCTACGAACGGAGCTGCTCGGCTCACTGAAGGTTCCCAAGTGTATTTCTGCCCCGCTGACATGTTAAAAATAGAAAGCATCAGTATTATTGTCCAGCAAACAAATATAGAAAGATTACATCCTCACTGCTAAAAGTGTATGCAATAGAGATGAACTGGTACCATACAAACACACCGGAAAGCTTTATTTCTAGAGCAAATAACTTGAGAAGTCAGTGCAACAGCCTTAAGTATATTTGTTATAGTGACGCACGGCAGCATTAAACACCAGCAATAAATTTGCCTCCCCGCTCCTCTCCTCTCCAGGCAGTTTCAGGCTTTTACGCATCTGGCGCAGGCCGCCTTCCTGCCCTGGCCTCCAAAAAGGGTGCACAGGCTTGCACGACACTCCCACAGAAGAACATACTGCCCCGGTGCTGCCCTCACAGATGGGAAAGCAAGCGTGATCCAACTTGGGAGTGGACTTGTCACCATCCTCACTTAACGCTTTCCAGCTCTAGATCAAGCAAGACTGTATGAAAGCAGGTATCACCCTCCCTGCGGCACGGGGAAAAGGGCTTTGCAGACCTGGGAGCAAGAGGCAGTCGGACTCTCCAGGCAGGATCTTATTCACTGCGACATGCTGACCGCAGTTTCCAAGAGGTAAAAGCAGTTTGCATGTTCCTTATGAACCCCTGAATGGAAAAGCCACCGGTGACCTCAGCGGCAGGACACCAGCCGAGCCCGAACTTCCCCGTTCCCCCTTCCCTGATCCCATCCGTCATCCCTGCTGACTCAGGAGGGAGGGGGGCCTCAGGCTGGACCTCATTCTTGGAAAGGGAAGATTTCTACGCAAATTCGGCCTTTCCGTGAGTGTTTGTGCTAACGCACTGGACTGCTCCCACCCAGCTGGGACCAGATTTTAGATCCAATTTCACTTCTCAGAAAATCACACGGGAGATGAGAGGAATGTGTCAGGTCACTTCCAGCTCCAGGCTGGAACCCTTGCTTCTGCAAAGCCAGCTCTAGGAGAGAAAAAATGATCAGCAAGGGGATGTCTCTGCTTCCAGTAGCTCCCCCAAGAGGTGTCTAACATGGGGACACACTACCAGGACCCACCAACGCTGCTGAGCTCACCCTCTCTACGCAGGGACACGAAACTCAAAGGATCAGACTGCGGTTTCAAGGGGACGTCGAGGTGGCACCTCCAAGATGTGCCTTTGGCAACCAGGCTGAAGTAACACAGCAGATGGAGCTGGGATGGCAGCAGGTTCATGCTGCACCCCACCATGCTGCAGCTCCCCCAAAGCCACTCTTCAAATGAGAGGATCTGCCAGATCCAACACCGCTGCACGGAGAAGACTCAGGAGACCTGGCTTCTCTGCCTGCCTGCGCAGTGACTCATGCCAAGCCGGCTCTCCAGGCCATCAAACTCCGGACTCCGCAAGCAAGAAGCACCAGCCAAAGCCGTGAGCCAGCACTCGGCCCATCGCACTGCCCGCACCCAGGCTGCCCGCTCGCCCGGACGCCGACCCATGCACGGTGCCGGAGGCATTGCCGAACAAAGCACCCTCTGGCTTCCAGCCTCCTCCTGCCTCTCTGGGGGCAGGAACATCCCGGCAAGAGGGCCTGGGAGGTGGCTGAAGGCATCTGCGGTTAAGCGGTCACACCACCGTCCCCAATCCCAACGCACAGCAAACTTTTCCCACTCATCACCGCTAAGGCAGCAAGGCTGTAAATACGCTCCTGCGGACGCAGCAAATAGACCAAGCATAACTCACTTCGCCCCCGTCCCCCCCTTCTCCCCAAAACAAAACACACACCCAGAAACAGAAGGAAACCAGCAGAAGGAAAAAAACACAGCTGTAAGTCTACCACTGTTTCAAGCCTTTTCATTTCCAGGAGAAGGCTGTTCTGCCCTCGGCCGTATCCCTCTCCCAGCCCTACCGGAGCTACTCTGTGCCCCTTGGCGATCCCAGGCGTCCTACGAACAGTGCCAGGTGCCGGTGGGCCAGCGTGCTGGGGCCATTTTCTCCTCATTTAATACCGTGCGCATCTCAGCTGGCATTTCAGCGCAAATTCAATGCCAGATTTCTCTCTGCTGAGCCAATACACTTGGAAATGCATGACGACTTCAGCAGATTAATTGGAAACACAGCCTGGGTGTTGCAATCCTAGGAATGACTCCAATTTCAGGAACAAATGTTTTCATCTCAAACTGGGAGCAGTTACCCAAGTGGAAGGGCGCATTTTTGTCGCTCTAGCTCACCCCTCCCCTGGTGTGCGGGTGGTGGGAAGAGAGCTGCATCTCACCCAGACAGGGCCGCAGTGCAGGCGCTTGCGTCACCGGGGAGGTGCTGCTGCAGGGATTCCTTATGCTCCGAAGCGGGACTGGAGAGAGGCAACCCGAGATTTTTGTAAGTCAGCTCTCCTTTCGCAGCAGTGCGTCATTCTTGTGATCCGCAGCCTCTGCTGCCAACAGCGAGGGGCCAAAAGCAGGAAAGGACGGGGCGAAGGCCCTGCTGCAGGTCATTGGCCTCACGCTGTGGGGTGAATGGAGCCAATGCTGCGGCTCTGGGACCCCACTCAGTGTTCAGCTCTTCCACAGGTCCTTACTGTGACTCCAAGCAAATCTCAAGGTTCTCCAGATCTTGCACAGGTGACCTCCCAAAAGGCCACTGCCCCAACCCTAGGCTCCAGGAAGACCAACGCCACTGCTCCCTCCATCAAGGGTAGACAGATGTCCCTTCACTGCATGATCCTTGCATATGCCATACTCACACATGGGCACTCGACCCCTCAAGGATCGTGCAGCCAAAAGAAAAGTCCCCTGAACTCTGCTTCTGCTGTAGGACACAGGATCTGAGAGCTCAGGAATCAGCTTCAGTTTCCGCAAGACCTGGAAGTGACTCTGATGCTCTACGTCAAATGGGCGGTGACAGCACATTCCCATCACGCAGAGCACACCTTGGAAATGCCGCAGGAGATGCTGACTACCAACGCAGAGGCTCTGCCGTCAACATGGTAATGACACAGGGAGCGAGTTTCCTAAACTCCAAGGCATCTGACTCCTTCCCCAAAGCCTGGCCCAGGTGCTTCTTCAGCTCCAGCTCTCCAAAGTCAAACCTAGTTTAAGGAAGGACGAAGCTATTTCCACACTGAAGGTCCTGGACTGAACTTGCCAGAGGCCAAAGACAAATCTCCGTAAGACCATTCGCTCAATCTAGTGGCAGATCATCCCTGTGCTTCCATTTTTCTTCCTCTGCAGCAATGACTCTACCCCTTCTAGGGGTTTCAATATCAGTTTGCCATTTCTTTGCTCAACCCCACTTCCTGCAGATCTCCTATGCTCTCTTAGGTGGTCCCTCTGCAACCATCAACTCTTGAACTGTCATACTCCCTTTGCTGCCAAAACCAAAAAGCTCTTCCTCATATCAGCAGCTGTGCAACAGCTTCCCTGCTCCTGAAGCTTGAGGTGATAACCGAAGAAGAAACGCCAGTCTATCCACCCTGAGAGTCCTGGCAGGGAAGTCTCCTCCAATATCCCGCTGCTAGCTCTCCTGCAACCAAGAAAAACTGTGTGGGCTGTGGAAAGGGCACATGGCTGCTGCTAGAGGAAAAAATTGCAAGCTAGAGAGCCTAGAGACAGGCTCAAGGAGCAGCCGGATTGCTTGGTTCCTGCGAGCCTGCACATGTGGATCAGCAAGCACCCAAAAGGAAAGGAGGGACTAGCTCTGGAGGTGCTGGGGCTGCTTTTACTGATCCTGATATCTGTTGCAGACAGAGACATGGAGCAATTCCTGCGTAAATTCCTGATTTGACACAGCTGCAGCAGGAGACTGTCCTACAGCAAGCAGCAGGGAACTGGAATTAAGAATGAGCAAGCACAGCCTGTCTCACACAATCTAGATTGAGACCATGATTTCAGCTAGATAAAAAGCATTTTTATCTTCCCAGATAAATCAACTCCTTCAGGTCTCATTTCTGCTATTCTCACCTCCTCTCCCAGCTGTTTGGCCTCCTTCTTCAGTAAAGCCCTGCCAGCGCTAAGTCTGTCCCAGGAGTGGGTGCATCAGGAACACAGCGGTTTCTCAACATCCCGTTCAGCAGTGAAATACTATGGCACATATAGCCCTGAACTGCACAAACCTTTTCTGCATTCCTCCACCTCATTCCAGGCCTAAATCCACCGAGCCTATCCCCAAATTCAGTGCAAAACACACTGCTCTATGGACCGTTTATACCATGCCCTTTTCAGACCCCATCTCCATTTCTTTTCTCACCTCTCAATACCTACTTCTCTTAGCTTTTTTGCCTTGTAGAACGTTATCTTCCTTTTAAACATATGAAAGCCACAATTCCAGGCCAAACCGCTGGGTCTGGATTTCTATTCACTGCCATAAATTCCCTAAGAGCCTTTCTTAATTAGTAATAGAGGCTGAGGAGCTGCAAAAGCCACTTCTCACTAAGCTATCAATCCCTGCTCCAGACTGTGCACGCCATGCTATGATGGTCACCACTCTTAATTTAGGTCTCCTGCTTCTCACATCAGACAACTTCCATCCAAGGCAATTTCAATGCACTCTTCAATTAAGACTCTTGAAGGCAATGTGTCAAATGCCTTCCTAACACACAGATCTAAATGAAACTATTCACCCATGACCAAACCCTTGTTAGTTATAGTCTTTCTATCATTATTTTAGATATTCTGACAAAATAAAACCACCAGCTTTTGCAATGAAACCCAACTGAGAGAGCTTTGCTCAACTCAGAGCCTGCTCTTAGGTCTTTATTTGAGACAATCCTCTTTCTCTCTCCCTCTGACTGGGAGATCTGTATGGCGATGCTAAGCACATAGGAAAAGCAACCAGCAGCACATAACTGGGAACCGCTTCCTAAACTGGGCTACCACCCTGGAAACATCAGACTGACTGGTAGATGAGTGAGCTCTGGCTAAGTCTCATCTTTCATTCCCAGGTTCAGGAACGCCCAAGGACTGCCGAGAAGAGATGAACGTGAAAGTGGCACAGGCAGAGGGGAAAGTTGTGCGATTTTGCAAGGCTCTTCTCCTCTAGCAGGCAACATGGGGAAGCCTCCTCCACCAAGCCAGAAGATAAGAAGGCACAAGGGAGGACATGCAGATCAGTGCAGATATAGCACACACCCAAGCTCGAACCAGGCCTAGCCCACAAATCCTTCTGCAAGTACATCCATCCCACCTCCAGATGTGCCAGCACCCCATCCTACACCCTGCACCCCTCCCAAGCTTCTCCTCAGACACACCCACCACCTTCTTTGCTCACTTGGCAAATTGTCCCAGACACGTCGGCATGGTGTGAAATGGCCTCTTCGTTCCAGCATGACAACCTCTCCAGCAGGGAAGCAGCCAAGCGCTATCGCTTGTTCCCATCACTGTCACATGCTATCATCTAGTCTGGGATCCTGCTGAAGGCAGACCAGCAAACCTCCATCCAACTGACACAGTTACTCAGGAGTAAGCTAGACCCAACAAGACATCCAACACCATCCACCCTGACAGCAAGATTCCCTCCCCCCCCAAAAAAAACCCCAAAAACAAAACAAAAAAAACCACAAACACTTCCAGTTCCCTGATCTTGACAGATCTTCCAAGGGTTCATCATTACAAATCCACGCCTCAAAACACAAACAGAAAAGGCAGCCAATAAAACAGACAAGAACTGCAAATGAGACTTGTAAAACTTTGGACAGGGAAAGAGCCAGATGCCAGACATTTCATGAGGGACTCCATTTTGCTGTGATTTGACATGAGAGGAGATTGGATGTGGCATTGCTAGAGTTTTTCCCTTAAGCTGGACAGAGCAAACACACAAACTGCAAGCTAACCTCTGCCTCCAGCTACGTGATTGTTTTGGTCCATCAGTCAAAGGAGCAGATATACCAGAAGTCTCTGTTGCTGAGATACCCAGGCTGAGTTTCATCACCATCACCCTGCAAGGCCACTCAGAATTATGAATACAAAAGTGATAGCATCTCCTTACTCCTACTTGATGGCCTATCCATGGCATCATTCAAGAAACACAGACTTTGCTGACCTTTCAATCCCATTCAGTTATTCTTGAGGACTCAAAATACAGCCACCACAGCATTCCCTGAGTGGGACCAGTCCTGTCTCCTGACAGCTCAGTTGCTACTCAAGGGTATGGTTGGTGTTGATCTGTAACTAATAAAATTCTACTAGCAAAAATAGTAACAAGTATACAGCCTTCCACATGTGTAGGGAGAGAAGGCAGAGGACACACAGAAAATAGAGACAAGCTGTAGGCAAACCTTTACTGCTAAGTTGAATCCACATTAAGAGCACTCTGCAACTACAGAGCACCAGCATCGTGCTCCTAGCGTATACCTGGCCAAGAAGCACTAATGCATCAATATTTTTATTAAGTGAGAACTCAGCGCATGCTCGAAGCATACGGTATCCTCTTTCCACACCCAGCAATATCATGCACAACGTGCAGATGCATCTTCCAAAGCAAATCTTTAGCTTGATACCTGCATGGGCCAAAGATGGGTCCCCACTGGAGTACCACTGAGTGCTCCCAGGCCTCCAGCAGACCTCTGCTACAGGACACAAAGCATTATTCCTATTCTTGAGAACAATTCATGCAGGAGAGGAGGCCCCCGAAATGCCAGTGCCCCCAGCAGAAAGAGAGATTTCTCTGAAAAGGGTGATCTGAATGCATCAGTAGACACCATTCAGATTATCAGAGTTAAAAGATGACCTGAAAAGATACCTTTCCAAGGAAGGTTATTCAGCTGCATTATTTACAAACAAGGCCCAGAAAGATAAAAAGAAGCACTGAGTTGATATCTAGCTCTCTGACTCTCTGCAGAACTCCTACATTTCAGTACACTGTTCTTCAGGCTGTTGCTCACCCCCAAGTTGAGGGTATGTTACAGCAAGCCTTCCTGGTGACATATGAGACAGAAAAACCAACCCCTGCTTGGTTACAACCCACAGTCGGTATTTATTTTAATCAGAGTAACCACAGGGTGCCACTGAAGTGCCAAAGCACGTTGTAAGAACCCCCAAGATTAGCATGGGGGTCTCTTTCAGAAGAGCCTTTTACCTTCAGCTCTTTAGCAGCTCTTCAATTTGCCCATGGAGTAAACTTAGCTTTACTGGAAAGAAGCAAAGAGGAACTGACACATGGATTCCTACTACCTGTGACCTTGTCTTGCAGGATGTCTGCTACACTTACGCTGCTGCATTTCACAAGTCATGCACCCAAACAGTTGTGTGACATCCTCCAGCTGTTTGCCTCTCAGCTCCCCTGGTCCTAAACAGCATGACTTGCAACAAACCTTAGCTTTTCACGGCCTCAGTATTCATTTGCTACTTATCTTACAGTGACTGTTGCTTCTGTAACGTTTCTGAGAGTCTCTCAATGGAAGTTGAGTTAGGGGCTTTCTGCAGATACCACATGTGGTGCTTATGGCACAGACAACTGACCGTCACCAGAATTCCCCAGTCCCCCTTATCTGATTTGGGATATATGTGACAGCATCCTAACGACTTCCCAGTCAGCCTTGAAAAAATAAAACTCTGGTCTGATTTCAAGATTCCAAGTTCACCAGCTACAGCTGTGATTCATCTGCCAAAGTCGACATTTCAGTGCAGATGTCTGAGCTGGCTGCAGAGACACCAGTAATAATCCTGTCGTGGACATCCTAAAACAGTGTGGTTTGTCTGCCTCAGCAGTCCTCCTGCTTTCACAGAGCACAGTAACATGTGGTCCAAACTCAGATATAAATGCCATCACTGCAAACACTTATAACTTAGGGAGTTAAACCCATAGGTTGCTCCGAGGAAGCAACTCCAGCTCCATCAGCTGCGTGGACCTGCTTTTCTCTGAATCTAAACTGAGCCCAAGACAACCAGTTCAGCTTCCTGTATCAATTTACACAGGTGAAACCCTATGAGGCAAGGGACAGAAACCATGGTGCCCAAAATACACGTTGCAACCCGCCCCCCCCCCCCCCCAATGAAGCATGCCCTTCAAGGTGAGGCCACGCCAGCGAGAGTTTAGTGTGTGCCAACTTCACAGCTTCTCTGAGAAACAAGGAGTTTAACGAAGTTCCAACAGTTGAAGGATTTTTTGACTCCAAGCTGCGTACAGAAGCTATGCAATCAGCTATCTGAAAACAATTCACAGCCTGATGACAGCATCCTCCAAACATGTTAGATCCCGGCCATTCAAAGCAACTGAGGCACACCACACTGGGGCATGCAGTGCCCATGGATGCACCCACTCTCCTCTTCCCAGCCTCATGTTTTAGCACATGAGCTACAACACATTCCCAGGGTCCTTTATCCTAGAGGACTTCAGTTCACAACAGGCCCAAGTCCTCAAAACGCACCAGACGTCAAGGACATCAGCAGAAATCAGGTTACCCCAGGGCTGTAGCATGTCCCATGCTGCGGCAATAGCACTTTTGGGTCTAAGCTGCCCTGGGCATCTTTGGAAGGTGCAGCCAACAAACTCTATCCATAGAGGACAACAAGTCTCCAGACTTTGGAGCACAAGCACAATCCTACATGTGCTTTCAATAATGTCTAGGACAAAACCGTGCCCACTCTGGTGAGCACAGAAGACCCACTTGGCCAGGTGTGCCCAGACCAGTGCTAAGGAGGCTGTGTCACCCTGGAGGAAGCAAACTGCACGGAGAGTGTTTGCAGGTGCTCCGTTTCTATACAGGTTTATTACTTGGATGTTTGCCTTCCTGTGTGTTTATCTTTGGGCTGTGTCTGCACACAGACTTATCTCCAAGGGGAGGGGTGTGTTTCTCCTGCACATATCGTTATCTCAAGGGATGTGGGCTTTTCTCTGAGGTGAGAGCCGCATGTGTGCACCTACCTCTAGGCCCCATTGCTTGGGATCAGTGCCGTCCACAGCTGCCTGGTTATGCGTAGCCAGCTGTGCCCGCTGGAGCAGTGGTGCTGGTGTCTGCAGGACTCCAGTTCCTTACTATTTCTCCTGCCTTCTCCCTCAGCTCAACCCCTTCCTCTGCTAGTGCACAGAACTGTGCATTAAACACCTTGGGGACCAAGCAGTCCCCATATCTCCATACCTCACCTTCTGGCCCCCAAAGCCCAGAGCAGCCCCATGGATTAAGCGGCTGTTAAAGATGCATCTCTTCAAGTGCAGACTTGCCCAGGGCAGCCATGGCACTGCTGTGCCCTACTTTGTTATGGTGACACCCAGAAAGTCTCCAGTGCCCTTGGCTTGGGTCACCATGCAGGTTAAGACAGCGAAGATGCATGTATATGGCACTGAAAAATCCATGTTTTATCAAGGAGGGGAAGAGAGCAGGACATGGTGAAGGACAGAACCAGAAGCAGGCCTGTTAGGAGGAAGGCCCAGTAGGGTCCTAACAGAAGAGTGCTGATCCTATGTGGAGGTGTTTAGCATTTCCCAAAATTTCTTGTCAGAGTAACCTCAGAAAGAGTCCTGATTTCTATACAGGCGCCTCATCTTAAGTCATCTCACCCCTGCTCTCTAGTTCACCTAATTGTCTCTGCCATTCCTAATGTTCATCTAACCTGTTCAAACCCTCCAGAGCTGGGGACTGCACTCCAATCCTTCCAGCACATCCTCAGAACTGGATCTGTCCTCAGTTGACAGAGGTGGTCTCCTTGGTGCAGTCCGAGGCCATTACTTGTCCTGCTTGCAAGGGAAGGGAATAATCTGCTCTCATGTCATCACAGCATGACTTGCATCTCAATCTCCTTTGCACACACCAGCATTCTTTGGCTTCCTGGGGTCCAGACTTACAAGACATGCTTTGTGGACCCCCACTCAAGCTGGCACTTCTCCATTGCTCCACACCTTTCTGAAGTGCCTAGAAAGAGGCTCCGGCTGAGGCTCCCACAGGACAGTGAGGGGAAGGACTGCTCCGAGTCTCCCAGATGGTGCTCCCAGCTGTGCCCCGGGACATTTGCTGTTTTCACAACCAGGATATTGAGTCATGGTCAGCCTCCCCATAGACTGCGCTCATCCATGCAATCGCCTTGCCGCTTGGGCAAGTGTCAGAGCACATCTTACCTAAGACTCAGCTCTGTCTCCAGGCTCCACACACACACACACACACTCGACCCTGTCCCTGGGCTCAGCAGTTCTGAACCTGCCAAAACCAGGAAGCAGAGAAACTACCCTTCTGGCAGAGCTCCCAAGTGAACACAGTTTGTATATTCATTGCCTCAGATCTGCTCGGTCTCCTCTAATTTGCCCGAGAGTCCTGGTCTCCTATGCCCGCAAGTTCAGCTGTCATGGGCTGTGGGAAACCTCAGCTTTGGAAATGCAGCATTTAAAGTGATGCAACTCAGGAGACATTGGTCATCCCAAGCTGTTTTTAAGGGGAAGAGGTGGATTAACCAGCCTGGTTTAGGAATTGACCCTTGGTGCACACAGCAGTGGCCAAATGCCTGTGTTGCAGCCTACATGAGCTGTAATCCTATCTCCCTTCCTCTCTCCCTCCTCCCCCACAGCCCCAGTCCCTTTGCTCACATGGTTCCTGCAATCCCTTTGCTGGCCCTCTGCTTCGATGCTTTGCACAGCTTCCGCCACCATCTGGGCTCCATTTAGGGGAGCTGATCTTTTTCACAGGGCTGTAATCTAAACTTTGGTATTGAGTTTACATCTCACATACCAGTGTCTCACCACTGAGCCTGGCCATGCAGAGGGGGTGTCTCGGTTGCCAGGCCCCATCCTACCGCGGGAGGATGCGGCATGTCAGCAGCTCCGCGTACCTAGGAATCGCGAATGCAGAAGACAGCCAGGGAACCGGGAATCCATATGCAGAAGCCTCCTACAGAGCCCAGCTAGGCACTGAGCTGGGAGAACCAAATAAGCTAGGAATCAGGTCAGCTTCCACAGCCAAGCTGCGCCTGGGAGCACGGGGAGGCTGCAGATGGGAGTCAAAGCTCTCAATCAGCATTATGCAGGCTCCACCTCTAGCAGCAGGAAATTCTCTTAATTTTTGCCTTAAATCCTAGTCTTATCTCCATCTAGAGACTGCAGAGCCTTTCAGAAGAGTCAGGTCCGGCAAGCAGTGCGTCTCACACGGAAGCACAGGAAAGAAGCAGATCAGGGAACAGGGATGTGCATTCACTTTTGCGTTGCTTGGGCCATTGCAGCCTGGAGTGATGCATTCAAAATGCAGTACAGAAAGAGTCAGACAGAGCAGGCCATTCTGGCTAGGCTGCTGCGTTGCTCGGAGAAGGAAATGGCCTCTCCTGGGCCAAGGCCCAGAGCCAGGGGTATTTCAGCAATGCAACGTGCAGCACTGCTGAGTTTGTAGGCACCTGCTCCCCAGACCAGAGATGCACCAGATGTTTCGGACCGCATGATCTGCGTTCCCAGGGATATGCCAGGACACCTAGTTACACAAGGCTATTATGAGGCTGCTCTCCACTCGCTTGGGCTCCTGCTGCTGTGTATATTAAACAGACATCAGAATGCACAAAGTCATTAGCACCGAGATGCTCAAAGCTCCCCCTTCCCAGACAAGTGCCCTAAACACATTACATATTTGATTCTTTCTCCATCTCGCATCCGTTTATTCCCTAGGAACTGAGAGCAACCTCAACCAGCAAGGCTGCAACAGGATGACATACCTAACGCAGGGTTCAGGAAGCACTAAGAAACTCATCTCAGGAGTGGAGAATTGCATGGATCACTGGGTGCCCAGTATCCCAGCAGGTCTGGGTACGTGCAGATGACCCCAAGCCACAGCTGCAGCACAGCAAGCACAGACCAGAGGGCCGAGCACTACAGACATCAGCCACTTGGGCTCAAGCAAGGTCCTCAATGCCTCCTAAGCCAGCTTCCAAACAGCCAGGTCAACCTGTGAGCAGACACTGACTGGTGACCACAACACAGGGTGTCAGAGGAGCAGAGGAATTAGGATGGCACACAGAAACCCCGGTTGCATGCAGGCCCCCACAAGAGAAAACAAGCCAGATTAAAAACCAGAAAACGCAGCTAAGGTGCTGCATTTGCAAAGGGGCCGGCAAGACAGCTCTTCTGCGAGACACGGGCTCTCCAACCCCCACAGTTATTTATGAACTGCGAGGGCTCGCAGCCACAGCACCGCCCTCCAGCTGTTCTGCCAACACAACATTGCCAGTGGGCACAACAATTTTTGCAAGAGTGCTGTTAGCTGATCTTGAGCTGTAACGCTGCTCTGAGCGCTGCTGGGGGAGAGGCAGCCCACCAGACACCCCCCCTCGCCGGAGGGCCTTGCCTGCCCCGGGACACGTCCTCACCAGCTTTCCTCCACCCTCCTCCGTCAGCTGCAAGGTGGGCAGGGCCCGAGCCAGAATCCAGAGGGGTGGCTCTGCTATTCTGCCAGGCAGCCAAGATGGCTCAACCCCAGCAATCCACGAGGCTAAGCCAAAAACCAAAAAATAATGTTTTCAATACTTTGACTTTTCAGGCAGAATTTAGTCATTTGTGGACACTGGAGCTTGGCAGGACTGCGCTGCCCAGCTTCCACTTACCTACTCTAGGAAGCAGCTGTTTACCCCGGCAGAGCCTCGACGATGGCAGGAAAGAAAAGACTCGTGATTTAATCCAGGTGAATTATTTCAGCTCCCTTTATGGGGCATCTGCTTGACAAGGGACCGGGGAGGCAAACAGCCTCCGTCAGCTCCACAATCAGCTGCTTGGACAAATCCAGCAGAGACTTTTGCCCCGTCCACCTAAGGGCTAAAAAATTAGTTATAGTCTGAAGAGCCAAACCCACACTGAGTACACTTGCTTTAGAGAGGCAGAGTGGCTGAGACCTGGTCTGTCATACTAGAAAAGCAGGTTCTATTTCCAGCCTTGTAAGGGTTGTATAAGCCCTGTTTGCTTACTCCTGCATGAGGGCACTGCTAGAGTCGACCTGATGGGCACGGGGACCAGAAGTTACACGGTAATTGATACAGACTCGTGGCGGCTCCAGAACAGCTAATTTGGGGGGGGGGAGGGGGTCCCTCGGGAATCCAGAGTTTAGCATCAAATTGCCTTGGCCTGGGCGTGATGCACAGGCTCCAGAACTAACCCCACAATTGCATAGGAAGCTTTCGGAAAGGCTGAGAAATTCAGTTTTAAACAGGAACCATGTTGCAATCCTATCTGAAGTGCCAGCGCTGCTGTGTCCTCCCCCTACGCCGGCTTTCCCCTTCGTAGCACCGCTCGCTCGGCGCCACGTTCGTGCTCTGCTCCTCCGTGCCACGCTCTCTGGTGCGGCTCTTCACTGCAGCCATCGCAGAGCTCAGAGCGAAACCTCCCCACGGCCCCCATGGCAGAAGAGGAGAGGAAGCGATGCTCAGCTCAGGAGTGTTTGTCTTCTCGCTTGCAATAGCAATGTTTATCTCCCTTCCCCCCACGCCTTCGACACCAAAAAGCTTTCAGGACTGTCTCTCCCACCAAATTGCTGGGTCCAGCCTACTCTCACTTCCACACTAGAAGAGACTCCCTGGTCCTGCGAAGGGATGAAAAGCCAGAAGCACAGAGGAAGAGCCTCCTGCCAGAGACCAAGCCTGACATATGACCTACATACTGAAGCGAAGGTTCAGGCTATAGCCAAGCTTATTGTGCACAGAGTGGTTGTCCCACCTCAACTCCAGGTGAAAAAGAGATGCTTGGCACTGTGTGGACATGAGCAGCCAGGGCATTGCCAACTCAAGTAAAGCACTGCTGCAGGAGAGCTTCCTGCAGACTCCCCTCCAAAATTCTGTTATTAAGGTGGAAAAGGGTCTCTGTGTTATTTGTTTCAACCTAAGATACACCGCTGCATGCATCCCCTGTCTAGGCTGGCTTCTAGGCCAAGGCAACAAGCACAGTTAGGTCCCTCCAAGCTCTAGCAAGTAAAGGGATGCAATTTATCTTTCTGAATTTGAAGGAAAGAGCTTACATGGAATGAAGGAAACTGCTTCTGGTGGCATGCAACCGCATTTTGGCACCACCATTACGACCAACTTTCTTCCTCACCCAGGACCTTATCTTAGAAGCACCTTCCAGAAGCCCCAAGAATCCCTAGAGTTTGTGGCCATTGCTGCTTTAGAGCAGGCCAAGGTCTGAGAAACCCCAGGGAAGTCACTGACAAGGCAGGAGGAGACCCATGGATAACCCATCATCTTCCATGCTTCTAATGCCAGCGCTCAGACTAAACGCACTCCACTGGGGCTACAAACAGTAGCACAGTAGTAGCCAGGACAGCCAGCAGGTTTTCTACAGAGGAATCAAAGCGTTAAGAGCTCTTGCATTCAGGAGACAACATGCATTAATAACTCCCTAATTCTTCTTATCAAGTCTGTAGCTAGGTTTGCCAAACAGTACTAATGCTCCCCTGCAAAGGACAGGGCCATCTTCACTTCCCAAGCCCAGGCCTGCTGTAAGGAACACAAAGCGAGAGCACAAACATGTCCTCGATGCCTTGCAGGACAGAAGCCACCAGCCCACCACATCCCTCTCTTGGTCTCAGATGCAGGATAAGACAAACTGGGAGGGCAGGCTCCAATCTCAGCATTTGATGCTTCAGATCAGTGAAGACACGAGGAAAGCTTCACCAACACCTCCAGTTTGCAAGGGCATGGTGGCTCCCAGCATTGCAAAAGGCAAAATATTTTAACTGGCCACGGAGCCAGTCCTCCCTGAGGCTTCTTCAGAGGGTGCAGGGAGATTGATAGGCTCCATGGCACATATTCTCCAAAGAAAAGGGGGGGGGGGGAGAGGTGGAAGAAAAGGAAAAAAAAAAAAGAAAAAAGGAAATTGCAAGAAGCTACAATTAGTTTGCCACCAATGTGGTCACATGTCTAAAGCTGCTTCTTGTTCTTATGAGCTCTGACGAATGGAGAACACGAGCTGGGAGAAGGACTAGGCTGTGGGGGGACAGGCAAGGCAGCAGCATGCACCGGCACTCCATCTGAACCGCTCCTCAAGAGTTCAAGTTTTGTTGACAAGAAGTTCACTACGGTTAGACAGGATGTCTCTCGGTGCAGAAAGAGGATAAACCGAGTCTAATCTAGTGTGCCAGAAGATAGGGACAACAGTGGGGTGGGGGTGGGGGAGAGGGCAAGAAAAAACTGCCCCGCTCATCTCAGCAAGTTGTTAACTCTGGTGCAAAAAGACTCCCCACATTAGCGCCAGAGTCAGACTTGTCTTTTCAGGCACACGAGCCCAAGGCTTATCTTCTATTCCCCTCCCTTCTCCCACATTTCTGTTATTCAACCAGCTAATGCTGCTTATCTACAAATCCTGCCGCTCAAAGCCACACCACTGCACCTACAGTGTTGACACTTCACAATATTCCTTTGCTTAAGTGGGGAGTCCAGACAAATTGCCAACGGTTCACTTACCAGAAGACCAGGTGCCATTCTCCACGAGCTACATCCAGCCAGTCTTCAAAGCTTATGCCCTATGCAGTTTCCACCACGGTGCTTTACAGAGTCCACATTTTTACACAGTAATTAAATCGCTCAAAGCATCCTAAAAGCCAAATTTTGGTAGGAGTCTATAGCACTGCCAGTGTGGAGCAACTCTTCAAAGAAAGGGAATTAATCCAGAATTGTGCTTTGTAACCGAGTGTGGAATAAAGCTCAAGAGAGCCATGCAGAAGAATTCACAAGGCAGCGCACACACATTTAGCACCGGCCATTGGCAGGAAAAGTTCTTCAATTTAGGAGGCTCTGTGCCCTCCAGGCAGGCTCCACGCAGCAGTTGTACAGCTGTTCTGAATTTGAACGACAGATAAGGCTCAAATGATTCATTCAGTGTAAACCTTTAATTGTTATTGCTTACCCAGAAGGAGCCAGCAGCTGCTAATGCTAAATTGGGACAGCTCCCAAGCACAGACAAAGCCCTGCAAAAATGGGTTTAGGGAGGAACTGATTGCTCAAAAAACAATCCTAGAAGAGGGAGTTAGAAAGAGGGAGTGCAGCACAGCACAGGAGGAAGAGGAAGCCAGAGAGCACCTAAAAATAAATTTTAAAAAAAGCAGTCAGGCGCAGGACAAAAGCCTCGTCTGCACGTGACCATTACCCGCAGCGTAGGCAGGATGCGAATTCAGTACACAACACTTACTCCCCAGCAACTCCACGTACAGAGGGCCTCAATGTCCTCAGACCATGCAACGAGAGCCATGGCCAGCAGCTTTTGCCGCCAGGATGGGCTCGCTTCTCCCGTGCCGTACATCTCACGGGCTTCTGCCCATGCCCTAGCCCCACCGCAGCTAACTGTGGCCACCAGCTGCAGCCTTTCCCCACCACCAGGTAAGCAGGCACAAGGCAAGAATCACTGGGGCAAAGATCTGCTGATACCAGCTACCACCTCTAAAGGGGTGCCAGGACTGCAACGGAGGGGAAACACACAGGTCCTGGCTGGGCTGCCTACATCTGGGCCTCTGCAGAGGCTGATGGCAATGAATAGCCAAAAAACACAAAGGTATCCTCTGTTCTGCTTTTGTATTTTTGGTCTCCTGCAATTTTTAGAAGAGATGAGATAGATTGTGAGCCAGCTGCTGAGAGAGTCTGGTTGTATCGCTGGGCAGCAGCACACAGGTGCTTCAATCGATGCATCAAGAGTTACAGAGACCTGAGAAAGCCCAGGGCACACTGTGCACAAAATCCTTTGTCACACCAAGAGAAGACACCGACCCACAGCCCTTCAGTTATCACACCCCATCTTTCATCATAGATACATACTCAGGGATCATTTCCTACCTGGTGCAGCACCCAGCATGCTGGGCCTGATCCACTTGTGTGGAAATGCACCTAAGCCTGGCAGAGTTCACATTAGACAGCTGCACAGAACAATAATAACTTGAGAAAACTAAAGGAAATTAAATAAACTCTGAAGCACAAGATTTCTTCCAAGAGGCACTCTTAAAAAGAAGTAAATCCTGCTTAAGGACTAACTAGTATTACCCTTTCTACTAGTTAACTAGTGTTAACTCTTTCTGACTTGGTATCCATCTGGGTAGCACATGAATCAGATTGAGCAAGAGCTCACCGGTAAAGGCTGAGTTCACAAGGAAATGTCAAGTCCACTACAAAATGGCCAGAAACGGCAGAGCAGATACCAGACGAGCTTGTTCTGTGCTTGCTGACGGAACTGGAACCAATGCTGTTTGCTCCTATGCTGTGGCTGTGAGGCTGGAGAAAAATCCCACATAGGCGCTGAGCTGGGATGCTGAGCACAGGTGATCAAAACCACGAAGCACTTGACTTGCCCCAGCAGTGGCTCAGGAACAGCCCGTGTCCAGCACGGACCACCTACGCAAATCCAGGAGGATTCAAGTTTCACTTCTGGCCCATTCCTGAGCCTTTCTCCATGCATCTGCTGTGACATATGGAAGGATGCTTTCTGTGTAGGCCTTCAGCCAGCCCATCCTACTAGTGAGGATTCACACCCATGCAAGCAAGGAAAAATTCCCCTAGTTGACCAGTGAGAAAACTACTTACAGGACAGGCTGAACATCACCAGCACAGCAGATATTTAGAGCCTTGACGCAAAAAATGTTATTCTGAGAACATCCAGCTAGTTCCGCTCCTGGGAACCCACTCTGCATCCCACATCCACTTCTGCTTCACTCATGCCACACACGTATCTGGTCACTGGTGCGGCAGTAAGGCGCATCTGATAAGCCTGCTTGTAGTTGGGTCAGATGCAACAGGCTACTTAGCAGACTCTCATATTATACTGAGTCATCCTGTCTCTGGCTCCCGGGTTGTCTGCCTCCTCCAGAGTACATACCAGCTCCAGCGACTCTTATTTCGTACTTGTATAGTTGTGGCTCTCTCATAGAACAAGTAAAATGCACGCAAGTCTGAGGCTGCTGGGTAGGGCTCTGCCCAAGTCGTTCCTTCAAAGCCGCCATGAAATGCAAACAAAACTTTTGCATGGCTTAAGTTGGCTATTCTTTACCCTACGGTCCTTGAACTCATGACTACTGCGTAACGTGGCTTGCTCAGCTAACCAGCAAGCTAAGAATAGAGACCTTGAAGTGAAACCTACTGGGATTGGCAGCTATTTCAAGTGCGCTCAGCCGGCAGGGCAGCGTGACATAAGAGGATATAAAGAGGAAACTGTGCACAACAACTCTCACCTCACCAAGAAAGATTCTGGTAACAGAAGACAGAGCCACTGTGCGTGCTTTAAGGCAAAGCAAATGCTGTGACAAATTCCTGAGGCCATCTCCATGCAGCTTTGCCAGCTCATTTCTCAAAACCAGGGCCACAGCGTTTGTCTCTGCAGCCGTGCGATACCAAGCGGGCTGCCCCCAAGCACGGACGCTACAACGCTCTGGGCAACCCCAGGACCGGCTCAGCTTACCCAGAACCGCACAGCGGGACTCCAGCGGGCACCAGCCCAGTCTGCCCATGACCTATCCCCGTCCCGGACCAGAGGGGAAAGCAAGCCCCAGCGAGCAGTCTTCCACGCTGCCTGCGCCTGCAGCTTGAAGCCCACATCCCGCGGAGCAGCCCGTGCATGTTGCCACAGGTCCAGTCTGCCCAGGCACCTTCACGGGACAGGACTGCCAGAGATCCTGCTGCAACCAAGCACTCGCATTCATCCGAGCCTCACCTCAAAGGGAACCGACACGACCAAAGCTATGGGACGGAGCACCCACAGCCCCCAAACCTTGTCCTCGCTTTCTCACCTCAAATAGCCCCTTGCAGCTCTTCGGTGTAGCAGACACTTAGAAAAGAGGGTCATGATCGTGACCAATTGCCAGATGCGTTTAGGAAAAATGTGGTCTCAGTTAGCAACTGACATTAATCTTAACATGGGGAAATTTAAATGGCAATACTCAGTGCATATTTAACCCCGACGCTTAGACACTGGGAAAACAAACATACAAGCTATGGTTTCTGGAAATCAAACTCACCACCTGAAACCAGCCTCTGCAGCAGCTCTCCCCCAGCTCTTAGTGAGTCCAACTCTTCAGCACATGCAAATGAAACACTTTTAATTTCAGTGTATTCTGCTGGCTTACTCAAAGTCGAGAAACAAACCTTCTACTACTCTTTGAACAGGAATAAGTCATAAGCAGGGCTTCCGAGTCTACAGCGCTGAAGAATTTAATTCCTCAAACCCACAAGCTTACTTACTTATAAAAAACATCCTCCAACGTGTACACAGGACATCCAAGGGAACACTGCACCTTAAATTCCAGTCGCCATCAAAACAGCAAATGCTCATTACGGTCTCTGTCAAACTGCCTGTATTATATCAGGGTTTCAAAGAGGCTGAGCAGGCTGAATAAAGATCACAAGCCACAGATTTTGCTTAGCGCTGCAGTTCAGTTATTGCGCCGGCGTGAGCCGGTGCTGCTCTTCTCTCCACTCACCATTGCCCATCCCACGCCAGCAGGTGCCATCCACATGGCTGCAAAGACCCAGAGAAAACCCACCCACCCAGGCACTGCCCCGCGGGGCAGTAACTGTCCCCCAAAGCAGGGGACACCTCTTGCAGGGCATCCTCACCACCCGTCGGTGGCAGCTCTCCTCTGGCACCGCGCCACGCAAACAGCAGTGCCACCAGCAAGAGGGAGGAGAACCCAGCCTGCCTCAACCCTAGCGCGGAGGAGAGCGGCAAGGCCACGGAGGGTGGGGAGCAGAGGAAGAAAACAGGCACACGGCTATTGCCTGGTAGTTTCATCAGCCGTCGATGCACCCCTAAGCCACGAGGATTAACTGTGTCAGCTCTCAGGCTTGGTCTCTATGGAAGTGATTCCCAAGGCTGTAGCGCATGCACCTTAATGCAAGTCTCACCACCAGCAGCTCATCTGGGGACCCCTCAAATGCTACAGCAAGCCGTTGGTGCCTTTTTTCAAGTTAGGGAAAAGAAGGAGACGGGCATTAGCCTGAGCGCAGCAGAAGCCAGATGAGCCCCACAAGAAGCAGAGGCTCCTGCAACCATGTCCTCTACAGCGTCTGCAGTGAACCCTCCATCCTGGACATCCCTGGGACAGCAAAGGAGCATCCATGCACCAGTCCCTGTCTCAGCCACAGCCTTGGGACACAGACAGTGAGGCCAGAGGAGCCCAGGCTGGCACACATGGATGGCAGAAAGGAGACAAGGCAAGACAACGGCAAGGGAGCTGGGAGACAAAGCAGAGCTCCATGCAGAATTAGCAGTCATGATTCAGATGAAACACTGGCAGGTTTTGAGAGAGGGCAGCAGTTGCCATATTGGCCTTGCCTCTGTCACTCTGTATTTGGTGAGACTCTGTCCAGAGCAAGAAGCAGGGCGGAGGGGGTGAAATAGGAATACGAAACGGGACAGGGAGGTGGCAGGCTCAAGGGAAAATAAAAATCACAAGATGAAGAGATGCAAACACTTTGCTGAGGGTTTCCGTGACTCCAGGGCCAGCCACATTCAGCGAAGCCTTCAGACTTGTTTGTGCTTAAATGCATACAAAATCCCTGCCTTAAGAGGCCCCGATTCTAGCTGCTCCACACAAGCCACACTTCCCTGTCTGAGGATGAAGTTCTTGATTCATCCTTCTCTTCAAGGACAGTCAAATGCTATGCACTGGTGTTGTCAAGCCAGCACAACCCTCCTTGCTTCAGAGACACGGATGGGGTGATTGGCCCTCATCACTTCATGGAGCCACTGAAACTGAAAATATCTAGTGAGCTGTGTTTTAGGGTGTTCAACTATATGGCCAACTCTTGTTCATATTTATTGATTGCTACTGAACTTGTGGAAAGACACAAAATCACTGGGCTCCTACCTCTCCCCTGCTATGGGGCCAGCAAAAGCACCAAGATCTTATTACCTGCATCCCCTTGGACACATCTCCACCTTAGACAGCTTCTCTGCTATCAACATTCTGATCCTACAGCCACTACAAGAAAATATCGGAAAGCAGGCATTTTCATTAGCCTCTTAAGCACTGCTTAAGGCAGCTAGATCTAGAAGAGGAGTCTATGGCGGGAACAAAAGAGACTATCTTCACTAAGGAATTGCACCCCCAGGCCACATATGGAAATGTGTCCTCTGCAACATAAGTGCATTACACCATGAGCGAACCCAGAAAATTTACATAATCCTTAGAGTTTAGAATAAGCATAAAGGAAGAAATTCAGAAAGAAATCCTGTTTTGTCTTGAATGACCACCAGGAAGTGACGTTTTCCACATTTTCTGTGCTGCCCAAGGCTTCATTCTTACGCAACAATGGCTTTTGAAAAAGCAGTCTCAGCATCAATGCTATTTTCCCTTCATGGAAGGGGAATCTCACTTATGCAAGTGAAGACTTAAGAATATCCTCTGAACGGCTCCTCCCAGCGCCGCATACCGACTCCTTCCAGCAGTCTGCACTACCAGGATCTCCACTCTTGCCTAGCGTTCGCCCAGTGCCATGTTCTTGCATCCTTTTTCAAAAAGGCTACTAGACAAATATTCCTCTATGGACTAATGGGAAGCTCCTCGGCTTCCCGGATCCATCCATACAGCACAAAAGGCTGGGACAGGACTGGAATCACTCATCTTAGGAGCAAAGGAGATTGTAGATATTTTAAAGGTAGGAACCTACTGCCGTAACCTCCTTGGATGCACACATGGTGCAGGGTAGGGTATCCCCAGAGCAGCCACCAGACTAGACTGACCTGGAGCAGCAACCACAGGACCAACCTCACAGGGGCCCTGCCTGTCATGCCAAGGTCCACATCATGTCCTTTGGCCATTTCATCCGCCCCCTCAGGAACAAAATCCGGCCAAAACAAACCCACAGCCTTTCCTTGACTGCTTGAATGCCGTCTGTTGCAAAGGCAGAAGGGATTTTCAGCCTGAATTCAGGCCATTTATAAATAGCAAAACGATATGAATTCCAAGGCACTTCTGGGACCATAGGGTGCTCCAGAGGCTGCTGTTTTTCAGAGAATCAGATGACCAAGTGACAGTCTGATATCCTCCTAGCTATGAGACTTGAATACAAAACTGATCAGCATACCTTTTTTTTCCTTTTTCTTCCTCTCTCTTAAAATGCCTAACACATTCCTTGCCACAAAGGTGGAGGGTGAGCTAGGTGTGCTTGAGTAAAAGAGACGGCAAGAGGGAATAGAAGAGGTAGGTGGTCTCCCACCTACAATTTTCCAGTGGCAAAGCAAGGCCAAGACCAGTTTACCCAGTGTGTTGCAGCTCTTCCGGAGCAGTACACTAGAAGAAAATACATTTAACTCAATTGGAATTTAATCTGAGTGCTGCTGTAATTATCTGAGGATTTAACTAATTCTATATACTTAGAATGAGCACTGCATCCTAATCTGAACAGATTTAGGTATGGAAATTGAGTAGCTGCACTTAGAGCCTTAGCATCATTAACATTAGACAATGAAGAGAAGGGAAGTGGGAGAGAAGCCAGAACAAAAAAGAGGGGGGAAAAAAAAGCCAGAATCACCCAGTGTGACCTGATTAATCAGTACAGGAGAAAGCAGTCTTGTCAAGAGGCCCAAATGCATTGGGAATCCCTACCCGCAGATTTCATTCCTTAAAACATCGATTCCAAGTCATTTCTAAAACAAGCAAATGTTTGGGTCTTGTTTTTGAGGTACTACTTTAGGATAGCTACAACAAACCAACAGAGCTTTTCTGATCCTAAATTACACAGTAAGATGCACAAACAGCCCAGAAGGGCCATCAGCTAACAGCATCAAAAGGTGGGAACCCCAAGTTGCACATTGGCCAGCAGCAACTCCCACTCCTGTCCCAGTCCCAGGTTAAACACTGGGAGGACACTCCAAGAGGGTATCATTGAAGGAGAGGCACATGCTGTACCCGTAAAAAGGAGCTTCCATTTCTCCATCAACAGAAATGAGTCCCTCCTGGAGGATGGCACAAGCGTGGAAATTGCCCTGTCAGGACACAAGTAACGCCTGTGGTGCTGTTGGATCTGTCCGTCCCCTCTGCATGGGAGTCCTTTTTAATAAAGGAATAGTGTCTTCCAGCTACTGAGATGTTCTTCTGTTTTCCAGTTCTTCTCTCAAGTACTTGACCTCCTTCCTCCCCATACCCAACCTTTAGCTCCCATATTCTCGGCCCAGAGCCTCCACTGCCCTGGAGCACATGCTGTCATTTACTCCAGCACAGGGAGGCCACAGGTTGAGCGTGACCACGTGCCAGACCAGCAGTGGTGTTTGTTTTGCATTGATGCAAGTAGTATTTTGATCCAACTGCGCAAGAGCTGTGGAAGAGCTAATTCTCTTGCTGGCATGTGTTCCTATTCCTGGATACAGATACCCTCATGGGACGAAGTCCTAGCATAGCTATCCATAAGCGTATGATAGTTTGTTACTGTGTTTAGGTGCAAAAAGCAAGCCAGCTAAATGCCAAAGAAGACTCAGGCCTCAGAGACAACAAATACCTTTGTAATTCTTGCCTTTACAATAGCATCAGGAGATCGAGAGCGCTATCCACTTTGCTTAGCCCTGAGCACAGATGGACTAAACTTTTAAAATGAGAAGGGAACATATGTGCTGGAGGTACTAAGGCACCTGAGCATATCAGGTAGCTGCTACTCCTGTCCTACCCCTCCTCGGGGCCAGAACCTCTGTGGTGATCCTCATTTAGGAACTTCTGCTCTTGCTGAAGAACCCTCTGGATGACAGCGTAGCACCAGCTCAGGGCTCTTTCCTCAGGATCCTCAGCTATTGCTCAACAAGGGACCACGATGACAGGAACACAAGGCACTCACAGTGACTCTGCCACCTCATCGACTCCCTTACTGGTACTTCTGCCTCACGCTGAGCATTCACTGCCTTCGACCCCTCTCTGCCAAGGATGAACGTGCTGCGGTGTGAACCCCTCCTCCAAGGTGAGCCTAGGGTGATTCCTAACTCAGTTAAACAAACACTTGGGCTCTGTCTGCTATTTATAGTTTGACTAATGGGACAAAGCCACCCAAGCATACCAGCTTCACTGGCTCTGGCTAAACTCAAAACAAAATGATTGCATCCTGCATAACATACAACAGCCTCAGAGCTGCCCAAATCCAGCACACAGCCATACAGTGTTAGCAACTGCCGGTGTGTTTGGAAGAGAGCTTCAAGAAAGGAGGGAGCTCTGCAAGCCAGAGAGAGAAAACAACTCCTTTTCATACACTCTGCAACAGCACTGCTCTCCCCGGTTATCTCATCTCAGCCTCCTTTCCTCTCCTTACTCACGTCTTTACCACATTAGACATCTTGGGCAATTCCATCTTGAAAGAACTTGCTCTCTTCCCATCTGTTTAACAGGGGCTGTTCAGGTCGGAAAGTTATTCGAGGAGCTGATAGCACACAGTATTAAATATCATCCCTGGCTAAATCTCCTCAGCGTAATTTAAGATTACTTAATTTTTAGTAGAAAAAAACGAGGTGTTAACCACTAACAGTGTACCCCACCAAGTCCAGCACGTCTCCTCTGTACATCCCCTTGAAAGCCTTGCGACACTGTCACATTCATGCAAATGTACCAACTCAGGCCTTTCTCGAGTGACAAAATTACCCATGCTCCAAGCCCAGCCTTGCTGTTCAGGGGA
The DNA here is from genome assembly GCF_036370855.1 of Dromaius novaehollandiae. Taxonomy (NCBI): domain Eukaryota; kingdom Metazoa; phylum Chordata; class Aves; order Casuariiformes; family Dromaiidae; genus Dromaius; species Dromaius novaehollandiae. Next base: position 2,473,781 of record NC_088125.1, on the reverse strand, counting down.
AGGCAGTTCAGCAGAGCAATCCGTGCCCATCAAGAGTGGTGGGAGGTCAGCACCAAACCACGCACGCTAAAGGCACTAAGAAAGGAAGAAAAACATCACAGCAATTCAATGAGGCTGTTAGATTGGACGTTGCAGGCTTTTCTGCAGTATTTTTAGGGTGGTACAGCAACCAGAGCAGCAGGCGAGAGACAGAGCAGGGCTCTCAGAGCCTCAGTCACAGAGGGCTGCTCAAGTCTGACACGAGACCACCCATCTGCAACTAGACTTTTTCAAACTCAGCAAGGCCAGGACATGCTTCTTTAGTCTTCAGTCACCATCCCCGTTTACCAGCTACCCAGAAGTCAGCAAAGAAACTGTTAATAGGAACCCAGCAACGTCTGACTTACGGAAAGATGCGTTCTTGCCTTCAGACTTCAGGGAGCATAGCTAAATAATGAAACACAGACACTGGGAAGTACTTGAATCAACAGCTCGCAGGCCTGACTCACCTACCCACCCTGAGCTGCCCCGGCCCCGCGCTGTCCCCCATGGCTAGGGCTGGCTGAACACGACAAAGCAGGGGGTGGTAAAGCTGAAAGCGGAGACCAGCTACGTGGCTGGAGGAAGGACAAGAGGTAATAAATCGGATCAGGAAAACTAAGGTCTTAACGTTCAAATTTGGGGGTTGTTTTGGAAAAAAAAAAAAAAAAAAAAACAAGTCCAGCGCAGAACTGAGTCACAGAGAAGAGGTACAAAGAGACTGGACGGAAGATTTTCATCAGTGCTGGAGAGTCTCCCCTGCGAGAGTCAGGTAACGATGCAGAAGGAGCTGCCTCATTTCGGAGCGTTGCCAACACGTTTGTTTGTTTTTCTCCCCTCCCCAAGGTCCCAGCTGTTAAATACATGATTACAGCATCTCCCAGACTGTTAAAAAAGCACATATACCGTTTAGCCCTACTAGTGGAACAGGAAAAAGCCTGAAAGACTCCAAACACGCAAACCCTCCTTAATACTGACATTTTAAAAACTCATTTTTATTTTAATGACTTGTAAATGGTTAGGGTTTTTCCAGCACTGCCCCTCAGGCTCCTGAGAGCTGTTTCCACTTCTCTGCCCCATGGTGGGAGAACGGCATTTGTTTTAGGCAACGTATCACAGAGCTATTGGTGCTGCCGCTCACATCCCTAGAGAAACCTGCCTCAAAATGCTTTAGGCATCCAGCTTCGGTTCCTCATTTAAAGCCAAGTTCCTAACACCAGATACAACCTAGGTCTTTATTCTAATCCACAGTGCCAATGAAGTGTGAACACGGAAACCAAGGCCAGAGCTGGGAGACGTACGCTCCAGCCACAACAGATCTGAATTCCCAATCTCCACCAGAGGCAAAATGCAAATCCAGACCCATAATCTTGTGAATACAGAAAGTTCATTACTTTGCTAGTCTGGGTATAATGTTGCGTAGTGGTGAAAATGCTCCGAAAGTCTGGATATAATGCTGTGTAGCAGTGAAAATGCTCCTTGGATGACGTGCAGATCTGATCCTATTGGATCAGAACTCCTCTGGACAGCACGCAGCATCCAGCACAAACACACACACCCAAAAAAAGAGATTATCCCTGCCCTGGAAAGTTTTCCATCCGAGTCCAAGTGAGATGCAACAAAGCAATTAAACAAACTGTGGGAAAAGGCATACTCATGAGTGTCTGCACAACACCTCTCTTCTCTTGTCACGCTGTCCTAGGATGAGACTACACAATTGCATGGACTAGCCTTAATATTTTGACTCGCGCGTTTCCATACTGCCTGTCAAAAAGGATTAGGACCCTGTTCGGGGCAGGTCTAACTTCATTATCATCTCATGTGCATATACCTTATAAGCTTTCAGCTGTGCTACAAGCAATTTTGCTGCCATTTTCATGCTCCTACTTCCTGCTCACATCAGACAGCTGAATAGGAAGTGCTGAAATCCCAGCAGATTCTCACTGCAAACCAGGAAGTGCTGGAGATCTCCCGAGAAAGGCCACGATTTCCAGGCTGAAGGGCTCTGCAAACATCTGGTCAGCGGTATCACATCCTCAACGTCACAGAGCGGGGCCCACCTTTCCCATCCTCCCAGGCTAAAAAAAAAAAATTCAGATGGAAAGAAAACACTGCTTTGTAAAGAGCGGTGACCATCTTCCTGAGTAACAAGAGGGCAGAAACCGCTTCTAGATCATTCAGTTGGGCAAAAGCTACCGCACAGTCCAAAATCCTCAGGTCATCTGGTTCCCTTCCTCTCCCACGACACGCAACAGCTTTTCTCTCCTGCACACGTACCACTGAGCCAAGTCAACCCAGCGTGCCCATCTCAGCACCGCCTCTGCAGGAGCCTCCAAACATCCCATTACTCAGCAGAGCCTCATAACATGCCCAAACCCCAGACTAGATAACACCTTTACCATGGAAAAAGGTGTGGGAAGCACAGCTTTTTTGGAGCATGAGGAATGCCAGCAAAGGGCAAATCTTGGATGACTTGCAGATCTGTGGGCTGCACTGGCTCGTACGCTCAGTCTCCAAACACATCCAGGCTACTGCCAGCTCTTTTTCCACTGTAGGAGAGGGCTGTGCTTGCTGCTCACATCCTTTCTGAACAAGGTATTTAGAGAGAAAAGAGGCGACATTTCAGTAAGTATGCCTAGGTGCAACCCAGCAGAGCTCTCAGAGCCATCCTTTCCCTTCCTTCCAAACTCCACCTCCTGGAGTCATCAGCTGACCTTCAGAATGGAAGGATGAGAGCATCTAAACAGAAATATTCAAGCAAATAACAGAGCCGAGCTTGCTGTATTTAAATACACGGTCTAGGGAGACAGCCATGGGTTTGCGGACCTTGCTCGACCTCAGGAGTCGGGTATTCGCAAGCCCAGAGTCTTCCCCTCAGGTCCAAGTCTGACAGCTCGTCCGAGCTTACACCTGTGGGCTGAGCTCAGGGTAGACCAGGTGCTCCTCAAACTCAAAGTCGCGATCATCTGGCTTTTCCCCAGGTGTCTGTGTGCCACCCTGCCTCTCCGCTCTGCGCAGGGCCACCCCGGTGCTGGACCATCAGATGCTCCCACGTCCAGCCCAGCCCCGTCGCACGCACGCCGGCTCGCGCTCCTCCACCTCGAGCTGGAAGGTGGAGGGTCGCCCAGCACGCGACGGCACTGGGGGACGAAAGCAGGCCCACCACAGCGCTGGGGGAGCCCGGGAAGGGCAAAACAGCGCCTCGTTGCCCCCCAGGGACCCCAAATTTGGTCCTCAGGGGTGCCACCAGCATTCCCAGCTCCCTCTCCAGAGGCCACGGGGCCTTGCAGGATCGCGGCCCCCCAAACTGGCTGCGAATGGCTGGTCGCGGAGCCGGGCGCCCGCCGCCAGACGACTCCACGCAAGGGAAGGCGCCGGCTCTGGGCCTGCGGCGGCTCCATCTCCGCCGGGATGGTGGGAAGCGGAGCAGCCGCGGGCTGGTGCCCGGGGCGGGGGAGGCCCGGCCTCGGGGCAGCGCTTCACGGCCGCCTCGGCTCCTGCCAGGGCTCGGGGGGGGGGGGGGGGGGCCAGGCCTGTCGGGGGGGGGGTGGGGGGGGGGCTCGGGCCCGGCCCGGCCTCTCCCCGCCGGGGGTCCCGCCCGCGGGGGAGGCCTCTGCCGCCGGGGCCGCTCCGCTGTCAGCGGGCCGAGCCGCGCAGCGCCGCGGGGCTCCCTCCTCCTACCTGGGCCGGGGGCGCCGCTCCCCGCCGCGGCCGGGCTCAGGCCGGGGCCATCCGGGGCCAAGGGCGAGGCCGATGCGTCAGCGGGCCGCAGCCCCCGGGGCAGCGCGGGCATGAGCTCAGGCGGCGGCGGCCGTGCCCGGCTCGAGCGCGGCGCTCAGCGGCGGGGCGCGGGGCGCCATGGGCTCAGCGGCGGCGCCGCGGCGGCCCCGCTCCTCGGCTCCGCTCGGCTCCGCTCGGCTCCACCTGCGCCGCGCAGCCCAGCCCAGCCCAGCCCAGCGCCGCCGCCGGGGCCCCGGAACCGCGCGGGGAGGGGCGGCGCGGCCCGACCCGGCCCGGCCAACGCCGCATTGTCTGCGGGCGGCGCCGCCCCTCGCCCGCGCCGCAGCCAATGGCGTCGCCGCCGCCGGGGCCGCCGCGCCGAACCGCGCCGCGCCCCGCTCTGCCCGGCCCCGCTGCCGCCGCTGCCGCCGCCGGCCGCTGCCCCGCGGGCCCGGCCGGGATTGACGCCCGCGGGCCCGGAGCGGTGTTCGCACGCGTGGGGCCCGCTCGGGATCAGGCCCTCGGGGCCGAAACGGCCTGCAGGCAACGTGGGACCGAACCGGCGCTCGCGTCTTTGGGCCCCGGACGGCGTTCGTGCACTTTGGGGACCCCCGGGATCGGGGCCGAAGCGGCCCTCGCGCGCCCGTAGGCTGCAGCTCCCGTGCGCTCGCGCCCAGCCCCGAGCTGAGCTCCCTGCGGCCTTGCCCTCGCCCCGGCTCCAGCCGCGTGCACGCGCGGAGCGGCCGCCACCAGAAAACAGCACGCTCGATGCCGCGGGGAGCAGCCGCTGCTGCCACCGAAATGGCTAAAAGCGTTTGCAGGTGACAGCTCAGTGGCTGCGGCGGCTCCGTTCGGAGGATGGCTTCGTCTCGGCTGTGTTTTGTTCGGCCACGGGATGCGGACCTTAGGGATGGCGATTTGCACGCTCGCGTTCGGACGGAGGCTATTTCGGTTCTCCTCTAACCTCGCAGGAAAGTCGCACGTTCTGCGCGGTGGCGAAGGGGCCTCGTGAATTTAACCTCCACAGGTTTGACGGCTCCTCCTCACCAGCCCTAGCGCGTTCGGTCCTACCACGCTGAATGCTGCAGAGGTTGCAGTGCTGCTCGGAAACACCCTGAGCGCCCACCTGGCCATGCTGGTCCTCGGGCTGGGCTGAGTTCTGCAGGAAAGTTCGACTGCCAAACCCACCCCCTGCAGCTGGCCCAGGTCTTCAAGCGAACCAGGTACCGAGTAGGACCATGAAGACTCATCTTAGGAAGATACCTGGACGTTAAGGCACAGGCACGTGGGCTGAGAGGCAACAAAAGCTTCATTGCTGTGATCTGTGCTGTCAAGGCTGGGACAGCAAAGGACCCAGTTTGAGGCCCTTCCTGAACATGAGCAAGTGAGTGGGAAAAGCCCAGTCCAACCTGCAGGTCCAACCTGCTGCCCATCAGCAAACCTTAGGAGCGTGCAGGACAGCAGCTTTCTTTCTAACAGGAAATTTGGCACTTGTTCCCAGAGGCCGTGCGTCCTTGCAATGATTATTACAGCTTATACATCCCAAATAAAGAAAATTTAAGGGTCAGGATGGTTACATGCAGGAACTTAAGGAACTTGTCTCTTGCAGTAAGAGCTCTCAGTAGGAAACTTTGCTGTTCCTGCAGCTTTTTAACTTGCTTCCCAAACCTCCCTGCTTGAGCGGAATGGTGTCCTTTCACTAGAGAGCCTCGTACAGTTTGCAGGCGCATTTAAAAAGGAAAAACGAGGAACTGCACATCTCAGATCTCTTGCAGCTGGATCCTGAGCCCAGACTTACTCACTTAATTAGGTTTTGGAAAAGACTGTCGCACCACGGATTTACTTTCAAAAATCTGAAATCCAGCAAATTCTGCAATTAGGGCTATGTGGTAGTGCCAGTGCACAGCACGCAAAGCTGAAGAGAGGTTGAAAACATGAGGCTCTCTTTGGCAGATTGGCACTGTTTCCTGCACGTTTCCCTTGGGATTTGGTCACTGATGACACTTCCTTTCAAGTGGTCACATCATTTAGATTTGATGCATCCGGCTTGTAAAAATACGGGTGGCTCCAGAAAGATATGGGATATGCAAGCAGGAAAGAGCCGTAAAGCTTGCCAGCCTTTTCTATTACTGGTTATGTTACTGTCTTAAGTGTATTATTTTTGAAAACAAAATAATATTAATTCAGGATATTATCAGGATCACAGTCTGCCATAACCTTAAGAAGCCTAACAGCTCTTTATTTGAAGTTGAGCCAAACTTCTTTGCAGAGCAGTATTTTCAGGTGCTCTAAAGTCCACATGAATGTTTAGGTTGTCTTGCAAACAAGCATGCATTGCTGGCATCTAGCTAACGGTTAGATTGTGGGGCATTTTCAGAGTCATTAGTCAAGGGATGCCACAGTTACGGGCTGGAGAAAGGGGACCTGTCATAACTTTCCCTAGTTTGCTTGTTTTCTTATGAACTCCCTCGGTTCCAGCTGACAGACTGAATTCTAACAAATCTAGACTATCAGATTTGGTATCAGCTGAAGCAGTTGGTGAACCTGGATATCTCACCTACTTGGTAAAAACTCCATGCAGTGAGCTACTGGGCTGTCATCATCCACTGGTCATGGGCTCCGGAAGGTATGGTAGGAAGGAGCCTCTGGAAGCCTCCAGTCCAGCCTCCTGCTCGGGGTAGGACTATCCCCAACACTAAAGCAAGGTGGTCATGGCTTTGCCTCGATAAGTCTGGTCATCTCCAAGGATGGGACCCTCAACCTCTCTGTGCGCCCAGCCCAGGGCTGTGGAACATCTCCAACCTGTACCTCCCAAATGCAATTTGTGGCTGTTGCCCTTAGTTATATTATGTGGCACCGTTTAGAATTGTTTGACTCTGCTGCCTTCGTACTTGGCCTCAGGTAGCGGCAGGCTGTGACTAGACCCCTTCTTCATCTCCTCTTCACCACACTAAACTGGGCCAGCTCCCCTCATCTCTTTTTGTAGGCCCTGTGCTCTTCACCCTGACCATTTTGATAGCTATACTGTAATTGCAGTAACCATTAGAGCTGGGCCCAGAACTCAGATTTCCCATCCATGGGAGCACCCAGGAGCACCGTCATTCCCAGGAGTGGGGAGCCACATTGTCTCATTCTCTCCCAATAAATACATTATTATTTTATATAGAGCAGACCTGCTTCAACAGGAGGGACTGCGAACAGCTCATTCCAGCGATCCCTCAGCCTGGTGGTTAGAATGACCCAAGGGTGGGAATATGGGTTTAAATCCCTGCCAGTAGCAGCTAAGGTTAACCCTGAGTCGCCTCCATCCTGGATGAATGTCCAAGCCACCGAGCTGCTGAGAAAATGGACAGCAAACGAGCTGGCAGAAGGCCCTAACCTGAGGAGAGCTTTGTAGACCTAATTGGAGATAGGCACTTCCACATAGCCCTGAGTAAAACTCCTAAATTGCATAAAATTGCAGGCTTAAGACACACCTTTCTTCTGTTTTCTAGTGACTAGTTGTTTCTTTGCCTTGTTCTGGTTTTGGGTCGTGCCTCTGCTGTCAGCCTGCTGCAGGAGCTCACCCTACAGACTCTCCTGGAAGTTAATTTTGGCCAGGACATGGTGTTTTGCTAAGATGCATCTGCAGGAGAGCTGCACGTGGAAGCACAGCGGTGGGATAGAAAGGTTCTGGCGACTTTAGTTCCACTGGTAGCTGGGCACAACGGGGTGAGAATAGGATGAACCGAGGAGGGGACAAGGGGAGCATCTGTACTCAGTGCAAGGTGGGGACTCTCACATCTCAAATGAAGAAATAGGCTAATTCACCAGACATGGGGGGGGGGAGGGAGGAGAAGCACAGGAACTTAAAATCCCATTCAAAGGCACTACAGCACCATCTGAGATTTCCTTAGTGACCGCGCAGGGAACAGTTTGCAGTGGCAGTTATTTCAAGAGGCTCCACGCTGCAATAGGACAGCTGCATTTCCAGGAAATCCAAAGAGGGGAGATTCTCTGACCACTGAATTACACTTCTCCTTTCCAAAGGAGAAATCACTTAAGATGCACAGCAAAGCCCTGTCTCATCCCAGAGCAAGGAGACCTGGATGAGACTGCTTCTCAGCTGCAGTACCCCGCATCTCTGGAGCTCAATCAGTGCAGATTCAGTGAGGTAAAGATTGAAGCATGGGTGGACAGTGGCTGTGTTTTTACTGAGCTGTTTTGCTCGTTCTTACAATGTGAGAACAGAATATGGGAAGTTACATATAAAGCATGCATGTGTGCACACAGGCTGGCACACAGTTGTAAGCCCCAGTTAACAAGAAGTTATTTTCAGCGCCTTCTGAAGCTGGGAGGCTCAAACTGCAGCCTCTCACAGTGAATCTAACCTTTAGGGCTTTCTCTTTCCCTTTCATTTATGCCAGTTTTCTTCTGGATCAGCCTTTCCTTCCCTAAAACTCTCCAGACCTCATTTATTCACAGTTTCATCTTGGAAATTCCTGGCAAAAGCTCCTCTGAGAAGATTTAGGAACCTTAGAGCGTCTGATTCAGCACCTGATAGCAATAAAGTCAGTGGCAAAGATGGAGGGAGGGGACAAAGGGCTTTTTTTACTAAGTCATAGTTACTGAGGTTATGCTTAATGCTTCTCTGATTTGGACAATAACACCAGAACAGAAGTCCTATTCATTTAAGATGATTGAAAGTGAATCCTGAACCAAAGCTGTGGGAGATACTGGAATAGGAAAACCTCAAAAGAAGTGTCTGTGGAGGAAGCGGGACAGCAGGGGAAGAAGCACTCCTGTCCTTGATTTCTCCAGCTGCAAAAGTGCTGGCCATTTCCCAAGTTAGTGAAGAAGTCAGTGCATGGGTGGAGGCTGCCGAAGGTTCAGATCTACACCGCGAAGGCAGCCTCTGTGTTTGTACATGCGTGCATGGGAGTATGAGCGGTGCTTTGGGACTGCAGGAGGACCACCCCGCAGAGTGAAGCAGTGACAAGAGGGACACGGCGAGGCGTTAAGGCCGCATGAAGGCCTCTGCGTCATCTCTCCGGCTGCACAAACAAAGGGAAACCAATGCACGGTGCCAGAAACATGGGACGGGTGAGTTGCCTTGCCCCAGCTGGCGAACAGCACATGGGCTTGCAGGCATCCCTGAGCTCAACGGGGATGCTAGGGCTCACCTGAGCATCGCCTAGCCCAGCTGGGTGGTCTGCATTTTGAATCCGCTCTTTCCTCACCTCACACAGCCCATAGACGCCTTAAAGAGCAGAGTTTGCCCCAAGCTGTCAGGGCCCCTGACCTACTTTGCAGTCATTCACTGGTGGTGATGTTAACATGCTCCCTGAGCCCTGAACAACAGCAAAATCACTATGGCAACATTTTTATGACTAACAGCTCATTCTGAGAACACTCAATAACTTCACAATGTAAGTCCCAGCAGGCCACGCTCTGACAAATTTGCATATTAGTAAGTGGAGCCAATCAAAGGTGAGATTGATTTGGAGCTTTCTCTACGGTTCATGTTGGGGCAGCAGTGGGAGAAAAGGTTTTGTCAGCCCCGTTCAGGCCTTTCTCCTGCTCAATGCCCTAAATTCCCCTCATTTCATCCTTCTGCACTCTCCCACTCTGCCCCAGCCCATTCCTTCCTTGCAGATAGCAACAACCTCCGTTGTGTCATGGTCCCTCTTGGCCCGTCTGTTGAGGATGCCTCCAAGAAAGCGGAGGCTGTCACAGTTTCTTAGTGAAGCTGGTCATATCGGGCTCAGATATGTTGAGAGAAGCAATTTGGTAGTTGACCTCTCTGAGCTGAACCAGTTCCTTCCTAAAGATTATTCCCCCCTTTCTAGTATAACACATGGGAATCTACCCCAGGGGCATCTCAAAGGAAGCCGGTGTTTTTCTCTTATAAACTAATGGTTCAGATCCATCCAAGGTCAAATTTGGGGCTGATTGGAAAATCTTTGACAGCTTTAAGAGGCTTTGAATTTGGCTCTGAAATTTATTTTTTTTTCACTCTCACATTTTGGAAATACAAAGAGCTGTAGCTAGAAATGGCCTGAAGTTGGGATTTCTCCGCAGCTGGCTTCCTAAACACTCAGAACGTTTTTTCTCCTACCAGACACTTAAGTGAGCAAACCTGCAGGATGGCAGTGAGGAGCAATGGGAACTCCCTTTCCTTTACCACATACAAGGCTGGGTTCTCTCATTAGAGCCTAATTCAGAAATTACCTACACATAAAGAGCAAAACCCATCCCTAACAGCCAAACCCATCCCACAGAGAACTTCCTCCATCCAGATACAGGATAAGACCAAAGATCAGACTGAAATTCATGGAGAATCAAACCAACTGGCAGCCCTGGAGGATGGGGTCAATCAAGATTATTCAAACAAGATTATTTTGGAAGTTCAGCCAGTAATTTTAGCCTGGAAAGCAGAGAGGCACCACTTCCCTTTCTCTCTCGATTCTCTCCTCCCTTAGAGACCATTGCCAGAAAGGCCAGGGATCTGCTTCGCTGAGGCCGGGCAGGGGGACATGTGCAGAACCCGTTGTCAGTTGTGAAAGAAATGTGCTATTTTGATCGGAGCAGATGAATGTGCTTCACCCCCACACGTTGTGCAATCCTCAGACTGTTGACACAAGAAACAAAGACGGTAAAGGCTGTCTGAGCGCATCCAAACCCTTCACCTGCCTACTACCCCACTCATGTGCAAGTGGGGAGGCTTTCTCCAGCATCCCTGTGCGCAGTCCAGATGCTCAGGGGAGCTGGGGCTGAGAAGGGGAGAGCAAGAAGGTCTTGGTCTGCCTGGGAGAGGGGGAAATAGGACAGGCACAGGTTGGGGTTCCCCACCGAAGCTTTTGCAGGGTGTGCTTTTCCAGATCCCACCCATCACACCATGCTCTTGAGCTGCAGAGTGAGCCAGAGATACCCAGAAACTATGAGGATAAGGCTGGGAATATTCCTAGGCCTGGTTCTGTGGTGTTGCCGGTGCTCAGTCAGCCCTATGGGCTGGGGGTACACTCCTGGCCCCTCAACTGGCAGAAGCACAGCCCTGGTGTGGGGCCCCAGCACCCTGCAACACCCATGGCAGAGCACAGCAGTTCCCAGCAGGGATCATACAAAGCAAGGATGTCCTTTGAGCCTCCACACATGCACGTCCTTCCTAGCTATGCAGGCACAGGTGGGGGCCGTGCGCAAGTTAGGTTGTTAGGACAAAAGGGCCAGGCATATGCACAGGGAGGACCTGTGCATGGGGGAACGGAGGTGGGGAAGAGCCACAGAGGGAGACCCAAAGCAGTGCCAGTGCTATGGGGCCAGGGCTCAACACTGGAGGCATGTGGCAGGCCAGCAAGGTCCTATTCTCAGCAGTTCCCCTGGTGTCCTCTGGGCTGTGTCCCTCCTGCCAGGGGTTTCTCTGAGGCCGTCAACCCACCTCTGCCTCCTGCCCACCCAAGAGTCTACGCTCAGGGCTCCAGTGCCCAAGACCTGATCTCGTTCGCATGCCTGCTGCCTGCAGCCTCTCTGCCCATTGCAAGCAGGAAGGTCTTGAAAAGCAAGAGGCCACGTGGGTGGTGACTGCAGCAGGTGAGGAGCGACTCCAGCTCTCCTCATGGGCGGTTTCGATCAGAGGAGAGCAATGCTCCCCTGAGGAGAGCTTCTTGTGACATGCACTTAGCTCCCAGGCCCACCCCATTTTATAGAGCTGCACTTGGCAGGGCCTTTGGATGTGTGGAAGTGTCTGGGAATCTGGGCCTCTGCCAGCTTTCTCCTGGCACAGGTCTTTCTTAATCTGAGCCCTGGGAACAGAAAGCTCCCCAGTATCTCCATGGTGGTGCGCAGAGGCGACCAGATGAATGCATGGCTGCTGCAGACATCGGAAGGCTGCGGGTGAGCACGGATACCATTAGGGACAAAACAGCCACCGGCCCCCCTGCAGGGACTGATTACGTCCCTCATGGCTCCCTGATCTCTGGAGCAAGATGAGAGGCAGAGTGAACATGAGGGGAGAGCACACAGAACTGCTGCAGCCAGAACCTCTGGCCTTGGGGACACCGCAGCATCCTCTCCCCTGGCTTCGTGCTGAGCTTCCTCCTCCTCCCTCCATTCACACACTGTCCACCCCCAAAACACAGCTCCTTCCACATCTCTGTCCTGGAACCAGAAAGCTCCACTCTCATTAGTGCCAGTCCATGTCGGTGCATGGTCCAGAGCTCCACAGCCACCTGTGGGCCTCAGAAAATACTAAATGTAGGTTTCTCATGCTCTGCAGTGTAAAATGTTGCTATGCTGGTTTGGAATATATTTTGGCCTCCCTGGGCTGCAGCAGGAACTCACAGTCTGGCAGGAGGGTAGTTTAATCACATTGTAAGGGCCTGAAAAATCACTGTTTGCTCCTGCTCAGTACAGCTATAGACTCCCTACCAATGCTGCTGTCATTTTTGCACTGAGCTTGTTCACATCTTCCCTGTACAGCTCAAGGCAGGGACATTATGTACTCAAACAGGGTGTGTGTGTGGGAAGATAAAGGCTGCCTCTGCTCCCCGCATCCACTCAAGCTCTGTTGCAACAGAGTGGGACCAAAGCTAACACGGCATCCAAGATAGCACAGCTCCGCAGTGGTAGATTTGGAGATGTGATTAAAAGGAAAACCTGCTCTGTTTCCTCAGATCCTATCTGCAAATCCCCCTCCTGATGGCCTCAAGTCCAGCCTCATGTCTGTTATGCTTGAGAGCCGTGCACAGGCAATACCTGGCATCCTTCTACAAATGGCTTTTCCAAAGCAGCCGGCAGCTGCAAATGTGGTGGGGAACCAGCACATGTTGCTGTCTCTGCTTAGCACCCAAATAAGGATCACAGCTCTGTCACAGCCCCTGCCTTTCTATTGTAGACCTTCTCCTTTTTCCCTCTGCTACTGTCTTGCCTGGGGTTAAATTTGGGATGCTCGGGACTGTTTGAGGCCGGCCTGTCGAGCCTGCCATGCCCAGCAGGCAGCAGCAGGACTGGCTGACCCAGCAAGCAGGTGGGTGGTGGGTGAGTTGCTGACTTGGGCACAAGAGTGCTTGATGCCTTTTTATTTGCTGATGTACGATACGAGAACAGCCAGAGCAGCAACTCACACCCTGTATTGGGCAACGCTCAGCTGGGCTGGGAAAGAGGCTCTGAGCAGCGCTTTGAGTAAACAGGCTGCCATGGTGGGTGATCAGGTCTTCAACCTGGGTCCCTGGCACTAAAAGGTTACAGTGATCAGCTCAGGCCTTTATGTTTAATATTTCTCCCAAGAGACCAAAGCAGGTCAGCTGGAGGGCCACAGCTGTATGAGTGAAGGAAGCAGGGCCAGAGCAGGGGCTGAGCAGAGGCAGGTCGCATCCATACTGGGGAAACATTGGCCCACTCCCTGGCATGGCTTTGGTCCCTGGTGGTTGCATCCTGCTTGAAAATGCTGGCTGCAGAGCAATGGGAATGGTAACCATGCAAATTCAAGCTGTTTGAGCCCATTTGGGCTAGAGAATGTATGCATACAGCCGTGGAGTCTGGAAGGAGAAAGCCTTCCCTGGAGAGTCTTAGATCCATCACACGCTACATTAGTCCCTGGTTAGTTAATTCTCCATCGTCTGGGAGGTGACAAGATTGAAGCGACCAGCGCCAGAGCACAGCAGCAATAGCTGCTGCAGGAGAGCAAGCCGGGGCATGGCAATGTGTCACTGCTGGAGTCAGCATGAGGCACCGACAGAGACAGATGTGACCTAAAATATCAGTGCACCAGATTCCTGGCCCATACAAGAGCTCTGCAAAGTTATAAGTAAAGCTTAACTTAAAGATACCATTCAGCATTTAAACTTCTTTACTTTCATTCAGTAAATGTAAAACCATTCATATTTAAATGTAAAATGCTGGGAGCATGCACATACTCTGCGTACAGGAACTAGATACTCATATAACAGCTTTTTTTCCTCCACAGATCCTGCGCCACCTCTGAGTACAGAGCGGAGGGACAACCCTCCGTACGGATCCAGCTGGGACACTGGGGCTGGGGACCCTCAAAGATCTCAAAGCACTCGATAGACAACCAAAATGGCAGAAACCGTCAGAGGGCTGGGAAACCGTTTTGCCACGAACTCCCTCTCTTCCGTGTGTTCTTTTAACTGAACAATGACATTTGCTTGGCAGCCCAGAAGTTTGTTTTAAATAGACACTCCTTGAATAACACCTACAAAAATACCTCCGTCCGTCCTTCTGCTGAGCGTGAAACCACAGCTACAGCAAAGAGGAACCTTCTACTTAAAAAATCACACTTCTGCCTGACTGTTTCACCCTCCTGTTGTTATTAGCGCTTCTGTGCGTTGCGCAAAGTGAACAGCAATTAGAGGAAAGGGGTGATGTGTGTCAGTCTGTTTACTCCAGGTTCGCAGCCCCTGGGCGGAGTGCATCCCTGCAGTCAGCTTCCCCTGTTGCTTTTGTGGGTCTTTCGTACAGCCCCAGGGGAGAGAAAAACATTTGTTTTAAAAACAGGAAAATGTGATTGTAAAACCACAACAATGGGCTGGGGAAGGACCCAGAGCAGCTCTGAATTTAGCTTTCGAAACAGCCTTCAAATTGACTAAATGTTTCTGTAACAAACACACTGTCCATGTTCCTGTGCTGCACGCCCTCTCCCGACTCTGTGAACTAATGCAGTATGCTGATGTCTTTGCCGGATCTCTTGCAGCTAGGTGCTAAAGCTTTATCTCCATGTTTGAGCCTCCTCCTCACTGTAGCCTGAAAGACTGATGGGATAAACAAGAGCAGAGACAACCCAGTGGGTTTCCCACTGCAAATTCCTTGGAAGCAAGCCAAAGCCCAGTTTCAATAGGATTTTCTATAGACTGCTGTCTTTTGTTTTCAAAATATACTTAAAAGCAACTCTCATGTGGTAACTATGTGAAAGCCCATCGCATGGACACGTGTTCACTGCTACCTGCTCTTGCTTGTTACTTCCATTGCAGAAGCTCAGACCAAGTGGTTTTATGGAAAGGAGCGCTATAGGATTACAGCATAGTTTGCAAATGTCACCACCTGAGTGACTGGAAATTGTTTATTTCCCTTTAAAATACCCAGAGGGCTTGTATCCAGAAAAAGAAATAATAGCCGGCAAAACTGTGTTTTCCTAAACACCAACAGAATGAACAAAAGCGTCTGGCACACTCTGGGCACCGTGTGCTCCCGCCGCTGTGAGCTGCTGGGCAGCTTGGCATCAAAAGCTGCAACCCTCCCTTCTGGGCCACATGGTCCAGAGTCTACATCCCCAGTGTGTGGAGCCTCTGGATCTCCACTGTCAGGTTATCGTGCATCTATAGTGGCAAAGTAACTGTTATCAGCACCAGTATTTTACATTGCTCACAGGGCTCAGCAGGTGCTCAGCACATTTGCTCATCAATTATAGCAATTGATCTGAAGCTAGCATATTGCCACAGGTTAGCTGATAAAAAAACCATGCTTGAAATAATCTAGCTGTGCAACTTTACGTAGGTACTGTATCAGTCACAGAAATGAAAAAGCAGACATGACATCCCTGGGCAGAGCAGGTACAGTTCATCTCTAAAATAGTCCAGATGACTCATGCCCTAGAAAAGCTGTTTCTCTCTGTCAACTTTAACATGATGCCCAGGTGAAGACATCTAAAGTAAAGTAAGATGAAATCATGCCTTCAGAAAAATCCTACTGTCAAATCTATGTGCTTGGCTATTCTGTTTGTGCCACTTCTCCAAAACCTAACACAGTGCTGAAGGCACAAGTACAGACCCCAGAGTCTTAAACACACAATAACCTGCTATGAGCAAACCAGGGTACCAAGCTGCTCTTGTGGCTGGTGGACCAAGAACATAACAAACTACTTACAAGTTTTAACTTTTTGACACTAACTGGTTGTAGCCTGTTATATGGATCTGTGTTCAAATCCTGCTTCTGATCTGTCCAGGGAAACATTTAAGACTGCACTAAAATGGATATCCACAAGAATTAAGGGCTCAAGGAGTGAGGATCAAGTTAAATAAAGAACAACAGGATGAACATGATCTCCTAGGCTGGCGATGTGCTTAGGAGAGCAAATGTGATCCTTGGGTAGATAAGCAGAGTAGGTCAACGATCCTATTTCAGCATGCAACACTTGTGTGACCCTTACTGAATACTGAACCTGCTCTGGCTCTGCAATACAGCTCTGGCACCTGCCCTTGAAAAACAGACATTAGAGAGGTTAAATAAAGATTCAGTGTCTGTAAATCCTGCGTTATAGAAGGAGGCTGAAAAGCACACTCCACTGTGTGCCTTCAAGAGAAGGTTAAGGAATGAATGAATTGTGATCTGGGGTATTTGCACAGGGACAATATTTCTCGGTGCAGGAGGAACTTTATTGTCCAAAAGCAGAACAAGATCCAAACTGAGGTAAACAAGTTCCAATAAGAAATAAGGAGCATTTAAGGGGTGCTATAATTTGTTCAGGGGCACAATGTTTTCTCCATCAATTCAACAGCTTGAATCAATACCTGTTTCCTGATTAATAACAGTACTTAAACTCATCAAAATGTTCAAGGCTTGATACAGGGAACACTGTGAGGTTCCTCAGATTGAGCTAGAGAGGAGCCAGGAGGGATGCCTGAATTTAACAGGTCCATGTGAAAGCTAGCAAACACAGGAAAATGCAACCACACATATGCATGCGGATTCAGATGTGTTCAAAGATGCCAGCATGCACAAAGGGTATCTGGCACATTCAGACATGAACTAATACATCATATCCCACAGAGAGTTTTGTACACATATAGACAGGTTTCCTCTGCAAAGGAAAGACCGATACATCGCTGAGCTTCGTGGCGGCAACCACACTGTCCCTCTACCTTGGAAAGATCTACCTGGAGACACAGACAGCTGTCTCCATACTTAGCAAAGTGGCTGCACCACCAGACTAGGCGGGCCTGTAGGGAAAGATGGATTTTTTCCTTTAGAAAAGGCTCAGAAAACACATCAGGAATGAACGTGCTAGTAAATCTTTCCACCAAGTAAGCTATGATCTCAGTTCCCAGCCCATCTGCAGAGGCTGGAGGCAAGGCCTGTGTGCAAACGCTTAGCTCCTTGGTGTAGATTCACTAGTGAACATGTCAGCAGCACAGATGGGTGATGTGGAACGGATTATGTCATTCTCAGAGCATGCTGAGAGAGGCACACTGAAAAAGCAAGGGGCTGGACACCCCAATGGGTTCCCAGATGGCTTCCCGGGTCAGAGAGATGGAGAGTGTGGCATGGCTCTGCTGCGACGTGAGATGCAAGTGCCATGGGGAGGAGGCATGAGGCAGAGGATGGAGAGGAGGTCTCCCACCCAGAGCCCTCAGGAGACAGCTGCTCATTTTGTGCTGAATTGTGCTCTGTTGAGCTTGATGGCTTCCTACAGGGCATAGCCAATCCCCACTTCTGCATCCCTCTGGGGTGAGATTCCTGCCACACATGAGGGGGAAGTATTTATGATGGCCAGGAACCTGGGTGGGAGCAGGATGTGTAAGCTGCTGCTAGCAGATGATTCAAGCTGTGGGAACATAAGGAGCAAAGCTCCTACTATGGCCAGTAGAGTAGTCTTAGGATCACAGGGTAATTCAGTTTGGAAGAGGCCTCTGGAGGTCTCTAGTTCAACCTCCTGCTCATAATATGGTCTACTATGAAATCAGAGTAGGTTGCTCAGAGCTTTATCAAATCTGGTCTTGAAAATCTCCAAGTATGCAGACTGTACAAGCTCTCTAGGCAACCTATTCCAATGCTTGACCATCCTCATGAAGAAGACGTTCCCCCTCATGTCCAGTAAGAACTTCTCTTACTTCAGTTTATGCCCATCGATGCTCCTCCTCCAGCCATGCAGTGCAGGTACCCAGGGCATGACTGCGTGGTGGCTGTGAAACACAGAGCCAGAGCCCACTGCACTGGCCAGCAAAGCAGTTGTGCAATGCAGGAACCCAGAATACCTCTGCAGAGCAGTTGTTCAATACAGATACCCAGAGATGCCACGGTTGGCAGTGCAGGCATGCAGTGCAGGTACGCAAAGCATCATCACTGCAGTGTGACCGTGCAGTGCAGGAACCCAGAACATCAATGCTACAGTTGGTGCCAGGTCACTCTGCGTAACATAATCTAATCTGAGGATCTGAAAGCGTGTTACAAAAGTGGGTCAAGCTTCTCACCTGGAGCACAAGCAGACCCAAGGCAGACAGACAGAGACAGTGCCACCAGGTGGACACAGATACATGTACAGATGCACTTGCAGACTGCTTGGAAACATCCATCACTCATGCTCTGTCAGTGAACTTGCTGATCCAAGGTAACTCTCTGA
The DNA here is from genome assembly GCF_036370855.1 of Dromaius novaehollandiae. Taxonomy (NCBI): domain Eukaryota; kingdom Metazoa; phylum Chordata; class Aves; order Casuariiformes; family Dromaiidae; genus Dromaius; species Dromaius novaehollandiae. The sequence goes on along the minus strand of NC_088125.1, from coordinate 2,455,714 downwards.
GGGGAAGATAACCATGGGCTCCTGACCCCTGGGTAGGCTTGCACTCATCAGGGGATGCTTCCACCCAAACAATCCACCTTCTGGAGTCAGTTTGGGCACCAGCTCTCTTCCTGTTCTCCCAGTCCCCAGAGAAGGTCTGGCACCAAAATGTCTGTCAGCAAGAACTGGCTGAGCTCAGGACACCAGCCTTTCTGAAGCGCTGACTCTCAGACACAACAGGGCTGTAGTTATGACTAGAGACATCTGGTAGTAGTAGGAGACATCCAAGTTACCTTTATCACCAGCTCCTCTTCAGAGCTGCTGGGGAAGGTTTGCAGATCTCTCTGACTCTCACTTGTAACACCGTCTATCTTTGTATATGTATTATTTCCACCCTGCAATTGCAATTTAGCCCATACCGAAGGCAACCATTTGACAGCAATCAATGAGCTGTCAAATTTCCTAGCATTTCCAAATGTGGTGACTGATTTGACTGCTGCATTTTCAGGGATGCTCCCCACTCTTTGGGCCCAGTCACACCCCACTCCCACAATAGGAGATGCAGGACCTCTGCATCTCTGAGAGCCAGCGAGGGGCCCAAACTGGCCTCAGACAACTGCAGTGCCTGAAAATAGTCCCATTCAGAGAACTAAAGAGGAAGATCAAAGAGGCAAATAAAAAGAATTGGGGGAACAGAGATGTCTAAAACCCTCGAGCAAGGATGAGCCCAAAGGCTGCTAAGCAGCCACATCCCACCCACAATCAGGCCATCTTCAGGAAGAGGCCAGTCCTGGCAGCTTTTGCTTTTAACTCACCCAAATGTCCCCGTGACAGAGATGGTCAGAGAAGAAAAACCTCGGGCTGGCGGTGCTTCTCCCAGGAGCTTCCCCCATGGAGCTGAGAGCAGAGCTGAGCCTGCCTCCACCCCGTCCTGGAACAGCCCTTGGGACCCGTCACGCACCTGGACCTCCCAAGCTTGAATCCTGCGTCTGCCTCTGATCTGCAGGGGCTGATGACTCTCTGCTCCGCTTCTCCCATCTGTAATGTCAGGGCAATGCTGTCACCTAGCTCCCACGAAGGTGTATGCCTGGCAAGGCATTACTGGTGTGCTGAGTCTGGACAGCACAGGCTGCTTTCCTCATGCTGGGGGGCCTTTTCAGCATCTGAATCCAGCTCATGTGCCATTTCTGCATCCATAGCCAGGCTAACGTGGCACTTCCAGCAAGCCTCCTGGCATCAGAAGCTCCCCTGCAGGCAGCTCCTGGCAGCAAGCTCCTGCAGCTACTGCCCCAGGGAAATGGCCAGGGTCCCTGGACCACCAGGAACGGGTGGTAGCAGCCCTGCGAGCAGTGTCACTGCAGAAGTGGCCAGCCCTCCAAGGGGAGGGGAGTTTTGCTCTCAAACTGATGTCATTTTTCCATTTCGTACTTGGAAGCTCTGCTGGCAGTCGTTCCTCAGGCTTCCAGCCCTCTGGATGCCAGGGCAGATGAGGAAGGTCTGGAAGGGACTCCCCAGCCTGATTTCACAGCCTGCTGCAGGCAGACGGCAGCCATAGGGCTGCTGTCTGTGGCACTCACAAAGGCGAGACAGTCTCTCTGCTTTTCTCTGAGCCTTAGCGCCAGGGTTAGAGCATGGAAGTCAGAGCATGGCTCAGCCCTCCATTCTCCTGGGACAAGTCCATGTCACTGCCATCCTACAGGAGACTTTCAGATGTAACTCTCTCCACTGTGGCAATGCTCAAAGCAGTTTCCAGCAGCAGCAGAAAGTGGGCGCAAAGGCAAACCTTTGAGTGTTGGGGCATCCCTTGTGGCCTGGGCTTCATGCTGGAGCTAGGATATGTACCAACCCTGGTAATAGCACCAGGAGCCTGGAGTAGGTGGGAAAATGGAGGTAGCCTTGGGGAGCCTGGGGCACTGGCCCGTGCCAGGGTCATCTCTGATTTTTGGAGAAGAGGGGGAAAAGCCCACTGCCATGCACTACGAGCAACATTTTCAGGCTTCCCTGCACCATCGTTCATGCCCACCAGCCTGCTGAGCAATCCATGGCATTGCCCCCTCCTTTTCCATTCCCCTTCTCTCCAGGCTGTGTCTGTGACCGATCTCAAATGGCCTATCTGTGTTTTCTGGGTGTAGTTAATACAAAGTGCTCCGGAGCTGCTGGTCAAAACCCTCCACTCCTGAAAGCCTTGTCACCATTTCATAACCTGTCAGGAAATCTGCCAGGCGACAATGTGGGAGGTGGCAAGTCCCCTCTGACTGCCTAGGTGTGGGTCTGGGCACCCGCCTGGGCTCAGCACCTCTCCCCAAGGCCCACCCATGATGGAGTAGGATGGAGGCAGCAGCCAGCAAAGCCGGAGGGAGCATGCCAGGATATCTACAGGAGGAACCCAGCATCACTCACACTGCAGGTCATGGAAATCCTGAGAGCACGAGGACTCGGGTGTGAGTGGACTACTCAAGATGTGTGTGTTCCCTGGCCATGGGCTGGCAGGGAGGGTAGCCAGGAGATGGTAGAGGCTGCTCTGCAGCAGCTGGCAGAGACCCAACCCTGCCTCTGGCCAGCTCCCTTCCTCTCTCAGAGAGTTTCCGGGAGAGACTTTAACACTTTGCTGGCTAAGCTGTGGCTTTGATTGCGGTTAATGGCCTCTTTGAAATGGAGCTAATAACTCTGATGAATTTCTTATTATGCCAAGAGGCAAATGAAAGTTGGAAGAAAGAAGCTCTGAAGCTAGCGAGAGGCATCACAGCCAGACTCCTCTGAATTTTCCTTGGGACAGACATCAGCTGGATCCCACCATAAAGCTCCTCACTGTTCACACAGGCCTCTTCAAGGGCCACTTTCTCTCCGGGGACAAAATACACTGGTATGACACACATCAGGAGGTCTCAGCCCTGCTTTGAATTATTCACCTTTGGATCACCTCCTGAGTTTACAGCCCTGCACTGCCTACTCACCCTTCCCACCAATGCTTTCTTTCTGAGCCATGAAATGGCCTTTGTGGCCTCTTCAGTTTTGACTCAGGGTCCATTTCCTTTCCACCTCCTCTCGCAGAGAGCTGAAGGTGCCTTTTACCTCTCCTACAGAGCTATCCCAAAAGCAAGGAGCAAATCCACCAGAAAATCCTGCCCTTGCACAACAGCCATTTCCAAAACATACCCTTGTAACGACACTTTTTCCTCTTCTGAGATCTTCATCATAGTACCTTTTCTGCTGCAATTGTCCACAATGGGTATAAACATTTACAACTGGGCTATTTTTAAAGCCAAGGCTTATATAATAAAGCAGACTTGTTTGAGGTTTCATTGAGCAACATTTCAGCATGTTGTGGTCCCCGTTACATAGGTGCTGCCCTAGAGAGAGCTTTGAATATGACACTTTGCATTTTTAAGGTGCTCTTTTAATTATTGTAACATCACCATTCCATGACTATGTGATTACTCATACTTCAGATTCAAAGTAATCTGTTGGAAATCTTACTGTTTTGGTAAAAAAGTCACCCAAACTAATAATGAGACGTGGCTCATTCTCTGTCATTGCTACAGTAGTTTGGTACTGCCGGTGATTGCACGCTGAAGACTGGTGATAGTGATGCTTTTTCTGAACAGTGGGAGCAATTTATCCAGAATCCTCATGCCACTATTTCCCAGGAAACACAAACAAAGACAAGGTGAACGTGAGCTATGGGTAGAAAGTTCTCAAATTGCAATCAGAGGAGCTTTTATTTGTCAAGTCTGGATCTTTTCATGCTTTCTTCATCTTATTTTCCGAGTGCCACTTCATGGCTCTAAGTCTGCTCGGTCCTACCACAGCTTTCACCTGAGTACATGGGGATGTTGGCCAGTCAGGACACAGTAAGATTCTTTTTTTATCCTTTCTAACCTAACAGTAAGAATTTTTCAAATTTTTGAATGATCTCTATAGAGCTCATAAACACTCACAGTAAGAATGACCCCATCTGTGTGGTGTAAGCTTTATCTCTGTGCTTCCTCCCTTTACTTTTTGTGAGATGGGTTTGATAACATTAAGGGCAATAGCCTAGCCACTGTGCATTGCTGTGGCTTGGACAGCTCTGTAAATTAAACCTCTTCAGGGCGCAGAATATGTAAACTCTGCTTCTTTTAGTTATTTTCAGTCATTAGTTGAAAGTGTTTGCAGTTTTTCTCTGTATGGCAGCTCTGCCCAGAAGCAGACACCGTGTCTGTCTGTGCTTGCTCCCACAGCATGCAGTCCTCCATGCCACTTCTTATCAATTCCCTATTTGCATTTCTGCAGTCCACTCCCTAGAGTTTTCACTTTTTCTCAGCTCTGCGTATCTGTCTGGGCCTGTCATTTGCTATCCACTTGCCTGATGGCACTGCCTTGTTTTCCCACAAGAGCTTGAGATCCATCTGGTTCTCTCCTGTCCCCATTTAGATTCTTACTCCTTTTTCTAAGTTCAAATCAAGACCTCCTACAAGGTTTGTTCTCACAAGCAAGCTGTTGTCTCTGATCCCCGTTACAGTCTCGTCATGAACTACAGATTCCACAAGCCCTCCAGATTTACACATCTGACTCAGCACAATCAAAACTGTTATAAATGCCGCAAAAGAGTCTCTTTTTTGAGTTCTTACATGAAACCAATATGCTTCAAAAGTTTCAGTCCTTCTAGGACTGCACTGTTCTTCAAGTGTTTTGACTAGCATCTGCTAACTCACACACGGGCTGTTAAATAAACCTTCGATCTCTGACACAAAAGTATTTGTAAGCAGATATCTTTTGCACATTTTTCCCCTGTAGCTTTCCTTAAGACCTGCAATCTTTCTGGCGCCTCCTCGGCAGCTTGCTGTGCTTCTGGTGAGCACCTGCTTATGGGCATCTCTAGCTGTAGTTCCATTTTCTCACTGAGTTCCTTCCCTCTCTCCTCTGAAGAAGCACTCGGCCTCATTGCTGGGACCTTGCCACGGTTGTAGGCGGTGTGCAAAGACAACTCTGAGCTGGAGCTCATAACTGATGAAGCTTTAATATGACAAGAGGAAAGTAGCAGAGGAAAGAGTGTGTAAGAGGGGAGAGGGTCTGGTGCATCTTTCTCACCGGATTCTTGCCAACTGATTCTAATTTGCACAAACTGTCAATCACGACCTGAGGTGCTGTCTCCAGGCTGTCGAGCATGGCCCTGAGGGTGTTTTCTTGGCCTAGAAGCAGTTGTTGGAACCCCAGGCTTGAGACCCCTCCTGCATCATGACTAGTAAGTTCCTCCACTTTCTTCTCGCTTTCCTTTTGACCTCCTATCAGGCCGTTGGGCTCAATTTTCCTTAGTGCTGTGTCCCCTTCCTCTCCCTTCTTTCTTGCTGTCCCCTTCAGAGTCTGCTTTCTCAACCGACAGGTTTGGCACATTCGCACGTCTCAGGGTGCTTTGCAACCCCCTCCCCCCCACACACCTCTGCCAGGTTCATCAAGACGATCTAATGCAGCAAATGCTGCTGATGCTGCTATGCTCTGAGACATTTTCTGTCTGTTCCTGGTGGGGTCAGCCATGACTGAACAGCTGCATGGGCCATTTAGGGTTTCTCCTAAATCTGAAATATCCTTTAAAAGCAGAAATGTTCCTAATTGATTTTACTGGGTTTCCTATTTTGTAGAAGGGAACTATACATAAAATCCCAAGCACTGTAAAAAGAAGTCCAATCCAAAGAGAGTATACAAAGTGCAGGGCTTCCCTGCCCATCTTCCATGCCCCAGGGAAGAGAAGAACAAAGACATAAAATATCAGAAATTGCCTCTGATACGCCACTGGAGCTGTGTGAAACAGATATAAACTACATATAGGCAGGTTCCAGCACAGACATCTCGTGAAGCTTGGAGGAAGGGTGGTCTCTAGATGGGCCATGGGGTAACAGAGCATCCAGCTACGCACAGTGGCAGAGTGGCACTCACTGCCATGTAATGGCCCAGGTACACCTCTAAACAAGACCTTCCAACTGTTCCTAAAACAGAGGCATGGTGGATCTCCTAAAGCATCACTGTGCCCCTGCCACCACATTCGGTTGAGTTCAGTCTCTTGATAGATATCCTGAAGTCTGTTGTCAATTCACCTCTCAAGTCTTTATATTCCATCTAGAAGCTCCATCCTCTTCATGTGTCCTGACTGCCAGGCAGACATTATTTCTCTGAGGTCGGAGCCCCAGAGGACAGGAATGCTCCATGGAGTAGCAATTAAGTGATTGGAAGTTGTGTACCAGAGAGAGAGGGACCTGCTCTGTCTCCCAAACGCAGCTTCCCAGCTGCTCCGAGTATAGGCTGAAACAGGATGCTTGAAACACTGTTCCTGTGCTGCCAAGGTCAGCGATCAAAAAGTCATATCAGATGCACATAGATCATGAAATTTAGCCTTAGGGGTCCTCATACTTTACAAGGGCCAACTCTTCCCATTTTCGTTCTGGTTTCTGAAATATCTAGGGCACTCTGAGCACGTGCTCAGCCTTCTCTACAGCTGAGAGAACTGAAAACTACTTTTTACCTAAAGTTGGAAATTCCCATCCTGGGGAGTGGGAGCCTTAGTTCTGTTTCAGCACTTTTGAGGTAAGACAAGAATCAAGAAGTCCTTCCATCATCTATCTTGATGCAATTTCCTGACTGATTCACAGGGAGGGAGCAGGGAACTACCAAGGGACACCAAGAGAAGAGAGAGAGAAAAGCTGGAATACCTGGCTTGGGATAAAGGAAGTAGAGAAATGCTCTCCATGTCCTGGAGAAACAAAGTTGTTAATGTAATATAAGCAAATGTTGCACCTATTATATGTCCTAGTTGTTTAGCACCACAGAGTTAAAGCTAACCTGTACTTATGTAGTTAGTACATGTCCAGCAAAGCCATCTGTACCCTGGGTCATACAGCAATGCAGTGTCCACAATGCAGCACACACAAAAGGGTCTTGAGGAACAGCAATCAGAACTTCATGCTTTCGAGGTGAAAAATTTTAATAATGAGCATCTGGCCTGGAAACAGGCCTGTTCTGCAGGACCCAGTGCTACCTTTTACCATGCTGGCGTATACGGCAAGGGGAGAACACAAACCTAAATCAATACCTGCCTTTCTTGCCTGAAACAGAGATGTTATCCCCACCTGCCAGAAGAAAACTCACATCCTGCATGGAGAGCAACCGGTTCACATACATGCTGAGCATGGGCAAGAACTACCAGCCCTGTCTGGTGGCCAAGCCTGATATCCGCAAGGAGCCAGGCAATCCTCAGTATCAAGCACTATGGCCTGTCTATCAGAGCATCTCTTGTTAGCTACTTAAAACAGGAGATGCTGCACCAGGTAGGGAAACAAAGGCACTTACGTGGAGATGTCTAGCTTCTTTCTGAGCAAGAGCAGTCAGGAATAACACAACATGCACCATGCAAAAATGGATCGATTCAAATAAAAATCTCTGTCTTTCTGCATGCTCCTAGAAGGGCTGTGTAATACCAAGAACCAGACAGAGGTATGGGCTCTCACAGACTCTGGAGCTATGAACACAGCACACACCAGCTGTATTTCCTGATAAATGTTAACCAGGCTCTTCAACACACTGCCAGCTTACTCGATGACAAATAAGATGCAAACACAGAACAACAGCCGGTTGGAGCCCACTCTTCTTCATGCTTCTCCATTTATTCCCCTCTGACTCCAGGTTTTCCTTCCTAACAGCTTATGTCAGGATATTGCTAAAAACACTAATGCAACAATGATGGTAACTAGAGGAACACATCATAGAGAATAAGGGAGGTTCAGGAAAGAACAGAAGATAAAGAAAGCCCACAGGTACATTTAAACACAGAAGATGAGTGGACAAGAGTAGCCCAGAGGGGACAAGAGTACCTTTGTTGTCAGTGCTCATCTGCCCGGCCAGAGCGGAGAGCTGCCTGCTGCCCTTTAGGTTTCCGTCTCTCTTTTGCCCTAGTGCATGTGACAGTCCCCAGGCAGAGCAGCTCTTTAGTGTGGTCTGCACCCTGTGCGGCGAGGAGCCCGAGCCCTGCTCTCTAGCTTTCTTCTGAGTGCAGTTTCCATGATCGGTTTCAGAATGACAACTTCTGATGCTGCGCTGTCTCAGGCAGTGGCTCACTCTCTTGCACAAGTGGGTTTATCTCGCATCCTTTCATTTTACTCTCACACCCAGCTGGGGGCCAACCAGTTTCAAAATAAAATAAAGCTGCCAGAAGCTCTTGGGACTCTACCAAACTTTTGCAAACACTGTGAGTAGTCGCAGAAAATGGCCTGTTTCCCTGAGTGTTCCTGCTGGCACAATGGGTCACCAGGGAATTCCCAGACAATGGACATCCCGGGAGCAGATGCAGGAAGATGCCCAGTTTTGGATCTGCTGGGTGGTGTAGAGAGACTAAAATTGGAGCAGCTCTTGCAGCCACCCAAATTCACTCAGGAAAGGAAAAGTCCCTCCCTTGGAAATTTATAACCTAAAGCTGAGATTTACAAATGGCAGCAGACACACACACACACAAATGAAGGCTGGACCCCAATTAAGAAGACAGACAAAAAGAGAAAAGAAACACTGTCACCCCTATTTTGCAAGCAGGGCAAGCAGATGCCCAAGCCAGTAACTGGATCTCCTCAGGATCACCCAGGGAGTCTGTTAAAAAAAGCAGGAATTGCCCCAAATCTTCGCTCAGCATCTTGGAGCACTAATATTGTCTCCCCTGTGCTCAGCAGCCTGTCTCTTCAGTGCAATATTTACTCTGAACTGGCTGTTTCCACAATCATTCTTGCCAGGATACTGCCCTCCTTTCACACTGGTCGAGAGCAGATGGAGGAGCCCGATCCGCCACAGAGCAAATGAAGCTTTTTACATGAGTGGCTGTCGACAGGAAGGCCTGGAGGTATTGCTGCTGCCATAGCAGTGAGACAGCCAGTGGCGGGACTCCAAGAAGGAGGCCAAGAACAAGAGAGAGAGTTCACAAACTGTCATCATTTGAAATAGCTGAAGGCAGAGAACCTGGACCGGTTATTCTGCTGAGAAGGACACCGCAGCTCAGACAATGCAGCTGTGTCTTTCTCTCACTGTGCTGGTGGAAATTAGTTTTCTCCCTGTAATTGTCCTTCTGTTCGCAAATAGCTAATGTGTGCTTTCAGTCTAAGTAACTTTTATTTTAGTTTAAAGGAAAAAGGCAAGTCAAGAGAGAGCCCAAGTGAAGTCTCCATAAGACAAAAGTCTTCTGTCTGTCTCCTCTGACATGAAATAAATTAACTCCCACTAAGTGGCGGCCAGTACATAGGAAGGACCACAAGACTGGAAGTGTCCCCCAGGGCTATTAAGTCCAGAGTCCAGGTCTACATGAACTAAGTACACAGTCCAAAAATGTCTACAGAAATCCCCTTCCCACATCCCTACTCATGGGGAAATTTCCCCATTTTTACCATGGAGTATTACCCACTGCTGTATTAACTCCTTAAGAACAGAAGCAACGATGCTAACTTTGTACGTGAAGAGAGCAGGAGAAATTGAGGGCACACGCAGCATCCTTAGTGCCCGCTACAACAGGGGAAATGCCAGGTGGCCAGGAATGGGCCACACTGCATCCTGCAAAGAAAGGAAGAAAAACCCCAAGAGCCACAGGCAGCTTGACTGAGGGAAATTCCCTCCAGACACCATAGCTAGCATCTGATTTACCTCTCATGAACAAGAGACATCTATCAGACAATGGAGAGATTTTTTTTTTACACCAGCTAGAGCACCAATGCACCCTGCCACATCTCTATTCATGGCCAATTCTGACGCCTGAAAGAAAGGCAAGAATAACTCAAAAACCAAGTTATAGATGAAAGGGAAGATTTCCTTTCCAGCTACTGGACTACAGAAAAAAACCAGCTAGAATAAAGGGCAGCAAACATGACTAACCAGTGGCAGTTCATTTCTGGCTACACCTCTTTCTTGGGGCTTGCCAGTTGCCCAGATCTTGCATAGAGACTCATGCAAGTCTTCCTATCACAGTCCATGTTATGCTACTCAATCAGTCATGATCAGGTAACTCCTTTCCTAATTAAGCTAATGGCAGCTGCATCTCAGGGGTATCAGCTACCACATCTGTATGCCTTTTTTGCGTACGTAGAACAAGACCGCTGTGTGATCTATGATGCCAACGGCCAGGAAAAGCCTCTTCCATGTCACTTCTTACCCCAGTTTGCACCTTCCCAACTGCCTCCCACTGGTGTTTCATTTCCCCTTGCAGGTAGTAGGTTTTGGATCCATCACTCTACCTGGAGAAATTGTACCTTGGCAAGGCTCTGCTGGTTACAAAAGCCATATAGACCCTTTGTAAAGTAATTTCCAGTCCTTGGTTTGCACCAAGACCCTCTCCTTTTCTCTTGTCCATCTGCTATGTTTATGAGGCTTGAACAACTGCCACTACTGGAAATGCTGTACTCAGACTTCCCACACTTTTTGCTGCCTTTCGTTTACAGAAACTACACAGCACATGGTTAACCTATGGAATTCCTTTCAACAAGATACTATGGAGGCAAAAAGAGAATTATTCCAAATGTGGAACTGCATATTTCTATTTGAACAGTAAGATAATCTGAACCGTGTAATGGCCAAATGTTCCTTCCCTTTGCCTCTTCAAAATATTGCTGAATGCAAGAGGTGGATAAGAGAGAAGATGTTTGCCCACAGAAAAAGTTTATAAGAAATATAGGGTCAAATTATCTTCTTATGCAACTCCCCTGCATCTTATACAATCTAAAGCTGTAGGACATAAATCAACCGCTAACTGCCTGGTTTTAAAGAGAAACTTCCTCTAATAGCAGACTATTGCATAAGTGCCTTTTAACGGAGGCTTGTATCTTCTGAAATCACTGGTAGAGAGAGGTTAACTGGGGTATAGGACTGTTCTGAGACTTTATGGTGCTTTCTGTGCCCTTCTACTCATCTTATTATGATGATCTTATGGATCATCTTACTTGCTTTTCTTGACTGCTCCTTAAGTGGGTGAACCTTGAAGAGGAAGCGCAAAGCCAACAGCTAGTCGTCTTTGTGCTGTGGCTACCACAAAGCACAGCTCAGCTCAAGCACAGGTTGGTCCTATCACACTCTGATGTCCCTGTCCTCTGAGTTCCACTCTCTAAGTCCAAGGCATGTTAGCACCTTCCCTTTCCCAAGCTCCAACCCTAGTCATGGAAAATTTCATTAGGAATCAGTGAGTGCTGTCATCTCATTTTCATGTGCAGTCTGTTCCCGCAGGGCTCTTTATTGGTGCTGCCCCAGAGAAAACCTGGAAAAGAGTCCCAGGTTGGGCACTTGTTTACCCTGAAGATCCAGGTGTGACATCACAGCAGGACCCCCTGCTTGGAAAGCCACAGCAGCATTAGTGAATGGGTGTGAGGCCATCCTGCATCCAATAACGCTTTGCTGTCCATGGAGAGCTGACTGGTCCCATGGGGCTGTTTCTCCTCATGCTCCAAGCTACTCATGGATGAGCATATCTATTATGAGTGTTTGCTATAAAAACCTGTGTGATCCTGAGAGGTGGCTCCCAGTGGGAGATGGGTTTCCAGGACAGACTTCTGAGGAAAAGAAGTGGCTCGCACTGTTCCCAGAGGCTATTCAGAGTGCTCCAGAGCTGGCTGCAATGACACATGCCCACCCAGTCACTGAAAGCCCTCGAGATTCAGAGACAACCAGCAGAATAGCTATCCTCTCTCAGAGGCTGTTCTTGCTTATCCTGCTTCCCATCCTTGATGGCTTCCTCCTGTTCCTCAACAGGCTGAACTGATTTCCACCAGCCATTTCTGGCTCAAACTTGTTTTATTTTTTTATATTTTATCCCCCTCCCTTTCCTCCCCCAAAATGGGAGACAAAGAAAAATCACTGAATGCCACAGCCACCAGGCTTTGTAACACCGTGTTATGTAAGAGAAATCCTCTGGGAATGAGGAAATAGAGGCCGGTCCTTTCAGCGCCCCGTGCCTGCTGCTCCCCCATGCCATGGGATACGTGAGAGCTTTGTGCAGGGGCTGGTGTTAGTGTGCGCTGTTTGTTTGGTGACTGTTCTGCTACGGTTATTTTTAGCCGGTGACGCCTGGGGTATTTCGCTTCAGGATGTCCGGTCTGAGCCTCTTTCTGGGAATCCCATGTTCTCTAATTGTAAACAGCCCCATTCAGTTGCTGCGAGCGCGAGAGGCCCTGACTTATTCAGCAGGGCTGTCAGGTGTGAGTCAAACAGGAAGCCACTGCTGTAGCAAAGGCAGGCTTCCACAAGCGAGGTATTAGCAATGAAAAAGTGCCCTCGATTAACTCACTGCGGCTGGCCTGACAGCCCACCCCGAGGCAAAACCGATTTACTGGACAGATGCTCTTGACTGGGGTGAGACGTGGGCATTCTGGATGCTGCTTGCAGTGGGATTTGGCTCTGTATCTGCCTCAGCTCTTCCTCATTTAGGTTCATTTGGAGTCTTGATTTTGTCTACATGTCCCTGAAAACCATCCCCTCTAAAAAATGAGGGTTGGGTAACTCTGAGGCCCCAACTGCTGGTTTTGAATATGTTGTCACCATGGAAAAGGGTTCTTGAGTATCAGAAACCTCCTCATATGCAAATGCTTTGGTTCAGGGTCAGGAAAGGCTTGGGGTGTCAGCAGGCCCTGAGATGCTGACAGGAGCTGTTTTACCATGAGAGCGTTCACAGCCTGGAGCTGAGCACCCAAATCTGGATGCTGCTGGGAGTCTCTGAGTGCCTGGGAGTGGGACTCAGGAGGTGTGGAGACATCTGGGCAACAGGGGAAAGGCTGGAAACGGGGAATTATTTCAGTCCTGTCTCCCTTCCCGCCGGACTGAGACAGGCACTCTGTCAACCTGACCTCAGAAACCCTGCAAAGGATTGATTTGGTCTTTTGCTAAAGGAAGCAACACACTGCTCCCTTTGTGCACACTAACCAGTCTGAGGTGACTCAAACACATGTCCCACATGTGTCTTAACACTAGATGAGAGGCAAGACTTCAGCTGCAGCTAAGTCTCCCTCACCCCCATTGAAGCTGTTCGGAGGCAGATGGTGACACAGGGTCTGTGTGACAGCGAGGCACCTGTAATCCCATGATAATGAGGTCCCGTGTCCTGATCACTGCTCCCAGCAGTGCCTGGCCTTTACATTAAGGCATCATTGGATCGTGCACATGAATAGAGTTGCTGCCTTTGCCTGAAGGGTCTGTGTGAGGATCTGCACCATCTGGAGAAGCTCAGGAGCCTTTCCCTTCCCAAATATAAGTCCTGGGAGGGCCTCTGGGCATGTTTATTTGCCCTGCATTTCATGTGTGCATTTTGTGGGCTGAAATGATCCTTTCTGATCATTCCTGCAACATTCAGTTATTTTTTCAACAAGGAGGAAAGTTCGTGCAAATCGTGGAGTGACCTGCTTGCACGGCACAGAGTCCGGCACCAAACCAGACTGGGCTGTTGCTCTTGGGAGGGGGGATGGCAGAGCAGTACAGGCTCCATGGTATCACTTGGGCAGCTGTGTCTGGGACATGGCAGGGAACCTAGTGATGAGCAGATATGCGCAAAGATGATTCTCACAGGCACCGTCGTGTTACCAGGCACAGAGCTCTGGAAAAACCCAAATAAAGTTCCATGTCTGAACCTCTACAATGTGTACATGCTGGCAGGTGGAAACCTCTTCATGCCTTTTGCATAACAGAGACAACACAGAGCCACTGGCAGCTTTGCTCAACCAAGACACCAGCTCCCCTCTTCATGCTCCTCTGAGTCCCCTTCACAGCCCACCCGACCCCCTTGGCAAAGCAAACCTGTGGTTCTTACTGCTGTTTCTACCTTTTTCAAATGCATCCCTAGATGCTGCCTAGAACCTGTGTGCTGACCTGCATGCCAGCTCAAACCGTTGAAGATAACATTGTACCTACAGACAAGGGCTCACCATAACCATCTGACCAGTTCCCGTCTGACAGCTGTCTGGACCATGTCCACTTCAACAGGAAAGGACGTGCCACCACAACCATGGTTACAACAGTACATGTGCAAGACAGGAAGGCACCTAAATACATGCCCTGATTTTTGGTTGGACGCAAAAGTTGCCATTTCCGTTCCCAACAGCAGCACTGGTCAATCCATCCTGTGTCGGTGGCCCCTGAGCACCCAGATTTGGACATGAGGATCTTAACCTTGATTGTCCTTTCTGCAAAAAGCAATAATGATACTGTACTGCTCCCAGGGGATGGAGCAGCTCTCCTCACTTTACAGCTGCTATAAAGGTCTCAAATGTTAGCAAAGTAATGGCAGTTGCAAGAGCTCTGTTTATCCCATTAGCAGTTTATCCTCATTTTCCACCACCTTAGGTTTGGGAGCCCAAGCAATCCTGCAGTAGTAATTCTTTTGTTCATATAACTGGGCCCTATCAGTGCTCATTCAACTGAAAAAAACCCAACATTTCCAGACCATGGAGTCTGTCTGCATGATTCCTGCAAACTCCTCTGTGTGCAGGAGGCTGGCTCCCTGACTGCCCCTCTCTGTGCTCCCCAGCAAGTCCAGCATTGCAGAAGCACAGTCCTGAACTGCTGTAACAGGGGCAGTGCAAGTCTCACCTATGCTTTTCTAACGTCCTTTGATTAGGGAGCTTAAGTTACCTGATTTACATGTCAGGAGTTTGTTCTTTGCATGTGGCAAAAAAATTTCAGGTAATGGCTGCCCTGCTGTGGGAGGTGCAATTGCATCACAGGTATCTCTTGTCTTCATCCCTTCACGGAGTCCCTGCAGGTAGGTCAGAGCCTGGATGCCTCCTAATCTTTGTCTCTGCAGAAATTACCTTCCCAGGCCAGAGTTTAATGGCAGAGAGCAATGTTTTCAAAAGGGTCTAAGGGTGAGATGCTATAGAGCAACTAAATCTGGTAGGAATCTGAGTCATACTGAAAATCCATAGGGACTCTGGTTTCTAAGACACCTCAGCACATAGAAAAAGTTACCCAGAATGACTCGTGCTTGGAACAGCATTGCAAGCACTAGTGAAGTAGGGCATGTGCACAGTTGTTGCTAGTCTCTTATCTGACTCATTTCAATGTCTCAGGGGAAACCCTGGCATTGATAAACAGCTCTCTCCTCCCTGCCTCCGCATTTACTAACCGAAATCTGGAGTCTATTTTTAACCCTCAAACACCCACTGCAAGAGGGGGAGCCTGCAACGCAGTACAGTGGGCTGGCCTCAGCACTGCTATCTTGGGAATGTGTCACTGCAAGTCCCAGTTTCTGAGTCTGAGCTGGCTCGTGCTGTTGTTTATCAGGGTAATTTGACTGTGGCATTGGCAAGATATCAAGCAAAGTGAGACCAAAACAAGACTGTTGATATCTCATGCATGCACTTTCCATCTCTGTGCCTGCACTGTGCCCCCGGATGGGGTATGCAAAACAAAAAGGCTCCAACTTTTTATTTTCCAGCACATCCCCAAAATGATTATGCTGTCTGACCTGCTCATTACTTCTGTTTTCTGATGGACTGGCTCAAAGGGACAACATGGGGCATGGGCAAGGAAGTGGAAAAGGCCTCCAAGTTAGAGAGAAACATGCACTACAGAATGGAAACCAGCTCCAAGCCATGCCAGTGTTTGAGGGTCATTTCCCTCTTGTTATTTACTTTCCACAGGGCTCAGGGCTCCTGTGTTTGGGTATTTATCTGCTGCCCTGCTATCCAGACACATGGTGCTGCCAAAGGCTCGCACAGGTGTGTTTTTAATCACGTACATGCCCATGCAGTCATACACCAAGCACCTAGTAATGCAAGTGTGCACAGATGTGCACAGATGTGCAGACACATGCATGCTTGTGTGTGCCTTATGGCTCACTGCCCAGCACAGCTGTGAGATGCAGCAACATGTAATGGTGAGACCTCGAGGCCCTTTGGGTCTTGGACTCTCATGTTACAGCTCATCTGTCAGGAGATGCTCAGACAGTCTGTCTGGAAACAGTGTTTTCATTTCCTAGCCAAACTGAGAGCAGGAAGGGCAGGGACAAGACAAAAGGTATCAGACCCCGAGCTGCTCCAGAGACATTGCATTTGAGGTGATGCATGTCTGAGTCTGGGTGATGATTTGAAATTTGGCCTTGCTGTGAATTTGGAGGGGAAGCTGAAGCTGGGATTGGCAATGCCACTGAGCGTTTCAGGTGTTCACTGGAGCTTTGTATGCTGTGAGCTTTGCAGCTGCTGAAAGGAAGGAGCAGATCCAGCCCGACTTTGTGGTCAGGGCAGGACTGCTCCTCTGAGGACATCTCGTGCTTTCTCTGGCCTGAGTTTAGATGATCCAAGGGTAAGGCTTCCAGCCTTCCCTCAGGGAAACACCTCCACTACCAAACATCGCAGGAGAGAAGAGAGAGTCTGTTTGTAATGTTCTGCCTAAACAAAGGCTGCCTTTAACAGTGGTGTCCCCTCCCCTCCCCGCTACAGAATGACACCTGACATTTCCTTCTGAAAGCCCCCACACTGTCTACAAGGTCTTTGGTAATCATTAATTCTGGAACAGTTTTTCCAGAGCTTTCCCTGACGTTAGACAATTGCTGAGTGGCTTTTGGAGATATGGGCACTCCTCAGCCCCTTTGCTCCTCTCCCTTCATGTTACAGCCCCTCAGAAGGCAATATAAGTCTGTAGCTCAAGTGGGAGGTGAGTTTGCTTGTCTCTGACCAGGTCACTCAGTCAAGAAACGGCAGTTTGAACTACATCCTGGCTGGCAGGCTGCTTCAAGGGTGCATTTTATACAAGTCCAAAGCCAGTGACAGTTTCTTCTCTTTCTGTCTCTGAGCCATTGTATGCTGTGAGCTATGCAACTGCTGAAAGGAAGGAGCAGATCCCTGAGGTTTAGTGGTGGAAAGCATCTATTTTTAAATTGCTTAGATCCTCTTGCAGACTTTCTGCCTGCTCCCTATGCACTGGCTTATAAACCTTTAGGTTGCCTCTCCCCCAGGCCTCACTGCCTGGGCTTTTCAGAGCAAAGTAGAAAGCTCAGCAGCCCAGAAATAACTCAAAAGACATAAATCAGTCTTGCTACCCCAAGAAATAGGTCCCCACTTCCCCATCAGAGAGGCCGCAGAGGAGTCACACGCCAGGAGGCCTTGGGAAGGCCTGAGATGGAGGGTGAATTGTTTGTATGTCCCCAGGCTCCAGTTCCTGCTCTGGCTGTTTCTGCTCCATTGCAAAGATGTACTATAAAACCTTCATTTCCTGACACACATGGGATGAGGCCAAGGGGTCGTGTTTTGGACAACCTGGCTTCTCCATAGCAACCGGCAATGATGTCACTGACGTGCAATGATTGGAAGGGGCCTGGGGAATGGAAAGCTCTTCAGGAACGAGGCGGGAGAGGAGGCAGAGATGGCGCAGGCCGTGCTTGCCGAGAGCTGGTGCAGTGTGAAAGCAGCCTGGGGAATGTTTTCCTTGGATGGCCTGCGCATGAGCCGTAGCTGAACCATGAGGAGGAGGGAGCCTGCTCCACAGGCTAGGTCTCCGCTTGTGACTTCTCTGCTGGCTGCTACAGAGGCTGTGGCCCCGACTGGTGTGTGTGGCAGAGGTTGTCCTGAGTGGTCAGAGCTGTCTCCCCACACCCTCCTCAGCAAAGCTGTGGACCAAAGGGCAAGTTCATCAGGCCTTGCTGGGAGCAAGGGAGGGGAAGGCTCTGCCCTTCTCCCAGCTCCTCCAGCTCCCATCTCTGTGTCCATCCTCTTATGTTTCCTCCGCCCTGCAGCTGAAAGGCCTCAGTCCAGCAGCTCTCATCTTGTACAACATTGGCTAAAACATCTGACCATCTCCTATGTGTACGGCAGTTGCAGGACTAATCCCTCTCCCTCCTGTCATCTTGTCTTCCTCCCTTCCCCTCCAGGGCACTGAGCTATCATGCTCCCCCTCTTCCTTCTGCCTTTCCCTGCCATTTCCCATGCCTCTTTGCTCCTATAGACACTCTTCTTTCTGTCACAAATCCCCTCTCTGCAGGGGAGCCCCTTTACTAAAGTAAAATAATTAAAAACTCAGGCAGACAAGCATGTGCAGCACTGAAAGTCGGCAATCTGTCCATCCTGAGGCTGGAGATGTGTGATACTCTGGTACTTCATGTTGGGGCATTGCACTGCAGTGAAACCCTATCTCAGTTAGCCTGTAGATGCTACGAGGATAAACACACTGAGTAAAAACAGGTACACCCATGCAAGGAGCTGCCAAGTAGCCTCTGTTCCACCTGTGTTTGATATGACAGAGATGCATAAGCATTTCTTTTCCACCGCAGAAACATGAAGATCTATTCAGGTGTGAAGCATCGGATCTAACACCATCCTGATTCCTGTGTGATATTTTATTGGGCTGACCTGGACATACAGATGTAGCCAAGGAGAGAACAAGGCTGGCAGGGTACTGCAGAGATGAAAAATGAGTTGCCTATGTTTACAAACTGTCTAGGAAACAAAATCCATTTCACCCATGGTGGGCAGAGGTTGAGAGCAGCTATCCATCACGATATAACCCTTAGCAACAGTACACTCAAGCAGCACTAAAATTCACCTGCTGCATCCTTACAGAGCACCACATAAGAACTGTCCCATTCATCTGCCTAAAGGTCCTTCCTTCTAGCACAGGAAGCAAACAGACAACCAAGCCTGGTTGATTTGATCCAGGTCTCTGTTTTAACTCTCTGCTCTTTTGTGGAGTCCTTCTGTGATACTGGGCAAATCATTTAAATGACTTGTTGCAAATACACCTGCCTTGACAGTAAATGAAAGTGTCTTAGAGAGACAATTTCATTACAAGGCACATGTGAACAAAACAGTAATTAGAGACTGGCAAGACTTTGTAAAGATATCTGGTGCTTATAGATGTGGATTTGCACTGAATGGGATTCACAAAAGCATGAGTGAGATTTACTTACACTGTTTGTGATAACACACAGCTATCCTCAAATAACTGTCAAAACCAAATATGTTTAGTAGAAGGTTTGGCTGTGGTGTGAAGGCAGCGCAGTGACTCCGTCTTTCATTCTGGAAATATAAAACCTCACCAAAAGATTTTAGACGAAATGGAAACATCTTAGGCAAACTGCACTAGTCCGCCCCATCCAATCTGCTCAGCCTTATGTGTGTTGACTCAGTGCTGTCTCTACACATCCTTCCTATGGAGACCCAACAATACCAGTACCACTTGCAGGGGAAAAAAGAGAAAACAAAACAACAACACAAAAGATCTTCCAAAAATGTTGCATGAAAAGTGAACACTCAGCAGAGCTAGGTTTCCTGCGCAGTGAGAGTTGGCCAGCGAATTAACAGGAAATCACTGCTTCCTGCCTGCAAAGGAAGTGCCTATCTAATGCCTGTGATCAAAAACAAACATCACTTCAATTAAACAAACAAAGGACCTAAAACTTCAACAGCTCACAGCCTGGGTCAGCTCCAGTGTTAGGGAAACGAATCCAAAAATAAGAAGCTTGTAACCTTGAAAAAGGCCCTCATCCTTTTCCCCTTACAGTGGTGTTACTTGCACTGCATGTGCAGAAAGCAGAAGGGATTAAGCAGCCTTCTTGCCACCTTCCTGGGTGGGTGCTCAGATCCCAGGGTCCTCTGCAGCCAGGAGAACCAGCTGTGGTGCCCCACGGGAGTGGAAGAGCTGGCCTCCAGTGGCATTCCCAACTCAGGAATCTCTTGGGTTTGGTGAACAAACACTGCTCACAACCAGAGCTAAGACTGATCCCAGCCCTGTGTATCCACAGCACCTGATGTTGCAGATGAGACAGCCTCATTAACAAAAATTTCTGCTCTGGCCTTAAGGCTCTGAAGAAAAGCTTGAGAAAAACTTGTACAAGGACAGCCTGAAGCAGCAGCTGTAGCTCCATGCCTTTTGGTGGGGCAGTGCCTGTGAGATGCAGGGCTGTTTCCCACCAAAGCATCTTCATTCCTGCAGGGTCTTGTGGATACTAGATAAGAGAATGACCCTCAGCTCCTCAAAGCAGACCATGCTCACGCTCCCAATGCTATGAACATAAAAGCTTGAGCCAGATATGGTCCCAGACCCAGCTCCAGGCACCCTGTCTGTTGCCAATAGGCAACCAATGACTTGGGCTAGGAGAGCACAGAGCCTCCACTGTGTAAAAGGAGCTTGAGCTCTGACTGGCTGCAGATGCCATCTGCACTTGCATCACATGGTGCTGAAGATTTGCAGGAGAAATCCCTCAGATAGGTCATATAGCCACAAGAGCAGCTGAGATATACAGTGACAACCCTTATTCGCAGCCCAGCTATGCAGTAGATACACATGTCCTAGAGTCTCTGCTGAAAATCTCTATCTCTCGATCCTCTCTTGGTATGGCTAGAGCTTAGTCCACCCAGAGTATGGACAGTGGATTGGTCGGGAATACAAACTGAGGTCCATGCTCAGCATCAGCTGGAGGTGTTGTCTTGCTTCCCTGGTGCTACAGGTCAGGAGATGCTCGGGGTCTAAATGCTTTTAAATTCTGCTTCGGGTGTTTACACTGGATTACTCAATGTGTTGGGTTCACTGCACAAGAGGGAACTGCACTGACCCTTTTAACACAAATCTCCTATTTGTAAATCCTAAAGGCTCTCTGTGTTGGTTAGAACAGACACCTCAGATGCGAGTCATCTGGCAGCTTGCTGGAAGTTAGCTTTAGCCTCCTTTGTAGTCGAAGGAAACAGACAGCTACCTCCAGAGATGACAGTCTTTAGTACCTACTTTAAGAGAACCTGACTCACCTTCTGAAGGGAGGATTTATCTCTGTTTACTGGGGAGGGAGCCTGGACAACCAGATCAGACTTGGGAACTTGGCTACATGAGACAAATACCATCACTGCAGTCTGCAAAGAGTGTCCTGTCACTCACTGTGGCGAAGTCATGAAGGATTTTTAAAAGCTGTCTCAGGAACAGATTCCTGCTAACAGCACAGTGTAGGAACTGGAGCATTGTCAGTAATGTACAAGGACAGCAGCAGTCTTTGAAGTTTCTGCTCTGCATTTGGGAAGTGGCTGGGCAATGCAGCTGTACCTGAAAAGGGGAGGCCTTATTTTCCAGCAGCTGTTATGCAGGGAGTACTGAAGAAAAATATTATTATGCTCTTGCTAAATCATGCACAAAAGACTGAAAAGCACTCCTGCAGGAGAGATTTCATTATTATAGCTAAAGGTTGCCACTCTCTCCTCATGAATTAAGTTAAGCCATCAATTACCATCCACATCTCATTTAAAAAACTCAGAGATTGGATATACACATTTCTGCCTCTGAGAATCAGTGGAAGATGCTACTGGAATGGAGCAGGAGTGGCCCCACTTTGAGAATGGCAGTGTAAATAGTGCAAATCAAGATGAGTTTATGGAGAAATTACTTTTATCAAGTTTGATGATTTGAGGGTGTCACCATCATTTGGTTAAGGTACCTGTGTACACTGGACTCTCTTAGGATATTTTACTAATTCCTGCATGGCATTATCAAGAAACAGTGGATAATATGCAAAGTCAATGCACCCTGCACTATGGCATTACCATAGAAAGTGAATATCTGCACTTCAGAGGGGGCAGGACCATCGGGTGGAGAGGAAAGAGGGGCAATAAGAGTCAGGACCATTTTCTCTGGTAGCAGTGTGGATTTATGATGATTAAACTGATCCTAGTCTATGGCTTGAAAGTGCAAACTTGCAGGAGAAGGAGCCTGCCTGGTTCTGGTCCCTGCTCTATGGACATTTTTACAGAAAGATGCCACCCTGAGCCCAGATTTTCCTTATGGACAAAGTGAGGGGAAACTAAGCTATGTGACTAGTGGGGCAAAACATCATATTCAGCTTCCCTTGGGTCAAATACAGTTTTAATTCTTCTGAGCAAAATGAACCAAGTGCCTAATACCTCCCAATATTCTACATTTGGGTGGGTGATCAGGGCATCCACAGGGAAAGGAACAAGATGGGTTAGAGACCCTCAGCAGGAGATAGGCACTGACCTCACATCTCCCACATCCTTAGGAGGTATTTAAACCACTAACCTGGCAGATAGCTACATGCTTAATCTTGCCCAAAACCCATCTCAGATGCCTGTGTCTTTGTATGGCTTTAAGTCAGGTCCCTATGTCTGGTCTCTACTCTTGTTTGTTTCAGTTTTGTTTTGGGATTCAGTTTTGTATATAGGGATATTTCCCCTTTGATCTTCTAGAAAGACATTCTTTTTCTAAAGCAGATTCACTTGTTTTTATTGTAACAATTTCAGGAAATGGGAAGAGGGATCCTTTCATACTACATCTGAACAAAGTAGGATTTCTAGTCCCTGAACCATAAATCATTCCTGTGAGTCCCAGAGCAATAAGACCTTGAGCCTCTCATAATTTCAGAGTCTCACCTCCAGTAAAGGGACCAGAACGTGCTGGGGGCTGTGAAATACCCAGGAATCTCACAATGTTTTTCCAACTTGTTAAGACCTTTTGTCTAGACAAATTAGCAGAGAGGAGACTGATCTGAAAAGTCAGCAGGATTCAATAGCCAGGTCCTCCCCACTTCTGTGTGTACTGTCAGTGCTAAAGTCAGCAATTGTAACTGGAGGGAAGCAGAGTCTGCTGCAGTATTTACTGAGTTGTAGGGTCTGGGTCTCACTGAATGAATGACCAGCACTGAATACATGCTGTTTACCAGCATTAAAGCACAAGCATAAAGAGATGGAAGAAATGGCTTCACTTCAAACACAAAGCCTGAGGATGACTCAAATTCAAAATCCAGCTCTGGAAAGCCTGTATTCCCTTTAAATCATGTTCTGGTTTGTGCTCTACCCCTGAGAGCTAAAACAAGCCCTTTCCTCCTCTCCTTTGTGAGAATATCTGGCTGCTTACAAGTCCTCCTGCCTGGGGTCTGTCCGTCCAGCCCAGGGTCTCCTGGGCTGAGGCCTGAAGCTCTGACATTGCTCATTCTGTGTGTGTGCACTGTTCCCTGGGCCTTTACTAAGCTGGGGTTGGCTGGAACAACTGCTCTGCCAGCCTGAAACCAAGCACAAAAAAAGAAGTGGAAAGGCCAGAGTTGTCCCAGGCTTGTCCCGGGACTTTGTGTTTGAAAGGAAACACTTTTCTCCATCTCTCTGAGGGCGCTTGACGACATGATAATAAATACAGTTTAAGAACAAAGGATGGCAGGCGGTTACTAGGGAGGAGCAGGACAGCATGAATAAAAGACTAAGCAGGCTGAATTGCAATGTGTTACCTGTCTTCCAGAGTGAGTCTGCCTGCTGGGCACACTGAGCACAGGCAGCAGAAGTGGGCTGAGAGCACAGGCTTGCAGCAGTGTCTAATGGACCTGATGACCTGACAGAGAGGCTTTATCTTCTCCAAGGGCTGCTTAAGTCAGCGATTGCCTTCACATAAATCTCTCAAAGTACTCAGGCCCTGACTTTGCATCTACACAGGCCCTTGGGCTCAGTTCCAGCCTCCTGACTCCCTAATCATCCACACTGCATATGTGCTAATTCCCCACATTCATTTTCAGAGCAAGTCAGTAGTTCTCCCCAGGAGGAACGTGTAACAGGAGGAGGGTTCACTTCTGGCTCCACTCGAAAAACACTGTGTGGACATGAACATGCAGAGTTTGGTTCCCCCCAGCCAGGACAGACTTCCAACACTATCCTAGAAGACCTTGCTCCTTCAATCCTCCCACAATGCCCATGTCACACTCAGAGCATATATCACACACACTCTGCATCACAGCATTTAACTTTACTCTATCAGATGATGACATGACTTTATTATTAGGTCAGGCATTTTGAACTAAAAAAAACCCAACAAAATAATAACTATTAGGTCTGTTACAGGTATGTGACATATCTGGGCTGACTGCAAAGCAATGTGGAACAGCTAGTCTGCTTTGGAGATGCTAGCCTTGATGTTAGTGTGGTCAGCATGAGTTGAGCTGGTACCAAGAACTTGTTCCCCAAAGTAGTCTGCAAACACAGCCTAGCTATACAGATAGTGCAGACAGGTTAGGATTAGTGAGTACAATGGGTAATATGACACACTGAGAGGCAACACAGTTACTGTAAAAAGAAGTCATGTCTCAGAAACCTACTGGCATCTCTGAAGAAAGCACATAGAAAAATAATTGTTTAAAAGACAGGATCCATTTCTGAGTGTGGAGAAAACACCAGCAGAATCCTGCAGGGACAGTTCTTGGACTCATGTGCTCCAACATGATCACCTATAATCTGGAAAAGGGATGAGACTAATGGAGTGACACAGTCTGGTCACAGTACTAAGTAATTCAGGTTTGTGAAGTCAAATGGTGGCTGCAAAGAGCTTCAGGAAACTTATGATACCAGGTGACTACATCTGAAAAAGACAGATGAAATTTCAGTGAGAGCCAGATTAAAAACAGCCCTAAATTTTCACATGAAATGAAAGGCTCTGAGGTGGCTGAGAGCATCCAAAAGGCAAGTCCTGGGGGTATTATAGACGATTCTTTGGCAACATTCACAAAGTACTCTGAATCATTCAGAAAAACAAGTTGAATGTTAGGAAAGACTAGAACAGGCACAGAGGACGGATTCAAAACCAACATGCTGCATGTTGCTGCTGATTCACACCATTATCGTATGCTGGGCAAATACCTGAAGAAATATAACTCATTAAGGGCTGTTACATACAAAAACAGTCTGTAGTGCAAAAAACTCCTGAAACACAATTTCTTGAAGGCTGGGAAAATATTTTGGGGAAATATTGCTGAACACTTGCCTTGTTCTTATGCTCTTCCCACTCACAGGATGCTGGAGCACACGAACCTTAGTATGGACCTTTTGTCTGTCATAGCATTGCACCAAGACAGTGGCATCAACCTCACATCTGTTTTTACCAAACTCATGTAATTTTTTATGCGTAGCTTAGTCTCCCTTTGCCCTACTCTGTCATCCCATACTTGCCCCACAGGATGCCACCTTCAGGTGCCCTTACATGCTCATGTGCCACAGCCCATGACACACAACCTACAGTTTGTATCATGTTATAATGTGTTGGGCTACAGTCCTGGCACAGAGAAAACACACCTAAAGATGATTGTATCTTTGGACCACAGAAATAAATTCATCACAAGCTAGGAGATGCCATCCTGAACTCCTAGACAGAGAAGAAGGCACAGATGACAATGAAGACGTGGGATCTCCCCAGAGGAACTATGTTAGTTCAGCAAATGGACCCAAACTTGAATTTTGACTGCAGTTTCTTTCTTTCATCTCATTATTAAATATGAAACATCGAGAAACTGCATTTTGAAAAAAATGAAGCAAAGTGTTTTGACTTCTCATTGTTAATCGATGGTCTGCTCCACTCATTCTAATTAATGAACTGCTCTAGGTGACTGGGGATGGTTATGGGGATGTGGTGTAGGGAGAACCTCAGTGATTCAGATAAGAAGAATGTGCCTTATGTACACGCATATCTAATGAGCTAACAGATAAGATGCCGGTATGGTACAGGACAGTGAAATCTGTGCCCCAGAAGTAATTTACCGGCTGCCTTTGGCATCAAAAATACATCAAATATGCCCATGCTCCTATTCTGTCCTATGGCCTTCATTCTGGACATGCAAGCTGCTGTGTCTGGTGCTGATGAACAGGCTCTGCTGTAGGTTTACACTAGTGCTGGATGTAGGTTTACACCAGTTCAGGATGAGTTTTACAGACTTGTACACATCTGCCAGACTCAGCACAAAGCAGAATGAAATGAAGTTTTCTTCAGTGTAATTTGCATTTGGAAGATGCCATGGCAGCAGTGAATTAGATCCTAACACAGGCTCATGGAATAACTATTCCAGATTCATCGATAGCCCTGCAATGGCCTTGGACAACTAATTTCAAAGACGAGTGAATGTGTGTGGCCACAAGGTTCTTCCTGTGTGGCCACCACACAAAAACCTAATATTTATCAGTATGTCTGGCGGTATTATAATTATCAGCTGCAGCCATCACAAATTTGCTAAACGCTTGCAGTTCAGGCAAGATATTTGCATTGTCTACCTGGTTTGTTAGAAGCAATGAAGTTTACCTGTTTCCTGGGATTATACCTGGTCACTGGCTTTACTTACTTTTAAAGTAAACTTCCTGATGAATTAACAAAGCCAAATTAATATATATTTAAAGTGCATCATCCTGATGATGCAGACACAATGCATGGCAGTGTCTATTCAGGAGGGATAAAACAGGGAAAGTGTCACTGTAAGTAAAGTCATGGCTGGGTGCCTGTCACTTGGTGTCTCTTCAGGTGTCAGAGCCTGGATGTGGCATTCATGCAGCTTTGCAAGATTCTGCAGGCAGAACAATCCTTGATACAGCTTTTGCAGATCAACTGCATAGCTAAACAGTAACGAGGCCACTGCTGTGACTACAGCCCACTGTACTGATGATAATGCCTGCAAGCCTCTGCATTGTTAGTGGATGATGCTGGATATTAAGTTCCTCTTCAGTCTCTAAGCCTTTAAGGTATTACACAGAGATGTCTATGCCTGTGTAGGGCTTGTTGTGTTTGGTCTACACTGCCATGAAACAGAGATCTCTCCTCTGCTTCAGAGCCAGATCAGAACCTCTCAGTAGGAGGCATAAACTAATTCTGCTCCTCTTGTGACTCCAGTTGTGGCACCTCCAGCATGGGAGCACGGGGATGAAAGGGGCCAGCAGGGCTGCTAGAGCATCTTGTGATGGGCCAGAACAATCATGGCAGTTTTGGGGCAATTGGACTGAAAGGACAGCTGGGAATGGTTCACAGTGTTTCTCCACAAACAGCCTTCTGCATCCTTTGCTGGGGGGTGCTGGAGTGAGGATACTACAGCAATGGACAGCATCCCCCCTCCTTTTAGTCTGGCACTGCCATGGAAACTAGAGAAATAGACCTTGTAGCTGGACATTGCAGACACTTGACACTGGGGCTAGTAAGAACCCATGTCTTTCTGTTCCTAATCACACTAACCACCCTTTACCTGACTCACATAACCATAACTTTACAGACAGTATGCTTACATCACATCTGTAGGTTACTGGGACATAAGCACAAGTCACATGTTGCTTCCGCTCCCATAACCTACTCAGATCCTTACTGCACCAATTGCATCTCCACTGGGTAACAGTGAAAGGTCGATCTCCATGAAGCCTTACACAGGAGTTCCCTGACAGTTTGTCCCCACAATTATAACAATGCCAGTTTGATTACTTGAAATCAGTCCAGTGCTGCTGGACTGGTCTGATAGGCAACGTGTACAACCACAAGAACCTCCTGATATTCTGATCTTAAACCACTACATTTGCCCCCTCTCATCCCTTATCTGTCTCACAGCGCACCGAGCTGCAAAGCCAGCAGACAACACAATGGCATTCCCCTTACCAAGATGCCAGTGCACTCCAGGGAGCCTCTCTTACCCAAGGCTTCTCTTGTTCATAATATGTGTGAATTTTGGCTTCACTGTGGACTCTTCAAGCTCTCGTTTTCCGTTAGGTTTCTATGAAGATAGTGGTAGTCCTAAATAAAGAACAGCAGCCTACACAAGGTATAGTTTTACTAAGCAAGTAAAGTTCAGAGGACAGACTAACATGGATTACATCACAGTGACTGATCAAGAAGAGGAAGTATTTGAAGCCTTCTTTAGACAACTGGAAGAAGTGTCAATATTTAACCATACCCCTATCTTTTGGAAGAGCAATATGAATCTAGTGGCAGAAAATGGTGTGGTAAAGCATTACCTACAGCAGAGGAAGATCATTTTAGAGCCCACAGAGCAAATTTAGTGCCTGTATGTCCATCTACCAGATAGGAGGCACTCGAGAGTGCCCAGGGACCTGGCCAACGGACAAAACATCCAGTATCAGTCAGCACTGTGCCCTTGCAATGAAGAACAACCACTCCAGTTTGGGGCTCCACAGTAAAAGGACATTGATGTACTGGAGTGAATCCAGCAGTGAATCACCAAGATGATGAGAGACGGGAGCACATGATGTGTGAGGAGAGGGTGAGAGGACAAGTTTGTTCAGCCTGGAGAAGAAGAGGTGAATGAAAGATCTGATTGCTGTCTTCAGTAGCCTAATGGGAGAGTGTAGAGAAGATGGAGCCATACTCTCCTTGGAGGTTCACAACATTAGGACAAGTGGCAGTGAGCACAAGTTGCAATAGAGGAAATTTTGATAAGCTATTAGGAAAGAAATTTTCACCGTGAGGGGTGTCATACACTGGAACAAGGACCCAGAGAGGTTGTGGGATCTCCATCCTAGTAAATATTCAAACTTCAATTGGACAAGGCCATAAGCAAGCTGACCTAGGCTGTCCTGGCTTTGAGAGGGTTGTGGGACCAGAGCCCCCCAGAGATCCCTTCCAACCTCAGTTGTCTTGATATAGTGAAAGCCACCATAGCCAGACTACACCTCTGAGAGCAGAGGCAGCACCTCTTCAGAGACAACTGCAGAAATAAGGAATGGAAAGACAGACTGTTACTCTAGAAAACATCTATGATCATCACCACTGGGAAGTCACTGAGACCTACTCCATCAGGGCAATGACAAAGGTCCCTGCTGGACAGCCAAACCTGCTCTTTCAGTGACATAGCATCTTCCTCATTGCAAGCCAGCGTAGGAGTGGACATTCAATAGCACTCCATGGTGTTAGATTACTAATGTCACTTTGCATTTCACATTGCTTCAGTCCCATCTGTTTCCCAACTGTTCCTAGTGGCCATTTCTAGGCACATAGTCCTATTTTCCCCTCTCCGTGTACACAGGAAGAAAGCACTCAACGCCATGCACTATCCAAGGTTGTGTGCTGTGGGATTTGTGCATGTGCACAACACCCCAGGTGACAGCCCCCACTGAACGACCCCAAGCTCAGTTCCACCAAGGGAATGGGGCAAAAAAGCTAGGAAGGTGAATCTGCTAGAATCTCTGGTGGTCCCTCAAGATATCAAGAATGCCAAAAACTGCATCAAGAGGAACAAGTGTCTAAAGAGCAGCACTGCCATTCCACCAGTCCCTCCTTCCTTTGTCCAGTCTTCCCACTCACTTGCTGGTGTGACAGTGGGGCTGTCAGAGGTCAGAGGGAGTGTCTCAGGCAGAGTGCACCGAGGAGTGGCAGGAATGCAGCACTATTGACAGCAGCAAACACAGTACCTTGGCAAAACGTCCCAGCAAGTACAATGTGTGAGGGCCAAGTGGCAGGACATGATCTGAATACAGAGCTCCTGAGCTGAAGGAATGGACATTTGTGTTCTGAAAACTCTCGGCTTAGTCTTTTAACAGTATCTGCTCCCTCCTAATGCAGAATTGCAGTCCTGGCCTGGCAGATAAAAGGGCTGCTGATGCTGTTCCATCCCTTGCTGGAAAATACATGCAACATCCCTGGAAAGTTGATTGCTAATATGGAAAAGCTGGCCAATTTCCTCATTGTGTAAGTGCCAAGAACACAGATGAACTCCTGGAGGCTGCTATGGAGGGAACTCTGAGCATAGAGCTGGGGAAGACTTTCAATGGCAGAGGTGGCAGTAAAATTCTCATCTCCTGAAAATCAAGGGAACGTAATTAAGCCTCTGAAAAGCTTCATTAAATCTGAAGGTTTCATCTGCATTTATTTTAACTCATGTCAGCTCCTGCTGGAAGAATGTCTGTCCCAGGCAGCAGCACAACAGCTTTGGAGGTTTCCTCCTGCTGTAGTCCTGAGGTCTCCTCAATATCAAGGCTGTTGATGCTGAATTTACCTCCCTTGTTCTACTACTTTAAATCCCAATTTTATCTAAATCCTTCAATTCAGTCAATGGGATTTAAGGGAAATGTGACAGTTTCCCTTATCTCGATAGACTACGATCCTCTCTGGAATAAAGTAATCTTATTCATGTCATCTAGCCTAATGTCTATTCCCAATGCCATCTGTACAACTCCTAGTCCATCTTCAGAGATACCAGAGCACTGCCCAAGGTTGTTGGATTTAACAGACAGGTCTCTGTGTAAGACTGAATGGCACAAACCCAGCTGCACTGGGATGGAGGAAAAATGTCTGGCATTGTATTGGACTAGAAATGTGATTTTAAGGAAAGAAAAGGTTAAAATGTATCTAGTCTACTCTGACTTAGCATAACAGGCTATGTAGGTTCTTTGGATGGTTCTTGCACAAACCACAAGTTCTGAATGCTTCCTAGAAAACTTGCAGTCATGTTTTGAACAGCTTATACATTGCAAAATACTGGACAACTTTTAGGCTGCCTAAACAGATAAACATCGCTGTTTCAAGAGATACCTGAACTAGATGCAGAATCCCAGCTAGTTTTAGTAATGCTCTAGTGAGTAATAACACTTTTATACTTTGTTTGATAGTTCCTTGTTTATAAGGCCAAAGATCATGCTTGTTCTTTCAACTGCCGTGTTATACCAGAAATGGTACCAGTAGGTTTCTTCTTTCAAGGTCTCCTACGACCTCTTCAAAGCACTGCTTCCTAAAATACAAAACCCCACCACAAATATGCCCTACGCAGAAAGGCATTAACACACATATTCTCCAGAAAGTTCAGCTACAGTGAGTTTCAAACACACCGAAGGACAGACCTGTTATTTCTGTGTCATTGGATAAGCTTTTGGCAATCACTTTTTTTCCCATCCTCCTCCCAAACACTGAAGAACAGAACAACAGAATTACTGAACAGAAGTGGACCAAAATCTGATCTCTGAAGGTTCAGAACCATATATATCACCATGTTAGCCTTGTAAACTAAGTCCAATTTCTGTATTAAATCCCATTAGAATGGTAGATATTAAAGTTGAACACAGTGTAATGGCCTAAAACACGTACGAGGGATCCTTCCTCCTTGTGAAGTTTATCTGCCCAAGTAT
Source organism: Dromaius novaehollandiae (assembly GCF_036370855.1). Lineage (NCBI taxonomy): Eukaryota > Metazoa > Chordata > Aves > Casuariiformes > Dromaiidae > Dromaius > Dromaius novaehollandiae. Next base: position 2,424,920 of record NC_088125.1, on the reverse strand, counting down.
CACATTAGACATTATGGGTGAAGTGGGGCAATATTCTTCTCATTACCCAGGATTGTGTCTAAATCCTTTCCATAGTCACTGTTTCCTAGAATAGATCCTTCCATCTGTATCTGACCTACATTCTCTGTTCCCAGCTGCACAATCTTCTAGTGTTTTCTCATGTGAAATCACTTTACTTGCATGTGCGCAGGTTTACCGTGTTACCAAGATTTCCCTATAGCAGCTGTCTTTATTCTTCATTACTTCCCCCAGCAAAAAAAAATTCATCATCTTCAAACTTTATCAGTAATATTCTTTTTTTTTTTATTATTTCTAAGCCATTTGTAAAAGTGCTAAATAGTACATCTCCAAGCTCTGTTGCCTACTGGCACATGTGAAAGATCAACCTGTTCAGTGAGGATCTCCCAGTTAGAATAACATTCTGAGAGGTCTCATTTTTTAGGTTTTGTCCATGATGGATTTGATACCATCCTTTTGCAGTACCATGGCTGGGTTGTGCTAACCTCGAGTATAAGACATCGTCTGCTTTTCCTGAAGGCCTTACTGGAAAGATTTATGTTATCCAGACCTGAAGCAGACATCAGATATCTACTTTTAGCTGAGATGAATAGTCCCCAGAAAAGCCTCCTCCTCTGCTACGCCTGTGAAGGGAGCCAAGGCTGAGGAGCTCAGCAGTGCATTCCCACATTTATTTGGATGAATGCTACACAACAAGTCTATATGTGTTTCAAAGGAGGCCAGTAAAGCCATTGAAAAGCATCCTAATCATATTGATCCCAGACTTTCTTCCCTGTTCCAAGGCAGAAGAGAGGAATTTGGGATAACCCACTTGTTACAAAGCTTTTAGGAGATTTCCTCATCTCAAGCTCAGTTATAATATTATGGAGATTTACTATGAGCTTTAAGGTATTGATCTTTCCCATTACCTCTCCCAAGGAGCTTGGATCCCCTGTGTTATTTCTTAGACTAAGACACTATTTGCTATGCATCAGATTCCAGCAAAGACAGCAGGTATTGGAGACCACGGGGTTAGACCAGATAGAGATGAAAAGGAGAAACTGAAAGGAGATAAGATAACAGCATCTGGAATGTATTTAGTTGCACTCTGTGGACTCCTCAGACTGGAAGTCATTCCACTTCACTGTGTCTTTGGCAGTGAAGCCTTAAGAAGTTCCCATCAAGGCCACTTGATCCCACCGGCACTTTGCAGTTCACAGCCCCTTTTGGCCACAGCACTGTGATCACTTGTGGTATTGCATTGCTAATCAGGTCACTGAGCTTTACACCAAGTGACTGAAGTTAAAAAAAATCCTGTAGGGCCCAGTTTAACCTCACAGTATAATCACAAAAAATTCAGTGGCACAGGTGAAGGGGCAGCTGAACATGTGGGGAATGGGGAAAGTGGCAGGAACTACTGAAGGTACCTTCACTCCCCAAACCAGCTACTGCTGCATCTCTCTGATTTCCCACCTCTGCCTTTTCAGTGTAAAGGACTCCAGAGTTTACAGGTTTGCTAAGGACGAGTACCATGACCCAGCAATGTTTTTCTGAAGCATGCCATGTTTCCGCATGTTGCTTTTCCCCTGTTTTCCCAACGTAACATGAAGCTCAGGAAGGTAAGTAGCACACTGCAAGTTATTCAGCAAATAGAGGAGCTGATACAAGTGAGAGAGGGGACTTTTTGACCTCAGACGTCCTTAGTCATGGACCCTGGTCCTTTGTTCTCATTGTCACCTAGCCACTGAAAGCAAAATAACTGATGAAAAGTTTGTACAATGGTGGAGCGAAGGGAGGGACTGCTAAACCAGTAAGGATATCATAGCTGGCCTCCACAGCTCATAGCATGCTAGAGCTCAGAGAATGCAAACACCTTGAAAGGAAGCTTTCGTAAGCTGAGTGTATTTTAGCTGTTTGCAAAGGCCTCCTAGAAGGAGCAGGCTGTGGGGAAGTGCCAGGCGTGCAGAGCTGTTTTGGTGCACATCAAATGGAGCAAGTGCCTTAGGAAGCTCGGACCGGGGGAGCTGCTCCGTAGGAGGAGCTGGCAGGTTTACAATGTGCTATTTTCTAGAATGTGATTCTTTGGGAAAATCTTAAGAGATATATCTGGATTATGCCTTTGTGTCTCTCAGTGCCTCCCATGTAAATGAGTTACAATTTCAGGGGAAGGTAAGAATGGGACCTCATAATGGAAGCTGCAAGTTAGACAGTAGCTTCATCACTTGTCCTGAATTCCCTTAATTAATGTAAATTACATTGCTTCTGAAATGTCCTGTACTAAGCAATGGGATCATGGGGCATGAGAGCCTCTTTCTTAGACAATGTATTTGTCTTCTGCTTTTTAACCACAAAACTATCTAAATAGATCACTCAGGCAAAACTAGACTCCAAATAACAATCTTTGCAGCTACAACACACACTGCAGCGCTGTCTGCTTTCTGATAACTTCCACAATATGGACTGCAGTGAGCAATGCTGGCTGTGCTCTCTGCCCAGGACACAGAGGCTGCGAGTCGCTGATCTGCTGCATGGAGCAGAAGTTCCCTGTGCTCAAACCATCTCTTACTTCACCACTGCAAACAGACTGGAAAATTCCTATGAGCCTGTTAAAGGCAGGGAACAGAAATGACATGGACACTGCCATGAAAGTGTGCAGCATCTGCACAGCACAGGTCTCACCTCTGAAATCAAGTGCCACCAAACTGTGGACATAAGCATGCTTAGTGCTGTCCCGCCGTGTGGCAGTCCAAGCTGCTCTTTTAAAGTGTTGCCCCTGGACTGCACAGTGCCAAAGCTGCAGGGGAGATTTTCCCTCAGAGCCCAGCTCGGAGTCACACTTGATTGCATCATTTTTGTTTTCCTTTGCTTTTGAGATCAGGATTCCTCCCACCTTGCCGAAAACCCAGGCTTTATCCAGGTTCACAAGGGTAAGAGGGTTGCTGGTGGGTGGACCGAGTCCAGGTATACAGCTGGGTAACAAAGCCGACGCCAGTGCACGGTGTCCGATGGGGACAGCATTAGCACATTCTCAGGCAGCGCTGTTTGGGGTTTGGGAGTTTAACGCTTATAGCATCTGCTCTTTCACCACACACTTGTGCTATATGATACCTCTGCAGCCTGAGAGAAATGAGAGAGGACCCCAGCACACAGGCACTTCAGGAACAAACACAAGCACCCACCAGAGCGGTTTAATCCCACGCGGAAACAGTCGCATTTGCAGATCTAGTGACCAGCAGAGTCACTAGCAGGCTACTCACCCTGGCTTTGTCCTTGCATCCAGAGGAATTAAAGCCCTTGGAGATGAGGTCTCATTGTTCAAGATATTGCTTAAGGGAGGCAGCTGTTTTCTTTATATCTCAAGATTCACTAAAGTTCAGGAAGAGAGAGAGAGAAAGAGAGGGGAAGGCGAAAGGGGAGGGACTGAGAGAAGGGCCCAGAGGCCGTATAGAATGACAATGGAAGGAAATGCTTTATCAAACCTAGAAAGCCAACCCTGTCCTGGGAACACAGAGGGAGAAAAAAACTTGCAGAAGAAAAGCGAGTTCAGCTGCCCTGGGTTCCTCCCTTGGCAGCACAAACCCTCCTCCCCCAGCCCCTCTAGTCAAAAACACAATGCAACCCGGTGAAAGCCATCAGACTCACACACTTCTTTTTATTAAACAGAGAGAAGTTTCAGTTCTTAAAAAAAAAAAAAAAAAAAAAAAAAAAAAAAACACTCAACAACTAAACCCTGCCCGGGAATGGGAATGTGACGCTCTTCCCCCCTCCCCCGGCTCCAGCCTTCCAAGTTTCTATGAGTCAAACGTTTGCAATGTGTTACCGAAATGTTACCAATCTGGAATGCAGCATCCAAGAGGGTTTAGCTAATAAAACTTATGTTTGTTGGCTGGGAGAAAGTTGTCACCGGGGAGAATTTGGTTCTTCTTCCTTTTGTTTTTCCCATCTAGTGTCTTATCCAGAGAGGGTTAACTACTGTGTAATGCTGACATTAAAGGAGGGTGGCATTAACCCGGTGTTCCCTGACTGAAGTGAGACGGGAAATCGCACTGTTACGCGAGAAAGGAAGGGAAACAGTAAATCTGATATAGCAGGTGGGAAACTGAGGACCAGAGAGAAATTGTACAGACATCCTGAAAAACAGCTAGGGACAGGCCCAGATCTAAACTTCTGAAGCACGAGTTTTCACACACAGGCTTTGAGATTTTTCAGATCAGAAAAGCACCATTTCATCATCTAACAGTCCGCAGGTTTGTCCCAAGATACAAACTTTCATCCAAGATAGCCAGTCACTGGGCCCAAAATTTAATGCCTGCTACAGAGCTTTCCAGAAATATCTGCTCTGGATTTGCACACATCGAGCATCTCACTTTTGTCCTCAATAATTTAACAGCCTAACAAGGAACACTTTTTAATGATGTTAAAATAGCCACCAAAACCAATGACTTTTTTCTCATTTGACTATGCCTGTCTTTAACCCCTGGAAATTTATTATTTTTATACATTTTATCACTTAAAAATCTAGTCAAATCCAGTATTTTCCAGAGTTGATAAGTACACATCAGAATAATCATTTTGGAAGCTGATTTTTTTTTTTTTTTTTTGATAAGCATAACAAATTAAATTACTTCAAAGTCTTGCTGCAAATCAAGCCCTCCCCTGTTCCCACTGCTATGGGACGAGTCAATCTCTGTCCCATTTGAAGCCATCCTCTCTTTCCAGGAATTCTATCTAGGGAGAAACATAGAGATTTCAAACATGGAGTCAGTTGTGAACATAAAGAAACAAAGTCAGTGTATGGATTTTATTTTGAATATATTGGAAAAAAGAGTTTCAGATGAGGTCAAAGCTATTGGTTAAACTATTTCTATTCAGCTCCCTTCAGTTCTGCTTGGCAGCAGAACAGCCATTTGCAGATGCTGCTTTTTGCAGATGTTTCCAGGTACCCTAAGGTGCTGAATGTCCTTATAACACTGGGTAAAAGTTTCAAAAGTACAGAGGTCACTTAGATGCCTAAATCTAATTTTCACTGAAGGTTTAGGCATTACAAGGAAAACTGATGGGAAATAAAGAGAGAGCTTCCTCTCTGGTCATTCAAAAGGAGCTCTGTGCACTTCCTCAGCCTTCTGCCAGCACAACTCAATATGAGTCCTGTTGGCCATAATCACTGAGTGTCCTAGGGCTGCTGGAGGGTGCAAGTCCATCTGAGAAGGCATTGCTGACAGAAGTCTTCCCAAGCTCCCCTGCTTCCCTTGTAGCAGTTCAATGAAGCATGTGGCTGCAGGATGGGCTTCCTGCTCTGGCCAAGAACTTACCTTGCAGAACAGCTCCTTGTTTCCTGACAGGTCAATGACCTGATCAGCTCCTCCCATGGCTGCACAAAAACCAGAGAAGCCTACCTTAGGGCAGCCTATGGTCAATTTAATGTACCCAGGGTCCTCCAATATGCGATTTTGTTGCACGCCTCCTCTTGGCTCCATTTCCAATGCTCTCTCCTTCCTGTCCCTGCTGATTCTCCAGAATCTTGACCCCATCATCACTGACCCATCACTCCTCATTGCTCTTCTTTGGAAACAAGCCACTGGTGTTTGTGCTAAGGGCCAAAGGACCTCCTATGTGCTGAGAAACACAGGTGCAGCATCTTCTACCAGATCTGTGGAGGAACTTATGCCACAGCACAATAGTATTGCAGCTCTGAGCTTCTGAGCACCTCACTCATGGTGGAAGCAGAGCCCCTAGTTAATGTTCAGGGAGAGTGCATGAAGATTGTCAGGCACCTAAGGGCAGGGACCTGCCTCTAATGCGAAGAGGGAAAGGAAGAGAATGGAGGGGAAGCTGAGCAACTGTCCTTCTTCACTGCTTGCAGGCCTTAGTCTTTCCAGGAGGTGGCTCCTTCCACCTGGAATTCTCAGCTCCAAACAATTTTCAAGGCTTGTAGCCTTCACCCTTTCTGAAGGACCCTACCCTCTTCCTGCCTCACCCATCACCATCCTAAGTGCCCTCCAATAATGGTAGCTGGCCTAACGTAGGAGGCCTGGCTTCAAATTTTGCCTCTATCTGAGGGAAGGAAAATCTCCAGCAGCCAGGAGAATCCTGCCAGGATCCTTGCAAGAGTATGGACTCCACCTCTTTTATTGAAGTTGCCCTACTTTTTACAAAGACATCATTAAACCTCATTCCAGGAGCACAGCAAGTGCACAGAGCTCTCAGACACTATCAATGATCATCTCTGATGGAGTATTCTGTCAGAACAACTGGATCCCCTGACCCACCCCTGAATTGAAGAATGATAGTCAACCTGCCCTGGCCATTTCCAGCCCAAGGACATTTTATGTTTAATGGCACCTGGAACAACGTCAGTAGGAAAGAGGGAACATGGTGGTCTTTCCTCCACCTCTAAAAACCAAGCAATACCAGTTGTGTTCTAGCAGGTAGATCTGAATTCCTCAGAATAGAAAAAGTTAAAGTCATCTCAACAGCTAAAGTTCAGTTTTGCTGTTCCAAGGAGAAAGGACAAAATTGTCGATTTGTCATCACAATCGGCAGCAACAAAATTCAAAATCATGGCAGGGGCAGGGCAAAGTCTAGAACGGGCCTGGGAGGGGTCAGTCAGACATCAGAGAGCTGTGACTGAAGGTCCTTCTCTCATGCCCTGCCACATTGCTCTGATTTTGCTTGTAGACTGAGACTTGGTCTCAGTGTAGCAAGTACTGGACATGCTGTATGATTCAGACCATTCCATATTCTGTGTGAATGGGTGTGAAGGGCCTTCACCATGGCCCATTTGCTCTCAGCTGCCCTCCTCCAACTCTGGTTCTTTCTCCAGTACCAGATTCACTGTCTCAGCCTGTGATTCCCTTCTCCTCTCCTTGCTCACCTCACAGGATGTCTTTCTCTAGGCCACCACCTTCCTAGGAACTGTACTGAGTCTTTTACTCCCCTTCCAGCACAGCCTGTTTGAGAAAAGAGAGCACAACCAGCCTCAACACCTCCCTCTGTCCTCAGCTGCTCTCATTGATGAGGTGAGTGAAGCATAGAAATGTCTTGTTTTTCTGTTCTGGTGGTGCACAGGTATGAGTTGGACACTCAATCTGGACAACCAGGATGGAGGCAGACTCAAATCTCAACAAAGTTTTGGGACCCTTGATGTGAAACCTGACACACAGACAGCTTTGGGACTCAATCTGAGCAGGAGGGCTTGACGATATATGTTGTGGGTGGAGGCACCAACCCCCAACTTGAATACTGTGTTCAATGTCTGGGGTCTTTTGCTGATCTGCTCCTACACCTACAAACAAATGGATGTGTGTGTGTGTGTGTGCACATGACATACAAATGTACTAAATCACAAATTCATCGGGTTTTCAGTGTTGGACAGAGAACAGCATAAATCCAAGCAGCTACAAAGAACCAGTAGCTGCTAGTAGAGGAACCAGTAGCCACTAGATCTTAGTCATGAGATCAATGCAGTGCAGTAGCTGCCACCCAATCCATATATTTACCATGATGTTGTCTACATGGATTATCTCACAGATTATTTTATAGTTCCATTAGCTGAAAGAGATCACTAGATCTTTTCATTTAACTTCCCGTTTCATTATCTTTCAGTTGGTGAACTCTTTCCATTTGGTTAAAGCATGTCCTGCCTGGAAAGGCACCTGTCTGGATTAGATGACAAGCAGAAGGAAAAAATGAGCTACATTACTTGGGAGAATAATCAGTAATTCCTTTGTCTGATTTACTTCTTATTTGCTTTTGTCTGGCTTCAGCTTCCATCCATTTTATTCTTATATTCTTCTCTAGCAGTTTACTGAGGAGACAGTCATTTGCAGGAGTGCGGTCGCACTGCTAGTGTGGCACTTTTCAAAATATTTGTGAACAGCAAATACATATCTGAAATAGCAGCTCAGTAGAAGCTGAATAAAGTTTAATACAAGCACAGCCTTAAACTATTTTCCTACACATTTGTCCCGAGAATCATTAGAATCTGAAAATTGTAGAGGCTTATATCAGTTCACTGGGGTGGCGGGGGGGTGGGGGGTGGAACAGTGTCTAAATGATCCAAATAATCCTAAATGATCCAAATGACTGAAAAACAAACTAGGCTTGTACAAATAGCTGATGGTTTAAAGAAAAGTAGCAGTGCAACCAAAATGGAGTATTTTGGATTTTCTGGCAAATCAAGACAGTTTTTTTAAAGTATAAAGATCTTTTGTTTTGTTTGAACTGCAATTAATAGTTTTAATTCATATCAAGGCATTTGATATTAAATAAAAGTGTTGGTTCAAAATACACTGGGAGATGGTGGTAGGAGTTGAATCCACCTGTAAGCAGGCTAAGTAAGTCCATGGCTACAATGTAGGGACCAGTCTCTGCTAGTGTTATAGCATGAATTTGGAGTGAAGCCTCTTGCTTCCAGAGAATGAACTAAACTTCAGCACTTTCAAGGACAGGTCTTCTCCTTTCCAGTATATAGAAAGATGTTCTGCTGTATATGACGAACTTGGCTTTTTTTCTTTCTGGAGGTGCTGGATGCCAAATATTCAGTCTCTTAGTCTAGTACACTAAATATTAAATAGAGGCAAATCGTGGCGGTTGGGGTGTGCTACTGGCAGAGTTTAGATGTGGAACATGATTGTCCCTGGGCATCGTACATGGTCCCTTAATAGGAAGAAACATACTGATTCCCTGATTTTGTGAACTGCACCGATGGCAGGGAGTTCTAGCAGTTCTTATGCCGGACGTATTCAAAATACAAGTGGCATTTTGGGCAAATACTCTCAGAAGAAATGCAAACCAGATTTAGAGCACTGTGCTCACTCCAAGTGAAAGGCAACACTGATTTTTCAAGATATTGTGACTATTTGTAGTGTATCAGCCTATTTTAAGAACCTAGTGTTCAGATTTAAGTTTGCTTATGTTTTAATGGTACTGTTCATGCCTGCTTCCTATAATAGTCCCCCCAGCTTGTATGGGAAGCACTGCATTTGTGTAATGGTCTGTCAGTAGAGCTTAGTCATTAATAAAGGCGATGCCATCAGAATTATGGTAAAGGCACTGACTATCCTTCACTCAGCACACAGCTTCCTAACCTCTGGTACAGCAGTGTTACCCTTTTCTAGCTCTCGAGGTGGCTGTTATGTCTAGTACTGGGAACATCTGTAGGGCTGGATTTCCCTTGGGTGGCAACATCCCACATATTTCATGGCTATTTTGACTGTGGCAGCACTTAATAAGCCTGCCTGAGATCAATCCCAGCATGCAGTTTTTGGCCTTCTCTTCTTAGCGTCGGGCACCAGCATGACCAAATCCTGTAGCCCCCCACCCCACCCCAATATGGAAAAGTACCAAAGGAAAACAATCAGAAGAATAGATAAGTAATGATGGGGGACAGACAATGGAAAAAAGAAGGGAAAGTGTTTGGGAATCAAGGGCTCAAAGATGGGATGAGAAAGCCCCAGTGGGGGATGTTGATCAGGCTCCCTGACAGCCCTGCTGCTCTTGGACAGCTTCAAGGGAGCTTAGGGAATCCCTGTGAGCCCTGAGTGGGTGATGGAATGGACACAGTCCCTGCATCCTGCTCCCCCCTCCTGGTGACGGAGGACCAGGAGGAGGTTGAGGGGGTTGCATGACATGGTGGGGCCTAATGTGGGGAGAGCAGAGGGGAAGGGGTGATGGAGGAATGGAGCAAAGAACTTCGTAGGAGGTGCTAGAGGGGCCAGGAGAGGGAGTGCAGCCTGGTACACTTGAGGGCCACCTACACCCTGGTGCAGGATCTTCTCTTCATCGTAATAGGGGTAGGAACCAGGGTACTCACAACATGTGGCATGGGCACACCCATGCCCACTGCACCCTATAGCATTTCCAGGAGATGTCCCTGGAGGGCAGCAGGCTAAGGTCTGAACAGAGGCTGGTCCCTGCGGTATCTCGCCCTCTCTGGATGGTAAGATGTCCTGCCATGGGACTGAATACAAATCCCACTGCCCATCACCAGAGCATTTGTGGATCCTTGACAGTGCTACTTAAGGAATTTCCCTGGTGGCACTTCAGCTAGATGAAAAAAGGGCAAGAGAGAAAAGCCTATTCAGAAAGACAGCAGATGCCACAATGATAAATATGGGGCTGTCCTTACTTGCCTTTGCCAGGCTGTCTCATACACACAAGTACAGATTCTCCCCTCTCCATGACTGCGACGTGGCAGCAGAAGTGCATTTCCTTTCAGCTCACCCATTTATCTATCAAGGGGCTATTCTCTGATACGAAGATTTGCTGGGTACTGCACAAAGCAGCTACAGATATCTGAACTGCAGTTCACTTTCTCTCACATCAGGGACTCAACATCTGCCTCTGTCACCCTTGTTCTGGGTAGTGGTATCACTCAGCCACCTTTTCTGGTTTCATTTGCAGTGAGATTCAACAGTGTCATGCTGCCAGAATGACAATGGCACGTTTTTCCTCTTCCCCCTTTAACAACAAAAAGCAGCCTGATGGACCAGGTATTGCAAAATTGACCATCAGTGGCTGAATGCTGCTTCTTGGAAAAAAGGTATCTGTATATTCTGCTGGAGGGTGGGAAGTGGAACAAGAGCAGCAAAAACCAGGCTCATGAGGCACAGCCATGAGCATCACTTGGTGGGGAATCCCCTATATGTCTTTTCGCCTGGGTTTTACTGCCTCATCTCATTATAGATTTGAATCTTAAAGCAGCAGCAGCAAAATGTGGTCATTGCTCACTTCTGAGACCCTGTGAGAAACAGGGAAAATTGAAGCCAATCAGAAACAGACTCAACAGGCCTTATCATACCCTAAGTTACATCAAATACAGTCAGGAGTAAGTCAGTGAGGTCAGTGACATCAGAAAAGAGACAAATAAGTGCAGAGGTCTTGAAATCAGTGTTCACTGCTGCTGGAGATGAATCTCTCTCTCAGCCAGGGTCCAGCTTCACACACAGGCCAGTACCCATTACAGGAGATGAATCTCATCATCTTGGTCACACAAAAAGGCCAGAGGGGTCTAGTGATACTTTTTTTGAAGGGCATCCCATGGCTTGATTAGCAAGAGTGCCTGTATTTAGGGCGTTTATCCAGAAGTGCAGTTTGCCACTCCAGAGATGCTTAGAAATACAAAATATATAGCTTCCAAGTTTTGTCCTAGGGTCATCATGTAGCACATGAAGTGGTATCTCATCATTTCTGGGAAAGATATATGTGTGTTCTTGGAAGGAACTGAGACAAAGGGGCTCTGAGAACCCGTTTCTCCCTGCAGTGCAATGGGCTGTCTTAAGGCATACAGCTCTGAAAGTCCTCAGGCTGTCCCAGGCACGCACACTGGGCCCCAAAGTTTTTAGACTGATATGACTTTCTCTAGATGCTGGAATATTTGAGAAAAAAACACAGGTAGCAAGAGCTACTGTATGCAAACAGAACAGGACAGGTCCTATGAACTGCCTGGCAAGCCCTGGTCCAGTTTACACCAAAGAGATTATTCATATACTCTTCTACCCTCATTTAATTAAATGAGTGCAACAGCCATTTAGTTCATCTGGTGACATCCTGGGGTGTGAACAATAGGACAGTTGTCTCCACTGTACCTTTTGGGTCTAAAGCATGTTTCTGAAGAATGGTGCTTATGCTTCAAAATCACCTTGATGAAAGTTGTTTCATCTGCTTTTACTTCTATTAGCATCTGGGATTAGATTTATGTCAGCGTTTCTATTTGGCCTAGCTTCCTAGGTTCCTGTTACATTAGAGACTAGGGAGGAAATCACGTCTCTTTAAGGTAAGCATCTACATTTCATGAGAAGGATCATATATAAGATGACGAACTTGGTGCCTACATCTCTAATGACCATGTGGGAGCCTGGACAACCAGGTCAGATGGAAACTCTTCCATTGCAGCAGGTTGAGAAGTCCACACTTCACCTTTTCTGTCTGGAGGAAAGGGAAAGAAGTTTCAGCATCCCCAGTTTGCTCACAGTCATTGGTTGTGTAGATCTTTCAGGCACTAAAGACTGCAGGACAAGTACTAGCCCAAGTGGCTTTAGAAGAGACTGGGACTGGCAGGGAAAAAGACCACAATGCTTTGTCTGTTGGCACAGAAAAGTGAGATCTCATATTAAGCCCTGAGTAATTTCAATCCACATATTCCAGAGACTGGTCTAGGCTTCAGCTGCAGACGCAACCAATTGTTGTGGGAACTTGAAAAAAGTGAGAGGAGGAAACAATTTCTGTTTTCTAGCTAATGAAGCAGCAGTTTAAGTCACTTTTATCAAGAAACAACATATGGCAACAACCGAAACCCTTCAGCATCTCTCTGCTGTGGCAAATCATCCCCTCCAGTAGAACAGAATGAGATGATGATCTGGCCTCAGCTGTCCCCAGAGTGAAGTCTGTGCACCTGGGTCCCAACCGCTGTACTTCTTGGCTCAGCTGGTTGATGTACTGAGTGGCAGTGGCTTAGCTGGTCCCAACGAGCAGAAAATTAGGCTTGTTCCAGCTCCATATAAAAGCCAAACTATTTCAAAGTGCTCCAAATGAATGCCCAAATCTTGCGCAGTCCATCCAGTGCTCTGATTAGCAGCTGCAAATCCACAAGAGTTTGGACTTTCTGATTCAAAGACAGTCTCTGAGCTGCAGTCCCTTTAAAATTAAGGGGTCTGAAACATAAAGTCAGTCTGTGTAAGGAGGCTGCCCCAGGCTCTGGAAGCACAGGGTGTCCCAGGCAGTCCTGTCCTGGAGAAGCCCTACAATTCCTGTCTCCAATCATTCTGCACAGAGAACTGTTCAAGAACCGTATCTTTGATGCCCAGAGTATTAGCTGAGCTTGAACACAGTCGGGTGAGCAGCAACCAGGCAGATCCCATTTGGGACTGAGACTGTCTCTGTGAGGAGTTTTACCATGCCTGGAACAACTGTAAAACATTCAGATTTTGATTTTTTTTTTCCAGGTGAAAAACTGTTCTTCTTGGAATTTTTCTGACTGACTCAATTCTCAGTTCAGGTAAAAGAACCTGATATCCTGAAAGAGGGAAAAGGAAAAATAAAAATAATGATCATGGGGAAAGATTTGAGGAGAAAGGAAACAGCCGTGGTAGAAATATGCTTAGAAGAGAGTTTGGCAATCAGCCACACAGAATTCAGCTCCCCCAAACATGGTCATTCCTGCACTTGGTCTCAGCCAAGATCCAATAATGAATTACAAACTTTTACCTAGTTGGATATTTACATCATTTGCATGTTGGGTATAAGGGCTGAGACACATTCCACACAGAACAAATTGCCAGAAGTAAAGTCGTTTAAAGACCAGAGATAAGGGATGCTGCTTTGTTTAACAAAGAGACATTTACACATCTGAGGAAGCGAGGAAATCCTAAATAATTAAGACTGACCAAATAGTCTCCTAGGAGGAAGAAAGAGAATGAGCTTTGGGGTGAAAGATTAAAATCTTTCTGGGTTTCAAAGGGGAGCAGGCCAGCCATGAAAGCTCACCTTTGACCAAACTGGAGAACCCAAAAGATATTGTTTGGTGGCTTGAGCACTGGAGGTGGTTGGGATGGTGGATCTAAGGAGGTTCCTGGAAGTGTTCGTGCTGGGTGTCCTCTCTGAAGGGTTCATGATGGACACCTGTTAAAGGGAGCGTTTCCTTGTGGGTGAGTTTTCTGATGGAGACTCCCAAATAAGTTCCGTCTCTAACAGAGGCACCTGAAGCCTAAGGCAAACTCTGAATGCCACCCTGCAGGACAGTTAGACAGTCAGCTGGGTAAGAGAGAGACATCTTACTGTTGTGATCTCGGTATAAACTGTTCAGAAGTAGTAGGTTTTCTCATTTCTTCACCTACATCTTACATAACCATTTGGAATTGTGCCAGTTATTTTGGAGGTTATGTATGAATGAGTTAATCTGCTTCAACTTAACTTGGCTAGAGTCAGAGGTGACTTAAGGAAACTAGATAACAAAGCATCCCATACCAAAAACATATAGAGCATCTATATATCAAGATACTGGAAAATCTTAGAATTTCCTTATTTCCCAACACTGCCCCATTGTACAGGAGAGAGTATCACAATGGGGTCCATTTTCAGCAGCAAGGGCTGGGCAGACACTTTAACCACGATGGAGAGGGGCAACAGAAGTGTCTCCCAGTGACAGAGAGCAACGAGGAAAGCTCTGTGGCTGGCAGAAGGATTTTGTGCACGTCTGCACCCCCGCAGTCACGGGGAACATTTCCCAGAGTTGCTGGTGTTGCATGAACCCTTGTGTGAGAACAGGGATGGAGAACCTGAGGTACACATGGCCTCTCTGGCACAAAGTGTCTGTAGTCTGCTGGAAAGGTCAGCTCTGGACTGAAAGAAGAAAATGGGCAATCAAGGAGACCATGGGGAAAGGAAGGCCATACAGAGCTTTTGTCATAGAGTAAACGTGTATGCTTGTGGGAAAGAGGGAGAATGTGAGCACATCTAAACCGCCACTGTGGCTGTGGCTGAGGGGTTCATGCAACAGAAGGATTTGGAAAGTGGCACCCAGCAGACTTTGGAGGTGGGAATGGAGAGATCCAGGGAGGGAGCAAGCAGTGAGCAGGCCTTCAGGAACCATGTTGTGACCCCTCTTCTGAAGGAAAGCATCTGTCTAGCCGCTTTGAACTTCTCTGTTGTTGTGCAAATGCTAAGCCCCACTGCTCTAATCTGTGTTGGCATTTTCCAAGAGCACTTCTTTAAGGCTTTATCATTGAAACAGCAATCCTCTACACATTCCAGTGGGCTCCTGAAATCCCTAGCTAAGTACACAGTGCTCTGAAAGGGATATCTTCACGTAGTCTGTAAGCACTTATTTGCCATCTGTTCATACAGATTCCCCATGCATAGACCCCGTTGCACGTAAGGATGTACACGGAGTGGAAGAATTTCAAAATTTCAGGAAATTTAAGGTGAATTGTAGAATAGCGAAGAGGAATGTAAAGACATATAGGGAGAACTCTCTCACCATGTAGGGTGGGTTTGGAGTACTTAGACACTCCCAGAAGAGGCTGTGCATACTCACAGGCAGTCAGAAAACTTTCAGCAAGCTTCCAATCTGCACAGCGGGCAAGTCTGGCTCTCCACTGCGGCCATAGGTCTGTCTGACAGACAGTATAGACACACTTTCTTTGTCAAAGCCGTTAGACCTTGGACACTCCCTTCTCAGCATGTCATGAGGTTTTCCTTGTTGCTCTCACCAGGGTGGTATGAGACAGAGGTGTTTTCCATATTTTCCAAGCCCTGTAGGTCTCTAAGTGACAAACAGTTTATTTTCTCCCTAATATGCCCAGCTCCACTGTCTGTCCAGACACTAAGCCCTCTGTCTACCAAGGGATAGCTCTTACTCATGTGGGAGACCCACACAATACTATTTCCATGGCAGTGTAAGAAGCGCTTCTGCCTTGGATCCAGGAATGAAACAGCTCTGGAAGGGCTGCCTTGGCCTTGTTCTGTGCAATCCTTCCGGAGCCAGCCAGGCATGAGGCAGGATGGGTAGAAGAGCTCGTGCAATGTGGGAAATGCTGTGCATGCAGGTAGAAGCCACTGCTGAATAGGTTTCTGCTATCTGTATGCTTGTGTACTTATGCAGAAAGACTACAGGTAGTGTGGGAGCTGCTCAAAGCAGTGCATTGAACAGGCAGACTCTGCTGGCTGGGGGCAGAGAGGAAAGGGAGGCAGCTTTGCAGGCACTGGCTGTACCCGTGCAGGGTGGAGGCCAAGGGACAGAAGGCCATCAGGTCCAAGGCAGTGCTGTCTAAGTATATTGTATATATGTCTAAGTATACTGTGATAGACCTATATGGGATATGAGGTAGGTAGCTCTTGAAGAGCTGTGAGTTGGAGGTGTTAGAGCATGGGCACCAGGCAGTGTCATGTCATCCTGAAACACCTATGGGCTGAGAAGAGTGAAGGTCTGGTAGCATTGCTGTCTTGTCCAGGCAGATTTGACTTTGCAATGGAAGAAGGAAGGCAGGTTCTGATTCTGGTCCTCTTTCGAGTGTCATTTTTCATAAGATACTGTACTCTCAGGAGGCATAGTTCCTAAATGCTTGCAAGCTGCGGCCCTCACATTAGAGTGCTAACTCTCCCACAGTTCTCACCATCTCTCAGTTAAAGCACTCAGGTAGGTTATGGCCTCTCCTTCTCCAAGGCATTCAGGAGCCCACAAATTTCCCCTGTAAATCACTCCCAAGACAAGCAGCACTCTTCTGCTGATGATGGACAGATGATGGTCACAGTTATGCCCGGGATGCCTCCTCTCAGCGCCTTTCTATGACAGTGATATTTCTCTTCCCTAGCCCTGTGTGGCCCAGCACAACCAGACATAGTGTTTCAGAACAGAATAACCTGTGTAGTTCTTCTGCAAGGTGAGATTTGCCTTAACTGCCAGATGTCCTAATGTGGGTAGAACAGCCCAGTAAAAAGATCCCAGTGTCTGCATAAGTGGGAGATTTGAGGACATGGCAGAAGGCCCTGCCACATTGCCTTCTGTGATTGTGTGGCAGGAGACCTGAGCAGCTCCAGGGGCAGGGTTTGTCCACAACAGGAGGAGCAAAGCAGATGTCATGAACACTGGGTCTGTCAGCAAGGGCTTCTTTCCTGATGCCCTCAGAAGGGTTGCACAGTCACATCAGTGTGGATAGACAGTTTGCTTGGGATTGAGAGAGCTGAGGAAGTGTGGGGAGGAGCAGAAGGGTTCTTGACATTGCATAGACATGGCCAGGTGTGCCAGTGGCCTTGTTGGCTAGAAACTGCTCAAAAGAAGAATAGCATTCCCTGCCTATGCTGGAAAACTGTACACTATTATTGCTGTAACTAATGAGGCTGGGGCAAGTCTGAGATAATGCTTAGGAGTTTAAAGATGCAGATGGATTTCAAAAAGCCTGTGGGTAACAAACTCCTATTGAGATTAATGGGAATTAGGTATACAGCTTACAAGAGGTAGCCCTTTGCTTCCAGCAGCCCTGAGCCTGCTCTCACTTCATCTGACATCCATCTCCTAGCCTGAAAGGTGAGCTGAGAAGGGGACTGCCAGGATAGCCCTTAGATACTAGGGCAGGGCATTAGCACCTTAAAAGCTGGAGCAGCAGCAGTCTGGGTGCATGCAGTGCCTGCGCAACGCAGGGGGAGGAGAGCTGCCTGGAGCAGTCTCTCTCCATAGAAGGCAGGAAACAAGCAGGTTTGTTTCTTCAGGGGGAGAAGAGTTATGTCTGCAAGTCATGCTGGCTAAAAATACTCCTTGCAGTTGAGGACCAGGCTTTAAGAGAGTTCACTTCAGACAGAACAAGGGAAGGAGGGCACACGGGGGTCCTCAAGGAACGCTAGGTACCCCAGGTCTGGAGGGAAGATGGCAATGCCAGATGTGTGGCACTCTGGCCTACTCAGATCACCTGGAGGGCAGGCCTTGAAGTGATGTGGGGGGCAGAGCAGAAGAGCCCTTGTTCAGCATACCCGACGGGCAGGACTGAAGTGTCTGAGAGCTGCGTAAATCCTGGATGCTTTCTGAACCCTGCCCATGTACTCTGGACCTTGTTTTAGAGTCTGAAGCAAACACAGTAGCCTGGCTTGGCCTGTTCGTGAATAATTAGTACACAAAGTAATTTGACTGCCAGCTACACTCTGAAGGCTCTTCACATCAATATTGTTATTGTGTGGGGGAACAAAGATATGAGCGTCCAAGGCAGATCACCCAGGAGAAGAATCGATGCCTCTGCACAGCTCACAACAGCACCTGAGGTAAGAGGCACCAACTAGGCTAAATGCCCTAGGGGAAGGCTGTATCTGGGCTCTGCCTATGCAATACACAGGCAAGATATCCAAAGTCCAGAACATTCTGGACACCAGACATCAAAAAAGTAGGGGGACACAGGCTGATGGACCCTTACACTTCTAACTCCAGAACAGACCTTCCCACAGGTATACTTACTGACTGAGAGTGAGTCAACTGTATTTCTCTTGGGATACCTCCCTTAGTGACTGTTCAGCCACCATGAGTCCCAAGGAAGAACAAAGGCCAGGATAAACTTGTCTGTTTACCTAACTCCAAGCTTTAAGTAGCAAGGAAGGTGGCAAGCTCATACATGTGATGCCTCTCTGCATCACACCAGCACCTCCCTGGACAGCCTGTCCAAGAGCAGACCCATTTGAATCATTTCATATGTTCTAGAGTTTTGGCTAGTGAAAAGGCATTTCAAATAATTTTTCTCCTTTTGAAAAGGCCAGTCCCTTGCAGATGACTCTGCTGCAAGGGTGTGAGGAGGAACTTGCCTGGCCTTGATCCCAGTAAATCACAGTTCAGAGACAGCTGAACTCCATTTTGTAATTATTAACCCCAACTCTACTCCATTTGTTTGGCCTCTCTGTGGCTATATATAGTGATGGGAGCTGGGGGAGAATTGTGTGCAGCTGTTAAGTACAGCCCCCCATCCTAAAAGAAAAAAAAAAAAAGAAAAAAAAAGGAGAGAGAAAAAAAAGAGAGTTCCAGCAAAACAGGAAGACTATGGCTGGGAAATGAGAAGCAGCTGTGAAGAGGAGGCAGGAGATGTCATATGGGGAGGCCTGACTTTAAAATTTGCAGGAAATGTATGAGAAACTTCATAGCCACTTTTCTAATACATCATCCCACCTGTGTCCTGTGATAGCCCTGGGCTCCAGTGGCAGACTGTGATTGCCAGAGCTAGAAGCTCTGGCAGGATGAACTCAGAAGGAAGACTGTGGCATGAGCTTGTTCCTCCAGTCCTCCATCTCTTTCATGTTTTCTTCTTGTTAAAAGAGAGAGCAAGGTCTCTGGTGTGCAGCAGGCTGGTACAGTGTTTAGAGTTCCTGTAGAAAATCCTGTGAAGGAATTCCCTAAATCAGTGCTGGTACTGGCAGAAATCACTGGAGACTTGAGTGTGTGGGTCAGAGTGTGAGCCCCTTGAAAGAAAGGATAAGGCTCCCTCCAAAGTCATCACATGGTGGAGGATAGGGTCTTCAATCTGGTGCAGCTTAGTGTGCTCTGTGTCAGGATACGGTAATAGACATGGCATATGTCCAGTAGACCAGGCAGTGCCTGGCTTTGCAGATGTCCAAGACAACAATGACTGCACTCAAGTTGTTGATGGCAGAGGGGTGACAGATCTTGACAGGAGTCCAGTATGGCTGGCAGAGGGGTGACAGATCTTGACAGGAGTCCAGTATGGCTGGCTTCCGGCCAGCAAGCACTACCTGGCTTGGTCCTGGATGAGAAGCAGAGACAGTTCTTCTGTCTTACCAGAATTACCACTATCTCCTGCAATTGGTGGCTCACTCATTCTCATCCTGTTTTGGGGAGTTGCTTTGGTCCTACAAGTGGCTGTTACTGATGCACACCCAGAGCAAGCAAGCTAATGGTTTGCAGTGGTGGCCTCCAGCAGCTTGGTCATGTTTCCAGTGTATTAGAAAGCAGTTTACCTGGGCCTGAAGCTGGGCAGCATAGACCATTTACAGGGTACCAAAGTCAGGGGAAAAAGGAGAGAGTAGAAAGTGGAATACCAGGATATGGCAGGAAGGGAGAAGTGTCATGTGTCCTGGAGGCCATTGATGTTCAGGGGTGCTTTGCTGCATGGCAGAGAGCTTCTCTGTTCATTGCTGGTTCCTAAAACTACTTTTTCTCTTGCTGCTTCTGATTTAAACTCTCAAGCCAGTGAATGCATTGTGGTGGCCTGTTGCCCGTGAGGTCCCACAACTGTGACTGGGAGTTCTGGGCACTTGCTGGTGCATCTGGGCTGGTAGCCATGAGTGAGGTGTGTAGCCTTTGTCAGATTACTCCATATCAGCCCAATTACTGAGCAAGATCAAAAGATAAAAAGCACATTTTCTCAAAGCCAGATCTGCAATAAGGAAACAAAGTGAGAAGATGCATTATTAAGATCGTATTTGCCACTACAAATCCTTCCCGACTGCTTCAGCATCAACAACTCTGAATTTTTCTCTTCTCTTTCTTCTTTCTCTTTCCTCAATCTTTCTCTTAGAGTGAACAACAGTGTGTTCTGTCTAGTGTGAGATGTAACCTGTCTTTTAAGGCAGCCTGGTGGAGAGGGTGCGTTCAGAACAAAAGCTAAAATCAAGATCTTTGCATTGCTTGTTTCTTTGCTTGTTTCTAACTTCATTAGTTGCAGATCTACAGTTGTACAGATCTACAAAACTGGCTGTTTGCTCTTATACTGCTATCAGCCATGTCATGTCAGGCCTTCATGCCAGATCCTAATCACTAAATAGATGAAACATCAGGAACAGTCAGGTGCTGCATCAAGGGAGCTCTGATATTGTTTTCTGATAATGTGAAAGGCTTAGAATGGTAGATGGTGAAAAATTCTGACAAACATACACTTACTTTATATACAAAGTAGGTGCCAAAGGAGCGAAGGAGACCAGGAGGAAAAAGTAGATGTGGGGAAATGTGGAGCTGTGTTGTTGAGACCACTGCACTCTTTCTGCACCCTCAAGAGGCAGTGCCCTCTTGCAGTAGATCAGCAGAAGATGTTGCTATTCCTTACTGTGATTTATTTTGGAGCTGTCAGAGCGGGTGGGCTGATGTATATATACATCAGGCAAGGTTATGCTGCAGGAGCAATTTGCTCACTGAAGCTTCCCTTTGGCCTCTACCTCAGCTTGAAAACCACCTAATGATTAAAGATAAATGCTTCTGGCTGACTCAGAGACTTTCTGAGAGGTCTTCTGTAGCATCTAGGGTTTCTAATATCATTTAGGGCTCTGAACTTTTAGTGTCAGGCGTAGGAAAGTTCCCTCTGAGTGTGTGCATGCAGGAGAAACTTGCTAGAGCTGCAGATACACTTAATCTGGGTAGATCCTGCTCTTAAATCATTGCTGGCATTTTTGCACAAATATAACCTACCCAGCTTTTGCTGAGTGTATGTTTCCTTAGGTGTTTGTAATATTTAATGTCAGTTTACTTAAACTGATAGTTTTCCCCCCCCCCGCTATATGTTCCCCAGGGAGATAGTCCTGAGGCCGAATGTATCTAACTGTAAGACAGCTTTTATCTGACTCAGCCAAATTTCCCTGAGCACATGCTTGATCCTGTCCTCTTCCTATCAATGTACAGATAGAGAATCTCTGCCTGCTGTGGCTGAGTGACACCAAATCACAAAGATAAGGGAGACTTGCAGACTTGAGCCTGAATCCCCTTAGTAGGGGGCCATAGTTCAAGGTTGCTGCCAGGGAAATGCTACTGCTGGTTTCTTGTTCCGGCTCCCTCTTAAATGCACTCTTACTTCACATTCCTGGAGAAGTTCAGTGGTGAAATGAGCATTGCGGGGGAGGAAGGGTCTTCTCTCTCCAGAGAACGGTGACTGATTCCTACCCTAGAGATCTGGTACCAGCTAGTGTACTGCTGACATGGAGAAAGCTCTTTGCTCACCCCTAATCTCTTGGCTCTTCATCATTTTTTCTCCTAGTGCTATAACAGCATCTCTGACAACAGCCACTCACACCTGATCTAATGCTGCTCTGGCACATGAGGCATCAGTTAATGTTTCATCTGAAGACAAAGCTCAGAGAGATGAATGCGAATGCTAAACTTGTCCCCTGTTTTGGATGGAGATGTCAGTGTATCTGCTGGCCAGGTAAGCCCGGATGCATGTGTTTCTCTGGAAAATATTTCTTTCACTTCACTGCAGGTGATGTTTTTTAGTGTAGTTCATTTGTATGTTGGTTCCTGTTGTATGTTCCCGGTGTTACCAAAGAGCCAGTAAACTTGCTCTTCCACCTATGCTCGTAGCTTCCTGTTTGCCAGGCTCACCCTGAAGTTTAGGGTGAGAACAGCCTGGTTCAGTTTTGTTTTCATTCAATACAGCCCTCTCATGAGCAAAGGAGAGGAAGGCTGCCTTCATTCAAGCTGTGGTTTCAGCAGCTGGTGGCTCCAGGCACCCCACAGTCAGGTGTGCTGCTCTCAAGAGACCGCACAGGGCCGATTCAGTGAAGAGGAGAAGAGGGGGGAGCTGAGATCAAGGTGTTCATCTGCAAAGGAAGGAGCTTCCAACCGAAGTGCTGCCTGCGTGGTAGGCTTGTGGCTAGCTAGCTCACCCCTCCCTGTCGAGGCTCTGAGAGCTTCAAACTCAGACTTACACTCTTGGTTCTACACCTGCTCAGCTGGCTCTGTGACAGAAAGGCTGCTTGCCAGAGAGTGAGGTCTCTGTCTAGCAAAACTCAGGCAAATGAACTCTTTTTCTACCTACCCTATAAAAACAGGTCATGCTAGTGCAACATATTTGCCCATATGATATAGCTTGTGGCCTAGATCACTGCCATTCTCCTGGACAATAGGAATCTGGACATTTAGGTTACTTGTAAGTACAGAAAAGAAAATTATTCTTTGTTTGTTCAGACAAATGCATCTTTGCTCATTTGGCCTAAGAATGAGTCATATGCTCAGTAACAGGGATATGAGATCATGGTCTGAAGGTTAGATCTCTTTGTTGCAGTGTGGTTTAAGCTGTTCTGGTGCCTGTGTTGTCCTTCAGGTGTGCTGTTGCAGCCTCTGTGAAACTGGTGGGGATGTGGATCAGTGAACAGACCTGAGGTAAAGGTATCCCTTGATGCATGCTACAGATCAGTCAGGTGTATGAGAGGGTAGCTTGATTACAGCCATTAGTGCTGGCTGATAGATGGGCACAGCAGCACAGACTCCCACTTTAGCTTAGTGCCACACACATCTTTGGTACAGCGGTGTTAGTACCTTTTTGCCAGTTAAATCCTGTCTGACCTGTTCTGTGCCTGATGTGGGCTGAAAGTCTTGGCTCAGGTCAAGCCTAGGTGGTCAGGCCTCTGCTGATGGAGGTATGTAGTATCTAAGGTAAATACTGCCTAGTGCATGAACCACAATATTTGTCTTCAGAACACACCTCAGGTTTACTACATTTTTCAGTACTCTGAGGGGATAACAACTGTTACTCTTTTTGACCCCTTTCCCTCTCATGGGCCCCAGAGAGAAAGTACTGTTGTCCAGATGGAGGTCATAAAGAATGTGTCTGCTGCCTGCATCCCTTGCTAGGACTCCAGTGTCCTGCTTTTAGTTTCTAAGGCTAGGTCATTCTCCTGAAGAGGAAAGGATGAACAGAGCACCCAAAGTCACCCATGACTGAGGTCCCAGTTCCCAGGCAATGATGTTTCACTCTCTTGACTCTGCTCACTCCTTCCCCTTTAATGTGCTGCTCAGACTCAGTACAGAGGAGTTCATTGGGAAGCAACCCATAGAGAAGCTCATTCAGGCATGAATGCTGTCAGGAATTCCTAGACCTCTCCCCCTTGATAATTGATTTGCCTCCTGGCTTTACTGTTTTCGTTTTAAGAGATGAGCTATGTCCCATCAGAACTGGCCAGGCCAGAATGCCAAGGAACGATGCCTTTCCAACATCAAGATACCTCCAGCATCAAGGTGATATCACTAAGCACCGATCAGAAGTTTTCTTTCACCAGCAGCCCCTGGTCTCTCCAAACCATTGTGCCAAACCCATCATAAATTTCTGGCCAAATATGGTTAATTCTCTTTGTGAAGCCAGGGGAATGGAGGCTCTGGTGAGCGTGTTCATCACTGCAGGGGAAGTTTGATGCCTGTAGGGTCACTGGATGTCTTGGTGATGGGGTATTTCTCTTTTCCAACCTCAAGGCCTGTATGCTGTAATCTCAGACCAGAGGGCATTAAAACTTCTGTCCCTGTTCTGACTGCTTCAGAAGTGTATTTCTTTCCAGCTTCCTCTGACTCCTGAGAGCTGCCACATGGGCAGGCATTTAGTGGGATGCAGAAAATACAGGACAAAGCCTGAGCGGTAAGAGCAATGCGGACACAGAAGAAGGAGTAAGAGGCAGGGGAAAAAGAAAGTTCTCATGAGAGATCTCGATGATATCCTGACTTTTAAAAAGTAAAGCCTGACCTTGTGCTGAGCAGCTCTTCTGCTGGTCCTTGCAGACATTGCCCTAAATACTGTCCTTTCCCTCTTTCAGCACTGGATACAGCTGCTCATTGCAATAATGTCTATGTATCATACAGAGAAAGAAAGGAGGTAGTATGCAATGCTCCTTCTGTAGGCTCTGGGATTGACATGGTCTCTGAGAAGCACTGATTTTGGACATTCACAAATCAAAATCTGACCATAAATATCTTATTTTTTCCCCCATCAACCACCGTTTTTTCAAGGCACATTTTTTGCCAGTTGCTCTTTGTCTGTCTCAGCCAAGCCCTCTGAGACCAGAGAAAGTGGCACAGACTCTGATAAACTGTGGCTCTGTGTAAATGCTGTGGAAGGAGGATGAAACCCATAAATCTTCTTGCTTCATTTCTGTGAGACCATAGGAACTTAACCACTTGGTGTTTTGTTGCTTCCATTTAGATCCTGTGTGGAGGTGGGAGACGGAGAACAAGGAGAGAACATCTGTTTGATTGTGCAAAGCCCTAGTCAGAAGGAGAAGTTAGATTTACTGAGGCCAGAGGTGCTAAAGAACTTGGACAGGAATTTGCACTAAACCTTTGACACACAAGACATTTCCCTTTCTGGCCAAGACAAACAAAGGAAGGAAATGTCTGGGACTTTTAAAGAGACCTAGTGGAGACAGGTAAGGGCAGATAAGGGCTGAAGGAAGAGTGGGTTGGGTAAGGGAAGTATCTAGTTTTAAAGATTTGTTTGATTCCTTAGTATTCTGCAGATCAGATTTGGGGGAGGCAAAGCTGGCTGGTGCAGAACTGCCTGCAATGGAAGAAACAGGCTAAACACTGCTGAAACGCTGAGTACAGGCTTCTTCTTTGCCCTCCACTTGTTCTCCTTTCCACGTACTATGCAATACTGCCACAGTGTCTGATGCTCATTCTGTGACTGGCGCTTACAGGATTGTGATGCTTGCTAGCTGATCACCATTGGGCTCTGTAAAGTCTGTTGTGAAATGATACTGAACTCAGATGCCTGGGTAATGTCTGCCCTTACCATTACAGTAGGATTCTGCGTGTTCTCAACTTTGTTTTTTGGTGTAAAAGAATACGTGCCCCTTTCCAGCACCTGTTCCGTTCTTCTAATAAAGGGAACAGAGGGTGTTTCTGGTATGTATTTACGATTTGTGTATTTTCAACTGAACCTTGCAAGAACATTTGCCTTTAATAGAAAGGTGCTGTATTGCTTTTAGAGGTAAATTTTCCTGTGAAAGCTTAAGTGTAATTTTGGAATGTCTCAACATGGAGTGTTGCACCCAAGAAAAGTCAGGATCTGCAGAGAAGCTGCCAAGAACTGGTCTGGTCATCAGGCCATGTGGGTCACATTAGAAGAGAGCGTTAGGTGTTTAGTTTCCTAGATGTTACTAGGGCTGCTCAGAAAGGATTAGGTAAACAAGATGGTCTGGATGCTGGACTCTGAAAGGGCTCTGTGTTTACCAAAAGATGCTTTAAGCAAATACTCGGCCATGATGAACCTTGACCAGGAGCTGACTATTTGCAGAGACCTCCATCAGTGAGGGGTATTGATAATTCAGACTGATGGAAAGGGAGAAAGAAGCAAAATAAATCATTTATCTAATCCCTGAGAACAGTGCTGAGCAGCAAACAGTTCCCATAGGTAATGACCATTCTCTTGTTCACAACGAATTGAAGGTTTCAATGCAGCATACTAACATAGTGTCTAATGCTTACAAATTATGATATGGAAGTCACTGATGTGAAAGAGTGGGTAGATGCAATGGGTAACGCATAATGGGAAGCTCTTCTGAAGATCTGTGAAGCCTCAACAAAATCAGCCTTAAATTAGACTTAAGCAAGAGATGAGAGAGTGTAAGAACTTACACTTAGTCCTGTATTTTTGTGCATTGGATAGTCTCAGGCTGTGGAAAGAGTGGGTTAAACTATGCTAAACTGGATATTTTCACTTATTGCCTAATCTGGCCCCGTACTGTTTCTTAAAATTGAATAAGGAAATATACCTGAAAGAGCCACCTTTGGAGACAGAAAAGAACAGCATCCCCTGGAAATTCACTTTTAACAGTGAAGTAAACTTCAAAGTTGTTAGCAAAAGCAGATTTTAAGAAAAGTAAGAGAAAGAAACACACTGAAGATGACAAATCTTATGGAGGCCAGGTTACTCAATTAATTTCAAGAACGGGCTGTGGCTCAGATGTCTGATCTCTGTTTTATGAAAATGGTGTTCTGATTTTGCTTCTGTATTCAAATGACTAATAGAAGTTTATTTTAGAAAAGGTGTATCATGTTTGGATGTGCCTCATTGGCATCTGTGCACCTTCCATGTGAAAGAATGAGCCTTCATTTTTGAACTGCTAGCTGTGAAAAGGATCAGGGATTCTCCTCTCAAACTTTGGCTGCCTGGACAGGTTATTCTAGGAGATGATGTGAAGATGGAGTTCAGAGCAAAATGCATTTTAGCTAAAAACCATGACCAGGTGAAGAGGGTGTTTCCAGATGAGAAGCTGTCGAGTGTCTGAGTGTGTTCCTGGGTAGAATCATTAGCTAGAGTGGAGGCAATGTTAGAGAAGGTATGTGACTTGGACAGGGGTCATTATATTTATAATGCTTAGTGGGAATGTCTTCATGAGGTGTTGTGTTTAGGGAGGGACCCCATCCATGATGGTCAGTCTGGCTTCCCACGTTCTTTAGTGGCTTGTGGCTACTGATGCACTAACAGGGAGAAGATGCTTCACCCAGCAAGGGAAGAGTTGATTTAAAATGATTCAGCTTCTGCCTTTGGAGGAATTGAAGAGCTTCCCTTTCTGGCCTGCTTTGCTGTAACTACAAAATGTCCTTTTACATGCTGAGCCTTTGAAGCAGAATGTGGTATAAAGGGGCAAGGGCCCTTTGAAGGACTTATTACAGCAAAGGCCTATGTTTTCCAGAGAAAATACTTTCTCACTAAAAAAGAACTCTTTGCAGTGAGCAAATCTATACAGTGGCTGGATGGGAGAACATTAATGTTAAGGAGAAAGACTCCTACAGTGGCTCTTTAGAGTCAGATGTCCAGAAATGCAAGCTGACAGGTCATTAGAAAAGCTCTAAAGCCATGACCTGAAGGTCTGTGATCATGCTGTTCTTCTGTGAACTTACAGTCATAGAAAGGTTTAGATTGGAAGGTACCTCTGGAAGCCTCAAGACCAGCCTTCTGCCCACAGCAGGGAGAATTTCAGGGATAAACCAGGTTGTTCAGGGCCGTATTCAGTCAAGTTTGGATAATCTCCAAGGATGGAGTCCCCCCACCCATCTGGTCCATGTTCCAGGGCTGCATCTTGGTCATTGGGAAGAATTTTTTTCCTTATGTCCAACTGGAATTTCTCTTGTTGAAAGTTTTGCCAGCTGCTTGTCATCCTTCCACTATGCACCTCAGGAAAGCCTGGCTTCATCTTCTTGGTAACCCCCCTTTAGGTAGTGGTAGATGCAATTAGATCCCTCCTTTTGCTCTCTCTCCTGCAGGCTAAACAAGCCCAAACTCTATGGTATCTCCTTGCATGCCTTGCACTCCAGGCCTCTGCCCATCTTAGTGGCTCTCCATTGAACAATTTCCAGCTTGTCAATATAGCTCTTGTACTGGAACGTCCCAGATGGGAAACAGATTCACATGCAGGTCACATGGAGAAGTGTGAGGCTTATTCCTTGACCTGCTGGCCACACTCTCGCTGATACAGCCTAGGGTGTAGTTTGCCTTCATTGCTTCCAGGCCAATTTGCTGACTCTTGCTCAGTGTATCCAAGCAGCACAGTCAAGGCCTTCTCCGCAGAGCTGCTCCTCAGTTGGGAGCTGTTCTTTCCTCCGTTCAGGGCTTTGTATTTGTCATTACTGAATTTGACTGTGGCACCCACTAAAGTGAGAAAGGCACTAGGACTCTACCAACTAAAATGCAGCTATGAAAAGCATAGCAAGGAGAACAGTTAAGTTTATTAGAGTACAATGTGCAAAGCCATTCAGTGCTTATCCAGCGAGGGAACATGGAAGAACCAACAACACTAACATGACGGTCAGTGTGAAGGGCTCATCACTAGCTGTTGAAAGAAAATCTGAAGGAAAATAAGGCATTTCCAGCACCTTTTGATTTAGAAAAATCAGGGAATTATGTTGAATTAGTTGGTGACATGAGAAGTCTTGACAGGACGTGCTGTAGATAAGTGTATGTAAAATATTAATTTGTTCTATTCTTTCTTTCCTTTCAGTTTGATGCTTTTATTATTCCTTGACACTGGACAGCAGTAGAAAGTTGTCCTGCTTATCTGTATTGAACCAAACACTGCATGTTTTCCCTTCCTTCCTCTCCAGAGCACGTGCAGTCATGTATTTACATAGGAGGTGCTTCAGGTTGCCATAATCTCGCAGTTGGATGGGGAGCCCTTTTGCTAGAGCAGGCCACAGATCCTCTTATGGAGGTCCCAGAAGAGTGGCCTAATAATACGGAAGTGGAAGCAAGCCTGGACAGTCTCCCAAACAACCTAACCTTCAACCTACCCCCTGTCCAGCCCTGAAAAGCTGCCTGGGATGAGGTTGTCAGGGAGTGATCCAGAATTAACTGTGACTCATGGGCTGGAGCTGTTTCTGCCCTCCAAGAAGGTGAAAAACACCCTGTTGATATAAATCACAGGTAGGAAAATATTTGCATTTAGCTTTACTCAGTTAATGGTGGCAGAAAAACCTGAGACTGGCTGAGGCATGGGTGCTGGTCAGATGGCACATTTGGGTGGTGTGGTTATGTCACAAGAGGGCTGATGGCTTGCTAACAGAGGGATAGACAGGCAAGATAGTTAATGAAAGGCTCAGCACTTCATTAGTGCTCTTCTTTGTCGGGGATACCATTGTGTGTTTGGGAGGGAGCTGCCTGGGAAACCTCAGGGGCCAGAGAGGAGCACTATCATGGGATCCTTACATTTCCAGTGCTGGAAATGGGGCTAACAGGGAAAGCCTCCTGTGAGAAGTGGCTACTCCTTTGCCTTGGCATCTCTGCCCATATCTGAGAGGGTATCCATTGGTTGCTTAGGGAAGTCAGACATTTCTCCAATCTAGAAGTGAACAAAGAACACAGAGGCACCTTTTGCAATTTTATGTCACTGATTCCTCACCCTAGCAGAGAATGATTGCTAAAATACTCTCCCAGTGGTCAAACTTAAAGGGTTTTAATTTCCTCTTGGAGTTACCTGTGTGGTGAGAGCCTGACTCCACATGTTCCCTGCATGAATCCCTCCATTAATATTTTGCTATTTGACCCCAAACTTTTTGCTTCTCCATAAAATTGTTCCAGTATCTTTTTAACTGTTTTTCTCATTCAGCAGTTGACATGGCAATACCAAGTAGCTTGTGGGGAGGTTGTTTACATTTCTCTCTATAGTACTACAAAATGCAGTATGTATGGAGAATACCTTCTGGCTGTCTACACTGTACCTGAGCTGGGACTCTCCAGTATCAACTAAGTCCTGGGGAGACCTAAAGTTAACTTGCCCCTTCATTTGGAGTATATAGTGTTATAAGAACTGTAAGCAATCTTCTAAATATGCTGATGTCATCTTCCTTTGAGCAGAGAGGCAGGAACCATACATCTAAGCTCCGGGAAGGCACAGAGATGGACAGCAAATCATCCAAATATCTACCAAAGACCTCAGTATATTGGCTGTGTTCAGACTATATCTGACTACCACTCAGCCTATTTAAAAATGCAACATATAGCAATAATGATCGCTGGCACAGCTAATCTTGTGGTTAGCACACATGGAACTGGGCATCTGGGAGTTTAGCCCTCCTCCGTGGAGGGCTGTTTGAAACCTGATCTCAAGAGGGTGCTTAACAGGATCACTCACTGTCCCTCCTACTGTCCCTGAATCGGCACTGCACAGCAAGGAGTGCAAGAGCCGAGGGGCTAGAGGAAGCAGGAAGGTCACCAGTTCTGTGCCCAGAGAGGAGAGCACTCCCATGGCATAGAGTTATAGATTCTGCTCCCTGGTCCAGATCCTGTTGGGGTGTTTTGCATTTTGTGAGTCATTAAATAAAATCTGCCTACAGATTGGTCTCTCTGGCTGTGGTTGCCAGGGTTCAGACAGGCACTGTTGAGATTCCTCTGCTAGCCATGCAATGTCCCAGCACTTCTGATATGAGATCATGAAAACAAGACTGCTGCTTTCTGGATTATTTATAAATCAAGATGGACAAAAAAACTTTTCCTACACAAAACGGTCAAGGTTAAGAATCTGTAGTTTCCCTTTCCTATGGGAGCACGAACAGACCTTGTTTGAGACTCATTCCTGGCCACCTCTCGAGGGTTTCCAGTCTGTGAGCTGAAAGCGATGTGTCTTGCAAAGACAGGAATTGCTTGGCAGAGGAAGCTGAAGGTTCCTTGCAAGAATTGAGCCCGGTCCACCCTTGTCTGTTACTTTTAAGCAAAGACCTGCACGGAGAAGCCATTTGTAATGCATGCAAAGTCTCAAAAAAAAAAAAAAAAAAAAAAAAAAAAGACCAGAAACCAGAAAATTGGCTGGAGCACCACCTTGAGGCAGTTTCTGGAACCTATGGGTTGGCATCTCTTATATTATCTTTCACTGGGCTGGGGTGGGTTTAAGAGGTTGATACTCCTTAAAGAGCAGTGCTTGGGGTGACATGCACACATCATAGGGGAGCAACTGTGCAGCCTCCAGACCACAGCTGGATCCAGCCTGGCTAAATATCTCACATCTCACCAAAAAATACGAGGATACAACATAGCCTTTCAATTGAAGGTCTTTGAATACCAGGTCATTATCCTATTCTTCCTTTCTTTAGCTGCTTACCCTTGGACAAATTCTTTGTTACTGGATATTCTACTATATCACAAGCTGATCTGGCAGGTAGCCATGAGATGAGTTTCCTTCATGGTCAGCCTGTCTTGTATCCCCCCAAACCAGAGGAGAGTCTCTTGAATCACCCTTTTCTGCTTAGTGACTCTTACCTATATATTTATACCATGTGTGACCATGGCGTAACTTCTTGCATATATTTTTCTCTGCTCTTCATTACTTGCTTGTCAACAGAGTCTAGCTGGGTCTACCTGAATCGAGGAAATGCTTCTCTGACTCTTTTACAGAAATATTTGGCTTGGTATTATCACACTTCATTTGTTATCACTTTTTCTGAGATGTTCTAACTAGTCTGCTCAAGAATCTGTCTATATCTTCTGTTGTTTTTGAGCACATCTTTATTATTCCACTCTGTCTTTTTGACAGTTTATGGACAGTGCAGACTACTGCTTCTGTTCTCTCTCTGAAAGTGGAGGGTATCATATTTTTGAATTCTGCTGATGCTGAAAAGAGCAATGATTTCTAAGTGAACTGAAATCTTGCATGTGTCTTTTCAGGTTTCATGATCCAATGCTAAGCAAGCTGAGCTTTGCAGCATTTAGTGAAGAGGCTGGCATTATTTTCTGTAGGGATTTATTTTCTGAAATCTGGCTAGCAAGCAACTAGTGTTCACAAAAAAAGACTTGTTTTTTTCAGTACACACAAGCCCATGCTCAGCTTTCTCCATGACTGATCAAGGTTTCCTGCACAATGAGTCAACTCTTTGTTGCTCATTTCTGAGGAATTCTTCGCAAATACTACACAGGCTTAGAAAACCTTTAGTCTCACTGTGTACATCCTAAGATCTGAGGGCATTTCAGGAGTCCTTGTGTTGGCAGCAGTGGGTTAACATTTCAGAGCATATGACTTTAAGGGTGATGCATTCTGAAGTGTTGTTTTTCTCTATATGTCCTATGTTCACAATATTAAATACTTCCTTCCTCTTTGGCCCTGGAGACTGTTCTGAGAGCTGGAAGCACAATGTCTGTTTGAGCAGGGCCTCTCTATCACTAGAATCTGCTTATCTGTTGCTCAAAGGAAATTCGGCTTGGTTGATGTGTTCCAGTTCCGGATGAAACGCCTCCTGCCTGCATACGCGGAGAGTTTCATAATCAAGGGTCTCAGATGTTGTGAGCTGTTGTGAGACTGCTTCTCAGTAACACAGTCTGTAAAAATAATCAGTGGTTCTCATTTCATACAGTCAGCGATTACAAGGCCAAAGTCACTGTTGTGATCATTTGAGTGCCACAAGAATCATTCAAAAGCAAGAGGGCAAGAGATTTAAGGAATTAACTGCTTAAGGAGAAGGTTTTGAGGGACCTGATCACAACCTGTAAATACTTACCTGGGGACCACAATTCTGAGAATGAATTGTCAAATAAAATCCTGTCAAATGAAATATGATCACAAAGACTGAATTAGGCCACTAGAAGGTCTGTTCGTGTTCAAGAGCCCATGTCTTTTGAAAAGGGGCTTCTCTTCAAGAGCTTTTGCATCACCTAATGGCATCACTCAGGGCATACTGTAAATAAACCACTCTGGAGGGCTGTGATAGCCTTCTCAGTGCTTTGGGTACTTTGAACCGAAAAACACTAGAAAAGAATGATCCTAATGTTTCTGGGCCACCCAGGTGCCACGTGAGCCTGAAGAAAACTTTGGCCAAGCACTGGCAGGAGGAATAGAAGCCAGTGTCTACCTTGGTTTTATGCAGTTCTCTCTCCAGTGTGGTCTACAAAGGTGCTACAGACAATATGTACTACTACAAGTTTCTCTTTTGTCTAACTCAGCATATATTTGGAACCACTAAGACAACTGGTAAGATGGTACTTGCTCATATGGCAGTCATATGCGTGTCATAAACAGCATTGTCTTTCTGTCACATGCTACATGACAGTTCTTACTATGTGACTGTTCTTGGTTGAGATATGTCCTGGATGAGAACAATTGTATGAAGCAGAAGCAAGGCATCCTAGAGATGCTATTGGTGAGCAGGTGAAAGCACTTGGGGAAACCTGCAGTCTTGATGAAGTACCTCATGGGTTTATGTGCACCCCCAGTTCAAAATATGGACTAGAATGTCCTAGGTTTCTCCTCAGTGATGGGCTATCCCGTAACAGACCTGAGAGAGACACTTTCTTCTGCCTGCAGATGGTAACACCATTCTGTAATGTCCTAGAGGACACTGATTTGACCTCCATAGCATGTTATCCACTCCCACCTTGATCCCAGCAACATAGTTATATGTTTCTACAGCCATCCCTCCTCTTGAAACTTCAGCTGCCGTAGACTTTGAAACGTAAGATAGCAGGACCACAGCCATGAGACAGCATCTCTACAAGAACTAAGCTTCTCAGCTGGAGCACTGAATGTTCCCCCCCCCCCCCCCCCATTTTGCTGGTATTTATTGAGTATCTGAAGCTGAGAAAGAGAAGAAATGAGGGAAGAGCAAGCACCTCTGAGATGGTGTACTTGAAAATGACAGCCTGCTTTGGCTGTGGGAGGCAGATGTTTTACTTTCCTACAAATAAGTGAGTTTTCACCTAGGACTAGAGGAATCCCAGATATCTCACAGAACCCAGAGGCTGAAGCAAGATAGAAGATAAGGCAAGATAAAAGTTTAGGAAAGCTTTTGTCTGTGTTTTGGCTCTGATTGCTTTTGTTTGTCCAGTCCCTGGGCAGCTAACATGTGAGAATGCAGACTAGTCACACGGAGGTGAAGGATTAGGCTGTTGGGCATGCTTGGGTGAGAAATGATCACCTTCAGCTCTACTTAATAAGGAAGTGAGCAGGGAGCTGCCATCTCATGGATTTTGAGTGGAAATTGTAGTTTATATATATATATATATGAAAAACCCAATTTCACCTCTGTTACTTGATTTCCTGAAAGCTAATGGAGGAAGAGTAGAGTTAGGGAGTGATACAGTTTGTTTTCTTTTTCTAGAGGACTCTGTATATTTTTATTCCCTCCCTCCCTTTTTTTTTTTTTTTTGTTTGGATAAAAGCTACAACAAAAAGACTTTGCTGAATTGGTTCCAAGTTTAAGCCCAAGAAAACAAGCTTTACCCTTCCAGGCTGAGAGGTTCAGCAGGTCGTCAAACCCAGTTTTGCTTGTACAGGAAATCATGTCCTGTAATCTCTTGTTTGTGACTTTGGCCAAGGGTAAAAATCCTTCTCAGCAAGGGAATGCTGACATTTCAGATAGCAAAGTCCCAAAAGAAACACAGTATTTGGAGGAGCGGGGATTTTGCAGGAACAGATAATTTGGTGGAGATTAATTCTGTTTGCAGAAATATCCAAGTTCCATCTCTGTTTGGGAGAGCAGTGATCCAGCATTAGTTTTAGCTATTTCTTTGTGAATGGTCAATTTTGGAAGCATCTTTCTGTGTGTACCCACTTTGCATTATATGTTTACTATTTTTACTTGGTTAAAGTTGCTGCCAGCTTCAAGTTTCAAGTTGTATTTTAGTTTCTTGCTTGTCTATATAATCTTGATGTGAAGAGACAGTTTGGACTGAATCCTGCCAGATATGTTTCAAGGAGAAACCCAGAATGCTTGTACAAAGTTTCTGGGAGGGAGGGTGAAAAAGAGCTCAAGTAATTTCAAGTAATTTTAGAATTACATTGTCTTCAAAAACATCTACTGAAGCCTCCATTGGTGAGAGAGAATTATCCTCCTGCCCAAGGCAGGACCAGTTGCATCACTCCTGACACATTTCTTTAGCTTGTTCTTAAAGACCTGCTTTGCTGGCAAGTACACACCTCCCCAGCCATGTAGTTTAATCTAATCTTCCCTCTTCTGATCATCAGAAGGTTTTTCTGATCTTATGTCTGTATAAGAAGATTACTTCTTATCTTCTCCACTATGATCATGGAGGACAGATTCTTCTGCAGCAGGCTCTTATGTTTTTGAAGATTGTTACCAATGCATCCCTCTGGCTTCTCCTCAGCAGATTGAGAAATTGTGGTTCCTTTAATCTTTCCATATAGGTTATGGTTTCTGTTGTTTCTCTCCAATTAGTGCATATCCCTGTTTAAATGTAGTGCCCAGAGCTCACTACATTCTTCCACCTGAAGGCTCTCATGGCCTGAAGCACCACTTCATGTGTCTTTAAGGCTAAATCCTTGTTTCTAAAATGCAGTACAATGTTTGTCCCTTTTGCAAGAGCAAAATTGTAAAATCATGGGCCTGTTTCTTCAGTTTGTGAAGTTTGTTGTCAACCTCAGTTACAGTTACAGTTCCTTTCCTAGCTTCCTGCTGCAATTTATTAAGCATTTTTTTCTATTTCATCATTCAGGGCACTCAAGAAATTCTGGAATGGTTACAGAAAAAAATATAGAACAGTACCAGAATAAAGATAACCTTCAGTGTCATATTCTTCTATCCTCCTACTTTTCAAGGAAACCACTTACAATTATCTTCTGAATCTGGCTCATCACTCAGTCTTGGATCCACTCTGGATTGATTTTATCTGAAATGTATTTCTTTAGCTTGCTCATGTACCATGTGGAACAGTGTCAAAAGTCGTAAAACTGTGTTTTACTCCCGCTTCTTGGAGTGCAGTGCTCATAACAACATTGTAGAAGTAAACTATCTTAGTTAGGGATGATTAGTTCTTGCCAAATTATTATCGTCAAATACTCATTTTTTGGTCGTCTTTTTTAGATGCTGACAAACAATATGTTTAACTGCTTCTTCCACTATTTTCCAAGATCCCAACACCATATAATTCTCTTCTGATCTTTAATCTGCTTTTTAAGACAAGGTTTTTTTGCATTTTTTCTGGAAAATTTTCCATCCCCCACAAGTTAGTGGAGACTCCTTTCTCAGCTTCCTCCCAACTGCTGAGTGAATTTACTTTTGTCCAGAGGACCTGAAAGTACATAAGAAATATAAATACTTTCTAGCTAGTTCTTTCCTTACTGTATCCTGATTTCTTACCTCTTTATCACTCAAGTCAATTGCACTGCTTATCTGATCAGTTACCCTTTGAAGTTAGGCTGAAATATTTTGACATTCTTGGCATTATCCACTATTAGCTTCTTCTCTTGAGAAAGACTTAGATCCACAGTTTCCTTGGTCTCCCAACTGAAATTTCTCAGTTG
The DNA here is from genome assembly GCF_036370855.1 of Dromaius novaehollandiae. Taxonomy (NCBI): domain Eukaryota; kingdom Metazoa; phylum Chordata; class Aves; order Casuariiformes; family Dromaiidae; genus Dromaius; species Dromaius novaehollandiae. The sequence continues at coordinate 2,389,004 of NC_088125.1, read as the reverse complement.
CTTCCTAGTTACAAGCAAATAATCTCCAACCCAAGAAGAGTCCAAGAAACTATAGAATCAGCTATGGTTCATCTCAGATACATCCAGAATAATACATTGTCCTAAACTGATGGAGTGCAACCCGAACTGTTTACAAACATCCTAGGGCCCTTTTCTTTTGTTTCCATGGGACTTTTGATAAGCTCAGCCACATTTCAGAACTTTTTCATTCTCTAAACTGGTGCAAACCAGCTAAACATTTCACTCCGGAGGGGTCTTCTCACCTACTTCTGTCCACAGCTGCTGCTTGCTAGTTCAAGAATACCATGTTCTGGTTATTTCTAAAATGTGCAGGAAACAGATTTTTCCTTTGATATCTATATTATTTTAATTAACACATTGTCTAAATCATCCACTGCCTATTATTCTTGCTTTCTGCACATTACGCTGGATTGTCATCACTTCAGCTTCTCTTCTTTCCCCACCGTTCTCTGAGAATTTGGCTCAGAACTTTACATATTAGTGCTACAATCTTATCAAAATCTTAATACCACAATTTCTCATTATTTTTAGGCAATGATAATAGGACCATGTGTCTTTGGACTAGCAGTTGGCTGGTTGCTAGATTCAGAGGATCTGATTTTCTCTCATGTTCTGACTTCTATTAAATAATAACCCTGCAAATCCCACAGATAATCTTGTAGACTTTCCTGTGATCTGGAATTTGGATTCAGCCCTCTGCCAGAGTTAGTGCCATTTACTGTCTGCTGTGGCTGCAAACACTCTCAAGGAGGAGGCTGCTATGCAGGATGTGCACTGTCCTGGTCATCTCAGACATGAGTTGCTGCTTGTCTGGGATCCTTATATCTCCCTCTGATGACTTGCAAGACACTCTGCATGAAGGAAAGGAGAGATCCCCTCATAGGCCCAGGATAAGAGAGATCCCAAATCCAGGAGAGAAATATTATAGAATCAGAAACATAGTTGGCTTTGAATAAAAAAGGCTGGAAAATTCTGTCCGCTGCCCCAGGCAGCTATTTCTATGAGAAGAGCTAGTATGAGTTAGGCATTCAGGTCTCAGCAATGCCTTGGCTTCTGAGGAGTGTAGGATTTAGCCTTATTTATGAACTACTAAAACCACCTGTCTTCCCCACATTTCCTTCTCACATCTCCTCATCCATCCTTTCTGGAAAAAAACGAACCAGGCACCCGCTCCTTGCTCCTATTAAGCTCATAGCTGAACTATCCTCAGTCCCCTTGAATCATTCCAGTGGGTCCTGGCCATTTCCGCTCCTGGAAAACCTCTGCTCCCCAAAGCTGTCTTCCTCTTCCTTGGGTTGTAAGATACACAGAATAACAACAACCCTTCCGGGTTCTTGGATGCTCTTGCAACAGCAGGGTGTGAAAAGTGAAGAAATAAAGAGAAACCCAGATCCCACTGCAGGGAAGAAGAAGTTGTATTAATGTTGTGGAAAGCTTGCGTCCAAATTGCTGTTAAAAGCTGTCTGAATTAAGTGATAGACACTGCACACAGCACAAGGAGCTGACCAGTGAAACCACTTATAGCTTCCTAGATGCTTATGCTTGCCGGTATCTCTGTTCTACCTAGTCTTGGGAGAGAGCATGAAGACTACAGCCACATGGCGGGGAACAAGCTGGCTGGAAATACATGAGGGAGCTGTTGTTAGCTCTCTGGATCCCATCCATTCTGTGTGCCTCTGCTACAGCAGAGCAGGGTTTGTTGCTGTTCTCTGTTGCCAGGCTGCATACCCGAGATCACACCCTGGTGATCTGGAATTTCCCAGCCTCACTAAGTGGCAATGCTCTGGGCTTATCACAGAATCAGAGCAGTTGGGAGACAGTTGAATGTCTCTCTAATTTCAGATAGCAGGGAAGGCTTTGCTCTTGGAGATAAGCAGCCCTCCCTGAGGAGCCAGGGGAGTTCGTTGGTATCAGAGTGTCTTCCAGAGCTTTGCAGACATACCCTTTGAGTATGCGAGATGGTGAGGCAGTCACGTAGAGAGCAGACGCTGGGGACTGTGTTTTTGCGGTCAGTTAACTGAATCCCTCACTATCATCTATTTTCTTTTCTCTGAATTATTTTTCTCTTGTTGATCAAGCCCTCATGATCACCTCATTGGCTCACCGAGCTGTAAACAGACACTAGAATCCTCATATTTTTGAAGACAGACTAATTCAGGAAAGATGGACACTTTAGGAAGGTATTTTAGCCTAAAATTTTGAAACACTTAACAGCTCCCTTTTTCTGCCCTCTGTGTGTTCTTGAGAAACTGCACAAATCTTGCTGCAGGATATAAAAGATAGAAGAAACTGGGTGATAAATCTCTTTTAGAGAGTGATCCTTCCCTCCACGTGCCACCTGGATAGAGGAGGAACCCTTGCTGTGGGGACAGGGCTAGTAAGTATGGTTAGTGCAGGACTTGCAGGCTCCCCGCCCCGCCCCCCCCCCCCAACAAATTGCCAGTGGCTTCATTACAATGCTATGGTCTCCTCCTACCCCATTGTATTTATATCATTCAGTCCAGACCACACTTCTAGGAACTCTTTTATGTCACCTTCATGTTGAAGTGATGTAAAACTGGATAGTTCAAGAGTTGATAAGAGCATTTGGGAATATCCCCTGCTGCCTTCCCCTCCAATGCTCCAGACACACTTTCTCCTTGTCTGACTGTTCCCCAAAAGCCTCTCCAGAAGGTGGTCCCATACCCTGATGCTAGCCCTGAGCTGTGCACACCTGGGGCTCCTTTCATACAGACTCCACCTAGGGACACCACAGAACCTTGAACCCAAACTGTTTTTCCTGATTTCTTAATAGCTGTTTTTTATTAGAACAGTAAAATATTCCTATAAACCATCTTTATCTATCAGTTATTGTGCTGAAACAATGCTAAACACATAATTAACAATACATGGAAGGATTTTTTTATGAGGGGGAAATGAGAAATATCTATTAAAAATCTGTCATTTTGTAATTTTTCTTGAGTTTAGGAAAGCCTATTGAGTTTTCTGTTTAGCTGAAATTTTTAAGACCATGAGGTGCCTTTCATTTTGGTGAAATAAAAATTGCCTTTTTTCATTGTTTCCTTATCTTTTCTTTCTTTTCTTTTCTTTTCTTTTTATTTTCAGAATTTCTGCAAAATAATATGCACATACGATTGATGGATGGCAGGATTGCTCTTAAAGATCCAGGCCAAGTATGAGCATGGGATGTTCTTACAAAGGCCTCTTCTTTCCTGAGGGGCCTGGTCTCAGCTCTAGCCAAGTCCTGTGAGAAAGACTTCCACGGATCGATTCAGAATACTGGAACCTGCTGGAAACACTTTTCACTCACAGGGTCCTTGGATGCTGTTGGTAAGATGCCCACTAGGAAATCCCTGGGATCAATGGGTAGACTGTGTATCTGTGAACCATCTCTGCCTTCCCTTTGATGCTACTTGGGTGAAGTTTTGGGGGACTGGACATTGACCTTTCTTGGAGGTGGGCCATGTCAGGTTTGCAGCCAGTTAAAGGCAACTGCCATGTGAATACCTGTCAATGAGTATCTCATCTCAGCACAGATTGCAAGACCATAAGGAAAGACCATGGCTTTGGTTCATGCAAGAAAGTGATACACCAGACCAGATTCACAGTAGTCCTGGGTGGTTCACCCTCAGCAACATGTAACTGGCATGGTACCTACCCCACAAGATATGTAGAGCTCCTTCCCTGACCCCTCCAGTTCTGGTGCCCCACTGCCTGCAGACAGTGCACAGTGCCCTGCTGGAGCTACCACCTGTCCAGTCTGGGAAGATCTTGTGGTATGTCCCAGAGAGGGCTGAGGACTCTGATTATTGCAATTAGGTAAAAAAATACTATGGCATGGACAGCAGCTATTGTTCCTTGGCCCTCTAGCATTTTCTCCCTGATATTTCACCTTGAGGCCTTATTCCTAGCCCTTAAGAGTTGCCTGTATCTCTTAACTGCTCCACTTAAGCTTTCCGAACTGCCTGCTATTCTGCTAGCTGGGCAGTTTGAACCACGACAGCTGTATCTCAGCCAGACGGCTGTTAGCTGATGCCTTGCGCCCATCTTGGAAGTAGTCAGCATAGTTGGAGGTGATCTGTCTACCATCTGCTGTGCCCTGTTGTTGCTGCAGAAGCACCAAATTGCCATGCTGGTATTCAGTGCCTGTGACCCTGCCCGCAAGAAAGCAGATTGTAAAGGGAGAGTTTGTCTTAACATACCCCTTGGCTTGTGATCCAATGTATGAGTATTGGTTGGAGGACTTTGGCATCCTGAAGTTAACTGTCACGATTCTGATGCTGAGTGCTGGGAACAGGCAGAGGGCGTGGAGCTGGATATGGAATTGAGGTATCCTGTTCCTTTACCTTCTCCTTGCTTGCAGTCCTCTGTCTCCCTGGGTCTATCTCCCTGTGGTTGCCCCAGATGAAATGCTTTGGGGAACACCAGTTTCATAGGTGTTCCTTGTCTGGTCTGGGGAGAGCAGGTGTGTCTGGGGTGATCTGTTCACTGCTCTCTCCAACATAGAGATCCCTGCATCATCCCATGGCAGCAAATATGTTGGTTGTGTGTCATTGGATGCTTGTGCCTCAGTAAAGCAACCATTTCAGCAGAGGGTCTAGGCCACTTTTATCTGGGGGAAGTCAAGAGAGCTGATGGCCAGTATCAAACATTTGGGTGAGTGTAAGAATCAGGGTATGTACAGAGATATTGTTCTCTGCTGTACCTTCAAAGCATTCAAAAATAAGGCAGTCACATCCTTTGTGAGACAGAGGCTGTCTTTACACAGTTGTTACTAATAGCTACCAATAGATCATCCTACAAAAGCTGCTTCTGCAGTTTGAGTAAATGTTGTGTGGAAAAATGATTTCCTTTTTCATTTTAAATTTGCTGCTTTGTCATTTTCTTAGGTTCATCCTAGCTCAATAGTGAAAAGAGATGAATGCCCTCTATAGACTGCTAATGCTCTATAAAACTCTGTGAAGTCCTGATCTCTTTTTCCTCTCTTTGTAGACACTCATTTCATAAATCCTAGCATTCTTGTCATCATTTGCTGGGCCTTTTTTGATCTAAGGATGTTGTTTAGAATACAAGGGAAATTTCATATTGGCCAGACTAGTGCATATCTTTCACTTACTTAGATTATTAATCTTTCAAAGGTATTATTGTGAATGCAACAATATATAATGCATTTAAATTGACCTAAGACATTTCAGAAGTCTGAAAAGTATCTTTTTTCTTCTTGGGCAATGTAATTTGTCAAAGATGATCCAAATAATTTAATAAATTATCAGACTGAATTAAATGTTTTGTTGATGACTAGAGTAGGCCAAAGTTCAGCTTTCCATCTTCTAGGGAAGCCTCCATGTTTCAGAGTATGGAGCATTTTCCCCCAGTAAATGAAAAAAAATTGGGAATATTGTTAAAAAGAAATCCTGTTGTGAGGTAATGATCTGAAACTGATGCAAAAGCGGAGCTGCCTATACATAGGCTTGAAAGAGGTGAGGGAAGACACCTCCACCTTGTGGTTCATGTCTCATAATACAGCGATGGAAATCCTGTGCCATCTGCTGGTACAAATTGCTAAAGCCAAGTCTTTGGTTAGAAATGATTGTCTTATATAGTTGGAGAAAATAGGCATCTTTGGAGTATCTAAGACCTTTTCCAGCCTATTGGTCCCCTCTTTTGGTCTAATAAAAGATACTGCATCTCTCCACAAAACTTGCCTCACTTATGTCCTGGTACTGTCATGGTTACGACTATCCAGCCACAAATCGTGATGAGAACAGTGACCCAACATTGGTTGAAGGCTATGCAAAGTCCTCTGCTCCTCCTCAGATGGTGGGTGTAGCTCTTGAGCAGGTCTAGACTACAGACTTTTGTCAGCATAGTTCCTGGCTGGCGGTTTCGCACAGTGACAAGCAAAGTTGCATGGGCAAAATGCCTCCACACAAATACTGTTATACTGGCAAAATTGTGCTTTTGCCCATGCATTTCCCTGGAGGAATGTGGGACATAAAATTTAACTTAGGTTGTGACTGCTGACAGACTGCAGATAATTGTATGTAGGGGTGTGTGTGTGTGTGTGTGTGTGTATGTCCAAAACTGAGCTTTTGAACTCTCAAGCACAAGCCTACTTTTTGCTAGCTACAAGCAGTATGGGCTGTTTGTGAATTTTGGTAGCACCTGGACTATTCACAAAAGACAAGTCCCGAATCCTCCAATTAATAAAGAGACATAAGGCAGAACCGCAAGTTAAGGGACTGATCATGCACTGTGCATCTACGTATAGATTATTTATATTGAGGAAACAAGCGTTTGGGGTCTGCAAAAGAGAAGATGAAGATCCTGGCTGGATGAAAAATCCTGGAAGTGGGCAAAGATCCTGGAAATGGGGGAGATCCATAAAAAAAATGCCTGGAGATGCCCAGGGACTTTGTCCGGTAGTGCCTGAGACTGAAGAGTGTGAGTAACTGCACAGCACAAACTGATACAACTTTCTGCCCAACCTTGCCATACCAGCAGCGATCTCCCTAATAGGAAGAGAAGTGGAGACCTAGAGAATGTGGCAGTGACTGGGGAGTGAGTGTGTGAGGTAATCAAGCAAGGTGAAAGCTCTGATCTGCTGGTTCTTGAATAAATGCCAGTAACCAAATCTACTACTGGTTGTCATTTATACTCTCTCCCCAAGACAGAAAATGGTGTCAGAAGTGGGCTAAGCAATGGTTTATTGAGCCTCAAGATCAGGTCTTAGGGGGTTTGGGGCGACTGCGGGGCTGCAGTGGGAGTAAATGTGTTGATGTGTTCTGTTATAATACTGATAACCTTTTTGCCTGTGACGTGACGAGCACGTGGGTCTACTGGCTGGTCAGGGTCTATCATGCTGGTGTGGTTGGGGGACTCACCAGAGATCTAGTATGCCTGTAACCATTACATTTCATGACACCGTTTGACCCTCGACCAACTTGTAATCTAGCATGAACCTGACCAACACGTTCAAACAGAAAGGGAAAATATGGGAATCTCCAGCTCAGCCTGTACCCAGACAGGAAAATGTGTGGGAGGCATTAGGCCAGGGCCTAGTCCATCTGTGTGCTCTGATGACCTGAGTTTTGAAAAAGATGTGTCCTGAGGAGCCTGACAAACTGACTTGAGTGCAAAGTAAAAGGTTTGATGCCTGCAGGATGACTGGGGAAAATGGTGCCACTCTTATGTGGGGCTGCACATATGCAGATTGGGCTCTGGCACAAAACCAAAAAAAAGGAACACCAAAATTAATCCATTAGTAACCATATGTGTCTCTGTGTATACTGAGAGTGCAGGTCCAGGTTTAGGGAAGACGGCAGCCTCAGCAGGCTCTGAGAAGGGGGGAATTCCCCTGGGTCTGAAGTCCTCCCACTTGGCTGTTCCATAACATTTCAGCTGTGATCATTCCCAAATCTGTGGGGAGGGGATGGGGGATTCATCCTTTTGCAAATGTTCCCAAAGTATTAATTGGGATCAAACTATAAAACACTCGATTAAGAAGTATATTCAGGGTCTCTCAAAACAACAGAACAAACCAATTTTTGAACCAGAAAACTGTGTTGGCTGTAGAGTAAACACAGGCCCAAGAAAAATAGGCTAAAGCCAAACCCCCTACACGCTGTTCCCTGGAAGCTGCAAAGTGAGTTACAAAGGAAATAAACAATTGCAAGGGGATTTCTGCAACTTAAAAAGAAAATTCAACCTGTATGGGGCAAGACATTAAAACTCCCAGTTTTGTAGAAAACCATTCCTCTTGGAGGGATAAAAGGCACAAATTTTCTTTCTGTTACCCTATCGGAGAAAATAAAAACCTTGAGCAGGCAAAAGATGTGTGAAAGCCCTCCTTGGCAAACCCAGCCAAAGGCAGTTGCCACACCTGCTCCTTAGCTATCAGGCATGGACCCTCTGCCATGGCCAACCCCCTGCCAGCTCTGGGAATGCAGCTCCATCAAACCATGGGTGGCCTTGTTCTCCTTGCCAGAGCCACCCATTCCCACCTGCTTCCTTGCTTACATCTGCCACTGGTTGCTGGAATGGCCATGGACTCTTGGCACTGGGGCTGCCACCCAAGAGGTGATGAAGGGAATCTTGGTGGGCATCCTTTCTCCCTTGAGCCCCTGACTTACAGGTGAGCATGCCCTCTGTCCCTCCCTTCTTCCCCATTGCTGCCCACCTCCCTGCTGCAGCAGGCTGGTCTTTCTCAGAGTTGCTCTCCTGCTGTGTTGCAAGAACCCCACCTTCCACCACATGCTCCCTTCTCCCTGGCAGGACAGCATCCAGGTGCTGGTGGACACATATAAAAAGGGGTGTGGAGGAGTCCTTCATTGTCCTGCACTGGTGCTTTCTCTGCTGGTTTTGTTGTTTGAGCTGGGAGGCTCAGGACATCACCTGGCTCAGAAAGGTGTGCAACACAATGTAAAAGCCAAGGCTGGTGTTCACATCACCATCATATCCCATCCCATCTTGACGTCGTAAAGGGGTGAAATACAGTTTGCTGTGATGTACCTCACATCATATCACATCACAACACATCACATCAGATGTACCCCATTCTAGCACAGCATTGCACCAGTTGTGGCTACCATTAGTGCAGTGCACATCACAACACAAGAGGTGGGGATGGGTGCTGGTTTAGCGCCTATCACATCAGACATGTCCCATCCTATAACTCCAGAGGGTGCAAGTTGAAAGACTGCTCCCGGTGTGGCCTCAGTGTTTCCGTGCAGAGCCAGCCAATGACAGCCATGCAGTGTGGCTCAGGAGGCTGGGCTTGCACACTGAGTGAGGCTCTGGAGCCTTCCTGCCTGAAGCTGTGCAGCTAGTGAAGGCTGAGCCTCTGAGACTTAGTCTGTCAAAGCCCTTTATTTCTTAGGCTTTTCAGCATGTGGGAAACTACTTCTAACACGCTTCTATACAGCAAAAAAAACTGTTTTAGGAAGGTTTCTGGGACTGCTGCAGCTTTCCACAGCCTGAGGAACTGCAGTGTTCTTCCACAGAATACACCAACAAGCCAAACTTGTGGGGATGCCCTGACTTGCCAGATCAATGGTCTATCAAACTGAGCTAGGTTAATTTGGTTGTTTTCTGCTTCATCCACCTCTGCCAGGCTTCCCTGTAAAAAGACACCAGCTGTTGGGCAGAGCTTTTGTCTTTCTTCACATCTGGAGTTGCAGCTGTGATAAACTGGCCCAAAACCACAATTTTTACCTCCTCCTAAATTTTTAGGGAAACAGATTTCACCTTCCATTTCTAGGGCTCTCTGTGTCTGGGCTGTGTCATTCAACCATTCATTGCCCCCCTTCCCCCTCCCAACTTCCTATTGCTGGCATTTTGAACCCTTTTGCTTTCATTTCTTTCTCACGGTCCAGGCCTCTACAGGCACGTGCCACAATCTTCTCACTGTTACAGTTTCTAGCATCACAGTTACAAAGGTTGCCTGCTTAGATTAAGGATATGTTTGTTCTCTGATCCTAGCATTAGGTTTAGACATACAACTAGTATAAAATGTTCCTTAAAAGAAATCTCATTTCACACTGTTCGTTCATAACTGCTTTAAACAATATGTTATGGAAATTAGGCTTGTCGGCCACCATAACAGGGCCTGACCCTAGGTTCCCGCAGAAAAGTTCAGAGCCAAATCAAAGCAAATTAAATAATTAAATTTTAATGACATGCATGCAGTAATTACAGCTCAAGCTGGGTGCCTCCAAAGAGGGACCCCGAACAAAGGGATCCCTGGGCAATTATACTTTCCAGTCTAAGCTCTCCACCCCTCACGTGGTAGTGTGAACCAACACTAATATTTAGCTCTGGGGTCTCCTGCTCCCTATTGGGTCTCATTGCTGTCCCTAGGCAGGCTGTTTATCTTTACTGTTGCGGTTTCTGCTGACAGATGTGTTTTGATTCCTCGGGTCCCGCCCTTGTCTCTCAAGGCTCTGACAAAGAGGTGTTGTTCGAGCAATTAGCACTGCCCCAGCAGTGACAGTAGGTGTTATCTCTCAAGGTCCTGACGAAGGGGATATAATCCAGATCCCGAGATAGTCCAGACCCCCCAAATTAACAGTTTCAGCAGTGAGAGGAGGCTTTGTTCCCCAGGGTCCTGGCGCCCAACGAGGCCTTATTTCAAAGCCTTGACATCCTCCCTCCTGGAGTGTGAAGCACAGGAATGCAAACTGCTTGTAACTCCCTTATCATTCCAGTTTGAACCAGCTCTCAGGCCCTTTTCTTACTGGACTAAGTAAAAGTTCATTATTTTATCTAAGTGCAGCCTAAGGCTTCAACAAATTTAGCTCCTCATGCTAAGCAAGTTTTATATAAGTTGTGCTAAGCAGCTACCTCTAGACAGTTTCAGCTCAATATTCTTTAACACAATTATCTTCCCTAGGGACAAAATCCACATTGTATCAAAATTTGATTCTCCTAGCCAGCTGTGCTCCTTGGATTTGGACATGGACAGGCTGGAGCTTGCCTCTTTATAGACTTGAGTGTGAGTGCTGCCCTGTTTTTTGATGCATCTATGGCTTTCCCATTAACCTGAATGACACTCCATGGACTATATGGCCTGCTGGTCACCTACTTTTGATGGAGGAAGGAGGGGCTGACAGGAAGAAAGTTCTGTTTAAGAAAACAAAATTCAACAATACAAGCCAGCAGCTGAGATTTCACAGATTCTGCTCTTCGAGTATGCAAAATAGGTGAATATACTTTACATGGCAAGTAATGTGGCTCCATGAGTATTTCATCTCCTGTGTCTGAATTTATGCTGTTGTCCATTATGAATGGCCTGGAACATGGATACCTGCTCCAAGTTCTTGGGACCTTCCCATGACCTTGCGATTCCTTTAACTTGATGAATTTCCATACAGTTCACATACAGACATTGCTCTTGGCTCTTCATGTGTGTAACATTTTTGAAGACAGGGCATTAGAACATAATCGTCAACAAGGAACAAAACAAGTTTGAGTCTTTCTCCTTCCATTTAGTTTTGCATGGTGACAGAGAGGACACTTTTTACTGAGGCCACTGTCCCTTTAACCACTTTGAAAATGCTGACCTTGTGCTGCTTATGGTAAGCTGTTGTGTGGGAGGCTGTTCTTTCAGTGGCTGTGTCTCAGTGCTGGTGAAGGTGATACAAACATGATTTTGATCTTGGTGAAGTTATCCTTCTTTTTGTTGTTTATCCACATGCAGAACTGCAAAGAAGTATAGGCTCAAGTAAAGGAGTCAAAAGAGTCTACAAAGATAAGGTGGAAACTGAAACCTCTTTTTATTACTTGCCTTCTTATTGTAAATGCTGCACTTGTCTGCAATGCCAACAAGGAGGTTGGATGCAATTAATGAGAAGGGTTTTAAGTATCCAGCCAGGACTCATACTCAGTCAGGGAAATCCTGCTGCCACACCTTTTTAGTTTTGGCTGTAGCTACTCAGCTTAAGCTCCTTGAACTGTCATGGCCACAAAGGCAGTATCATCAGGAGAACAGCATTTCCTGAGCTCTGTATTTCCTGCTTCATGTTGTAGACTAGTTTGGGGTTTTAGAGTCCCTTCCTCGTGTCCAAGAAGAAGCAGGCTGCAAGTCTGGATTTTCACTATTCCTTTTCCTACTTGATAAAGGACCTTGAGACTGCCAACCCATCTGCATTTGCTAACCAGATCATTTAGTCGAATTTCCTCTTGCAGACCGCAACACTTCTGTAACCATAGATGATCACAACTGTAATAGCTACTACAAAGGAAGATGAAAACTGGGACTCAAGTGTGCACTCTTGCCCAGTAACACCCTCCATTGCCACAGCAGACTGCTGTGGGTAAAGAAGGAACTGGCTCTGCAGAAGGGTTGCACATAAAGACCTGACTTCAAAAGCAGATCTCTGGCTCCCTATTCCATTTCTGTTCTCCAGGGGCAGGTGTTCAGGTTGTTCTGTCTTTCTCCCCTTCTGCTATAACACTGCAGATCATAAGGAGCCTGGACATTAAACAGATGAATCTTTCTGTCCTGCACTCAGCTACTAGGGCAAAACCATCTTTTTTTTTTTTTTTTTTTTTTTTTTTTTCACTTTCTTATCAGGTCTGTCCAGCTGAAGATATCACTGAGCTGAATCTCATAGACACAGATGACTGAGCAACACCCACCATTGGTACATGGAGTACCTTGCTAAGGAAACAAATCACTCCTATTTAATTGGAATAAGTGCACCCTAAGTTGTTTCCATGATTGCAGGGAAAAATGCCTTGTATTACCAGGCAAAATAACTTCAGCATTATGCTTGAAAGAAAAAAACCCAGGGTGAAGGGAGTCAGTGTATTCAGAGGATCTGCTAATCACAGAAAAAGGGTTGTTAGTAAAATGAAATGAAAGAGAAGAGTTAGCGTGGCAGGCAGTACCTGACCATGGGTGAGGAAATGGTTTGTGCTGGCTGAGTAATTTCTGTTGGATCTATGTTTTCCTTATGAAAAACACAGGAACCTAAGATCAGTCCCAGCAATCAGAACACAGGAAGAGGCCAGAAGAGGATGCCCAAGGAGGAGTGTGCCAACAGCTGTAAGCACACAGTAAGACTTTTTCAGGATATGCTTCCAGCTTTGAGCAAGCTAAGAATCATTTCTTGCATCAGAGTTGGTATTTTTGAGTGTCATGGTGCTTCACTGATTTCTCCTTCAACACAAATGTCAAACAGCTGTATCCAAAGAGAGGCAAGAGGGTAGTGGACTCTGGGGAAAACCAAGGGCTGCATTTGTGGGAATCTGATGCTGGAGGGAAACTGAGGATATCAGTCCTGTCAGGACTGGAGTGTATCATCAGTGTGGAGGATGGGAGTATTAGGCCTGAGGAACAGTGACAGACTTTCAACAGGAAGAATATGGTTTGTGATGGAAAAGTGTTGCTGGAGGGACTGAGAGCAACGGAGCTTTGGAGTCCCAGCCCAGGAAAGCAAGACAAATTGCATGAGAGGTGAGGACATCTACGTTAGCAGAGTAGCTGGTCTATAGGCAGTGGTGAAGGCCAGACTGGTCTATGTGATCAGAGATTGAGGGCTATGTGGGAAGGCTGTTTGGGAGGTAGTCACAGAGTTATTCAGTTTGGCTAGGATATCTGGAGATCTCTCATCCAAGCCCCTCTCACAGCAAATCTGTAAGACCAGGTGGCTCAGGGCCTTGTCCCATCATGTTTTGAATATAGTATATGCAAGGATGGAGAACTCACAACCTCTCTTTGCCTTGTTCCAATATTTGACCACCCTCAGGGTGAAAGTTTCATTCTTTATAGCAAAAAAAATTTCCTGGGGTGCAGCTTCTGTCTGTTGACTCTCCTGCTAATGCTGCATACCTCCACAAAGAGTCTGGCTTTGTCTTTTCTATACCCTGCCACAAGGTCTTTGAAGACAGCAATACCATCTCCCTTTCATTTTCTTTTCTCCAAGCTTAAGAAACCCCTTTCTCTTAGCTTCCTCTTATGTGCCATGTGCTCCAGCCCCCAAACGCCTTGATGGCCTCCATTGGACTCTGTCTATATCTTTCTTGCACTGAGGAGCTCCAAACTGGACACAGCACTCACAGATGGGGTCTGACAAGTGCCAGATAGAGGGGAAGTATCCTTGTCCTCACCCTGAACTGCACTCTTGCTAATAGAGGACAGGATGCTGTTGGCCTTTGCTGCTTGGAGACACTCCTGACTCATGTTCATCTTGCTGTCTACTAGGGATCCCAGGTCCTTTTCTGCAAAGCTGCTTTCTAGCCAACCTGTCTTGTTGTATGGGATTATTCCTTCCCAGGTGCATGACTTTTCATTTGCCTTTGTTGAATTTCTTGAGGCTTCTGTCAGCCCATTTCTCCAGCCTGTTGATGGAAATATCAAGACCTATTAACAGCATGAGAAGAACATGAAACCCAGCTCTTCCCCTTGGGGGCTGTACAGGTGGACTGCACTTCTTCCTAGATACAGCCCTTAAGCCTAGTGCTGGAAACTGCACAAAAGATGGAAACTGAAAGGAAGAAAAGAAAAGCAGACACAGTGCCAAGGCATGGAGGGGCTTAGAGTCACTGTGTGTGCAGTACCGAGCTGGTTCAGGGCCTCATTTTTTTCCTGGGCAGGCAGCAGCAGGACTTCATAACAGATGGGTGTTTTTCCAAACTAGGGAGATGTCTAGGCCATTAAACCAGGGTTTTCTTTCAATCAGCTCAGAGCATTTGAGCAGCATTATTCAATGTAACACAACTGTTCTGGGGCCAAGAACTGTTTTTTAGCTATCACAGAAGCTATTTGCATTTTTCACCTCCACAGCTTATTGCAACTCTTGCTTTTCCTTCCTGCAATTTATCTTTCATAATGCCAAGCCTTGCTTGTACTTCCTGTTTGGCTGTGTGGTTAGTAGTTTTCTCATTTGCTGTTATTTTTGACTTCCATCCAAGCTTTGTATGATATTAATAGCCATTTTGGAGAATCATATTTTTCCTCAAACCAGTCCTAATAGTAGCATGAGACAGAGCCAAGAACTGCTGCTGAGGCCTGAGGAACTTCAGGTCTGAATTTCCACTCTGTGCTGCCCACAGCCTGACTCAGCCCCTGCCCCAGGGAGCCAAATGTTTGTTGTTACTCGTCCAACCCCAAACTCGGATGCAGATGGGGAAATACTGAAAGCTGCAGAGTTGTGAACCATACCTCACATCACGAATCTCTGAGCCAGTGGGTGACATGTGTGGGCATCCTTGGGGATTAGATGACACTGTCTCATGGTCTGATGTAGGCCATGGACTGCAGCTGGCCCTCTGAGGTCCAGAAGGAACAATGGCAAAGACGGTACAAAGAGAGTGTGGGACATTTGTCAAGAAAATTGTTTCCAGTGGTTAGATTTTGAACTGTAGGGCTGTGTTCTGACTCAGTATATCCATTAGTGATGTGGTGCTAGAAAGGAGGCATTTACTACCTTTTTAGATGACAACAGACTGGGAGGAAGTGATACACTGGCAGACAGAGTGCATGTGCCTACAGGCTGTGAGAGCACTGGTGCTGAGCTGGAGACAGTGGTTGTGGAGGCTGAGAAGAGAGGGGTGGAGGATGAGCCACAGCTTAGGCCATCCCAGGCCTGCACCAGCTGCCCAGGTCTGCTGACACAACTGGTATTGGGGTGTGGGTCCTGGCCATGATAGGTGATGGAGAAGCAGCTGGTGCATGCCAACGTGCTGGCCATAGCAAAGGTGCTACAGCCTTGCAGTGCACCAGGCAGCTCTCCACTCCCCACTGTGGGTGCAAGGAAAGAGTTGCCTCTTGTTGCTACCCTCTGCATGGCCCGTCTTGAATGAGTTTTGCACTGGCTTCTCTCAAGGAAGGAGCCCCTCCTGGTGAGTGCTTAGGGATAAAGATCGTTAATGAAATCAATAGACACAAGTATCTGCCCCACTCCTCTGGTGTTATATTCTCCCTCTCCCTATGCATTGTAACAGCAACTCATCAGCATCCTGAATTCTTCCTAAGATGGAATACAGTGTTGATGTTTTTTTCCTCCTCTTTGCTGGGAGGTGTATGATGTTGAGGTTAATGGTTTCTTCTTCCTCATCCAAAGGTCTACTTGGGGCAGTTTTTATATATTTTCTAATGCTGTCTACCCCCTGTACTTTCTTCACGGGTCTAGAAATCCATCTTAGGTCCAAATTTTTTATCTATGATGTGTTTTACCAATATTCTTTGTTCTCTCTGTCAGCCCTAAGACTGGTTTCAATCATATGCCAAAGCTCTAGTCCTTTAATGATTAGTAATGGATCACTGGTGAGCTGTTTATAGCCCTGGGGTCTCTGGTGTCATCCTGTGCTCACATTCGAAATGATTTAGTGACCACAGAATGACTCCCTGTCATCACTACCTTCTACTTAAGGAAATCTGTCAAAATTATTCCAGGCATAACCACTGTACCCCACAATTATACAAAACTAAGCAAAATCAATTGCTAAAATCTGCTAGGTAATAGCCACCTGGTTGTCAGACAGTTGCTATTGTGAGAAAACAGACCAAGCAAACTAAAAAAAGCCTCAGGCAGGCCAAGACAAGTCCAGACAGAACCAGCCTGACAATTCCCTGTCCCGAAGCCTTACAGAGTCAGTACAGAGTCTGTGGCCTTTCACTGGCAGTGAAATGCACAGAATATATTATATTATATGTATATACTACTATATTTACTGGTGTACGAGGCCGCAGAATGTATTCCCCTCTTCTACCACCTTACCTCTGTTGCTTTCTAAAAGTTATAATGGAGGGGTGTTTCGCTAATGAAGTCCTTTTCAAGGGGGAGAAGGACTCCAGGGTTGAGTCCAGGCCCTGCTCTTCTAATCATGGGGTTTCTTTTCCCCCTTATCCGGTCTCAGGACTCATTTTGCAAAGGAAAGGCTATAGCTGAGAGAGAAATGGAGACCAGGATACTTTCATTTCTGGTTCAGGCTGTTCTCTTTCAGTTTCATTTTCTCTGAGACAGAAAGTGCTTAGTCAGAGCCTGCCCCTTGTGAAAGGACTTTTTCTATATAAGGGTGATGATAACGATCAAATTCCACGCTGTCCAGCATACCTGCTACAGTGTGGAAAAGACACAGTCCAGACAGTGTCACTACACTCATAGTGAAGATGGGGTAAGTGCACAGCACTTATTCTTGTAGCGGCTCCCAGCAAGAATAACTTGGGGTTGGTGAGGCTCAACATGGTGTCCTGGCTCCCCTTACTTGGTCCCAAGGAAGGTCTATGGAGCAGGCAGGGGAGTGAAAGGAGGTGGGGAAAGGGTAGGAAAGGATGCCTGAATGTCCTGGTTCTTTCACTGGCTCTTAAGTAGGATAGGGAGAGGAGAATGAGGAAGGGCTTCTGCACTATATACCCAGGCTGAGAAAAAAAGGGGATGCCATGAGTATAGTTTCTCCCCAGCTCTGGGAAAGTTTGGGATAGCTATAAACCAGAACTCCAACAGCAATTTCAGAGGAAGGGGATCCAATGGTTAGAGAAGGGCAGGGAGCTGCTCCAAAGTGTGGAAGGGCAGTACAACGCCATGCATATATCAGGCAAGAAGATAATTAATTGCTGTCAGATTCCTGCCGGTTTCCTTTCACAGGAACCTTCTCTTGCTGTGTCTAGTAGATGAAGATGCAGCCCATCTCATTCTTCCCTGGGAGAAGCAAAGAAATTTTCATCACATGGTTTTGGCTGGCTCTGCCCTTTCCACTTCTTGCAGTCTATCCCAATGCCTTTGTTTTAGTTGCTAAAAGGAGCAGGCCTGGTTCCAGGCATTGGTGCCTCCCTTTCAGAGACCCACAAGCCGGGAATGAAACCTTCCAGATGGTTCCCTGGAGATGGTTCAACGGGACTGAGTATTTTGGGGTTCTTTGATAGCCTGAGTGCAAGGAACCGGTGTGAGCCAATGGGACAACCCCGCCTTCCATCCCTCCCTCCTTTTTGTTTCATGTACAGCTAGGAGCTCCTTTCTCCTCTGTGCCTGGGCACCACAGGACCCCACTCCTCCACGGGCTGCCTCTTCATAACCCACTTTTTCTTTCTGTAGCAATGAACAACTGCAGGAAAAGCTGGATGCCCTTCAGTGCCATTTCACATGGGACTTGGGTGTAATAGGCCATGTTGAACCTGCACATGTCCTGCAGAAGCTGGCTGTTGAAATCAAGCACACCCCCCACCAAAACCAGGTGGCACTCTTGGGCCTGCAGGCATACCTCTACCAGCAGAAAGGCCAGCACAGAAAGGCCCTGCAAAGCCTTGAAGAAGCTGAAAAGCATCTGAGACAAGATGAGCCAGATGCCTTCTCTGCTGGTTCTTTGGTTATCTGTGGGAATTATGCTTGGATCCATTACCTTCAGGCCTCTTACCCAGAGGCTGAGAGCTATCTGGACCGAATTCAGGCACTCTACCCAGCCCCTTGGGATGCGGTGATGATCCAGTATATCCAGGCCCAGAAAGGCTGGTCCCTTTTGGCTGTCAGAGGCCGTAATGGGGAACGGGCAAGGGAATGCTTTCAGCTGGCATTGATGCTTGAACCGGGGAACAAGCATTTCCATGCTGGGCTGGGAATGGCTTTTTTTGCCTCCTGGATTTACTCCTGGTATCCTGATTTTGCAAAGAAAGCCATAATCCAGTTGGAAAGAACTGTCCTTGAGCAACCAGATAACTACAGAGCCAAGATATCTTTAGCCAGGCTGCTTGAATCACGGGATGAAGAAAGATCAACTGGCTTGATAGAAGAAAGTGCAGAGAAAAGCTCTGATCCTGAAGTCCTCAAAAGTGTAGCTCTATTATGGCTGCCACAGTCGGCAGAGCGATCAATTGAGATATTGCAGCGAGCCCTGCAGCTGGATCCATATTACCACCTTCTCTATCAAGCCTTGGCCAAGTGCTATAAGAAACAGTGGCTTAATGCAGAGAAGGAAAACAAGGAGAAGATGTTGGAGGCAGGCATCAAAGCCCTTGAGGAAGTTCTTCAGAAATGTCCAGACCTCGCCCTCGTGCATATAAAGCTGAAATTAGCAGAGTTATATGGTGAAAGAGACCCATCACAGGAAGAGCAGATCTATAAGGAGCTGCAGAGGAGAGAGGACACCCTCAGCCTCAGACACCGTCAAGCCCTTTGTCTCCACTGGGGAAAGTTCCTCCTCTACAAGAAGAAAGCACGTCAGGCAGCAATTGAAAAGTTTAAGGATGGATACAGAATTCCCCTCCTGACGGGAGAGAGACAGGAATGCATGCAGAAGCTGAAGCAGCTGTCTTGGCCCACCCAAAATAGTGAGGGCTATGCTATCTACCGCTTCATTCAAGAGACCGACCAGCAGGGGCTTGTAGAAGTTGCTAGGATTGACGCGGATTGATTAGGAGCCCCAATTCCAGAGAAAGGGGGACATCCTTTTCTCAGAATTGTTGTCTGTCTGTCTGATGGCAGGCCATCACCCCATTTAGATACACGGGTCCCATAAGCTTCTTAGGCCACCCCATTGCTGGTTGATTAAATATAGGCCAACCCACAGTGAACCGACTGTCCCAGATTTACACACCCTGCTTTCATTCCTATTTCTCTGGAAGAAGAAGGAAGGGAAAACAAATCTGAAGAATTTGGCTGACAGGCTCTGAGCAAGATCCTTTGCAAGTGTAGACCTGTGTCATTCCACTGGAGCTAATGGAGATCAGAGCTAAGCTCTGATTAGGGCAGCATGATAAATTAAATCTCTTTAATTACCATCTACCATTTACACCAAATAAGAAGGTGGCCCTTCTTAAGATCACTAGCTGACATGTTGTAAACAGGTCTTGGATAGGTTGAAGCACTAGCATAAGACAGATAGATGGTCCCTGTCTGCACAGTTGCATTAAATGCTAATGAAGCTGTTGATTAGGTTGCATACATTTGTGATTAGATTGGCAGTAACCCTTTGAAGTGTGTGTGTGCTTGCCCCTGCCTGAACAGAAACAGGGGATCTGCTCTCTCCCAGTGGTGCCCAGTTAAGAGGAGCCACTGGGAGCTATATACTCATCTCTGCTTTTGTGGCCAATAGGAAGTTTTTAACATTCTTTGTTCAATAAATATTTCAAATGCTTTTCCATCTGATTTCTTATGTGCAACAGTTGGTATCTCCTTGCAGCCAAAAGGAGCCAGTGTGGCTTGCCAAAGATATACCCTTCTCTTGCCTTAGCTCCCTGCTTCTGGTATAGCACCTCAGACTCCTTTCTTTAGTGTTTTCACTATCCGCTTCCCTCCAGGCTAGTGTCAGATATAGACCTTCCTCTCCAGGGCTCTGGTCTACTTCCATAGCCCACTGTGGGACTTGAGTCAGCCCCTTGGGAGCTCCATTCCTCCAGATCTCTACAGGGCATCACATTCCTCTTTCTGCACTGCCAGTCAAACAGGCTCCCTGCAACCAGTCTCCCTGCTCATGGGCCCAGCCCGCTCCTATCCTACATTGGCCTTTCCTGTAGCATCTCTCACCAGCTACCCCATGATCCACTCCTGGTACGTGTTTTGGTACCCCTGGTGTTGGTACTTGTCCTTATGGGTGACAAGGTGAGTCCGATCCCCTTGAGCTACATTAAAACTAGTATTTCTGTGTGTGTGGCGGGGGGAAGGGGGGAAGTTCCAGGTTACTTTTGGCTTGGATCATTTCTCTTTGCATTCTATTTGGATGAGCATTTGTATTGACTTGAGGATAGGGGCTGGGAGAGGGCATGCAATTCAGCATCAGTGCCAAATCCTGCTAGTGCAAAGTGACTGTGGAAGTGTGACTGACCAGTTCTGGCTAGAACATAAACTCTTTGCCAGTCCTGGGCAATCTGCTGTAGGTGATCCTGCTTGAGCAGGGGGCTGTGCCTAGGTGATCTGCAGAGGTTCCTTCCAACCTCAACCATTTTGTGTGTATTCCCCAACAACAAGTTGGACAACAGGACCAGGAAAGCAATGTGCACTTGTCCATCTGGCAAGCTTGCAGTCCTGGGCAGTGCATGTGGCACCCTGGGTCACGGCTCAGCTATGACGGGTTACTTGAGGCTACATTTGTGATTGATGCCTGTCTGAAGAAGGTGAATGTGGATGATGCTTCATGTAATTTGTTTGCTACTGCTGATGGCAGGAGAAGAAGCGGTGTAGGCCCGCCAGAGTATCCTTAGGTAACCCAGATGGAGTCATCTGGACTGCCTTTTCTGCCGGAAGTGAAGACCTGGCTATCTTTTCCACCATGCCTTTTCTAAGTAAAGCAGGTAAATAAAGGCTCCAAACTCTGCATCCTAGACTGGTTCTTCTGGTTTGAAGACTTCTTTTGGGCTCTCTTGGGTATGCAGGGGAACAACAACAAACTGCAAGTGCAATGAACACAAGGCCCATCACAGGGCCTCTCCTATCTGCTATGCTTACATGAAGGAAAGCAATGACAGTCCCTGCCTTGTGCAAAACTCTGGGCAAACAGGGAAGAGCTGGGCAGTGCAGATGGGCTCCCTCCTAGGGCTGATCTATTCTGCTCTGTACTGCTGAAACTGGGATTTCTCTGAGATGCGATGCTGGGATCCTCCTGGGATCAAATTGTCCCTGGGAAGAATCTCCTAGGAGGGAGCCCCAGAGAAAGCTTCTGGGATGGAGCAACTTTCTCCCCTCAGGCTCAGAGAGGTTTCTCTTTGGCAATGGTCAGCCTCCACCCACTGCTGCCTTCCAGCCCCACACAACTCCTTCACACTGTGCTGGCTCAGCTCTTTGCGCAGCCACAGTATGACCCAGAGTAAGCAGTCAATTCAGCTGAAAAGTCTTTTCTTTTCAGGGTTCTTTTCTCGGCTGTAGGAGATCCCCAGTTTGATCAGACACAGGCTGTACAAAATTGCTGTGCAGAGGCAATGTGGAGGAGAGAATAGGGCTATTAAATTGGGCTCCACTGCTGAGAGTCTCCCCATGGAACAACTGATGCCTAATGAAGATAATGCACCTTCCCCCCATGCATGTGCCATCCTGCACTTCCCCTTGTACAAGTGTTTGTATGGCCATGTAGCAAATGAGACTGAGGAACTGATTCAAGGTAAAGCAAAACAGCAGTGGCAGCTAGTGGCAGCTTGAAAGTGATCTTTAATGGTCAAAGGTTTTTAAAAACAAGCAGATCACTAAGGAGAAAACATATATGCAATTCAAACTAGACCTTACAGGACTTTCTCCCAAAAGGACTTGGATCAGAGCTCTCGTGATTTCTAGCTAAAG
The DNA here is from genome assembly GCF_036370855.1 of Dromaius novaehollandiae. NCBI lineage: Eukaryota > Metazoa > Chordata > Aves > Casuariiformes > Dromaiidae > Dromaius > Dromaius novaehollandiae. The sequence goes on along the minus strand of NC_088125.1, from coordinate 2,367,279 downwards.
AGAGCTGGAAGACAGGAAGTGGTAGGGTGGAAACAGAGAGAGAAAAATGATCAACAGCAGCCATTAGTACCTGGATCATGTAAGTGTCTCCGGGAGTGCTCAGGACACAAGAAGGGTTCTGGAAAGATTTTCAAGTGTAACAGAAGTGTAAACTGTCAGAGCTATAAACATTATATCACCCTGGGCAAAGATGGAGGGCAACAGGTCCAAAGTCGGGGCTCTCTGACATGAAGTCAGTTCTGATGGAGGGCCAGCATCCTCTCTGCTGGTGCACCCTGCCTTGTGGCAGGGTTATTTGGGCTGTCAGCAAGCATCATGGAACAAGCCCCGGTGTTTCAGAGGACATCCCGTCCTTTGTGCAGCTCCAGTGCCACCGTGTGGCCTTCCCTGTTCACAGGATTCCAGGGTAATTCTGATTGCAAGGGATCTCAGCAGGTCTCTAGTCCAACCTCCCACTCAAAGCAGGGTCAGCCGCAAGGTCAGGCCAGGTTACTCAGGGCTTTATGCAGCCTGGTCTCAAAGGCCTCCAAGGATGGAGATGGCGCAACCTCTCTCAACAACCTGATCCACTGCTTGAATGACCTCCTGGTTAAAAAGTTTCTCTTCTATCCTATGCCTGTTGGCTCTTGCCTTCCCACCATGCACCGCTGTGTGTGAGCCTGCCTTCGTCTCATGGACAACCTGCCTAAGGTTACTGGCAGGCTGCTCTTAGGTCCTCCCAAAGCTGTCTCTTCTTCAGGCTGAAAAATACAGTTCCCTCAAGCTTTCCTCCGCAGGCCTGTGCTTCAGACCACTGACCATCTTGATGGCCCTCAGCTGAACTCCTCACAGCTTGATAATGTTTTCTTTTATCTTGGGGGGGGGGGGGGGCAGGGCGGCGAAGGGGGCAGGGGGGCAGCTCTGAATGCAGTATTCTAGCTATGGTCTAACAAGTGCTCAGTGGAGGGGGATAACCACTTCCCTCAATCTCCTGGCTGTGCTACTGTGTTTGCGCAGCCCAGGATGCTGTTGTCCTTCACTGCTGCCGGGGCACACTGCTGGCTCATGTTCAGTTTGTGTGCATGAAGACCCCAGGTGCTTTTCAGCAGAGCTGCTCCCCAGCCAGCCCGTCCCCAGCCTGTACCGTTGCAGGGGGTTCTTCCTGCCCAGGGGCAGGACTTTGCATTTGTCCTCGTGCCATTTCTCTCAATCAAGAGTTGCTTTGCAAGGGTTTAGTGCATTTCTGCCAAAGGAAGGGGAATTATGGAGGATCATTCCCAGACAGGGGAGGCCAGTGAGGATTGTTCCCTTACAACAAGGTGTCTGTCAGTGCGACAGCAATGGAGATCAGATACAGAGCTCCTCCCTGTGCATCTCCCAAGATGCTGCACAGCAGGGCTGTACTGTGACCCCCCACTGGACAAATGCTCAGTCTCTTTTCAGAGGACCATCGTGGCAGGTACTGCAGATGCTCTGCAGTTTCCAGTGGCTCCCAAAAGTCTCTACCTTGGCTTGAGCACTGGTTTCATTCCCCTCACCCCCAGGTCTGCTGCAGGGAGCACAGGTTGTTTAAAGAAGTCAGGGTCACTGCATGATATGGCCAACACTCAGGATGGGCAGTGTCCAGGGTGAGTAGCAGATAGTTATGCAGCCTTGAAATCCTCCCTTTTATAGCTTTTTAGCTATCAGAGTGCTGTGATGGCCGAGTGGTTAAGGCGTTGGACTTGAAATCCAGTGGGGTTTCCCTGCGCAGGTTCAAATCCTGCTCACAGCGAGAGGTTTTACTGCCAGGCTTCACTGAATGCAATACATCCATCAGATGTTGGCATGTGCTGCTGCTGCTTCAGTTCTGAGGAGCAACAAGGGTGAACATGAAATGAAAGAATTTAAGGAAATGAAGGCTGTGGCATCCAAACAGTTGATCTCTGAAAGAGAGAGAAAAAGAAGAGAAAAAAGGAAGAGAGAGGAGAAAAGCTTCAGCAGGCTGGGCCCTGCAGAAATACTGGCCATGTTTTATATTCCTTGAAAAGCAATTCACTGCAGTCAGCACAGCCTCACTGAAGACACTTGCTTGGATGATGGAGGAAGATCAGATCCATCAGTACTGAACACTGCACCGGCCATCCCGGGTGTTCACAACCTGGCATAGGACTGAGGACGAAGCCAGTTCTGCATGTCCTTAAAGCACAGCTCCTGTGACTGACCTTCCCAAGCCACGCAGACATGTGTAGCTCATCTTGGTCTTCAGCTCTCTTCAAATGTGATCCCACGTCTTTGGCTCACAGCAGCCGCTGCCAGGATTTCAGCAGCCCTGGCCAGCTTAAGGCCAGGCCAGTAAGTGTCACTTTGGGTGGTAGCTAGCTGTCGGCTGGAGCTGGCATTTGTTAGGGTCCCTGTAATCTGAGTGTGGCCCTTTGGGCTGCCAGTCAGTGCTGCAGAGGAATTGCAGCAGAGCTCATTGTGCCAGGATATTGTTTTCAGTCTCCAGGAGCTGCTGGGGCTGATCTCTACTCCAGGGTGCTAATACAGCTGAACTGTCATTGCGAGTAGGCTATGGACATGGTTTGTGGCATGCTCTAACTAAAACTTTGGCTGAGCCAGAAACAGAGGAGATGACTGTGCAAAGCCCTGATGGGGCACCGGAAAGCCAACACAGGGAGGGTCTGGCAGAGGGGCTCCCCTGGGATTGTGGATAATCAGTAGCATGTTTTGTGTCTCAGCCCTTGCTTTGCCAGATGAGGGAAGCCCTGGGACAGATGACACCTGTTTGATTGGAGCTGATTATGTATTGGCACTGCCCAATGCCATAGTCCCTTACCATGGCAGCGAGAGAGTGGGGAGAAGCGCTGGAGGGAAGGCAGACTGAGTCTTTCCTGAGAATGGCTCACCCTGCTTGAGGAAAAAAGGCCCCTGGATGGATAGTGGGAAGAGCAGACCTAAGCAGAGAGTCTGGAGCACTACCAGAGGCTGGGAAGCAGCGAGAAGAGTGGGGAGCTGACACAGAGCCAGGCATCCAAGCAGATGAAAAGAAAAGCTTGCCACAGCCCTAAGTATGACTGTGCAGAGCCTGCAGAAACCCAAACAGTCACTGAGCTAGAGACGGAGATAACACCAGAAGGAAGGACCCACCTAGCATGGACTCAGTGGACAAGGGATGAGATTTAATTGCCAGATCTTTCCTGGTAATTCCTAACAACAGCTTGGTTCCTTGAGCACCGACGTGACAAAATCTGCTATCATAACCCCAACCCCCCACCCCGAGCACTATCCATCACCTGTCATTGCATACGTGAAGTCACCTAACTATTCAGGTCCTTCTCCAGTCCTTTAGGGACATGCCACATGGCATCTGTCCTTGAACAGGTCCCTGCGGAACAGCACTGCGACCACCACAAATTCTAGGAAATGACCCTTGCTATTGCCCCTAATTTTCTCTCCTTTTACCAATTATTCCTCCATGTCAGAACACTCCCTTTCCTACCTTTTTAAAAACTGCTAGCACATTTGCTGTCCTCCAGTCCTGAGGTACGAAGGGATTTGAGCAAGAGGCTGTACAGCACACTTGACTATTCAATACATTGCACCTCTGTGTGAACTTCTTGTGCGACTGCTGACCTTGCAATTTTGCCCCATATGAGCATACATTCCAGCTACTTTGTTTTTGGCCAGCTCCTCTGATGAGTCCCCAGCAAAGAAGAATTCCAGCATCAGTCTCCCCAGTTTCTTCCACAGTGAAGAGAGATGCAATGAGTTCATATAGGGCCTTGCTAAAGCTCTGACCTTCTCTAAGTGCTCCTTTGATCTTGTGATCCTCTCTTGGCTTTACAGACTCGCACACGGGCTGTAAGGATTTAATTCTTATAGTGGCCCTTCGAGTTCTTTCCAGCAAGCTTCCTCATTTCTGTGTAGCTCTCCCTTTGGAATTTTTGATTTTTATAGCTACTGAAAGGACACAGAGTTGAGGTATGTTTGGGTCACCACTACAGAGCAGTTCTTGAGGTGCAATGCTTTGAACTAAGCCCTGTGCACTGTGTATGCTCCTGTGAGCTTCTTAAACAAGCAGCTGCACAGAACAGTCACTGGCTGCATCTACAAGTTTCATTTCTGCGTCATGCCCAAATATAACAGTTCCCTCACCTACACAGGCTAGGGAGTCTCCTTCCTCCATTTCCTCTCTGGTCTTCCTCAGTATGCTGCAGCCCATGTTGCCAGCCTGCATAGGTGGCTGGTAGCAGCAACTCAGCACTGCATCTTACAGTTAAGCCCAGAATTTCAGTCCATCCAGATGCAAGTTATTCCGTGACGTTGCTGGTTTGTTGATTTACTCCAGTTCTGGAATCTCTGCAAGATTTGGATCTGCTCGATGACCTCCTCTTCTTTGCACATGCTGTCCCATGATATTAGTGCCCCACTGGTTGTCTTCCTTCTTACCTCATGGAGAGGTATGTGCACCAATAGTTGGCTCCCTTCTTGGCAGACGATTTAAGTGACCTTTTCTTTATTTTCCATTTCCTATTTACCAATGCCCACCCTCTTCTGTTCGCTCAGCGATATGGCCTGTCTATGAGTCTATGTGCAACAGAAGTGAGATCTCCAGCACATGCTTCTCCGCACCTGTCACCATGGCCCCACCCTCTACAGAAGAGCTCACCCACAGTCATCTTGAATTTCAGTCCCAGCACGTTGGTTCAGACCATATCCCTTCCTCCTGTATGATTCCCTCTACTCCAGCATGTCTTCACCTCCCGAGGAGCCCCTGCTCCATACACCATATGCGCAGCCAGGTGCGGTAACATTTCCTCTCTGCATCAGTCTGCTCCTGCACAAGGTAATGGGAGCATTTCAGAGATGCACGTTCCAGTCCGTTCTTCCCCAAAAGCCTAAGGTATCTCTCCAGTGAAAACTTGTTTGCCCAGCCCTAGTATCTTCCACTGTGAGAACCAAGAGCCCTCAGAGGAAGGCAAGTGCCGGAAGGAGGTACTTTCACCCACTTATGCCTGTTCTCTCTGAACCCAATATGAGTATTAACAGATGGCAGAGGAGAGTTGGGAGGAAAAGATTTAAAAGAAAAGAGAAACTGACTAATTAACAAAAAAACCCAAACAAACTAGAATTAAAATGCAGATGAGCTCCAGATCCAGAGGAAATCTTGTTTCTTCTAAGCAGAACTTAAAAATGGGAATGTTCCCCTCCCAGGTGAGCAGCCAGTGCAGATAACAGAAGATGGCAAGGCCGCAAGTTCTCAAGTGCTAATCTGATACAGGGAGATAAGTAAGACTGTACAGCCGCTCTTCACTGATTTTGCAGGGGGAGATGAATTAAGAAATTACTCTTCTAAGTATTTACTCCCATTTCACCCTGTGCAGGGAAGAGCATATCACCTAGCTGGTTACCACTAGAGCTGTTTGGGAGCTACAGACTCCACTGAGTCCTCTCAGACATCTGGTTTGCAGCACAACACAACTGTGGCAAAAATGCAGAGAAGAATGGGAGGAAAATGCTGCAGATCAAACGCAGATCAAACGTGGAACCAAGGAAGCTGATCTCTTTCCCAAGTTCCCACTGCGGCAAAGGATTTTGTGTTCCTTGGGTGCAATGCAGACAATCTGCCTACAATATGTTACGCTTGGTGGCAGAGCCACCATCCAGTGAGACCAAAACAAGGTGGAGAAATGGGCTCTCAGAAACCTTAAGAAATGGCACGAGGACAAATGCAAAGTCCTGCCCCTGGGCAGGAAGAACCCCCTGCAACGGTACAGGCTGGGGACGGGCTGGCTGGGGAGCAGCTCTGCTGAAAAGCACCTGGGGTCTTCATGCACACAAACTGAACATGAGCCAGCAGTGTGCCCCGGCAGCAGTGAAGGACAACAGCATCCTGGGCTGCGCAAACACAGTAGCACAGCCAGGAGATTGAGGGAAGTGGTTATCCCCCTCCACTGAGCACTTGTTAGACCATAGCTAGAATACTGCATTCAGAGCTGCCCCCCTGCCCCCTTCGCCGCCCTGCCTCCCCCCCCAAGATAAAAGAAAACATTATCAAGCTGTGAGGAGTTCAGCTGAGGGCCATCAGGATGGTCAGTGGTCTGAAGCACAGGCCTGTGGAGGAAAGCTTGAGGGAACTGTATTTTTCAGCCTGAAGAAAAGACAGCTTTGGGAGGACCTAAGAGCAGCCTGCCAGTAACCTTAGGCAGGTTGTCCATGAGACGAAGGCAGGCTCACACACAGCGGTGCATGGTGGGAAGGCAAGAGCCAACAGGCATAGGATAGAAGAGAAACTTTTTAACCAGGAGGTCATTCAAGCAGTGGATCAGGTTGTTGAGAGAGGTTGCGCCATCTCCATCCTTGGAGGCCTTTGAGACCAGGCTGCATAAAGCCCTGAGTAACCTGGCCTGACCTTGCGGCTGACCCTGCTTTGAGTGGGAGGTTGGACTAGAGACCTGCTGAGGTCCCTTGCAATCAGAATTATCCTGTGATCCTACAAGAGACAACACCTTACCCAGAGAGACAGCAATGTGTCTGCTACCACAACAGGAAGATACAAGTGCTTGCAAGGACTCTGTCCCCCTGGAGATTCCCCGCCATGGCCCCTGGTGATTCCAAAGCAGCCTGGACGCCAGCACGGCACTGCAATGGGAACATTTCACAACAAATATCACCCCCACCCCTCACCAAACCTAGATCTCTGTAAGGTGCGGGGACACACCCTGATGGGATGAGAGGCTGCTCTCAGAGCCCAGAATGCACAAACAAGCTCTGCACTCCCTACCCACCTTCTAGGTTTTTGGCTGCCTGTGCTCAAGGACAGCTCTGATTTGGTACAAGTGTAACCAGATACCAGAATACTGGGAAAACCACAGGCAACTCTTGGGGAGTGTGGCGGACAGGACTTTTGCCTTAAACATTTCTTGGTACATAAGGTGCAAGCAAACCATAACCCCGAACAAGCCATCTGTTCCCGGCAGAAACAGGACTGAGCTGCTGCGACCCCTGAAATGGTCTCCCTGTGACCACCCGGGACACACTGAGCCTGCGCTGAACCAGACCACGATCGGACAGAGACTTTGGGACCTGGACTGCAAATTACTGCTGCTTAGCACAACTTTTATAAAACTTGCTTAGCATGAGTAGCTAAATTTGCTGAAGCCTTGGGCCACACTCCCTAGTTCAGTGAGAAAGGGCCCCAGAGCTGGTGCAGACTGGAAAGATAAGGGAGTTACAAGCAGTTTGCATTCCTATGCATCACACTCCGAAAGGGAGGATGTCAAGGCTTTGAAATAAGGCCTGCTTGGGCGCCAGGACCCTGGGAAACAAAGCCTCCCCTCACTGCTGAAACAGTGTTAATTAGGGGGGGGTCTGGATTATATCCTCTTCGTCAGTACCTTGGAAGATAACACCTACTGTCACTGCTGGGGCAGTGCTAATTGCTGGAACAACACCTGTTTGTCAGGGCCCTGAGAAAGAAGGGCAGAACCCGAGGAATCAAAACACATTTATCAGCAGAAACTGCAACAGTAAAGATAAGGGAGAAAAGCAGCCTGCCTGGGAACAACGATGAGACCCAATAGGGAGCAGGAGACCCCAGACCCAAAAATTACTATTGGTCTGAACTACCGCGTGAGGGGTGGGAAACTTAATTTGAAAAAGCTATAATTGCCCAGGGATTTCTTTGTTCGGGGTCCCTCTTCGGAGGCACCCAACTCGAGCTTTAACTACTGCACGCATGTCATTACAATTTATTTATTTAATTCGCCTTGATTTGGCTCCGAACTTTTCAGCGGGAACCTAGGGTCGGACCCTGCTCGAGTTGTAATTACTGCACGGGCATTGCTAAAATTTACACCCAGGGTGAAGAGGACCAACGGGACGCCGCTGGATCCACGGGTGGTGATATCTCTTTCTCTCTCTCCCTTTTCTCTCTCTCTTCCCTTTGCCTCCCCTTCGCCTTCTCCCCCCACCTTTTCTCCCCACTCCGTGGAAAATAAAGTTAAAAGGTTGTGCGATATTTGGCCGGTTTTAGCATCTTAATCTTGTCCTTGGGATCGTAATGAACCCCCCCCCCCCCCCCCCCCGATATTGGATAGGGACAGGGAGTTGGTGGTGTTCCCTCTGCATCAAAGTCCACAGCTATTTTCTGCAAGGGTGTGCACAGAGGTGGCCAACAGTGAGCCACCGCCATAAACATAAGGTAGCAGAAGGGGAATGGCACCACAAATAGCAAAATACGTATCAAAGGGGAATTGCCAGACAGAGGGGGCTCACTAAAACAGGAATTGCAAGGGCAGCCAGGTTGCAACTCCAAGATGGGGATTTCCAGAGCTGCCTGTAAGTTCAGAGCTTGATCTCTGTGGCCTGGAGCAGGACAGTAAACCGCTTGCTTCAGCAACAGGTCCATCTGATGTATTTGCAGTTATGGAAGACATGGAACTGCCTCCTGCCCCTTGGTGACTTGGGCCTGCAAGAAATAGGAGCATCAGCTAGCAGAAACTGAGACAGGAGCATGGAAAGAGCAAACTGCAAGAGGAACAGAAGAAAGCTAGAACATTGGAAGCTGCTGCAGCTAACAAAGCACCGAATGCAGCAGGGGATGAGTACAGGCAAGGCAGCTAGCAGACTCAGCAGTTTGTGCAGTGGTTTCCAGGCTCTGCTTCTAGGTCTTCTGCCTACTTTGGGATGCCTTCTGCTGCTGGAAAAGGATAGCTACTAGAAGCTTTTGCTTGTAATTCCAGCAGTTGCTAACAACCTCTGTCCATGCCACGGCACAGGCGATGGGGTAGGTGGTGGGCAGGGTGCTGGGCCTGGTCTTAAGATTTTGGAGATCTTGGCTCCATGGGCAGTGGGTGGCTGGGTGGGTGGAAGTCCCAGATGAGGCTGGTCAAGGCCTATTGGCTGCAAAGCTGGCAGATCTTGGAGGGCAACCTTCTCCAAGTGCGAGCATGGTCCATCCCACTACTCAGAAAAGCAAGTGAACGTATCCATGGATTGACTTGGCTAAGCAGGGAACTCACAACAGAGCTGCAGTGCCGAGAAAACAGCATATAGGAGGTGGAAATGGACAGGCTACAATAGAGAAACATCACCTGGGCATATAAGGAGGCTGTTAGGAAAGCCAAAGCTCAGCTGGAGTTAAGACGCACTAGGGACATCAAGGGCAGCAAGAGGAGCTTCTACCACTGTGTTAGCAGTAAAAGGCTGGAGAAGGAACATGTGGGAGCATTGCTGACTGGGGCGGGTGATCTGGTGAGAGTGAGCACAGAGCTGAGATTCTCAATGCCTTCCTTGCCTCAGTCTTCACCGTCAAGATCTCTCAGGCTTCTGTGCTTAGAGAAGGGGTCCAGGGAGAATCACCAGCAGGGGATGAGGATTGAGTCAGAGATTACTTGCAAGAAATCAAGCCAGTCCAGGCCATGGGATCAGATGGGCTGCATGTCAGGGTACTAAGAGAGCTGGCTGATGTCTCTGCAAGGCTTCTGTCTATCATCTTTGAAAGATGCTGGATATCAGGGGAGGTCCCCCAAGCCTGGAGAAAGGCAAATATTGCACTCATCTTCAAAAAGTTAAGGGCTCTCTGAAGGCCTATAGGCTGGTCAGCTGCACTTCAGTTGCTGGGAAAACCAGGAAGGGATCGTCTTGGAGCACATTCCTGGTATGTAAAGGAGAAGAGAGTGACTGTGAACCATCAGCCTGAATGGACTCTACCTCGGCCCTGAGCCATGGCAGGCCATATCTTACGGACATGAAGTTTAGGGCAGATGTTCAATTGTGATATCAGGAAATAAAGGTGCATGTGCACATGAGCACTGACTGGTGCAGATGTCAGCACCTGTGAGGATGAGGTGTTTCTGCTGGACTGCTTCAGCTCGCTGTTAGAAGACTGACAAGTCTCTGGGAAGCTATGAAGCGATTTGCAGTTGAGGCATAGGGGCAACGAGTCTCTACTGGAGGGGACAATGGTGCTCTGCTGCTCCACTCTCCAGTCCTCCCCAGACGGCTCCTCCACTGACAAACCAGCTCTGGCCTTTTCCAGCTTCAGCTTTGTTTCTGCGCTTGGCGTACTTGCTCACACAGGCCATCTCCAAAGGCTCCCTGAACAGTCCTCCTCAAACACCTAGGAGCAAGCGGCTCCCCGAACCTGAGCTCCCTGCTCAGGAGTCCATTCTGCTGAGGGGCTTCTCAGAGCAGTGACGTGCAGCGCAGACAGAGGGCCCTGGCCTACAGCAGGCCTGAGACCATCAGCAGTGAGCATCTGTTCTCCCAGTTGAGAGAGGAACAGATGCGCATTACAATGGGGCTTTTGCATCCCTTGCACCGCCAGGTTTCTTCTTACTCCAACAAGGAGGCAGAGAAATGGGAAGGCGAGAGGTCTGTGGAAAGCATGGCTGCTGCGTAAGTGATTTTTGACCGTTCGTCTGCCAAAGAAAGTTCCCTCCAACAGCTCTGGAGCCCATCCTGCCCAGCTGGCCAGGACACACCCGGCTCCCAACAACCTGTCCCCAAACCACATGCACAGTCCCATCTCAAGCAGTTGCCAAGGGAGGCCTGGGAACAGGGAGAGAGTGCTCTGGGAGTGTGGAGGCGCAGCTGTGAACCCCTGTCCCATTCCCAACCACACAGGCCCTGGGAGGGACTGCTGGCTCAGCTCCCGTCTGTCAGCAGGCCTGACAGCAGGGCCACTCCAATGCCCTCATCCAGTGGATGCCCTTGAAAGCCTGCTCCAGCTCACCGTCACCGTCTCCGTCTCGTGGCCCCTCTCCAGTGCTGGGCCACTGCTGAGCTATGGTCTTCCACCTCCACTGCCAAGGCTACAGCAGAAGGAGCTGAGCTGACCCCTGCTTTCAGTTTTGTCACTCTAGCTGTTGCAGTCCTTAGTCCTGTGCCTTAGATTTCGATTGGGTATTGTTTGGAGGAGGCCTGGTTTGTCCCACTTCACCCTCCTGCCTTCTGGCCAGCCCTGTCCTGCTTCTCATTGCAGCATGTGTGAGGGCGTCATGGGGGAAGTGGGGAGCAGCATCCTCCTGCCCAAGCCAGGCAGAAACTAGGACCAGGTGAGAGATGCCAGCTCTGCCCAGACAGCTCTTGCCTGGCCTGTGGTGTGTCACACACATCCCTCTGGTCTGGAAAGCAGCCGAGCCACCAACCTAGAGGTGCAGGATTCGCAGCTCACCTCAAGGCCTGGCAGAGATGTGTGCAGCCTTTGCCTGCTCGCTCCTGTTCGCATTGCCATTCGCAGGGGCAGGAAAAGGGCACATGGCATCTAGAGGCAAAGGAGTAGGGTGAACAGAAGCTAGTGAGGAAGAGGCAGGAGCAGTTTTGAAAACAGGTTTCTCAGGAGGGTGGAATCAGGGGGTCTTGTCTTAGCGTTAAGCCTGAGTTGGTGTGTGAACAGCACCAGGCTCTTGGTAGGTCCCCACCAACTCTGTGCAGAGCAGGATTCAGGCAGGCACAAAAAGGCACCTGCAGCTCTGGGTTTCCATCTGCCTTCTCCCACCAGCACAATGCTGGACCCAGTACTGACGCCCTGGGGGACACTGCTAGCTACAGGCCTCCAACTAGACTTTGCGCCACTGAGCACATCCCTCTGAGCGCTGCCGTTCCACCAGTTCTCAACCCACCTCACTGTCCACTCATCTAGCCCACACTCCTGAGCCTTGCCTGTGAGGATGCTAGGGGAGACGGTGGTGAAAGCCTTACTGAAGTGAAGGTAGACAACATCCAGTGCTCTCTCCTCATCTCTGCAGCCAGTCATTCCATCCTAGAAGGCTCTCAGGTTGGTCAGGCATGATTCCCCCGGTGGCAGACGCCTTGGCTCTGGCAGGTCCCTGGCCCCTGCTGCATCCAAGCCTCAAAAACGCCAAAAGGCAGAGGCACCGAGAACGCCCTCAGCGTAAGATGTAGTTGTGCCTCCCCCAAGGGCTGGGGACACCGAACGCACAGCCGTGCCTCTTTGCCTGATGTGCTCTAAGGCGCGCGCGCGTGTGTGTGTGTGTGTGTGTGTGTGTGTGTGTGTGTGCGCGCATGTGCACCTCCTCCTCCTGCAGAGTTGCCTTCTGCTGCGCAAGCAGGCACACAGCTGCTGAGCCCAAGAAGCAGAGCAGACCACCCTGTGCTCATGCTGGCTCTGCCGGTTGTCTAGTCTTGCACTGCTGCTGCCAGGTGCAGAAGGCAAGAGCCAGCCAAGTCCTCCAGCAAACCCAAACCCAAACCCTGCAGCTGTGAGGACTACAGGAGAGCAGGACTGCTGTGGGTTCACCCAGGCTTAGGTATTTAGCAGGTGATGCTGTGTGTTTAGAAAATACAGTTGCATGGCACTCCATTCTGCCAAGATCCCTGACAAGGGGTTCCTTGGAGCATTCAGAGACTTCTTTGGGAACGTCCTTGAGAGCTGCAAGTTCCTCTGTACTTTCACAATGCACACATCCTGTCTGCACGATCATGGCAGTCCTAAGGACACTGTACCTGGGAATCGTTTGTCACACAGACGGTCACTACGAGGCCTTTGGCTGAGGCTTTTAGTGCCCAAAGCCCTGCGTAGCACGTTCTCTGGGACAGCCTGCGCTGCCACCCTGGGAGTGCAGAGCTGGCTGAGAGGCGCGCTCCCAGAAGGTGTAGGCCGGCAGCATTAGGCATGGCTTTGTCTCCCACAAGGCCAGGGGCCTGAGCCTTCTCCCCTGGTGCCGCTGGCCTGGGCTCCTGCAAGGAGCACAGGGAGGCCGGCCTTTGGCCAGACTGCCCGCTTGCAGGCAGCTCCAGTGCCCATCACCTTCCAGACCTGGGGGAGAGCAGCCAGCTGTAGGCACCCTGAGAGCAGAGCTTCTCAAGCACAAAGCAGGCCCAGTGCGGATGAGGAGCTGCAGAGCCAGCATGGCCTCAAGCCCTCTGTGTCTCCCAGCACCGCTGAGTTCAGGAGAGCGGGCAGACCCTTGCGGAGTGCCCTCCGACTTCCTGGATGCATAGCCGCGCTTTTCAGAGAGCCAGCTACTCTCCTGACTCTCTCTTCAGGTGCTCACCACACGCACCGCGTGCGGCCTGCCTCAGGAATGAAGCCCCAGGGGGGCCGAATAACATGGACCTGGGAGCTGCCACATCTTTTCCTTCTTGTTTTATTCTTGCTTACAGAAGCTCTCTTGTCTCGTGGCTCAGCTGGTAGTTCTGCCTTGCCATCACCCCATGAACTTGCACTCGATAAATACACGTGTACTCGGGGTTGCCCCAGTTGCTCTGCACCTGGAATTTGATATACTGGAAGGCTCTGGGAAGCTGCTTCTGCAAAGGAAACGGGGGGAGCCGTCATTCCTCAGGTGTAAGGAGCAACAGCACAGCAACGTAGCTTCCTTTGCCAGCGCTAGCCCTGCTGGGGAACAAACTGGAGCCCTGACAAAGGAGGCAGCCAGGGTTGCTATGCCAGAGCCACAAGGCACAGGATGCTTTGGCTCATCCTCCGCACTCTGTGGTCCAAGCCCTTGCAGGCAAAGCTCAGTTTGCCCCTCGCGTCGTGCCCACACGCACTCACAGTACCTTCAGGCGGAAGGTCTGAACAGCCTCTTGGTCCACGTCAAATACAAAGAGCCCCAGGAGAGTTTCTTCTGCTGCTTCCTCATCCACGCCCTCAAAGGCAACCGACAAGGGCAGCAGGTCAGGCTCAAGCAGAGCCGGAGGAAAAGTGCCCGCTGCGTCCGACTTGGGGAAGCCTGCCTCATGTCCCACCCCTCTAGCACTAGTCTGGAAGAGGTCAGTGTGGATGTGGCTCAGGCTCTTTTGAGCAAGCGCTCCAAGACCCTGGGCCAGAAAGCACAAAGCAAGCCGCAGAGGCCTAACACCACCGTGGGCCCCCACATACGCCATGCAGGGACGCTCTGCTCTGCAGCAACCAGCCCACGCTTCTCTGAGAGAAGGCGCCAGGAGAAACAAGGCTCCCTCGCAGCTTTCTGCCCTGGCCAGCTTCCCTGCCCACCCTCCACGGTGGGGCAAGGCTGAGGCTTACGGAGACAGCAAAGTCCTTGGGGGCACTGCTGACTTCCCCGGAAGGAGAGACCGCCTTGGAGATGTGCTCCACGGTGACAGCCATGGGCCAGATCTGCTCAGGCAGCCGAATGACCACTTGGCCCTCCGCTCCTTGGAAAGCCCAGCACTGTCCAGGGGAAGTGTGCGGCTGAAACCAGAAAGCAGCCACCCTCAGTGGCAAGGCACTCCAGGAGCCCAGCGGACTGGCTGCTTTGCCAGCAGCACAGCCCTGGCTCGGTCTGTTGGCTGGCTTTCTGCATGGAAGGGCACCCAAGTGGATGAAAGGGACAGCAGGGGACTTGCCACCTTGCTTTCAGAAGACGGAAATCTTCCTTCCAAAACATCTAGGCTCACCTGCCTTTCCCAAATCCCGCTCTGATTTTGCACAGCATTCAGAGACAGGGCGGGGCTGCCTAGGGGAGGTCACCCCGTGAGCCTTCAAAGAGTGTGCGGGAAGGACGAGCCCCCTTCCTCCAACTCGGCAGATCCCGCCAGGCTTGGGGGCCTGGAGGAGGTTCTGTCCTTGCCTGAGTGGCTTGTCAGGCTCCCCCCAACTTCCACTCTCCCTGGAAAGGGGCCGTGGGAGTTGAGGTGGGAAAATGCAGCTGCCAAGGACAAAGGTGCCCAGCACACTGCGGCCAGGGGTTGTGGGCAGGTGGCTGCTGCTGGGTTCAGCTCCATTCCCCTCCAGACGGGAGGGCAGCACTGTGGGGAAGCGCAGGGGATCGTCAGGAAGAGGCTGAGCCCTGTGGGGCTGCGCGAGACTGCTGCTGTGAAGGGAGGTGTTTGGGGCTTGGAGGCTCAACTTGAAAGCAAGCAACTGCCTCAGAAGTCATGCTGCCTGTGCTATTATAACCTGCAGAATAGTATCCGGAGGATTGGCCACGGCAAAGAAGGCGAGACAAAGCCAGCAAGCCTCACTGCCTCGCCCACCATAAGTCCGGGATGTTCTCTCTGCATCGATGGTGGCCCCTAAAAGGCACATGCAAAGCAGCTGCCTCAGACAGGCCAGAGGCTAGGAGCAGCAGGGAGCCAGCAGGTATTTCTCAGGCTGCAAGCCCAGCTGGGCAGACTTGGTGGGAGGGCCATACCCCAGCGGAGGGCCAGCAGACTTTGTGTAGGCATACCTGTGGTTTTCAGAGCCCAGTCCACCGCCTGCAGGTACTTTGCCTCTATCTTCTCAAGGGCTGCCCGTGTCAAGTTGAGAAGGGGCTGGGAAAAGCATTGCAAAGGCAGAGACGGAAAGCAACAGGGAGAATGACACAAACTCATCACGGGGCACTTCTGCATGAACACTGAGTGCTTGCACAGAGCAAAGGGGAGACTCGGGGTCAGTCCACCAAAGGCAAGACTTGTTGGAAAAGGTGCCACACCTTCTGGTCAGCGCTTTCTGACGAGTCAAGCATGGACTCGGGGAGAACACCAGTCTCAGGAGCCACCGTGCAGACCTGGCTCAGGTCAGCACTGCCCCAAGCAGCCCTGAGAGCCAGGTTTGTGCTGGGCAGCAAGAGGACAGAGCACACGCTGCAAAGGGCCAAGAGGAAGCAGCAGGAGATAGCCTCCAACTGAGAGCAAGGTCTTTGAGCAAATGGCAGCCACTTTACCCCTCTCTTCTCCTCAGCCATCGCCCTCTCCTCCAAGACTTCTGCTATGGAGTGCAGGATGGCCTCATTTGCAGCAGCCAGCTCTGCTCGCAGGTGAGCCACCTGCTCTTCCAGGAGCTCCCGCTCATGGATCTTCTCCCTCAGCAAGGGCAGGGAGTTGCTGCAGACAAAGGGAAAGCAGATCTGGTGCAAGAGCTGAGCAGCCCCTGCAGGCAGTCCCGAGTAGGGTGCCACAGTCTTGCCCCCATCCTCTTCCCTCCCTCACAAGAACAGAGGCTTCCCTTCCCCTCCACGTTTAGCACAAGGCAAAGGCTGGCGCCCTGGATGCTTTGCCACTCAATGAGTTCCATGGGAAGGAAGCCCTCTTACCTGAGCGTTGTGAGCTCTGTTTCTGGCACCCCAGCCTTCTCCTGAAACACAAAGGCCCTCCCTGAGAGGAAGCCCAAGGAGCTGCATGGGGGCTTCCCACAGGACACTTCCCCAGGAAGAGCAGGTGGCAGTTGCTGCTGCTTTCTATCCATTTGGAGCAAGCCAGAGGATGTCGGGCCTTTTTCCAGGCACTGTCTTTGGGAAGTCCATTTCCTGTCTGAGCATTTGCAGACTCCAGGAGCTAAGGCAGGAGCAAAGCCACCTCCTGCCCAAGTGCTCCTTCCTGCAGCCTGCCAACCTGCAGTGCTCACTCAGGGAGCTCTCAGGGTCAAACCTCATTCAGCAGCTACAGAAAGTGAAGGACAAGCACAAGCGTGTCCCCCCCCCCCACCCCCCCCCCACACACACATCTCTGTGAGGATGAGCCCTGGGCATCTGGACAGGATTCCCAACTTTTGCAGGGGAGGCAGGAGCTCCGAGCTATGGCCTCGGCCAGAGTTTGCTTTCCCCCAGCAAGAGGCACCTACCTGCAGCGCTTCCTCTTGCCACTTGCTCTCGGAGAGCAGCAAGCCCCAGCAGTAAAGCCCAGCTGCAAGTCACCACAGCAAGAGACAGTTATCCTAAGAGGCTTTCTAATGGTCCCTGGAGCCACATTTTCTCCTTCCACAGCTAGGGAGCAAGAGCTTGCCTGGGACAGCTGGAGCTGGAGCTGGAGCCAGTGCAGAGCGCGGAGGTGGCTCCAACCCCTTGAGCACTGCCCAGGCCCATGGGCTTGGAAAATACACACACCCAAGGCCCACACACCCGCACACCAATGAAGGCATGTGGCCCCGAGCCAAGAGGAAATGCACCAGGCCATGGCAGTTTCTGCACAGACATTGCAACCCCAAAGCTCTGCAGCAAGGAGGGACCTCTAGCCAAAATGATCCTAGGCGCTCCACTCCCTCCCACGGCCGGCAGCCACGGCAGGCGTGAGGCAGGCTGCAGTCCACCTGTAAAGACCCTCTCTGGCCTTCACTGTGTCACGGAGATGGGAAGCTGGAAGGCGCCACAGGATCTGCTGCCTCTCCCTGCCCCTGAAAGCTGGCATCCGGTCCGCCTGTGCTACCGCGCAAGAGGTTTGGTCAGCGCTGCTCACCAGCCAAGAGTGGGGCCAGCAGGAAAAGGACCCTCAGGCACCTCCTGCCATTCTGCCAGGTGCTGCGTGGCCTAAAAGAGAGGGAATGCTGCTGTTAGCCAAGCCTACAGTGCGGGCTTTGCTTTGCCGGTGATCCGTTGAGGGGCTCCCTTGCCACCAGGTTCCTCAGCTCAGCAGAGCGGAGAAGCCCAGGGCCTGGGGGCCTTTAGGAAGCTCTGAGCTGCAGCACAGCACCCTGCGGGCACTAAGGCAGTTGAAGACCTCTGGCCTGACACAGGCGTAATCACCCACACGCCTAGTGTCGTGGCCTGACACAGTCTGGTGGCACTGGGCTCTCCCGAGCAGAAGGGGCAGCGCCTTGCCCAGCCAAAGGCTCTGCTGGGCTGCCTGGCTGCCCAGGCTGGAGGGCAGTGCTGCACACAGCCCCAGGGCTCAGGGGCTGTCTGTCGCCACCATGGAAGCCGGGCAGCACACAGGGCTTCTTGCCTTATCCCTCCCTGCTTTTTGGGCCCCGTCACACCCACCTGCCCAACTCGGCTGGCATCTCCTCTAATCCAACTCTGTCACCAGCAGGAGGGAAAAGGTCGCTGTGCAGCAAATCCCCGCAGGCCTCTTCCCAAAGCACTTGCTGGCCTCTGCAAAGCTCCTTGTTTGCAGAGCTACACACGTCTGCAGGCTGGGCTTTTATGGAGGGCAGCTGTTGATGACGTCACAAGAGCCAACCGCCAGGGAGGCAAGGTGTTGCCCATGATGACCTCAGAGGGGGGCTTACCCAGGAGGGGGTTGCCACGCAGCCTGAGCAAGAGGAAGCCTGTGTGTTAGCCCCCACCCCAAGCCTGAAGCCTCCCGGCACACCCGCAGAGGAGCCCTGGTTAGCCCAGAGAGCCAGCTCACTTGGTTGCACGGGCAAGCTGCTGCTGTGCCGTTGCACCCCTCGTCCTCTACCAGGCTGATGTGTCGTGTCATCCTGGGCAGGGCTCAAAGGGCTGAGTGTGAAGCCCTGCTAAGTCAGAAGGGAGAGTGGCAAGAGCTTTCTCCTCTTGAGACCCACCCGGGCATTGACACGGTACTGCAGCAAGCCAAAGGACATCAGCCAGGTGACCTTGTTGGCCCTGGAAGACATAGCCCCGCCTCTGCTAGGAAAGCAAGAGTAGAGCGGTCAGCTTGCTGGCACAAAGGCAGATGTCTCTTCCCCTACGTACACCTGCACCCACACGGAACAGCGGGGGTGAGGGGCACAGGCTCCCTCAGCAGCCCACTGATGGGCACCCAAAGGGGAGCTCCAGGGTCGGCTCTGAGGTGCGTTGCAGAAATGCAAGCAACCATTGAGCAAGAGCAGGGGCCAGGACTGGAGACGGGGACAGCTGCAGGCCAGCTCCCGCAAGGAGTGGGCCTGAGCTTCAGTCAGGCTCCTGGGCCAGTGGGTGGAGGTGCCAGGGCAGGCCGCTCAGGGGAATTAAGCCCTCCTTAGTGCACGCCGGGCCCTGACGGTCCAGGCCGCGGTCTGTAGCCTTTGCACTTCTCTGCTGCGGCCTCTGCGGTTTGTCAACGCCTCCCTTGACCTGGCAGATTCAAAACTGGATGCAGGCGAGCCCTAGCAAGTGCCGAGTGTCTTCCACACATTCCTCCATCTGCTCGCTCTGCAGCAGCTGACGCAGCTGCACACACGCTTGGCCTTTGCTGCTGCCGAAGCGCATTGCCTGCTCATGGTTAGCTTGCTGTGTGCCAGGACCCCCGGTGCAGCACACCACCACAGCCCATCAGGCCCCAGCACATGCTGCTGCCGCCGCTGCTGCTGCTGCTGTTGCTTGCGGTCTGGCCATGCCTGGGGCCAACCTTTGCATTGATCGTTGCTAAGGCTGAAGCAGTTCCGCGTGGCACAGCCTGCTGAGGTCTTGCTGAGTAGTGGCTCTTCCTTCGGCATAGCTAACTCTCCTCACACTTGCTGAGGGCTCAGTCGATCCCCACGCTGAGGTGGTTTAGGAAGGTATTGAGCAGTATCAGAGGCAGGCGGGCCCCCGGAGGAACTCTGCTTGGG
Organism: Dromaius novaehollandiae; assembly: GCF_036370855.1. Classification (NCBI taxonomy): domain Eukaryota; kingdom Metazoa; phylum Chordata; class Aves; order Casuariiformes; family Dromaiidae; genus Dromaius; species Dromaius novaehollandiae. The sequence continues at coordinate 2,348,153 of NC_088125.1, read as the reverse complement.
AGCAGCTGCCCATTGGACTTGGAGGCATGAAGCAGCAGCAGCCTTGCAGCTTGGTGCTGTGGCCAGTGCCCATGCAGCTTGTGGTGCCCCTGCCCAGCGCAGCTCTTGCCAGCTTGTCAGCACCTTGTCTGCCAGGTGCTCACCCCAGCATCTGTTCCGGCTCTTTGTCCAGCTGGTCCCTAGGCTCCTCGTTGTCACCTGGGTGCTCCTCAGAGCAGCGGGCTCTCTAGGCAGAGCAGGCCTAGCATGGCTGCCTGGGTTCCCATGCTGCCTCTGCTCTGTCCCCCCACCCACCGAATCACAGAAGCACAGAATGGTTGAGGTTGGAAGGGACCTCTGGAGATCACCTAGTCCAAGCCCCTGGCTCCAGCAGGGTCACCTAGAGCATGCTGGCCAGGATGGTGTCCAGACGGCTTTTGAAGATCTCCAAGGAGGGAGAGTGCACAAACTCTCTGGGCAATCTAAGGGTAGCCTGTGATGGTCTCTTTCCTCCAATTTTCCAGCATCACTTCAAATTCTGAATTTGCCCTCCAAGTTGCTTTCAGAGCCTACCAGAGTAATGTCAGGTCATCTGCAAAGAGACCACTCCATCCCCTCAGTCCTTAATGGGACTGCTTAGCAGGACTGTACCCGGGACAAGGCTCTGCAGAGCCCCACTAGACAGAGGTTTCCGTTTGGCCAGCAAGTGCCTCCTCCTGGACACCCTGGGCTCAAAAAGGCGGCTTTGGGGAGACATTTGCTTCACTTGAGCGTCACAGAAGACCTGGGAAGGCCACCAACGCATATGACTTGAATCTACCTTCCAAGAGGTGATTTTGCATGAAAATCAACACCCAAGAAATATTAGAATGTTTTTCATGTGTAGATATATACTTTGCTATTTCACCCAAAAGAAAGAGAATAATCAGGGGAAAAGATGGAAAACGTAGCCCCAGTTCCTCGGAATGTCGACTAGAGGTTGCAAATATGCTCTGTCACTGTTCCATGTTATTCCACATGAAGACCCACTCATCCCAAAGCTGAAAGAGCAACTGTGGGGTTCACTGGAGTCCATTCCTTGGAAAGAATTAGTCACAAAGGACTTCACGAGCAGAGAAGTGGCTGGCTTGGGAGGCAGAAGCCTAGAGAAGCAAACATGCTTGTGCTGGAAACACAGTGACACGCTCGGAAGGCACATGAGGATCAGCGATTCCTTTGATTGGAAAAGTCCAGTTTCCTCATCTCTGGACTCTGCAACAGGGACAGAGACCCGTGAGAGGATGCCAGGGAACTCCTGGCATCACTCACAAAGGCAGGAAACCCGGAGGCCTGCACCGACTTTAGGAACTCGGGGGCTATTGTCTGGGTTGTTTCATGGCCAAAGCGGGTGGTGGCCATAGGAGTCATGTTGGTGAGGCCGCGGCGGTGAAGTCACAGAGATGCAGGCAGCCCATGTCCCTTGGTCTCACAACACAAGCACAGGCAGTGACAGCAACCCCTCTCTGGCAGCCTGCAGCCAGAAGCACAGCAGAGAGACTATAGACCTGCGCAGAAGCAGGACTAAGAAAATTAGGGGCAAGGGGATGCAGGTGGTCAACAACACGGAGCAGCTCCCCAGTGGGACAAGTTGAACACACCTGAGCCCTCTAGCTTGGGAAAGAGAGGCCCGAAGCCACCACAGAGACACCAGTGTCTGAGGTCATGAGAAGGTGAAGGGACAAGGTGAGGAGGGACCACCAGCTCCCATGACACCAGAGCGCAGGGGCATCCCGTGGAGCAACCAGGCAGGAATTTTACACTGGAATACAAGGAACTCTCGTCACACAGCACCCAGGGAAATTGCTGAACTCCCTGCCCTAGGATCCCAGACATGGACAAGGAGGAATGGCTTCATAAAGCGATGAGCTCGCCCTGCGCTATTAACACAAAAGGGCACTAAACCACAGCATTGGGATTGGGGTGGGAAGTACCAGAGGAGATGGGGTCCTCGGAAAGAAAAGAGCCACCCAAACCCAGACCCAAGACATCAGCGCCCCACAGGCACCATCAAGGTCACGCTGCAGCTACGGCCAGACATCACAGCAAATCCTGTCAGCAAGGGATTCTTTTTTCTTTTTTTTTGGTTTTTAACATCTCCCATTTCAGCCTCTGTTTCCAGGCTCTCTGCAGCTGCCTTAGACCCCTTTTAGCCACCACGAACTCTGGCGATCGCCTTTGCAGGGTCTAGGGCAGCAGAAATGTGGCACATCCCTTTTATCGCAGTTGGGTTAGAATAGCCAGCTCTAATTAATGTCCATCACATAGCAGTCACCAAAGCACTCAATACATGGGAATAATATGATGTTGTTATAAGACAACCCTGGAAGCTCAGAAAGAATGGTCATGCTGTTTAAACTGGGCAGATTAGGATAACCCCTATTTCTGTTTTCTGAAAAGAAGCATTCTTGAATCAAGGGCATCCTAGAACTGCTAAAGCCCTAAGAGAAACATTAAATCAAAACGTTTTACTTCTAGGTACATATTGCCAATTTGGCAAAAGAACTGGAGGTCCATGTATCCCTAACTGAACTGTCCTCATTATACTACAAAAAATCATGCCCATAGGTCCAAAAGACCCATGCGCAGGTGAAGACCCCTCCCCTGAGCATGCGTAGTACTAAAATGGTGTGTAAGCAAAATTGTAATTGTATGTAAATCATTAACGAATCAGTGTAAAAGGGAAAGTTGCAAACTTTGCAATTTGTTTGTATAGATGCTCCTTGAGAAGCCGGTGTGGGGGTGTGCTTGATTTGTGGGAAACCACCGAGCACCCAGGCTTGCGCAACTCTGAAATAAAGCAGCAAATGTCTCTCCTGAGTGTGTAATTATTGGCTTACTGCACACCGGGCAACAAATCCGCTTTTTGGACAACAGTGTCAGTGGGTAGAACAGTTCCGAGACACTTGGCCTTTATGCCATATTACTCGGAAATAACACCAAAAGGGCCTTCTTACAGTCCTGGCTGCCAAACGGCCCCGGGGCCGTAGGGGACCATCAGTCAGGGCTCTGGCTGCAGCCCCCAGTGCTGCCCAGCATCTCCCCTGCAGGCCCCGGGGCATCCAGGGATGGGGGAGGGAAGGAGGGAGAGGCAGGGAGAGAGGAAGAGAAGGGCAGAGGGAGGGAGGGAGGAAAAGAGGGAGGAAGGAAGAGAAGGCGGGAGGGAGGGAGAGGGAGGAGCAGAGGAGGCCAGGGCAGCCCTGGGAGCCCAAGGGCCGCTGTTGCTAGGCAGCACGGGGGGAGGGGCGGGCACGAGGAGGCCACATGACCTGCAGCTGGTGCTGTTGCCAGGCAACACTGGGTGGGGCAGCAACAGGCACTGGGGGAGGTGTTGGGAGGTGGTTGGAGCTGGGCTGGGGCAGCCATGGTGGGGCTGCGTGTGGGGCTGGGAGCTTCAGGGAGCCAGGCCCTCCACGGCCCTGGCCCTGCTGCCCCCAGTGGTGTGGGGGCTCGGAGGAGCTGGGTCCACACCCAGGCCGCGCACACAGCGGCTGCCGGCAGGAAGGGACGACCAAAGGCCCTGCATGGGCGCTGGAGGCCGGACCCGGCTCCTCACAGCGCCTCTGGTGCTGACGCGGCTCTTCGGGGCAGAGCTGGGGCCCTTCACGTGCCTAGAAAGTAGGAGGCATGGGGAAGCATGACACTGAGACCCTCCAGCTGGCTCTGAGCAAGAGTTGCCTCAGGAATGGACAAAAATATGCCTGCTGTGTTTTTCATGTGTGTTTCGAAGTGGCAGATAGGGCTTACTTGCCTCAAACTTTGTGCCAGTGCACTAAGAGAAGACTTGCAGTTTGCCTAATCCCAGTGTGAGGCCAGAGCCAGAGCCTCTGCGTCATCTCAGCCAGTGTTCTCTCTAAAAGACGTTCAGCTGTTTGCAAGAGCATTTACCTGTGTGATTTGCAGAGCAGTTCCCCAATATTGCAGGTGTTTAACAGCGACCTCTATATTTATACGTAGCTGGTTCAGTTTCAAAATGTTTATGCTGAAAAAGGAGCTCAATGAGATGAAGCTGTCATTAATAAGGAGATGAAGAGGACTCCATAGATCACATACAAAAATGCAGCTGTGCAAAAGGGACAGCCATATATAATGTAATGCTCAGTGGTGCAAATGTAGCCTCCTTTTAATGAGCAGTGCTTCTTTGTGAATAGTTGTATTTGTATTGCCTGTTTATTTGCAGAGTTTTTGACTTGATTGTATCTTGAGTAGCGCAAGTTGAGTATTCAGGAGGGTCCTGAAGCCAGCTGCCCTAGCCGCTCTCCCTCTCATCTACTCACTGCAGAGCACTGTCTCTGGCAGTGCTTACAGAAGGTCTCTTGTCTCGTGGCTCAGCTGGTAGTTCTGCCTTGCCATCACCCCATGAACCTGCACTCGATAAATACACGTGTACTGGGGGTTGCCCCAGTTGCTCTGCACCTGGAATTTGATATACTGGAAGGCTCTGGGAAGCTGCTTCTGCAAAGGAAACGGGGGGAGCCGTCATTCCTCAGGTGTAAGGAGCAACAGCACAGCAACGTAGCTTCCTTTGCCAGCGCTAGCCCTGCTGGGGAACAAACTGGAGCCCTGACAAAGGAGGCAGCCAGGGTTGCTATGCCAGAGCCACAAGGCACAGGATGCTTTGGCTCATCCTCCGCACTCTGTGGTCCAAGCCCTTGCAGGCAAAGCTCAGTTTGCCCCTCGTGTCGTGCCCACACGCACTCACAGTACCTTCAGGCGGAAGGTCTGAACGGCCTCTTGGTCCACGTCAAATACAAAGAGCCCCAGGAGAGTTTCTTCTGCTGCTTCCTCATCCACGCCCTCAAAGGCAACCGACAAGGGCAGCAGGTCAGGCTCAAGCAGAGCCGGAGGAAAAGTGCCCGCTGCGTCCGACTCGGGGAAGCCTGCCTCATGTCCCACCCCTCTAGCACTAGTCTGGAAGAGGTCAGTGTGGATGTGGCTCAGGCTCTTTTGAGCAAGCGCTCCAAGACCCTGGGCCAGAAAGCACAAAGCAAGCCGCAGAGGCATACCACCACCGTGGGCCCCCACATACGCCATGCAGGGACGCTCTGATCACCTAGTCCAAGCCCCTGGCTCCAGCAGGGTCACCTAGAGCATGCTGGCCAGGATGGTGTCCAGATGGCTTTTGAAGATCTCCCAGGAGGGAGAGTGCACAAGCTCTCTGGGCAATTTGTTCCAGTGCTAAGTCACCCTCACTGGAAAGCAGTTGGGACGGAACTTCCTGTGTTTCAGTTTGTGCCCGTTGCCTGGCGTCCTGTCGCTGGGCACCCCTGAAAAGAGTCTGGCCCCATCCTCTTTACACCCTCCCTTCAGATACTTAGACACATTGATAAGCTCCCCCGCAGTCTTCTCCTCCCCAGGCGGAAGAGTCCCAGCTCTCTCAGCCTTTCCTCCTACGGGAGATGCTCCGCTGCCTTCATCATCTTCGTAGCCCTCCGCTGGACTCCCTGCAGGAGCTCCATGTCTCTCTCGTATTGGGGAGCCCACAACTGGGCACAGCAGTGCGGATGCGGCCTCCCCAGGCCTGAGTCGAGGGGCAGGATCACCTCCCTCGCCCTGCTGGCACTGCTCTGCCTAATGCAGCCCCCGCATGCCATTGGCCTTCTTGGCCACAAGGGCGCATTGCTGGCTCATGGTCAACTCGGTGTGCACCAGGACTCCCAGGTCCTTCTCCGTGGAGCTGCTTTCCAGCAGGTCAGCCCCCAGCCTGCGCTGCTGCATGGCATTATCCCTCCCTAGGTGCAGGACTCTGCACGGCCCTTGCTTGAACTTCATCAGCTTCCTCTCTGTCCATCTCGCCGGCCTGCCGTGGTCCCTCTGAACAGAAGCGTAGCCCTCTGCTGTATCAGCGCCTGCTCCCACGTTTTGCATCCTCAGCAGACTTGCTGAGGGTGCACTTTGTCTCTTCAGCCAGGGCACTGATGAAGAAGTTGAACAATATTGGACCCACTGTTCAGCCCTGGGGGCCATCGCTAGCTACAGGCCTCCAAGTAGACTTTGCGCCACTGAGCACATCCCTCTGAGCACTGCCGTTCCACCAGTTCTCATCCCACCTCACTGTCCCCTCATCTAGCCCACACTCCTGAGCCTTGCCTGTGAGGATGCTAGGGGAGACGGTGGTGAAAGCCTTACTGAAGTGAAGGTAGACAACATCCAGTGCTCTCTCCTCATCTCTGCAGCCAGCCATTCCACTGGAGAGGCTGCTGCTTTGCAGGGCCCCAGGACCCCCTTGGTGCTCCACATCACATGATTTGGGAGCAGCAAGCAGCGTTGCATGTCATGGGGAGGAGGAGGTCCTTCAGGGTATCGAAGGAGAGCAGGTATGCTCAGGAGAGCAGGACTGCTGTGGGTTCACCCAGGCTTAGGTATTTAGCAGGTGATGCTGTGTGTTTAGAAAATGCAGTTGCATGGCACTCCAGTCTGCCAAGATCCCTGACAAGGCGTTCCTTGGAGCATTCAGAGACTTCTTCGGGAACGTCCTTGAGAGCTGCAAGCTCCTCTGTACTTTCACAATGCACGCGTCCTGTCTGCACGATCATGGCAGTCCTAAGGACACTGTACCTGGGAATCGTTTGTCACACAGAGGGTCACTAGGAGGCCTTTGGCTGAGGCTTTTAGTGCCCAAAGCTCTGCAGAAACAGTACCAGCAGTCAATATTATATGGGGTAAAGCATGGAGTACCTAGGCCCAAAAATATTGCAAAAGTATGTCAAGTCGCGCAGGGTAAGAATGAGGATCCCTCTGCATTTTACGAGCAGTTATGTGAAACCACCCGAGAATGGACAGACTTGGATCCTGAGGACAAAGTGAGCAAATGACTTTTACTACATTATTTGTAGGACAAACAGCACCAGATATAAGGAGAAAGCTTCAGAAGGCAGGTGGTATGTCAGGGATGTCAATATCACAGTTAATAGGATTTGCATATAAGGTGTACAGTAATAGGGAAGAAGTAGAGAGAAAGGAAAAACAAAAGGAGAAACTGAAAGAGAAGAGGCAAAATGTTGCAATCTTGGCAGCTGCATTTGCCCAGGCACAAACTTCCTCTCGGGGAAGGGGTTTTCCGAAAGGACAAGGACGTGGAAGAGGACACAGAGTAGGAGGGAATTTGGGAAATAGAATTTCACTGAGGAGAGATCAATGTGCGATTTGTAGGGAGAAGGGGCACTGGAAAAATGAGTGCCCAAAGAAACAATCAGATCATTGGAAACCTCAGTCTGTATCTGTTCCGGAGGCAGGTTTGCTCATGATTGGTGCAGAAGATTCAGACTGATGGGGACCGGGGATTGAGAAATTGAATTCCCCAGCTGAACACCTGGTTTCACCCCCTGCATAGCACCTCATCTGGGACAGCCTGCGCTGCCAGCCTGGGAGCACAGAGCTGGCTGAGAGGCACGCTCCCAGAAGGTGTAGGCCGGCAGCATTAGGCATGGCTTTGTCTCCCGCAAGGCCAGGGGCCCGAGCCTTCTCCCCTGGTGCCGACAGCCTGGGCTCCCGCAAGGAGCACAGGGAGGCCTGCCTTTGGCCAGACTGCCCGCTTGCAGGCAGCTCCAGTGCCCATCACCTTCCAGACCTGGGGGAGAGCAGCCAGCTGTAGGCACCCTGAGAGCAGAGCTTCTCCAGCACAAAGCAGGCCCAGTGCGGATGAGGAGCTGCAGAGCCAGCATGGCCTCAAGCCCTCTGTGTCTCCCAGCACCGCTGAGTTCAGGAGAGAGCGGGCAGACCCTTGCGGAGTGCCCTCCGACTTCCTGGATGCATAGCCGCGCTTTTCAGAGAGCCAGCTACTCTCCTGACTCTCTCTTCAGGTGCTCACCACACGCACCGCGTGCGGCCTGCCTCAGGAACGAAGCCCCAGGCGGGGCCGAATAACATGGACATGGGAGCTGCCACATCTTTTCCTTCTTGTTTTATTCTTGCTTACAGAAGCTCTCTTGTCTCGTGGCTCAGCTGGTAGTTCTGCCTTGCCATCACCCCATGAACTTGCACTCGATAAATACACGTGTACTCGGGGTTGCCCCAGTTGCTCTGCACCTGGAATTTGATATACTGGAAGGCTCTGGGAAGCTGCTTCTGCAAAGGAAACGGGGGGAGCCATCATTCCTCAGGTGTAAGGAGCAACAGCACAGCAACGTAGCTTCCTTTGCCAGCGCTAGCCCTGCTGGGGAACAAACTGGAGCCCTGACAAAGGAGGCAGCCAGGGTTGCTATGCCAGAGCCACAAGGCACAGGATGCTTTGGCTCATCCTCCGCACTCTGTGGTCCAAGCCCTTGCAGGCAAAGCTCAGTTTGCCCCTCGCGTCGTGCCCACACGCACTCACAGTACCTTCAGGCGGAAGGTCTGAACAGCCTCTTGGTCCACGTCAAATACAAAGAGCCCCAGGAGAGTTTCTTCTGCTGCTTCCTCATCCACGCCCTCAAAGGCAACCGACAAGGGCAGCAGGTCAGGCTCAAGCAGAGCCGGAGGAAAAGTGCCCGCTGCGTCAGACTCGGGGAAGCCCGCCTCATGTCCCACCCCTCTAGCACTAGTCTGGAAGCGGTCAGTGTGGATGTGGCTCAGGCTCTTTTGAGCAAGCGCTCCAAGACCCTGGGCCAGAAAGCACAAAGCAAGCCGCAGAGGCATGATGCCACTGTGGTCCCCCACACACCCCACGCAGGGACGCTCTGCTCTGCAGCAACCAGCCCACGCTTCTCTGAGAGAAGGCGCCAGGAGAAACAAGGCTCCCTCGCAGCTTTCTGCCCTGGCCAGCTTCCCTGCCCACCCTCCACACCGGGGCAAGGCCGAGGCTTACGGAGACAGCAAAGTCCTTGGGGGCACTGCTGACTTCCCCGGAAGGAGAGACCGCCTTGGAGATGTGCTCCACGGTGACAGCCATGGGCCAGATCTGCTCAGGCAGCCGAATGACCACTTGGCCCTCCGCTCCTTGGAAAGCCCAGCACTGTCCAGGGGAAGTGTGCGGCTGAAACCAGAAAGCAGCCACCCTCAGTGGCAAGGCACTCCAGGAGCCCAGCGGACTGGCTGCTTTGCCAGCAGCACAGCCCTGGCTCGGTCTGTTGGCTGGCTTTCTGCATGGAAGGGCACCCCAGTGGATGAAAGGGACAGGAGGGGACTTGCCACCTTGCTTTCAGAAGACGGAAATCTTCCTTACAAAACATCTAGGCTCACCGGCCTTTCCCAAATCCCGCTCTGATTTTGCACAGCATTCAGAGACAGGGCGGGGCTGCCTAGGGGAGGTCACCCCGAGAGCCTTCAAAGAGTGTGCGGGAGGGACGAGCCCCCTTCCTCCAACTCGGCAGATCCCGCCAGGCTTGGGGGCCTGGAGGAGGTTCTGTCCTTGCCTGAGTGGCTTGTCAGGCTCCCCCCAACTTCCACTCTCTCTGGAAAGGGGCCGTGGGAGTTGAGGTGGGAAAATGCAGCTGCCAAGGACAAAGGTGCCCAGCACACTGCGGCCAGGGGTTGTGGGCAGGTGGCTGCTGTTGGGTTCAGCTCCGTTCCCCTCCAGACGACAGGGCGGCACTGTGGGGAAGCGCAGGGGATCGTCAGGAAGAGGCTGAGCCCTGTGGGGCTGAGCGAGGCTGCTGCTGTGAAGGGAGGTGTTTGGGGCTTGGAGGCTCAACTTGAAAGCAAGCAACTGCCTCAGAAGTCATGCTGCCTGTGCTATTACCTGCAGAATAGTATCCGGAGGATTGGCCACAGCAAAGAAGGCAAGACAAAGCCAGCAAGCCTCACTGCCTCGCCCACCATAAGTCCGGGATGTTCTCTCTGCATCGATGGTGGCCCCTGAAAGGCACATGCAAAGTAGCTGCCTCGGACAGGCCAGAGGCTAGGAGCAGCAGGGAGCCAGCAGGTATTTCTCAGGCTGCAAGCCCAGCTGGGCAGACTTGGTGGGAGGGCCATACGCCAGCGGAGGGCCAGCAGACTTTGTGTAGGCATACCTGTGGTTTTCAGAGCCCAGTCCACCGTCTGCAGCTACTTTGCCTCTATCTTCTCAAGGGCTGCCCGTGTCAAGTTGAGAAGGGGCTGGGAAAAGCATTGCAAAGGCAGAGACGGAAAGCAACAGGGAGAATGACACAAATGCATCACGGGGCACTTCTGCATGAAGACTGAGTGCTTGCACAGAGCAAAGGGGAGACTCGGGGTCAGTCCACCAAAGGCAAGACTTGTTGGAAAAGGCACCAGACCTTCTGGTCAGCGCTTTCTGACGAGTCAAGCATGGACTCGGGGAGAACACCAGTCTCAGGAGCCACCGTGCAGACCTGGCTCAGGTCAGCACTGCCCCAAGCAGCCCTGAGAGCCAGGTTTGCGCTGGGCAGCAAGAGGACAGAGCACACGCTGCAAAGGGCCAAGAGGAAGCAGCAGGAGACAGCCTCCAACTGAGAGCAAGGTCTTTGATCAAATGGCAGCCACTTTACCCCTCTCTTCTCCTCAGCCATCGCCCTCTCCTCCAAGACCTCTTCTATGGAGTGCAGGATGGCCTCATTTGCAGCAGCCAGCTCTGCTCGCAGGTGAGCCACCTGCTCTTCCAGGAGCTCCCGCTCATGGATCTTCTCCCTCAGCAAGGGCAGGGAGTTGCTGCAGACAAAGGGAAAGCAGATCTGGTGCAAGAGCTGAGCAGCCCCTGCAGGCAGTCCCGAGTAGGGTGCCATAGTCTTGCCCCCATCCTCTTCCCTCCCTCACAAGAGCAGAGGCTTCCCTTCCCCTCCACGTTTAGCACAAGGCAAAGGCTGGCGCCCTGGATGCTTTGCCACTCAGTGAGTTCCATGGGAAGGAAGCCCTCTTACCTGAGCGTTGTGAGCTCTGTTTCTGGCACCCCAGCCTTCTCCTGAAACACAAAGGCCCTCCCTGAGAGGAAGCCCAAGGAGCTGCATGGGGGCTTCCCACAGGACACTTCCCCAGGAAGAGCAGGTGGCAGTTGCTGCTGCTTTCTGTCCATTTGGAGCAAGCCAGAGGATGTCGGGCCTTTTTCCAGCCACTGTCTTTGGGAAGTCCATTTCCTGTCTGAGCATTTGCAGACTCCAGGAGCTAAGGCAGGAGCAAAGCCACCTCCTGCCCAAGTGCTCCTTCCTGCAGCCTGCCAACCTGCAGTGCTCACTCAGGGAGCTCTCAGGGTCAAACCTCATTCAGCAGCTACAGAAAGTGAAGGACAAGCACAAGCGTGTCCCCCCCACACATCTCTGTGAGGATGAGCCCTGGGCATCTGGACAGGATTCCCAACTTTTGCAGGGGAGGCAGGAGCTCCGAGCTATGGCCTCGGCCAGAGTTTGCTTTCCCCCAGCAAGAGGCACCTACCTGCAGCGCTTCCTCTTGCCACTTGCTCTCGGAGAGCAGCAAGCCCCAGCAGTAAAGCCCAGCTGCAAGTCACCACAGCAAGAGACAGTTATCCTAAGAGGCTTTCTAATGGTCCCTGGAGCCACATTTTCTCCTTCCACAGCTAGGGAGCAAGAGCTTGCCTGGGACAGCTGGAGCTGGAGCTGGAGCCAGTGCAGAGCGCGGAGGTGGCTCCAACCCCTTGAGCACCGCCCAGGCCCATGGGCTTGGAAAATACACACACCCAAGGCCCACACACCCGCACACCAATGAAGGCATGTGGCCCCGAGCCAAGAGGAAATGCACCAGGCCATGGCAGTTTCTGCACAGACACTGCAACCCCAAAGCTCTGCAGCAAGGAGGGACCTCTAGCCAAAACGCTCCTAGGCGCTCCACTCCCTCCCACGGCCGGCAGCCACGGCAGGCGTGAGGCAGGCTGCAGTCCACCTGTAAAGACCCTCTCTGGCCTTCACTGTGTCACGGAGATGGGAAGCTGGAAGGCGCCACAGGATCTGCTGCCTCTCCCTGCCCCTGAAAGCTGGCATCCGGTCTGCCTGTGCTACCGTGCAAGAGCTTTGGTCAGCGCTGCTCACCAGCCAAGAGTGGGGCCAGCAGGAAAAGGACCCTCAGGCACCTCCTGCCATTCTGCCAGGTGCTGCGTGGCCTAAAAGAGAGGGAATGCTGCTGTTAGCCAAGCCTACAGTGCGGGCTTTGCTTTGCCGGTGATCCGTTGAGGGGCTCCCTTGCCACCAGGTTCCTCAGCTCAGCAGAGCGGAGAAGCCCGGGGCCTGGGGGCCTTTAGGAAGCTCTGAGCTGCAGCACAGCACCCTGCGGGCACTAAGGCAGTTGAAGACCTCTGGCCTGACACAGGCGTAATCACCCACACGTGTAGTGTCGTGGCCTGACACAGTCTGGTGGCACTGGGCTCTCCCGAGGAGAAGGGGCAGCGCCTTGCCCAGCCAAAGGCTCTGCTGGGCTGCCTGGCTGCCCAGGCTGGAGGGCAGTGCTGCGCACAGCCCCAGGGCTCAGGGGCTGTCTGTCACCACCATGGAAGCCGGGCGGCACACAGGGCTTCTTGCCTTATCCCTCCCTGCTTTTTGGGCCCCGTCACACCCACCTGCCCAACTCGGCTGGCATCTCCTCTAATCCAACTCCGTCACCAGCAGCAGGGAAAAGGACGCTGTGCGGCAAATCCCCGCAGGCCTCTTCCCAAAGCACTTGCTGGCCTCTGCAAAGCTCCTTGTTTGCAGAGCTACACACGTCTGCAGGCTGGGCTTTTATGGAGGGCAGCTGTTGATGACGTCACAAGAGCCAACCGCCAGGGAGGCAAGGTGTTGCCCATGATGACCTCAGAGGGGGGCTTACCCAGGAGGGGGTTGCCACGCAGCCTGGGCGAGAGGAAGCCTGTGTGTTAGCCCCCACCGCAAGCCTGAAGCCTGCCGGCACACCCGCAGAAGAGCCCTGGTTAGCCCAGAGAGCCAGCTCACTTGGTTGCGCGGGCAAGCTGCTGCTGTGCCGTTGCACCCCTCGTCCTCTACCAGGCTGATGTGTCGTGTCGTCCTGGGCAGGGCTCAAAGGGCTGAGTGTGAAGCCCTGCTAAGTCAGAAGGGAGAGTGGCAAGAGCTTTGTCCTCTTGAGACCCACCCGGGCATTGACACGGTAGTGCAGCAAGCCAAAGGACATCAGCCAGGTGACCTTGTTGGCCCTGGAAGACATAGCCCCACCTCTGCTAGGAAAGCAAGAGTAGAGCGGTCAGCTTGCTGGCACAAAGGCAGATGTCTCTTCCCCTAGGTACACCTGCACCCACACGGAACAGCGGGGGTGAGGGGCACAGGCTCCCTCAGCAGCCCACTGATGGGCACCCAAAGGGGAGCTCCAGGGTCGGCTCTGAGGTGCGTTGCAGAAATGCAAGCAACCATTGAGCAAGAGCAGGGGCCAGGACTGGAGACGGGGACAGCTGCCAGGACTGGAGACGGGGACAGCTGCAGGCCAGCTCCCGCAAGGAGTGGGCCTGAGCTTCAGTCAGGCTCCTGGGCCAGTGGGTGGAGGTGCCAGGGCAGGCCACTCAGGGGAACTAAGCCCTCCTTAGTGCACGCCGGGCCCTGACGGTCCAAGCCGCGGTCTGTAGCCTTTGCACTTCTCTGCTGCGGCCTCTGCGGTTTGTCAACGCCTCCCTTGACCTGGCAGATTCAAAACTGGATGCAGGCGAGCCCTAGCAAGTGCCGAGTGTCTTCCACACATTCCTCCATCTGCTCGCTCTACAGCAGCTGACGCAGCCGCACACACGCTTGGCCTTTGCTGCTGCCGAAGCGCATTGCCTGCTCATGGTTAGCTTGCTGTGTGCCAGGACCCCCGGGGCCTTTTGTGCAGCACGCCGCCGCAGCCCATCAGGCCCCAGCACATGCTGCTGCCGCCGCTGCTGCTGCTGCTGCTGTTGCTTGCGGTCTGGCCATGCCTGGGGCCAACCTTTGCATTGATCGTTGCTAAGGCTGAAGCAGTTCCGCGTGGCACAGCCTGCTGAGGTCTTGCTGAGTAGTGGCTCTTCCTTCGGCATAGCTAACTCTCCTCACACTTGCTGAGGGCTCAGTCGATCCCCACGCTGAGGTGGTTTAGGAAGGTATTGAGCAGTATCAGAGGCAGGCGGGCCCCCGGAGGAACTCTGCTTGGGAGCAGCTGCCCATTGGACTTGGAGGCATGAAGCAGCAGCAGCCTTGCAGCTTGGTGCTGTGGCCAGTGCCCATGCAGCTTGTGGTGCCCCTGCCCAGCGCAGCTCTTGCCAGCTTGTCAGCACCTTGTCTGCCAGGTGCTCACGCCAGCATCTGTTCCGGCTCTTTGTCCAGCTGGTCCCTAGGCTCCTCGTTGTCACCTGGGTGCTGCTCAGAGCAGCGGGCTCTCTAGGCGGAGCAGGCCTAGCATGACTGCCTGGGTTCCCATGCTGCCTCTGCTCTGTCCCCCCACCCACCGAATCACAGAACCACAGAATGGTTGAGGTTGGAAGGGACCTCTGGAGATCACCTAGTCCAAGCCCCTGGCTCCAGCAGGGTCACCTAGAGCATGCTGGCCAGGATGGTGTCCAGATGGCTTTTGAAGATCTCCCAGGAGGGAGAGTGCACAAGCTCTCTGGGCAATTTGTTCCAGTGCTAAGTCACCCTCACTGGAAAGCAGTTGGGACGGAACTTCCTGTGTTTCAGTTTGTGCCCGTTGCCTGGCGTCCTGTCGCTGGGCACCCCTGAAAAGAGTCTGGCCCCATCCTCTTTACACCCTCCCTTCAGATACTTAGACACATTGATAAGCTCCCCCGCAGTCTTCTCCTCCCCAGGCGGAAGAGTCCCAGCTCTCTCAGCCTTTCCTCCTACGGGAGATGCTCCGCTGCCTTCATCATCTTCGTAGCCCTCCGCTGGACTCCCTGCAGGAGCTCCATGTCTCTCTCGTATTGGGGAGCCCACAACTGGGCACAGCAGTGCGGATGCGGCCTCCCCAGGCCTGAGTCGAGGGGCAGGATCACCTCCCTCGCCCTGCTGGCACTGCTCTGCCTAATGCAGCCCCCGCATGCCATTGGCCTTCTTGGCCACAAGGGCGCATTGCTGGCTCATGGTCAACTCGGTGTGCACCAGGACTCCCAGGTCCTTCTCCGTGGAGCTGCTTTCCAGCAGGTCAGCCCCCAGCCTGCGCTGCTGCATGGCATTATCCCTCCCTAGGTGCAGGACTCTGCACGGCCCTTGCTTGAACTTCATCAGCTTCCTCTCTGTCCATCTCGCCGGCCTGCCGTGGTCCCTCTGAACAGAAGCGTAGCCCTCTGCTGTATCAGCGCCTGCTCCCACGTTTTGCATCCTCAGCAGACTTGCTGAGGGTGCACTTTGTCTCTTCAGCCAGGGCACTGATGAAGAAGTTGAACAATATTGGACCCACTGTTCAGCCCTGGGGGCCATCGCTAGCTACAGGCCTCCAAGTAGACTTTGCGCCACTGAGCACATCCCTCTGAGCACTGCCGTTCCACCAGTTCTCATCCCACCTCACTGTCCCCTCATCTAGCCCACACTCCTGAGCCTTGCCTGTGAGGATGCTAGGGGAGACGGTGGTGAAAGCCTTACTGAAGTGAAGGTAGACAACATCCAGTGCTCTCTCCTCATCTCTGCAGCCAGCCATTCCACTGGAGAGGCTGCTGCTTTGCAGGGCCCCAGGACCCCCTTGGTGCTCCGCATCACATGATTTGGGAGCAGCAAGCAGCGTTGCATGTCATGGGGAGGAGGAGGTCCTTCAGGGTATTGAAGGAGAGCAGGTATGCTCAGGAGAGCAGGACTGCTGTGGGTTCACCCAGGCTTAGGTATTTAGCAGGTGATGCTGTGTGTTTAGAAAATGCAGTTGCATGGCACTCCAGTCTGCCAAGATCCCTGACAAGGCGTTCCTTGGAGCATTCAGAGACTTCTTCGGGAACGTCCTTGAGAGCTGCAAGCTCCTCTGTACTTTCACAATGCACGCGTCCTGTCTGCACGATCATGGCAGTCCTAAGGACACTGTACCTGGGAATCGTTTGTCACACAGAGGGTCACTAGGAGGCCTTTGGCTGAGGCTTTTAGTGCCCAAAGCTCTGCAGAAACAGTACCAGCAGTCAATAGTATATGGGGTAAAGCATGGAGTACCTAGGCCCAAAAATATTGCAAAAGTATGTCAAGTCGCGCAGGGTAAGAATGAGGATCCCTCTGCATTTTACGAGCAGTTATGTGAAACCACCCGAGAATGGACAGACTTGGATCCTGAGGACAAAGTGAGCAAATGACTTTTACTACATTATTTGTAGGACAAACAGCACCAGATATAAGGAGAAAGCTTCAGAAGGCAGGTGGTATGTCAGGGATGTCAATATCACAGTTAATAGGATTTGCATATAAGGTGTACAGTAATAGGGAAGAAGTAGAGAGAAAGGAAAAACAAAAGGAGAAACTGAAAGAGAAGAGGCAAAATGTTGCGATCTTGGCAGCTGCATTTGCCCAGGCACAAACTTCCTCTCGGGGAAGGGGTTTTCCGAAAGGACAAGGACGTGGAAGAGGACACAGAGTAGGAGGGAATTTGGGAAATAGAATTTCACTGAGGAGAGATCAATGTGCGATTTGTAGGGAGAAGGGGCACTGGAAAAATGAGTGCCCAAAGAAACAATCAGATCATTGGAAACCTCAGTCTGTATCTGTTCCGGAGGCAGGTTTGCTCATGATTGGTGCAGAAGATTCAGACTGATGGGGACCGGGGATTGAGAAATTGAATTCCCCAGCTGAACACCTGGTTTCACCCCCTGCATAGCACCTCATCTGGGACAGCCTGCGCTGCCAGCCTGGGAGCACAGAGCTGGCTGAGAGGCACGCTCCCAGAAGGTGTAGGCCGGCAGCATTAGGCATGGCTTTGTCTCCCGCAAGGCCAGGGGCCCGAGCCTTCTCCCCTGGTGCCGACAGCCTGGGCTCCCGCAAGGAGCACAGGGAGGCCTGCCTTTGGCCAGACTGCCCGCTTGCAGGCAGCTCCAGTGCCCATCACCTTCCAGACCTGGGGGAGAGCAGCCAGCTGTAGGCACCCTGAGAGCAGAGCTTCTCCAGCACAAAGCAGGCCCAGTGCGGATGAGGAGCTGCAGAGCCAGCATGGCCTCAAGCCCTCTGTGTCTCCCAGCACCGCTGAGTTCAGGAGAGAGCGGGCAGACCCTTGCGGAGTGCCCTCCGACTTCCTGGATGCATAGCCGCGCTTTTCAGAGAGCCAGCTACTCTCCTGACTCTCTCTTCAGGTGCTCACCACACGCACCGCGTGCGGCCTGCCTCAGGAACGAAGCCCCAGGCGGGGCCGAATAACATGGACATGGGAGCTGCCACATCTTTTCCTTCTTGTTTTATTCTTGCTTACAGAAGCTCTCTTGTCTCGTGGCTCAGCTGGTAGTTCTGCCTTGCCATCACCCCATGAACTTGCACTCGATAAATACACGTGTACTCGGGGTTGCCCCAGTTGCTCTGCACCTGGAATTTGATATACTGGAAGGCTCTGGGAAGCTGCTTCTGCAAAGGAAACGGGGGGAGCCGTCATTCCTCAGGTGTAAGGAGCAACAGCACAGCAACGTAGCTTCCTTTGCCAGCGCTAGCCCTGCTGGGGAAGAAACTGGAGCCCTGACAAAGGAGGCAGCCAGGGTTGCTATGCCAGAGCCACAAGGCACAGGATGCTTTGGCTCATCCTCCGCACTCTGTGGTCCAAGCCCTTGCAGGCAAAGCTCAGTTTGCCCCTCGCATCGTGCCCACACGCACTCACAGTACCTTCAGGCGGAAGGTCTGAACAGCCTCTTGGTCCACGTCAAATACAAAGAGCCCCAGGAGAGTTTCTTCTGCTGCTTCCTCATCCACGCCCTCAAAGGCAACCGACAAGGGCAGCAGGTCAGGCTCAAGCAGAGCCGGAGGAAAAGTGCCCGCTGCGTCAGACTCGGGGAAGCCTGCCTCATGTCCCACCCCTCTAGCACTAGTCTGGAAGCGGTCAGTGTGGATGTGGCTCAGGCTCTTTTGAGCAAGCGCTCCAAGACCCTGGGCCAGAAAGCACAAAGCAAGCCGCAGAGGCATGATGCCACTGTGGTCCCCCACACACCCCACGCAGGGACGCTCTGCTCTGCAGCAACCAGCCCACGCTTCTCTGAGAGAAGGCGCCAGGAGAAACAAGGCTCCCTCGCAGCTTTCTGCCCTGGCCAGCTTCCCTGCCCACCCTCCACACCGGGGCAAGGCCGAGGCTTACGGAGACAGCAAAGTCCTTGGGGGCACTGCTGACTTCCCCGGAAGGAGAGACCGCCTTGGAGATGTGCTCCACGGTGACAGCCATGGGCCAGATCTGCTCAGGCAGCCGAATGACCACTTGGCCCTCCGCTCCTTGGAAAGCCCAGCACTGTCCAGGGGAAGTGTGCGGCTGAAACCAGAAAGCAGCCACCCTCAGTGGCAAGGCACTCCAGGAGCCCAGCGGACTGGCTGCTTTGCCAGCAGCACAGCCCTGGCTCGGTCTGTTGGCTGGCTTTCTGCATGGAAGGGCACCCCAGTGGATGAAAGGGACAGGAGGGGACTTGCCACCTTGCTTTCAGAAGACGGAAATCTTCCTTACAAAACATCTAGGCTCACCGGCCTTTCCCAAATCCCGCTCTGATTTTGCACAGCATTCAGAGACAGGGCGGGGCTGCCTAGGGGAGGTCACCCCGAGAGCCTTCAAAGAGTGTGCGGGAGGGACGAGCCCCCTTCCTCCAACTCGGCAGATCCCGCCAGGCTTGGGGGCCTGGAGGAGGTTCTGTCCTTGCCTGAGTGGCTTGTCAGGCTCCCCCCAACTTCCACTCTCTCTGGAAAGGGGCCGTGGGAGTTGAGGTGGGAAAATGCAGCTGCCAAGGACAAAGGTGCCCAGCACACTGCGGCCAGGGGTTGTGGGCAGGTGGCTGCTGTTGGGTTCAGCTCCGTTCCCCTCCAGACGACAGGGCGGCACTGTGGGGAAGCGCAGGGGATCGTCAGGAAGAGGCTGAGCCCTGTGGGGCTGAGCGAGGCTGCTGCTGTGAAGGGAGGTGTTTGGGGCTTGGAGGCTCAACTTGAAAGCAAGCAACTGCCTCAGAAGTCATGCTGCCTGTGCTATTACCTGCAGAATAGTATCCGGAGGGTTGGCCACGGCAAAGAAGGCAAGACAAAGCCAGCAAGCCTCACTGCCTCGCCCACCATAAGTCCGGGATGTTCTCTCTGCATCGATGGTGGCCCCTGAAAGGCACATGCAAAGTAGCTGCCTCGGACAGGCCAGAGGCTAGGAGCAGCAGGGAGCTAGCAGGTATTTCTCAGGCTGCAAGCCCAGCTGGGCAGACTTGGTGGGAGGGCCATACGCCAGCGGAGGGCCAGCAGACTTTGTGTAGGCATACCTGTGGTTTTCAGAGCCCAGTCCACCGTCTGCAGGTACTTTGCCTCTATCTTCTCAAGGGCTGCCCGTGTCAAGTTGAGAAGGGGCTGGGAAAAGCATTGCAAAGGCAGAGACGGAAAGCAACAGGGAGAATGACACAAATGCATCACGGGGCACTTCTGCATGAAGACTGAGTGCTTGCACAGAGCAAAGGGGAGACTCGGGGTCAGTCCACCAAAGGCAAGACTTGTTGGAAAAGGCACCAGACCTTCTGGTCAGCGCTTTCTGACGAGTCAAGCATGGACTCGGGGAGAACACCAGTCTCAGGAGCCACCGTGCAGACCTGGCTCAGGTCAGCACTGCCCCAAGCAGCCCTGAGAGCCAGGTTTGCGCTGGGCAGCAAGAGGACAGAGCACACGCTGCAAAGGGCCAAGAGGAAGCAGCAGGAGACAGCCTCCAACTGAGAGCAAGGTCTTTGATCAAATGGCAGCCACTTTACCCCTCTCTTCTCCTCAGCCATCGCCCTCTCCTCCAAGACCTCTTCTATGGAGTGCAGGATGGCCTCATTTGCAGCAGCCAGCTCTGCTCGCAGGTGAGCCACCTGCTCTTCCAGGAGCTCCCGCTCATGGATCTTCTCCCTCAGCAAGGGCAGGGAGTTGCTGCAGACAAAGGGAAAGCAGATCTGGTGCAAGAGCTGCTCAGCCCCTGCAGGCAGTCCCGAGTAGGGTGCCACAGTCTTGCCCCCATCCTCTTCCCTCCCTCACAAGAGCAGAGGCTTCCCTTCCCCTCCACGTTTAGCACAAGGCAAAGGCTGGCGCCCTGGATGCTTTGCCACTCAGTGAGTTCCATGGGAAGGAAGCCCTCTTACCTGAGCGTTGTGAGCTCTGTTTCTGGCACCCCAGCCTTCTCCTGAAACACAAAGGCCCTCCCTGAGAGGAAGCCCAAGGAGCTGCATGGGGGCTTCCCACAGGACACTTCCCCAGGAAGAGCAGGTGGCAGTTGCTGCTGCTTTCTATCCATTTGGAGCAAGCCAGAGGATGTCGGGCCTTTTTCCAGGCACTGTCTTTGGGAAGTCCATTTGCTGTCTGAGCATTTGCAGACTCCAGGAGCTAAGGCAGGAGCAAAGCCACCTCCTGCCCAAGTGCTCCTTCCTGCAGCCTGCCAACCTGCAGTGCTCACTCAGGGAGCTCTCAGGGTCAAAGCTCATTCAGCAGCTACAGAAAGTGAAGGACAAGCACAAGCGTGTCCCCCCCACACATCTCTGTGAGGATGAGCCCTGGGCATCTGGACAGGATTCCCAACTTTTGCAGGGGAGGCAGGAGCTCCGAGCTATGGCCTCGGCCAGAGTTTGCTTTCCCCCAGCAAGAGGCACCTACCTGCAGCGCTTCCTCTTGCCACTTGCTCTCGGAGAGCAGCAAGCCCCAGCAGTAAAGCCCAGCTGCAAGTCACCACAGCAAGAGACAGTTATACTAAGAGGCTTTCTAATGGTCCCTGGAGCCACATTTTCTCCTTCCACAGCTAGGGAGCAAGAGCTTGCCTGGGACAGCTGGAGCTGGAGCTGGAGCCAGTGCAGAGCGCAGAGGTGGCTCCAACCCCTTGAGCACCGCCCAGGCCCATGGGCTTGGAAAATACACACACCCAAGGCCCACACACCCGCACACCAATGAAGGCATGTGGCCCCGAGCCAAGAGGAAATGCACCAGGCCATGGCAGTTTCTGCACAGACACTGCAACCCCAAAGCTCTGCAGCAAGGAGGGACCTCTAGCCAAAACGCTCCTAGGCGCTCCACTCCCTCCCACGGCCGGCAGCCACGGCAGGCGTGAGGCAGGCTGCAGTCCACCTGTAAAGACCCTCTCTGGCCTTCACTGTGTCACGGAGATGGGAAGCTGGAAGGCGCCACAGGATCTGCTGCCTCTCCCTGCCCCTGAAAGCTGGCATCCGGTCCGCCTGTGCTACCGCGCAAGAGCTTTGGTCAGCGCTGCTCACCAGCCAAGAGTGGGGCCAGCAGGAAAAGGACCCTCAGGCACCTCCTGCCATTCTGCCAGGTGCTGCGTGGCCTAAAAGAGAGGGAATGCTGCTGTTAGCCAAGCCTACAGTGCGGGCTTTGCTTTGCCGGTGATCCGTTGAGGGGCTCCCTTGCCACCAGGTTCCTCAGCTCAGCAGAGCGGAGAAGCCCGGGGCCTGGGGGCCTTTAGGAAGCTCTGAGCTGCAGCACAGCACCCTGCGGGCACTAAGGCAGTTGAAGACCTCTGGCCTGACACAGGCGTAATCACCCACACGCGTAGTGTCGTGGCCTGACACAGTCTGGTGGCACTGGGCTCTCCCGAGGAGAAGGGGCAGCGCCTTGCCCAGCCAAAGGCTCTGCTGGGCTGCCTGGCTGCCCAGGCTGGAGGGCAGTGCTGCGCACAGCCCCAGGGCTCAGGGGCTGTCTGTCACCACCATGGAAGCCGGGCGGCACACAGGGCTTCTTGCCTTATCCCTCCCTGCTTTTTGGGCCCCGTCACACCCACCTGCCCAACTCGGCTGGCATCTCCTCTAATCCAACTCCGTCACCAGCAGCAGGGAAAAGGACGCTGTGCGGCAAATCCCCGCAGGCCTCTTCCCAAAGCACTTGCTGGCCTCTGCAAAGCTCCTTGTTTGCAGAGCTACACACGTCTGCAGGCTGGGCTTTTATGGAGGGCAGCTGTTGATGACGTCACAAGAGCCAACCGCCAGGGAGGCAAGGTGTTGCCCATGATGACCTCAGAGGGGGGCTTACCCAGGAGGGGGTTGCCACGCAGCCTGGGCGAGAGGAAGCCTGTGCGTTAGCCCCCACCGCAAGCCTGAAGCCTGCCGGCACACCCGCAGAGGAGCCCTGGTTAGCCCAGAGAGCCAGCTCACTTGGTTGCGCGGGCAAGCTGCTGCTGTGCCGTTGCACCCCTCGTCCTCTACCAGGCTGATGTGTCGTGTCGTCCTGGGCAGGGCTCAAAGGGCTGAGTGTGAAGCCCTGCTAAGTCAGAAGGGAGAGTGGCAAGAGCTTTGTCCTCTTGAGACCCACCCGGGCATTGACACGGTAGTGCAGCAAGCCAAAGGACATCAGCCAGGTGACCTTGTTGGCCCTGGAAGACATAGCCCCACCTCTGCTAGGAAAGCAAGAGTAGAGCGGTCAGCTTGCTGGCACAAAGGCAGATGTCTCTTCCCCTAGGTACACCTGCACCCACACGGAACAGCGGGGGTGAGGGGCACAGGCTCCCTCAGCAGCCCACTGATGGGCACCCAAAGGGGAGCTCCAGGGTCGGCTCTGAGGTGCGTTGCAGAAATGCAAGCAACCATTGAGCAAGAGCAGGGGCCAGGACTGGAGACGGGGACAGCTGCAGGCCAGCTCCCGCAAGGAGTGGGCCTGAGCTTCAGTCAGGCTCCTGGGCCAGTGGGTGGAGGTGCCAGGGCAGGCCGCTCAGGGGAACTAAGCCCTCCTTAGTGCACGCCGGGCCCTGACGGTCCAAGCCGCGGTCTGTAGCCTTTGCACTTCTCTGCTGCGGCCTCTGCGGTTTGTCAACGCCTCCCTTGACCTGGCAGATTCAAAACTGGATGCAGGCGAGCCCTAGCAAGTGCCGAGTGTCTTCCACACATTCCTCCATCTGCTCGCTCTACAGCAGCTGACGCAGCCGCACACACGCTTGGCCTTTGCTGCTGCCGAAGCGCATTGCCTGCTCATGGTTAGCTTGCTGTGTGCCAGGACCCCCGGGGCCTTTTGTGCAGCACGCCGCCGCAGCCCATCAGGCCCCAGCACATGCTGCTGCCGCCGCTGCTGCTGCTGCTGCTGTTGCTTGCGGTCTGGCCATGCCTGGGGCCAACCTTTGCATTGATCGTTGCTAAGGCTGAAGCAGTTCCGCGTGGCACAGCCTGCTGAGGTCTTGCTGAGTAGTGGCTCTTCCTTCGGCATAGCTAACTCTCCTCACACTTGCTGAGGGCTCAGTCGATCCCCACGCTGAGGTGGTTTAGGAAGGTATTGAGCAGTATCAGAGGCAGGCGGGCCCCCGGAGGAACTCTGCTTGGGAGCAGCTGCCCATTGGACTTGGAGGCATGAAGCAGCAGCAGCCTTGCAGCTTGGTGCTGTGGCCAGTGCCCATGCAGCTTGTGGTGCCCCTGCCCAGCGCAGCTCTTGCCAGCTTGTCAGCACCTTGTCTGCCAGGTGCTCACGCCAGCATCTGTTCCGGCTCTTTGTCCAGCTGGTCCCTAGGCTCCTCGTTGTCACCTGGGTGCTGCTCAGAGCAGCGGGCTCTCTAGGCGGAGCAGGCCTAGCATGACTGCCTGGGTTCCCATGCTGCCTTTGCTCTGTCCCCCCACCCACCGAATCACAGAACCACAGAATGGTTGAGGTTGGAAGGGACCTCTGGAGATCACCTAGTCCAAGCCCCTGGCTCCAGCAGGGTCACCTAGAGCATGCTGGCCAGGATGGTGTCCAGATGGCTTTTGAAGATCTCCCAGGAGGGAGAGTGCACAAGCTCTCTGGGCAATTTGTTCCAGTGCTAAGTCACCCTCACTGGAAAGCAGTTGGGACGGAACTTCCTGTGTTTCAGTTTGTGCCCGTTGCCTGGCGTCCTGTCGCTGGGCACCCCTGAAAAGAGTCTGGCCCCATCCTCTTTACACCCTCCCTTCAGATACTTAGACACATTGATAAGCTCCCCCGCAGTCTTCTCCTCCCCAGGCGGAAGAGTCCCAGCTCTCTCAGCCTTTCCTCCTACGGGAGATGCTCCGCTGCCTTCATCATCTTCGTAGCCCTCCGCTGGACTCCCTGCAGGAGCTCCATGTCTCTCTCGTATTGGGGAGCCCACAACTGGGCACAGCAGTGCGGATGCGGCCTCCCCAGGCCTGAGTCGAGGGGCAGGATCACCTCCCTCGCCCTGCTGGCACTGCTCTGCCTAATGCAGCCCCCGCATGCCATTGGCCTTCTTGGCCACAAGGGCGCATTGCTGGCTCATGGTCAACTCGGTGTGCACCAGGACTCCCAGGTCCTTCTCCGTGGAGCTGCTTTCCAGCAGGTCAGCCCCCAGCCTGCGCTGCTGCATGGCATTATCCCTCCCTAGGTGCAGGACTCTGCACGGCCCTTGCTTGAACTTCATCAGCTTCCTCTCTGTCCATCTCGCCGGCCTGCCGTGGTCCCTCTGAACAGAAGCGTAGCCCTCTGCTGTATCAGCGCCTGCTCCCACGTTTTGCATCCTCAGCAGACTTGCTGAGGGTGCACTTTGTCTCTTCAGCCAGTGCACTGATGAAGAAGTTGAACAATATTGGACCCACTGTTCAGCCCTGGGGGCCATCGCTAGCTACAGGCCTCCAAGTAGACTTTGTGCCACTGAGGACATCCCTCTGAGCACTGCCGTTCCACCAGTTCTCATCCCACCTCACTGTCCCCTCATCTAGCCCACACTCCTGAGCCTTGCCTGTGAGGATGCTAGGGGAGACGGTGGTGAAAGCCTTACTGAAGTGAAGGTAGACAACATCCAGTGCTCTCTCCTCATCTCTGCAGCCAGCCATTCCACTGGAGAGGCTGCTGCTTTGCAGGGCCCCAGGACCCCCTTGGTGCTCCGCATCACATGATTTGGGAGCAGCAAGCAGCGTTGCATGTCATGGGGAGGAGGAGGTCCTTCAGGGTATCGAAGGAGAGCAGGTATGCTCAGGAGAGCAGGACTGCTGTGGGTTCACCCAGGCTTAGGTATTTAGCAGGTGATGCTGTGTGTTTAGAAAATGCAGTTGCATGGCACTCCAGTCTGCCAAGATCCCTGACAAGGCGTTCCTTGGAGCATTCAGAGACTTCTTCGGGAACGTCCTTGAGAGCTGCAAGCTCCTCTGTACTTTCACAATGCACGCGTCCTGTCTGCACGATCATGGCAGTCCTAAGGACACTGTACCTGGGAATCGTTTGTCACACAGAGGGTCACTAGGAGGCCTTTGGCTGAGGCTTTTAGTGCCCAAAGCTCTGCAGAAACAGTACCAGCAGTCAATAGTATATGGGGTAAAGCATGGAGTACCTAGGCCCAAAAATATTGCAAAAGTATGTCAAGTCACGCAGGGTAAGAATGAGGATCCCTCTGCATTTTACGAGCAGTTATGTGAAACCACCCGAGAATGGACAGACTTGGATCCTGAGGACAAAGTGAGCAAATGACTTTTACTACATTATTTGTAGGACAAACAGCACCAGATATAAGGAGAAAGCTTCAGAAGGCAGGTGGTATGTCAGGGATGTCAATATCACAGTTAATAGGATTTGCATATAAGGTGTACAGTAATAGGGAAGAAGTAGAGAGAAAGGAAAAACAAAAGGAGAAACTGAAAGAGAAGAGGCAAAATGTTGCAATCTTGGCAGCTGCATTTGCCCAGGCACAAACTTCCTCTCGGGGAAGGGGTTTTCCGAAAGGACAAGGACGTGGAAGAGGACACAGAGTAGGAGGGAATTTGGGAAATAGAATTTCACTGAGGAGAGATCAATGTGCGATTTGTAGGGAGAAGGGGCACTGGAAAAATGAGTGCCCAAAGAAACAATCAGATCATTGGAAACCTCAGTCTGTATCTGTTCCGGAGGCAGGTTTGCTCATGATTGGTGCAGAAGATTCAGACTGATGGGGACCGGGGATTGAGAAATTGAATTCCCCAGCTGAACACCTGGTTTCACCCCCTGCATAGCACCTCATCTGGGACAGCCTGCGCTGCCAGCCTGGGAGCACAGAGCTGGCTGAGAGGCACGCTCCCAGAAGGTGTAGGCCGGCAGCATTAGGCATGGCTTTGTCTCCCGCAAGGCCAGGGGCCCGAGCCTTCTCCCCTGGTGCCGACAGCCTGGGCTCCCGCAAGGAGCACAGGGAGGCCTGCCTTTGGCCAGACTGCCCGCTTGCAGGCAGCTCCAGTGCCCATCACCTTCCAGACCTGGGGGAGAGCAGCCAGCTGTAGGCACCCTGAGAGCAGAGCTTCTCCAGCACAAAGCAGGCCCAGTGCGGATGAGGAGCTGCAGAGCCAGCATGGCCTCAAGCCCTCTGTGTCTCCCAGCACCGCTGAGTTCAGGAGAGAGCGGGCAGACCCTTGCGGAGTGCCCTCCGACTTCCTGGATGCATAGCCGCGCTTTTCAGAGAGCCAGCTACTCTCCTGACTCTCTCTTCAGGTGCTCACCACACGCACCGCGTGCGGCCTGCCTCAGGAACGAAGCCCCAGGCGGGGCCGAATAACATGGACCTGGGAGCTGCCACATCTTTTCCTTCTTGTTTTATTCTTGCTTACAGAAGCTCTCTTGTCTCGTGGCTCAGCTGGTAGTTCTGCCTTGCCATCACCCCATGAACTTGCACTCGATAAATACACGTGTACTCGGGGTTGCCCCAGTTGCTCTGCACCTGGAATTTGATATACTGGAAGGCTCTGGGAAGCTGCTTCTGCAAAGGAAACGGGGGGAGCCGTCATTCCTCAGGTGTAAGGAGCAACAGCACAGCAACGTAGCTTCCTTTGCCAGCGCTAGCCCTGCTGGGGAACAAACTGGAGCCCTGACAAAGGAGGCAGCCAGGGTTGCTATGCCAGAGCCACAAGGCACAGGATGCTTTGGCTCATCCTCCGCACTCTGTGGTCCAAGCCCTTGCAGGCAAAGCTCAGTTTGCCCCTCGCGTTGTGCCCACACGCACTCACAGTACCTTCAGGCGGAAGGTCTGAACAGCCTCTTGGTCCACGTCAAATACAAAGAGCCCCAGGAGAGTTTCTTCTGCTGCTTCCTCATCCACGCCCTCAAAGGCAACCGACAAGGGCAGCAGGTCAGGCTCAAGCAGAGCCGGAGGAAAAGTGCCCGCTGCGTCAGACTCGGGGAAGCCCGCCTCATGTCCCACCCCTCTAGCACTAGTCTGGAAGCGGTCAGTGTGGATGTGGCTCAGGCTCTTTTGAGCAAGCGCTCCAAGACCCTGGGCCAGAAAGCACAAAGCAAGCCGCAGAGGCATGATGCCACTGTGGTCCCCCACACACCCCACGCAGGGACGCTCTGCTCTGCAGCAACCAGCCCACGCTTCTCTGAGAGAAGGCGCCAGGAGAAACAAGGCTCCCTCGCAGCTTTCTGCCCTGGCCAGCTTCCCTGCCCACCCTCCACACCGGGGCAAGGCCGAGGCTTACGGAGACAGCAAAGTCCTTGGGGGCACTGCTGACTTCCCCGGAAGGAGAGACCGCCTTGGAGATGTGCTCCACGGTGACAGCCATGGGCCAGATCTGCTCAGGCAGCCGAATGACCACTTGGCCCTCCGCTCCTTGGAAAGCCCAGCACTGTCCAGGGGAAGTGTGCGGCTGAAACCAGAAAGCAGCCACCCTCAGTGGCAAGGCACTCCAGGAGCCCAGCGGACTGGCTGCTTTGCCAGCAGCACAGCCCTGGCTCGGTCTGTTGGCTGGCTTTCTGCATGGAAGGGCACCCCAGTGGATGAAAGGGACAGGAGGGGACTTGCCACCTTGCTTTCAGAAGACGGAAATCTTCCTTACAAAACATCTAGGCTCACCGGCCTTTCCCAAATCCCGCTCTGATTTTGCACAGCATTCAGAGACAGGGCGGGGCTGCCTAGGGGAGGTCACCCCGAGAGCCTTCAAAGAGTGTGCGGGAGGGACGAGCCCCCTTCCTCCAACTCGGCAGATCCCGCCAGGCTTGGGGGCCTGGAGGAGGTTCTGTCCTTGCCTGAGTGGCTTGTCAGGCTCCCCCCAACTTCCACTCTCTCTGGAAAGGGGCCGTGGGAGTTGAGGTGGGAAAATGCAGCTGCCAAGGACAAAGGTGCCCAGCACACTGCGGCCAGGGGTTGTGGGCAGGTGGCTGCTGTTGGGTTCAGCTCCGTTCCCCTCCAGATGACAGGGCGGCACTGTGGGGAAGCGCAGGGGATCGTCAGGAAGAGGCTGAGCCCTGTGGGGCTGAGCGAGGCTGCTGCTGTGAAGGGAGGTGTTTGGGGCTTGGAGGCTCAACTTGAAAGCAAGCAACTGCCTCAGAAGTCATGCTGCCTGTGCTATTACCTGCAGAATAGTATCCGGAGGATTGGCCATGGCAAAGAAGGCGAGACAAAGCCAGCAAGCCTCACTGCCTCGCCCACCATAAGTCCGGGATGTTCTCTCTGCATCGATGGTGGCCCCTGAAAGGCACATGCAAAGTAGCTGCCTCGGACAGGCCAGAGGCTAGGAGCAGCAGGGAGCCAGCAGGTATTTCTCGGGCTGCAAGCCCAGCTGGGCAGACTTGGTGGGAGGGCCATACGCCAGCGGAGGGCCAGCAGACTTTGTGTAGGCATACCTGTGGTTTTCAGAGCCCAGTCCACCGTCTGCAGGTACTTTGCCTCTATCTTCTCAAGGGCTGCCCGTGTCAAGTTGAGAAGGGGCTGGGAAAAGCATTGCAAAGGCAGAGACGGAAAGCAACAGGGAGAATGACACAAACTCATCACGGGGCACTTCTGCATGAAGACTGAGTGCTTGCACAGAGCAAAGGGGAGACTCGGGGTCAGTCCACCAAAGGCAAGACTTGTTGGAAAAGGCACCAGACCTTCTGGTCAGCGCTTTCTGACGAGTCAAGCATGGACTCGGGGAGAACACCAGTCTCAGGAGCCACCGTGCAGACCTGGCTCAGGTCAGCACTGCCCCAAGCAGCCCTGAGAGCCAGGTTTGCGCTGGGCAGCAAGAGGACAGAGCACACGCTGCAAAGGGCCAAGAGGAAGCAGCAGGAGACAGCCTCCAACTGAGAGCAAGGTCTTTGATCAAATGGCAGCCACTTTACCCCTCTCTTCTCCTCAGCCATCGCCCTCTCCTCCAAGACCTCTTCTATGGAGTGCAGGATGGCCTCATTTGCAGCAGCCAGCTCTGCTCGCAGGTGAGCCACCTGCTCTTCCAGGAGCTCCCGCTCATGGATCTTCTCCCTCAGCAAGGGCAGGGAGTTGCTGCAGACAAAGGGAAAGCAGATGTGGTGCAAGAGCTGCGCAGCCCCTGCAGGCAGTCCCGAGTAGGGTGCCACAGTCTTGCCCCCATCCTCTTCCCTCCCTCACAAGAGCAGAGGCTTCCCTTCCCCTCCACGTTTAGCACAAGGCAAAGGCTGGCGCCCTGGATGCTTTGCCACTCAGTGAGTTCCATGGGAAGGAAGCCCTCTTACCTGAGCGTTGTGAGCTCTGTTTCTGGCACCCCAGCCTTCTCCTGAAACACAAAGGCCCTCCCTGAGAGGAAGCCCAAGGAGCTGCATGGGGGCTTCCCACAGGACACTTCCCCAGGAAGAGCAGGTGGCAGTTGCTGCTGCTTTCTATCCATTTGGAGCAAGCCAGAGGATGTCGGGCCTTTTTCCAGCCACTGTCTTTGGGAAGTCCATTTCCTGTCTGAGCATTTGCAGACTCCAGGAGCTAAGGCAGGAGCAAAGCCACCTCCTGCCCAAGTGCTCCTTCCTGCAGCCTGCCAACCTGCAGTGCTCACTCAGGGAGCTCTCAGGGTCAAAGCTCATTCAGCAGCTACAGAAAGTGAAGGACAAGCACAAGCGTGTCCCCCCCACACATCTCTGTGAGGATGAGCCCTGGGCATCTGGACGGGATTCCCAACTTTTGCAGGGGAGGCAGGAGCTCCGAGCTATGGCCTCGGCCAGAGTTTGCTTTCCCCCAGCAAGAGGCACCTACCTGCAGCGCTTCCTCTTGCCACTTGCTCTCGGAGAGCAGCAAGCCCCAGCAGTAAAGCCCAGCTGCAAGTCACCACAGCAAGAGACAGTTATACTAAGAGGCTTTCTAATGGTCCCTGGAGCCACATTTTCTCCTTCCACAGCTAGGGAGCAAGAGCTTGCCTGGGACAGCTGGAGCTGGAGCTGGAGCCAGTGCAGAGCGCGGAGGTGGCTCCAACCCCTTGAGCACCGCCCAGGCCCATGGGCTTGGAAAATACACACACCCAAGGCCCACACACCCGCACACCAATGAAGGCATGTGGCCCCGAGCCAAGAGGAAATGCACCAGGCCATGGCAGTTTCTGCACAGACACTGCAACCCCAAAGCTCTGCAGCAAGGAGGGACCTCTAGCCAAAACGCTCCTAGGCGCTCCACTCCCTCCCACGGCCGGCAGCCACGGCAGGCGTGAGGCAGGCTGCAGTCCACCTGTAAAGACCCTCTCTGGCCTTCACTGTGTCACGGAGATGGGAAGCTGGAAGGCGCCACAGGATCTGCTGCCTCTCCCTGCCCCTGAAAGCTGGCATCCGGTCCGCCTGTGCTACCGCGCAAGAGCTTTGGTCAGCGCTGCTCACCAGCCAAGAGTGGGGCCAGCAGGAAAAGGACCCTCAGGCACCTCCTGCCATTCTGCCAGGTGCTGCGTGGCCTAAAAGAGAGGGAATGCTGCTGTTAGCCAAGCCTACAGTGCGGGCTTTGCTTTGCCGGTGATCCGTTGAGGGGCTCCCTTGCCACCAGGTTCCTCAGCTCAGCAGAGCGGAGAAGCCCGGGGCCTGGGGGCCTTTAGGAAGCTCTGAGCTGCAGCACAGCACCCTGCGGGCACTAAGGCAGTTGAAGACCTCTGGCCTGACACAGGCGTAATCACCCACACGCGTAGTGTCGTGGCCTGACACAGTCTGGTGGCACTGGGCTCTCCCGAGGAGAAGGGGCAGCGCCTTGCCCAGCCAAAGGCTCTGCTGGGCTGCCTGGCTGCCCAGGCTGGAGGGCAGTGCTGCGCACAGCCCCAGGGCTCAGGGGCTGTCTGTCACCACCATGGAAGCCGGGCGGCACACAGGGCTTCTTGCCTTATCCCTCCCTGCTTTTTGGGCCCCGTCACACCCACCTGCCCAACTCGGCTGGCATCTCCTCTAATCCAACTCCGTCACCAGCAGCAGGGAAAAGGACGCTGTGCGGCAAATCCCCGCAGGCCTCTTCCCAAAGCACTTGCTGGCCTCTGCAAAGCTCCTTGTTTGCAGAGCTACACACGTCTGCAGGCTGGGCTTTTATGGAGGGCAGCTGTTGATGACGTCACAAGAGCCAACCGCCAGGGAGGCAAGGTGTTGCCCATGATGACCTCAGAGGGGGGCTTACCCAGGAGGGGGTTGCCACGCAGCCTGGGCGAGAGGAAGCCTGTGCGTTAGCCCCCACCGCAAGCCTGAAGCCTGCCGGCACACCCGCAGAAGAGCCCTGGTTAGCCCAGAGAGCCAGCTCACTTGGTTGCGCGGGCAAGCTGCTGCTGTGCCGTTGCACCCCTCGTCCTCTACCAGGCTGATGTGTCGTGTCGTCCTGGGCAGGGCTCAAAGGGCTGAGTGTGAAGCCCTGCTAAGTCAGAAGGGAGAGTGGCAAGAGCTTTGTCCTCTTGAGACCCACCCGGGCATTGACACGGTAGTGCAGCAAGCCAAAGGACATCAGCCAGGTGACCTTGTTGGCCCTGGAAGACATAGCCCCACCTCTGCTAGGAAAGCAAGAGTAGAGCGGTCAGCTTGCTGGCACAAAGGCAGATGTCTCTTCCCCTAGGTACACCTGCACCCACACGGAACAGCGGGGGTGAGGGGCACAGGCTCCCTCAGCAGCCCACTGATGGGCACCCAAAGGGGAGCTCCAGGGTCGGCTCTGAGGTGCGTTGCAGAAATGCAAGCAACCATTGAGCAAGAGCAGGGGCCAGGACTGGAGACGGGGACAGCTGCCAGGACTGGAGACGGGGACAGCTGCAGGCCAGCTCCCGCAAGGAGTGGGCCTGAGCTTCAGTCAGGCTCCTGGGCCAGTGGGTGGAGGTGCCAGGGCAGGCCGCTCAGGGGAACTAAGCCCTCCTTAGTGCACGCCGGGCCCTGACGGTCCAAGCCGCGGTCTGTAGCCTTTGCACTTCTCTGCTGCGGCCTCTGCGGTTTGTCAACGCCTCCCTTGACCTGGCAGATTCAAAACTGGATGCAGGCGAGCCCTAGCAAGTGCCGAGTGTCTTCCACACATTCCTCCATCTGCTCGCTCTACAGCAGCTGACGCAGCCGCACACACGCTTGGCCTTTGCTGCTGCCGAAGCGCATTGCCTGCTCATGGTTAGCTTGCTGTGTGCCAGGACCCCCGGGGCCTTTTGTGCAGCACGCCGCCGCAGCCCATCAGGCCCCAGCACATGCTGCTGCCGCCGCTGCTGCTGCTGCTGCTGTTGCTTGCAGTCTGGCCATGCCTGGGGCCAACCTTTGCATTGATCGTTGCTAAGGCTGAAGCAGTTCCGCGTGGCACAGCCTGCTGAGGTCTTGCTGAGTAGTGGCTCTTCCTTCGGCATAGCTAACTCTCCTCACACTTGCTGAGGGCTCAGTCGATCCCCACGCTGAGGTGGTTTAGGAAGGTATTGAGCAGTATCAGAGGCAGGCGGGCCCCCGGAGGAACTCTGCTTGGGAGCAGCTGCCCATTGGACTTGGAGGCATGAAGCAGCAGCAGCCTTGCAGCTTGGTGCTGTGGCCAGTGCCCATGCAGCTTGTGGTGCCCCTGCCCAGCGCAGCTCTTGCCAGCTTGTCAGCACCTTGTCTGCCAGGTGCTCACGCCAGCATCTGTTCCGGCTCTTTGTCCAGCTGGTCCCTAGGCTCCTCGTTGTCACCTGGGTGCTGCTCAGAGCAGCGGGCTCTCTAGGCGGAGCAGGCCTAGCATGACTGCCTGGGTTCCCATGCTGCCTCTGCTCTGTCCCCCCACCCACCGAATCACAGAACCACAGAATGGTTGAGGTTGGAAGGGACCTCTGGAGATCACCTAGTCCAAGCCCCTGGCTCCAGCAGGGTCACCTAGAGCATGCTGGCCAGGATGGTGTCCAGATGGCTTTTGAAGATCTCCCAGGAGGGAGAGTGCACAAGCTCTCTGGGCAATTTGTTCCAGTGCTAAGTCACCCTCACTGGAAAGCAGTTGGGACGGAACTTCCTGTGTTTCAGTTTGTGCCCGTTGCCTGGCGTCCTGTCGCTGGGCACCCCTGAAAAGAGTCTGGCCCCATCCTCTTTACACCCTCCCTTCAGATACTTAGACACATTGATAAGCTCCCCCGCAGTCTTCTCCTCCCCAGGCGGAAGAGTCCCAGCTCTCTCAGCCTTTCCTCCTACGGGAGATGCTCCGCTGCCTTCATCATCTTCGTAGCCCTCCGCTGGACTCCCTGCAGGAGCTCCATGTCTCTCTCGTATTGGGGAGCCCACAACTGGGCACAGCAGTGCGGATGCGGCCTCCCCAGGCCTGAGTCGAGGGGCAGGATCACCTCCCTCGCCCTGCTGGCACTGCTCTGCCTAATGCAGCCCCCGCATGCCATTGGCCTTCTTGGCCACAAGGGCGCATTGCTGGCTCATGGTCAACTCGGTGTGCACCAGGACTCCCAGGTCCTTCTCCGTGGAGCTGCTTTCCAGCAGGTCAGCCCCCAGCCTGCGCTGGTGCATGGCATTATCCCTCCCTAGGTGCAGGACTCTGCACGGCCCTTGCTTGAACTTCATCAGCTTCCTCTCTGTCCATCTCGCCGGCCTGCCGTGGTCCCTCTGAACAGAAGCGTAGCCCTCTGCTGTATCAGCGCCTGCTCCCACGTTTTGCATCCTCAGCAGACTTGCTGAGGGTGCACTTTGTCTCTTCAGCCAGGGCACTGATGAAGAAGTTGAACAATATTGGACCCACTGTTCAGCCCTGGGGGCCATCGCTAGCTACAGGCCTCCAAGTAGACTTTGTGCCACTGAGGACATCCCTCTGAGCACTGCCGTTCCACCAGTTCTCATCCCACCTCACTGTCCCCTCATCTAGCCCACACTCCTGAGCCTTGCCTGTGAGGATGCTAGGGGAGACGGTGGTGAAAGCCTTACTGAAGTGAAGGTAGACAACATCCAGTGCTCTCTCCTCATCTCTGCAGCCAGCCATTCCACTGGAGAGGCTGCTGCTTTGCAGGGCCCCAGGACCCCCTTGGTGCTCCACATCACATGATTTGGGAGCAGCAAGCAGCGTTGCATGTCATGGGGAGGAGGAGGTCCTTCAGGGTATCGAAGGAGAGCAGGTATGCTCAGGAGAGCAGGACTGCTGTGGGTTCACCCAGGCTTAGGTATTTAGCAGATGATGCTGTGTGTTTAGAAAATGCAGTTGCATGGCACTCCAGTCTGCCAAGATCCCTGACAAGGCGTTCCTTGGAGCATTCAGAGACTTCTTCGGGAACGTCCTTGAGAGCTGCAAGCTCCTCTGTACTTTCACAATGCACGCGTCCTGTCTGCACGATCATGGCAGTCCTAAGGACACTGTACCTGGGAATCGTTTGTCACACAGAGGGTCACTAGGAGGCCTTTGGCTGAGGCTTTTAGTGCCCAAAGCTCTGCAGAAACAGTACCAGCAGTCAATAGTATATGGGGTAAAGCATGGAGTACCTAGGCCCAAAAATATTGCAAAAGTATGTCAAGTCACGCAGGGTAAGAATGAGGATCCCTCTGCATTTTACGAGCAGTTATGTGAAACCACCCGAGAATGGACAGACTTGGATCCTGAGGACAAAGTGAGCAAATGACTTTTACTACATTATTTGTAGGACAAACAGCACCAGATATAAGGAGAAAGCTTCAGAAGGCAGGTGGTATGTCAGGGATGTCAATATCACAGTTAATAGGATTTGCATATAAGGTGTACAGTAATAGGGAAGAAGTAGAGAGAAAGGAAAAACAAAAGGAGAAACTGAAAGAGAAGAGGCAAAATGTTGCAATCTTGGCAGCTGCATTTGCCCAGGCACAAACTTCCTCTCGGGGAAGGGGTTTTCCGAAAGGACAAGGACGTGGAAGAGGACACAGAGTAGGAGGGAATTTGGGAAATAGAATTTCACTGAGGAGAGATCAATGTGCGATTTGTAGGGAGAAGGGGCACTGGAAAAATGAGTGCCCAAAGAAACAATCAGATCATTGGAAACCTCAGTCTGTATCTGTTCCGGAGGCAGGTTTGCTCATGATTGGTGCAGAAGATTCAGACTGATGGGGACCGGGGATTGAGAAATTGAATTCCCCAGCTGAACACCTGGTTTCACCCCCTGCATAGCACCTCATCTGGGACAGCCTGCGCTGCCAGCCTGGGAGCACAGAGCTGGCTGAGAGGCACGCTCCCAGAAGGTGTAGGCCGGCAGCATTAGGCATGGCTTTGTCTCCCGCAAGGCCAGGGGCCTGAGCCTTCTCCCCTGGTGCCGACAGCCTGGGCTCCCGCAAGGAGCACAGGGAGGCCTGCCTTTGGCCAGACTGCCCGCTTGCAGGCAGCTCCAGTGCCCATCACCTTCCAGACCTGGGGGAGAGCAGCCAGCTGTAGGCACCCTGAGAGCAGAGCTTCTCCAGCACAAAGCAGGCCCAGTGCGGATGAGGAGCTGCAGAGCCAGCATGGCCTCAAGCCCTCTGTGTCTCCCAGCACCGCTGAGTTCAGGAGAGAGCGGGCAGACCCTTGCGGAGTGCCCTCCGACTTCCTGGATGCATAGCCGCGCTTTTCAGAGAGCCAGCTACTCTCCTGACTCTCTCTTCAGGTGCTCACCACACGCACCGCGTGCGGCCTGCCTCAGGAACGAAGCCCCAGGCGGGGCCGAATAACATGGACCTGGGAGCTGCCACATCTTTTCCTTCTTGTTTTATTCTTGCTTACAGAAGCTCTCTTGTCTCGTGGCTCAGCTGGTAGTTCTGCCTTGCCATCACCCCATGAACTTGCACTCGATAAATACACGTGTACTCGGGGTTGCCCCAGTTGCTCTGCACCTGGAATTTGATATACTGGAAGGCTCTGGGAAGCTGCTTCTGCAAAGGAAACGGGGGGAGCCGTCATTCCTCAGGTGTAAGGAGCAACAGCACAGCAACGTAGCTTCCTTTGCCAGCGCTAGCCCTGCTGGGGAACAAACTGGAGCCCTGACAAAGGAGGCAGCCAGGGTTGCTATGCCAGAGCCACAAGGCACAGGATGCTTTGGCTCATCCTCCGCACTCTGTGGTCCAAGCCCTTGGAGGCAAAGCTCAGTTTGCCCCTCGCGTCGTGCCCACACGCACTCACAGTACCTTCAGGCGGAAGGTCTGAACAGCCTCTTGGTCCACGTCAAATACAAAGAGCCCCAGGAGAGTTTCTTCTGCTGCTTCCTCATCCACGCCCTCAAAGGCAACCGACAAGGGCAGCAGGTCAGGCTCAAGCAGAGCCGGAGGAAAAGTGCCCGCTGCGTCAGACTCGGGGAAGCCCGCCTCATGTCCCACCCCTCTAGCACTAGTCTGGAAGCGGTCAGTGTGGATGTGGCTCAGGCTCTTTTGAGCAAGCGCTCCAAGACCCTGGGCCAGAAAGCACAAAGCAAGCCGCAGAGGCATGATGCCACTGTGGTCCCCCACACACCCCACGCAGGGACGCTCTGCTCTGCAGCAACCAGCCCACGCTTCTCTGAGAGAAGGCGCCAGGAGAAACAAGGCTCCCTCGCAGCTTTCTGCCCTGGCCAGCTTCCCTGCCCACCCTCCACACCGGGGCAAGGCCGAGGCTTACGGAGACAGCAAAGTCCTTGGGGGCACTGCTGACTTCCCCGGAAGGAGAGACCGCCTTGGAGATGTGCTCCACGGTGACAGCCATGGGCCAGATCTGCTCAGGCAGCCGAATGACCACTTGGCCCTCTGCTCCTTGGAAAGCCCAGCACTGTCCAGGGGAAGTGTGCGGCTGAAACCAGAAAGCAGCCACCCTCAGTGGCAAGGCACTCCAGGAGCCCAGCGGACTGGCTGCTTTGCCAGCAGCACAGCCCTGGCTCGGTCTGTTGGCTGGCTTTCTGCATGGAAGGGCACCCCAGTGGATGAAAGGGACAGGAGGGGACTTGCCACCTTGCTTTCAGAAGACGGAAATCTTCCTTACAAAACATCTAGGCTCACCGGCCTTTCCCAAATCCCGCTCTGATTTTGCACAGCATTCAGAGACAGGGCGGGGCTGCCTAGGGGAGGTCACCCCGAGAGCCTTCAAAGAGTGTGCGGGAGGGACGAGCCCCCTTCCTCCAACTCGGCAGATCCCGCCAGGCTTGGGGGCCTGGAGGAGGTTCTGTCCTTGCCTGAGTGGCTTGTCAGGCTCCCCCCAACTTCCACTCTCTCTGGAAAGGGGCCGTGGGAGTTGAGGTGGGAAAATGCAGCTGCCAAGGACAAAGGTGCCCAGCACACTGCGGCCAGGGGTTGTGGGCAGGTGGCTGCTGTTGGGTTCAGCTCCGTTCCCCTCCAGACGACAGGGCGGCACTGTGGGGAAGCGCAGGGGATCGTCAGGAAGAGGCTGAGCCCTGTGGGGCTGAGCGAGGCTGCTGCTGTGAAGGGAGGTGTTTGGGGCTTGGAGGCTCAACTTGAAAGCAAGCAACTGCCTCAGAAGTCATGCTGCCTGTGCTATTACCTGCAGAATAGTATCCGGAGGATTGGCCATGGCAAAGAAGGCGAGACAAAGCCAGCAAGCCTCACTGCCTCGCCCACCATAAGTCCGGGATGTTCTCTCTGCATCGATGGTGGCCCCTGAAAGGCACATGCAAAGTAGCTGCCTCGGACAGGCCAGAGGCTAGGAGCAGCAGGGAGCCAGCAGGTATTTCTCAGGCTGCAAGCCCAGCTGGGCAGACTTGGTGGGAGGGCCATACGCCAGCGGAGGGCCAGCAGACTTTGTGTAGGCATACCTGTGGTTTTCAGAGCCCAGTCCACCGTCTGCAGGTACTTTGCCTCTATCTTCTCAAGGGCTGCCCGTGTCAAGTTAAGAAGGGGCTGGGAAAAGCATTGCAAAGGCAGAGACGGAAAGCAACAGGGAGAATGACACAAATGCATCACGGGGCACTTCTGCATGAAGACTGAGTGCTTGCACAGAGCAAAGGGGAGACTCGGGGTCAGTCCACCAAAGGCAAGACTTGTTGGAAAAGGCACCAGACCTTCTGGTCAGCGCTTTCTGACGAGTCAAGCATGGACTCGGGGAGAACACCAGTCTCAGGAGCCACCGTGCAGACCTGGCTCAGGTCAGCACTGCCCCAAGCAGCCCTGAGAGCCAGGTTTGCGCTGGGCAGCAAGAGGACAGAGCACACGCTGCAAAGGGCCAAGAGGAAGCAGCAGGAGACAGCCTCCAACTGAGAGCAAGGTCTTTGATCAAATGGCAGCCACTTTACCCCTCTCTTCTCCTCAGCCATCGCCCTCTCCTCCAAGACTTCTGCTATGGAGTGCAGGATGGCCTCATTTGCAGCAGCCAGCTCTGCTCGCAGGTGAGCCAGCTGCTCTTCCAGGAGCTCCCGCTCATGGATCTTCTCCCTCAGCAAGGGCAGGGAGTTGCTGCAGACAAAGGGAAAGCAGATGTGGTGCAAGAGCTGAGCAGCCCCTGCAGGCAGTCCCGAGTAGGGTGCCACAGTCTTGCCCCCATCCTCTTCCCTCCCTCACAAGAACAGAGGCTTCCCTTCCCCTCCACGTTTAGCACAAGGCAAAGGCTGGCGCCCTGGATGCTTTGCCACTCAATGAGTTCCATGGG
The DNA here is from genome assembly GCF_036370855.1 of Dromaius novaehollandiae. Lineage (NCBI taxonomy): Eukaryota > Metazoa > Chordata > Aves > Casuariiformes > Dromaiidae > Dromaius > Dromaius novaehollandiae. The sequence continues at coordinate 2,309,615 of NC_088125.1, read as the reverse complement.
AAGGAAGCCCTCTTACCTGAGCGTTGTGAGCTCTGTTTCTGGCACCCCAGCCTTCTCCTGAAACACAAAGGCCCTCCCTGAGAGGAAGCCCAAGGAGCTGCATGGGGGCTTCCCACAGGACACTTCCCCAGGAAGAGCAGGTGGCAGTTGCTGCTGCTTTCTATCCATTTGGAGCAAGCCAGAGGATGTCGGGCCTTTTTCCAGCCACTGTCTTTGGGAAGTCCATTTCCTGTCTGAGCATTTGCAGACTCCAGGAGCTAAGGCAGGAGCAAAGCCACCTCCTGCCCAAGTGCTCCTTCCTGCAGCCTGCCAACCTGCAGTGCTCACTCAGGGAGCTCTCAGGGTCAAACCTCATTCAGCAGCTACAGAAAGTGAAGGACAAGCACAAGCGTGTCCCCCCCACACATCTCTGTGAGGATGAGCCCTGGGCATCTGGACAGGATTCCCAACTTTTGCAGGGGAGGCAGGAGCTCCGAGCTATGGCCTCGGCCAGAGTTTGCTTTCCCCCAGCAAGAGGCACCTACCTGCAGCGCTTCCTCTTGCCACTTGCTCTCGGAGAGCAGCAAGCCCCAGCAGTAAAGCGCAGCTGCAAGTCACCACAGCAAGAGACAGTTATCCTAAGAGGCTTTCTAATGGTCCCTGGAGCCACATTTTCTCCTTCCACAGCTAGGGAGCAAGAGCTTGCCTGGGACAGCTGGAGCTGGAGCTGGAGCCAGTGCAGAGCGCGGAGGTGGCTCCAACCCCTTGAGCACCGCCCAGGCCCATGGGCTTGGAAAATACACACACCCAAGGCCCACACACCCGCACACCAATGAAGGCATGTGGCCCCGAGCCAAGAGGAAATGCACCAGGCCATGGCAGTTTCTGCACAGACACTGCAACCCCAAAGCTCTGCAGCAAGGAGGGACCTCTAGCCAAAACGCTCCTAGGCGCTCCACTCCCTCCCACGGCCGGCAGCCACGGCAGGCGTGAGGCAGGCTGCAGTCCACCTGTAAAGACCCTCTCTGGCCTTCACTGTGTCACGGAGATGGGAAGCTGGAAGGCGCCACAGGATCTGCTGCCTCTCCCTGCCCCTGAAAGCTGGCATCCGGTCCGCCTGTGCTACCGCGCAAGAGCTTTGGTCAGCGCTGCTCACCAGCCAAGAGTGGGGCCAGCAGGAAAAGGACCCTCAGGCACCTCCTGCCATTCTGCCAGGTGCTGCGTGGCCTAAAAGAGAGGGAATGCTGCTGTTAGCCAAGCCTACAGTGCGGGCTTTGCTTTGCCGGTGATCCGTTGAGGGGCTCCCTTGCCACCAGGTTCCTCAGCTCAGCAGAGCGGAGAAGCCCGGGGCCTGGGGGCCTTTAGGAAGCTCTGAGCTGCAGCACAGCACCCTGCGGGCACTAAGGCAGTTGAAGACCTCTGGCCTGACACAGGCGTAATCACCCACACGCGTAGTGTCGTGGCCTGACACAGTCTGGTGGCACTGGGCTCTCCCGAGGAGAAGGGGCAGCGCCTTGCCCAGCCAAAGGCTCTGCTGGGCTGCCTGGCTGCCCAGGCTGGAGGGCAGTGCTGCACACAGCCCCAGGGCTCAGGGGCTGTCTGTCGCCACCATGGAAGCCGGGCGGCACACAGGGCTTCTTGCCTTATCCCTCCCTGCTTTTTGGGCCCCGTCACACCCACCTGCCCAACTCGGCTGGCATCTCCTCTAATCCAACTCCGTCACCAGCAGGAGGGAAAAGGTCGCTGTGCGGCAAATCCCCGCAGGCCTCTTCCCAAAGCACTTGCTGGCCTCTGCAAAGCTCCTTGTTTGCAGAGCTACACACGTCTGCAGGCTGGGCTTTTATGGAGGGCAGCTGTTGATGACGTCACAAGAGCCAACCGCCAGGGAGGCAAGGTGTTGCCCATGATGACCTCAGAGGGGGGCTTACCCAGGAGGGGGTTGCCACGCAGCCTGAGCGAGAGGAAGCCTGTGTGTTAGCCCCCACCGCAAGCCTGAAGCCTCCCGGCACACCCGCAGAGGAGCCCTGGTTAGCCCAGAGAGCCAGCTCACTTGGTTGCGCGGGCAAGCTGCTGCTGTGCCGTTGCACCCCTCGTCCTCTACCAGGCTGATGTGTCGTGTCGTCCTGGGCAGGGCTCAAAGGGCTGAGCGTGAAGCCCTGCTAAGTCAGAAGGGAGAGTGGCAAGAGCTTTGTCCTCTTGAGACCCACCCGGGCATTGACACGGCACTGCAGCAAGCCAAAGGACATCAGCCAGGTGACCTTGTTGGCCCTGGAAGACATAGCCCCGCCTCTGCTAGGAAAGCAAGAGTAGAGCGGTCAGCTTGCTGGCACAAAGGCAGATGTCTCTTCCCCTAGGTACACCTGCACCCACACGGAACAGCGGGGGTGAGGGGCACAGGCTCCCTCAGCAGCCCACTGATGGGCACCCAAAGGGGAGCTCCAGGGTCGGCTCTGAGGTGCGTTGCAGAAATGCAAGCAACCATTGAGCAAGAGCAGGGGCCAGGACTGGAGACGGGGACAGCTGCAGGCCAGCTCCCGCAAGGAGTGGGCCTGAGCTTCAGTCAGGCTCCTGGGCCAGTGGGTGGAGGTGCCAGGGCAGGCCGCTCAGGGGAACTAAGCCCTCCTTAGTGCACGCCGGGCCCTGACGGTCCAGGCCGCGGTCTGTAGCCTTTGCACTTCTCTGCTGCGGCCTCTGCGGTTTGTCAACGCCTCCCTTGACCTGGCAGATTCAAAACTGGCTGCAGGCGAGCCCTAGCAAGTGCCGAGTGTCTTCCACACATTCCTCCATCTGCTCGCTCTACAGCAGCTGACGCAGCCGCACACACGCTTGGCCTTTGCTGCTGCCGAAGCGCATTGCCTGCTCATGGTTAGCTTGCTGTGTGCCAGGACCCCCGGGGCCTTTTGTGCAGCACGACACCGCAGCCCATCAGGCCCCAGCACATGCTGCTGCCGCCGCCGCCGCCGCTGCTGTTGCTTGCGGTCTGGCCATGCCTGGGGCCAACCTTTGCATTGATCGTTGCTAAGGCTGAAGCAGTTCCGCGTGGCACAGCCTGCTGAGGTCTTGCTGAGTAGTGGCTCTTCCTTCGGCATAGCTAACTCTCCTCACACTTGCTGAGGGCTCAGTCGATCCCCACGCTGAGGTGGTTTAGGAAGGTATTGAGCAGTATCAGAGGCAGGCAGGCCCCCGGAGGAACTCTGCTTGGGAGCAGCTGCCCATTGGACTTGGAGGCATGAAGCAGCAGCAGCCTTGCAGCTTGGTGCTGTGGCCAGTGCCCATGCAGCTTGTGGTGCCCCTGCCCAGCGCAGCTCTTGCCAGCTTGTCAGCACCTTGTCTGCCAGGTGCTCACGCCAGCATCTGTTCCGGCTCTTTGTCCAGCTGGTCCCTAGGCTCCTCGTTGTCACCTGGGTGCTCCTCAGAGCAGCGGGCTCTCTAGGCGGAGCAGGCCTAGCATGACTGCCTGGGTTCCCATGCTGCCTTTGCTCTGTCCCCCCACCCACCGAATCACAGAACCACAGAATGGTTGAGGTTGGAAGGGACCTCTGGAGATCACCTAGTCCAAGCCCCTGGCTCCAGCAGGGTCACCTAGAGCATGCTGGCCAGGATGGTGTCCAGATGGCTTTTGAAGATCTCCCAGGAGGGAGAGTGCACAAGCTCTCTGGGCAATTTGTTCCAGTGCTAAGTCACCCTCACTGGAAAGAAGTTGGGACGGAACTTCCTGTGTTTCAGTTTGTGCCCGTTGCCTGGCGTCCTGTCGCTGGGCACCCCTGAAAAGAGTCTGGCCCCATCCTCTTTACACCCTCCCTTCAGATACTTAGACACATTGATAAGCTCCCCCGCAGTCTTCTCCTCCCCAGGCGGAAGAGTCCCAGCTCTCTCAGCCTTTCCTCCTACGGGAGATGCTCCGCTGCCTTCATCATCTTCGTAGCCCTCCGCTGGACTCCCTGCAGGAGCTCCATGTCTCTCTCGTATTGGGGAGCCCACAACTGGGCACAGCAGTGCGGATGCGGCCTCCCCAGGCCTGAGTCGAGGGGCAGGATCACCTCCCTCGCCCTGCTGGCACTGCTCTGCCTAATGCAGCCCCCGCATGCCATTGGCCTTCTTGGCCACAAGGGCGCATTGCTGGCTCATGGTCAACTCGGTGTGCACCAGGACTCCCAGGTCCTTCTCCGTGGAGCTGCTTTCCAGCAGGTCAGCCCCCAGCCTGCGCTGCTGCATGGCATTATCCCTCCCTAGGTGCAGGACTCTGCACGGCCCTTGCTTGAACTTCATCAGCTTCCTCTCTGTCCATCTCGCCGGCCTGCCGTGGTCCCTCTGAACAGAAGCGTAGCCCTCTGCTGTATCAGCGCCTGCTCCCACGTTTTGCATCCTCAGCAGACTTGCTGAGGGTGCACTTTGTCTCTTCAGCCAGGGCACTGATGAAGAAGTTGAACAATATTGGACCCACTGTTCAGCCCTGGGGGCCATCGCTAGCTACAGGCCTCCAAGTAGACTTTGCGCCACTGAGCACATCCCTCTGAGCACTGCCGTTCCACCAGTTCTCATCCCACCTCACTGTCCCCTCATCTAGCCCACACTCCTGAGCCTTGCCTGTGAGGATGCTAGGGGAGACGGTGGTGAAAGCCTTACTGAAGTGAAGGTAGACAACATCCAGTGCTCTCTCCTCATCTCTGCAGCCAGCCATTCCACTGGAGAGGCTGCTGCTTTGCAGGGCCCCAGGACCCCCTTGGTGCTCCGCATCACATGATTTGGGAGCAGCAAGCAGCGTTGCATGTCATGGGGAGGAGGAGGTCCTTCAGGGTATCGAAGGAGAGCAGGTATGCTCAGGAGAGCAGGACTGCTGTGGGTTCACCCAGGCTTAGGTATTTAGCAGGTGATGCTGTGTGTTTAGAAAATGCAGTTGCATGGCACTCCAGTCTGCCAAGATCCCTGACAAGGCGTTCCTTGGAGCATTCAGAGACTTCTTCGGGAACGTCCTTGAGAGCTGCAAGCTCCTCTGTACTTTCACAATGCACGCGTCCTGTCTGCACGATCATGGCAGTCCTAAGGACACTGTACCTGGGAATCGTTTGTCACACAGAGGGTCACTAGGAGGCCTTTGGCTGAGGCTTTTAGTGCCCAAAGCTCTGCAGAAACAGTACCAGCAGTCAATAGTATATGGGGTAAAGCATGGAGTACCTAGGCCCAAAAATATTGCAAAAGTATGTCAAGTCACGCAGGGTAAGAATGAGGATCCCTCTGCATTTTACGAGCAGTTATGTGAAACCACCCGAGAATGGACAGACTTGGATCCTGAGGACAAAGTGAGCAAATGACTTTTACTACATTATTTGTAGGACAAACAGCACCAGATATAAGGAGAAAGCTTCAGAAGGCAGGTGGTATGTCAGGGATGTCAATATCACAGTTAATAGGATTTGCATATAAGGTGTACAGTAATAGGGAAGAAGTAGAGAGAAAGGAAAAACAAAAGGAGAAACTGAAAGAGAAGAGGCAAAATGTTGCAATCTTGGCAGCTGCATTTGCCCAGGCACAAACTTCCTCTCGGGGAAGGGGTTTTCCGAAAGGACAAGGACGTGGAAGAGGACACAGAGTAGGAGGGAATTTGGGAAATAGAATTTCACTGAGGAGAGATCAATGTGCGATTTGTAGGGAGAAGGGGCACTGGAAAAATGAGTGCCCAAAGAAACAATCAGATCATTGGAAACCTCAGTCTCTATCTGTTCCGGAGGCAGGTTTGCTCATGATTGGTGCAGAAGATTCAGACTGATGGGGACCGGGGATTGAGAAATTGAATTCCCCAGCTGAACACCTGGTTTCACCCCCTGCATAGCACCTCATCTGGGACAGCCTGCGCTGCCAGCCTGGGAGCACAGAGCTGGCTGAGAGGCACGCTCCCAGAAGGTGTAGGCCGGCAGCATTAGGCATGGCTTTGTCTCCCGCAAGGCCAGGGGCCCGAGCCTTCTCCCCTGGTGCCGACAGCCTGGGCTCCCGCAAGGAGCACAGGGAGGCCTGCCTTTGGCCAGACTGCCCGCTTGCAGGCAGCTCCAGTGCCCATCACCTTCCAGACCTGGGGGAGAGCAGCCAGCTGTAGGCACCCTGACAGCAGAGCTTCTCCAGCACAAAGCAGGCCCAGTGCGGATGAGGAGCTGCAGAGCCAGCATGGCCTCAAGCCCTCTGTGTCTCCCAGCACCGCTGAGTTCAGGAGAGAGCGGGCAGACCCTTGCGGAGTGCCCTCCGACTTCCTGGATGCATAGCCGCGCTTTTCAGAGAGCCAGCTACTCTCCTGACTCTCTCTTCAGGTGCTCTCCACACGCACCGCGTGCGGCCTGCCTCAGGAACGAAGCCCCAGGCGGGGCCGAATAACATGGACCTGGGAGCTGCCACATCTTTTCCTTCTTGTTTTATTCTTGCTTACAGAAGCTCTCTTGTCTCGTGGCTCAGCTGGTAGTTCTGCCTTGCCATCACCCCATGAACTTGCACTCGATAAATACACGTGTACTCGGGGTTGCCCCAGTTGCTCTGCACCTGGAATTTGATATACTGGAAGGCTCTGGGAAGCTGCTTCTGCAAAGGAAACGGGGGGAGCCGTCATTCCTCAGGTGTAAGGAGCAACAGCACAGCAACGTAGCTTCCTTTGCCAGCGCTAGCCCTGCTGGGGAACAAACTGGAGCCCTGACAAAGGAGGCAGCCAGGGTTGCTATGCCAGAGCCACAAGGCACAGGATGCTTTGGCTCATCCTCCGCACTCTGTGGTCCAAGCCCTTGCAGGCAAAGCTCAGTTTGCCCCTCGCGTCGTGCCCACACGCACTCACAGTACCTTCAGGCGGAAGGTCTGAACAGCCTCTTGGTCCACGTCAAATACAAAGAGCCCCAGGAGAGTTTCTTCTGCTGCTTCCTCATCCACGCCCTCAAAGGCAACCAACAAGGGCAGCAGGTCAGGCTCAAGCAGAGCCGGAGGAAAAGTGCCCGCTGCGTCAGACTCGGGGAAGCCCGCCTCATGTCCCACCCCTCTAGCACTAGTCTGGAAGCGGTCAGTGTGGATGTGGCTCAGGCTCTTTTGAGCAAGCGCTCCAAGACCCTGGGCCAGAAAGCACAAAGCAAGCCGCAGAGGCATGATGCCACTGTGGTCCCCCACACACCCCACGCAGGGACGCTCTGCTCTGCAGCAACCAGCCCACGCTTCTCTGAGAGAAGGCGCCAGGAGAAACAAGGCTCCCTCGCAGCTTTCTGCCCTGGCCAGCTTCCCTGCCCACCCTCCACGCCGGGGCAAGGCCGAGGCTTACGGAGACAGCAAAGTCCTTGGGGGCACTGCTGACTTCCCCGGAAGGAGAGACCGCCTTGGAGATGTGCTCCACGGTGACAGCCATGGGCCAGATCTGCTCAGGCAGCCGAATGACCACTTGGCCCTCCGCTCCTTGGAAAGCCCAGCACTGTCCAGGGGAAGTGTGCGGCTGAAACCAGAAAGCAGCCACCCTCAGTGGCAAGGCACTCCAGGAGCCCAGCGGACTGGCTGCTTTGCCAGCAGCACAGCCCTGGCTCGGTCTGTTGGCTGGCTTTCTGCATGGAAGGGCACCCCAGTGGATGAAAGGGACAGGAGGGGACTTGCCACCTTGCTTTCAGAAGACGGAAATCTTCCTTACAAAACATCTAGGCTCACCGGCCTTTCCCAAATCCCGCTCTGATTTTGCACAGCATTCAGAGACAGGGCGGGGCTGCCTAGGGGAGGTCACCCCGAGAGCCTTCAAAGAGTGTGCGGGAGGGACGAGCCCCCTTCCTCCAACTCGGCAGATCCCGCCAGGCTTGGGGGCCTGGAGGAGGTTCTGTCCTTGCCTGAGTGGCTTGTCAGGCTCCCCCCAACTTCCACTCTCTCTGGAAAGGGGCCGTGGGAGTTGAGGTGGGAAAATGCAGCTGCCAAGGACAAAGGTGCCCAGCACACTGCGGCCAGGGGTTGTGGGCAGGTGGCTGCTGTTGGGTTCAGCTCCGTTCCCCTCCAGACGGCAGGGCAGCACTGTGGGGAAGCGCAGGGGATCGTCAGGAAGAGGCTGAGCCCTGTGGGGCTGCGCGAGGCTGCTGCTGTGAGGGGAGGTGTTTGGGGCTTGGAGGCTCAACTTGAAAGCAAGCAACTGCCTCAGAAGTCATGCTGCCTGTGCTATTACCTGCAGAATAGTATCCGGAGGGTTGGCCACGGCAAAGAAGGCGAGACAAAGCCAGCAAGCCTCACTGCCTCGCCCACCATAAGTCCGGGATGTTCTCTCTGCATCGATGGTGGCCCCTGAAAGGCACATGCAAAGCAGCTGCCTCAGACAGGCCAGAGGCTAGGAGCAGCAGGGAGCTAGCAGGTATTTCTCAGGCTGCAAGCCCAGCTGGGCAGACTTGGTGGGAGGGCCATACGCCAGCGGAGGGCCAGCAGACTTTGCGTAGGCATACCTGTGGTTTTCAGAGCCCAGTCCACCGTCTGCAGGTACTTTGCCTCTATCTTCTCAAGGGCTGCCCGTGTCAAGTTGAGAAGGGGCTGGGAAAAGCATTGCAAAGGCAGAGACGGAAAGCAACAGGGAGAATGACACAAACTCATCACGGGGCACTTCTGCATGAAGACTGAGTGCTTGCACAGAGCAAAGGGGAGACTCGGGGTCAGTCCACCAAAGGCAAGACTTGTTGGAAAAGGCACCACACCTTCTGGTCAGCGCTTTCTGACAAGTCAAGCAAGGACTCAGGGAGAACACCAGTCTCAGGAGCCACCGTGCAGACCTGGCTCAGGTCAGCACTGCCCCAAGCAGCCCTGAGAGCCAGGTTTGCGCTGGGCAGCAAGAGGACAGAGCACACGCTGCAAAGGGCCAAGAGGAAGCAGCAGGAGACAGCCTCCAACTGAGAGCAAGGTCTTTGATCAAATGGCAGCCACTTTACCCCTCTCTTCTCCTCAGCCATCGCCCTCTCCTCCAAGACTTCTGCTATGGAGTGCAGGATGGCCTCATTTGCAGCAGCCAGCTCTGCTCGCAGGTGAGCCACCTGCTCTTCCAGGAGCTCCCGCTCATGGATCTTCTCCCTCAGCAAGGGCAGGGAGTTGCTGCAGACAAAGGGAAAGCAGATGTGGTGCAAGAGCTGAGCAGCCCCTGCAGGCAGTCCCGAGTAGGGTGCCACAGTCTTGCCCCCATCCTCTTCCCTCCCTCACAAGAACAGAGGCTTCCCTTCCCCTCCACGTTTAGCACAAGGCAAAGGCTGGCGCCCTGGATGCTTTGCCACTCAATGAGTTCCATGGGAAGGAAGCCCTCTTACCTGAGCGTTGTGAGCTCTGTTTCTGGCACCCCAGCCTTCTCCTGAAACACAAAGGCCCTCCCTGAGAGGAAGCCCAAGGAGCTGCATGGGGGCTTCCCACAGGACACTTCCCCAGGAAGAGCAGGTGGCAGTTGCTGCTGCTTTCTATCCATTTGGAGCAAGCCAGAGGATGTCGGGCCTTTTTCCAGCCACTGTCTTTGGGAAGTCCATTTGCTGTCTGAGCATTTGCAGACTCCAGGAGCTAAGGCAGGAGCAAAGCCACCTCCTGCCCAAGTGCTCCTTCCTGCAGCCTGCCAACCTGCAGTGCTCACTCAGGGAGCTCTCAGGGTCAAACCTCATTCAGCAGCTACAGAAAGTGAAGGACAAGCACAAGCGTGTCCCCCCCCCACATCTCTGTGAGGATGAGCCCTGGGCATCTGGACAGGATTCCCAACTTTTGCAGGGGAGGCAGGAGCTCCGAGCTATGGCCTCGGCCAGAGTTTGCTTTCCCCCAGCAAGAGGCACCTACCTGCAGCGCTTCCTCTTGCCACTTGCTCTCGGAGAGCAGCAAGCCCCAGCAGTAAAGCCCAGCTGCAAGTCACCACAGCAAGAGACAGTTATACTAAGAGGCTTTCTAATGGTCCCTGGAGCCACATTTTCTCCTTCCACAGCTAGGGAGCAAGAGCTTGCCTGGGACAGCTGGAGCTGGAGCTGGAGCTGGAGCCAGTGCAGAGCGCGGAGGTGGCTCCAACCCCTTGAGCACCGCCCAGGCCCATGGGCTTGGAAAATACACACACCCAAGGCCCACACACCCGCACACCAATGAAGGCATGTGGCCCCGAGCCAAGAGGAAATGCACCAGGCCATGGCAGTTTCTGCACAGACACTGCAACCCCAAAGCTCTGCAGCAAGGAGGGACCTCTAGCCAAAACGATCCTAGGCGCTCCACTCCCTCCCACGGCCGGCAGCCACGGCAGGCGTGAGGCAGGCTGCAGTCCACCTGTAAAGACCCTCTCTGGCCTTCACTGTGTCATGGAGATGGGAAGCTGGAAGGCGCCACAGGATCTGCTGCCTCTCCCTGCCCCTGAAAGCTGGCATCCGGTCCGCCTGTGCTACTGCGCAAGAGGTTTGGTCAGCGCTGCTCACCAGCCAAGAGTGGGGCCAGCAGGAAAAGGACCCTCAGGCACCTCCTGCCATTCTGCCAGGTGCTGCGTGGCCTAAAAGAGAGGGAATGCTGCTGTTAGCCAAGCCTACAGTGCGGGCTTTGCTTTGCCGGTGATCCGTTGAGGGGCTCCCTTGCCACCAGGTTCCTCAGCTCAGCAGAGCGGAGAAGCCCAGGGCCTGGGGGCCTTTAGGAAGCTCTGAGCTGCAGCACAGCACCCTGCGGGCACTAAGGCAGTTGAAGACCTCTGGCCTGACACAGGCGTAATCACACACACGCGTAGTGTCGTGGCCTGACACAGTCTGGTGGCACTGGGCTCTCCCGAGGAGAAGGGGCAGCGCCTTGCCCAGCCAAAGGCTCTGCTGGGCTGCCTGGCTGCCCAGGCTGGAGGGCAGTGCTGCACACAGCCCCAGTTCTCAGGGGCTGTCTGTCACCACCATGGAAGCCGGGCGGCACACAGGGCTTCTTGCCTTATCCCTCCCTGCTTTTTGGGCCCCGTCACACCCACCTGCCCAACTCGGCTGGCATCTCCTCTAATCCAACTCCGTCACCAGCAGCAGGGAAAAGGACGCTGTGCGGCAAATCCCCGCAGGCCTCTTCCCAAAGCACTTGCTGGCCTCTGCAAAGCTCCTTGTTTGCAGAGCTACACACGTCTGCAGGCTGGGCTTTTATGGAGGGCAGCTGTTGATGACGTCACAAGAGCCAACCGCCAGGGAGGCAAGGTGTTGCCCATGATGACCTCAGAGGGGGGCTTACCCAGGAGGGGGTTGCCACGCAGCCTGGGCGAGAGGAAGCCTGTGTGTTAGCCCCCACCGCAAGCCTGAAGCCTGCCGGCACACCCGCAGAGGAGCCCTGGTTAGCCCAGAGAGCCAGCTCACTTGGTTGCGCGGGCAAGCTGCTGCTGTGCCGTTGCACCCCTCGTCCTCTACCAGGCTGATGTGTCGTGTCGTCCTGGGCAGGGCTCAAAGGGCTGAGCGTGAAGCCCTGCTAAGTCAGAAGGGAGAGTGGCAAGAGCTTTCTCCTCTTGAGACCCACCCGGGCATTGACACGGTACTGCAGCAAGCCAAAGGACATCAGCCAGGTGACCTTGTTGGCCCTGGAAGACATAGCCCCACCTCTGCTAGGAAAGCAAGAGTAGAGCGGTCAGCTTGCTGGCACAAAGGCAGATGTCTCTTCCCCTAGGTACACCTGCACCCACACGGAACAGCGGGGGTGAGGGGCACAGGCTCCCTCAGCAGCCCACTGATGGGCACCCAAAGGGGAGCTCCAGGGTCGGCTCTGAGGTGTGTTGCAGAAATGCAAGCAACCATTGAGCAAGAGCAGGGGCCAGGACTGGAGACGGGGACAGCTGCAGGCCAGCTCCCGCAAGGAGTGGGCCTGAGCTTCAGTCAGGCTCCTGGGCCAGTGGGTGGAGGTGCCAGGGCAGGCCACTCAGGGGAACTAAGCCCTCCTTAGTGCACGCCGGGCCCTGACGGTCCAGGCCGCGGTCTGTAGCCTTTGCACTTCTCTGCTGCGGCCTCTGCGGTTTGTCAACGCCTCCCTTGACCTGGCAGATTCAAAACTGGCTGCAGGCGAGCCCTAGCAAGTGCCGAGTGTCTTCCACACATTCCTCCATCTGCTCGCTCTACAGCAGCTGACGCAGCCGCACACACGCTTGGCCTTTGCTGCTGCCGAAGCGCATTGCCTGCTCATGGTTAGCTTGCTGTGTGCCAGGACCCCCGGGGCCTTTTGTGCAGCACGACACCGCAGCCCATCAGGCCCCAGCACATGCTGCTGCCGCCGCCGCCGCCGCTGCTGTTGCTTGCGGTCTGGCCATGCCTGGGGCCAACCTTTGCATTGATCGTTGCTAAGGCTGAAGCAGTTCCGCGTGGCACAGCCTGCTGAGGTCTTGCTGAGTAGTGGCTCTTCCTTCGGCATAGCTAACTCTCCTCACACTTGCTGAGGGCTCAGTCGATCCCCACGCTGAGGTGGTTTAGGAAGGTATTGAGCAGTATCAGAGGCAGGCAGGCCCCCGGAGGAACTCTGCTTGGGAGCAGCTGCCCATTGGACTTGGAGGCATGAAGCAGCAGCAGCCTTGCAGCTTGGTGCTGTGGCCAGTGCCCATGCAGCTTGTGGTGCCCCTGCCCAGCGCAGCTCTTGCCAGCTTGTCAGCACCTTGTCTGCCAGGTGCTCACGCCAGCATCTGTTCCGGCTCTTTGTCCAGCTGGTCCCTAGGCTCCTCGTTGTCACCTGGGTGCTCCTCAGAGCAGCGGGCTCTCTAGGCGGAGCAGGCCTAGCATGACTGCCTGGGTTCCCATGCTGCCTTTGCTCTGTCCCCCCACCCACCGAATCACAGAACCACAGAATGGTTGAGGTTGGAAGGGACCTCTGGAGATCACCTAGTCCAAGCCCCTGGCTCCAGCAGGGTCACCTAGAGCATGCTGGCCAGGATGGTGTCCAGATGGCTTTTGAAGATCTCCCAGGAGGGAGAGTGCACAAGCTCTCTGGGCAATTTGTTCCAGTGCTAAGTCACCCTCACTGGAAAGAAGTTGGGACGGAACTTCCTGTGTTTCAGTTTGTGCCCGTTGCCTGGCGTCCTGTCGCTGGGCACCCCTGAAAAGAGTCTGGCCCCATCCTCTTTACACCCTCCCTTCAGATACTTAGACACATTGATAAGCTCCCCCGCAGTCTTCTCCTCCCCAGGCGGAAGAGTCCCAGCTCTCTCAGCCTTTCCTCCTACGGGAGATGCTCCGCTGCCTTCATCATCTTCGTAGCCCTCCGCTGGACTCCCTGCAGGAGCTCCATGTCTCTCTCGTATTGGGGAGCCCACAACTGGGCACAGCAGTGCGGATGCGGCCTCCCCAGGCCTGAGTCGAGGGGCAGGATCACCTCCCTCGCCCTGCTGGCACTGCTCTGCCTAATGCAGCCCCCGCATGCCATTGGCCTTCTTGGCCACAAGGGCGCATTGCTGGCTCATGGTCAACTCGGTGTGCACCAGGACTCCCAGGTCCTTCTCTGTGGAGCTGCTTTCCAGCAGGTCAGCCCCCAGCCTGCGCTGCTGCATGGCATTATCCCTCCCTAGGTGCAGGACTCTGCACGGCCCTTGCTTGAACTTCATCAGCTTCCTCTCTGTCCATCTCGCCGGCCTGCCGTGGTCCCTCTGAACAGAAGCGTAGCCCTCTGCTGTATCAGCGCCTGCTCCCACGTTTTGCATCCTCAGCAGACTTGCTGAGGGTGCACTTTGTCTCTTCAGCCAGGGCACTGATGAAGAAGTTGAACAATATTGGACCCACTGTTCAGCCCTGGGGGCCATCGCTAGCTACAGGCCTCCAAGTAGACTTTGCGCCACTGAGCACATCCCTCTGAGCACTGCCGTTCCACCAGTTCTCATCCCACCTCACTGTCCCCTCATCTAGCCCACACTCCTGAGCCTTGCCTGTGAGGATGCTAGGGGAGACGGTGGTGAAAGCCTTACTGAAGTGAAGGTAGACAACATCCAGTGCTCTCTCCTCATCTCTGCAGCCAGCCATTCCACTGGAGAGGCTGCTGCTTTGCAGGGCCCCAGGACCCCCTTGGTGCTCCGCATCACATGATTTGGGAGCAGCAAGCAGCGTTGCATGTCATGGGGAGGAGGAGGTCCTTCAGGGTATCGAAGGAGAGCAGGTATGCTCAGGAGAGCAGGACTGCTGTGGGTTCACCCAGGCTTAGGTATTTAGCAGGTGATGCTGTGTGTTTAGAAAATGCAGTTGCATGGCACTCCAGTCTGCCAAGATCCCTGACAAGGCGTTCCTTGGAGCATTCAGAGACTTCTTCGGGAACGTCCTTGAGAGCTGCAAGCTCCTCTGTACTTTCACAATGCACGCGTCCTGTCTGCACGATCATGGCAGTCCTAAGGACACTGTACCTGGGAATCGTTTGTCACACAGAGGGTCACTAGGAGGCCTTTGGCTGAGGCTTTTAGTGCCCAAAGCTCTGCAGAAACAGTACCAGCAGTCAATAGTATATGGGGTAAAGCATGGAGTACCTAGGCCCAAAAATATTGCAAAAGTATGTCAAGTCACGCAGGGTAAGAATGAGGATCCCTCTGCATTTTACGAGCAGTTATGTGAAACCACCCGAGAATGGACAGACTTGGATCCTGAGGACAAAGTGAGCAAATGACTTTTACTACATTATTTGTAGGACAAACAGCACCAGATATAAGGAGAAAGCTTCAGAAGGCAGGTGGTATGTCAGGGATGTCAATATCACAGTTAATAGGATTTGCATATAAGGTGTACAGTAATAGGGAAGAAGTAGAGAGAAAGGAAAAACAAAAGGAGAAACTGAAAGAGAAGAGGCAAAATGTTGCAATCTTGGCAGCTGCATTTGCCCAGGCACAAACTTCCTCTCGGGGAAGGGGTTTTCCGAAAGGACAAGGACGTGGAAGAGGACACAGAGTAGGAGGGAATTTGGGAAATAGAATTTCACTGAGGAGAGATCAATGTGCGATTTGTAGGGAGAAGGGGCACTGGAAAAATGAGTGCCCAAAGAAACAATCAGATCATTGGAAACCTCAGTCTGTATCTGTTCCGGAGGCAGGTTTGCTCATGATTGGTGCAGAAGATTCAGACTGATGGGGACCGGGGATTGAGAAATTGAATTCCCCAGCTGAACACCTGGTTTCACCCCCTGCATAGCACCTCATCTGGGACAGCCTGCGCTGCCAGCCTGGGAGCACAGAGCTGGCTGAGAGGCACGCTCCCAGAAGGTGTAGGCCGGCAGCATTAGGCATGGCTTTGTCTCCCGCAAGGCCAGGGGCCCGAGCCTTCTCCCCTGGTGCCGACAGCCTGGGCTCCCGCAAGGAGCACAGGGAGGCCTGCCTTTGGCCAGACTGCCCGCTTGCAGGCAGCTCCAGTGCCCATCACCTTCCAGACCTGGGGGAGAGCAGCCAGCTGTAGGCACCCTGACAGCAGAGCTTCTCCAGCACAAAGCAGGCCCAGTGCGGATGAGGAGCTGCAGAGCCAGCATGGCCTCAAGCCCTCTGTGTCTCCCAGCACCGCTGAGTTCAGGAGAGAGCGGGCAGACCCTTGCGGAGTGCCCTCCGACTTCCTGGATGCATAGCCGCGCTTTTCAGAGAGCCAGCTACTCTCCTGACTCTCTCTTCAGGTGCTCACCACACGCACCGCGTGCGGCCTGCCTCAGGAACGAAGCCCCAGGCGGGGCCGAATAACATGGACCTGGGAGCTGCCACATCTTTTCCTTCTTGTTTTATTCTTGCTTACAGAAGCTCTCTTGTCTCGTGGCTCAGCTGGTAGTTCTGCCTTGCCATCACCCCATGAACTTGCACTCGATAAATACACGTGTACTCGGGGTTGCCCCAGTTGCTCTGCACCTGGAATTTGATATACTGGAAGGCTCTGGGAAGCTGCTTCTGCAAAGGAAACGGGGGGAGCCGTCATTCCTCAGGTGTAAGGAGCAACAGCACAGCAACGTAGCTTCCTTTGCCAGCGCTAGCCCTGCTGGGGAACAAACTGGAGCCCTGACAAAGGAGGCAGCCAGGGTTGCTATGCCAGAGCCACAAGGCACAGGATGCTTTGGCTCATCCTCCGCACTCTGTGGTCCAAGCCCTTGCAGGCAAAGCTCAGTTTGCCCCTCGCGTTGTGCCCACACGCACTCACAGTACCTTCAGGCGGAAGGTCTGAACAGCCTCTTGGTCCACGTCAAATACAAAGAGCCCCAGGAGAGTTTCTTCTGCTGCTTCCTCATCCACGCCCTCAAAGGCAACCGACAAGGGCAGCAGGTCAGGCTCAAGCAGAGCCGGAGGAAAAGTGCCCGCTGCGTCAGACTCGGGGAAGCCCGCCTCATGTCCCACCCCTCTAGCACTAGTCTGGAAGCGGTCAGTGTGGATGTGGCTCAGGCTCTTTTGAGCAAGCGCTCCAAGACCCTGGGCCAGAAAGCACAAAGCAAGCCGCAGAGGCATGATGCCACTGTGGTCCCCCACACACCCCACGCAGGGACGCTCTGCTCTGCAGCAACCAGCCCACGCTTCTCTGAGAGAAGGCGCCAGGAGAAACAAGGCTCCCTCGCAGCTTTCTGCCCCGGCTACCTTCCCTGCCCACCCCCCACGCCGGGGCAAGGCCGAGGCTTACGGAGACAGCAAAGTCCTTGGGGGCACTGCTGACTTCCCCGGAAGGAGAGACCGCCTTGGAGATGTGCTCCACGGTGACAGCCATGGGCCAGATCTGCTCAGGCAGCCGAATGACCACTTGGCCCTCCGCTCCTTGGAAAGCCCAGCACTGTCCAGGGGAAGTGTGCGGCTGAAACCAGAAAGCAGCCACCCTCAGTGGCAAGGCACTCCAGGAGCCCAGCGGACTGGCTGCTTTGCCAGCAGCACAGCCCTGGCTCGGTCTGTTGGCTGGCTTTCTGCATGGAAGGGCACCCCAGTGGATGAAAGGGACAGGAGGGGACTTGCCACCTTGCTTTCAGAAGATGGAAATCTTCCTTACAAAACATCTAGGCTCACCGGCCTTTCCCAAATCCCGCTCTGATTTTGCACAGCATTCAGAGACAGGGCGGGGCTGCCTAGGGGAGGTCACCCCGTGAGCCTTCAAAGAGTGTGCGGGAGGGACGAGCCCCCTTCCTCCAACTCGGCAGATCCCGCCAGGCTTGGGGGCCTGGAGGAGGTTCTGTCCTTGCCTGAGTGGCTTGTCAGGCTCCCCCCAACTTCCACTCTCTCTGGAAAGGGGCCGTGGGAGTTGAGGTGGGAAAATGCAGCTGCCAAGGACAAAGGTGCCCAGCACACTGCGGCCAGGGGTTGTGGGCAGGTGGCTGCTGTTGGGTTCAGCTCCGTTCCCCTCCAGACGACAGGGCGGCACTGTGGGGAAGCGCAGGGGATCGTCAGGAAGAGGCTGAGCCCTGTGGGGCTGAGCGAGGCTGCTGCTGTGAAGGGAGGTGTTTGGGGCTTGGAGGCTCAACTTGAAAGCAAGCAACTGCCTCAGAAGTCATGCTGCCTGTGCTATTACCTGCAGAATAGTATCCGGAGGGTTGGCCACGGCAAAGAAGGCAAGACAAAGCCAGCAAGCCTCACTGCCTCGCCCACCATAAGTCTGGGATGTTCTCTCTGCATCGATGGTGGCCCCTGAAAGGCACATGCAAAGTAGCTGCCTCAGACAGGCCAGAGGCTAGGAGCAGCAGGGAGCTAGCAGGTATTTCTCAGGCTGCAAGCCCAGCTGGGCAGACTTGGTGGGAGGGCCATACGCCAGCGGAGGGCCAGCAGACTTTGCGTAGGCATACCTGTGGTTTTCAGAGCCCAGTCCACCGTCTGCAGGTACTTTGCCTCTATCTTCTCAAGGGCTGCCCGTGTCAAGTTGAGAAGGGGCTGGGAAAAGCATTGCAAAGGCAGAGACGGAAAGCAACAGGGAGAATGACACAAACTCATCACGGGGCACTTCTGCATGAAGACTGAGTGCTTGCACAGAGCAAAGGGGAGACTCGGGGTCAGTCCACCAAAGGCAAGACTTGTTGGAAAAGGCACCAGACCTTCTGGTCAGCGCTTTCTGACAAGTCAAGCAAGGACTCGGGGAGAACACCAGTCTCAGGAGCCACCGTGCAGACCTGGCTCAGGTCAGCACTGCCCCAAGCAGCCCTGAGAGCCAGGTTTGCGCTGGGCAGCAAGAGGACAGAGCACACGCTGCAAAGGGCCAAGAGGAAGCAGCAGGAGACAGCCTCCAACTGAGAGCAAGGTCTTTGATCAAATGGCAGCCACTTTACCCCTCTCTTCTCCACAGCCATCGCCCTCTCCTCCAAGACCTCTTCTATGGAGTGCAGGATGGCCTCATTTGCAGCAGCCAGCTCTGCTCGCAGGTGAGCCACCTGCTCTTCCAGGAGCTCCCGCTCATGGATCTTCTCCCTCAGCAAGGGCAGGGAGTTGCTGCAGACAAAGGGAAAGCAGATCTGGTGCAAGAGCTGCGCAGCCCCTGCAGGCAGTCCCGAGTAGGGTGCCACAGTCTTGCCCCCATCCTCTTCCCTCCCTCACAAGAGCAGAGGCTTCCCTTCCCCTCCACGTTTAGCACAAGGCAAAGGCTGGCGCCCTGGATGCTTTGCCACTCAGTGAGTTCCATGGGAAGGAAGCCCTCTTACCTGAGCGTTGTGAGCTCTGTTTCTGGCACCCCAGCCTTCTCCTGAAACACAAAGGCCCTCCCTGAGAGGAAGCCCAAGGAGCTGCATGGGGGCTTCCCACAGGACACTTCCCCAGGAAGAGCAGGTGGCAGTTGCTGCTGCTTTCTATCCATTTGGAGCAAGCCAGAGGATGTCGGGCCTTTTTCCAGCCACTGTCTTTGGGAAGTCCATTTGCTGTCTGAGCATTTGCAGACTCCAGGAGCTAAGGCAGGAGCAAAGCCACCTCCTGCCCAAGTGCTCCTTCCTGCAGCCTGCCAACCTGCAGTGCTCACTCAGGGAGCTCTCAGGGTCAAACCTCATTCAGCAGCTACAGAAAGTGAAGGACAAGCACAAGCGTGTCCCCCCCACACATCTCTGTGAGGATGAGCCCTGGGCATCTGGACAGGATTCCCAACTTTTGCAGGGGAGGCAGGAGCTCCGAGCTATGGCCTCGGCCAGAGTTTGCTTTCCCCCAGCAAGAGGCACCTACCTGCAGCGCTTCCTCTTGCCACTTGCTCTCGGAGAGCAGCAAGCCCCAGCAGTAAAGCCCAGCTGCAAGTCACCACAGCAAGAGACAGTTATACTAAGAGGCTTTCTAATGGTCCCTGGAGCCACATTTTCTCCTTCCACAGCTAGGGAGCAAGAGCTTGCCTGGGACAGCTGGAGCTGGAGCCAGTGCAGAGCGCGGAGGTGGCTCCAACCCCTTGAGCACTGCCCAGGCCCATGGGCTTGGAAAATACACACACCCAAGGCCCACACACCCGCACACCAATGAAGGCATGTGGCCCCGAGCCAAGAGGAAATGCACCAGGCCATGGCAGTTTCTGCACAGACATTGCAACCCCAAAGCTCTGCAGCAAGGAGGGACCTCTAGCCAAAACGATCCTAGGCGCTCCACTCCCTCCCACGGCCGGCAGCCACGGCAGGCGTGAGGCAGGCTGCAGTCCACCTGTAAAGACCCTCTCTGGCCTTCACTGTGTCACGGAGATGGGAAGCTGGAAGGCGCCACAGGATCTGCTGCCTCTCCCTGCCCCTGAAAGCTGGCATCCGGTCTGCCTGCGCTACCGCGCAAGAGCTTTGGTCAGCGCTGCTCACCAGCCAAGAGTGGGGCCAGCAGGAAAAGGACCCTCAGGCACCTCCTGTCATTCTGCCAGGTGCTGCGTGGCCTAAAAGAGAGGGAATGCTGCTGTTAGCCAAGCCTACAGTGCGGGCTTTGCTTTGCCGGTGATCTGTTGAGGGGCTCCCTTGCCACCAGGTTCCTCAGCTCAGCAGAGCGGAGAAGCCCAGGGCCTGGGGGCCTTTAGGAAGCTCTGAGCTGCAGCACAGCACCCTGCGGGTGCTAAGGCAGTTGAAGACCTCTGGCCTGACACAGGCGTAATCACCCACACGCGTAGTGTCGTGGCCTGACACAGTCTGGTGGCACTGGGCTCTCCCGAGGAGAAGGGGCAGCGCCTTGCCCAGCCAAAGGCTCTGCTGGGCTGCCTGGCTGCCCAGGCTGGAGGGCAGTGCTGCACACAGCCCCAGGGCTCAGGGGCTGTCTGTCGCCACTATGGAAGCCGGGCGGCACACAGGGCTTCTTGCCTTATCCTTCCCTGCTTTTTGGGCCCCGTCACACCCACCTGCCCAACTCGGCTGGCATCTCCTCTAATCCAACTCCGTCACCAGCAGGAGGGAAAAGGTCGCTGTGCGGCAAATCCCCGCAGGCCTCTTCCCAAAGCACTTGCTGGCCTCTGCAAAGCTCCTTGTTTGCAGAGCTACACACATCTGCAGGCTGGGCTTTTATGGAGGGCAGCTGTTGATGACGTCACAAGAGCCAACCGCCAGGGAGGCAAGGTGTTGCCCATGATGACCTCAGAGGGGGGCTTACCCAGGAGGGGGTTGCCACGCAGCCTGGGCGAGAGGAAGCCTGTGTGTTAGCCCCCACCGCAAGCCTGAAGCCTCCCGGCACACCCGCAGAGGAGCCCTGGTTAGCCCAGAGAGCCAGCTCACTTGGTTGCGCGGGCAAGCTGCTGCTGTGCCGTTGCACCCCTCGTCCTCTACCAGGCTGATGTGTCGTGTCATCCTGGGCAGGGCTCAAAGGGCTGAGCGTGAAGCCCTGCTAAGTCAGAAGGGAGAGTGGCAAGAGCTTTCTCCTCTTGAGACCTACCCGGGCATTGACACGGTACTGCAGCAAGCCAAAGGACATCAGCCAGGTGACCTTGTTGGCCCTGGAAGACATAGCCCCGCCTCTGCTAGGAAAGCAAGAGTAGAGCGGTCAGCTTGCTGGCACAAAGGCAGATGTCTCTTCCCCTAGGTACACCTGCACCCACACGGAACAGCGGGGGTGAGGGGCACAGGCTCCCTCAGCAGCCCACTGATGGGCACCCAAAGGGGAGCTCCAGGGTCGGCTCTGAGGTGCGTTGCAGAAATGCAAGCAACCATTGAGCAAGAGCAGGGGCCAGGACTGGAGATGGGGACAGCTGCAGGCCAGCTCCCGCAAGGAGTGGGCCTGAGCTTCAGTCAGGCTCCTGGGCCAGTGGGTGGAGGTGCCAGGGCAGGCCGCTCAGGGGAACTAAGCCCTCCTTAGTGCACGCCGGGCCCTGACGGTCCAGGCCGCGGTCTGTAGCCTTTGCACTTCTCTGCTGCGGCCTCTGCGGTTTGTCAACGCCTCCCTTGACCTGGCAGATTCAAAACTGGATGCAGGCGAGCCCTAGCAAGTGCCGAGTGTCTTCCACACATTCCTCCATCTGCTCGCTCTACAGCAGCTGACGCAGCCGCACACACGCTTGGCCTTTGCTGCTGCCGAAGCGCATTGCCTGCTCATGGTTAGCTTGCTGTGTGCCAGGACCCCCGGGGCCTATTGTGCAGCACGACACCGCAGCCCATCAGGCCCCACCCAGCACATGCTGCTGCCGCTGCTGCTGCTGCTGCTGTTGCTTGCGGTCTGGCCATGCCTGGGGCCAACCTTTGCATTGATCGTTGCCAAGGCTGAAGCAGTTCCGCGTGGCACAGCCTGCTGAGGTCTTGCTGAGTAGTGGCTCTTCCTTCGGCATAGCTAACTCTCCTCACACTTGCCGAGGGCTCAGTCGATCCCCACGCTGAGGTGGTTTAGGAAGGTATTGAGCAGTATCAGAGGCAGGCAGGCGCCCGGAGGAACTCTGCTTGGGAGCAGCTGCCCATTGGACTTGGAGGCATGAAGCAGCAGCAGCCTTGCAGCTTGGTGCTGTGGCCAGTGCCCATGCAGCTTGTGGTGCCCCTGCCCAGCGCAGCTCTTGCCAGCTTGTCAGCACCTTGTCTGCCAGGTGCTCACGCCAGCATCTGTTCCGGCTCTTTGTCCAGCTGGTCCCTAGGCTCCTCGTTGTCACCTGGGTGCTCCTCAGAGCAGCGGGCTCTCTAGGCAGAGCAGGCCTAGCATGGCTGCTTGGGTTCCCATGCTGCCTTTGCTCTGTCCCCCCACCCACCGAATCACAGAACCACAGAATGGTTGAGGTTGGAAGGGACCTCTGGAGATCACCTAGTCCAAGCCCCCGGCTCCAGCAGGGTCACCTAGAGCATGCTGGCCAGGATGGTGTCCAGACGGCTTTTGAAGATCTCCAAGGAGGGAGAGTACACAAACTCTCTGGGCAATCTAAGGGTAGCCTGTGATGGTCTCTTTCCTCCAATTTTCCAGCATCACTTCAAATTCTGAATTTGCCCTCCAAGTTGCTTTCAGAGCCTACCAGAGTAATGTCAGGTCATCTGCAAAGAGACCACTCCATCCCCTCAGTCCTTAATGGGACTGCTTAGCAGGACTGTACCCGGGACAAGGCTCTGCAGAGCCCCACTAGACGGAGGTTTCCGTTTGGCCAGCAAGTGCCTCCTCCTGGACACCCTGGGCTCAAAAAGGCGGCTTTGGGGAGACATTTGCTTCACTTGAGCGTCACAGAAGACCTGGGAAGGCCACCAACGCATATGACTTGAATCTACCTTCCAAGAGGTGATTTTGCATGAAAATCAACACCCAAGAAATATTAGAATGTTTTTCATGTGTAGATATATACTTTGCTATTTCACCCAAAAGAAAGAGAATAATCAGGGGAAAAGATGGAAAACGTAGCCCCAGTTCCTCGGAATGTCGACTAGAGGTTGCAAATATGCTCTGTCACTGTTCCATGTTATTCCACATGAAGACCCACTCATCCCAAAGCTGAAAGAGCAACCGTGGGGTTCACTGGGGTCCATTCCTTGGAAAGAATTAGTCACAAAGGACTTCACGAGCAGAGAAGTGGCTGGCTTGGGAGGCAGAAGCCTAGAGAAGCAAACATGCTTGTGCTGGAAACACAGTGACACGCTCGGAAGGCACATGAGGATCAGCGATTCCTTTGATTGGAAAAGACCAGTTTCCTCATCTCTGGACTCTGCAACAGGGACAGAGACCCGTGAGAGGATGCCAGGGAACTCCTGGCATCACTCACAAAGGCAGGAAACCCGGAGGCCTGCACCGACTTTAGGAACTCGGGGGCTATTGTCTGGGTTGTTTCATGGCCAAAGCGGGTGGTGGCCATAGGAGTCATGTTGGTGAGGCCGCGGCGGTGAAGTCACAGAGATGCAGGCAGCCCATGTCCCTTGGTCTCACAACACAAGCACAGGCAGTGACAGCAACCCCTCTCTGGCAGCCTGCAGCCAGAAGCACAGCAGAGAGACTATAGACCTGCGCAGAAGCAGGACTAAGAAAATTAGGGGCAAGGGGATGCAGGTGGTCAACAACACGGAGCAGCTCCCCAGTGGGACAAGTTAAACACACCTGAGCCCTCTAGCTTGGGAAAGAGAGGCCCGAAGCCACCACAGAGACACCAGTGTCTGAGGTCATGAGAAGGTGAAGGGACAAGGTGAGGAGGGACCACCAGCTCCCATGACACCAGAGCGCAGGGGCATCCCGTGGAGCAACCAGGCAGGAATTTTAAACTGGAATACAAGGAACTCTCGTCACACAGCACTCAGGGAAATTGCTGAACTCCCTGCCCTAGGATCCCAGACATGGACAAGGAGGAATGGCTTCATAAAGCGATGAGATCGCCCTGCGCTATTAACACAAAAGGGCACTAAACCACAGCATTGGGATTGGGGTGGGAAGTACCAGAGGAGATGGGGTCCTCGGAAAGAAAAGAGCCACCCAAACCCAGACCCAAGACATCAGCGCCCCACAGGCACCATCAAGGTCACGCTGCAGCTACGGCCAGACATCACAGCAAATCCTGTCAGCAAGGGATTCTTTTTTCTTTTTTTTTTGGTTTTTAACATCTCCCATTTCTGCCTCTGTTTCCAGGCTCTCTGCAGCTGCCTTAGACCCCTTTTAGCCACCACAAACTCTGGCGATCGCCTTTGCATGGTCTAGGGCAGCAGAAATGTGGCACATCCCTTTTATCGCAGTTGGGTTAGAATAGCCAGCTCTAATTAATGTCCATCACATAGCAGTCACCAAAGCACTCAATAAATGGGAATAATATGATGTTGTTATAAGACAACCCTGGAAGCTCAGAAAGAATGGTCATGCTGTTTAAACTAGGCAGATTAGGATAACCCCTATCTCTATTTTCTGAAAAGAAGCATTCTTGAATCAAGGGCATCCTAGAACTGCTAAAGCCCTAAGAGAAACATTAAATCAAAACGTTTTACTTCTAGGTACGTATTGCCAATTTGGCAAAAGAATTGGAGGTCCATGTATCCCTAACTGAACTGTCCTCATTATACTACAAAAAATCACGCCCATAGGTCCAAAAGACCCATGCGCAGGTGAAGACCCCTCCCCTGAGCATGCGTAGTACTAAAATGGTGTGTAAGCAAAATTGTAATTGTATGTAAATCATTAACGAATCAGTGTAAAAGGGAAAGTTGCAAACTTTGCAATTTGTTTGTATAGATGCTCCTTGAGAAGCCGGGGTGGGGGTGTGCTTGATCTGTGGGAAACCACCGAGCACCCAGGCTTGCGCAACTCTGAAATAAAGCAGCAAATGTCTCTCCTGAGTGTGTAATTATTGGCTTACTGCACACCGGGCAACAAATCCGCTTTTTGGACAACAGTGTCAGTGGGTAGAACAGTTCCGAGACACTTGGCCTTTTAGGCCACATTACTCGGAAATAACACCAAAAGGGCCTTCTTACAGTCCTGGCTGCCAAACGGCCCCGGGGCCGTAGGGGACCATCAGTCAGGGCTCTGGCTGCAGCCCCCAGTGCTGCCCAGCATCTCCCCTGCAGGCCCCGGGGCATCCAGCGATGGGGGAGGGAAGGAGGGAGAGGCAGGGAGAGAGGAAGAGAAGGGCAGAGGGAGGGAGGGAGGAAAAGAGGGAGGAAGGAAGAGAAGGAGGGAGGGAGGGAGAGGGAGGAGCAGAGGAGGCCAGGGCAGCCCTGGGAGCCCAAGGGCCGCTGTTGCTAGGCAGCACGGGGGGAGGGGGGGCACGAGGAGGCCACATGACCTGCAGCTGGTGCTGTTGCCAGGCAACACTGGGTGGGGCAGCAGCAGGCACTGGGGGAGGTGTTGGGAGGTGGTTGGAGCTGGGCTGGGGCAGCCATGGTGGGGCTGCGTGTGGGGCTGGGAGCTTCAGGGAGCCAGGCCCTCCACGGCCCTGGCCCTGCTGCCCCCGGTGGTGTGGGGGCTCGGAGGAGCTGGGCCCACACCCAGGCCCCGCACCCAGCGGCTGCCGGCAGGAAGGGACGACCAAAGGCCCTGCATGGGCGCTGGAGGCCGGACCCGGCTCCTCACAGCGCCTCTGGTGCTGACGCGGCTCTTCGGGGCAGAGCTGGGGCCCTTCACGTGCCTAGAAAGTAGGAGGCATGGGGAAGCATGACACTGAGACCCTCCAGCTGGCTCTGAGCAAGAGTTGCCTCAGGAATGGACAAAAATATGCCTGCTGTGTTTTTCATGTGTGTTTCGAAGTGGCAGATAGGGCTTACTTGCCTCAAACTTTGTGCCAGTGCACTAAGAGAAGACTTGCAGTTTGCCTAATCCCAGTGTGAGGCCAGAGCCAGAGCCTCTGCGTCATCTCAGCCAGTGTTCTCTCTAAAAGACGTTCAGCTGTTTGCAAGAGCATTTACCTGTGTGATTTCCAGAGCAGTTCCCCAATATTGCAGGTGTTTAACAGCGACCTCTGTATTTATACGTAGCTGGTTCAGTTTCAAAATGTTTATGCTGAGAAAGGAGCTCAATAAGATGAAGCTGTCATTAATAAGGAGATGAAGAGGACTCCATAGATCACATACAAAAATGCAGCTGTGCAAAAGGGACAGCCATATATAATGTAATGCTCAGTGGTGCAAATGTAGCCTCCTTTTAATGAGCAGTGCTTCTTTGTGAATAGTTGTATTTGTATTGCCTGTTTATTTGCACAGTTTTTGACTTGATTGTATCTTGAGTAGCGCAAGTTGAGTATTCAGGAGGGTCCTGAAGCCAGCTGCCCTAGCCGCTCTCCCTCTCATCTACTCACTGCAGAGCACTGTCTCTGGCAGTGCTTACAGAAGGTCTCTTGTCTCGTGGCTCAGCTGGTAGTTCTGCCTTGCCATCACCCCATGAACCTGCACTCGATAAATACACGTGTACTGGGGGTTGCCCCAGTTGCTCTGCACCTGGAATTTGATATACTGGAAGGCTCTGGGAAGCTGCTTCTGCAAAGGAAACGGGGGGAGCCGTCATTCCTCAGGTGTAAGGAGCAACAGCACAGCAACGTAGCTTCCTTTGCCAGCGCTAGCCCTGCTGGGGAACAAACTGGAGCCCTGACAAAGGAGGCAGCCAGGGTTGCTATGCCAGAGCCACAAGGCACAGGATGCTTTGGCTCATCCTCCGCACTCTGTGGTCCAAGCCCTTGGAGGCAAAGCTCAGTTTGCCCCTCGCGTCGTGCCCACACGCACTCACAGTACCTTCAGGCGGAAGGTCTGAACAGCCTCTTGGTCCACGTCAAATACAAAGAGCCCCAGGAGAGTTTCTTCTGCTGCTTCCTCATCCACGCCCTCAAAGGCTTCTCTGAGAGAAGGCGCCAGGAGAAACAAGGCTCCCTCGCAGCTTTCTGCCCTGGCCAGCTTCCCTGCCCACCCTCTACGCTGGGGCAAGGCTGAGGCTTACGGAGACAGCAAAGTCTTTGGGGGCGCTGCTGACTTCCCCGGAAGGAGAGACCGCCTTGGAGATGTGCTCCACGGTGACAGCCATGGGCCAGATCTGCTCAGGCAGCCGAATGACCACTTGGCCCTCCGCTCCTTGGAAAGCCCAGCACTGTCCAGGGGAAGTGTGCGGCTGAAACCAGAAAGCAGCCACCCTCAGTGGCAAGGCACTCCAGGAGCCCAGCGGACTGGCTGCTTTGCCAGCAGCACAGCCCTGGCTCGGTCTGTTGGCTGGCTTTCTGCATGGAAGGGCACCCAAGTGGATGAAAGGGACAGGAGGGGACTTGCCACCTTGCTTTCAGAAGACGGAAATCTTCCTTACAAAACATCTAGGCTCACCGGCCTTTCCCAAATCCCGCTCTGATTTTGCACAGCATTCAGAGACGGGGCGGGGCTGCCTAGGGGAGGTCACCCCGTGAGCCTTCAAAGGGTGTGCGGGAAGGACGAGCCCCCTTCCTCCAACTCGGCAGATCCCACCAGGCTTGGGGGCCTGGAGGAGGTTCTGTCCTTGCCTGAGTGGCTTGTCAGGCTCCCCCCAACTTCCACTCTCTCTGGAAAGGGGCCGTGGGAGTTGAGGTGGGAAAATGCAGCTGCCAAGGACAAAGGTGCCCAGCACACTGCGGCCAGGGGTTGTGGGCAGGTGGCTGCTGTTGGGTTCAGCTCCGTTCCCCTCCAGACGGCAGGGCAGCACTGTGGGGAAGCGCAGGGGATCGTCAGGAAGAGGCTGAGCCCTGTGGGGCTGCGCGAGGCTGCTGCTGTGAAGGGAGGTGTTTGGGGCTTGGAGGCTCAACTTGAAAGCAAGCAACTGCCTCAGAAGTCATGCTGCCTGTGCTATTACCTGCAGAATAGTATCCGGAGGATTGGCCACGGCAAAGAAGGCGAGACAAAGCCAGCAAGCCTCACTGCCTCGCCCACCATAAGTCTGGGATGTTCTCTCTGCATCGATGGTGGCCCCTGAAAGGCACATGCAAAGTAGCTGCCTCGGACAGGCCAGAGGCTAGGAGCAGCAGGGAGCCAGCAGGTATTTCTCAGGCTGCAAGCCCAGCTGGGCAGACTTGGTGGGAGGGCCATACGCCAGCGGAGGGCCAGCAGACTTTGTGTAGGCATACCTGTGGTTTTCAGAGCCCAGTCCACCGTCTGCAGGTACTTTGCCTCTATCTTCTCAAGGGCTGCCCGTGTCAAGTTGAGAAGGGGCTGGGAAAAGCATTGCAAAGGCAGAGACGGAAAGCAACAGGGAGAATGACACAAATGCATCACGGGGCACTTCTGCATGAAGACTGAGTGCTTGCACAGAGCAAAGGGGAGACTCGGGGTCAGTCCACCAAAGGCAAGACTTGTTGGAAAAGGCACCAGACCTTCTGGTCAGCGCTTTCTGACGAGTCAAGCAAGGACTCGGGGAGAACACCAGTCTCAGGAGCCACCGTGCAGACCTGGCTCAGGTCAGCACTGCCCCAAGCAGCCCTGAGAGCCAGGTTTGCGCTGGGCAGCAAGAGGACAGAGCACACGCTGCAAAGGGCCAAGAGGAAGCAGCAGGAGACAGCCTCCAACTGAGAGCAAGGTCTTTGATCAAATGGCAGCCACTTTACCCCTCTCTTCTCCTCAGCCATCGCCCTCTCCTCCAAGACTTCTGCTATGGAGTGCAGGATGGCCTCATTTGCAGCAGCCAGCTCTGCTCGCAGGTGAGCCACCTGCTCTTCCAGGAGCTCCCGCTCATGGATCTTCTCCCTCAGCAAGGGCAGGGAGTTGCTGCAGACAAAGGGAAAGCAGATGTGGTGCAAGAGCTGAGCAGCCCCTGCAGGCAGTCCCGAGTAGGGTGCCACAGTCTTGCCCCCATCCTCTTCCCTCCCTCACAAGAACAGAGGCTTCCCTTCCCCTCCACGTTTAGCACAAGGCAAAGGCTGGCGCCCTGGATGCTTTGCCACTCAGTGAGTTCCATGGGAAGGAAGCCCTCTTACCTGAGCGTTGTGAGCTCTGTTTCTGGCACCCCAGCCTTCTCCTGAAACACAAAGGCCCTCCCTGAGAGGAAGCCCAAGGAGCTGCATGGGGGCTTCCCACAGGACACTTCCCCAGGAAGAGCAGGTGGCAGTTGCTGCTGCTTTCTATCCATTTGGAGCAAGCCAGAGGATGTCGGGCCTTTTCCAGCCACTGTCTTTGGGAAGTCCATTTCCTGTCTGAGCATTTGCAGACTCCAGGAGCTAAGGCAGGAGCAAAGCCACCTCCTGCCCAAGTGCTCCTTCCTGCAGCCTGCCAACCTGCAGTGCTCACTCAGGGAGCTCTCAGGGTCAAAGCTCATTCAGCAGCTACAGAAAGTGAAGGACAAGCACAAGCGTGTCCCCCCCACACCCCCCCACATCTCTGTGAGGATGAGCCCTGGGCATCTGGACGGGATTCCCAACTTTTGCAGGGGAGGCAGGAGCTCCGAGCTATGGCCTCGGCCAGAGTTTGCTTTCCCCCAGCAAGAGGCACCTACCTGCAGCGCTTCCTCTTGCCACTTGCTCTCGGAGAGCAGCAAGCCCCAGCAGTAAAGCCCAGCTGCAAGTCACCACAGCAAGAGACAGTTATACTAAGAGGCTTTCTAATGGTCCCTGGAGCCACATTTTCTCCTTCCACAGCTAGGGAGCAAGAGCTTGCCTGGGACAGCTGGAGCTGGAGCTGGAGCCAGTGCAGAGCGCGGAGGTGGCTCCAACCCCTTGAGCACTGCCCAGGCCCATGGGCTTGGAAAATACACACACCCAAGGCCCACACACCCGCACACCAATGAAGGCATGTGGCCCCGAGCCAAGAGGAAATGCACCAGGCCATGGCAGTTTCTGCACAGACATTGCAACCCCAAAGCTCTGCAGCAAGGAGGGACCTCTAGCCAAAACGATCCTAGGCGCTCCACTCCCTCCCACGGCCGGCAGCCACGGCAGGCGTGAGGCAGGCTGCAGTCCACCTGTAAAGACCCTCTCTGGCCTTCACTGTGTCACGGAGATGGGAAGCTGGAAGGCGCCACAGGATCTGCTGCCTCTCCCTGCCCCTGAAAGCTGGCATCCGGTCCGCCTGTGCTACCGCGCAAGAGCTTTGGTCAGCGCTGCTCACCAGCCAAGAGTGGGGCCAGCAGGAAAAGGACCCTCAGGCACCTCCTGCCATTCTGCCAGGTGCTGCGTGGCCCAAAAGAGAGGGAATGCTGCTGTTAGCCAAGCCTACAGTGCGGGCTTTGCTTTGCCAGTGATCCGTTGAGGGGCTCCCTCGCCACCAGGTTCCTCAGCTCAGCAGAGCGGAGAAGCCCAGGGCCTGGGGGCCTTTAGGAAGCTCTGAGCTGCAGCACAGCACCCTGCGGGCGCTAAGGCAGTTGAAGACCTCTGGCCTGACACAGGCGTAATCACCCACACGCGTAGTGTCGTGGCCTGACACAGTCTGGTGGCACTGGGCTCTCCCGAGGAGAAGGGGCAGCGCCTTGCCCAGCCAAAGGCTCTGCTGGGCTGCCTGGCTGCCCAGGCTGGAGGGCAGTGCTGCACACAGCCCCAGGGCTCAGGGGCTGTCTGTCGCCACCATGGAAGCCGGGCGGCACACAGGGCTTCTTGCCTTATCCCTCCCTGCTTTTTGGGCCCCGTCACACCCACCTGCCCAACTCGGCTGGCATCTCCTCTAATCCAACTCCGTCACCAGCAGGAGGGAAAAGGTCGCTGTGCGGCAAATCCCCGCAGGCCTCTTCCCAAAGCACTTGCTGGCCTCTGCAAAGCTCCTTGTTTGCAGAGCTACACACATCTGCAGGCTGGGCTTTTATGGAGGGCAGCTGTTGATGACGTCACAAGAGCCAACTGCCAGGGAGGCAAGGTGTTGCCCATGATGACCTCAGAGGGGGGCTTACCCAGGAGGGGGTTGCCACGCAGCCTGAGCGAGAGGAAGCCTGTGCGTTAGCCCCCACCCCAAGCCTGAAGCCTCCCGGCACACCCGCAGAGGAGCCCTGGTTAGCCCAGAGAGCCAGCTCACTTGGTTGCGCGGGCAAGCTGCTGCTGTGCCATTGCACCCCTCGTCCTCTACCAGGCTGATGTGTCGTGTCATCCTGGGCAGGGCTCAAAGGGCTGAGCGTGAAGCCCTGCTAAGTCAGAAGGGAGAGTGGCAAGAGCTTTGTCCTCTTGAGACCCACCCGGGCATTGACTCGGTACTGCAGCAAGCCAAAGGACATCAGCCAGGTGACCTTGTTGGCCCTGGAAGACATAGCCCCGCCTCTGCTAGGAAAGCAAGAGTAGAGCGGTCAGCTTGCTGGCACAAAGGCAGATGTCTCTTCCCCTAGGTACACCTGCACCCACACGGAACAGCGGGGGTGAGGGGCACAGGCTCCCTCAGCAGCCCACTGATGGGCACCCAAAGGGGAGCTCCAGGGTCGGCTCTGAGGTGCGTTGCAGAAATGCAAGCAACCATTGAGCAAGAGCAGGGGCCAGGACTGGAGACGGGGACAGCTGCAGGCCAGCTCCCGCAAGGAGTGGGCCTGAGCTTCAGTCAGGCTCCTGGGCCAGTGGGTGGAGGTGCCAGGGCAGGCCGCTCAGGGGAACTAAGCCCTCCTTAGTGCACGCCGGGCCCTGACGGTCCAGGCCGCGGTCTGTAGCCTTTGCACTTCTCTGCTGCGGCCTCTGCGGTTTGTCAACGCCTCCCTTGACCTGGCAGATTCAAAACTGGATGCAGGCGAGCCCTAGCAAGTGCCGAGTGTCTTCCACACATTCCTCCATCTGCTCGCTCTACAGCAGCTGACGCAGCCGCACACACGCTTGGCCTTTGCTGCTGCCGAAGCGCATTGCCTGCTCATGGTTAGCTTGCTGTGTGCCAGGACCCCCGGGGCCTTTTGTGCAGCACGACACCGCAGCCCATCAGGCCCCAGCACATGCTGCTGCCGCTGCTGCTGCTGCTGTTGCTTGCGGTCTGGCCATGCCTGGGGCCAACCTTTGCATTGATCGTTGCTAAGGCTGAAGCAGTTCCGCGTGGCACAGCCTGCTGAGGTCTTGCTGAGTAGTGGCTCTTCCTTCGGCATAGCTAACTCTCCTCACACTTGCCGAGGGCTCAGTCGATCCCCACGCTGAGGTGGTTTAGGAAGGTATTGAGCAGTATCAGAGGCAGGCAGGCCCCCGGAGGAACTCTGCTTGGGAGCAGCTGCCCATTGGACTTGGAGGCATGAAGCAGCAGCAGCCTTGCAGCTTGGTGCTGTGGCCAGTGCCCATGCAGCTTGTGGTGCCCCTGCCCAGCGCAGCTCTTGCCAGCTTGTCAGCACCTTGTCTGCCAGGTGCTCACGCCAGCATCTGTTCCGGCTCTTTGTCCAGCTGGTCCCTAGGCTCCTCGTTGTCACCTGGGTGCTCCTCAGAGCAGCGGGCTCTCTAGGCAGAGCAGGCCTAGCATGGCTGCCTGGGTTCCCATGCTGCCTTTGCTCTGTCCCCCCACCCACCGAATCACAGAACCACAGAATGGTTGAGGTTGGAAGGGACCTCTGGAGATCACCTAGTCCAAGCCCCTGGCTCCAGCAGGGTCACCTAGAGCATGCTGGCCAGGATGGTGTCCAGACGGCTTTTGAAGATCTCCAAGGAGGGAGAGTGCACAAACTCTCTGGGCAACCTAAGGGTAGCCTGTGATGGTCTCTTTCCTCCAATTTTCCAGCATCACTTCAAATTCTGAATTTGCCCTCCAAGTTGCTTTCAGAGCCTACCAGAGTAATGTCAGGTCATCTGCAAAGAGACCACTCCATCCCCTCAGTCCTTAATGGGACTGCTTAGCAGGACTGTACCCGGGACAAGGCTCTGCAGAGCCCCACTAGACGGAGGTTTCCGTTTGGCCAGCAAGTGCCTCCTCCTGGACACCCTGGGCTCAAAAAGGCGGCTTTGGGGAGACATTTGCTTCACTTGAGCGTCACAGAAGACCTGGGAAGGCCACCAACGCATATGACTTGAATCTACCTTCCAAGAGGTGATTTTGCATGAAAATCAACACCCAAGAAACATTAGAATGTTTTTCATGTGTAGATATATACTTTGCTATTTCACCCAAAAGAAAGAGAATAATCAGGGGAAAAGATGGAAAACGTAGCCCCAGTTCCTCGGAATGTCGACTAGAGGTTGCAAATATGCTCTGTCACTGTTCCATGTTATTCCACTTGAAGACCCACTCATCCCAAAGCTGAAAGAGCAACCGTGGGGTTCACTGGGGTCCATTCCTTGGAAAGAATTAGTCACAAAGGACTTCACGAGCAGAGAAGTGGCTGGCTTGGGAGGCAGAAGCCTAGAGAAGCAAACATGCTTGTGCTGGAAACACAGGGACACGCTCGGAAGGCACATGAGGATCAGCGATTCCTTTGATTGGAAAAGACCAGTTTCCTCATCTCTGGACTCTGCAACAGGGACAGAGACCCGTGAGAGGATGCCAGGGAACTCCTGGCATCACTCACAAAGGCAGGAAACCTGGAGGCCTGCACCGACTTTAGGAACTCGGGGGCTATTGTCTGGGTTGTTTCATGGCCAAAGCGGGTGGTGGCCATAGGAGTCATGTTGGTGAGGCCGCGGCGGTGAAGTCACAGAGATGCAGGCAGCCCATGTCCCTTGGTCTCACAACACAAGCACAGGCAGTGACAGCAACCCCTCTCTGGCAGCCTGCAGCCAGAAGCACAGCAGAGAGACTATAGACCTGCGCAGAAGCAGGACTAAGAAAATTAGGGGCAAGGGGATGCAGGTGGTCAACAACACGGAGCAGCTCCCCAGTGGGACAAGTTAAACACACCTGAGCCCTCTAGCTTGGGAAAGAGAGGCCCGAAGCCACCACAGAGACACCAGTGTCTGAGGTCATGAGAAGGTGAAGGGACAAGGTGAGGAGGGACCACCAGCTCCCATGACACCAGAGCGCAGGGGCATCCCGTGGAGCAACCAGGCAGGAATTTTACACTGGAATACAAGGAACTCTCGTCACACAGCACCCAGGGAAATTGCTGAACTCCCTGCCCTAGGATCCCAGACATGGACAAGGAGGAATGGCTTCATAAAGCGATGAGATCGCCCTGCGCTATTAACACAAAAGGGCACTAAACCACAGCATTGGGATTGGGGTGGGAAGTACCAGAGGAGATGGGGTCCTCGGAAAGAAAAGAGCCACCCAAACCCAGACCCAAGACATCAGCGCCCCACAGGCACCATCAAGGTCACGCTGCAGCTACGGCCAGACATCACAGCAAATCCTGTCAGCAAGGGATTCTTTTTTCTTTTTTTTTGGTTTTTAACATCTCCCATTTCTGCCTCTGTTTCCAGGCTCTCTGCAGCTGCCTTAGACCCCTTTTAGCCACCACGAACTCTGGCGATCGCCTTTGCATGGTCTAGGGCAGCAGAAATGTGGCACATCCCTTTTATCGCAGTTGGGTTAGAATAGCCAGCTCTAATTAATGTCCATCACATAGCAGTCACCAAAGCACTCGATAAATGGGAATAATATGATGTTGTTATAAGACAACCCTGGAAGCTCAGAAAGAATGGTCATGCTGTTTAAACTAGGCAGATTAGGATAACCCCTATCTCTATTTTCTGAAAAGAAGCATTCTTGAATCAAGGGCATCCTAGAACT
This sequence comes from Dromaius novaehollandiae, assembly GCF_036370855.1. Taxonomy (NCBI): domain Eukaryota; kingdom Metazoa; phylum Chordata; class Aves; order Casuariiformes; family Dromaiidae; genus Dromaius; species Dromaius novaehollandiae. Next base: position 2,275,427 of record NC_088125.1, on the reverse strand, counting down.
GCTAAAGCCCTAAGAGAAACATTAAATCAAAACGTTTTACTTCTAGGTACATATTGCCAATTTGGCAAAAGAATTGGAGGTCCATGTATCCCTAACTGAACTGTCCTCATTATACTACAAAAAATCACGCCCATAGGTCCAAAAGACCCATGCGCAGGTGAAGACCCCTCCCCTGAGCATGCGTAGTACTAAAATGGTGTGTAAGCAAAATTGTAATTGTATGTAAATCATTAACGAATCAGTGTAAAAGGGAAAGTTGCAAACTTTGCAATTTGTTTGTATAGATGCTCCTTGAGAAGCCAGGGTGGGGGTGTGCTTGATCTGTGGGAAACCACCGAGCACCCAGGCTTGCGCAACTCTGAAATAAAGAAGCAAATGTCTCTCCTGAGTGTGTAATTATTGGCTTACTGCACACCGGGCAACAAATCCGCTTTTTGGACAACAGTGTCAGTGGGTAGAACAGTTCCGAGACACTTGGCCTTTAGGCCACATTACTCGGAAATAACACCAAAAGGGCCTTCTTACAGTCCTGGCTGCCAAACGGCCCCGGGGCCGTAGGGGACCATCAGTCAGGGCTCTGGCTGCAGCCCCCAGTGCTGCCCAGCATCTCCCCTGCAGGCCCCGGGGCATCCAGCGATGGGGGAGGGAAGGAGGGAGAGGCAGGGAGAGAGGAAGAGAAGGGCAGAGGGAGGGAGGGAGGAAAAGAGGGAGGAAGGAAGAGAAGGAGGGAGGGAGGGAGAGGGAGGAGCAGAGGAGGCCAGGGCAGCCCTGGGAGCCCAAGGGCCGCTGTTGCTAGGCAGCACGGGGGGAGGGGGGGCACGAGGAGGCCACATGACCTGCAGCTGGTGCTGTTGCCAGGCAACACTGGGTGGGGCAGCAGCAGGCACTGGGGGAGGTGTTGGGAGGTGGTTGGAGCTGGGCTGGGGCAGCCATGGTGGGGCTGCGTGTGGGGCTGGGAGCTTCAGGGAGCCAGGCCCTCCACGGCCCTGGCCCTGCTGCCCCCGGTGGTGTGGGGGCTCGGAGGAGCTGGGCCCGCACCCAGGCCCCGCACCCAGCGGCTGCCGGCAGGAAGGGACGACCAAAGGCCCTGCATGGGCGCTGGAGGCCGGACCCGGCTCCTCACAGCGCCTCTGGTGCTGACGCGGCTCTTCGGGGCAGAGCTGGGGCCCTTCACGTGCCTAGAAAGTAGGAGGCATGGGGAAGCATGACACTGAGACCCTCCAGCTGGCTCTGAGCAAGAGTTGCCTCAGGAATGGACAAAAATATGCCTGCTGTGTTTTTCATGTGTGTTTCGAAGTGGCAGATAGGGCTTACTTGTCTCAAACTTTGTGCCAGTGCACTAAGAGAAGACTTGCAGTTTGCCTAATCCCAGTGTGAGGCCAGAGCCAGAGCCTCTGCGTCATCTCAGCCAGTGTTCTCTCTAAAAGACGTTCAGCTGTTTGCAAGAGCATTTACCTGTGTGATTTCCAGAGCAGTTCCCCAATATTGCAGGTGTTTAACAGCGACCTCTGTATTTATACGTAGCTGGTTCAGTTTCAAAATGTTTATGCTGAGAAAGGAGCTCAATAAGATGAAGCTGTCATTAATAAGGAGATGAAGAGGACTCCATAGATCACATACAAAAATGCAGCTGTGCAAAAGGGACAGCCATACATGATGTAATGCTCAGTGGTGCAAATGTAGCCTCCTTTTAATGAGCAGTGCTTCTTTGTGAATAGTTGTATTTGTATTGCCTGTTTATTTGCAGAGTTTTTGACTTGATTGTATCTTGAGTAGCGCAAGTTGAGTATTCAGGAGGGTCCTGAAGCCAGCTGCCCTAGCCGCTCTCCCTCTCATCTACTCACTGCAGAGCACTGTCTCTGGCAGTGCTTACAGAAGCTCTCTTGTCTCGTGGCTCAGCTGGTAGTTCTGCCTTGCCATCACCCCATGAACCTGCACTCGATAAATACACGTGTACTCGGGGTTGCCCCAGTTGCTCTGCACCTGGAATTTGATATACTGGAAGGCTGTGGGAAGCTGCTTCTGCAAAGGAAACGGGGGGAGCCGTCATTCCTCAGGTGTAAGGAGCAACAGCACAGCAACGTAGCTTCCTTTGCCAGCGCTAGCCCTGCTGGGGAACAAACTGGAGCCCTGACAAAGGAGGCAGCCAGGGTTGCTATGCCAGAGCCACAAGGCACAGGATGCTTTGGCTCATCCTCCGCACTCTGTGGTCCAAGCCCTTGCAGGCAAAGCTCAGTTTGCCCCTCGCGTCGTGCCCACACGCACTCACAGTACCTTCAGGCGGAAGGTCTGAACAGCCTCTTGGTCCACGTCAAATACAAAGAGCCCCAGGAGAGTTTCTTCTGCTGCTTCCTCATCCACGCCCTCAAAGGCAACCGACAAGGGCAGCAGGTCAGGCTCAAGCAGAGCCGGAGGAAAAGTGCCCGCTGCGTCAGACTCGGGGAAGCCTGCCTCATGTCCCACCCCTCTAGCACTAGTCTGGAAGAGGTCAGTGTGGATGTGGCTCAGGCTCTTTTGAGCAAGCGCTCCAAGACCCTGGGCCAGAAAGCACAAAGCAAGCCGCAGAGGCATACCACCACCGTGGGCCCCCACATACGCCATGCAGGGACGCTCTGCTCTGCAGCAACCAGCCCACGCTTCTCTGAGAGAAGGCGCCAGGAGAAACAAGGCTCCCTCGCAGCTTTCTGCCCTGGCCAGCTTCCCTGCCCACCCTCCACGCTGGGGCAAGGCTGAGGCTTACGGAGACAGCAAAGTCTTTGGGGGCGCTGCTGACTTCCCCGGAAGGAGAGACCGCCTTGGAGATGTGCTCCACGGTGACAGCCATGGGCCAGATCTGCTCAGGCAGCCGAATGACCACTTGGCCCTCCGCTCCTTGGAAAGCCCAGCACTGTCCAGGGGAAGTGTGCGGCTGAAACCAGAAAGCAGCCACCCTCAGTGGCAAGGCACTCCAGGAGCCCAGCGGACTGGCTGCTTTGCCAGCAGCACAGCCCTGGCTCGGTCTGTTGGCTGGCTTTCTGCATGGAAGGGCACCCAAGTGGATGAAAGGGACAGGAGGGGACTTGCCACCTTGCTTTCAGAAGACGGAAATCTTCCTTACAAAACATCTAGGCTCACCTGCCTTTCCCAAATCCCGCTCTGATTTTGCACAGCATTCAGAGACAGGGCGGGGCTGCCTAGGGGAGGTCACCCCGAGAGCCTTCAAAGAGTGTGCGGGAAGGACGAGCCCCCTTCCTCCAACTCGGCAGATCCCACCAGGCTTGGGGGCCTGGAGGAGGTTCTGTCCTTGCCTGAGTGGCTTGTCAGGCTCCCCCCAACTTCCACTCTCTCTGGAAAGGGGCCGTGGGAGTTGAGGTGGGAAAATGCAGCTGCCAAGGACAAAGGTGCCCAGCACACTGCGGCCAGGGGTTGTGGGCAGGTGGCTGCTGTTGGGTTCAGCTCCGTTCCCCTCCAGACGGCAGGGCAGCACTGTGGGGAAGCGCAGGGGATCGTCAGGAAGAGGCTGAGCCCTGTGGGACTGCGCGAGGCTGCTGCTGTGAAGGGAGGTGTTTGGGGCTTGGAGGCTCAACTTGAAAGCAAGCAACTGCCTCAGAAGTCATGCTGCCTGTGCTATTACCTGCAGAATAGTATCCGGAGGATTGGCCACGGCAAAGAAGGCGAGACAAAGCCAGCAAGCCTCACTGCCTCGCCCACCATAAGTCTGGGATGTTCTCTCTGCATCGATGGTGGCCCCTGAAAGGCACATGCAAAGTAGCTGCCTCGGACAGGCCAGAGGCTAGGAGCAGCAGGGAGCCAGCAGGTATTTCTCAGGCTGCAAGCCCAGCTGGGCAGACTTGGTGGGAGGGCCATACGCCAGCGGAGGGCCAGCAGACTTTGCGTAGGCATACCTGTGGTTTTCAGAGCCCAGTCCACCGTCTGCAGGTACTTTGCCTCTATCTTCTCAAGGGCTGCCCGTGTCAAGTTGAGAAGGGGCTGGGAAAAGCATTGCAAAGGCAGAGACGGAAAGCAACAGGGAGAATGACACAAACTCATCACGGGGCACTTCTGCATGAAGACTGAGTGCTTGCACAGAGCAAAGGGGAGACTCGGGGTCAGTCCACCAAAGGCAAGACTTGTTGGAAAAGGCACCAGACCTTCTGGTCAGCGCTTTCTGACGAGTCAAGCAAGGACTCGGGGAGAACACCAGTCTCAGGAGCCACCGTGCAGACCTGGCTCAGGTCAGCACTGCCCCAAGCAGCCCTGAGAGCCAGGTTTGCGCTGGGCAGCAAGAGGACAGAGCACACGCTGCAAAGGGCCAAGAGGAAGCAGCAGGAGACAGCCTCCAACTGAGAGCAAGGTCTTTGATCAAATGGCAGCCACTTTACCCCTCTCTTCTCCTCAGCCATCGCCCTCTCCTCCAAGACTTCTGCTATGGAGTGCAGGATGGCCTCATTTGCAGCAGCCAGCTCTGCTCGCAGGTGAGCCACCTGCTCTTCCAGGAGCTCCCGCTCATGGATCTTCTCCCTCAGCAAGGGCAGGGAGTTGCTGCAGACAAAGGGAAAGCAGATGTGGTGCAAGAGCTGAGCAGCCCCTGCAGGCAGTCCCGAGTAGGGTGCCACAGTCTTGCCCCCATCCTCTTCCCTCCCTCACAAGAACAGAGGCTTCCCTTCCCCTCCACGTTTAGCACAAGGCAAAGGCTGGCGCCCTGGATGCTTTGCCACTCAGTGAGTTCCATGGGAAGGAAGCCCTCTTACCTGAGCGTTGTGAGCTCTGTTTCTGGCACCCCAGCCTTCTCCTGAAACACAAAGGCCCTCCCTGAGAGGAAGCCCAAGGAGCTGCATGGGGGCTTCCCACAGGACACTTCCCCAGGAAGAGCAGGTGGCAGTTGCTGCTGCTTTCTATCCATTTGGAGCAAGCCAGAGGATGTCGGGCCTTTTCCAGCCACTGTCTTTGGGAAGTCCATTTCCTGTCTGAGCATTTGCAGACTCCAGGAGCTAAGGCAGGAGCAAAGCCACCTCCTGCCCAAGTGCTCCTTCCTGCAGCCTGCCAACCTGCAGTGCTCACTCAGGGAGCTCTCAGGGTCAAACCTCATTCAGCAGCTACAGAAAGTGAAGGACAAGCACAAGCGTGTCCCCCCCACACCCCCCCACATCTCTGTGAGGATGAGCCCTGGGCATCTGGACGGGATTCCCAACTTTTGCAGGGGAGGCAGGAGCTCCGAGCTATGGCCTCGGCCAGAGTTTGCTTTCCCCCAGCAAGAGGCACCTACCTGCAGCACTTCCTCTTGCCACTTGCTCTCGGAGAGCAGCAAGCCCCAGCAGTAAAGCCCAGCTGCAAGTCACCACAGCAAGAGACAGTTATACTAAGAGGCTTTCTAATGGTCCCTGGAGCCACATTTTCTCCTTCCACAGCTAGGGAGCAAGAGCTTGCCTGGGACAGCTGGAGCTGGAGCCAGTGCAGAGCGCGAAGGTGGCTCCAACCCCTTGAGCACTGCCCAGGCCCATGGGCTTGGAAAATACACACACCCAAGGCCCACACACCCGCACACCAATGAAGGCATGTGGCCCCGAGCCAAGAGGAAATGCACCAGGCCATGGCAGTTTCTGCACAGACATTGCAACCCCAAAGCTCTGCAGCAAGGAGGGACCTCTAGCCAAAACGATCCTAGGCGCTCCACTCCCTCCCACGGCCGGCAGCCACGGCAGGCGTGAGGCAGGCTGCAGTCCACCTGTAAAGACCCTCTCTGGCCTTCACTGTGTCACGGAGATGGGAAGCTGGAAGGCGCCACAGGATCTGCTGCCTCTCCCTGCCCCTGAAAGCTGGCATCCGGTCCGCCTGTGCTACCGCGCAAGAGCTTTGGTCAGCGCTGCTCACCAGCCAAGAGTGGGGCCAGCAGGAAAAGGACCCTCAGGCACCTCCTGCCATTCTGCCAGGTGCTGCGTGGCCTAAAAGAGAGGGAATGCTGCCGTTAGCCAAGCCTACAGTGCGGGCTTTGCTTTGCCGGTGATCCGTTGAGGGGCTCCCTCGCCACCAGGTTCCTCAGCTCAGCAGAGCGGAGAAGCCCAGGGCCTGGGGGCCTTTAGGAAGCTCTGAGCTGCAGCACAGCACCCTGCGGGCACTAAGGCAGTTGAAGACCTCTGGCCTGACACAGGCGTAATCACCCACACGCGTAGTGTCGTGGCCTGACACAGTCTGGTGGCACTGGGCTCTCCCGAGCAGAAGGGGCAGCGCCTTGCCCAGCCAAAGGCTCTGCTGGGCTGCCTGGCTGCCCAGGCTGGAGGGCAGTGCTGCACACAGCCCCAGGGCTCAGGGGCTGTCTGTCGCCACCATGGAAGCCGGGCGGCACACAGGGCTTCTTGCCTTATCCCTCCCTGCTTTTTGGGCCCCGTCACACCCACCTGCCCAACTCGGCTGGCATCTCCTCTAATCCAACTCCGTCACCAGCAGGAGGGAAAAGGTCGCTGTGCGGCAAATCCCCGCAGGCCTCTTCCCAAAGCACTTGCTGGCCTCTGCAAAGCTCCTTGTTTGCAGAGCTACACACATCTGCAGGCTGGGCTTTTATGGAGGGCAGCTGTTGATGACGTCACAAGAGCCAACCGCCAGGGAGGCAAGGTGTTGCCCATGATGACCTCAGAGGGGGGCTTACCCAGGAGGGGGTTGCCACGCAGCCTGAGCGAGAGGAAGCCTGTGTGTTAGCCCCCACCCCAAGCCTGAAGCCTCCCGGCACACCCGCAGAGGAGCCCTGGTTAGCCCAGAGAGCCAGCTCACTTGGTTGCGCGGGCAAGCTGCTGCTGTGCCGTTGCACCCCTCGTCCTCTACCAGGCTGATGTGTCGTGTCATCCTGGGCAGGGCTCAAAGGGCTGAGCGTGAAGCCCTGCTAAGTCAGAAGGGAGAGTGGCAAGAGCTTTCTCCTCTTGAGACCCACCCGGGCATTGACACGGTACTGCAGCAAGCCAAAGGACATCAGCCAGGTGACCTTGTTGGCCCTGGAAGACATAGCCCCGCCTCTGCTAGGAAAGCAAGAGTAGAGCGGTCAGCTTGCTGGCACAAAGGCAGATGTCTCTTCCCCTAGGTACACCTGCACCCACACGGAACAGCGGGGGTGAGGGGCACAGGCTCCCTCAGCAGCCCACTGATGGGCACCCAAAGGGGAGCTCCAGGGTCGGCTCTGAGGTGCGTTGCAGAAATGCAAGCAACCATTGAGCAAGAGCAGGGGCCAGGACTGGAGACGGGGACAGCTGCAGGCCAGCTCCCGCAAGGAGTGGGCCTGAGCTTCAGTCAGGCTCCTGGGCCAGTGGGTGGAGGTGCCAGGGCAGGCTGCTCAGGGGAACTAAGCCCTCCTTAGTGCACGCCGGGCCCTGACGGTCCAGGCCGCGGTCTGTAGCCTTTGCACTTCTCTGCTGCGGCCTCTGCGGTTTGTCAACGCCTCCCTTGACCTGGCAGATTCAAAACTGGATGCAGGCGAGCCCTAGCAAGTGCCGAGTGTCTTCCACACATTCCTCCATCTGCTCGCTCTGCAGCAGCTGACGCAGCCGCACACACGCTTGGCCTTTGCTGCTGCCGAAGCACATTGCCTGCTCATGGTTAGCTTGCTGTGTGCCAGGACCCCCGGGGCCTTTTGTGCAGCACGACACCGCAGCCCATCAGGCCCCAGCACATGCTGCTGCCGCTGCTGCTGCTGCTGCTGCTGCTTGCGGTCTGGCCATGCCTGGGGCCAACCTTTGCATTGATCGTTGCCAAGGCTGAAGCAGTTCCGCGTGGCACAGCCTGCTGAGGTCTTGCTGAGTAGTGGCTCTTCCTTCGGCATAGCTAACTCTCCTCACACTTGCTGAGGGCTCAGTCGATCCCCACGCTGAGGTGGTTTAGGAAGGTATTGAGCAGTATCAGAGGCAGGCAGGCCCCCGGAGGAACTCTGCTTGGGAGCAGCTGCCCATTGGACTTGGAGGCATGAAGCAGCAGCAGCCTTGGAGCTTGGTGCTGTGGCCAGTGCCCATGCAGCTTGTGGTGCCCCTGCCCAGCGCAGCTCTTGCCAGCTTGTCAGCACCTTGTCTGCCAGGTGCTCACGCCAGCATCTGTTCCGGCTCTTTGTCCAGCTGGTCCCTAGGCTCCTCGTTGTCACCTGGGTGCTCCTCAGAGCAGCGGGCTCTCTAGGCAGAGCAGGCCTAGCATGGCTGCCTGGGTTCCCATGCTGCCTTTGCTCTGTCCCCCCACCCACCGAATCACAGAACCACAGAATGGTTGAGGTTGGAAGGGACCTCTGGAGATCACCTAGTCCAAGCCCCTGGCTCCAGCAGGGTCACCTAGAGCATGCTGGCCAGGATGGTGTCCAGACGGCTTTTGAAGATCTCCAAGGAGGGAGAGTGCACAAGCTCTCTGGGCAACCTAAGGGTAGCCTGTGATGGTCTCTTTCCTCCAATTTTCCAGCATCACTTCAAATTCTGAATTTGCCCTCCAAGTTGCTTTCAGAACCTACCAGAGTAATGTCAGGTCATCTGCAAAGAGACCACTCCATCCCCTCAGTCCTTAATGGGACTGCTTAGCAGGACTGTACCCGGGACAAGGCTCTGCAGAGCCCCACTAGACGGAGGTTTCCGTTTGGCCAGCAAGTGCCTCCTCCTGGACACCCTGGGCTCAAAAAGGCGGCTTTGGGGAGACATTTGCTTCACTTGAGTGTCACAGAAGACCTGGGAAGGCCACCAACGCATATGACTTGAATCTACCTTCCAAGAGGTGATTTTGCATGAAAATCAACACCCAAGAAACATTAGAATGTTTTTCATGTGTAGATATATACTTTGCTATTTCACCCAAAAGAAAGAGAATAATCAGGGGAAAAGATGGAAAACGTAGCCCCAGTTCCTCGGAATGTCGACTAGAGGTTGCAAATATGCTCTGTCACTGTTCCATGTTATTCCACATGAAGACCCACTCATCCCAAAGCTGAAAGAGCAACTGTGGGGTTCACTGGGGTCCATTCCTTGGAAAGAATTAGTCACAAAGGACTTCACGAGCAGAGAAGTGGCTGGCTTGGGAGGCAGAAGCCTAGAGAAGCAAACATGCTTGTGCTGGAAACACAGGGACACGCTCGGAAGGCACATGAGGATCAGCGATTCCTTTGATTGGAAAAGACCAGTTTCCTCATCTCTGGACTCTGCAACAGGGACAGAGACCCGTGAGAGGATGCCAGGGAACTCCTGGCATCACTCACAAAGGCAGGAAACCCGGAGGCCTGCACCGACTTTAGGAACTCGGGGGCTATTGTCTGGGTTGTTTCATGGCCAAAGCGGGTGGTGGCCATAGGAGTCATGTTGGTGAGGCCGCAGCGGTGAAGTCACAGAGATGCAGGCAGCCCATGTCCCTTGGTCTCACAACACAAGCACAGGCAGTGACAGCAACCCCTCTGGCAGCCTGCAGCCAGAAGCACAGCAGAGAGACTATAGACCTGCGCAGAAGCAGGACTAAGAAAATTAGGGGCAAGGGGATGCAGGTGGTCAACAACACGGAGCAGCTCCCCAGTGGGACAAGTTAAACACACCTGAGCCCTCTAGCTTGGGAAAGAGAGGCCCGAAGCCACCACAGAGACACCAGTGTCTGAGGTCATGAGAAGGTGAAGGGACAAGGTGAGGAGGGACCACCAGCTCCCATGACACCAGAGCGCAGGGGCATCCCGTGGAGCAACCAGGCAGGAATTTTAAACTGGAATACAAGGAACTCTCGTCACACAGCACCCAGGGAAATTGCTGAACTCCCTGCCCTAGGATCCCAGACATGGACAAGGAGGAATGGCTTCATAAAGCGATGAGATCGCCCTGCGCTATTAACACAAAAGGGCACTAAACCACAGCATTGGGATTGGGGTGGGAAGTACCAGAGGAGATGGGGTCCTCGGAAAGAAAAGAGCCACCCAAACCCAGACCCAAGACATCAGCGCCCCACAGGCACCATCAAGGTCACGCTGCAGCTACGGCCAGACATCACAGCAAATCCTGTCAGCAAGGGTTTCTTTTTTCTTTTTTTTTGGTTTTTAACATCTCCCATTTCTGCCTCTGTTTCCAGGCTCTCTGCAGCTGCCTTAGACCCCTTTTAGCCACCACGAACTCTGGCGATCGCCTTTGCAGGGTCTAGGGCAGCAGAAATGTGGCACATCCCTTTTATCGCAGTTGGGTTAGAATAGCCAGCTCTAATTAATGTCCATCACATAGCAGTCACCAAAGCACTCGATAAATGGGAATAATATGATGTTGTTATAAGACAACCCTGGAAGCTCAGAAAGAATGGTCATGCTGTTTAAACTGGGCAGATTAGGATAACCCCTATCTCTGTTTTCTGAAAAGAAGCATTCTTGAATCAAGGGCATCCTAGAACTGCTAAAGCCCTAAGAGAAACATTAAATCAAAACGTTTTACTTCTAGGTACGTATTGCCAATTTGGCAAAAGAACTGGAGGTCCATGTATCCCTAACTGAACTGTCCTCATTATACTACAAAAAATCACGCCCATAGGTCCAAAAGACCCATGTGCAGGTGAAGACCCCTCCCCTGAGCATGCGTAGTACTAAAATGGTGTGTAAGCAAAATTGTAATTGTATGTAAATCATTAACGAATCAGTGTAAAAGGGAAAGTTGCAAACTTTGCAATTTGTTTGTATAGATGCTCCTTGAGAAGCCGGTGTGGGGGTGTGCTTGATTTGTGGGAAACCACCGAGCACCCAGGCTTGCGCAACTCTGAAATAAAGAAGCAAATGTCTCTCCTGAGTGTGTAATTATTGGCTTACTGCACACCGGGCAACAAATCCGCTTTTTGGACAACAGTGTCAGTGGGTAGAACAGTTCAGAGACACTTGGCCTTTGTGCCATATTACTCGGAAATAACACCAAAAGGGCCTTCTTACAGTCCTGGCTGCCAAACGGCCCCGGGGCCGTAGGGGACCATCAGTCAGGGCTCTGGCTGCAGCCCCCAGTGCTGCCCAGCATCTCCCCTGCAGGCCCCGGGGCATCCAGCGATGGGGGAGGGAAGGAGGGAGAGGCAGGGAGAGAGGAAGAGAAGGGCAGAGGGAGGGAGGGAGGAAAAGAGGGAGGAAGGAAGAGAAGGAGGGAGGGAGGGAGAGGGAGGAGCAGAGGAGGCCAGGGCAGCCCTGGGAGCCCAAGGGCCGCTGTTGCTAGGCAGCACGGGGGGAGGGGGGGCGCGAGGAGGCCACATGACCTGCAGCTGGTGCTGTTGCCAGGCAACACTGGGTGGGGCAGCAACAGGCACTGGGGGAGGTGTTGGGAGGTGGTTGGAGCTGGGCTGGGGCAGCCATGGTGGGGCTGCGTGTGGGGCTGGGAGCTTCAGGGAGCCAGGCCCTCCACGGCCCTGGCCCTGCTGCCCCCGGTGGTGTGGGGGCTCGGAGGAGCTGGGCCCGCACCCAGGCCCCGCACCCAGCGGCTGCCGGCAGGAAGGGACGACCAAAGGCCCTGCATGGGCGCTGGAGGCCGGACCCGGCTCCTCACAGCGCCTCTGGTGCTGACGCGGCTCTTCGGGGCAGAGCTGGGGCCCTTCACGTGCCTAGAAAGTAGGAGGCATGGGGAAGCATGACACTGAGACCCTCCAGCTGGCTCTGAGCAAGAGTTGCCTCAGGAATGGACAAAAATATGCCTGCTGTGTTTTTCATGTGTGTTTCGAAGTGGCAGATAGGGCTTACTTGCCTCAAACTTTGTGCCAGTGCACTAAGAGAAGACTTGCAGTTTGCCTAATCCCAGTGTGAGGCCAGAGCCAGAGCCTCTGCGTCATCTCAGCCAGTGTTCTCTCTAAAAGACGTTCAGCTGTTTGCAAGAGCATTTACCTGTGTGATTTCCAGAGCAGTTCCCCAATATTGCAGGTGTTTAACAGTGACCTCTGTATTTATACGTAGCTGGTTCAGTTTCAAAATGTTTATGCTGAGAAAGGAGCTCAATAAGATGAAGCTGTCATTAATAAGGAGATGAAGAGGACTCCATAGATCACATACAAAAATGCAGCTGTGCAAAAGGGACAGCCATATATGATGTAATGCTCAGTGGTGCAAATGTAGCCTCCTTTTAATGAGCAGTGCTTCTTTGTGAATAGTTGTATTTGTATTGCCTGTTTATTTGCACAGTTTTTGACTTGATTGTATCTTGAGTAGCGCAAGTTGAGTATTCAGGAGGGTCCTGAAGCCAGCTGCCCTAGCCGCTCTCCCTCTCATCTACTCACTGCAGAGCACTGTCTCTGGCAGTGCTTACAGAAGGTCTCTTGTCTCGTGGCTCAGCTGGTAGTTCTGCCTTGCCATCACCCCATGAACCTGCACTCGATAAATACACGTGTACTGGGGGTTGCCCCAGTTGCTCTGCACCTGGAATTTGATATACTGGAAGGCTCTGGGAAGCTGCTTCTGCAAAGGAAACGGGGGGAGCCGTCATTCCTCAGGTGTAAGGAGCAACAGCACAGCAACGTAGCTTCCTTTGCCAGCGCTAGCCCTGCTGGGGAACAAACTGGAGCCCTGACAAAGGAGGCAGCCAGGGTTGCTATGCCAGAGCCACAAGGCACAGGATGCTTTGGCTCATCCTCCGCACTCTGTGGTCCAAGCCCTTGCAGGCAAAGCTCAGTTTGCCCCTCGCGTCGTGCCCACACGCACTCACAGTACCTTCAGGCGGAAGGTCTGAACAGCCTCTTGGTCCACGTCAAATACAAAGAGCCCCAGGAGAGTTTCTTCTGCTGCTTCCTCATCCACGCCCTCAAAGGCAACCGACAAGGGCAGCAGGTCAGGCTCAAGCAGAGCCGGAGGAAAAGTGCCCACTGCGTCAGACTCGGGGAAGCCCGCCTCATGTCCCACCCCTCTAGCACTAGTCTGGAAGCGGTCAGTGTGGATGTGGCTCAGGCTCTTTTGAGCAAGCGCTCCAAGACCCTGGGCCAGAAAGCACAAAGCAAGCCGCAGAGGCATGATGCCACTGTGGTCCCCCACACACCCCACGCAGGGACGCTCTGCTCTGCAGCAACCAGCCCACGCTTCTCTGAGAGAAGGCGCCAGGAGAAACAAGGCTCCCTCGCAGCTTTCTGCCCTGGCCAGCTTCCCTGCCCACCCTCCACGCCGGGGCAAGGCCGAGGCTTACGGAGACAGCAAAGTCTTTGGGGGCACTGCTGACTTCCCCGGAAGGAGAGACCGCCTTGGAGATGTGCTCCACGGTGACAGCCATGGGCCAGATCTGCTCAGGCAGCCGAATGACCACTTGGCCCTCCGCTCCTTGGAAAGCCCAGCACTGTCCAGGGGAAGTGTGCGGCTGAAACCAGAAAGCAGCCACCCTCAGTGGCAAGGCACTCCAGGAGCCCAGCGGACTGGCTGCTTTGCCAGCAGCACAGCCCTGGCTCGGTCTGTTGGCTGGCTTTCTGCATGGAAGGGCACCCCAGTGGATGAAAGGGACAGGAGGGGACTTGCCACCTTGCTTTCAGAAGACGGAAATCTTCCTTACAAAACATCTAGGCTCACCGGCCTTTCCCAAATCCCGCTCTGATTTTGCACAGCATTCAGAGACAGGGCGGGGCTGCCTAGGGGAGGTCACCCCGAGAGCCTTCAAAGAGTGTGCGGGAGGGACGAGCCCCCTTCCTCCAACTCGGCAGATCCCGCCAGGCTTGGGGGCCTGGAGGAGGTTCTGTCCTTGCCTGAGTGGCTTGTCAGGCTCCCCCCAACTTCCACTCTCTCTGGAAAGGGGCCGTGGGAGTTGAGGTGGGAAAATGCAGCTGCCAAGGACAAAGGTGCCCAGCACACTGCGGCCAGGGGTTGTGGGCAGGTGGCTGCTGTTGGGTTCAGCTCCGTTCCCCTCCAGACGACAGGGCGGCACTGTGGGGAAGCGCAGGGGATCGTCAGGAAGAGGCTGAGCCCTGTGGGGCTGAGCGAGGCTGCTGCTGTGAAGGGAGGTGTTTGGGGCTTGGAGGCTCAACTTGAAAGCAAGCAACTGCCTCAGAAGTCATGCTGCCTGTGCTATTACCTGCAGAATAGTATCCGGAGGGTTGGCCACGGCAAAGAAGGCGAGACAAAGCCAGCAAGCCTCACTGCCTCGCCCACCATAAGTCTGGGATGTTCTCTCTGCATCGATGGTGGCCCCTGAAAGGCACATGCAAAGTAGCTGCCTCGGACAGGCCAGAGGCTAGGAGCAGCAGGGAGCCAGCAGGTATTTCTCAGGCTGCAAGCCCAGCTGGGCAGACTTGGTGGGAGGGCCATACGCCAGCGGAGGGCCAGCAGACTTTGCGTAGGCATACCTGTGGTTTTCAGAGCCCAGTCCACCGTCTGCAGGTACTTTGCCTCTATCTTCTCAAGGGCTGCCCGTGTCAAGTTGAGAAGGGGCTGGGAAAAGCATTGCAAAGGCAGAGACGGAAAGCAACAGGGAGAATGACACAAACTCATCACGGGGCACTTCTGCATGAAGACTGAGTGCTTGCACAGAGCAAAGGGGAGACTCGGGGTCAGTCCACCAAAGGCAAGACTTGTTGGAAAAGGCACCAGACCTTCTGGTCAGCGCTTTCTGACGAGTCAAGCAAGGACTCGGGGAGAACACCAGTCTCAGGAGCCACCGTGCAGACCTGGCTCAGGTCAGCACTGCCCCAAGCAGCCCTGAGAGCCAGGTTTGCGCTGGGCAGCAAGAGGACAGAGCACACGCTGCAAAGGGCCAAGAGGAAGCAGCAGGAGACAGCCTCCAACTGAGAGCAAGGTCTTTGATCAAATGGCAGCCACTTTACCCCTCTCTTCTCCTCAGCCATCGCCCTCTCCTCCAAGACCTCTTCTATGGAGTGCAGGATGGCCTCATTTGCAGCAGCCAGCTCTGCTCGCAGGTGAGCCACCTGCTCTTCCAGGAGCTCCCGCTCATGGATCTTCTCCCTCAGCAAGGGCAGGGAGTTGCTGCAGACAAAGGGAAAGCAGATGTGGTGCAAGAGCTGAGCAGCCCCTGCAGGCAGTCCCGAGTAGGGTGCCACAGTCTTGCCCCCATCCTCTTCCCTCCCTCACAAGAACAGAGGCTTCCCTTCCCCTCCACGTTTAGCACAAGGCAAAGGCTGGCGCCCTGGATGCTTTGCCACTCAGTGAGTTCCATGGGAAGGAAGCCCTCTTACCTGAGCGTTGTGAGCTCTGTTTCTGGCACCCCAGGCTTCTCCTGAAACACAAAGGCCCTCCCTGAGAGGAAGCCCAAGGAGCTGCATGGGGGCTTCCCACAGGACACTTCCCCAGGAAGAGCAGGTGGCAGTTGCTGCTGCTTTCTATCCATTTGGAGCAAGCCAGAGGATGTCGGGCCTTTTTCCAGCCACTGTCTTTGGGAAGTCCATTTCCCGTCTGAGCATTTGCAGACTCCAGGAGCTAAGGCAGGAGCAAAGCCACCTCCTGCCCAAGTGCTCCTTCCTGCAGCCTGCCAACCTGCAGTGCTCACTCAGGGAGCTCTCAGGGTCAAAGCTCATTCAGCAGCTACAGAAAGTGAAGGACAAGCACAAGCGTGTCCCCCCCACACCCCCCACACATCTCTGTGAGGATGAGCCCTGGGCATCTGGACGGGATTCCCAACTTTTGCAGGGGAGGCAGGAGCTCCGAGCTATGGCCTCGGCCAGAGTTTGCTTTCCCCCAGCAAGAGGCACCTACCTGCAGCGCTTCCTCTTGCCACTTGCTCTCGGAGAGCAGCAAGCCCCAGCAGTAAAGCCCAGCTGCAAGTCACCACAGCAAGAGACAGTTATACTAAGAGGCTTTCTAATGGTCCCTGGAGCCACATTTTCTCCTTCCACAGCTAGGGAGCAAGAGCTTGCCTGGGACAGCTGGAGCTGGAGCTGGAGCCAGTGCAGAGCGCGGAGGTGGCTCCAACCCCTTGAGCACTGCCCAGGCCCATGGGCTTGGAAAATACACACACCCAAGGCCCACACACCCGCACACCAATGAAGGCATGTGGCCCCGAGCCAAGAGGAAATGCACCAGGCCATGGCAGTTTCTGCACAGACATTGCAACCCCAAAGCTCTGCAGCAAGGAGGGACCTCTAGCCAAAACGATCCTAGGCGCTCCACTCCCTCCCACGGCCGGCAGCCACGGCAGGCGTGAGGCAGGCTGCAGTCCACCTGTAAAGACCCTCTCTGGCCTTCACTGTGTCACGGAGATGGGAAGCTGGAAGGCGCCACAGGATCTGCTGCCTCTCCCTGCCCCTGAAAGCTGGCATCCGGTCCGCCTGTGCTACCGCGCAAGAGCTTTGGTCAGCGCTGCTCACCAGCCAAGAGTGGGGCCAGCAGGAAAAGGACCCTCAGGCACCTCCTGCCATTCTGCCAGGTGCTGCGTGGCCTAAAAGAGAGGGAATGCTGCCGTTAGCCAAGCCTACAGTGCGGGCTTTGCCTTGCCAGTGATCCGTTGAGGGGCTCCCTCGCCACCAGGTTCCTCAGCTCAGCAGAGCGGAGAAGCCCAGGGCCTGGGGGCCTTTAGGAAGCTCTGAGCTGCAGCACAGCACCCTGCGGGCACTAAGGCAGTTGAAGACCTCTGGCCTGACACAGGCGTAATCACCCACACGCGTAGTGTCGTGGCCTGACACAGTCTGGTGGCACTGGGCTCTCCCGAGGAGAAGGGGCAGCGCCTTGCCCAGCCAAAGGCTCTGCTGGGCTGCCTGGCTGCCCAGGCTGGAGGGCAGTGCTGCACACAGCCCCAGGGCTCAGGGGCTGTCTGTCGCCACCATGGAAGCCGGGCGGCACACAGGGCTTCTTGCCTTATCCCTCCCTGCTTTTTGGGCCCCGTCACACCCACCTGCCCAACTCGGCTGGCATCTCCTCTAATCCAACTCCGTCACCAGCAGGAGGGAAAAGGTCGCTGTGCGGCAAATCCCCGCAGGCCTCTTCCCAAAGCACTTGCTGGCCTCTGCAAAGCTCCTTGTTTGCAGAGCTACACACGTCTGCAGGCTGGGCTTTTATGGAGGGCAGCTGTTGATGACGTCACAAGAGCCAACTGCCAGGGAGGCAAGGTGTTGCCCATGATGACCTCAGAGGGGGGCTTACCCAGGAGGGGGTTGCCACGCAGCCTGAGCGAGAGGAAGCCTGTGCGTTAGCCCCCACCGCAAGCCTGAAGCCTGCCGGCACACCCGCAGAGGAGCCCTGGTTAGCCCAGAGAGCCAGCTCACTTGGTTGCGCGGGCAAGCTGCTGCTGTGCCGTTGCACCCCTCGTCCTCTACCAGGCTGATGTGTCGTGTCGTCCTGGGCAGGGCTCAAAGGGCTGAGCGTGAAGCCCTGCTAAGTCAGAAGGGAGAGTGGCAAGAGCTTTGTCCTCTTGAGACCCACCCGGGCATTGACACGGCACTGCAGCAAGCCAAAGGACATCAGCCAGGTGACCTTGTTGGCCCTGGAAGACATAGCCCCGCCTCTGCTAGGAAAGCAAGAGTAGAGCGGTCAGCTTGCTGGCACAAAGGCAGATGTCTCTTCCCCTAGGTACACCTGCACCCACACGGAACAGCGGGGGTGAGGGGCACAGGCTCCCTCAGCAGCCCACTGATGGGCACCCAAAGGGGAGCTCCAGGGTCGGCTCTGAGGTGCGTTGCAGAAATGCAAGCAACCATTGAGCAAGAGCAGGGGCCAGGACTGGAGACGGGGACAGCTGCAGGCCAGCTCCCGCAAGGAGTGGGCCTGAGCTTCAGTCAGGCTCCTGGGCCAGTGGGTGGAGGTGCCAGGGCAGGCCGCTCAGGGGAACTAAGCCCTCCTTAGTGCACGCCGGGCCCTGACGGTCCAGGCCGCGGTCTGTAGCCTTTGCACTTCTCTGCTGCGGCCTCTGCGGTTTGTCAACGCCTCCCTTGACCTGGCAGATTCAAAACTGGCTGCAGGCGAGCCCTAGCAAGTGCCGAGTGTCTTCCACACATTCCTCCATCTGCTCGCTCTACAGCAGCTGACGCAGCCGCACACACGCTTGGCCTTTGCTGCTGCCGAAGCGCATTGCCTGCTCATGGTTAGCTTGCTGTGTGCCAGGACCCCCGGGGCCTTTTGTGCAGCACGACACCGCAGCCCATCAGGCCCCAGCACATGCTGCTGCCGCCGCCGCCGCCACTGCTGTTGCTTGCGGTCTGGCCATGCCTGGGGCCAACCTTTGCATTGATCGTTGCTAAGGCTGAAGCAGTTCCGCGTGGCACAGCCTGCTGAGGTCTTGCTGAGTAGTGGCTCTTCCTTCGGCATAGCTAACTCTCCTCACACTTGCTGAGGGCTCAGTCGATCCCCACGCTGAGGTGGTTTAGGAAGGTATTGAGCAGTATCAGAGGCAGGCAGGCCCCCGGAGGAACTCTGCTTGGGAGCAGCTGCCCATTGGACTTGGAGGCATGAAGCAGCAGCAGCCTTGCAGCTTGGTGCTGTGGCCAGTGCCCATGCAGCTTGTGGTGCCCCTGCCCAGCGCAGCTCTTGCCAGCTTGTCAGCACCTTGTCTGCCAGGTGCTCACGCCAGCATCTGTTCCGGCTCTTTGTCCAGCTGGTCCCTAGGCTCCTCGTTGTCACCTGGGTGCTCCTCAGAGCAGCGGGCTCTCTAGGCGGAGCAGGCCTAGCATGGCTGCCTGGGTTCCCATGCTGCCTTTGCTCTGTCCCCCCACCCACCGAATCACAGAACCACAGATTGGTTGAGGTTGGAAGGGACCTCTGGAGATCACCTAGTCCAAGCCCCTGGCTCCAGCAGGGTCACCTAGAGCATGCTGGCCAGGATGGTGTCCAGATGGCTTTTGAAGATCTCCCAGGAGGGAGAGTGCACAAGCTCTCTGGGCAATTTGTTCCAGTGCTAAGTCACCCTCACTGGAAAGAAGTTGGGACGGAACTTCCTGTGTTTCAGTTTGTGCCCGTTGCCTGGCGTCCTGTCGCTGGGCACCCCTGAAAAGAGTCTGGCCCCATCCTCTTTACACCCTCCCTTCAGATACTTAGACACATTGATAAGCTCCCCCGCAGTCTTCTCCTCCCCAGGCGGAAGAGTCCCAGCTCTCTCAGCCTTTCCTCCTACGGGAGATGCTCCGCTGCCTTCATCATCTTCGTAGCCCTCCGCTGGACTCCCTGCAGGAGCTCCATGTCTCTCTCGTATTGGGGAGCCCACAACTGGGCACAGCAGTGCGGATGCGGCCTCCCCAGGCCTGAGTCGAGGGGCAGGATCACCTCCCTCGCCCTGCTGGCACTGCTCTGCCTAATGCAGCCCCCGCATGCCATTGGCCTTCTTGGCCACAAGGGCGCATTGCTGGCTCATGGTCAACTCGGTGTGCACCAGGACTCCCAGGTCCTTCTCCGTGGAGCTGCTTTCCAGCAGGTCAGCCCCCAGCCTGCGCTGCTGCATGGCATTATCCCTCCCTAGGTGCAGGACTCTGCACGGCCCTTGCTTGAACTTCATCAGCTTCCTCTCTGTCCATCTCGCCGGCCTGCCGTGGTCCCTCTGAACAGAAGCGTAGCCCTCTGCTGTATCAGCGCCTGCTCCCACGTTTTGCATCCTCAGCAGACTTGCTGAGGGTGCACTTTGTCTCTTCAGCCAGGGCACTGATGAAGAAGTTGAACAATATTGGACCCACTGTTCAGCCCTGGGGGCCATCGCTAGCTACAGGCCTCCAAGTAGACTTTGCGCCACTGAGCACATCCCTCTGAGCACTGCCGTTCCACCAGTTCTCATCCCACCTCACTGTCCCCTCATCTAGCCCACACTCCTGAGCCTTGCCTGTGAGGATGCTAGGGGAGACGGTGGTGAAAGCCTTACTGAAGTGAAGGTAGACAACATCCAGTGCTCTCTCCTCATCTCTGCAGCCAGCCATTCCACTGGAGAGGCTGCTGCTTTGCAGGGCCCCAGGACCCCCTTGGTGCTCCGCATCACATGATTTGGGAGCAGCAAGCAGCGTTGCATGTCATGGGGAGGAGGAGGTCCTTCAGGGTATCGAAGGAGAGCAGGTATGCTCAGGAGAGCAGGACTGCTGTGGGTTCACCCAGGCTTAGGTATTTAGCAGGTGATGCTGTGTGTTTAGAAAATGCAGTTGCATGGCACTCCAGTCTGCCAAGATCCCTGACAAGGCGTTCCTTGGAGCATTCAGAGACTTCTTCGGGAACGTCCTTGAGAGCTGCAAGCTCCTCTGTACTTTCACAATGCACGCGTCCTGTCTGCACGATCATGGCAGTCCTAAGGACACTGTACCTGGGAATCGTTTGTCACACAGAGGGTCACTAGGAGGCCTTTGGCTGAGGCTTTTAGTGCCCAAAGCTCTGCAGAAACAGTACCAGCAGTCAATAGTATATGGGGTAAAGCATGGAGTACCTAGGCCCAAAAATATTGCAAAAGTATGTCAAGTCACGCAGGGTAAGAATGAGGATCCCTCTGCATTTTACGAGCAGTTATGTGAAACCACCCGAGAATGGACAGACTTGGATCCTGAGGACAAAGTGAGCAAATGACTTTTACTACATTATTTGTAGGACAAACAGCACCAGATATAAGGAGAAAGCTTCAGAAGGCAGGTGGTATGTCAGGGATGTCAATATCACAGTTAATAGGATTTGCATATAAGGTGTACAGTAATAGGGAAGAAGTAGAGAGAAAGGAAAAACAAAAGGAGAAACTGAAAGAGAAGAGGCAAAATGTTGCAATCTTGGCAGCTGCATTTGCCCAGGCACAAACTTCCTCTCGGGGAAGGGGTTTTCCGAAAGGACAAGGACGTGGAAGAGGACACAGAGTAGGAGGGAATTTGGGAAATAGAATTTCACTGAGGAGAGATCAATGTGCGATTTGTAGGGAGAAGGGGCACTGGAAAAATGAGTGCCCAAAGAAACAATCAGATCATTGGAAACCTCAGTCTCTATCTGTTCCGGAGGCAGGTTTGCTCATGATTGGTGCAGAAGATTCAGACTGATGGGGACCGGGGATTGAGAAATTGAATTCCCCAGCTGAACACCTGGTTTCACCCCCTGCATAGCACCTCATCTGGGACAGCCTGCGCTGCCAGCCTGGGAGCACAGAGCTGGCTGAGAGGCACGCTCCCAGAAGGTGTAGGCCGGCAGCATTAGGCATGGCTTTGTCTCCCGCAAGGCCAGGGGCCCGAGCCTTCTCCCCTGGTGCCGACAGCCTGGGTTCCGCAAGGAGCACAGGGAGGCCTGCCTTTGGCCAGACTGCCCGCTTGCAGGCAGCTCCAGTGCCCATCACCTTCCAGACCTGGGGGAGAGCAGCCAGCTGTAGGCACCCTGAGAGCAGAGCTTCTCCAGCACAAAGCAGGCCCAGTGCGGATGAGGAGCTGCAGAGCCAGCATGGCCTCAAGCCCTCTGTGTCTCCCAGCACCGCTGAGTTCAGGAGAGAGCGGGCAGACCCTTGCGGAGTGCCCTCCGACTTCCTGGATGCATAGCCGCGCTTTTCAGAGAGCCAGCTACTCTCCTGACTCTCTCTTCAGGTGCTCACCACACGCACCGCGTGCGGCCTGCCTCAGGAACGAAGCCCCAGGCGGGGCCGAATAACATGGACCTGGGAGCTGCCACATCTTTTCCTTCTTGTTTTATTCTTGCTTACAGAAGCTCTCTTGTCTCGTGGCTCAGCTGGTAGTTCTGCCTTGCCATCACCCCATGAACTTGCACTCGATAAATACACGTGTACTCGGGGTTGCCCCAGTTGCTCTGCACCTGGAATTTGATATACTGGAAGGCTCTGGGAAGCTGCTTCTGCAAAGGAAACGGGGGGAGCCGTCATTCCTCAGGTGTAAGGAGCAACAGCACAGCAACGTAGCTTCCTTTGCCAGCGCTAGCCCTGCTGGGGAACAAACTGGAGCCCTGACAAAGGAGGCAGCCAGGGTTGCTATGCCAGAGCCACAAGGCACAGGATGCTTTGGCTCATCCTCCGCACTCTGTGGTCCAAGCCCTTGCAGGCAAAGCTCAGTTTGCCCCTCGCGTTGTGCCCACACGCACTCACAGTACCTTCAGGCGGAAGGTCTGAACAGCCTCTTGGTCCACGTCAAATACAAAGAGCCCCAGGAGAGTTTCTTCTGCTGCTTCCTCATCCACGCCCTCAAAGGCAACCGACAAGGGCAGCAGGTCAGGCTCAAGCAGAGCCGGAGGAAAAGTGCCCGCTGCGTCAGACTCGGGGAAGCCCGCCTCATGTCCCACCCCTCTAGCACTAGTCTGGAAGCGGTCAGTGTGGATGTGGCTCAGGCTCTTTTGAGCAAGCGCTCCAAGACCCTGGGCCAGAAAGCACAAAGCAAGCCGCAGAGGCATGATGCCACTGTGGTCCCCCACACACCCCACGCAGGGACGCTCTGCTCTGCAGCAACCAGCCCACGCTTCTCTGAGAGAAGGCGCCAGGAGAAACAAGGCTCCCTCGCAGCTTTCTGCCCTGGCCAGCTTCCCTGCCCACCCTCCACACCGGGGCAAGGCCGAGGCTTACGGAGACAGCAAAGTCCTTGGGGGCACTGCTGACTTCCCCGGAAGGAGAGACCGCCTTGGAGATGTGCTCCACGGTGACAGCCATGGGCCAGATCTGCTCAGGCAGCCGAATGACCACTTGGCCCTCCGCTCCTTGGAAAGCCCAGCACTGTCCAGGGGAAGTGTGCGGCTGAAACCAGAAAGCAGCCACCCTCAGTGGCAAGGCACTCCAGGAGCCCAGCGGACTGGCTGCTTTGCCAGCAGCACAGCCCTGGCTCGGTCTGTTGGCTGGCTTTCTGCATGGAAGGGCACCCCAGTGGATGAAAGGGACAGGAGGGGACTTGCCACCTTGCTTTCAGAAGACGGAAATCTTCCTTACAAAACATCTAGGCTCACCGGCCTTTCCCAAATCCCGCTCTGATTTTGCACAGCATTCAGAGACAGGGCGGGGCTGCCTAGGGGAGGTCACCCCGAGAGCCTTCAAAGAGTGTGCGGGAGGGACGAGCCCCCTTCCTCCAACTCGGCAGATCCCGCCAGGCTTGGGGGCCTGGAGGAGGTTCTGTCCTTGCCTGAGTGGCTTGTCAGGCTCCCCCCAACTTCCACTCTCTCTGGAAAGGGGCCGTGGGAGTTGAGGTGGGAAAATGCAGCTGCCAAGGACAAAGGTGCCCAGCACACTGCGGCCAGGGGTTGTGGGCAGGTGGCTGCTGTTGGGTTCAGCTCCGTTCCCCTCCAGACGACAGGGCGGCACTGTGGGGAAGCGCAGGGGATCGTCAGGAAGAGGCTGAGCCCTGTGGGGCTGAGCGAGGCTGCTGCTGTGAAGGGAGGTGTTTGGGGCTTGGAGGCTCAACTTGAAAGCAAGCAACTGCCTCAGAAGTCATGCTGCCTGTGCTATTACCTGCAGAATAGTATCCGGAGGATTGGCCATGGCAAAGAAGGCGAGACAAAGCCAGCAAGCCTCACTGCCTCGCCCACCATAAGTCCGGGATGTTCTCTCTGCATCGATGGTGGCCCCTGAAAGGCACATGCAAAGTAGCTGCCTCGGACAGGCCAGAGGCTAGGAGCAGCAGGGAGCCAGCAGGTATTTCTCAGGCTGCAAGCCCAGCTGGGCAGACTTGGTGGGAGGGCCATACGCCAGCGGAGGGCCAGCAGACTTTGTGTAGGCATACCTGTGGTTTTCAGAGCCCAGTCCACCGTCTGCAGGTACTTTGCCTCTATCTTCTCAAGGGCTGCCCGTGTCAAGTTAAGAAGGGGCTGGGAAAAGCATTGCAAAGGCAGAGACGGAAAGCAACAGGGAGAATGACACAAATGCATCACGGGGCACTTCTGCATGAAGACTGAGTGCTTGCACAGAGCAAAGGGGAGACTCGGGGTCAGTCCACCAAAGGCAAGACTTGTTGGAAAAGGCACCAGACCTTCTGGTCAGCGCTTTCTGACGAGTCAAGCATGGACTCGGGGAGAACACCAGTCTCAGGAGCCACCGTGCAGACCTGGCTCAGGTCAGCACTGCCCCAAGCAGCCCTGAGAGCCAGGTTTGCGCTGGGCAGCAAGAGGACAGAGCACACGCTGCAAAGGGCCAAGAGGAAGCAGCAGGAGACAGCCTCCAACTGAGAGCAAGGTCTTTGATCAAATGGCAGCCACTTTACCCCTCTCTTCTCCTCAGCCATCGCCCTCTCCTCCAAGACCTCTTCTATGGAGTGCAGGATGGCCTCATTTGCAGCAGCCAGCTCTGCTCGCAGGTGAGCCACCTGCTCTTCCAGGAGCTCCCGCTCATGGATCTTCTCCCTCAGCAAGGGCAGGGAGTTGCTGCAGACAAAGGGAAAGCAGATGTGGTGCAAGAGCTGCGCAGCCCCTGCAGGCAGTCCCGAGTAGGGTGCCACAGTCTTGCCCCCATCCTCTTCCCTCCCTCACAAGAGCAGAGGCTTCCCTTCCCCTCCACGTTTAGCACAAGGCAAAGGCTGGCGCCCTGGATGCTTTGCCACTCAGTGAGTTCCATGGGAAGGAAGCCCTCTTACCTGAGCGTTGTGAGCTCTGTTTCTGGCACCCCAGCCTTCTCCTGAAACACAAAGGCCCTCCCTGAGAGGAAGCCCAAGGAGCTGCATGGGGGCTTCCCACAGGACACTTCCCCAGGAAGAGCAGGTGGCAGTTGCTGCTGCTTTCTATCCACTTGGAGCAAGCCAGAGGATGTCGGGCCTTTTTCCAGCCACTGTCTTTGGGAAGTCCATTTCCTGTCTGAGCATTTGCAGACTCCAGGAGCTAAGGCAGGAGCAAAGCCACCTCCTGCCCAAGTGCTCCTTCCTGCAGCCTGCCAACCTGCAGTGCTCACTCAGGGAGCTCTCAGGGTCAAACCTCATTCAGCAGCTACAGAAAGTGAAGGACAAGCACAAGCGTGTCCCCCCCACACATCTCTGTGAGGATGAGCCCTGGGCATCTGGACGGGATTCCCAACTTTTGCAGGGGAGGCAGGAGCTCCGAGCTATGGCCTCGGCCAGAGTTTGCTTTCCCCCAGCAAGAGGCACCTACCTGCAGCGCTTCCTCTTGCCACTTGCTCTCGGAGAGCAGCAAGCCCCAGCAGTAAAGCCCAGCTGCAAGTCACCACAGCAAGAGACAGTTATACTAAGAGGCTTTCTAATGGTCCCTGGAGCCACATTTTCTCCTTCCACAGCTAGGGAGCAAGAGCTTGCCTGGGACAGCTGGAGCTGGAGCTGGAGCCAGTGCAGAGCGCGGAGGTGGCTCCAACCCCTTGAGCACTGCCCAGGCCCATGGGCTTGGAAAATACACACACCCAAGGCCCACACACCCGCACACCAATGAAGGCATGTGGCCCCGAGCCAAGAGGAAATGCACCAGGCCATGGCAGTTTCTGCACAGACATTGCAACCCCAAAGCTCTGCAGCAAGGAGGGACCTCTAGCCAAAACGATCCTAGGCGCTCCACTCCCTCCCACGGCCGGCAGCCACGGCAGGCGTGAGGCAGGCTGCAGTCCACCTGTAAAGACCCTCTCTGGCCTTCACTGTGTCACGGAGATGGGAAGCTGGAAGGCGCCACAGGATCTGCTGCCTCTCCCTGCCCCTGAAAGCTGGCATCCGGTCCGCCTGTGCTACCGCGCAAGAGCTTTGGTCAGCGCTGCTCACCAGCCAAGAGTGGGGCCAGCAGGAAAAGGACCCTCAGGCACCTCCTGCCATTCTGCCAGGTGCTGCGTGGCCTAAAAGAGAGGGAATGCTGCCGTTAGCCAAGCCTACAGTGCGGGCTTTGCTTTGCCGGTGATCCGTTGAGGGGCTCCCTCGCCACCAGGTTCCTCAGCTCAGCAGAGCGGAGAAGCCCAGGGCCTGGGGGCCTTTAGGAAGCTCTGAGCTGCAGCACAGCACCCTGCGGGCACTAAGGCAGTTGAAGACCTCTGGCCTGACACAGGCGTAATCACCCACACGCGTAGTGTCGTGGCCTGACACAGTCTGGTGGCACTGGGCTCTCCCGAGCAGAAGGGGCAGCGCCTTGCCCAGCCAAAGGCTCTGCTGGGCTGCCTGGCTGCCCAGGCTGGAGGGCAGTGCTGCACACAGCCCCAGGGCTCAGGGGCTGTCTGTCGCCACCATGGAAGCCGGGCGGCACACAGGGCTTCTTGCCTTATCCCTCCCTGCTTTTTGGGCCCCGTCACACCCACCTGCCCAACTCGGCTGGCATCTCCTCTAATCCAACTCCGTCACCAGCAGGAGGGAAAAGGTCGCTGTGCGGCAAATCCCCGCAGGCCTCTTCCCAAAGCACTTGCTGGCCTCTGCAAAGCTCCTTGTTTGCAGAGCTACACACATCTGCAGGCTGGGCTTTTATGGAGGGCAGCTGTTGATGACGTCACAAGAGCCAACCGCCAGGGAGGCAAGGTGTTGCCCATGATGACCTCAGAGGGGGGCTTACCCAGGAGGGGGTTGCCACGCAGCCTGAGCGAGAGGAAGCCTGTGTGTTAGCCCCCACCCCAAGCCTGAAGCCTCCCGGCACACCCGCAGAGGAGCCCTGGTTAGCCCAGAGAGCCAGCTCACTTGGTTGCGCGGGCAAGCTGCTGCTGTGCCGTTGCACCCCTCGTCCTCTACCAGGCTGATGTGTCGTGTCATCCTGGGCAGGGCTCAAAGGGCTGAGCGTGAAGCCCTGCTAAGTCAGAAGGGAGAGTGGCAAGAGCTTTCTCCTCTTGAGACCCACCCGGGCATTGACACGGTACTGCAGCAAGCCAAAGGACATCAGCCAGGTGACCTTGTTGGCCCTGGAAGACATAGCCCCGCCTCTGCTAGGAAAGCAAGAGTAGAGCGGTCAGCTTGCTGGCACAAAGGCAGATGTCTCTTCCCCTAGGTACACCTGCACCCACACGGAACAGCGGGGGTGAGGGGCACAGGCTCCCTCAGCAGCCCACTGATGGGTACCCAAAGGGGAGCTCCAGGGTCGGCTCTGAGGTGCGTTGCAGAAATGCAAGCAACCATTGAGCAAGAGCAGGGGCCAGGACTGGAGACGGGGACAGCTGCAGGCCAGCTCCCGCAAGGAGTGGGCCTGAGCTTCAGTCAGGCTCCTGGGCCAGTGGGTGGAGGTGCCAGGGCAGGCTGCTCAGGGGAACTAAGCCCTCCTTAGTGCACGCCGGGCCCTGACGGTCCAGGCCGCGGTCTGTAGCCTTTGCACTTCTCTGCTGCGGCCTCTGCGGTTTGTCAACGCCTCCCTTGACCTGGCAGATTCAAAACTGGATGCAGGCGAGCCCTAGCAAGTGCCGAGTGTCTTCCACACATTCCTCCATCTGCTCGCTCTGCAGCAGCTGACGCAGCCGCACACACGCTTGGCCTTTGCTGCTGCCGAAGCACATTGCCTGCTCATGGTTAGCTTGCTGTGTGCCAGGACCCCCGGGGCCTTTTGTGCAGCACGACACCGCAGCCCATCAGGCCCCAGCACATGCTGCTGCCGCTGCTGCTGCTGCTGCTGCTGCTTGCGGTCTGGCCATGCCTGGGGCCAACCTTTGCATTGATCGTTGCCAAGGCTGAAGCAGTTCCGCGTGGCACAGCCTGCTGAGGTCTTGCTGAGTAGTGGCTCTTCCTTCGGCATAGCTAACTCTCCTCACACTTGCTGAGGGCTCAGTCGATCCCCACGCTGAGGTGGTTTAGGAAGGTATTGAGCAGTATCAGAGGCAGGCAGGCCCCCGGAGGAACTCTGCTTGGGAGCAGCTGCCCATTGGACTTGGAGGCATGAAGCAGCAGCAGCCTTGGAGCTTGGTGCTGTGGCCAGTGCCCATGCAGCTTGTGGTGCCCCTGCCCAGCGCAGCTCTTGCCAGCTTGTCAGCACCTTGTCTGCCAGGTGCTCACGCCAGCATCTGTTCCGGCTCTTTGTCCAGCTGGTCCCTAGGCTCCTCGTTGTCACCTGGGTGCTCCTCAGAGCAGCGGGCTCTCTAGGCAGAGCAGGCCTAGCATGGCTGCCTGGGTTCCCATGCTGCCTTTGCTCTGTCCCCCCACCCACCGAATCACAGAACCACAGAATGGTTGAGGTTGGAAGGGACCTCTGGAGATCACCTAGTCCAAGCCCCTGGCTCCAGCAGGGTCACCTAGAGCATGCTGGCCAGGATGGTGTCCAGACGGCTTTTGAAGATCTCCAAGGAGGGAGAGTGCACAAGCTCTCTGGGCAACCTAAGGGTAGCCTGTGATGGTCTCTTTCCTCCAATTTTCCAGCATCACTTCAAATTCTGAATTTGCCCTCCAAGTTGCTTTCAGAACCTACCAGAGTAATGTCAGGTCATCTGCAAAGAGACCACTCCATCCCCTCAGTCCTTAATGGGACTGCTTAGCAGGACTGTACCCGGGACAAGGCTCTGCAGAGCCCCACTAGACGGAGGTTTCCGTTTGGCCAGCAAGTGCCTCCTCCTGGACACCCTGGGCTCAAAAAGGCGGCTTTGGGGAGACATTTGCTTCACTTGAGTGTCACAGAAGACCTGGGAAGGCCACCAACGCATATGACTTGAATCTACCTTCCAAGAGGTGATTTTGCATGAAAATCAACACCCAAGAAACATTAGAATGTTTTTCATGTGTAGATATATACTTTGCTATTTCACCCAAAAGAAAGAGAATAATCAGGGGAAAAGATGGAAAACGTAGCCCCAGTTCCTCGGAATGTCGACTAGAGGTTGCAAATATGCTCTGTCACTGTTCCATGTTATTCCACATGAAGACCCACTCATCCCAAAGCTGAAAGAGCAACTGTGGGGTTCACTGGGGTCCATTCCTTGGAAAGAATTAGTCACAAAGGACTTCACGAGCAGAGAAGTGGCTGGCTTGGGAGGCAGAAGCCTAGAGAAGCAAACATGCTTGTGCTGGAAACACAGGGACACGCTCGGAAGGCACATGAGGATCAGCGATTCCTTTGATTGGAAAAGACCAGTTTCCTCATCTCTGGACTCTGCAACAGGGACAGAGACCCGTGAGAGGATGCCAGGGAACTCCTGGCATCACTCACAAAGGCAGGAAACCCGGAGGCCTGCACCGACTTTAGGAACTCGGGGGCTATTGTCTGGGTTGTTTCATGGCCAAAGCGGGTGGTGGCCATAGGAGTCATGTTGGTGAGGCCGCAGCGGTGAAGTCACAGAGATGCAGGCAGCCCATGTCCCTTGGTCTCACAACACAAGCACAGGCAGTGACAGCAACCCCTCTGGCAGCCTGCAGCCAGAAGCACAGCAGAGAGACTATAGACCTGCGCAGAAGCAGGACTAAGAAAATTAGGGGCAAGGGGATGCAGGTGGTCAACAACACGGAGCAGCTCCCCAGTGGGACAAGTTAAACACACCTGAGCCCTCTAGCTTGGGAAAGAGAGGCCCGAAGCCACCACAGAGACACCAGTGTCTGAGGTCATGAGAAGGTGAAGGGACAAGGTGAGGAGGGACCACCAGCTCCCATGACACCAGAGCGCAGGGGCATCCCGTGGAGCAACCAGGCAGGAATTTTAAACTGGAATACAAGGAACTCTCGTCACACAGCACCCAGGGAAATTGCTGAACTCCCTGCCCTAGGATCCCAGACATGGACAAGGAGGAATGGCTTCATAAAGCGATGAGATCGCCCTGCGCTATTAACACAAAAGGGCACTAAACCACAGCATTGGGATTGGGGTGGGAAGTACCAGAGGAGATGGGGTCCTCGGAAAGAAAAGAGCCACCCAAACCCAGACCCAAGACATCAGCGCCCCACAGGCACCATCAAGGTCACGCTGCAGCTACGGCCAGACATCACAGCAAATCCTGTCAGCAAGGGTTTCTTTTTTCTTTTTTTTTGGTTTTTAACATCTCCCATTTCTGCCTCTGTTTCCAGGCTCTCTGCAGCTGCCTTAGACCCCTTTTAGCCACCACGAACTCTGTCGATCGCCTTTGCAGGGTCTAGGGCAGCAGAAATGTGGCACATCCCTTTTATCGCAGTTGGGTTAGAATAGCCAGCTCTAATTAATGTCCATCACATAGCAGTCACCAAAGCACTCGATAAATGGGAATAATATGATGTTGTTATAAGACAACCCTGGAAGCTCAGAAAGAATGGTCATGCTGTTTAAACTGGGCAGATTAGGATAACCCCTATCTCTGTTTTCTGAAAAGAAGCATTCTTGAATCAAGGGCATCCTAGAACTGCTAAAGCCCTAAGAGAAACATTAAATCAAAACGTTTTACTTCTAGGTACGTATTGCCAATTTGGCAAAAGAACTGGAGGTCCATGTATCCCTAACTGAACTGTCCTCATTATACTACAAAAAATCACGCCCATAGGTCCAAAAGACCCATGTGCAGGTGAAGACCCCTCCCCTGAGCATGCGTAGTACTAAAATGGTGTGTAAGCAAAATTGTAATTGTATGTAAATCATTAACGAATCAGTGTAAAAGGGAAAGTTGCAAACTTTGCAATTTGTTTGTATAGATGCTCCTTGAGAAGCCGGTGTGGGGGTGTGCTTGATTTGTGGGAAACCACCGAGCACCCAGGCTTGCGCAACTCTGAAATAAAGAAGCAAATGTCTCTCCTGAGTGTGTAATTATTGGCTTACTGCACACCGGGCAACAAATCCGCTTTTTGGACAACAGTGTCAGTGGGTAGAACAGTTCAGAGACACTTGGCCTTTGTGCCATATTACTCGGAAATAACACCAAAAGGGCCTTCTTACAGTCCTGGCTGCCAAACGGCCCCGGGGCCGTAGGGGACCATCAGTCAGGGCTCTGGCTGCAGCCCCCAGTGCTGCCCAGCATCTCCCCTGCAGGCCCCGGGGCATCCAGCGATGGGGGAGGGAAGGAGGGAGAGGCAGGGAGAGAGGAAGAGAAGGGCAGAGGGAGGGAGGGAGGAAAAGAGGGAGGAAGGAAGAGAAGGAGGGAGGGAGGGAGAGGGAGGAGCAGAGGAGGCCAGGGCAGCCCTGGGAGCCCAAGGGCCGCTGTTGCTAGGCAGCACGGGGGGAGGGGGGGCGCGAGGAGGCCACATGACCTGCAGCTGGTGCTGTTGCCAGGCAACACTGGGTGGGGCAGCAACAGGCACTGGGGGAGGTGTTGGGAGGTGGTTGGAGCTGGGCTGGGGCAGCCATGGTGGGGCTGCGTGTGGGGCTGGGAGCTTCAGGGAGCCAGGCCCTCCACGGCCCTGGCCCTGCTGCCCCCGGTGGTGTGGGGGCTCGGAGGAGCTGGGCCCGCACCCAGGCCCCGCACCCAGCGGCTGCCGGCAGGAAGGGACGACCAAAGGCCCTGCATGGGCGCTGGAGGCCGGACCCGGCTCCTCACAGCGCCTCTGGTGCTGACGCGGCTCTTCGGGGCAGAGCTGGGGCCCTTCACGTGCCTAGAAAGTAGGAGGCATGGGGAAGCATGACACTGAGACCCTCCAGCTGGCTCTGAGCAAGAGTTGCCTCAGGAATGGACAAAAATATGCCTGCTGTGTTTTTCATGTG
Organism: Dromaius novaehollandiae; assembly: GCF_036370855.1. Taxonomy (NCBI): domain Eukaryota; kingdom Metazoa; phylum Chordata; class Aves; order Casuariiformes; family Dromaiidae; genus Dromaius; species Dromaius novaehollandiae. Next base: position 2,244,214 of record NC_088125.1, on the reverse strand, counting down.
TGTTTCGAAGTGGCAGATAGGGCTTACTTGTCTCAAACTTTGTGCCAGTGCACTAAGAGAAGACTTGCAGTTTGCCTAATCCCAGTGTGAGGCCAGAGCCAGAGCCTCTGCGTCATCTCAGCCAGTGTTCTCTCTAAAAGACGTTCAGCTGTTTGCAAGAGCATTTACCTGTGTGATTTCCAGAGCAGTTCCCCAATATTGCAGGTGTTTAACAGTGACCTCTGTATTTATACGTAGCTGGTTCAGTTTCAAAATGTTTATGCTGAGAAAGGAGCTCAATAAGATGAAGCTGTCATTAATAAGGAGATGAAGAGGACTCCATAGATCACATACAAAAATGCAGCTGTGCAAAAGGGACAGCCATATATGATGTAATGCTCAGTGGTGCAAATGTAGCCTCCTTTTAATGAGCAGTGCTTCTTTGTGAATAGTTGTATTTGTATTGCCTGTTTATTTGCACAGTTTTTGACTTGATTGTATCTTGAGTAGCGCAAGTTGAGTATTCAGGAGGGTCCTGAAGCCAGCTGCCCTAGCCGCTCTCCCTCTCATCTACTCACTGCAGAGCACTGTCTCTGGCAGTGCTTACAGAAGGTCTCTTGTCTCGTGGCTCAGCTGGTAGTTCTGCCTTGCCATCACCCCATGAACCTGCACTCGATAAATACACGTGTACTGGGGGTTGCCCCAGTTGCTCTGCACCTGGAATTTGATATACTGGAAGGCTCTGGGAAGCTGCTTCTGCAAAGGAAACGGGGGGAGCCGTCATTCCTCAGGTGTAAGGAGCAACAGCACAGCAACGTAGCTTCCTTTGCCAGCGCTAGCCCTGCTGGGGAACAAACTGGAGCCCTGACAAAGGAGGCAGCCAGGGTTGCTATGCCAGAGCCACAAGGCACAGGATGCTTTGGCTCATCCTCCGCACTCTGTGGTCCAAGCCCTTGGAGGCAAAGCTCAGTTTGCCCCTCGCGTCGTGCCCACACGCACTCACAGTACCTTCAGGCGGAAGGTCTGAACAGCCTCTTGGTCCACGTCAAATACAAAGAGCCCCAGGAGAGTTTCTTCTGCTGCTTCCTCATCCACGCCCTCAAAGGCAACCGACAAGGGCAGCAGGTCAGGCTCAAGCAGAGCCGGAGGAAAAGTGCCCACTGCGTCAGACTCGGGGAAGCCCGCCTCATGTCCCACCCCTCTAGCACTAGTCTGGAAGCGGTCAGTGTGGATGTGGCTCAGGCTCTTTTGAGCAAGCGCTCCAAGACCCTGGGCCAGAAAGCACAAAGCAAGCCGCAGAGGCATGATGCCACTGTGGTCCCCCACACACCCCACGCAGGGACGCTCTGCTCTGCAGCAACCAGCCCACGCTTCTCTGAGAGAAGGCGCCAGGAGAAACAAGGCTCCCTCGCAGCTTTCTGCCCTGGCCAGCTTCCCTGCCCACCCTCCACGCCGGGGCAAGGCCGAGGCTTACGGAGACAGCAAAGTCTTTGGGGGCACTGCTGACTTCCCCGGAAGGAGAGACCGCCTTGGAGATGTGCTCCACGGTGACAGCCATGGGCCAGATCTGCTCAGGCAGCCGAATGACCACTTGGCCCTCCGCTCCTTGGAAAGCCCAGCACTGTCCAGGGGAAGTGTGCGGCTGAAACCAGAAAGCAGCCACCCTCAGTGGCAAGGCACTCCAGGAGCCCAGCGGACTGGCTGCTTTGCCAGCAGCACAGCCCTGGCTCGGTCTGTTGGCTGGCTTTCTGCATGGAAGGGCACCCCAGTGGATGAAAGGGACAGGAGGGGACTTGCCACCTTGCTTTCAGAAGACGGAAATCTTCCTTACAAAACATCTAGGCTCACCGGCCTTTCCCAAATCCCGCTCTGATTTTGCACAGCATTCAGAGACAGGGCGGGGCTGCCTAGGGGAGGTCACCCCGAGAGCCTTCAAAGAGTGTGCGGGAGGGACGAGCCCCCTTCCTCCAACTCGGCAGATCCCGCCAGGCTTGGGGGCCTGGAGGAGGTTCTGTCCTTGCCTGAGTGGCTTGTCAGGCTCCCCCCAACTTCCACTCTCTCTGGAAAGGGGCCGTGGGAGTTGAGGTGGGAAAATGCAGCTGCCAAGGACAAAGGTGCCCAGCACACTGCGGCCAGGGGTTGTGGGCAGGTGGCTGCTGTTGGGTTCAGCTCCGTTCCCCTCCAGACGACAGGGCGGCACTGTGGGGAAGCGCAGGGGATCGTCAGGAAGAGGCTGAGCCCTGTGGGGCTGAGCGAGGCTGCTGCTGTGAAGGGAGGTGTTTGGGGCTTGGAGGCTCAACTTGAAAGCAAGCAACTGCCTCAGAAGTCATGCTGCCTGTGCTATTACCTGCAGAATAGTATCCGGAGGGTTGGCCACGGCAAAGAAGGCGAGACAAAGCCAGCAAGCCTCACTGCCTCGCCCACCATAAGTCTGGGATGTTCTCTCTGCATCGATGGTGGCCCCTGAAAGGCACATGCAAAGTAGCTGCCTCGGACAGGCCAGAGGCTAGGAGCAGCAGGGAGCCAGCAGGTATTTCTCAGGCTGCAAGCCCAGCTGGGCAGACTTGGTGGGAGGGCCATACGCCAGCGGAGGGCCAGCAGACTTTGCGTAGGCATACCTGTGGTTTTCAGAGCCCAGTCCACCGTCTGCAGGTACTTTGCCTCTATCTTCTCAAGGGCTGCCCGTGTCAAGTTGAGAAGGGGCTGGGAAAAGCATTGCAAAGGCAGAGACGGAAAGCAACAGGGAGAATGACACAAACTCATCACGGGGCACTTCTGCATGAAGACTGAGTGCTTGCACAGAGCAAAGGGGAGACTCGGGGTCAGTCCACCAAAGGCAAGACTTGTTGGAAAAGGCACCAGACCTTCTGGTCAGCGCTTTCTGACGAGTCAAGCAAGGACTCGGGGAGAACACCAGTCTCAGGAGCCACCGTGCAGACCTGGCTCAGGTCAGCACTGCCCCAAGCAGCCCTGAGAGCCAGGTTTGCGCTGGGCAGCAAGAGGACAGAGCACACGCTGCAAAGGGCCAAGAGGAAGCAGCAGGAGACAGCCTCCAACTGAGAGCAAGGTCTTTGATCAAATGGCAGCCACTTTACCCCTCTCTTCTCCTCAGCCATCGCCCTCTCCTCCAAGACCTCTTCTATGGAGTGCAGGATGGCCTCATTTGCAGCAGCCAGCTCTGCTCGCAGGTGAGCCACCTGCTCTTCCAGGAGCTCCCGCTCATGGATCTTCTCCCTCAGCAAGGGCAGGGAGTTGCTGCAGACAAAGGGAAAGCAGATGTGGTGCAAGAGCTGAGCAGCCCCTGCAGGCAGTCCCGAGTAGGGTGCCACAGTCTTGCCCCCATCCTCTTCCCTCCCTCACAAGAACAGAGGCTTCCCTTCCCCTCCACGTTTAGCACAAGGCAAAGGCTGGCGCCCTGGATGCTTTGCCACTCAGTGAGTTCCATGGGAAGGAAGCCCTCTTACCTGAGCGTTGTGAGCTCTGTTTCTGGCACCCCAGGCTTCTCCTGAAACACAAAGGCCCTCCCTGAGAGGAAGCCCAAGGAGCTGCATGGGGGCTTCCCACAGGACACTTCCCCAGGAAGAGCAGGTGGCAGTTGCTGCTGCTTTCTATCCATTTGGAGCAAGCCAGAGGATGTCGGGCCTTTTTCCAGCCACTGTCTTTGGGAAGTCCATTTCCCGTCTGAGCATTTGCAGACTCCAGGAGCTAAGGCAGGAGCAAAGCCACCTCCTGCCCAAGTGCTCCTTCCTGCAGCCTGCCAACCTGCAGTGCTCACTCAGGGAGCTCTCAGGGTCAAAGCTCATTCAGCAGCTACAGAAAGTGAAGGACAAGCACAAGCGTGTCCCCCCCACACCCCCCACACATCTCTGTGAGGATGAGCCCTGGGCATCTGGACGGGATTCCCAACTTTTGCAGGGGAGGCAGGAGCTCCGAGCTATGGCCTCGGCCAGAGTTTGCTTTCCCCCAGCAAGAGGCACCTACCTGCAGCGCTTCCTCTTGCCACTTGCTCTCGGAGAGCAGCAAGCCCCAGCAGTAAAGCCCAGCTGCAAGTCACCACAGCAAGAGACAGTTATACTAAGAGGCTTTCTAATGGTCCCTGGAGCCACATTTTCTCCTTCCACAGCTAGGGAGCAAGAGCTTGCCTGGGACAGCTGGAGCTGGAGCTGGAGCCAGTGCAGAGCGCGGAGGTGGCTCCAACCCCTTGAGCACTGCCCAGGCCCATGGGCTTGGAAAATACACACACCCAAGGCCCACACACCCGCACACCAATGAAGGCATGTGGCCCCGAGCCAAGAGGAAATGCACCAGGCCATGGCAGTTTCTGCACAGACATTGCAACCCCAAAGCTCTGCAGCAAGGAGGGACCTCTAGCCAAAACGATCCTAGGCGCTCCACTCCCTCCCACGGCCGGCAGCCACGGCAGGCGTGAGGCAGGCTGCAGTCCACCTGTAAAGACCCTCTCTGGCCTTCACTGTGTCACGGAGATGGGAAGCTGGAAGGCGCCACAGGATCTGCTGCCTCTCCCTGCCCCTGAAAGCTGGCATCCGGTCCGCCTGTGCTACCGCGCAAGAGCTTTGGTCAGCGCTGCTCACCAGCCAAGAGTGGGGCCAGCAGGAAAAGGACCCTCAGGCACCTCCTGCCATTCTGCCAGGTGCTGCGTGGCCTAAAAGAGAGGGAATGCTGCCGTTAGCCAAGCCTACAGTGCGGGCTTTGCCTTGCCAGTGATCCGTTGAGGGGCTCCCTCGCCACCAGGTTCCTCAGCTCAGCAGAGCGGAGAAGCCCAGGGCCTGGGGGCCTTTAGGAAGCTCTGAGCTGCAGCACAGCACCCTGCGGGCACTAAGGCAGTTGAAGACCTCTGGCCTGACACAGGCGTAATCACCCACACGCGTAGTGTCGTGGCCTGACACAGTCTGGTGGCACTGGGCTCTCCCGAGGAGAAGGGGCAGCGCCTTGCCCAGCCAAAGGCTCTGCTGGGCTGCCTGGCTGCCCAGGCTGGAGGGCAGTGCTGCACACAGCCCCAGGGCTCAGGGGCTGTCTGTCGCCACCATGGAAGCCGGGCGGCACACAGGGCTTCTTGCCTTATCCCTCCCTGCTTTTTGGGCCCCGTCACACCCACCTGCCCAACTCGGCTGGCATCTCCTCTAATCCAACTCCGTCACCAGCAGGAGGGAAAAGGTCGCTGTGCGGCAAATCCCCGCAGGCCTCTTCCCAAAGCACTTGCTGGCCTCTGCAAAGCTCCTTGTTTGCAGAGCTACACACGTCTGCAGGCTGGGCTTTTATGGAGGGCAGCTGTTGATGACGTCACAAGAGCCAACTGCCAGGGAGGCAAGGTGTTGCCCATGATGACCTCAGAGGGGGGCTTACCCAGGAGGGGGTTGCCACGCAGCCTGAGCGAGAGGAAGCCTGTGCGTTAGCCCCCACCGCAAGCCTGAAGCCTCCCGGCACACCCGCAGAGGAGCCCTGGTTAGCCCAGAGAGCCAGCTCACTTGGTTGCGCGGGCAAGCTGCTGCTGTGCCGTTGCACCCCTCGTCCTCTACCAGGCTGATGTGTCGTGTCGTCCTGGGCAGGGCTCAAAGGGCTGAGCGTGAAGCCCTGCTAAGTCAGAAGGGAGAGTGGCAAGAGCTTTGTCCTCTTGAGACCCACCCGGGCATTGACACGGCACTGCAGCAAGCCAAAGGACATCAGCCAGGTGACCTTGTTGGCCCTGGAAGACATAGCCCCGCCTCTGCTAGGAAAGCAAGAGTAGAGCGGTCAGCTTGCTGGCACAAAGGCAGATGTCTCTTCCCCTAGGTACACCTGCACCCACACGGAACAGCGGGGGTGAGGGGCACAGGCTCCCTCAGCAGCCCACTGATGGGCACCCAAAGGGGAGCTCCAGGGTCGGCTCTGAGGTGCGTTGCAGAAATGCAAGCAACCATTGAGCAAGAGCAGGGGCCAGGACTGGAGACGGGGACAGCTGCAGGCCAGCTCCCGCAAGGAGTGGGCCTGAGCTTCAGTCAGGCTCCTGGGCCAGTGGGTGGAGGTGCCAGGGCAGGCCGCTCAGGGGAACTAAGCCCTCCTTAGTGCACGCCGGGCCCTGACGGTCCAGGCCGCGGTCTGTAGCCTTTGCACTTCTCTGCTGCGGCCTCTGCGGTTTGTCAACGCCTCCCTTGACCTGGCAGATTCAAAACTGGCTGCAGGCGAGCCCTAGCAAGTGCCGAGTGTCTTCCACACATTCCTCCATCTGCTCGCTCTACAGCAGCTGACGCAGCCGCACACACGCTTGGCCTTTGCTGCTGCCGAAGCGCATTGCCTGCTCATGGTTAGCTTGCTGTGTGCCAGGACCCCCGGGGCCTTTTGTGCAGCACGACACCGCAGCCCATCAGGCCCCAGCACATGCTGCTGCCGCCGCCGCCGCCACTGCTGTTGCTTGCGGTCTGGCCATGCCTGGGGCCAACCTTTGCATTGATCGTTGCTAAGGCTGAAGCAGTTCCGCGTGGCACAGCCTGCTGAGGTCTTGCTGAGTAGTGGCTCTTCCTTCGGCATAGCTAACTCTCCTCACACTTGCTGAGGGCTCAGTCGATCCCCACGCTGAGGTGGTTTAGGAAGGTATTGAGCAGTATCAGAGGCAGGCAGGCCCCCGGAGGAACTCTGCTTGGGAGCAGCTGCCCATTGGACTTGGAGGCATGAAGCAGCAGCAGCCTTGCAGCTTGGTGCTGTGGCCAGTGCCCATGCAGCTTGTGGTGCCCCTGCCCAGCGCAGCTCTTGCCAGCTTGTCAGCACCTTGTCTGCCAGGTGCTCACGCCAGCATCTGTTCCGGCTCTTTGTCCAGCTGGTCCCTAGGCTCCTCGTTGTCACCTGGGTGCTCCTCAGAGCAGCGGGCTCTCTAGGCGGAGCAGGCCTAGCATGGCTGCCTGGGTTCCCATGCTGCCTTTGCTCTGTCCCCCCACCCACCGAATCACAGAACCACAGATTGGTTGAGGTTGGAAGGGACCTCTGGAGATCACCTAGTCCAAGCCCCTGGCTCCAGCAGGGTCACCTAGAGCATGCTGGCCAGGATGGTGTCCAGATGGCTTTTGAAGATCTCCCAGGAGGGAGAGTGCACAAGCTCTCTGGGCAATTTGTTCCAGTGCTAAGTCACCCTCACTGGAAAGAAGTTGGGACGGAACTTCCTGTGTTTCAGTTTGTGCCCGTTGCCTGGCGTCCTGTCGCTGGGCACCCCTGAAAAGAGTCTGGCCCCATCCTCTTTACACCCTCCCTTCAGATACTTAGACACATTGATAAGCTCCCCCGCAGTCTTCTCCTCCCCAGGCGGAAGAGTCCCAGCTCTCTCAGCCTTTCCTCCTACGGGAGATGCTCCGCTGCCTTCATCATCTTCGTAGCCCTCCGCTGGACTCCCTGCAGGAGCTCCATGTCTCTCTCGTATTGGGGAGCCCACAACTGGGCACAGCAGTGCGGATGCGGCCTCCCCAGGCCTGAGTCGAGGGGCAGGATCACCTCCCTCGCCCTGCTGGCACTGCTCTGCCTAATGCAGCCCCCGCATGCCATTGGCCTTCTTGGCCACAAGGGCGCATTGCTGGCTCATGGTCAACTCGGTGTGCACCAGGACTCCCAGGTCCTTCTCCGTGGAGCTGCTTTCCAGCAGGTCAGCCCCCAGCCTGCGCTGCTGCATGGCATTATCCCTCCCTAGGTGCAGGACTCTGCACGGCCCTTGCTTGAACTTCATCAGCTTCCTCTCTGTCCATCTCGCCGGCCTGCCGTGGTCCCTCTGAACAGAAGCGTAGCCCTCTGCTGTATCAGCGCCTGCTCCCACGTTTTGCATCCTCAGCAGACTTGCTGAGGGTGCACTTTGTCTCTTCAGCCAGGGCACTGATGAAGAAGTTGAACAATATTGGACCCACTGTTCAGCCCTGGGGGCCATCGCTAGCTACAGGCCTCCAAGTAGACTTTGCGCCACTGAGCACATCCCTCTGAGCACTGCCGTTCCACCAGTTCTCATCCCACCTCACTGTCCCCTCATCTAGCCCACACTCCTGAGCCTTGCCTGTGAGGATGCTAGGGGAGACGGTGGTGAAAGCCTTACTGAAGTGAAGGTAGACAACATCCAGTGCTCTCTCCTCATCTCTGCAGCCAGCCATTCCACTGGAGAGGCTGCTGCTTTGCAGGGCCCCAGGACCCCCTTGGTGCTCCGCATCACATGATTTGGGAGCAGCAAGCAGCGTTGCATGTCATGGGGAGGAGGAGGTCCTTCAGGGTATCGAAGGAGAGCAGGTATGCTCAGGAGAGCAGGACTGCTGTGGGTTCACCCAGGCTTAGGTATTTAGCAGGTGATGCTGTGTGTTTAGAAAATGCAGTTGCATGGCACTCCAGTCTGCCAAGATCCCTGACAAGGCGTTCCTTGGAGCATTCAGAGACTTCTTCGGGAACGTCCTTGAGAGCTGCAAGCTCCTCTGTACTTTCACAATGCACGCGTCCTGTCTGCACGATCATGGCAGTCCTAAGGACACTGTACCTGGGAATCGTTTGTCACACAGAGGGTCACTAGGAGGCCTTTGGCTGAGGCTTTTAGTGCCCAAAGCTCTGCAGAAACAGTACCAGCAGTCAATAGTATATGGGGTAAAGCATGGAGTACCTAGGCCCAAAAATATTGCAAAAGTATGTCAAGTCACGCAGGGTAAGAATGAGGATCCCTCTGCATTTTACGAGCAGTTATGTGAAACCACCCGAGAATGGACAGACTTGGATCCTGAGGACAAAGTGAGCAAATGACTTTTACTACATTATTTGTAGGACAAACAGCACCAGATATAAGGAGAAAGCTTCAGAAGGCAGGTGGTATGTCAGGGATGTCAATATCACAGTTAATAGGATTTGCATATAAGGTGTACAGTAATAGGGAAGAAGTAGAGAGAAAGGAAAAACAAAAGGAGAAACTGAAAGAGAAGAGGCAAAATGTTGCAATCTTGGCAGCTGCATTTGCCCAGGCACAAACTTCCTCTCGGGGAAGGGGTTTTCCGAAAGGACAAGGACGTGGAAGAGGACACAGAGTAGGAGGGAATTTGGGAAATAGAATTTCACTGAGGAGAGATCAATGTGCGATTTGTAGGGAGAAGGGGCACTGGAAAAATGAGTGCCCAAAGAAACAATCAGATCATTGGAAACCTCAGTCTCTATCTGTTCCGGAGGCAGGTTTGCTCATGATTGGTGCAGAAGATTCAGACTGATGGGGACCGGGGATTGAGAAATTGAATTCCCCAGCTGAACACCTGGTTTCACCCCCTGCATAGCACCTCATCTGGGACAGCCTGCGCTGCCAGCCTGGGAGCACAGAGCTGGCTGAGAGGCACGCTCCCAGAAGGTGTAGGCCGGCAGCATTAGGCATGGCTTTGTCTCCCGCAAGGCCAGGGGCCCGAGCCTTCTCCCCTGGTGCCGACAGCCTGGGCTCCCGCAAGGAGCACAGGGAGGCCTGCCTTTGGCCAGACTGCCCGCTTGCAGGCAGCTCCAGTGCCCATCACCTTCCAGACCTGGGGGAGAGCAGCCAGCTGTAGGCACCCTGACAGCAGAGCTTCTCCAGCACAAAGCAGGCCCAGTGCGGATGAGGAGCTGCAGAGCCAGCATGGCCTCAAGCCCTCTGTGTCTCCCAGCACCGCTGAGTTCAGGAGAGAGCGGGCAGACCCTTGCGGAGTGCCCTCCGACTTCCTGGATGCATAGCCGCGCTTTTCAGAGAGCCAGCTACTCTCCTGACTCTCTCTTCAGGTGCTCACCACACGCACCGCGTGCGGCCTGCCTCAGGAACGAAGCCCCAGGCGGGGCCGAATAACATGGACCTGGGAGCTGCCACATCTTTTCCTTCTTGTTTTATTCTTGCTTACAGAAGCTCTCTTGTCTCGTGGCTCAGCTGGTAGTTCTGCCTTGCCATCACCCCATGAACTTGCACTCGATAAATACACGTGTACTCGGGGTTGCCCCAGTTGCTCTGCACCTGGAATTTGATATACTGGAAGGCTCTGGGAAGCTGCTTCTGCAAAGGAAACGGGGGGAGCCGTCATTCCTCAGGTGTAAGGAGCAACAGCACAGCAACGTAGCTTCCTTTGCCAGCGCTAGCCCTGCTGGGGAACAAACTGGAGCCCTGACAAAGGAGGCAGCCAGGGTTGCTATGCCAGAGCCACAAGGCACAGGATGCTTTGGCTCATCCTCCGCACTCTGTGGTCCAAGCCCTTGGAGGCAAAGCTCAGTTTGCCCCTCGCGTCGTGCCCACACGCACTCACAGTACCTTCAGGCGGAAGGTCTGAACAGCCTCTTGGTCCACGTCAAATACAAAGAGCCCCAGGAGAGTTTCTTCTGCTGCTTCCTCATCCACGCCCTCAAAGGCAACCGACAAGGGCAGCAGGTCAGGCTCAAGCAGAGCCGGAGGAAAAGTGCCCGCTGCGTCAGACTCGGGGAAGCCCGCCTCATGTCCCACCCCTCTAGCACTAGTCTGGAAGCGGTCAGTGTGGATGTGGCTCAGGCTCTTTTGAGCAAGCGCTCCAAGACCCTGGGCCAGAAAGCACAAAGCAAGCCGCAGAGGCATGATGCCACTGTGGTCCCCCACACACCCCACGCAGGGACGCTCTGCTCTGCAGCAACCAGCCCACGCTTCTCTGAGAGAAGGCGCCAGGAGAAACAAGGCTCCCTCGCAGCTTTCTGCCCCGGCTACCTTCCCTGCCCACCCCCCACGCCGGGGCAAGGCCGAGGCTTACGGAGACAGCAAAGTCCTTGGGGGCACTGCTGACTTCCCCGGAAGGAGAGACCGCCTTGGAGATGTGCTCCACGGTGACAGCCATGGGCCAGATCTGCTCAGGCAGCCGAATGACCACTTGGCCCTCCGCTCCTTGGAAAGCCCAGCACTGTCCAGGGGAAGTGTGCGGCTGAAACCAGAAAGCAGCCACCCTCAGTGGCAAGGCACTCCAGGAGCCCAGCGGACTGGCTGCTTTGCCAGCAGCACAGCCCTGGCTCGGTCTGTTGGCTGGCTTTCTGCATGGAAGGGCACCCCAGTGGATGAAAGGGACAGGAGGGGACTTGCCACCTTGCTTTCAGAAGATGGAAATCTTCCTTACAAAACATCTAGGCTCACCGGCCTTTCCCAAATCCCGCTCTGATTTTGCACAGCATTCAGAGACAGGGCGGGGCTGCCTAGGGGAGGTCACCCCGTGAGCCTTCAAAGAGTGTGCGGGAGGGACGAGCCCCCTTCCTCCAACTCGGCAGATCCCGCCAGGCTTGGGGGCCTGGAGGAGGTTCTGTCCTTGCCTGAGTGGCTTGTCAGGCTCCCCCCAACTTCCACTCTCTCTGGAAAGGGGCCGTGGGAGTTGAGGTGGGAAAATGCAGCTGCCAAGGACAAAGGTGCCCAGCACACTGCGGCCAGGGGTTGTGGGCAGGTGGCTGCTGTTGGGTTCAGCTCCGTTCCCCTCCAGACGACAGGGCGGCACTGTGGGGAAGCGCAGGGGATCGTCAGGAAGAGGCTGAGCCCTGTGGGGCTGCGCGAGGCTGCTGCTGTGAAGGGAGGTGTTTGGGGCTTGGAGGCTCAACTTGAAAGCAAGCAACTGCCTCAGAAGTCATGCTGCCTGTGCTATTACCTGCAGAATAGTATCCGGAGGGTTGGCCACGGCAAAGAAGGCGAGACAAAGCCAGCAAGCCTCACTGCCTCGCCCACCATAAGTCTGGGATGTTCTCTCTGCATCGATGGTGGCCCCTGAAAGGCACATGCAAAGTAGCTGCCTCGGACAGGCCAGAGGCTAGGAGCAGCAGGGAGCCAGCAGGTATTTCTCAGGCTGCAAGCCCAGCTGGGCAGACTTGGTGGGAGGGCCATACGCCAGCGGAGGGCCAGCAGACTTTGCGTAGGCATACCTGTGGTTTTCAGAGCCCAGTCCACCGTCTGCAGGTACTTTGCCTCTATCTTCTCAAGGGCTGCCCGTGTCAAGTTGAGAAGGGGCTGGGAAAAGCATTGCAAAGGCAGAGACGGAAAGCAACAGGGAGAATGACACAAATGCATCACGGGGCACTTCTGCATGAAGACTGAGTGCTTGCACAGAGCAAAGGGGAGACTCGGGGTCAGTCCACCAAAGGCAAGACTTGTTGGAAAAGGCACCAGACCTTCTGGTCAGCGCTTTCTGACGAGTCAAGCAAGGACTCGGGGAGAACACCAGTCTCAGGAGCCACCGTGCAGACCTGGCTCAGGTCAGCACTGCCCCAAGCAGCCCTGAGAGCCAGGTTTGCGCTGGGCAGCAAGAGGACAGAGCACACGCTGCAAAGGGCCAAGAGGAAGCAGCAGGAGACAGCCTCCAACTGAGAGCAAGGTCTTTGATCAAATGGCAGCCACTTTACCCCTCTCTTCTCCTCAGCCATCGCCCTCTCCTCCAAGACCTCTTCTATGGAGTGCAGGATGGCCTCATTTGCAGCAGCCAGCTCTGCTCGCAGGTGAGCCACCTGCTCTTCCAGGAGCTCCCGCTCATGGATCTTCTCCCTCAGCAAGGGCAGGGAGTTGCTGCAGACAAAGGGAAAGCAGATGTGGTGCAAGAGCTGAGCAGCCCCTGCAGGCAGTCCCGAGTAGGGTGCCACAGTCTTGCCCCCATCCTCTTCCCTCCCTCACAAGAACAGAGGCTTCCCTTCCCCTCCACGTTTAGCACAAGGCAAAGGCTGGCGCCCTGGATGCTTTGCCACTCAGTGAGTTCCATGGGAAGGAAGCCCTCTTACCTGAGCGTTGTGAGCTCTGTTTCTGGCACCCCAGGCTTCTCCTGAAACACAAAGGCCCTCCCTGAGAGGAAGCCCAAGGAGCTGCATGGGGGCTTCCCACAGGACACTTCCCCAGGAAGAGCAGGTGGCAGTTGCTGCTGCTTTCTATCCATTTGGAGCAAGCCAGAGGATGTCGGGCCTTTTTCCAGCCACTGTCTTTGGGAAGTCCATTTCCCGTCTGAGCATTTGCAGACTCCAGGAGCTAAGGCAGGAGCAAAGCCACCTCCTGCCCAAGTGCTCCTTCCTGCAGCCTGCCAACCTGCAGTGCTCACTCAGGGAGCTCTCAGGGTCAAAGCTCATTCAGCAGCTACAGAAAGTGAAGGACAAGCACAAGCGTGTCCCCCCCACACCCCCCACACATCTCTGTGAGGATGAGCCCTGGGCATCTGGACGGGATTCCCAACTTTTGCAGGGGAGGCAGGAGCTCCGAGCTATGGCCTCGGCCAGAGTTTGCTTTCCCCCAGCAAGAGGCACCTACCTGCAGCGCTTCCTCTTGCCACTTGCTCTCGGAGAGCAGCAAGCCCCAGCAGTAAAGCCCAGCTGCAAGTCACCACAGCAAGAGACAGTTATACTAAGAGGCTTTCTAATGGTCCCTGGAGCCACATTTTCTCCTTCCACAGCTAGGGAGCAAGAGCTTGCCTGGGACAGCTGGAGCTGGAGCTGGAGCCAGTGCAGAGCGCGGAGGTGGCTCCAACCCCTTGAGCACTGCCCAGGCCCATGGGCTTGGAAAATACACACACCCAAGGCCCACACACCCGCACACCAATGAAGGCATGTGGCCCCGAGCCAAGAGGAAATGCACCAGGCCATGGCAGTTTCTGCACAGACATTGCAACCCCAAAGCTCTGCAGCAAGGAGGGACCTCTAGCCAAAACGATCCTAGGCGCTCCACTCCCTCCCACGGCCGGCAGCCACGGCAGGCGTGAGGCAGGCTGCAGTCCACCTGTAAAGACCCTCTCTGGCCTTCACTGTGTCACGGAGATGGGAAGCTGGAAGGCGCCACAGGATCTGCTGCCTCTCCCTGCCCCTGAAAGCTGGCATCCGGTCCGCCTGTGCTACCGCGCAAGAGCTTTGGTCAGCGCTGCTCACCAGCCAAGAGTGGGGCCAGCAGGAAAAGGACCCTCAGGCACCTCCTGCCATTCTGCCAGGTGCTGCGTGGCCTAAAAGAGAGGGAATGCTGCCGTTAGCCAAGCCTACAGTGCGGGCTTTGCCTTGCCAGTGATCCGTTGAGGGGCTCCCTCGCCACCAGGTTCCTCAGCTCAGCAGAGCGGAGAAGCCCAGGGCCTGGGGGCCTTTAGGAAGCTCTGAGCTGCAGCACAGCACCCTGCGGGCACTAAGGCAGTTGAAGACCTCTGGCCTGACACAGGCGTAATCACCCACACGCGTAGTGTCGTGGCCTGACACAGTCTGGTGGCACTGGGCTCTCCCGAGGAGAAGGGGCAGCGCCTTGCCCAGCCAAAGGCTCTGCTGGGCTGCCTGGCTGCCCAGGCTGGAGGGCAGTGCTGCACACAGCCCCAGGGCTCAGGGGCTGTCTGTCGCCACCATGGAAGCCGGGCGGCACACAGGGCTTCTTGCCTTATCCCTCCCTGCTTTTTGGGCCCCGTCACACCCACCTGCCCAACTCGGCTGGCATCTCCTCTAATCCAACTCCGTCACCAGCAGGAGGGAAAAGGTCGCTGTGCGGCAAATCCCCGCAGGCCTCTTCCCAAAGCACTTGCTGGCCTCTGCAAAGCTCCTTGTTTGCAGAGCTACACACGTCTGCAGGCTGGGCTTTTATGGAGGGCAGCTGTTGATGACGTCACAAGAGCCAACTGCCAGGGAGGCAAGGTGTTGCCCATGATGACCTCAGAGGGGGGCTTACCCAGGAGGGGGTTGCCACGCAGCCTGAGCGAGAGGAAGCCTGTGCGTTAGCCCCCACCCCAAGCCTGAAGCCTCCCGGCACACCCGCAGAGGAGCCCTGGTTAGCCCAGAGAGCCAGCTCACTTGGTTGCGCGGGCAAGCTGCTGCTGTGCCGTTGCACCCCTCGTCCTCTACCAGGCTGATGTGTCGTGTCGTCCTGGGCAGGGCTCAAAGGGCTGAGCGTGAAGCCCTGCTAAGTCAGAAGGGAGAGTGGCAAGAGCTTTGTCCTCTTGAGACCCACCCGGGCATTGACACGGCACTGCAGCAAGCCAAAGGACATCAGCCAGGTGACCTTGTTGGCCCTGGAAGACATAGCCCCGCCTCTGCTAGGAAAGCAAGAGTAGAGCGGTCAGCTTGCTGGCACAAAGGCAGATGTCTCTTCCCCTAGGTACACCTGCACCCACACGGAACAGCGGGGGTGAGGGGCACAGGCTCCCTCAGCAGCCCACTGATGGGCACCCAAAGGGGAGCTCCAGGGTCGGCTCTGAGGTGCGTTGCAGAAATGCAAGCAACCATTGAGCAAGAGCAGGGGCCAGGACTGGAGACGGGGACAGCTGCAGGCCAGCTCCCGCAAGGAGTGGGCCTGAGCTTCAGTCAGGCTCCTGGGCCAGTGGGTGGAGGTGCCAGGGCAGGCCGCTCAGGGGAACTAAGCCCTCCTTAGTGCACGCCGGGCCCTGACGGTCCAGGCCGCGGTCTGTAGCCTTTGCACTTCTCTGCTGCGGCCTCTGCGGTTTGTCAACGCCTCCCTTGACCTGGCAGATTCAAAACTGGCTGCAGGCGAGCCCTAGCAAGTGCCGAGTGTCTTCCACACATTCCTCCATCTGCTCGCTCTACAGCAGCTGACGCAGCCGCACACACGCTTGGCCTTTGCTGCTGCCGAAGCGCATTGCCTGCTCATGGTTAGCTTGCTGTGTGCCAGGACCCCCGGGGCCTTTTGTGCAGCACGACACCGCAGCCCATCAGGCCCCAGCACATGCTGCTGCCGCCGCCGCCGCCACTGCTGTTGCTTGCGGTCTGGCCATGCCTGGGGCCAACCTTTGCATTGATCGTTGCTAAGGCTGAAGCAGTTCCGCGTGGCACAGCCTGCTGAGGTCTTGCTGAGTAGTGGCTCTTCCTTCGGCATAGCTAACTCTCCTCACACTTGCTGAGGGCTCAGTCGATCCCCACGCTGAGGTGGTTTAGGAAGGTATTGAGCAGTATCAGAGGCAGGCAGGCCCCCGGAGGAACTCTGCTTGGGAGCAGCTGCCCATTGGACTTGGAGGCATGAAGCAGCAGCAGCCTTGCAGCTTGGTGCTGTGGCCAGTGCCCATGCAGCTTGTGGTGCCCCTGCCCAGCGCAGCTCTTGCCAGCTTGTCAGCACCTTGTCTGCCAGGTGCTCACGCCAGCATCTGTTCCGGCTCTTTGTCCAGCTGGTCCCTAGGCTCCTCGTTGTCACCTGGGTGCTCCTCAGAGCAGCGGGCTCTCTAGGCGGAGCAGGCCTAGCATGGCTGCCTGGGTTCCCATGCTGCCTTTGCTCTGTCCCCCCACCCACCGAATCACAGAACCACAGATTGGTTGAGGTTGGAAGGGACCTCTGGAGATCACCTAGTCCAAGCCCCTGGCTCCAGCAGGGTCACCTAGAGCATGCTGGCCAGGATGGTGTCCAGATGGCTTTTGAAGATCTCCCAGGAGGGAGAGTGCACAAGCTCTCTGGGCAATTTGTTCCAGTGCTAAGTCACCCTCACTGGAAAGAAGTTGGGACGGAACTTCCTGTGTTTCAGTTTGTGCCCGTTGCCTGGCGTCCTGTCGCTGGGCACCCCTGAAAAGAGTCTGGCCCCATCCTCTTTACACCCTCCCTTCAGATACTTAGACACATTGATAAGCTCCCCCGCAGTCTTCTCCTCCCCAGGCGGAAGAGTCCCAGCTCTCTCAGCCTTTCCTCCTACGGGAGATGCT
The DNA here is from genome assembly GCF_036370855.1 of Dromaius novaehollandiae. Classification (NCBI taxonomy): domain Eukaryota; kingdom Metazoa; phylum Chordata; class Aves; order Casuariiformes; family Dromaiidae; genus Dromaius; species Dromaius novaehollandiae. Next base: position 2,227,654 of record NC_088125.1, on the reverse strand, counting down.
CCGCTGCCTTCATCATCTTCGTAGCCCTCCGCTGGACTCCCTGCAGGAGCTCCATGTCTCTCTCGTATTGGGGAGCCCACAACTGGGCACAGCAGTGCGGATGCGGCCTCCCCAGGCCTGAGTCGAGGGGCAGGATCACCTCCCTCGCCCTGCTGGCACTGCTCTGCCTAATGCAGCCCCCGCATGCCATTGGCCTTCTTGGCCACAAGGGCGCATTGCTGGCTCATGGTCAACTCGGTGTGCACCAGGACTCCCAGGTCCTTCTCCGTGGAGCTGCTTTCCAGCAGGTCAGCCCCCAGCCTGCGCTGCTGCATGGCATTATCCCTCCCTAGGTGCAGGACTCTGCACGGCCCTTGCTTGAACTTCATCAGCTTCCTCTCTGTCCATCTCGCCGGCCTGCCGTGGTCCCTCTGAACAGAAGCGTAGCCCTCTGCTGTATCAGCGCCTGCTCCCACGTTTTGCATCCTCAGCAGACTTGCTGAGGGTGCACTTTGTCTCTTCAGCCAGGGCACTGATGAAGAAGTTGAACAATATTGGACCCACTGTTCAGCCCTGGGGGCCATCGCTAGCTACAGGCCTCCAAGTAGACTTTGCGCCACTGAGCACATCCCTCTGAGCACTGCCGTTCCACCAGTTCTCATCCCACCTCACTGTCCCCTCATCTAGCCCACACTCCTGAGCCTTGCCTGTGAGGATGCTAGGGGAGACGGTGGTGAAAGCCTTACTGAAGTGAAGGTAGACAACATCCAGTGCTCTCTCCTCATCTCTGCAGCCAGCCATTCCACTGGAGAGGCTGCTGCTTTGCAGGGCCCCAGGACCCCCTTGGTGCTCCGCATCACATGATTTGGGAGCAGCAAGCAGCGTTGCATGTCATGGGGAGGAGGAGGTCCTTCAGGGTATCGAAGGAGAGCAGGTATGCTCAGGAGAGCAGGACTGCTGTGGGTTCACCCAGGCTTAGGTATTTAGCAGGTGATGCTGTGTGTTTAGAAAATGCAGTTGCATGGCACTCCAGTCTGCCAAGATCCCTGACAAGGCGTTCCTTGGAGCATTCAGAGACTTCTTCGGGAACGTCCTTGAGAGCTGCAAGCTCCTCTGTACTTTCACAATGCACGCGTCCTGTCTGCACGATCATGGCAGTCCTAAGGACACTGTACCTGGGAATCGTTTGTCACACAGAGGGTCACTAGGAGGCCTTTGGCTGAGGCTTTTAGTGCCCAAAGCTCTGCAGAAACAGTACCAGCAGTCAATAGTATATGGGGTAAAGCATGGAGTACCTAGGCCCAAAAATATTGCAAAAGTATGTCAAGTCACGCAGGGTAAGAATGAGGATCCCTCTGCATTTTACGAGCAGTTATGTGAAACCACCCGAGAATGGACAGACTTGGATCCTGAGGACAAAGTGAGCAAATGACTTTTACTACATTATTTGTAGGACAAACAGCACCAGATATAAGGAGAAAGCTTCAGAAGGCAGGTGGTATGTCAGGGATGTCAATATCACAGTTAATAGGATTTGCATATAAGGTGTACAGTAATAGGGAAGAAGTAGAGAGAAAGGAAAAACAAAAGGAGAAACTGAAAGAGAAGAGGCAAAATGTTGCAATCTTGGCAGCTGCATTTGCCCAGGCACAAACTTCCTCTCGGGGAAGGGGTTTTCCGAAAGGACAAGGACGTGGAAGAGGACACAGAGTAGGAGGGAATTTGGGAAATAGAATTTCACTGAGGAGAGATCAATGTGCGATTTGTAGGGAGAAGGGGCACTGGAAAAATGAGTGCCCAAAGAAACAATCAGATCATTGGAAACCTCAGTCTCTATCTGTTCCGGAGGCAGGTTTGCTCATGATTGGTGCAGAAGATTCAGACTGATGGGGACCGGGGATTGAGAAATTGAATTCCCCAGCTGAACACCTGGTTTCACCCCCTGCATAGCACCTCATCTGGGACAGCCTGCGCTGCCAGCCTGGGAGCACAGAGCTGGCTGAGAGGCACGCTCCCAGAAGGTGTAGGCCGGCAGCATTAGGCATGGCTTTGTCTCCCGCAAGGCCAGGGGCCCGAGCCTTCTCCCCTGGTGCCGACAGCCTGGGCTCCCGCAAGGAGCACAGGGAGGCCTGCCTTTGGCCAGACTGCCCGCTTGCAGGCAGCTCCAGTGCCCATCACCTTCCAGACCTGGGGGAGAGCAGCCAGCTGTAGGCACCCTGACAGCAGAGCTTCTCCAGCACAAAGCAGGCCCAGTGCGGATGAGGAGCTGCAGAGCCAGCATGGCCTCAAGCCCTCTGTGTCTCCCAGCACCGCTGAGTTCAGGAGAGAGCGGGCAGACCCTTGCGGAGTGCCCTCCGACTTCCTGGATGCATAGCCGCGCTTTTCAGAGAGCCAGCTACTCTCCTGACTCTCTCTTCAGGTGCTCACCACACGCACCGCGTGCGGCCTGCCTCAGGAACGAAGCCCCAGGCGGGGCCGAATAACATGGACCTGGGAGCTGCCACATCTTTTCCTTCTTGTTTTATTCTTGCTTACAGAAGCTCTCTTGTCTCGTGGCTCAGCTGGTAGTTCTGCCTTGCCATCACCCCATGAACTTGCACTCGATAAATACACGTGTACTCGGGGTTGCCCCAGTTGCTCTGCACCTGGAATTTGATATACTGGAAGGCTCTGGGAAGCTGCTTCTGCAAAGGAAACGGGGGGAGCCGTCATTCCTCAGGTGTAAGGAGCAACAGCACAGCAACGTAGCTTCCTTTGCCAGCGCTAGCCCTGCTGGGGAACAAACTGGAGCCCTGACAAAGGAGGCAGCCAGGGTTGCTATGCCAGAGCCACAAGGCACAGGATGCTTTGGCTCATCCTCCGCACTCTGTGGTCCAAGCCCTTGGAGGCAAAGCTCAGTTTGCCCCTCGCGTCGTGCCCACACGCACTCACAGTACCTTCAGGCGGAAGGTCTGAACAGCCTCTTGGTCCACGTCAAATACAAAGAGCCCCAGGAGAGTTTCTTCTGCTGCTTCCTCATCCACGCCCTCAAAGGCAACCGACAAGGGCAGCAGGTCAGGCTCAAGCAGAGCCGGAGGAAAAGTGCCCGCTGCGTCAGACTCGGGGAAGCCCGCCTCATGTCCCACCCCTCTAGCACTAGTCTGGAAGCGGTCAGTGTGGATGTGGCTCAGGCTCTTTTGAGCAAGCGCTCCAAGACCCTGGGCCAGAAAGCACAAAGCAAGCCGCAGAGGCATGATGCCACTGTGGTCCCCCACACACCCCACGCAGGGACGCTCTGCTCTGCAGCAACCAGCCCACGCTTCTCTGAGAGAAGGCGCCAGGAGAAACAAGGCTCCCTCGCAGCTTTCTGCCCCGGCTACCTTCCCTGCCCACCCCCCACGCCGGGGCAAGGCCGAGGCTTACGGAGACAGCAAAGTCCTTGGGGGCACTGCTGACTTCCCCGGAAGGAGAGACCGCCTTGGAGATGTGCTCCACGGTGACAGCCATGGGCCAGATCTGCTCAGGCAGCCGAATGACCACTTGGCCCTCCGCTCCTTGGAAAGCCCAGCACTGTCCAGGGGAAGTGTGCGGCTGAAACCAGAAAGCAGCCACCCTCAGTGGCAAGGCACTCCAGGAGCCCAGCGGACTGGCTGCTTTGCCAGCAGCACAGCCCTGGCTCGGTCTGTTGGCTGGCTTTCTGCATGGAAGGGCACCCCAGTGGATGAAAGGGACAGGAGGGGACTTGCCACCTTGCTTTCAGAAGATGGAAATCTTCCTTACAAAACATCTAGGCTCACCGGCCTTTCCCAAATCCCGCTCTGATTTTGCACAGCATTCAGAGACAGGGCGGGGCTGCCTAGGGGAGGTCACCCCGTGAGCCTTCAAAGAGTGTGCGGGAGGGACGAGCCCCCTTCCTCCAACTCGGCAGATCCCGCCAGGCTTGGGGGCCTGGAGGAGGTTCTGTCCTTGCCTGAGTGGCTTGTCAGGCTCCCCCCAACTTCCACTCTCTCTGGAAAGGGGCCGTGGGAGTTGAGGTGGGAAAATGCAGCTGCCAAGGACAAAGGTGCCCAGCACACTGCGGCCAGGGGTTGTGGGCAGGTGGCTGCTGTTGGGTTCAGCTCCGTTCCCCTCCAGACGACAGGGCGGCACTGTGGGGAAGCGCAGGGGATCGTCAGGAAGAGGCTGAGCCCTGTGGGGCTGAGCGAGGCTGCTGCTGTGAAGGGAGGTGTTTGGGGCTTGGAGGCTCAACTTGAAAGCAAGCAACTGCCTCAGAAGTCATGCTGCCTGTGCTATTACCTGCAGAATAGTATCCGGAGGGTTGGCCACGGCAAAGAAGGCAAGACAAAGCCAGCAAGCCTCACTGCCTCGCCCACCATAAGTCCGGGATGTTCTCTCTGCATCGATGGTGGCCCCTGAAAGGCACATGCAAAGTAGCTGCCTCGGACAGGCCAGAGGCTAGGAGCAGCAGGGAGCCAGCAGGTATTTCTCAGGCTGCAAGCCCAGCTGGGCAGACTTGGTGGGAGGGCCATACGCCAGCGGAGGGCCAGCAGACTTTGCGTAGGCATACCTGTGGTTTTCAGAGCCCAGTCCACCGTCTGCAGGTACTTTGCCTCTATCTTCTCAAGGGCTGCCCGTGTCAAGTTGAGAAGGGGCTGGGAAAAGCATTGCAAAGGCAGAGACGGAAAGCAACAGGGAGAATGACACAAATGCATCACGGGGCACTTCTGCATGAAGACTGAGTGCTTGCACAGAGCAAAGGGGAGACTCGGGGTCAGTCCACCAAAGGCAAGACTTGTTGGAAAAGGCACCAGACCTTCTGGTCAGCGCTTTCTGACGAGTCAAGCATGGACTCGGGGAGAACACCAGTCTCAGGAGCCACCGTGCAGACCTGGCTCAGGTCAGCACTGCCCCAAGCAGCCCTGAGAGCCAGGTTTGCGCTGGGCAGCAAGAGGACAGAGCACACGCTGCAAAGGGCCAAGAGGAAGCAGCAGGAGACAGCCTCCAACTGAGAGCAAGGTCTTTGATCAAATGGCAGCCACTTTACCCCTCTCTTCTCCTCAGCCATCGCCCTCTCCTCCAAGACCTCTTCTATGGAGTGCAGGATGGCCTCATTTGCAGCAGCCAGCTCTGCTCGCAGGTGAGCCACCTGCTCTTCCAGGAGCTCCCGCTCATGGATCTTCTCCCTCAGCAAGGGCAGGGAGTTGCTGCAGACAAAGGGAAAGCAGATGTGGTGCAAGAGCTGCGCAGCCCCTGCAGGCAGTCCCGAGTAGGGTGCCACAGTCTTGCCCCCATCCTCTTCCCTCCCTCACAAGAGCAGAGGCTTCCCTTCCCCTCCACGTTTAGCACAAGGCAAAGGCTGGCGCCCTGGATGCTTTGCCACTCAGTGAGTTCCATGGGAAGGAAGCCCTCTTACCTGAGCGTTGTGAGCTCTGTTTCTGGCACCCCAGCCTTCTCCTGAAACACAAAGGCCCTCCCTGAGAGGAAGCCCAAGGAGCTGCATGGGGGCTTCCCACAGGACACTTCCCCAGGAAGAGCAGGTGGCAGTTGCTGCTGCTTTCTATCCACTTGGAGCAAGCCAGAGGATGTCGGGCCTTTTTCCAGCCACTGTCTTTGGGAAGTCCATTTGCTGTCTGAGCATTTGCAGACTCCAGGAGCTAAGGCAGGAGCAAAGCCACCTCCTGCCCAAGTGCTCCTTCCTGCAGCCTGCCAACCTGCAGTGCTCACTCAGGGAGCTCTCAGGGTCAAACCTCATTCAGCAGCTACAGAAAGTGAAGGACAAGCACAAGCGTGTCCCCCCCACACATCTCTGTGAGGATGAGCCCTGGGCATCTGGACAGGATTCCCAACTTTTGCAGGGGAGGCAGGAGCTCCGAGCTATGGCCTCGGCCAGAGTTTGCTTTCCCCCAGCAAGAGGCACCTACCTGCAGCGCTTCCTCTTGCCACTTGCTCTCGGAGAGCAGCAAGCCCCAGCAGTAAAGCCCAGCTGCAAGTCACCACAGCAAGAGACAGTTATACTAAGAGGCTTTCTAATGGTCCCTGGAGCCACATTTTCTCCTTCCACAGCTAGGGAGCAAGAGCTTGCCTGGGACAGCTGGAGCTGGAGCTGGAGCCAGTGCAGAGCGCGGAGGTGGCTCCAACCCCTTGAGCACTGCCCAGGCCCATGGGCTTGGAAAATACACACACCCAAGGCCCACACACCCGCACACCAATGAAGGCATGTGGCCCCGAGCCAAGAGGAAATGCACCAGGCCATGGCAGTTTCTGCACAGACATTGCAACCCCAAAGCTCTGCAGCAAGGAGGGACCTCTAGCCAAAACGATCCTAGGCGCTCCACTCCCTCCCACGGCCGGCAGCCACGGCAGGCGTGAGGCAGGCTGCAGTCCACCTGTAAAGACCCTCTCTGGCCTTCACTGTGTCACGGAGATGGGAAGCTGGAAGGCGCCACAGGATCTGCTGCCTCTCCCTGCCCCTGAAAGCTGGCATCCGGTCCGCCTGTGCTACCGCGCAAGAGCTTTGGTCAGCGCTGCTCACCAGCCAAGAGTGGGGCCAGCAGGAAAAGGACCCTCAGGCACCTCCTGCCATTCTGCCAGGTGCTGCGTGGCCCAAAAGAGAGGGAATGCTGCTGTTAGCCAAGCCTACAGTGCGGGCTTTGCTTTGCCAGTGATCCGTTGAGGGGCTCCCTCGCCACCAGGTTCCTCAGCTCAGCAGAGCGGAGAAGCCCAGGGCCTGGGGGCCTTTAGGAAGCTCTGAGCTGCAGCACAGCACCCTGCGGGCGCTAAGGCAGTTGAAGACCTCTGGCCTGACACAGGCGTAATCACCCACACGCGTAGTGTCGTGGCCTGACACAGTCTGGTGGCACTGGGCTCTCCCGAGGAGAAGGGGCAGCGCCTTGCCCAGCCAAAGGCTCTGCTGGGCTGCCTGGCTGCCCAGGCTGGAGGGCAGTGCTGCACACAGCCCCAGGGCTCAGGGGCTGTCTGTCGCCACCATGGAAGCCGGGCGGCACACAGGGCTTCTTGCCTTATCCCTCCCTGCTTTTTGGGCCCCGTCACACCCACCTGCCCAACTCGGCTGGCATCTCCTCTAATCCAACTCCGTCACCAGCAGGAGGGAAAAGGTCGCTGTGCGGCAAATCCCCGCAGGCCTCTTCCCAAAGCACTTGCTGGCCTCTGCAAAGCTCCTTGTTTGCAGAGCTACACACATCTGCAGGCTGGGCTTTTATGGAGGGCAGCTGTTGATGACGTCACAAGAGCCAACTGCCAGGGAGGCAAGGTGTTGCCCATGATGACCTCAGAGGGGGGCTTACCCAGGAGGGGGTTGCCACGCAGCCTGAGCGAGAGGAAGCCTGTGCGTTAGCCCCCACCCCAAGCCTGAAGCCTCCCGGCACACCCGCAGAGGAGCCCTGGTTAGCCCAGAGAGCCAGCTCACTTGGTTGCGCGGGCAAGCTGCTGCTGTGCCATTGCACCCCTCGTCCTCTACCAGGCTGATGTGTCGTGTCATCCTGGGCAGGGCTCAAAGGGCTGAGCGTGAAGCCCTGCTAAGTCAGAAGGGAGAGTGGCAAGAGCTTTGTCCTCTTGAGACCCACCCGGGCATTGACTCGGTACTGCAGCAAGCCAAAGGACATCAGCCAGGTGACCTTGTTGGCCCTGGAAGACATAGCCCCGCCTCTGCTAGGAAAGCAAGAGTAGAGCGGTCAGCTTGCTGGCACAAAGGCAGATGTCTCTTCCCCTAGGTACACCTGCACCCACACGGAACAGCGGGGGTGAGGGGCACAGGCTCCCTCAGCAGCCCACTGATGGGCACCCAAAGGGGAGCTCCAGGGTCGGCTCTGAGGTGCGTTGCAGAAATGCAAGCAACCATTGAGCAAGAGCAGGGGCCAGGACTGGAGACGGGGACAGCTGCAGGCCAGCTCCCGCAAGGAGTGGGCCTGAGCTTCAGTCAGGCTCCTGGGCCAGTGGGTGGAGGTGCCAGGGCAGGCCGCTCAGGGGAACTAAGCCCTCCTTAGTGCACGCCGGGCCCTGACGGTCCAGGCCGCGGTCTGTAGCCTTTGCACTTCTCTGCTGCGGCCTCTGCGGTTTGTCAACGCCTCCCTTGACCTGGCAGATTCAAAACTGGATGCAGGCGAGCCCTAGCAAGTGCCGAGTGTCTTCCACACATTCCTCCATCTGCTCGCTCTACAGCAGCTGACGCAGCCGCACACACGCTTGGCCTTTGCTGCTGCCGAAGCGCATTGCCTGCTCATGGTTAGCTTGCTGTGTGCCAGGACCCCCGGGGCCTTTTGTGCAGCACGACACCGCAGCCCATCAGGCCCCAGCACATGCTGCTGCCGCTGCTGCTGCTGCTGTTGCTTGCGGTCTGGCCATGCCTGGGGCCAACCTTTGCATTGATCGTTGCTAAGGCTGAAGCAGTTCCGCGTGGCACAGCCTGCTGAGGTCTTGCTGAGTAGTGGCTCTTCCTTCGGCATAGCTAACTCTCCTCACACTTGCCGAGGGCTCAGTCGATCCCCACGCTGAGGTGGTTTAGGAAGGTATTGAGCAGTATCAGAGGCAGGCAGGCCCCCGGAGGAACTCTGCTTGGGAGCAGCTGCCCATTGGACTTGGAGGCATGAAGCAGCAGCAGCCTTGCAGCTTGGTGCTGTGGCCAGTGCCCATGCAGCTTGTGGTGCCCCTGCCCAGCGCAGCTCTTGCCAGCTTGTCAGCACCTTGTCTGCCAGGTGCTCACGCCAGCATCTGTTCCGGCTCTTTGTCCAGCTGGTCCCTAGGCTCCTCGTTGTCACCTGGGTGCTCCTCAGAGCAGCGGGCTCTCTAGGCAGAGCAGGCCTAGCATGGCTGCCTGGGTTCCCATGCTGCCTTTGCTCTGTCCCCCCACCCACCGAATCACAGAACCACAGAATGGTTGAGGTTGGAAGGGACCTCTGGAGATCACCTAGTCCAAGCCCCTGGCTCCAGCAGGGTCACCTAGAGCATGCTGGCCAGGATGGTGTCCAGACGGCTTTTGAAGATCTCCAAGGAGGGAGAGTGCACAAACTCTCTGGGCAACCTAAGGGTAGCCTGTGATGGTCTCTTTCCTCCAATTTTCCAGCATCACTTCAAATTCTGAATTTGCCCTCCAAGTTGCTTTCAGAGCCTACCAGAGTAATGTCAGGTCATCTGCAAAGAGACCACTCCATCCCCTCAGTCCTTAATGGGACTGCTTAGCAGGACTGTACCCGGGACAAGGCTCTGCAGAGCCCCACTAGACGGAGGTTTCCGTTTGGCCAGCAAGTGCCTCCTCCTGGACACCCTGGGCTCAAAAAGGCGGCTTTGGGGAGACATTTGCTTCACTTGAGCGTCACAGAAGACCTGGGAAGGCCACCAACGCATATGACTTGAATCTACCTTCCAAGAGGTGATTTTGCATGAAAATCAACACCCAAGAAACATTAGAATGTTTTTCATGTGTAGATATATACTTTGCTATTTCACCCAAAAGAAAGAGAATAATCAGGGGAAAAGATGGAAAACGTAGCCCCAGTTCCTCGGAATGTCGACTAGAGGTTGCAAATATGCTCTGTCACTGTTCCATGTTATTCCACTTGAAGACCCACTCATCCCAAAGCTGAAAGAGCAACCGTGGGGTTCACTGGGGTCCATTCCTTGGAAAGAATTAGTCACAAAGGACTTCACGAGCAGAGAAGTGGCTGGCTTGGGAGGCAGAAGCCTAGAGAAGCAAACATGCTTGTGCTGGAAACACAGGGACACGCTCGGAAGGCACATGAGGATCAGCGATTCCTTTGATTGGAAAAGACCAGTTTCCTCATCTCTGGACTCTGCAACAGGGACAGAGACCCGTGAGAGGATGCCAGGGAACTCCTGGCATCACTCACAAAGGCAGGAAACCTGGAGGCCTGCACCGACTTTAGGAACTCGGGGGCTATTGTCTGGGTTGTTTCATGGCCAAAGCGGGTGGTGGCCATAGGAGTCATGTTGGTGAGGCCGCGGCGGTGAAGTCACAGAGATGCAGGCAGCCCATGTCCCTTGGTCTCACAACACAAGCACAGGCAGTGACAGCAACCCCTCTCTGGCAGCCTGCAGCCAGAAGCACAGCAGAGAGACTATAGACCTGCGCAGAAGCAGGACTAAGAAAATTAGGGGCAAGGGGATGCAGGTGGTCAACAACACGGAGCAGCTCCCCAGTGGGACAAGTTAAACACACCTGAGCCCTCTAGCTTGGGAAAGAGAGGCCCGAAGCCACCACAGAGACACCAGTGTCTGAGGTCATGAGAAGGTGAAGGGACAAGGTGAGGAGGGACCACCAGCTCCCATGACACCAGAGCGCAGGGGCATCCCGTGGAGCAACCAGGCAGGAATTTTACACTGGAATACAAGGAACTCTCGTCACACAGCACCCAGGGAAATTGCTGAACTCCCTGCCCTAGGATCCCAGACATGGACAAGGAGGAATGGCTTCATAAAGCGATGAGATCGCCCTGCGCTATTAACACAAAAGGGCACTAAACCACAGCATTGGGATTGGGGTGGGAAGTACCAGAGGAGATGGGGTCCTCGGAAAGAAAAGAGCCACCCAAACCCAGACCCAAGACATCAGCGCCCCACAGGCACCATCAAGGTCACGCTGCAGCTACGGCCAGACATCACAGCAAATCCTGTCAGCAAGGGATTCTTTTTTCTTTTTTTTTGGTTTTTAACATCTCCCATTTCTGCCTCTGTTTCCAGGCTCTCTGCAGCTGCCTTAGACCCCTTTTAGCCACCACGAACTCTGGCGATCGCCTTTGCATGGTCTAGGGCAGCAGAAATGTGGCACATCCCTTTTATCGCAGTTGGGTTAGAATAGCCAGCTCTAATTAATGTCCATCACATAGCAGTCACCAAAGCACTCAATACATGGGAATAATATGATGTTGTTATAAGACAACCCTGGAAGCTCAGAAAGAATGGTCATGCTGTTTAAACTAGGCAGATTAGGATAACCCCTATCTCTATTTTCTGAAAAGAAGCATTCTTGAATCAAGGGCATCCTAGAACTGCTAAAGCCCTAAGAGAAACATTAAATCAAAACGTTTTACTTCTAGGTACATATTGCCAATTTGGCAAAAGAATTGGAGGTCCATGTATCCCTAACTGAACTGTCCTCATTATACTACAAAAAATCACGCCCATAGGTCCAAAAGACCCATGCGCAGGTGAAGACCCCTCCCCTGAGCATGCGTAGTACTAAAATGGTGTGTAAGCAAAATTGTAATTGTATGTAAATCATTAACGAATCAGTGTAAAAGGGAAAGTTGCAAACTTTGCAATTTGTTTGTATAGATGCTCCTTGAGAAGCCAGGGTGGGGGTGTGCTTGATCTGTGGGAAACCACCGAGCACCCAGGCTTGCGCAACTCTGAAATAAAGAAGCAAATGTCTCTCCTGAGTGTATAATTATTGGCTTACTGCACACCGGGCAACAAATCCGCTTTTTGGACAACAGTGTCAGTGGGTAGAACAGTTCCGAGACACTTGGCCTTTAGGCCACATTACTCGGAAATAACACCAAAAGGGCCTTCTTACAGTCCTGGCTGCCAAACGGCCCCGGGGCCGTAGGGGACCATCAGTCAGGGCTCTGGCTGCAGCCCCCAGTGCTGCCCAGCATCTCCCCTGCAGGCCCCGGGGCATCCAGGGATGGGGGAGGGAAGGAGGGAGAGGCAGGGAGAGAGGAAGAGAAGGGCAGAGGGAGGGAGGGAGGAAAAGAGGGAGGAAGGAAGAGAAGGAGGGAGGGAGGGAGAGGGAGGAGCAGAGGAGGCCAGGGCAGCCCTGGGAGCCCAAGGGCCGCTGTTGCTAGGCAGCACGGGGGGAGGGGGGGCACGAGGAGGCCACATGACCTGCAGCTGGTGCTGTTGCCAGGCAACACTGGGTGGGGCAGCAACAGGCACTGGGGGAGGTGTTGGGAGGTGGTTGGAGCTGGGCTGGGGCAGCCATGGTGGGGCTGCGTGTGGGGCTGGGAGCTTCAGGGAGCCAGGCCCTCCACGGCCCTGGCCCTGCTGCCCCCGGTGGTGTGGGGGCTCGGAGGAGCTGGGCCCGCACCCAGGCCCCGCACCCAGCGGCTGCCGGCAGGAAGGGACGACCAAAGGCCCTGCATGGGCGCTGGAGGCCGGACCCGGCTCCTCACAGCGCCTCTGGTGCTGACGCGGCTCTTCGGGGCAGAGCTGGGGCCCTTCACGTGCCTAGAAAGTAGGAGGCATGGGGAAGCATGACACTGAGACCCTCCAGCTGGCTCTGAGCAAGAGTTGCCTCAGGAATGGACAAAAATATGCCTGCTGTGTTTTTCATGTGTGTTTCGAAGTGGCAGATAGGGCTTACTTGCCTCAAACTTTGTGCCAGTGCACTAAGAGAAGACTTGCAGTTTGCCTAATCCCAGTGTGAGGCCAGAGCCAGAGCCTCTGCGTCATCTCAGCCAGTGTTCTCTCTAAAAGACGTTCAGCTGTTTGCAAGAGCATTTACCTGTGTGATTTCCAGAGCAGTTCCCCAATATTGCAGGTGTTTAACAGCGACCTCTGTATTTATACGTAGCTGGTTCAGTTTCAAAATGTTTATGCTGAGAAAGGAGCTCAATAAGATGAAGCTGTCATTAATAAGGAGATGAAGAGGACTCCATAGATCACATACAAAAATGCAGCTGTGCAAAAGGGACAGCCATACATAATGTAATGCTCAGTGGTGCAAATGTAGCCTCCTTTTAATGAGCAGTGCTTCTTTGTGAATAGTTGTATTTGTATTGCCTGTTTATTTGCAGAGTTTTTGACTTGATTGTATCTTGAGTAGCGCAAGTTGAGTATTCAGGAGGGTCCTGAAGCCAGCTGCCCTAGCCGCTCTCCCTCTCATCTACTCACTGCAGAGCACTGTCTCTGGCAGTGCTTACAGAAGCTCTCTTGTCTCGTGGCTCAGCTGGTAGTTCTGCCTTGCCATCACCCCATGAACCTGCACTCGATAAATACACGTGTACTCGGGGTTGCCCCAGTTGCTCTGCACCTGGAATTTGATATACTGGAAGGCTGTGGGAAGCTGCTTCTGCAAAGGAAACGGGGGGAGCCGTCATTCCTCAGGTGTAAGGAGCAACAGCACAGCAACGTAGCTTCCTTTGCCAGCGCTAGCCCTGCTGGGGAACAAACTGGAGCCCTGACAAAGGAGGCAGCCAGGGTTGCTATGCCAGAGCCACAAGGCACAGGATGCTTTGGCTCATCCTCCGCACTCTGTGGTCCAAGCCCTTGCAGGCAAAGCTCAGTTTGCCCCTCGCGTCGTGCCCACACGCACTCACAGTACCTTCAGGCGGAAGGTCTGAACAGCCTCTTGGTCCACGTCAAATACAAAGAGCCCCAGGAGAGTTTCTTCTGCTGCTTCCTCATCCATGCCCTCAAAGGCAACCGACAAGGGCAGCAGGTCAGGCTCAAGCAGAGCCGGAGGAAAAGTGCCCGCTGCGTCAGACTCGGGGAAGCCTGCCTCATGTCCCACCCCTCTAGCACTAGTCTGGAAGAGGTCAGTGTGGATGTGGCTCAGGCTCTTTTGAGCAAGCGCTCCAAGACCCTGGGCCAGAAAGCACAAAGCAAGCCGCAGAGGCATACCACCACCGTGGGCCCCCACATACGCCATGCAGGGACGCTCTGCTCTGCAGCAACCAGCCCACGCTTCTCTGAGAGAAGGCGCCAGGAGAAACAAGGCTCCCTTGCAGCTTTCTGCCCTGGCCAGCTTCCCTGCCCACCCTCCACGCTGGGGCAAGGCTGAGGCTTACGGAGACAGCAAAGTCTTTGGGGGCGCTGCTGACTTCCCCGGAAGGAGAGACCGCCTTGGAGATGTGCTCCACGGTGACAGCCATGGGCCAGATCTGCTCAGGCAGCCGAATGACCACTTGGCCCTCCGCTCCTTGGAAAGCCCAGCACTGTCCAGGGGAAGTGTGCGGCTGAAACCAGAAAGCAGCCACCCTCAGTGGCAAGGCACTCCAGGAGCCCAGCGGACTGGCTGCTTTGCCAGCAGCACAGCCCTGGCTCGGTCTGTTGGCTGGCTTTCTGCATGGAAGGGCACCCAAGTGGATGAAAGGGACAGGAGGGGACTTGCCACCTTGCTTTCAGAAGACGGAAATCTTCCTTACAAAACATCTAGGCTCACCTGCCTTTCCCAAATCCCGCTCTGATTTTGCACAGCATTCAGAGACAGGGCGGGGCTGCCTAGCGGAGGTCAAACCGTGAGCCTTCAAAGGGTGTGCGGGAAGGACGAGCCCCCTTCCTCCAACTCGGCAGATCCCACCAGGCTTGGGGGCCTGGAGGAGGTTCTGTCCTTGCCTGAGTGGCTTGTCAGGCTCCCCCCAACTTCCACTCTCTCTGGAAAGGGGCCGTGGGAGTTGAGGTGGGAAAATGCAGCTGCCAAGGACAAAGGTGCCCAGCACACTGCGGCCAGGGGTTGTGGGCAGGTGGCTGCTGTTGGGTTCAGCTCCGTTCCCCTCCAGACGGGAGGGCAGCACTGTGGGGAAGCGCAGGGGATTGTCAGGAAGAGGCTGAGCCCTGTGGGGCTGCGCGAGACTGCTGCTGTGAAGGGAGGTGTTTGGGGCTTGGAGGCTCAACTTGAAAGCAAGCAACTGCCTCAGAAGTCATGCTGCCTGTGCTATTACCTGCAGAATAGTATCCGGAGGGTTGGCCACGGCAAAGAAGGCGAGACAAAGCCAGCAAGCCTCACTGCCTCGCCCACCATAAGTCTGGGATGTTCTCTCTGCATCGATGGTGGCCCCTGAAAGGCACATGCAAAGTAGCTGCCTCGGACAGGCCAGAGGCTAGGAGCAGCAGGGAGCCAGCAGGTATTTCTCAGGCTGCAAGCCCAGCTGGGCAGACTTGGTGGGAGGGCCATACGCCAGCGGAGGGCCAGCAGACTTTGCGTAGGCATACCTGTGGTTTTCAGAGCCCAGTCCACCGTCTGCAGGTACTTTGCCTCTATCTTCTCAAGGGCTGCCCGTGTCAAGTTGAGAAGGGGCTGGGAAAAGCATTGCAAAGGCAGAGACGGAAAGCAACAGGGAGAATGACACAAACTCATCACGGGGCACTTCTGCATGAAGACTGAGTGCTTGCACAGAGCAAAGGGGAGACTCGGGGTCAGTCCACCAAAGGCAAGACTTGTTGGAAAAGGCACCAGACCTTCTGGTCAGCGCTTTCTGACGAGTCAAGCAAGGACTCGGGGAGAACACCAGTCTCAGGAGCCACCGTGCAGACCTGGCTCAGGTCAGCACTGCCCCAAGCAGCCCTGAGAGCCAGGTTTGCGCTGGGCAGCAAGAGGACAGAGCACACGCTGCAAAGGGCCAAGAGGAAGCAGCAGGAGACAGCCTCCAACTGAGAGCAAGGTCTTTGATCAAATGGCAGCCACTTTACCCCTCTCTTCTCCTCAGCCATCGCCCTCTCCTCCAAGACTTCTGCTATGGAGTGCAGGATGGCCTCATTTGCAGCAGCCAGCTCTGCTCGCAGGTGAGCCACCTGCTCTTCCAGGAGCTCCCGCTCATGGATCTTCTCCCTCAGCAAGGGCAGGGAGTTGCTGCAGACAAAGGGAAAGCAGATGTGGTGCAAGAGCTGAGCAGCCCCTGCAGGCAGTCCCGAGTAGGGTGCCACAGTCTTGCCCCCATCCTCTTCCCTCCCTCACAAGAACAGAGGCTTCCCTTCCCCTCCACGTTTAGCACAAGGCAAAGGCTGGCGCCCTGGATGCTTTGCCACTCAGTGAGTTCCATGGGAAGGAAGCCCTCTTACCTGAGCGTTGTGAGCTCTGTTTCTGGCACCCCAGCCTTCTCCTGAAACACAAAGGCCCTCCCTGAGAGGAAGCCCAAGGAGCTGCATGGGGGCTTCCCACAGGACACTTCCCCAGGAAGAGCAGGTGGCAGTTGCTGCTGCTTTCTATCCATTTGGAGCAAGCCAGAGGATGTCGGGCCTTTTCCAGCCACTGTCTTTGGGAAGTCCATTTCCTGTCTGAGCATTTGCAGACTCCAGGAGCTAAGGCAGGAGCAAAGCCACCTCCTGCCCAAGTGCTCCTTCCTGCAGCCTGCCAACCTGCAGTGCTCACTCAGGGAGCTCTCAGGGTCAAAGCTCATTCAGCAGCTACAGAAAGTGAAGGACAAGCACAAGCGTGTCCCCCCCACACCCCCCCATCTCTGTGAGGATGAGCCCTGGGCATCTGGACAGGATTCCCAACTTTTGCAGGGGAGGCAGGAGCTCCGAGCTATGGCCTCGGCCAGAGTTTGCTTTCCCCCAGCAAGAGGCACCTACCTGCAGCACTTCCTCTTGCCACTTGCTCTCGGAGAGCAGCAAGCCCCAGCAGTAAAGCCCAGCTGCAAGTCACCACAGCAAGAGACAGTTATACTAAGAAGCTTTCTAATGGTCCCTGGAGCCACATTTTCTCCTTCCACAGCTAGGGAGCAAGAGCTTGCCTGGGACAGCTGGAGCTGGAGCCAGTGCAGAGCGCGAAGGTGGCTCCAACCCCTTGAGCACTGCCCAGGCCCATGGGCTTGGAAAATACACACACCCAAGGCCCACACACCCGCACACCAATGAAGGCATGTGGCCCCGAGCCAAGAGGAAATGCACCAGGCCATGGCAGTTTCTGCACAGACATTGCAACCCCAAAGCTCTGCAGCAAGGAGGGACCTCTAGCCAAAACGATCCTAGGCGCTCCACTCCCTCCCACGGCCGGCAGCCACGGCAGGCGTGAGGCAGGCTGCAGTCCACCTGTAAAGACCCTCTCTGGCCTTCACTGTGTCACGGAGATGGGAAGCTGGAAGGCGCCACAGGATCTGCTGCCTCTCCCTGCCCCTGAAAGCTGGCATCCGGTCCGCCTGTGCTACCGCGCAAGAGCTTTGGTCAGCGCTGCTCACCAGCCAAGAGTGGGGCCAGCAGGAAAAGGACCCTCAGGCACCTCCTGCCATTCTGCCAGGTGCTGCGTGGCCTAAAAGAGAGGGAATGCTGCCGTTAGCCAAGCCTACAGTGCGGGCTTTGCTTTGCCGGTGATCCGTTGAGGGGCTCCCTCGCCACCAGGTTCCTCAGCTCAGCAGAGCGGAGAAGCCCAGGGCCTGGGGGCCTTTAGGAAGCTCTGAGCTGCAGCACAGCACCCTGCGGGCACTAAGGCAGTTGAAGACCTCTGGCCTGACACAGGCGTAATCACCCACACGCGTAGTGTCGTGGCCTGACACAGTCTGGTGGCACTGGGCTCTCCCGAGGAGAAGGGGCAGCGCCTTGCCCAGCCAAAGGCTCTGCTGGGCTGCCTGGCTGCCCAGGCTGGAGGGCAGTGCTGCACACAGCCCCAGGGCTCAGGGGCTGTCTGTCGCCACCATGGAAGCCGGGCGGCACACAGGGCTTCTTGCCTTATCCCTCCCTGCTTTTTGGGCCCCGTCACACCCACCTGCCCAACTCGGCTGGCATCTCCTCTAATCCAACTCCGTCACCAGCAGGAGGGAAAAGGTCGCTGTGCGGCAAATCCCCGCAGGCCTCTTCCCAAAGCACTTGCTGGCCTCTGCAAAGCTCCTTGTTTGCAGAGCTACACACGTCTGCAGGCTGGGCTTTTATGGAGGGCAGCTGTTGATGACGTCACAAGAGCCAACCGCCAGGGAGGCAAGGTGTTGCCCATGATGACCTCAGAGGGGGGCTTACCCAGGAGGGGGTTGCCACGCAGCCTGAGCGAGAGGAAGCCTGTGCGTTAGCCCCCACCGCAAGCCTGAAGCCTGCCGGCACACCCGCAGAGGAGCCCTGGTTAGCCCAGAGAGCCAGCTCACTTGGTTGCGCGGGCAAGCTGCTGCTGTGCCGTTGCACCCCTCGTCCTCTACCAGGCTGATGTGTCGTGTCGTCCTGGGCAGGGCTCAAAGGGCTGAGCGTGAAGCCCTGCTAAGTCAGAAGGGAGAGTGGCAAGAGCTTTGTCCTCTTGAGACCCACCCGGGCATTGACACGGCACTGCAGCAAGCCAAAGGACATCAGCCAGGTGACCTTGTTGGCCCTGGAAGACATAGCCCCGCCTCTGCTAGGAAAGCAAGAGTAGAGCGGTCAGCTTGCTGGCACAAAGGCAGATGTCTCTTCCCCTAGGTACACCTGCACCCACACGGAACAGCGGGGGTGAGGGGCACAGGCTCCCTCAGCAGCCCACTGATGGGCACCCAAAGGGGAGCTCCAGGGTCGGCTCTGAGGTGCGTTGCAGAAATGCAAGCAACCATTGAGCAAGAGCAGGGGCCAGGACTGGAGACGGGGACAGCTGCAGGCCAGCTCCCGCAAGGAGTGGGCCTGAGCTTCAGTCAGGCTCCTGGGCCAGTGGGTGGAGGTGCCAGGGCAGGCCGCTCAGGGGAACTAAGCCCTCCTTAGTGCACGCCGGGCCCTGACGGTCCAGGCCGCGGTCTGTAGCCTTTGCACTTCTCTGCTGCGGCCTCTGCGGTTTGTCAACGCCTCCCCTGACCTGGCAGATTCAAAACTGGCTGCAGGCGAGCCCTAGCAAGTGCCGAGTGTCTTCCACACATTCCTCCATCTGCTCGCTCTACAGCAGCTGACGCAGCCGCACACACGCTTGGCCTTTGCTGCTGCCGAAGCGCATTGCCTGCTCATGGTTAGCTTGCTGTGTGCCAGGACCCCCGGGGCCTTTTGTGCAGCACGCCGCCGCAGCCCATCAGGCCCCAGCACATGCTGCTGCCGCCGCCGCCGCTGCTGCTGTTGCTTGCGGTCTGGCCATGCCTGGGGCCAACCTTTGCATTGATCGTTGCTAAGGCTGAAGCAGTTCCGCGTGGCACAGCCTGCTGAGGTCTTGCTGAGTAGTGGCTCTTCCTTCGGCATAGCTAACTCTCCTCACACTTGCTGAGGGCTCAGTCGATCCCCACGCTGAGGTGGTTTAGGAAGGTATTGAGCAGTATCAGAGGCAGGCAGGCCCCCGGAGGAACTCTGCTTGGGAGCAGCTGCCCATTGGACTTGGAGGCATGAAGCAGCAGCAGCCTTGGAGCTTGGTGCTGTGGCCAGTGCCCATGCAGCTTGTGGTGCCCCTGCCCAGCGCAGCTCTTGCCAGCTTGTCAGCACCTTGTCTGCCAGGTGCTCACGCCAGCATCTGTTCCGGCTCTTTGTCCAGCTGGTCCCTAGGCTCCTCGTTGTCACCTGGGTGCTCCTCAGAGCAGCGGGCTCTCTAGGCGGAGCAGGCCTAGCATGACTGCCTGGGTTCCCATGCTGCCTTTGCTCTGTCCCCCCACCCACCGAATCACAGAACCACAGAATGGTTGAGGTTGGAAGGGACCTCTGGAGATCACCTAGTCCAAGCCCCTGGCTCCAGCAGGGTCACCTAGAGCATGCTGGCCAGGATGGTGTCCAGATGGCTTTTGAAGATCTCCCAGGAGGGAGAGTGCACAAGCTCTCTGGGCAATTTGTTCCAGTGCTAAGTCACCCTCACTGGAAAGAAGTTGGGACGGAACTTCCTGTGTTTCAGTTTGTGCCCGTTGCCTGGCGTCCTGTCGCTGGGCACCCCTGAAAAGAGTCTGGCCCCATCCTCTTTACACCCTCCCTTCAGATACTTAGACACATTGATAAGCTCCCCCGCAGTCTTCTCCTCCCCAGGCGGAAGAGTCCCAGCTCTCTCAGCCTTTCCTCCTACGGGAGATGCTCCGCTGCCTTCATCATCTTTGTAGCCCTCCGCTGGACTCCCTGCAGGAGCTCCATGTCTCTCTCGTATTGGGGAGCCCACAACTGGGCACAGCAGTGCGGATGCGGCCTCCCCAGGCCTGAGTCGAGGGGCAGGATCACCTCCCTCGCCCTGCTGGCACTGCTCTGCCTAATGCAGCCCCCGCATGCCATTGGCCTTCTTGGCCACAAGGGCGCATTGCTGGCTCATGGTCAACTCGGTGTGCACCAGGACTCCCAGGTCCTTCTCCGTGGAGCTGCTTTCCAGCAGGTCAGCCCCCAGCCTGCGCTGCTGCATGGCATTATCCCTCCCTAGGTGCAGGACTCTGCACGGCCCTTGCTTGAACTTCATCAGCTTCCTCTCTGTCCATCTCGCCGGCCTGCCGTGGTCCCTCTGAACAGAAGCGTAGCCCTCTGCTGTATCAGCGCCTGCTCCCACGTTTTGCATCCTCAGCAGACTTGCTGAGGGTGCACTTTGTCTCTTCAGCCAGGGCACTGATGAAGAAGTTGAACAATATTGGACCCACTGTTCAGCCCTGGGGGCCATCGCTAGCTACAGGCCTCCAAGTAGACTTTGCGCCACTGAGCACATCCCTCTGAGCACTGCCGTTCCACCAGTTCTCATCCCACCTCACTGTCCCCTCATCTAGCCCACACTCCTGAGCCTTGCCTGTGAGGATGCTAGGGGAGACGGTGGTGAAAGCCTTACTGAAGTGAAGGTAGACAACATCCAGTGCTCTCTCCTCATCTCTGCAGCCAGCCATTCCACTGGAGAGGCTGCTGCTTTGCAGGGCCCCAGGACCCCCTTGGTGCTCCGCATCACATGATTTGGGAGCAGCAAGCAGCGTTGCATGTCATGGGGAGGAGGAGGTCCTTCAGGGTATCGAAGGAGAGCAGGTATGCTCAGGAGAGCAGGACTGCTGTGGGTTCACCCAGGCTTAGGTATTTAGCAGGTGATGCTGTGTGTTTAGAAAATGCAGTTGCATGGCACTCCAGTCTGCCAAGATCCCTGACAAGGCGTTCCTTGGAGCATTCAGAGACTTCTTCGGGAACGTCCTTGAGAGCTGCAAGCTCCTCTGTACTTTCACAATGCACGCGTCCTGTCTGCACGATCATGGCAGTCCTAAGGACACTGTACCTGGGAATCGTTTGTCACACAGAGGGTCACTAGGAGGCCTTTGGCTGAGGCTTTTAGTGCCCAAAGCTCTGCAGAAACAGTACCAGCAGTCAATAGTATATGGGGTAAAGCATGGAGTACCTAGGCCCAAAAATATTGCAAAAGTATGTCAAGTCACGCAGGGTAAGAATGAGGATCCCTCTGCATTTTACGAGCAGTTATGTGAAACCACCCGAGAATGGACAGACTTGGATCCTGAGGACAAAGTGAGCAAATGACTTTTACTACATTATTTGTAGGACAAACAGCACCAGATATAAGGAGAAAGCTTCAGAAGGCAGGTGGTATGTCAGGGATGTCAATATCACAGTTAATAGGATTTGCATATAAGGTGTACAGTAATAGGGAAGAAGTAGAGAGAAAGGAAAAACAAAAGGAGAAACTGAAAGAGAAGAGGCAAAATGTTGCAATCTTGGCAGCTGCATTTGCCCAGGCACAAACTTCCTCTCGGGGAAGGGGTTTTCCGAAAGGACAAGGACGTGGAAGAGGACACAGAGTAGGAGGGAATTTGGGAAATAGAATTTCACTGAGGAGAGATCAATGTGCGATTTGTAGGGAGAAGGGGCACTGGAAAAATGAGTGCCCAAAGAAACAATCAGATCATTGGAAACCTCAGTCTGTATCTGTTCCGGAGGCAGGTTTGCTCATGATTGGTGCAGAAGATTCAGACTGATGGGGACCGGGGATTGAGAAATTGAATTCCCCAGCTGAACACCTGGTTTCACCCCCTGCATAGCACCTCATCTGGGACAGCCTGCGCTGCCAGCCTGGGAGCACAGAGCTGGCTGAGAGGCACGCTCCCAGAAGGTGTAGGCCGGCAGCATTAGGCATGGCTTTGTCTCCCGCAAGGCCAGGGGCCCGAGCCTTCTCCCCTGGTGCCGACAGCCTGGGCTCCCGCAAGGAGCACAGGGAGGCCTGCCTTTGGCCAGACTGCCCGCTTGCAGGCAGCTCCAGTGCCCATCACCTTCCAGACCTGGGGGAGAGCAGCCAGCTGTAGGCACCCTGACAGCAGAGCTTCTCCAGCACAAAGCAGGCCCAGTGCGGATGAGGAGCTGCAGAGCCAGCATGGCCTCAAGCCCTCTGTGTCTCCCAGCACCGCTGAGTTCAGGAGAGAGCGGGCAGACCCTTGCGGAGTGCCCTCCGACTTCCTGGATGCATAGCCGCGCTTTTCAGAGAGCCAGCTACTCTCCTGACTCTCTCTTCAGGTGCTCACCACACGCACCGCGTGCGGCCTGCCTCAGGAACGAAGCCCCAGGCGGGGCCGAATAACATGGACCTGGGAGCTGCCACATCTTTTCCTTCTTGTTTTATTCTTGCTTACAGAAGCTCTCTTGTCTCGTGGCTCAGCTGGTAGTTCTGCCTTGCCATCACCCCATGAACTTGCACTCGATAAATACACGTGTACTCGGGGTTGCCCCAGTTGCTCTGCACCTGGAATTTGATATACTGGAAGGCTGTGGGAAGCTGCTTCTGCAAAGGAAACGGGGGGAGCCGTCATTCCTCAGGTGTAAGGAGCAACAGCACAGCAACGTAGCTTCCTTTGCCAGCGCTAGCCCTGCTGGGGAACAAACTGGAGCCCTGACAAAGGAGGCAGCCAGGGTTGCTATGCCAGAGCCACAAGGCACAGGATGCTTTGGCTCATCCTCCGCACTCTGTGGTCCAAGCCCTTGCAGGCAAAGCTCAGTTTGCCCCTCGCGTCGTGCCCACACGCACTCACAGTACCTTCAGGCGGAAGGTCTGAACAGCCTCTTGGTCCACGTCAAATACAAAGAGCCCCAGGAGAGTTTCTTCTGCTGCTTCCTCATCCACGCCCTCAAAGGCAACCGACAAGGGCAGCAGGTCAGGCTCAAGCAGAGCCGGAGGAAAAGTGCCCACTGCGTCAGACTCGGGGAAGCCCGCCTCATGTCCCACCCCTCTAGCACTAGTCTGGAAGAGGTCAGTGTGGATGTGGCTCAGGCTCTTTTGAGCAAGCGCTCCAAGACCCTGGGCCAGAAAGCACAAAGCAAGCCGCAGAGGCATGATGCCACTGTGGTCCCCCACACACCCCACGCAGGGACGCTCTGCTCTGCAGCAACCAGCCCACGCTTCTCTGAGAGAAGGCGCCAGGAGAAACAAGGCTCCCTCGCAGCTTTCTGCCCTGGCCAGCTTCCCTGCCCACCCTCCACGCCGGGGCAAGGCCGAGGCTTACGGAGACAGCAAAGTCCTTGGGGGCACTGCTGACTTCCCCGGAAGGAGAGACCGCCTTGGAGATGTGCTCCACGGTGACAGCCATGGGCCAGATCTGCTCAGGCAGCCGAATGACCACTTGGCCCTCCGCTCCTTGGAAAGCCCAGCACTGTCCAGGGGAAGTGTGCGGCTGAAACCAGAAAGCAGCCACCCTCAGTGGCAAGGCACTCCAGGAGCCCAGCGGACTGGCTGCTTTGCCAGCAGCACAGCCCTGGCTCGGTCTGTTGGCTGGCTTTCTGCATGGAAGGGCACCCCAGTGGATGAAAGGGACAGGAGGGGACTTGCCACCTTGCTTTCAGAAGACGGAAATCTTCCTTACAAAACATCTAGGCTCACCGGCCTTTCCCAAATCCCGCTCTGATTTTGCACAGCATTCAGAGACAGGGCGGGGCTGCCTAGGGGAGGTCACCCCGAGAGCCTTCAAAGAGTGTGCGGGAGGGACGAGCCCCCTTCCTCCAACTCGGCAGATCCCGCCAGGCTTGGGGGCCTGGAGGAGGTTCTGTCCTTGCCTGAGTGGCTTGTCAGGCTCCCCCCAACTTCCACTCTCTCTGGAAAGGGGCCGTGGGAGTTGAGGTGGGAAAATGCAGCTGCCAAGGACAAAGGTGCCCAGCACACTGCGGCCAGGGGTTGTGGGCAGGTGGCTGCTGTTGGGTTCAGCTCCGTTCCCCTCCAGACGACAGGGCGGCACTGTGGGGAAGCGCAGGGGATCGTCAGGAAGAGGCTGAGCCCTGTGGGGCTGAGCGAGGCTGCTGCTGTGAAGGGAGGTGTTTGGGGCTTGGAGGCTCAACTTGAAAGCAAGCAACTGCCTCAGAAGTCATGCTGCCTGTGCTATTACCTGCAGAATAGTATCCGGAGGATTGGCCACGGCAAAGAAGGCGAGACAAAGCCAGCAAGCCTCACTGCCTCGCCCACCATAAGTCCGGGATGTTCTCTCTGCATCGATGGTGGCCCCTGAAAGGCACATGCAAAGTAGCTGCCTCGGACAGGCCAGAGGCTAGGAGCAGCAGGGAGCCAGCAGGTATTTCTCAGGCTGCAAGCCCAGCTGGGCAGACTTGGTGGGAGGGCCATACGCCAGCGGAGGGCCAGCAGACTTTGCGTAGGCATACCTGTGGTTTTCAGAGCCCAGTCCACCGTCTGCAGGTACTTTGCCTCTATCTTCTCAAGGGCTGCCCGTGTCAAGTTGAGAAGGGGCTGGGAAAAGCATTGCAAAGGCAGAGACGGAAAGCAACAGGGAGAATGACACAAACTCATCACGGGGCACTTCTGCATGAAGACTGAGTGCTTGCACAGAGCAAAGGGGAGACTCGGGGTCAGTCCACCAAAGGCAAGACTTGTTGGAAAAGGCACCAGACCTTCTGGTCAGCGCTTTCTGACGAGTCAAGCATGGACTCGGGGAGAACACCAGTCTCAGGAGCCACCGTGCAGACCTGGCTCAGGTCAGCACTGCCCCAAGCAGCCCTGAGAGCCAGGTTTGCGCTGGGCAGCAAGAGGACAGAGCACACGCTGCAAAGGGCCAAGAGGAAGCAGCAGGAGACAGCCTCCAACTGAGAGCAAGGTCTTTGATCAAATGGCAGCCACTTTACCCCTCTCTTCTCCTCAGCCATCGCCCTCTCCTCCAAGACCTCTTCTATGGAGTGCAGGATGGCCTCATTTGCAGCAGCCAGCTCTGCTCGCAGGTGAGCCACCTGCTCTTCCAGGAGCTCCCGCTCATGGATCTTCTCCCTCAGCAAGGGCAGGGAGTTGCTGCAGACAAAGGGAAAGCAGATGTGGTGCAAGAGCTGCGCAGCCCCTGCAGGCAGTCCCGAGTAGGGTGCCACAGTCTTGCCCCCATCCTCTTCCCTCCCTCACAAGAGCAGAGGCTTCCCTTCCCCTCCACGTTTAGCACAAGGCAAAGGCTGGCGCCCTGGATGCTTTGCCACTCAGTGAGTTCCATGGGAAGGAAGCCCTCTTACCTGAGCGTTGTGAGCTCTGTTTCTGGCACCCCAGCCTTCTCCTGAAACACAAAGGCCCTCCCTGAGAGGAAGCCCAAGGAGCTGCATGGGGGCTTCCCACAGGACACTTCCCCAGGAAGAGCAGGTGGCAGTTGCTGCTGCTTTCTATCCACTTGGAGCAAGCCAGAGGATGTCGGGCCTTTTTCCAGCCACTGTCTTTGGGAAGTCCATTTCCCGTCTGAGCATTTGCAGACTCCAGGAGCTAAGGCAGGAGCAAAGCCACCTCCTGCCCAAGTGCTCCTTCCTGCAGCCTGCCAACCTGCAGTGCTCACTCAGGGAGCTCTCAGGGTCAAAGCTCATTCAGCAGCTACAGAAAGTGAAGGACAAGCACAAGCGTGTCCCCCCCACACATCTCTGTGAGGATGAGCCCTGGGCATCTGGACGGGATTCCCAACTTTTGCAGGGGAGGCAGGAGCTCCGAGCTATGGCCTCGGCCAGAGTTTGCTTTCCCCCAGCAAGAGGCACCTACCTGCAGCGCTTCCTCTTGCCACTTGCTCTCGGAGAGCAGCAAGCCCCAGCAGTAAAGCCCAGCTGCAAGTCACCACAGCAAGAGACAGTTATACTAAGAGGCTTTCTAATGGTCCCTGGAGCCACATTTTCTCCTTCCACAGCTAGGGAGCAAGAGCTTGCCTGGGACAGCTGGAGCTGGAGCTGGAGCCAGTGCAGAGCGCGGAGGTGGCTCCAACCCCTTGAGCACTGCCCAGGCCCATGGGCTTGGAAAATACACACACCCAAGGCCCACACACCCGCACACCAATGAAGGCATGTGGCCCCGAGCCAAGAGGAAATGCACCAGGCCATGGCAGTTTCTGCACAGACACTGCAACCCCAAAGCTCTGCAGCAAGGAGGGACCTCTAGCCAAAACGATCCTAGGCGCTCCACTCCCTCCCACGGCCGGCAGCCACGGCAGGCGTGAGGCAGGCTGCAGTCCACCTGTAAAGACCCTCTCTGGCCTTCACTGTGTCACGGAGATGGGAAGCTGGAAGGCGCCACAGGATCTGCTGCCTCTCCCTGCCCCTGAAAGCTGGCATCCGGTCCGCCTGTGCTACCGCGCAAGAGCTTTGGTCAGCGCTGCTCACCAGCCAAGAGTGGGGCCAGCAGGAAAAGGACCCTCAGGCACCTCCTGCCATTCTGCCAGGTGCTGCGTGGCCTAAAAGAGAGGGAATGCTGCTGTTAGCCAAGCCTACAGTGCGGGCTTTGCCTTGCCAGTGATCCGTTGAGGGGCTCCCTCGCCACCAGGTTCCTCAGCTCAGCAGAGCGGAGAAGCCCAGGGCCTGGGGGCCTTTAGGAAGCTCTGAGCTGCAGCACAGCACCCTGCGGGCACTAAGGCAGTTGAAGACCTCTGGCCTGACACAGGCGTAATCACCCACACGCGTAGTGTCGTGGCCTGACACAGTCTGGTGGCACTGGGCTCTCCCGAGGAGAAGGGGCAGCGCCTTGCCCAGCCAAAGGCTCTGCTGGGCTGCCTGGCTGCCCAGGCTGGAGGGCAGTGCTGCACACAGCCCCAGGGCTCAGGGGCTGTCTGTCGCCACCATGGAAGCCGGGCGGCACACAGGGCTTCTTGCCTTATCCCTCCCTGCTTTTTGGGCCCCGTCACACCCACCTGCCCAACTCGGCTGGCATCTCCTCTAATCCAACTCCGTCACCAGCAGGAGGGAAAAGGTCGCTGTGCGGCAAATCCCCGCAGGCCTCTTCCCAAAGCACTTGCTGGCCTCTGCAAAGCTCCTTGTTTGCAGAGCTACACACGTCTGCAGGCTGGGCTTTTATGGAGGGCAGCTGTTGATGACGTCACAAGAGCCAACCGCCAGGGAGGCAAGGTGTTGCCCATGATGACCTCAGAGGGGGGCTTACCCAGGAGGGGGTTGCCACGCAGCCTGAGCGAGAGGAAGCCTGTGCGTTAGCCCCCACCGCAAGCCTGAAGCCTGCCGGCACACCCGCAGAGGAGCCCTGGTTAGCCCAGAGAGCCAGCTCACTTGGTTGCGCGGGCAAGCTGCTGCTGTGCCGTTGCACCCCTCGTCCTCTACCAGGCTGATGTGTCGTGTCGTCCTGGGCAGGGCTCAAAGGGCTGAGCGTGAAGCCCTGCTAAGTCAGAAGGGAGAGTGGCAAGAGCTTTGTCCTCTTGAGACCCACCCGGGCATTGACACGGCACTGCAGCAAGCCAAAGGACATCAGCCAGGTGACCTTGTTGGCCCTGGAAGACATAGCCCCGCCTCTGCTAGGAAAGCAAGAGTAGAGCGGTCAGCTTGCTGGCACAAAGGCAGATGTCTCTTCCCCTAGGTACACCTGCACCCACACGGAACAGCGGGGGTGAGGGGCACAGGCTCCCTCAGCAGCCCACTGATGGGCACCCAAAGGGGAGCTCCAGGGTTGGCTCTGAGGTGCGTTGCAGAAATGCAAGCAACCATTGAGCAAGAGCAGGGGCCAGGACTGGAGACGGGGACAGCTGCAGGCCAGCTCCCGCAAGGAGTGGGCCTGAGCTTCAGTCAGGCTCCTGGGCCAGTGGGTGGAGGTGCCAGGGCAGGCCGCTCAGGGGAACTAAGCCCTCCTTAGTGCACGCCGGGCCCTGACGGTCCAGGCCGCGGTCTGTAGCCTTTGCACTTCTCTGCTGCGGCCTCTGCGGTTTGTCAACGCCTCCCTTGACCTGGCAGATTCAAAACTGGATGCAGGCGAGCCCTAGCAAGTGCCGAGTGTCTTCCACACATTCCTCCATCTGCTCGCTCTACAGCAGCTGACGCAGCCGCACACACGCTTGGCCTTTGCTGCTGCCGAAGCGCATTGCCTGCTCATGGTTAGCTTGCTGTGTGCCAGGACCCCCGGGGCCTTTTGTGCAGCACGCCGCCGCAGCCCATCAGGCCCCAGCACATGCTGCTGCCGCCGCCGCCGCTGCTGCTGTTGCTTGCGGTCTGGCCATGCCTGGGGCCAACCTTTGCATTGATCGTTGCTAAGGCTGAAGCAGTTCCGCGTGGCACAGCCTGCTGAGGTCTTGCTGAGTAGTGGCTCTTCCTTCGGCATAGCTAACTCTCCTCACACTTGCTGAGGGCTCAGTCGATCCCCACGCTGAGGTGGTTTAGGAAGGTATTGAGCAGTATCAGAGGCAGGCAGGCCCCCGGAGGAACTCTGCTTGGGAGCAGCTGCCCATTGGACTTGGAGGCATGAAGCAGCAGCAGCCTTGGAGCTTGGTGCTGTGGCCAGTGCCCATGCAGCTTGTGGTGCCCCTGCCCAGCGCAGCTCTTGCCAGCTTGTCAGCACCTTGTCTGCCAGGTGCTCACGCCAGCATCTGTTCCGGCTCTTTGTCCAGCTGGTCCCTAGGCTCCTCGTTGTCACCTGGGTGCTCCTCAGAGCAGCGGGCTCTCTAGGCGGAGCAGGCCTAGCATGACTGCCTGGGTTCCCATGCTGCCTTTGCTCTGTCCCCCCACCCACCGAATCACAGAACCACAGAATGGTTGAGGTTGGAAGGGACCTCTGGAGATCACCTAGTCCAAGCCCCTGGCTCCAGCAGGGTCACCTAGAGCATGCTGGCCAGGATGGTGTCCAGATGGCTTTTGAAGATCTCCCAGGAGGGAGAGTGCACAAGCTCTCTGGGCAATTTGTTCCAGTGCTAAGTCACCCTCACTGGAAAGAAGTTGGGACGGAACTTCCTGTGTTTCAGTTTGTGCCCGTTGCCTGGCGTCCTGTCGCTGGGCACCCCTGAAAAGAGTCTGGCCCCATCCTCTTTACACCCTCCCTTCAGATACTTAGACACATTGATAAGCTCCCCCGCAGTCTTCTCCTCCCCAGGCGGAAGAGTCCCAGCTCTCTCAGCCTTTCCTCCTACGGGAGATGCTCCGCTGCCTTCATCATCTTCGTAGCCCTCCGCTGGACTCCCTGCAGGAGCTCCATGTCTCTCTCGTATTGGGGAGCCCACAACTGGGCACAGCAGTGCGGATGCGGCCTCCCCAGGCCTGAGTCGAGGGGCAGGATCACCTCCCTCGCCCTGCTGGCACTGCTCTGCCTAATGCAGCCCCCGCATGCCATTGGCCTTCTTGGCCACAAGGGCGCATTGCTGGCTCATGGTCAACTCGGTGTGCACCAGGACTCCCAGGTCCTTCTCCGTGGAGCTGCTTTCCAGCAGGTCAGCCCCCAGCCTGCGCTGCTGCATGGCATTATCCCTCCCTAGGTGCAGGACTCTGCACGGCCCTTGCTTGAACTTCATCAGCTTCCTCTCTGTCCATCTCGCCGGCCTGCCGTGGTCCCTCTGAACAGAAGCGTAGCCCTCTGCTGTATCAGCGCCTGCTCCCACGTTTTGCATCCTCAGCAGACTTGCTGAGGGTGCACTTTGTCTCTTCAGCCAGGGCACTGATGAAGAAGTTGAACAATATTGGACCCACTGTTCAGCCCTGGGGGCCATCGCTAGCTACAGGCCTCCAAGTAGACTTTGCGCCACTGAGCACATCCCTCTGAGCACTGCCGTTCCACCAGTTCTCATCCCACCTCACTGTCCCCTCATCTAGCCCACACTCCTGAGCCTTGCCTGTGAGGATGCTAGGGGAGACGGTGGTGAAAGCCTTACTGAAGTGAAGGTAGACAACATCCAGTGCTCTCTCCTCATCTCTGCAGCCAGCCATTCCACTGGAGAGGCTGCTGCTTTGCAGGGCCCCAGGACCCCCTTGGTGCTCCGCATCACATGATTTGGGAGCAGCAAGCAGCGTTGCATGTCATGGGGAGGAGGAGGTCCTTCAGGGTATCGAAGGAGAGCAGGTATGCTCAGGAGAGCAGGACTGCTGTGGGTTCACCCAGGCTTAGGTATTTAGCAGGTGATGCTGTGTGTTTAGAAAATGCAGTTGCATGGCACTCCAGTCTGCCAAGATCCCTGACAAGGCGTTCCTTGGAGCATTCAGAGACTTCTTCGGGAACGTCCTTGAGAGCTGCAAGCTCCTCTGTACTTTCACAATGCACGCGTCCTGTCTGCACGATCATGGCAGTCCTAAGGACACTGTACCTGGGAATCGTTTGTCACACAGAGGGTCACTAGGAGGCCTTTGGCTGAGGCTTTTAGTGCCCAAAGCTCTGCAGAAACAGTACCAGCAGTCAATAGTATATGGGGTAAAGCATGGAGTACCTAGGCCCAAAAATATTGCAAAAGTATGTCAAGTCACGCAGGGTAAGAATGAGGATCCCTCTGCATTTTACGAGCAGTTATGTGAAACCACCCGAGAATGGACAGACTTGGATCCTGAGGACAAAGTGAGCAAATGACTTTTACTACATTATTTGTAGGACAAACAGCACCAGATATAAGGAGAAAGCTTCAGAAGGCAGGTGGTATGTCAGGGATGTCAATATCACAGTTAATAGGATTTGCATATAAGGTGTACAGTAATAGGGAAGAAGTAGAGAGAAAGGAAAAACAAAAGGAGAAACTGAAAGAGAAGAGGCAAAATGTTGCAATCTTGGCAGCTGCATTTGCCCAGGCACAAACTTCCTCTCGGGGAAGGGGTTTTCCAAAAGGACAAGGACGTGGAAGAGGACACAGAGTAGGAGGGAATTTGGGAAATAGAATTTCACTGAGGAGAGATCAATGTGCGATTTGTAGGGAGAAGGGGCACTGGAAAAATGAGTGCCCAAAGAAACAATCAGATCATTGGAAACCTCAGTCTGTATCTGTTCCGGAGGCAGGTTTGCTCATGATTGGTGCAGAAGATTCAGACTGATGGGGACCGGGGATTGAGAAATTGAATTCCCCAGCTGAACACCTGGTTTCACCCCCTGCATAGCACCTCATCTGGGACAGCCTGCGCTGCCAGCCTGGGAGCACAGAGCTGGCTGAGAGGCACGCTCCCAGAAGGTGTAGGCCGGCAGCATTAGGCATGGCTTTGTCTCCCGCAAGGCCAGGGGCCCGAGCCTTCTCCCCTGGTGCCGACAGCCTGGGCTCCCGCAAGGAGCACAGGGAGGCCTGCCTTTGGCCAGACTGCCCGCTTGCAGGCAGCTCCAGTGCCCATCACCTTCCAGACCTGGGGGAGAGCAGCCAGCTGTAGGCACCCTGACAGCAGAGCTTCTCCAGCACAAAGCAGGCCCAGTGCGGATGAGGAGCTGCAGAGCCAGCATGGCCTCAAGCCCTCTGTGTCTCCCAGCACCGCTGAGTTCAGGAGAGAGCGGGCAGACCCTTGCGGAGTGCCCTCCGACTTCCTGGATGCATAGCCGCGCTTTTCAGAGAGCCAGCTACTCTCCTGACTCTCTCCTCAGGTGCTCACCACACGCACCGCGTGCGGCCTGCCTCAGGAACGAAGCCCCAGGCGGGGCCGAATAACATGGACCTGGGAGCTGCCACATCTTTTCCTTCTTGTTTTATTCTTGCTTACAGAAGCTCTCTTGTCTCGTGGCTCAGCTGGTAGTTCTGCCTTGCCATCACCCCATGAACTTGCACTCGATAAATACACGTGTACTCGGGGTTGCCCCAGTTGCTCTGCACCTGGAATTTGATATACTGGAAGGCTCTGGGAAGCTGCTTCTGCAAAGGAAACGGGGGGAGCCGTCATTCCTCAGGTGTAAGGAGCAACAGCACAGCAACGTAGCTTCCTTTGCCAGCGCTAGCCCTGCTGGGGAACAAACTGGAGCCCTGACAAAGGAGGCAGCCAGGGTTGCTATGCCAGAGCCACAAGGCACAGGATGCTTTGGCTCATCCTCCGCACTCTGTGGTCCAAGCCCTTGCAGGCAAAGCTCAGTTTGCCCCTCGCGTCGTGCCCACACGCACTCACAGTACCTTCAGGCGGAAGGTCTGAACAGCCTCTTGGTCCACGTCAAATACAAAGAGCCCCAGGAGAGTTTCTTCTGCTGCTTCCTCATCCACGCCCTCAAAGGCAACCGACAAGGGCAGCAGGTCAGGCTCAAGCAGAGCCGGAGGAAAAGTGCCCACTGCGTCAGACTCGGGGAAGCCCGCCTCATGTCCCACCCCTCTAGCACTAGTCTGGAAGCGGTCAGTGTGGATGTGGCTCAGGCTCTTTTGAGCAAGCGCTCCAAGACCCTGGGCCAGAAAGCACAAAGCAAGCCGCAGAGGCATGATGCCACTGTGGTCCCCCACACACCCCACGCAGGGACGCTCTGCTCTGCAGCAACCAGCCCACGCTTCTCTGAGAGAAGGCGCCAGGAGAAACAAGGCTCCCTCGCAGCTTTCTGCCCTGGCCAGCTTCCCTGCCCACCCTCCACGCCGGGGCAAGGCCGAGGCTTACGGAGACAGCAAAGTCCTTGGGGGCACTGCTGACTTCCCCGGAAGGAGAGACCGCCTTGGAGATGTGCTCCACGGTGACAGCCATGGGCCAGATCTGCTCAGGCAGCCGAATGACCACTTGGCCCTCCGCTCCTTGGAAAGCCCAGCACTGTCCAGGGGAAGTGTGCGGCTGAAACCAGAAAGCAGCCACCCTCAGTGGCAAGGCACTCCAGGAGCCCAGCGGACTGGCTGCTTTGCCAGCAGCACAGCCCTGGCTCGGTCTGTTGGCTGGCTTTCTGCATGGAAGGGCACCCCAGTGGATGAAAGGGACAGGAGGGGACTTGCCACCTTGCTTTCAGAAGACGGAAATCTTCCTTACAAAACATCTAGGCTCACCGGCCTTTCCCAAATCCCGCTCTGATTTTGCACAGCATTCAGAGACAGGGCGGGGCTGCCTAGGGGAGGTCACCCCGAGAGCCTTCAAAGAGTGTGCGGGAGGGACGAGCCCCCTTCCTCCAACTCGGCAGATCCCGCCAGGCTTGGGGGCCTGGAGGAGGTTCTGTCCTTGCCTGAGTGGCTTGTCAGGCTCCCCCCAACTTCCACTCTCTCTGGAAAGGGGCCGTGGGAGTTGAGGTGGGAAAATGCAGCTGCCAAGGACAAAGGTGCCCAGCACACTGCGGCCAGGGGTTGTGGGCAGGTGGCTGCTGTTGGGTTCAGCTCCGTTCCCCTCCAGACGACAGGGCGGCACTGTGGGGAAGCGCAGGGGATCGTCAGGAAGAGGCTGAGCCCTGTGGGGCTGAGCGAGGCTGCTGCTGTGAAGGGAGGTGTTTGGGGCTTGGAGGCTCAACTTGAAAGCAAGCAACTGCCTCAGAAGTCATGCTGCCTGTGCTATTACCTGCAGAATAGTATCCGGAGGATTGGCCACGGCAAAGAAGGCGAGACAAAGCCAGCAAGCCTCACTGCCTCGCCCACCATAAGTCCGGGATGTTCTCTCTGCATCGATGGTGGCCCCTGAAAGGCACATGCAAAGTAGCTGCCTCGGACAGGCCAGAGGCTAGGAGCAGCAGGGAGCCAGCAGGTATTTCTCAGGCTGCAAGCCCAGCTGGGCAGACTTGGTGGGAGGGCCATACGCCAGCGGAGGGCCAGCAGACTTTGCGTAGGCATACCTGTGGTTTTCAGAGCCCAGTCCACCGTCTGCAGGTACTTTGCCTCTATCTTCTCAAGGGCTGCCCGTGTCAAGTTGAGAAGGGGCTGGGAAAAGCATTGCAAAGGCAGAGACGGAAAGCAACAGGGAGAATGACACAAACTCATCACGGGGCACTTCTGCATGAAGACTGAGTGCTTGCACAGAGCAAAGGGGAGACTCGGGGTCAGTCCACCAAAGGCAAGACTTGTTGGAAAAGGCACCAGACCTTCTGGTCAGCGCTTTCTGACGAGTCAAGCATGGACTCGGGGAGAACACCAGTCTCAGGAGCCACCGTGCAGACCTGGCTCAGGTCAGCACTGCCCCAAGCAGCCCTGAGAGCCAGGTTTGCGCTGGGCAGCAAGAGGACAGAGCACACGCTGCAAAGGGCCAAGAGGAAGCAGCAGGAGACAGCCTCCAACTGAGAGCAAGGTCTTTGATCAAATGGCAGCCACTTTACCCCTCTCTTCTCCTCAGCCATCGCCCTCTCCTCCAAGACCTCTTCTATGGAGTGCAGGATGGCCTCATTTGCAGCAGCCAGCTCTGCTCGCAGGTGAGCCACCTGCTCTTCCAGGAGCTCCCGCTCATGGATCTTCTCCCTCAGCAAGGGCAGGGAGTTGCTGCAGACAAAGGGAAAGCAGATGTGGTGCAAGAGCTGCGCAGCCCCTGCAGGCAGTCCCGAGTAGGGTGCCACAGTCTTGCCCCCAAAGGCCCTCCCTGAGAGGAAGCCCAAGGAGCTGCATGGGGGCTTCCCACAGGACACTTCCCCAGGAAGAGCAGGTGGCAGTTGCTGCTGCTTTCTATCCACTTGGAGCAAGCCAGAGGATGTCGGGCCTTTTTCCAGCCACTGTCTTTGGGAAGTCCATTTCCTGTCTGAGCATTTGCAGACTCCAGGAGCTAAGGCAGGAGCAAAGCCACCTCCTGCCCAAGTGCTCCTTCCTGCAGCCTGCCAACCTGCAGTGCTCACTCAGGGAGCTCTCAGGGTCAAACCTCATTCAGCAGCTACAGAAAGTGAAGGACAAGCACAAGCGTGTCCCCCCCACACATCTCTGTGAGGATGAGCCCTGGGCATCTGGACGGGATTCCCAACTTTTGCAGGGGAGGCAGGAGCTCCGAGCTATGGCCTCGGCCAGAGTTTGCTTTCCCCCAGCAAGAGGCACCTACCTGCAGCGCTTCCTCTTGCCACTTGCTCTCGGAGAGCAGCAAGCCCCAGCAGTAAAGCCCAGCTGCAAGTCACCACAGCAAGAGACAGTTATACTAAGAGGCTTTCTAATGGTCCCTGGAGCCACATTTTCTCCTTCCACAGCTAGGGAGCAAGAGCTTGCCTGGGACAGCTGGAGCTGGAGCTGGAGCCAGTGCAGAGCGCGGAGGTGGCTCCAACCCCTTGAGCACTGCCCAGGCCCATGGGCTTGGAAAATACACACACCCAAGGCCCACACACCCGCACACCAATGAAGGCATGTGGCCCCGAGCCAAGAGGAAATGCACCAGGCCATGGCAGTTTCTGCACAGACATTGCAACCCCAAAGCTCTGCAGCAAGGAGGGACCTCTAGCCAAAACGATCCTAGGCGCTCCACTCCCTCCCACGGCCGGCAGCCACGGCAGGCGTGAGGCAGGCTGCAGTCCACCTGTAAAGACCCTCTCTGGCCTTCACTGTGTCACGGAGATGGGAAGCTGGAAGGCGCCACAGGATCTGCTGCCTCTCCCTGCCCCTGAAAGCTGGCATCCGGTCCGCCTGTGCTACCGCGCAAGAGCTTTGGTCAGCGCTGCTCACCAGCCAAGAGTGGGGCCAGCAGGAAAAGGACCCTCAGGCACCTCCTGCCATTCTGCCAGGTGCTGCGTGGCCTAAAAGAGAGGGAATGCTGCTGTTAGCCAAGCCTACAGTGCGGGCTTTGCCTTGCCAGTGATCCGTTGAGGGGCTCCCTCGCCACCAGGTTCCTCAGCTCAGCAGAGCGGAGAAGCCCAGGGCCTGGGGGCCTTTAGGAAGCTCTGAGCTGCAGCACAGCACCCTGCGGGCACTAAGGCAGTTGAAGACCTCTGGCCTGACACAGGCGTAATCACCCACACGCGTAGTGTCGTGGCCTGACACAGTCTGGTGGCACTGGGCTCTCCCGAGGAGAAGGGGCAGCGCCTTGCCCAGCCAAAGGCTCTGCTGGGCTGCCTGGCTGCCCAGGCTGGAGGGCAGTGCTGCATACAGCCCCAGGGCTCAGGGGCTGTCTGTCACCACCATGGAAGCCGGGCGGCACACAGGGCTTCTTGCCTTATCCCTCCCTGCTTTTTGGGCCCCGTCACACCCACCTGCCCAACTCGGCTGGCATCTCCTCTAATCCAACTCCGTCACCAGCAGGAGGGAAAAGGTCGCTGTGCGGCAAATCCCCGCAGGCCTCTTCCCAAAGCACTTGCTGGCCTCTGCAAAGCTCCTTGTTTGCAGAGCTACACACGTCTGCAGGCTGGGCTTTTATGGAGGGCAGCTGTTGATGACGTCACAAGAGCCAACCGCCAGGGAGGCAAGGTGTTGCCCATGATGACCTCAGAGGGGGGCTTACCCAGGAGGGGGTTGCCACGCAGCCTGAGCGAGAGGAAGCCTGTGCGTTAGCCCCCACCGCAAGCCTGAAGCCTCCCGGCACACCCGCAGAGGAGCCCTGGTTAGCCCAGAGAGCCAGCTCACTTGGTTGCGCGGGCAAGCTGCTGCTGTGCCGTTGCACCCCTCGTCCTCTACCAGGCTGATGTGTCGTGTCGTCCTGGGCAGGGCTCAAAGGGCTGAGCGTGAAGCCCTGCTAAGTCAGAAGGGAGAGTGGCAAGAGCTTTGTCCTCTTGAGACCCACCCGGGCATTGACACGGCACTGCAGCAAGCCAAAGGACATCAGCCAGGTGACCTTGTTGGCCCTGGAAGACATAGCCCCGCCTCTGCTAGGAAAGCAAGAGTAGAGCGGTCAGCTTGCTGGCACAAAGGCAGATGTCTCTTCCCCTAGGTACACCTGCACCCACACGGAACAGCGGGGGTGAGGGGCACAGGCTCCCTCAGCAGCCCACTGATGGGCACCCAAAGGGGAGCTCCAGGGTCGGCTCTGAGGTGCGTTGCAGAAATGCAAGCAACCATTGAGCAAGAGCAGGGGCCAGGACTGGAGACGGGGACAGCTGCAGGCCAGCTCCCGCAAGGAGTGGGCCTGAGCTTCAGTCAGGCTCCTGGGCCAGTGGGTGGAGGTGCCAGGGCAGGCCGCTCAGGGGAACTAAGCCCTCCTTAGTGCACGCCGGGCCCTGACGGTCCAGGCCGCGGTCTGTAGCCTTTGCACTTCTCTGCTGCGGCCTCTGCGGTTTGTCAACGCCTCCCTTGACCTGGCAGATTCAAAACTGGCTGCAGGCGAGCCCTAGCAAGTGCCGAGTGTCTTCCACACATTCCTCCATCTGCTCGCTCTACAGCAGCTGACGCAGCCGCACACACGCTTGGCCTTTGCTGCTGCCGAAGCGCATTGCCTGCTCATGGTTAGCTTGCTGTGTGCCAGGACCCCCGGGGCCTTTTGTGCAGCACGCCGCCGCAGCCCATCAGGCCCCAGCACATGCTGCTGCCGCCGCCGCCGCTGCTGCTGTTGCTTGCGGTCTGGCCATGCCTGGGGCCAACCTTTGCATTGATCGTTGCTAAGGCTGAAGCAGTTCCGCGTGGCACAGCCTGCTGAGGTCTTGCTGAGTAGTGGCTCTTCCTTCGGCATAGCTAACTCTCCTCACACTTGCTGAGGGCTCAGTCGATCCCCACGCTGAGGTGGTTTAGGAAGGTATTGAGCAGTATCAGAGGCAGGCAGGCCCCCGGAGGAACTCTGCTTGGGAGCAGCTGCCCATTGGACTTGGAGGCATGAAGCAGCAGCAGCCTTGGAGCTTGGTGCTGTGGCCAGTGCCCATGCAGCTTGTGGTGCCCCTGCCCAGCGCAGCTCTTGCCAGCTTGTCAGCACCTTGTCTGCCAGGTGCTCACGCCAGCATCTGTTCCGGCTCTTTGTCCAGCTGGTCCCTAGGCTCCTCGTTGTCACCTGGGTGCTCCTCAGAGCAGCGGGCTCTCTAGGCGGAGCAGGCCTAGCATGACTGCCTGGGTTCCCATGCTGCCTTTGCTCTGTCCCCCCACCCACCGAATCACAGAACCACAGAATGGTTGAGGTTGGAAGGGACCTCTGGAGATCACCTAGTCCAAGCCCCTGGCTCCAGCAGGGTCACCTAGAGCATGCTGGCCAGGATGGTGTCCAGATGGCTTTTGAAGATCTCCCAGGAGGGAGAGTGCACAAGCTCTCTGGGCAATTTGTTCCAGTGCTAAGTCACCCTCACTGGAAAGAAGTTGGGACGGAACTTCCTGTGTTTCAGTTTGTGCCCGTTGCCTGGCGTCCTGTCGCTGGGCACCCCTGAAAAGAGTCTGGCCCCATCCTCTTTACACCCTCCCTTCAGATACTTAGACACATTGATAAGCTCCCCCGCAGTCTTCTCCTCCCCAGGCGGAAGAGTCCCAGCTCTCTCAGCCTTTCCTCCTACGGGAGATGCTCCGCTGCCTTCATCATCTTCGTAGCCCTCCGCTGGACTCCCTGCAGGAGCTCCATGTCTCTCTCGTATTGGGGAGCCCACAACTGGGCACAGCAGTGCGGATGCGGCCTCCCCAGGCCTGAGTCGAGGGGCAGGATCACCTCCCTCGCCCTGCTGGCACTGCTCTGCCTAATGCAGCCCCCGCATGCCATTGGCCTTCTTGGCCACAAGGGCGCATTGCTGGCTCATGGTCAACTCGGTGTGCACCAGGACTCCCAGGTCCTTCTCCGTGGAGCTGCTTTCCAGCAGGTCAGCCCCCAGCCTGCGCTGCTGCATGGCATTATCCCTCCCTAGGTGCAGGACTCTGCACGGCCCTTGCTTGAACTTCATCAGCTTCCTCTCTGTCCATCTCGCCGGCCTGCCGTGGTCCCTCTGAACAGAAGCGTAGCCCTCTGCTGTATCAGCGCCTGCTCCCACGTTTTGCATCCTCAGCAGACTTGCTGAGGGTGCACTTTGTCTCTTCAGCCAGGGCACTGATGAAGAAGTTGAACAATATTGGACCCACTGTTCAGCCCTGGGGGCCATCGCTAGCTACAGGCCTCCAAGTAGACTTTGCGCCACTGAGCACATCCCTCTGAGCACTGCCGTTCCACCAGTTCTCATCCCACCTCACTGTCCCCTCATCTAGCCCACACTCCTGAGCCTTGCCTGTGAGGATGCTAGGGGAGACGGTGGTGAAAGCCTTACTGAAGTGAAGGTAGACAACATCCAGTGCTCTCTCCTCATCTCTGCAGCCAGCCATTCCACTGGAGAGGCTGCTGCTTTGCAGGGCCCCAGGACCCCCTTGGTGCTCCGCATCACATGATTTGGGAGCAGCAAGCAGCGTTGCATGTCATGGGGAGGAGGAGGTCCTTCAGGGTATCGAAGGAGAGCAGGTATGCTCAGGAGAGCAGGACTGCTGTGGGTTCACCCAGGCTTAGGTATTTAGCAGGTGATGCTGTGTGTTTAGAAAATGCAGTTGCATGGCACTCCAGTCTGCCAAGATCCCTGACAAGGCGTTCCTTGGAGCATTCAGAGACTTCTTCGGGAACGTCCTTGAGAGCTGCAAGCTCCTCTGTACTTTCACAATGCACGCGTCCTGTCTGCACGATCATGGCAGTCCTAAGGACACTGTACCTGGGAATCGTTTGTCACACAGAGGGTCACTAGGAGGCCTTTGGCTGAGGCTTTTAGTGCCCAAAGCTCTGCAGAAACAGTACCAGCAGTCAATAGTATATGGGGTAAAGCATGGAGTACCTAGGCCCAAAAATATTGCAAAAGTATGTCAAGTCACGCAGGGTAAGAATGAGGATCCCTCTGCATTTTACGAGCAGTTATGTGAAACCACCCGAGAATGGACAGACTTGGATCCTGAGGACAAAGTGAGCAAATGACTTTTACTACATTATTTGTAGGACAAACAGCACCAGATATAAGGAGAAAGCTTCAGAAGGCAGGTGGTATGTCAGGGATGTCAATATCACAGTTAATAGGATTTGCATATAAGGTGTACAGTAATAGGGAAGAAGTAGAGAGAAAGGAAAAACAAAAGGAGAAACTGAAAGAGAAGAGGCAAAATGTTGCAATCTTGGCAGCTGCATTTGCCCAGGCACAAACTTCCTCTCGGGGAAGGGGTTTTCCAAAAGGACAAGGACGTGGAAGAGGACACAGAGTAGGAGGGAATTTGGGAAATAGAATTTCACTGAGGAGAGATCAATGTGCGATTTGTAGGGAGAAGGGGCACTGGAAAAATGAGTGCCCAAAGAAACAATCAGATCATTGGAAACCTCAGTCTGTATCTGTTCCGGAGGCAGGTTTGCTCATGATTGGTGCAGAAGATTCAGACTGATGGGGACCGGGGATTGAGAAATTGAATTCCCCAGCTGAACACCTGGTTTCACCCCCTGCATAGCACCTCATCTGGGACAGCCTGTGCTGCCAGCCTGGGAGCACAGAGCTGGCTGAGAGGCACGCTCCCAGAAGGTGTAGGCCGGCAGCATTAGGCATGGCTTTGTCTCCCGCAAGGCCAGGGGCCCGAGCCTTCTCCCCTGGTGCCGACAGCCTGGGCTCCCGCAAGGAGCACAGGGAGGCCTGCCTTTGGCCAGACTGCCCGCTTGCAGGCAGCTCCAGTGCCCATCACCTTCCAGACCTGGGGGAGAGCAGCCAGCTGTAGGCACCCTGACAGCAGAGCTTCTCCAGCACAAAGCAGGCCCAGTGCGGATGAGGAGCTGCAGAGCCAGCATGGCCTCAAGCCCTCTGTGTCTCCCAGCACCGCTGAGTTCAGGAGAGAGCGGGCAGACCCTTGCGGAGTGCCCTCCGACTTCCTGGATGCATAGCCGCGCTTTTCAGAGAGCCAGCTACTCTCCTGACTCTCTCTTCAGGTGCTCACCACACGCACCGCATGCGGCCTGCCTCAGGAACGAAGCCCCAGGCGGGGCCGAATAACATGGACCTGGGAGCTGCCACATCTTTTCCTTCTTGTTTTATTCTTGCTTACAGAAGCTCTCTTGTCTCGTGGCTCAGCTGGTAGTTCTGCCTTGCCATCACCCCATGAACTTGCACTCGATAAATACACGTGTACTCGGGGTTGCCCCAGTTGCTCTGCACCTGGAATTTGATATACTGGAAGGCTCTGGGAAGCTGCTTCTGCAAAGGAAACGGGGGGAGCCGTCATTCCTCAGGTGTAAGGAGCAACAGCACAGCAACGTAGCTTCCTTTGCCAGCGCTAGCCCTGCTGGGGAACAAACTGGAGCCCTGACAAAGGAGGCAGCCAGGGTTGCTATGCCAGAGCCACAAGGCACAGGATGCTTTGGCTCATCCTCCGCACTCTGTGGTCCAAGCCCTTGGAGGCAAAGCTCAGTTTGCCCCTCGCGTCGTGCCCACACGCACTCACAGTACCTTCAGGCGGAAGGTCTGAACAGCCTCTTGGTCCACGTCAAATACAAAGAGCCCCAGGAGAGTTTCTTCTGCTGCTTCCTCATCCACGCCCTCAAAGGCAACCGACAAGGGCAGCAGGTCAGGCTCAAGCAGAGCCGGAGGAAAAGTGCCCACTGCGTCAGACTCGGGGAAGCCCGCCTCATGTCCCACCCCTCTAGCACTAGTCTGGAAGCGGTCAGTGTGGATGTGGCTCAGGCTCTTTTGAGCAAGCGCTCCAAGACCCTGGGCCAGAAAGCACAAAGCAAGCCGCAGAGGCATGATGCCACTGTGGTCCCCCACACACCCCACGCAGGGACGCTCTGCTCTGCAGCAACCAGCCCACGCTTCTCTGAGAGAAGGCGCCAGGAGAAACAAGGCTCCCTCGCAGCTTTCTGCCCTGGCCAGCTTCCCTGCCCACCCTCCACGCCGGGGCAAGGCCGAGGCTTACGGAGACAGCAAAGTCCTTGGGGGCACTGCTGACTTCCCCGGAAGGAGAGACCGCCTTGGAGATGTGCTCCACGGTGACAGCCATGGGCCAGATCTGCTCAGGCAGCCGAATGACCACTTGGCCCTCCGCTCCTTGGAAAGCCCAGCACTGTCCAGGGGAAGTGTGCGGCTGAAACCAGAAAGCAGCCACCCTCAGTGGCAAGGCACTCCAGGAGCCCAGCGGACTGGCTGCTTTGCCAGCAGCACAGCCCTGGCTCGGTCTGTTGGCTGGCTTTCTGCATGGAAGGGCACCCCAGTGGATGAAAGGGACAGGAGGGGACTTGCCACCTTGCTTTCAGAAGACGGAAATCTTCCTTACAAAACATCTAGGCTCACCGGCCTTTCCCAAATCCCGCTCTGATTTTGCACAGCATTCAGAGACAGGGCGGGGCTGCCTAGGGGAGGTCACCCCGAGAGCCTTCAAAGAGTGTGCGGGAGGGACGAGCCCCCTTCCTCCAACTCGGCAGATCCCGCCAGGCTTGGGGGCCTGGAGGAGGTTCTGTCCTTGCCTGAGTGGCTTGTCAGGCTCCCCCCAACTTCCACTCTCTCTGGAAAGGGGCCGTGGGAGTTGAGGTGGGAAAATGCAGCTGCCAAGGACAAAGGTGCCCAGCACACTGCGGCCAGGGGTTGTGGGCAGGTGGCTGCTGTTGGGTTCAGCTCCGTTCCCCTCCAGACGACAGGGCGGCACTGTGGGGAAGCGCAGGGGATCGTCAGGAAGAGGCTGAGCCCTGTGGGGCTGAGCGAGGCTGCTGCTGTGAAGGGAGGTGTTTGGGGCTTGGAGGCTCAACTTGAAAGCAAGCAACTGCCTCAGAAGTCATGCTACCTGTGCTATTACCTGCAGAATAGTATCCGGAGGATTGGCCACGGCAAAGAAGGCGAGACAAAGCCAGCAAGCCTCACTGCCTCGCCCACCATAAGTCCGGGATGTTCTCTCTGCATCGATGGTGGCCCCTGAAAGGCACATGCAAAGTAGCTGCCTCGGACAGGCCAGAGGCTAGGAGCAGCAGGGAGCCAGCAGGTATTTCTCAGGCTGCAAGCCCAGCTGGGCAGACTTGGTGGGAGGGCCATACGCCAGCGGAGGGCCAGCAGACTTTGCGTAGGCATACCTGTGGTTTTCAGAGCCCAGTCCACCGTCTGCAGGTACTTTGCCTCTATCTTCTCAAGGGCTGCCCGTGTCAAGTTGAGAAGGGGCTGGGAAAAGCATTGCAAAGGCAGAGACGGAAAGCAACAGGGAGAATGACACAAATGCATCACGGGGCACTTCTGCATGAAGACTGAGTGCTTGCACAGAGCAAAGGGGAGACTCGGGGTCAGTCCACCAAAGGCAAGACTTGTTGGAAAAGGCACCAGACCTTCTGGTCAGCGCTT
Source organism: Dromaius novaehollandiae (assembly GCF_036370855.1). NCBI lineage: Eukaryota > Metazoa > Chordata > Aves > Casuariiformes > Dromaiidae > Dromaius > Dromaius novaehollandiae. The sequence goes on along the minus strand of NC_088125.1, from coordinate 2,184,996 downwards.
TCTGACGAGTCAAGCATGGACTCGGGGAGAACACCAGTCTCAGGAGCCACCGTGCAGACCTGGCTCAGGTCAGCACTGCCCCAAGCAGCCCTGAGAGCCAGGTTTGCGCTGGGCAGCAAGAGGACAGAGCACACGCTGCAAAGGGCCAAGAGGAAGCAGCAGGAGACAGCCTCCAACTGAGAGCAAGGTCTTTGATCAAATGGCAGCCACTTTACCCCTCTCTTCTCCTCAGCCATCGCCCTCTCCTCCAAGACCTCTTCTATGGAGTGCAGGATGGCCTCATTTGCAGCAGCCAGCTCTGCTCGCAGGTGAGCCACCTGCTCTTCCAGGAGCTCCCGCTCATGGATCTTCTCCCTCAGCAAGGGCAGGGAGTTGCTGCAGACAAAGGGAAAGCAGATGTGGTGCAAGAGCTGCGCAGCCCCTGCAGGCAGTCCCGAGTAGGGTGCCACAGTCTTGCCCCCATCCTCTTCCCTCCCTCACAAGAGCAGAGGCTTCCCTTCCCCTCCACGTTTAGCACAAGGCAAAGGCTGGCGCCCTGGATGCTTTGCCACTCAGTGAGTTCCATGGGAAGGAAGCCCTCTTACCTGAGCGTTGTGAGCTCTGTTTCTGGCACCCCAGCCTTCTCCTGAAACACAAAGGCCCTCCCTGAGAGGAAGCCCAAGGAGCTGCATGGGGGCTTCCCACAGGACACTTCCCCAGGAAGAGCAGGTGGCAGTTGCTGCTGCTTTCTATCCACTTGGAGCAAGCCAGAGGATGTCGGGCCTTTTTCCAGCCACTGTCTTTGGGAAGTCCATTTCCTGTCTGAGCATTTGCAGACTCCAGGAGCTAAGGCAGGAGCAAAGCCACCTCCTGCCCAAGTGCTCCTTCCTGCAGCCTGCCAACCTGCAGTGCTCACTCAGGGAGCTCTCAGGGTCAAAGCTCATTCAGCAGCTACAGAAAGTGAAGGACAAGCACAAGCGTGTCCCCCCCACACATCTCTGTGAGGATGAGCCCTGGGCATCTGGACGGGATTCCCAACTTTTGCAGGGGAGGCAGGAGCTCCGAGCTATGGCCTCGGCCAGAGTTTGCTTTCCCCCAGCAAGAGGCACCTACCTGCAGCGCTTCCTCTTGCCACTTGCTCTCGGAGAGCAGCAAGCCCCAGCAGTAAAGCCCAGCTGCAAGTCACCACAGCAAGAGACAGTTATACTAAGAGGCTTTCTAATGGTCCCTGGAGCCACATTTTCTCCTTCCACAGCTAGGGAGCAAGAGCTTGCCTGGGACAGCTGGAGCTGGAGCTGGAGCCAGTGCAGAGCGCGGAGGTGGCTCCAACCCCTTGAGCACTGCCCAGGCCCATGGGCTTGGAAAATACACACACCCAAGGCCCACACACCCGCACACCAATGAAGGCATGTGGCCCCGAGCCAAGAGGAAATGCACCAGGCCATGGCAGTTTCTGCACAGACACTGCAACCCCAAAGCTCTGCAGCAAGGAGGGACCTCTAGCCAAAACGATCCTAGGCGCTCCACTCCCTCCCACGGCCGGCAGCCACGGCAGGCGTGAGGCAGGCTGCAGTCCACCTGTAAAGACCCTCTCTGGCCTTCACTGTGTCACGGAGATGGGAAGCTGGAAGGCGCCACAGGATCTGCTGCCTCTCCCTGCCCCTGAAAGCTGGCATCCGGTCCGCCTGTGCTACTGCGCAAGAGGTTTGGTCAGCGCTGCTCACCAGCCAAGAGTGGGGCCAGCAGGAAAAGGACCCTCAGGCACCTCCTGCCATTCTGCCAGGTGCTGCGTGGCCTAAAAGAGAGGGAATGCTGCTGTTAGCCAAGCCTACAGTGCGGGCTTTGCTTTGCCGGTGATCCGTTGAGGGGCTCCCTTGCCACCAGGTTCCTCAGCTCAGCAGAGCGGAGAAGCCCAGGGCCTGGGGGCCTTTAGGAAGCTCTGAGCTGCAGCACAGCACCCTGCGGGCACTAAGGCAGTTGAAGACCTCTGGCCTGACACAGGCGTAATCACCCACACGCGTAGTGTCGTGGCCTGACACAGTCTGGTGGCACTGGGCTCTCCCGAGGAGAAGGGGCAGCGCCTTGCCCAGCCAAAGGCTCTGCTGGGCTGCCTGGCTGCCCAGGCTGGAGGGCAGTGCTGCATACAGCCCCAGGGCTCAGGGGCTGTCTGTCACCACCATGGAAGCCGGGCGGCACACAGGGCTTCTTGCCTTATCCCTCCCTGCTTTTTGGGCCCCGTCACACCCACCTGCCCAACTCGGCTGGCATCTCCTCTAATCCAACTCCGTCACCAGCAGGAGGGAAAAGGACGCTGTGCGGCAAATCCCCGCAGGCCTCTTCCCAAAGCACTTGCTGGCCTCTGCAAAGCTCCTTGTTTGCAGAGCTACACACGTCTGCAGGCTGGGCTTTTATGGAGGGCAGCTGTTGATGACGTCACAAGAGCCAACCGCCAGGGAGGCAAGGTGTTGCCCATGATGACCTCAGAGGGGGGCTTACCCAGGAGGGGGTTGCCACGCAGCCTGGGCGAGAGGAAGCCTGTGCGTTAGCCCCCACCGCAAGCCTGAAGCCTGCCGGCACACCCGCAGAGGAGCCCTGGTTAGCCCAGAGAGCCAGCTCACTTGGTTGCGCGGGCAAGCTGCTGCTGTGCCGTTGCAGCCCTCGTCCTCTACCAGGCTGATGTGTCGTGTCATCCTGGGCAGGGCTCAAAGGGCTGAGTGTGAAGCCCTGCTAAGTCAGAAGGGAGAGTGGCAAGAGCTTTGTCCTCTTGAGACCCACCCGGGCATTGACACGGTAGTGCAGCAAGCCAAAGGACATCAGCCAGGTGACCTTGTTGGCCCTGGAAGACATAGCCCCACCTCTGCTAGGAAAGCAAGAGTAGAGCGGTCAGCTTGCTGGCACAAAGGCAGATGTCTCTTCCCCTAGGTACACCTGCACCCACACGGAACAGCGGGGGTGAGGGGCACAGGCTCCCTCAGCAGCCCACTGATGGGCACCCAAAGGGGAGCTCCAGGGTCGGCTCTGAGGTGCGTTGCAGAAATGCAAGCAACCATTGAGCAAGAGCAGGGGCCAGGACTGGAGACGGGGACAGCTGCAGGCCAGCTCCCGCAAGGAGTGGGCCTGAGCTTCAGTCAGGCTCCTGGGCCAGTGGGTGGAGGTGCCAGGGCAGGCCACTCAGGGGAACTAAGCCCTCCTTAGTGCACGCCGGGCCCTGACGGTCCAAGCCGCAGTCTGTAGCCTTTGCACTTCTCTGCTGCGGCCTCTGCGGTTTGTCAACGCCTCCCTTGACCTGGCAGATTCAAAACTGGATGCAGGCGAGCCCTAGCAAGTGCCGAGTGTCTTCCACACATTCCTCCATCTGCTCGCTCTACAGCAGCTGACGCAGCCGCACACACGCTTGGCCTTTGCTGCTGCCGAAGCGCATTGCCTGCTCATGGTTAGCTTGCTGTGTGCCAGGACCCCCGGGGCCTTTTGTGCAGCACGCCGCCGCAGCCCATCAGGCCCCAGCACATGCTGCTGCCGCCGCTGCTGCTGCTGCTGCTGTTGCTTGCAGTCTGGCCATGCCTGGGGCCAACCTTTGCATTGATCGTTGCTAAGGCTGAAGCAGTTCCGCGTGGCACAGCCTGCTGAGGTCTTGCTGAGTAGTGGCTCTTCCTTCGGCATAGCTAACTCTCCTCACACTTGCTGAGGGCTCAGTCGATCCCCACGCTGAGGTGGTTTAGGAAGGTATTGAGCAGTATCAGAGGCAGGCAGGCCCCCGGAGGAGCTCTGCTTGGGAGCAGCTGCCCATTGGACTTGGAGGCATGAAGCAGCAGCAGCCTTGCAGCTTGGTGCTGTGGCCAGTGCCCATGCAGCTTGTGGTGCCCCTGCCCAGCGCAGCTCTTGCCAGCTTGTCAGCACCTTGTCTGCCAGGTGCTCACGCCAGCATCTGTTCCGGCTCTTTGTCCAGCTGGTCCCTAGGCTCCTCGTTGTCACCTGGGTGCTCCTCAGAGCAGCGGGCTCTCTAGGCGGAGCAGGCCTAGCATGACTGCCTGGGTTCCCATGCTGCCTTTGCTCTGTCCCCCCACCCACCGAATCACAGAACCACAGAATGGTTGAGGTTGGAAGGGACCTCTGGAGATCACCTAGTCCAAGCCCCTGGCTCCAGCAGGGTCACCTAGAGCATGCTGGCCAGGATGGTGTCCAGATGGCTTTTGAAGATCTCCCAGGAGGGAGAGTGCACAAGCTCTCTGGGCAATTTGTTCCAGTGCTAAGTCACCCTCACTGGAAAGAAGTTGGGACGGAACTTCCTGTGTTTCAGTTTGTGCCCGTTGCCTGGCGTCCTGTCGCTGGGCACCCCTGAAAAGAGTCTGGCCCCATCCTCTTTACACCCTCCCTTCAGATACTTAGACACATTGATAAGCTCCCCCGCAGTCTTCTCCTCCCCAGGCGGAAGAGTCCCAGCTCTCTCAGCCTTTCCTCCTACGGGAGATGCTCCGCTGCCTTCATCATCTTCGTAGCCCTCCGCTGGACTCCCTGCAGGAGCTCCATGTCTCTCTCGTATTGGGGAGCCCACAACTGGGCACAGCAGTGCGGATGCGGCCTCCCCAGGCCTGAGTCGAGGGGCAGGATCACCTCCCTCGCCCTGCTGGCACTGCTCTGCCTAATGCAGCCCCCGCATGCCATTGGCCTTCTTGGCCACAAGGGCGCATTGCTGGCTCATGGTCAACTCGGTGTGCACCAGGACTCCCAGGTCCTTCTCCGTGGAGCTGCTTTCCAGCAGGTCAGCCCCCAGCCTGCGCTGCTGCATGGCATTATCCCTCCCTAGGTGCAGGACTCTGCACGGCCCTTGCTTGAACTTCATCAGCTTCCTCTCTGTCCATCTCGCCGGCCTGCCGTGGTCCCTCTGAACAGAAGCGTAGCCCTCTGCTGTATCAGCGCCTGCTCCCACGTTTTGCATCCTCAGCAGACTTGCTGAGGGTGCACTTTGTCTCTTCAGCCAGGGCACTGATGAAGAAGTTGAACAATATTGGACCCACTGTTCAGCCCTGGGGGCCATCGCTAGCTACAGGCCTCCAAGTAGACTTTGCGCCACTGAGCACATCCCTCTGAGCACTGCCGTTCCACCAGTTCTCATCCCACCTCACTGTCCCCTCATCTAGCCCACACTCCTGAGCCTTGCCTGTGAGGATGCTAGGGGAGACGGTGGTGAAAGCCTTACTGAAGTGAAGGTAGACAACATCCAGTGCTCTCTCCTCATCTCTGCAGCCAGCCATTCCACTGGAGAGGCTGCTGCTTTGCAGGGCCCCAGGACCCCCTTGGTGCTCCGCATCACATGATTTGGGAGCAGCAAGCAGCGTTGCATGTCATGGGGAGGAGGAGGTCCTTCAGGGTATCGAAGGAGAGCAGGTATGCTCAGGAGAGCAGGACTGCTGTGGGTTCACCCAGGCTTAGGTATTTAGCAGGTGATGCTGTGTGTTTAGAAAATGCAGTTGCATGGCACTCCAGTCTGCCAAGATCCCTGACAAGGCGTTCCTTGGAGCATTCAGAGACTTCTTCGGGAACGTCCTTGAGAGCTGCAAGCTCCTCTGTACTTTCACAATGCACGCGTCCTGTCTGCACGATCATGGCAGTCCTAAGGACACTGTACCTGGGAATCGTTTGTCACACAGAGGGTCACTAGGAGGCCTTTGGCTGAGGCTTTTAGTGCCCAAAGCTCTGCAGAAACAGTACCAGCAGTCAATAGTATATGGGGTAAAGCATGGAGTACCTAGGCCCAAAAATATTGCAAAAGTATGTCAAGTCACGCAGGGTAAGAATGAGGATCCCTCTGCATTTTACGAGCAGTTATGTGAAACCACCCGAGAATGGACAGACTTGGATCCTGAGGACAAAGTGAGCAAATGACTTTTACTACATTATTTGTAGGACAAACAGCACCAGATATAAGGAGAAAGCTTCAGAAGGCAGGTGGTATGTCAGGGATGTCAATATCACAGTTAATAGGATTTGCATATAAGGTGTACAGTAATAGGGAAGAAGTAGAGAGAAAGGAAAAACAAAAGGAGAAACTGAAAGAGAAGAGGCAAAATGTTGCAATCTTGGCAGCTGCATTTGCCCAGGCACAAACTTCCTCTCGGGGAAGGGGTTTTCCAAAAGGACAAGGACGTGGAAGAGGACACAGAGTAGGAGGGAATTTGGGAAATAGAATTTCACTGAGGAGAGATCAATGTGCGATTTGTAGGGAGAAGGGGCACTGGAAAAATGAGTGCCCAAAGAAACAATCAGATCATTGGAAACCTCAGTCTGTATCTGTTCCGGAGGCAGGTTTGCTCATGATTGGTGCAGAAGATTCAGACTGATGGGGACCGGGGATTGAGAAATTGAATTCCCCAGCTGAACACCTGGTTTCACCCCCTGCATAGCACCTCATCTGGGACAGCCTGCGCTGCCAGCCTGGGAGCACAGAGCTGGCTGAGAGGCACGCTCCCAGAAGGTGTAGGCCGGCAGCATTAGGCATGGCTTTGTCTCCCGCAAGGCCAGGGGCCCGAGCCTTCTCCCCTGGTGCCGACAGCCTGGGCTCCCGCAAGGAGCACAGGGAGGCCTGCCTTTGGCCAGACTGCCCGCTTGCAGGCAGCTCCAGTGCCCATCACCTTCCAGACCTGGGGGAGAGCAGCCAGCTGTAGGCACCCTGACAGCAGAGCTTCTCCAGCACAAAGCAGGCCCAGTGCGGATGAGGAGCTGCAGAGCCAGCATGGCCTCAAGCCCTCTGTGTCTCCCAGCACCGCTGAGTTCAGGAGAGAGCGGGCAGACCCTTGCGGAGTGCCCTCCGACTTCCTGGATGCATAGCCGCGCTTTTCAGAGAGCCAGCTACTCTCCTGACTCTCTCTTCAGGTGCTCACCACACGCACCGCGTGCGGCCTGCCTCAGGAACGAAGCCCCAGGCGGGGCCGAATAACATGGACCTGGGAGCTGCCACATCTTTTCCTTCTTGTTTTATTCTTGCTTACAGAAGCTCTCTTGTCTCGTGGCTCAGCTGGTAGTTCTGCCTTGCCATCACCCCATGAACTTGCACTCGATAAATACACGTGTACTCGGGGTTGCCCCAGTTGCTCTGCACCTGGAATTTGATATACTGGAAGGCTCTGGGAAGCTGCTTCTGCAAAGGAAACGGGGGGAGCCGTCATTCCTCAGGTGTAAGGAGCAACAGCACAGCAACGTAGCTTCCTTTGCCAGCGCTAGCCCTGCTGGGGAACAAACTGGAGCCCTGACAAAGGAGGCAGCCAGGGTTGCTATGCCAGAGCCACAAGGCACAGGATGCTTTGGCTCATCCTCCGCACTCTGTGGTCCAAGCCCTTGCAGGCAAAGCTCAGTTTGCCCCTCGCGTCGTGCCCACACGCACTCACAGTACCTTCAGGCGGAAGGTCTGAACAGCCTCTTGGTCCACGTCAAATACAAAGAGCCCCAGGAGAGTTTCTTCTGCTGCTTCCTCATCCACGCCCTCAAAGGCAACCGACAAGGGCAGCAGGTCAGGCTCAAGCAGAGCCGGAGGAAAAGTGCCCACTGCGTCAGACTCGGGGAAGCCCGCCTCATGTCCCACCCCTCTAGCACTAGTCTGGAAGCGGTCAGTGTGGATGTGGCTCAGGCTCTTTTGAGCAAGCGCTCCAAGACCCTGGGCCAGAAAGCACAAAGCAAGCCGCAGAGGCATGATGCCACTGTGGTCCCCCACACACCCCACGCAGGGACGCTCTGCTCTGCAGCAACCAGCCCACGCTTCTCTGAGAGAAGGCGCCAGGAGAAACAAGGCTCCCTCGCAGCTTTCTGCCCTGGCCAGCTTCCCTGCCCACCCTCCACGCCGGGGCAAGGCCGAGGCTTACGGAGACAGCAAAGTCCTTGGGGGCACTGCTGACTTCCCCGGAAGGAGAGACCGCCTTGGAGATGTGCTCCACGGTGACAGCCATGGGCCAGATCTGCTCAGGCAGCCGAATGACCACTTGGCCCTCCGCTCCTTGGAAAGCCCAGCACTGTCCAGGGGAAGTGTGCGGCTGAAACCAGAAAGCAGCCACCCTCAGTGGCAAGGCACTCCAGGAGCCCAGCGGACTGGCTGCTTTGCCAGCAGCACAGCCCTGGCTCGGTCTGTTGGCTGGCTTTCTGCATGGAAGGGCACCCCAGTGGATGAAAGGGACAGGAGGGGACTTGCCACCTTGCTTTCAGAAGACGGAAATCTTCCTTACAAAACATCTAGGCTCACCGGCCTTTCCCAAATCCCGCTCTGATTTTGCACAGCATTCAGAGACAGGGCGGGGCTGCCTAGGGGAGGTCACCCCGAGAGCCTTCAAAGAGTGTGCGGGAGGGACGAGCCCCCTTCCTCCAACTCGGCAGATCCCGCCAGGCTTGGGGGCCTGGAGGAGGTTCTGTCCTTGCCTGAGTGGCTTGTCAGGCTCCCCCCAACTTCCACTCTCTCTGGAAAGGGGCCGTGGGAGTTGAGGTGGGAAAATGCAGCTGCCAAGGACAAAGGTGCCCAGCACACTGCGGCCAGGGGTTGTGGGCAGGTGGCTGCTGTTGGGTTCAGCTCCGTTCCCCTCCAGACGACAGGGCGGCACTGTGGGGAAGCGCAGGGGATCGTCAGGAAGAGGCTGAGCCCTGTGGGGCTGAGCGAGGCTGCTGCTGTGAAGGGAGGTGTTTGGGGCTTGGAGGCTCAACTTGAAAGCAAGCAACTGCCTCAGAAGTCATGCTGCCTGTGCTATTACCTGCAGAATAGTATCCGGAGGATTGGCCACGGCAAAGAAGGTGAGACAAAGCCAGCAAGCCTCACTGCCTCGCCCACCATAAGTCTGGGATGTTCTCTCTGCATCGATGGTGGCCCCTGAAAGGCACATGCAAAGTAGCTGCCTCGGACAGGCCAGAGGCTAGGAGCAGCAGGGAGCCAGCAGGTATTTCTCAGGCTGCAAGCCCAGCTGGGCAGACTTGGTGGGAGGGCCATACGCCAGCGGAGGGCCAGCAGACTTTGCGTAGGCATACCTGTGGTTTTCAGAGCCCAGTCCACCGTCTGCAGGTACTTTGCCTCTATCTTCTCAAGGGCTGCCCGTGTCAAGTTGAGAAGGGGCTGGGAAAAGCATTGCAAAGGCAGAGACGGAAAGCAACAGGGAGAATGACACAAATGCATCACGGGGCACTTCTGCATGAAGACTGAGTGCTTGCACAGAGCAAAGGGGAGACTCGGGGTCAGTCCACCAAAGGCAAGACTTGTTGGAAAAGGCACCAGACCTTCTGGTCAGCGCTTTCTGACGAGTCAAGCATGGACTCGGGGAGAACACCAGTCTCAGGAGCCACCGTGCAGACCTGGCTCAGGTCAGCACTGCCCCAAGCAGCCCTGAGAGCCAGGTTTGCGCTGGGCAGCAAGAGGACAGAGCACACGCTGCAAAGGGCCAAGAGGAAGCAGCAGGAGACAGCCTCCAACTGAGAGCAAGGTCTTTGATCAAATGGCAGCCACTTTACCCCTCTCTTCTCCTCAGCCATCGCCCTCTCCTCCAAGACCTCTTCTATGGAGTGCAGGATGGCCTCATTTGCAGCAGCCAGCTCTGCTCGCAGGTGAGCCACCTGCTCTTCCAGGAGCTCCCGCTCATGGATCTTCTCCCTCAGCAAGGGCAGGGAGTTGCTGCAGACAAAGGGAAAGCAGATGTGGTGCAAGAGCTGCGCAGCCCCTGCAGGCAGTCCCGAGTAGGGTGCCACAGTCTTGCCCCCATCCTCTTCCCTCCCTCACAAGAGCAGAGGCTTCCCTTCCCCTCCACGTTTAGCACAAGGCAAAGGCTGGCGCCCTGGATGCTTTGCCACTCAGTGAGTTCCATGGGAAGGAAGCCCTCTTACCTGAGCGTTGTGAGCTCTGTTTCTGGCACCCCAGCCTTCTCCTGAAACACAAAGGCCCTCCCTGAGAGGAAGCCCAAGGAGCTGCATGGGGGCTTCCCACAGGACACTTCCCCAGGAAGAGCAGGTGGCAGTTGCTGCTGCTTTCTATCCACTTGGAGCAAGCCAGAGGATGTCGGGCCTTTTTCCAGCCACTGTCTTTGGGAAGTCCATTTCCTGTCTGAGCATTTGCAGACTCCAGGAGCTAAGGCAGGAGCAAAGCCACCTCCTGCCCAAGTGCTCCTTCCTGCAGCCTGCCAACCTGCAGTGCTCACTCAGGGAGCTCTCAGGGTCAAAGCTCATTCAGCAGCTACAGAAAGTGAAGGACAAGCACAAGCGTGTCCCCCCCACACATCTCTGTGAGGATGAGCCCTGGGCATCTGGACGGGATTCCCAACTTTTGCAGGGGAGGCAGGAGCTCCGAGCTATGGCCTCGGCCAGAGTTTGCTTTCCCCCAGCAAGAGGCACCTACCTGCAGCGCTTCCTCTTGCCACTTGCTCTCGGAGAGCAGCAAGCCCCAGCAGTAAAGCCCAGCTGCAAGTCACCACAGCAAGAGACAGTTATACTAAGAGGCTTTCTAATGGTCCCTGGAGCCACATTTTCTCCTTCCACAGCTAGGGAGCAAGAGCTTGCCTGGGACAGCTGGAGCTGGAGCTGGAGCCAGTGCAGAGCGCGGAGGTGGCTCCAACCCCTTGAGCACTGCCCAGGCCCATGGGCTTGGAAAATACACACACCCAAGGCCCACACACCCGCACACCAATGAAGGCATGTGGCCCCGAGCCAAGAGGAAATGCACCAGGCCATGGCAGTTTCTGCACAGACACTGCAACCCCAAAGCTCTGCAGCAAGGAGGGACCTCTAGCCAAAACGATCCTAGGCGCTCCACTCCCTCCCACGGCCGGCAGCCACGGCAGGCGTGAGGCAGGCTGCAGTCCACCTGTAAAGACCCTCTCTGGCCTTCACTGTGTCACGGAGATGGGAAGCTGGAAGGCGCCACAGGATCTGCTGCCTCTCCCTGCCCCTGAAAGCTGGCATCCGGTCCGCCTGTGCTACTGCGCAAGAGGTTTGGTCAGCGCTGCTCACCAGCCAAGAGTGGGGCCAGCAGGAAAAGGACCCTCAGGCACCTCCTGCCATTCTGCCAGGTGCTGCGTGGCCTAAAAGAGAGGGAATGCTGCTGTTAGCCAAGCCTACAGTGCGGGCTTTGCTTTGCCGGTGATCCGTTGAGGGGCTCCCTTGCCACCAGGTTCCTCAGCTCAGCAGAGCGGAGAAGCCCAGGGCCTGGGGGCCTTTAGGAAGCTCTGAGCTGCAGCACAGCACCCTGCGGGCACTAAGGCAGTTGAAGACCTCTGGCCTGACACAGGCGTAATCACCCACACGCGTAGTGTCGTGGCCTGACACAGTCTGGTGGCACTGGGCTCTCCCGAGGAGAAGGGGCAGCGCCTTGCCCAGCCAAAGGCTCTGCTGGGCTGCCTGGCTGCCCAGGCTGGAGGGCAGTGCTGCATACAGCCCCAGGGCTCAGGGGCTGTCTGTCACCACCATGGAAGCCGGGCGGCACACAGGGCTTCTTGCCTTATCCCTCCCTGCTTTTTGGGCCCCGTCACACCCACCTGCCCAACTTGGCTGGCATCTCCTCTAATCCAACTCCGTCACCAGCAGGAGGGAAAAGGACGCTGTGCGGCAAATCCCCGCAGGCCTCTTCCCAAAGCACTTGCTGGCCTCTGCAAAGCTCCTTGTTTGCAGAGCTACACACGTCTGCAGGCTGGGCTTTTATGGAGGGCAGCTGTTGATGACGTCACAAGAGCCAACCGCCAGGGAGGCAAGGTGTTGCCCATGATGACCTCAGAGGGGGGCTTACCCAGGAGGGGGTTGCCACGCAGCCTGGGCGAGAGGAAGCCTGTGCGTTAGCCCCCACCGCAAGCCTGAAGCCTGCCGGCACACCCGCAGAGGAGCCCTGGTTAGCCCAGAGAGCCAGCTCACTTGGTTGCGCGGGCAAGCTGCTGCTGTGCCGTTGCAGCCCTCGTCCTCTACCAGGCTGATGTGTCGTGTCATCCTGGGCAGGGCTCAAAGGGCTGAGCGTGAAGCCCTGCTAAGTCAGAAGGGAGAGTGGCAAGAGCTTTGTCCTCTTGAGACCCACCCGGGCATTGACACGGTAGTGCAGCAAGCCAAAGGACATCAGCCAGGTGACCTTGTTGGCCCTGGAAGACATAGCCCCACCTCTGCTAGGAAAGCAAGAGTAGAGCGGTCAGCTTGCTGGCACAAAGGCAGATGTCTCTTCCCCTAGGTACACCTGCACCCACACGGAACAGCGGGGGTGAGGGGCACAGGCTCCCTCAGCAGCCCACTGATGGGCACCCAAAGGGGAGCTCCAGGGTCGGCTCTGAGGTGCGTTGCAGAAATGCAAGCAACCATTGAGCAAGAGCAGGGGCCAGGACTGGAGACGGGGACAGCTGCAGGCCAGCTCCCGCAAGGAGTGGGCCTGAGCTTCAGTCAGGCTCCTGGGCCAGTGGGTGGAGGTGCCAGGGCAGGCCGCTCAGGGGAACTAAGCCCTCCTTAGTGCACGCCGGGCCCTGACGGTCCAGGCCGCGGTCTGTAGCCTTTGCACTTCTCTGCTGCGGCCTCTGCGGTTTGTCAACGCCTCCCTTGACCTGGCAGATTCAAAACTGGCTGCAGGCGAGCCCTAGCAAGTGCCGAGTGTCTTCCACACATTCCTCCATCTGCTCGCTCTACAGCAGCTGACGCAGCCGCACACACGCTTGGCCTTTGCTGCTGCCGAAGCGCATTGCCTGCTCATGGTTAGCTTGCTGTGTGCCAGGACCCCCGGGGCCTTTTGTGCAGCACGCCGCCGCAGCCCATCAGGCCCCAGCACATGCTGCTGCCGCCGCCGCCGCTGCTGCTGTTGCTTGCGGTCTGGCCATGCCTGGGGCCAACCTTTGCATTGATCGTTGCTAAGGCTGAAGCAGTTCCGCGTGGCACAGCCTGCTGAGGTCTTGCTGAGTAGTGGCTCTTCCTTCGGCATAGCTAACTCTCCTCACACTTGCTGAGGGCTCAGTCGATCCCCACGCTGAGGTGGTTTAGGAAGGTATTGAGCAGTATCAGAGGCAGGCAGGCCCCCGGAGGAGCTCTGCTTGGGAGCAGCTGCCCATTGGACTTGGAGGCATGAAGCAGCAGCAGCCTTGCAGCTTGGTGCTGTGGCCAGTGCCCATGCAGCTTGTGGTGCCCCTGCCCAGCGCAGCTCTTGCCAGCTTGTCAGCACCTTGTCTGCCAGGTGCTCACGCCAGCATCTGTTCCGGCTCTTTGTCCAGCTGGTCCCTAGGCTCCTCGTTGTCACCTGGGTGCTCCTCAGAGCAGCGGGCTCTCTAGGCGGAGCAGGCCTAGCATGACTGCCTGGGTTCCCATGCTGCCTTTGCTCTGTCCCCCCACCCACCGAATCACAGAACCACAGAATGGTTGAGGTTGGAAGGGACCTCTGGAGATCACCTAGTCCAAGCCCCTGGCTCCAGCAGGGTCACCTAGAGCATGCTGGCCAGGATGGTGTCCAGATGGCTTTTGAAGATCTCCCAGGAGGGAGAGTGCACAAGCTCTCTGGGCAATTTGTTCCAGTGCTAAGTCACCCTCACTGGAAAGAAGTTGGGACGGAACTTCCTGTGTTTCAGTTTGTGCCCGTTGCCTGGCGTCCTGTCGCTGGGCACCCCTGAAAAGAGTCTGGCCCCATCCTCTTTACACCCTCCCTTCAGATACTTAGACACATTGATAAGCTCCCCCGCAGTCTTCTCCTCCCCAGGCGGAAGAGTCCCAGCTCTCTCAGCCTTTCCTCCTACGGGAGATGCTCCGCTGCCTTCATCATCTTCGTAGCCCTCCGCTGGACTCCCTGCAGGAGCTCCATGTCTCTCTCGTATTGGGGAGCCCACAACTGGGCACAGCAGTGCGGATGCGGCCTCCCCAGGCCTGAGTCGAGGGGCAGGATCACCTCCCTCGCCCTGCTGGCACTGCTCTGCCTAATGCAGCCCCCGCATGCCATTGGCCTTCTTGGCCACAAGGGCGCATTGCTGGCTCATGGTCAACTCGGTGTGCACCAGGACTCCCAGGTCCTTCTCCGTGGAGCTGCTTTCCAGCAGGTCAGCCCCCAGCCTGCGCTGCTGCATGGCATTATCCCTCCCTAGGTGCAGGACTCTGCACGGCCCTTGCTTGAACTTCATCAGCTTCCTCTCTGTCCATCTCGCCGGCCTGCCGTGGTCCCTCTGAACAGAAGCGTAGCCCTCTGCTGTATCAGCGCCTGCTCCCACGTTTTGCATCCTCAGCAGACTTGCTGAGGGTGCACTTTGTCTCTTCAGCCAGGGCACTGATGAAGAAGTTGAACAATATTGGACCCACTGTTCAGCCCTGGGGGCCATCGCTAGCTACAGGCCTCCAAGTAGACTTTGCGCCACTGAGCACATCCCTCTGAGCACTGCCGTTCCACCAGTTCTCATCCCACCTCACTGTCCCCTCATCTAGCCCACACTCCTGAGCCTTGCCTGTGAGGATGCTAGGGGAGACGGTGGTGAAAGCCTTACTGAAGTGAAGGTAGACAACATCCAGTGCTCTCTCCTCATCTCTGCAGCCAGCCATTCCACTGGAGAGGCTGCTGCTTTGCAGGGCCCCAGGACCCCCTTGGTGCTCCGCATCACATGATTTGGGAGCAGCAAGCAGCGTTGCATGTCATGGGGAGGAGGAGGTCCTTCAGGGTATCGAAGGAGAGCAGGTATGCTCAGGAGAGCAGGACTGCTGTGGGTTCACCCAGGCTTAGGTATTTAGCAGGTGATGCTGTGTGTTTAGAAAATGCAGTTGCATGGCACTCCAGTCTGCCAAGATCCCTGACAAGGCGTTCCTTGGAGCATTCAGAGACTTCTTCGGGAACGTCCTTGAGAGCTGCAAGCTCCTCTGTACTTTCACAATGCACGCGTCCTGTCTGCACGATCATGGCAGTCCTAAGGACACTGTACCTGGGAATCGTTTGTCACACAGAGGGTCACTAGGAGGCCTTTGGCTGAGGCTTTTAGTGCCCAAAGCTCTGCAGAAACAGTACCAGCAGTCAATAGTATATGGGGTAAAGCATGGAGTACCTAGGCCCAAAAATATTGCAAAAGTATGTCAAGTCACGCAGGGTAAGAATGAGGATCCCTCTGCATTTTACGAGCAGTTATGTGAAACCACCCGAGAATGGACAGACTTGGATCCTGAGGACAAAGTGAGCAAATGACTTTTACTACATTATTTGTAGGACAAACAGCACCAGATATAAGGAGAAAGCTTCAGAAGGCAGGTGGTATGTCAGGGATGTCAATATCACAGTTAATAGGATTTGCATATAAGGTGTACAGTAATAGGGAAGAAGTAGAGAGAAAGGAAAAACAAAAGGAGAAACTGAAAGAGAAGAGGCAAAATGTTGCAATCTTGGCAGCTGCATTTGCCCAGGCACAAACTTCCTCTCGGGGAAGGGGTTTTCCAAAAGGACAAGGACGTGGAAGAGGACACAGAGTAGGAGGGAATTTGGGAAATAGAATTTCACTGAGGAGAGATCAATGTGCGATTTGTAGGGAGAAGGGGCACTGGAAAAATGAGTGCCCAAAGAAACAATCAGATCATTGGAAACCTCAGTCTGTATCTGTTCCGGAGGCAGGTTTGCTCATGATTGGTGCAGAAGATTCAGACTGATGGGGACCGGGGATTGAGAAATTGAATTCCCCAGCTGAACACCTGGTTTCACCCCCTGCATAGCACCTCATCTGGGACAGCCTGCGCTGCCAGCCTGGGAGCACAGAGCTGGCTGAGAGGCACGCTCCCAGAAGGTGTAGGCCGGCAGCATTAGGCATGGCTTTGTCTCCCGCAAGGCCAGGGGCCCGAGCCTTCTCCCCTGGTGCCGACAGCCTGGGCTCCCGCAAGGAGCACAGGGAGGCCTGCCTTTGGCCAGACTGCCCGCTTGCAGGCAGCTCCAGTGCCCATCACCTTCCAGACCTGGGGGAGAGCAGCCAGCTGTAGGCACCCTGACAGCAGAGCTTCTCCAGCACAAAGCAGGCCCAGTGCGGATGAGGAGCTGCAGAGCCAGCATGGCCTCAAGCCCTCTGTGTCTCCCAGCACCGCTGAGTTCAGGAGAGAGCGGGCAGACCCTTGCGGAGTGCCCTCCGACTTCCTGGATGCATAGCCGCGCTTTTCAGAGAGCCAGCTACTCTCCTGACTCTCTCTTCAGGTGCTCACCACACGCACCGCGTGCGGCCTGCCTCAGGAACGAAGCCCCAGGCGGGGCCGAATAACATGGACCTGGGAGCTGCCACATCTTTTCCTTCTTGTTTTATTCTTGCTTACAGAAGCTCTCTTGTCTCGTGGCTCAGCTGGTAGTTCTGCCTTGCCATCACCCCATGAACTTGCACTCGATAAATACACGTGTACTCGGGGTTGCCCCAGTTGCTCTGCACCTGGAATTTGATATACTGGAAGGCTCTGGGAAGCTGCTTCTGCAAAGGAAACGGGGGGAGCCGTCATTCCTCAGGTGTAAGGAGCAACAGCACAGCAACGTAGCTTCCTTTGCCAGCGCTAGCCCTGCTGGGGAACAAACTGGAGCCCTGACAAAGGAGGCAGCCAGGGTTGCTATGCCAGAGCCACAAGGCACAGGATGCTTTGGCTCATCCTCCGCACTCTGTGGTCCAAGCCCTTGCAGGCAAAGCTCAGTTTGCCCCTCGCGTCGTGCCCACACGCACTCACAGTACCTTCAGGCGGAAGGTCTGAACAGCCTCTTGGTCCACGTCAAATACAAAGAGCCCCAGGAGAGTTTCTTCTGCTGCTTCCTCATCCACGCCCTCAAAGGCAACCGACAAGGGCAGCAGGTCAGGCTCAAGCAGAGCCGGAGGAAAAGTGCCCGCTGCGTCAGACTCGGGGAAGCCCGCCTCATGTCCCACCCCTCTAGCACTAGTCTGGAAGCGGTCAGTGTGGATGTGGCTCAGGCTCTTTTGAGCAAGCGCTCCAAGACCCTGGGCCAGAAAGCACAAAGCAAGCCGCAGAGGCATGATGCCACTGTGGTCCCCCACACACCCCACGCAGGGACGCTCTGCTCTGCAGCAACCAGCCCACGCTTCTCTGAGAGAAGGCGCCAGGAGAAACAAGGCTCCCTCGCAGCTTTCTGCCCTGGCCAGCTTCCCTGCCCACCCTCCACGCCGGGGCAAGGCCGAGGCTTACGGAGACAGCAAAGTCCTTGGGGGCACTGCTGACTTCCCCGGAAGGAGAGACCGCCTTGGAGATGTGCTCCACGGTGACAGCCATGGGCCAGATCTGCTCAGGCAGCCGAATGACCACTTGGCCCTCCGCTCCTTGGAAAGCCCAGCACTGTCCAGGGGAAGTGTGCGGCTGAAACCAGAAAGCAGCCACCCTCAGTGGCAAGGCACTCCAGGAGCCCAGCGGACTGGCTGCTTTGCCAGCAGCACAGCCCTGGCTCGGTCTGTTGGCTGGCTTTCTGCATGGAAGGGCACCCCAGTGGATGAAAGGGACAGGAGGGGACTTGCCACCTTGCTTTCAGAAGACGGAAATCTTCCTTACAAAACATCTAGGCTCACCGGCCTTTCCCAAATCCCGCTCTGATTTTGCACAGCATTCAGAGACAGGGCGGGGCTGCCTAGGGGAGGTCACCCCGAGAGCCTTCAAAGAGTGTGCGGGAGGGACGAGCCCCCTTCCTCCAACTCGGCAGATCCCGCCAGGCTTGGGGGCCTGGAGGAGGTTCTGTCCTTGCCTGAGTGGCTTGTCAGGCTCCCCCCAACTTCCACTCTCTCTGGAAAGGGGCCGTGGGAGTTGAGGTGGGAAAATGCAGCTGCCAAGGACAAAGGTGCCCAGCACACTGCGGCCAGGGGTTGTGGGCAGGTGGCTGCTGTTGGGTTCAGCTCCGTTCCCCTCCAGACGACAGGGCGGCACTGTGGGGAAGCGCAGGGGATCGTCAGGAAGAGGCTGAGCCCTGTGGGGCTGAGCGAGGCTGCTGCTGTGAAGGGAGGTGTTTGGGGCTTGGAGGCTCAACTTGAAAGCAAGCAACTGCCTCAGAAGTCATGCTGCCTGTGCTATTACCTGCAGAATAGTATCCGGAGGATTGGCCACGGCAAAGAAGGCGAGACAAAGCCAGCAAGCCTCACTGCCTCGCCCACCATAAGTCCGGGATGTTCTCTCTGCATCGATGGTGGCCCCTGAAAGGCACATGCAAAGTAGCTGCCTCGGACAGGCCAGAGGCTAGGAGCAGCAGGGAGCCAGCAGGTATTTCTCAGGCTGCAAGCCCAGCTGGGCAGACTTGGTGGGAGGGCCATACGCCAGCGGAGGGCCAGCAGACTTTGCGTAGGCATACCTGTGGTTTTCAGAGCCCAGTCCACCGCCTGCAGGTACTTTGCCTCTATCTTCTCAAGGGCTGCCCGTGTCAAGTTGAGAAGGGGCTGGGAAAAGCATTGCAAAGGCAGAGACGGAAAGCAACAGGGAGAATGACACAAACTCATCACGGGGCACTTCTGCATGAAGACTGAGTGCTTGCACAGAGCAAAGGGGAGACTCGGGGTCAGTCCACCAAAGGCAAGACTTGTTGGAAAAGGCACCAGACCTTCTGGTCAGCGCTTTCTGACGAGTCAAGCATGGACTCGGGGAGAACACCAGTCTCAGGAGCCACCGTGCAGACCTGGCTCAGGTCAGCACTGCCCCAAGCAGCCCTGAGAGCCAGGTTTGCGCTGGGCAGCAAGAGGACAGAGCACACGCTGCAAAGGGCCAAGAGGAAGCAGCAGGAGACAGCCTCCAACTGAGAGCAAGGTCTTTGATCAAATGGCAGCCACTTTACCCCTCTCTTCTCCTCAGCCATCGCCCTCTCCTCCAAGACCTCTTCTATGGAGTGCAGGATGGCCTCATTTGCAGCAGCCAGCTCTGCTCGCAGGTGAGCCACCTGCTCTTCCAGGAGCTCCCGCTCATGGATCTTCTCCCTCAGCAAGGGCAGGGAGTTGCTGCAGACAAAGGGAAAGCAGATGTGGTGCAAGAGCTGCGCAGCCCCTGCAGGCAGTCCCGAGTAGGGTGCCACAGTCTTGCCCCCATCCTCTTCCCTCCCTCACAAGAACAGAGGCTTCCCTTCCCCTCCACGTTTAGCACAAGGCAAAGGCTGGCGCCCTGGATGCTTTGCCACTCAGTGAGTTCCATGGGAAGGAAGCCCTCTTACCTGAGCGTTGTGAGCTCTGTTTCTGGCACCCCAGGCTTCTCCTGAAACACAAAGGCCCTCCCTGAGAGGAAGCCCAAGGAGCTGCATGGGGGCTTCCCACAGGACACTTCCCCAGGAAGAGCAGGTGGCAGTTGCTGCTGCTTTCTATCCACTTGGAGCAAGCCAGAGGATGTCGGGCCTTTTTCCAGCCACTGTCTTTGGGAAGTCCATTTCCTGTCTGAGCATTTGCAGACTCCAGGAGCTAAGGCAGGAGCAAAGCCACCTCCTGCCCAAGTGCTCCTTCCTGCAGCCTGCCAACCTGCAGTGCTCACTCAGGGAGCTCTCAGGGTCAAAGCTCATTCAGCAGCTACAGAAAGTGAAGGACAAGCACAAGCGTGTCCCCCCCCCACATCTCTGTGAGGATGAGCCCTGGGCATCTGGACGGGATTCCCAACTTTTGCAGGGGAGGCAGGAGCTCCGAGCTATGGCCTCGGCCAGAGTTTGCTTTCCCCCAGCAAGAGGCACCTACCTGCAGCGCTTCCTCTTGCCACTTGCTCTCGGAGAGCAGCAAGCCCCAGCAGTAAAGCCCAGCTGCAAGTCACCACAGCAAGAGACAGTTATACTAAGAGGCTTTCTAATGGTCCCTGGAGCCACATTTTCTCCTTCCACAGCTAGGGAGCAAGAGCTTGCCTGGGACAGCTGGAGCTGGAGCTGGAGCCAGTGCAGAGCGCGGAGGTGGCTCCAACCCCTTGAGCACTGCCCAGGCCCATGGGCTTGGAAAATACACACACCCAAGGCCCACACACCCGCACACCAATGAAGGCATGTGGCCCCGAGCCAAGAGGAAATGCACCAGGCCATGGCAGTTTCTGCACAGACATTGCAACCCCAAAGCTCTGCAGCAAGGAGGGACCTCTAGCCAAAACGATCCTAGGCGCTCCACTCCCTCCCACGGCCGGCAGCCACGGCAGGCGTGAGGCAGGCTGCAGTCCACCTGTAAAGACCCTCTCTGGCCTTCACTGTGTCACGGAGATGGGAAGCTGGAAGGCGCCACAGGATCTGCTGCCTCTCCCTGCCCCTGAAAGCTGGCATCCGGTCCGCCTGTGCTACCGCGCAAGAGCTTTGGTCAGCGCTGCTCACCAGCCAAGAGTGGGGCCAGCAGGAAAAGGACCCTCAGGCACCTCCTGCCATTCTGCCAGGTGCTGCGTGGCCTAAAAGAGAGGGAATGCTGCTGTTAGCCAAGCCTACAGTGCGGGCTTTGCCTTGCCAGTGATCCGTTGAGGGGCTCCCTCGCCACCAGGTTCCTCAGCTCAGCAGAGCGGAGAAGCCCAGGGCCTGGGGGCCTTTAGGAAGCTCTGAGCTGCAGCACAGCACCCTGCGGGCACTAAGGCAGTTGAAGACCTCTGGCCTGACACAGGCGTAATCACCCACACGCGTAGTGTCGTGGCCTGACACAGTCTGGTGGCACTGGGCTCTCCCGAGGAGAAGGGGCAGCACCTTGCCCAGCCAAAGGCTCTGCTGGGCTGCCTGGCTGCCCAGGCTGGAGGGCAGTGCTGCACACAGCCCCAGGGCTCAGGGGCTGTCTGTCGCCACCATGGAAGCCGGGCGGCACACAGGGCTTCTTGCCTTATCCCTCCCTGCTTTTTGGGCCCCGTCACACCCACCTGCCCAACTCGGCTGGCATCTCCTCTAATCCAACTCCGTCACCAGCAGGAGGGAAAAGGTCGCTGTGCGGCAAATCCCCGCAGGCCTCTTCCCAAAGCACTTGCTGGCCTCTGCAAAGCTCCTTGTTTGCAGAGCTACACACGTCTGCAGGCTGGGCTTTTATGGAGGGCAGCTGTTGATGACGTCACAAGAGCCAACCGCCAGGGAGGCAAGGTGTTGCCCATGATGACCTCAGAGGGGGGCTTACCCAGGAGGGGGTTGCCACGCAGCCTGAGCGAGAGGAAGCCTGTGCGTTAGCCCCCACCGCAAGCCTGAAGCCTGCCGGCACACCCGCAGAGGAGCCCTGGTTAGCCCAGAGAGCCAGCTCACTTGGTTGCGCGGGCAAGCTGCTGCTGTGCCGTTGCAGCCCTCGTCCTCTACCAGGCTGATGTGTCGTGTCGTCCTGGGCAGGGCTCAAAGGGCTGAGTGTGAAGCCCTGCTAAGTCAGAAGGGAGAGTGGCAAGAGCTTTGTCCTCTTGAGACCCACCCGGGCATTGACACGGCACTGCAGCAAGCCAAAGGACATCAGCCAGGTGACCTTGTTGGCCCTGGAAGACATAGCCCCGCCTCTGCTAGGAAAGCAAGAGTAGAGCGGTCAGCTTGCTGGCACAAAGGCAGATGTCTCTTCCCCTAGGTACACCTGCACCCACACGGAACAGCGGGGGTGAGGGGCACAGGCTCCCTCAGCAGCCCACTGATGGGCACCCAAAGGGGAGCTCCAGGGTCGGCTCTGAGGTGCGTTGCAGAAATGCAAGCAACCATTGAGCAAGAGCAGGGGCCAGGACTGGAGACGGGGACAGCTGCAGGCCAGCTCCCGCAAGGAGTGGGCCTGAGCTTCAGTCAGGCTCCTGGGCCAGTGGGTGGAGGTGCCAGGGCAGGCCGCTCAGGGGAACTAAGCCCTCCTTAGTGCACGCCGGGCCCTGACGGTCCAGGCCGCGGTCTGTAGCCTTTGCACTTCTCTGCTGCGGCCTCTGCGGTTTGTCAACGCCTCCCTTGACCTGGCAGATTCAAAACTGGCTGCAGGCGAGCCCTAGCAAGTGCCGAGTGTCTTCCACACATTCCTCCATCTGCTCGCTCTACAGCAGCTGACGCAGCCGCACACACGCTTGGCCTTTGCTGCTGCCGAAGCGCATTGCCTGCTCATGGTTAGCTTGCTGTGTGCCAGGACCCCCGGGGCCTTTTGTGCAGCACGCCGCCGCAGCCCATCAGGCCCCAGCACATGCTGCTGCCGCCGCCGCCGCTGCTGCTGTTGCTTGCGGTCTGGCCATGCCTGGGGCCAACCTTTGCATTGATCGTTGCTAAGGCTGAAGCAGTTCCGCGTGGCACAGCCTGCTGAGGTCTTGCTGAGTAGTGGCTCTTCCTTCGGCATAGCTAACTCTCCTCACACTTGCTGAGGGCTCAGTCGATCCCCACGCTGAGGTGGTTTAGGAAGGTATTGAGCAGTATCAGAGGCAGGCAGGCCCCCGGAGGAACTCTGCTTGGGAGCAGCTGCCCATTGGACTTGGAGGCATGAAGCAGCAGCAGCCTTGGAGCTTGGTGCTGTGGCCAGTGCCCATGCAGCTTGTGGTGCCCCTGCCCAGCGCAGCTCTTGCCAGCTTGTCAGCACCTTGTCTGCCAGGTGCTCACGCCAGCATCTGTTCCGGCTCTTTGTCCAGCTGGTCCCTAGGCTCCTCGTTGTCACCTGGGTGCTCCTCAGAGCAGCGGGCTCTCTAGGCGGAGCAGGCCTAGCATGACTGCCTGGGTTCCCATGCTGCCTTTGCTCTGTCCCCCCACCCACCGAATCACAGAACCACAGAATGGTTGAGGTTGGAAGGGACCTCTGGAGATCACCTAGTCCAAGCCCCTGGCTCCAGCAGGGTCACCTAGAGCATGCTGGCCAGGATGGTGTCCAGATGGCTTTTGAAGATCTCCCAGGAGGGAGAGTGCACAAGCTCTCTGGGCAATTTGTTCCAGTGCTAAGTCACCCTCACTGGAAAGAAGTTGGGACGGAACTTCCTGTGTTTCAGTTTGTGCCCGTTGCCTGGCGTCCTGTCGCTGGGCACCCCTGAAAAGAGTCTGGCCCCATCCTCTTTACACCCTCCCTTCAGATACTTAGACACATTGATAAGCTCCCCCGCAGTCTTCTCCTCCCCAGGCGGAAGAGTCCCAGCTCTCTCAGCCTTTCCTCCTACGGGAGATGCTCCGCTGCCTTCATCATCTTCGTAGCCCTCCGCTGGACTCCCTGCAGGAGCTCCATGTCTCTCTCGTATTGGGGAGCCCACAACTGGGCACAGCAGTGCGGATGCGGCCTCCCCAGGCCTGAGTCGAGGGGCAGGATCACCTCCCTCGCCCTGCTGGCACTGCTCTGCCTAATGCAGCCCCCGCATGCCATTGGCCTTCTTGGCCACAAGGGCGCATTGCTGGCTCATGGTCAACTCGGTGTGCACCAGGACTCCCAGGTCCTTCTCCGTGGAGCTGCTTTCCAGCAGGTCAGCCCCCAGCCTGCGCTGCTGCATGGCATTATCCCTCCCTAGGTGCAGGACTCTGCACGGCCCTTGCTTGAACTTCATCAGCTTCCTCTCTGTCCATCTCGCCGGCCTGCCGTGGTCCCTCTGAACAGAAGCGTAGCCCTCTGCTGTATCAGCGCCTGCTCCCACGTTTTGCATCCTCAGCAGACTTGCTGAGGGTGCACTTTGTCTCTTCAGCCAGGGCACTGATGAAGAAGTTGAACAATATTGGACCCACTGTTCAGCCCTGGGGGCCATCGCTAGCTACAGGCCTCCAAGTAGACTTTGCGCCACTGAGCACATCCCTCTGAGCACTGCCGTTCCACCAGTTCTCATCCCACCTCACTGTCCCCTCATCTAGCCCACACTCCTGAGCCTTGCCTGTGAGGATGCTAGGGGAGACGGTGGTGAAAGCCTTACTGAAGTGAAGGTAGACAACATCCAGTGCTCTCTCCTCATCTCTGCAGCCAGCCATTCCACTGGAGAGGCTGCTGCTTTGCAGGGCCCCAGGACCCCCTTGGTGCTCCGCATCACATGATTTGGGAGCAGCAAGCAGCGTTGCATGTCATGGGGAGGAGGAGGTCCTTCAGGGTATCGAAGGAGAGCAGGTATGCTCAGGAGAGCAGGACTGCTGTGGGTTCACCCAGGCTTAGGTATTTAGCAGGTGATGCTGTGTGTTTAGAAAATGCAGTTGCATGGCACTCCAGTCTGCCAAGATCCCTGACAAGGCGTTCCTTGGAGCATTCAGAGACTTCTTCGGGAACGTCCTTGAGAGCTGCAAGCTCCTCTGTACTTTCACAATGCACGCGTCCTGTCTGCACGATCATGGCAGTCCTAAGGACACTGTACCTGGGAATCGTTTGTCACACAGAGGGTCACTAGGAGGCCTTTGGCTGAGGCTTTTAGTGCCCAAAGCTCTGCAGAAACAGTACCAGCAGTCAATAGTATATGGGGTAAAGCATGGAGTACCTAGGCCCAAAAATATTGCAAAAGTATGTCAAGTCACGCAGGGTAAGAATGAGGATCCCTCTGCATTTTACGAGCAGTTATGTGAAACCACCCGAGAATGGACAGACTTGGATCCTGAGGACAAAGTGAGCAAATGACTTTTACTACATTATTTGTAGGACAAACAGCACCAGATATAAGGAGAAAGCTTCAGAAGGCAGGTGGTATGTCAGGGATGTCAATATCACAGTTAATAGGATTTGCATATAAGGTGTACAGTAATAGGGAAGAAGTAGAGAGAAAGGAAAAACAAAAGGAGAAACTGAAAGAGAAGAGGCAAAATGTTGCAATCTTGGCAGCTGCATTTGCCCAGGCACAAACTTCCTCTCGGGGAAGGGGTTTTCCAAAAGGACAAGGACGTGGAAGAGGACACAGAGTAGGAGGGAATTTGGGAAATAGAATTTCACTGAGGAGAGATCAATGTGCGATTTGTAGGGAGAAGGGGCACTGGAAAAATGAGTGCCCAAAGAAACAATCAGATCATTGGAAACCTCAGTCTGTATCTGTTCCGGAGGCAGGTTTGCTCATGATTGGTGCAGAAGATTCAGACTGATGGGGACCGGGGATTGAGAAATTGAATTCCCCAGCTGAACACCTGGTTTCACCCCCTGCATAGCACCTCATCTGGGACAGCCTGCGCTGCCAGCCTGGGAGCACAGAGCTGGCTGAGAGGCACGCTCCCAGAAGGTGTAGGCCGGCAGCATTAGGCATGGCTTTGTCTCCCGCAAGGCCAGGGGCCCGAGCCTTCTCCCCTGGTGCCGACAGCCTGGGCTCCCGCAAGGAGCACAGGGAGGCCTGCCTTTGGCCAGACTGCCCGCTTGCAGGCAGCTCCAGTGCCCATCACCTTCCAGACCTGGGGGAGAGCAGCCAGCTGTAGGCACCCTGACAGCAGAGCTTCTCCAGCACAAAGCAGGCCCAGTGCGGATGAGGAGCTGCAGAGCCAGCATGGCCTCAAGCCCTCTGTGTCTCCCAGCACCGCTGAGTTCAGGAGAGAGCGGGCAGACCCTTGCGGAGTGCCCTCCGACTTCCTGGATGCATAGCCGCGCTTTTCAGAGAGCCAGCTACTCTCCTGACTCTCTCTTCAGGTGCTCACCACACGCACCGCGTGCGGCCTGCCTCAGGAACGAAGCCCCAGGCGGGGCCGAATAACATGGACCTGGGAGCTGCCACATCTTTTCCTTCTTGTTTTATTCTTGCTTACAGAAGCTCTCTTGTCTCGTGGCTCAGCTGGTAGTTCTGCCTTGCCATCACCCCATGAACTTGCACTCGATAAATACACGTGTACTCGGGGTTGCCCCAGTTGCTCTGCACCTGGAATTTGATATACTGGAAGGCTCTGGGAAGCTGCTTCTGCAAAGGAAACGGGGGGAGCCGTCATTCCTCAGGTGTAAGGAGCAACAGCACAGCAACGTAGCTTCCTTTGCCAGCGCTAGCCCTGCTGGGGAACAAACTGGAGCCCTGACAAAGGAGGCAGCCAGGGTTGCTATGCCAGAGCCACAAGGCACAGGATGCTTTGGCTCATCCTCCGCACTCTGTGGTCCAAGCCCTTGCAGGCAAAGCTCAGTTTGCCCCTCGCGTCGTGCCCACACGCACTCACAGTACCTTCAGGCGGAAGGTCTGAACAGCCTCTTGGTCCACGTCAAATACAAAGAGCCCCAGGAGAGTTTCTTCTGCTGCTTCCTCATCCACGCCCTCAAAGGCAACCGACAAGGGCAGCAGGTCAGGCTCAAGCAGAGCCGGAGGAAAAGTGCCCACTGCGTCAGACTCGGGGAAGCCCGCCTCATGTCCCACCCCTCTAGCACTAGTCTGGAAGCGGTCAGTGTGGATGTGGCTCAGGCTCTTTTGAGCAAGCGCTCCAAGACCCTGGGCCAGAAAGCACAAAGCAAGCCGCAGAGGCATGATGCCACTGTGGTCCCCCACACACCCCACGCAGGGACGCTCTGCTCTGCAGCAACCAGCCCACGCTTCTCTGAGAGAAGGCGCCAGGAGAAACAAGGCTCCCTCGCAGCTTTCTGCCCTGGCCAGCTTCCCTGCCCACCCTCCACGCCGGGGCAAGGCCGAGGCTTACGGAGACAGCAAAGTCCTTGGGGGCACTGCTGACTTCCCCGGAAGGAGAGACCGCCTTGGAGATGTGCTCCACGGTGACAGCCATGGGCCAGATCTGCTCAGGCAGCCGAATGACCACTTGGCCCTCCGCTCCTTGGAAAGCCCAGCACTGTCCAGGGGAAGTGTGCGGCTGAAACCAGAAAGCAGCCACCCTCAGTGGCAAGGCACTCCAGGAGCCCAGCGGACTGGCTGCTTTGCCAGCAGCACAGCCCTGGCTCGGTCTGTTGGCTGGCTTTCTGCATGGAAGGGCACCCCAGTGGATGAAAGGGACAGGAGGGGACTTGCCACCTTGCTTTCAGAAGACGGAAATCTTCCTTACAAAACATCTAGGCTCACCGGCCTTTCCCAAATCCCGCTCTGATTTTGCACAGCATTCAGAGACAGGGCGGGGCTGCCTAGGGGAGGTCACCCCGAGAGCCTTCAAAGAGTGTGCGGGAGGGACGAGCCCCCTTCCTCCAACTCGGCAGATCCCACCAGGCTTGGGGGCCTGGAGGAGGTTCTGTCCTTGCCTGAGTGGCTTGTCAGGCTCCCCCCAACTTCCACTCTCTCTGGAAAGGGGCCGTGGGAGTTGAGGTGGGAAAATGCAGCTGCCAAGGACAAAGGTGCCCAGCACACTGCGGCCAGGGGTTGTGGGCAGGTGGCTGCTGTTGGGTTCAGCTCCGTTCCCCTCCAGACGACAGGGCGGCACTGTGGGGAAGCGCAGGGGATCGTCAGGAAGAGGCTGAGCCCTGTGGGGCTGAGCGAGGCTGCTGCTGTGAAGGGAGGTGTTTGGGGCTTGGAGGCTCAACTTGAAAGCAAGCAACTGCCTCAGAAGTCATGCTGCCTGTGCTATTACCTGCAGAATAGTATCCGGAGGATTGGCCACGGCAAAGAAGGCGAGACAAAGCCAGCAAGCCTCACTGCCTCGCCCACCATAAGTCCGGGATGTTCTCTCTGCATCGATGGTGGCCCCTGAAAGGCACATGCAAAGTAGCTGCCTCGGACAGGCCAGAGGCTAGGAGCAACAGGGAGCCAGCAGGTATTTCTCAGGCTGCAAGCCCAGCTGGGCAGACTTGGTGGGAGGGCCATACGCCAGCGGAGGGCCAGCAGACTTTGCGTAGGCATACCTGTGGTTTTCAGAGCCCAGTCCACCGTCTGCAGGTACTTTGCCTCTATCTTCTCAAGGGCTGCCCGTGTCAAGTTGAGAAGGGGCTGGGAAAAGCATTGCAAAGGCAGAGACGGAAAGCAACAGGGAGAATGACACAAATGCATCACGGGGCACTTCTGCATGAAGACTGAGTGCTTGCACAGAGCAAAGGGGAGACTCGGGGTCAGTCCACCAAAGGCAAGACTTGTTGGAAAAGGCACCAGACCTTCTGGTCAGCGCTTTCTGACGAGTCAAGCATGGACTCGGGGAGAACACCAGTCTCAGGAGCCACCGTGCAGACCTGGCTCAGGTCAGCACTGCCCCAAGCAGCCCTGAGAGCCAGGTTTGCGCTGGGCAGCAAGAGGACAGAGCACACGCTGCAAAGGGCCAAGAGGAAGCAGCAGGAGACAGCCTCCAACTGAGAGCAAGGTCTTTGATCAAATGGCAGCCACTTTACCCCTCTCTTCTCCTCAGCCATCGCCCTCTCCTCCAAGACCTCTTCTATGGAGTGCAGGATGGCCTCATTTGCAGCAGCCAGCTCTGCTCGCAGGTGAGCCACCTGCTCTTCCAGGAGCTCCCGCTCATGGATCTTCTCCCTCAGCAAGGGCAGGGAGTTGCTGCAGACAAAGGGAAAGCAGATGTGGTGCAAGAGCTGCGCAGCCCCTGCAGGCAGTCCCGAGTAGGGTGCCACAGTCTTGCCCCCATCCTCTTCCCTCCCTCACAAGAGCAGAGGCTTCCCTTCCCCTCCACGTTTAGCACAAGGCAAAGGCTGGCGCCCTGGATGCTTTGCCACTCAGTGAGTTCCATGGGAAGGAAGCCCTCTTACCTGAGCGTTGTGAGCTCTGTTTCTGGCACCCCAGCCTTCTCCTGAAACACAAAGGCCCTCCCTGAGAGGAAGCCCAAGGAGCTGCATGGGGGCTTCCCACAGGACACTTCCCCAGGAAGAGCAGGTGGCAGTTGCTGCTGCTTTCTATCCACTTGGAGCAAGCCAGAGGATGTCGGGCCTTTTTCCAGCCACTGTCTTTGGGAAGTCCATTTCCTGTCTGAGCATTTGCAGACTCCAGGAGCTAAGGCAGGAGCAAAGCCACCTCCTGCCCAAGTGCTCCTTCCTGCAGCCTGCCAACCTGCAGTGCTCACTCAGGGAGCTCTCAGGGTCAAACCTCATTCAGCAGCTACAGAAAGTGAAGGACAAGCACAAGCGTGTCCCCCCCACACATCTCTGTGAGGATGAGCCCTGGGCATCTGGACGGGATTCCCAACTTTTGCAGGGGAGGCAGGAGCTCCGAGCTATGGCCTCGGCCAGAGTTTGCTTTCCCCCAGCAAGAGGCACCTACCTGCAGCGCTTCCTCTTGCCACTTGCTCTCGGAGAGCAGCAAGCCCCAGCAGTAAAGCGCAGCTGCAAGTCACCACAGCAAGAGACAGTTATCCTAAGAGGCTTTCTAATGGTCCCTGGAGCCACATTTTCTCCTTCCACAGCTAGGGAGCAAGAGCTTGCCTGGGACAGCTGGAGCTGGAGCTGGAGCCAGTGCAGAGCGCGGAGGTGGCTCCAACCCCTTGAGCACT
Organism: Dromaius novaehollandiae; assembly: GCF_036370855.1. Classification (NCBI taxonomy): domain Eukaryota; kingdom Metazoa; phylum Chordata; class Aves; order Casuariiformes; family Dromaiidae; genus Dromaius; species Dromaius novaehollandiae. The sequence continues at coordinate 2,155,967 of NC_088125.1, read as the reverse complement.
GCCCAGGCCCATGGGCTTGGAAAATACACACACCCAAGGCCCACACACCCGCACACCAATGAAGGCATGTGGCCCCGAGCCAAGAGGAAATGCACCAGGCCATGGCAGTTTCTGCACAGACATTGCAACCCCAAAGCTCTGCAGCAAGGAGGGACCTCTAGCCAAAACGATCCTAGGCGCTCCACTCCCTCCCACGGCCGGCAGCCACGGCAGGCGTGAGGCAGGCTGCAGTCCACCTGTAAAGACCCTCTCTGGCCTTCACTGTGTCACGGAGATGGGAAGCTGGAAGGCGCCACAGGATCTGCTGCCTCTCCCTGCCCCTGAAAGCTGGCATCCGGTCCGCCTGTGCTACCGCGCAAGAGCTTTGGTCAGCGCTGCTCACCAGCCAAGAGTGGGGCCAGCAGGAAAAGGACCCTCAGGCACCTCCTGCCATTCTGCCAGGTGCTGCGTGGCCTAAAAGAGAGGGAATGCTGCTGTTAGCCAAGCCTACAGTGCGGGCTTTGCCTTGCCAGTGATCCGTTGAGGGGCTCCCTCGCCACCAGGTTCCTCAGCTCAGCAGAGCGGAGAAGCCCAGGGCCTGGGGGCCTTTAGGAAGCTCTGAGCTGCAGCACAGCACCCTGCGGGCACTAAGGCAGTTGAAGACCTCTGGCCTGACACAGGCGTAATCACCCACACGCGTAGTGTCGTGGCCTGACACAGTCTGGTGGCACTGGGCTCTCCCGAGGAGAAGGGGCAGCGCCTTGCCCAGCCAAAGGCTCTGCTGGGCTGCCTGGCTGCCCAGGCTGGAGGGCAGTGCTGCACACAGCCCCAGGGCTCAGGGGCTGTCTGTCGCCACCATGGAAGCCGGGCGGCACACAGGGCTTCTTGCCTTATCCCTCCCTGCTTTTTGGGCCCCGTCACACCCACCTGCCCAACTCGGCTGGCATCTCCTCTAATCCAACTCCGTCACCAGCAGGAGGGAAAAGGTCGCTGTGCGGCAAATCCCCGCAGGCCTCTTCCCAAAGCACTTGCTGGCCTCTGCAAAGCTCCTTGTTTGCAGAGCTACACACGTCTGCAGGCTGGGCTTTTATGGAGGGCAGCTGTTGATGACGTCACAAGAGCCAACCGCCAGGGAGGCAAGGTGTTGCCCATGATGACCTCAGAGGGGGGCTTACCCAGGAGGGGGTTGCCACGCAGCCTGAGCGAGAGGAAGCCTGTGCGTTAGCCCCCACCGCAAGCCTGAAGCCTGCCGGCACACCCGCAGAGGAGCCCTGGTTAGCCCAGAGAGCCAGCTCACTTGGTTGCGCGGGCAAGCTGCTGCTGTGCCGTTGCACCCCTCGTCCTCTACCAGGCTGATGTGTCGTGTCGTCCTGGGCAGGGCTCAAAGGGCTGAGCGTGAAGCCCTGCTAAGTCAGAAGGGAGAGTGGCAAGAGCTTTGTCCTCTTGAGACCCACCCGGGCATTGACACGGCACTGCAGCAAGCCAAAGGACATCAGCCAGGTGACCTTGTTGGCCCTGGAAGACATAGCCCCGCCTCTGCTAGGAAAGCAAGAGTAGAGCGGTCAGCTTGCTGGCACAAAGGCAGATGTCTCTTCCCCTAGGTACACCTGCACCCACACGGAACAGCGGGGGTGAGGGGCACAGGCTCCCTCAGCAGCTCACTGATGGGCACCCAAAGGGGAGCTCCAGGGTCGGCTCTGAGGTGCGTTGCAGAAATGCAAGCAACCATTGAGCAAGAGCAGGGGCCAGGACTGGAGACGGGGACAGCTGCAGGCCAGCTCCCGCAAGGAGTGGGCCTGAGCTTCAGTCAGGCTCCTGGGCCAGTGGGTGGAGGTGCCAGGGCAGGCCGCTCAGGGGAACTAAGCCCTCCTTAGTGCACGCCGGGCCCTGACGGTCCAGGCCGCGGTCTGTAGCCTTTGCACTTCTCTGCTGCGGCCTCTGCGGTTTGTCAACGCCTCCCTTGACCTGGCAGATTCAAAACTGGCTGCAGGCGAGCCCTAGCAAGTGCCGAGTGTCTTCCACACATTCCTCCATCTGCTCGCTCTACAGCAGCTGACGCAGCCGCACACACGCTTGGCCTTTGCTGCTGCCGAAGCGCATTGCCTGCTCATGGTTAGCTTGCTGTGTGCCAGGACCCCCGGGGCCTTTTGTGCAGCACGCCGCCGCAGCCCATCAGGCCCCAGCACATGCTGCTGCCGCCGCCGCCGCTGCTGCTGTTGCTTGCGGTCTGGCCATGCCTGGGGCCAACCTTTGCATTGATCGTTGCTAAGGCTGAAGCAGTTCCGCGTGGCACAGCCTGCTGAGGTCTTGCTGAGTAGTGGCTCTTCCTTCGGCATAGCTAACTCTCCTCACACTTGCTGAGGGCTCAGTCGATCCCCACGCTGAGGTGGTTTAGGAAGGTATTGAGCAGTATCAGAGGCAGGCAGGCCCCCGGAGGAGCTCTGCTTGGGAGCAGCTGCCCATTGGACTTGGAGGCATGAAGCAGCAGCAGCCTTGGAGCTTGGTGCTGTGGCCAGTGCCCATGCAGCTTGTGGTGCCCCTGCCCAGCGCAGCTCTTGCCAGCTTGTCAGCACCTTGTCTGCCAGGTGCTCACGCCAGCATCTGTTCCGGCTCTTTGTCCAGCTGGTCCCTAGGCTCCTCGTTGTCACCTGGGTGCTCCTCAGAGCAGCGGGCTCTCTAGGCGGAGCAGGCCTAGCATGACTGCCTGGGTTCCCATGCTGCCTTTGCTCTGTCCCCCCACCCACCGAATCACAGAACCACAGAATGGTTGAGGTTGGAAGGGACCTCTGGAGATCACCTAGTCCAAGCCCCTGGCTCCAGCAGGGTCACCTAGAGCATGCTGGCCAGGATGGTGTCCAGATGGCTTTTGAAGATCTCCCAGGAGGGAGAGTGCACAAGCTCTCTGGGCAATTTGTTCCAGTGCTAAGTCACCCTCACTGGAAAGAAGTTGGGACGGAACTTCCTGTGTTTCAGTTTGTGCCCGTTGCCTGGCGTCCTGTCGCTGGGCACCCCTGAAAAGAGTCTGGCCCCATCCTCTTTACACCCTCCCTTCAGATACTTAGACACATTGATAAGCTCCCCCGCAGTCTTCTCCTCCCCAGGCGGAAGAGTCCCAGCTCTCTCAGCCTTTCCTCCTACGGGAGATGCTCCGCTGCCTTCATCATCTTCGTAGCCCTCCGCTGGACTCCCTGCAGGAGCTCCATGTCTCTCTCGTATTGGGGAGCCCACAACTGGGCACAGCAGTGCGGATGCGGCCTCCCCAGGCCTGAGTCGAGGGGCAGGATCACCTCCCTCGCCCTGCTGGCACTGCTCTGCCTAATGCAGCCCCCGCATGCCATTGGCCTTCTTGGCCACAAGGGCGCATTGCTGGCTCATGGTCAACTCGGTGTGCACCAGGACTCCCAGGTCCTTCTCCGTGGAGCTGCTTTCCAGCAGGTCAGCCCCCAGCCTGCGCTGCTGCATGGCATTATCCCTCCCTAGGTGCAGGACTCTGCACGGCCCTTGCTTGAACTTCATCAGCTTCCTCTCTGTCCATCTCGCCGGCCTGCCGTGGTCCCTCTGAACAGAAGCGTAGCCCTCTGCTGTATCAGCGCCTGCTCCCACGTTTTGCATCCTCAGCAGACTTGCTGAGGGTGCACTTTGTCTCTTCAGCCAGGGCACTGATGAAGAAGTTGAACAATATTGGACCCACTGTTCAGCCCTGGGGGCCATCGCTAGCTACAGGCCTCCAAGTAGACTTTGCGCCACTGAGCACATCCCTCTGAGCACTGCCGTTCCACCAGTTCTCATCCCACCTCACTGTCCCCTCATCTAGCCCACACTCCTGAGCCTTGCCTGTGAGGATGCTAGGGGAGACGGTGGTGAAAGCCTTACTGAAGTGAAGGTAGACAACATCCAGTGCTCTCTCCTCATCTCTGCAGCCAGCCATTCCACTGGAGAGGCTGCTGCTTTGCAGGGCCCCAGGACCCCCTTGGTGCTCCGCATCACATGATTTGGGAGCAGCAAGCAGCGTTGCATGTCATGGGGAGGAGGAGGTCCTTCAGGGTATCGAAGGAGAGCAGGTATGCTCAGGAGAGCAGGACTGCTGTGGGTTCACCCAGGCTTAGGTATTTAGCAGGTGATGCTGTGTGTTTAGAAAATGCAGTTGCATGGCACTCCAGTCTGCCAAGATCCCTGACAAGGCGTTCCTTGGAGCATTCAGAGACTTCTTCGGGAACGTCCTTGAGAGCTGCAAGCTCCTCTGTACTTTCACAATGCACGCGTCCTGTCTGCACGATCATGGCAGTCCTAAGGACACTGTACCTGGGAATCGTTTGTCACACAGAGGGTCACTAGGAGGCCTTTGGCTGAGGCTTTTAGTGCCCAAAGCTCTGCAGAAACAGTACCAGCAGTCAATAGTATATGGGGTAAAGCATGGAGTACCTAGGCCCAAAAATATTGCAAAAGTATGTCAAGTCACGCAGGGTAAGAATGAGGATCCCTCTGCATTTTACGAGCAGTTATGTGAAACCACCCGAGAATGGACAGACTTGGATCCTGAGGACAAAGTGAGCAAATGACTTTTACTACATTATTTGTAGGACAAACAGCACCAGATATAAGGAGAAAGCTTCAGAAGGCAGGTGGTATGTCAGGGATGTCAATATCACAGTTAATAGGATTTGCATATAAGGTGTACAGTAATAGGGAAGAAGTAGAGAGAAAGGAAAAACAAAAGGAGAAACTGAAAGAGAAGAGGCAAAATGTTGCAATCTTGGCAGCTGCATTTGCCCAGGCACAAACTTCCTCTCGGGGAAGGGGTTTTCCGAAAGGACAAGGACGTGGAAGAGGACACAGAGTAGGAGGGAATTTGGGAAATAGAATTTCACTGAGGAGAGATCAATGTGCGATTTGTAGGGAGAAGGGGCACTGGAAAAATGAGTGCCCAAAGAAACAATCAGATCATTGGAAACCTCAGTCTGTATCTGTTCCGGAGGCAGGTTTGCTCATGATTGGTGCAGAAGATTCAGACTGATGGGGACCGGGGATTGAGAAATTGAATTCCCCAGCTGAACACCTGGTTTCACCCCCTGCATAGCACCTCATCTGGGACAGCCTGCGCTGCCAGCCTGGGAGCACAGAGCTGGCTGAGAGGCACGCTCCCAGAAGGTGTAGGCCGGCAGCATTAGGCATGGCTTTGTCTCCCGCAAGGCCAGGGGCCCGAGCCTTCTCCCCTGGTGCCGACAGCCTGGGCTCCCGCAAGGAGCACAGGGAGGCCTGCCTTTGGCCAGACTGCCCGCTTGCAGGCAGCTCCAGTGCCCATCACCTTCCAGACCTGGGGGAGAGCAGCCAGCTGTAGGCACCCTGACAGCAGAGCTTCTCCAGCACAAAGCAGGCCCAGTGCGGATGAGGAGCTGCAGAGCCAGCATGGCCTCAAGCCCTCTGTGTCTCCCAGCACCGCTGAGTTCAGGAGAGAGCGGGCAGACCCTTGCGGAGTGCCCTCCGACTTCCTGGATGCATAGCCGCGCTTTTCAGAGAGCCAGCTACTCTCCTGACTCTCTCTTCAGGTGCTCACCACACGCACCGCGTGCGGCCTGCCTCAGGAACGAAGCCCCAGGCGGGGCCGAATAACATGGACCTGGGAGCTGCCACATCTTTTCCTTCTTGTTTTATTCTTGCTTACAGAAGCTCTCTTGTCTCGTGGCTCAGCTGGTAGTTCTGCCTTGCCATCACCCCATGAACTTGCACTCGATAAATACACGTGTACTCGGGGTTGCCCCAGTTGCTCTGCACCTGGAATTTGATATACTGGAAGGCTCTGGGAAGCTGCTTCTGCAAAGGAAACGGGGGGAGCCGTCATTCCTCAGGTGTAAGGAGCAACAGCACAGCAACGTAGCTTCCTTTGCCAGCGCTAGCCCTGCTGGGGAACAAACTGGAGCCCTGACAAAGGAGGCAGCCAGGGTTGCTATGCCAGAGCCACAAGGCACAGGATGCTTTGGCTCATCCTCCGCACTCTGTGGTCCAAGCCCTTGCAGGCAAAGCTCAGTTTGCCCCTCGCGTCGTGCCCACACGCACTCACAGTACCTTCAGGCGGAAGGTCTGAACAGCCTCTTGGTCCACGTCAAATACAAAGAGCCCCAGGAGAGTTTCTTCTGCTGCTTCCTCATCCACGCCCTCAAAGGCAACCGACAAGGGCAGCAGGTCAGGCTCAAGCAGAGCCGGAGGAAAAGTGCCCACTGCGTCAGACTCGGGGAAGCCCGCCTCATGTCCCACCCCTCTAGCACTAGTCTGGAAGAGGTCAGTGTGGATGTGGCTCAGGCTCTTTTGAGCAAGCGCTCCAAGACCCTGGGCCAGAAAGCACAAAGCAAGCCGCAGAGGCATGATGCCACTGTGGTCCCCCACACACCCCACGCAGGGACGCTCTGCTCTGCAGCAACCAGCCCACGCTTCTCTGAGAGAAGGCGCCAGGAGAAACAAGGCTCCCTCGCAGCTTTCTGCCCTGGCCAGCTTCCCTGCCCACCCTCCACGCCGGGGCAAGGCCGAGGCTTACGGAGACAGCAAAGTCCTTGGGGGCACTGCTGACTTCCCCGGAAGGAGAGACCGCCTTGGAGATGTGCTCCACGGTGACAGCCATGGGCCAGATCTGCTCAGGCAGCCGAATGACCACTTGGCCCTCCGCTCCTTGGAAAGCCCAGCACTGTCCAGGGGAAGTGTGCGGCTGAAACCAGAAAGCAGCCACCCTCAGTGGCAAGGCACTCCAGGAGCCCAGCGGACTGGCTGCTTTGCCAGCAGCACAGCCCTGGCTCGGTCTGTTGGCTGGCTTTCTGCATGGAAGGGCACCCCAGTGGATGAAAGGGACAGGAGGGGACTTGCCACCTTGCTTTCAGAAGACGGAAATCTTCCTTACAAAACATCTAGGCTCACCGGCCTTTCCCAAATCCCGCTCTGATTTTGCACAGCATTCAGAGACAGGGCGGGGCTGCCTAGGGGAGGTCACCCCGAGAGCCTTCAAAGAGTGTGCGGGAGGGACGAGCCCCCTTCCTCCAACTCGGCAGATCCCGCCAGGCTTGGGGGCCTGGAGGAGGTTCTGTCCTTGCCTGAGTGGCTTGTCAGGCTCCCCCCAACTTCCACTCTCTCTGGAAAGGGGCCGTGGGAGTTGAGGTGGGAAAATGCAGCTGCCAAGGACAAAGGTGCCCAGCACACTGCGGCCAGGGGTTGTGGGCAGGTGGCTGCTGTTGGGTTCAGCTCCGTTCCCCTCCAGACGACAGGGCGGCACTGTGGGGAAGCGCAGGGGATCGTCAGGAAGAGGCTGAGCCCTGTGGGGCTGAGCGAGGCTGCTGCTGTGAAGGGAGGTGTTTGGGGCTTGGAGGCTCAACTTGAAAGCAAGCAACTGCCTCAGAAGTCATGCTGCCTGTGCTATTACCTGCAGAATAGTATCCGGAGGATTGGCCACGGCAAAGAAGGCGAGACAAAGCCAGCAAGCCTCACTGCCTCGCCCACCATAAGTCCGGGATGTTCTCTCTGCATCGATGGTGGCCCCTGAAAGGCACATGCAAAGTAGCTGCCTCGGACAGGCCAGAGGCTAGGAGCAGCAGGGAGCCAGCAGGTATTTCTCAGGCTGCAAGCCCAGCTGGGCAGACTTGGTGGGAGGGCCATACGCCAGCGGAGGGCCAGCAGACTTTGCGTAGGCATACCTGTGGTTTTCAGAGCCCAGTCCACCGTCTGCAGGTACTTTGCCTCTATCTTCTCAAGGGCTGCCCGTGTCAAGTTGAGAAGGGGCTGGGAAAAGCATTGCAAAGGCAGAGACGGAAAGCAACAGGGAGAATGACACAAATGCATCACGGGGCACTTCTGCATGAAGACTGAGTGCTTGCACAGAGCAAAGGGGAGACTCGGGGTCAGTCCACCAAAGGCAAGACTTGTTGGAAAAGGCACCAGACCTTCTGGTCAGCGCTTTCTGACGAGTCAAGCATGGACTCGGGGAGAACACCAGTCTCAGGAGCCACCGTGCAGACCTGGCTCAGGTCAGCACTGCCCCAAGCAGCCCTGAGAGCCAGGTTTGCGCTGGGCAGCAAGAGGACAGAGCACACGCTGCAAAGGGCCAAGAGGAAGCAGCAGGAGACAGCCTCCAACTGAGAGCAAGGTCTTTGATCAAATGGCAGCCACTTTACCCCTCTCTTCTCCTCAGCCATCGCCCTCTCCTCCAAGACCTCTTCTATGGAGTGCAGGATGGCCTCATTTGCAGCAGCCAGCTCTGCTCGCAGGTGAGCCACCTGCTCTTCCAGGAGCTCCCGCTCATGGATCTTCTCCCTCAGCAAGGGCAGGGAGTTGCTGCAGACAAAGGGAAAGCAGATGTGGTGCAAGAGCTGCGCAGCCCCTGCAGGCAGTCCCGAGTAGGGTGCCACAGTCTTGCCCCCATCCTCTTCCCTCCCTCACAAGAGCAGAGGCTTCCCTTCCCCTCCACGTTTAGCACAAGGCAAAGGCTGGCGCCCTGGATGCTTTGCCACTCAGTGAGTTCCATGGGAAGGAAGCCCTCTTACCTGAGCGTTGTGAGCTCTGTTTCTGGCACCCCAGCCTTCTCCTGAAACACAAAGGCCCTCCCTGAGAGGAAGCCCAAGGAGCTGCATGGGGGCTTCCCACAGGACACTTCCCCAGGAAGAGCAGGTGGCAGTTGCTGCTGCTTTCTATCCATTTGGAGCAAGCCAGAGGATGTCGGGCCTTTTTCCAGCCACTGTCTTTGGGAAGTCCATTTCCTGTCTGAGCATTTGCAGACTCCAGGAGCTAAGGCAGGAGCAAAGCCACCTCCTGCCCAAGTGCTCCTTCCTGCAGCCTGCCAACCTGCAGTGCTCACTCAGGGAGCTCTCAGGGTCAAAGCTCATTCAGCAGCTACAGAAAGTGAAGGACAAGCACAAGCGTGTCCCCCCCACACATCTCTGTGAGGATGAGCCCTGGGCATCTGGACGGGATTCCCAACTTTTGCAGGGGAGGCAGGAGCTCCGAGCTATGGCCTCGGCCAGAGTTTGCTTTCCCCCAGCAAGAGGCACCTACCTGCAGCGCTTCCTCTTGCCACTTGCTCTCGGAGAGCAGCAAGCCCCAGCAGTAAAGCGCAGCTGCAAGTCACCACAGCAAGAGACAGTTATACTAAGAGGCTTTCTAATGGTCCCTGGAGCCACATTTTCTCCTTCCACAGCTAGGGAGCAAGAGCTTGCCTGGGACAGCTGGAGCTGGAGCTGGAGCCAGTGCAGAGCGCGGAGGTGGCTCCAACCCCTTGAGCACTGCCCAGGCCCATGGGCTTGGAAAATACACACACCCAAGGCCCACACACCCGCACACCAATGAAGGCATGTGGCCCCGAGCCAAGAGGAAATGCACCAGGCCATGGCAGTTTCTGCACAGACACTGCAACCCCAAAGCTCTGCAGCAAGGAGGGACCTCTAGCCAAAACGATCCTAGGCGCTCCACTCCCTCCCACGGCCGGCAGCCACGGCAGGCGTGAGGCAGGCTGCAGTCCACCTGTAAAGACCCTCTCTGGCCTTCACTGTGTCACGGAGATGGGAAGCTGGAAGGCGCCACAGGATCTGCTGCCTCTCCCTGCCCCTGAAAGCTGGCATCCGGTCCGCCTGTGCTACCGCGCAAGAGGTTTGGTCAGCGCTGCTCACCAGCCAAGAGTGGGGCCAGCAGGAAAAGGACCCTCAGGCACCTCCTGCCATTCTGCCAGGTGCTGCGTGGCCTAAAAGAGAGGGAATGCTGCTGTTAGCCAAGCCTACAGTGCGGGCTTTGCTTTGCCGGTGATCCGTTGAGGGGCTCCCTTGCCACCAGGTTCCTCAGCTCAGCAGAGCGGAGAAGCCCAGGGCCTGGGGGCCTTTAGGAAGCTCTGAGCTGCAGCACAGCACCCTGCGGGCACTAAGGCAGTTGAAGACCTCTGGCCTGACACAGGCGTAATCACCCACACGCGTAGTGTCGTGGCCTGACACAGTCTGGTGGCACTGGGCTCTCCCGAGGAGAAGGGGCAGCGCCTTGCCCAGCCAAAGGCTCTGCTGGGCTGCCTGGCTGCCCAGGCTGGAGGGCAGTGCTGCATACAGCCCCAGGGCTCAGGGGCTGTCTGTCACCACCATGGAAGCCGGGCGGCACACAGGGCTTCTTGCCTTATCCCTCCCTGCTTTTTGGGCCCCGTCACACCCACCTGCCCAACTCGGCTGGCATCTCCTCTAATCCAACTCCGTCACCAGCAGGAGGGAAAAGGACGCTGTGCGGCAAATCCCCGCAGGCCTCTTCCCAAAGCACTTGCTGGCCTCTGCAAAGCTCCTTGTTTGCAGAGCTACACACGTCTGCAGGCTGGGCTTTTATGGAGGGCAGCTGTTGATGACGTCACAAGAGCCAACCGCCAGGGAGGCAAGGTGTTGCCCATGATGACCTCAGAGGGGGGCTTACCCAGGAGGGGGTTGCCACGCAGCCTGGGCGAGAGGAAGCCTGTGCGTTAGCCCCCACCGCAAGCCTGAAGCCTGCCGGCACACCCGCAGAGGAGCCCTGGTTAGCCCAGAGAGCCAGCTCACTTGGTTGCGCGGGCAAGCTGCTGCTGTGCCGTTGCAGCCCTCGTCCTCTACCAGGCTGATGTGTCGTGTCATCCTGGGCAGGGCTCAAAGGGCTGAGTGTGAAGCCCTGCTAAGTCAGAAGGGAGAGTGGCAAGAGCTTTGTCCTCTTGAGACCCACCCGGGCATTGACACGGTAGTGCAGCAAGCCAAAGGACATCAGCCAGGTGACCTTGTTGGCCCTGGAAGACATAGCCCCACCTCTGCTAGGAAAGCAAGAGTAGAGCGGTCAGCTTGCTGGCACAAAGGCAGATGTCTCTTCCCCTAGGTACACCTGCACCCACACGGAACAGCGGGGGTGAGGGGCACAGGCTCCCTCAGCAGCCCACTGATGGGCACCCAAAGGGGAGCTCCAGGGTCGGCTCTGAGGTGCGTTGCAGAAATGCAAGCAACCATTGAGCAAGAGCAGGGGCCAGGACTGGAGACGGGGACAGCTGCAGGCCAGCTCCCGCAAGGAGTGGGCCTGAGCTTCAGTCAGGCTCCTGGGCCAGTGGGTGGAGGTGCCAGGGCAGGCCGCTCAGGGGAACTAAGCCCTCCTTAGTGCACGCCGGGCCCTGACGGTCCAGGCCGCGGTCTGTAGCCTTTGCACTTCTCTGCTGCGGCCTCTGCGGTTTGTCAACGCCTCCCTTGACCTGGCAGATTCAAAACTGGCTGCAGGCGAGCCCTAGCAAGTGCCGAGTGTCTTCCACACATTCCTCCATCTGCTCGCTCTACAGCAGCTGACGCAGCCGCACACACGCTTGGCCTTTGCTGCTGCCGAAGCGCATTGCCTGCTCATGGTTAGCTTGCTGTGTGCCAGGACCCCCGGGGCCTTTTGTGCAGCACGCCGCCGCAGCCCATCAGGCCCCAGCACATGCTGCTGCCGCCGCCGCCGCTGCTGCTGTTGCTTGCGGTCTGGCCATGCCTGGGGCCAACCTTTGCATTGATCGTTGCTAAGGCTGAAGCAGTTCCGCGTGGCACAGCCTGCTGAGGTCTTGCTGAGTAGTGGCTCTTCCTTCGGCATAGCTAACTCTCCTCACACTTGCTGAGGGCTCAGTCGATCCCCACGCTGAGGTGGTTTAGGAAGGTATTGAGCAGTATCAGAGGCAGGCAGGCCCCCGGAGGAACTCTGCTTGGGAGCAGCTGCCCATTGGACTTGGAGGCATGAAGCAGCAGCAGCCTTGGAGCTTGGTGCTGTGGCCAGTGCCCATGCAGCTTGTGGTGCCCCTGCCCAGCGCAGCTCTTGCCAGCTTGTCAGCACCTTGTCTGCCAGGTGCTCACGCCAGCATCTGTTCCGGCTCTTTGTCCAGCTGGTCCCTAGGCTCCTCGTTGTCACCTGGGTGCTCCTCAGAGCAGCGGGCTCTCTAGGCGGAGCAGGCCTAGCATGACTGCCTGGGTTCCCATGCTGCCTTTGCTCTGTCCCCCCACCCACCGAATCACAGAACCACAGAATGGTTGAGGTTGGAAGGGACCTCTGGAGATCACCTAGTCCAAGCCCCTGGCTCCAGCAGGGTCACCTAGAGCATGCTGGCCAGGATGGTGTCCAGATGGCTTTTGAAGATCTCCCAGGAGGGAGAGTGCACAAGCTCTCTGGGCAATTTGTTCCAGTGCTAAGTCACCCTCACTGGAAAGAAGTTGGGACGGAACTTCCTGTGTTTCAGTTTGTGCCCGTTGCCTGGCGTCCTGTCGCTGGGCACCCCTGAAAAGAGTCTGGCCCCATCCTCTTTACACCCTCCCTTCAGATACTTAGACACATTGATAAGCTCCCCCGCAGTCTTCTCCTCCCCAGGCGGAAGAGTCCCAGCTCTCTCAGCCTTTCCTCCTACGGGAGATGCTCCGCTGCCTTCATCATCTTCGTAGCCCTCCGCTGGACTCCCTGCAGGAGCTCCATGTCTCTCTCGTATTGGGGAGCCCACAACTGGGCACAGCAGTGCGGATGCGGCCTCCCCAGGCCTGAGTCGAGGGGCAGGATCACCTCCCTCGCCCTGCTGGCACTGCTCTGCCTAATGCAGCCCCCGCATGCCATTGGCCTTCTTGGCCACAAGGGCGCATTGCTGGCTCATGGTCAACTCGGTGTGCACCAGGACTCCCAGGTCCTTCTCCGTGGAGCTGCTTTCCAGCAGGTCAGCCCCCAGCCTGCGCTGCTGCATGGCATTATCCCTCCCTAGGTGCAGGACTCTGCACGGCCCTTGCTTGAACTTCATCAGCTTCCTCTCTGTCCATCTCGCCGGCCTGCCGTGGTCCCTCTGAACAGAAGCGTAGCCCTCTGCTGTATCAGCGCCTGCTCCCACGTTTTGCATCCTCAGCAGACTTGCTGAGGGTGCACTTTGTCTCTTCAGCCAGGGCACTGATGAAGAAGTTGAACAATATTGGACCCACTGTTCAGCCCTGGGGGCCATCGCTAGCTACAGGCCTCCAAGTAGACTTTGCGCCACTGAGCACATCCCTCTGAGCACTGCCGTTCCACCAGTTCTCATCCCACCTCACTGTCCCCTCATCTAGCCCACACTCCTGAGCCTTGCCTGTGAGGATGCTAGGGGAGACGGTGGTGAAAGCCTTACTGAAGTGAAGGTAGACAACATCCAGTGCTCTCTCCTCATCTCTGCAGCCAGCCATTCCACTGGAGAGGCTGCTGCTTTGCAGGGCCCCAGGACCCCCTTGGTGCTCCGCATCACATGATTTGGGAGCAGCAAGCAGCGTTGCATGTCATGGGGAGGAGGAGGTCCTTCAGGGTATCGAAGGAGAGCAGGTATGCTCAGGAGAGCAGGACTGCTGTGGGTTCACCCAGGCTTAGGTATTTAGCAGGTGATGCTGTGTGTTTAGAAAATGCAGTTGCATGGCACTCCAGTCTGCCAAGATCCCTGACAAGGCGTTCCTTGGAGCATTCAGAGACTTCTTCGGGAACGTCCTTGAGAGCTGCAAGCTCCTCTGTACTTTCACAATGCACGCGTCCTGTCTGCACGATCATGGCAGTCCTAAGGACACTGTACCTGGGAATCGTTTGTCACACAGAGGGTCACTAGGAGGCCTTTGGCTGAGGCTTTTAGTGCCCAAAGCTCTGCAGAAACAGTACCAGCAGTCAATAGTATATGGGGTAAAGCATGGAGTACCTAGGCCCAAAAATATTGCAAAAGTATGTCAAGTCACGCAGGGTAAGAATGAGGATCCCTCTGCATTTTACGAGCAGTTATGTGAAACCACCCGAGAATGGACAGACTTGGATCCTGAGGACAAAGTGAGCAAATGACTTTTACTACATTATTTGTAGGACAAACAGCACCAGATATAAGGAGAAAGCTTCAGAAGGCAGGTGGTATGTCAGGGATGTCAATATCACAGTTAATAGGATTTGCATATAAGGTGTACAGTAATAGGGAAGAAGTAGAGAGAAAGGAAAAACAAAAGGAGAAACTGAAAGAGAAGAGGCAAAATGTTGCAATCTTGGCAGCTGCATTTGCCCAGGCACAAACTTCCTCTCGGGGAAGGGGTTTTCCGAAAGGACAAGGACGTGGAAGAGGACACAGAGTAGGAGGGAATTTGGGAAATAGAATTTCACTGAGGAGAGATCAATGTGCGATTTGTAGGGAGAAGGGGCACTGGAAAAATGAGTGCCCAAAGAAACAATCAGATCATTGGAAACCTCAGTCTGTATCTGTTCCGGAGGCAGGTTTGCTCATGATTGGTGCAGAAGATTCAGACTGATGGGGACCGGGGATTGAGAAATTGAATTCCCCAGCTGAACACCTGGTTTCACCCCCTGCATAGCACCTCATCTGGGACAGCCTGCGCTGCCAGCCTGGGAGCACAGAGCTGGCTGAGAGGCACGCTCCCAGAAGGTGTAGGCCGGCAGCATTAGGCATGGCTTTGTCTCCCGCAAGGCCAGGGGCCCGAGCCTTCTCCCCTGGTGCCGACAGCCTGGGCTCCCGCAAGGAGCACAGGGAGGCCTGCCTTTGGCCAGACTGCCCGCTTGCAGGCAGCTCCAGTGCCCATCACCTTCCAGACCTGGGGGAGAGCAGCCAGCTGTAGGCACCCTGACAGCAGAGCTTCTCCAGCACAAAGCAGGCCCAGTGCGGATGAGGAGCTGCAGAGCCAGCATGGCCTCAAGCCCTCTGTGTCTCCCAGCACCGCTGAGTTCAGGAGAGAGCGGGCAGACCCTTGCGGAGTGCCCTCCGACTTCCTGGATGCATAGCCGCGCTTTTCAGAGAGCCAGCTACTCTCCTGACTCTCTCTTCAGGTGCTCACCACACGCACCGCGTGCGGCCTGCCTCAGGAACGAAGCCCCAGGCGGGGCCGAATAACATGGACCTGGGAGCTGCCACATCTTTTCCTTCTTGTTTTATTCTTGCTTACAGAAGCTCTCTTGTCTCGTGGCTCAGCTGGTAGTTCTGCCTTGCCATCACCCCATGAACTTGCACTCGATAAATACACGTGTACTCGGGGTTGCCCCAGTTGCTCTGCACCTGGAATTTGATATACTGGAAGGCTCTGGGAAGCTGCTTCTGCAAAGGAAACGGGGGGAGCCGTCATTCCTCAGGTGTAAGGAGCAACAGCACAGCAACGTAGCTTCCTTTGCCAGCGCTAGCCCTGCTGGGGAACAAACTGGAGCCCTGACAAAGGAGGCAGCCAGGGTTGCTATGCCAGAGCCACAAGGCACAGGATGCTTTGGCTCATCCTCCGCACTCTGTGGTCCAAGCCCTTGCAGGCAAAGCTCAGTTTGCCCCTCGCGTCGTGCCCACACGCACTCACAGTACCTTCAGGCGGAAGGTCTGAACAGCCTCTTGGTCCACGTCAAATACAAAGAGCCCCAGGAGAGTTTCTTCTGCTGCTTCCTCATCCACGCCCTCAAAGGCAACCGACAAGGGCAGCAGGTCAGGCTCAAGCAGAGCCGGAGGAAAAGTGCCCGCTGCGTCAGACTCGGGGAAGCCCGCCTCATGTCCCACCCCTCTAGCACTAGTCTGGAAGCGGTCAGTGTGGATGTGGCTCAGGCTCTTTTGAGCAAGCGCTCCAAGACCCTGGGCCAGAAAGCACAAAGCAAGCCGCAGAGGCATGATGCCACTGTGGTCCCCCACACACCCCACGCAGGGACGCTCTGCTCTGCAGCAACCAGCCCACGCTTCTCTGAGAGAAGGCGCCAGGAGAAACAAGGCTCCCTCGCAGCTTTCTGCCCCGGCCACCTTCCCTGCCCACCCCCCACGCCGGGGCAAGGCCGAGGCTTACGGAGACAGCAAAGTCCTTGGGGGCACTGCTGACTTCCCCGGAAGGAGAGACCGCCTTGGAGATGTGCTCCACGGTGACAGCCATGGGCCAGATCTGCTCAGGCAGCCGAATGACCACTTGGCCCTCCGCTCCTTGGAAAGCCCAGCACTGTCCAGGGGAAGTGTGCGGCTGAAACCAGAAAGCAGCCACCCTCAGTGGCAAGGCACTCCAGGAGCCCAGCGGACTGGCTGCTTTGCCAGCAGCACAGCCCTGGCTCGGTCTGTTGGCTGGCTTTCTGCATGGAAGGGCACCCCAGTGGATGAAAGGGACAGGAGGGGACTTGCCACCTTGCTTTCAGAAGATGGAAATCTTCCTTACAAAACATCTAGGCTCACCGGCCTTTCCCAAATCCCGCTCTGATTTTGCACAGCATTCAGAGACAGGGCGGGGCTGCCTAGGGGAGGTCACCCCGTGAGCCTTCAAAGAGTGTGCGGGAGGGACGAGCCCCCTTCCTCCAACTCGGCAGATCCCGCCAGGCTTGGGGGCCTGGAGGAGGTTCTGTCCTTGCCTGAGTGGCTTGTCAGGCTCCCCCCAACTTCCACTCTCTCTGGAAAGGGGCCGTGGGAGTTGAGGTGGGAAAATGCAGCTGCCAAGGACAAAGGTGCCCAGCACACTGCGGCCAGGGGTTGTGGGCAGGTGGCTGCTGTTGGGTTCAGCTCCGTTCCCCTCCAGACGACAGGGCGGCACTGTGGGGAAGCGCAGGGGATCGTCAGGAAGAGGCTGAGCCCTGTGGGGCTGCGCGAGGCTGCTGCTGTGAAGGGAGGTGTTTGGGGCTTGGAGGCTCAACTTGAAAGCAAGCAACTGCCTCAGAAGTCATGCTGCCTGTGCTATTACCTGCAGAATAGTATCCGGAGGGTTGGCCACGGCAAAGAAGGCGAGACAAAGCCAGCAAGCCTCACTGCCTCGCCCACCATAAGTCCGGGATGTTCTCTCTGCATCGATGGTGGCCCCTGAAAGGCACATGCAAAGCAGCTGCCTCGGACAGGCCAGAGGCTAGGAGCAGCAGGGAGCTAGCAGGTATTTCTCAGGCTGCAAGCCCAGCTGGGCAGACTTGGTGGGAGGGCCATACGCCAGCGGAGGGCCAGCAGACTTTGCGTAGGCATACCTGTGGTTTTCAGAGCCCAGTCCACCGTCTGCAGGTACTTTGCCTCTATCTTCTCAAGGGCTGCCCGTGTCAAGTTGAGAAGGGGCTGGGAAAAGCATTGCAAAGGCAGAGACGGAAAGCAACAGGGAGAATGACACAAACTCATCACGGGGCACTTCTGCATGAAGACTGAGTGCTTGCACAGAGCAAAGGGGAGACTCGGGGTCAGTCCACCAAAGGCAAGACTTGTGGGAAAAGGCACCACACCTTCTGGTCAGCGCTTTCTGACAAGTCAAGCAAGGACTCGGGGAGAACACCAGTCTCAGGAGCCACCGTGCAGACCTGGCTCAGGTCAGCACTGCCCCAAGCAGCCCTGAGAGCCAGGTTTGCGCTGGGCAGCAAGAGGACAGAGCACACGCTGCAAAGGGCCAAGAGGAAGCAGCAGGAGACAGCCTCCAACTGAGAGCAAGGTCTTTGATCAAATGGCAGCCACTTTACCCCTCTCTTCTCCTCAGCCATCGCCCTCTCCTCCAAGACCTCTTCTATGGAATGCAGGATGGCCTCATTTGCAGCAGCCATCTCTGCTCGCAGGTGAGCCAGCTGCTCTTCCAGGAGCTCCCGCTCATGGATCTTCTCCCTCAGCAAGGGCAGGGAGTTGCTGCAGACAAAGGGAAAGCAGATCTGGTGCAAGAGCTGCGCAGCCCCTGCAGGCAGTCCCGAGTAGGGTGCCACAGTCTTGCCCCCATCCTCTTCCCTCCCTCACAAGAGCAGAGGCTTCCCTTCCCCTCCACGTTTAGCACAAGGCAAAGGCTGGCGCCCTGGATGCTTTGCCACTCAGTGAGTTCCATGGGAAGGAAGCCCTCTTACCTGAGCGTTGTGAGCTCTGTTTCTGGCACCCCAGCCTTCTCCTGAAACACAAAGGCCCTCCCTGAGAGGAAGCCCAAGGAGCTGCATGGGGGCTTCCCACAGGACACTTCCCCAGGAAGAGCAGGTGGCAGTTGCTGCTGCTTTCTATCCACTTGGAGCAAGCCAGAGGATGTCGGGCCTTTTTCCAGCCACTGTCTTTGGGAAGTCCATTTCCTGTCTGAGCATTTGCAGACTCCAGGAGCTAAGGCAGGAGCAAAGCCACCTCCTGCCCAAGTGCTCCTTCCTGCAGCCTGCCAACCTGCAGTGCTCACTCAGGGAGCTCTCAGGGTCAAACCTCATTCAGCAGCTACAGAAAGTGAAGGACAAGCACAAGCGTGTCCCCCCCACACCCCCCCACATCTCTGTGAGGATGAGCCCTGGGCATCTGGACAGGATTCCCAACTTTTGCAGGGGAGGCAGGAGCTCCGAGCTATGGCCTCGGCCAGAGTTTGCTTTCCCCCAGCAAGAGGCACCTACCTGCAGCGCTTCCTCTTGCCACTTGCTCTCGGAGAGCAGCAAGCCCCAGCAGTAAAGCGCAGCTGCAAGTCACCACAGCAAGAGACAGTTATACTAAGAGGCTTTCTAATGGTCCCTGGAGCCACATTTTCTCCTTCCACAGCTAGGGAGCAAGAGCTTGCCTGGGACAGCTGGAGCTGGAGCCAGTGCAGAGCGCGGAGGTGGCTCCAACCCCTTGAGCACTGCCCAGGCCCATGGGCTTGGAAAATACACACACCCAAGGCCCACACACCCGCACACCAATGAAGGCATGTGGCCCCGAGCCAAGAGGAAATGCACCAGGCCATGGCAGTTTCTGCACAGACATTGCAACCCCAAAGCTCTGCAGCAAGGAGGGACCTCTAGCCAAAACGATCCTAGGCGCTCCACTCCCTCCCACGGCCGGCAGCCACGGCAGGCGTGAGGCAGGCTGCAGTCCACCTGTAAAGACCCTCTCTGGCCTTCACTGTGTCACGGAGATGGGAAGCTGGAAGGCGCCACAGGATCTGCTGCCTCTCCCTGCCCCTGAAAGCTGGCATCTGGTCTGCCTGTGCTACCGCGCAAGAGGTTTGGTCAGCGCTGCTCACCAGCCAAGAGTGGGGCCAGCAGGAAAAGGACCCTCAGGCACCTCCTGCCATTCTGCCAGGTGCTGCGTGGCCTAAAAGAGAGGGAATGCTGCTGTTAGCCAAGCCTACAGTGCGGGCTTTGCTTTGCCGGTGATCTGTTGAGGGGCTCCCTTGCCACCAGGTTCCTCAGCTCAGCAGAGCGGAGAAGCCCAGGGCCTGGGGGCCTTTAGGAAGCTCTGAGCTGCAGCACAGCACCCTGCGGGCACTAAGGCAGTTGAAGACCTCTGGCCTGACACAGGCGTAATCACCCACACGCGTAGTGTCGTGGCCTGACACAGTCTGGTGGCACTGGGCTCTCCCGAGGAGAAGGGGCAGCGCCTTGCCCAGCCAAAGGCTCTGCTGGGCTGCCTGGCTGCCCAGGCTGGAGGGCAGTGCTGCACACAGCCCCAGGGCTCAGGGGCTGTCTGTCGCCACTATGGAAGCCGGGCGGCACACAGGGCTTCTTGCCTTATCCTTCCCTGCTTTTTGGGCCCCGTCACACCCACCTGCCCAACTCGGCTGGCATCTCCTCTAATCCAACTCCGTCACCAGCAGGAGGGAAAAGGTCGCTGTGCGGCAAATCCCCGCAGGCCTCTTCCCAAAGCACTTGCTGGCCTCTGCAAAGCTCCTTGTTTGCAGAGCTACACACATCTGCAGGCTGGGCTTTTATGGAGGGCAGCTGTTGATGACGTCACAAGAGCCAACCGCCAGGGAGGCAAGGTGTTGCCCATGATGACCTCAGAGGGGGGCTTACCCAGGAGGGGGTTGCCACGCAGCCTGGGCGAGAGGAAGCCTGTGTGTTAGCCCCCACCGCAAGCCTGAAGCCTCCCGGCACACCCGCAGAGGAGCCCTGGTTAGCCCAGAGAGCCAGCTCACTTGGTTGCGCGGGCAAGCTGCTGCTGTGCCGTTGCACCCCTCGTCCTCTACCAGGCTGATGTGTCGTGTCATCCTGGGCAGGGCTCAAAGGGCTGAGCGTGAAGCCCTGCTAAGTCAGAAGGGAGAGTGGCAAGAGCTTTCTCCTCTTGAGACCTACCCGGGCATTGACACGGTACTGCAGCAAGCCAAAGGACATCAGCCAGGTGACCTTGTTGGCCCTGGAAGACATAGCCCCGCCTCTGCTAGGAAAGCAAGAGTAGAGCGGTCAGCTTGCTGGCACAAAGGCAGATGTCTCTTCCCCTAGGTACACCTGCACCCACACGGAACAGCGGGGGTGAGGGGCACAGGCTCCCTCAGCAGCCCACTGATGGGCACCCAAAGGGGAGCTCCAGGGTCGGCTCTGAGGTGCGTTGCAGAAATGCAAGCAACCATTGAGCAAGAGCAGGGGCCAGGACTGGAGACGGGGACAGCTGCAGGCCAGCTCCCGCAAGGAGTGGGCCTGAGCTTCAGTCAGGCTCCTGGGCCAGTGGGTGGAGGTGCCAGGGCAGGCCGCTCAGGGGAACTAAGCCCTCCTTAGTGCACGCCGGGCCCTGACGGTCCAGGCCGCGGTCTGTAGCCTTTGCACTTCTCTGCTGCGGCCTCTGCGGTTTGTCAACGCCTCCCTTGACCTGGCAGATTCAAAACTGGATGCAGGCGAGCCCTAGCAAGTGCCGAGTGTCTTCCACACATTCCTCCATCTGCTCGCTCTACAGCAGCTGACGCAGCCGCACACACGCTTGGCCTTTGCTGCTGCCGAAGCGCATTGCCTGCTCATGGTTAGCTTGCTGTGTGCCAGGACCCCCGGGGCCTATTGTGCAGCACGACACCGCAGCCCATCAGGCCCCACCCAGCACATGCTGCTGCCGCTGCTGCTGCTGCTGCTGTTGCTTGCGGTCTGGCCATGCCTGGGGCCAACCTTTGCATTGATCGTTGCCAAGGCTGAAGCAGTTCCGCGTGGCACAGCCTGCTGAGGTCTTGCTGAGTAGTGGCTCTTCCTTCGGCATAGCTAACTCTCCTCACACTTGCCGAGGGCTCAGTCGATCCCCACGCTGAGGTGGTTTAGGAAGGTATTGAGCAGTATCAGAGGCAGGCAGGCGCCCGGAGGAACTCTGCTTGGGAGCAGCTGCCCATTGGACTTGGAGGCATGAAGCAGCAGCAGCCTTGCAGCTTGGTGCTGTGGCCAGTGCCCATGCAGCTTGTGGTGCCCCTGCCCAGCGCAGCTCTTGCCAGCTTGTCAGCACCTTGTCTGCCAGGTGCTCACGCCAGCATCTGTTCCGGCTCTTTGTCCAGCTGGTCCCTAGGCTCCTCGTTGTCACCTGGGTGCTCCTCAGAGCAGCGGGCTCTCTAGGCGGAGCAGGCCTAGCATGGCTGCTTGGGTTCCCATGCTGCCTTTGCTCTGTCCCCCCACCCACCGAATCACAGAACCACAGAATGGTTGAGGTTGGAAGGGACCTCTGGAGATCACCTAGTCCAAGCCCCCGGCTCCAGCAGGGTCACCTAGAGCATGCTGGCCAGGATGGTGTCCAGACGGCTTTTGAAGATCTCCAAGGAGGGAGAGTGCACAAGCTCTCTGGGCAATCTAAGGGTAGCCTGTGATGGTCTCTTTCCTCCAATTTTCCAGCATCACTTCAAATTCTGAATTTGCCCTCCAAGTTGCTTTCAGAGCCTACCAGAGTAATGTCAGGTCATCTGCAAAGAGACCACTCCATCCCCTCAGTCCTTAATGGGACTGCTTAGCAGGACTGTACCCGGGACAAGGCTCTGCAGAGCCCCACTAGACGGAGGTTTCCGTTTGGCCAGCAAGTGCCTCCTCCTGGACACCCTGGGCTCAAAAAGGCGGCTTTGGGGAGACATTTGCTTCACTTGAGCGTCACAGAAGACCTGGGAAGGCCACCAACGCATTTGACTTGAATCTACCTTCCAAGAGGTGATTTTGCATGAAAATCAACACCCAAGAAATATTAGAATGTTCTTCATGTGTAGATATATACTTTGCTATTTCACCCAAAAGAAAGAGAATAATCAGGGGAAAAGATGGAAAACGTAGCCCCAGTTCCTCGGAATGTCGACTAGAGGTTGCAAATATGCTCTGTCACTGTTCCATGTTATTCCACATGAAGACCCACTCATCCCAAAGCTGAAAGAGCAACCGTGGGGTTCACTGGGGTCCATTCCTTGGAAAGAATTAGTCACAAAGGACTTCACGAGCAGAGAAGTGGCTGGCTTGGGAGGCAGAAGCCTAGAGAAGCAAACATGCTTGTGCTGGAAACACAGTGACACGCTCGGAAGGCACATGAGGATCAGCGATTCCTTTGATTGGAAAAGACCAGTTTCCTCATCTCTGGACTCTGCAACAGGGACAGAGACCCGTGAGAGGCTGCCAGGGAACTCCTGGCATCACTCACAAAGGCAGGAAACCCGGAGGCCTGCACCGACTTTAGGAACTCGGGGGCTATTGTCTGGGTTGTTTCATGGCCAAAGCGGGTGGTGGCCATAGGAGTCATGTTGGTGAGGCCGCGGCGGTGAAGTCACAGAGATGCAGGCAGCCCATGTCCCTTGGTCTCACAACACAAGCACAGGCAGTGACAGCAACCCCTCTCTGGCAGCCTGCAGCCAGAAGCACAGCAGAGAGACTATAGACCTGCGCAGAAGCAGGACTAAGAAAATTAGGGGCAAGGGGATGCAGGTGGTCAACAACACGGAGCAGCTCCCCAGTGGGACAAGTTGAACACACCTGAGCCCTCTAGCTTGGGAAAGAGAGGCCCGAAGCCACCACAGAGACACCAGTGTCTGAGGTCATGAGAAGGTGAAGGGACAAGGTGAGGAGGGACCACCAGCTCCCATGACACCAGAGCGCAGGGGCATCCCGTGGAGCAACCAGGCAGGAATTTTACACTGGAATACAAGGAACTCTCGTCACACAGCACCCAGGGAAATTGCTGAACTCCCTGCCCTAGGATCCCAGACATGGACAAGGAGGAATGGCTTCATAAAGCGATGAGATCGCCCTGCGCTATTAACACAAAAGGGCACTAAACCACAGCATTGGGATTGGGGTGGGAAGTACCAGAGGAGATGGGGTCCTCGGAAAGAAAAGAGCCACCCAAACCCAGACCCAAGACATCAGCGCCCCACAGGCACCATCAAGGTCACGCTGCAGCTACGGCCAGACATCACAGCAAATCCTGTCAGCAAGGGTTTCTTTTTTCTTTTTTTTTTTGGTTTTTAACATCTCCCATTTCTGCCTCTGTTTCCAGGCTCTCTGCAGCTGCCTTAGACCCCTTTTAGCCACCACGAACTCTGGCGATCGCCTTTGCAGGGTCTAGGGCAGCAGAAATGTGGCACATCCCTTTTATCGCAGTTGGGTTAGAATAGCCAGCTCTAATTAATGTCCATCACATAGCAGTCACCAAAGCACTCAATACATGGGAATAATATGATGTTGTTATAAGACAACCCTGGAAGCTCAGAAAGAATGGTCATGCTGTTTAAACTGGGCAGATTAGGATAACCCCTATCTCTGTTTTCTGAAAAGAAGCATTCTTGAATCAAGGGCATCCTAGAACTGCTAAAGCCCTAAGAGAAACATTAAATCAAAACGTTTTACTTCTAGGTACATATTGCCAATTTGGCAAAAGAACTGGAGGTCCATGTATCCCTAACTGAACTGTCCTCATTATACTATAAAAAATCATGCCCATAGGTCCAAAAGACCCATGCGCAGGTGAAGACCCCTCCCCTGAGCATGCGTAGTACTAAAATGGTGTGTAAGCAAAATTGTAATTGTATGTAAATCATTAACGAATCAGTGTAAAAGGGAAAGTTGCAAACTTTGCAATTTGTTTGTATAGATGCTCCTTGAGAAGCCGGTGTGGGGGTGTGCTTGATTTGTGGGAAACCACCGAGCACCCAGGCTTGCGCAACTCTGAAATAAAGCAGCAAATGTCTCTCCTGAGTGTGTAATTATTGGCTTACTGCACACCGGGCAACAAATCCGCTTTTTGGACAACAGTGTCAGTGGGTAGAACAGTTCAGAGACACTTGGCCTTTATGCCATATTACTCGGAAACAACACCAAAAGGGCCTTCTTACAGTCCTGGCTGCCAAACGGCCCCGGGGCCGTAGGGGACCATCAGTCAGGGCTCTGGCTGCAGCCCCCAGTGCTGCCCAGCATCTCCCCTGCAGGCCCCGGGGCATCCAGGGATGGGGGAGGGAAGGAGGGAGAGGCAGGGAGAGAGGAAGAGAAGGGCAGAGGGAGGGAGGAAGAGAAGGAGGGAGGGAGGGAGAGGAAGGAGCAGAGGAGGCCAGGGCAGCCCTGGGAGCCCAAGGGCTGCTGTTGCTAGGCAGCATGGGGGGAGGGGGGGCACGAGGAGGCCACATGACCTGCAGCTGGTGCTGTTGCCAGGCAACACTGGGTGGGGCAGCAACAGGCACTGGGGGAGGTGTTGGGAGGTGGTTGGAGCTGGGCTGGGGCAGCCATGGTGGGGCTGTGTGTGGGGCTGGGAGCTTCAGGGAGCCAGGCCCTCCACGGCCCTGGCCCTGCTGCCCCCGGTGGTGTGGGGGCTTGGAGGAGCTGGGCCCGCACCCAGGCCCCGCACACAGCGGCTGCCGGCAGGAAGGGACGACCAAAGGCCCTGCATGGGCGCTGGAGGCCGGACCCGGCTCCTCACAGTGCCTCTGGTGCTGACGCGGCTCTTCGGGGCAGAGCTGGGGCCCTTCACGAGCCTAGAAAGTAGGAGGCATGGGGAAGCATGACACTGAGACCCTCCAGTTGGCTCTGAGCAAGAGTTGCCTCAGGAATGGACAAAAATATGCCTGCTGTGTTTTCCATGTGTGTTTCGAAGTGGCAGATAGGGCTTACTTGCCTCAAACTTTGTGCCAGTGCACTAAGAGAAGACTTGCAGTTTGCCTAATCCCAGTGTGAGGCCAGAGCCAGAGCCTCTGCGTCATCTCAGCCAGTGTTCTCTCTAAAAGATGTTCAGCTGTTTGCAAGAGCATTTACCTGTGTGATTTCCAGAGCAGTTCCCCAATATTGCAGGTGTTTAACAGCGACCTCTATATTTATAGGTAGCTGGTTCAGTTTCAAAATGTTTATGCTGAGAAAGGAGCTCAGTAAGATGAAGCTGTCATTAATAAGGAGATGAAGAGGACTCCATAGATCACATACAAAAATGCAGCTGTGCAAAAGGGACAGCCATATATGATGTAATGCTCAGTGGTGCAAATGTAGCCTCCTTTTAATGAGCAGTGCTTCTTTGTGAATAGTTGTATTTGTATTGCCTGTTTATTTGCAGAGTTTTTGACTTGATTGTATCTTGAGTAGCGCAAGTTGAGTATTCAGGAGGGTCCTGAAGCCAGCTGCCCTAGCCGCTCTCCCTCTCATCTACTCACTGCAGAGCACTGTCTCTGGCAGTGCTTACAGAAGCTCTCTTGTCTCGTGGCTCAGCTGGTAGTTCTGCCTTGCCATCACCCCATGAACCTGCACTCGATAAATACACGTGTACTGGGGGTTGCCCCAGTTGCTCTGCACCTGGAATTTGATATACTGGAAGGCTCTGGGAAGCTGCTTCTGCAAAGGAAACGGGGGGAGCCGTCATTCCTCAGGTGTAAGGAGCAACAGCACAGCAACGTAGCTTCCTTTGCCAGCGCTAGCCCTGCTGGGGAACAAACTGGAGCCCTGACAAAGGAGGCAGCCAGGGTTGCTATGCCAGAGCCACAAGGCACAGGATGCTTTGGCTCATCCTCCGCACTCTGTGGTCCAAGCCCTTGCAGGCAAAGCTCAGTTTGCCCCTCGCGTCGTGCCCACACGCACTCACAGTACCTTCAGGCGGAAGGTCTGAACAGCCTCTTGGTCCACGTCAAATACAAAGAGCCCCAGGAGAGTTTCTTCTGCTGCTTCCTCATCCACGCCCTCAAAGGCAACCAACAAGGGCAGCAGGTCAGGCTCAAGCAGAGCCGGAGGAAAAGTGCCCGCTGCGTCCGACTCGGGGAAGCCTGCCTCATGTCCCACCCCTCTAGCACTAGTCTGGAAGAGGTCAGTGTGGATGTGGCTCAGGCTCTTTTGAGCAAGCGCTCCAAGACCCTGGGCCAGAAAGCACAAAGCAAGCCGCAGAGGCATAACACCACCGTGGGCCCCCACATACGCCATGCAGGGACGCTCTGCTCTGCAGCAACCAGCCCACGCTTCTCTGAGAGAAGGCGCCAGGAGAAACAAGGCTCCCTCGCAGCTTTCTGCCCTGGCCAGCTTCCCTGCCCACCCTCCACGCTGGGGCAAGGCTGAGGCTTACGGAGACAGCAAAGTCTTTGGGGGCGCTGCTGACTTCCCCGGAAGGAGAGACCGCCTTGGAGATGTGCTCCACGGTGACAGCCATGGGCCAGATCTGCTCAGGCAGCCGAATGACCACTTGGCCCTCCGCTCCTTGGAAAGCCCAGCACTGTCCAGGGGAAGTGTGCGGCTGAAACCAGAAAGCAGCCACCCTCAGTGGCAAGGCACTCCAGGAGCCCAGCGGACTGGCTGCTTTGCCAGCAGCACAGCCCTGGCTCGGTCTGTTGGCTGGCTTTCTGCATGGAAGGGCACCCCAGTGGATGAAAGGGACAGGAGGGGACTTGCCACCTTGCTTTCAGAAGACGGAAATCTTCCTTACAAAACATCTAGGCTCACCTGCCTTTCCCAAATCCCGCTCTGATTTTGCACAGCATTCAGAGACAGGGCGGGGCTGCCTAGGGGAGGTCACCCCGAGAGCCTTCAAAGAGTGTGCGGGAGGGACGAGCCCCCTTCCTCCAACTCGGCAGATCCCGCCAGGCTTGGGGGCCTGGAGGAGGTTCTGTCCTTGCCTGAGTGGCTTGTCAGGCTCCCCCCAACTTCCACTCTCTCTGGAAAGGGGCCGTGGGAGTTGAGGTGGGAAAATGCAGCTGCCAAGGACAAAGGTGCCCAGCACACTGCGGCCAGGGGTTGTGGGCAGGTGGCTGCTGTTGGGTTCAGCTCCGTTCCCCTCCAGACGGGAGGGCAGCACTGTGGGGAAGCGCAGGGGATCGTCAGGAAGAGGCTGAGCCCTGTGGGGCTGCGCGAGGCTGCTGCTGTGAGGGGAGGTGTTTGGGGCTTGGAGGCTCAACTTGAAAGCAAGCAACTGCCTCAGAAGTCATGCTGCCTGTGCTATTACCTGCAGAATAGTATCCGGAGGGTTGGCCACGGCAAAGAAGGCGAGACAAAGCCAGCAAGCCTCACTGCCTCGCCCACCATAAGTCCGGGATGTTCTCTCTGCATCGATGGTGGCCCCTGAAAGGCACATGCAAAGCAGCTGCCTCAGACAGGCCAGAGGCTAGGAGCAGCAGGGAGCTAGCAGGTATTTCTCAGGCTGCAAGCCCAGCTGGGCAGACTTGGTGGGAGGGCCATACGCCAGCGGAGGGCCAGCAGACTTTGCGTAGGCATACCTGTGGTTTTCAGAGCCCAGTCCACCGTCTGCAGGTACTTTGCCTCTATCTTCTCAAGGGCTGCCCGTGTCAAGTTGAGAAGGGGCTGGGAAAAGCATTGCAAAGGCAGAGACGGAAAGCAACAGGGAGAATGACACAAACTCATCACGGGGCACTTCTGCATGAAGACTGAGTGCTTGCACAGAGCAAAGGGGAGACTCGGGGTCAGTCCACCAAAGGCAAGACTTGTGGGAAAAGGCACCACACCTTCTGGTCAGCGCTTTCTGACAAGTCAAGCAAGGACTCAGGGAGAACACCAGTCTCAGGAGCCACCGTGCAGACCTGGCTCAGGTCAGCACTGCCCCAAGCAGCCCTGAGAGCCAGGTTTGCGCTGGGCAGCAAGAGGACAGAGCACACGCTGCAAAGGGCCAAGAGGAAGCAGCAGGAGACAGCCTCCAATTGAGAGCAAGGTCTTTGATCAAATGGCAGCCACTTTACCCCTCTCTTCTCCTCAGCCATCGCCCTCTCCTCCAAGACTTCTGCTATGGAGTGCAGGATGGCCTCATTTGCAGCAGCCAGCTCTGCTCGCAGGTGAGCCACCTGCTCTTCCAGGAGCTCCCGCTCATGGATCTTCTCCCTCAGCAAGGGCAGGGAGTTGCTGCAGACAAAGGGAAAGCAGATGTGGTGCAAGAGCTGAGCAGCCCCTGCAGGCAGTCCCGAGTAGGGTGCCACAGTCTTGCCCCCATCCTCTTCCCTCCCTCACAAGAGCAGAGGCTTCCCTTCCCCTCCACGTTTAGCACAAGGCAAAGGCTGGCGCCCTGGATGCTTTGCCACTCAGTGAGTTCCATGGGAAGGAAGCCCTCTTACCTGAGCGTTGTGAGCTCTGTTTCTGGCACCCCAGCCTTCTCCTGAAACACAAAGGCCCTCCCTGAGAGGAAGCCCAAGGAGCTGCATGGGGGCTTCCCACAGGACACTTCCCCAGGAAGAGCAGGTGGCAGTTGCTGCTGCTTTCTATCCATTTGGAGCAAGCCAGAGGATGTCGGGCCTTTTTCCAGCCACTGTCTTTGGGAAGTCCATTTCCTGTCTGAGCATTTGCAGACTCCAGGAGCTAAGGCAGGAGCAAAGCCACCTCCTGCCCAAGTGCTCCTTCCTGCAGCCTGCCAACCTGCAGTGCTCACTCAGGGAGCTCTCAGGGTCAAAGCTCATTCAGCAGCTACAGAAAGTGAAGGACAAGCACAAGCGTGTCCCCCCCACACCCCCCCACATCTCTGTGAGGATGAGCCCTGGGCATCTGGATGGGATTCCCAACTTTTGCAGGGGAGGCAGGAGCTCCGAGCTATGGCCTCGGCCAGAGTTTGCTTTCCCCCAGCAAGAGGCACCTACCTGCAGCGCTTCCTCTTGCCACTTGCTCTCGGAGAGCAGCAAGCCCCAGCAGTAAAGCGCAGCTGCAAGTCACCACAGCAAGAGACAGTTATACTAAGAGGCTTTCTAATGGTCCCTGGAGCCACATTTTCTCCTTCCACAGCTAGGGAGCAAGAGCTTGCCTGGGACAGCTGGAGCTGGAGCTGGAGCTGGAGCCAGTGCAGAGCGCGGAGGTGGCTCCAACCCCTTGAGCACTGCCCAGGCCCATGGGCTTGGAAAATACACACACCCAAGGCCCACACACCCGCACACCAATGGAGGCATGTGGCCCCGAGCCAAGAGGAAATGCACCAGGCCATGGCAGTTTCTGCACAGACATTGCAACCCCAAAGCTCTGCAGCAAGGAGGGACCTCTAGCCAAAACGATCCTAGGCGCTCCACTCCCTCCCACGGCCGGCAGCCACGGCAGGCGTGAGGCAGGCTGCAGTCCACCTGTAAAGACCCTCTCTGGCCTTCACTGTGTCACGGAGATGGGAAGCTGAAAGGCGCCACAGGATCTGCTGCCTCTCCCTGCCCCTGAAAGCTGGCATCCGGTCCGCCTGTGCTACCGCGCAAGAGGTTTGGTCAGCGCTGCTCACCAGCCAAGAGTGGGGCCAGCAGGAAAAGGACCCTCAGGCACCTCCTGCCATTCTGCCAGGTGCTGCGTGGCCTAAAAGAGAGGGAATGCTGCTGTTAGCCAAGCCTACAGTGCGGGCTTTGCTTTGCCGGTGATCCGTTGAGGGGCTCCCTTGCCACCAGGTTCCTCAGCTCAGCAGAGCGAAGCCCAGGGCCTGGGGGCCTTTAGGAAGCTCTGAGCTGCAGCACAGCACCCTGCGGGCACTAAGGCAGTTGAAGACCTCTGGCCTGACACAGGCGTAATCACCCACACGCGTAGTGTCGTGGCCTGACACAGTCTGGTGGCACTGGGCTCTCCCGAGCAGAAGGGGCAGCACCTTGCCCAGCCAAAGGCTCTGCTGGGCTGCCTGGCTGCCCAGGCTGGAGGGCAGTGCTGCACACAGCCCCAGGGCTCAGGGGCTGTCTGTCGCCACCATGGAAGCCGGGCGGCACACAGGGCTTCTTGCCTTATCCCTCCCTGCTTTTTGGGCCCCGTCACACCCACCTGCCCAACTCGGCTGGCATCTCCTCTAATCCAACTCCGTCACCAGCAGGAGGGAAAAGGTCGCTGTGCGGCAGATCCCCACAGGCCTCTTCCCAAAGCACTTGCTGGCCTCTGCAAAGCTCCTTGTTTGCAGAGCTACACACGTCTGCAGGCTGGGCTTTTATGGAGGGCAGCTGTTGATGACATCACAAGAGCCAACCGCCAGGGAGGCAAGGTGTTGCCCATGATGACCTCAGAGGGGGGCTTACCCAGGAGGGGGTTGCCACGCAGCCTGAGCGAGAGGAAGCCTGTGCGTTAGCCCCCACCGCAAGCCTGAAGCCTCCCGGCACACCCGCAGAGGAGCCCTGGTTAGCCCAGAGAGCCAGCTCACTTGGTTGCGCGGGCAAGCTGCTGCTGTGCCGTTGCAGCCCTCGTCCTCTACCAGGCTGATGTGTCGTGTCATCCTGGGCAGGGCTCAAAGGGCTGAGCGTGAAGCCCTGCTAAGTCAGAAGGGAGAGTGGCAAGAGCTTTCTCCTCTTGAGACCCACCCGGGCATTGACACGGTACTGCAGCAAGCCAAAGGACATCAGCCAGGTGACCTTGTTGGCCCTGGAAGACATAGCCCCGCCTCTGCTAGGAAAGCAAGAGTAGAGCGGTCAGCTTGCTGGCACAAAGGCAGATGTCTCTTCCCCTAGGTACACCTGCACCCACACGGAACAGTGGGGGTGAGGGGCACAGGCTCCCTCAGCAGCCCACTGATGGGCACCCAAAGGGGAGCTCCAGGGTCGGCTCTGAGGTGCGTTGCAGAAATGCAAGCAACCATTGAGCAAGAGCAGGGGCCAGGACTGGAGACGGGGACAGCTGCAGGCCAGCTCCCGCAAGGAGTGGGCCTGAGCTTCAGTCAGGCTCCTGGGCCAGTGGGTGGAGGTGCCAGGGCAGGCCGCTCAGGGGAACTAAGCCCTCCTTAGTGCACGCCGGGCCCTGACGGTCCAAGCCGCGGTCTGTAGCCTTTGCACTTCTCTGCTGCGGCCTCTGCGGTTTGTCAACGCCTCCCTTGACCTGGCAGATTCAAAACTGGATGCAGGCGAGCCCTAGCAAGTGCTGAGTGTCTTCCACACATTCCTCCATCTGCTCGCTCTACAGCAGCTGACGCAGCCACACAAACGCTTGGCCTTTGCTGCTGCCGAAGCACATTGCCTGCTCATGGTTAGCTTGCTGTGTGCCAGGACCCCCGGGGCCTTTTGTGCAGCACGACACCGCAGCCCATCAGGCCCCAGCACATGCTGCTGCCGCTGCTGCTGCTGCTGCTGCTGTTGCTTGCGGTCTGGCCATGCCTGGGGCCAACCTTTGCATTGATCGTTGCCAAGGCTGAAGCAGTTCCGCGTGGCACAGCCTGCTGAGGTCTTGCTGAGTAGTGGCTCTTCCTTCGGCATAGCTAACTCTCCTCACACTTGCTGAGGGCTCAGTCGATCCCCACGCTGAGGTGGTTTAGGAAGGTATTGAGCAGTATCAGAGGCAGGCAGGCCCCCGGAGGAACTCTGCTTGGGAGCAGCTGCCCATTGGACTTGGAGGCATGAAGCAGCAGCAGCCTTGCAGCTTGGTGCTGTGGCCAGTGCCCATGCAGCTTGTGGTGCCCCTGCCCAGCGCAGCTCTTGCCAGCTTGTCAGCACCTTGTCTGCCAGGTGCTCACGCCAGCATCTGTTCCGGCTCTTTGTCCAGCTGGTCCCTAGGCTCCTCGTTGTCACCTGGGTGCTCCTCAGAGCAGCGGGCTCTCTAGGCAGAGCAGGCCTAGCATGGCTGCCTGGGTTCCCATGCTGCCTTTGCTCTGTCCCCCCACCCACCGAATCACAGAACCACAGAATGGTTGAGGTTGGAAGGGACCTCTGGAGATCACCTAGTCCAAGCCCCTGGCTCCAGCAGGGTCACCTAGAGCATGCTGGCCAGGATGGTGTCCAGACGGCTTTTGAAGATCTCCAAGGAGGGAGAGTGCACAAACTCTCTGGGCAATCTAAGGGTAGCCTGTGATGGTCTCTTTCCTCCAATTTTCCAGCATCACTTCAAATTCTGAATTTGCTCTCCAAGTTGCTTTCAGAGCCTACCAGAGTAATGTCAGGTCATCTGCAAAGAGACCACTCCATCCCCTCAGTCCTTAATGGGACTGCTTAGCAGGACTGTACCCGGGACAAGGCTCTGCAGAGCCCCACTAGACAGAGGTTTCCGTTTGGCCAGCAAGTGCCTCCTCCTGGACACCCTGGGCTCAAAAAGGCGGCTTTGGGGAGACATTTGCTTCACTTGAGCGTCACGGAAGGCCACCAACGCATATGACTTGAATCTACCTTCCAAGAGGTGATTTTGCATGAAAATCAACACCCAAGAAATATTAGAATGTTCTTCATGTGTAGATATATACTTTGCTATTTCACCCAAAAGAAAGAGAATAATCAGGGGAAAAGATGGAAAACGTAGCCCCAGTTCCTCGGAATGTCGACTAGAGGTTGCAAATATGCTCTGTCACTCTTCCATGTTATTCCACATGAAGACCCACTCATCCCAAAGCTGAAAGAGCAACCGTGGGGTTCACTGGGGTCCATTCCTTGGAAAGAATTAGTCACAAAGGACTTCACGAGCAGAGAAGTGGCTGGCTTGGGAGGCAGAAGCCTAGAGAAGCAAACATGCTTGTGCTGGAAACACAGTGACACGCTCGGAAGGCACATGAGGATCAGCGATTCCTTTGATTGGAAAAGACCAGTTTCCTCATCTCTGGACTCTGCAACAGGGACAGAGACCCGTGAGAGGATGCCAGGGAACTCCTGGCATCACTCACAAAGGCAGGAAACCCGGAGGCCTGCACCGACTTTAGGAACTCGGGGGCTATTGTCTGGGTTGTTTCATGGCCAAAGCGGGTGGTGGCCATAGGAGTCATGTTGGTGAGGCCGCGGCGGTGAAGTCACAGAGATGCAGGCAGCCCATGTCCCTTGGTCTCACAACACAAGCACAGGCAGTGACAGCAACCCCTCTCTGGCAGCCTGCAGCCAGAAGCACAGCAGAGAGACTATAGACCTGCGCAGAAGCAGGACTAAGAAAATTAGGGGCAAGGGGATGCAGGTGGTCAACAACATGGAGCAGCTCCCCAGTGGGACAAGTTGAACACACCTGAGCCCTCTAGCTTGGGAAAGAGAGGCCCGAAGCCACCACAGAGACACCAGTGTCTGAGGTCATGAGAAGGTGAAGGGACAAGGTGAGGAGGGACCACCAGCTCCCATGACACCAGAGCGCAGGGGCATCCCGTGGAGCAACCAGGCAGGAATTTTACACTGGAATACAAGGAACTCTCGTCACACAGCACCCAGGGAAATTGCTGAACTCCCTGCCCTAGGATCCCAGACATGGACAAGGAGGAATGGCTTCATAAAGCGATGAGATCGCCCTGCGCTATTAACACAAAAGGGCACTAAACCACAGCATTGGGATTGGGGTGGGAAGTACCAGAGGAGATGGGGTCCTCGGAAAGAAAAGAGCCACCCAAACCCAGACCCAAGACATCAGCGCCCCACAGGCACCATCAAGGTCACGCTGCAGCTACGGCCAGACATCACAGCAAATCCTGTCAGCAAGGGTTTCTTTTTTCTTTTTTTTTTTGTTTTTAACATCTCCCATTTCTGCCTCTGTTTCCAGGCTCTCTGCAGCTGCCTTAGACCCCTTTTAGCCACCACGAACTCTGGCGATCGCCTTTGCAGGGTCTAGGGCAGCAGAAATGTGGCACATCCCTTTTATCGCAGTTGGGTTAGAATAGCCAGCTCTAATTAATGTCCATCACATAGCAGTCACCAAAGCACTCAATACATGGGAATAATATGATGTTGTTATAAGACAACCCTGGAAGCTCAGAAAGAATGGTCATGCTGTTTAAACTGGGCAGATTAGGATAACCCCTATTTCTGTTTTCTGAAAAGAAGCATTCTTGAATCAAGGGCATCCTAGAACTGCT
This sequence comes from Dromaius novaehollandiae, assembly GCF_036370855.1. Taxonomy (NCBI): domain Eukaryota; kingdom Metazoa; phylum Chordata; class Aves; order Casuariiformes; family Dromaiidae; genus Dromaius; species Dromaius novaehollandiae. Next base: position 2,122,282 of record NC_088125.1, on the reverse strand, counting down.
AAAGCCCTAAGAGAAACATTAAATCAAAACGTTTTACTTCTAGGTACATATTGCCAATTTGGCAAAAGAACTGGAGGTCCATGTATCCCTAACTGAACTGTCCTCATTATACTACAAAAAATCACGCCCATAGGTCCAAAAGACCCATGCGCAGGTGAAGACCCCTCCCCTGAGCATGCGTAGTACTAAAATGGTGTGTAAGCAAAATTGTAATTGTATGTAAATCATTAACGAATCAGTGTAAAAGGGAAAGTTGCAAACTTTGCAATTTGTTTGTATAGATGCTCCTTGAGAAGCCGGTGTGGGGGTGTGCTTGATTTGTGGGAAACCACCGAGCACCCAGGCTTGCGCAACTCTGAAATAAAGCAGCAAATGTCTCTCCTGAGTGTGTAATTATTGGCTTACTGCACACCGGGCAACAAATCCGCTTTTTGGACAACAGTGTCAGTGGGTAGAACAGTTCCGAGACACTTGGCCTTTATGCCATGTTACTCGGAAATAACACCAAAAGGGCCTTCTTACAGTCCTGGCTGCCAAACGGCCCCGGGGCCGTAGGGGACCATCAGTCAGGGCTCTGGCTGCAGCCCCCAGTGCTGCCCAGCATCTCCCCTGCAGGCCCCGGGGCATCCAGGGATGGGGGAGGGAAGGAGAGAGAGGCAGGGAGAGAGGAAGAGAAGGGCAGAGGGAGGGAGGGAGGAAAAGAGGGAGGAAGGAAGAGAAGGAGGGAGGGAGGGAGAGGGAGGAGCAGAGGAGGCCAGGGCAGCCCTGGGAGCCCAAGGGCTGCTGTTGCTAGGCAGCATGGGGGGAGGGGGGGCACGAGGAGGCCACATGACCTGCAGCTGGTGCTGTTGCCAGGCAACACTGGGTGGGGCAGCAGCAGACACTGGGGGAGGTGTTGGGAGGTGGTTGGAGCTGGGCTGGGGCAGCCATGGTGGGGCTGCGTGTGGGGCTGGGAGCTTCAGGGAGCCAGGCCCTCCACGGCCCTGGCCCTGCTGCCCCCGGTGGTGTGGGGGCTTGGAGGAGCTGGGCCCGCACCCAGGCCCCGCACACAGCGGCTGCCGGCAGGAAGGGACGACCAAAGGCCCTGCATGGGCGCTGGAGGCTGGACCCGGCTCCTCACAGCGCCTCTGGTGCTGACGCGGCTCTTCGGGGCAGAGCTGGGGCCCTTCACGTGCCTAGAAAGTAGGAGGCATGGGGAAGCATGACACTGAGACCCTCCAGCTGGCTCTGAGCAAGAGTTGCCTCAGGAATGGACAAAAATATGCCTGCTGTGTTTTTCATGTGTGTTTCGAAGTGGCAGATAGAGCTTACTTGCCTCAAACTTTGTGCCAGTGCACTAAGAGAAGACTTGCAGTTTGCCTAATACCAGTGTGAGGCCAGAGCCAGAGCCTCTGCGTCATCTCAGCCAGTGTTCTCTCTAAAAGACGTTCAGCTGTTTGCAAGAGCATTTACCTGTGTGATTTCCAGAGCAGTTCCCCAATATTGCAGGTGTTTAACAGCGACCTCTATATTTATAGGTAGCTGGTTCAGTTTCAAAATGTTTATGCTGAGAAAGGAGCTCAGTAAGATGAAGCTGTCATTAATAAGGAGATGAAGAGGACTCCATAGATCACATACAAAAATGCAGCTGTGCAAAAGGGACAGCCATATATGATGTAATGCTCAGTGGTGCAAATGTAGCCTCCTTTTAATGAGCAGTGCTTCTTTGTGAATAGTTGTATTTGTATTGCCTGTTTATTTGCAGAGTTTTTGACTTGATTGTATCTTGAGTAGCGCAAGTTGAGTATTCAGGAGGGTCCTGAAGCCAGCTGCCCTAGCCGCTCTCCCTCTCATCTACTCACTGCAGAGCACTGTCTCTGGCAGTGCTTACAGAAGCTCTCTTGTCTCGTGGCTCAGCTGGTAGTTCTGCCTTGCCATCACCCCATGAACCTGCACTCGATAAATACACGTGTACTGGGGGTTGCCCCAGTTGCTCTGCACCTGGAATTTGATATACTGGAAGGCTCTGGGAAGCTGCTTCTGCAAAGGAAACGGGGGGAGCCGTCATTCCTCAGGTGTAAGGAGCAACAGCACAGCAACGTAGCTTCCTTTGCCAGCGCTAGCCCTGCTGGGGAACAAACTGGAGCCCTGACAAAGGAGGCAGCCAGGGTTGCTATGCCAGAGCCACAAGGCACAGGATGCTTTGGCTCATCCTCCGCACTCTGTGGTCCAAGCCCTTGCAGGCAAAGCTCAGTTTGCCCCTCGCGTCGTGCCCACACGCACTCACAGTACCTTCAGGCGGAAGGTCTGAACGGCCTCTTGGTCCACGTCAAATACAAAGAGCCCCAGGAGAGTTTCTTCTGCTGCTTCCTCATCCATGCCCTCAAAGGCAACCGACAAGGGCAGCAGGTCAGGCTCAAGCAGAGCCGGAGGAAAAGTGCCCGCTGCGTCCGACTCGGGGAAGCCTGCCTCATGTCCCACCCCTCTAGCACTAGTCTGGAAGAGGTCGGTGTGGATGTGGCTCAGGCTCTTTTGAGCAAGCGCTCCAAGACCCTGGGCCAGAAAGCACAAAGCAAGCCGCAGAGGCATACCACCACCGTGGGCCCCCACATACGCCATGCAGGGACGCTCTGCTCTGCAGCAACCAGCCCACGCTTCTCTGAGAGAAGGCGCCAGGAGAAACAAGGCTCCCTCGCAGCTTTCTGCCCTGGCCAGCTTCCCTGCCCACCCTCCACGCTGGGGCAAGGCTGAGGCTTACGGAGACAGCAAAGTCTTTGGGGGCGCTGCTGACTTCCCCGGAAGGAGAGACCGCCTTGGAGATGTGCTCCACGGTGACAGCCATGGGCCAGATCTGCTCAGGCAGCCGAATGACCACTTGGCCCTCCGCTCCTTGGAAAGCCCAGCACTGTCCAGGGGAAGTGTGCGGCTGAAACCAGAAAGCAGCCACCCTCAGTGGCAAGGCACTCCAGGAGCCCAGCGGACTGGCTGCTTTGCCAGCAGCACAGCCCTGGCTCGGTCTGTTGGCTGGCTTTCTGCATGGAAGGGCACCCCAGTGGATGAAAGGGACAGGAGGGGACTTGCCACCTTGCTTTCAGAAGACGGAAATCTTCCTTACAAAACATCTAGGCTCACCTGCCTTTCCCAAATCCCGCTCTGATTTTGCACAGCATTCAGAGACAGGGCGGGGCTGCCTAGGGGAGGTCACCCCGAGAGCCTTCAAAGAGTGTGCGGGAGGGACGAGCCCCCTTCCTCCAACTCGGCAGATCCCGCCAGGCTTGGGGGCCTGGAGGAGGTTCTGTCCTTGCCTGAGTGGCTTGTCAGGCTCCCCCCAACTTCCACTCTCTCTGGAAAGGGGCCGTGGGAGTTGAGGTGGGAAAATGCAGCTGCCAAGGACAAAGGTGCCCAGCACACTGCGGCCAGGGGTTGTGGGCAGGTGGCTGCTGTTGGGTTCAGCTCCATTCCCCTCCAGACGGGAGGGCAGCACTGTGGGGAAGCGCAGGGGATCGTCAGGAAGAGGCTGAGCCCTGTGGGGCTGCGCGAGGCTGCTGCTGTGAAGGGAGGTGTTTGGGGCTTGGAGGCTCAACTTGAAAGCAAGCAACTGCCTCAGAAGTCATGCTGCCTGTGCTATTACCTGCAGAATAGTATCCGGAGGGTTGGCCACGGCAAAGAAGGCGAGACAAAGCCAGCAAGCCTCACTGCCTCGCCCACCATAAGTCCGGGATGTTCTCTCTGCATCGATGGTGGCCCCTGAAAGGCACATGCAAAGTAGCTGCCTCGGACAGGCCAGAGGCTAGGAGCAGCAGGGAGCCAGCAGGTATTTCTCAGGCTGCAAGCCCAGCTGGGCAGACTTGGTGGGAGGGCCATACGCCAGCGGAGGGCCAGCAGACTTTGCGTAGGCATACCTGTGGTTTTCAGAGCCCAGTCCACCGTCTGCAGGTACTTTGCCTCTATCTTCTCAAGGGCTGCCCGTGTCAAGTTGAGAAGGGGCTGGGAAAAGCATTGCAAAGGCAGAGACGGAAAGCAACAGGGAGAATGACACAAACTCATCACGGGGCACTTCTGCATGAAGACTGAGTGCTTGCACAGAGCAAAGGGGAGACTCGGGGTCAGTCCACCAAAGGCAAGACTTGTTGGAAAAGGCACCACACCTTCTGGTCAGCGCTTTCTGACAAGTCAAGCAAGGACTCAGGGAGAACACCAGTCTCAGGAGCCACCGTGCAGACCTGGCTCAGGTCAGCACTGCCCCAAGCAGCCCTGAGAGCCAGGTTTGTGCTGGGCAGCAAGAGGACAGAGCACACGCTGCAAAGGGCCAAGAGGAAGCAGCAGGAGACAGCCTCCAACTGAGAGCAAGGTCTTTGATCAAATGGCAGCCACTTTACCCCTCTCTTCTCCTCAGCCATCGCCCTCTCCTCCAAGACTTCTGCTATGGAGTGCAGGATGGCCTCATTTGCAGCAGCCAGCTCTGCTCGCAGGTGAGCCAGCTGCTCTTCCAGGAGCTCCCGCTCATGGATCTTCTCCCTCAGCAAGGGCAGGGAGTTGCTGCAGACAAAGGGAAAGCAGATGTGGTGCAAGAGCTGAGCAGCCCCTGCAGGCAGTCCCGAGTAGGGTGCCACAGTCTTGCCCCCATCCTCTTCCCTCCCTCACAAGAGCAGAGGCTTCCCTTCCCCTCCACGTTTAGCACAAGGCAAAGGCTGGCGCCCTGGATGCTTTGCCACTCAATGAGTTCCATGGGAAGGAAGCCCTCTTACCTGAGCGTTGTGAGCTCTGTTTCTGGCACCCCAGCCTTCTCCTGAAACACAAAGGCCCTCCCTGAGAGGAAGCCCAAGGAGCTCCATGGGGGCTTCCCACAGGACACTTCCCCAGGAAGAGCAGGTGGCAGTTGCTGCTGCTTTCTATCCATTTGGAGCAAGCCAGAGGATGTCGGGCCTTTTTCCAGCCACTGTCTTTGGGAAGTCCATTTCCTGTCTGAGCATTTGCAGACTCCAGGAGCTAAGGCAGGAGCAAAGCCACCTCCTGCCCAAGTGCTCCTTCCTGCAGCCTGCCAACCTGCAGTGCTCACTCAGGGAGCTCTCAGGGTCAAACCTCATTCAGCAGCTACAGAAAGTGAAGGACAAGCACAAGCGTGTCCCCCCCACATCTCTGTGAGGATGAGCCCTGGGCATCTGGACGGGATTCCCAACTTTTGCAGGGGAGGCAGGAGCTCCGAGCTATGGCCTCGGCCAGAGTTTGCTTTCCCCCAGCAAGAGGCACCTACCTGCAGCGCTTCCTCTTGCCACTTGCTCTCGGAGAGCAGCAAGCCCCAGCAGTAAAGCGCAGCTGCAAGTCACCACAGCAAGAGACAGTTATACTAAGAGGCTTTCTAATGGTCCCTGGAGCCACATTTTCTCCTTCCACAGCTAGGGAGCAAGAGCTTGCCTGGGACAGCTGGAGCTGGAGCTGGAGCTGGAGCCAGTGCAGAGCGCGGAGGTGGCTCCAACCCCTTGAGCACTGCCCAGGCCCATGGGCTTGGAAAATACACACACCCAAGGCCCACACACCCGCACACCAATGGAGGCATGTGGCCTCGAGCCAAGAGGAAATGCACCAGGCCATGGCAGTTTCTGCACAGACATTGCAACCCCAAAGCTCTGCAGCAAGGAGGGACCTCTAGCCAAAACGATCCTAGGCGCTCCACTCCCTCCCACGGCCGGCAGCCACGGCAGGCGTGAGGCAGGCTGCAGTCCACCTGTAAAGACCCTCTCTGGCCTTCACTGTGTCACGGAGATGGGAAGCTGGAAGGCGCCACAGGATCTGCTGCCTCTCCCTGCCCCTGAAAGCTGGCATCCGGTCCGCCTGTGCTACCGCGCAAGAGCTTTGGTCAGCGCTGCTCACCAGCCAAGAGTGGGGCCAGCAGGAAAAGGACCCTCAGGCACCTCCTGCCATTCTGCCAGGTGCTGCGTGGCCTAAAAGAGAGGGAATGCTGCCGTTAGCCAAGCCTACAGTGCGGGCTTTGCTTTGCCGGTGATCCGTTGAGGGGCTCCCTCGCCACCAGGTTCCTCAGCTCAGCAGAGCGGAGAAGCCCAGGGCCTGGGGGCCTTTAGGAAGCTCTGAGCTGCAGCACAGCACCCTGCGGGCACTAAGGCAGTTGAAGACCTCTGGCCTGACACAGGCGTAATCACCCACACGCGTAGTGTCGTGGCCTGACACAGTCTGGTGGCACTGGGCTCTCCCGAGCAGAAGGGGCAGCGCCTTGCCCAGCCAAAGGCTCTGCTGGGCTGCCTGGCTGCCCAGGCTGGAGGGCAGTGCTGCACACAGCCCCAGGGCTCAGGGGCTGTCTGTCGCCACCATGGAAGCCGGGCGGCACACAGGGCTTCTTGCCTTATCCCTCCCTGCTTTTTGGGCCCCGTCACACCCACCTGCCCAACTCGGCTGGCATCTCCTCTAATCCAACTCCGTCACCAGCAGGAGGGAAAAGGTCGCTGTGCGGCAGATCCCCGCAGGCCTCTTCCCAAAGCACTTGCTGGCCTCTGCAAAGCTCCTTGTTTGCAGAGCTACACACATCTGCAGGCTGGGCTTTTATGGAGGGCAGCTGTTGATGACATCACAAGAGCCAACCGCCAGGGAGGCAAGGTGTTGCCCATGATGACCTCAGAGGGGGGCTTACCCAGGAGGGGGTTGCCACGCAGCCTGAGCGAGAGGAAGCCTGTGCGTTAGCCCCCACCGCAAGCCTGAAGCCTCCCGGCACACCCGCAGAGGAGCCCTGGTTAGCCCAGAGAGCCAGCTCACTTGGTTGCGCGGGCAAGCTGCTGCTGTGCCGTTGCAGCCCTCGTCCTCTACCAGGCTGATGTGTCGTGTCATCCTGGGCAGGGCTCAAAGGGCTGAGCGTGAAGCCCTGCTAAGTCAGAAGGGAGAGTGGCAAGAGCTTTCTCCTCTTGAGACCCACCCGGGCATTGACACGGTAGTGCAGCAAGCCAAAGGACATCAGCCAGGTGACCTTGTTGGCCCTGGAAGACATAGCCCCACCTCTGCTAGGAAAGCAAGAGTAGAGCGGTCAGCTTGCTGGCACAAAGGCAGATGTCTCTTCCCCTAGGTACACCTGCACCCACACGGAACAGCGGGGGTGAGGGGCACAGGCTCCCTCAGCAGCCCACTGATGGGCATCCAAAGGGGAGCTCCAGGGTCGGCTCTGAGGTGCGTTGCAGAAATGCAAGCAACCATTGAGCAAGAGCAGGGGCCAGGACTGGAGACGGGGACAGCTGCAGGCCAGCTCCCGCAAGGAGTGGGCCTGAGCTTCAGTCAGGCTCCTGGGCCAGTGGGTGGAGGTGCCAGGGCAGGCCGCTCAGGGGAACTAAGCCCTCCTTAGTGCACGCCGGGCCCTGACGGTCCAAGCCGCGGTCTGTAGCCTTTGCACTTCTCTGCTGCGGCCTCTGCGGTTTGTCAACGCCTCCCTTGACCTGGCAGATTCAAAACTGGATGCAGGCGAGCCCTAGCAAGTGCCGAGTGTCTTCCACACATTCCTCCATCTGCTCGCTCTACAGCAGCTGACGCAGCCACACACACGCTTGGCCTTTGCTGCTGCCGAAGCGCATTGCCTGCTCATGGTTAGCTTGCTGTGTGCCAGGACCCCCGGGGCCTTTTGTGCAGCACGACACCGCAGCCCATCAGGCCCCAGCACATGCTGCTGCCGCTGCTGCTGCTGCTGCTGTTGCTTGCGGTCTGGCCATGCCTGGGGCCAACCTTTGCATTGATCGTTGCCAAGGCTGAAGCAGTTCCGCGTGGCACAGCCTGCTGAGGTCTTGCTGAGTAGTGGCTCTTCCTTCGGCATAGCTAACTCTCCTCACACTTGCTGAGGGCTCAGTCGATCCCCACGCTGAGGTGGTTTAGGAAGGTATTGAGCAGTATCAGAGGCAGGCAGGCCCCCGGAGGAACTCTGCTTGGGAGCAGCTGCCCATTGGACTTGGAGGCATGAAGCAGCAGCAGCCTTGCAGCTTGGTGCTGTGGCCAGTGCCCATGCAGCTTGTGGTGCCCCTGCCCAGCGCAGCTCTTGCCAGCTTGTCAGCACCTTGTCTGCCAGGTGCTCACGCCAGCATCTGTTCCGGCTCTTTGTCCAGCTGGTCCCTAGGCTCCTCGTTGTCACCTGGGTGCTCCTCAGAGCAGCGGGCTCTCTAGGCAGAGCAGGCCTAGCATGGCTGCCTGGGTTCCCATGCTGCCTTTGCTCTGTCCCCCCACCCACCGAATCACAGAACCACAGAATGGTTGAGGTTGGAAGGGACCTCTGGAGATCACCTAGTCCAAGCCCCTGGCTCCAGCAGGGTCACCTAGAGCATGCTGGCCAGGATGGTGTCCAGACGGCTTTTGAAGATCTCCAAGGAGGGAGAGTGCACGAGCTCTCTGGGCAATCTAAGGGTAGCCTGTGATGGTCTCTTTCCTCCAATTTTCCAGCATCACTTCAAATTCTGAATTTGCTCTCCAAGTTGCTTTCAGAGCCTACCAGAGTAATGTCAGGTCATCTGCAAAGAGACCACTCCATCCCCTCAGTCCTTAATGGGACTGCTTAGCAGGACTGTACCCGGGACAAGGCTCTGTAGAGCCCCAGTAGACGGAGGTTTCCGTTTGGCCAGCAAGTGCCTCCTCCTGGACACCCTGGGCTCAAAAAGGCGGCTTTGGGGAGACATTTGCTTCACTTGAGCGTCACGGAAGGCCACCAACGCATATGACTTGAATCTACCTTCCAAGAGGTGATTTTGCATGAAAATCAACACCCAAGAAATATTAGAATGTTCTTCATGTGTAGATATATACTTTGCTATTTCACCCAAAAGAAAGAGAATAATCAGGGGAAAAGATGGAAAACGTAGCCCCAGTTCCTCGGAATGTCGACTAGAGGTTGCAAATATGCTCTGTCACTCTTCCATGTTATTCCACATGAAGACCCACTCATCCCAAAGCTGAAAGAGCAACCGTGGGGTTCACTGGGGTCCATTCCTTGGAAAGAATTAGTCACAAAGGACTTCACGAGCAGAGAAGTGGCTGGCTTGGGAGGCAGAAGCCTAGAGAAGCAAACATGCTTGTGCTGGAAACACAGTGACACGCTCGGAAGGCACATGAGGATCAGCGATTCCTTTGATTGGAAAAGACCAGTTTCCTCATCTCTGGACTCTGCAACAGGGACAGAGACCCGTGAGAGGATGCCAGGGAACTCCTGGCATCACTCACAAAGGCAGGAAACCCGGAGGCCTGCACCGACTTTAGGAACTCGGGGGCTATTGTCTGGGTTGTTTCATGGCCAAAGCGGGTGGTGGCCATAGGAGTCATGTTGGTGAGGCCGCGGCGGTGAAGTCACAGAGATGCAGGCAGCCCATGTCCCTTGGTCTCACAACACAAGCACAGGCAGTGACAGCAACCCCTCTCTGGCAGCCTGCAGCCAGAAGCACAGCAGAGAGACTATAGACCTGCGCAGAAGCAGGACTAAGAAAATTAGGGGCAAGGGGATGCAGGTGGTCAACAACATGGAGCAGCTCCCCAGTGGGACAAGTTGAACACACCTGAGCCCTCTAGCTTGGGAAAGAGAGGCCCGAAGCCACCACAGAGACACCAGTGTCTGAGGTCATGAGAAGGTGAAGGGACAAGGTGAGGAGGGACCACCAGCTCCCATGACACCAGAGCGCAGGGGCATCCCGTGGAGCAACCAGGCAGGAATTTTACACTGGAATACAAGGAACTCTCGTCACACAGCACCCAGGGAAATTGCTGAACTCCCTGCCCTAGGATCCCAGACATGGACAAGGAGGAATGGCTTCATAAAGCGATGAGATCGCCCTGCGCTATTAACACAAAAGGGCACTAAACCACAGCATTGGGATTGGGGTGGGAAGTACCAGAGGAGATGGGGTCCTCGGAAAGAAAAGAGCCACCCAAACCCAGACCCAAGACATCAGCGCCCCACAGGCACCATCAAGGTCACGCTGCAGCTACGGCCAGACATCACAGCAAATCCTGTCAGCAAGGGTTTCTTTTTTCTTTTTTTTTTGGTTTTTAACATCTCCCATTTCTGCCTCTGTTTCCAGGCTCTCTGCAGCTGCCTTAGACCCCTTTTAGCCACCACGAACTCTGGCGATCGCCTTTGCAGGGTCTAGGGCAGCAGAAATGTGGCACATCCCTTTTATCGCAGTTGGGTTAGAATAGCCAGCTCTAATTAATGTCCATCACATAGCAGTCACCAAAGCACTCAATACATGGGAATAATATGATGTTGTTATAAGACAACCCTGGAAGCTCAGAAAGAATGGTCATGCTGTTTAAACTGGGCAGATTAGGATAACCCCTATTTCTGTTTTCTGAAAAGAAGCATTCTTGAATCAAGGGCATCCTAGAACTGCTAAAGCCCTAAGAGAAACATTAAATCAAAACGTTTTACTTCTAGGTACATATTGCCAATTTGGCAAAAGAACTGGAGGTCCATGTATCCCTAACTGAACTGTCCTCATTATACTACAAAAAATCACGCCCATAGGTCCAAAAGACCCATGCGCAGGTGAAGACCCCTCCCCTGAGCATGCGTAGTACTAAAATGGTGTGTAAGCAAAATTGTAATTGTATGTAAATCATTAACGAATCAGTGTAAAAGGGAAAGTTGCAAACTTTGCAATTTGTTTGTATAGATGCTCCTTGAGAAGCCGGTGTGGGGGTGTGCTTGATTTGTGGGAAACCACCGAGCACCCAGGCTTGCGCAACTCTGAAATAAAGCAGCAAATGTCTCTCCTGAGTGTGTAATTATTGGCTTACTGCACACCGGGCAACAAATCCGCTTTTTGGACAACAGTGTCAGTGGGTAGAACAGTTCCGAGACACTTGGCCTTTATGCCATGTTACTCGGAAATAACACCAAAAGGGCCTTCTTACAGTCCTGGCTGCCAAACGGCCCCGGGGCCGTAGGGGACCATCAGTCAGGGCTCTGGCTGCAGCCCCCAGTGCTGCCCAGCATCTCCCCTGCAGGCCCCGGGGCATCCAGGGATGGGGGAGGGAAGGAGAGAGAGGCAGGGAGAGAGGAAGAGAAGGGCAGAGGGAGGGAGGGAGGAAAAGAGGGAGGAAGGAAGAGAAGGAGGGAGGGAGGGAGAGGGAGGAGCAGAGGAGGCCAGGGCAGCCCTGGGAGCCCAAGGGCTGCTGTTGCTAGGCAGCATGGGGGGAGGGGGGGCACGAGGAGGCCACATGACCTGCAGCTGGTGCTGTTGCCAGGCAACACTGGGTGGGGCAGCAGCAGACACTGGGGGAGGTGTTGGGAGGTGGTTGGAGCTGGGCTGGGGCAGCCATGGTGGGGCTGCGTGTGGGGCTGGGAGCTTCAGGGAGCCAGGCCCTCCACGGCCCTGGCCCTGCTGCCCCCGGTGGTGTGGGGGCTTGGAGGAGCTGGGCCCGCACCCAGGCCCCGCACACAGCGGCTGCCGGCAGGAAGGGACGACCAAAGGCCCTGCATGGGCGCTGGAGGCTGGACCCGGCTCCTCACAGCGCCTCTGGTGCTGACGCGGCTCTTCGGGGCAGAGCTGGGGCCCTTCACGTGCCTAGAAAGTAGGAGGCATGGGGAAGCATGACACTGAGACCCTCCAGCTGGCTCTGAGCAAGAGTTGCCTCAGGAATGGACAAAAATATGCCTGCTGTGTTTTTCATGTGTGTTTCGAAGTGGCAGATAGAGCTTACTTGCCTCAAACTTTGTGCCAGTGCACTAAGAGAAGACTTGCAGTTTGCCTAATACCAGTGTGAGGCCAGAGCCAGAGCCTCTGCGTCATCTCAGCCAGTGTTCTCTCTAAAAGACGTTCAGCTGTTTGCAAGAGCATTTACCTGTGTGATTTCCAGAGCAGTTCCCCAATATTGCAGGTGTTTAACAGCGACCTCTATATTTATAGGTAGCTGGTTCAGTTTCAAAATGTTTATGCTGAGAAAGGAGCTCAGTAAGATGAAGCTGTCATTAATAAGGAGATGAAGAGGACTCCATAGATCACATACAAAAATGCAGCTGTGCAAAAGGGACAGCCATATATGATGTAATGCTCAGTGGTGCAAATGTAGCCTCCTTTTAATGAGCAGTGCTTCTTTGTGAATAGTTGTATTTGTATTGCCTGTTTATTTGCAGAGTTTTTGACTTGATTGTATCTTGAGTAGCGCAAGTTGAGTATTCAGGAGGGTCCTGAAGCCAGCTGCCCTAGCCGCTCTCCCTCTCATCTACTCACTGCAGAGCACTGTCTCTGGCAGTGCTTACAGAAGCTCTCTTGTCTCGTGGCTCAGCTGGTAGTTCTGCCTTGCCATCACCCCATGAACCTGCACTCGATAAATACACGTGTACTGGGGGTTGCCCCAGTTGCTCTGCACCTGGAATTTGATATACTGGAAGGCTCTGGGAAGCTGCTTCTGCAAAGGAAACGGGGGGAGCCGTCATTCCTCAGGTGTAAGGAGCAACAGCACAGCAACGTAGCTTCCTTTGCCAGCGCTAGCCCTGCTGGGGAACAAACTGGAGCCCTGACAAAGGAGGCAGCCAGGGTTGCTATGCCAGAGCCACAAGGCACAGGATGCTTTGGCTCATCCTCCGCACTCTGTGGTCCAAGCCCTTGCAGGCAAAGCTCAGTTTGCCCCTCGCGTCGTGCCCACACGCACTCACAGTACCTTCAGGCGGAAGGTCTGAACGGCCTCTTGGTCCACGTCAAATACAAAGAGCCCCAGGAGAGTTTCTTCTGCTGCTTCCTCATCCATGCCCTCAAAGGCAACCGACAAGGGCAGCAGGTCAGGCTCAAGCAGAGCCGGAGGAAAAGTGCCCGCTGCGTCCGACTCGGGGAAGCCTGCCTCATGTCCCACCCCTCTAGCACTAGTCTGGAAGAGGTCGGTGTGGATGTGGCTCAGGCTCTTTTGAGCAAGCGCTCCAAGACCCTGGGCCAGAAAGCACAAAGCAAGCCGCAGAGGCATACCACCACCGTGGGCCCCCACATACGCCATGCAGGGACGCTCTGCTCTGCAGCAACCAGCCCACGCTTCTCTGAGAGAAGGCGCCAGGAGAAACAAGGCTCCCTCGCAGCTTTCTGCCCTGGCCAGCTTCCCTGCCCACCCTCCACGCTGGGGCAAGGCTGAGGCTTACGGAGACAGCAAAGTCTTTGGGGGCGCTGCTGACTTCCCCGGAAGGAGAGACCGCCTTGGAGATGTGCTCCACGGTGACAGCCATGGGCCAGATCTGCTCAGGCAGCCGAATGACCACTTGGCCCTCCGCTCCTTGGAAAGCCCAGCACTGTCCAGGGGAAGTGTGCGGCTGAAACCAGAAAGCAGCCACCCTCAGTGGCAAGGCACTCCAGGAGCCCAGCGGACTGGCTGCTTTGCCAGCAGCACAGCCCTGGCTCGGTCTGTTGGCTGGCTTTCTGCATGGAAGGGCACCCCAGTGGATGAAAGGGACAGGAGGGGACTTGCCACCTTGCTTTCAGAAGACGGAAATCTTCCTTACAAAACATCTAGGCTCACCTGCCTTTCCCAAATCCCGCTCTGATTTTGCACAGCATTCAGAGACAGGGCGGGGCTGCCTAGGGGAGGTCACCCCGAGAGCCTTCAAAGAGTGTGCGGGAGGGACGAGCCCCCTTCCTCCAACTCGGCAGATCCCGCCAGGCTTGGGGGCCTGGAGGAGGTTCTGTCCTTGCCTGAGTGGCTTGTCAGGCTCCCCCCAACTTCCACTCTCTCTGGAAAGGGGCCGTGGGAGTTGAGGTGGGAAAATGCAGCTGCCAAGGACAAAGGTGCCCAGCACACTGCGGCCAGGGGTTGTGGGCAGGTGGCTGCTGTTGGGTTCAGCTCCATTCCCCTCCAGACGGGAGGGCAGCACTGTGGGGAAGCGCAGGGGATCGTCAGGAAGAGGCTGAGCCCTGTGGGGCTGCGCGAGGCTGCTGCTGTGAAGGGAGGTGTTTGGGGCTTGGAGGCTCAACTTGAAAGCAAGCAACTGCCTCAGAAGTCATGCTGCCTGTGCTATTACCTGCAGAATAGTATCCGGAGGGTTGGCCACGGCAAAGAAGGCGAGACAAAGCCAGCAAGCCTCACTGCCTCGCCCACCATAAGTCCGGGATGTTCTCTCTGCATCGATGGTGGCCCCTGAAAGGCACATGCAAAGCAGCTGCCTCGGACAGGCCAGAGGCTAGGAGCAGCAGGGAGCTAGCAGGTATTTCTCAGGCTGCAAGCCCAGCTGGGCAGACTTGGTGGGAGGGCCATACGCCAGCGGAGGGCCAGCAGACTTTGCGTAGGCATACCTGTGGTTTTCAGAGCCCAGTCCACCGTCTGCAGGTACTTTGCCTCTATCTTCTCAAGGGCTGCCCGTGTCAAGTTGAGAAGGGGCTGGGAAAAGCATTGCAAAGGCAGAGACGGAAAGCAACAGGGAGAATGACACAAACTCATCACGGGGCACTTCTGCATGAAGACTGAGTGCTTGCACAGAGCAAAGGGGAGACTCGGGGTCAGTCCACCAAAGGCAAGACTTGTTGGAAAAGGCACCACACCTTCTGGTCAGCGCTTTCTGACAAGTCAAGCAAGGACTCAGGGAGAACACCAGTCTCAGGAGCCACCGTGCAGACCTGGCTCAGGTCAGCACTGCCCCAAGCAGCCCTGAGAGCCAGGTTTGTGCTGGGCAGCAAGAGGACAGAGCACACGCTGCAAAGGGCCAAGAGGAAGCAGCAGGAGACAGCCTCCAACTGAGAGCAAGGTCTTTGATCAAATGGCAGCCACTTTACCCCTCTCTTCTCCTCAGCCATCGCCCTCTCCTCCAAGACTTCTGCTATGGAGTGCAGGATGGCCTCATTTGCAGCAGCCAGCTCTGCTCGCAGGTGAGCCAGCTGCTCTTCCAGGAGCTCCCGCTCATGGATCTTCTCCCTCAGCAAGGGCAGGGAGTTGCTGCAGACAAAGGGAAAGCAGATGTGGTGCAAGAGCTGAGCAGCCCCTGCAGGCAGTCCCGAGTAGGGTGCCACAGTCTTGCCCCCATCCTCTTCCCTCCCTCACAAGAGCAGAGGCTTCCCTTCCCCTCCACGTTTAGCACAAGGCAAAGGCTGGCGCCCTGGATGCTTTGCCACTCAATGAGTTCCATGGGAAGGAAGCCCTCTTACCTGAGCGTTGTGAGCTCTGTTTCTGGCACCCCAGCCTTCTCCTGAAACACAAAGGCCCTCCCTGAGAGGAAGCCCAAGGAGCTCCATGGGGGCTTCCCACAGGACACTTCCCCAGGAAGAGCAGGTGGCAGTTGCTGCTGCTTTCTATCCATTTGGAGCAAGCCAGAGGATGTCGGGCCTTTTTCCAGCCACTGTCTTTGGGAAGTCCATTTGCTGTCTGAGCATTTGCAGACTCCAGGAGCTAAGGCAGGAGCAAAGCCACCTCCTGCCCAAGTGCTCCTTCCTGCAGCCTGCCAACCTGCAGTGCTCACTCAGGGAGCTCTCAGGGTCAAACCTCATTCAGCAGCTACAGAAAGTGAAGGACAAGCACAAGCGTGTCCCCCCCACATCTCTGTGAGGATGAGCCCTGGGCATCTGGACGGGATTCCCAACTTTTGCAGGGGAGGCAGGAGCTCCGAGCTATGGCCTCGGCCAGAGTTTGCTTTCCCCCAGCAAGAGGCACCTACCTGCAGCGCTTCCTCTTGCCACTTGCTCTCGGAGAGCAGCAAGCCCCAGCAGTAAAGCGCAGCTGCAAGTCACCACAGCAAGAGACAGTTATACTAAGAGGCTTTCTAATGGTCCCTGGAGCCACATTTTCTCCTTCCACAGCTAGGGAGCAAGAGCTTGCCTGGGACAGCTGGAGCTGGAGCTGGAGCTGGAGCCAGTGCAGAGCGCGGAGGTGGCTCCAACCCCTTGAGCACTGCCCAGGCCCATGGGCTTGGAAAATACACACACCCAAGGCCCACACACCCGCACACCAATGGAGGCATGTGGCCCCGAGCCAAGAGGAAATGCACCAGGCCATGGCAGTTTCTGCACAGACATTGCAACCCCAAAGCTCTGCAGCAAGGAGGGACCTCTAGCCAAAACGATCCTAGGCGCTCCACTCCCTCCCACGGCCGGCAGCCACGGCAGGCGTGAGGCAGGCTGCAGTCCACCTGTAAAGACCCTCTCTGGCCTTCACTGTGTCACGGAGATGGGAAGCTGGAAGGCGCCACAGGATCTGCTGCCTCTCCCTGCCCCTGAAAGCTGGCATCCGGTCCGCCTGTGCTACCGCGCAAGAGGTTTGGTCAGCGCTGCTCACCAGCCAAGAGTGGGGCCAGCAGGAAAAGGACCCTCAGGCACCTCCTGCCATTCTGCCAGGTGCTGCGTGGCCTAAAAGAGAGGGAATGCTGCCGTTAGCCAAGCCTACAGTGCGGGCTTTGCTTTGCCGGTGATCCGTTGAGGGGCTCCCTCGCCACCAGGTTCCTCAGCTCAGCAGAGCGGAGAAGCCCAGGGCCTGGGGGCCTTTAGGAAGCTCTGAGCTGCAGCACAGCACCCTGCGGGCACTAAGGCAGTTGAAGACCTCTGGCCTGACACAGGCGTAATCACCCACACGCGTAGTGTCGTGGCCTGACACAGTCTGGTGGCACTGGGCTCTCCCGAGCAGAAGGGGCAGCGCCTTGCCCAGCCAAAGGCTCTGCTGGGCTGCCTGGCTGCCCAGGCTGGAGGGCAGTGCTGCACACAGCCCCAGGGCTCAGGGGCTGTCTGTCGCCACCATGGAAGCCGGGCGGCACACAGGGCTTCTTGCCTTATCCCTCCCTGCTTTTTGGGCCCCGTCACACCCACCTGCCCAACTCGGCTGGCATCTCCTCTAATCCAACTCCGTCACCAGCAGGAGGGAAAAGGTCGCTGTGCGGCAGATCCCCGCAGGCCTCTTCCCAAAGCACTTGCTGGCCTCTGCAAAGCTCCTTGTTTGCAGAGCTACACACATCTGCAGGCTGGGCTTTTATGGAGGGCAGCTGTTGATGACATCACAAGAGCCAACCGCCAGGGAGGCAAGGTGTTGCCCATGATGACCTCAGAGGGGGGCTTACCCAGGAGGGGGTTGCCACGCAGCCTGAGCGAGAGGAAGCCTGTGCGTTAGCCCCCACCGCAAGCCTGAAGCCTCCCGGCACACCCGCAGAGGAGCCCTGGTTAGCCCAGAGAGCCAGCTCACTTGGTTGCGCGGGCAAGCTGCTGCTGTGCCGTTGCAGCCCTCGTCCTCTACCAGGCTGATGTGTCGTGTCATCCTGGGCAGGGCTCAAAGGGCTGAGCGTGAAGCCCTGCTAAGTCAGAAGGGAGAGTGGCAAGAGCTTTCTCCTCTTGAGACCCACCCGGGCATTGACACGGTAGTGCAGCAAGCCAAAGGACATCAGCCAGGTGACCTTGTTGGCCCTGGAAGACATAGCCCCACCTCTGCTAGGAAAGCAAGAGTAGAGCGGTCAGCTTGCTGGCACAAAGGCAGATGTCTCTTCCCCTAGGTACACCTGCACCCACACGGAACAGCGGGGGTGAGGGGCACAGGCTCCCTCAGCAGCCCACTGATGGGCATCCAAAGGGGAGCTCCAGGGTCGGCTCTGAGGTGCGTTGCAGAAATGCAAGCAACCATTGAGCAAGAGCAGGGGCCAGGACTGGAGACGGGGACAGCTGCAGGCCAGCTCCCGCAAGGAGTGGGCCTGAGCTTCAGTCAGGCTCCTGGGCCAGTGGGTGGAGGTGCCAGGGCAGGCCGCTCAGGGGAACTAAGCCCTCCTTAGTGCACGCCGGGCCCTGACGGTCCAAGCCGCGGTCTGTAGCCTTTGCACTTCTCTGCTGCGGCCTCTGCGGTTTGTCAACGCCTCCCTTGACCTGGCAGATTCAAAACTGGATGCAGGCGAGCCCTAGCAAGTGCCGAGTGTCTTCCACACATTCCTCCATCTGCTCGCTCTACAGCAGCTGACGCAGCCACACACACGCTTGGCCTTTGCTGCTGCCGAAGCGCATTGCCTGCTCATGGTTAGCTTGCTGTGTGCCAGGACCCCCGGGGCCTTTTGTGCAGCACGACACCGCAGCCCATCAGGCCCCAGCACATGCTGCTGCCGCTGCTGCTGCTGCTGCTGTTGCTTGCGGTCTGGCCATGCCTGGGGCCAACCTTTGCATTGATCGTTGCCAAGGCTGAAGCAGTTCCGCGTGGCACAGCCTGCTGAGGTCTTGCTGAGTAGTGGCTCTTCCTTCGGCATAGCTAACTCTCCTCACACTTGCTGAGGGCTCAGTCGATCCCCACGCTGAGGTGGTTTAGGAAGGTATTGAGCAGTATCAGAGGCAGGCAGGCCCCCGGAGGAACTCTGCTTGGGAGCAGCTGCCCATTGGACTTGGAGGCATGAAGCAGCAGCAGCCTTGCAGCTTGGTGCTGTGGCCAGTGCCCATGCAGCTTGTGGTGCCCCTGCCCAGCGCAGCTCTTGCCAGCTTGTCAGCACCTTGTCTGCCAGGTGCTCACGCCAGCATCTGTTCCGGCTCTTTGTCCAGCTGGTCCCTAGGCTCCTCGTTGTCACCTGGGTGCTCCTCAGAGCAGCGGGCTCTCTAGGCAGAGCAGGCCTAGCATGGCTGCCTGGGTTCCCATGCTGCCTTTGCTCTGTCCCCCCACCCACCGAATCACAGAACCACAGAATGGTTGAGGTTGGAAGGGACCTCTGGAGATCACCTAGTCCAAGCCCCTGGCTCCAGCAGGGTCACCTAGAGCATGCTGGCCAGGATGGTGTCCAGACGGCTTTTGAAGATCTCCAAGGAGGGAGAGTGCACGAGCTCTCTGGGCAATCTAAGGGTAGCCTGTGATGGTCTCTTTCCTCCAATTTTCCAGCATCACTTCAAATTCTGAATTTGCTCTCCAAGTTGCTTTCAGAGCCTACCAGAGTAATGTCAGGTCATCTGCAAAGAGACCACTCCATCCCCTCAGTCCTTAATGGGACTGCTTAGCAGGACTGTACCCGGGACAAGGCTCTGTAGAGCCCCAGTAGACGGAGGTTTCCGTTTGGCCAGCAAGTGCCTCCTCCTGGACACCCTGGGCTCAAAAAGGCGGCTTTGGGGAGACATTTGCTTCACTTGAGCGTCACGGAAGGCCACCAACGCATATGACTTGAATCTACCTTCCAAGAGGTGATTTTGCATGAAAATCAACACCCAAGAAATATTAGAATGTTCTTCATGTGTAGATATATACTTTGCTATTTCACCCAAAAGAAAGAGAATAATCAGGGGAAAAGATGGAAAACGTAGCCCCAGTTCCTCGGAATGTCGACTAGAGGTTGCAAATATGCTCTGTCACTCTTCCATGTTATTCCACATGAAGACCCACTCATCCCAAAGCTGAAAGAGCAACCGTGGGGTTCACTGGAGTCCATTCCTTGGAAAGAATTAGTCACAAAGGACTTCACGAGCAGAGAAGTGGCTGGCTTGGGAGGCAGAAGCCTAGAGAAGCAAACATGCTTGTGCTGGAAACACAGTGACACGCTCGGAAGGCACATGAGGATCAGCGATTCCTTTGATTGGAAAAGACCAGTTTCCTCATCTCTGGACTCTGCAACAGGGACAGAGACCCGTGAGAGGCTGCCAGGGAACTCCTGGCATCACTCACAAAGGCAGGAAACCCGGAGGCCTGCACCGACTTTAGGAACTCGGGGGCTATTGTCTGGGTTGTTTCATGGCCAAAGCGGGTGGTGGCCATAGGAGTCATGTTGGTGAGGCCGTGGCGGTGAAGTCACAGAGATGCAGGCAGCCCATGTCCCTTGGTCTCACAACACAAGCACAGGCAGTGACAGCAACCCCTCTCTGGCAGCCTGCAGCCAGAAGCACAGCAGAGAGACTATAGACCTGCGCAGAAGCAGGACTAAGAAAATTAGGGGCAAGGGGATGCAGGTGGTCAACAACACAGAGCAGCTCCCCAGTGGGACAAGTTGAACACACCTGAACCCTCTAGCTTGGGAAAGAGAGGCCCGAAGCCACCACAGAGACACCAGTGTCTGAGGTCATGAGAAGGTGAAGGGACAAGGTGAGGAGGGACCACCAGCTCCCATGACACCAGAGCGCAGGGGCATCCCGTGGAGCAACCAGGCAGGAATTTTACACTGGAATACAAGGAACTCTCGTCACACAGCACCCAGGGAAATTGCTGAACTCCCTGCCCTAGGATCCCAGACATGGACAAGGAGGAATGGCTTCATAAAGCGATGAGATCGCCCTGCGCTATTAACACAAAAGGGCACTAAACCACAGCATTGGGATTGGGTTGGGAAGTACCAGAGGAGATGGGGTCCTCGGAAAGAAAAGAGCCACCCAAACCCAGACCCAAGACATCAGCGCCCCACAGGCACCATCAAGGTCACGCTGCAGCTACGGCCAGACATCACAGCAAATCCTGTCAGCAAGGGTTTCTTTTTTCTTTTTTTTTTTGTTTTTAACATCTCCCATTTCTGCCTCTGTTTCCAGGCTCTCTGCAGCTGCCTTAGACCCCTTTTAGCCACCACGAACTCTGGCGATCGCCTTTGCAGGGTCTAGGGCAGCAGAAATGTGGCACATCCCTTTTATCGCAGTTGGGTTAGAATAGCCAGCTCTAATTAATGTCCATCACATAGCAGTCACCAAAGCACTCAATACATGGGAATAATATGATGTTGTTATAAGACAACCCTGGAAGCTCAGAAAGAATGGTCATGCTGTTTAAACTGGGCAGATTAGGATAACTCCTATTTCTGTTTTCTGAAAAGAAGCATTCTTGAATCAAGGGCATCCTAGAACTGCTAAAGCCCTAAGAGAAACATTAAATCAAAACGTTTTACTTCTAGGTACATATTGCCAATTTGGCAAAAGAACTGGAGGTCCATGTATCCCTAACTGAACTGTCCTCATTATACTACAAAAAATCATGCCCATAGGTCCAAAAGACCCATGCGCAGGTGAAGACCCCTCCCCTGAGCATGCGTAGTACTAAAATGGTGTGTAAGCAAAATTGTAATTGTATGTAAATCATTAACGAATCAGTGTAAAAGGGAAAGTTGCAAACTTTGCAATTTGTTTGTATAGATGCTCCTTGAGAAGCCGGTGTGGGGGTGTGCTTGATTTGTGGGAAACCACCGAGCACCCAGGCTTGCGCAACTCTGAAATAAAGCAGCAAATGTCTCTCCTGAGTGTGTAATTATTGGCTTACTGCACACCGGGCAACAAATCCGCTTTTTGGACAACAGTGTCAGTGGGTAGAACAGTTCAGAGACACTTGGCCTTTATGCCATGTTACTCGGAAATAACACCAAAAGGGCCTTCTTACAGTCCTGGCTGCCAAACGGCCCCGGGGCCGTAGGGGACCATCAGTCAGGGCTCTGGCTGCAGCCCCCAGTGCTGCCCAGCATCTCCCCTGCAGGCCCCGGGGCATCCAGGGATGGGGGAGGGAAGGAGGGAGAGGCAGGGAGAGAGGAAGAGAAGGGCAGAGGGAGGGAGGGAGGAAAAGAGGGAGGAAGGAAGAGAAGGAGGGAGGGAGGGAGAGGGAGGAGCAGAGGAGGCCAGGGCAGCCCTGGGAGCCCAAGGGCCGCTGTTGCTAGGCAGCACGGGGGGAGGGGGGGCACGAGGAGGCCACATGACCTGCAGCTGGTGCTGTTGCCAGGCAACACTGGGTGGGGCAGCAACAGGCACTGGGGGAGGTGTTGGGAGGTGGTTGGAGCTGGGCTGGGGCAGCCATGGTGGGGCTGCGTGTGGGGCTGGGAGCTTCAGGGAGCCAGGCCCTCCACGGCCCTGGCCCTGCTGCCCCCGGTGGTGTGGGGGCTTCGAGGAGCTGGGCCCGCACCCAGGCCCCGCACACAGCGGCTGCCGGCAGGAAGGGACGACCAAAGGCCCTGCATGGGCGCTGGAGGCCGGACCCGGCTCCTCACAGCGCCTCTGGTGCTGACGCGGCTCTTCGGGGCAGAGCTGGGGCCCTTCACGAGCCTAGAAAGTAGGAGGCATGGGGAAGCATGACACTGAGACCCTCCAGTTGGCTCTGAGCAAGAGTTGCCTCAGGAATGGACAAAAATATGCCTGCTGTGTTTTTCATGTGTGTTTCGAAGTGGCAGATAGGGCTTACTTGCCTCAAACTTTGTGCCAGTGCACTAAGAGAAGACTTGCAGTTTGCCTAATCCCAGTGTGAGGCCAGAGCCAGAGCCTCTGCGTCATCTCAGCCAGTGTTCTCTCTAAAAGACGTTCAGCTGTTTGCAAGAGCATTTACCTGTGTGATTTGCAGAGCAGTTCCCCAATATTGCAGGTGTTTAACAGCGACCTCTATATTTATAGGTAGCTGGTTCAGTTTCAAAATGTTTATGCTGAGAAAGGAGCTCAATAAGATGAAGCTGTCATTAATAAGGAGATGAAGAGGACTCCATAGATCACATACAAAAATGCAGCTGTGCAAAAGGGACAGCCATATATGATGTAATGCTCAGTGGTGCAAATGTAGCCTCCTTTTAATGAGCAGTGCTTCTTTGTGAATAGTTGTATTTGTATTGCCTGTTTATTTGCAGAGTTTTTGACTTGATTGTATCTTGAGTAGCGCAAGTTGAGTATTCAGGAGGGTCCTGAAGCCAGCTGCCCTAGCCGCTCTCCCTCTCATCTACTCACTGCAGAGCACTGTCTCTGGCAGTGCTTACAGAAGCTCTCTTGTCTCGTGGCTCAGCTGGTAGTTCTGCCTTGCCATCACCCCATGAACCTGCACTCGATAAATACATGTGTACTGGGGGTTGCCCCAGTTGCTCTGCACCTGGAATTTGATATACTGGAAGGCTCTGGGAAGCTGCTTCTGCAAAGGAAACGGGGGGAGCCGTCATTCCTCAGGTGTAAGGAGCAACAGCACAGCAACGTAGCTTCCTTTGCCAGCGCTAGCCCTGCTGGGGAACAAACTGGAGCCCTGACAAAGGAGGCAGCCAGGGTTGCTATGCCAGAGCCACAAGGCACAGGATGCTTTGGCTCATCCTCCGCACTCTGTGGTCCAAGCCCTTGGAGGCAAAGCTCAGTTTGCCCCTCGCGTCGTGCCCACACGCACTCACAGTACCTTCAGGCGGAAGGTCTGAACAGCCTCTTGGTCCACGTCAAATACAAAGAGCCCCAGGAGAGTTTCTTCTGCTGCTTCCTCATCCACGCCCTCAAAGGCAACCGACAAGGGCAGCAGGTCAGGCTCAAGCAGAGCCGGAGGAAAAGTGCCCGCTGCGTCCGACTCGGGGAAGCCTGCCTCATGTCCCACCCCTCTAGCACTAGTCTGGAAGAGGTCGGTGTGGATGTGGCTCAGGCTCTTTTGAGCAAGCGCTCCAAGACCCTGGGCCAGAAAGCACAAAGCAAGCCGCAGAGGCATACCACCACCGTGGGCCCCCACATACGCCATGCAGGGACGCTCTGCTCTGCAGCAACCAGCCCACGCTTCTCTGAGAGAAGGCGCCAGGAGAAACAAGGCTCCCTCGCAGCTTTCTGCCCTGGCCAGCTTCCCTGCCCACCCTCCACGCTGGGGCAAGGCTGAGGCTTACGGAGACAGCAAAGTCTTTGGGGGCGCTGCTGACTTCCCCGGAAGGAGAGACCGCCTTGGAGATGTGCTCCACGGTGACAGCCATGGGCCAGATCTGCTCAGGCAGCCGAATGACCACTTGGCCCTCCGCTCCTTGGAAAGCCCAGCACTGTCCAGGGGAAGTGTGCGGCTGAAACCAGAAAGCAGCCACCCTCAGTGGCAAGGCACTCCAGGAGCCCAGCGGACTGGCTGCTTTGCCAGCAGCACAGCCCTGGCTCGGTCTGTTGGCTGGCTTTCTGCATGGAAGGGCACCCCAGTGGATGAAAGGGACAGGAGGGGACTTGCCACCTTGCTTTCAGAAGACGGAAATCTTCCTTACAAAACATCTAGGCTCACCTGCCTTTCCCAAATCCCGCTCTGATTTTGCACAGCATTCAGAGACAGGGCGGGGCTGCCTAGGGGAGGTCACCCCGTGAGCCTTCAAAGAGTGTGCGGGAGGGACGAGCCCCCTTCCTCCAACTCGGCAGATCCCGCCAGGCTTGGGGGCCTGGAGGAGGTTCTGTCCTTGCCTGAGTGGCTTGTCAGGCTCCCCCCAACTTCCACTCTCTCTGGAAAGGGGCCGTGGGAGTTGAGGTGGGAAAATGCAGCTGCCAAGGACAAAGGTGCCCAGCACACTGCGGCCAGGGGTTGTGGGCAGGTGGCTGCTGTTGGGTTCAGCTCCGTTCCCCTCCAGACGGGAGGGCAGCACTGTGGGGAAGCGCAGGGGATCGTCAGGAAGAGGCTGAGCCCTGTGGGGCTGCGCGAGGCTGCTGCTGTGAAGGGAGGTGTTTGGGGCTTGGAGGCTCAACTTGAAAGCAAGCAACTGCCTCAGAAGTCATGCTGCCTGTGCTATTACCTGCAGAATAGTATCCGGAGGGTTGGCCACGGCAAAGAAGGCGAGACAAAGCCAGCAAGCCTCACTGCCTCGCCCACCATAAGTCCGGGATGTTCTCTCTGCATCGATGGTGGCCCCTGAAAGGCACATGCAAAGCAGCTGCCTCAGACAGGCCAGAGGCTAGGAGCAGCAGGGAGCTAGCAGGTATTTCTCAGGCTGCAAGCCCAGCTGGGCAGACTTGGTGGGAGGGCCATACGCCAGCGGAGGGCCAGCAGACTTTGCGTAGGCATACCTGTGGTTTTCAGAGCCCAGTCCACCGCCTGCAGGTACTTTGCCTCTATCTTCTCAAGGGCTGCCCGTGTCAAGTTGAGAAGGGGCTGGGAAAAGCATTGCAAAGGCAGAGACGGAAAGCAACAGGGAGAATGACACAAACTCATCACGGGGCACTTCTGCATGAAGACTGAGTGCTTGCACAGAGCAAAGGGGAGACTCGGGGTCAGTCCACCAAAGGCAAGACTTGTTGGAAAAGGCACCACACCTTCTGGTCAGCGCTTTCTGACAAGTCAAGCAAGGACTCAGGGAGAACACCAGTCTCAGGAGCCACCGTGCAGACCTGGCTCAGGTCAGCACTGCCCCAAGCAGCCCTGAGAGCCAGGTTTGCGCTGGGCAGCAAGAGGACAGAGCACACGCTGCAAAGGGCCAAGAGGAAGCAGCAGGAGACAGCCTCCAACTGAGAGCAAGGTCTTTGATCAAATGGCAGCCACTTTACCCCTCTCTTCTCCTCAGCCATCGCCCTCTGCTCCAAGACTTCTGCTATGGAGTGCAGGATGGCCTCATTTGCAGCAGCCAGCTCTGCTCGCAGGTGAGCCAGCTGCTCTTCCAGGAGCTCCCGCTCATGGATCTTCTCCCTCAGCAAGGGCAGGGAGTTGCTGCAGACAAAGGGAAAGCAGATGTGGTGCAAGAGCTGAGCAGCCCCTGCAGGCAGTCCCGAGTAGGGTGCCACAGTCTTGCCCCCATCCTCTTCCCTCCCTCACAAGAACAGAGGCTTCCCTTCCCCTCCACGTTTAGCACAAGGCAGAGGCTGGCGCCCTGGATGCTTTGCCACTCAATGAGTTCCATGGGAAGGAAGCCCTCTTACCTGAGCGTTGTGAGCTCTGTTTCTGGCACCCCAGCCTTCTCCTGAAACACAAAGGCCCTCCCTGAGAGGAAGCCCAAGGAGCTGCATGGGGGCTTCCCACAGGACACTTCCCCAGGAAGAGCAGGTGGCAGTTGCTGCTGCTTTCTATCCATTTGGAGCAAGCCAGAGGATGTCGGGCCTTTTTCCAGCCACTGTCTTTGGGAAGTCCATTTCCTGTCTGAGCATTTGCAGACTCCAGGAGCTAAGGCAGGAGCAAAGCCACCTCCTGCCCAAGTGCTCCTTCCTGCAGCCTGCCAACCTGCAGTGCTCACTCAGGGAGCTCTCAGGGTCAAAGCTCATTCAGCAGCTACAGAAAGTGAAGGACAAGCACAAGCGTGTCCCCCCCACATCTCTGTGAGGATGAGCCCTGGGCATCTGGACGGGATTCCCAACTTTTGCAGGGGAGGCAGGAGCTCCGAGCTATGGCCTCGGCCAGAGTTTGCTTTCCCCCAGCAAGAGGCACCTACCTGCAGCGCTTCCTCTTGCCACTTGCTCTCGGAGAGCAGCAAGCCCCAGCAGTAAAGCGCAGCTGCAAGTCACCACAGCAAGAGACAGTTATACTAAGAGGCTTTCTAATGGTCCCTGGAGCCACATTTTCTCCTTCCACAGCTAGGGAGCAAGAGCTTGCCTGGGACAGCTGGAGCTGGAGCTGGAGCTGGAGCCAGTGCAGAGCGCGGAGGTGGCTCCAACCCCTTGAGCACTGCCCAGGCCCATGGGCTTGGAAAATACACACACCCAAGGCCCACACACCCGCACACCAATGGAGGCATGTGGCCCCGAGCCAAGAGGAAATGCACCAGGCCATGGCAGTTTCTGCACAGACATTGCAACCCCAAAGCTCTGCAGCAAGGAGGGACCTCTAGCCAAAACGATCCTAGGCGCTCCACTCCCTCCCACGGCCGGCAGCCACGGCAGGCGTGAGGCAGGCTGCAGTCCACCTGTAAAGACCCTCTCTGGCCTTCACTGTGTCACGGAGATGGGAAGCTGGAAGGCGCCACAGGATCTGCTGCCTCTCCCTGCCCCTGAAAGCTGGCATCCGGTCCGCCTGTGCTACCGCGCAAGAGCTTTGGTCAGCGCTGCTCACCAGCCAAGAGTGGGGCCAGCAGGAAAAGGACCCTCAGGCACCTCCTGCCATTCTGCCAGGTGCTGCGTGGCCTAAAAGAGAGGGAATGCTGCCGTTAGCCAAGCCTACAGTGCGGGCTTTGCTTTGCCGGTGATCCGTTGAGGGGCTCCCTTGCCACCAGGTTCCTCAGCTCAGCAGAGCGGAGAAGCCCAGGGCCTGGGGGCCTTTAGGAAGCTCTGAGCTGCAGCACAGCACCCTGCGGGCACTAAGGCAGTTGAAGACCTCTGGCCTGACACAGGCGTAATCACCCACACGCGTAGTGTCGTGGCCTGACACAGTCTGGTGGCACTGGGCTCTCCCGAGGAGAAGGGGCAGCGCCTTGCCCAGCCAAAGGCTCTGCTGGGCTGCCTGGCTGCCCAGGCTGGAGGGCAGTGCTGCATACAGCCCCAGGGCTCAGGGGCTGTCTGTCACCACCATGGAAGCCGGGCGGCACACAGGGCTTCTTGCCTTATCCCTCCCTGCTTTTTGGGCCCCGTCACACCCACCTGCCCAACTCGGCTGGCATCTCCTCTAATCCAACTCCGTCACCAGCAGGAGGGAAAAGGTCGCTGTGCGGCAGATCCCCACAGGCCTCTTCCCAAAGCACTTGCTGGCCTCTGCAAAGCTCCTTGTTTGCAGAGCTACACACATCTGCAGGCTGGGCTTTTATGGAGGGCAGCTGTTGATGACATCACAAGAGCCAACCGCCAGGGAGGCAAGGTGTTGCCCATGATGACCTCAGAGGGGGGCTTACCCAGGAGGGGGTTGCCACGCAGCCTGAGCGAGAGGAAGCCTGTGCGTTAGCCCCCACCGCAAGCCTGAAGCCTCCCGGCACACCCGCAGAGGAGCCCTGGTTAGCCCAGAGAGCCAGCTCACTTGGTTGCGCGGGCAAGCTGCTGCTGTGCCGTTGCAGCCCTCGTCCTCTACCAGGCTGATGTGTCGTGTCATCCTGGGCAGGGCTCAAAGGGCTGAGCGTGAAGCCCTGCTAAGTCAGAAGGGAGAGTGGCAAGAGCTTTCTCCTCTTGAGACCCACCCGGGCATTGACACGGTAGTGCAGCAAGCCAAAGGACATCAGCCAGGTGACCTTGTTGGCCCTGGAAGACATAGCCCCACCTCTGCTAGGAAAGCAAGAGTAGAGCGGTCAGCTTGCTGGCACAAAGGCAGATGTCTCTTCCCCTAGGTACACCTGCACCCACACGGAACAGTGGGGGTGAGGGGCACAGGCTCCCTCAGCAGCCCACTGATGGGCATCCAAAGGGGAGCTCCAGGGTCGGCTCTGAGGTGCGTTGCAGAAATGCAAGCAACCATTGAGCAAGAGCAGGGGCCAGGACTGGAGACGGGGACAGCTGCAGGCCAGCTCCCGCAAGGAGTGGGCCTGAGCTTCAGTCAGGCTCCTGGGCCAGTGGGTGGAGGTGCCAGGGCAGGCCGCTCAGGGGAACTAAGCCCTCCTTAGTGCACGCCGGGCCCTGACGGTCCAAGCCGCGGTCTGTAGCCTTTGCACTTCTCTGCTGCGGCCTCTGCGGTTTGTCAACGCCTCCCTTGACCTGGCAGATTCAAAACTGGATGCAGGCGAGCCCTAGCAAGTGCCGAGTGTCTTCCACACATTCCTCCATCTGCTCGCTCTACAGCAGCTGACGCAGCCGCACACACGCTTGGCCTTTGCTGCTGCCGAAGCGCATTGCCTGCTCATGGTTAGCTTGCTGTGTGCCAGGACCCCCGGGGCCTTTTGTGCAGCACGACACCGCAGCCCATCAGGCCCCAGCACATGCTGCTGCCGCTGCTGCTGCTGTTGCTTGCGGTCTGGCCATGCCTGGGGCCAACCTTTGCATTGATCGTTGCCAAGGCTGAAGCAGTTCCGCGTGGCACAGCCTGCTGAGGTCTTGCTGAGTAGTGGCTCTTCCTTCGGCATAGCTAACTCTCCTCACACTTGCTGAGGGCTCAGTCGATCCCCACGCTGAGGTGGTTTAGGAAGGTATTGAGCAGTATCAGAGGCAGGCAGGCCCCCGGAGGAACTCTGCTTGGGAGCAGCTGCC
Source organism: Dromaius novaehollandiae (assembly GCF_036370855.1). Classification (NCBI taxonomy): domain Eukaryota; kingdom Metazoa; phylum Chordata; class Aves; order Casuariiformes; family Dromaiidae; genus Dromaius; species Dromaius novaehollandiae. The sequence continues at coordinate 2,093,705 of NC_088125.1, read as the reverse complement.
CATTGGACTTGGAGGCATGAAGCAGCAGCAGCCTTGCAGCTTGGTGCTGTGGCCAGTGCCCATGCAGCTTGTGGTGCCCCTGCCCAGCGCAGCTCTTGCCAGCTTGTCAGCACCTTGTCTGCCAGGTGCTCACGCCAGCATCTGTTCCGGCTCTTTGTCCAGCTGGTCCCTAGGCTCCTCGTTGTCACCTGGGTGCTCCTCAGAGCAGCGGGCTCTCTAGGCAGAGCAGGCCTAGCATGGCTGCCTGGGTTCCCATGCTGCCTTTGCTCTGTCCCCCCACCCACCGAATCACAGAACCACAGAATGGCTGAGGTTGGAAGGGACCTCTGGAGATCAACTAGTCCAAGCCCCTGGCTCCAGCAGGGTCACCTAGAGCATGCTGGCCAGGATGGTGTCCAGACGGCTTTTGAAGATCTCCAAGGAGGGAGAGTGCACAAACTCTCTGGGCAATCTAAGGGTAGCCTGTGATGGTCTCTTTCCTCCAATTTTCCAGCATCACTTCAAATTCTGAATTTGCTCTCCAAGTTGCTTTCAGAGCCTACCAGAGTAATGTCAGGTCATCTGCAAAGAGACCACTCCATCCCCTCAGTCCTTAATGGGACTGCTTAGCAGGACTGTACCCGGGACAAGGCTCTGCAGAGCCCCACTAGACAGAGGTTTCCGTTTGGCCAGCAAGTGCCTCCTCCTGGACACCCTGGGCTCAAAAAGGCGGCTTTGGGGAGACATTTGCTTCACTTGAGCGTCACAGAAGACCTGGGAAGGCCACCAACGCATATGACTTGTATCTACCTTCCAAGAGGTGATTTTGCATGAAAATCAACACCCAAGAAATATTAGAATGTTCTTCATGTGTAGATATATACTTTGCTATTTCACCCAAAAGAAAGAGAATAATCAGGGGAAAAGATGGAAAACGTAGCCCCAGTTCCTCGGAATGTCGACTAGAGGTTGCAAATATGCTCTGTCACTCTTCCATGTTATTCCACATGAAGACCCACTCATCCCAAAGCTGAAAGAGCAACCGTGGGGTTCACTGGAGTCCATTCCTTGGAAAGAATTAGTCACAAAGGACTTCACGAGCAGAGAAGTGGCTGGCTTGGGAGGCAGAAGCCTAGAGAAGCAAACATGCTTGTGCTGGAAACACAGTGACACGCTCGGAAGGCACATGAGGATCAGCGATTCCTTTGATTGGAAAAGACCAGTTTCCTCATCTCTGGACTCTGCAACAGGGACAGAGACCCGTGAGAGGAGTTCCCTGGCATCACTCACAAAGGCAGGAAACCCGGAGGCCTGCACCGACTTTAGGAACTCGGGGGCTATTGTCTGGGTTGTTTCATGGCCAAAGCGGGTGGTGGCCATAGGAGTCATGTTGGTGAGGCCGCGGCGGTGAAGTCACAGAGATGCAGGCAGCCCATGTCCCTTGGTCTCACAACACAAGCACAGGCAGTGACAGCAACCCCTCTCTGGCAGCCTGCAGCCAGAAGCACAGCAGAGAGACTATAGACCTGCGCAGAAGCAGGACTAAGAAAATTAGGGGCAAGGGGATGCAGGTGGTCAACAACACAGAGCAGCTCCCCAGTGGGACAAGTTGAACACACCTGAGCCCTCTAGCTTGGGAAAGAGAGGCCCGAAGCCACCACAGAGACACCAGTGTCTGAGGTCATGAGAAGGTGAAGGGACAAGGTGAGGAGGGACCACCAGCTCCCATGACACCAGAGCGCAGGGGCATCCCGTGGAGCAACCAGGCAGGAATTTTACACTGGAATACAAGGAACTCTCGTCACACAGCACCCAGGGAAATTGCTGAACTCCCTGCCCTAGGATCCCAGACATGGACAAGGAGGAATGGCTTCATAAAGCGATGAGATCGCCCTGCGCTATTAACACAAAAGGGCACTAAACCACAGCATTGGGATTGGGGTGGGAAGTACCAGAGGAGATGGGGTCCTCGGAAAGAAAAGAGCCACCCAAACCCAGACCCAAGACATCAGCGCCCCACAGGCACCATCAAGGTCACGCTGCAGCTATGGCCAGACATCACAGCAAATCCTGTCAGCAAGGGTTTCTTTTTTCTTTTTTTTTTTGGTTTTTAACATCTCCCATTTCTGCCTCTGTTTCCAGGCTCTCTGCAGCTGCCTTAGACCCCTTTTAGCCACCACAAACTCTGGCGATCGCCTTTGCAGGGTCTAGGGCAGCAGAAATGTGGCACATCCCTTTTATCGCAGTTGGGTTAGAATAGCCAGCTCTAATTAATGTCCATCACATAGCAGTCACCAAAGCACTCAATACATGGGAATAATATGATGTTGTTATAAGACAACCCTGGAAGCTCAGAAAGAATGGTCATGCTGTTTAAACTGGGCAGATTAGGATAACCCCTATTTCTGTTTTCTGAAAAGAAGCATTCTTGAATCAAGGGCATCCTAGAACTGCTAAAGCCCTAAGAGAAACATTAAATCAAAACGTTTTACTTCTAGGTACATATTGCCAATTTGGCAAAAGAACTGGAGGTCCATGTATCCCTAACTGAACTGTCCTCATTATACTACAAAAAATCATGCCCATAGGTCCAAAAGACCCATGCGCAGGTGAAGACCCCTCCCCTGAGCATGCGTAGTACTAAAATGGTGTGTAAGCAAAATTGTAATTGTATGTAAATCATTAACGAATCAGTGTAAAAGGGAAAGTTGCAAACTTTGCAATTTGTTTGTATAGATGCTCCTTGAGAAGCCGGTGTGGGGGTGTGCTTGATTTGTGGGAAACCACCGAGCACCCAGGCTTGCGCAACTCTGAAATAAAGCAGCAAATGTCTCTCCTGAGTGTGTAATTATTGGCTTACTGCACACCGGGCAACAAATCCGCTTTTTGGACAACAGTGTCAGTGGGTAGAACAGTTCCGAGACACTTGGCCTTTATGCCATGTTACTCGGAAATAACACCAAAAGGGCCTTCTTACAGTCCTGGCTGCCAAACGGCCCCGGGGCCGTAGGGGACCATCAGTCAGGGCTCTGGCTGCAGCCCCCAGTGCTGCCCAGCATCTCCCCTGCAGGCCCCGGGGCATCCAGGGATGGGGGAGGGAAGGAGGGAGAGGCAGGGAGAGAGGAAGAGAAGGGCAGAGGGAGGGAGGGAGGAAAAGAGGGAGAAAGGAAGAGAAGGAGGGAGGGAGGGAGAGGGAGGAGCAGAGGAGGCCAGGGCAGCCCTGGGAGCCCAAGGGCCGCTGTTGCTAGGCAGCACGGGGGGAGGGAGGGCACGAGGAGGCCACATGACCTGCAGCTGGTGCTGTTGCCAGGCAACACTGGGTGGGGCAGCAGCAGACACTGGGGGAGGTGTTGGGAGGTGGTTGGAGCTGGGCTGGGGCAGCCATGGTGGGGCTGCGTGTGGGGCTGGGAGCTTCAGGGAGCCAGGCCCTCCACGGCCCTGGCCCTGCTGCCCCCGGTGGTGTGGGGGCTTGGAGGAGCTGGGCCCGCACCCAGGCCCCGCACACAGCGGCTGCCGGCAGGAAGGGACGACCAAAGGCCCTGCATGGGCGCTGGAGGCCGGACCCGGCTCCTCACAGCGCCTCTGGTGCTGACGCGGCTCTTCGGGGCAGAGCTGGGGCCCTTCACGAGCCTAGAAAGTAGGAGGCATGGGGAAGCATGACACTGAGACCCTCCAGCTGGCTCTGAGCAAGAGTTGCCTCAGGAATGGACAAAAATATGCCTGCTGTGTTTTTCATGTGTGTTTCGAAGTGGCAGATAGGGCTTACTTGCCTCAAACTTTGTGCCAGTGCACTAAGAGAAGACTTGCAGTTTGCCTAATCCCAGTGTGAGGCCAGAGCCAGAGCCTCTGCGTCATCTCAGCCAGTGTTCTCTCTAAAAGACGTTCAGCTGTTTGCAGGAGCATTTACCTGTGTGATTTGCAGAGCAGTTCCCCAATATTGCAGGTGTTTAACAGCGACCTCTATAGGTAGCTGGTTCAGTTTCAAAATGTTTATGCTGAGAAAGGAGCTCAATAAGATGAAGCTGTCATTAATAAGGAGATGAAGAGGACTCCATAGATCACATACAAAAATGCAGCTGTGCAAAAGGGACAGCCATATATGATGTAATGCTCAGTGGTGCAAATGTAGCCTCCTTTTAATGAGCAGTGCTTCTTTGTGAATAGTTGTATTTGTATTGCCTGTTTATTTGCAGAGTTTTTGACTTGATTGTATCTTGAGTAGCGCAAGTTGAGTATTCAGGAGGGTCCTGAAGCCAGCTGCCCTAGCTGCTCTCCCTCTCATCTACTCACTGCAGAGCACTGTCTTTGGCAGTGCTTACAGAAGCTCTCTTGTCTCGTGGCTCAGCTGGTAGTTCTGCCTTGCCATCACCCCATGAACCTGCACTCGATAAATACACGTGTACTGGGGGTTGCCCCAGTTGCTCTGCACCTGGAATTTGATATACTGGAAGGCTCTGGGAAGCTGCTTCTGCAAAGGAAACGGGGGGAGCCGTCATTCCTCAGGTGTAAGGAGCAACAGCACAGCAACGTAGCTTCCTTTGCCAGCGCTAGCCCTGCTGGGGAACAAACTGGAGCCCTGACAAAGGAGGCAGCCAGGGTTGCTATGCCAGAGCCACAAGGCACAGGATGCTTTGGCTCATCCTCTGCACTCTGTGGTCCAAGCCCTTGCAGGCAAAGCTCAGTTTGCCCCTCGCGTCGTGCCCACACGCACTCACAGTACCTTCAGGCGGAAGGTCTGAACAGCCTCTTGGTCCACGTCAAATACAAAGAGCCCCAGGAGAGTTTCTTCTGCTGCTTCCTCATCCACGCCCTCAAAGGCAACCGACAAGGGCAGCAGGTCAGGCTCAAGCAGAGCCGGAGGAAAAGTGCCCGCTGCGTCCGACTCGGGGAAGCCTGCCTCATGTCCCACCCCTCTAGCACTAGTCTGGAAGAGGTCAGTGTGGATGTGGCTCAGGCTCTTTTGAGCAAGCGCTCCAAGACCCTGGGCCAGAAAGCACAAAGCAAGCCGCAGAGGCATACCACCACCGTGGGCCCCCACATACGCCATGCAGGGACGCTCTGCTCTGCAGCAACCAGCCCACGCTTCTCTGAGAGAAGGCGCCAGGAGAAACAAGGCTCCCTCGCAGCTTTCTGCCCTGGCCAGCTTCCCTGCCCACCCTCCACGCTGGGGCAAGGCTGAGGCTTACGGAGACAGCAAAGTCTTTGGGGGCGCTGCTGACTTCCCCGGAAGGAGAGACCGCCTTGGAGATGTGCTCCACGGTGACAGCCATGGGCCAGATCTGCTCAGGCAGCCGAATGACCACTTGGCCCTCCGCTCCTTGGAAAGCCCAGCACTGTCCAGGGGAAGTGTGCGGCTGAAACCAGAAAGCAGCCACCCTCAGTGGCAAGGCACTCCAGGAGCCCAGCGGACTGGCTGCTTTGCCAGCAGCACAGCCCTGGCTCGGTCTGTTGGCTGGCTTTCTGCATGGAAGGGCACCCCAGTGGATGAAAGGGACAGGAGGGGACTTGCCACCTTGCTTTCAGAAGACGGAAATCTTCCTTACAAAACATCTAGGCTCACCTGCCTTTCCCAAATCCCGCTCTGATTTTGCACAGCATTCAGAGACAGGGCGGGGCTGCCTAGGGGAGGTCACCCCGTGAGCCTTCAAAGAGTGTGCGGGAGGGACGAGCCCCCTTCCTCCAACTCGGCAGATCCCGCCAGGCTTGGGGGCCTGGAGGAGGTTCTGTCCTTGCCTGAGTGGCTTGTCAGGCTCCCCCCAACTTCCACTCTCTCTGGAAAGGGGCCGTGGGAGTTGAGGTGGGAAAATGCAGCTGCCAAGGACAAAGGTGCCCAGCACACTGCGGCCAGGGGTTGTGGGCAGGTGGCTGCTGTTGGGTTCAGCTCCGTTCCCCTCCAGACGGGAGGGCAGCACTGTGGGGAAGCGCAGGGGATCGTCAGGAAGAGGCTGAGCCCTGTGGGGCTGCGCGAGGCTGCTGCTGTGAGGGGAGGTGTTTGGGGCTTGGAGGCTCAACTTGAAAGCAAGCAACTGCCTCAGAAGTCATGCTGCCTGTGCTATTACCTGCAGAATAGTATCCGGAGGGTTGGCCACGGCAAAGAAGGCGAGACAAAGCCAGCAAGCCTCACTGCCTCGCCCACCATAAGTCCGGGATGTTCTCTCTGCATCGATGGTGGCCCCTGAAAGGCACATGCAAAGCAGCTGCCTCAGACAGGCCAGAGGCTAGGAGCAGCAGGGAGCTAGCAGGTATTTCTCAGGCTGCAAGCCCAGCTGGGCAGACTTGGTGGGAGGGCCATACGCCAGCGGAGGGCCAGCAGACTTTGCGTAGGCATACCTGTGGTTTTCAGAGCCCAGTCCACCGCCTGCAGGTACTTTGCCTCTATCTTCTCAAGGGCTGCCCGTGTCAAGTTGAGAAGGGGCTGGGAAAAGCATTGCAAAGGCAGAGACGGAAAGCAACAGGGAGAATGACACAAACTCATCACGGGGCACTTCTGCATGAAGACTGAGTGCTTGCACAGAGCAAAGGGGAGACTCGGGGTCAGTCCACCAAAGGCAAGACTTGTTGGAAAAGGCACCACACCTTCTGGTCAGCGCTTTCTGACAAGTCAAGCAAGGACTCAGGGAGAACACCAGTCTCAGGAGCCACCGTGCAGACCTGGCTCAGGTCAGCACTGCCCCAAGCAGCCCTGAGAGCCAGGTTTGTGCTGGGCAGCAAGAGGACAGAGCACACGCTGCAAAGGGCCAAGAGGAAGCAGCAGGAGACAGCCTCCAACTGAGAGCAAGGTCTTTGATCAAATGGCAGCCACTTTACCCCTCTCTTCTCCTCAGCCATCGCCCTCTCCTCCAAGACTTCTGCTATGGAGTGCAGGATGGCCTCATTTGCAGCAGCCAGCTCTGCTCGCAGGTGAGCCAGCTGCTCTTCCAGGAGCTCCCGCTCATGGATCTTCTCCCTCAGCAAGGGCAGGGAGTTGCTGCAGACAAAGGGAAAGCAGATGTGGTGCAAGAGCTGAGCAGCCCCTGCAGGCAGTCCCGAGTAGGGTGCCACAGTCTTGCCCCCATCCTCTTCCCTCCCTCACAAGAACAGAGGCTTCCCTTCCCCTCCACGTTTAGCACAAGGCAAAGGCTGGCGCCCTGGATGCTTTGCCACTCAATGAGTTCCATGGGAAGGAAGCCCTCTTACCTGAGCGTTGTGAGCTCTGTTTCTGGCACCCCAGCCTTCTCCTGAAACACAAAGGCCCTCCCTGAGAGGAAGCCCAAGGAGCTCCATGGGGGCTTCCCACAGGACACTTCCCCAGGAAGAGCAGGTGGCAGTTGCTGCTGCTTTCTATCCATTTGGAGCAAGCCAGAGGATGTCGGGCCTTTTTCCAGCCACTGTCTTTGGGAAGTCCATTTCCTGTCTGAGCATTTGCAGACTCCAGGAGCTAAGGCAGGAGCAAAGCCACCTCCTGCCCAAGTGCTCCTTCCTGCAGCCTGCCAACCTGCAGTGCTCACTCAGGGAGCTCTCAGGGTCAAACCTCATTCAGCAGCTACAGAAAGTGAAGGACAAGCACAAGCGTGTCCCCCCCACACCTCTGTGAGGATGAGCCCTGGGCATCTGGACGGGATTCCCAACTTTTGCAGGGGAGGCAGGAGCTCCGAGCTATGGCCTCGGCCAGAGTTTGCTTTCCCCCAGCAAGAGGCACCTACCTGCAGCGCTTCCTCTTGCCACTTGCTCTCGGAGAGCAGCAAGACCCAGCAGTAAAGCGCAGCTGCAAGTCACCACAGCAAGAGACAGTTATACTAAGAGGCTTTCTAATGGTCCCTGGAGCCACATTTTCTCCTTCCACAGCTAGGGAGCAAGAGCTTGCCTGGGACAGCTGGAGCTGGAGCTGGAGCTGGAGCCAGTGCAGAGCGCGGAGGTGGCTCCAACCCCTTGAGCACTGCCCAGGCCCATGGGCTTGGAAAATACACACACCCAAGGCCCACACACCCGCACACCAATGGAGGCATGTGGCCCCGAGCCAAGAGGAAATGCACCAGGCCATGGCAGTTTCTGCACAGACATTGCAACCCCAAAGCTCTGCAGCAAGGAGGGACCTCTAGCCAAAACGATCCTAGGCGCTCCACTCCCTCCCACGGCCGGCAGCCACGGCAGGCGTGAGGCAGGCTGCAGTCCACCTGTAAAGACCCTCTCTGGCCTTCACTGTGTCACGGAGATGGGAAGCTGGAAGGCGCCACAGGATCTGCTGCCTCTCCCTGCCCCTGAAAGCTGGCATCCGGTCCGCCTGTGCTACCGCGCAAGAGCTTTGGTCAGCGCTGCTCACCAGCCAAGAGTGGGGCCAGCAGGAAAAGGACCCTCAGGCACCTCCTGCCATTCTGCCAGGTGCTGCGTGGCCTAAAAGAGAGGGAATGCTGCTGTTAGCCAAGCCTACAGTGCGGGCTTTGCTTTGCCGGTGATCCGTTGAGGGGCTCCCTTGCCACCAGGTTCCTCAGCTCAGCAGTGCGAAGCCCAGGGCCTGGGGGCCTTTAGGAAGCTCTGAGCTGCAGCACAGCACCCTGCGGGCACTAAGGCAGTTGAAGACCTCTGGCCTGACACAGGCGTAATCACCCACACGCGTAGTGTCGTGGCCTGACACAGTCTGGTGGCACTGGGCTCTCCCGAGCAGAAGGGGCAGCACCTTGCCCAGCCAAAGGCTCTGCTGGGCTGCCTGGCTGCCCAGGCTGGAGGGCAGTGCTGCACACAGCCCCAGGGCTCAGGGGCTGTCTGTCGCCACCATGGAAGCCGGGCGGCACACAGGGCTTCTTGCCTTATCCCTCCCTGCTTTTTGGGCCCCGTCACACCCACCTGCCCAACTCGGCTGGCATCTCCTCTAATCCAACTCCGTCACCAGCAGGAGGGAAAAGGTCGCTGTGCAGCAGATCCCCACAGGCCTCTTCCCAAAGCACTTGCTGGCCTCTGCAAAGCTCCTTGTTTGCAGAGCTACACACGTCTGCAGGCTGGGCTTTTATGGAGGGCAGCTGTTGATGACGTCACAAGAGCCAACCGCCAGGGAGGCAAGGTGTTGCCCATGATGACCTCAGAGGGGGGCTTACCCAGGAGGGGGTTGCCACGCAGCCTGAGCGAGAGGAAGCCTGTGCGTTAGCCCCCACCCCAAGCCTGAAGCCTCCCGGCACACCCGCAGAGGAGCCCTGGTTAGCCCAGAGAGCCAGCTCACTTGGTTGCGCGGGCAAGCTGCTGCTGTGCCGTTGCACCCCTCGTCCTCTACCAGGCTGATGTGTCGTGTCATCCTGGGCAGGGCTCAAAGGGCTGAGCGTGAAGCCCTGCTAAGTCAGAAGGGAGAGTGGCAAGAGCTTTCTCCTCTTGAGACCCACCCGGGCATTGACACGGTACTGCAGCAAGCCAAAGGACATCAGCCAGGTGACCTTGTTGGCCCTGGAAGACATAGCCCCGCCTCTGCTAGGAAAGCAAGAGTAGAGCGGTCAGCTTGCTGGCACGAAGGCAGATGTCTCTTCCCCTAGGTACACCTGCACCCACACGGAACAGTGGGGGTGAGGGGCACAGGCTCCCTCAGCAGCCCACTGATGGGCACCCAAAGGGGAGCTCCAGGGTCGGCTCTGAGGTGCGTTGCAGAAATGCAAGCAACCATTGAGCAAGAGCAGGGGCCAGGACTGGAGACGGGGACAGCTGCAGGCCAGCTCCCGCAAGGAGTGGGCCTGAGCTTCAGTCAGGCTCCTGGGCCAGTGGGTGGAGGTGCCAGGGCAGGCCGCTCAGGGGAACTAAGCCCTCCTTAGTGCACGCCGGGCCCTGACGGTCCAAGCCGCGGTCTGTAGCCTTTGCACTTCTCTGCTGCGGCCTCTGCGGTTTGTCAACGCCTCCCTTGACCTGGCAGATTCAAAACTGGATGCAGGCGAGCCCTAGCAAGTGCCGAGTGTCTTCCACACATTCCTCCATCTGCTCGCTCTACAGCAGCTGACGCAGCCGCACACACGCTTGGCCTTTGCTGCTGCCGAAGCGCATTGCCTGCTCATGGTTAGCTTGCTGTGTGCCAGGACCCCCGGGGCCTTTTGTGCAGCACGACACCGCAGCCCATCAGGCCCCAGCACATGCTGCTGCCGCTGCTGCTGCTGCTGCTGTTGCTTGCGGTCTGGCCATGCCTGGGGCCAACCTTTGCATTGATCGTTGCCAAGGCTGAAGCAGTTCCGCGTGGCACAGCCTGCTGAGGTCTTGCTGAGTAGTGGCTCTTCCTTCGGCATAGCTAACTCTCCTCACACTTGCTGAGGGCTCAGTCGATCCCCACGCTGAGGTGGTTTAGGAAGGTATTGAGCAGTATCAGAGGCAGGCAGGCCCCCGGAGGAACTCTGCTTGGGAGCAGCTGCCCATTGGACTTGGAGGCATGAAGCAGCAGCAGCCTTGCAGCTTGGTGCTGTGGCCAGTGCCCATGCAGCTTGTGGTGCCCCTGCCCAGCGCAGCTCTTGCCAGCTTGTCAGCACCTTGTCTGCCAGGTGCTCACGCCAGCATCTGTTCCGGCTCTTTGTCCAGCTGGTCCCTAGGCTCCTCGTTGTCACCTGGGTGCTCCTCAGAGCAGCGGGCTCTCTAGGCAGAGCAGGCCTAGCATGGCTGCCTGGGTTCCCATGCTGCCTTTGCTCTGTCCCCCCACCCACCGAATCACAGAACCACAGAATGGTTGAGGTTGGAAGGGACCTCTGGAGATCACCTAGTCCAAGCCCCTGGCTCCAGCAGGGTCACCTAGAGCATGCTGGCCAGGATGGTGTCCAGACGGCTTTTGAAGATCTCCAAGGAGGGAGAGTGCACAAACTCTCTGGGCAATCTAAGGGTAGCCTGTGATGGTCTCTTTCCTCCAATTTTCCAGCATCACTTCAAATTCTGAATTTGCTCTCCAAGTTGCTTTCAGAGCCTACCAGAGTAATGTCAGGTCATCTGCAAAGAGACCATTCCATCCCCTCAGTCCTTAATGGGACTGCTTAGCAGGACTGTACCCGGGACAAGGCTCTGCAGAGCCCCACTAGACAGAGGTTTCCGTTTGGCCAGCAAGTGCCTCCTCCTGGACACCCTGGGCTCAAAAAGGCGGCTTTGGGGAGACATTTGCTTCACTTGAGCGTCACGGAAGGCCACCAACGCATATGACTTGAATCTACCTTCCAAGAGGTGATTTTGCATGAAAATCAACACCCAAGAAATATTAGAATGTTCTTCATGTGTAGATATATACTTTGCTATTTCACCCAAAAGAAAGAGAATAATCAGGGGAAAAGATGGAAAACGTAGCCCCAGTTCCTCGGAATGTCGACTAGAGGTTGCAAATATGCTCTGTCACTCTTCCATGTTATTCCACATGAAGACCCACTCATCCCAAAGCTGAAAGAGCAACCGTGGGGTTCACTGGAGTCCATTCCTTGGAAAGAATTAGTCACAAAGGACTTCACGAGCAGAGAAGTGGCTGGCTTGGGAGGCAGAAGCCTAGAGAAGCAAACATGCTTGTGCTGGAAACACAGTGACACGCTCGGAAGGCACATGAGGATCAGCGATTCCTTTGATTGGAAAAGACCAGTTTCCTCATCTCTGGACTCTGCAACAGGGACAGAGACCCGTGAGAGGCTGCCAGGGAACTCCTGGCATCACTCACAAAGGCAGGAAACCCGGAGGCCTGCACCGACTTTAGGAACTCGGGGGCTATTGTCTGGGTTGTTTCATGGCCAAAGCGGGTGGTGGCCATAGGAGTCATGTTGGTGAGGCCGCGGCGGTGAAGTCACAGAGATGCAGGCAGCCCATGTCCCTTGGTCTCACAACACAAGCACAGGCAGTGACAGCAACCCCTCTCTGGCAGCCTGCAGCCAGAAGCACAGCAGAGAGACTATAGACCTGCGCAGAAGCAGGACTAAGAAAATTAGGGGCAAGGGGATGCAGGTGGTCAACAACATGGAGCAGCTCCCCAGTGGGACAAGTTGAACACACCTGAGCCCTCTAGCTTGGGAAGGAGAGGCCCGAAGCCACCACAGAGACACCAGTGTCTGAGGTCATGAGAAGGTGAAGGGACAAGGTGAGGAGGGACCACCAGCTCCCATGACACCAGAGCGCAGGGGCATCCCGTGGAGCAACCAGGCAGGAATTTTACACTGGAATACAAGGAACTCTCGTCACACAGCACCCAGGGAAATTGCTGAACTCCCTGCCCTAGGATCCCAGACATGGACAAGGAGGAATGGCTTCATAAAGCGATGAGATCGCCCTGCGCTATTAACACAAAAGGGCACTAAACCACAGCATTGGGATTGGGGTGGGAAGTACCAGAGGAGATGGGGTCCTCGGAAAGAAAAGAGCCACCCAAACCCAGACCCAAGACATCAGCGCCCCACAGGCACCATCAAGGTCACGCTGCAGCTACGGCCAGACATCACAGCAAATCCTGTCAGCAAGGGTTTCTTTTTTCTTTTTTTTTTTGGTTTTTAACATCTCCCATTTCTGCCTCTGTTTCCAGGCTCTCTGCAGCTGCCTTAGACCCCTTTTAGCCACCACGAACTCTGGCGATCGCCTTTGCAGGGTCTAGAGCAGCAGAAATGTGGCACATCCCTTTTATCGCAGTTGGGTTAGAATAGCCAGCTCTAATTAATGTCCATCACATAGCAGTCACCAAAGCACTCAATACATGGGAATAATATGATGTTGTTATAAGACAACCCTGGAAGCTCAGAAAGAATGGTCATGCTGTTTAAACTGGGCAGATTAGGATAACCCCTATTTCTGTTTTCTGAAAAGAAGCATTCTTGAATCAAGGGCATCCTAGAACTGCTAAAGCCCTAAGAGAAACATTAAATCAAAACGTTTTACTTCTAGGTACATATTGCCAATTTGGCAAAAGAACTGGAGGTCCATGTATCCCTAACTGAACTGTCCTCATTATACTACAAAAAATCACGCCCATAGGTCCAAAAGACCCATGCGCAGGTGAAGACCCCTCCCCTGAGCATGCGTAGTACTAAAATGGTGTGTAAGCAAAATTGTAATTGTATGTAAATCATTAACGAATCAGTGTAAAAGGGAAAGTTGCAAACTTTGCAATTTGTTTGTATAGATGCTCCTTGAGAAGCCGGTGTGGGGGTGTGCTTGATTTGTGGGAAACCACCGAGCACCCAGGCTTGCGCAACTCTGAAATAAAGCAGCAAATGTCTCTCCTGAGTGTGTAATTATTGGCTTACTGCACACCGGGCAACAAATCCGCTTTTTGGACAACAGTGTCAGTGGGTAGAACAGTTCCGAGACACTTGGCCTTTATGCCATGTTACTCGGAAATAACACCAAAAGGGCCTTCTTACAGTCCTGGCTGCCAAACGGCCCCGGGGCCGTAGGGGACCATCAGTCAGGGCTCTGGCTGCAGCCCCCAGTGCTGCCCAGCATCTCCCCTGCAGGCCCCGGGGCATCCAGGGATGGGGGAGGGAAGGAGGGAGAGGCAGGGAGAGAGGAAGAGAAGGGCAGAGGGAGGGAGGGAGGAAAAGAGGGAGGAAGGAAGAGAAGGAGGGAGGGAGGGAGAGGGAGGAGCAGAGGAGGCCAGGGCAGCCCTGGGAGCCCAAGGGCTGCTGTTGCTAGGCAGCACGGGGGGAGGGGGGGCACGAGGAGGCCACATGACCTGCAGCTGGTGCTGTTGCCAGGCAACACTGGGTGGGGCAGCAACAGACACTGGGGGAGGTGTTGGGAGGTGGTTGGAGCTGGGCTGGGGCAGCCATGGTGGGGCTGCGTGTGGGGCTGGGAGCTTCAGGGAGCCAGGCCCTCCACGGCCCTGGCCCTGCTGCCCCCGGTGGTGTGGGGGCTTGGAGGAGCTGGGCCCGTACCCAGGCCCCGCACACAGCGGCTGCCGGCAGGAAGGGACGACCAAAGGCCCTGCATGGGCGCTGGAGGCCGGACCCGGCTCCTCACAGCACCTCTGGTGCTGACGCGGCTCTACGGGGCAGAGCTGGGGCCCTTCACGAGCCTAGAAAGTAGGAGGCATGGGGAAGCATGACACTGAGACCCTCCAGTTGGCTCTGAGCAAGAGTTGCCTCAGGAATGGACAAAAATATGCCTGCTGTGTTTTTCATGTGTGTTTCGAAGTGGCAGATAGGGCTTACTTGCCTCAAACTTTGTGCCAGTGCACTAAGAGAAGACTTGCAGTTTGCCTAATCCCAGTGTGAGGCCAGAGCCAGAGCCTCTGCGTCATCTCAGCCAGTGTTCTCTCTAAAAGACGTTCAGCTGTTTGCAGGAGCATTTACCTGTGTGATTTCCAGAGCAGTTCCCCAATATTGCAGGTGTTTAACAGCGACCTCTATATTTATAGGTAGCTGGTTCAGTTTCAAAATGTTTATGCTGAGAAAGGAGCTCAGTAAGATGAAGCTGTCATTAATAAGGAGATGAAGAGGACTCCATAGATCACATACAAAAATGCAGCTGTGCAAAAGGGACAGCCATATATGATGTAATGCTCAGTGGTGCAAATGTAGCCTCCTTTTAATGAGCAGTGCTTCTTTGTGAATAGTTGTATTTGTATTGCCTGTTTATTTGCAGAGTTTTTGACTTGATTGTATCTTGAGTAGCGCAAGTTGAGTATTCAGGAGGGTCCTGAAGCCAGCTGCCCTAGCCGCTCTCCCTCTCATCTACTCACTGCAGAGCACTGTCTCTGGCAGTGCTTACAGAAGGTCTCTTGTCTCGTGGCTCAGCTGGTAGTTCTGCCTTGCCATCACCCCATGAACCTGCACTCGATAAATACACGTGTACTCGGGGTTGCCCCAGTTGCTCTGCACCTGGAATTTGATATACTGGAAGGCTCTGGGAAGCTGCTTCTGCAAAGGAAACGGGGGGAGCCGTCATTCCTCAGGTGTAAGGAGCAACAGCACAGCAACGTAGCTTCCTTTGCCAGCGCTAGCCCTGCTGGGGAACAAACTGGAGCCCTGACAAAGGAGGCAGCCAGGGTTGCTATGCCAGAGCCACAAGGCACAGGATGCTTTGGCTCATCCTCCGCACTCTGTGGTCCAAGCCCTTGGAGGCAAAGCTCAGTTTGCCCCTCGCGTCGTGCCCACACGCACTCACAGTACCTTCAGGCGGAAGGTCTGAACAGCCTCTTGGTCCACGTCAAATACAAAGAGCCCCAGGAGAGTTTCTTCTGCTGCTTCCTCATCCACGCCCTCAAAGGCAACCGACAAGGGCAGCAGGTCAGGCTCAAGCAGAGCCGGAGGAAAAGTGCCCGCTGCGTCCGACTCGGGGAAGCCTGCCTCATGTCCCACCCCTCTAGCACTAGTCTGGAAGAGGTCAGTGTGGATGTGGCTCAGGCTCTTTTGAGCAAGCGCTCCAAGACCCTGGGCCAGAAAGCACAAAGCAAGCCGCAGAGGCATACCACCACCGTGGGCCCCCACATACGCCATGCAGGGACGCTCTGCTCTGCAGCAACCAGCCCACGCTTCTCTGAGAGAAGGCGCCAGGAGAAACAAGGCTCCCTCGCAGCTTTCTGCCCTGGCCAGCTTCCCTGCCCACCCTCCACGCTGGGGCAAGGCTGAGGCTTACGGAGACAGCAAAGTCTTTGGGGGCGCTGCTGACTTCCCCGGAAGGAGAGACCGCCTTGGAGATGTGCTCCACGGTGACAGCCATGGGCCAGATCTGCTCAGGCAGCCGAATGACCACTTGGCCCTCCGCTCCTTGGAAAGCCCAGCACTGTCCAGGGGAAGTGTGCGGCTGAAACCAGAAAGCAGCCACCCTCAGTGGCAAGGCACTCCAGGAGCCCAGCGGACTGGCTGCTTTGCCAGCAGCACAGCCCTGGCTCGGTCTGTTGGCTGGCTTTCTGCATGGAAGGGCACCCAAGTGGATGAAAGGGACAGGAGGGGACTTGCCACCTTGCTTTCAGAAGACGGAAATCTTCCTTACAAAACATCTAGGCTCACTTGCCTTTCCCAAATCCCGCTCTGATTTTGCACAGCATTCAGAGACAGGGCGGGGCTGCCTAGGGGAGGTCACCCCGTGAGCCTTCAAAGAGTGTGCGGGAGGGACGAGCCCCCTTCCTCCAACTCGGCAGATCCCGCCAGGCTTGGGGGCCTGGAGGAGGTTCTGTCCTTGCCTGAGTGGCTTGTCAGGCTCCCCCCAACTTCCACTCTCTCTGGAAAGGGGCCGTGGGAGTTGAGGTGGGAAAATGCAGCTGCCAAGGACAAAGGTGCCCAGCACACTGCGGCCAGGGGTTGTGGGCAGGTGGCTGCTGTTGGGTTCAGCTCCGTTCCCCTCCAGACGGCAGGGCAGCACTGTGGGGAAGCGCAGGGGATCGTCAGGAAGAGGCTGAGCCCTGTGGGGCTGCGCGAGGCTGCTGCTGTGAGGGGAGGTGTTTGGGGCTTGGAGGCTCAACTTGAAAGCAAGCAACTGCCTCAGAAGTCATGCTGCCTGTGCTATTACCTGCAGAATAGTATCCGGAGGATTGGCCACGGCAAAGAAGGCGAGACAAAGCCAGCAAGCCTCACTGCCTCGCCCACCATAAGTCTGGGATGTTCTCTCTGCATCGATGGTGGCCCCTGAAAGGCACATGCAAAGCAGCTGCCTCAGACAGGCCAGAGGCTAGGAGCAGCAGGGAGCTAGCAGGTATTTCTCAGGCTGCAAGCCCAGCTGGGCAGACTTGGTGGGAGGGCCATACGCCAGCGGAGGGCCAGCAGACTTTGCGTAGGCATACCTGTGGTTTTCAGAGCCCAGTCCACCGTCTGCAGGTCCTTTGCCTCTATCTTCTCAAGGGCTGCCCGTGTCAAGTTGAGAAGGGGCTGGGAAAAGCATTGCAAAGGCAGAGACGGAAAGCAACAGGGAGAATGACACAAACTCATCACGGGGCACTTCTGCATGAAGACTGAGTGCTTGCACAGAGCAAAGGGGAGACTCGGGGTCAGTCCACCAAAGGCAAGACTTGTTGGAAAAGGCACCACACCTTCTGGTCAGCGCTTTCTGACAAGTCAAGCAAGGACTCAGGGAGAACACCAGTCTCAGGAGCCACCGTGCAGACCTGGCTCAGGTCAGCACTGCCCCAAGCAGCCCTGAGAGCCAGGTTTGTGCTGGGCAGCAAGAGGACAGAGCACACGCTGCAAAGGGCCAAGAGGAAGCAGCAGGAGACAGCCTCCAACTGAGAGCAAGGTCTTTGATCAAATGGCAGCCACTTTACCCCTCTCTTCTCCTCAGCCATCGCCCTCTGCTCCAAGACTTCTGCTATGGAGTGCAGGATGGCCTCATTTGCAGCAGCCAGCTCTGCTCGCAGGTGAGCCACCTGCTCTTCCAGGAGCTCCCGCTCATGGATCTTCTCCCTCAGCAAGGGCAGGGAGTTGCTGCAGACAAAGGGAAAGCAGATGTGGTGCAAGAGCTGAGCAGCCCCTGCAGGCAGTCCCGAGTAGGGTGCCACAGTCTTGCCCCCATCCTCTTCCCTCCCTCACAAGAACAGAGGCTTCCCTTCCCCTCCACGTTTAGCACAAGGCAAAGGCTGGCGCCCTGGATGCTTTGCCACTCAATGAGTTCCATGGGAAGGAAGCCCTCTTACCTGAGCGTTGTGAGCTCTGTTTCTGGCACCCCAGCCTTCTCCTGAAACACAAAGGCCCTCCCTGAGAGGAAGCCCAAGGAGCTCCATGGGGGCTTCCCACAGGACACTTCCCCAGGAAGAGCAGGTGGCAGTTGCTGCTGCTTTCTATCCATTTGGAGCAAGCCAGAGGATGTCGGGCCTTTTTCCAGCCACTGTCTTTGGGAAGTCCATTTCCTGTCTGAGCATTTGCAGACTCCAGGAGCTAAGGCAGGAGCAAAGCCATCTCCTGCCCAAGTGCTCCTTCCTGCAGCCTGCCAACCTGCAGTGCTCACTCAGGGAGCTCTCAGGGTCAAACCTCATTCAGCAGCTACAGAAAGTGAAGGACAAGCACAAGCGTGTCCCCCCCACACCCCCCCACATCTCTGTGAGGATGAGCCCTGGGCATCTGGATGGGATTCCCAACTTTTGCAGAGGAGGCAGGAGCTCCGAGCTATGGCCTCGGCCAGAGTTTGCTTTCCCCCAGCAAGAGGCACCTACCTGCAGCGCTTCCTCTTGCCACTTGCTCTCGGAGAGCAGCAAGCCCCAGCAGTAAAGCGCAGCTGCAAGTCACCACAGCAAGAGACAGTTATACTAAGAGGCTTTCTAATGGTCCCTGGAGCCACATTTTCTCCTTCCACAGCTAGGGAGCAAGAGCTTGCCTGGGACAGCTGGAGCTGGAGCTGGAGCTGGAGCCAGTGCAGAGCGCGGAGGTGGCTCCAACCCCTTGAGCACTGCCCAGGCCCATGGGCTTGGAAAATACACACACCCAAGGCCCACACACCCGCACACCAATGGAGGCATGTGGCCCCGAGCCAAGAGGAAATGCACCAGGCCATGGCAGTTTCTGCACAGACATTGCAACCCCAAAGCTCTGCAGCAAGGAGGGACCTCTAGCCAAAACGATCCTAGGCGCTCCACTCCCTCCCATGGCCGGCAGCCACGGCAGGCGTGAGGCAGGCTGCAGTCCACCTGTAAAGACCCTCTCTGGCCTTCACTGTGTCACGGAGATGGGAAGCTGGAAGGCGCCACAGGATCTGCTGCCTCTCCCTGCCCCTGAAAGCTGGCATCCGGTCCGCCTGTGCTACCGCGCAAGAGCTTTGGTCAGCGCTGCTCACCAGCCAAGAGTGGGGCCAGCAGGAAAAGGACCCTCAGGCACCTCCTGCCATTCTGCCAGGTGCTGCGTGGCCTAAAAGAGAGGGAATGCTGCTGTTAGCCAAGCCTACAGTGCGGGCTTTGCTTTGCCGGTGATCCGTTGAGGGGCTCCCTTGCCACCAGGTTCCTCAGCTCAGCAGAGCGAAGCCCAGGGCCTGGGGGCCTTTAGGAAGCTCTGAGCTGCAGCACAGCACCCTGCGGGCACTAAGGCAGTTGAAGACCCCTGGCCTGACACAGGCGTAATCACCCACACGCGTAGTGTCGTGGCCTGACACAGTCTGGTGGCACTGGGCTCTCCCGAGCAGAAGGGGCAGCACCTTGCCCAGCCAAAGGCTCTGCTGGGCTGCCTGGCTGCCCAGGCTGGAGGGCAGTGCTGCACACAGCCCCAGGGCTCAGGGGCTGTCTGTCGCCACCATGGAAGCCGGGCGGCACACAGGGCTTCTTGCCTTATCCCTCCCTGCTTTTTGGGCCCCGTCACACCCACCTGCCCAACTCGGCTGGCATCTCCTCTAATCCAACTCCGTCACCAGCAGGAGGGAAAAGGTCGCTGTGCAGCAGATCCCCACAGGCCTCTTCCCAAAGCACTTGCTGGCCTCTGCAAAGCTCCTTGTTTGCAGAGCTACACACGTCTGCAGGCTGGGCTTTTATGGAGGGCAGCTGTTGATGACATCACAAGAGCCAACCGCCAGAGAGGCAAGGTGTTGCCCATGATGACCTCAGAGGGGGGCTTACCCAGGAGGGGGTTGCCACGCAGCCTGAGCGAGAGGAAGCCTGTGCGTTAGCCCCCACCGCAAGCCTGAAGCCTGCCGGCACACCCGCAGAGGAGCCCTGGTTAGCCCAGAGAGCCAGCTCACTTGGTTGCGCGGGCAAGCTGCTGCTGTGCCGTTGCACCCCTCGTCCTCTACCAGGCTGATGTGTCGTGTCATCCTGGGCAGGGCTCAAAGGGCTGAGCGTGAAGCCCTGCTAAGTCAGAAGGGAGAGTGGCAAGAGCTTTCTCCTCTTGAGACCCACCCGGGCATTGACACGGTACTGCAGCAAGCCAAAGGACATCAGCCAGGTGACCTTGTTGGCCCTGGAAGACATAGCCCCACCTCTGCTAGGAAAGCAAGAGTAGAGCGGTCAGCTTGCTGGCACAAAGGCAGATGTCTCTTCCCCTAGGTACACCTGCACCCACACGGAACAGTGGGGGTGAGGGGCACAGGCTCCCTCAGCAGCCCACTGATGGGCACCCAAAGGGGAGCTCCAGGGTCGGCTCTGAGGTGCGTTGCAGAAATGCAAGCAACCATTGAGCAAGAGCAGGGGCCAGGACTGGAGACGGGGACAGCTGCAGGCCAGCTCCCGCAAGGAGTGGGCCTGAGCTTCAGTCAGGCTCCTGGGCCAGTGGGTGGAGGTGCCAGGGCAGGCCGCTCAGGGGAACTAAGCCCTCCTTAGTGCACGCCGGGCCCTGACGGTCCAAGCCGCGGTCTGTAGCCTTTGCACTTCTCTGCTGCGGCCTCTGCGGTTTGTCAACGCCTCCCTTGACCTGGCAGATTCAAAACTGGATGCAGGCGAGCCCTAGCAAGTGCCGAGTGTCTTCCACACATTCCTCCATCTGCTCGCTCTACAGCAGCTGACGCAGCCGCACACACGCTTGGCCTTTGCTGCTGCCGAAGCGCATTGCCTGCTCATGGTTAGCTTGCTGTGTGCCAGGACCCCCGGGGCCTTTTGTGCAGCACGACACCGCAGCCCATCAGGCCCCAGCACATGCTGCTGCCGCTGCTGCTGCTGCTGCTTGCGGTCTGGCCATGCCTGGGGCCAACCTTTGCATTGATCGTTGCCAAGGCTGAAGCAGTTCCGCGTGGCACAGCCTGCTGAGGTCTTGCTGAGTAGTGGCTCTTCCTTCGGCATAGCTAACTCTCCTCACACTTGCTGAGGGCTCAGTCGATCCCCACGCTGAGGTGGTTTAGGAAGGTATTGAGCAGTATCAGAGGCAGGCAGGCCCCCGGAGGAACTCTGCTTGGGAGCAGCTGCCCATTGGACTTGGAGGCATGAAGCAGCAGCAGCCTTGCAGCTTGGTGCTGTGGCCAGTGCCCATGCAGCTTGTGGTGCCCCTGCCCAGCGCAGCTCTTGCCAGCTTGTCAGCACCTTGTCTGCCAGGTGCTCACGCCAGCATCTGTTCCGGCTCTTTGTCCAGCTGGTCCCTAGGCTCCTCGTTGTCACCTGGGTGCTCCTCAGAGCAGCGGGCTCTCTAGGCAGAGCAGGCCTAGCATGGCTGCCTGGGTTCCCATGCTGCCTTTGCTCTGTCCCCCCACCCACCGAATCACAGAACCACAGAATGGCTGAGGTTGGAAGGGACCTCTGGAGATCAACTAGTCCAAGCCCCTGGCTCCAGCAGGGTCACCTAGAGCATGCTGGCCAGGATGGTGTCCAGACGGCTTTTGAAGATCTCCAAGGAGGGAGAGTGCACAAACTCTCTGGGCAATCTAAGGGTAGCCTGTGATGGTCTCTTTCCTCCAATTTTCCAGCATCACTTCAAATTCTGAATTTGCTCTCCAAGTTGCTTTCAGAGCCTACCAGAGTAATGTCAGGTCATCTGCAAAGAGACCACTCCATCCCCTCAGTCCTTAATGGGACTGCTTAGCAGGACTGTACCCGGGACAAGGCTCTGCAGAGCCCCACTAGACAGAGGTTTCCGTTTGGCCAGCAAGTGCCTCCTCCTGGACACCCTGGGCTCAAAAAGGCGGCTTTGGGGAGACATTTGCTTCACTTGAGCGTCACAGAAGACCTGGGAAGGCCACCAACGCATATGACTTGAATCTACCTTCCAAGAGGTGATTTTGCATGAAAATCAACACCCAAGAAATATTAGAATGTTCTTCATGTGTAGATATATACTTTGCTATTTCACCCAAAAGAAAGAGAATAATCAGGGGAAAAGATGGAAAACGTAGCCCCAGTTCCTCGGAATGTCGACTAGAGGTTGCAAATATGCTCTGTCACTCTTCCATGTTATTCCACATGAAGACCCACTCATCCCAAAGCTGAAAGAGCAACCGTGGGGTTCACTGGAGTCCATTCCTTGGAAAGAATTAGTCACAAAGGACTTCACGAGCAGAGAAGTGGCTGGCTTGGGAGGCAGAAGCCTAGAGAAGCAAACATGCTTGTGCTGGAAACACAGTGACACGCTCGGAAGGCACATGAGGATCAGCGATTCCTTTGATTGGAAAAGACCAGTTTCCTCATCTCTGGACTCTGCAACAGGGACAGAGACCCGTGAGAGGCTGCCAGGGAACTCCTGGCATCACTCACAAAGGCAGGAAACCCGGAGGCCTGCACCGACTTTAGGAACTCGGGGGCTATTGTCTGGGTTGTTTCATGGCCAAAGCGGGTGGTGGCCATAGGAGTCATGTTGGTGAGGCCGCGGCGGTGAAGTCACAGAGATGCAGGCAGCCCATGTCCCTTGGTCTCACAACACAAGCACAGGCAGTGACAGCAACCCCTCTCTGGCAGCCTGCAGCCAGAAGCACAGCAGAGAGACTATAGACCTGCGCAGAAGCAGGACTAAGAAAATTAGGGGCAAGGGGATGCAGGTGGTCAACAACACGGAGCAGCTCCCCAGTGGGACAAGTTGAACACACCTGAGCCCTCTAGCTTGGGAAGGAGAGGCCCGAAGCCACCACAGAGACACCAGTGTCTGAGGTCATGAGAAGGTGAAGGGACAAGGTGAGGAGGGACCACCAGCTCCCATGACACCAGAGCGCAGGGGCATCCCGTGGAGCAACCAGGCAGGAATTTTACACTGGAATACAAGGAACTCTCGTCACACAGCACCCAGGGAAATTGCTGAACTCCCTGCCCTAGGATCCCAGACATGGACAAGGAGGAATGGCTTCATAAAGCGATGAGATCGCCCTGCGCTATTAACACAAAAGGGCACTAAACCACAGCATTGGGATTGGGGTGGGAAGTACCAGAGGAGATGGGGTCCTCGGAAAGAAAAGAGCCACCCAAACCCAGACCCAAGACATCAGCGCCCCACAGGCACCATCAAGGTCACGCTGCAGCTACGGCCAGACATCACAGCAAATCCTGTCAGCAAGGGTTTCTTTTTTCTTTTTTTTTGGTTTTTAACATCTCCCATTTCTGCCTCTGTTTCCAGGCTCTCTGCAGCTGCCTTAGACCCCTTTTAGCCACCACGAACTCTGGCGATCGCCTTTGCAGGGTCTAGGGCAGCAGAAATGTGGCACATCCCTTTTATCGCAGTTGGGTTAGAATAGCCAGCTCTAATTAATGTCCATCACATAGCAGTCACCAAAGCACTCAATACATGGGAATAATATGATGTTGTTATAAGACAACCCTGGAAGCTCAGAAAGAATGGTCATGCTGTTTAAACTGGGCAGATTAGGATAACCCCTATCTCTGTTTTCTGAAAAGAAGCATTCTTGAATCAAGGGCATCCTAGAACTGCTAAAGCCCTAAGAGAAACATTAAATCAAAACGTTTTACTTCTAGGTACATATTGCCAATTTGGCAAAAGAACTGGAGGTCCATGTATCCCTAACTGAACTGTCCTCATTATACTACAAAAAATCATGCCCATAGGTCCAAAAGACCCATGCGCAGGTGAAGACCCCTCCCCTGAGCATGCGTAGTACTAAAATGGTGTGTAAGCAAAATTGTAATTGTATGTAAATCATTAACGAATCAGTGTAAAAGGGAAAGTTGCAAACTTTGCAATTTGTTTGTATAGATGCTCCTTGAGAAGCCGGTGTGGGGGTGTGCTTGATTTGTGGGAAACCACCGAGCACCCAGGCTTGCGCAACTCTGAAATAAAGCAGCAAATGTCTCTCCTGAGTGTGTAATTATTGGCTTACTGCACACCGGGCAACAAATCCGCTTTTTGGACAACAGTGTCAGTGGGTAGAACAGTTCCGAGACACTTGGCCTTTATGCCATGTTACTCGGAAATAACACCAAAAGGGCCTTCTTACAGTCCTGGCTGCCAAACGGCCCCGGGGCCGTAGGGGACCATCAGTCAGGGCTCTGGCTGCAGCCCCCAGTGCTGCCCAGCATCTCCCCTGCAGGCCCCGGGGCATCCAGGGATGGGGGAGGGAAGGAGGGAGAGGCAGGGAGAGAGGAAGAGAAGGGCAGAGGGAGGGAGGGAGGAAAAGAGGGAGGAAGGAAGAGAAGGAGGGAGGGAGGGAGAGGGAGGAGCAGAGGAGGCCAGGGCAGCCCTGGGAGCCCAAGGGCTGCTGTTGCTAGGCAGCACGGGGGGAGGGGGGGCACGAGGAGGCCACATGACCTGCAGCTGGTGCTGTTGCCAGGCAACACTGGGTGGGGCAGCAACAGACACTGGGGGAGGTGTTGGGAGGTGGTTGGAGCTGGGCTGGGGCAGCCATGGTGGGGCTGCGTGTGGGGCTGGGAGCTTCAGGGAGCCAGGCCCTCCACGGCCCTGGCCCTGCTGCCCCCGGTGGTGTGGGGGCTTGGAGGAGCTGGGCCCGTACCCAGGCCCCGCACACAGCGGCTGCCGGCAGGAAGGGACGACCAAAGGCCCTGCATGGGCGCTGGAGGCCGGACCCGGCTCCTCACAGCGCCTCTGGTGCTGACGCGGCTCTACGGGGCAGAGCTGGGGCCCTTCACGAGCCTAGAAAGTAGGAGGCATGGGGAAGCATGACACTGAGACCCTCCAGTTGGCTCTGAGCAAGAGTTGCCTCAGGAATGGACAAAAATATGCCTGCTGTGTTTTTCATGTGTGTTTCGAAGTGGCAGATAGGGCTTACTTGCCTCAAACTTTGTGCCAGTGCACTAAGAGAAGACTTGCAGTTTGCCTAATCCCAGTGTGAGGCCAGAGCCAGAGCCTCTGCGTCATCTCAGCCAGTGTTCTCTCTAAAAGACGTTCAGCTGTTTGCAGGAGCATTTACCTGTGTGATTTGCAGAGCAGTTCCCCAATATTGCAGGTGTTTAACAGCGACCTCTATATTTATAGGTAGCTGGTTCAGTTTCAAAATGTTTATGCTGAGAAAGGAGCTCAGTAAGATGAAGCTGTCATTAATAAGGAGATGAAGAGGACTCCATAGATCACATACAAAAATGCAGCTGTGCAAAAGGGACAGCCATATATGATGTAATGCTCAGTGGTGCAAATGTAGCCTCCTTTTAATGAGCAGTGCTTCTTTGTGAATAGTTGTATTTGTATTGCCTGTTTATTTGCAGAGTTTTTGACTTGATTGTATCTTGAGTAGCGCAAGTTGAGTATTCAGGAGGGTCCTGAAGCCAGCTGCCCTAGCCGCTCTCCCTCTCATCTACTCACTGCAGAGCACTGTCTCTGGCAGTGCTTACAGAAGGTCTCTTGTCTCGTGGCTCAGCTGGTAGTTCTGCCTTGCCATCACCCCATGAACCTGCACTCGATAAATACACGTGTACTCGGGGTTGCCCCAGTTGCTCTGCACCTGGAATTTGATATACTGGAAGGCTCTGGGAAGCTGCTTCTGCAAAGGAAACGGGGGGAGCCGTCATTCCTCAGGTGTAAGGAGCAACAGCACAGCAACGTAGCTTCCTTTGCCAGCGCTAGCCCTGCTGGGGAACAAACTGGAGCCCTGACAAAGGAGGCAGCCAGGGTTGCTATGCCAGAGCCACAAGGCACAGGATGCTTTGGCTCATCCTCCGCACTCTGTGGTCCAAGCCCTTGGAGGCAAAGCTCAGTTTGCCCCTCGCGTCGTGCCCACACGCACTCACAGTACCTTCAGGCGGAAGGTCTGAACAGCCTCTTGGTCCACGTCAAATACAAAGAGCCCCAGGAGAGTTTCTTCTGCTGCTTCCTCATCCACGCCCTCAAAGGCAACCGACAAGGGCAGCAGGTCAGGCTCAAGCAGAGCCGGAGGAAAAGTGCCCGCTGCGTCCGACTCGGGGAAGCCTGCCTCATGTCCCACCCCTCTAGCACTAGTCTGGAAGAGGTCAGTGTGGATGTGGCTCAGGCTCTTTTGAGCAAGCGCTCCAAGACCCTGGGCCAGAAAGCACAAAGCAAGCCGCAGAGGCATACCACCACCGTGGGCCCCCACATACGCCATGCAGGGACGCTCTGCTCTGCAGCAACCAGCCCACGCTTCTCTGAGAGAAGGCGCCAGGAGAAACAAGGCTCCCTCGCAGCTTTCTGCCCTGGCCAGCTTCCCTGCCCACCCTCCACGCTGGGGCAAGGCTGAGGCTTACGGAGACAGCAAAGTCTTTGGGGGCGCTGCTGACTTCCCCGGAAGGAGAGACCGCCTTGGAGATGTGCTCCACGGTGACAGCCATGGGCCAGATCTGCTCAGGCAGCCGAATGACCACTTGGCCCTCCGCTCCTTGGAAAGCCCAGCACTGTCCAGGGGAAGTGTGCGGCTGAAACCAGAAAGCAGCCACCCTCAGTGGCAAGGCACTCCAGGAGCCCAGCGGACTGGCTGCTTTGCCAGCAGCACAGCCCTGGCTCGGTCTGTTGGCTGGCTTTCTGCATGGAAGGGCACCCAAGTGGATGAAAGGGACAGGAGGGGACTTGCCACCTTGCTTTCAGAAGACGGAAATCTTCCTTACAAAACATCTAGGCTCACTTGCCTTTCCCAAATCCCGCTCTGATTTTGCACAGCATTCAGAGACAGGGCGGGGCTGCCTAGGGGAGGTCACCCCGTGAGCCTTCAAAGAGTGTGCGGGAGGGACGAGCCCCCTTCCTCCAACTCGGCAGATCCCGCCAGGCTTGGGGGCCTGGAGGAGGTTCTGTCCTTGCCTGAGTGGCTTGTCAGGCTCCCCCCAACTTCCACTCTCTCTGGAAAGGGGCCGTGGGAGTTGAGGTGGGAAAATGCAGCTGCCAAGGACAAAGGTGCCCAGCACACTGCGGCCAGGGGTTGTGGGCAGGTGGCTGCTGTTGGGTTCAGCTCCGTTCCCCTCCAGACGGCAGGGCAGCACTGTGGGGAAGCGCAGGGGATCGTCAGGAAGAGGCTGAGCCCTGTGGGGCTGCGCGAGGCTGCTGCTGTGAGGGGAGGTGTTTGGGGCTTGGAGGCTCAACTTGAAAGCAAGCAACTGCCTCAGAAGTCATGCTGCCTGTGCTATTACCTGCAGAATAGTATCCGGAGGATTGGCCACGGCAAAGAAGGCGAGACAAAGCCAGCAAGCCTCACTGCCTCGCCCACCATAAGTCTGGGATGTTCTCTCTGCATCGATGGTGGCCCCTGAAAGGCACATGCAAAGCAGCTGCCTCAGACAGGCCAGAGGCTAGGAGCAGCAGGGAGCTAGCAGGTATTTCTCAGGCTGCAAGCCCAGCTGGGCAGACTTGGTGGGAGGGCCATACGCCAGCGGAGGGCCAGCAGACTTTGCGTAGGCATACCTGTGGTTTTCAGAGCCCAGTCCACCGTCTGCAGGTACTTTGCCTCTATCTTCTCAAGGGCTGCCCGTGTCAAGTTGAGAAGGGGCTGGGAAAAGCATTGCAAAGGCAGAGACGGAAAGCAACAGGGAGAATGACACAAACTCATCACGGGGCACTTCTGCATGAAGACTGAGTGCTTGCACAGAGCAAAGGGGAGACTCGGGGTCAGTCCACCAAAGGCAAGACTTGTTGGAAAAGGCACCACACCTTCTGGTCAGCGCTTTCTGACAAGTCAAGCAAGGACTCAGGGAGAACACCAGTCTCAGGAGCCACCGTGCAGACCTGGCTCAGGTCAGCACTGCCCCAAGCAGCCCTGAGAGCCAGGTTTGTGCTGGGCAGCAAGAGGACAGAGCACACGCTGCAAAGGGCCAAGAGGAAGCAGCAGGAGACAGCCTCCAACTGAGAGCAAGGTCTTTGATCAAATGGCAGCCACTTTACCCCTCTCTTCTCCTCAGCCATCGCCCTCTGCTCCAAGACTTCTGCTATGGAGTGCAGGATGGCCTCATTTGCAGCAGCCAGCTCTGCTCGCAGGTGAGCCACCTGCTCTTCCAGGAGCTCCCGCTCATGGATCTTCTCCCTCAGCAAGGGCAGGGAGTTGCTGCAGACAAAGGGAAAGCAGATGTGGTGCAAGAGCTGAGCAGCCCCTGCAGGCAGTCCCGAGTAGGGTGCCACAGTCTTGCCCCCATCCTCTTCCCTCCCTCACAAGAACAGAGGCTTCCCTTCCCCTCCACGTTTAGCACAAGGCAAAGGCTGGCGCCCTGGATGCTTTGCCACTCAATGAGTTCCATGGGAAGGAAGCCCTCTTACCTGAGCGTTGTGAGCTCTGTTTCTGGCACCCCAGCCTTCTCCTGAAACACAAAGGCCCTCCCTGAGAGGAAGCCCAAGGAGCTCCATGGGGGCTTCCCACAGGACACTTCCCCAGGAAGAGCAGGTGGCAGTTGCTGCTGCTTTCTATCCATTTGGAGCAAGCCAGAGGATGTCGGGCCTTTTTCCAGCCACTGTCTTTGGGAAGTCCATTTCCTGTCTGAGCATTTGCAGACTCCAGGAGCTAAGGCAGGAGCAAAGCCATCTCCTGCCCAAGTGCTCCTTCCTGCAGCCTGCCAACCTGCAGTGCTCACTCAGGGAGCTCTCAGGGTCAAACCTCATTCAGCAGCTACAGAAAGTGAAGGACAAGCACAAGCGTGTCCCCCCCACACCCCCCCACATCTCTGTGAGGATGAGCCCTGGGCATCTGGATGGGATTCCCAACTTTTGCAGAGGAGGCAGGAGCTCCGAGCTATGGCCTCGGCCAGAGTTTGCTTTCCCCCAGCAAGAGGCACCTACCTGCAGCGCTTCCTCTTGCCACTTGCTCTCGGAGAGCAGCAAGCCCCAGCAGTAAAGCGCAGCTGCAAGTCACCACAGCAAGAGACAGTTATACTAAGAGGCTTTCTAATGGTCCCTGGAGCCACATTTTCTCCTTCCACAGCTAGGGAGCAAGAGCTTGCCTGGGACAGCTGGAGCTGGAGCTGGAGCTGGAGCCAGTGCAGAGCGCGGAGGTGGCTCCAACCCCTTGAGCACTGCCCAGGCCCATGGGCTTGGAAAATACACACACCCAAGGCCCACACACCCGCACACCAATGGAGGCATGTGGCCCCGAGCCAAGAGGAAATGCACCAGGCCATGGCAGTTTCTGCACAGACATTGCAACCCCAAAGCTCTGCAGCAAGGAGGGACCTCTAGCCAAAACGATCCTAGGCGCTCCACTCCCTCCCATGGCCGGCAGCCACGGCAGGCGTGAGGCAGGCTGCAGTCCACCTGTAAAGACCCTCTCTGGCCTTCACTGTGTCACGGAGATGGGAAGCTGGAAGGCGCCACAGGATCTGCTGCCTCTCCCTGCCCCTGAAAGCTGGCATCCGGTCCGCCTGTGCTACCGCGCAAGAGCTTTGGTCAGCGCTGCTCACCAGCCAAGAGTGGGGCCAGCAGGAAAAGGACCCTCAGGCACCTCCTGCCATTCTGCCAGGTGCTGCGTGGCCTAAAAGAGAGGGAATGCTGCTGTTAGCCAAGCCTACAGTGCGGGCTTTGCTTTGCCGGTGATCCGTTGAGGGGCTCCCTTGCCACCAGGTTCCTCAGCTCAGCAGAGCGAAGCCCAGGGCCTGGGGGCCTTTAGGAAGCTCTGAGCTGCAGCACAGCACCCTGCGGGCACTAAGGCAGTTGAAGACCCCTGGCCTGACACAGGCGTAATCACCCACACGCGTAGTGTCGTGGCCTGACACAGTCTGGTGGCACTGGGCTCTCCCGAGCAGAAGGGGCAGCACCTTGCCCAGCCAAAGGCTCTGCTGGGCTGCCTGGCTGCCCAGGCTGGAGGGCAGTGCTGCACACAGCCCCAGGGCTCAGGGGCTGTCTGTCGCCACCATGGAAGCCGGGCGGCACACAGGGCTTCTTGCCTTATCCCTCCCTGCTTTTTGGGCCCCGTCACACCCACCTGCCCAACTCGGCTGGCATCTCCTCTAATCCAACTCCGTCACCAGCAGGAGGGAAAAGGTCGCTGTGCAGCAGATCCCCACAGGCCTCTTCCCAAAGCACTTGCTGGCCTCTGCAAAGCTCCTTGTTTGCAGAGCTACACACGTCTGCAGGCTGGGCTTTTATGGAGGGCAGCTGTTGATGACATCACAAGAGCCAACCGCCAGGGAGGCAAGGTGTTGCCCATGATGACCTCAGAGGGGGGCTTACCCAGGAGGGGGTTGCCACGCAGCCTGAGCGAGAGGAAGCCTGTGCGTTAGCCCCCACCGCAAGCCTGAAGCCTGCCGGCACACCCGCAGAGGAGCCCTGGTTAGCCCAGAGAGCCAGCTCACTTGGTTGCGCGGGCAAGCTGCTGCTGTGCCGTTGCACCCCTCGTCCTCTACCAGGCTGATGTGTCGTGTCATCCTGGGCAGGGCTCAAAGGGCTGAGCGTGAAGCCCTGCTAAGTCAGAAGGGAGAGTGGCAAGAGCTTTCTCCTCTTGAGACCCACCCGGGCATTGACACGGTACTGCAGCAAGCCAAAGGACATCAGCCAGGTGACCTTGTTGGCCCTGGAAGACATAGCCCCGCCTCTGCTAGGAAAGCAAGAGTAGAGCGGTCAGCTTGCTGGCACAAAGGCAGATGTCTCTTCCCCTAGGTACACCTGCACCCACACGGAACAGTGGGGGTGAGGGGCACAGGCTCCCTCAGCAGCCCACTGATGGGCACCCAAAGGGGAGCTCCAGGGTCGGCTCTGAGGTGCGTTGCAGAAATGCAAGCAACCATTGAGCAAGAGCAGGGGCCAGGACTGGAGACGGGGACAGCTGCAGGCCAGCTCCCGCAAGGAGTGGG
This sequence comes from Dromaius novaehollandiae, assembly GCF_036370855.1. Classification (NCBI taxonomy): domain Eukaryota; kingdom Metazoa; phylum Chordata; class Aves; order Casuariiformes; family Dromaiidae; genus Dromaius; species Dromaius novaehollandiae. Next base: position 2,063,344 of record NC_088125.1, on the reverse strand, counting down.
CCTGAGCTTCAGTCAGGCTCCTGGGCCAGTGGGTGGAGGTGCCAGGGCAGGCCGCTCAGGGGAACTAAGCCCTCCTTAGTGCACGCCGGGCCCTGACGGTCCAAGCCGCGGTCTGTAGCCTTTGCACTTCTCTGCTGCGGCCTCTGCGGTTTGTCAACGCCTCCCTTGACCTGGCAGATTCAAAACTGGATGCAGGCGAGCCCTAGCAAGTGCCGAGTGTCTTCCACACATTCCTCCATCTGCTCGCTCTACAGCAGCTGACGCAGCCGCACACACGCTTGGCCTTTGCTGCTGCCGAAGCGCATTGCCTGCTCATGGTTAGCTTGCTGTGTGCCAGGACCCCCGGGGCCTTTTGTGCAGCACGACACCGCAGCCCATCAGGCCCCAGCACATGCTGCTGCCGCTGCTGCTGCTGCTGCTTGCGGTCTGGCCATGCCTGGGGCCAACCTTTGCATTGATCGTTGCCAAGGCTGAAGCAGTTCCGCGTGGCACAGCCTGCTGAGGTCTTGCTGAGTAGTGGCTCTTCCTTCGGCATAGCTAACTCTCCTCACACTTGCTGAGGGCTCAGTCGATCCCCACGCTGAGGTGGTTTAGGAAGGTATTGAGCAGTATCAGAGGCAGGCAGGCCCCCGGAGGAACTCTGCTTGGGAGCAGCTGCCCATTGGACTTGGAGGCATGAAGCAGCAGCAGCCTTGCAGCTTGGTGCTGTGGCCAGTGCCCATGCAGCTTGTGGTGCCCCTGCCCAGCGCAGCTCTTGCCAGCTTGTCAGCACCTTGTCTGCCAGGTGCTCACGCCAGCATCTGTTCCGGCTCTTTGTCCAGCTGGTCCCTAGGCTCCTCGTTGTCACCTGGGTGCTCCTCAGAGCAGCGGGCTCTCTAGGCAGAGCAGGCCTAGCATGGCTGCCTGGGTTCCCATGCTGCCTTTGCTCTGTCCCCCCACCCACCGAATCACAGAACCACAGAATGGCTGAGGTTGGAAGGGACCTCTGGAGATCAACTAGTCCAAGCCCCTGGCTCCAGCAGGGTCACCTAGAGCATGCTGGCCAGGATGGTGTCCAGACGGCTTTTGAAGATCTCCAAGGAGGGAGAGTGCACAAACTCTCTGGGCAATCTAAGGGTAGCCTGTGATGGTCTCTTTCCTCCAATTTTCCAGCATCACTTCAAATTCTGAATTTGCTCTCCAAGTTGCTTTCAGAGCCTACCAGAGTAATGTCAGGTCATCTGCAAAGAGACCACTCCATCCCCTCAGTCATTAATGGGACTGCTTAGCAGGACTGTACCCGGGACAAGGCTCTGCAGAGCCCCACTAGACAGAGGTTTCCGTTTGGCCAGCAAGTGCCTCCTCCTGGACACCCTGGGCTCAAAAAGGCGGCTTTGGGGAGACATTTGCTTCACTTGAGCGTCACAGAAGACCTGGGAAGGCCACCAACGCATATGACTTGAATCTACCTTCCAAGAGGTGATTTTGCATGAAAATCAACACCCAAGAAATATTAGAATGTTCTTCATGTGTAGATATATACTTTGCTATTTCACCCAAAAGAAAGAGAATAATCAGGGGAAAAGATGGAAAACGTAGCCCCAGTTCCTCGGAATGTCGACTAGAGGTTGCAAATATGCTCTGTCACTCTTCCATGTTATTCCACATGAAGACCCACTCATCCCAAAGCTGAAAGAGCAACCGTGGGGTTCACTGGAGTCCATTCCTTGGAAAGAATTAGTCACAAAGGACTTCACGAGCAGAGAAGTGGCTGGCTTGGGAGGCAGAAGCCTAGAGAAGCAAACATGCTTGTGCTGGAAACACAGTGACACGCTCGGAAGGCACATGAGGATCAGCGATTCCTTTGATTGGAAAAGACCAGTTTCCTCATCTCTGGACTCTGCAACAGGGACAGAGACCCGTGAGAGGCTGCCAGGGAACTCCTGGCATCACTCACAAAGGCAGGAAACCCGGAGGCCTGCACCGACTTTAGGAACTCGGGGGCTATTGTCTGGGTTGTTTCATGGCCAAAGCGGGTGGTGGCCATAGGAGTCATGTTGGTGAGGCCGCGGCGGTGAAGTCACAGAGATGCAGGCAGCCCATGTCCCTTGGTCTCACAACACAAGCACAGGCAGTGACAGCAACCCCTCTCTGGCAGCCTGCAGCCAGAAGCACAGCAGAGAGACTATAGACCTGCGCAGAAGCAGGACTAAGAAAATTAGGGGCAAGGGGATGCAGGTGGTCAACAACACGGAGCAGCTCCCCAGTGGGACAAGTTGAACACACCTGAGCCCTCTAGCTTGGGAAGGAGAGGCCCGAAGCCACCACAGAGACACCAGTGTCTGAGGTCATGAGAAGGTGAAGGGACAAGGTGAGGAGGGACCACCAGCTCCCATGACACCAGAGCGCAGGGGCATCCCGTGGAGCAACCAGGCAGGAATTTTACACTGGAATACAAGGAACTCTCGTCACACAGCACCCAGGGAAATTGCTGAACTCCCTGCCCTAGGATCCCAGACATGGACAAGGAGGAATGGCTTCATAAAGCGATGAGATCGCCCTGCGCTATTAACACAAAAGGGCACTAAACCACAGCATTGGGATTGGGGTGGGAAGTACCAGAGGAGATGGGGTCCTCGGAAAGAAAAGAGCCACCCAAACCCAGACCCAAGACATCAGCGCCCCACAGGCACCATCAAGGTCACGCTGCAGCTACGGCCAGACATCACAGCAAATCCTGTCAGCAAGGGTTTCTTTTTTCTTTTTTTTTTGGTTTTTAACATCTCCCATTTCTGCCTCTGTTTCCAGGCTCTCTGCAGCTGCCTTAGACCCCTTTTAGCCACCACGAACTCTGGCGATCGCCTTTGCAGGGTCTAGGGCAGCAGAAATGTGGCACATCCCTTTTATCGCAGTTGGGTTAGAATAGCCAGCTCTAATTAATGTCCATCACATAGCAGTCACCAAAGCACTCAATACATGGGAATAATATGATGTTGTTATAAGACAACCCTGGAAGCTCAGAAAGAATGGTCATGCTGTTTAAACTGGGCAGATTAGGATAACCCCTATTTCTGTTTTCTGAAAAGAAGCATTCTTGAATCAAGGGCATCCTAGAACTGCTAAAGCCCTAAGAGAAACATTAAATCAAAACGTTTTACTTCTAGGTACATATTGCCAATTTGGCAAAAGAACTGGAGGTCCATGTATCCCTAACTGAACTGTCCTCATTATACTACAAAAAATCATGCCCATAGGTCCAAAAGACCCATGCGCAGGTGAAGACCCCTCCCCTGAGCATGCGTAGTACTAAAATGGTGTGTAAGCAAAATTGTAATTGTATGTAAATCATTAACGAATCAGTGTAAAAGGGAAAGTTGCAAACTTTGCAATTTGTTTGTATAGATGCTCCTTGAGAAGCCGGTGTGGGGGTGTGCTTGATTTGTGGGAAACCACCGAGCACCCAGGCTTGCGCAACTCTGAAATAAAGCAGCAAATGTCTCTCCTGAGTGTGTAATTATTGGCTTACTGCACACCGGGCAACAAATCCGCTTTTTGGACAACAGTGTCAGTGGGTAGAACAGTTCCGAGACACTTGGCCTTTATGCCATGTTACTCGGAAATAACACCAAAAGGGCCTTCTTACAGTCCTGGCTGCCAAACGGCCCCGGGGCCGTAGGGGACCATCAGTCAGGGCTCTGGCTGCAGCCCCCAGTGCTGCCCAGCATCTCCCCTGCAGGCCCCGGGGCATCCAGGGATGGGGGAGGGAAGGAGGGAGAGGCAGGGAGAGAGGAAGAGAAGGGCAGAGGGAGGGAGGGAGGAAAAGAGGGAGGAAGGAAGAGAAGGAGGGAGGGAGGGAGAGGGAGGAGCAGAGGAGGCCAGGGCAGCCCTGGGAGCCCAAGGGCTGCTGTTGCTAGGCAGCACGGGGGGAGGGGGGGCACGAGGAGGCCACATGACCTGCAGCTGGTGCTGTTGCCAGGCAACACTGGGTGGGGCAGCAACAGGCACTGGGGGAGGTGTTGGGAGGTGGTTGGAGCTGGGCTGGGGCAGCCATGGTGGGGCTGCGTGTGGGGCTGGGAGCTTCAGGGAGCCAGGCCCTCCACGGCCCTGGCCCTGCTGCCCCCGGTGGTGTGGGGGCTTGGAGGAGCTGGGCCCGCACCCAGGCCCCGCACACAGCGGCTGCCGGCAGGAAGGGACGACCAAAGGCCCTGCATGGGCGCTGGAGGCCGGACCCGGCTCCTCACAGCGCCTCTGGTGCTGACGCGGCTCTTCGGGGCAGAGCTGGGGCCCTTCACGAGCCTAGAAAGTAGGAGGCATGGGGAAGCATGACACTGAGACCCTCCAGCTGGCTCTGAGCAAGAGTTGCCTCAGGAATGGACAAAAATATGCCTGCTGTGTTTTTCATGTGTGTTTCGAAGTGGCAGATAGGGCTTACTTGCCTCAAACTTTGTGCCAGTGCACTAAGAGAAGACTTGCAGTTTGCCTAATCCCAGTGTGAGGCCAGAGCCAGAGCCTCTGCGTCATCTCAGCCAGTGTTCTCTCTAAAAGACGTTCAGCTGTTTGCAAGAGCATTTACCTGTGTGATTTCCAGAGCAGTTCCCCAATATTGCAGGTGTTTAACAGCGACCTCTATATTTATAGGTAGCTGGTTCAGTTTCAAAATGTTTATGCTGAGAAAGGAGCTCAGTAAGATGAAGCTGTCATTAATAAGGAGATGAAGAGGACTCCATAGATCACATACAAAAATGCAGCTGTGCAAAAGGGACAGCCATATATGATGTAATGCTCAGTGGTGCAAATGTAGCCTCCTTTTAATGAGCAGTGCTTCTTTGTGAATAGTTGTATTTGTATTGCCTGTTTATTTGCAGAGTTTTTGACTTGACTGTATCTTGAGTAGCGCAAGTTGAGTATTCAGGAGGGTCCTGAAGCCAGCTGCCCTAGCCGCTCTCCCTCTCATCTACTCACTGCAGAGCACTGTCTCTGGCAGTGCTTACAGAAGCTCTCTTGTCTCGTGGCTCAGCTGGTAGTTCTGCCTTGCCATCACCCCATGAACCTGCACTCGATAAATACACGTGTACTGGGGGTTGCCCCAGTTGCTCTGCACCTGGAATTTGATATACTGGAAGGCTCTGGGAAGCTGCTTCTGCAAAGGAAACGGGGGGAGCCGTCATTCCTCAGGTGTAAGGAGCAACAGCACAGCAACGTAGCTTCCTTTGCCAGCGCTAGCCCTGCTGGGGAACAAACTGGAGCCCTGACAAAGGAGGCAGCCAGGGTTGCTATGCCAGAGCCACAAGGCACAGGATGCTTTGGCTCATCCTCCGCACTCTGTGGTCCAAGCCCTTGGAGGCAAAGCTCAGTTTGCCCCTCGCGTCGTGCCCACACGCACTCACAGTACCTTCAGGCGGAAGGTCTGAACAGCCTCTTGGTCCACGTCAAATACAAAGAGCCCCAGGAGAGTTTCTTCTGCTGCTTCCTCATCCACGCCCTCAAAGGCAACCGACAAGGGCAGCAGGTCAGGCTCAAGCAGAGCCGGAGGAAAAGTGCCCGCTGCGTCCGACTCGGGGAAGCCTGCCTCATGTCCCACCCCTCTAGCACTAGTCTGGAAGAGGTCAGTGTGGATGTGGCTCAGGCTCTTTTGAGCAAGCGCTCCAAGACCCTGGGCCAGAAAGCACAAAGCAAGCCGCAGAGGCATACCACCACCGTGGGCCCCCACATACGCCATGCAGGGACGCTCTGCTCTGCAGCAACCAGCCCACGCTTCTCTGAGAGAAGGCGCCAGGAGAAACAAGGCTCCCTCGCAGCTTTCTGCCCTGGCCAGCTTCCCTGCCCACCCTCCACGCTGGGGCAAGGCTGAGGCTTACGGAGACAGCAAAGTCTTTGGGGGCGCTGCTGACTTCCCCGGAAGGAGAGACCGCCTTGGAGATGTGCTCCACGGTGACAGCCATGGGCCAGATCTGCTCAGGCAGCCGAATGACCACTTGGCCCTCCGCTCCTTGGAAAGCCCAGCACTGTCCAGGGGAAGTGTGCGGCTGAAACCAGAAAGCAGCCACCCTCAGTGGCAAGGCACTCCAGGAGCCCAGTGGACTGGCTGCTTTGCCAGCAGCACAGCCCTGGCTCGGTCTGTTGGCTGGCTTTCTGCATGGAAGGGCACCCAAGTGGATGAAAGGGACAGGAGGGGACTTGCCACCTTGCTTTCAGAAGACGGAAATCTTCCTTACAAAACATCTAGGCTCACTTGCCTTTCCCAAATCCCGCTCTGATTTTGCACAGCATTCAGAGACAGGGCGGGGCTGCCTAGGGGAGGTCACCCCGTGAGCCTTCAAAGAGTGTGCGGGAGGGACGAGCCCCCTTCCTCCAACTCGGCAGATCCCGCCAGGCTTGGGGGCCTGGAGGAGGTTCTGTCCTTGCCTGAGTGGCTTGTCAGGCTCCCCCCAACTTCCACTCTCTCTGGAAAGGGGCCGTGGGAGTTGAGGTGGGAAAATGCAGCTGCCAAGGACAAAGGTGCCCAGCACACTGCGGCCAGGGGTTGTGGGCAGGTGGCTGCTGTTGGGTTCAGCTCCGTTCCCCTCCAGACGGCAGGGCAGCACTGTGGGGAAGCGCAGGGGATCGTCAGGAAGAGGCTGAGCCCTGTGGGGCTGCGCGAGGCTGCTGCTGTGAGGGGAGGTGTTTGGGGCTTGGAGGCTCAACTTGAAAGCAAGCAACTGCCTCAGAAGTCATGCTGCCTGTGCTATTACCTGCAGAATAGTATCCGGAGGGTTGGCCACGGCAAAGAAGGCGAGACAAAGCCAGCAAGCCTCACTGCCTCGCCCACCGTAAGTCCGGGATGTTCTCTCTGCATCGATGGTGGCCCCTGAAAGGCACATGCAAAGCAGCTGCCTCAGACAGGCCAGAGGCTAGGAGCAGCAGGGAGCTAGCAGGTATTTCTCAGGCTGCAAGCCCAGCTGGGCAGACTTGGTGGGAGGGCCATACGCCAGCGGAGGGCCAGCAGACTTTGCGTAGGCATACCTGTGGTTTTCAGAGCCCAGTCCACCGTCTGCAGGTACTTTGCCTCTATCTTCTCAAGGGCTGCCCATGTCAAGTTGAGAAGGGGCTGGGAAAAGCATTGCAAAGGCAGAGACGGAAAGCAACAGGGAGAATGACACAAACTCATCACGGGGCACTTCTGCATGAAGACTGAGTGCTTGCACAGAGCAAAGGGGAGACTCGGGGTCAGTCCACCAAAGGCAAGACTTGTTGGAAAAGGCACCACACCTTCTGGTCAGCGCTTTCTGACAAGTCAAGCAAGGACTCAGGGAGAACACCAGTCTCAGGAGCCACCGTGCAGACCTGGCTCAGGTCAGCACTGCCCCAAGCAGCCCTGAGAGCCAGGTTTGTGCTGGGCAGCAAGAGGACAGAGCACACGCTGCAAAGGGCCAAGAGGAAGCAGCAGGAGACAGCCTCCAACTGAGAGCAAGGTCTTTGATCAAATGGCAGCCACTTTACCCCTCTCTTCTCCTCAGCCATCGCCCTCTGCTCCAAGACTTCTGCTATGGAGTGCAGGATGGCCTCATTTGCAGCAGCCAGCTCTGCTCGCAGGTGAGCCACCTGCTCTTCCAGGAGCTCCCGCTCATGGATCTTCTCCCTCAGCAAGGGCAGGGAGTTGCTGCAGACAAAGGGAAAGCAGATGTGGTGCAAGAGCTGAGCAGCCCCTGCAGGCAGTCCCGAGTAGGGTGCCACAGTCTTGCCCCCATCCTCTTCCCTCCCTCACAAGAACAGAGGCTTCCCTTCCCCTCCACGTTTAGCACAAGGCAAAGGCTGGCGCCCTGGATGCTTTGCCACTCAATGAGTTCCATGGGAAGGAAGCCCTCTTACCTGAGCGTTGTGAGCTCTGTTTCTGGCACCCCAGCCTTCTCCTGAAACACAAAGGCCCTCCCTGAGAGGAAGCCCAAGGAGCTCCATGGGGGCTTCCCACAGGACACTTCCCCAGGAAGAGCAGGTGGCAGTTGCTGCTGCTTTCTATCCATTTGGAGCAAGCCAGAGGATGTCGGGCCTTTTTCCAGCCACTGTCTTTGGGAAGTCCATTTCCTGTCTGAGCATTTGCAGACTCCAGGAGCTAAGGCAGGAGCAAAGCCACCTCCTGCCCAAGTGCTCCTTCCTGCAGCCTGCCAACCTGCAGTGCTCACTCAGGGAGCTCTCAGGGTCAAACCTCATTCAGCAGCTACAGAAAGTGAAGGACAAGCACAAGCGTGTCCCCCCCACACCCCCCCCACATCTCTGTGAGGATGAGCCCTGGGCATCTGGACGGGATTCCCAACTTTTGCAGGGGAGGCAGGAGCTCCGAGCTATGGCCTCGGCCAGAGTTTGCTTTCCCCCAGCAAGAGGCACCTACCTGCAGCGCTTCCTCTTGCCACTTGCTCTCGGAGAGCAGCAAGCCCCAGCAGTAAAGCGCAGCTGCAAGTCACCACAGCAAGAGACAGTTATACTAAGAGGCTTTCTAATGGTCCCTGGAGCCACATTTTCTCCTTCCACAGCTAGGGAGCAAGAGCTTGCCTGGGACAGCTGGAGCTGGAGCTGGAGCTGGAGCCAGTGCAGAGCGCGGAGGTGGCTCCAACCCCTTGAGCACTGCCCAGGCCCATGGGCTTGGAAAATACACACACCCAAGGCCCACACACCCGCACACCAATGGAGGCATGTGGCCCCGAGCCAAGAGGAAATGCACCAGGCCATGGCAGTTTCTGCACAGACATTGCAACCCCAAAGCTCTGCAGCAAGGAGGGACCTCTAGCCAAAACGATCCTAGGTGCTCCACTCCCTCCCATGGCCGGCAGCCACGGCAGGCGTGAGGCAGGCTGCAGTCCACCTGTAAAGACCCTCTCTGGCCTTCACTGTGTCACGGAGATGGGAAGCTGGAAGGCGCCACAGGATCTGCTGCCTCTCCCTGCCCCTGAAAGCTGGCATCCGGTCCGCCTGTGCTACCGCGCAAGAGCTTTGGTCAGCGCTGCTCACCAGCCAAGAGTGGGGCCAGCAGGAAAAGGACCCTCAGGCACCTCCTGCCATTCTGCCAGGTGCTGCGTGGCCTAAAAGAGAGGGAATGCTGCTGTTAGCCAAGCCTACAGTGCGGGCTTTGCTTTGCCGGTGATCCGTTGAGGGGCTCCCTTGCCACCAGGTTCCTCAGCTCAGCAGAGCGGAGAAGCCCAGGGCCTGGGGGCCTTTAGGAAGCTCTGAGCTGCAGCACAGCACCCTGCGGGCACTAAGGCAGTTGAAGACCTCTGGCCTGACACAGGCGTAATCACCCACATGCGTAGTGTCGTGGCCTGACACAGTCTGGTGGCACTGGGCTCTCCCGAGCAGAAGGGGCAGCACCTTGCCCAGCCAAAGGCTCTGCTGGGCTGCCTGGCTGCCCAGGCTGGAGGGCAGTGCTGCACACAGCCCCAGGGCTCAGGGGCTGTCTGTCGCCACCATGGAAGCCGGGCGGCACACAGGGCTTCTTGCCTTATCCCTCCCTGCTTTTTGGGCCCCGTCACACCCACCTGCCCAACTCGGCTGGCATCTCCTCTAATCCAACTCCGTCACCAGCAGGAGGGAAAAGGTCGCTGTGCGGCAGATCCCCACAGGCCTCTTCCCAAAGCACTTGCTGGCCTCTGCAAAGCTCCTTGTTTGCAGAGCTACACACGTCTGCAGGCTGGGCTTTTATGGAGGGCAGCTGTTGATGACATCACAAGAGCCAACCGCCAGGGAGGCAAGGTGTTGCCCATGATGACCTCAGAGGGGGGCTTACCCAGGAGGGGGTTGCCACGCAGCCTGAGCGAGAGGAAGCCTGTGCGTTAGCCCCCACCGCAAGCCTGAAGCCTGCCGGCACACCCGCAGAGGAGCCCTGGTTAGCCCAGAGAGCCAGCTCACTTGGTTGCGCGGGCAAGCTGCTGCTGTGCCGTTGCACCCCTCGTCCTCTACCAGGCTGATGTGTCGTGTCATCCTGGGCAGGGCTCAAAGGGCTGAGCGTGAAGCCCTGCTAAGTCAGAAGGGAGAGTGGCAAGAGCTTTCTCCTCTTGAGACCCACCCGGGCATTGACACGGTACTGCAGCAAGCCAAAGGACATCAGCCAGGTGACCTTGTTGGCCCTGGAAGACATAGCCCCGCCTCTGCTAGGAAAGCAAGAGTAGAGCGGTCAGCTTGCTGGCACAAAGGCAGATGTCTCTTCCCCTAGGTACACCTGCACCCACACGGAACAGTGGGGGTGAGGGGCACAGGCTCCCTCAGCAGCCCACTGATGGGCACCCAAAGGGGAGCTCCAGGGTCGGCTCTGAGGTGCGTTGCAGAAATGCAAGCAACCATTGAGCAAGAGCAGGGGCCAGGACTGGAGACGGGGACAGCTGCAGGCCAGCTCCCGCAAGGAGTGGGCCTGAGCTTCAGTCAGGCTCCTGGGCCAGTGGGTGGAGGTGCCAGGGCAGGCCGCTCAGGGGAACTAAGCCCTCCTTAGTGCACGCCGGGCCCTGACGGTCCAAGCCGCGGTCTGTAGCCTTTGCACTTCTCTGCTGCGGCCTCTGCGGTTTGTCAACGCCTCCCTTGACCTGGCAGATTCAAAACTGGATGCAGGCGAGCCCTAGCAAGTGCCGAGTGTCTTCCACACATTCCTCCATCTGCTCGCTCTACAGCAGCTGACGCAGCCGCACACACGCTTGGCCTTTGCTGCTGCCGAAGCGCATTGCCTGCTCATGGTTAGCTTGCTGTGTGCCAGGACCCCCGGGGCCTTTTGTGCAGCACGACACCGCAGCCCATCAGGCCCCAGCACATGCTGCTGCCGCTGCTGCTGCTGTTGCTTGCGGTCTGGCCATGCCTGGGGCCAACCTTTGCATTGATCGTTGCCAAGGCTGAAGCAGTTCCGCGTGGCACAGCCTGCTGAGGTCTTGCTGAGTAGTGGCTCTTCCTTCGGCATAGCTAACTCTCCTCACACTTGCTGAGGGCTCAGTCGATCCCCACGCTGAGGTGGTTTAGGAAGGTATTGAGCAGTATCAGAGGCAGGCAGGCCCCCGGAGGAGCTCTGCTTGGGAGCAGCTGCCCATTGGACTTGGAGGCATGAAGCAGCAGCAGCCTTGCAGCTTGGTGCTGTGGCCAGTGCCCATGCAGCTTGTGGTGCCCCTGCCCAGCGCAGCTCTTGCCAGCTTGTCAGCACCTTGTCTGCCAGGTGCTCACGCCAGCATCTGTTCCGGCTCTTTGTCCAGCTGGTCCCTAGGCTCCTCGTTGTCACCTGGGTGCTCCTCAGAGCAGCGGGCTCTCTAGGCAGAGCAGGCCTAGCATGGCTGCCTGGGTTCCCATGCTGCCTTTGCTCTGTCCCCCCACCCACCGAATCACAGAACCACAGAATGGCTGAGGTTGGAAGGGACCTCTGGAGATCACCTAGTCCAAGCCCCTGGCTCCAGCAGGGTCACCTAGAGCATGCTGGCCAGGATGGTGTCCAGACGGCTTTTGAAGATCTCCAAGGAGGGAGAGTGCACAAACTCTCTGGGCAATCTAAGGGTAGCCTGTGATGGTCTCTTTCCTCCAATTTTCCAGCATCACTTCAAATTCTGAATTTGCTCTCCAAGTTGCTTTCAGAGCCTACCAGAGTAATGTCAGGTCATCTGCAAAGAGACCACTCCATCCCCTCAGTCCTTAATGGGACTGCTTAGCAGGACTGTACCCGGGACAAGGCTCTGCAGAGCCCCACTAGACAGAGGTTTCCGTTTGGCCAGCAAGTGCCTCCTCCTGGACACCCTGGGCTCAAAAAGGCGGCTTTGGGGAGACATTTGCTTCACTTGAGCGTCACAGAAGACCTGGGAAGGCCACCAACGCATATGACTTGAATCTACCTTCCAAGAGGTGATTTTGCATGAAAATCAACACCCAAGAAATATTAGAATGTTCTTCATGTGTAGATATATACTTTGCTATTTCACCCAAAAGAAAGAGAATAATCAGGGGAAAAGATGGAAAACGTAGCCCCAGTTCCTCGGAATGTCGACTAGAGGTTGCAAATATGCTCTGTCACTCTTCCATGTTATTCCACATGAAGACCCACTCATCCCAAAGCTGAAAGAGCAACCGTGGGGTTCACTGGAGTCCATTCCTTGGAAAGAATTAGTCACAAAGGACTTCACGAGCAGAGAAGTGGCTGGCTTGGGAGGCAGAAGCCTAGAGAAGCAAACATGCTTGTGCTGGAAACACAGTGACACGCTCGGAAGGCACATGAGGATCAGCGATTCCTTTGATTGGAAAAGACCAGTTTCCTCATCTCTGGACTCTGCAACAGGGACAGAGACCCGTGAGAGGATGCCAGGGAACTCCTGGCATCACTCACAAAGGCAGGAAACCCGGAGGCCTGCACCGACTTTAGGAACTCGGGGGCTATTGTCTGGGTTGTTTCATGGCCAAAGCGGGTGGTGGCCATAGGAGTCATGTTGGTGAGGCCGCGGCGGTGAAGTCACAGAGATGCAGGCAGCCCATGTCCCTTGGTCTCACAACACAAGCACAGGCAGTGACAGCAACCCCTCTCTGGCAGCCTGCAGCCAGAAGCACAGCAGAGAGACTATAGACCTGCGCAGAAGCAGGACTAAGAAAATTAGGGGCAAGGGGATGCAGGTGGTCAACAACACGGAGCAGCTCCCCAGTGGGACAAGTTGAACACACCTGAGCCCTCTAGCTTGGGAAGGAGAGGCCCGAAGCCACCACAGAGACACCAGTGTCTGAGGTCATGAGAAGGTGAAGGGACAAGGTGAGGAGGGACCACCAGCTCCCATGACACCAGAGCGCAGGGGCATCCCGTGGAGCAACCAGGCAGGAATTTTACACTGGAATACAAGGAACTCTCGTCACACAGCACCCAGGGAAATTGCTGAACTCCCTGCCCTAGGATCCCAGACATGGACAAGGAGGAATGGCTTCATAAAGCGATGAGATCGCCCTGCGCTATTAACACAAAAGGGCACTAAACCACAGCATTGGGATTGGGGTGGGAAGTACCAGAGGAGATGGGGTCCTCGGAAAGAAAAGAGCCACCCAAACCCAGACCCAAGACATCAGCGCCCCACAGGCACCATCAAGGTCACGCTGCAGCTACGGCCAGACATCACAGCAAATCCTGTCAGCAAGGGTTTCTTTTTTCTTTTTTTTTTGGTTTTTAACATCTCCCATTTCTGCCTCTGTTTCCAGGCTCTCTGCAGCTGCCTTAGACCCCTTTTAGCCACCACGAACTCTGGCGATCGCCTTTGCAGGGTCTAGAGCAGCAGAAATGTGGCACATCCCTTTTATCGCAGTTGGGTTAGAATAGCCAGCTCTAATTAATGTCCATCACATAGCAGTCACCAAAGCACTCAATACATGGGAATAATATGATGTTGTTATAAGACAACCCTGGAAGCTCAGAAAGAATGGTCATGCTGTTTAAACTGGGCAGATTAGGATAACCCCTATTTCTGTTTTCTGAAAAGAAGCATTCTTGAATCAAGGGCATCCTAGAACTGCTAAAGCCCTAAGAGAAACATTAAATCAAAACGTTTTACTTCTAGGTACATATTGCCAATTTGGCAAAAGAACTGGAGGTCCATGTATCCCTAACTGAACTGTCCTCATTATACTACAAAAAATCATGCCCATAGGTCCAAAAGACCCATGCGCAGGTGAAGACCCCTCCCCTGAGCATGCGTAGTACTAAAATGGTGTGTAAGCAAAATTGTAATTGTATGTAAATCATTAACGAATCAGTGTAAAAGGGAAAGTTGCAAACTTTGCAATTTGTTTGTATAGATGCTCCTTGAGAAGCCGGTGTGGGGGTGTGCTTGATTTGTGGGAAACCACCGAGCACCCAGGCTTGCGCAACTCTGAAATAAAGCAGCAAATGTCTCTCCTGAGTGTGTAATTATTGGCTTACTGCACACCGGGCAACAAATCCGCTTTTTGGACAACAGTGTCAGTGGGTAGAACAGTTCCGAGACACTTGGCCTTTATGCCATGTTACTCGGAAATAACACCAAAAGGGCCTTCTTACAGTCCTGGCTGCCAAACGGCCCCGGGGCCGTAGGGGACCATCAGTCAGGGCTCTGGCTGCAGCCCCCAGTGCTGCCCAGCATCTCCCCTGCAGGCCCCGGGGCATCCAGGGATGGGGGAGGGAAGGAGGGAGAGGCAGGGAGAGAGGAAGAGAAGGGCAGAGGGAGGGAGGGAGGAAAAGAGGGAGGAAGGAAGAGAAGGAGGGAGGGAGGGAGAGGGAGGAGCAGAGGAGGCCAGGGCAGCCCTGGGAGCCCAAGGGCTGCTGTTGCTAGGCAGCACGGGGGGAGGGGGGGCACGAGGAGGCCACATGACCTGCAGCTGGTGCTGTTGCCAGGCAACACTGGGTGGGGCAGCAACAGGCACTGGGGGAGGTGTTGGGAGGTGGTTGGAGCTGGGCTGGGGCAGCCATGGTGGGGCTGCGTGTGGGGCTGGGAGCTTCAGGGAGCCAGGCCCTCCACGGCCCTGGCCCTGCTGCCCCCGGTGGTGTGGGGGCTTGGAGGAGCTGGGCCCGCACCCAGGCCCCGCACACAGCGGCTGCCGGCAGGAAGGGACGACCAAAGGCCCTGCATGGGCGCTGGAGGCCGGACCCGGCTCCTCACAGCGCCTCTGGTGCTGACGCGGCTCTTCGGGGCAGAGCTGGGGCCCTTCACGAGCCTAGAAAGTAGGAGGCATGGGGAAGCATGACACTGAGACCCTCCAGTTGGCTCTGAGCAAGAGTTGCCTCAGGAATGGACAAAAATATGCCTGCTGTGTTTTTCATGTGTGTTTCGAAGTGGCAGATAGGGCTTACTTGCCTCAAACTTTGTGCCAGTGCACTAAGAGAAGACTTGCAGTTTGCCTAATCCCAGTGTGAGGCCAGAGCCAGAGCCTCTGCGTCATCTCAGCCAGTGTTCTCTCTAAAAGACGTTCAGCTGTTTGCAAGAGCATTTACCTGTGTGATTTCCAGAGCAGTTCCCCAATATTGCAGGTGTTTAACAGCGACCTCTATATTTATAGGTAGCTGGTTCAGTTTCAAAATGTTTATGCTGAGAAAGGAGCTCAGTAAGATGAAGCTGTCATTAATAAGGAGATGAAGAGGACTCCATAGATCACATACAAAAATGCAGCTGTGCAAAAGGGACAGCCATATATGATGTAATGCTCAGTGGTGCAAATGTAGCCTCCTTTTAATGAGCAGTGCTTCTTTGTGAATAGTTGTATTTGTATTGCCTGTTTATTTGCAGAGTTTTTGACTTGACTGTATCTTGAGTAGCGCAAGTTGAGTATTCAGGAGGGTCCTGAAGCCAGCTGCCCTAGCCGCTCTCCCTCTCATCTACTCACTGCAGAGCACTGTCTCTGGCAGTGCTTACAGAAGCTCTCTTGTCTCGTGGCTCAGCTGGTAGTTCTGCCTTGCCATCACCCCATGAACCTGCACTCGATAAATACACGTGTACTGGGGGTTGCCCCAGTTGCTCTGCACCTGGAATTTGATATACTGGAAGGCTCTGGGAAGCTGCTTCTGCAAAGGAAACGGGGGGAGCCGTCATTCCTCAGGTGTAAGGAGCAACAGCACAGCAACGTAGCTTCCTTTGCCAGCGCTAGCCCTGCTGGGGAACAAACTGGAGCCCTGACAAAGGAGGCAGCCAGGGTTGCTATGCCAGAGCCACAAGGCACAGGATGCTTTGGCTCATCCTCCGCACTCTGTGGTCCAAGCCCTTGGAGGCAAAGCTCAGTTTGCCCCTCGCGTCGTGCCCACACGCACTCACAGTACCTTCAGGCGGAAGGTCTGAACAGCCTCTTGGTCCACGTCAAATACAAAGAGCCCCAGGAGAGTTTCTTCTGCTGCTTCCTCATCCACGCCCTCAAAGGCAACCGACAAGGGCAGCAGGTCAGGCTCAAGCAGAGCCGGAGGAAAAGTGCCCGCTGCGTCCGACTCGGGGAAGCCTGCCTCATGTCCCACCCCTCTAGCACTAGTCTGGAAGAGGTCAGTGTGGATGTGGCTCAGGCTCTTTTGAGCAAGCGCTCCAAGACCCTGGGCCAGAAAGCACAAAGCAAGCCGCAGAGGCATACCACCACCGTGGGCCCCCACATACGCCATGCAGGGACGCTCTGCTCTGCAGCAACCAGCCCACGCTTCTCTGAGAGAAGGCGCCAGGAGAAACAAGGCTCCCTCGCAGCTTTCTGCCCTGGCCAGCTTCCCTGCCCACCCTCCACGCTGGGGCAAGGCTGAGGCTTACGGAGACAGCAAAGTCTTTGGGGGCGCTGCTGACTTCCCCGGAAGGAGAGACCGCCTTGGAGATGTGCTGCACGGTGACAGCCATGGGCCAGATCTGCTCAGGCAGCCGAATGACCACTTGGCCCTCCGCTCCTTGGAAAGCCCAGCACTGTCCAGGGGAAGTGTGCGGCTGAAACCAGAAAGCAGCCACCCTCAGTGGCAAGGCACTCCAGGAGCCCAGTGGACTGGCTGCTTTGCCAGCAGCACAGCCCTGGCTCGGTCTGTTGGCTGGCTTTCTGCATGGAAGGGCACCCAAGTGGATGAAAGGGACAGGAGGGGACTTGCCACCTTGCTTTCAGAAGACGGAAATCTTCCTTACAAAACATCTAGGCTCACTTGCCTTTCCCAAATCCCGCTCTGATTTTGCACAGCATTCAGAGACAGGGCGGGGCTGCCTAGGGGAGGTCACCCCGTGAGCCTTCAAAGAGTGTGCGGGAGGGACGAGCCCCCTTCCTCCAACTCGGCAGATCCCGCCAGGCTTGGGGGCCTGGAGGAGGTTCTGTCCTTGCCTGAGTGGCTTGTCAGGCTCCCCCCAACTTCCACTCTCTCTGGAAAGGGGCCGTGGGAGTTGAGGTGGGAAAATGCAGCTGCCAAGGACAAAGGTGCCCAGCACACTGCGGCCAGGGGTTGTGGGCAGGTGGCTGCTGTTGGGTTCAGCTCCGTTCCCCTCCAGACGGCAGGGCAGCACTGTGGGGAAGCGCAGGGGATCGTCAGGAAGAGGCTGAGCCCTGTGGGGCTGCGCGAGGCTGCTGCTGTGAGGGGAGGTGTTTGGGGCTTGGAGGCTCAACTTGAAAGCAAGCAACTGCCTCAGAAGTCATGCTGCCTGTGCTATTACCTGCAGAATAGTATCCGGAGGGTTGGCCACGGCAAAGAAGGCGAGACAAAGCCAGCAAGCCTCACTGCCTCGCCCACCATAAGTCCGGGATGTTCTCTCTGCATCGATGGTGGCCCCTGAAAGGCACATGCAAAGCAGCTGCCTCAGACAGGCCAGAGGCTAGGAGCAGCAGGGAGCTAGCAGGTATTTCTCAGGCTGCAAGCCCAGCTGGGCAGACTTGGTGGGAGGGCCATACGCCAGCGGAGGGCCAGCAGACTTTGCGTAGGCATACCTGTGGTTTTCAGAGCCCAGTCCACCGTCTGCAGGTACTTTGCCTCTATCTTCTCAAGGGCTGCCCGTGTCAAGTTGAGAAGGGGCTGGGAAAAGCATTGCAAAGGCAGAGACGGAAAGCAACAGGGAGAATGACACAAACTCATCACGGGGCACTTCTGCATGAAGACTGAGTGCTTGCACAGAGCAAAGGGGAGACTCGGGGTCAGTCCACCAAAGGCAAGACTTGTTGGAAAAGGCACCACACCTTCTGGTCAGCGCTTTCTGACAAGTCAAGCAAGGACTCAGGGAGAACACCAGTCTCAGGAGCCACCGTGCAGACCTGGCTCAGGTCAGCACTGCCCCAAGCAGCCCTGAGAGCCAGGTTTGTGCTGGGCAGCAAGAGGACAGAGCACACGCTGCAAAGGGCCAAGAGGAAGCAGCAGGAGACAGCCTCCAACTGAGAGCAAGGTCTTTGATCAAATGGCAGCCACTTTACCCCTCTCTTCTCCTCAGCCATCGCCCTCTGCTCCAAGACTTCTGCTATGGAGTGCAGGATGGCCTCATTTGCAGCAGCCAGCTCTGCTCGCAGGTGAGCCACCTGCTCTTCCAGGAGCTCCCGCTCATGGATCTTCTCCCTCAGCAAGGGCAGGGAGTTGCTGCAGACAAAGGGAAAGCAGATGTGGTGCAAGAGCTGAGCAGCCCCTGCAGGCAGTCCCGAGTAGGGTGCCACAGTCTTGCCCCCATCCTCTTCCCTCCCTCACAAGAACAGAGGCTTCCCTTCCCCTCCACGTTTAGCACAAGGCAAAGGCTGGCGCCCTGGATGCTTTGCCACTCAATGAGTTCCATGGGAAGGAAGCCCTCTTACCTGAGCGTTGTGAGCTCTGTTTCTGGCACCCCAGCCTTCTCCTGAAACACAAAGGCCCTCCCTGAGAGGAAGCCCAAGGAGCTCCATGGGGGCTTCCCACAGGACACTTCCCCAGGAAGAGCAGGTGGCAGTTGCTGCTGCTTTCTATCCATTTGGAGCAAGCCAGAGGATGTCGGGCCTTTTTCCAGCCACTGTCTTTGGGAAGTCCATTTCCTGTCTGAGCATTTGCAGACTCCAGGAGCTAAGGCAGGAGCAAAGCCACCTCCTGCCCAAGTGCTCCTTCCTGCAGCCTGCCAACCTGCAGTGCTCACTCAGGGAGCTCTCAGGGTCAAACCTCATTCAGCAGCTACAGAAAGTGAAGGACAAGCACAAGCGTGTCCCCCCCACACCCCCCCACATCTCTGTGAGGATGAGCCCTGGGCATCTGGATGGGATTCCCAACTTTTGCAGAGGAGGCAGGAGCTCCGAGCTATGGCCTCGGCCAGAGTTTGCTTTCCCCCAGCAAGAGGCACCTACCTGCAGCGCTTCCTCTTGCCACTTGCTCTCGGAGAGCAGCAAGCCCCAGCAGTAAAGCGCAGCTGCAAGTCACCACAGCAAGAGACAGTTATACTAAGAGGCTTTCTAATGGTCCCTGGAGCCACATTTTCTCCTTCCACAGCTAGGGAGCAAGAGCTTGCCTGGGACAGCTGGAGCTGGAGCTGGAGCTGGAGCCAGTGCAGAGCGCGGAGGTGGCTCCAACCCCTTGAGCACTGCCCAGGCCCATGGGCTTGGAAAATACACACACCCAAGGCCCACACACCCGCACACCAATGGAGGCATGTGGCCCCGAGCCAAGAGGAAATGCACCAGGCCATGGCAGTTTCTGCACAGACATTGCAACCCCAAAGCTCTGCAGCAAGGAGGGACCTCTAGCCAAAACGATCCTAGGCGCTCCACTCCCTCCCATGGCCGGCAGCCACGGCAGGCGTGAGGCAGGCTGCAGTCCACCTGTAAAGACCCTCTCTGGCCTTCACTGTGTCACGGAGATGGGAAGCTGGAAGGCGCCACAGGATCTGCTGCCTCTCCCTGCCCCTGAAAGCTGGCATCCGGTCCGCCTGTGCTACCGCGCAAGAGGTTTGGTCAGCGCTGCTCACCAGCCAAGAGTGGGGCCAGCAGGAAAAGGACCCTCAGGCACCTCCTGCCATTCTGCCAGGTGCTGCGTGGCCTAAAAGAGAGGGAATGCTGCTGTTAGCCAAGCCTACAGTGCGGGCTTTGCTTTGCCGGTGATCCGTTGAGGGGCTCCCTTGCCACCAGGTTCCTCAGCTCAGCAGAGCGAAGCCCAGGGCCTGGGGGCCTTTAGGAAGCTCTGAGCTGCAGCACAGCACCCTGCGGGCACTAAGGCAGTTGAAGACCTCTGGCCTGACACAGGCGTAATCACCCACACGCGTAGTGTCGTGGCCTGACACAATCTGGTGGCACTGGGCTCTCCCGAGCAGAAGGGGCAGCACCTTGCCCAGCCAAAGGCTCTGCTGGGCTGCCTGGCTGCCCAGGCTGGAGGGCAGTGCTGCACACAGCCCCAGGGCTCAGGGGCTGTCTGTCGCCACCATGGAAGCCGGGCGGCACACAGGGCTTCTTGCCTTATCCCTCCCTGCTTTTTGGGCCCCGTCACACCCACCTGCCCAACTCGGCTGGCATCTCCTCTAATCCAACTCCGTCACCAGCAGGAGGGAAAAGGTCGCTGTGCGGCAGATCCCCACAGGCCTCTTCCCAAAGCACTTGCTGGCCTCTGCAAAGCTCCTTGTTTGCAGAGCTACACACGTCTGCAGGCTGGGCTTTTATGGAGGGCAGCTGTTGATGACATCACAAGAGCCAACCGCCAGGGAGGCAAGGTGTTGCCCATGATGACCTCAGAGGGGGGCTTACCCAGGAGGGGGTTGCCACGCAGCCTGAGCGAGAGGAAGCCTGTGCGTTAGCCCCCACCGCAAGCCTGAAGCCTGCCGGCACACCCGCAGAGGAGCCCTGGTTAGCCCAGAGAGCCAGCTCACTTGGTTGCGCGGGCAAGCTGCTGCTGTGCCGTTGCACCCCTCGTCCTCTACCAGGCTGATGTGTCGTGTCATCCTGGGCAGGGCTCAAAGGGCTGAGCGTGAAGCCCTGCTAAGTCAGAAGGGAGAGTGGCAAGAGCTTTCTCCTCTTGAGACCCACCCGGGCATTGACACGGTACTGCAGCAAGCCAAAGGACATCAGCCAGGTGACCTTGTTGGCCCTGGAAGACATAGCCCCGCCTCTGCTAGGAAAGCAAGAGTAGAGCGGTCAGCTTGCTGGCACAAAGGCAGATGTCTCTTCCCCTAGGTACACCTGCACCCACACGGAACAGTGGGGGTGAGGGGCACAGGCTCCCTCAGCAGCCCACTGATGGGCACCCAAAGGGGAGCTCCAGGGTCGGCTCTGAGGTGCGTTGCAGAAATGCAAGCAACCATTGAGCAAGAGCAGGGGCCAGGACTGGAGACGGGGACAGCTGCAGGCCAGCTCCCGCAAGGAGTGGGCCTGAGCTTCAGTCAGGCTCCTGGGCCAGTGGGTGGAGGTGCCAGGGCAGGCCGCTCAGGGGAACTAAGCCCTCCTTAGTGCACGCCGGGCCCTGACGGTCCAAGCCGCGGTCTGTAGCCTTTGCACTTCTCTGCTGCGGCCTCTGCGGTTTGTCAACGCCTCCCTTGACCTGGCAGATTCAAAACTGGATGCAGGCGAGCCCTAGCAAGTGCCGAGTGTCTTCCACACATTCCTCCATCTGCTCGCTCTACAGCAGCTGACGCAGCCGCACACACGCTTGGCCTTTGCTGCTGCCGAAGCGCATTGCCTGCTCATGGTTAGCTTGCTGTGTGCCAGGACCCCCGGGGCCTTTTGTGCAGCACGACACCGCAGCCCATCAGGCCCCAGCACATGCTGCTGCCGCTGCTGCTGCTGCTGCTGTTGCTTGCGGTCTGGCCATGCCTGGGGCCAACCTTTGCATTGATCGTTGCCAAGGCTGAAGCAGTTCCGCGTGGCACAGCCTGCTGAGGTCTTGCTGAGTAGTGGCTCTTCCTTCGGCATAGCTAACTCTCCTCACACTTGCTGAGGGCTCAGTCGATCCCCACGCTGAGGTGGTTTAGGAAGGTATTGAGCAGTATCAGAGGCAGGCAGGCCCCCGGAGGAGCTCTGCTTGGGAGCAGCTGCCCATTGGACTTGGAGGCATGAAGCAGCAGCAGCCTTGCAGCTTGGTGCTGTGGCCAGTGCCCATGCAGCTTGTGGTGCCCCTGCCCAGCGCAGCTCTTGCCAGCTTGTCAGCACCTTGTCTGCCAGGTGCTCACGCCAGCATCTGTTCCGGCTCTTTGTCCAGCTGGTCCCTAGGCTCCTCGTTGTCACCTGGGTGCTCCTCAGAGCAGCGGGCTCTCTAGGCAGAGCAGGCCTAGCATGGCTGCCTGGGTTCCCATGCTGCCTTTGCTCTGTCCCCCCACCCACCGAATCACAGAACCACAGAATGGCTGAGGTTGGAAGGGACCTCTGGAGATCAACTAGTCCAAGCCCCTGGCTCCAGCAGGGTCACCTAGAGCATGCTGGCCAGGATGGTGTCCAGACGGCTTTTGAAGATCTCCAAGGAGGGAGAGTGCACAAACTCTCTGGGCAATCTAAGGGTAGCCTGTGATGGTCTCTTTCCTCCAATTTTCCAGCATCACTTCAAATTCTGAATTTGCTCTCCAAGTTGCTTTCAGAGCCTACCAGAGTAATGTCAGGTCATCTGCAAAGAGACCACTCCATCCCCTCAGTCCTTAATGGGACTGCTTAGCAGGACTGTACCCGGGACAAGGCTCTGCAGAGCCCCACTAGACAGAGGTTTCCGTTTGGCCAGCAAGTGCCTCCTCCTGGACACCCTGGGCTCAAAAAGGCGGCTTTGGGGAGACATTTGCTTCACTTGAGCGTCACAGAAGACCTGGGAAGGCCACCAACGCATATGACTTGAATCTACCTTCCAAGAGGTGATTTTGCATGAAAATCAACACCCAAGAAATATTAGAATGTTCTTCATGTGTAGATATATACTTTGCTATTTCACCCAAAAGAAAGAGAATAATCAGGGGAAAAGATGGAAAACGTAGCCCCAGTTCCTCGGAATGTCGACTAGAGGTTGCAAATATGCTCTGTCACTCTTCCATGTTATTCCACATGAAGACCCACTCATCCCAAAGCTGAAAGAGCAACCGTGGGGTTCACTGGAGTCCATTCCTTGGAAAGAATTAGTCACAAAGGACTTCACGAGCAGAGAAGTGGCTGGCTTGGGAGGCAGAAGCCTAGAGAAGCAAACATGCTTGTGCTGGAAACACAGTGACACGCTCGGAAGGCACATGAGGATCAGCGATTCCTTTGATTGGAAAAGACCAGTTTCCTCATCTCTGGACTCTGCAACAGGGACAGAGACCCGTGAGAGGATGCCAGGGAACTCCTGGCATCACTCACAAAGGCAGGAAACCCGGAGGCCTGCACCGACTTTAGGAACTCGGGGGCTATTGTCTGGGTTGTTTCATGGCCAAAGCGGGTGGTGGCCATAGGAGTCATGTTGGTGAGGCCGCGGCGGTGAAGTCACAGAGATGCAGGCAGCCCATGTCCCTTGGTCTCACAACACAAGCACAGGCAGTGACAGCAACCCCTCTCTGGCAGCCTGCAGCCAGAAGCACAGCAGAGAGACTATAGACCTGCGCAGAAGCAGGACTAAGAAAATTAGGGGCAAGGGGATGCAGGTGGTCAACAACACGGAGCAGCTCCCCAGTGGGACAAGTTGAACACACCTGAGCCCTCTAGCTTGGGAAAGAGAGGCCCGAAGCCACCACAGAGACACCAGTGTCTGAGGTCATGAGAAGGTGAAGGGACAAGGTGAGGAGGGACCACCAGCTCCCATGACACCAGAGCGCAGGGGCATCCCGTGGAGCAACCAGGCAGGAATTTTACACTGGAATACAAGGAACTCTCGTCACACAGCACCCAGGGAAATTGCTGAACTCCCTGCCCTAGGATCCCAGACATGGACAAGGAGGAATGGCTTCATAAAGCGATGAGATCGCCCTGCGCTATTAACACAAAAGGGCACTAAACCACAGCATTGGGATTGGGGTGGGAAGTACCAGAGGAGATGGGGTCCTCGGAAAGAAAAGAGCCACCCAAACCCAGACCCAAGACATCAGCGCCCCACAGGCACCATCAAGGTCACGCTGCAGCTATGGCCAGACATCACAGCAAATCCTGTCAGCAAGGGTTTCTTTTTTCTTTTTTTTTTGGTTTTTAACATCTCCCATTTCTGCCTCTGTTTCCAGGCTCTCTGCAGCTGCCTTAGACCCCTTTTAGCCACCACGAACTCTGGCGATCGCCTTTGCAGGGTCTAGGGCAGCAGAAATGTGGCACATCCCTTTTATCGCAGTTGGGTTAGAATAGCCAGCTCTAATTAATGTCCATCACATAGCAGTCACCAAAGCACTCAATACATGGGAATAATATGATGTTGTTATAAGACAACCCTGGAAGCTCAGAAAGAATGGTCATGCTGTTTAAACTGGGCAGATTAGGATAACCCCTATTTCTGTTTTCTGAAAAGAAGCATTCTTGAATCAAGGGCATCCTAGAACTGCTAAAGCCCTAAGAGAAACATTAAATCAAAACGTTTTACTTCTAGGTACATATTGCCAATTTGGCAAAAGAACTGGAGGTCCATGTATCCCTAACTGAACTGTCCTCATTATACTACAAAAAATCACGCCCATAGGTCCAAAAGACCCATGCGCAGGTGAAGACCCCTCCCCTGAGCATGCGTAGTACTAAAATGGTGTGTAAGCAAAATTGTAATTGTATGTAAATCATTAACGAATCAGTGTAAAAGGGAAAGTTGCAAACTTTGCAATTTGTTTGTATAGATGCTCCTTGAGAAGCCGGTGTGGGGGTGTGCTTGATTTGTGGGAAACCACCGAGCACCCAGGCTTGCGCAACTCTGAAATAAAGCAGCAAATGTCTCTCCTGAGTGTGTAATTATTGGCTTACTGCACACCGGGCAACAAATCCGCTTTTTGGACAACAGTGTCAGTGGGTAGAACAGTTCCGAGACACTTGGCCTTTATGCCATGTTACTCGGAAATAACACCAAAAGGGCCTTCTTACAGTCCTGGCTGCCAAACGGCCCCGGGGCCGTAGGGGACCATCAGTCAGGGCTCTGGCTGCAGCCCCCAGTGCTGCCCAGCATCTCCCCTGCAGGCCCCGGGGCATCCAGGGATGGGGGAGGGAAGGAGGGAGAGGCAGGGAGAGAGGAAGAGAAGGGCAGAGGGAGGGAGGGAGGAAAAGAGGGAGGAAGGAAGAGAAGGAGGGAGGGAGGGAGAGGGAGGAGCAGAGGAGGCCAGGGCAGCCCTGGGAGCCCAAGGGCTGCTGTTGCTAGGCAGCACGGGGGGAGGGGGGGCACGAGGAGGCCACATGACCTGCAGCTGGTGCTGTTGCCAGGCAACACTGGGTGGGGCAGCAGCAGACACTGGGGGAGGTGTTGGGAGGTGGTTGGAGCTGGGCTGGGGCAGCCATGGTGGGGCTGCGTGTGGGGCTGGGAGCTTCAGGGAGTCAGGCCCTCCACGGCCCTGGCCCTGCTGCCCCCGGTGGTGTGGGGGCTTGGAGGAGCTGGGCCCGCACCCAGGCCCCGCACACAGCAGCTGCCGGCAGGAAGGGACGACCAAAGGCCCTGCATGGGCGCTGGAGGCCGGACCCGGCTCCTCACAGCGCCTCTGGTGCTGACGCGGCTCTTCGGGGCAGAGCTGGGGCCCTTCACGAGCCTAGAAAGTAGGAGGCATGGGGAAGCATGACACTGAGACCCTCCAGTTGGCTCTGAGCAAGAGTTGCCTCAGGAATGGACAAAAATATGCCTGCTGTGTTTTTCATGTGTGTTTCGAAGTGGCAGATAGGGCTTACTTGCCTCAAACTTTGTGCCAGTGCACTAAGAGAAGACTTGCAGTTTGCCTAATCCCAGTGTGAGGCCAGAGCCAGAGCCTCTGCGTCATCTCAGCCAGTGTTCTCTCTAAAAGACGTTCAGCTGTTTGCAGGAGCATTTACCTGTGTGATTTCCAGAGCAGTTCCCCAATATTGCAGGTGTTTAACAGCGACCTCTATATTTATAGGTAGCTGGTTCAGTTTCAAAATGTTTATGCTGAGAAAGGAGCTCAGTAAGATGAAGCTGTCATTAATAAGGAGATGAAGAGGACTCCATAGATCACATACAAAAATGCAGCTGTGCAAAAGGGACAGCCATATATGATGTAATGCTCAGTGGTGCAAATGTAGCCTCCTTTTAATGAGCAGTGCTTCTTTGTGAATAGTTGTATTTGTATTGCCTGTTTATTTGCAGAGTTTTTGACTTGACTGTATCTTGAGTAGCGCAAGTTGAGTATTCAGGAGGGTCCTGAAGCCAGCTGCCCTAGCCGCTCTCCCTCTCATCTACTCACTGCAGAGCACTGTCTCTGGCAGTGCTTACAGAAGCTCTCTTGTCTCGTGGCTCAGCTGGTAGTTCTGCCTTGCCATCACCCCATGAACCTGCACTCGATAAATACACGTGTACTGGGGGTTGCCCCAGTTGCTCTGCACCTGGAATTTGATATACTGGAAGGCTCTGGGAAGCTGCTTCTGCAAAGGAAACGGGGGGAGCCGTCATTCCTCAGGTGTAAGGAGCAACAGCACAGCAACGTAGCTTCCTTTGCCAGCGCTAGCCCTGCTGGGGAACAAACTGGAGCCCTGACAAAGGAGGCAGCCAGGGTTGCTATGCCAGAGCCACAAGGCACAGGATGCTTTGGCTCATCCTCCGCACTCTGTGGTCCAAGCCCTTGGAGGCAAAGCTCAGTTTGCCCCTCGCGTCGTGCCCACACGCACTCACAGTACCTTCAGGCGGAAGGTCTGAACAGCCTCTTGGTCCACGTCAAATACAAAGAGCCCCAGGAGAGTTTCTTCTGCTGCTTCCTCATCCACGCCCTCAAAGGCAACCGACAAGGGCAGCAGGTCAGGCTCAAGCAGAGCCGGAGGAAAAGTGCCCGCTGCGTCAGACTCGGGGAAGCCTGCCTCATGTCCCACCCCTCTAGCACTAGTCTGGAAGAGGTCAGTGTGGATGTGGCTCAGGCTCTTTTGAGCAAGCGCTCCAAGACCCTGGGCCAGAAAGCACAAAGCAAGCCGCAGAGGCATACCACCACCGTGGGCCCCCACATACGCCATGCAGGGACACTCTGCTCTGCAGCAACCAGCCCACGCTTCTCTGAGAGAAGGCGCCAGGAGAAACAAGGCTCCCTCGCAGCTTTCTGCCCTGGCCAGCTTCCCTGCCCACCCTCCACGCTGGGGCAAGGCTGAGGCTTACGGAGACAGCAAAGTCTTTGGGGGCGCTGCTGACTTCCCCGGAAGGAGAGACCGCCTTGGAGATGTGCTCCACGGTGACAGCCATGGGCCAGATCTGCTCAGGCAGCCGAATGACCACTTGGCCCTCCGCTCCTTGGAAAGCCCAGCACTGTCCAGGGGAAGTGTGCGGCTGAAACCAGAAAGCAGCCACCCTCAGTGGCAAGGCACTCCAGGAGCCCAGTGGACTGGCTGCTTTGCCAGCAGCACAGCCCTGGCTCGGTCTGTTGGCTGGCTTTCTGCATGGAAGGGCACCCAAGTGGATGAAAGGGACAGGAGGGGACTTGCCACCTTGCTTTCAGAAGACGGAAATCTTCCTTACAAAACATCTAGGCTCACCTGCCTTTCCCAAATCCCGCTCTGATTTTGCACAGCATTCAGAGACAGGGCGGGGCTGCCTAGGGGAGGTCACCCCGTGAGCCTTCAAAGAGTGTGCGGGAGGGACGAGCCCCCTTCCTCCAACTCGGCAGATCCCGCCAGGCTTGGGGGCCTGGAGGAGGTTCTGTCCTTGCCTGAGTGGCTTGTCAGGCTCCCCCCAACTTCCACTCTCTCTGGAAAGGGGCCGTGGGAGTTGAGGTGGGAAAATGCAGCTGCCAAGGACAAAGGTGCCCAGCACACTGCGGCCAGGGGTTGTGGGCAGGTGGCTGCTGTTGGGTTCAGCTCCGTTCCCCTCCAGACGGCAGGGCAGCACTGTGGGGAAGCGCAGGGGATCGTCAGGAAGAGGCTGAGCCCTGTGGGGCTGCGCGAGGCTGCTGCTGTGAGGGGAGGTGTTTGGGGCTTGGAGGCTCAACTTGAAAGCAAGCAACTGCCTCAGAAGTCATGCTGCCTGTGCTATTACCTGCAGAATAGTATCCGGAGGGTTGGCCACGGCAAAGAAGGCGAGACAAAGCCAGCAAGCCTCACTGCCTCGCCCACCATAAGTCCGGGATGTTCTCTCTGCATCGATGGTGGCCCCTGAAAGGCACATGCAAAGCAGCTGCCTCAGACAGGCCAGAGGCTAGGAGCAGCAGGGAGCTAGCAGGTATTTCTCAGGCTGCAAGCCCAGCTGGGCAGACTTGGTGGGAGGGCCATACGCCAGCGGAGGGCCAGCAGACTTTGCGTAGGCATACCTGTGGTTTTCAGAGCCCAGTCCACCGTCTGCAGGTACTTTGCCTCTATCTTCTCAAGGGCTGCCCGTGTCAAGTTGAGAAGGGGCTGGGAAAAGCATTGCAAAGGCAGAGACGGAAAGCAACAGGGAGAATGACACAAACTCATCACGGGGCACTTCTGCATGAAGACTGAGTGCTTGCACAGAGCAAAGGGGAGACTCGGGGTCAGTCCACCAAAGGCAAGACTTGTTGGAAAAGGCACCACACCTTCTGGTCAGCGCTTTCTGACAAGTCAAGCAAGGACTCAGGGAGAACACCAGTCTCAGGAGCCACCGTGCAGACCTGGCTCAGGTCAGCACTGCCCCAAGCAGCCCTGAGAGCCAGGTTTGTGCTGGGCAGCAAGAGGACAGAGCACACGCTGCAAAGGGCCAAGAGGAAGCAGCAGGAGACAGCCTCCAACTGAGAGCAAGGTCTTTGATCAAATGGCAGCCACTTTACCCCTCTCTTCTCCTCAGCCATCGCCCTCTGCTCCAAGACTTCTGCTATGGAGTGCAGGATGGCCTCATTTGCAGCAGCCAGCTCTGCTCGCAGGTGAGCCACCTGCTCTTCCAGGAGCTCCCGCTCATGGATCTTCTCCCTCAGCAAGGGCAGGGAGTTGCTGCAGACAAAGGGAAAGCAGATGTGGTGCAAGAGCTGAGCAGCCCCTGCAGGCAGTCCCGAGTAGGGTGCCACAGTCTTGCCCCCATCCTCTTCCCTCCCTCACAAGAACAGAGGCTTCCCTTCCCCTCCACGTTTAGCACAAGGCAAAGGCTGGCGCCCTGGATGCTTTGCCACTCAATGAGTTCCATGGGAAGGAAGCCCTCTTACCTGAGCGTTGTGAGCTCTGTTTCTGGCACCCCAGCCTTCTCCTGAAACACAAAGGCCCTCCCTGAGAGGAAGCCCAAGGAGCTGCATGGGGGCTTCCCACAGGACACTTCCCCAGGAAGAGCAGGTGGCAGTTGCTGCTGCTTTCTATCCATTTGGAGCAAGCCAGAGGATGTCGGGCCTTTTTCCAGCCACTGTCTTTGGGAAGTCCATTTCCTGTCTGAGCATTTGCAGACTCCAGGAGCTAAGGCAGGAGCAAAGCCACCTCCTGCCCAAGTGCTCCTTCCTGCAGCCTGCCAACCTGCAGTGCTCACTCAGGGAGCTCTCAGGGTCAAACCTCATTCAGCAGCTACAGAAAGTGAAGGACAAGCACAAGCGTGTCCCCCCCACACCCCCCCACATCTCTGTGAGGATGAGCCCTGGGCATCTGGATGGGATTCCCAACTTTTGCAGAGGAGGCAGGAGCTCCGAGCTATGGCCTCGGCCAGAGTTTGCTTTCCCCCAGCAAGAGGCACCTACCTGCAGCGCTTCCTCTTGCCACTTGCTCTCGGAGAGCAGCAAGCCCCAGCAGTAAAGCGCAGCTGCAAGTCACCACAGCAAGAGACAGTTATACTAAGAGGCTTTCTAATGGTCCCTGGAGCCACATTTTCTCCTTCCACAGCTAGGGAGCAAGAGCTTGCCTGGGACAGCTGGAGCTGGAGCTGGAGCTGGAGCCAGTGCAGAGCGCGGAGGTGGCTCCAACCCCTTGAGCACTGCCCAGGCCCATGGGCTTGGAAAATACACACACCCAAGGCCCACACACCCGCACACCAATGGAGGCATGTGGCCCCGAGCCAAGAGGAAATGCACCAGGCCATGGCAGTTTCTGCACAGACATTGCAACCCCAAAGCTCTGCAGCAAGGAGGGACCTCTAGCCAAAACGATCCTAGGCGCTCCACTCCCTCCCACGGCCGGCAGCCACGGCAGGCGTGAGGCAGGCTGCAGTCCACCTGTAAAGACCCTCTCTGGCCTTCACTGTGTCACGGAGATGGGAAGCTGGAAGGCGCCACAGGATCTGCTGCCTCTCCCTGCCCCTGAAAGCTGGCATCCGGTCCGCCTGTGCTACCGCGCAAGAGCTTTGGTCAGCGCTGCTCACCAGCCAAGAGTGGGGCCAGCAGGAAAAGGACCCTCAGGCACCTCCTGCCATTCTGCCAGGTGCTGCGTGGCCTAAAAGAGAGGGAATGCTGCTGTTAGCCAAGCCTACAGTGCGGGCTTTGCTTTGCCGGTGATCCGTTGAGGGGCTCCCTTGCCACCAGGTTCCTCAGCTCAGCAGAGCGAAGCCCAGGGCCTGGGGGCCTTTAGGAAGCTCTGAGCTGCAGCACAGCACCCTGCGGGCACTAAGGCAGTTGAAGACCTCTGGCCTGACACAGGCGTAATCACCCACACGCGTAGTGTCGTGGCCTGACACAGTCTGGTGGCACTGGGCTCTCCCGAGCAGAAGGGGCAGCACCTTGCCCAGCCAAAGGCTCTGCTGGGCTGCCTGGCTGCCCAGGCTGGAGGGCAGTGCTGCACACAGCCCCAGGGCTCAGGGGCTGTCTGTCGCCACCATGGAAGCCGGGCGGCACACAGGGCTTCTTGCCTTATCCCTCCCTGCTTTTTGGGCCCCGTCACACCCACCTGCCCAACTCGGCTGGCATCTCCTCTAATCCAACTCCGTCACCAGCAGGAGGGAAAAGGTCGCTGTGCGGCAGATCCCCACAGGCCTCTTCCCAAAGCACTTGCTGGCCTCTGCAAAGCTCCTTGTTTGCAGAGCTACACACGTCTGCAGGCTGGGCTTTTATGGAGGGCAGCTGTTGATGACATCACAAGAGCCAACCGCCAGGGAGGCAAGGTGTTGCCCATGATGACCTCAGAGGGGGGCTTACCCAGGAGGGGGTTGCCACGCAGCCTGAGCGAGAGGAAGCCTGTGCGTTAGCCCCCACCGCAAGCCTGAAGCCTGCCGGCACACCCGCAGAGGAGCCCTGGTTAGCCCAGAGAGCCAGCTCACTTGGTTGCGCGGGCAAGCTGCTGCTGTGCCGTTGCACCCCTCGTCCTCTACCAGGCTGATGTGTCGTGTCATCCTGGGCAGGGCTCAAAGGGCTGAGCGTGAAGCCCTGCTAAGTCAGAAGGGAGAGTGGCAAGAGCTTTCTCCTCTTGAGACCCACCCGGGCATTGACACGGTACTGCAGCAAGCCAAAGGACATCAGCCAGGTGACCTTGTTGGCCCTGGAAGACATAGCCCCGCCTCTGCTAGGAAAGCAAGAGTAGAGCGGTCAGCTTGCTGGCACAAAGGCAGATGTCTCTTCCCCTAGGTACACCTGCACCCACACGGAACAGTGGGGGTGAGGGGCACAGGCTCCCTCAGCAGCCCACTGATGGGCACCCAAAGGGGAGCTCCAGGGTCGGCTCTGAGGTGCGTTGCAGAAATGCAAGCAACCATTGAGCAAGAGCAGGGGCCAGGACTGGAGACGGGGACAGCTGCAGGCCAGCTCCCGCAAGGAGTGGGCCTGAGCTTCAGTCAGGCTCCTGGGCCAGTGGGTGGAGGTGCCAGGGCAGGCCGCTCAGGGGAACTAAGCCCTCCTTAGTGCACGCCGGGCCCTGACGGTCCAAGCCGCGGTCTGTAGCCTTTGCACTTCTCTGCTGCAGCCTCTGCGGTTTGTCAACGCCTCCCTTGACCTGGCAGATTCAAAACTGGATGCAGGCGAGCCCTAGCAAGTGCCGAGTGTCTTCCACACATTCCTCCATCTGCTCGCTCTACAGCAGCTGACGCAGCCGCACACACGCTTGGCCTTTGCTGCTGCCGAAGCGCATTGCCTGCTCATGGTTAGCTTGCTGTGTGCCAGGACCCCCGGGGCCTTTTGTGCAGCACGACACCGCAGCCCATCAGGCCCCAGCACATGCTGCTGCCGCTGCTGCTGCTGCTGCTGTTGCTTGCGGTCTGGCCATGCCTGGGGCCAACCTTTGCATTGATCGTTGCCAAGGCTGAAGCAGTTCCGCGTGGCACAGCCTGCTGAGGTCTTGCTGAGTAGTGGCTCTTCCTTCGGCATAGCTAACTCTCCTCACACTTGCTGAGGGCTCAGTCGATCCCCACGCTGAGGTGGTTTAGGAAGGTATTGAGCAGTATCAGAGGCAGGCAGGCCCCCGGAGGAGCTCTGCTTGGGAGCAGCTGCCCATTGGACTTGGAGGCATGAAGCAGCAGCAGCCTTGCAGCTTGGTGCTGTGGCCAGTGCCCATGCAGCTTGTGGTGCCCCTGCCCAGCGCAGCTCTTGCCAGCTTGTCAGCACCTTGTCTGCCAGGTGCTCACGCCAGCATCTGTTCCGGCTCTTTGTCCAGCTGGTCCCTAGGCTCCTCGTTGTCACCTGGGTGCTCCTCAGAGCAGCGGGCTCTCTAGGCAGAGCAGGCCTAGCATGGCTGCCTGGGTTCCCATGCTGCCTTTGCTCTGTCCCCCCACCCACCGAATCACAGAACCACAGAATGGCTGAGGTTGGAAGGGACCTCTGGAGATCAACTAGTCCAAGCCCCTGGCTCCAGCAGGGTCACCTAGAGCATGCTGGCCAGGATGGTGTCCAGACGGCTTTTGAAGATCTCCAAGGAGGGAGAGTGCACAAACTCTCTGGGCAATCTAAGGGTAGCCTGTGATGGTCTCTTTCCTCCAATTTTCCAGCATCACTTCAAATTCTGAATTTGCTCTCCAAGTTGCTTTCAGAGCCTACCAGAGTAATGTCAGGTCATCTGCAAAGAGACCACTCCATCCCCTCAGTCCTTAATGGGACTGCTTAGCAGGACTGTACCCGGGACAAGGCTCTGCAGAGCCCCACTAGACAGAGGTTTCCGTTTGGCCAGCAAGTGCCTCCTCCTGGACACCCTGGGCTCAAAAAGGCGGCTTTGGGGAGACATTTGCTTCACTTGAGCGTCACAGAAGACCTGGGAAGGCCACCAACGCATATGACTTGAATCTACCTTCCAAGAGGTGATTTTGCATGAAAATCAACACCCAAGAAATATTAGAATGTTCTTCATGTGTAGATATATACTTTGCTATTTCACCCAAAAGAAAGAGAATAATCAGGGGAAAAGATGGAAAACGTAGCCCCAGTTCCTCGGAATGTCGACTAGAGGTTGCAAATATGCTCTGTCACTCTTCCATGTTATTCCACATGAAGACCCACTCATCCCAAAGCTGAAAGAGCAACCGTGGGGTTCACTGGAGTCCATTCCTTGGAAAGAATTAGTCACAAAGGACTTCACGAGCAGAGAAGTGGCTGGCTTGGGAGGCAGAAGCCTAGAGAAGCAAACATGCTTGTGCTGGAAACACAGTGACACGCTCGGAAGGCACATGAGGATCAGCGATTCCTTTGATTGGAAAAGACCAGTTTCCTCATCTCTGGACTCTGCAACAGGGACAGAGACCCGTGAGAGGATGCCAGGGAACTCCTGGCATCACTCACAAAGGCAGGAAACCCGGAGGCCTGCACCGACTTTAGGAACTCGGGGGCTATTGTCTGGGTTGTTTCATAGCCAAAGCGGGTGGTGGCCATAGGAGTCATGTTGGTGAGGCCGCGGCGGTGAAGTCACAGAGATGCAGGCAGCCCATGTCCCTTGGTCTCACAACACAAGCACAGGCAGTGACAGCAACCCCTCTCTGGCAGCCTGCAGCCAGAAGCACAGCAGAGAGACTATAGACCTGCGCAGAAGCAGGACTAAGAAAATTAGGGGCAAGGGGATGCAGGTGGTCAACAACACGGAGCAGCTCCCCAGTGGGACAAGTTGAACACACCTGAGCCCTCTAGCTTGGGAAAGAGAGGCCCGAAGCCACCACAGAGACACCAGTGTCTGAGGTCATGAGAAGGTGAAGGGACAAGGTGAGGAGGGACCACCAGCTCCCATGACACCAGAGCGCAGGGGCATCCCGTGGAGCAACCAGGCAGGAATTTTACACTGGAATACAAGGAACTCTCGTCACACAGCACCCAGGGAAATTGCTGAACTCCCTGCCCTAGGATCCCAGACATGGACAAGGAGGAATGGCTTCATAAAGCGATGAGATCGCCCTGCGCTATTAACACAAAAGGGCACTAAACCACAGCATTGGGATTGGGGTGGGAAGTACCAGAGGAGATGGGGTCCTCGGAAAGAAAAGAGCCACCCAAACCCAGACCCAAGACATCAGCGCCCCACAGGCACCATCAAGGTCACGCTGCAGCTACGGCCAGACATCACAGCAAATCCTGTCAGCAAGGGTTTCTTTTTTCTTTTTTTTTTGGTTTTTAACATCTCCCATTTCTGCCTCTGTTTCCAGGCTCTCTGCAGCTGCCTTAGACCCCTTTTAGCCACCACGAACTCTGGCGATCGCCTTTGCAGGGTCTAGGGCAGCAGAAATGTGGCACATCCCTTTTATCGCAGTTGGGTTAGAATAGCCAGCTCTAATTAATGTCCATCACATAGCAGTCACCAAAGCACTCAATACATGGGAATAATATGATGTTGTTATAAGACAACCCTGGAAGCTCAGAAAGAATGGTCATGCTGTTTAAACTGGGCAGATTAGGATAACCCCTATCTCTGTTTTCTGAAAAGAAGCATTCTTGAATCAAGGGCATCCTAGAACTGCTAAAGCCCTAAGAGAAACATTAAATCAAAACGTTTTACTTCTAGGTACATATTGCCAATTTGGCAAAAGAACTGGAGGTCCATGTATCCCTAACTGAACTGTCCTCATTATACTACAAAAAATCACGCCCATAGGTCCAAAAGACCCATGCGCAGGTGAAGACCCCTCCCCTGAGCATGCGTAGTACTAAAATGGTGTGTAAGCAAAATTGTAATTGTATGTAAATCATTAACGAATCAGTGTAAAAGGGAAAGTTGCAAACTTTGCAATTTGTTTGTATAGATGCTCCTTGAGAAGCCGGTGTGGGGGTGTGCTTGATTTGTGGGAAACCACCGAGCACCCAGGCTTGCGCAACTCTGAAATAAAGCAGCAAATGTCTCTCCTGAGTGTGTAATTATTGGCTTACTGCACACCGGGCAACAAATCCGCTTTTTGGACAACAGTGTCAGTGGGTAGAACAGTTCCGAGACACTTGGCCTTTATGCCATGTTACTCGGAAATAACACCAAAAGGGCCTTCTTACAGTCCTGGCTGCCAAACGGCCCCGGGGCCGTAGGGGACCATCAGTCAGGGCTCTGGCTGCAGCCCCCAGTGCTGCCCAGCATCTCCCCTGCAGGCCCCGGGGCATCCAGGGATGGGGGAGGGAAGGAGGGAGAGGCAGGGAGAGAGGAAGAGAAGGGCAGAGGGAGGGAGGGAGGAAAAGAGGGAGGAAGGAAGAGAAGGAGGGAGGGAGGGAGAGGGAGGAGCAGAGGAGGCCAGGGCAGCCCTGGGAGCCCAAGGGCTGCTGTTGCTAGGCAGCACGGGGGGAGGGGGGGCACGAGGAGGCCACATGACCTGCAGCTGGTGCTGTTGCCAGGCAACACTGGGTGGGGCAGCAACAGACACTGGGGGAGGTGTTGGGAGGTGGTTGGAGCTGGGCTGGGGCAGCCATGGTGGGGCTGCGTGTGGGGCTGGGAGCTTCAGGGAGCCAGGCCCTCCACGGCCCTGGCCCTGCTGCCCCCGGTGGTGTGGGGGCTTGGAGGAGCTGGGCCCGCACCCAGGCCCCGCACACAGCGGCTGCCGGCAGGAAGGGACGACCAAAGGCCCTGCATGGGCGCTGGAGGCCGGACCCGGCTCCTCACAGCGCCTCTGGTGCTGACGCGGCTCTTCGGGGCAGAGCTGGGGCCCTTCACGAGCCTAGAAAGTAGGAGGCATGGGGAAGCATGACACTGAGACCCTCCAGTTGGCTCTGAGCAAGAGTTGCCTCAGGAATGGACAAAAATATGCCTGCTGTGTTTTTCATGTGTGTTTCGAAGTGGCAGATAGGGCTTACTTGCCTCAAACTTTGTGCCAGTGCACTAAGAGAAGACTTGCAGTTTGCCTAATCCCAGTGTGAGGCCAGAGCCAGAGCCTCTGCGTCATCTCAGCCAGTGTTCTCTCTAAAAGACGTTCAGCTGTTTGCAGGAGCATTTACCTGTGTGATTTCCAGAGCAGTTCCCCAATATTGCAGGTGTTTAACAGCGACCTCTATATTTATAGGTAGCTGGTTCAGTTTCAAAATGTTTATGCTGAGAAAGGAGCTCAGTAAGATGAAGCTGTCATTAATAAGGAGATGAAGAGGACTCCATAGATCACATACAAAAATGCAGCTGTGCAAAAGGGACAGCCATATATGATGTAATGCTCAGTGGTGCAAATGTAGCCTCCTTTTAATGAGCAGTGCTTCTTTGTGAATAGTTGTATTTGTATTGCCTGTTTATTTGCAGAGTTTTTGACTTGACTGTATCTTGAGTAGCGCAAGTTGAGTATTCAGGAGGGTCCTGAAGCCAGCTGCCCTAGCCGCTCTCCCTCTCATCTACTCACTGCAGAGCACTGTCTCTGGCAGTGCTTACAGAAGGTCTCTTGTCTCGTGGCTCAGCTGGTAGTTCTGCCTTGCCATCACCCCATGAACCTGCACTCGATAAATACACGTGTACTGGGGGTTGCCCCAGTTGCTCTGCACCTGGAATTTGATATACTGGAAGGCTCTGGGAAGCTGCTTCTGCAAAGGAAACGGGGGGAGCCGTCATTCCTCAGGTGTAAGGAGCAACAGCACAGCAACGTAGCTTCCTTTGCCAGCGCTAGCCCTGCTGGGGAACAAACTGGAGCCCTGACAAAGGAGGCAGCCAGGGTTGCTATGCCAGAGCCACAAGGCACAGGATGCTTTGGCTCATCCTCCGCACTCTGTGGTCCAAGCCCTTGGAGGCAAAGCTCAGTTTGCCCCTCGCGTCGTGCCCACACGCACTCACAGTACCTTCAGGCGGAAGGTCTGAACAGCCT
The DNA here is from genome assembly GCF_036370855.1 of Dromaius novaehollandiae. Taxonomy (NCBI): domain Eukaryota; kingdom Metazoa; phylum Chordata; class Aves; order Casuariiformes; family Dromaiidae; genus Dromaius; species Dromaius novaehollandiae. Next base: position 2,026,884 of record NC_088125.1, on the reverse strand, counting down.
CTTGGTCCACGTCAAATACAAAGAGCCCCAGGAGAGTTTCTTCTGCTGCTTCCTCATCCACGCCCTCAAAGGCAACCGACAAGGGCAGCAGGTCAGGCTCAAGCAGAGCCGGAGGAAAAGTGCCCGCTGCGTCAGACTCGGGGAAGCCTGCCTCATGTCCCACCCCTCTAGCACTAGTCTGGAAGAGGTCAGTGTGGATGTGGCTCAGGCTCTTTTGAGCAAGCGCTCCAAGACCCTGGGCCAGAAAGCACAAAGCAAGCCGCAGAGGCATACCACCACCGTGGGCCCCCACATACGCCATGCAGGGACGCTCTGCTCTGCAGCAACCAGCCCACGCTTCTCTGAGAGAAGGCGCCAGGAGAAACAAGGCTCCCTCGCAGCTTTCTGCCCTGGCCAGCTTCCCTGCCCACCCTCCACGCTGGGGCAAGGCTGAGGCTTACGGAGACAGCAAAGTCTTTGGGGGCGCTGCTGACTTCCCCGGAAGGAGAGACCGCCTTGGAGATGTGCTCCACGGTGACAGCCATGGGCCAGATCTGCTCAGGCAGCCGAATGACCACTTGGCCCTCCGCTCCTTGGAAAGCCCAGCACTGTCCAGGGGAAGTGTGCGGCTGAAACCAGAAAGCAGCCACCCTCAGTGGCAAGGCACTCCAGGAGCCCAGCGGACTGGCTGCTTTGCCAGCAGCACAGCCCTGGCTCGGTCTGTTGGCTGGCTTTCTGCATGGAAGGGCACCCAAGTGGATGAAAGGGACAGGAGGGGACTTGCCACCTTGCTTTCAGAAGACGGAAATCTTCCTTACAAAACATCTAGGCTCACTTGCCTTTCCCAAATCCCGCTCTGATTTTGCACAGCATTCAGAGACAGGGCGGGGCTGCCTAGGGGAGGTCACCCCGTGAGCCTTCAAAGAGTGTGCGGGAGGGACGAGCCCCCTTCCTCCAACTCGGCAGATCCCGCCAGGCTTGGGGGCCTGGAGGAGGTTCTGTCCTTGCCTGAGTGGCTTGTCAGGCTCCCCCCAACTTCCACTCTCTCTGGAAAGGGGCCGTGGGAGTTGAGGTGGGAAAATGCAGCTGCCAAGGACAAAGGTGCCCAGCACACTGCGGCCAGGGGTTGTGGGCAGGTGGCTGCTGTTGGGTTCAGCTCCATTCCCCTCCAGACGGGAGGGCAGCACTGTGGGGAAGCGCAGGGGATCGTCAGGAAGAGGCTGAGCCCTGTGGGGCTGCGCGAGGCTGCTGCTGTGAGGGGAGGTGTTTGGGGCTTGGAGGCTCAACTTGAAAGCAAGCAACTGCCTCAGAAGTCATGCTGCCTGTGCTATTACCTGCAGAATAGTATCCGGAGGGTTGGCCACGGCAAAGAAGGCGAGACAAAGCCAGCAAGCCTCACTGCCTCGCCCACCATAAGTCCGGGATGTTCTCTCTGCATCGATGGTGGCCCCTGAAAGGCACATGCAAAGCAGCTGCCTCAGACAGGCCAGAGGCTAGGAGCAGCAGGGAGCTAGCAGGTATTTCTCAGGCTGCAAGCCCAGCTGGGCAGACTTGGTGGGAGGGCCATACGCCAGCGGAGGGCCAGCAGACTTTGCGTAGGCATACCTGTGGTTTTCAGAGCCCAGTCCACCGCCTGCAGGTACTTTGCCTCTATCTTCTCAAGGGCTGCCCGTGTCAAGTTGAGAAGGGGCTGGGAAAAGCATTGCAAAGGCAGAGACGGAAAGCAACAGGGAGAATGACACAAACTCATCACGGGGCACTTCTGCATGAAGACTGAGTGCTTGCACAGAGCAAAGGGGAGACTCGGGGTCAGTCCACCAAAGGCAAGACTTGTTGGAAAAGGCACCACACCTTCTGGTCAGCGCTTTCTGACAAGTCAAGCAAGGACTCAGGGAGAACACCAGTCTCAGGAGCCACCGTGCAGACCTGGCTCAGGTCAGCACTGCCCCAAGCAGCCCTGAGAGCCAGGTTTGTGCTGGGCAGCAAGAGGACAGAGCACACGCTGCAAAGGGCCAAGAGGAAGCAGCAGGAGACAGCCTCCAACTGAGAGCAAGGTCTTTGATCAAATGGCAGCCACTTTACCCCTCTCTTCTCCTCAGCCATCGCCCTCTGCTCCAAGACTTCTGCTATGGAGTGCAGGATGGCCTCATTTGCAGCAGCCAGCTCTGCTCGCAGGTGAGCCACCTGCTCTTCCAGGAGCTCCCGCTCATGGATCTTCTCCCTCAGCAAGGGCAGGGAGTTGCTGCAGACAAAGGGAAAGCAGATGTGGTGCAAGAGCTGAGCAGCCCCTGCAGGCAGTCCCGAGTAGGGTGCCACAGTCTTGCCCCCATCCTCTTCCCTCCCTCACAAGAGCAGAGGCTTCCCTTCCCCTCCACGTTTAGCACAAGGCAAAGGCTGGCGCCCTGGATGCTTTGCCACTCAATGAGTTCCATGGGAAGGAAGCCCTCTTACCTGAGCGTTGTGAGCTCTGTTTCTGGCACCCCAGCCTTCTCCTGAAACACAAAGGCCCTCCCTGAGAGGAAGCCCAAGGAGCTGCATGGGGGCTTCCCACAGGACACTTCCCCAGGAAGAGCAGGTGGCAGTTGCTGCTGCTTTCTATCCATTTGGAGCAAGCCAGAGGATGTCGGGCCTTTTTCCAGCCACTGTCTTTGGGAAGTCCATTTCCTGTCTGAGCATTTGCAGACTCCAGGAGCTAAGGCAGGAGCAAAGCCACCTCCTGCCCAAGTGCTCCTTCCTGCAGCCTGCCAACCTGCAGTGCTCACTCAGGGAGCTCTCAGGGTCAAACCTCATTCAGCAGCTACAGAAAGTGAAGGACAAGCACAAGCGTGTCCCCCCCACACCCCCCCACACCTCTGTGAGGATGAGCCCTGGGCATCTGGACGGGATTCCCAACTTTTGCAGGGGAGGCAGGAGCTCCGAGCTATGGCCTCGGCCAGAGTTTGCTTTCCCCCAGCAAGAGGCACCTACCTGCAGCGCTTCCTCTTGCCACTTGCTCTCGGAGAGCAGCAAGCCCCAGCAGTAAAGCGCAGCTGCAAGTCACCACAGCAAGAGACAGTTATACTAAGAGGCTTTCTAATGGTCCCTGGAGCCACATTTTCTCCTTCCACAGCTAGGGAGCAAGAGCTTGCCTGGGACAGCTGGAGCTGGAGCTGGAGCTGGAGCCAGTGCAGAGCGCGGAGGTGGCTCCAACCCCTTGAGCACTGCCCAGGCCCATGGGCTTGGAAAATACACACACCCAAGGCCCACACACCCGCACACCAATGGAGGCATGTGGCCCCGAGCCAAGAGGAAATGCACCAGGCCATGGCAGTTTCTGCACAGACATTGCAACCCCAAAGCTCTGCAGCAAGGAGGGACCTCTAGCCAAAACGATCCTAGGCGCTCCACTCCCTCCCACGGCCGGCAGCCACGGCAGGCGTGAGGCAGGCTGCAGTCCACCTGTAAAGACCCTCTCTGGCCTTCACTGTGTCACGGAGATGGGAAGCTGGAAGGCGCCACAGGATCTGCTGCCTCTCCCTGCCCCTGAAAGCTGGCATCCGGTCCGCCTGTGCTACCGCGCAAGAGGTTTGGTCAGCGCTGCTCACCAGCCAAGAGTGGGGCCAGCAGGAAAAGGACCCTCAGGCACCTCCTGCCATTCTGCCAGGTGCTGCGTGGCCTAAAAGAGAGGGAATGCTGCTGTTAGCCAAGCCTACAGTGCGGGCTTTGCTTTGCCGGTGATCCGTTGAGGGGCTCCCTTGCCACCAGGTTCCTCAGCTCAGCAGAGCGAAGCCCAGGGCCTGGGGGCCTTTAGGAAGCTCTGAGCTGCAGCACAGCACCCTGCGGGCACTAAGGCAGTTGAAGACCTCTGGCCTGACACAGGCGTAATCACCCACACGCGTAGTGTCGTGGCCTGACACAGTCTGGTGGCACTGGGCTCTCCCGAGCAGAAGGGGCAGCACCTTGCCCAGCCAAAGGCTCTGCTGGGCTGCCTGGCTGCCCAGGCTGGAGGGCAGTGCTGCACACAGCCCCAGGGCTCAGGGGCTGTCTGTCGCCACCATGGAAGCCGGGCGGCACACAGGGCTTCTTGCCTTATCCCTCCCTGCTTTTTGGGCCCCGTCACACCCACCTGCCCAACTCGGCTGGCATCTCCTCTAATCCAACTCCGTCACCAGCAGGAGGGAAAAGGTCGCTGTGCGGCAGATCCCCGCAGGCCTCTTCCCAAAGCACTTGCTGGCCTCTGCAAAGCTCCTTGTTTGCAGAGCTACACACGTCTGCAGGCTGGGCTTTTATGGAGGGCAGCTGTTGATGACATCACAAGAGCCAACCGCCAGGGAGGCAAGGTGTTGCCCATGATGACCTCAGAGGGGGGCTTACCCAGGAGGGGGTTGCCACGCAGCCTGAGCGAGAGGAAGCCTGTGCGTTAGCCCCCACCGCAAGCCTGAAGCCTGCCGGCACACCCGCAGAGGAGCCCTGGTTAGCCCAGAGAGCCAGCTCACTTGGTTGCGCGGGCAAGCTGCTGCTGTGCCGTTGCACCCCTCGTCCTCTACCAGGCTGATGTGTCGTGTCGTCCTGGGCAGGGCTCAAAGGGCTGAGCGTGAAGCCCTGCTAAGTCAGAAGGGAGAGTGGCAAGAGCTTTCTCCTCTTGAGACCCACCCGGGCATTGACACGGTACTGCAGCAAGCCAAAGGACATCAGCCAGGTGACCTTGTTGGCCCTGGAAGACATAGCCCCGCCTCTGCTAGGAAAGCAAGAGTAGAGCGGTCAGCTTGCTGGCACAAAGGCAGATGTCTCTTCCCCTAGGTACACCTGCACCCACACGGAACAGTGGGGGTGAGGGGCACAGGCTCCCTCAGCAGCCCACTGATGGGCACCCAAAGGGGAGCTCCAGGGTCGGCTCTGAGGTGCGTTGCAGAAATGCAAGCAACCATTGAGCAAGAGCAGGGGCCAGGACTGGAGACGGGGACAGCTGCAGGCCAGCTCCCGCAAGGAGTGGGCCTGAGCTTCAGTCAGGCTCCTGGGCCAGTGGGTGGAGGTGCCAGGGCAGGCCGCTCAGGGGAACTAAGCCCTCCTTAGTGCACGCCGGGCCCTGACGGTCCAAGCCGCGGTCTGTAGCCTTTGCACTTCTCTGCTGCGGCCTCTGCGGTTTGTCAACGCCTCCCTTGACCTGGCAGATTCAAAACTGGATGCAGGCGAGCCCTAGCAAGTGCCGAGTGTCTTCCACACATTCCTCCATCTGCTCGCTCTACAGCAGCTGACGCAGCCGCACACACGCTTGGCCTTTGCTGCTGCCGAAGCGCATTGCCTGCTCATGGTTAGCTTGCTGTGTGCCAGGACCCCCGGGGCCTTTTGTGCAGCACGACACCGCAGCCCATCAGGCCCCAGCACATGCTGCTGCCGCTGCTGCTGCTGCTGCTGTTGCTTGCGGTCTGGCCATGCCTGGGGCCAACCTTTGCATTGATCGTTGCCAAGGCTGAAGCAGTTCCGCGTGGCACAGCCTGCTGAGGTCTTGCTGAGTAGTGGCTCTTCCTTCGGCATAGCTAACTCTCCTCACACTTGCTGAGGGCTCAGTCGATCCCCACGCTGAGGTGGTTTAGGAAGGTATTGAGCAGTATCAGAGGCAGGCAGGCCCCCGGAGGAACTCTGCTTGGGAGCAGCTGCCCATTGGACTTGGAGGCATGAAGCAGCAGCAGCCTTGCAGCTTGGTGCTGTGGCCAGTGCCCATGCAGCTTGTGGTGCCCCTGCCCAGCGCAGCTCTTGCCAGCTTGTCAGCACCTTGTCTGCCAGGTGCTCACGCCAGCATCTGTTCCGGCTCTTTGTCCAGCTGGTCCCTAGGCTCCTCGTTGTCACCTGGGTGCTCCTCAGAGCAGCGGGCTCTCTAGGCAGAGCAGGCCTAGCATGGCTGCCTGGGTTCCCATGCTGCCTTTGCTCTGTCCCCCCACCCACCGAATCACAGAACCACAGAATGGTTGAGGTTGGAAGGGACCTCTGGAGATCACCTAGTCCAAGCCCCTGGCTCCAGCAGGGTCACCTAGAGCATGCTGGCCAGGATGGTGTCCAGACGGCTTTTGAAGATCTCCAAGGAGGGAGAGTGCACAAACTCTCTGGGCAATCTAAGGGTAGCCTGTGATGGTCTCTTTCCTCCAATTTTCCAGCATCACTTCAAATTCTGAATTTGCTCTCCAAGTTGCTTTCAGAGCCTACCAGAGTAATGTCAGGTCATCTGCAAAGAGACCACTCCATCCCCTCAGTCATTAATGGGACTGCTTAGCAGGACTGTACCCGGGACAAGGCTCTGCAGAGCCCCACTAGACAGAGGTTTCCGTTTGGCCAGCAAGTGCCTCCTCCTGGACACCCTGGGCTCAAAAAGGCGGCTTTGGGGAGACATTTGCTTCACTTGAGCGTCACAGAAGACCTGGGAAGGCCACCAACGCATATGACTTGAATCTACCTTCCAAGAGGTGATTTTGCATGAAAATCAACACCCAAGAAATATTAGAATGTTCTTCATGTGTAGATATATACTTTGCTATTTCACCCAAAAGAAAGAGAATAATCAGGGGAAAAGATGGAAAACGTAGCCCCAGTTCCTCGGAATGTCGACTAGAGGTTGCAAATATGCTCTGTCACTCTTCCATGTTATTCCACATGAAGACCCACTCATCCCAAAGCTGAAAGAGCAACCGTGGGGTTCACTGGAGTCCATTCCTTGGAAAGAATTAGTCACAAAGGACTTCACGAGCAGAGAAGTGGCTGGCTTGGGAGGCAGAAGCCTAGAGAAGCAAACATGCTTGTGCTGGAAACACAGTGACACGCTCGGAAGGCACATGAGGATCAGCGATTCCTTTGATTGGAAAAGACCAGTTTCCTCATCTCTGGACTCTGCAACAGGGACAGAGACCCGTGAGAGGCTGCCAGGGAACTCCTGGCATCACTCACAAAGGCAGGAAACCCGGAGGCCTGCACCGACTTTAGGAACTCGGGGGCTATTGTCTGGGTTGTTTCATGGCCAAAGCGGGTGGTGGCCATAGGAGTCATGTTGGTGAGGCCGTGGCGGTGAAGTCACAGAGATGCAGGCAGCCCATGTCCCTTGGTCTCACAACACAAGCACAGGCAGTGACAGCAACCCCTCTCTGGCAGCCTGCAGCCAGAAGCACAGCAGAGAGACTATAGACCTGCGCAGAAGCAGGACTAAGAAAATTAGGGGCAAGGGGATGCAGGTGGTCAACAACACGGAGCAGCTCCCCAGTGGGACAAGTTGAACACACCTGAGCCCTCTAGCTTGGGAAAGAGAGGCCCGAAGCCACCACAGAGACACCAGTGTCTGAGGTCATGAGAAGGTGAAGGGACAAGGTGAGGAGGGACCACCAGCTCCCATGACACCAGAGCGCAGGGGCATCCCGTGGAGCAACCAGGCAGGAATTTTACACTGGAATACAAGGAACTCTCGTCACACAGCACCCAGGGAAATTGCTGAACTCCCTGCCCTAGGATCCCAGACATGGACAAGGAGGAATGGCTTCATAAAGCGATGAGATCGCCCTGCGCTATTAACACAAAAGGGCACTAAACCACAGCATTGGGATTGGGGTGGGAAGTACCAGAGGAGATGGGGTCCTCGGAAAGAAAAGAGCCACCCAAACCCAGACCCAAGACATCAGCGCCCCACAGGCACCATCAAGGTCACGCTGCAGCTACGGCCAGACATCACAGCAAATCCTGTCAGCAAGGGTTTCTTTTTTCTTTTTTTTTTGGTTTTTAACATCTCCCATTTCTGCCTCTGTTTCCAGGCTCTCTGCAGCTGCCTTAGACCCCTTTTAGCCACCACGAACTCTGGCGATCGCCTTTGCAGGGTCTAGGGCAGCAGAAATGTGGCACATCCCTTTTATCGCAGTTGGGTTAGAATAGCCAGCTCTAATTAATGTCCATCACATAGCAGTCACCAAAGCACTCAATACATGGGAATAATATGATGTTGTTATAAGACAACCCTGGAAGCTCAGAAAGAATGGTCATGCTGTTTAAACTGGGCAGATTAGGATAACCCCTATCTCTGTTTTCTGAAAAGAAGCATTCTTGAATCAAGGGCATCCTAGAACTGCTAAAGCCCTAAGAGAAACATTAAATCAAAACGTTTTACTTCTAGGTACATATTGCCAATTTGGCAAAAGAACTGGAGGTCCATGTATCCCTAACTGAACTGTCCTCATTATACTACAAAAAATCATGCCCATAGGTCCAAAAGACCCATGCGCAGGTGAAGACCCCTCCCCTGAGCATGCGTAGTACTAAAATGGTGTGTAAGCAAAATTGTAATTGTATGTAAATCATTAACGAATCAGTGTAAAAGGGAAAGTTGCAAACTTTGCAATTTGTTTGTATAGATGCTCCTTGAGAAGCCGGTGTGGGGGTGTGCTTGATTTGTGGGAAACCACCGAGCACCCAGGCTTGCGCAACTCTGAAATAAAGCAGCAAATGTCTCTCCTGAGTGTGTAATTATTGGCTTACTGCACACCGGGCAACAAATCCGCTTTTTGGACAACAGTGTCAGTGGGTAGAACAGTTCCGAGACACTTGGCCTTTATGCCATGTTACTCGGAAATAACACCAAAAGGGCCTTCTTACAGTCCTGGCTGCCAAACGGCCCCGGGGCCGTAGGGGACCATCAGTCAGGGCTCTGGCTGCAGCCCCCAGTGCTGCCCAGCATCTCCCCTGCAGGCCCCGGGGCATCCAGGGATGGGGGAGGGAAGGAGGGAGAGGCAGGGAGAGAGGAAGAGAAGGGCAGAGGGAGGGAGGGAGGAAAAGAGGGAGGAAGGAAGAGAAGGAGGGAGGGAGGGAGAGGGAGGAGCAGAGGAGGCCAGGGCAGCCCTGGGAGCCCAAGGGCTGCTGTTGCTAGGCAGCACGGGGGGAGGGGGGGCACGAGGAGGCCACATGACCTGCAGCTGGTGCTGTTGCCAGGCAACACTGGGTGGGGCAGCAACAGACACTGGGGGAGGTGTTGGGAGGTGGTTGGAGCTGGGCTGGGGCAGCCATGGTGGGGCTGCGTGTGGGGCTGGGAGCTTCAGGGAGCCAGGCCCTCCACGGCCCTGGCCCTGCTGCCCCCGGTGGTGTGGGGGCTTGGAGGAGCTGGGCCCGCACCCAGGCCCCGCACACAGCGGCTGCCGGCAGGAAGGGACGACCAAAGGCCCTGCATGGGCGCTGGAGGCCGGACCCGGCTCCTCACAGCGCCTCTGGTGCTGACGCGGCTCTACGGGGCAGAGCTGGGGCCCTTCACGAGCCTAGAAAGTAGGAGGCATGGGGAAGCATGACACTGAGACCCTCCAGTTGGCTCTGAGCAAGAGTTGCCTCAGGAATGGACAAAAATATGCCTGCTGTGTTTTTCATGTGTGTTTCGAAGTGGCAGATAGGGCTTACTTGCCTCAAACTTTGTGCCAGTGCACTAAGAGAAGACTTGCAGTTTGCCTAATCCCAGTGTGAGGCCAGAGCCAGAGCCTCTGCGTCATCTCAGCCAGTGTTCTCTCTAAAAGACGTTCAGCTGTTTGCAGGAGCATTTACCTGTGTGATTTCCAGAGCAGTTCCCCAATATTGCAGGTGTTTAACAGCGACCTCTATATTTATAGCTAGCTGGTTCAGTTTCAAAATGTTTATGCTGAGAAAGGAGCTCAGTAAGATGAAGCTGTCATTAATAAGGAGATGAAGAGGACTCCATAGATCACATACAAAAATGCAGCTGTGCAAAAGGGACAGCCATATATGATGTAATGCTCAGTGGTGCAAATGTAGCCTCCTTTTAATGAGCAGTGCTTCTTTGTGAATAGTTGTATTTGTATTGCCTGTTTATTTGCAGAGTTTTTGACTTGATTGTATCTTGAGTAGCGCAAGTTGAGTATTCAGGAGGGTCCTGAAGCCAGCTGCCCTAGCCGCTCTCCCTCTCATCTACTCACTGCAGAGCACTGTCTCTGGCAGTGCTTACAGAAGCTCTCTTGTCTCGTGGCTCAGCTGGTAGTTCTGCCTTGCCATCACCCCATGAACCTGCACTCGATAAATACACGTGTACTGGGGGTTGCCCCAGTTGCTCTGCACCTGGAATTTGATATACTGGAAGGCTCTGGGAAGCTGCTTCTGCAAAGGAAACGGGGGGAGCCGTCATTCCTCAGGTGTAAGGAGCAACAGCACAGCAACGTAGCTTCCTTTGCCAGCGCTAGCCCTGCTGGGGAACAAACTGGAGCCCTGACAAAGGAGGCAGCCAGGGTTGCTATGCCAGAGCCACAAGGCACAGGATGCTTTGGCTCATCCTCCGCACTCTGTGGTCCAAGCCCTTGGAGGCAAAGCTCAGTTTGCCCCTCGCGTCGTGCCCACACGCACTCACAGTACCTTCAGGCGGAAGGTCTGAACAGCCTCTTGGTCCACGTCAAATACAAAGAGCCCCAGGAGAGTTTCTTCTGCTGCTTCCTCATCCACGCCCTCAAAGGCAACCGACAAGGGCAGCAGGTCAGGCTCAAGCAGAGCCGGAGGAAAAGTGCCCGCTGCGTCCGACTCGGGGAAGCCTGCCTCATGTCCCACCCCTCTAGCACTAGTCTGGAAGAGGTCAGTGTGGATGTGGCTCAGGCTCTTTTGAGCAAGCGCTCCAAGACCCTGGGCCAGAAAGCACAAAGCAAGCCGCAGAGGCATACCACCACCGTGGGCCCCCACATACGCCATGCAGGGACGCTCTGCTCTACAGCAACCAGCCCACGCTTCTCTGAGAGAAGGCGCCAGGAGAAACAAGGCTCCCTCGCAGCTTTCTGCCCTGGCCAGCTTCCCTGCCCACCCTCCACGCTGGGGCAAGGCTGAGGCTTACGGAGACAGCAAAGTCTTTGGGGGCGCTGCTGACTTCCCCGGAAGGAGAGACCGCCTTGGAGATGTGCTCCACGGTGACAGCCATGGGCCAGATCTGCTCAGGCAGCCGAATGACCACTTGGCCCTCCGCTCCTTGGAAAGCCCAGCACTGTCCAGGGGAAGTGTGCGGCTGAAACCAGAAAGCAGCCACCCTCAGTGGCAAGGCACTCCAGGAGCCCAGCGGACTGGCTGCTTTGCCAGCAGCACAGCCCTGGCTCGGTCTGTTGGCTGGCTTTCTGCATGGAAGGGCACCCAAGTGGATGAAAGGGACAGGAGGGGACTTGCCACCTTGCTTTCAGAAGACGGAAATCTTCCTTACAAAACATCTAGGCTCACTTGCCTTTCCCAAATCCCGCTCTGATTTTGCACAGCATTCAGAGACAGGGCGGGGCTGCCTAGGGGAGGTCACCCCGTGAGCCTTCAAAGAGTGTGCGGGAGGGACGAGCCCCCTTCCTCCAACTCGGCAGATCCCGCCAGGCTTGGGGGCCTGGAGGAGGTTCTGTCCTTGCCTGAGTGGCTTGTCAGGCTCCCCTCAACTTCCACTCTCTCTGGAAAGGGGCCGTGGGAGTTGAGGTGGGAAAATGCAGCTGCCAAGGACAAAGGTGCCCAGCACACTGCGGCCAGGGGTTGTGGGCAGGTGGCTGCTGTTGGGTTCAGCTCCGTTCCCCTCCAGACGGCAGGGCAGCACTGTGGGGAAGCGCAGGGGATCGTCAGGAAGAGGCTGAGCCCTGTGGGGCTGCGCGAGGCTGCTGCTGTGAGGGGAGGTGTTTGGGGCTTGGAGGCTCAACTTGAAAGCAAGCAACTGCCTCAGAAGTCATGCTGCCTGTGCTATTACCTGCAGAATAGTATCCGGAGGGTTGGCCACGGCAAAGAAGGCGAGACAAAGCCAGCAAGCCTCACTGCCTCGCCCACCATAAGTCTGGGATGTTCTCTCTGCATCGATGGTGGCCCCTGAAAGGCACATGCAAAGCAGCTGCCTCAGACAGGCCAGAGGCTAGGAGCAGCAGGGAGCTAGCAGGTATTTCTCAGGCTGCAAGCCCAGCTGGGCAGACTTGGTGGGAGGGCCATACGCCAGCGGAGGGCCAGCAGACTTTGCGTAGGCATACCTGTGGTTTTCAGAGCCCAGTCCACCGTCTGCAGGTACTTTGCCTCTATCTTCTCAAGGGCTGCCCGTGTCAAGTTGAGAAGGGGCTGGGAAAAGCATTGCAAAGGCAGAGACGGAAAGCAACAGGGAGAATGACACAAACTCATCACGGGGCACTTCTGCATGAAGACTGAGTGCTTGCACAGAGCAAAGGGGAGACTCGGGGTCAGTCCACCAAAGGCAAGACTTGTTGGAAAAGGCACCACACCTTCTGGTCAGCGCTTTCTGACAAGTCAAGCAAGGACTCAGGGAGAACACCAGTCTCAGGAGCCACCGTGCAGACCTGGCTCAGGTCAGCACTGCCCCAAGCAGCCCTGAGAGCCAGGTTTGTGCTGGGCAGCAAGAGGACAGAGCACACGCTGCAAAGGGCCAAGAGGAAGCAGCAGGAGACAGCCTCCAACTGAGAGCAAGGTCTTTGATCAAATGCCAGCCACTTTACCCCTCTCTTCTCCTCAGCCATCGCCCTCTGCTCCAAGACTTCTGCTATGGAGTGCAGGATGGCCTCATTTGCAGCAGCCAGCTCTGCTCGCAGGTGAGCCACCTGCTCTTCCAGGAGCTCCCGCTCATGGATCTTCTCCCTCAGCAAGGGCAGGGAGTTGCTGCAGACAAAGGGAAAGCAGATGTGGTGCAAGAGCTGAGCAGCCCCTGCAGGCAGTCCCGAGTAGGGTGCCACAGTCTTGCCCCCATCCTCTTCCCTCCCTCACAAGAACAGAGGCTTCCCTTCCCCTCCACGTTTAGCACAAGGCAAAGGCTGGCGCCCTGGATGCTTTGCCACTCAATGAGTTCCATGGGAAGGAAGCCCTCTTACCTGAGCGTTGTGAGCTCTGTTTCTGGCACCCCAGCCTTCTCCTGAAACACAAAGGCCCTCCCTGAGAGGAAGCCCAAGGAGCTCCATGGGGGCTTCCCACAGGACACTTCCCCAGGAAGAGCAGGTGGCAGTTGCTGCTGCTTTCTATCCATTTGGAGCAAGCCAGAGGATGTCGGGCCTTTTTCCAGCCACTGTCTTTGGGAAGTCCATTTCCTGTCTGAGCATTTGCAGACTCCAGGAGCTAAGGCAGGAGCAAAGCCACCTCCTGCCCAAGTGCTCCTTCCTGCAGCCTGCCAACGTGCAGTGCTCACTCAGGGAGCTCTCAGGGTCAAACCTCATTCAGCAGCTACAGAAAGTGAAGGACAAGCACAAGCGTGTCCCCCCCACACCCCCCCCACATCTCTATGAGGATGAGCCCTGGGCATCTGGACGGGATTCCCAACTTTTGCAGGGGAGGCAGGAGCTCCGAGCTATGGCCTCGGCCAGAGTTTGCTTTCCCCCAGCAAGAGGCACCTACCTGCAGCGCTTCCTCTTGCCACTTGCTCTCGGAGAGCAGCAAGCCCCAGCAGTAAAGCGCAGCTGCAAGTCACCACAGCAAGAGACAGTTATACTAAGAGGCTTTCTAATGGTCCCTGGAGCCACATTTTCTCCTTCCACAGCTAGGGAGCAAGAGCTTGCCTGGGACAGCTGGAGCTGGAGCTGGAGCTGGAGCCAGTGCAGAGCGCGGAGGTGGCTCCAACCCCTTGAGCACTGCCCAGGCCCATGGGCTTGGAAAATACACACACCCAAGGCCCACACACCCGCACACCAATGGAGGCATGTGGCCCCGAGCCAAGAGGAAATGCACCAGGCCATGGCAGTTTCTGCACAGACATTGCAACCCCAAAGCTCTGCAGCAAGGAGGGACCTCTAGCCAAAACGATCCTAGGCGCTCCACTCCCTCCCACGGCCGGCAGCCACGGCAGGCGTGAGGCAGGCTGCAGTCCACCTGTAAAGACCCTCTCTGGCCTTCACTGTGTCACGGAGATGGGAAGCTGGAAGGCGCCACAGGATCTGCTGCCTCTCCCTGCCCCTGAAAGCTGGCATCCGGTCCGCCTGTGCTACCGCGCAAGAGGTTTGGTCAGCGCTGCTCACCAGCCAAGAGTGGGGCCAGCAGGAAAAGGACCCTCAGGCACCTCCTGCCATTCTGCCAGGTGCTGCGTGGCCTAAAAGAGAGGGAATGCTGCTGTTAGCCAAGCCTACAGTGCGGGCTTTGCTTTGCCGGTGATCCGTTGAGGGGCTCCCTTGCCACCAGGTTCCTCAGCTCAGCAGAGCGGAGAAGCCCAGGGCCTGGGGGCCTTTAGGAAGCTCTGAGCTGCAGCACAGCACCCTGCGGGCACTAAGGCAGTTGAAGACCTCTGGCCTGACACAGGCGTAATCACCCACACGCGTAGTGTCGTGGCCTGACACAGTCTGGTGGCACTGGGCTCTCCCGAGCAGAAGGGGCAGCACCTTGCCCAGCCAAAGGCTCTGCTGGGCTGCCTGGCTGCCCAGGCTGGAGGGCAGTGCTGCACACAGCCCCAGGGCTCAGGGGCTGTCTGTCGCCACCATGGAAGCCGGGCGGCACACAGGGCTTCTTGCCTTATCCCTCCCTGCTTTTTGGGCCCCGTCACACCCACCTGCCCAACTCGGCTGGCATCTCCTCTAATCCAACTCCGTCACCAGCAGGAGGGAAAAGGTCGCTGTGCGGCAGATCCCCGCAGGCCTCTTCCCAAAGCACTTGCTGGCCTCTGCAAAGCTCCTTGTTTGCAGAGCTACACACATCTGCAGGCTGGGCTTTTATGGAGGGCAGCTGTTGATGACATCACAAGAGCCAACCGCCAGGGAGGCAAGGTGTTGCCCATGATGACCTCAGAGGGGGGCTTACCCAGGAGGGGGTTGCCACACAGCCTGAGCGAGAGGAAGCCTGTGCGTTAGCCCCCACCCCAAGCCTGAAGCCTGCCGGCACACCCGCAGAGGAGCCCTGGTTAGCCCAGAGAGCCAGCTCACTTGGTTGCGCGGGCAAGCTGCTGCTGTGCCGTTGCACCCCTCGTCCTCTACCAGGCTGATGTGTCGTGTCATCCTGGGCAGGGCTCAAAGGGCTGAGCGTGAAGCCCTGCTAAGTCAGAAGGGAGAGTGGCAAGAGCTTTCTCCTCTTGAGACCCACCCGGGCATTGACACGGTACTGCAGCAAGCCAAAGGACATCAGCCAGGTGACCTTGTTGGCCCTGGAAGACATAGCCCCGCCTCTGCTAGGAAAGCAAGAGTAGAGCGGTCAGCTTGCTGGCACAAAGGCAGATGTCTCTTCCCCTAGGTACACCTGCACCCACACGGAACAGTGGGGGTGAGGGGCACAGGCTCCCTCAGCAGCCCACTGATGGGCATCCAAAGGGGAGCTCCAGGGTCGGCTCTGAGGTGCGTTGCAGAAATGCAAGCAACCATTGAGCAAGAGCAGGGGCCAGGACTGGAGACGGGGACAGCTGCAGGCCAGCTCCCGCAAGGAGTGGGCCTGAGCTTCAGTCAGGCTCCTGGGCCAGTGGGTGGAGGTGCCAGGGCAGGCCGCTCAGGGGAACTAAGCCCTCCTTAGTGCACGCCGGGCCCTGACGGTCCAAGCCGCGGTCTGTAGCCTTTGCACTTCTCTGCTGCGGCCTCTGCGGTTTGTCAACGCCTCCCTTGACCTGGCAGATTCAAAACTGGATGCAGGCGAGCCCTAGCAAGTGCCGAGTGTCTTCCACACATTCCTCCATCTGCTCGCTCTACAGCAGCTGACGCAGCCACACACACGCTTGGCCTTTGCTGCTGCCGAAGCGCATTGCCTGCTCATGGTTAGCTTGCTGTGTGCCAGGACCCCCGGGGCCTTTTGTGCAGCACGACACCGCAGCCCATCAGGCCCCAGCACATGCTGCTGCCGCTGCTGCTGCTGCTGCTGTTGCTTGCGGTCTGGCCATGCCTGGGGCCAACCTTTGCATTGATCGTTGCCAAGGCTGAAGCAGTTCCGCGTGGCACAGCCTGCTGAGGTCTTGCTGAGTAGTGGCTCTTCCTTCGGCATAGCTAACTCTCCTCACACTTGCTGAGGGCTCAGTCGATCCCCACGCTGAGGTGGTTTAGGAAGGTATTGAGCAGTATCAGAGGCAGGCAGGCCCCCGGAGGAACTCTGCTTGGGAGCAGCTGCCCATTGGACTTGGAGGCATGAAGCAGCAGCAGCCTTGCAGCTTGGTGCTGTGGCCAGTGCCCATGCAGCTTGTGGTGCCCCTGCCCAGCGCAGCTCTTGCCAGCTTGTCAGCACCTTGTCTGCCAGGTGCTCACGCCAGCATCTGTTCCGGCTCTTTGTCCAGCTGGTCCCTAGGCTCCTCGTTGTCACCTGGGTGCTCCTCAGAGCAGCGGGCTCTCTAGGCAGAGCAGGCCTAGCATGGCTGCCTGGGTTCCCATGCTGCCTTTGCTCTGTCCCCCCACCCACCGAATCACAGAACCACAGAATGGTTGAGGTTGGAAGGGACCTCTGGAGATCACCTAGTCCAAGCCCCTGGCTCCAGCAGGGTCACCTAGAGCATGCTGGCCAGGATGGTGTCCAGACGGCTTTTGAAGATCTCCAAGGAGGGAGAGTGCACAAACTCTCTGGGCAATCTAAGGGTAGCCTGTGATGGTCTCTTTCCTCCAATTTTCCAGCATCACTTCAAATTCTGAATTTGCTCTCCAAGTTGCTTTCAGAGCCTACCAGAGTAATGTCAGGTCATCTGCAAAGAGACCACTCCATCCCCTCAGTCCTTAATGGGACTGCTTAGCAGGACTGTACCCGGGACAAGGCTCTGCAGAGCCCCACTAGACAGAGGTTTCCGTTTGGCCAGCAAGTGCCTCCTCCTGGACACCCTGGGCTCAAAAAGGCGGCTTTGGGGAGACATTTGCTTCACTTGAGCGTCACAGAAGACCTGGGAAGGCCACCAACGCATATGACTTGAATCTACCTTCCAAGAGGTGATTTTGCATGAAAATCAACACCCAAGAAATATTAGAATGTTCTTCATGTGTAGATATATACTTTGCTATTTCACCCAAAAGAAAGAGAATAATCAGGGGAAAAGATGGAAAACGTAGCCCCAGTTCCTCGGAATGTCGACTAGAGGTTGCAAATATGCTCTGTCACTCTTCCATGTTATTCCACATGAAGACCCACTCATCCCAAAGCTGAAAGAGCAACCGTGGGGTTCACTGGAGTCCATTCCTTGGAAAGAATTAGTCACAAAGGACTTCACGAGCAGAGAAGTGGCTGGCTTGGGAGGCAGAAGCCTAGAGAAGCAAACATGCTTGTGCTGGAAACACAGTGACACGCTCGGAAGGCACATGAGGATCAGCGATTCCTTTGATTGGAAAAGACCAGTTTCCTCATCTCTGGACTCTGCAACAGGGACAGAGACCCGTGAGAGGCTGCCAGGGAACTCCTGGCATCACTCACAAAGGCAGGAAACCCGGAGGCCTGCACCGACTTTAGGAACTCGGGGGCTATTGTCTGGGTTGTTTCATGGCCAAAGCGGGTGGTGGCCATAGGAGTCATGTTGGTGAGGCCGCGGCGGTGAAGTCACAGAGATGCAGGCAGCCCATGTCCCTTGGTCTCACAACACAAGCACAGGCAGTGACAGCAACCCCTCTCTGGCAGCCTGCAGCCAGAAGCACAGCAGAGAGACTATAGACCTGCGCAGAAGCAGGACTAAGAAAATTAGGGGCAAGGGGATGCAGGTGGTCAACAACACGGAGCAGCTCCCCAGTGGGACAAGTTGAACACACCTGAGCCCTCTAGCTTGGGAAAGAGAGGCCCGAAGCCACCACAGAGACACCAGTGTCTGAGGTCATGAGAAGGTGAAGGGACAAGGTGAGGAGGGACCACCAGCTCCCATGACACCAGAGCGCAGGGGCATCCCGTGGAGCAACTAGGCAGGAATTTTACACTGGAATACAAGGAACTCTCGTCACACAGCACCCAGGGAAATTGCTGAACTCCCTGCCCTAGGATCCCAGACATGGACAAGGAGGAATGGCTTCATAAAGCGATGAGATTGCCCTGCGCTATTAACACAAAAGGGCACTAAACCACAGCATTGGGATTGGGGTGGGAAGTACCAGAGGAGATGGGGTCCTCGGAAAGAAAAGAGCCACCCAAACCCAGACCCAAGACATCAGCGCCCCACAGGCACCATCAAGGTCACGCTGCAGCTACGGCCAGACATCACAGCAAATCCTGTCAGCAAGGGTTTCTTTTTTCTTTTTTTTTTGGTTTTTAACATCTCCCATTTCTGCCTCTGTTTCCAGGCTCTCTGCAGCTGCCTTAGACCCCTTTTAGCCACCACGAACTCTGGCGATCGCCTTTGCAGGGTCTAGGGCAGCAGAAATGTGGCACATCCCTTTTATCGCAGTTGGGTTAGAATAGCCAGCTCTAATTAATGTCCATCACATAGCAGTCACCAAAGCACTCAATACATGGGAATAATATGATGTTGTTATAAGACAACCCTGGAAGCTCAGAAAGAATGGTCATGCTGTTTAAACTGGGCAGATTAGGATAACCCCTATTTCTGTTTTCTGAAAAGAAGCATTCTTGAATCAAGGGCATCCTAGAACTGCTAAAGCCCTAAGAGAAACATTAAATCAAAACGTTTTACTTCTAGGTACATATTGCCAATTTGGCAAAAGAACTGGAGGTCCATGTATCCCTAACTGAACTGTCCTCATTATACTACAAAAAATCATGCCCATAGGTCCAAAAGACCCATGCGCAGGTGAAGACCCCTCCCCTGAGCATGCATAGTACTAAAATGGTGTGTAAGCAAAATTGTAATTGTATGTAAATCATTAACGAATCAGTGTAAAAGGGAAAGTTGCAAACTTTGCAATTTGTTTGTATAGATGCTCCTTGAGAAGCCGGTGTGGGGGTGTGCTTGATTTGTGGGAAACCACCGAGCACCCAGGCTTGCGCAACTCTGAAATAAAGCAGCAAATGTCTCTCCTGAGTGTGTAATTATTGGCTTACTGCACACCGGGCAACAAATCCGCTTTTTGGACAACAGTGTCAGTGGGTAGAACAGTTCCGAGACACTTGGCCTTTATGCCATGTTACTCGGAAATAACACCAAAAGGGCCTTCTTACAGTCCTGGCTGCCAAACGGCCCCGGGGCCGTAGGGGACCATCAGTCAGGGCTCTGGCTGCAGCCCCCAGTGCTGCCCAGCATCTCCCCTGCAGGCCCCGGGGCATCCAGGGATGGGGGAGGGAAGGAGGGAGAGGCAGGGAGAGAGGAAGAGAAGGGCAGAGGGAGGGAGGGAGGAAAAGAGGGAGGAAGGAAGAGAAGGAGGGAGGGAGGGAGAGGGAGGAGCAGAGGAGGCCAGGGCAGCCCTGGGAGCCCAAGGGCTGCTGTTGCTAGGCAGCACGGGGGGAGGGGGGGCACGAGGAGGCCACATGACCTGCAGCTGGTGCTGTTGCCAGGCAACACTGGGTGGGGCAGCAACAGGCACTGGGGGAGGTGTTGGGAGGTGGTTGGAGCTGGGCTGGGGCAGCCATGGTGGGGCTGCGTGTGGGGCTGGGAGCTTCAGGGAGCCAGGCCCTCCACGGCCCTGGCCCTGCTGCCCCCGGTGGTGTGGGGGCTTGGAGGAGCTGGGCCCGCACCCAGGCCCCGCACACAGCGGCTGCCGGCAGGAAGGGACGACCAAAGGCCCTGCATGGGCGCTGGAGGCCGGACCCGGCTCCTCACAGCGCCTCTGGTGCTGACGCGGCTCTTCGGGGCAGAGCTGGGGCCCTTCACGAGCCTAGAAAGTAGGAGGCATGGGGAAGCATGACACTGAGACCCTCCAGTTGGCTCTGAGCAAGAGTTGCCTCAGGAATGGACAAAAATATGCCTGCTGTGTTTTTCATGTGTGTTTCGAAGTGGCAGATAGGGCTTACTTGCCTCAAACTTTGTGCCAGTGCACTAAGAGAAGACTTGCAGTTTGCCTAATCCCAGTGTGAGGCCAGAGCCAGAGCCTCTGCGTCATCTCAGCCAGTGTTCTCTCTAAAAGACGTTCAGCTGTTTGCAAGAGCATTTACCTGTGTGATTTCCAGAGCAGTTCCCCAATATTGCAGGTGTTTAACAGCGACCTCTATATTTATAGGTAGCTGGTTCAGTTTCAAAATGTTTATGCTGAGAAAGGAGCTCAGTAAGATGAAGCTGTCATTAATAAGGAGATGAAGAGGACTCCATAGATCACATACAAAAATGCAGCTGTGCAAAAGGGACAGCCATATATGATGTAATGCTCAGTGGTGCAAATGTAGCCTCCTTTTAATGAGCAGTGCTTCTTTGTGAATAGTTGTATTTGTATTGCCTGTTTATTTGCAGAGTTTTTGACTTGATTGTATCTTGAGTAGCGCAAGTTGAGTATTCAGGAGGGTCCTGAAGCCAGCTGCCCTAGCCGCTCTCCCTCTCATCTACTCACTGCAGAGCACTGTCTCTGGCAGTGCTTACAGAAGCTCTCTTGTCTCGTGGCTCAGCTGGTAGTTCTGCCTTGCCATCACCCCATGAACCTGCACTCGATAAATACACGTGTACTGGGGGTTGCCCCAGTTGCTCTGCACCTGGAATTTGATATACTGGAAGGCTCTGGGAAGCTGCTTCTGCAAAGGAAACGGGGGGAGCCGTCATTCCTCAGGTGTAAGGAGCAACAGCACAGCAACGTAGCTTCCTTTGCCAGCGCTAGCCCTGCTGGGGAACAAACTGGAGCCCTGACAAAGGAGGCAGCCAGGGTTGCTATGCCAGAGCCACAAGGCACAGGATGCTTTGGCTCATCCTCCGCACTCTGTGGTCCAAGCCCTTGCAGGCAAAGCTCAGTTTGCCCCTCGCGTCGTGCCCACACGCACTCACAGTACCTTCAGGCGGAAGGTCTGAACAGCCTCTTGGTCCACGTCAAATACAAAGAGCCCCAGGAGAGTTTCTTCTGCTGCTTCCTCATCCACGCCCTCAAAGGCAACCGACAAGGGCAGCAGGTCAGGCTCAAGCAGAGCCGGAGGAAAAGTGCCCGCTGCGTCCGACTCGGGGAAGCCTGCCTCATGTCCCACCCCTCTAGCACTAGTCTGGAAGAGGTCAGTGTGGATGTGGCTCAGGCTCTTTTGAGCAAGCGCTCCAAGACCCTGGGCCAGAAAGCACAAAGCAAGCCGCAGAGGCATACCACCACCGTGGGCCCCCACATACGCCATGCAGGGACGCTCTGCTCTGCAGCAACCAGCCCACGCTTCTCTGAGAGAAGGCGCCAGGAGAAACAAGGCTCCCTCGCAGCTTTCTGCCCTGGCCAGCTTCCCTGCCCACCCTCCACGCTGGGGCAAGGCTGAGGCTTACGGAGACAGCAAAGTCTTTGGGGGCGCTGCTGACTTCCCCGGAAGGAGAGACCGCCTTGGAGATGTGCTCCACGGTGACAGCCATGGGCCAGATCTGCTCAGGCAGCCGAATGACCACTTGGCCCTCCGCTCCTTGGAAAGCCCAGCACTGTCCAGGGGAAGTGTGCGGCTGAAACCAGAAAGCAGCCACCCTCAGTGGCAAGGCACTCCAGGAGCCCAGCGGACTGGCTGCTTTGCCAGCAGCACAGCCCTGGCTCGGTCTGTTGGCTGGCTTTCTGCATGGAAGGGCACCCAAGTGGATGAAAGGGACAGGAGGGGACTTGCCACCTTGCTTTCAGAAGACGGAAATCTTCCTTACAAAACATCTAGGCTCACTTGCCTTTCCCAAATCCCGCTCTGATTTTGCACAGCATTCAGAGACAGGGCGGGGCTGCCTAGGGGAGGTCACCCCGTGAGCCTTCAAAGAGTGTGCGGGAGGGACGAGCCCCCTTCCTCCAACTCGGCAGATCCCGCCAGGCTTGGGGGCCTGGAGGAGGTTCTGTCCTTGCCTGAGTGGCTTGTCAGGCTCCCCTCAACTTCCACTCTCTCTGGAAAGGGGCCGTGGGAGTTGAGGTGGGAAAATGCAGCTGCCAAGGACAAAGGTGCCCAGCACACTGCGGCCAGGGGTTGTGGGCAGGTGGCTGCTGTTGGGTTCAGCTCCGTTCCCCTCCAGACGGCAGGGCAGCACTGTGGGGAAGCGCAGGGGATCGTCAGGAAGAGGCTGAGCCCTGTGGGGCTGCGCGAGGCTGCTGCTGTGAGGGGAGGTGTTTGGGGCTTGGAGGCTCAACTTGAAAGCAAGCAACTGCCTCAGAAGTCATGCTGCCTGTGCTATTACCTGCAGAATAGTATCCGGAGGATTGGCCACGGCAAAGAAGGCGAGACAAAGCCAGCAAGCCTCACTGCCTCGCCCACCGTAAGTCCGGGATGTTCTCTCTGCATCGATGGTGGCCCCTGAAAGGCACATGCAAAGCAGCTGCCTCAGACAGGCCAGAGGCTAGGAGCAGCAGGGAGCTAGCAGGTATTTCTCAGGCTGCAAGCCCAGCTGGGCAGACTTGGTGGGAGGGCCATACGCCAGCGGAGGGCCAGCAGACTTTGCGTAGGCATACCTGTGGTTTTCAGAGCCCAGTCCACCGCCTGCAGGTACTTTGCCTCTATCTTCTCAAGGGCTGCCCGTGTCAAGTTGAGAAGGGGCTGGGAAAAGCATTGCAAAGGCAGAGACGGAAAGCAACAGGGAGAATGACACAAACTCATCACGGGGCACTTCTGCATGAAGACTGAGTGCTTGCACAGAGCAAAGGGGAGACTCGGGGTCAGTCCACCAAAGGCAAGACTTGTTGGAAAAGGCACCACACCTTCTGGTCAGCGCTTTCTGACAAGTCAAGCAAGGACTCGGGGAGAACACCAGTCTCAGGAGCCACCGTGCAGACCTGGCTCAGGTCAGCACTGCCCCAAGCAGCCCTGAGAGCCAGGTTTGTGCTGGGCAGCAAGAGGACAGAGCACACGCTGCAAAGGGCCAAGAGGAAGCAGCAGGAGACAGCCTCCAACTGAGAGCAAGGTCTTTGATCAAATGGCAGCCACTTTACCCCTCTCTTCTCCTCAGCCATCGCCCTCTGCTCCAAGACTTCTGCTATGGAGTGCAGGATGGCCTCATTTGCAGCAGCCAGCTCTGCTCGCAGGTGAGCCACCTGCTCTTCCAGGAGCTCCCGCTCATGGATCTTCTCCCTCAGCAAGGGCAGGGAGTTGCTGCAGACAAAGGGAAAGCAGATGTGGTGCAAGAGCTGAGCAGCCCCTGCAGGCAGTCCCGAGTAGGGTGCCACAGTCTTGCCCCCATCCTCTTCCCTCCCTCACAAGAACAGAGGCTTCCCTTCCCCTCCACGTTTAGCACAAGGCAAAGGCTGGCGCCCTGGATGCTTTGCCACTCAATGAGTTCCATGGGAAGGAAGCCCTCTTACCTGAGTGTTGTGAGCTCTGTTTCTGGCACCCCAGCCTTCTCCTGAAACACAAAGGCCCTCCCTGAGAGGAAGCCCAAGGAGCTCCATGGGGGCTTCCCACAGGACACTTCCCCAGGAAGAGCAGGTGGCAGTTGCTGCTGCTTTCTATCCATTTGGAGCAAGCCAGAGGATGTCGGGCCTTTTTCCAGCCACTGTCTTTGGGAAGTCCATTTCCTGTCTGAGCATTTGCAGACTCCAGGAGCTAAGGCAGGAGCAAAGCCACCTCCTGCCCAAGTGCTCCTTCCTGCAGCCTGCCAACCTGCAGTGCTCACTCAGGGAGCTCTCAGGGTCAAACCTCATTCAGCAGCTACAGAAAGTGAAGGACAAGCACAAGCGTGTCCCCCCCACACCCCCCCACATCTCTGTGAGGATGAGCCCTGGGCATCTGGATGGGATTCCCAACTTTTGCAGGGGAGGCAGGAGCTCCGAGCTATGGCCTCGGCCAGAGTTTGCTTTCCCCCAGCAAGAGGCACCTACCTGCAGCGCTTCCTCTTGCCACTTGCTCTCGGAGAGCAGCAAGCCCCAGCAGTAAAGCCCAGCTGCAAGTCACCACAGCAAGAGACAGTTATACTAAGAGGCTTTCTAATGGTCCCTGGAGCCACATTTTCTCCTTCCACAGCTAGGGAGCAAGAGCTTGCCTGGGACAGCTGGAGCTGGAGCTGGAGCTGGAGCCAGTGCAGAGCGCGGAGGTGGCTCCAACCCCTTGAGCACTGCCCAGGCCCATGGGCTTGGAAAATACACACACCCAAGGCCCACACACCCGCACACCAATGGAGGCATGTGGCCCCGAGCCAAGAGGAAATGCACCAGGCCATGGCAGTTTCTGCACAGACATTGCAACCCCAAAGCTCTGCAGCAAGGAGGGACCTCTAGCCAAAACGATCCTAGGCGCTCCACTCCCTCCCACGGCCGGCAGCCACGGCAGGCGTGAGGCAGGCTGCAGTCCACCTGTAAAGACCCTCTCTGGCCTTCACTGTGTCACGGAGATGGGAAGCTGGAAGGCGCCACAGGATCTGCTGCCTCTCCCTGCCCCTGAAAGCTGGCATCCGGTCCGCCTGTGCTACCGCGCAAGAGGTTTGGTCAGCGCTGCTCACCAGCCAAGAGTGGGGCCAGCAGGAAAAGGACCCTCAGGCACCTCCTGCCATTCTGCCAGGTGCTGCGTGGCCTAAAAGAGAGGGAATGCTGCTGTTAGCCAAGCCTACAGTGCGGGCTTTGCTTTGCCGGTGATCCGTTGAGGGGCTCCCTTGCCACCAGGTTCCTCAGCTCAGCAGAGCGAAGCCCAGGGCCTGGGGGCCTTTAGGAAGCTCTGAGCTGCAGCACAGCACCCTGCGGGCACTAAGGCAGTTGAAGACCTCTGGCCTGACACAGGCGTAATCACCCACACGCCTAGTGTCGTGGCCTGACACAGTCTGGTGGCACTGGGCTCTCCCGAGCAGAAGGGGCAGCACCTTGCCCAGCCAAAGGCTCTGCTGGGCTGCCTGGCTGCCCAGGCTGGAGGGCAGTGCTGCACACAGCCCCAGGGCTCAGGGGCTGTCTGTCGCCACCATGGAAGCCGGGCGGCACACAGGGCTTCTTGCCTTATCCCTCCCTGCTTTTTGGGCCCCGTCACACCCACCTGCCCAACTCGGCTGGCATCTCCTCTAATCCAACTCCGTCACCAGCAGGAGGGAAAAGGTCGCTGTGCGGCAGATCCCCACAGGCCTCTTCCCAAAGCACTTGCTGGCCTCTGCAAAGCTCCTTGTTTGCAGAGCTACACACGTCTGCAGGCTGGGCTTTTATGGAGGGCAGCTGTTGATGACATCACAAGAGCCAACCGCCAGGGAGGCAAGGTGTTGCCCATGATGACCTCAGAGGGGGGCTTACCCAGGAGGGGGTTGCCACGCAGCCTGAGCGAGAGGAAGCCTGTGCGTTAGCCCCCACCGCAAGCCTGAAGCCTGCCGGCACACCCGCAGAGGAGCCCTGGTTAGCCCAGAGAGCCAGCTCACTTGGTTGCGCGGGCAAGCTGCTGCTGTGCCGTTGCAGCCCTCGTCCTCTACCAGGCTGATGTGTCGTGTCGTCCTGGGCAGGGCTCAAAGGGCTGAGCGTGAAGCCCTGCTAAGTCAGAAGGGAGAGTGGCAAGAGCTTTCTCCTCTTGAGACCCACCCGGGCATTGACACGGTACTGCAGCAAGCCAAAGGACATCAGCCAGGTGACCTTGTTGGCCCTGGAAGACATAGCCCCGCCTCTGCTAGGAAAGCAAGAGTAGAGCGGTCAGCTTGCTGGCACAAAGGCAGATGTCTCTTCCCCTAGGTACACCTGCACCCACACGGAACAGTGGGGGTGAGGGGCACAGGCTCCCTCAGCAGCCCACTGATGGGCACCCAAAGGGGAGCTCCAGGGTCGGCTCTGAGGTGCGTTGCAGAAATGCAAGCAACCATTGAGCAAGAGCAGGGGCCAGGACTGGAGACGGGGACAGCTGCAGGCCAGCTCCCGCAAGGAGTGGGCCTGAGCTTCAGTCAGGCTCCTGGGCCAGTGGGTGGAGGTGCCAGGGCAGGCCGCTCAGGGGAACTAAGCCCTCCTTAGTGCACGCCGGGCCCTGACGGTCCAAGCCGCGGTCTGTAGCCTTTGCACTTCTCTGCTGCGGCCTCTGCGGTTTGTCAACGCCTCCCTTGACCTGGCAGATTCAAAACTGGATGCAGGCGAGCCCTAGCAAGTGCCGAGTGTCTTCCACACATTCCTCCATCTGCTCGCTCTACAGCAGCTGACGCAGCCGCACACACGCTTGGCCTTTGCTGCTGCCGAAGCGCATTGCCTGCTCATGGTTAGCTTGCTGTGTGCCAGGACCCCCGGGGCCTTTTGTGCAGCACGACACCGCAGCCCATCAGGCCCCAGCACATGCTGCTGCCGCTGCTGCTGCTGCTGCTGTTGCTTGCGGTCTGGCCATGCCTGGGGCCAACCTTTGCATTGATCGTTGCCAAGGCTGAAGCAGTTCCGCGTGGCACAGCCTGCTGAGGTCTTGCTGAGTAGTGGCTCTTCCTTCGGCATAGCTAACTCTCCTCACACTTGCTGAGGGCTCAGTCGATCCCCACGCTGAGGTGGTTTAGGAAGGTATTGAGCAGTATCAGAGGCAGGCAGGCCCCCGGAGGAACTCTGCTTGGGAGCAGCTGCCCATTGGACTTGGAGGCATGAAGCAGCAGCAGCCTTGCAGCTTGGTGCTGTGGCCAGTGCCCATGCAGCTTGTGGTGCCCCTGCCCAGCGCAGCTCTTGCCAGCTTGTCAGCACCTTGTCTGCCAGGTGCTCACGCCAGCATCTGTTCCGGCTCTTTGTCCAGCTGGTCCCTAGGCTCCTCGTTGTCACCTGGGTGCTCCTCAGAGCAGCGGGCTCTCTAGGCAGAGCAGGCCTAGCATGGCTGCCTGGGTTCCCATGCTGCCTTTGCTCTGTCCCCCCACCCACCGAATCACAGAACCACAGAATGGTTGAGGTTGGAAGGGACCTCTGGAGATCACCTAGTCCAAGCCCCTGGCTCCAGCAGGGTCACCTAGAGCATGCTGGCCAGGATGGTGTCCAGACGGCTTTTGAAGATCTCCAAGGAGGGAGAGTGCACAAACTCTCTGGGCAATCTAAGGGTAGCCTGTGATGGTCTCTTTCCTCCAATTTTCCAGCATCACTTCAAATTCTGAATTTGCTCTCCAAGTTGCTTTCAGAGCCTACCAGAGTAATGTCAGGTCATCTGCAAAGAGACCACTCCATCCCCTCAGTCCTTAATGGGACTGCTTAGCAGGACTGTACCCGGGACAAGGCTCTGCAGAGCCCCACTAGACAGAGGTTTCCGTTTGGCCAGCAAGTGCCTCCTCCTGGACACCCTGGGCTCAAAAAGGCGGCTTTGGGGAGACATTTGCTTCACTTGAGCGTCACAGAAGACCTGGGAAGGCCACCAACGCATATGACTTGAATCTACCTTCCAAGAGGTGATTTTGCATGAAAATCAACACCCAAGAAATATTAGAATGTTCTTCATGTGTAGATATATACTTTGCTATTTCACCCAAAAGAAAGAGAATAATCAGGGGAAAAGATGGAAAACGTAGCCCCAGTTCCTCGGAATGTCGACTAGAGGTTGCAAATATGCTCTGTCACTCTTCCATGTTATTCCACATGAAGACCCACTCATCCCAAAGCTGAAAGAGCAACCGTGGGGTTCACTGGGGTCCATTCCTTGGAAAGAATTAGTCACAAAGGACTTCACGAGCAGAGAAGTGGCTGGCTTGGGAGGCAGAAGCCTAGAGAAGCAAACATGCTTGTGCTGGAAACACAGTGACACGCTCGGAAGGCACATGAGGATCAGCGATTCCTTTGATTGGAAAAGACCAGTTTCCTCATCTCTGGACTCTGCAACAGGGACAGAGACCCGTGAGAGGATGCCAGGGAACTCCTGGCATCACTCACAAAGGCAGGAAACCCGGAGGCCTGCACCGACTTTAGGAACTCGGGGGCTATTGTCTGGGTTGTTTCATGGCCAAAGCGGGTGGTGGCCATAGGAGTCATGTTGGTGAGGCCGCGGCGGTGAAGTCACAGAGATGCAGGCAGCCCATGTCCCTTGGTCTCACAACACAAGCACAGGCAGTGACAGCAACCCCTCTCTGGCAGCCTGCAGCCAGAAGCACAGCAGAGAGACTATAGACCTGCGCAGAAGCAGGACTAAGAAAATTAGGGGCAAGGGGATGCAGGTGGTCAACAACACGGAGCAGCTCCCCAGTGGGACAAGTTGAACACACCTGAGCCCTCTAGCTTGGGAAAGAGAGGCCCGAAGCCACCACAGAGACACCAGTGTCTGAGGTCATGAGAAGGTGAAGGGACAAGGTGAGGAGGGACCACCAGCTCCCATGACACCAGAGCGCAGGGGCATCCCGTGGAGCAACCAGGCAGGAATTTTACACTGGAATACAAGGAACTCTCGTCACACAGCACCCAGGGAAATTGCTGAACTCCCTGCCCTAGGATCCCAGACATGGACAAGGAGGAATGGCTTCATAAAGCGATGAGATCGCCCTGCGCTATTAACACAAAAGGGCACTAAACCACAGCATTGGGATTGGGGTGGGAAGTACCAGAGGAGATGGGGTCCTCGGAAAGAAAAGAGCCACCCAAACCCAGACCCAAGACATCAGCGCCCCACAGGCACCATCAAGGTCACGCTGCAGCTACGGCCAGACATCACAGCAAATCCTGTCAGCAAGGGTTTCTTTTTTCTTTTTTTTTTGGTTTTTAACATCTCCCATTTCTGCCTCTGTTTCCAGGCTCTCTGCAGCTGCCTTAGACCCCTTTTAGCCACCACGAACTCTGGCGATCGCCTTTGCAGGGTCTAGGGCAGCAGAAATGTGGCACATCCCTTTTATCGCAGTTGGGTTAGAATAGCCAGCTCTAATTAATGTCCATCACATAGCAGTCACCAAAGCACTCAATACATGGGAATAATATGATGTTGTTATAAGACAACCCTGGAAGCTCAGAAAGAATGGTCATGCTGTTTAAACTGGGCAGATTAGGA
The DNA here is from genome assembly GCF_036370855.1 of Dromaius novaehollandiae. Lineage (NCBI taxonomy): Eukaryota > Metazoa > Chordata > Aves > Casuariiformes > Dromaiidae > Dromaius > Dromaius novaehollandiae. The sequence goes on along the minus strand of NC_088125.1, from coordinate 1,998,174 downwards.
TAACCCCTATCTCTGTTTTCTGAAAAGAAGCATTCTTGAATCAAGGGCATCCTAGAACTGCTAAAGCCCTAAGAGAAACATTAAATCAAAACGTTTTACTTCTAGGTACATATTGCCAATTTGGCAAAAGAACTGGAGGTCCATGTATCCCTAACTGAACTGTCCTCATTATACTACAAAAAATCACGCCCATAGGTCCAAAAGACCCATGCGCAGGTGAAGACCCCTCCCCTGAGCATGCGTAGTACTAAAATGGTGTGTAAGCAAAATTGTAATTGTATGTAAATCATTAACGAATCAGTGTAAAAGGGAAAGTTGCAAACTTTGCAATTTGTTTGTATAGATGCTCCTTGAGAAGCCGGTGTGGGGGTGTGCTTGATTTGTGGGAAACCACCGAGCACCCAGGCTTGCGCAACTCTGAAATAAAGCAGCAAATGTCTCTCCTGAGTGTGTAATTATTGGCTTACTGCACACCGGGCAACAAATCCGCTTTTTGGACAACAGTGTCAGTGGGTAGAACAGTTCCGAGACACTTGGCCTTTATGCCATGTTACTCGGAAATAACACCAAAAGGGCCTTCTTACAGTCCTGGCTGCCAAACGGCCCCGGGGCCGTAGGGGACCATCAGTCAGGGCTCTGGCTGCAGCCCCCAGTGCTGCCCAGCATCTCCCCTGCAGGCCCCGGGGCATCCAGGGATGGGGGAGGGAAGGAGGGAGAGGCAGGGAGAGAGGAAGAGAAGGGCAGAGGGAGGGAGGGAGGAAAAGAGGGAGGAAGGAAGAGAAGGAGGGAGGGAGGGAGAGGGAGGAGCAGAGGAGGCCAGGGCAGCCCTGGGAGCCCAAGGGCTGCTGTTGCTAGGCAGCACGGGGGGGAGGGGGGGGCACGAGGAGGCCACATGACCTGCAGCTGGTGCTGTTGCCAGGCAACACTGGGTGGGGCAGCAACAGACACTGGGGGAGGTGTTGGGAGGTGGTTGGAGCTGGGCTGGGGCAGCCATGGTGGGGCTGCGTGTGGGGCTGGGAGCTTCAGGGAGCCAGGCCCTCCACGGCCCTGGCCCTGCTGCCCCCGGTGGTGTGGGGGCTTGGAGGAGCTGGGCCCGCACCCAGGCCCCGCACACAGCGGCTGCCGGCAGGAAGGGACGACCAAAGGCCCTGCATGGGCGCTGGAGGCCGGACCCGGCTCCTCACAGCGCCTCTGGTGCTGACGCGGCTCTTCGGGGCAGAGCTGGGGCCCTTCACGAGCCTAGAAAGTAGGAGGCATGGGGAAGCATGACGCTGAGACCCTCCAGCTGGCTCTGAGCAAGAGTTGCCTCAGGAATGGACAAAAATATGCCTGCTGTGTTTTTCATGTGTGTTTCGAAGTGGCAGATAGGGCTTACTTGCCTCAAACTTTGTGCCAGTGCACTAAGAGAAGACTTGCAGTTTGCCTAATCCCAGTGTGAGGCCAGAGCCAGAGCCTCTGCGTCATCTCAGCCAGTGTTCTCTCTAAAAGACGTTCAGCTGTTTGCAGGAGCATTTACCTGTGTGATTTCCAGAGCAGTTCCCCAATATTGCAGGTGTTTAACAGCGACCTCTATATTTATAGGTAGCTGGTTCAGTTTCAAAATGTTTATGCTGAGAAAGGAGCTCAGTAAGATGAAGCTGTCATTAATAAGGAGATGAAGAGGACTCCATAGATCACATACAAAAATGCAGCTGTGCAAAAGGGACAGCCATATATGATGTAATGCTCAGTGGTGCAAATGTAGCCTCCTTTTAATGAGCAGTGCTTCTTTGTGAATAGTTGTATTTGTATTGCCTGTTTATTTGCAGAGTTTTTGACTTGATTGTATCTTGAGTAGCGCAAGTTGAGTATTCAGGAGGGTCCTGAAGCCAGCTGCCCTAGCCGCTCTCCCTCTCATCTACTCACTGCAGAGCACTGTCTCTGGCAGTGCTTACAGAAGGTCTCTTGTCTCGTGGCTCAGCTGGTAGTTCTGCCTTGCCATCACCCCATGAACCTGCACTCGATAAATACACGTGTACTGGGGGTTGCCCCAGTTGCTCTGCACCTGGAATTTGATATACTGGAAGGCTCTGGGAAGCTGCTTCTGCAAAGGAAACGGGGGGAGCCGTCATTCCTCAGGTGTAAGGAGCAACAGCACAGCAACGTAGCTTCCTTTGCCAGCGCTAGCCCTGCTGGGGAACAAACTGGAGCCCTGACAAAGGAGGCAGCCAGGGTTGCTATGCCAGAGCCACAAGGCACAGGATGCTTTGGCTCATCCTCCGCACTCTGTGGTCCAAGCCCTTGGAGGCAAAGCTCAGTTTGCCCCTCGCGTCGTGCCCACACGCACTCACAGTACCTTCAGGCGGAAGGTCTGAACAGCCTCTTGGTCCACGTCAAATACAAAGAGCCCCAGGAGAGTTTCTTCTGCTGCTTCCTCATCCACGCCCTCAAAGGCAACCGACAAGGGCAGCAGGTCAGGCTCAAGCAGAGCCGGAGGAAAAGTGCCCGCTGCGTCCGACTCGGGGAAGCCTGCCTCATGTCCCACCCCTCTAGCACTAGTCTGGAAGAGGTCAGTGTGGATGTGGCTCAGGCTCTTTTGAGCAAGCGCTCCAAGACCCTGGGCCAGAAAGCACAAAGCAAGCCGCAGAGGCATACCACCACCGTGGGCCCCCACATACGCCATGCAGGGACGCTCTGCTCTGCAGCAACCAGCCCACGCTTCTCTGAGAGAAGGCGCCAGGAGAAACAAGGCTCCCTCGCAGCTTTCTGCCCTGGCCAGCTTCCCTGCCCACCCTCCACGCTGGGGCAAGGCTGAGGCTTACGGAGACAGCAAAGTCTTTGGGGGCGCTGCTGACTTCCCCGGAAGGAGAGACCGCCTTGGAGATGTGCTCCACGGTGACAGCCATGGGCCAGATCTGCTCAGGCAGCCGAATGACCACTTGGCCCTCCGCTCCTTGGAAAGCCCAGCACTGTCCAGGGGAAGTGTGCGGCTGAAACCAGAAAGCAGCCACCCTCAGTGGCAAGGCACTCCAGGAGCCCAGTGGACTGGCTGCTTTGCCAGCAGCACAGCCCTGGCTCGGTCTGTTGGCTGGCTTTCTGCATGGAAGGGCACCCAAGTGGATGAAAGGGACAGCAGGGGACTTGCCACCTTGCTTTCAGAAGACGGAAATCTTCCTTACAAAACATCTAGGCTCACTTGCCTTTCCCAAATCCCGCTCTGATTTTGCACAGCATTCAGAGACAGGGCGGGGCTGCCTAGGGGAGGTCACCCCGTGAGCCTTCAAAGAGTGTGCGGGAGGGACGAGCCCCCTTCCTCCAACTCGGCAGATCCCGCCAGGCTTGGGGGCCTGGAGGAGGTTCTGTCCTTGCCTGAGTGGCTTGTCAGGCTCCCCCCAACTTCCACTCTCTCTGGAAAGGGGCCGTGGGAGTTGAGGTGGGAAAATGCAGCTGCCAAGGACAAAGGTGCCCAGCACACTGCGGCCAGGGGTTGTGGGCAGGTGGCTGCTGTTGGGTTCAGCTCCGTTCCCCTCCAGACGGCAGGGCAGCACTGTGGGGAAGCGCAGGGGATCGTCAGGAAGAGGCTGAGCCCTGTGGGGCTGCGCGAGGCTGCTGCTGTGAGGGGAGGTGTTTGGGGCTTGGAGGCTCAACTTGAAAGCAAGCAACTGCCTCAGAAGTCATGCTGCCTGTGCTATTACCTGCAGAATAGTATCCGGAGGGTTGGCCACGGCAAAGAAGGCAAGACAAAGCCAGCAAGCCTCACTGCCTCGCCCACCGTAAGTCCGGGATGTTCTCTCTGCATCGATGGTGGCCCCTGAAAGGCACATGCAAAGCAGCTGCCTCAGACAGGCCAGAGGCTAGGAGCAGCAGGGAGCTAGCAGGTATTTCTCAGGCTGCAAGCCCAGCTGGGCAGACTTGGTGGGAGGGCCATACGCCAGCGGAGGGCCAGCAGACTTTGCGTAGGCATACCTGTGGTTTTCAGAGCCCAGTCCACCGTCTGCAGGTACTTTGCCTCTATCTTCTCAAGGGCTGCCCGTGTCAAGTTGAGAAGGGGCTGGGAAAAGCATTGCAAAGGCAGAGACGGAAAGCAACAGGGAGAATGACACAAACTCATCACGGGGCACTTCTGCATGAAGACTGAGTGCTTGCACAGAGCAAAGGGGAGACTCGGGGTCAGTCCACCAAAGGCAAGACTTGTTGGAAAAGGCACCACACCTTCTGGTCAGCGCTTTCTGACAAGTCAAGCAAGGACTCAGGGAGAACACCAGTCTCAGGAGCCACCGTGCAGACCTGGCTCAGGTCAGCACTGCCCCAAGCAGCCCTGAGAGCCAGGTTTGCGCTGGGCAGCAAGAGGACAGAGCACACGCTGCAAAGGGCCAAGAGGAAGCAGCAGGAGACAGCCTCCAACTGAGAGCAAGGTCTTTGATCAAATGGCAGCCACTTTACCCCTCTCTTCTCCTCAGCCATCGCCCTCTGCTCCAAGACTTCTGCTATGGAGTGCAGGATGGCCTCATTTGCAGCAGCCAGCTCTGCTCGCAGGTGAGCCACCTGCTCTTCCAGGAGCTCCCGCTCATGGATCTTCTCCCTCAGCAAGGGCAGGGAGTTGCTGCAGACAAAGGGAAAGCAGATGTGGTGCAAGAGCTGAGCAGCCCCTGCAGGCAGTCCCGAGTAGGGTGCCACAGTCTTGCCCCCATCCTCTTCCCTCCCTCACAAGAACAGAGGCTTCCCTTCCCCTCCACGTTTAGCACAAGGCAAAGGCTGGCGCCCTGGATGCTTTGCCACTCAATGAGTTCCATGGGAAGGAAGCCCTCTTACCTGAGCGTTGTGAGCTCTGTTTCTGGCACCCCAGCCTTCTCCTGAAACACAAAGGCCCTCCCTGAGAGGAAGCCCAAGGAGCTGCATGGGGGCTTCCCACAGGACACTTCCCCAGGAAGAGCAGGTGGCAGTTGCTGCTGCTTTCTATCCATTTGGAGCAAGCCAGAGGATGTCGGGCCTTTTTCCAGCCACTGTCTTTGGGAAGTCCATTTGCTGTCTGAGCATTTGCAGACTCCAGGAGCTAAGGCAGGAGCAAAGCCACCTCCTGCCCAAGTGCTCCTTCCTGCAGCCTGCCAACCTGCAGTGCTCACTCAGGGAGCTCTCAGGGTCAAACCTCATTCAGCAGCTACAGAAAGTGAAGGACAAGCACAAGCGTGTCCCCCCCACACCTCTGTGAGGATGAGCCCTGGGCATCTGGACGGGATTCCCAACTTTTGCAGGGGAGGCAGGAGCTCCGAGCTATGGCCTCGGCCAGAGTTTGCTTTCCCCCAGCAAGAGGCACCTACCTGCAGCGCTTCCTCTTGCCACTTGCTCTCGGAGAGCAGCAAGCCCCAGCAGTAAAGCGCAGCTGCAAGTCACCACAGCAAGAGACAGTTATACTAAGAGGCTTTCTAATGGTCCCTGGAGCCACATTTTCTCCTTCCACAGCTAGGGGGCAAGAGCTTGCCTGGGACAGCTGGAGCTGGAGCTGGAGCTGGAGCCAGTGCAGAGCGCGGAGGTGGCTCCAACCCCTTGAGCACTGCCCAGGCCCATGGGCTTGGAAAATACACACACCCAAGGCCCACACACCCGCACACCAATGGAGGCATGTGGCCCCGAGCCAAGAGGAAATGCACCAGGCCATGGCAGTTTCTGCACAGACATTGCAACCCCAAAGCTCTGCAGCAAGGAGGGACCTCTAGCCAAAACGATCCTAGGCGCTCCACTCCCTCCCACGGCCGGCAGCCACGGCAGGCGTGAGGCAGGCTGCAGTCCACCTGTAAAGACCCTCTCTGGCCTTCACTGTGTCACGGAGATGGGAAGCTGGAAGGCGCCACAGGATCTGCTGCCTCTCCCTGCCCCTGAAAGCTGGCATCCGGTCCGCCTGTGCTACCGCGCAAGAGGTTTGGTCAGCGCTGCTCACCAGCCAAGAGTGGGGCCAGCAGGAAAAGGACCCTCAGGCACCTCCTGCCATTCTGCCAGGTGCTGCGTGGCCTAAAAGAGAGGGAATGCTGCTGTTAGCCAAGCCTACAGTGCGGGCTTTGCTTTGCCGGTGATCCGTTGAGGGGCTCCCTTGCCACCAGGTTCCTCAGCTCAGCAGAGCGAAGCCCAGGGCCTGGGGGCCTTTAGGAAGCTCTGAGCTGCAGCACAGCACCCTGCGGGCACTAAGGCAGTTGAAGACCTCTGGCCTGACACAGGCGTAATCACCCACACGCGTAGTGTCGTGGCCTGACACAGTCTGGTGGCACTGGGCTCTCCCGAGCAGAAGGGGCAGCACCTTGCCCAGCCAAAGGCTCTGCTGGGCTGCCTGGCTGCCCAGGCTGGAGGGCAGTGCTGCACACAGCCCCAGGGCTCAGGGGCTGTCTGTCGCCACCATGGAAGCCGGGCGGCACACAGGGCTTCTTGCCTTATCCCTCCCTGCTTTTTGGGCCCCGTCACACCCACCTGCCCAACTCGGCTGGCATCTCCTCTAATCCAACTCCGTCACCAGCAGGAGGGAAAAGGTCGCTGTGCGGCAGATCCCCGCAGGCCTCTTCCCAAAGCACTTGCTGGCCTCTGCAAAGCTCCTTGTTTGCAGAGCTACACACGTCTGCAGGCTGGGCTTTTATGGAGGGCAGCTGTTGATGACATCACAAGAGCCAACCGCCAGGGAGGCAAGGTGTTGCCCATGATGACCTCAGAGGGGGGCTTACCCAGGAGGGGGTTGCCACGCAGCCTGAGCGAGAGGAAGCCTGTGCGTTAGCCCCCACCGCAAGCCTGAAGCCTGCCGGCACACCCGCAGAGGAGCCCTGGTTAGCCCAGAGAGCCAGCTCACTTGGTTGCGCGGGCAAGCTGCTGCTGTGCCGTTGCACCCCTCGTCCTCTACCAGGCTGATGTGTCGTGTCATCCTGGGCAGGGCTCAAAAGGCTGAGCGTGAAGCCCTGCTAAGTCAGAAGGGAGAGTGGCAAGAGCTTTCTCCTCTTGAGACCCACCCGGGCATTGACACGGTACTGCAGCAAGCCAAAGGACATCAGCCAGGTGACCTTGTTGGCCCTGGAAGACATAGCCCCGCCTCTGCTAGGAAAGCAAGAGTAGAGCGGTCAGCTTGCTGGCACAAAGGCAGATGTCTCTTCCCCTAGGTACACCTGCACCCACACGGAACAGTGGGGGTGAGGGGCACAGGCTCCCTCAGCAGCCCACTGATGGGCACCCAAAGGGGAGCTCTAGGGTCGGCTCTGAGGTGCGTTGCAGAAATGCAAGCAACCATTGAGCAAGAGCAGGGGCCAGGACTGGAGACGGGGACAGCTGCAGGCCAGCTCCCGCAAGGAGTGGGCCTGAGCTTCAGTCAGGCTCCTGGGCCAGTGGGTGGAGGTGCCAGGGCAGGCCGCTCAGGGGAACTAAGCCCTCCTTAGTGCACGCCGGGCCCTGACGGTCCAAGCCGCGGTCTGTAGCCTTTGCACTTCTCTGCTGCGGCCTCTGCGGTTTGTCAACGCCTCCCTTGACCTGGCAGATTCAAAACTGGATGCAGGCGAGCCCTAGCAAGTGCCGACTGTCTTCCACACATTCCTCCATCTGCTCGCTCTACAGCAGCTGACGCAGCCGCACACACGCTTGGCCTTTGCTGCTGCCGAAGCGCATTGCCTGCTCATGGTTAGCTTGCTGTGTGCCAGGACCCCCGGGGCCTTTTGTGCAGCACGACACCGCAGCCCATCAGGCCCCAGCACATGCTGCTGCCGCTGCTGCTGCTGCTGCTGTTGCTTGCGGTCTGGCCATGCCTGGGGCCAACCTTTGCATTGATCGTTGCCAAGGCTGAAGCAGTTCCGCGTGGCACAGCCTGCTGAGGTCTTGCTGAGTAGTGGCTCTTCCTTCGGCATAGCTAACTCTCCTCACACTTGCTGAGGGCTCAGTCGATCCCCACGCTGAGGTGGTTTAGGAAGGTATTGAGCAGTATCAGAGGCAGGCAGGCCCCCGGAGGAACTCTGCTTGGGAGCAGCTGCCCATTGGACTTGGAGGCATGAAGCAGCAGCAGCCTTGCAGCTTGGTGCTGTGGCCAGTGCCCATGCAGCTTGTGGTGCCCCTGCCCAGCGCAGCTCTTGCCAGCTTGTCAGCACCTTGTCTGCCAGGTGCTCACGCCAGCATCTGTTCCGGCTCTTTGTCCAGCTGGTCCCTAGGCTCCTCGTTGTCACCTGGGTGCTCCTCAGAGCAGCGGGCTCTCTAGGCAGAGCAGGCCTAGCATGGCTGCCTGGGTTCCCATGCTGCCTTTGCTCTGTCCCCCCACCCACCGAATCACAGAACCACAGAATGGCTGAGGTTGGAAGGGACCTCTGGAGATCAACTAGTCCAAGCCCCTGGCTCCAGCAGGGTCACCTAGAGCATGCTGGCCAGGATGGTGTCCAGACGGCTTTTGAAGATCTCCAAGGAGGGAGAGTGCACAAACTCTCTGGGCAATCTAAGGGTAGCCTGTGATGGTATCTTTCCTCCAATTTTCCAGCATCACTTCAAATTCTGAATTTGCTCTCCAAGTTGCTTTCAGAGCCTACCAGAGTAATGTCAGGTCATCTGCAAAGAGACCACTCCATCCCCTCAGTCATTAATGGGACTGCTTAGCAGGACTGTACCCGGGACAAGGCTCTGCAGAGCCCCACTAGACAGAGGTTTCCGTTTGGCCAGCAAGTGCCTCCTCCTGGACACCCTGGGCTCAAAAAGGCGGCTTTGGGGAGACATTTGCTTCACTTGAGCGTCACAGAAGACCTGGGAAGGCCACCAACGCATATGACTTGAATCTACCTTCCAAGAGGTGATTCTGCATGAAAATCAACACCCAAGAAATATTAGAATGTTTTTCATGTGTAGATATATACTTTGCTATTTCACCCAAAAGAAAGAGAATAATCAGGGGAAAAGATGGAAAACGTAGCCCCAGTTCCTCGGAATGTCGACTAGAGGTTGCAAATATGCTCTGTCACTGTTCCATGTTATTCCACATGAAGACCCACTCATCCCAAAGCTGAAAGAGCAACCGTGGGGTTCACTGGGGTCCATTCCTTGGAAAGAATTAGTCACAAAGGACTTCACGAGCAGAGAAGTGGCTGGCTTGGGAGGCAGAAGCCTAGAGAAGCAAACATGCTTGTGCTGGAAACACAGTGACACGCTCGGAAGGCACATGAGGATCAGCGATTCCTTTGATTGGAAAAGACCAGTTTCCTCATCTCTGGACTCTGCAACAGGGACAGAGACCCGTGAGAGGATGCCAGGGAACTCCTGGCATCACTCACAAAGGCAGGAAACCCGGAGGCCTGCACCGACTTTAGGAACTCGGGGGCTATTGTCTGGGTTGTTTCATGGCCAAAGCGGGTGGTGGCCATAGGAGTCATGTTGGTGAGGCCGCGGCGGTGAAGTCACAGAGATGCAGGCAGCCCATGTCCCTTGGTCTCACAACACAAGCACAGGCAGTGACAGCAACCCCTCTCTGGCAGCCTGCAGCCAGAAGCACAGCAGAGAGACTATAGACCTGCGCAGAAGCAGGACTAAGAAAATTAGGGGCAAGGGGATGCAGGTGGTCAACAACACGGAGCAGCTCCCCAGTGGGACAAGTTGAACACACCTGAGCCCTCTAGCTTGGGAAAGAGAGGCCCGAAGCCACCACAGAGACACCAGTGTCTGAGGTCATGAGAAGGTGAAGGGACAAGGTGAGGAGGGACCACCAGCTCCCATGACACCAGAGCGCAGGGGCATCCCGTGGAGCAACCAGGCAGGAATTTTACACTGGAATACAAGGAACTCTCGTCACACAGCACCCAGGGAAATTGCTGAACTCCCTGCCCTAGGATCCCAGACATGGACAAGGAGGAATGGCTTCATAAAGCGATGAGATCGCCCTGCGCTATTAACACAAAAGGGCACTAAACCACAGCATTGGGATTGGGGTGGGAAGTACCAGAGGAGATGGGGTCCTCGGAAAGAAAAGAGCCACCCAAACCCAGACCCAAGACATCAGCGCCCCACAGGCACCATCAAGGTCACGCTGCAGCTACGGCCAGACATCACAGCAAATCCTGTCAGCAAGGGTTTCTTTTTTCTTTTTTTTTTGGTTTTTAACATCTCCCATTTCTGCCTCTGTTTCCAGGCTCTCTGCAGCTGCCTTAGACCCCTTTTAGCCACCACGAACTCTGGCGATCGCCTTTGCAGGGTCTAGGGCAGCAGAAATGTGGCACATCCCTTTTATCGCAGTTGGGTTAGAATAGCCAGCTCTAATTAATGTCCATCACATAGCAGTCACCAAAGCACTCAATAAATGGGAATAATATGATGTTGTTATAAGACAACCCTGGAAGCTCAGAAAGAATGGTCATGCTGTTTAAACTAGGCAGATTAGGATAACCCCTATCTCTGTTTTCTGAAAAGAAGCATTCTTGAATCAAGGGCATCCTAGAACTGCTAAAGCCCTAAGAGAAACATTAAATCAAAATGTTTTACTTCTAGGTACGTATTGCCAATTTGGCAAAAGAACTGGAGGTCCATGTATCCCTAACTAAACTGTCCTCATTATACTACAAAAAATCACGCCCATAGGTCCAAAAGACCCATGCGCAGGTGAAGACCCCTCCCCTGAGCATGCGTAGTACTAAAATGGTGTGTAAGCAAAATTGTAATTGTATGTAAATCATTAACGAATCAGTGTAAAAGGGAAAGTTGCAAACTTTGCAATTTGTTTGTATAGATGCTCCTTGAGAAGCCGGTGTGGGGGTGTGCTTGATTTGTGGGAAACCACCGAGCACCCAGGCTTGCGCAACTCTGAAATAAAGCAGCAAATGTCTCTCCTGAGTGTGTAATATTGGCTTACTGCACACCGGGCAACAAATCCGCTTTTTGGACAACAGTGTCAGTGGGTAGAACAGTTCAGAGACACTTGGCCTTTATGCCATATTACTCGGAAATAACACCAAAAGGGCCTTCTTACAGTCCTGGCTGCCAAACGGCCCCGGGGCCGTAGGGGACCATCAGTCAGGGCTCTGGCTGCAGCCCCCAGTGCTGCCCAGCATCTCCCCTGCAGGCCCCGGGGCATCCAGGGATGGGGGAGGGAAGGAGGGAGAGGCAGGGAGAGAGGAAGAGAAGGGCAGAGGGAGGGAGGGAGGAAAAGAGGGAGGAAGGAAGAGAAGGAGGGAGGGAGGGAGAGGGAGGAGCAGAGGAGGCCAGGGCAGCCCTGGGAGCCCAAGGGCCACTGTTGCTAGGCAGCATGGGGGGGAGGGGGGGCACGAGGAGGCCACATGACCTGCAGCTGGTGCTGTTGCCAGGCAACACTGGGTGGGGCAGCAACAGGCACTGGGGGAGGTGTTGGGAGGTGGTTGGAGCTGGGCTGGGGCAGCCATGGTGGGGCTGCGTGTGGGGCTGGGAGCTTCAGGGAGCCAGGCCCTCCACGGCCCTGGCCCTGCTGCCCCCGGTGGTGTGGGGGCTTGGAGGAGCTGGGCCCGCACCCAGGCCCCGCACACAGCGGCTGCCGGCAGGAAGGGACGACCAAAGGCCCTGCATGGGCGCTGGAGGCCGGACCCGGCTCCTCACAGCGCCTCTGGTGCTGACGCGGCTCTTCGGGGCAGAGCTGGGGCCCTTCACGAGCCTAGAAAGTAGGAGGCATGGGGAAGCATGACACTGAGACCCTCCAGCTGGCTCTGAGCAAGAGTTGCCTCAGGAATGGACAAAAATATGCCTGCTGTGTTTTTCATGTGTGTTTCGAAGTGGCAGATAGGGCTTACTTGCCTCAAACTTTGTGCCGGTGCACTAAGAGAAGACTTGCAGTTTGCCTAATCCCAGTGTGAGGCCAGAGCCAGAGCCTCTGCGTCATCTCAGCCAGTGTTCTCTCTGAAAGACGTTCAGCTGTTTGCAAGAGCATTTACCTGTGTGATTTGCAGAGCAGTTCCCCAATATTGCAGGTGTTTAACAGCGACCTCTATATTTATAGGTAGCTGGTTCAGTTTCAAAATGTTTATGCTGAGAAAGGAGCTCAATAAGATGAAGCTGTCATTAATAAGGAGATGAAGAGGACTCTATAGATCACATACAAAAATGCAGCTGTGCAAAAGGGACAGCCATACATAATGTAATGCTCAGTGGTGCAAATGTAGCCTCCTTTTAATGAGCAGTGCTTCTTTGTGAATAGTTGTATTTGTATTGCCTGTTTATTTGCACAGTTTTTGACTTGATTGTATCTTGAGTAGCGCAAGTTGAGTATTCAGGAGGGTCCTGAAGCCAGCTGCCCTAGCCGCTCTCCCTCTCATCTACTCACTGCAGAGCACTGTCTCTGGCAGTGCTTACAGAAGGTCTCTTGTCTCGTGGCTCAGCTGGTAGTTCTGCCTTGCCATCACCCCATGAACCTGCACTCGATAAATACACGTGTACTCGGGGTTGCCCCAGTTGCTCTGCACCTGGAATTTGATATACTGGAAGGCTCTGGGAAGCTGCTTCTGCAAAGGAAACGGGGGGAGCCGTCATTCCTCAGGTGTAAGGAGCAACAGCACAGCAACATAGCTTCCTTTGCCAGCGCTAGCCCTGCTGGGGAACAAACTGGAGCCCTGACAAAGGAGGCAGCTAGGGTTGCTATGCCAGAGCCACAAGGCACAGGATGCTTTGGCTCATCCTCCGCACTCTGTGGTCCAAGCCCTTGCAGGCAAAGCTCAGTTTGCCCCTCGCGTCGTGCCCACACGCACTCACAGTACCTTCAGGCGGAAGGTCTGAACAGCCTCTTGGTCCACGTCAAATACAAAGAGCCCCAGGAGAGTTTCTTCTGCTGCTTCCTCATCCACGCCCTCAAAGGCAACCGACAAGGGCAGCAGGTCAGGCTCAAGCAGAGCCGGAGGAAAAGTGCCCGCTGTGTCCGACTCAGGGAAGCCTGCCTCATGTCCCACCCCTCTAGCAGTAGTCTGGAAGAGGTCAGTGTGGATGTGGCTCAGGCTCTTTTGAGCAAGCGCTCCAAGACCCTGGGCCAGAAAGCACAAAGCAAGCCGCAGAGGCATAACACCACCGTGGGCCCCCACATACGCCATGCAGGGACGCTCTGCTCTGCAGCAACCAGCCCACGCTTCTCTGAGAGAAGGCGCCAGGAGAAACAAGGCTCCCTCGCAGCTTTCTGCCCTGGCCAGCTTCCCTGCCCACCCTCCACGCTGGGGCAAGGCTGAGGCTTACGGAGACAGCAAAGTCTTTGGGGGCGCTGCTGACTTCCCCGGAAGGAGAGACTGCCTTGGAGATGTGCTCCACGGTGACGGCCATGGGCCAGATCTGCTCAGGCAGCCGAATGACCACTTGGCCCTCCGCTCCTTGGAAAGCCCAGCACTGTCCAGGGGAAGTCTGCGGCTGAAACCAGAAAGCAGCCACCCTCAGTGGCAAGGCACTCCAGGAGCCCAGCGGACTGGCTGCTTTGCCAGCAGCACAGCCCTGGCTCGGTCTGTTGGCTGGCTTTCTGCATGGAAGGGCACCCAAGTGGATGAAAGGGACAGGAGGGGACTTGCCACCTTGCTTTCAGAAGACGGAAATCTTCCTTACAAAACATCTAGGCTCACCTGCCTTTCCCAAATCCCGCTCTGATTTTGCACAGCATTCAGAGACAGGGCGGGGCTGCCTAGGGGAGGTCACCCCGTGAGCCTTCAAAGAGTGTGCGGGAGGGACGAGCCCCCTTCCTCCAACTCGGCAGATCCCGCCAGGCTTGGGGGCCTGGAGGAGGTTCTGTCCTTGCCTGAGTGGCTTGTCAGGCTCCCCCCAACTTCCACTCTCCCTGGAAAGGGGCCGTGGGAGTTGAGGTGGGAAAATGCAGCTGCCAAGGACAAAGGTGCCCAGCACACTGCGGCCAGGGGTTGTGGGCAGGTGGCTGCTGTTGGGTTCAGCTCCGTTCCCCTCCAGACGGCAGGGCAGCACTGTGGGGAAGCGCAGGGGATCGTCAGGAAGAGGCTGAGCCCTGTGGGGCTGCGCGAGACTGCTGCTGTGAAGGGAGGTGTTTGGGGCTTGGAGGCTCAACTTGAAAGCAAGCAACTGCCTCAGAAGTCATGCTGCCTGTGCTATTACCTGCAGAATAGTATCCGGAGGGTTGGCCACGGCAAAGAAGGCGAGACAAAGCCAGCAAGCCTCACTGCCTCGCCCACCGTAAGTCCGGGATGTTCTCTCTGCATCGATGGTGGCCCCTGAAAGGCACATGCAAAGCAGCTGCCTCAGACAGGCCAGAGGCTAGGAGCAGCAGGGAGCTAGCAGGTATTTCTCAGGCTGCAAGCCCAGCTGGGCAGACTTGGTGGGAGGGCCATACGCCAGCGGAGGGCCAGCAGACTTTGCGTAGGCATACCTGTGGTTTTCAGAGCCCAGTCCACCGTCTGCAGGTACTTTGCCTCTATCTTCTCAAGGGCTGCCCGTGTCAAGTTGAGAAGGGGCTGGGAAAAGCATTGCAAAGGCAGAGACGGAAAGCAACAGGGAGAATGACACAAACTCATCACGGGGCACTTCTGCATGAAGACTGAGTGCTTGCACAGAGCAAAGGGGAGACTCGGGGTCAGTCCACCAAAGGCAAGACTTGTTGGAAAAGGCACCAGACCTTCTGGTCAGCGCTTTCTGACGAGTCAAGCAAGGACTCGGGGAGAACACCAGTCTCAGGAGCCACCGTGCAGACCTGGCTCAGGTCAGCACTGCCCCAAGCAGCCCTGAGAGCCAGGTTTGCGCTGGGCAGCAAGAGGACAGAGCACACGCTGCAAAGGGCCAAGAGGAAGCAGCAGGAGACAGCCTCCAACTGAGAGCAAGGTCTTTGATCAAATGGCAGCCACTTTACCCCTCTCTTCTCCTCAGCCATCGCCCTCTGCTCCAAGACTTCTGCTATGGAGTGCAGGATGGCCTCATTTGCAGCAGCCAGCTCTGCTCGCAGGTGAGCCAGCTGCTCTTCCAGGAGCTCCCGCTCATGGATCTTCTCCCTCAGCAAGGGCAGGGAGTTGCTGCAGACAAAGGGAAAGCAGATGTGGTGCAAGAGCTGAGCAGCCCCTGCAGGCAGTCCCGAGTAGGGTGCCACAGTCTTGCCCCCATCCTCTTCCCTCCCTCACAAGAGCAGAGGCTTCCCTTCCCCTCCACGTTTAGCACAAGGCAAAGGCTGGCGCCCTGGATGCTTTGCCACTCAATGAGTTCCATGGGAAGGAAGCCCTCTTACCTGAGCGTTGTGAGCTCTGTTTCTGGCACCCCAGCCTTCTCCTGAAACACAAAGGCCCTCCCTGAGAGGAAGCCCAAGGAGCTGCATGGGGGCTTCCCACAGGACACTTCCCCAGGAAGAGCAGGTGGCAGTTGCTGCTGCTTTCTATCCATTTGGAGCAAGCCAGAGGATGTCGGGCCTTTTTCCAGCCACTGTCTTTGGGAAGTCCATTTGCTGTCTGAGCATTTGCAGACTCCAGGAGCTAAGGCAGGAGCAAAGCCACCTCCTGCCCAAGTGCTCCTTCCTGCAGCCTGCCAACCTGCAGTGCTCACTCAGGGAGCTCTCAGGGTCAAACCTCATTCAGCAGCTACAGAAAGTGAAGGACAAGCACAAGCGTGTCCCCCCCACACCCCCCCACATCTCTGTGAGGATGAGCCCTGGGCATCTGGACAGGATTCCCAACTTTTGCAGGGGAGGCAGGAGCTCCGAGCTATGGCCTCGGCCAGAGTTTGCTTTCCCCCAGCAAGAGGCACCTACCTGCAGCGCTTCCTCTTGCCACTTGCTCTCGGAGAGCAGCAAGCCCCAGCAGTAAAGCGCAGCTGCAAGTCACCACAGCAAGAGACAGTTATACTAAGAGGCTTTCTAATGGTCCCTGGAGCCACATTTTCTCCTTCCACAGCTAGGGGGCAAGAGCTTGCCTGGGACAGCTGGAGCTGGAGCTGGAGCCAGTGCAGAGCGCGGAGGTGGCTCCAACCCCTTGAGCACTGCCCAGGCCCATGGGCTTGGAAAATACACACACCCAAGGCCCACACACCCGCACACCAATGAAGGCATGTGGCCCCAAGCCAAGAGGAAATGCACCAGGCCATGGCAGTTTCTGCACAGACATTGCAACCCCAAAGCTCTGCAGCAAGGAGGGACCTCTAGCCAAAACGATCCTAGGCGCTCCACTCCCTCCCACGGCCGGCAGCCACGGCAGGCGTGAGGCAGGCTGCAGTCCACCTGTAAAGACCCTCTCTGGCCTTCACTGTGTCACGGAGATGGGAAGCTGGAAGGCGCCACAGGATCTGCTGCCTCTCCCTGCCCCTGAAAGCTGGCATCCGGTCTGCCTGTGCTACCGCGCAAGAGCTTTGGTCAGTGCTGCTCACCAGCCAAGAGTGGGGCCAGCAGGAAAAGGACCCTCAGGCACCTCCTGCCATTCTGCCAGGTGCTGCGTGGCCTAAAAGAGAGGGAATGCTGCTGTTAGCCAAGCCTACAGTGCGGGCTTTGCTTTGCCGGTGATCCGTTGAGGGGCTCCCTTGCCACCAGGTTCCTCAGCTCAGCAGAGCGGAGAAGCCCAGGGCCTGGGGGCCTTTAGGAAGCTCTGAGCTGCAGCACAGCACCCTGCGGGCACTAAGGCAGTTGAAGACCTCTGGCCTGACACAGGCGTAATCACCCACACGCGTAGTGTCGTGGCCTGACACAGTCTGGTGGCACTGGGCTCTCCCGAGCAGAAGGGGCAGCGCCTTGCCCAGCCAAAGGCTCTGCTGGGCTGCCTGCCTGCCCAGGCTGGAGGGCAGTGCTGCACACAGCCCCAGGGCTCAGGGGCTGTCTGTCGCCACCATGGAAGCTGGGCGGCACACAGGGCTTCTTGCCTTATCCCTCCCTGCTTTTTGGGCCCCGTCACACCCACCTGCCCAACTCGGCTGGCATCTCCTCTAATCCAACTCCGTCACCAGCAGGAGGGAAAAGGTCGCTGTGCGGCAAATCCCCGCAGGCCTCTTCCCAAAGCACTTGCTGGCCTCTGCAAAGCTCCTTGTTTGCAGAGCTACACACATCTGCAGGCTGGGCTTTTATGGAGGGCAGCTGTTGATGACATCACAAGAGCCAACCGCCAGGGAGGCAAGGTGTTGCCCATGATGACCTCAGAGGGGGGCTTACCCAGGAGGGGGTTGCCACGCAGCCTGAGCGAGAGGAAGCCTGTGTGTTAGCCCCCACCCCAAGCCTGAAGCCTCCCGGCACACCCGCAGAGGAGCCCTGGTTAGCCCAGAGAGCCAGCTCACTTGGTTGCGCGGGCAAGCTGCTGCTGTGCCGTTGCACCCCTCGTCCTCTACCAGGCTCGTGTGTCGTGTCATCCTGGGCAGGGCTCAAAGGGCTGAGCGTGAAGCCCTGCTAAGTCAGAAGGGAGAGTGGCAAGAGCTTTCTCCTCTTGAGACCCACCCGGGCATTGACACGGTACTGCAGCAAGCCAAAGGACATCAGCCAGGTGACCTTGTTGGCCCTGGAAGACATAGCCCCGCCTCTGCTAGGAAAGCAAGAGTAGAGCGGTCAGCTTGCTGGCACAAAGGCAGATGTCTCTTCCCCTAGGTACACCTGCACCCACACGGAACAGCAGGGGTGAGGGGCACAGGCTCCCTCAGCAGCCCACTGATGGGCACCCAAAGGGGAGCTCCAGGGTCAGCTCTGAGGTGCGTTGCAGAAATGCAAGCAACCATTGAGCAAGAGCAGGGGCCAGGACTGGAGACGGGGACAGCTGCAGGCCAGCTCCCGCAAGGAGTGGGCCTGAGCTTCAGTCAGGCTCCTGGGCCAGTGGGTGGAGGTGCCAGGGCAGGCCGCTCAGGGGAACTAAGCCCTCCTTAGTGCACGCCGGGCCCTGACGGTCCAGGCAGCGGTCTGTAGCCTTTGCACTTCTCTGCTGCGGCCTCTGCGGTTTGTCAACGCCTCCCTTGACCTGGCAGATTCAAAACTGGATGCAGGCGAGCCCTAGCAAGTGCCGAGTGTCTTCCACACATTCCTCCATCTGCTCGCTCTACAGCAGCTGACGCAGCCGCACACACGCTTGGCCTTTGCTGCTGCCGAAGCGCATTGCCTGCTCATGGTTAGCTTGCTGTGTGCCAGGACCCCCGGGGCCTTTTGTGCAGCACGACACCGCAGCCCATCAGGCCCCAGCACATGCTGCTGCTGCTGCTGCTGCTGTTGCTTGCGGTCTGGCCATACCTGGGGCCAACCTTTGCATTGATCGTTGCTAAGGCTGAAGCAGTTCCGCGTGGCACAGCCTGCTGAGGTCTTGCTGAGTAGTGGCTCTTCCTTCGGCATAGCTGACTCTCCTCACACTTGCTGAGGGCTCAGTCAATCCCCACGCTGAGGTGGTTTAGGAAGGTATTGAGCAGTATCAGAGGCAGGCAGGCCCCCGGAGGAACTCTGCTTGGGAGCAGCTGCCCATTGGACTTGGAGGCATGAAGCAGCAGCAGCCTTGCAGCTTGGTGCTGTGGCCAGTGCCCATGCAGCTTGTGGTGCCCCTGCCCAGCGCAGCTCTTGCCAGCTTGTCAGCACCTTGTCTGCCAGGTGCTCACGCCAGCATCTGTTCCGGCTCTTTGTGCAGCTGGTCCCTAGGCTCCTCGTTGTCACCTGGGTGCTCCTCAGAGCAGCGGGCTCTCTAGGCAGAGCAGGCCTAGCATGGCTGCCTGGGTTCCCATGCTGCCTTTGCTCTGTCCCCCCACCCACCGAATCACAGAACCACAGAATGGTTGAGGTTGGAAGGGACCTCTGGAGATCACCTAGTCCAAGCCCCCGGCTCCAGCAGGGTCACCTAGAGCATGCTGGCCAGGATGGTGTCCAGATGGCTTTTGAAGATCTCCAAGGAGGGAGAGTGCACAAACTCTCTGGGCAATCTAAGGGTAGCCTGTGATGGTCTCTTTCCTCCAATTTTCCAGCATCACTTCAAATTCTGAATTTGCCCTCCAAGTTGCTTTCAGAGCCTACCAGAGTAATGTCAGGTCATCTGCAAAGAGACCACTCCATCCCCTCAGTCCTTAATGGGACTGCTTAGCAGGACTGTACCCGGGACAAGGCTCTGCAGAGCCCCAGTAGACGGAGGTTTCCATTTGGCCAGCAAGTGCCTCCTCCTGGACACCCTGGGCTCAAAAAGGTGGCTTTGGGGAGACATTTGCTTCACTTGAGCGTCACAGAAGACCTGGGAAGGCCACCAACGCATATGACTTGAATCTACCTTCCAAGAGGTGATTCTGCATGAAAATCAACACCCAAGAAATATTAGAATGTTTTTCATGTGTAGATATATACTTTGCTATTTCACCCAAAAGAAAGAGAATAATCAGGGGAAAAGATGGAAAACGTAGCCCCAGTTCCTCGGAATGTCGACTAGAGGTTGCAAATATGCTCTGTCATTCTTCCATGTTATTCCACATGAAGACCCACTCATCCCAAAGCTGAAAGAGCAACTGTGGGGTTCACTGGGGTCCATTCCTTGGAAAGAATTAGTCACAAAGGACTTCACGAGCAGAGAAGTGGCTGGCTTGGGAGGCAGAAGCCTAGAGAAGCAAACATGCTTGTGCTGGAAACACAGTGACACGCTCGGAAGGCACATGAGGATCAGCGATTCCTTTGATTGGAAAAGTCCAGTTTCCTCATCTCTGGACTCTGCAACAGGGACAGAGACCCGTGAGAGGCTGCCAGGGAACTCCTGGCATCACTCACAAAGGCAGGAAACCCGGAGGCCTGCACCGACTTTAGGAACTCGGGGGCTATTGTCTGGGTTGTTTCATGGCCAAAGCGGGTGGTGGCCATAGGAGTCATGTTGGTGAGGCCGCGGCGGTGAAGTCACAGAGATGCAGGCAGCCCATGTCCCTTGGTCTCACAACACAAGCACAGGCAGTGACAGCAACCCCTCTCTGGCAGCCTGCAGCCAGAAGCACAGCAGAGAGACTATAGACCTGCGCAGAAGCAGGACTAAGAAAATTAGGGGCAAGGGGATGCAGGTGGTCAACAACATGGAGCAGCTCCCCAGTGGGACAAGTTGAACACACCTGAGCCCTCTAGCTTGGGAAAGAGAGGCCCGAAGCCACCACAGAGACACCAGTGTCTGAGGTCATGAGAAGGTGAAGGGACAAGGTGAGGAGGGACCACCAGCTCCCATGACACCAGAGCGCAGGGGCATCCCGTGGAGCAACCAGGCAGGAATTTTACACTGGAATACAAGGAACTCTCGTCACACAGCACCCAGGGAAATTGCTGAACTCCCTGCCCTAGGATCCCAGACATGGACAAGGAGGAATGGCTTCATAAAGCGATGAGATCGCCCTGCGCTATTAACACAAAAGGGCACTAAACCACAGCATTGGGATTGGGGTGGGAAGTACCAGAGGAGATGGGGTCCTCGGAAAGAAAAGAGCCACCCAAACCCAGACCCAAGACATCAGCGCCCCACAGGCACCATCAAGGTCACGCTGCAGCTACGGCCAGACATCACAGCAAATCCTGTCAGCAAGGGTTTCTTTTTTCTTTTTTTTTTGGTTTTTAACATCTCCCATTTCTGCCTCTGTTTCCAGGCTCTCTGCAGCTGCCTTAGACCCCTTTTAGCCACCACGAACTCTGGCGATCGCCTTTGCAGGGTCTAGGGCAGCAGAAATGTGGCACATCCCTTTTATCGCAGTTGGGTTAGAATAGCCAGCTCTAATTAATGTCCATCACATAGCAGTCACCAAAGCACTCAATACATGGGAATAATATGATGTTGTTATAAGACAACCCTGGAAGCTCAGAAAGAATGGTCATGCTGTTTAAACTGGGCAGATTAGGATAACCCCTATCTCTGTTTTCTGAAAAGAAGCATTCTTGAATCAAGGGCATCCTAGAACTGCTAAAGCCCTAAGAGAAACATTAAATCAAAACGTTTTACTTCTAGGTACATATTGCCAATTTGGCAAAAGAACTGGAGGTCCATGTATCCCTAACTGAACTGTCCTCATTATACTACAAAAAATCACGCCCATAGGTCCAAAAGACCCATGCGCAGGTGAAGACCCCTCCCCTGAGCATGCGTAGTACTAAAATGGTGTGTAAGCAAAATTGTAATTGTATGTAAATCATTAACGAATCAGTGTAAAAGGGAAAGTTGCAAACTTTGCAATTTGTTTGTATAGATGCTCCTTGAGAAGCCGGTGTGGGGGTGTGCTTGATTTGTGGGAAACCACCGAGCACCCAGGCTTGCGCAACTCTGAAATAAAGCAGCAAATGTCTCTCCTGAGTGTGTAATTATTGGCTTACTGCACACCGGGCAACAAATCCGCTTTTTGGACAACAGTGTCAGTGGGTAGAACAGTTCAGAGACACTTGGCCTTTATGCCATGTTACTCGGAAATAACACCAAAAGGGCCTTCTTACAGTCCTGGCTGCCAAACGGCCCCGGGGCCGTAGGGGACCATCAGTCAGGGCTCTGGCTGCAGCCCCCAGTGCTGCCCAGCATCTCCCCTGCAGGCCCCGGGGCATCCAGGGATGGGGGAGGGAAGGAGGGAGAGGCAGGGAGAGAGGAAGAGAAGGGCAGAGGGAGGGAGGGAGGAAAAGAGGGAGGAAGGAAGAGAAGGAGGGAGGGAGGGAGAGGGAGGAGCAGAGGAGGCCAGGGCAGCCCTGGGAGCCCAAGGGCTGCTGTTGCTAGGCAGCACGGGGGGAGGGGGGGCACGAGGAGGCCACATGACCTGCAGCTGGTGCTGTTGCCAGGCAACACTGGGTGGGGCAGCAACAGACACTGGGGGAGGTGTTGGGAGGTGGTTGGAGCTGGGCTGGGGCAGCCATGGTGGGGCTGCGTGTGGGGCTGGGAGCTTCAGGGAGCCAGGCCCTCCACGGCCCTGGCCCTGCTGCCCCCGGTGGTGTGGGGGCTTGGAGGAGCTGGGCCCGCACCCAGGCCCCGCACACAGCGGCTGCCGGCAGGAAGGGACGACCAAAGGCCCTGCATGGGCGCTGGAGGCCGGACCCGGCTCCTCACAGCGCCTCTGGTGCTGACGCGGCTCTTCGGGGCAGAGCTGGGGCCCTTCACGAGCCTAGAAAGTAGGAGGCATGGGGAAGCATGACACTGAGACCCTCCAGCTGGCTCTGAGCAAGAGTTGCCTCAGGAATGGACAAAAATATGCCTGCTGTGTTTTTCATGTGTGTTTCGAAGTGGCAGATAGGGCTTACTTGCCTCAAACTTTGTGCCAGTGCACTAAGAGAAGACTTGCAGTTTGCCTAATCCCAGTGTGAGGCCAGAGCCAGAGCCTCTGCGTCATCTCAGCCAGTGTTCTCTCTAAAAGACGTTCAGCTGTTTGCAAGAGCATTTACCTGTGTGATTTCTAGAGCAGTTCCCCAATATTGCAGGTGTTTAACAGCGACCTCTATATTTATAGGTAGCTGGTTCAGTTTCAAAATGTTTATGCTGAGAAAGGAGCTCAGTAAGATGAAGCTGTCATTAATAAGGAGATGAAGAGGACTCCATAGATCACATACAAAAATGCAGCTGTGCAAAAGGGACAGCCATATATGATGTAATGCTCAGTGGTGCAAATGTAGCCTCCTTTTAATGAGCAGTGCTTCTTTGTGAATAGTTGTATTTGTATTGCCTGTTTATTTGCAGAGTTTTTGACTTGACTGTATCTTGAGTAGCGCAAGTTGAGTATTCAGGAGGGTCCTGAAGCCAGCTGCCCTAGCCGCTCTCCCTCTCATCTACTCACTGCAGAGCACTGTCTCTGGCAGTGCTTACAGAAGGTCTCGTCTCGTGGCTCAGCTGGTAGTTCTGCCTTGCCATCACCCCATGAACCTGCACTCGATAAATACACGTGTACTGGGGGTTGCCCCAGTTGCTCTGCACCTGGAATTTGATATACTGGAAGGCTCTGGGAAGCTGCTTCTGCAAAGGAAACGGGGGGAGCCGTCATTCCTCAGGTGTAAGGAGCAACAGCACAGCAACGTAGCTTCCTTTGCCAGCGCTAGCCCTGCTGGGGAACAAACTGGAGCCCTGACAAAGGAGGCAGCCAGGGTTGCTATGCCAGAGCCACAAGGCACAGGATGCTTTGGCTCATCCTCCGCACTCTGTGGTCCAAGCCCTTGGAGGCAAAGCTCAGTTTGCCCCTCGCGTCGTGCCCACACGCACTCACAGTACCTTCAGGCGGAAGGTCTGAACAGCCTCTTGGTCCACGTCAAATACAAAGAGCCCCAGGAGAGTTTCTTCTGCTGCTTCCTCATCCACGCCCTCAAAGGCAACCGACAAGGGCAGCAGGTCAGGCTCAAGCAGAGCCGGAGGAAAAGTGCCCGCTGCGTCCGACTCGGGGAAGCCTGCCTCATGTCCCACCCCTCTAGCACTAGTCTGGAAGAGGTCAGTGTGGATGTGGCTCAGGCTCTTTTGAGCAAGCGCTCCAAGACCCTGGGCCAGAAAGCACAAAGCAAGCCGCAGAGGCATACCACCACCGTGGGCCCCCACATACGCCATGCAGGGACGCTCTGCTCTGCAGCAACCAGCCCACGCTTCTCTGAGAGAAGGCGCCAGGAGAAACAAGGCTCCCTCGCAGCTTTCTGCCCTGGCCAGCTTCCCTGCCCACCCTCCACGCTGGGGCAAGGCTGAGGCTTACGGAGACAGCAAAGTCTTTGGGGGCGCTGCTGACTTCCCCGGAAGGAGAGACCGCCTTGGAGATGTGCTCCACGGTGACAGCCATGGGCCAGATCTGCTCAGGCAGCCGAATGACCACTTGGCCCTCCGCTCCTTGGAAAGCCCAGCACTGTCCAGGGGAAGTGTGCGGCTGAAACCAGAAAGCAGCCACCCTCAGTGGCAAGGCACTCCAGGAGCCCAGTGGACTGGCTGCTTTGCCAGCAGCACAGCCCTGGCTCGGTCTGTTGGCTGGCTTTCTGCATGGAAGGGCACCCAAGTGGATGAAAGGGACAGGAGGGGACTTGCCACCTTGCTTTCAGAAGACGGAAATCTTCCTTACAAAACATCTAGGCTCACTTGCCTTTCCCAAATCCCGCTCTGATTTTGCACAGCATTCAGAGACAGGGCGGGGCTGCCTAGGGGAGGTCACCCCGTGAGCCTTCAAAGAGTGTGCGGGAGGGACGAGCCCCCTTCCTCCAACTCGGCAGATCCCGCCAGGCTTGGGGGCCTGGAGGAGGTTCTGTCCTTGCCTGAGTGGCTTGTCAGGCTCCCCCCAACTTCCACTCTCTCTGGAAAGGGGCCGTGGGAGTTGAGGTGGGAAAATGCAGCTGCCAAGGACAAAGGTGCCCAGCACACTGCGGCCAGGGGTTGTGGGCAGGTGGCTGCTGTTGGGTTCAGCTCCGTTCCCCTCCAGACGGCAGGGCAGCACTGTGGGGAAGCGCAGGGGATCGTCAGGAAGAGGCTGAGCCCTGTGGGGCTGCGCGAGGCTGCTGCTGTGAGGGGAGGTGTTTGGGGCTTGGAGGCTCAACTTGAAAGCAAGCAACTGCCTCAGAAGTCATGCTGCCTGTGCTATTACCTGCAGAATAGTATCCGGAGGGTTGGCCACGGCAAAGAAGGCGAGACAAAGCCAGCAAGCCTCACTGCCTCGCCCACCGTAAGTCCGGGATGTTCTCTCTGCATCGATGGTGGCCCCTGAAAGGCACATGCAAAGCAGCTGCCTCAGACAGGCCAGAGGCTAGGAGCAGCAGGGAGCTAGCAGGTATTTCTCAGGCTGCAAGCCCAGCTGGGCAGACTTGGTGGGAGGGCCATACGCCAGCGGAGGGCCAGCAGACTTTGCGTAGGCATACCTGTGGTTTTCAGAGCCCAGTCCACCGTCTGCAGGTACTTTGCCTCTATCTTCTCAAGGGCTGCCCGTGTCAAGTTGAGAAGGGGCTGGGAAAAGCATTGCAAAGGCAGAGACGGAAAGCAACAGGGAGAATGACACAAACTCATCACGGGGCACTTCTGCATGAAGACTGAGTGCTTGCACAGAGCAAAGGGGAGACTCGGGGTCAGTCCACCAAAGGCAAGACTTGTTGGAAAAGGCACCACACCTTCTGGTCAGCGCTTTCTGACAAGTCAAGCAAGGACTCAGGGAGAACACCAGTCTCAGGAGCCACCGTGCAGACCTGGCTCAGGTCAGCACTGCCCCAAGCAGCCCTGAGAGCCAGGTTTGCGCTGGGCAGCAAGAGGACAGAGCACACGCTGCAAAGGGCCAAGAGGAAGCAGCAGGAGACAGCCTCCAACTGAGAGCAAGGTCTTTGATCAAATGGCAGCCACTTTACCCCTCTCTTCTCCTCAGCCATCGCCCTCTGCTCCAAGACTTCTGCTATGGAGTGCAGGATGGCCTCATTTGCAGCAGCCAGCTCTGCTCGCAGGTGAGCCAGCTGCTCTTCCAGGAGCTCCCGCTCATGGATCTTCTCCCTCAGCAAGGGCAGGGAGTTGCTGCAGACAAAGGGAAAGCAGATGTGGTGCAAGAGCTGAGCAGCCCCTGCAGGCAGTCCCGAGTAGGGTGCCACAGTCTTGCCCCCATCCTCTTCCCTCCCTCACAAGAGCAGAGGCTTCCCTTCCCCTCCACGTTTAGCACAAGGCAAAGGCTGGCGCCCTGGATGCTTTGCCACTCAATGAGTTCCATGGGAAGGAAGCCCTCTTACCTGAGCGTTGTGAGCTCTGTTTCTGGCACCCCAGCCTTCTCCTGAAACACAAAGGCCCTCCCTGAGAGGAAGCCCAAGGAGCTGCATGGGGGCTTCCCACAGGACACTTCCCCAGGAAGAGCAGGTGGCAGTTGCTGCTGCTTTCTATCCATTTGGAGCAAGCCAGAGGATGTCGGGCCTTTTTCCAGCCACTGTCTTTGGGAAGTCCATTTGCTGTCTGAGCATTTGCAGACTCCAGGAGCTAAGGCAGGAGCAAAGCCACCTCCTGCCCAAGTGCTCCTTCCTGCAGCCTGCCAACCTGCAGTGCTCACTCAGGGAGCTCTCAGGGTCAAACCTCATTCAGCAGCTACAGAAAGTGAAGGACAAGCACAAGCGTGTCCCCCCCACACCTCTGTGAGGATGAGCCCTGGGCATCTGGACGGGATTCCCAACTTTTGCAGGGGAGGCAGGAGCTCCGAGCTATGGCCTCGGCCAGAGTTTGCTTTCCCCCAGCAAGAGGCACCTACCTGCAGCGCTTCCTCTTGCCACTTGCTCTCGGAGAGCAGCAAGCCCCAGCAGTAAAGCGCAGCTGCAAGTCACCACAGCAAGAGACAGTTATACTAAGAGGCTTTCTAATGGTCCCTGGAGCCACATTTTCTCCTTCCACAGCTAGGGAGCAAGAGCTTGCCTGGGACAGCTGGAGCTGGAGCTGGAGCTGGAGCCAGTGCAGAGCGCGGAGGTGGCTCCAACCCCTTGAGCACTGCCCAGGCCCATGGGCTTGGAAAATACACACACCCAAGGCCCACACACCCGCACACCAATGGAGGCATGTGGCCCCGAGCCAAGAGGAAATGCACCAGGCCATGGCAGTTTCTGCACAGACATTGCAACCCCAAAGCTCTGCAGCAAGGAGGGACCTCTAGCCAAAACGATCCTAGGCGCTCCACTCCCTCCCACGGCCGGCAGCCACGGCAGGCGTGAGGCAGGCTGCAGTCCACCTGTAAAGACCCTCTCTGGCCTTCACTGTGTCACGGAGATGGGAAGCTGGAAGGCGCCACAGGATCTGCTGCCTCTCCCTGCCCCTGAAAGCTGGCATCCGGTCCGCCTGTGCTACCGCGCAAGAGGTTTGGTCAGCGCTGCTCACCAGCCAAGAGTGGGGCCAGCAGGAAAAGGACCCTCAGGCACCTCCTGCCATTCTGCCAGGTGCTGCGTGGCCTAAAAGAGAGGGAATGCTGCTGTTAGCCAAGCCTACAGTGCGGGCTTTGCTTTGCCGGTGATCCGTTGAGGGGCTCCCTTGCCACCAGGTTCCTCAGCTCAGCAGAGCGGAGAAGCCCAGGGCCTGGGGGCCTTTAGGAAGCTCTGAGCTGCAGCACAGCACCCTGCGGGCACTAAGGCAGTTGAAGACCTCTGGCCTGACACAGGCGTAATCACCCACACGCGTAGTGTCGTGGCCTGACACAGTCTGGTGGCACTGGGCTCTCCCGAGCAGAAGGGGCAGCACCTTGCCCAGCCAAAGGCTCTGCTGGGCTGCCTGGCTGCCCAGGCTGGAGGGCAGTGCTGCACACAGCCCCAGGGCTCAGGGGCTGTCTGTCGCCACCATGGAAGCCGGGCGGCACACAGGGCTTCTTGCCTTATCCCTCCCTGCTTTTTGGGCCCCGTCACACCCACCTGCCCAACTCGGCTGGCATCTCCTCTAATCCAACTCCGTCACCAGCAGGAGGGAAAAGGTCGCTGTGCGGCAGATCCCCGCAGGCCTCTTCCCAAAGCACTTGCTGGCCTCTGCAAAGCTCCTTGTTTGCAGAGCTACACACGTCTGCAGGCTGGGCTTTTATGGAGGGCAGCTGTTGATGACATCACAAGAGCCAACCGCCAGGGAGGCAAGGTGTTGCCCATGATGACCTCAGAGGGGGGCTTACCCAGGAGGGGGTTGCCACGCAGCCTGAGCGAGAGGAAGCCTGTGCGTTAGCCCCCACCGCAAGCCTGAAGCCTGCCGGCACACCCGCAGAGGAGCCCTGGTTAGCCCAGAGAGCCAGCTCACTTGGTTGCGCGGGCAAGCTGCTGCTGTGCCGTTGCACCCCTCGTCCTCTACCAGGCTGATGTGTCGTGTCATCCTGGGCAGGGCTCAAAGGGCTGAGCGTGAAGCCCTGCTAAGTCAGAAGGGAGAGTGGCAAGAGCTTTCTCCTCTTGAGACCCACCCGGGCATTGACACGGTACTGCAGCAAGCCAAAGGACATCAGCCAGGTGACCTTGTTGGCCCTGGAAGACATAGCCCCGCCTCTGCTAGGAAAGCAAGAGTAGAGCGGTCAGCTTGCTGGCACAAAGGCAGATGTCTCTTCCCCTAGGTACACCTGCACCCACACGGAACAGTGGGGGTGAGGGGCACAGGCTCCCTCAGCAGCCCACTGATGGGCACCCAAAGGGGAGCTCCAGGGTCGGCTCTGAGGTGCGTTGCAGAAATGCAAGCAACCATTGAGCAAGAGCAGGGGCCAGGACTGGAGACGGGGACAGCTGCAGGCCAGCTCCCGCAAGGAGTGGGCCTGAGCTTCAGTCAGGCTCCTGGGCCAGTGGGTGGAGGTGCCAGGGCAGGCCGCTCAGGGGAACTAAGCCCTCCTTAGTGCACGCCGGGCCCTGACGGTCCAAGCCGCGGTCTGTAGCCTTTGCACTTCTCTGCTGCGGCCTCTGCGGTTTGTCAACGCCTCCCTTGACCTGGCAGATTCAAAACTGGATGCAGGCGAGCCCTAGCAAGTGCCGAGTGTCTTCCACACATTCCTCCATCTGCTCGCTCTACAGCAGCTGACGCAGCCGCACACACGCTTGGCCTTTGCTGCTGCCGAAGCGCATTGCCTGCTCATGGTTAGCTTGCTGTGTGCCAGGACCCCCGGGGCCTTTTGTGCAGCACGACACCGCAGCCCATCAGGCCCCAGCACATGCTGCTGCCGCTGCTGCTGCTGCTGCTGTTGCTTGCGGTCTGGCCATGCCTGGGGCCAACCTTTGCATTGATCGTTGCCAAGGCTGAAGCAGTTCCGCGTGGCACAGCCTGCTGAGGTCTTGCTGAGTAGTGGCTCTTCCTTCGGCATAGCTAACTCTCCTCACACTTGCTGAGGGCTCAGTCGATCCCCACGCTGAGGTGGTTTAGGAAGGTATTGAGCAGTATCAGAGGCAGGCAGGCCCCCGGAGGAACTCTGCTTGGGAGCAGCTGCCCATTGGACTTGGAGGCATGAAGCAGCAGCAGCCTTGCAGCTTGGTGCTGTGGCCAGTGCCCATGCAGCTTGTGGTGCCCCTGCCCAGCACAGCTCTTGCCAGCTTGTCAGCACCTTGTCTGCCAGGTGCTCATGCCAGCATCTGTTCCGGCTCTTTGTGCAGCTGGTCCCTAGGCTCCTCGTTGTCACCTGGGTGCTCCTCAGAGCAGCGGGCTGTCTAGGCAGAGCAGGCCTAGCATGGCTGCCTGGGTTCCCATGCTGCCTTTGCTCTGTCCCCCCACCCACCGAATCACAGAACCACAGAATGGTTGAGGTTGGAAGGGACCTCTGGAGATCACCTAGTCCAAGCCCCTGGCTCCAGCAGGGTCACCTAGAGCATGCTGGCCAGGATGGTGTCCAGACGGCTTTTGAAGATCTCCAAGGAGGGAGAGTGCACAAGCTCTCTGGGCAATTTGTTCCAGTGCTAAGTCACCCTCACTGGAATGCAGTTGGGACGGAACTTCCTGTGTTTCAATTTGTGCCCGTTGCCTGGCGTCCTGTCGCTGGGCATCCCTGAAAACAGTCTGGCCCCATCCTCTTTACACCCTCCCTTCAGATACTTAGACACATTGATAAGCTCCCCCGCAGTCTTCTCCTCCCCAGGCGGAAGAGTCCCAGCTCTCTCAGCCTTTCCTCCTATGGGAGGTGCTCCGCTGCCTTCATCATCTTCATAGCCCTCCGCTGGACTCCCTGCAGGAGCTCCATGTCTCTCTCGTATTGGGGAGCCCACAACTGGGCACAGCAGTGCGGATGCAGCCTCCCCAGGCCTGAGTCGAGGGGCAGGATCACCTCCCTCACCCTGCTGGCACTGCTCTGCCTAATGCAGCCCCCGCATGCCATTGGCCTTCTTGGCCACAAGGGCGCATTGCTGGCTCATGGTCAACTCGGTGTGCACCAGGACTCCCAGGTCCTCCTCTGTGGAGCTGCTTTCCAGCAGGTCAGCCCCCAGCCTGCGCTGCTGCATGGCATTATCCCTCCCTAGGTGCAGGACTCTGCACAGCCCTTGCTTGAACTTCATCAGCTTCCTCTCTGTCCATCTCGCCGGCCTGCCGTGGTCCCTCTGAACAGAAGCGTAGCCCTCTGCTGTATCAGCGCCTGCTCCCATGTTTTGCATCCTCAGCAGACTTGCTGAGGGTGCACTTTGTCTCTTCAGCCAGTGCACTGATGAAGAAGTTGAACAATATTGGACCCACTGTTCAGCCCTGGGGGCCATCGCTAGCTACAGGCCTCCAAGTAGACTTTGTGCCACTGAGGACATCCCTTTGAGCACTGCCGTTCCACCAGTTCTCATCCCACCTCAGTGTCCCCTCATCTAGCCCACACTCCTGAGCCTTGCCTGTGAGGATGCTAGGGGAGACGGTGGTGAAAGCCTTACTGAAGTGAAGGTAGACAACATCCAGTGCTCTCTCCTCATCTCTGCAGCCAGCCATTCCACTGGAGAGGCTGCTGCTTTGCAGGGCCCCAAGACCCCCTTGGTGCTCCGCATCACATGATTTGGGAGCAGCAAGCAGCGTTGCATGTCATGGGGAGGAGGAGGTCCTTCAGGGTATCGAAGGAGAGCAGGTATGCTCAGGAGAGCAGGACTGCTGTGGGTTCACCCAGGCTTAGGTATTTAGCAGGTGATGCTGTGTGTTTAGAAAATGCAGTTGCATGGCACTCCATTCTGCCAAGATCCCTGACAAGGGGTTCCTTGGAGCATTCAGAGACTTCTTTGGGAACGTCCTTGAGAGCTGCAAGCTCCTCTGTACTTTCACAATGCACGCGTCCTGTCTGCACGATCATGGCAGTCCTAAGGACACTGTACCTGGGAATCGTTTGTCACACAGAGGGTCACTAGGAGGCCTTTGGCTGAGGCTTTTAGTGCCCAAAGCTCTGCATAAACAGTACCAGCAGTCAATATTATATGGGGTAAAGCATGGAGTACCTAGGCCCAAAAATATTGCAAAAGTATGTCAAGTCGCGCAGGGTAAGAATGAGGATCCCTCTGCATTTTACGAGCAGTTATGTGAAACCACCCGAGAATGGATAGACTTGGATCCTGAGGACAAAGTGAGCAAGATGACTTTTACTACATTATTTGTAGGACAAACAGCACCAGGTATAAGGAGAAAGCTTCAGAAGGCAGGTGGTATGTCGGGGATGTCAATATCACAGTTAATAGGATTTGCATATAAGGTGTACAGTAACAGGGAAGAAGTAGAGAGAAAGGAAAAACAAAAGGAGAAACTGAAAGATAAGAGGCAAAATGTTGCAATCTTGGCAGCTGCATTTGCCCAGGCACAAACTTCCTCTCGGGGAAGGGGTTTTCCGAAAGGACAAGGACGTGGAAGAGGACACAGAGTAGGAGGGAATTTGGGAAGTAGAATTTCACTGAGGAGAGATCAATGTGCGATTTGTAGGGAGAAGGGGCACTGGAAAAATGAGTGCCCAAAGAAACAATCAGATCATTGGAAACCTCAGTCTGTATCTGTTCCGGAGGCAGGTTTGCTCATGACTGGTGCAGAAGATTCAGACTGATGGGGACCGGGGGTTGAGAAATTGGATTCCCCAGCTGAAGCCCTGGTTTCAGTAAAGCTGGGGAATGAAATAGTTAATTTTTTAGTAGACACTGGAGCAACGTATTTGGTATGAAATAGCTGTAAGGGACCAGTGAGTAAATTCTCTGTGCCAGTAATTGGGGCCACGGGAAAGCGAGAGGTCAAACCTTTCTTTCAGCCAATTAAATGTAAAATAGGAAATAGAGTGTTAACACATGCATTCTTATACATGCCAGAATGCCCATTACCCCGAATGGGGAGGGATTTACTGAATAAACTGGGGGCACAAATAACCTTTGATAAGAACAAAGTTCAGGTGGACATTCCGCAAAATAACGCCTGGAAGACACAAGCATATATGTTACAGAAAGCACTGGATTCCAAACAGGTGGAGAGTGGACCAAGCAAAATTCCCTCCGCAGTAATGGACGCAGTAGTCCCTTTTGTGTGGGCGATGGAGAAACCTGGACGAGCCAGATGTGCAGAACTGGTAAAGGTGGAATTAAAACAAGGAACTGAATCAGTAGCGTAAAAACAGTATCCCATGAAGTTAGAGGCCCCTGTTGGACTGGAGCCTATAATTAATAATTTCTTAAAGTATGGACTGCTGCGAGAATGTCAGTCCAAGTACAGTACTCCAATCCTGCCTGTTAAAAAAACACATTCACAAGAATACCATCTAGTACAGGATTTGCAAGCTATTAACCAGATAGTCATTGATGTGCACCCAGTGGTACCCAATCCATACACTTTCTAACGACGATAAATGATTCAAATGTCCATTTTACAGTAGTGGACTTAAAAGATGCTTCCTTCTGTATCCCTTTGGAGGAACAAAGTCAACAATTATTCGCCTTTGAGTGGGAAAGTCCTACAAGGAGACGCAAAATGCAGTTGTGCTGGACAGTACTCCCACAAGGATTCAAGAACAGCCCCACAATTTTTGGCAATGTACTCACAAAAGAATTAGAATTATGGCAAGGTAAGAAAGATACCACTACCTTATTACAGTATGTGGACGCTATCTTGTTGGGGGCAGACACGACTGAAGAATGTAGAGAAACAACCATCAGTTTATTAAATTTTGGGGAACAGCAGGATATAGGGTGTCTCAGAAAAAAGTTCAGATCATGAAGGAAAGCGTAATCTATCTAGGATTTGAAATATCCCAGGGGGAAAGAAAATTAGGAATCGAAAGGAAAGAAGCGATTTGTCAGCTCGCCCCCCAATATCAAAAAGAGAACTTAGGGGATTTTTAGGAATGGCTGGGTGGTGTGGCCTGTGGATACCTAATTTTGGATTAATGGCAGAGCCTTTATATGAAGCTGTTAAGGGGCCGGGAGACTTGCTGGAGTGGACTGCAGAGTGCCGAAAAGGATTTGATGAAATCAAGATTGCTCTCATGAGTGCTCCCACATTAGTACTTCCAAACCTAACAAAGCCATTTGAGCTTTACGTACATGAGAGAGGGCACCAGGCTTTGGGAGTGCTTGTACAGACTTTAGGAAACTGGAAAAGACCTGTGGCTTACTTTTCCAAACAATTGGATAAAGTGAGTGCAGGTGGCCAGGATGCCTGCGAGCAGTTGCAGCTGCTGTGATGTTAATACAAGAAGCACAAAAATTGACCTTGGGACAAAAGGTGACTGCTTATGTGCCACATGCTGTTGCAGCAGTTTTACAACAGAAAGGGCATCACTGGTTATCCCCAAGTAGGATGGTGCAATACCAAGCAGTAATACTTGAGCAAGAAGAGGTAACCATGAAAGTGTCTACTACCCTTAATCTAGCCTCTTTATTACCACTTCATGAAGAGGGGAAGTTGGCTCAAGACTGCCTGCAAACTATTGAGCGAGTATATTCCAGCCATCTGGATTTCAGAGGTATTCCATTGCAGAATGCAGACTGGGAATTTTTTACCGATGGGAGCAGTTTTATCCTAAAGGGAGAAAGAAGGGCTGGGTATGCTGTTGTCACCTTGGAAGAAGAAATCGAAGCAAGATTGCTACCAGCAAATCCATCCGCCCAGAAAGCAGAACTGATTGCTTTAACCCGGGCTCTGGAATTATCAGAAGGAAAATGGACCAATGCGTTTACAGATTCCAAATATGCCTTTGGGGTTATACATGCCCATGGTGCAATTTGGAAGGAAAGAGAATCCCATTAAATACAGTAAGAAGATTATGGAACTACTCGAAGCACTTAATAAACCCAAAGAAACTGGACTCCTGCCCTTTCTGCGGTGACAGGGGCACCTTGGTGCACAGGGACACAGAGCAAGGAGCCCAGCAGGCTTTCCTGGCCACACCCAGTGCGCAGCCACGCAAGGAGACGACCAGCTGCCCTGGCGTCCTGGGCACAGGGACTGCACGAGGGCTGGCACCCCAGGGACCTTGTGCCGCACGCCGATGCTGGGCCAGCAGGCAGCTGGCAGGGGAGGCTGCGGCGGGGCCCCGGGGCCCCGATGTCACAGTGCTGTCCCCCGGCAATGCAGTCACAATGCCCCGGGGCAGCATAAGAGGCGCAGCCTCCTGGGCCCCCTGCCAGAGCACAGAGCTGCCTGCAGCCAAGGGCTCTCGGCAGGCTCTCAGCAGGCTGTCCTTGGGCACGAACGCACCCCTGCGAGGGCAGCAGGGCTATCGTTGGCTACCGAGCGGGGCATTATCGCAGCGCATGCGGGGGCACCAGTGCCTGCACCTCAGGCCACCCAACGATGGAAGCGCTCAGCAGCTGCGCCGCCACTTGGTATGGAGACCTCCTCCTGGCCTTCCCCTGACCTTACTGCCAGCCCTTGCTTTGCACCTTCTCTGCCTGGCTTTGGTGCTGAGACCACTCACTGCTCTGCCTCGCGGGCTCGTCGAGTGCCTGTGTCTGCCGCTCCGCTCCCTAACACTGCCTAAACACGGCCGGAAGAAAACCATGATGCAGAAGACAGGCACGGTGAGACCCTAGGATGCCTCTTTGCCAAGCAGAGCGAGAGAAGGGGCCTAGCAAAGAGAGGTGCACCACTCTGCAGCCTCCTCAGGCCACGAGGGACACATGAGAGCCCCAAAGCACTCGTGGTCTCTCTGGCCGCACTGGCCTGCACTTCCCATTGGCAAGAGAGTGCAGGGAACCCAGTAGCCTGGGGGTGGCTCAATCACGTTCCCGTGCAGTGCAACAAACCTCTGCCTTCCTCTTGCTCTGCCCCTGCTGCCCTTGTTTCTCTGTTTGTGGTGGCCACTGGCGTTGCGGCAGGAGCTTTCTGAGGAGGCTGCGTGAGCTGCAGCAGTGCCGAGACCAAGCCGAAGCTGTACTGTGCTTTGGGGGTGGAGAAAACCCTGCCTTTCTGGAGCTCCCAGGTTGGCTGTGTTCTGCATTGTGCTGGCTCAGGGGGTGCTGCTAGGTGTTTGGAGCTGTCCTCGGAAAGCTTGTGGTGACCTCAGGCAGGTGGTGGTTGCCAGGCCCTCAAGGGGCATGGTGGAAATTGTCTTGGGGCTGCTCCCTCTTGGGAGCTGTGGCAGCGGCATTTGCAGGAGAGGTCAGTGGGGACGGACATGCTGAGGTTGAAGTGCGCAGTGCTGTGTTCTGGTGCTAGTGCAGAGCTTGGAGGCAGTGCACTGCGCAGGGCTCGGGGAAGACTGGTTGGGCGTTTGAAGGAGCTATGCGGGATTTGGCTGTGGAGTGCTTCCTCCTTCCAGGGAACAGGAGGGAGACAAGCCAGCAAATCAGAGAGGCTGCCTGTGCCCGCGTGTCTATCCAAATCATGCTCTTCCAGCGTGCTTGCCTGCTGAGCGTCACGCAGGGCTATTGTGCGCTTCCAAATCCCAGGGGAGAGCTCCATTCCACTGCTCTTTGGGAGAGGGAAACGCAGCTCTTTCAGAGACTCCAGAAAGATAGCAGCCGTCTCCTTATTTCTGAAGCCATTTCCGGGCCATTGTTGCCACCACTGGAATGCAGGTTCCAGCGCACCGGAATCTGCTGGCTCATTGCAGGACTCAGTCTGGTGGCAGGAGTCAGCAAAGGGTATTATGCTGCGTGTTGTGAGGCAGTGTTGTGTGTGTGCTTTCAGTCAAATGACCTAGAGCAGTTCTCAATGCTTGCGGCATGTGGCCACGAGCTGGCCTGTGGCAACTGCCCTGCCTGCAGCACCTTTGCTGGCCTGCTGAGCAAAGTGGCCCTCAGTGCCTGACCTGGGACAGCAGAGATGGGTCTTTGAAAGAGCCTCAGGCAATGGCTGCCTTGCATGAGGACTGCTGAGAGCCTGATGGAGATGGGGAGTCAGAGCTCCCTGGCAAAGCCTCGCAGAGCTGCTGGAACTGGCAAGCAGGCGGTCCTTCCCCATCACGGCACGAATGTTCCCCCGAGGACAAGGCACTCTCGGAGGTGCCAGTTCTCCTCACCTGTGCTTGGCGTCTCGTGCCAGCCTGCACCGCTGGTAGCTTGCAGCAGCACGGGCACAGAAGAGGTTGCCTGCTGATTGTGGACCAGTAGCCTTCTTTCTTCGGAGGAAGTGCTTCCAGCCTGAGGGGACAAGGGCCTGTGCCAGCAAGGGCTCTTGCTGGGGAGCACGTACTTGCGGGGAGAGTGTCCTGCTGCAGTGCCCAGCACCTGCTCTAAGATTGGGCCTTTGGCTTGTCTGAGCCTCACAAAGACTGCTGATCCTCTTCTGCCTGGGACACCTGCAAAGACGGAGAGAGCAATACCAAGGGACAGCAATGTTTTCACAGCGTTTTCACTCTCCGGAAAGCAGAGGGAGGTCAGCATCTGCCAGCTCCAGGTCTCTTCGAAGCCCCGTCAGCTGAGCTGACCCAACGAGGCCAAGGCAAGCAGGCTTGAAGGCTTTCTTCCTGGACTCGTGGCGCGCTGCTGGGCACTGCTGGCCTCTGCATGCCTCCTCTGGCAAATGGAAGAGACACCTCCCGCCACTGTCAGCAGCCACTGCTCTGGGAGCGGAGACTGTGCCCCGGCATTTCCTGATGGGAAGGCAACGGGCTGAATCTCACAGCTGATTCAGCCGTTGTGTAGCCATTGGATCGTGGAAGAATTTCCCTTGGAAGAGTTCTCTGCAGGTGCTCTGATCCAAGTCATGCTCCGAGCAGGCTGGGATTCAAAGCCGCATGTAGCTGTGGTCCTTCCAAGACTGGAGCAACCCCTTGCTGGCATGACAAGACCCCCACGCACCTCGAGATGCCCAAGGGCACCAGGCCTTTTCAGCTGGAGATCAGGGGGAAAAGTGAACTCGAGGGCCTGCAAAGAACAAGGACATCCATTCTCGGCAGCCGAAGACCCTTCCAAAGCTCCCCATGCATATGTGCTTCAGCGCCAGGTGCAGCAGCCAGGAAATGCAGGGGCTGGGATGTGAGGATGTTCCAGGTGGTTATCCTCAGTGTCATACCTCGCAGCCAACCCTCTGCAGCAGCCGGCGGTTTCCTGCAGGGCCCAGGAAAGATTTTTTTTTTTCCCCCCAGCTCTGTCAGGTCTGTGGGGTTTTTTTTTTTTCCCCACTCTCTGGAGCCCCTAAGGTGGCTGCAGATTGAGAGAGGAAAGGGGTCGGGCAGTGCTGGTGCCTCATGGCCCGGTGGGCGTGAGAAGCCTCCCAGGGCTGGCTGGGAGGCAGGCCTTGCTCACATGCCCAGGGAACAGCCGATCGCCAGCTTTGGGGTCAGAAAGGAATTTTCCCCCAGGACAGATTGGCAGCAGTGCCTGGGGGTTTTTCGCCTTCCTCTGGAGCATTGAGCATGGCCCATTGCCAAGGCTTCTCTGGGCCCTTGCAGGCCAGTGGCTGCCTGCTCTTGCAGCACCAAGACACCAGCTGTGCCCTGCAGCTCTCAGTCTCTCTCTGCCCTGGGGCAAGTTTGTCACAGGAGCTCAGGGACTGCCGGTGCTTCCATCTGCTTGGGGTGTTCTGGCTTGTGCAAAAGAGCGTGTGTTTGGAAAGGCTGCAGGCTGGAGGATCCATGAGGAGCTGCCCCTTGCCATCTCTCCCTGCATGCACACAATAAAAGCAAAGTGCTGTTCTCCTCTCCTAGGTGTGCCGTTTGTGTGGTGCATGTGCTGGCTGTGGCCTGAGAGCTTGCTCCTGCAGCTGCGCTGTCAGGAACTGCCGCTACCCTGCTGCCCACGGGGCTTGTCCTCCCCCCTGGGAAGTTTGGAGGGTTGGCCTTGGCCCCAGCCCTTCCTGGCGGGGCGCTGGGTGTGTCTCAGCAGCCTGTGTGCAAGGCGTCTTCAGTGCCTGCCTCCTGGCTTCGGCTTAGAGTGGGCCAGGGAGGA
Organism: Dromaius novaehollandiae; assembly: GCF_036370855.1. Taxonomy (NCBI): domain Eukaryota; kingdom Metazoa; phylum Chordata; class Aves; order Casuariiformes; family Dromaiidae; genus Dromaius; species Dromaius novaehollandiae. Next base: position 1,960,688 of record NC_088125.1, on the reverse strand, counting down.
GAGTGGCCGGAGCTCTGCTATGGCAGGGCTCGGCCGTGACAGGAGAGGTGGCCCTCACCTGCTGAAACACATGGCTGCAAATGTGGCCGCTGGCCCTGGAAAAGACACTCTGTGCCTCACTGTCATCCCCTTCCTTTCCTTGTTAGCCTTTTCTCCAAGTGGCCACCACCTTGAAGCCTCACCACGGCCACTGCCTCCTTGCCCTCTCCTGCCCGCCTCTTCTAGGCCTGTACTGCCACCTCCTCCTGTTCCCCACTCCTAATGCCTGCACCTGCCTCCTCAGCCTGCCACAAACACATCTTCCGCTCCGTTGCTGCATCCTTCTCTGGTCTGCACATCTCCCAGACTTCATAGAGAACCTCCTCCCCTTTCCTTGGGCATCATCCACAGGCTGAGGGCCTCGCTGAGAATGGCCTGTCTGCCGGCTGACATCAAAAGAGCAGCTCTGAACATGTGTGTCAGGAAGGGGCACCAGGTGCTGAGAGCCAGCAGAGAAGAGCCCATTTGGGTTGCCTCTGGGGTTTGCACCATTCTGTAGGCTCAGCAAAGTTGAGCTGCTGGCCTGCAGACAGAGCTGGCCATGCCTGCTTTCTACTGAGGCGAGTACAAGTCCCACTGGAGGAGCACTAGTCTTCTGCTCAGCTACAGCCATGCCTGTGCCTGGCCATGGGCACCTGGCCCATGGGCAGACCTCTTGGCCTGACCCGGGACCTACCTGCTGATCACTGGACTGTGTCTGACCCGAGGGACCACGTCAGACCTCATGCTGACCTTGACCTGGGGATTGGTTTCCTGGCTTGACCTCGCACCTGCCTCATCACCACGAGCACGCCTGATGAGCCGGACTCTTGCTTGGAGCGGGCTGCCATCTCTGGGCCTGCCTCGCTCACCTCAGGTGGCTCCTGTGCGATGGGGCCCTGGCTGCTGACGTCCCTGCCATGGCAGCCCTGTGACTGTGGCTCCCAGCTCCCAGGAGCAGCTGAGGGAGCAGCTGGCCCTTGCTGCGCCCTGGCAATGTCAAAGCTAGAGTCTGCTGCAGGCCTGCACCTAGCAAGGTCAGTCTCCTGCAAAGAGACTAGTCATGCCCAAGATGTCTTGTGCAGCTCTTGCAGAGTTGTGCAACCAGCTGTTGAACAAGGTGGCATGCACACAAGGAGACAGTGGTGTATGTGCAAGGCCTCAGCAAATTGCTGCCGAGCTGCGAGGGCGGCTGAGTGCTAGCTTTAGTAGAGAGGCTGACTGCAGGAAACCAAGCCTATGCCAACCCTTCCCAGCGCTGCTCAAGACGCTTGGAAATGGCAGCTTTCCTACAGCCTCCAACTCCAGAAAGTGCTCCAGCCTTTGCACTTGCAGAGCCTTGCTAACTGCCATTTCCTTTCATTGCCGCTCTCAAGGAAAAAACAGACAGACACCAAAATGTTGCTCTCAGGGGCTTTATCAGGTGAACCTCCTTGTCTGTGCTTGGCCAGCTTGCTTGAGAGAACAGCTTCTCAATCCCTGGTCACCTGCATTGGCCTCGGAGACTTTCATGGGAATGCTGACTTGGAGTTCCACCCCACGCAGGCAGCTAAGCCCACAGCTGGCTGTCCCCTGACTTTGTCTGGAACAAGCCTGCTCCCAGGTTGTCAGTCAGAAATGGCTTGCTTCAGGAGCCTATTAAAGAGATGAGGTTCAGAGGCTGGCCTTTCGGAAAATCCTAGGCACATGTGATTCAAACTGCACACACCAACAGCTGGAAGGCCTGGCAGCAGCCGTCTCAGGCCATGGTCTTAGTGTTGACAGCCACAGGAGCCACTGGGTAACCTTCAAGAGGTTGTGCTTATGCTGAAGACGTGTTTAGAAGAGAGAGCCCTTCTTTGCTGCACCTGCTGCTGTTCTGTGCCTGAAGAAGTCCGGCTAGGGCCCCGGCACTGATGCTGTGAGGCAGGGCGGAAGAGGGGCCTGCACCTGTGGCCCGGGGACGCAATCTGGTGCCCAGAACAACTGAGCTCGCCCCTCACCTCCAACACCCCCACCTCCACCTGCCAGGAGGTCACTGCTGCCCAGCTGCTGGCACTGTGCCCAGCTCTGCCAAGCTCCCCAGCTGCTTGCGGAGCTGCGAGAGAAGCCACTTCCCAGTGCCAGCATCTATGCTTGTACCTTCCAGGCGTTATTTTGCGGAATGTCCACCTGAACTTTGTTTTTATCAAAGGTTATCTGTGCCCCCAGTTTATTCAGTAAATCCCTCCCCATTAGGGGTAATGGGCATTCTGGCATGTATAAGAATGCATGTGTTAACACTCTATTTCCTATTTTACATTTAATTGGCTGAAAGGTTTGACCTCTCGCTTTCCCGTGGCCCCAATTAGTGGCACAGAGAATTTACTCATTGGTGCCTTACAGCTATTTCATACTGAATATGTTGCTCCAGTGTCTACTCAAAATTTAACCATTTTGTTCCCCAGCTTTACTGAAACCAGGGGTTCAGCTGGGGAATCCAATTTCTCAACCCCCGGTCCCCATCAGTCTGAATCTTCTGCACCAGTCATGAGCAAACCTGCCTCCAGGACAGATACAGACTGAGGTTTGCAATGATCTGATAGTTTCTTTGGGCACTCATTTTTTCAGTGACCCTTTTCCCTACAAATCGCACACTGATCTCTCCTCAGTGAAATTCTACTTCCCAAATTCCCTCCTACTCTGTGTCCTCTTCCACATCCTTGTCCTTTCGGAAAACCCCTTCCCTGAGAGGAAGTTTGTGCCTGGGCAAATGCAGCTGCCAAAATTGCAGCATTTTGCCTCTTATCCTTCAGATCCTTCTTTTGTTTTTTCCTTTCTCTCTTCCTTGTTAATGTACACCTTATATGCAATTTCTACTAACTGTGGTATTGACATCCCCGACATACCACCTGCCTTCTGAAGCTTTCTCCTTATACCTGGTGCTGTTTGTCCTACAAATAATGTAGTAAAAGTCATCTTGCTCACTTTGTCCTCAGGATCCAACTCTGTCCATTTTCGGGTGGTTTCACATAGCTGCTCGTAAAATGCAGAAGGATCCTCATTCTTACCCTGCGTGACTTGATACAGTTTTGCAATATTTTTGGGCCTAGGTACTCCATGCTTTACCCCATATAACATTAACTGTTGGTACTGTTTAGTCATTAACCTGCCTGCCCCTGTATTTTGATCCCAGTCCGGTTCTTGGGATGGCATAAAGCGGTCCGGTCCATCTCTAGCATTTTGTCTTTCATTTTCCTCTCGAGCTTTGTCTAATACCATTCTCTTCTGCTCAGGTGCAAGCCAAGTATTTAAAAGCACCTGTAAATCCTGCCAGTCTGCATTATGATTCTCAATTATCATTTTAAAGGATTGATACATCTTCTCTGGATTTTCTCAGTACGACCCAGCAGACTCCTTCCAATTCATTAAATCTGTAGTTGAAAAGGGGACCTTCACATATACAGGCATTCCATCTGGTCCTACTGCTTGACGCAGCGGGGCCTGAATCACAGGATTTTGTGGAGCCCAAGTAGCCCGAGTTCTGCCTGCAATCGGGCTACATGCCTCACTTCCCTTATTTCTGCTATCGACACGATCTTGATCTCTTTCTGGAGAGACCAATAATTGTACATCCTCTTCCTCATCACCCACTTTTAAACATCTCTTCCCAATACTACAAGCAGAGCAACACCGAGGTATTTTCTCTTTGTCTTTCATCATCGTTAACACATTTGAGTCAGAGACCAATAGCTTACATTATTTTTCTTGTTTCATATTACCCTTAAAAGAACATTCTTACCAATTACACTTTTGTACACTGGAGTCCAAAGAGCAGCGTCTCCCCGCCGGGAACTGGCAAGACGATCCAGGCAAGGCTTTATAGTGAGGGTCCCACTTGGGTCGCCAGAAAACTGTTGTCCGAAAAGCAGATTTGTTGCCCGGTGTGCAGTAAGCCAATAATTACACACTCAGGAGAGACTTTTGCTTCTTTATTTCAGAGTTGTGCAAGCCTGGGTGCTCGGTGGTTTCCCACAGATCAAGCACACACCCCCACCCCGGCTTCTCAAGGAGCATTTATACAAACAAATTGCAAAGTTTGCAACTTTCCCTTTTACACTGATTCGTTAGTGATTTACATACAATTACAATTTTGCTTACACACCATTTTAGTACTACGCATGCTCAGGGAATCTAGAGATAGGGGTTATCCTAATCTGCCTAGTTTAAACAGCATGACCATTCTTTCTGAGCTTCCAGGGTTGTCTTGTAACACCAGCAGTGTTGACGCACGGCCCCGGTGCCCCCAGCACCAGCCCTGGGACCTCCTCCACATGCACCCTGCCCACAGCACAGAGAGCCCTGCTGCAGGGATGGGGAGAGACGGAGCTGGGTGAGGAGATGGGATGGCCTGGGCTGGTCAGGCGCAGGGCACGGCCGCGCACATGGCCTGGCCAGCCACCTCCTGACACGCGACTGGCCCCTTTTATCCCCTTTTCCCTCTGTCTCCCCACACTTGTTCCTCCCCAAACTTGATCACCTCACCCAGTGGCCTCTCACTAAAAAAACACTTGAGCACTTTCAAGTGAATTTACCTGTTTGATTTACTGGGCAGTCCCCCATTACATGTTGTTGGGGAATTACTTGCATCTATATGTTTATATGTAGTTGATTTCCGTTTGAATGTGTTTGTGCTGAATGCACAGAATCAAGTAACATTCAGGTGTCATTACTAAGGGGTGGCAAAATACTATGCCAGAGTAGTTCTCAGTCTGGAAGCTTTTTCTTCTGTGTCTATTGTGGCACTAATGGTAGTTAACATTCTGTATTTTGAAAGGTGGAGAGAGAAATCATAAAATAGATGTCTAGACACATCCCATATAATTGGCCCAGATTCTCAGCAGGGCTGTCCACCTTGTCTTATGCTGTAGAAATGTTGATACAAATCATTCCTTGCATTTTTGGTAGGGTTTAAGCTGCAAGAGTGAGGGAGCTGGGATATGAATCTCCCACACCAGGACAGTCTGTCTGTGAGGATGTTATGGGGGACGGTGTGGAAAGCCTTACTAAAGTCAAGACAAGTAGTACCCACTGCTCTGCCCTCATCCGACAAGCTAGTTGTTTTCTCGCAGAAAGCTCTCAGGTTGGTGATATGCTGAGTATTGCCAGTCAGCTGCTTGTTGAAATCTGTGTGGAAATGGCTTCCTGGAGAATTTTCTCCATCATCTTCTCAAGAGTCAAGGAGGGTATTTGGCCTCTAGTGAGGGCATCAGAGGATGCGGGCTCATGTCTGTTGCCTTGCAGCATCACGGTGGAGCTGTGGAGGAGACCGGGAAGAAGCATGCATGAGTTTCAGGTCCAGAAGCACTTAGCAGAGAAATTAAGGGCAGCAGGAAACAACAGCCATGGGACTGACTCCTGGCTTTGCTGGTCCTGGGTCTCAAGGACCTCTTCTTGTGGAAGTGGGAAATGCAGACAGTAAAAGCTGCCCGGGCAAAAGCTTGTGTTCTAACAGGTAGTTCTTGGTCAAATTTCTCTGTAGATCACCCACGCTATCTTGGAGGTGGTGCAGGCTCCTTGCTTGCTGAGTGTCCTTCCCTTCCCTCAACTAACCCTACTGGGAAAAGTGTCCGGGAGGAACAGTGCAGTGGCTAGGTCCCTCGAGATGGGGAAGGCCATGGCCTGGCTCTCAGTTTGGGGTAATTGGTGCAGCCCAGGGCATGGGGACCTGGTCATTTCGGCTGGGCCAAAACTGATGTGTTTGGTCACACATGAGGAGGTGGGACTGGTTGGTACAAGACACCCACAGCTGGAGATTTGGCTGCAGCGTGGTCATTCCTGCCCTTAAAATCTATCCCACCAGCCGGGGAGCCCCATCAGGTGGCTTCCTCATAGCGCTGTGCTCTGCCCACATCCCTGCTCCTCAAGGGTAAAGAGAAAATTGCTGCTGGCTGTTTCCTGCAAGTCCTTCTTCACAAAATGCTGGTTAGAAGAGCTGTCTTGGGCATTTAGCATCGAGGAAGTCTAGGGACCCTGAGTTTTCTCCTGCTGTCAGCGGGTTTGGGGCATGACAAAGGATGAAAATGCCCGTTTTCTGTTAGCTTTACTGACTTGAAGGCTATGAAGCATCCTTTCAGGGGCAGTTTACCTCTCCTTTGGTGGAGTTTAGGATGAGCAAACGAACACCTCCCAAGGTAGCTGAGCTTTTCTGGCTCTGCAAAAGACCGTTTTTCCCTAAACTTCTGTGACTGCAGATTTTTTTTTCTTTTTTTCCACCAGGCTTTCCATTGAAGGAAGGAAGGGTTCAGAGGGGGGTTATTAAGAACCTGCTGCTTGGGATGTCTCCTTCTGTGGGAAGATCCTAGAAGAAAGTGTCGCTGTAGAGACTTGAGTGGATCCTCCTTTGTACGAAGCTTCTTGGGAGCTGCACCTCCCCTGCCTGCTGACTCCTTCCCTGAGCTGCTGCCAGGGACGTTATGGTCCCTCTGAACTAGCCTGTCCTAGTCCTCACCAGTGGTCCAAACTAGTCTGTTGTGGTCCTTGTCACTGGTCCTTCTGGGGGAGGAAACCCAGATGGGTGTTTGATCAGTGCCCCCTTTCCAAGGCTGCCCCCTGGCCCCAGATAGAACCTGCTTCTGAGCTAACTCGACCTCGGCAGATCTCCTGAACTGTACCCTGATGCTAGTGGATGTGTTGCTTTATTGTAGCTGATGAGGGACCCGCTGGTCAAGGAGAGGAAGCTCCTTAAGCCACTCTTAATGTACCTTAGTGGAGAAATCACACGACCAAGTCAGCACCGTGGGGCAGAGGGCAGTGAGGGCCTGGGCAACATGGTCGAGGGAGCACCCAAGAAGGTGCGATGAACTTTTCTCCCCTCGACCTACGGCCCCTTACTAGAAAGCTCCTGGTGGAGAGCTGCACGGGGCTTAAAGAGCCTGGAGAGACTAGCAAAGGCAAAGGTGAGTGTTTCCTAAGGCCATGCTCCTTTCTCTGACATCAGGGGGGTTGGACAGGGGAAATTTGGTGCAATAAGTGGATCTCTGGACTGAGATTTTCTCTGGCCTTATTTCTAGCAACTTTAACCCTTGGCAGCAATGTAAAGAACAGCTATTAGAGGCAGGAACAGGGAGAAGCTCGTGCACATCTTTTGCTTTGCAGTTGCAAAAGGTACAAAAGACCAAAAGGTACAGCCAAAAGAAGTAAGGGAACGAACATATCTGAAGACATCCTTTAAGCCTCCATGGCCACACAGCTATGCTTTTCGACACTGAACTATGACACCAGCATTACGTAAATCTGGTTCACATAGCAGTTCTCTCATCTGCCTCTCCCCTGCAGGGACTCTGGCTTCAGGAGATTCCTTCTGGACAGATTTTCCTCCTTTCTGCACAGAGCTCCCCGCAGCTGGTGGCAGCGCACTGCAAATACACCACACAGGCAGTTTGCAGGAGTCTGTTCTCCAGCTTGTGCTCATGAGCCAAGCCTGTCAAGAGCATGGGGTTCCGCAATCTGTTTCTCCAACAGCCTCACCTCACTGCACGCTCTGCACATCCTGATTGCTGCAGCATTTCTCCCGTCAGCGCCACATCATTGCTGTGCCCTGGAGAAAGACGTGCTCGGGAGAGCAGGCACTTGCCTGAAAGACCTCCTGGAAGTACAGAACAAGGAAGCTCTTCACAACTGCATCTCAGGGACAGGGCTCGCAAGAAGAACAGGCCAGCATCCTCACGCATGGGCACTAAGGACTAAGTCCGGACTCCACCTGCCCGCTTCAGACTCCCTATATTGTCCAACCCTCCCCTTCTAGAGCACCACCTTCCTCCCTGGGGACTTCTTGTCCTACTGCTTCCTGGCCTCCAGAGTCTGAAAAGCAGGGTCTGCTCTTACATCACCTCTTACATCGCGCAGCTCCTCAGAGCTGCCTTCTCCCTTCTTGCGCTGGGCAAACCCTTCAGATTTGGGGACAGCTTCCTTTGCCGCTTTGCCCAGGTCTTGCTCATTTCAAAACCTGCAAACCAGAAGGAGACATCAGCTGGCAGACTCACCAAAAGCTGCTACACGCTTCCCACCCAACCACAAGACTTCAGCCCAGGGGGCACACAAGCATAATCTCTCCACGTTAATACACGCCACACTGCCAAGGCAAACAGCTGCCTCACACTCGTCCTCGAGCACAGGGTTACCCAAAGCCACTTCGCCAGGAGTCTCACCTCATTTGATGCACTCCAGCCTGGGCCTTTCTCCTCTCCCCTCCTCTCCCGTCAGCTCCATGTCACGGCTCAGCTTTGGCTGAACATGTCCTCGGGAAAGGAGGCGCTTGCCAGCAAGACCCTCTGGAAGTACAAAACAAGGAAGCTCTTCACACCTACATCGCTGGGATGGTTCCCACAGGAAGGATATGCTGGCCTGCTCACGCATTGGCTACTGCAGACTGAGCACAGATTCCTCCAACCTTGCAGGCCCCCCTTCTGTGTGCTCCTTGGCCCTCACACACTCCTCCTTGTGTCCAACCCTCCCTTTCTGGAGAGACACATTGTTCCCATGGGTCATCCTGTCCCACTGCTTCCTTGGGGCCACATTCGGAAAGGGGGGCCAGCTGCCACATCTTGATCGCCTGAGAGAGTCACTTTGGCACCAATACTTCCACACAAGGGGGCCACGCTCTTGGACCTCCACACTCTTCTCATCCACACCTTTTGGCCCTCTGTTGGCACACTCAACCAAAGGATATGGTTTCTGAACAGTTCTCTAGGAACTCCGACAGACCGGCTTCAAGTCCCATCTTCCCAAACAACAGGAAGGTTGGACACTGCTTAGCAGACTTTGCACCATCTGCCTTGGATGATTTCTCTCCTCAAACAGAAACCAACAGCCTCCAGAACATACGTCAGCCCCTCCACTGCCCACGGCTCCAGGCAGAGCTGCTGGCTCACAGCACACATGCCTGCTCCCAGCTCTTTCCTCCACAAGAAGAGGCGGCACAAACACACCCCTCTGACACAACACAACAGTCTGCAACTGTGGACAAGCAGCACGGCTCAGGGCAAAAATGCCTTTCAGTAGCACCAGTGGCTCTTGGGAGCAGGCGCTCTCCCTGCGGCTTCTTCCACAAGCACTCACTGCACATGGCAGGAGCAGGGAAAGAGATTCCCAAGAGGCACCTTCTACTCTACCCGGCATTGCACTGTCACCTGGGATCTAAGCCCCTCCACACAAGGACAGCGCTGAACCCCCCAAACCCCTCTCGCAACTCACATGGTACCTTACCTCCTCTGCCCCTTCACCTCTGCTCCCCACAGATGACGCCTTCTCCCTTCTTTCTCTGTGCCAGCTCTACAGATTTGGCTGATGGCTCTGCCTCAGCCTTGCCTGGGCACTGCTCATCTGCCAACCTGAAAAGCAGGACACAGAAATGAAACCTCCCATAGGAGTCTCACCAGAAACTGATACACGCTTCCAACCCAGCCAGGAGACCTAGAGTCCTTGGGGTCAGAACCTCTCAGCACTCCTACAGGCAACAGGGCAAAAGGAAACAGCTCCCTCGCACACGGGCAAGAGCACGGGGTGACCCAAAGCCAGTTCTCCAAGAGTCTCACCTCACTCGAGACACTCCAGCCCACACCTTCGTCCTCTTCTCTCCTGTCACCTCCACCTTGCTTGTTTGGAGCTGACAAAGATGCCCTCAGGAGAGGAGGTGCTCGCCAGCAGGACTTCCTGGAAGTACAGAACACGGAAGCTCTTTACATCTGCATCTCCAAGACAGATCCCACAAGAAGGACAGGCCAGCCTCCCCAGGCATGGGTGACTACGGTCTGAGCCCAGACTTCTCATCCCTTCTGCTCAAGACTTCCAAGGAGGCCCTTGGATCTTTACGGTTCCCCGGGTTGCCCCCCCGTCCCTTCTCTAGATGGACACGTTGCTCCCTGCCATTACCTCATCCCACTGCTTTCCCAGGTCCACATTCTCAGAAGGAGGACAGCTGTTACCTTACCTCGTAGGCCCCTCTGCTCCTCAGAGCTGCCTTCCCTTGCCTTCTCTTTCATCGAAGCGCAACAGATTGCCTGGCAGCTTCTTCCTCTCCTTTGCCCAGGCACTGCTCATCTGCAAAGCTGCAAATCAGAAGGACACCGAAATGAAACCTCATGCAAGAGGCTTTCCAAAAACTGCTACGCACTTCCCAGCAGAGCAAGGTGACTAACGTCCTTGGAGCATGTGCTCAGAACCTCCCAGCATTGATACAGGCAACATCACCAGCAAAAGGGCTGCCTCACACATGTCCCAGAGCACAGGGTGACACAAAGCCACTCCCACAAGACTCTCACCTCACTCGACACACACCAGCCCGTGCCTTGGTCCTCTCCTCACCCATCCCCTCCACAGCACTGGTCTGGATTGAAGGAAGATGTCCGGGGCAAACGATGCCCTTGACAGCAAGGCCCTCCTCGGGAACTACAAAACAACAAAGCTCTTCACACCTGCACTGCTGGCACAGTTCCCACAGGAAGGACACGCAATGTTACAGTATCTTTTCTCTCAGCCTGCTCAACCAAGGCTTTTTCGGAAGCTGCATCTTTAGGCACAAACCTGGAAACAAGATGGCAACACTGGTTTCAGTAAAGAGCAACATAGCCTCTTGCAGCCTCCACTAAGCAGCTGCAGAGATAGTGCGGAGCTACTGTCAACTCTCCACTTTGACAAAGCAGAAGACAGCACACATTAGCAATATATCTTAGGAAGCCCCAGAGCACAAAACATCAGTGCTGGGACGGGCACAAGAGCCTCCAGTCAGAGGGCTTGCCGAGATCTGGTGATGATCCCCCTTTTCAGGGATGCTTCTTGAGGGAAGAAAAACACACAGGCAGGAAAGAGTAACATCTTGGGCTTGGGGAGGGTTGTCTTTTTTATGCTCACCCAGAAGAAAGGGAAGGAGCAGATGAAGCTCCGTGTGTGCAAAGCGGTGCCTAGCATCCTCTCCCACACAGCGGCGGAATGGAAAGCATGCCCTCCTCCATGTGACTCCACCGGAAGACACATGAATTCCCAGAAAAGCAAGAGAGAGTGACCACGGAGTTCACTGAGAACCCTGCCTTTAACAGAGTTATTCCCCACTAGCTTCATGAGGAGACAAGCCCTGGCAGCTACACCCTAGGAAGCAATAGTGACAGAGACACGCCAGGTCATCCCCAGGAAACTGGCCAGCCTTTCTGCTGGCACGGCTTTCTGGAAGAAGGAGGGCACGTGTCGGGGGAAGGGCCACCAAAAGCCTGCCCCCCACTTATACTTCCTCCTGATGCTAACGGACATGGGCTACTGGGCTGCATCTTTGCTCTGACCAAAGACAGCTTCCCTGAAGGGCTTCTCCAGCGCCAGGTCTCTCCTCAAGGCGAGACAAGAACTCTGCAGAAAACTCGTGGGCTTGTAAACCAGGTTTAGCGCAAGCGACTAGACAGCCCATGGAGAATTCTTTCCGCACATTTCCAAAAAAGTAGAGGGAGCCCTGAAAACATCCCAAGCTTACACTGTCGAAAGATTTTGCCAGCTTCCCGGTCTTCCCAACTGCCTGGATAACACCTTCCAAAACATGCCGGACGACTCTCCTTTCTCGGCACACAAGCAGGCCGATGTTCTCGAAAATAAAGTGGAAATCTTCTCCTTTGGACAAGGCCCACACAAACAATTGCAGCGTCACTGCTATGCAGACGGACACCTTCCACTTAGAAACGTGGGTCCTCAGAGCGATCTGGGCATGGTTCACCTCCGCAGCTTCTAAGTGCCCTGCACACAAACCACCAAGCAACAAAGTCACTTCAACAGCCCTTCAGCACACTCAAAGCACCTCGCAGCACAACAGCCCCTCGGGAGCCTTCTCACCCCTCACCCACCCCAACCACTCTCCAGGCAACAGCAAACCTCTCGCCTGGCGGGGCCGCAGCCCCGGCCCTCCCCACACACTGCTCTTCCGAGCAAACAGTAGGTGGCCTCACTGGAGCAGAAGAACCACCCCAAACACAGCCCCAACACCCTGTTGCCCCACAGCCACCAGCAAGGGCACCCCAGAGACCTCCTTGGCCTTGCGGAAAACTACCCCTCCCATCTCCCATTCGCCCCTGACTGCACCTCACTTACACTCCTCCTAACGACAAGCCCCCGGCAGAGACACCAGCAACACTGGCACTCGCCTTCCCAAGGAATCTGGCAGCCCAAATGGGCAGCAGCAACTTCGTTTCCCTGGGCTTTGAAGAAACACCTCCAAGAAACTGCTCTCACGCAGCAGGCACTGCAACGTGACACCCACAGACCTCCCACAGGTCTGCAGAGCTCTTAGCAGAGACCCCCACCACAACACAAGGGGGAGCCCAGCTTTGAAGCGCTCTTCTTACCAGGCCAGGGGCTCTCATCATAGCTGACATGGTGCTCCACCAGAAGCACCTCGTCCAGCTGAAGCACTAGTCCCCAAACTTTGCTCTCCCTTCTTGTCCACAGAACACAAATAACTTTCCATAATGCACATTACTCACGCCTGCTAGCCTCACAGTCTGAAAACGAGACAGCAAGAAAGGAACAAAGAGAGGTGTTCTGCAGACACAATAACTATGTGATGACTTGTCAGGGCATGCTAAGGGTGCTCTGGGGCCTCTCCACCCCTGATCTTCAAAGAGGCTGCAAAAGGGGGTGCTTTGGGGGAGAGCCTTGCACTCTGGAGTCTTCCCCTCTCCCTCCTCTTCACCTCCCACAAGCTGATGGGTGACACGCAAGCAGGGAAAACCCCCACAGCCTCAGGAGGCCCAGGGAGGGACAACACCTGGCATAAAACCTCCACAGTGCACCACGAGCTCTGTCGGGTCCTTCCACCCTGCCACAAGGGGCTAGAGAAGGCCCCCAGAAAGAAACCCCACGCTCTGCTTCTCCAGCTGCGCTTTGCTTTTGCTCTCCATTGAGGGAGAGGTTGCTCTGAGGCAAATCTGCCACCTGCAGCCTCCTCCTGGGGCATTTCTTTGGCTTTCAGAGGCTGGGAGGAATAGTGCTGCTCAATGGCCGCATGCAAGGGGCCGCTCAGCACTCATCAGGGTTGGAGGGAGGACGAGGAGACAAGACTCACCTTGTGCAGCAGCAGCTGCACTTGGCGGTAGCACTCACACACGCTATCCCAAACTTCAGCGATGTCTGTCTGGGGAGCAAGAGAAAGATGTGCCATGCTTCAAGTCAACAAGCTCACCACCATCCTGCCCGGTCCAAACCAAGCAGATGCAGCCATCATCCACCACCACCACCACCACCACCACCACCATCTCCAAAAGCACCTGGGCAGGAGGCGGCTGCAGAGCCGAGACTCTTAACTGACTTCCAACTAGAAGCCCTCCACTGACCCCACCAGAGGGCTGGAGCTGAAATGAAGACACGAGAAGGGCTTTGGACAAGGGCATCCTCCCATCCACGATGGGAAGGCGTCTCCGACCTCAGAGCCTCTTCCTCCCTCTAGCCTGCAATTCTGGTACTGCAGCACAAGCAAACAAAGTGCTGTCTAAAGCACAACTCACACCAAGCTCATTTTTAGTCACTTCATTAAGGCCAGCAACATTGAACCACTACCAGCCAGCTAAACTGCACCACAGAGGGCTGGGCATTCTTCAGCCAGCAGGGCCAGTTTCTCTCACCCCCACCCCCACCAACCATTTCAGTCATTACTAAGGAAACAAGGAAGCTCCTTTGCCAAAAACAAAGCAACAACAAATGCCAATTAGCAGCTAAGAGTCAACATCCTCCTATGTTGAAGCACCAGAAGTGAGACCTTTACAGCCACCCAAGATGAACTCCAAGCACAGCGCAGGGACAAACTAAGAGATAACAAAGCATCAGTCAGGCTGCCAGAGCCATTAGGAGTACACAAGGAGAGCAAAAAGAAAGTGTTTTCATTTTCGAGCTCTTGAAATTAGACACAAAATACAACCCATACAAACACAAAGACAACGGCAGGACTCAGCTATAGGCAGCCAGGTCTCCACACTTAGCAGTCCCTAACTCCAGCAGGGAGAAGGAAAGGTTTGTTGAGGTACATAGTCCTATTTTCTGGGAACAAGTACAATTCTTCTCCAGGTACTCCCTAACACAATAGGCAAATAGCGTTCCCGCACCATGCAAGCAGAGGTCAAACCAATACAGCAAGACCTTGCCTTTGCTGAAATTCAGCTACCAAACTCACACACACGTCAGGGGCACAATCGAGCGGCTGCGCCCTGTCTTACCACTGCAAGGGCATTAACAGGCAGCCCGACTAGACATGCGGCTCCCTGCTATTTGCATGTTGCACAACAAGTGCCAGCTACTCTTTGATTCCCCACAGACTTCACAGCCAGAGTCGACCAGCAGACCAGAGCCCTGCAATCCACACACACAGGTCTTCTCCAGAGAAACTCCCTGGGGACGCCACAAAGGCGGCCCTGACTCCACTCGCCACGTTGCTAACAGCAGCAGATGGCACAGGGCCAGCTGCACTCAGCGTTGGTAGCTTCCCCCCAGGAAAAAAAGAGCAGCGTAGCTGCAAGCAAGACTTCAGGAAAATACTCCTGAAGCTGGAGCTAGGAAGGTCGCTCAGCCCACAAGGAAAGAGAAACACGGAATTTGTTTAAGACTAGCTCCTGTCATTATGGCGCAGGAAAGCCGAGAGCATCCACCCGATTCACACACTTGGAGAAAGGGCCGTCTCTCCTAAGAAGCAGCAGCCTGCTACACAAGACTGCTTACAAACACAGGCACGACTGCTAGAAGCAATGGCCATTCACGAGTCTCTGCATGCTTGTTCTCCTTCCCTCCCTCAGGAATGGAGCATGACTCAAAACAGCAACTGTGCATGCAACAGCAGAACTACTTCACACCTGACCGGGCTGTAAAAAAGAGCAACAGAGCACTGCCACACTGAAAGAGGCCCAAATAACTACAACAGAGAGAGAAAGCCTCCCTGGTGGACAAGACAACTGCTCTTCCAGAAACGATTCTCCCCGGAACATCTTCCCTTGGGGAGTTCCTCTCTTTTCTACCTGGTCTCCTGAAGCAGTATCGTCTGGCTTTACGTACAAAAAGCAGCTTCTCAGTCTCTGCTTGCTCTGAAACACTTCCAAGTACGTACCATGATGCAAATTCTGCTGGCTGCTAGGATGGATGAGCAACAGGCTGGTACTCACGGCACTGCAGGAAGCTCCTTGCACACAGGAGGCGTTTTAGAGCCTTCTTCCTCGTGGAGAGGGGAGAAAAAGCTAAAAAAACCCCCCACCCAAGCGCAGAGGCCGCCTGAGGGAGTTCAGGCAGCCCCCGTGGGCACTGACCCAACACCATCGCGGCCACCCCCACCGCAGAGGACCGAGAAAGCCCGGGGTTAGTGGCGGCAGAGACACTGCAGCAGGCCGGGCTGGGGGCACCGGGCAGGCGGTGGCTGCCGGCAGGGCAGCGTGGGGCTCCGCGGGAGCCCGCCTGGCTCCATCCTGCCCAGGGCCCGCGTGGCACCGCAGCCCCGCTGCCCCAGGCCCTGAGCCCTCCCTGCCCAGCTGAGGGGTGGCAGCGCCCAGCAGGGAGCCCGGGGCCCAGCTCCAGCCCCAGCCCCAGCCCCAGCTCCAGCTCCAGCTGGGCCCAGCCAGAGAGCCGAGCGCAGGTGCCGAGCTGACGGGGCCTGGCCCCTGCAGCGGTGCTCCTCGGTGCTCCTGCGGGCCCCAGCTCCCTGGAGGCCAGGGCCCCGGGCTCAGGGGCCCCCAGCCCACCCACCTCGAGCCTGGCAATTCCCTGTTGTCCAAAAGGTGTTTTGGGATACACATTTTAGCTGCTGCGAACGCATTGCTCTCTTCATCATATGTGAGCAGAGGAGAAAGCAGCCTTTGTGTGAACCTGGCCCCGCGGGAAGAGTGGAAGGGAAGTCCTGAAGCAAGAAGCCCTGAAGCATCTTCCTAGCACACTGCAGCCCTGCTCCGCTGACATCTTCCACTTCAAAGGACTCCAAGAGCCAAAACCTGCTTTCCCGGTTACTGGGGGCAAAGAACACAAACCTTTCCCTGCATGGGGCAAGTCCCATCTTCAAAGCACAGAGCAGCCCCGTTCCGCTGGCATTTTCCACTTCAAAGGGCTCCAAGAGCCAAAAACCTGCTTTCAGCAGCCCCCGTTGCTGCTGCAGCCTTTGCCCAGGGAACAAGTTTGGGGGAAAGTCCATTGCATAGTAGCTCGGTTTGAGTCCTTCTCTTGTCTCCCGGTAAA
Source organism: Dromaius novaehollandiae (assembly GCF_036370855.1). Taxonomy (NCBI): domain Eukaryota; kingdom Metazoa; phylum Chordata; class Aves; order Casuariiformes; family Dromaiidae; genus Dromaius; species Dromaius novaehollandiae. The sequence continues at coordinate 1,944,476 of NC_088125.1, read as the reverse complement.
ATACTCTTTGGCAGAGGAAAGAGACAGTATACCCACAGAACGGGTATTTATAGTAGAGACAATCCCAATTCAGCAGAGGCAGTTCTTCCTTTGCTGAAAAGCAAGGGCCCACTCTCGTTCGGGTTTGGAGATGGTTTCTCATCTATGATCCTGCTTCCATGCCCATTTGAGTCTTTGCACTTCTTTACTTAGTCATCAGTCAGGCGAGGCACCTGTTCTTCTTCTTTTTCAGAGTAAAACTCTGACAGTATGCATCCTAATCACGATTTCCCCATGCCTCAGCTCCCTGGCACAAGTAGCGGGAAGGAGCCCTTCCAGAGCTCGCTGTGCAGCTTAGAGGAGGATTTTGCATTTGTTTGGGGAGCGGGATCTACCTCTAAAGGGCACAATGTACTGAAGTGCTTAGAGAAACCTATTTTCTGCCTTATCTGTGCTCCTCATCCTCCTGACTACAGTGGTGGGGTGAAAAGGACAGGGCATGAGAAATATACTCACTTGTTGGTTCGGTCAGGCCTTACATAGGCTTTAAATTTGTTGCAGTAGTGTGGCCAGACACCTGAGCATCCGTGTGAGAAAATGGATGAAATGCTCCATTTTTCAGTACCCTTCCAGGCACTTAGAAGGCCTGTAAAGCAGGGGAAGGTGCTGCTTCCCTGCAGGTATCCCCAGCAACAGCTGCCTGGCCACTGCCCAGCCTGCTTTGAGGACTTCAGCAGTGAAATGAGCTGACAAAGGAAGGTGGCACAACGGGCTGATGCTGCCCACCTTGTTCGAGCTGTCACAGCAGGTCAAAGGCATTTTTACCCAAGCAGTGGATGAACGGTGTTGAGCCTGAGCCTTTTGACTCTAAGGATGGAGGGATAAAAGGTTTGCTGCTTAGCAAAACAGGACCACACCAGGAGCCTTTCTGAAGGCGCTTCTTATGCCACTGGCTGATCCTTCAGATGCAGGGAGCATAGCAACACCTGCAGGGAGAGGAGATTTCTGCAGCATTTTTGTTCTAATGTTGGTACTGTAGAGAAAAGCTTGGGAATGAGGTCATCAGCGTATTGCAGACCTGATGCTTCCAGAGCCTCCTCTCACTAGCTCACACCCTTTTTGAGTTAGGGCATCCAGAGAGAGCCTGTTCATGTAACTGGCAGGCTTTGTTTTCACACCTTCTTATCTCTGTTGCTGCCTCCCTGTGAAATGCCTCCCCTGTGTTTGCCTCACACAGCAGCTGTGAGCAGAGGCAGGAGCCCAGGAGCCAGAGAGAGCTGATGGCTTTCAGCTGGAGGAGAGGGGCATGCAAAGGAAGAAGGCAGAGGAGCAGGTGGCAGGAAGGAAGGAAAGAACACTGGCAACAGCCACTTTCCCAGCACTTGGGCATGTGCACGCTCCAGCTGTGCAAATGCGGGGCTACATTTTCACTGCTGGCTGGGCTTTAGTGTCCTGGGGGCTCTAGCTACAAACTTGCTGCTCCTAAGGAAGCAGCAGCAATTAATCCTGCCTTCCCCTCCACAAGGTCCAGCTGCAACTAGCTCCAGCCCTGGCCCTGGAAGAGCCTGAGCCCAAGGCCAGGGCAGGCGCTGCCAGCAAAGGCTGTCAAAGCTGCAGGGGGGCCACAGATGAGTCCCTGCCCTCCCCACAGCACATGGCTGCTTCTGTCAGCAGCACCGGTGCTCCTCCTGTGCTTCCCAAGGCACCCATCGAGGCTGCTGCTCCTCAGGGAAAGCCCCCGGCACCTGGGAACACGAGGAATGTGCCAGCCTGGGCACCGCTGAGAGGCAAAGCACCCAGGTGCCCCCCAGGGCAGGCTGGCAGAGTGTCTCTGCCCCTCTGAGGAATGGGGGTACTGCTCTGGCCTCTCCAGCCTCGGGGCCCTGGGGCCATGCTGCTGCCCTTCCCGCCTCCCCTGACAGCCTCCAGCACGCAGTCGGAGCTGGCCGGCCCCAGCACCACCAGTCCAGCAGAATCAACGCCATCCCCCAGCTCCCGGCTCCTGAGAGCAGCAGCTGGTCAGGCCAAGCGGGACAGACCAAAGGCCAGGCTGCTCAAGGTTACTATGCCAGTCGCAAGATGCTTACAGCCGGCCCTGCAGACCCTGCGGGACGAGCCATGTGCCAGCCCCAAGTGATGGCACCAGTGCTCAGCCCCCACGAGAATCAAACTGGCAGCTGATCTCAACTGCACTGGGAGAGCACAGTTACATTTAGTCACAGGTTTCTCCGCCTCTGCCTTTCGGTGGGGGCTGCTGGTACAGATGGGAGCAGTGGGGGTGTCTTCTCTCTGGCTGCTGGCAAGACCTTCCCCAGACCTTTCTTGCTTTGTGCTAGCCTTGGCCAGCTGGCGAGCGGCTTGGATGAGCAGCTTGGCCTCTGGCACGAGCCAGAGAAGCTTCCACTCTGTTTCTTGAGCGTAAGGCATCGCCTTGGCCTTGTGATTAAGGAGTTGCTTCTCCTCTGCTCCGGAGGGCATTGAACACTGGCTTCTGCTAGCATCTCTTGAGCTCTGTGAAAAATACAGAAGCGTTTTGCAAGACCTGCCCTTGTGCATACGTTCAGAGTTGTGCTCCAAGTCTTACACCATCTTATCAGACTTCTGAACATAGGCTGCCCAGTTACCAAAGCTTACACCTCCTCAGGGTTAGATCTTCAAAGCAGAGGACTCTTTTTGCCTCACAGACTCATGGTCTGTTCTCTAGCCCTTTCCGAGCACATTTCTGTGGACTTCTAGGTCGAGCACAACAGCCTCAGAAGCAAAATTCCTCTTTTCCTTACAGGAAGAGGAGGTGATTGCAGGGCTGCCAAAAGGCAGAGTGGGTCAAACAACACTCACTTCAAAAATACTCTATAGGTGCATGCCTATTTTTGTTTCTTCCAAGGCAGTAAAGAGAAATGAACGCAGTCCTCAGGAAGGCAATCCCTCCCTCAGTAAGGCAGGGACCACACCGGACTCTTCCCGTAAGCGCTCCATCTTACACTTGCATACATCCTAAGCAGATGCAAGACAGGGATTTGGGACACAAAATCCTAGATTAAAACAAGGTAATACTTGATTACTTATCTATTAAGAAAAGAAAAAAAAAAGCGTAGATTTACCTTGCCAGTTTCTCTGCTAGGTGTCTTCTCATTTCCACATTCACCAAGTGGAGTTTTTCAGACCTTTCCAATTCTCCCTGAGCAAATGCCACTTGCAATGCGCTGTCTTGCTGCATGTTTTGTAGTCTAGCCAATTCCAATTCTAGCCCTCCAATTCTCCGCTCCAGCTGGTTTCTCAGTGAGGCATTATTGGCGTTTATTTCTTCTAATCTGCCTTGAGTGGCTGCCTGCATCTAAAGCAGAAAACGCAACTTCAAGAAACAGGAAGGAAAAGACAGTGCTCCCCCAACTCCACTTCACAGACCCGACTGAAAAAGCACAGCCTGACTCAACTAGGGAACCCTGCTGCCTCCCTACCAGCAACAATCAGGGAAGAAATCTGAAACTACTAAATGGGTTATGCTTGTTTCTTTGTTTCTTTGTTTGTTTCCTTCCCCCAGGAGGGCAGGAACCTTAGGGACTTGTTTTCTCAACAGCCTTGTCTGGAGAATGACACTGCAGGTCCTGTGACTCTGGCCACAGACACTCTCAGCAGTAACAGCCATTAGAGGACAAACATATCCCTTGGCGATTCAACCACCTACTGCAGATATGAACAGTCCGTCCCCCTCTGCATGCTTTGCCTTTCCACCTGGGATCTCCCTCTACTCAATACAGAGGCCAGAGGGATGATGCACACTAATGCCACCTCCTCACAATGCATCCTGAGGACAAAAAGGCAAGATGGCAACTCCCTCTGCAAACTGCCAACAGGAAGCCTGCCTTGGGCAGGCTTTTTGACTGAAGGAGCTACAGGGGCTGCTGGAAGGCAATCAGAGAGTAGGTGTTTTCCCAGACATGCATATCACACAACACACACAGGAGCACTTTCACACAGCCATTTTCAGCGCTCCAACTTCCCTAAAAAAAAAAAAAGACAAAAAAAAAAGGGCACTACAAGAGAACTAGATACCTAAAGCAAAAGACCTAAAAGACAATGACAACAACAACAAATGAATGCACTGTAGACTGCAGATGCAAATGGTGAATGAGTTTACCTGCAAGAAGAGATTGACTTCTTCCAGTTTTTGCCTTATCTTTTGGTAGGCTCTTTCTCCAATCTCTCTTTTATACTCCTCTATTTTGCAAAGATCTACCGCACTGCTCCGTAAGCATCGTTGGAGGCAAACCACCTCTTCTTGCAGCTCCAGATTTCTAGTTCCTAGCTGCAGAGATTTTGTGGATTCCCTCACCAGCTGTTGGAATAGTTCACTGGCCTGTATCCAGGGGAAAAACAAACACAATTCATCAGAGAGGTCTAGAATCCCTCCATTCGGGGAAAATCCAGCAAACCTATCAGTCGAGACGATAGCTGACACCCACTGACTTGATATTTCAACCAAGAAAGAGGGATTTGTATCTCCATTTCTTTTGTTTCTTTACATCCGTCTCAGGAGTTCAGACAGGGTCGCTTCAGCTCCCATGCTTCCTCAGTTCTCCAGCAAGAGTTCACAACCCACTCCACAGCTCACCTGAACAGCACAGACTCCAAACCAGCAGCATTTCAGCCACGTGCTTGGGCTGAAAAGCACAAGGTCTCTTCTTCAGTGAGACTCCGCAGCCCTGAAAGCAGCTCCCTGAAAAGCCACTGCTGTCTGGCAAGAGCAGAGGGCAGGCAGCAGCAAAGAGAAAGGAGATCACTGCAATACGACCCAAGAGCCTGAACCTGAGAGCTCCTGCTCATGCTGTGTGTCTGAAGGGCAGGATCTCCTCTTATTGCAACCCGGAGCAGTTGCTCTTGCGATGTTTCAGATAAAAGCACACTCGGGCCTGGAAAACGACCAGGAGCTCCTTTTGAGGAAGGCTCAAGGAGTGGCTTCATTAGCTACACTACAATGAGGAATGTCTCTAGACAAACCTCTCTGGCATTTGTGCTCAGAATATGTTGTTCTGTTCCAGCAGTGGAGGAAAAGAACAGCTTCGTAGATATTACTGTGTTTACAGAGTTGGTATACCTCGGCTTTTGTCCTGTCCAAGTCCTCTTGCAAGTGCAGTTTTTCTTCCTTGAGGTCATCGCACAAACGGGTAGAAACTCTAAGGGAAGTCTCTGACATCCGCTGCTTTCTGAGAGCCTCACTAAGTTCTCGCTGCAGCTGGCAGACTGTTCTCTAACGAAAGATTATAACACAAGGATGAAGAGAAAGGCAAGAATGTGAAATCTGCATTTCTACTTTCACTCACTAGTTCATATACTTAAGATCAGTTTTCAGACGTGCTACAAAGGTCAGAAATGTTGTCCCCCAGAAGATGGGCTCTGCACAGCTGGGCACCTCTCTCCTTCCTGAGAGAGGAAGGTAGCAACGCTTAGCTCAGATGTGCTGGAGGCGCAAAACATTATGTGAGCACTCTGCACGGCAGCATGCTTTGCAGCTTGCACAAAGTCAGCTCAGCTGATTTCCTAATTAGTCCTTCCCCTCACTGGCAGCATAGTCTTTCACAGCGCCGCAACAAAAGGACATGGTTGGAGAAGGCTGTAACTCAGAAGCTATGGGAGAGAAAGCTGAGGCCAGGGTAGTGGCTGAAGCTAACTTCTTGGGAGGTTGCCAGCCTCCTTAAGTGCCCCAAATGCATACATCAGCTAGTCCCTGCACAACACTCGGACTCCTCTATTGCAGTAACACTTCAGGCCACAGGCATTCCTTCTCTGTACAAACAGGAAAGAAAAACACTCTTTTCTTTGCTCAGGACTCAGCAACTCCTCCTCGCTCACTACTCTCTCGTCACACCTCCTCCCTTCCTTCTTTCCCACTCATCTCCAGGCACCTTCTCCTCCCTCTCCTCCTCTCACTCTGCCCATCCTCAATATTTTCCTAAACATTCTCTCTCCTCCTTCCCCCACCCTACCTCTCTTTCTGCTTTGTTCCTCTTGCACACCAAGACTTGGTCTCTTAAATGAAGACACTTGGCGTTCAGTTCCTTGTTTCTTGCCTGCAGCAGGTACACTTCCTCTTCCGCTTCTGCTCTGCGTTTACCGAGAATGTTGTTCAGTCCATCCTGGACAGCACTCACAATTTTTTCTTGGGTGCTCCGATTCGGCACATCTCCCAGCTGCTGACGGAGCAAGCGATTCTCACTTTGGAGCTGGGCCACTTGTGCCCGCAGAGATTCCTCTTCCGCAAGGTGTTTGCTCACTTCATCTTTCTCACGTTGCAGAGCACGACCATGTTCCTTGGCCTGACACTGGGCTCGACGTAGTGCCCTCTGTGTCATTTCCAAAAATGATGTTTTTTTCCTAAGAGACTGTTTCAGTTGGTGAACTGTCTTCTCTAAGGTGGTAGCTTTACTTTCAGCCTCACTCAGCTGCTGAGACAAGCTCTTGCTGGTTTCCCGCAAATCAGAGAGCTCCTGATTGAGCTTGTCTTGCAAACAAAGACCCTGCTCACATTCCCTCCGAAACGTCTGCTCAGCCTCACGTTCTGCTGTCTGACAACTTCCCAGTTCCTGAACTTGAGCAGAGATCTCGTGCAAAGGCGATGAGTCCACCTGTGTCTCCAGCCTCTCTTGGCTCTCACTTGTCTGTTCAAATGCAAGCAATGAAAGTTGGCCAACTTAAGCAAATCCTCTGAAAACAGGAGGCAATGGCAAGCATTCTCTATAACCATACAAAGACTGGAGCTACCTGGACCTCGGATTAGAATGCAACACTAATCTACAGACTGCTTCTCTCAACTTCAGTCATTCAACAGTGTTATTTTACATTGGTACAGACCACCAGTTCAAAATTCAACTAAAATGTGTGTTTTTACATACCTGCCTCCCAGGGGTTTCCCTGCTAGCCTTGAGGGCTTCTTCGTCATTTGGCGAAGACTTACGAAGAATGGCAGAGTCGGAGTCCCCATCTGTACAAGAAAAACACATCTTTTGGTGAGCAGTGTGAGCTAATACAATTCCTGAAGCCTAGAGCGCTTCCTGAATCATCACATTTCAGAGAAAAATCTTAACACTAACAGCCCCCCAACTCATCAAGTCCAAAAGAGAAAGCTATCAATGAGCAGATTCAACATGCAGCTGTTTTCTTACTTATCCATTTCCTCTAGCGCATATTTCTTGCTCATATACAAAGGAAATCACTGCAAGGGCTCCAAAACAAGCCAGCAAGCAGTCACAGCCTACAGAACTCTGCTTTCGAGGGACAATGCCAAACAGCCCATTTTTTAAAATGGGACTTGCTCCATACATGATACCCATATTCAAAATACTGAAATGACCAGCTCCGATGGCGACTTCCGGTCTCCCTCAACTTCACCAGGCTGCATCTGTCAGATTGAGGGGATTTCTTCATCTTTATAGAAGCCTTGATTAATGCATGGATCATTATTTAAGCTGCCCAGCTCAGCTACAGAAAATACTACAGCGTTGCCAGCACACTCAAAAGACCTCCCTCGAAAAAGCCTCCGATTCCTCTGGGTACCAATAAATACGCCTTTGACATACCTCGACCAGAAATTGCACAGGAAACCTTTGCTCCCAGCTTTCGCATTGACACATAACTGCCACCTATTATCTAATGCACGTTCACCTAACGTGCTCTGCGTTCCTAAGGAAAGCTGCCAGTGCAGACACAGCAGGGATTTGGACAGCTATCATTTTCCACTGGGCAATTAAACAGTCCCATATTTGTCTTCCAACAAACGAGTCTCAAACAAGCCAGAGTAAGCAGGGTACTGTTGCGGAGACCAGAAAAATCACACCAAACGCAGGAGGACAAAAGGGCCCAAGGTAGGCGTCCCTTCTGGTCTCTCCAGAGCTCTTCCAAGTTCCTCCTCTCCCAAAGACTTCAAAGCCTCTTCCTGCTGCGTATCAGAGGGAATCAGAGGCGGGGGCTATGCTTTGCCTGTGCCAGCCAGCAACTGCAGAATTAGGTTCAAGAGCCTTCCCAAGAAGCTGTCAAGTTCCCTCTCACGGCACCCACGCCATCTTTGAAGAGATTCCACACAAGCAGGAAAGGATCCAGGGAGAAGAGGAAATCCTTCTAGAAAGACACTCCAAAGACGGCCTACTCTTCCTCCAAGTCCCTGACTCACACAACCTTCTCTTCATACCCTATATGCATCACAAAACGCTCCAGAGGAGGGTTGGCCCTAACAACATATGTTCACCAACAGGATGATTCTGCAGTTGCCCAGGAACAGGGCAGGGCCGTTCTTTGGGGGGAAGCAACATTCTGCTGATCCGACCGTCCGCACAGAGCCCCCAGCAGCAGACCTCTTCCTGCGCTCTAGCAGGAGGAGTCACAAACCTCCGCCTGGATAAAGCTCCTGTTCCTAAGTGAAAGGCAGCAAAATGTGACTCTCGACTCACTTCTCACTTCTGGGAAATAACACACAAGTCAAGAAGAAAAGAAAAAATAGAGCGCAGTTTCTGTATCTTTGTAGGTTTTCAAAGACAGTAACAAACTGTGTATGAATACTGTCTGCTCTCCTCATTTGACACATACTGTAGCTTTCCATACAGTAGTCTTACCAAAAAAAAAAAAAAAAAAAAAAAGGCAGAATAAACCTCCCTACTAGAGGGTCTGAAAGGTAGAGTACAGAGAACACAGTTTGGGTAATTCTGAAATAGTAATTGTGTGAGATATGTTCAGTGCTAGGCAAGCTCACGAGCGTAGCTCAAACTGCACACACTCACTGAAGGAGAAGATATTTTTTAAAGCCACCCTGATAATTCTTCTGGATCATAACCTCATACGGATTTTCAACACTTTTTTTTTTTCCTCATAAAAAGTCAGAACTTAAAAACAACATTTAAAAAACATAAATACATCTAACAAGTTATAGTAAGTGCAGTTTCCTATAATGCACGGATCCAGCTGTGCCTAAGGCAGCACTGTCCCCTCGGGGAGGGGAATCCTGAAGCAACAAGACAGAAGCGTTTCTAAGCATCATGTCTCCGCAGCACCTCAGAGTCCCCACAAAAGCAGTTGGGACTGAGATGAGAAACAAGGCACCTCGGGAACCTGGGCCGAGCACGGCTGACACAATTCACACCAAGGCAAAGAGACCACCGCACTCCGGGGCCATCCCGGCAGCAGCTGCCTGCCTGCTGCCTCCCCCGGCACTGCCTCGCTGCAGCAAGGCGGCTCCGACACCGACCTGGCGCTTTGGGGACGGGGTTTGCGCCAGCAGAGCCGGGCGCGCAGAGGGAAGAGCGCACACCCGAGCAACAGGGAGGCCCGCGCTTCCTCGCTGGGCCCCGCTTAGTGGTTTGCTCCCCCTCACCCCCCCCAGTTTTCTGACAGGAGCTGCAGCGCGGCCGGCTGCAGCCCCGCGGGGCCGTGTCACCCCCCGAGGGCCCTCGCAGCCCCCAGCTGCACGTCCCGGCCCCGACAGACGTGCCCAGGGCGCTCGTCCCCCGGGGCCGCCCCAGCGCGCGGCTGCAGCAGGACACCCCGCCGCCAGCAAAGGCCACGGCGCCTCTCCCCGGCCCCGCGGGCGGCCAAGGCTCCCACCTCCTCTCTCCGCAGCAGCCGCCCCCCGCGGCAGCCCCGCGGCTCCTGCCCGCTGCGGGGCGCCGGGCACCGACGCGCCCGGGGCGCTGCCGGGAGCAGCATCCCCCGCCGGCAGAACCGCTCTGCCGGCGGGCAGCTGGCCCAGGCCCTCCGCCCGCAGCTCGGCGCCGCCGCCGCTCCCGGGGACGCCGGGCGCCCGCGGCCCCTTCCTCCTCCGCAGGAGCCGCCGGATCTTCTCCATCCTCCGCCGGGGCGGGACACGACGATGGCGCCGCTTCGCCTCGGGGAGCCCCGAGAAGAGAAAAGCAGGGAGGGCGGCAGCGGCACCCGCAACGGCACCGGCACCCGCAACGGCACCGACACCCGCAACGGCACCGGCACCCGCAACGGCAACGGCACCGGCAACGGCCGCCAGAGGTCGCGCGAGCACCACGCAGCTGCCCCCGGCCCGGCCAGGACGCTCGGGCGCGTCACAAGGGGCTGGGGGGGGCGGGGCGGGGCGGGGCGCCGCCGCCGTCTTCCGCTGCCGAGGGGGGCGGGGCGGTGGGTGTCGGGCTGGGCGCTGCGGCCGCGCGGGGGCAGCTGGGGACTGCGGCGTTTCTGTGGCGGCTCCTGCGGCGGCTCCTGCGCGGGACCGGGGCCGGGGCCGGGGCCGGGGCCGGGGCCGGGGGGAAGCGCTGTTCGCGGTGGGGGGGGGGCCGGGGGCTGCCGGTGCGGAGGGGCTGCCGGGGTCTCCCGTGCGGCTCCTGCCCGGCGGGGCCTGGCGCGGGCCAGAGCCGGGTGCTGCGGGCTGTGTCCAGGCGGGTCTGCGAAACCTCCGCGGACAGACGCTGCCCGGCTGCCCTGGGCCACCCGCCCCCTGCCACTGTGCTCTAACTGAAGAGTCCCCACGGATTTGAGAGTCATGGCTGGCTGCTACAAATGCTGATCTCTTCTAAAATGCGTAAAAGCCGGGGAAGGACACACAGGCAAGAACAGGGTGATAAGGTGTGAAAACAAAGCCTGCCAGTTACATGAACAGGCTCTCTCTGGATGCCCTAACTAAAAAAGGGTGTGAGCTAGTGAGAGGAGGCTCTGGAAGCATCAGGTCTGCAATAGGCTGATGACCTCATTCCCAAGCTTTTCTCTACAGTACCAACATTAGAACAAAAATGCTGCAGAAATCTCCTCTCCCTGCAGGTGTTGCTATGCTCCCTGCATCTGAAGGATCAGCCAGTGGCATAAGAAGCGCCTTCAGAAAGGCTCCTGGTGTGGTCCTGTTTTGCTAAGCAGCAAACCTTTTATCCCTCCATCCTTAGAGTCAAAAGGCTCAGGCTCAACACCGTTCATCCACTGCTTGGGTAAAAATGCCTTTGACCTGCTGTGACAGCTCGAACAAGGTGGGCAGCATCAGCCCGCTGTGCCACCTGCCTTTGTCAGCTCATTTCACTGCTGAAGTCCTCAAAGCAGGCTGGGCAGTGGCCAGGCAGCTGTTGCTGGGGATACCTGCAGGGAAGCAGCACCTTCCCCTGCTTTACAGGCCTTCTAAGTGCCTGGAAGGGTACTGAAAATGGAGCATTTCATCCATTTTCTCACACGGATGCTCAGGTGTCTGGCCACACTACTGCAACAAATTTAAAGCCTATGTAAGGCCTGACCGAACCAACAAGTGAGTATATTTCTCATGCCCTGTCCTTTTCACCCCACCACTGTAGTCAGGAGGATGAGGAGCACAGATAAGGCAGAAAATAGGTTTCTCTAAGCACTTCAGTACATTGTGCCCTTTAGAGGTAGATCCCGCTCCCCAAACAAATGCAAAATCCTCCTCTAAGCTGCACAGCGAGCTCTGGAAGGGCTCCTTCCCGCTACTTGTGCCAGGGAGCTGAGGCATGGGGAAATCGTGATTAGGATGCATACTGTCAGAGTTTTACTCTGAAAAAGAAGAAGAACAGGTGCCTCGCCTGACTGATGACTAAGTAAAGAAGTGCAAAGACTCAAATGGGCACGGAAGCAGGATCATAGATGAGAAACCATCTCCAAACCCGAACGAGAGTGGGCCCTTGCTTTTCAGCAAAGGAAGAACTGCCTCTGCTGAATTGGGATTGTCTCTATTATAAATACCCGTTCTGTGGGTATACTGTCTCTTTCCTCTGCCAAAGAGTATTTTACTGGGAGACAAGAGAAGGACTCAAACCGAGCTACTATGCAATGGACTTTCCCCCAAACTTGTTCCCTGGGCAAAGGCTGCAGCAGCAACGGGGGCTGCTGAAAGCAGGTTTTTGGCTCTTGGAGCCCTTTGAAGTGGAAAATGCCAGCGGAACGGGGCTGCTCTGTGCTTTGAAGATGGGACTTGCCCCATGCAGGGAAAGGTTTGTGTTCTTTGCCCCCAGTAACCGGGATTGCTCTCTTGCTGCAGGACTTCCCTGCCACTCTTCCCGTGGGGCCAGTTTCACGCAAACGCTGCTTTCTCCTCTGCTCACGTATCATGAAGAGAGCAATGGGCTCACAGCAGCTGAAATGTGCATCCCAAAACACCTTTCTGACAACGGGGAATTCCAGGTCCTGTGATTTTTCCATGTGTTGGTTATACAGCTAGTTCCACTGATGCCAAGGGACCTAATGTCTTGTTTTAAACTCAGTCCATGTGTGATTTTCTTGGGAACACCTGGAAGAGCACGTGTGACCTGTTCTTCATTTGTCTAAGCATTACAATGTAAAATGTTGAAAAGTCATGAAAACACAGAGCCAGAGAAGTTGAGAGAGACAGAGGCAGGAAAGCCCCCTATAGTGAGAAAACCGGAGATGCTTCAGTCCTGCCAGTGTTTCTGATGCTCCCAGTGAATTCAAATGAGCATTTCTGGGACGGGCCCTTGAAATGGGACTGAGGTCCAGGAAAAGGCTTCAGAAGCCTGAGAATCTGTAAAAAGGGAGCGGGGAGCAAAGGCTGCATCCCGGTGGCACAGAAAAATCTCTTGTTTTAGATCAGTTGCTGTGGCTGAAATTGAAACATGAGTCAAGTATGAGTAAACCAAGGCACCAAGGAAAAAAAGGATCCAGTTTAAAGAGGTCTTCATTGTCGCAGCCTGAAAGGAGTCGTTTAGGACGACCTCCCTCCCCTTGGGACCAACGACCAAGTTCGTGATGCTCTTGGACTGAATTAAGGTGAAACGACACCAGCCAACCAGTTTTATGATTTATTAACAGAAAAGACATGGTTAGGAACAATAACTCAATGGCAATTACTTCAACTAGATAAACAAGTCCCATGCCGCACGTTTTGAACAGATCTCATCAACATTCATCAAAAGAGAGGGGAGAGAGAGAGAGATATCACCACCTGTGGATCCAGTGGTGTCCCATTGGTCCCCTTCACTCTGGGTGTCTCGGCGGTGGGGGGGTCCCCCACTTAGCTTCTGGTGGTGCCCTTTTTATACAGTCCAAGTCCCCAAATCTCCACCCAGTTCCAAGAAACCTCATGCATATGCATGGTGGGCATTAGAGGCGTGGTCTGGTTCGGTGCAGCCTCGCTGTGTCCCGGGTGGTCGCAGGGAGACCATTTCAGGGGTCGCAGCACCTCAGTCTTGTTTCCACCAGAAACAGATAGCTTGCTTGTACAACAGAAAAACACCATCTCAGTCCTGTTTCCTCCGGGAACAGGTGGCTTGCTCGTACAATGGGAAAACACTGTCTCAATCCTGTTTCCACCGGGAACAAATGGAAATGGATGGCTTGCTCATGGTTATGGTTTTCTGCAAAATCTGCAACGTGCGCAGCAAGGCTCACATCTTAGGTACCAAGAAATGTATAAGGCAAAAGTTCACTCATCAGTCCGCCACACTCATCTGCAAACAGGAGAAGCCCTGTTTCCCTTGCTTAGTATGCACATAGCCTCTACTGTGAATAGTGATCCTTCTTAATAGAGCACCAGGCCCCAAACGCCTTAGCAATAGGCTTACAAGATGCCTGGAGGGTTAGGTGGCCCGGGGGTCTGTGTTTGTGTGGGGATGACGGCTTGAGTCTGGTCTAGCACTTGAAGGCAAGCAATGAGGGCTAGGGCTTAGCTTCAGATGCAGGGTAAGAGAGAGGGTGTGGGGGGGTAAGGATTCAGGCTGCAGCGTAGCAGTTTGGGCTTGGCCTTAGCGACTAGAGGAGGAGAAGGAGGGAAGGTGGAAGGGCAGGGCTTCAGCTTCGTGGTGAGGCTGCAGGTCTGGCCCTGCCAGAGGAGCTCTCGCAGGCCCTGTGCCAGCGGCATCCCCATTACCTGAAGCCTCCTGACCTCCCCAACACAGGTGCTGTCTCTTGGCCAAGAGCTCCGTGCCCTTCATGTGCTCCCACGCCGGCCTCCAGCTTCTGCCTGCTCACCTGAGGGCACACAGAGCACCTCCTCATCAGCACCCAAGCGCTGTCCCCCAAAACCTGCCCCTGCCTCTGCAAGCCCCCAACTTCTCTGCCCTCCTGGCATGACCCTGCCCTTCCCTGCAGCACCTCACCATGCCAGCCTGCTGCTCCCCACCAAGCAGCTTCCTGCACCACAGGTGACCTCACAACCGAGAGCCCAGCCCTCACACCGCCACTCGCAGCTCCCCCTCGCCTGCCTCTGCCCTGTGCTCTCAGCTCCATGCACTTGCACTCTCAGACTAAACACCAGCCCTGCCATGCCTCTGCCTCTGCCTCCCAGGCCCCAAACACCTTGGCGCTAGGCTTACAAGATGCCTGGAGGGTTCGGGCCTTTGGGGCAGCAGCATAGGGCTTAGGCTTCAGGCGTCAGCGGGGAGGTTGCGCTTTGCAGTTGGTGGTGGGCTTTGGGAAAGCGTGTGGGTGATGGCTGAGTGCTGGGCTTCATGTTTCTGCTGAGCGTTTTCAGAATGGGCTAATTGGGTGGTCTGGGGGTGTGTGTTTGTGTGGGGGTGAGGGCTAGAGCCTGGTCTAGCACTTGAAGGCAAGCGATGAGGGCTAGGCCATATCTTCAGACACAGGTTAAGGGAGAGGGTAGAGGGCAGGGATTCAGGCTGCAGCACAGCACTTTGCATTTAGCCTTAGCGACTAGAGGAGGGGAAGGAGGGAAGGCGGAAGGCTAGGGCTTCAGCTTAGTGGTTAGGCTTCAGGTATGGTCCTGCCAGAGGAGCTCTCTCGCAGGCCCTGTGCCAGCAGCATCCCCATTACCTGGAGCCTCCTGACCTCCCCAACACGCGTCCTGTCTCTTGGCCAGGAGCTCCATGGCCTTCATGTGCTCATACCACGTATGGCCTAATGCAGAAGAATGTGAAGGAGACAGGCTGTGGAAAGTAGCCAGACCATCCTAGGAGGAAAAAGAAACAGTGTAGATAATGACGTAGTATCCTTGCAGCAGCAAGTGAAAGAGTTGGAAAAGCAGGTAGGGGATTTGCAAGATGCAAAGGTGATAGTCCAAGAAGTGACTACAGCACAAGCTGAGAAAAGCCAAGATTTAGCAAGATGGAGCAGCTAGCTTTGCGGATGGCTAATAAGCACTGCCGGCGTTATGGAAAGGTGCCCGCTCCTGCTTCTCAGGTGCGGGTGATTATAGCTCGACCTTCCTGGGATCCAGGGGAGTGGGATGGTAATATTTGGAGTACCTCATCTGACTCAGAAATTGAGTCTGATATTGAGCAAGAAGCCGCTAACACTCAGGTGCAGCCGCTTGTTCAGATGCGGGGGGAGCGACACATAAATAGGGATACCGTAGAGCAGTCAAGGACTTATACACCAAAGGAATTACGTGAGTTTTTGACTACATTTCAGCAACAACCAAGGGAGTTATTACTAGCGTGGATGGTGAGAGCCTGGGACAATGGG
Organism: Dromaius novaehollandiae; assembly: GCF_036370855.1. Classification (NCBI taxonomy): domain Eukaryota; kingdom Metazoa; phylum Chordata; class Aves; order Casuariiformes; family Dromaiidae; genus Dromaius; species Dromaius novaehollandiae. Next base: position 1,929,116 of record NC_088125.1, on the reverse strand, counting down.
GCAGGATCATTAACGTTATTAAGGGAAGAACTGAATTTAATGAGCCCACTGTCCACAGATGCTGAAGTGCAGTATTATGTCGCCCAATGTAACGTTTGCATGAGATAGCGCTGGTAACTCTATAGTTGCTCCTCTGCTCTACCAGTGGTTATGTGCCACGGTGGTAGCGGCTTACCCATCTACAGGTGAGCTGGGCGCCACGGTGGGGGCATGGCGTATCATGGAAGAAGGAATAAATGTTGCGACAGTTGGGGGTGGCCATTGGACGAGCGGATGATAATGGTCCAGATGGCGTAGAAATAACTTGGCAAATGAAAATGCGGCTGTTGAAATTGGCCCCAAGTGCCTTGAAACCGCTCCTGTTAGGGATGGCGATGCCTGCTACTGGTACAGTAGCAGCCTTGGTGAATAATTTGCGAGACCTAGCTTTGGTGGGTGGACCAGATTCTAAACGGGTAAGGGTGGCTCAGAAAGTTGGAGCAAAGAGACAGAGAGGAGCGACTAAGGTGAGCGGAAAGGTTACACAAAAGCAGATGTGGACTGACTTGCTGCAGGCGGGGATATTGCGGGATGAGATCAATGACTTGCCAACTGCTGGTTTATTCAAGCATGGCAGCATTTGCCTGCCAATCAACAAAACCCACTGCCCCACCTGCACCCAGTGCTCCCTGGAAGCTGCCTGCTAAGAAACAATGAAGGGGAGGCAGGTTCCCCGAAATCCGAGCGTGAGTTGCAGCATATCATCTGAGGGACAGGCGCCCATATGTACCCCTGCGAATTAGATGACACTCGGGAGGGGAAATAGCTGTGCTTGCTTTAGTAGATACAGGAGCAGAAGTTACAGTGCCACACAGTGCCCTAAACCCTGGAAAAGCAACAGGGCACTTCTGCGGTTTGGGTGGATCTGCCACCCCTGCTGTCGGGCCATAGTTCCTTTAGTGATTGGGAAAAACCCTCCCTTCTCCATTCCAGTCTTATTGGCACCCATTCATGCATATATTTTAGGAACTCATGTGTTACTAGGTTGAGATATACACACAATGCAAGGATTCTTCTCTTTTGCAAGGAGTCCCTCACTGCCACAAGCACGAGGAATCACTCTAATCAGAGGGTACCCAAACTGGGACCCCATAGATTTGCCTGTACCAACTACCGTTGTGTAAATAAAACAGGACAGAATACCAGGAGGAGAAACAGAAATTCAAGAAACAAAAGATGCTCTCTTACATGCACACATAATACACCCTGCCCTATCGGCCTTTAATAACCCCATATGGCCTGCGGAGAAGCCGGATGGCTCCTGGCGTACGATTGTGGATTACAGAGAATTGAGTAAGGTGGTCCCACCCCTGATGGCAGTGGTCCCCAATATGGTGTCTTTGTTAGAAGAAGTGGGTAAAAATTTGCAAGAATGGAAGGCTGAGGTGGATCTGGCAAACGCCTTTTTCTCTATTGCTATATCCCCAGCCTCGCAGGACCAATTTGCCTTCACTTGGAGTGGTAAGCAGTATACATTCCAAGTCCTTCCGCAGGGATATAGGCATAGCCCCACTATATGTCATCAAATGGTCGCTGCTGACCTCCCAACACCTCTCCCAGACTGTACTAGTCATCATTACATCAATGATATTTTGAGAACGGGACCATCTGAACATCAGGTGAAAGGGCAACTAATGGCACTGACGCATGCTTTCCAGGATAGGGGATGGGCTGTGAACCCCAGAAAGGTACAAGGATCAGATATTAGTGTTCAGTTTCTAGGAGTAGTGTGGACAGGACAAACGAAGGCCATTCCTTAAAAAGTGCGTAATACTATCCAGCAATGTTAGAGCCCATGTTGGAGTGGCGCAAGCTGCAATGCAATGGAAGTGCAGTGGTATGGGCCCTGCAGGACACAGAACAAACTACCCGACGCCATCGGGTCACTGCGCATACAGCCATCCCAATTCAAGCGTGGGTAAATGATGACACTGTTAGAGCCCATGTTGGAGTGGCCCAAGATGCAACGCAATGGAAGTGGAAACATTCTTTGCAAGCTCGACTGAAAGGAGGGAAGAAGGAATTAAGCACCCCACATGCCACTTTACTGGGAGAAGTACAGTTTAAGCACATGCCCTTACTACCTGAACCGGAGGGTCTACCTCTTCCTACCTCCCCCCACCCACCCCTCCGGCAGAAGTGTCACCGGTACAAGAAGCTCCTCCCTTTGAGATGTTATCTCCTGAACAGTGGGAGTGGCCTTGGTTTTCTGATGGTAGTGCAGTGTATTCTTGGGCAGGAGAACGCATACGGCATTCTGTGGCATACAAGCCTGCCACGGACGCTACCTGTTTTGCCCCCGGAACAGGATATGCCAGTCAGTGGGCTGAGCTAAAAGCCACAGCTATAGCTTTAGATGAAGGAGATGCATGCTATCTTGATACAGATAGTTGGGTAGTGTACAAAGGCTTGCAAGCTTGGCTGCCAGCGTGGACCGCTGCACAATGGAAAATACATGATAGGGAACTTTGGGGAAGCTCCTTGTGGGAAAAAAATGGAGTATTGTGCAGACAAAAGTTATTTCAGTACGACACGCTGATGCCCATCAAAGGCAAGAGCCTCTTGAAACGCAATATAATTCAGCGGTTGACCGAATGGCAACCCCCTCAGAATTGAAACAGGCCCGACAAGCGCACAAACGGTCAGGGCATCGGGGCCCTGTCACCACTCGAGCTTGGGACTTGTCACGACGTTACCCCATGCTAGCGCTACACTGCTGTAAGACCGCACGTGCTAATTGTTCCCCCTGTATGAAGGTAGTAAAAGGACCTCTAACTAGGACATACGGTCGTGTTAAATGAGGCGAACAACCATTTACAACCTGGCAAGTAGATTCTATAGGCCCATTGCCCCCTTCACAGGGACAAAAGTATATTCGAACTGCCACAGACAGCTACACAAGTCTGATGTGCACACATCCCACCTCTCATGCGAATCAATCCGCCACTGTACGAGGTTTAGAGCAACTGATGTATACCAATGGGATACCTAAAGAAATACAGTGTGATCAAGGTACCCACTTTGTGGGACATGTAGTGCAGGAATGGGCAAAGGATTTGGGGATCACCTGGATTTTACACATCCCATACCATCCCCAAACTAGTGGACGAATACAAAGAATGAATGGTTTACTGAAAGAGCAAGTTCGAAAACTCACCCCAACACAGACATTAAAGCGATGGGCAAGTGTATTGCCCCAGGCACTATGCATGCTTAACAAGAGACGTGTGGGAGTACTTACTCCCTATGAGCGAGTGCAAATTAAACTAACATTGGCACCCCCCGCCCGAATATCAATTATGGAAGGAGGGGTTGCCCCCCACATGCTTGCCTCACGAGAAGTAGAATTCTATGCATCCAAACCGTTATTAAGTGCCAAGCAGAAAAATATAAGCCTACACTTGCAGCTCGATTGTCCATCGCAGCTTGTATGGCTATTCACACCTTTGGTATCTGTTCAAGTAACCCCACCTCTACTAACTTCCTCTCCAGATTTATCATTCCAGGTATCCGCACCTGCGCCAGTATTTATTGCACAAGGAAAACCGATACTGCAAAGAATTTTAGTCCGTAATGCTGGAGTACCTCACATTCAGCAAACACCTTCAACACCTTCCTTAGCTAATGTGTGGATATTAAATCCTCACAAGGAAAAACGACCTGGTACCATCCTGGCAGATGGGCCAGGAGCGACGGTCCTAGTGCTCCCTGATGGCGATACAATACCTTTTTAGCTCCCTGCTAACAGGTTATCCCCTCGGCATTTGTGAAGTATTGCTGGCATGTTGCATCCTGTGCTCCCCAACAAATGCGATCGACTTACAGGATCATCCCGCACCACATATAAATACATGGATCTGGCTAGCTCAGCGTTTGGCTAACTTATCTGCCTTTTGTATTGCAGGTGGATGGTCTCTTGATGATGTACTAACCACATGTTATATAGGAATACTAACCTCCCTTCAAATATTACCAAATTATACCTTCTTGAGAAATTTTGATATCCAGCTCACCCCCTTGAATTTACACGATCTGGGAACAGCCTCTACTAAATGAACACCTTGGACGTATTCATTTTAGATTGCCAACGTGTCCAAAGCAGATTTATGTTTTTGCTTTGTCCATGCTACCACACCAAAGTATGATATGACCAATATGCAATTGAAATGCAATAGTACTATGAATATAACCTTTAGGGTGGTTCTTTTTAGGCGGCACCACTGCTTACACTTATGTGCCAGCCAATACCACCGATGGCCCTTGCGCTATTGCGCTAAGCATCCTCCCTTTTATGACAGAACAAAAGAGGAAGCCACGGCATGTTTTGCATGCCACATGTGACCCCCACATGAATCTGTTTTCTCATGGAGAGGCTCTAGGATTGTTACTGAGCCCAACTGGTGTCCCGGGGTGGTAACCCCTAATTATAAACAAGTAGAACATGTCGCCTGTGCTTTAGCCCAAGGACTAAATTGGACATCTAAAGCCATCGCCTCTTGAAACAAAGACGTCAGTGCAATACGACAAAGCACTTTGCAAAATCCATTAGTAATTGACTACCTTCTGCTCCAACATAACCATGGATGCCATGATTTTGCTGGCATGTGCTGCTTCAACATTCCTGATGAATCAGCATCTATTGAAACTAACATCAACCATCTGCAAGATATTATTCAACACATTTGCCAAAATGATGGCGAAGCATGGCTAGCCAACTGGTTCAGTTCTCTAACCGGGTGCTTAGGCCACCTCATCCAAGGAGGGCTTCTGTTTCTTTTTGGCCTTGGTTTATGTGATGTTATAGCATCATTTCTCTGTAAAATCCCTTGTCCACACCCATGACACCCTCATAAAGATTGGGACAGCCTGTGACTAGCACCTCATTGCGGGGGTGGAATGTAGGGAGTAATGCGGAAGAATGTCGAGGAGGCAGGCGATGGGAACTAGCCAGACTGTCCCAGGAGGAAAAAGAAACAGTGTAATGTGTCTTGCACATCTTATCTGTTCCAACCCCTAGCTCAACATGCTTTAGCAGTTATAATATCACACGACCATTTCATGAGCATAATGTAATTCTGCTTATTGTGCATGTGCCTGTTGCATAAAAGCCTATTAGTTCCCCCTCCCCGGGTTCCTCGCCATGGACAAACACTCAGCAGTGCCAGGAATTCTCCTGTCTTCTTATTGCCTCCAGGGGGGACAACACTGGGGAAGGCCCGCATAGACACAGAAGTAGTAAAGGCCTTCTAAGGATCCTTGTGTGCATTGCATTTGTGTATCCACCCCTGCCTGGGGCTAGGGCGATGACCCCGCCTTGCACCCACACCCACCATTACCTACAGCTGTAGGCACAATCTCTGATTCACACTGCCCAAGGATTGTCCTCACCTTTGACTCCCTTCTGCAGCAAATCCTCAAATAAAAGAGCAGTTTGCAGCGCACGCTAGGGCACGGAGTCCCGTGGGAAAGTTTAACTCGGAGGTATCAACTGCAGGTGGGAGTAGTGGGCTGCCCGGAGATCTTGTCCCCTCATGGGGAACCCATACTGGGTAAGCAGTGTCACCTCTAGTGCCTCATGCTACCCAAGCTATCACACTGCGGTCTTGGCTCCAATGTCCTACCAATGAGCACAGAAGGAGAAGGCACAAACCCCTGCCTGGAAGCAGCTGGTTCATTACCTTTCTTGCCACTGCTGCGTCAGCTTTTCCCCTCTCCTGTTCCTGGGTGGGCTTCACAGGTGCCACAGGCCTCTAGGTGGTAAACTAGGTGCAGTCTCAAGCTTGTACCTGGAAACAGCAACAACACATCAGTCTGAAGAGAGGGCACCAAAGTGTCCTTTGCATCTCACGTCAATAATGGGGACACAGGGTCACATGGGAGCTCCTGTGAAGTCCATCCTTGCCCAAAGCAGAATATGCGGAACATGCCAGATGCTGGAGGACTGTATGAGGCAGCTGAATGCCATAATGAAGACCTCCAGAGCTTGGAGGGGCATTCGCTTCCTCATCAGCCTGTGCCAGGGCTTCCCTGTCCTTCCTGTGAGAAAGCTCATTTTGATGTAAATCCTCTGCACTGCTGTTGGAGACCAGCTCCCATCTCCCGTGGGAGCCAGGGGCTAAGAAGCAAACATACTCACTCTGGAAAGACAATGGCATCACCAGAAAGGGTCTGAGAAGCAGCAGTTTTGCTGCCTGAGAGGACTGAATCCCTCGTCTCTGGCATCTACAAAGGGGAGAGAAACAAAAGGGGCGTGCTCCAATCTGGGCTTTGGTCTGCCTGTTCTTCGGCTTCCAGTCATGGATTCAAATATGGTCCTAAAACAGAAAGGCACTAAACGCTGCTTTTCTGGAAGAAGGGAAGTCTCAGGGCAAAACACACAATAGGTGTGATCTTTTCTTTGAAATTTTCCATGAGCACATGGGAAGGGGATCCTGGGCTGCAGGGAACTTTGGGTTGACCCACTACAGAAATTCCCAGGGTCTTCTATGTCCCCGAGTCCCCTGAATGCTAGAGAAGAACAGTCCAGGGAGGTGGCATTGCTCTAGGCCAGGACTGTCCCTGTGACCGGAGAGGTCCTGGCAGGCCAATAGAAATGCATCCGCTTGTACTTTGCTAGGATTTCAAAAGAACAAGAGGTAGAACTGGAGAAATGGAAAACTTACCCCAAGAAGAGCTTCTGCCAGCTGCTCAGTCCCATTCAGCTTTTGCAGGATGCAGCTCTGCAGGTCTCGGGCTGCAAAAAAAGCCTGGGATCTCTCCGTGAGGCTGGGGATGACAGTCATCTTTTCTGCAGAAGATGTGCTGCTGTTGATGAGGTCGCCAGATAAAGGAGTTAGGGAGGAGGAAGTAAGCAGAGGAGGAAGTAAGCAGACCATGCGGCATCCGACAAGATGAGCGAGAGGTAGATAGGATATTCTCAGAGACCCTACAGCTTCAAGAATCTCAACCCTCCCATAGTAGTGGAGGTGCAGGCGGGCTCCGTGCCATGTGGAACACTAAGTCGTAACTCTGTAGAAGATGAAGGCTGGATCATTCAGTATATTCCAGGTTGGGAGAGATTTAGCTGTGCCACATCACATGAATACAAGGAAGAAGGAAACACAAGGACTGCACTACAGCCCTTCGGTTCTTTCAGGCCACCCACAGCACCCTCAGAAGTGCACAGCAACCATCCCTGCTTTTGCCACCAGAGGCCTGTCCCTGAGAGGAGCCAGACTAATGTTGCCATCACAGAGATGGAATCCTTTGAAAAGAAAGGCCAGCTCCAAACACAGCTCTCAGCTCCTGCTGCCCCACAGGCCTCACCCATGTCCACTACATCTGCAGTGCTGGCAGCGCTGACCAGCAATCACAGTAAAGCTGGCCTCCAATGGGTTCTCAGGCACACTCTGGTCCCCATCTCTCTTTCAAAGCTCTCTACATCTGGATCACTTCTAAGCAGAAGGAGAATGCAAGAGGCAGCATGAATGCTGGTGTTTGCCTTGACAAGGTCTGGTGTGGCAAGAAACATGGACCAAAGCTTTTCACTAGATCTGAGCAGAAGAGGAATCCCCAGGACACTGGGCGTGTAGCCAGCTCTTAAAGCAAGTCAGACAGAGAAGTATAATTGCATTGTGCACTATGATGTCATGATAATAATAATAATAAAAAAAGGTTGAAGCTGTTTTCAGGACCCAGTGGAGGAATTCTAAATTTCTACCAGTCACATCTGAACAGCACTTGTGCACATCCCAAAGATATCCCAAGGGGAAGCCAAAGTAGCAGCCTGTCTTCCTACCAGGAACACAGGCCTTATCATCGGTGAGGCCGTGAACCTCTGCAATAGGCATTGAAAGATGGAACACGGGTCTGTGAACAGTCGGAAGACCACGCTTCCCACCACCAACTTGTTCAGTGACAACACCAAAGGTCCCAAGCCGAATAATTCTGGCTCCCTGAAAACAGGAAGGAAGAAAAGAATTATGAGACTGTTAGGTGGAGAGGCTGATGACTGGTCAGCGCATGGTGATGGTGCTCAGTGCCCTGCCCACTCCTGCTGTACTGGAATGCTTTGAAGAAGCTCTGGAGAAGCTCTTTGGAAGAACCTTCCAGGCCCAGGGTGGCAGACCCACCTGCTTCAGCACCAGCTGCCGCACACACACCTCCCCAGGTAGCAAGGGTCTCTGGAAAGTACGTGAAAGACACGTCATGCTCCGGGAGGGCCAACTCACCACCATTCAGCACATGCCTAACCCAGGAGATGACAAGTGCAAGCGCATTCAAACAGCATCCCCCTCCCCAAACATACCCCATCCCTGACAGCAGCTGCAGAGCTGAGGTGGGGACAGGGGCTTTCATGTGGACCCAGGAGGGGTCTGGATCTGAAACAGAGGCATTAGGGCATGCAGATCCTGCCATGGGACATCCACAATGTGTTCCTGAGCTCAAAGCCTGCTCTGCTGCTCTGGAGGTACAAGGAGATCCAGCAGGAAGGAGCGGGAGGCAGTGGCTGGTCTCCCAGACAGCAAGCCACTGGGAGCTGAGGAAAAGTCCAAGGATTCATTTCCAGCACAGGTGTTTCTGGAAGCCTCTCCAGAGCCCAGCAGGAGCTGCAGGAGCCCTCAGCCTTCTTCAAACAGGTCTCCCGTCCTTCCAGATGCAGCTGTCACAGGGGGACGCCCTCCCTAGGGATTTTGGCAATGGATTGCCACGCAGCGAGAGGATGGTGCTGTGCCCAATGTAGTCCGGGGCTCAGGCCATCCCGCAGGGTCTCCCCTGTGGGGCCAGGCATCTCCCACTGCTGCCAACAGCCCCGCCACGTCTGCCAACAGCCGGGGACTGTCACTGGGCTGTGATGGGTCTGTGCCCATCGCCAGGGCCAGCCATGTGCCAGGCGCTCACCCCAGGGCAGCCATGTGCCCGTCCCCACTCTGGACCCGCTGTGTGCCAGGTCCTTGCCGGGGCCAGGCTGGTGCTGGGCACCCTGGGCCCAGGTAGGATGGGGAACTGCTCTGCCCCAGGAGGACGTGGGGCTGGCCCAGGCACGGGCTGGGCACCTTGGCCCGGAGGCGATCACTGCAGCCGTCACATACTGGCTCCAGCGGCCCGTCCCTGCCCAGGGCGGCAGGAGCAGGCAGCTGGGGCCAGGCCGGGCCGGGGTAGTGCGACATGGTGCCACGTGGGGCCGGGGCACGGGTCTGGGCTGGGGCGTCGCTGCTGTGGCGGCAGCGCCAAAGGTCGGGGTGGAGAGAAATACTGTGTCATGTCAGCGCTGCCGCACAGTCCTCCTGCAATAGGACCGAAAACCGCGTTGCTGCAAAATGCCAGGCAGAACTGTAACTTGATCAGCGTGCATGATCATGGGCCTTGGTCTTGAAGAAGGAAATGGAATTAGAAAAAGCATAAAGTATAAACCAAGGGTTCCTTCCCTCCCCAGGTAGCTTTTTCAGAAAACCGGCAGTTCCCCACTGTTACCTGGGATCAGCTCCCCAGCAGTCCAGCTTGCTGCAGAGTGGATCAAATGCCAGTGCCAGCACGACGGGGAGGACCGTGCTGGAGGGGTAAAATCAGTGGGAGGGAGAAGGAGGGGTTTTGTTTGTTTGTTTGTTTGTTTGTTTGTTTTTATGGCAGTATCAGGAGGGCAGGAGAGCCCAGGGCAGCCCTTGGCAGGGGCAGGGCCACGGTTGCCAGGCAACATGGGGGGGACAGGAGGCGGGAGGAGACCACGTGCCCTGCAGCCAATGGGGTGCGGCTGCCAGGCGATGCGGGGCCGGAAGCAGGAAGCCAGGTGCCCGGCAGCCAGCAGGGTGCCGTTGCCAGGGGAGAGGGGCGGGGCGCGGCCTGCCCTGGGGGAGGGAGTCCCAGGCCCTGGAGGCGGCTGGAGGCCGGCTGGGGCGGCCGTGGCGGGGCAGCGCGTGGGGCCAGGAGCGCCGGGGAGCCGGGCCCTGTGCGCCCCGGCCGCGCTGCACCAGCCTGCTGGGACAGGGGCCGTGCGCGTCACGAGGCCCCGCTCTCCGGGGCAGCCGTGCACCCCACGGAGGCGGCGGGTCCTGCCCTGACACAGCAGGAGCTGCTGGCCAGGCGGGGAGGCCTGGGCCTGGCACGGCCCGAGGGGCTGGACCGGCTCTGCCTCCTCCCGGGGAGCTGCGTTGTCCCAGGATGTGCTGCGGCTCTGGCCCCAGCACGGCAGGTCTCCCTCTGTCCGGGCTCTCTGGGTACCGGTGTTGTCCGAAAAGCGGATTCGTTGCCCGGTGTGCAATAAGCCAATAATTGCACCCTCAGGAGAGACATTTGCTTCTTTATTTCAGAGTTGCACAAGCCTGGGTGCTCGGTGGTTTCCCACAGATCAAGCACACACCCCCAGCCCGGCTTCTCAAGGAGCATTTATACAAACAAATTGCAAAGTTTGCAACTTTCCTTTTTACACTGATTGGTTAGTGATTTACATACAATTATAATTTTGCTTACACACCATTTTACTAGGATGCATGCTCAGGGGAGGAGTCTTCACCTGGGCACAGGTCTTTTGGACCTATGGGCGTGATTTTTTGTAGTATAATGAGGACAGTTCAGTTAGAGATACATGGACCTCCCATTCTTTTGCCAAATTGGCAATATGTACCTAGAAATAAAACATTTTGATGTAATGTTTCTTTTAGGGCTTTAGCAGTTCTAGGATGCCCTTGTTTAAAGAATGCTTCTTTTCAGAAAATAGAGATAGAGGTTATCCTAATCTGCCTAGTTAAAACCGAATGAACATTCTTTCTGAGCTTCCCAGGGTTGTCTTGTAACAGTTCCCCCTTTGAGACTTGTATGACCATTCTCATATTCGTCTCACCCTTTTAAAATTTTTCCCTTATTAGCTTTGTACAACATCTAGAAATGCATTGAATCTCTACATAGACACATACAAAAACTAATAACACCATTCCCAAAATTGTTAAATGCTTTTTAACCCATGAGCTTGCGTCAGGGAACCAGGAAGTCAACCATTTCCATGTTTCTTCAAATCCGAAAGAAAGCATCATCTTTCTGAACCCCATGTAAGATTTCAGTCTGCTTCCAGATTTCATTTAGATTGGTAGTAATTCTCCCGCTTTGATCCACAGCAACTAGTATTTATTACTGTACATACTCCTCCCTGAGATGCCAAGAACATATCTAGAGCCATTCTGTTTTGGGTGGTTATTTTAGCAATTTCTGAAACCTCCTCTTGTAAAGCTGCAATGGCATCAGAGGTTTTATTCCCTATTTGCTCAATAACTGCTGAAATATTTACTATTGCTTTTTCAAGTTCACTCACTCCCAATGGTGGAAACAGCCACCTTGCGAATGAATGAAACCTAGTAGGTCGCTTTATTAAAGGATTATTGCCCCTCTTTTGTCTCCTCATGAATGTTCTTAACCATGATTTTTGATTCTTGTTACTCAGTTCTTTTGTTACAGTAATATTAGGGATTATTGCCCCTAGAGTCCATGTCCCTGACCAATTAGGAGGTAGCACTTTTCGTGCCTTGTTCCCACACAACCAATACCATCCACTACCTTTCGGAACACGCCACCCATTTAGTTCCTTACTTGGCCACTTATAACCTATTGCAGGGATCCGAGAGCAATCTTCATAACTCCCTGCCTTAATGGCTCCAGTACCGTTGATCGGCTGTTTTCCATAAGGTACAGTTTTCTCCCACCATTTATTACTATTATTACACCTTCGGATACATTGATAATAATCTCCTGTCACACTCTGGACTTGCCATTCCTGTTCTGTTGTTTCATCATGTTCCGTTTGATCACTAGCATTTCTTATCTGTTTCATAAATTCCATACAGGAAAACTTAAGAGGCACTCCAATCAGCGGGAAGCCCTTGTTGGAATGTTCAGGGAAGTGGGGACACACCCAACCATCCATCTGGTTAACTATCTTCATAGATTTCATAATTACTTCCAAATGAAGATTTTGACCCCCAAATCCTTCCTGATTCCCTTTGGCTCGGGTAACCTAGAAAAACTAACCACCACATTTCTCCCCTGTTGTTTGTTAAGGAGAACATCCATTTTACACAGAGACCCTAACAACAATATTAACCCTATTCCTAACAAAGAGATTAAAGCAATTTTTCCCTGAATACAATCTAAATTTAAAACTGATTCACTTCTAACACAACTCATATATCTTTATATATTTTTAACTTGAAAGGTTGGACTCGTTCAGCTTTCCACATCTCTCGAGGTCCTGCTTTCACTCGGGTGGAGTGGATCCAGGAATCAATTCCCTGCAGTTTCACAGCAGTATTTGTTGTTAGTAGGACAAGATACGGTCCTCTCCATTTTTCTATCAATGGCTCATCCTTCCAGGTTCGAAGATACACTTGATCTCCAAGCTGGAATGAATGTACAGGTGAATCTAAAAGTACAGGAGATCTTAACTGGATGTACCTACGGAGAGAAGGAAGAACCTTTGCCATAGACAAGAGATAGTCACTTAAAATTTGATCGCCCTTAGATGGACTAACTTTCTGCCTAACCCTTGGGGTTATTCTGATTCTTAATAATGCCAGAGGTAAAACATCAGTCCCTTTCATCTGAGTCTCCTGACACAATTTCCCTCTCTGTCTCTTAATTGCTTGATTCATTCTTTCCACTTTTCCACTGGATTGTGGCCTTCAGGGGGTATGTAAATCCCATTTAATTTGTAGTATTTTTGAGGTCTCCTGTACTATTTCTGCTATAAAATGAGGTCCCCTATCCGAAGACAATCCTTCTGGTACCCCAAATCTTGGTAGGATTTCTTTTAATACCATTTTCACTACCTCCCTTGCTTTATTGGTACGGCACGGGAAAGCCTCAGGCCATCCTGAAAAGGTGGCAACAATTACCAACAAATATTTATATCCATTACAGCTTGGTAATTCAGAAAAATCAGTTTGCCAGGAATCCCCAGGCATGAAGCCCCTTTTTCCTTCCCCTGGGGGGCTTTGGGGGGGGGGCGCTTCTTCTGAATCATGGGATTATTTCTAAGACAGATTTCACATTTTTGTGTAATTCCCTTTGCAATTAGTAACACACTAACTCCCACAGCAAATCTTTCAACTGTTTCAACCAATGCCTCGGCTCCCATGTGGGTACTATCATGTGTTTGCTTCATCAGCTTCTTCATTATCGCCAAAGTTACCACACCTTGTCCAGTAGATGTTACCACCATCCTTTGGAAGTCTTTATGCATTGCAGTATTTCTGCTAATTTATTTTCTTTTTCAGTGTATACCGGAATTTCCATTTTTCACGTTCTCTCTGGAACTAATGCTGCCACCGACACGGATAATGCTACCCTTTTTGCAGCCTCATCGGCTCTTTTGTTCCCTTTAGCTACGTCAGTCTGCCCGGATTGGTGTGCTTTGCAATACATTACTGCTCTTTCTTTGGGTTTATTAACTGCTTCGAGTAGTTCCATAATCTCCTTACTGTATTTTATAGGATTCCCTTGAGAAGACAGCAATCCTCTTTCCTTCCCAATTGTGCCATGGGCATGTATAACCCCAAAGGCATATTTGGAATCTGTGAACACATTGGTCCGTTTCCCTTCTGATAATTCCAGAGCCGAAGTTAAAGCAATCAGTCCTGCTTTCTGGGTGGATGGATTTGCTGGTAGCGATCTTGCTTCGATTTCTTCTTCCAAGGTGACAACAGCATACCCAGCCCTTCTTTCTCCCTTTAGGATAAAACTGCTCCCATCGGTAAATAATTCCCAGTCTAGATTCTGCAATGGAATACCTCTGAAATCTGGACAGCTGGAATATACTCGCTCAGTAGTTTGCAGGCAGTCTTGAGCCAACTTCCCCTCTTCATGAAGTGGTAATAAAGATGCCGGATTAAGGGTATTAGACACTTTCATGGTTACATCTTCTTGCTCAAGTATTACTGCTTGGTACTGCACCATCCTACCTGGGGATAACCAATGATGCCCCTTCTGTTCTAAAACTGCTGCAACAGCATGTGGCACATAAGCAGTCACCTTTTCTCCCAATGTCAATTTTCGTGCTTCTTGTATTAACATCACAGCAGCTGCAACTGCTCGCAGGCATCCTGGCCACCTGCACTCACTTTATCCAATTGTTTGGAAAAGTAAGCCACAGGTCTTTTCCAATTTTTGGAAGTCCTAATGCGGGAGCACTCATGAGAGCAATCTTGATTTCATCAAATCCTTTTCGGCACTCTGCAGTCCACTCCAGCAAGTCTCCTGGCCCCTTAACAGCTTCATATAAAGGCTCTGACATTAATCCAAAATTAGGTATCCACAGGCCACACCACCCAGCCATCCCTAAAAATCCCCTAAGTTCTCTTTTTGATTTCGAGGGGGTGATCTGACAAATCGCATCTTTCCTTTTGATTCCTAATTTTCTTTTCCCCTGGGATATTTCAAATCCTAGATAGATTATGCTTTCCTTCATGATCTGTACTTTTTTCTGAGACACCCTATATCCTGCTGTTCCCCCCAAATTTAATAAACTGATGGTTGTTTCTCTACATTCTTCAGTCGTGTCTGCCCCCAATAAGATAGCGTCCACATACTGTAATAAGGTAGTGGTATCTTTCTTACCTTGCCATAATTCTAATTCTTTTGCAAGTACATTGCCAAAAATTGTGGGGCTGTTCTTGAATCCTTGCGGGAGTACTGTCCAGCACAACTGCATTTTGCATCTCGTTGTAGGACTTTCCAGTCCAGTACTGTAAAATAGACATTTGGATCATTTATCATCGTTAACAAAGTGTATGGATTGGGTACCACTGGGTGCACATCAATGACTATCTGGTTAATAGCTTGCAAATCCTGTACTAGATGGTATTCTTGTGAATGTGTTTTTTTAACAGGCAGGATTGGAGTATTGTACTGGGACTGACATTCTCGCAGCAGTCCATACTTTAAGAAATTATTAATTATAGGCTCCAGTCCAACACGGGCCTCTAACTTCATGGGATACTGTTTTCACGCTACTGATTCAGTTCCTTGTTTTAATTCCACCTTTACCGGTTCTACACATTTGGCTCTTCCAGGTTTCTCCGTCGCCCACGCAAAAGGGACTACTGCGTCCATTACTGTGCAGGGAATTTTGCTTGGTCCACTCTCCACCTGTTTGGAATCCAGTGCTTTCTGTAACATATATGCTTGTGTCTTCCAGGCATTATTTGGTGGAATGTGCACCTTAACTTTGTTCTTATCAAAGGTTATTTGTGCCCCCACTTTATTCAGTAAATCCCTCCCCATTAGGGGTAATGGGCATTCTGGCATATATAAGAATGCATGTGTTAACACTCTATTTCCTATTTTACATTTAATTGGCTGAAAGAAAGGTTTGACCTCTTGCTTTCCTGTGGCCCCAATTAGTGGCACAGAGAATTTACTCATTGGTGCCTTACAGCTGTTTCATACTGAATATGTTGCTCCAGTGCCTACTAAAAAAGTAACTGTTTCCTTCCCCAGCTTTACTGAAACCAGGGCTTCAGCTGGGGAATCCAATTTCTCAACCCCCGGTCCCCGTCAGTCTGAATCTTCTGCACCAGTCGTGAGCAAACCTGCCTCTGGAACAGATACAGATACAGACTGAGGTTTCCAATGATCTGATTGTTTCTTCGGGCACTCATTTTTCCAGTGCCCCTTCTCCCTACAAATCGCACATTGATCTCTCCTCAGTGAAATTCTATTTCCCAAATTCCCTCCTACTCTATGTCCTCTTCCACGTCCTTATCCTTTCAGAAAACCCCTTCCCCGAGAGGAAGTTTGTGCCTGGGCAAATGCAGCTGCCAAGATTGCAGCATTTTGCCCCTTATCTTTCAGTTTCTCCTTTTGTTTTTCCTTTCTCTCTACTTCTTCCCTGTTATTGTACACCTCTCATGCAATTTCTATTAACTGTGATATTGACATCCGCGACATACCATCTATTTTCCGAAGCTTTCTCCTTATACCTGGTGCTGATTGTCCTACAAATAATGTAGTAAAAGTCATCTTGTTCTCTTCGTCCTCGGGATCCAAGTCTGTCCATTTTCGGGCGGTTTCACATAACCGCTCCTAAAATGCAGAGGGATGCTCATTCATACCCTGCGCTACTTGATACAGTTTTGCAATATTTTTGGGCCTAGGTACTGCATGCTTTACCCCATATAACATTAACTGTTGGTGCTGTTTAGTCATTAACCTGCCTGCCCCTGTATTTTGATCCCAGTCCGGTTCTTGGGCCGGCATAAAGCGCTCCGGCCATCTCTAGCATTTTGTCTTTCATTTTCCTCTCGAGCTTTGTCTAATACCATTCTCTTCTGCTCAGGTGCAAGCCAAGTATTTAAAAGCACCTGTAAATCCTGCCAGTCTGCATTATGACTCTCAATTATCATTTTAAAGGATTGATACATCTTTTCTGGATTTTCTCGGTACGACCTGGCAGACTCCTTCCAATTCATTAAATCTGTAGTTGAAAAGGGGACCTTCACATATACAGGCATTCCATCTGGTCCTACTGCTTGACGCAGTGGGGCCTGAATCACAGGATTTTGTGGAGCCTGAGTAGCCCGAGTTCTGCCTGCAATCGGGCTACATGCCTCACTTCCCTTATCTCTGGCATCGACACGATCTTGATCTCTTTCTGGAGGGACCAATAATTGTACATCCTCTTCCTCATCACCCACTTTTAAACATCTCTTCCCAATACTACAAGCAGAGCAACACCGAGGTATTTTCTCTTTGTCTTTCATCATCGTTAACACATTTGAGTCAGAGACCAATAGCTTACATTATTTTTCTTGTTTCATATTACCCTTAAAAGAACATTCTTACCAATTACGCTTTTGTACACTGGAGTCCAAAGAGCAGCATCTCCCCGCCGGGAACTGGCAAGACGATCCAGGCAAGGCTTTACAGTGAGGGTCCCACTTGGGTCGCCAGAAAACTGTTCTCCAAAAAGCAGATTCGTTGCCCGGTGTGCAGTAAGCCAATAATTACACACTCAGGAGAGACTTCTGCTTCTTTATTTCAGAGTTGCGCAAGCCTGGCTGCTCGGTGCTTTCCCACAGATCAAGCACACACCCCCACCCCGGCTTCTCAAGGAGCATTTATACAAACAAATTGCAAAGTTTGCAACTTTCCCTTTTACACTGATTGGTTAGTGATTTACATACAATTACAATTTTGCTTACACACCATTTTACTAGGACGCATGCTCAGGGGAGGGGTCTTCACCTGGGCACGGGTCTTTTGGACCTATGGGCATGATTTTTTGTAGTATAATGAGGACAGTTCAGTTAGAGATACATGGACCTCCCATTCTTTTGCCAATTTGATTTAATGTTTCTTTTAGGGCTTTAGCAGTTCTAGGATGCCCTTGATTCAAGAATGCTTCTTTTCAGAAGATAGAGATAGGGGTTATCCTAATCTGCCTAGTTTAAACAGCATGAACATTCTTTCTGAGCTTCCAGGGTTGTCTTGTAACACTGGCACTGTCGACGCACGGCCCCAGTGCCCCCAGCACCAGCCCTGGGACCTCCTCCACGCACACCCTGCCCACAGCACAGAGAGCCCTGCCCCAGGGATGGGGAGAGATGGAGCTGGGTGAGGAGATGGGATGGCCTGGGCTGGTCAGGCGCAGGGCACGGCCGCGCACATGGCCTGGCCAGCCACCTCCTGACACGCCACCGGCCCCTTTTATCCCCTTTTCCCTCTGTCTCCCCACACTTGTTCCTCCCCAAACTTGATCACCTCACCCAGTGGCCTCTCACTAAAAAAACACTTGAGCACTTTCAAGTGAATTTACCTGTTTGATTTACTGAGCAGTCCCCCATTACATGCTGTTGGGGAATTACTTGCATCTATATGTTTATATGTAGCTGATTTCCGTTTGAATGTGTTTGTGCTGAATGCAGAATCAAGTAACATTCAGGTGTCATTACTAAGGGGTGGCAAAATACTATGCCAAAGTAGTTCTCAGTCTGGAAGCTTTTTCTTCTGTGTCTGTTGTGGCACTAATGGTAGTTAACATTCTGTATTTTGAAAGGTGGAGAGAGAAATCATAAAATAGATGTCTAGACACATCCCATATAATTGGCCCAGATTCTCAGCAGGGCTGTCCACCTTGTCTTATGCTGTAGAAATGTTGATACAAATCATTCCTTGCATTTTTGGTAGGGTATAAGCTGCAAGAGTGAGGGAGCTGGGACATGAATCTCCCACACCAGGACAGTCTGTCTGTGAGGATGTTATGGGGGACGGTGTGGAAAGCCTTACTAAAGTCAAGACAAGTAGTACCCACTGCTCTGCCCTCATCCGACAAGCTAGTTGTTTCCTCGCAGAAAGCTCTCAGGTTGGTGATATGCTGAGTATTGCCAGTCAGCTGCTTGTTGAAATCTGTGTGGAAATGGCTTCCTGGAGAATTTTCTCCATCATCTTCTCAAGAGTCAAGGAGGGTATTTGGCCTCTAGTGAGGGCATCAGAGGATGCGGGCTCATGTCTGTTGCCTTGCAGCATCACGGTGGAGCTGTGGAGGAGACCGGGGAGAAGCATGCATGAGTTTCAGGTCCAGAAGCACTTAGCAGAGAAATTAAGGGCAGCAGGAAACAACAGCCATGGGACTGACTCCTGGCTTTGCTGGTCCTGGGTCTCAAGGACCTCTTGTGGAAGTGAGAAATGCAGACAGTAAAAGCTGCCCGGGCAAAAGCTTGTGTTCTAACAGGTAGTTCTTGGTCAAATTTCTCTGTAGATCACCCACGCTTTCTTGGAGGTGGTGCAGGCTCCTTGCTTGCTGAGTGTCCTTCCCTTCCCTCAACTAACCCTACTGGGAAAAGTGTCCGGGAGGAACAGTGCAGTGGCTAGGTCCCTCGAGATGGGGAAGGCCGTGGCCTGGCTCTCAGTTTGGGGTAATTGGTGCAGCCCAGGGCATGGGGACCTGGTCGTTTCGGCAGGGCCAAAACTGATGTGTTTGGTCACACATGAGGAGGTGGGACTGGTTGGTACAAGACACCCACAGCTGGAGATTTGGCTGCAGCGTGCTCATTCCTGCCCTTAAAATCTTACCCACCAGCTGGGGAGCCCCATCAGGTGGCTTCCTCATAGCACTGTGCTCTGCCCACATCCCTGCTCCTCAAGGGTTAGAGAAAATCGCTGCTGGCTGTTTCCTGCAAGTCCTTCTTCACAAAGTGCTGGTTAGAAGAGCTGTCTTGGGCATTTAGCATCGAGGAAGTCTAGGGACCCTGAGTTTTCTCCTGCTGTCAGCGGGTTTGGGGCATGACAAAGGATGAAAATGCCCGTTTTCTGTTAGCTTTACTGACTTGAAGGCTATGAAGCATCCTTTCAGGGGCAGTTTACCTCTCCTTTGGTGGAGTTTAGGATGAGCAAACGAACACCCCTTAAGGTAGATGAGCTTTTCTGGCTCTGCAAAAGACTGTTTTTCCCTAAACTTCCGTGACTGCAGATTTTTTTTTCTTGTTTTCCACCAGGCTTTCCATTGAAGGAAGGAAGGGTTCAGAGGGGGGTTATTAAGAACCTGCTGCTTGGGATGTCTCCTTCTGTGGGAAGATCCTAGAAGAAAGTGTCGCTGTAGAGACTTGAGTGGATCCTCCTTTGTACGAAGCTTCTTGGGAGCTGCACCTCCCCTGCCTGCTGACTCCTTCCCTGAGCTGCTGCCAGGGACGTTATGGTCCCTCTGAACTAGCCTGTCCTAGTCCTCACCAGTGGTCCAAACTAGTCTGTTGTGGTCCTTGTCACTGGTCCTTCTGGGGGAGGAAACCCAGATGGGTGTTTGATCAGTGCCCCCTTTCCAAGGCCGCCCCCTGGCCCCAGATAGAACCTGCTTCTGAGCTAACTTGACCTCGGCAGATCTCCTGAACTGTACCCTGATGCTAGTGGACGTGTTGCTTTATTGTAGCTGAGGAGGGACCCGCTGGTCAAGGAGAGGAAGCTCCTTAAGCCACTCTTAATGTACCTTAGTGGAGAAATCACACGACCAAGTCAGCACCGTGGGGCAGAGGGCAGTGAGGGCCTGGGCAACATGGTCGAGGGAGCACCCAAGAAGGTGAGATGAACTTTTCTCCCCTCGACCCATGGCCCCTTACTAGAAAGATCCTGGTGGAGAGCTGCACGGGGCTTAAAGAGTCTAGAGAAACTAGCAAAGGCAAAGGTGAGTGTTTCCTAAGGCCATGCTCCTTTCTGTGACATCAGGGGGGTTGGACAGGGGAAATTTGGTGCAATAAGTGGATCTCTGGACTGAGATTTTCTCTGGCCTTATTTCTAGCAACTTTAACCCTTGGCAGCAATGTAAAGAACAGCCATTAGAGGCAGGAACAGGGAGAAGCTTGTGCACATCTTTTGCTTTGCAGCTGCAAAAGGCACAAAAGACCAAAAGGTACAGCCAAAAGAAGTAAGGGAACGAACGTATCTGAAGACATCCTTTAAGCCTCCATGGCCACACAGCTATGCTTTTCGACACTGAACTATGACACCAGCATTACGTAAATCTGGTTCACATAGTAGTTCTCTCATCTGCCTCTCCCCTGCAGGGACTCTGGCTTCAGGAGATTCCTTCTGGACAGATTTTCCTCCTTTCTGCACAGAGCTCCCCGCAGCTGGTGGCAGCGCACTGCAAATACACCACACAGGCAGTTTGCAGGAGTCTGTTCTCCAGGCTGTGCTCATGAGCCAAGCCCGTCAGGAGCATGGGGTTCCGCAATCTGTTTCTCCAACAGCCTCACCTCACTGCACGCTCTGCACATCCTGATTGCTGCAGCATTTCTCCCGTCAGCGCCACATCATTGCTGTGCCCTGGAGAAAGACGTGCTCGGGAGAGCAGGCACTTGCCTGAAAGACCTCCTGGAAGTACAGAACAAGGAAGCTCTTCACAACTGCATCTCAGGGACAGGGCTCGCAAGAAGGACAGGCCAGCATCCTCACGCATGGGCACTAGGGACTAAGTCTGGACTCCTCCTGCTCGCTTCAGACTCCCTATATTGTCCAACCCTCCCCTTCTAGAGCACCACCTTCCTCCCTGGGGACTTCTTGTCCTACTGCTTCCTGGCCTCCAGAGTCTGAAAAGCAGGGTCCGCTGTTACATCACCTCTTACATCGCGCAGCTCCTCAGAGCTGCCTTCTCCCTTCTTGCGCTGGGCAAGCCCTTCAGATTTGGGGACAGCTTCCTTTGCCGCTTTGCCCAGGTCTTGCTCATTTCAAAACCTGCAAACCAGAAGGAGACATCAGCTGGCAGACTCACCAAAAGCTGCTACACGCTTCCCACCCAACCACAAGACTTCAGCCCAGGGGGCACACAAGCATAATCTCTCCACGTTAATACACGCAACACTGCCAAGGCAAACAGCTGCCTCACACTCATCCTCGAGCACAGGGTTACCCAAGGCCACTTCGCCAGGAGTCTCACCTCATTTGATGCACTCCAGCCTGGGCCCTTCTCCTCTCCCCTCCTCTCCCGTCAGCTCCATGTCACGGCTCAGCTTTGGCTGAACATGTCCTCGGGAAAGGAGGCGCTTGCCAGCAAGACCCTCTGGAAGTACAAAACAAGGAAGCTCTTCACACCTACATCGCTGGGATGGTTCCCACAAGAAGGATATGCTGGCCTGCTCACGCATTGGCTACTGCAGACTGAGCACAGATTCCTCCAACCTTGCAGGCCCCCCTTCTGTGTGCTCCTTGGCCCTCACACACTCCTCCTTGTGTCCAACCCTCCCTTTCTGGAGAGACACATTGTTCCCATGGGTCATCCTGTCCCACTGCTTCCTTGGGGCCACATTCGGAAAGGGGGGCCAGCTGCCACATCTTGGTCACCTGAGAGAGTCACTTTGGCGCCAGTACTTCCACACAAGGGGTCCAGGCTCTTGGACCTCCACACTCTTCTCATCCACACCTTTTGGCCCTCTGTTGGCACACTCAACCAAAGGATATGGTTTCTGAACAGTTCTCTAGGAACTCCGACAGACCGGCTTCAAGTCCCATCTTCCCAAACAACAGGAAGGTTGGACACTGCTTAGCAGACTTTGCACCATCTGCCTTGGATGATTTCTCTCCTCAAACAGAAACCAACAGCCTCCAGGACATATGTCAGCCCCTCCACTGCCCATGGCTCCAGGCAGAGCTGCTGGCTCACAGCACACATGCCTGCTCCCAGCTCTTTCCTCCACAAGAGGAGGCGGCACAAACACACCCCTCTGACACAACACAACAGTCTGCAACTGTGGACAAGCAGCACGGCTCAGGGCAAAAATGCCTTTCAGCAGCACCAGAGGCTCTTGGGAGCAGGCGCTCTCCCTGCGGCTTCTTCCACAAGCACTCACTGCACATGGCAGGAGCAGGGAAAGAGATTCCCAAGAGGCACCTTCTACTCTACCCGGCATTGCACTGTCACCTGGGATCTAAGCCCCTCCACACAAGGACAGCGCTGAACCCCCCAAACCTCTCTCGCAACTCACATGGTACCTTACCTCCTCTGCCCCTTTACCTCTGCTCCCCACAGATGACGCCTTCTCCCTTCTTTCTCTGTGCCAGCTCTACAGATTTGGCTGATGGCTCTGCCTCAGCCTTGCCTGGGCACTGCTCATCTGCCAACCTGAAAAGCAGGACACAGAAATGAAACCTCCCATAGGAGTCTCACGCTTCCAACCCAGCCAGGAGACCTAGAGTCCTTGGGGCACATGGTCAGAACCTCTCAGCACTCCTACAGGCAACAGGGCAAAAGGAAACAGCTCCCTCGCACACGGGCAAGAGCACGGGGTGACCCAAAGCCAGTTCTCCAAGAGTCTCACCTCACTCGAGACACTCCAGCCCACACCTTCGTCCTCTTCTCTCCTGTCACCTCCACCTCGCTTGTTTGGAGCTGACAAAGATGCCCTCAGGAGAGGAGGTGCTCGCCAGCAGGACTTCCTGGAAGTACAGAACACGGAAGCTCTTTACATCTGCATCTCCAAGACAGATCCCACAAGAAGGACAGGCCAGCCTCCCCAGGCATGGGTGACTACGGTCTGAGCCCAGACTTCTCATCCCTTCTGCTCAAGACTTCCAAGGAGGCCCTTGGATCTTTACGGTTCCCCAGGTTGCCCCCCCCGTCCCTTCTCTAGATGGACACGTTGCTCCCTGCCATTACCTCATCCCACTGCTTTCCCAGGTCCACATTCTCAGAAGGAGGACAGCTGTTACCTTACCTCGTAGGCCCCTCTGCTCCTCAGAGCTGCCTTCCCTTGCCTTCTCTTTCGTCGAAGCGCAACAGATTGCCTGGCAGCTTCTTCCTCTCCTTTGCCCAGGCACTGCTCATCTGCAAAGCTGCAAATCAGAAGGACACCGAAATGAAACCTCATGCAAGAGGCTTTCCAAAAACTGCTACGCACTTCCCAGCAGAGCAAGGTGACTAACGTCCTTGGAGCATGTGCTCAGAACCTCCCAGCATTGATACAGGCAACATCACCAGCAAAAGGGCTGCCTCACACATGTCCCAGAGCACAGGGTGACACAAAGCCACTCCCACAAGACTCTCACCTCACTCGACACACACCAGCCCGTGCCTTGGTCCTCTCCTCACCCATCCCCTCCACAGCACTGGTCTGGATTGAAGGAAGATGTCCGGGGCAAACGATGCCCTTGACAGCAAGGCCCTCCTCGGGAACTACAAAACAACAAAGCTCTTCACACCTGCACTGCTGGCACAGTTCCCACAGGAAGGACACGCAATGTTACAGTATCTTTTCTCTCAGCCTGCTCAACCAAGGCTTTTTCGGAAGCTGCATCTTTAGGCACAAACCTGGAAACAAGATGGCAACACTGGTTTCAGTAAAGAGCAACACAGCCTCTTGCAGCCTCCACTAAGCAGCTGCAGAGATAGTGCGGAGCTACTGTCAACTCTCCACTTTGACAAAGCAGAAGACAGCACACATTAGCAATATATCTTAGGAAGCCCCAGAGCACAAAACATCAGTGCTGGGACGGGCACAAGAGCCTCCAGTCAGAGGGCTTGCCGAGATCTGGTGATGATCCCCCTTTTCAGGGATGCTTCTTGAGGGAAGAAAAACACACAGGCAGGAAAGAGTAACATCTTGGGCTTGGGGAGGGTTGTCTTTTTTATGCTCACCCAGAAGAAAGGGAAGGAGCAGATGAAGCTCCGTGTGTGCAAAGCGGTGCCTAGCATCCTCTCCCACACAGCAGCGGAATGGAAAGCATGCCCTCCTCCATGTGACTCCACCGGAAGACACATGAATTCCCAGAAAAGCAAGAGAGAGTGACCACGGAGTTCACTGAGAACCCTGCCTTTAACAGAGTTATTCCCCACTAGCTTCATGAGGAGACAAGCCCTGGCAGCTACACCCTAGGAAGCAATAGTGACAGAGACACGCCAGGTCATCCCCAGGAAACTGGCCGGCCTTTCTGCTGGCATGGCTTTCTGGAAGAAGGAGGGCATGTGTAGGGGGAAGGGCCACCAAAAGCCTGCCCCCCACTTATACTTCCTCCTGATGCTAACGGACATGGGCTACTGGGCTGCATCTTTGCTCTGACCAAAGACAGCTTCCCTGAAGGGCTTCTCCAGCGCCAGGTCTCTCCTCTAAGCCAGACAAGAACTCTGCAGAGAACTCGTGGGCTTGTAAACCAGGTTTAGCGCAAGCGACGAGACAGCCCATGGAGAATTCTTTCTGCACATTTCCAAAAAAGTAGAGGGAGCCCTGAAAACATCTCAAGCTTACACTGTCAAAAGATTTTGCCAGCTTCCCGGTCTTTGGACAAGGCCCACACAAACAATTGCAGCGTCACTGCTATGCAGACGGACACCTTCCACTTAGAAACGTGGGTCCTCAGAGCGATCTGGGCATGGTTCACCTCCGCAGCTTCTAAATGCCCTGCACACAAACCACCAAGCAACAAAGTCACTTCAACAGCCCTTCAGCACACTCAAAGCACCTCGCAGCACAACAGCCCCTCGGGAGCCTTCTCACCCCTCACCCACCCCAACCACTCTCCAGGCAACAGCAAACCTCTCGCCTGGCGGGGCCGCAGCCCCGGCCCTCCCCACACACTGCTCTTCCGAGCAAACAGTAGGTGGCCTCACTGGAGCAGAAGAACCACCCCAAACACAGCCCCAACACCCTGTTGCCCCACAGCCACCAGCAAGGGCACCCCAGAGACCTCCTTGGCCTTGCGGAAAACTACCCCTCCCATCTCCCATTCGCCCCTGACTGCACCTCACTTACACTCCTCCTAACGACAAGCCGCCGGCAGAGACACCAGCAACACTGGCACTCGCCTTCCCAAGGAATCTGGCAGCCCAAATGGGCAGCAGCAACTTCATTTCCCTGGGCTTTGAAGAAACACCTCCAAGAAACTGCTCTCACGCAGCAGGCACTGCAACGTGACACCCACAGACCTCCCACAGGTCTGCAGAGCTCTTAGCAGAGACCCCCGCCACAACACAAGGGGGAACCCAGCTTTGAAGCGCTCTTCCTACCAGGCCAGGGGCTCTCATCATAGCTGACATGGTGCTCCACCAGAAGCACCTCGTCCAGCTGAAGCACTAGTCTCCAAACTCCAAACAAGCAGGGAAACCCCCCACAGCCTCAGGATGCCCAGGGAGGGACAACACCTGGCATAAAACCTCCACAGTGCACCACGAGCTCTGTTGGGTCCTTCCACCCTG
The DNA here is from genome assembly GCF_036370855.1 of Dromaius novaehollandiae. NCBI lineage: Eukaryota > Metazoa > Chordata > Aves > Casuariiformes > Dromaiidae > Dromaius > Dromaius novaehollandiae. Next base: position 1,903,444 of record NC_088125.1, on the reverse strand, counting down.
CCACAAGGGGCTAGAGAAGGCCCCCAGAAAGAAACCCCACGCTCTGCTTCTCCAGCTGCGCTTTGCTTTTGCTCTCCATTGAGGGAGAGGTTGCTCTGAGGCAAATCTGCCACCTGCAGCCTCCTCCCAGGGCATTTCTTCCGCTTTCAGAGGCTGGGAGGAATAGTGCTGCTCAATGGCCGCATGCAAGGGGCCACTCAGCACTCATCAGGGTTGGAGGGAGGATGAGGAGACAAGACTCACCTTGTCCAGCAGCAGCTGCACTTGGTGGTAGCACTCACACACGCTATCCCAAACTTCAGCGATGTCTGTCTGGGGAGCAAGAGAAAGATGTGCCATGCTTCAAGTCAACAAGCTCACCACCATCCTGCCTGGTCCAAACCAAACAGATGCAGCCATCATCCACCACCACCACCACCACTACCACCACCACCACCATCATCTCCAAAAGCACCTGTGCAGGAGGCGGCTGCAGAGCCGAGACTCTTAACTGACTTCCAACTAGAAGCCCTCCACTGACCCCACCAGAGAGCTGGAGTTGAAATGAAGACACGAGAAGGGCTTTGGACAAGGGCATCCTCCCATCCACGATGGGAAGGCGTCTCCGACCTCGGAGCCTCTTCCTCCCTCTAGCTTGCAATTCTGGTACTGCAGCACAAGCAAACAAAGTGCTGTCTAAAGCACAACTCACACCAAGCTCATTTTTAGTCACTTCATTAAGGCCAGCAACATTGAACCACTACCAGCCAGCTAAACTGCACCACAGAGGGCTGGGCATTCTTCGGCCAGCAGGGCCAGTTTCTCTCACCCCCACCCCCGCTGACCATTTCAGTCATTACTAAGGAAACAAGGAAGCTCCTTTGCCAAAAACAAAGCAACAACAAATGCCAATTAGCAGCTAAGAGTCAACATCCTCCTATGTTGAAGCACCAGAAGTGAGACCTTTACAGCCACCCAAGATGAACTCCAAGCACAGCGCAGGGACAAACTAAGAGATAACAAAGCATCAGTCAGGCTGCCAGAGCCATTAGGAGTACACAAGGAGAGCAAAAAGAAAGTGTTTTCATTTTCGAGCTCTTGAAATTAGACACAAAATACAACCCATACAAACACACAAAGACAACGGCAGGACTCAGCTATAGGCAGCCAGGTCTCCACACTTAGCAGTCCCTAACTCCAGCAGGGAGAAGGAAAGGTTTGTTGAGGTACATAGTCCTATTTTCTGGGAACAAGTACAATTCTTCTCCAGGTACTCCCTAACACAATAGGCAAATAGCGTTCCCGCACCATGCAAGCAGAGGTCAAACCAATACAGCAAGACCTTGCCTTTGCTGAAATTCAGCTACCAAACTCACACACACGTCAGGGGCACAATCGAGCGGCTGCGCCCTGTCTTACCACTGCAAGGGCATTAACAGGCAGCCTGACTAGACATGCGGCTCCCTGCTATTTGCATGTTGTACAACAAGCGCCAGCTACTCTTTGATTCCCCACAGACTTCACAGCCAGAGTCGACCAGCAGACCAGAGCCCTGCAATCCACACACACAGGTCTTCTCCAGAGAAACTCCCTGGGGACGCCACAAAGGTGGCCCTGACTCCACTCACCACGTTGCTAACAGCAGCAGATGGCACAGGGCCAGCTGCACTCGGCGTTGGTAGCTTCCCCCCAGGAAAAAAGAGCAGCGTAGCTGCAAGCAAGACTTCAGGAAAATACTCCTGAAGCTGGAGCTAGGAAGGTCGCTCAGCCCACAAGGAAAGAGAAACACGGAATTTGTTTAAGACTAGCTCCTGTCATTATGGCGCAGGAAAGCCGAGAGCATCCACCCGATTCACACACTTGGAGAAAGGGCCGTCTCTCCTAAGAAGCAGCAGCCTGCTACACAAGACTGCTTACAAACACAGGCACGACTGCTAGAAGCAACGGCCATTCACAAGTCTCTGCACGCTTGTTCTCCTTCCCTCCCTCAGGAATGGAGCATGACTCAAAACAGCAACTGTGCATGCAACAGCAGAACTAGTTCACACCTGACCAGGCTGTAAAAAAGAGCAACAGAGCACTGCCACACTGAAAGAGGCCCAAATAACTACAACAGAGAGAGAAAGCCTCCCTGGTGGACAAGACAACTGCTCTTCCAGAAACGATTCCCCCCGGAACATCTTCCCTTGGGGAGTTCCTCTCTTTTCTACCTGGTCTCCTGAAGCAGTATCGTCTGGCTTTACGTACAAAAAGCAGCTTCTCAGTCTCTGCTTGCTCTGAAACACTTCCAAGTACGTACCATGATGCAAATTCTGCTGGCTGCTAGGATGGATGAGCAACAGGCTGGTACTCACGGCACTGCAGGAAGCTCCTTGCACACAGGAGGCATTTTAGAGCCTTCTTCCTCGTGGAGAGGGGAGAAAAAGCTAACCCCCCCCCCCACACCCAAGCGCAGAGGCCGCCTGAGGGAGTTCAGGCAGCCCCGTGGGCACTGACCCAACACCATCGCGGCCACCCCCGCCGCAGAGGACCGAGAAAGCCCGGGGATAGTGGCGGCAGAGACACTGCAGCAGGCCGGGCTGGGGGCACCGGGCAGGTGGTGGCTGCCGGCAGGGCAGCGTGGGGCTCCGCGGGAGCCCGCCTGGCTCCATCCTGCCCAGGGCCCGGGTGGCACCGCAGCCCCGCTGCCCCAGGCCCTGAGCCCTCCCTGCCCAGCTGAGGGGTGGCAGCGCCCAGCAGGGAGCCCGGGGCCAAGCTCCAGCCCCAGCCCCAGCTCCAGCTCCAGCTCCAGCTGGGCCCAGCCAGAGAGCCAAGGGCAGGTGCCGAGCTGACAGCGCCTGGCCCCTGCAGCGGTGCTCCTTGGCGCTCCTGCGGGCCCCAGCTCCCTGGAGGCCAGGGCCCCGGGCTCAGGGGCCCCCAGCCTGCCCACCTCGAGCCTGGCAACTCCCTGTTGTCAAAAAGGTGTTTTGGGATACACATTTCAGCTGCTGCGAGCGCATTGCTCTCTTCATCATATGTAAGCAGAGAAGAAAGCAGCCTTTGTGTGAACCTGGCCCCGCGGGAAGAGTGGAAGGGAAGTCCTGAAGCAAGAAGCCCTGAAGCATCTTCCTAGAACACTGCAGCCCTGCTCCGCTGACATCTTCCACTTCAAAGGACTCCAAGAGCCAAAACCTGCTTTCAGCAGCCCCCACGGCTGCTGCAGCCTTTGCCCAGGGAACAAGTTTGGGGGAAAGTCCATTGCATAGTAGCTCGGTTTGAGTCCTTCTCTTGTCTCCCGGTAAAATACTCTTTGGCAGAGGAAAGAGACAGTATACCCACAGAACGGGTATTTATAGTAGAGACAATCCCAGTTCAGCAGAGGCAGTTCTTCCTTTGCTGAAAAGCAAGGGCCCACTCTCGTTCGGGTTTGGAGATGGTTTCTCATCTATGATCCTGCTTCCGTGCCCATTCAAGTCTTTGCACTTCTTTACTTAGTCATCAGTCAGGCGAGGCACCTGTTCTTCTTCTTTTTCAGAGTAAAACTCTGACAATATGCATCCTAATCACGATTTCCCCATGCCTCAGCTCCCTGGCACAAGTAGCGGGAAGGAGCCCTTCCAGAGCTCGCTGTGCAGCTTAGTGGAGGATTTTGCATTCGTTTAGGGAGCGGGATCTACCTCTAAAGGGCACAATGTACTGAAGTGCTTAGAGAAACCTATTTTCTGCCCTATCTGTGCTCCTCGTCCTCCTGACTACAGTGTTGGGGTGAAATGGACAGGGCATGGGAAATGTACCCACTTGTTGGTTGGGTCAGGCCTTACATAGGCTTTAAATTTGTTGCAGTAGTGTGGCCAAACACCTGAGCATCCGTGTGAGAAAACGGATGAAATGCTCCATTTTCAGTACCTTTCCCTGCACTTAGAAGGCCTGTAAAGCAGGGGAAGGTGCTGCTTCCCTGCAGGTATCCCCAGCAGCAGCTGCCTGGCCACTGCCCAGCCTGCTTTGAGGACTTCAGCAGTGAAATGAGCTGACAAAGGAAGGTGGCACAACAGGCTGATGCTGCCCACCTTGTTCGAGCTGTCACAGCAGGTCAAAGGCATTTTTACCCAAGCAGTGGATGAACGGTGTTGAGCCTGAGCCTTTTGACTCTAAGGATGGAGGGATAAAAGGTTTGCTGCTTAGCAAAACAGGACCACACCAGGAGCCTTTCTGAAGGCACTTCTTATGCCACTGGCTGATCCTTCAGATGCAGGGAGCATAGCAACACCTGCAGGGAGAGGAGATTTCTGCAGCATTTTTGTTCTAATGTTTGTACTGTAGAGAAAAGCTTGGGAATGAGGTCATCAGCATATTGCAGACCTGATGCTTCCAGAGCCTCCTCTCACTAGCTCACACCCTTTTTTAGTTAGGGCATCCAGAGAGAGCCTGTTCATGTAACTGGCAGGCTTTGTTTTCACACCTTCTTATCTCTGTTGCTGCCTCCCTGTGAAATGCCTCCCCTGTGTTTGCCTCACACAGCAGCTGTGAGCAGAGGCAGGAGCCCAGGAGCCAGAGAGAGCTGATGGCTTTCAGCTGGAGGAGAGGGGCATGCAAAGGAAGAAGGCAGAGGAGCAGGTGGCAGGAAGGAAGGAAAGAACACTGGCAACAGCCACTTTCCCAGCACTTGGGCATGTGCACGCTCCAGCTGTGCAAATGCGGGGCTACATTTTCACTGCTGGCTGGGCTTTAGTGTCCTGGGGGCTCTAGCTACAAACTTGCTGCTCCTAAGGAAGCAGCAGCAATTAATCCTGCCTTCCCCTCCACAAGGTCCAGCTGCAACTAGCTCCAGCCCTGGCCCTGGAAGAGCCTGAGCCCAAGGCCAGGGCAGGCGCTGCCAGCAAAGGCTGTCAAAGCTGCAGGGGGGCCACAGATGAGTCCCTGCCCTCCCCACAGCACATGGCTGCTTCTGTCAGCAGCACCGGTGCTCCTCCTGTGCTTCCCAAGGCACCCATCGAGGCTGCTGCTCCTCAGGGAAAGCCCCCGGCACCTGGGAACATGAGGAATGTGCCAGCCTGGGCACCGCTGAGAGGCAAAGCACCCAGGTGCCCCCCAGGGCAGGCTGGCAGAGTGTCTCTGCCCCTCTGAGGAATGGGGGTACTGCTCTGGCCTCTCCAGCCTCGGGGCCCTGGGGCCATGCTGCTGCCCTTCCCGCCTCCCCTGACAGCCTCCAGCACGCAGTCGGAGCTGGCCGGCCCCAGCACCACCAGTCCAGCAGAATCAATGCCATCCCCCAGCTCCCGGCTCCTGAGAGCAGCAGCTGGTCAGGCCAAGCGGGACAGACCAAAGGCCAGGCTGCTCAAGGTTACTATGCCAGTCGCAAGATGCTTACAGCCGGCCCTGCAGACCCTGCGGGACGAGCCATGTGCCAGCCCCAAGTGATGGCACCAGTGCTCAGCCCCCACGAGAATCAAACTGGCAGCTGATCTCAACTGCACTGGGAGAGCACAGTTACATTTAGTCACAGGTTTCTCCGCCTCTGCCTTTCGGTGGGGGCTGCTGGTACAGATGGGAGCAGTGGGGGTGTCTTCTCTCCGGCTGCTGGCAAGACCTTCCCCAGACCTTTCTTGCTTTGTGCTAGCCTTGGCCAGCTGGCGAGCGGCTTGGATGAGCAGCTTGGCCTCTGGCACGAGCCAGAGAAGCTTCCACTCTGTTTCTTGAGCGTAAGGCATCGCCTTGGCCTTGTGATTAAGGAGTTGCTTCTCCTCTGCTCCGGAGGGCATTGAACACTGGCTTCTGCTAGCATCTCTTGAGCTCTGTGAAAAATACAGAAGCGTTTTGCAAGACCTGCCCTTGTGCATACGTTCAGAGTTGTGCTCCAAGTCTTACACCATCTTATCAGACTTCTGAACATAGGCTGCCCAGTTACCAAAGCTTACGCCTCCTCAGGGTTAGATCTTCAAAGCAAAGGACTCTTTTTGCCTCACAGACTCATGGTCTGTTCTCTAGCCCTTTCCGAGCACATTTCTGTGGACTTCTAGGTCGAGCACAACAGCCTCAGAAGCAAAATTCCTCTTTTCCTTACAGGAAGAGGAGGTGATTGCAGGGCTGCCAAAAGGCAGAGTGGGTCAAGCAACACTCACTTCAAAAATACTCTATAGGTGCATGCCTATTTTTGTTTCTTCCAAGGCAGTAAAGAGAAATGAACACAGTCCTCAGGAAGGCAATCCCTCCCTCAGTAAGGCAGGGACCACACTGGACTCTTCCCGTAAGCGCTCCATCTTACACTTGCATACATCCTAAGCAGATGCAAGACAGGGATTTGGGACACAAAATCCTAGATTAAAACAAGGTAATACTTGATTACTTATCTATTAAGAAAAGAAAAAAAAAGCGTAGATTTACCTTGCCAGTTTCTCTGCTAGGTGTCTTCTCATTTCCACATTCACCAAGTGGAGTTTTTCAGACCTTTCCAATTCTCCCTGAGCAAATGCCACTTGCAATGCGCTGTCTTGCTGCATGTTTTGTAGTCTAGCCAATTCCAATTCTAGCCCTCCAATTCTCCGCTCCAGCTGGTTTCTCAGTGAGGCATTATTGGCGTTTATTTCTTCTAATCTGCCTTGAGTGGCTGCCTGCATCTAAAGCAGAAAACGCAACTTCAAGAAACAGGAAGGAAAAGACAGTGCTCCCCCAACTCCACTTCACAGACCCGACTGAAAAAGCACAGCCTGACTCAACTAGGGAACCCTGCTGCCTCCCTACCAGCAACAATCAGGGAAGAAATCTGAAACTACTAAATGGGTTATGCTTGTTTCTTTGTTTCTTTGTTTGTTTCCTTCCCCCAGGAGGGCAGGAACCTTAGGGACTTGTTTTCTCAACAGTCTTGTCTGGAGAATGACACTGCAGGTCCTGTGACTCTGGCCACAGACACTCTCAGCAGTAACAGCCATTAGAGGACAAACATATCCCTTGGCGATTCAACCACCTACTGCAGATGTGAACAGTCCGTCCCCCTCTGCATGCTTTGCCTTTCCACCTGGGATCTCCCTCTACTCAATACAGAGGCCAGAGGGATGATGCACACTAATGCCACCTCCTCACAATGCATCCTGAGGACAAAAAGGCAAGATGGCAACTCCCTCTGCAAACTGCCAACAGGAAGACTGCCTTGGGCAGGCTTTTTGACTGAAGGAGCTACAGGGGCTGCTGGAAGGCAATCAGAGAGTAGGTGTTTTCCCAGACATGCATATCACACAACACACACAGGAGCACTTTCACACAGCCATTTTCAGCGCTCCAACTTCCCTAAAAAAAAAAAAAAAAAGACAAAAAAAAAAGGGCGCTACAAGAGAACTAGATACCTAAAGCAAAAGACCTAAAAGACAATGACAACAACAACAAATGAATGCATTGTAGACTGCAGATGCAAATGGTGAATGAGTTTACCTGCAAGAAGAGATTGACTTCTTCCAGTTTTTGCCTTATCTTTTGGTAGGCTCTTTCTCCAATCTCTCTTTTATACTCCTCTATTTTGCAAAGATCTACCGCACTGCTCCGTAAGCATCGTTGGAGGCAAACCACCTCTTCTTGCAGCTCCAGATTTCTAGTTCGTAGCTGCAGAGATTTTGTGGATTCCCTCACCAGCTGCTGGAAGAGTTCACTGGCCTGTATCCAGGGGAAAAACAAACACAATTCATCAGAGAGGTCTAGAATCCCTCCATTCGGGGAAAATCCAGCAAACCTATCAGTCAAGACGATAGCTGACACCCACTGACTTGATATTTCAACCAAGAAAGAGGGATTTGTATCTCCATTTCTTTTGTTTCTTTACATCTTTCTCAGGAGTTCAGACAGGGTCGCTTCAGCTCCCATGCTTCCTCAGTTCTCCAGCAAGAGTTCACAACCCACTCCACAGCTCACCTGAACAGCACAGACTCCAAACCAGCAGCATTTCAGCCACGTGCTTGGGCTGAAAAGCACAAGGTCTCTTCTTCAGTGAGACTCCGCAGCCCTGAAAGCAGCTCCCTGAAAAGCCACTGCTGTCTGGCAAGAGCAGAGGGCAGGCAGCAGCAAAGAGAAAGGAGATCACTGCAATATGACCCAAGAGCCTGAACCTGAGAGCTCCTGCTCATGCTGTGTGTCTGAAGGGCAGGATCTCCTCTTATTGCAACCCAGAGCAGTTGTTCTTGCGATGTTTCAGATAAAAGCACACTCGGGCCTGGAAAACGACCAGGAGCTCCTTTTGAGGAAGGCTCAAGGAGTGCCTTCATTAGCTACACTACAATTAGGAATGTCTCTAGACAAACCTCTCTGGCATTTGTGCTCAGAATTTGTTGTTCTGTTCCAGCAGTGGAGGAAAAGAACAGCTTCGTAGATATTACTGTGTTTACAGAGTTGGTATACCTCGGCTTTTGTCCTGTCCAAGTCCTCTTGCAAGTGCAGTTTTTCTTCCTTGAGGTCATCGCACAAACGGGTAGAAACTCTAAGGGAAGTCTCTGACATCCGCTGCTTTCTGAGAGCCTCACTAAGTTCTCGCTGCAGCTGGCAGACTGTTCTCTAACGAAAGATTATAACACAAGGATGAAGACAAAGGCAAGAATGTGAAATCTGCATTTCTACTTTCACTCACTAGTTCATATACTTAAGATCAGTTTTCAGACGTGCTACAAAGGTCAGAAATGTTGTCCCCCAGAAGATGGGCTCTGCACAGCTGGGCACCTCTCTCCTTCCTGAGAGAGGAAGGTAGCAACGCTTAGCTCAGATGTGCTGGAGGCGCAAAACATTATGTGAGCACTCTGCACGGCAGCATGCTTTGCAGCTTGCACAAAGTCAGTTCAGCTGATTTCCTAATTAGTCCTTCCCCTCACTGGCAGCATAGTCTTTCACAGCGCCGCAACAAAAGGACATGGTTGGAGAAGGCTGTAACTCAGAAGCTATGGGAGAGAAAGCTGAGGCCAGGGTAGTGGCTGAAGCTAACTTCTTGGGAGGTTGCCAGCCTCCTTAAGTGCCCCAAATGCATACATCAGCTAGTCCCTGCACAACACTCGGACTCCTCTATTGCAGTAACACTTCAGGCCACAGGCATTCCTTCTCTGTACAAACAGGAAAGAAAAACACTCTTTTCTTTGCTCAGGACTCAGCAACTCCTCCTCGCTCACTACTCTCTCGTCACACCTCCTCCCTTCCTTCTTTCCCACTCATCTCCAGGCACCTTCTCCTCCCTCTCCTCCTCTCACTCTGCCCACCCTCAATATTTTCCTAAACATTCTCTCTCCTCCTTCCCCCACCCTACCTCTCTTTCTGCTTTGTTCCTCTTGCACACCAAGACTTGGTCTCTTAAATGAAGACACTTGGCGTTCAGTTCCTTGTTTCTTGCCTGCAGCAGGTACACTTCCTCTTCCGCTTCTGCTCTGCGTTTACTGAGAATGTGGTTCAGTCCATCCTGGACAGCACTCACAATTTTTTCTTGGGTGCTCCGATTCGGCACATCTCCCAGCTGCTGACGGAGCAAGCGATTCTCACTTTGGAGCTGGGCCACTTGTGCCCGCAGAGATTCCTCTTCCGCAAGGTGTTTGCTCACTTGATCTTTCTCACGTTGCAGAGCACGACCATGTTCCTTGGCCTGACACTGGGCTTGACGTAGTGCCCTCTGCGTCATTTCCAAAAATGATGTTTTTTTCCTAAGAGACTGTTTCAGTTGGTGAACTGTCTTCTCTAAGGTGGTAGCTTTACTTTCAGCCTCACTCAGCTGCTGAGACAAGCTCTTGCTGGTTTCCCACAAATCAGAGAGCTCCTGATTGAGCTTGTCTTGCAAACAAAGACCCTGCTCACATTCCCTCCGAAACGTCTGCTCAGCCTCACGTTCTGCTGTCTGACAACTTCCCAGTTCCTGAACTTGAGCAGAGATCTCGTGCGAAGGCGATGAGTCCACCTGTGTCTCCAGCCTCTCTTGGCTCTCACTTGTCTGTTCAAATGTAAGCAATGAAAGTTGGCCAACTTAAGCAAATCCTCTGAAAACAGGAGGCAATGGCAAGCATTCTCTATAACCATACAAAGACTGGAGCTACCTGGACCTCGGATTAGAATGCAACACTAATCTACAGACTGCTTCTCTCAACTTCAGTCATTCAACAGTGTTATTTTACATTGGTACAGACCACCAGTTCAAAATTCAACTAAAATGTGTGTTTTTACATACCTGCCTCCCAGGGGTTTCCCTGCTAGCCTTGAGGGCTTCTTCGTCATTTGGCGAAGACTTACGAAGAATGGCAGAGTCGGAGTCCCCATCTGTACAAGAAAAACACATCTTTTGGTGAGCAGTGTGAGCTAATACAATTCCTGAAGCCTAGAGCGCTTCCTGAATCATCACATTTCAGAGAAAAATCTTAACACTAACACCCCCCCAACTCATCAAGTCCAAAAGAGAAAGCTATCAATGAGAAGATTTAACATGCAGCTGTTTTCTTACTCATCCATTTCCTCTAGCGCATATTTCTTGCTCATATACAAAGGAAATCACTGCAAGGGCTCCAAAACAAGCCAGCAAGCAGTCACAGCCTACAGAACTCTGCTTTCGAGGGACAATGCCAAATAGCCCATTTTTTAAAATGGGACTTGCTCCATACATGATACCCATATTCAAAATACTGAAATGACCAGCTCCGATGGCGACTTCCGGTCTCCCTCAACTTCACCAGGCTGCATCTGTCAGATTGAGGTGATTTCTTCATCTTTATAGAAGCCTTGATTAATGCATGGATCATTATTTAAGCTGCCCAGCTCAGCTACAGAAAATACTACAGCGTTGCCAGCACACTCAAAGGACCTCCCTCGAAAAAGCCTCCAATTCCTCTGGGTACCAATAAATACGCCTTTGACATACCTCGACCAGAAATTGCACAGGAAACCTTTGCTCCCAGCTTTCGCATTGACGCATAACTGCCACCTATTATCTAATGCACGTTCACCTAACATGCTCTGCGTTCCTAAGGAAAGCTGCCAGTGCAGACACAGCAGGGATTTGGACAGCTATCATTTTCCACTGGGCAATTAAACAGTCCCATATTTGTCTTCCAACAAACGAGTCTCAAACAAGCCAGAGTAAGCAGGGTACTGTTGCGGAGACCAGAAAAATCACACCAAATGCAGGAGGACTAAAGGGCCCAAGGTAGGCGTCCCTTCTGGTCTCTCCAGAGCTCTTCCAAGTTCCTCCTCTCCCAAAGACTTCAAAGCCTCTTCCTGCTGCGTATCAGAGGGAATCAGAGGCGGGGGCTATGCTTTGCCTGTGCCAGCCAGCAACTGCAGAATTAGGTTCAAGAGCCTTCCCAAGAAGCTGTCAAGTTCCCTCTCACGGCACCCACGCCATCTTTGAAGAGATTCCACACAAGCAGGAAAGGATCCAGGGAGAAGAGGAAATCCTTCTAGAAAGACACTCCAAAGACGGCCTACTCTTCCTCCAAGTCCCTGACTCACACAACCTTCTCTTCATACCCTATATGCATCACAAAACGCTCCAGAGGAGGGTTGGCCCTAACAACATATGTTCACCAACAGGATGATTCTGCAGTTGCCCAGGAACAGGGCAGGGCTGTTCTTTGGGGGGAAGCAACATTCTGCTGATCCGACCGTCCGCACAGAGCCCCCAGCAGCAGACCTCTTCCTGCGCTCTAGCAGGAGGAGTCACAAACCTCCGCCTGGATAAAGCTCCTGTTCCTAAGTGAAAGGCAGCAAAATGTGACTCTCGACTCACTTCTCACTTCTGGGAAATAACACACAAGTCAAGAAGAAAAGAAAAAATAGGGTGCAGTTTCTGTATCTTTGTAGGTTTTCAAAGACAGTAACAAACTGTGTATGAATACTGTCTGCTCTCCTCATTTGACACATACTGTAGCTTTCCATACAGTAGTCTTACCAAAAAAAAAAAAAAAAAAAAGGCAGAATAAACCCCCCTACCCTACTAGAGGGTCTGAAAGGTAGAGTACAGAGAACACAGTTTGGGTAATTCTGAAATAGTAATTGTGTGAGATATGTTCAGTGCTAGGCAAGCTCACGAGCGTAGCTCAAACTGCACACACTCACTGAAGGAGAAGATATTTTTTTAAGCCACCCTGATAATTCTTCTGGATCATAACCTCATACGGATTTTCAACACTTTTTTTTTCCTCATAAAAAGTCAGAACTTAAAAACAACATTTAAAAAAACATAAATACATCTAAGAAGTTACAGTAAGTGCAGTTTCCTATAATGCACGGATCCAGCTGTGCCTAAGGCAGCACTGTCCCCTCGGGGAGGAGAATCCTGAAGCAACAAGACAGAAGCGTTTCTAAGCATCATGTCTCCGCAGCACCTCAGAGTCCCCACAAAAGCAGTTGGGACTGAGATGAGAAACAAGGCACCTCGGGAACCTGGGCCGAGCACGGCTGACACAATTCACACCAAGGCAAAGAGACCACCGCGCTCTGGGGCCATCCCGGCAGCAGCTGCCTGCCTGCTGCCTCCCCCGGCACTGCCTCGCTGCAGCAAGGCGGCTCCGACACCGACCTGGCGCTTTGGGGACGGGGTTTGCGCCAGCAGAGCCGGGCGCGCAGAGGGAAGAGCGCACACCCGAGCAACAGGGAGGCCCGCGCTTCCTCGCTGGGCCCCGCTTAGTGGTTTGCTCCCCCTCACCCCCCCCAGTTTTCTGACAGGAGCTGCAGCGCGGCCGGCTGCAGCCCCGCGGGGCCGTGTCACCCCCCGAGGGCCCTCGCAGCCCCCAGCTGCACGTCCCGGCCCCGACAGACGTGCCCAGGGCGCTCGTCCCCCGGGGCCGCCCCAGCGCGCGGCTGCAGCAGGACACCCCGCCGCCAGCAAAGGCCACGGCGCCTCTCCCCGGCCCCGCGGGCGGCCAAGGCTCCCACCTCCTCTCTCCGCAGCAGCCGCCCCCCGCGGCAGCCCCGCGGCTCCTGCCCGCTGCGGGGCGCCGGGCACCGACGCGCCCGGGGCGCTGCCGGGAGCAGCATCCCCCGCCGGCAGAACCGCTCTGCCGGCGGGCAGCTGGCCCAGGCCCTCCGCCCGCAGCTCGGCGCCGCCGCCGCTCCCGGGGCTGCCGGGCGCTCGCGGCCCCTTCCTCCTCCGCAGGAGCCGCCGGATCTTCTCCATCCTCCGCCGGGGCGGGACACGACGATGGCGCCGCTTCGCCTCGGGGAGCCCCGAGAAGAGAAAAGCAGGGAGGGCGGCAGCGGCAGCGGCACCCGCAACGGCACCGGCACCGGCACCCGCAACGGCACCGACACCCGCAACGGCACCGGCACCCGCAACGGCAACGGCACCGGCAACGGCCGCCAGAGGTCGCGCGAGCACCACGCAGCTGCCCCCGGCCCGGCCAGGACGCTCGGGCGCGTCACAAGGGGCTGGGGGGGGCGGGGCGGGGCGGGGCGCCGCCGCCGTCTTCCGCTGCCGAGGGGGGCGGGGCGGTGGGTGTCGGGCTGGGCGCTGCGGCCGCGCGGGGGCAGCTGGGGACTGCGGCGTTTCTGTGGCGGCTCCTGCGGCGGCTCCTGCGCGGGACCGGGGCCGGGGCCGGGGCCGGGGCCGGGGCCGGGGGGAAGCGCTGTTCGCGGTGGGGGGGGGGCCGGGGGCTGCCGGTGCGGAGGGGCTGCCGGGGTCTCCCGTGCGGCTCCTGCCCGGCGGGGCCTGGCGCGGGCCAGAGCCGGGTGCTGCGGGCTGTGTCCAGGCGGGTCTGCGAAACCTCCGCGGACAGACGCTGCCCGGCTGCCCTGGGCCACCCGCCCCCTGCCACTGTGCTCTAACTGAAGAGTCCCCACGGATTTGAGAGTCATGGCTGGCTGCTACAAATGCTGATCTCTTCTAAAATGCGTAAAAGCCGGGGAAGGACACACAGGCAAGAACAGGGTGATAAGGTGTGAAAACAAAGCCTGCCAGTTACATGAACAGGCTCTCTCTGGATGCCCTAACTAAAAAAGGGTGTGAGCTAGTGAGAGGAGGCTCTGGAAGCATCAGGTCTGCAATAGGCTGATGACCTCATTCCCAAGCTTTTCTCTACAGTACCAACATTAGAACAAAAATGCTGCAGAAATCTCCTCTCCCTGCAGGTGTTGCTATGCTCCCTTCATCTGAAGGATCAGCCAGTGGCATAAGAAGCGCCTTCAGAAAGGCTCCTGGTGTGGTCCTGTTTTGCTAAGCAGCAAACCTTTTATCCCTCCATCCTTAGAGTCAAAAGGCTCAGGCTCAACACCGTTCATCCACTGCTTGGGTAAAAATGCCTTTGACCTGCTGTGACAGCTCGAACAAGGTGGGCAGCATCAGCCCGTTGTGCCACCTGCCTTTGTCAGCTCATTTCACTGCTGAAGTCCTCAAAGCAGGCTGGGCAGTGGCCAGGCAGCTGTTGCTGGGGATACCTGCAGGGAAGCAGCACCTTCCCCTGCTTTACAGGCCTTCTAAGTGCCTGGAAGGGTACTGAAAAATGGAGCATTTCATCCATTTTCTCACACGGATGCTCAGGTGTCTGGCCACACTACTGCAACAAATTTAAAGCCTATGTAAGGCCTGACCGAACCAACAAGTGAGTATATTTCTCATGCCCTGTCCTTTTCACCCCACCACTGTAGTCAGGAGGATGAGGAGCACAGATAAGGCAGAAAATAGGTTTCTCTAAGCACTTCAGTACATTGTGCCCTTTAGAGGTAGATCCCGCTCCCCAAACAAATGCAAAATCCTCCTCTAAGCTGCACAGCGAGCTCTGGAAGGGCTCCTTCCCGCTACTTGTGCCAGGGAGCTGAGGCATGGGGAAATCGTGATTAGGATGCATACTGTCAGAGTTTTACTCTGAAAAAGAAGAAGAACAGGTGCCTCGCCTGACTGATGACTAAGTAAAGAAGTGCAAAGACTCAAATGGGCACGGAAGCAGGATCATAGATGAGAAACCATCTCCAAACCCGAACGAGAGTGGGCCCTTGCTTTTCAGCAAAGGAAGAACTGCCTCTGCTGAATTGGGATTGTCTCTATTATAAATACCCGTTCTGTGGGTATACTGTCTCTTTCCTCTGCCAAAGAGTATTTTACTGGGAGACAAGAGAAGGACTCAAACCGAGCTACTATGCAATGGACTTTCCCCCAAACTTGTTCCCTGGGCAAAGGCTGCAGCAGCAACGGGGGCTGCTGAAAGCAGGTTTTTGGCTCTTGGAGCCCTTTGAAGTGGAAAATGCCAGCGGAACGGGGCTGCTCTGTGCTTTGAAGATGGGACTTGCCCCATGCAGGGAAAGGTTTGTGTTCTTTGCCCCCAGTAACCGGGATTGCTCTCTTGCTGCAGGACTTCCCTGCCACTCTTCCCGTGGGGCCAGTTTCACGCAAACGCTGCTTTCTCCTCTGCTCACGTATCATGAAGAGAGCAATGGGCTCACAGCAGCTGAAATGTGCATCCCAAAACACCTTTCTGACAACGGGGAATTCCAGGTCCTGTGATTTTTCCATGTGTTGGTTATACAGCTAGTTCCACTGATGCCAAGGGACCTAATGTCTTGTTTTAAACTCAGTCCATGTGTGATTTTCTTGGGAACACCTGGAAGAGCACGTGTGACCTGTTCTTCATTTGTCTAAGCATTACAATGTAAAATGTTGAAAAGTCATGAAAACACAGAGCCAGAGAAGTTGAGAGAGACAGAGGCAGGAAAGCCCCCTATAGTGAGAAAACCGGAGATGCTTCAGTCCTGCCAGTGTTTCTGATGCTCCCAGTGAATTCAAATGAGCATTTCTGGGACGGGCCCTTGAAATGGGACTGAGGTCCAGGAAAAGGCTTCAGAAGCCTGAGAATCTGTAAAAAGGGAGCGGGGAGCAAAGGCTGCATCCCGGTGGCACAGAAAAATCTCTTGTTTTAGATCAGTTGCTGTGGCTGAAATTGAAACATGAGTCAAGTATGAGTAAACCAAGGCACCAAGGAAAAAAAGGATCCAGTTTAAAGAGGTCTTCATTGTCGCAGCCTGAAAGGAGTCGTTTAGGACGACCTCCCTCCCCTTGGGACCAACGACCAAGTTCGTGATGCTCTTGGACTGAATTAAGGTGAAACGACACCAGCCAACCAGTTTTATGATTTATTAACAGAAAAGACATGGTTAGGAACAATAACTCAATGGCAATTACTTCAACTAGATAAACAAGTCCCATGCCGCACGTTTTGAACAGATCTCATCAACATTCATCAAAAGAGAGGGGAGAGAGAGAGAGATATCACCACCTGTGGATCCAGTGGTGTCCCATTGGTCCCCTTCACTCTGGGTGTCTCGGCGGTGGGGGGGTCCCCCACTTAGCTTCTGGTGGTGCCCTTTTTATACAGTCCAAGTCCCCAAATCTCCACCCAGTTCCAAGAAACCTCATGCATATGCATGGTGGGCATTAGAGGCGTGGTCTGGTTCGGTGCAGCCTCGCTGTGTCCCGGGTGGTCGCAGGGAGACCATTTCAGGGGTCGCAGCACCTCAGTCTTGTTTCCACCAGAAACAGATAGCTTGCTTGTACAACAGAAAAACACCATCTCAGTCCTGTTTCCTCCGGGAACAGGTGGCTTGCTCGTACAATGGGAAAACACTGTCTCAATCCTGTTTCCACCGGGAACAAATGGAAATGGATGGCTTGCTCATGGTTATGGTTTTCTGCAAAATCTGCAACGTGCGCAGCAAGGCTCACATCTTAGGTACCAAGAAATGTATAAGGCAAAAGTTCACTCATCAGTCCGCCACACTCATCTGCAAACAGGAGAAGCCCTGTTTCCCTTGCTTAGTATGCACATAGCCTCTACTGTGAATAGTGATCCTTCTTAATAGAGCACCAGGCCCCAAACGCCTTAGCAATAGGCTTACAAGATGCCTGGAGGGTTAGGTGGCCCGGGGGTCTGTGTTTGTGTGGGGATGACGGCTTGAGTCTGGTCTAGCACTTGAAGGCAAGCAATGAGGGCTAGGGCTTAGCTTCAGATGCAGGGTAAGAGAGAGGGTGTGGGGGGGTAAGGATTCAGGCTGCAGCGTAGCAGTTTGGGCTTGGCCTTAGCGACTAGAGGAGGAGAAGGAGGGAAGGTGGAAGGGCAGGGCTTCAGCTTCGTGGTGAGGCTGCAGGTCTGGCCCTGCCAGAGGAGCTCTCGCAGGCCCTGTGCCAGCGGCATCCCCATTACCTGAAGCCTCCTGACCTCCCCAACACAGGTGCTGTCTCTTGGCCAAGAGCTCCGTGCCCTTCATGTGCTCCCACGCCGGCCTCCAGCTTCTGCCTGCTCACCTGAGGGCACACAGAGCACCTCCTCATCAGCACCCAAGCGCTGTCCCCCAAAACCTGCCCCTGCCTCTGCAAGCCCCCAACTTCTCTGCCCTCCTGGCATGACCCTGCCCTTCCCTGCAGCACCTCACCATGCCAGCCTGCTGCTCCCCACCAAGCAGCTTCCTGCACCACAGGTGACCTCACAACCGAGAGCCCAGCCCTCACACCGCCACTCGCAGCTCCCCCTCGCCTGCCTCTGCCCTGTGCTCTCAGCTCCATGCACTTGCACTCTCAGACTAAACACCAGCCCTGCCATGCCTCTGCCTCTGCCTCCCAGGCCCCAAACACCTTGGCGCTAGGCTTACAAGATGCCTGGAGGGTTCGGGCCTTTGGGGCAGCAGCATAGGGCTTAGGCTTCAGGCGTCAGCGGGGAGGTTGCGCTTTGCAGTTGGTGGTGGGCTTTGGGAAAGCGTGTGGGTGATGGCTGAGTGCTGGGCTTCATGTTTCTGCTGAGCGTTTTCAGAATGGGCTAATTGGGTGGTCTGGGGGTGTGTGTTTGTGTGGGGGTGAGGGCTAGAGCCTGGTCTAGCACTTGAAGGCAAGCGATGAGGGCTAGGCCATATCTTCAGACACAGGTTAAGGGAGAGGGTAGAGGGCAGGGATTCAGGCTGCAGCACAGCACTTTGCATTTAGCCTTAGCGACTAGAGGAGGGGAAGGAGGGAAGGCGGAAGGCTAGGGCTTCAGCTTAGTGGTTAGGCTTCAGGTATGGTCCTGCCAGAGGAGCTCTCTCGCAGGCCCTGTGCCAGCAGCATCCCCATTACCTGGAGCCTCCTGACCTCCCCAACACGCGTCCTGTCTCTTGGCCAGGAGCTCCATGGCCTTCATGTGCTCATACCACGTATGGCCTAATGCAGAAGAATGTGAAGGAGACAGGCTGTGGAAAGTAGCCAGACCATCCTAGGAGGAAAAAGAAACAGTGTAGATAATGACGTAGTATCCTTGCAGCAGCAAGTGAAAGAGTTGGAAAAGCAGGTAGGGGATTTGCAAGATGCAAAGGTGATAGTCCAAGAAGTGACTACAGCACAAGCTGAGAAAAGCCAAGATTTAGCAAGATGGAGCAGCTAGCTTTGCGGATGGCTAATAAGCACTGCCGGCGTTATGGAAAGGTGCCCGCTCCTGCTTCTCAGGTGCGGGTGATTATAGCTCGACCTTCCTGGGATCCAGGGGAGTGGGATGGTAATATTTGGAGTACCTCATCTGACTCAGAAATTGAGTCTGATATTGAGCAAGAAGCCGCTAACACTCAGGTGCAGCCGCTTGTTCAGATGCGGGGGGAGCGACACATAAATAGGGATACCGTAGAGCAGTCAAGGACTTATACACCAAAGGAATTACGTGAGTTTTTGACTACATTTCAGCAACAACCAAGGGAGTTATTACTAGCGTGGATGGTGAGAGCCTGGGACAATGGGGCAGGATCATTAACGTTATTAAGGGAAGAACTGAATTTAATGAGCCCACTGTCCACAGATGCTGAAGTGCAGTATTATGTCGCCCAATGTAACGTTTGCATGAGATAGCGCTGGTAACTCTATAGTTGCTCCTCTGCTCTACCAGTGGTTATGTGCCACGGTGGTAGCGGCTTACCCATCTACAGGTGAGCTGGGCGCCACGGTGGGGGCATGGCGTATCATGGAAGAAGGAATAAATGTTGCGACAGTTGGGGGTGGCCATTGGACGAGCGGATGATAATGGTCCAGATGGCGTAGAAATAACTTGGCAAATGAAAATGCGGCTGTTGAAATTGGCCCCAAGTGCCTTGAAACCGCTCCTGTTAGGGATGGCGATGCCTGCTACTGGTACAGTAGCAGCCTTGGTGAATAATTTGCGAGACCTAGCTTTGGTGGGTGGACCAGATTCTAAACGGGTAAGGGTGGCTCAGAAAGTTGGAGCAAAGAGACAGAGAGGAGCGACTAAGGTGAGCGGAAAGGTTACACAAAAGCAGATGTGGACTGACTTGCTGCAGGCGGGGATATTGCGGGATGAGATCAATGACTTGCCAACTGCTGGTTTATTCAAGCATGGCAGCATTTGCCTGCCAATCAACAAAACCCACTGCCCCACCTGCACCCAGTGCTCCCTGGAAGCTGCCTGCTAAGAAACAATGAAGGGGAGGCAGGTTCCCCGAAATCCGAGCGTGAGTTGCAGCATATCATCTGAGGGACAGGCGCCCATATGTACCCCTGCGAATTAGATGACACTCGGGAGGGGAAATAGCTGTGCTTGCTTTAGTAGATACAGGAGCAGAAGTTACAGTGCCACACAGTGCCCTAAACCCTGGAAAAGCAACAGGGCACTTCTGCGGTTTGGGTGGATCTGCCACCCCTGCTGTCGGGCCATAGTTCCTTTAGTGATTGGGAAAAACCCTCCCTTCTCCATTCCAGTCTTATTGGCACCCATTCATGCATATATTTTAGGAACTCATGTGTTACTAGGTTGAGATATACACACAATGCAAGGATTCTTCTCTTTTGCAAGGAGTCCCTCACTGCCACAAGCACGAGGAATCACTCTAATCAGAGGGTACCCAAACTGGGACCCCATAGATTTGCCTGTACCAACTACCGTTGTGTAAATAAAACAGGACAGAATACCAGGAGGAGAAACAGAAATTCAAGAAACAAAAGATGCTCTCTTACATGCACACATAATACACCCTGCCCTATCGGCCTTTAATAACCCCATATGGCCTGCGGAGAAGCCGGATGGCTCCTGGCGTACGATTGTGGATTACAGAGAATTGAGTAAGGTGGTCCCACCCCTGATGGCAGTGGTCCCCAATATGGTGTCTTTGTTAGAAGAAGTGGGTAAAAATTTGCAAGAATGGAAGGCTGAGGTGGATCTGGCAAACGCCTTTTTCTCTATTGCTATATCCCCAGCCTCGCAGGACCAATTTGCCTTCACTTGGAGTGGTAAGCAGTATACATTCCAAGTCCTTCCGCAGGGATATAGGCATAGCCCCACTATATGTCATCAAATGGTCGCTGCTGACCTCCCAACACCTCTCCCAGACTGTACTAGTCATCATTACATCAATGATATTTTGAGAACGGGACCATCTGAACATCAGGTGAAAGGGCAACTAATGGCACTGACGCATGCTTTCCAGGATAGGGGATGGGCTGTGAACCCCAGAAAGGTACAAGGATCAGATATTAGTGTTCAGTTTCTAGGAGTAGTGTGGACAGGACAAACGAAGGCCATTCCTTAAAAAGTGCGTAATACTATCCAGCAATGTTAGAGCCCATGTTGGAGTGGCGCAAGCTGCAATGCAATGGAAGTGCAGTGGTATGGGCCCTGCAGGACACAGAACAAACTACCCGACGCCATCGGGTCACTGCGCATACAGCCATCCCAATTCAAGCGTGGGTAAATGATGACACTGTTAGAGCCCATGTTGGAGTGGCCCAAGATGCAACGCAATGGAAGTGGAAACATTCTTTGCAAGCTCGACTGAAAGGAGGGAAGAAGGAATTAAGCACCCCACATGCCACTTTACTGGGAGAAGTACAGTTTAAGCACATGCCCTTACTACCTGAACCGGAGGGTCTACCTCTTCCTACCTCCCCCCACCCACCCCTCCGGCAGAAGTGTCACCGGTACAAGAAGCTCCTCCCTTTGAGATGTTATCTCCTGAACAGTGGGAGTGGCCTTGGTTTTCTGATGGTAGTGCAGTGTATTCTTGGGCAGGAGAACGCATACGGCATTCTGTGGCATACAAGCCTGCCACGGACGCTACCTGTTTTGCCCCCGGAACAGGATATGCCAGTCAGTGGGCTGAGCTAAAAGCCACAGCTATAGCTTTAGATGAAGGAGATGCATGCTATCTTGATACAGATAGTTGGGTAGTGTACAAAGGCTTGCAAGCTTGGCTGCCAGCGTGGACCGCTGCACAATGGAAAATACATGATAGGGAACTTTGGGGAAGCTCCTTGTGGGAAAAAAATGGAGTATTGTGCAGACAAAAGTTATTTCAGTACGACACGCTGATGCCCATCAAAGGCAAGAGCCTCTTGAAACGCAATATAATTCAGCGGTTGACCGAATGGCAACCCCCTCAGAATTGAAACAGGCCCGACAAGCGCACAAACGGTCAGGGCATCGGGGCCCTGTCACCACTCGAGCTTGGGACTTGTCACGACGTTACCCCATGCTAGCGCTACACTGCTGTAAGACCGCACGTGCTAATTGTTCCCCCTGTATGAAGGTAGTAAAAGGACCTCTAACTAGGACATACGGTCGTGTTAAATGAGGCGAACAACCATTTACAACCTGGCAAGTAGATTCTATAGGCCCATTGCCCCCTTCACAGGGACAAAAGTATATTCGAACTGCCACAGACAGCTACACAAGTCTGATGTGCACACATCCCACCTCTCATGCGAATCAATCCGCCACTGTACGAGGTTTAGAGCAACTGATGTATACCAATGGGATACCTAAAGAAATACAGTGTGATCAAGGTACCCACTTTGTGGGACATGTAGTGCAGGAATGGGCAAAGGATTTGGGGATCACCTGGATTTTACACATCCCATACCATCCCCAAACTAGTGGACGAATACAAAGAATGAATGGTTTACTGAAAGAGCAAGTTCGAAAACTCACCCCAACACAGACATTAAAGCGATGGGCAAGTGTATTGCCCCAGGCACTATGCATGCTTAACAAGAGACGTGTGGGAGTACTTACTCCCTATGAGCGAGTGCAAATTAAACTAACATTGGCACCCCCCGCCCGAATATCAATTATGGAAGGAGGGGTTGCCCCCCACATGCTTGCCTCACGAGAAGTAGAATTCTATGCATCCAAACCGTTATTAAGTGCCAAGCAGAAAAATATAAGCCTACACTTGCAGCTCGATTGTCCATCGCAGCTTGTATGGCTATTCACACCTTTGGTATCTGTTCAAGTAACCCCACCTCTACTAACTTCCTCTCCAGATTTATCATTCCAGGTATCCGCACCTGCGCCAGTATTTATTGCACAAGGAAAACCGATACTGCAAAGAATTTTAGTCCGTAATGCTGGAGTACCTCACATTCAGCAAACACCTTCAACACCTTCCTTAGCTAATGTGTGGATATTAAATCCTCACAAGGAAAAACGACCTGGTACCATCCTGGCAGATGGGCCAGGAGCGACGGTCCTAGTGCTCCCTGATGGCGATACAATACCTTTTTAGCTACCTGCTAACAGGTTATCCCCTCGGCATTTGTGAAGTATTGCTGGCATGTTGCATCCTGTGCTCCCCAACAAATGCGATCGACTTACAGGATCATCCCGCACCACATATAAATACATGGATCTGGCTAGCTCAGCGTTTGGCTAACTTATCTGCCTTTTGTATTGCAGGTGGATGGTCTCTTGATGATGTACTAACCACATGTTATATAGGAATACTAACCTCCCTTCAAATATTACCAAATTATACCTTCTTGAGAAATTTTGATATCCAGCTCACCCCCTTGAATTTACACGATCTGGGAACAGCCTCTACTAAATGAACACCTTGGACGTATTCATTTTAGATTGCCAACGTGTCCAAAGCAGATTTATGTTTTTGCTTTGTCCATGCTACCACACCAAAGTATGATATGACCAATATGCAATTGAAATGCAATAGTACTATGAATATAACCTTTAGGGTGGTTCTTTTTAGGCGGCACCACTGCTTACACTTATGTGCCAGCCAATACCACCGATGGCCCTTGCGCTATTGCGCTAAGCATCCTCCCTTTTATGACAGAACAAAAGAGGAAGCCACGGCATGTTTTGCATGCCACATGTGACCCCCACATGAATCTGTTTTCTCATGGAGAGGCTCTAGGATTGTTACTGAGCCCAACTGGTGTCCCGGGGTGGTAACCCCTAATTATAAACAAGTAGAACATGTCGCCTGTGCTTTAGCCCAAGGACTAAATTGGACATCTAAAGCCATCGCCTCTTGAAACAAAGACGTCAGTGCAATACGACAAAGCACTTTGCAAAATCCATTAGTAATTGACTACCTTCTGCTCCAACATAACCATGGATGCCATGATTTTGCTGGCATGTGCTGCTTCAACATTCCTGATGAATCAGCATCTATTGAAACTAACATCAACCATCTGCAAGATATTATTCAACACATTTGCCAAAATGATGGCGAAGCATGGCTAGCCAACTGGTTCAGTTCTCTAACCGGGTGCTTAGGCCACCTCATCCAAGGAGGGCTTCTGTTTCTTTTTGGCCTTGGTTTATGTGATGTTATAGCATCATTTCTCTGTAAAATCCCTTGTCCACACCCATGACACCCTCATAAAGATTGGGACAGCCTGTGACTAGCACCTCATTGCGGGGGTGGAATGTAGGGAGTAATGCGGAAGAATGTCGAGGAGGCAGGCGATGGGAACTAGCCAGACTGTCCCAGGAGGAAAAAGAAACAGTGTAATGTGTCTTGCACATCTTATCTGTTCCAACCCCTAGCTCAACATGCTTTAGCAGTTATAATATCACACGACCATTTCATGAGCATAATGTAATTCTGCTTATTGTGCATGTGCCTGTTGCATAAAAGCCTATTAGTTCCCCCTCCCCGGGTTCCTCGCCATGGACAAACACTCAGCAGTGCCAGGAATTCTCCTGTCTTCTTATTGCCTCCAGGGGGGACAACACTGGGGAAGGCCCGCATAGACACAGAAGTAGTAAAGGCCTTCTAAGGATCCTTGTGTGCATTGCATTTGTGTATCCACCCCTGCCTGGGGCTAGGGCGATGACCCCGCCTTGCACCCACACCCACCATTACCTACAGCTGTAGGCACAATCTCTGATTCACACTGCCCAAGGATTGTCCTCACCTTTGACTCCCTTCTGCAGCAAATCCTCAAATAAAAGAGCAGTTTGCAGCGCACGCTAGGGCACGGAGTCCCGTGGGAAAGTTTAACTCGGAGGTATCAACTGCAGGTGGGAGTAGTGGGCTGCCCGGAGATCTTGTCCCCTCATGGGGAACCCATACTGGGTAAGCAGTGTCACCTCTAGTGCCTCATGCTACCCAAGCTATCACACTGCGGTCTTGGCTCCAATGTCCTACCAATGAGCACAGAAGGAGAAGGCACAAACCCCTGCCTGGAAGCAGCTGGTTCATTACCTTTCTTGCCACTGCTGCGTCAGCTTTTCCCCTCTCCTGTTCCTGGGTGGGCTTCACAGGTGCCACAGGCCTCTAGGTGGTAAACTAGGTGCAGTCTCAAGCTTGTACCTGGAAACAGCAACAACACATCAGTCTGAAGAGAGGGCACCAAAGTGTCCTTTGCATCTCACGTCAATAATGGGGACACAGGGTCACATGGGAGCTCCTGTGAAGTCCATCCTTGCCCAAAGCAGAATATGCGGAACATGCCAGATGCTGGAGGACTGTATGAGGCAGCTGAATGCCATAATGAAGACCTCCAGAGCTTGGAGGGGCATTCGCTTCCTCATCAGCCTGTGCCAGGGCTTCCCTGTCCTTCCTGTGAGAAAGCTCATTTTGATGTAAATCCTCTGCACTGCTGTTGGAGACCAGCTCCCATCTCCCGTGGGAGCCAGGGGCTAAGAAGCAAACATACTCACTCTGGAAAGACAATGGCATCACCAGAAAGGGTCTGAGAAGCAGCAGTTTTGCTGCCTGAGAGGACTGAATCCCTCGTCTCTGGCATCTACAAAGGGGAGAGAAACAAAAGGGGCGTGCTCCAATCTGGGCTTTGGTCTGCCTGTTCTTCGGCTTCCAGTCATGGATTCAAATATGGTCCTAAAACAGAAAGGCACTAAACGCTGCTTTTCTGGAAGAAGGGAAGTCTCAGGGCAAAACACACAATAGGTGTGATCTTTTCTTTGAAATTTTCCATGAGCACATGGGAAGGGGATCCTGGGCTGCAGGGAACTTTGGGTTGACCCACTACAGAAATTCCCAGGGTCTTCTATGTCCCCGAGTCCCCTGAATGCTAGAGAAGAACAGTCCAGGGAGGTGGCATTGCTCTAGGCCAGGACTGTCCCTGTGACCGGAGAGGTCCTGGCAGGCCAATAGAAATGCATCCGCTTGTACTTTGCTAGGATTTCAAAAGAACAAGAGGTAGAACTGGAGAAATGGAAAACTTACCCCAAGAAGAGCTTCTGCCAGCTGCTCAGTCCCATTCAGCTTTTGCAGGATGCAGCTCTGCAGGTCTCGGGCTGCAAAAAAAGCCTGGGATCTCTCCGTGAGGCTGGGGATGACAGTCATCTTTTCTGCAGAAGATGTGCTGCTGTTGATGAGGTCGCCAGATAAAGGAGTTAGGGAGGAGGAAGTAAGCAGAGGAGGAAGTAAGCAGACCATGCGGCATCCGACAAGATGAGCGAGAGGTAGATAGGATATTCTCAGAGACCCTACAGCTTCAAGAATCTCAACCCTCCCATAGTAGTGGAGGTGCAGGCGGGCTCCGTGCCATGTGGAACACTAAGTCGTAACTCTGTAGAAGATGAAGGCTGGATCATTCAGTATATTCCAGGTTGGGAGAGATTTAGCTGTGCCACATCACATGAATACAAGGAAGAAGGAAACACAAGGACTGCACTACAGCCCTTCGGTTCTTTCAGGCCACCCACAGCACCCTCAGAAGTGCACAGCAACCATCCCTGCTTTTGCCACCAGAGGCCTGTCCCTGAGAGGAGCCAGACTAATGTTGCCATCACAGAGATGGAATCCTTTGAAAAGAAAGGCCAGCTCCAAACACAGCTCTCAGCTCCTGCTGCCCCACAGGCCTCACCCATGTCCACTACATCTGCAGTGCTGGCAGCGCTGACCAGCAATCACAGTAAAGCTGGCCTCCAATGGGTTCTCAGGCACACTCTGGTCCCCATCTCTCTTTCAAAGCTCTCTACATCTGGATCACTTCTAAGCAGAAGAAGAATGCAAGAGGCAGCATGAATGCTGGTGTTTGCCTTGACAAGGTCTGGTGTGGCAAGAAACATGGACCAAAGCTTTTCACTAGATCTGAGCAGAAGAGGAATCCCCAGGACACTGGGCGTGTAGCCAGCTCTTAAAGCAAGTCAGACAGAGAAGTATAATTGCATTGTGCACTATGATGTCATGATAATAATAATAATAAAAAAAGGTTGAAGCTGTTTTCAGGACCCAGTGGAGGAATTCTAAATTTCTACCAGTCACATCTGAACAGCACTTGTGCACATCCCAAAGATATCCCAAGGGGAAGCCAAAGTAGCAGCCTGTCTTCCTACCAGGAACACAGGCCTTATCATCGGTGAGGCCGTGAACCTCTGCAATAGGCATTGAAAGATGGAACACGGGTCTGTGAACAGTCGGAAGACCACGCTTCCCACCACCAACTTGTTCAGTGACAACACCAAAGGTCCCAAGCCGAATAATTCTGGCTCCCTGAAAACAGGAAGGAAGAAAAGAATTATGAGACTGTTAGGTGGAGAGGCTGATGACTGGTCAGCGCATGGTGATGGTGCTCAGTGCCCTGCCCACTCCTGCTGTACTGGAATGCTTTGAAGAAGCTCTGGAGAAGCTCTTTGGAAGAACCTTCCAGGCCCAGGGTGGCAGACCCACCTGCTTCAGCACCAGCTGCCGCACACACACCTCCCCAGGTAGCAAGGGTCTCTGGAAAGTACGTGAAAGACACGTCATGCTCCGGGAGGGCCAACTCACCACCATTCAGCACATGCCTAACCCAGGAGATGACAAGTGCAAGCGCATTCAAACAGCATCCCCCTCCCCAAACATACCCCATCCCTGACAGCAGCTGCAGAGCTGAGGTGGGGACAGGGGCTTTCATGTGGACCCAGGAGGGGTCTGGATCTGAAACAGAGGCATTAGGGCATGCAGATCCTGCCATGGGACATCCACAATGTGTTCCTGAGCTCAAAGCCTGCTCTGCTGCTCTGGAGGTACAAGGAGATCCAGCAGGAAGGAGCGGGAGGCAGTGGCTGGTCTCCCAGACAGCAAGCCACTGGGAGCTGAGGAAAAGTCCAAGGATTCATTTCCAGCACAGGTGTTTCTGGAAGCCTCTCCAGAGCCCAGCAGGAGCTGCAGGAGCCCTCAGCCTTCTTCAAACAGGTCTCCCGTCCTTCCAGATGCAGCTGTCACAGGGGGACGCCCTCCCTAGGGATTTTGGCAATGGATTGCCACGCAGCGAGAGGATGGTGCTGTGCCCAATGTAGTCCGGGGCTCAGGCCATCCCGCAGGGTCTCCCCTGTGGGGCCAGGCATCTCCCACTGCTGCCAACAGCCCCGCCACGTCTGCCAACAGCCGGGGACTGTCACTGGGCTGTGATGGGTCTGTGCCCATCGCCAGGGCCAGCCATGTGCCAGGCGCTCACCCCAGGGCAGCCATGTGCCCGTCCCCACTCTGGACCCGCTGTGTGCCAGGTCCTTGCCGGGGCCAGGCTGGTGCTGGGCACCCTGGGCCCAGGTAGGATGGGGAACTGCTCTGCCCCAGGAGGACGTGGGGCTGGCCCAGGCACGGGCTGGGCACCTTGGCCCGGAGGCGATCACTGCAGCCGTCACATACTGGCTCCAGCGGCCCGTCCCTGCCCAGGGCGGCAGGAGCAGGCAGCTGGGGCCAGGCCGGGCCGGGGTAGTGCGACATGGTGCCACGTGGGGCCGGGGCACGGGTCTGGGCTGGGGCGTCGCTGCTGTGGCGGCAGCGCCAAAGGTCGGGGTGGAGAGAAATACTGTGTCATGTCAGCGCTGCCGCACAGTCCTCCTGCAATAGGACCGAAAACCGCGTTGCTGCAAAATGCCAGGCAGAACTGTAACTTGATCAGCGTGCATGATCATGGGCCTTGGTCTTGAAGAAGGAAATGGAATTAGAAAAAGCATAAAGTATAAACCAAGGGTTCCTTCCCTCCCCAGGTAGCTTTTTCAGAAAACCGGCAGTTCCCCACTGTTACCTGGGATCAGCTCCCCAGCAGTCCAGCTTGCTGCAGAGTGGATCAAATGCCAGTGCCAGCACGACGGGGAGGACCGTGCTGGAGGGGTAAAATCAGTGGGAGGGAGAAGGAGGGGTTTTGTTTGTTTGTTTGTTTGTTTGTTTGTTTTTATGGCAGTATCAGGAGGGCAGGAGAGCCCAGGGCAGCCCTTGGCAGGGGCAGGGCCACGGTTGCCAGGCAACATGGGGGGGACAGGAGGCGGGAGGAGACCACGTGCCCTGCAGCCAATGGGGTGCGGCTGCCAGGCGATGCGGGGCCGGAAGCAGGAAGCCAGGTGCCCGGCAGCCAGCAGGGTGCCGTTGCCAGGGGAGAGGGGCGGGGCGCGGCCTGCCCTGGGGGAGGGAGTCCCAGGCCCTGGAGGCGGCTGGAGGCCGGCTGGGGCGGCCGTGGCGGGGCAGCGCGTGGGGCCAGGAGCGCCGGGGAGCCGGGCCCTGTGCGCCCCGGCCGCGCTGCACCAGCCTGCTGGGACAGGGGCCGTGCGCGTCACGAGGCCCCGCTCTCCGGGGCAGCCGTGCACCCCACGGAGGCGGCGGGTCCTGCCCTGACACAGCAGGAGCTGCTGGCCAGGCGGGGAGGCCTGGGCCTGGCACGGCCCGAGGGGCTGGACCGGCTCTGCCTCCTCCCGGGGAGCTGCGTTGTCCCAGGATGTGCTGCGGCTCTGGCCCCAGCACGGCAGGTCTCCCTCTGTCCGGGCTCTC
This sequence comes from Dromaius novaehollandiae, assembly GCF_036370855.1. Taxonomy (NCBI): domain Eukaryota; kingdom Metazoa; phylum Chordata; class Aves; order Casuariiformes; family Dromaiidae; genus Dromaius; species Dromaius novaehollandiae. The sequence continues at coordinate 1,874,578 of NC_088125.1, read as the reverse complement.
TGGGTACCGGTGTTGTCCGAAAAGCGGATTCGTTGCCCGGTGTGCAATAAGCCAATAATTGCACCCTCAGGAGAGACATTTGCTTCTTTATTTCAGAGTTGCACAAGCCTGGGTGCTCGGTGGTTTCCCACAGATCAAGCACACACCCCCAGCCCGGCTTCTCAAGGAGCATTTATACAAACAAATTGCAAAGTTTGCAACTTTCCTTTTTACACTGATTGGTTAGTGATTTACATACAATTATAATTTTGCTTACACACCATTTTACTAGGATGCATGCTCAGGGGAGGAGTCTTCACCTGGGCACAGGTCTTTTGGACCTATGGGCGTGATTTTTTGTAGTATAATGAGGACAGTTCAGTTAGAGATACATGGACCTCCCATTCTTTTGCCAAATTGGCAATATGTACCTAGAAATAAAACATTTTGATGTAATGTTTCTTTTAGGGCTTTAGCAGTTCTAGGATGCCCTTGTTTAAAGAATGCTTCTTTTCAGAAAATAGAGATAGAGGTTATCCTAATCTGCCTAGTTAAAACCGAATGAACATTCTTTCTGAGCTTCCCAGGGTTGTCTTGTAACAGTTCCCCCTTTGAGACTTGTATGACCATTCTCATATTCGTCTCACCCTTTTAAAATTTTTCCCTTATTAGCTTTGTACAACATCTAGAAATGCATTGAATCTCTACATAGACACATACAAAAACTAATAACACCATTCCCAAAATTGTTAAATGCTTTTTAACCCATGAGCTTGCGTCAGGGAACCAGGAAGTCAACCATTTCCATGTTTCTTCAAATCCGAAAGAAAGCATCATCTTTCTGAACCCCATGTAAGATTTCAGTCTGCTTCCAGATTTCATTTAGATTGGTAGTAATTCTCCCGCTTTGATCCACAGCAACTAGTATTTATTACTGTACATACTCCTCCCTGAGATGCCAAGAACATATCTAGAGCCATTCTGTTTTGGGTGGTTATTTTAGCAATTTCTGAAACCTCCTCTTGTAAAGCTGCAATGGCATCAGAGGTTTTATTCCCTATTTGCTCAATAACTGCTGAAATATTTACTATTGCTTTTTCAAGTTCACTCACTCCCAATGGTGGAAACAGCCACCTTGCGAATGAATGAAACCTAGTAGGTCGCTTTATTAAAGGATTATTGCCCCTCTTTTGTCTCCTCATGAATGTTCTTAACCATGATTTTTGATTCTTGTTACTCAGTTCTTTTGTTACAGTAATATTAGGGATTATTGCCCCTAGAGTCCATGTCCCTGACCAATTAGGAGGTAGCACTTTTCGTGCCTTGTTCCCACACAACCAATACCATCCACTACCTTTCGGAACACGCCACCCATTTAGTTCCTTACTTGGCCACTTATAACCTATTGCAGGGATCCGAGAGCAATCTTCATAACTCCCTGCCTTAATGGCTCCAGTACCGTTGATCGGCTGTTTTCCATAAGGTACAGTTTTCTCCCACCATTTATTACTATTATTACACCTTCGGATACATTGATAATAATCTCCTGTCACACTCTGGACTTGCCATTCCTGTTCTGTTGTTTCATCATGTTCCGTTTGATCACTAGCATTTCTTATCTGTTTCATAAATTCCATACAGGAAAACTTAAGAGGCACTCCAATCAGCGGGAAGCCCTTGTTGGAATGTTCAGGGAAGTGGGGACACACCCAACCATCCATCTGGTTAACTATCTTCATAGATTTCATAATTACTTCCAAATGAAGATTTTGACCCCCAAATCCTTCCTGATTCCCTTTGGCTCGGGTAACCTAGAAAAACTAACCACCACATTTCTCCCCTGTTGTTTGTTAAGGAGAACATCCATTTTACACAGAGACCCTAACAACAATATTAACCCTATTCCTAACAAAGAGATTAAAGCAATTTTTCCCTGAATACAATCTAAATTTAAAACTGATTCACTTCTAACACAACTCATATATCTTTATATATTTTTAACTTGAAAGGTTGGACTCGTTCAGCTTTCCACATCTCTCGAGGTCCTGCTTTCACTCGGGTGGAGTGGATCCAGGAATCAATTCCCTGCAGTTTCACAGCAGTATTTGTTGTTAGTAGGACAAGATACGGTCCTCTCCATTTTTCTATCAATGGCTCATCCTTCCAGGTTCGAAGATACACTTGATCTCCAAGCTGGAATGAATGTACAGGTGAATCTAAAAGTACAGGAGATCTTAACTGGATGTACCTACGGAGAGAAGGAAGAACCTTTGCCATAGACAAGAGATAGTCACTTAAAATTTGATCGCCCTTAGATGGACTAACTTTCTGCCTAACCCTTGGGGTTATTCTGATTCTTAATAATGCCAGAGGTAAAACATCAGTCCCTTTCATCTGAGTCTCCTGACACAATTTCCCTCTCTGTCTCTTAATTGCTTGATTCATTCTTTCCACTTTTCCACTGGATTGTGGCCTTCAGGGGGTATGTAAATCCCATTTAATTTGTAGTATTTTTGAGGTCTCCTGTACTATTTCTGCTATAAAATGAGGTCCCCTATCCGAAGACAATCCTTCTGGTACCCCAAATCTTGGTAGGATTTCTTTTAATACCATTTTCACTACCTCCCTTGCTTTATTGGTACGGCACGGGAAAGCCTCAGGCCATCCTGAAAAGGTGGCAACAATTACCAACAAATATTTATATCCATTACAGCTTGGTAATTCAGAAAAATCAGTTTGCCAGGAATCCCCAGGCATGAAGCCCCTTTTTCCTTCCCCTGGGGGGCTTTGGGGGGGGGGCGCTTCTTCTGAATCATGGGATTATTTCTAAGACAGATTTCACATTTTTGTGTAATTCCCTTTGCAATTAGTAACACACTAACTCCCACAGCAAATCTTTCAACTGTTTCAACCAATGCCTCGGCTCCCATGTGGGTACTATCATGTGTTTGCTTCATCAGCTTCTTCATTATCGCCAAAGTTACCACACCTTGTCCAGTAGATGTTACCACCATCCTTTGGAAGTCTTTATGCATTGCAGTATTTCTGCTAATTTATTTTCTTTTTCAGTGTATACCGGAATTTCCATTTTTCACGTTCTCTCTGGAACTAATGCTGCCACCGACACGGATAATGCTACCCTTTTTGCAGCCTCATCGGCTCTTTTGTTCCCTTTAGCTACGTCAGTCTGCCCGGATTGGTGTGCTTTGCAATACATTACTGCTCTTTCTTTGGGTTTATTAACTGCTTCGAGTAGTTCCATAATCTCCTTACTGTATTTTATAGGATTCCCTTGAGAAGACAGCAATCCTCTTTCCTTCCCAATTGTGCCATGGGCATGTATAACCCCAAAGGCATATTTGGAATCTGTGAACACATTGGTCCGTTTCCCTTCTGATAATTCCAGAGCCGAAGTTAAAGCAATCAGTCCTGCTTTCTGGGTGGATGGATTTGCTGGTAGCGATCTTGCTTCGATTTCTTCTTCCAAGGTGACAACAGCATACCCAGCCCTTCTTTCTCCCTTTAGGATAAAACTGCTCCCATCGGTAAATAATTCCCAGTCTAGATTCTGCAATGGAATACCTCTGAAATCTGGACAGCTGGAATATACTCGCTCAGTAGTTTGCAGGCAGTCTTGAGCCAACTTCCCCTCTTCATGAAGTGGTAATAAAGATGCCGGATTAAGGGTATTAGACACTTTCATGGTTACATCTTCTTGCTCAAGTATTACTGCTTGGTACTGCACCATCCTACCTGGGGATAACCAATGATGCCCCTTCTGTTCTAAAACTGCTGCAACAGCATGTGGCACATAAGCAGTCACCTTTTCTCCCAATGTCAATTTTCGTGCTTCTTGTATTAACATCACAGCAGCTGCAACTGCTCGCAGGCATCCTGGCCACCTGCACTCACTTTATCCAATTGTTTGGAAAAGTAAGCCACAGGTCTTTTCCAATTTTTGGAAGTCCTAATGCGGGAGCACTCATGAGAGCAATCTTGATTTCATCAAATCCTTTTCGGCACTCTGCAGTCCACTCCAGCAAGTCTCCTGGCCCCTTAACAGCTTCATATAAAGGCTCTGACATTAATCCAAAATTAGGTATCCACAGGCCACACCACCCAGCCATCCCTAAAAATCCCCTAAGTTCTCTTTTTGATTTCGAGGGGGTGATCTGACAAATCGCATCTTTCCTTTTGATTCCTAATTTTCTTTTCCCCTGGGATATTTCAAATCCTAGATAGATTATGCTTTCCTTCATGATCTGTACTTTTTTCTGAGACACCCTATATCCTGCTGTTCCCCCCAAATTTAATAAACTGATGGTTGTTTCTCTACATTCTTCAGTCGTGTCTGCCCCCAATAAGATAGCGTCCACATACTGTAATAAGGTAGTGGTATCTTTCTTACCTTGCCATAATTCTAATTCTTTTGCAAGTACATTGCCAAAAATTGTGGGGCTGTTCTTGAATCCTTGCGGGAGTACTGTCCAGCACAACTGCATTTTGCATCTCGTTGTAGGACTTTCCAGTCCAGTACTGTAAAATAGACATTTGGATCATTTATCATCGTTAACAAAGTGTATGGATTGGGTACCACTGGGTGCACATCAATGACTATCTGGTTAATAGCTTGCAAATCCTGTACTAGATGGTATTCTTGTGAATGTGTTTTTTTAACAGGCAGGATTGGAGTATTGTACTGGGACTGACATTCTCGCAGCAGTCCATACTTTAAGAAATTATTAATTATAGGCTCCAGTCCAACACGGGCCTCTAACTTCATGGGATACTGTTTTCACGCTACTGATTCAGTTCCTTGTTTTAATTCCACCTTTACCGGTTCTACACATTTGGCTCTTCCAGGTTTCTCCGTCGCCCACGCAAAAGGGACTACTGCGTCCATTACTGTGCAGGGAATTTTGCTTGGTCCACTCTCCACCTGTTTGGAATCCAGTGCTTTCTGTAACATATATGCTTGTGTCTTCCAGGCATTATTTGGTGGAATGTGCACCTTAACTTTGTTCTTATCAAAGGTTATTTGTGCCCCCACTTTATTCAGTAAATCCCTCCCCATTAGGGGTAATGGGCATTCTGGCATATATAAGAATGCATGTGTTAACACTCTATTTCCTATTTTACATTTAATTGGCTGAAAGAAAGGTTTGACCTCTTGCTTTCCTGTGGCCCCAATTAGTGGCACAGAGAATTTACTCATTGGTGCCTTACAGCTGTTTCATACTGAATATGTTGCTCCAGTGCCTACTAAAAAAGTAACTGTTTCCTTCCCCAGCTTTACTGAAACCAGGGCTTCAGCTGGGGAATCCAATTTCTCAACCCCCGGTCCCCGTCAGTCTGAATCTTCTGCACCAGTCGTGAGCAAACCTGCCTCTGGAACAGATACAGATACAGACTGAGGTTTCCAATGATCTGATTGTTTCTTCGGGCACTCATTTTTCCAGTGCCCCTTCTCCCTACAAATCGCACATTGATCTCTCCTCAGTGAAATTCTATTTCCCAAATTCCCTCCTACTCTATGTCCTCTTCCACGTCCTTATCCTTTCAGAAAACCCCTTCCCCGAGAGGAAGTTTGTGCCTGGGCAAATGCAGCTGCCAAGATTGCAGCATTTTGCCCCTTATCTTTCAGTTTCTCCTTTTGTTTTTCCTTTCTCTCTACTTCTTCCCTGTTATTGTACACCTCTCATGCAATTTCTATTAACTGTGATATTGACATCCGCGACATACCATCTATTTTCTGAAGCTTTCTCTTTATACCTGGTGCTGATTGTCCTACAAATAATGTAGTAAAAGTCATCTTGTTCTCTTCGTCCTCGGGATCCAAGTCTGTCCATTTTCGGGCGGTTTCACATAACCGCTCCTAAAATGCAGAGGGATGCTCATTCATACCCTGCGCTACTTGATACAGTTTTGCAATATTTTTGGGCCTAGGTACTGCATGCTTTACCCCATATAACATTAACTGTTGGTGCTGTTTAGTCATTAACCTGCCTGCCCCTGTATTTTGATCCCAGTCCGGTTCTTGGGCCGGCATAAAGCGCTCCGGCCATCTCTAGCATTTTGTCTTTCATTTTCCTCTCGAGCTTTGTCTAATACCATTCTCTTCTGCTCAGGTGCAAGCCAAGTATTTAAAAGCACCTGTAAATCCTGCCAGTCTGCATTATGACTCTCAATTATCATTTTAAAGGATTGATACATCTTTTCTGGATTTTCTCGGTACGACCTGGCAGACTCCTTCCAATTCATTAAATCTGTAGTTGAAAAGGGGACCTTCACATATACAGGCATTCCATCTGGTCCTACTGCTTGACGCAGTGGGGCCTGAATCACAGGATTTTGTGGAGCCTGAGTAGCCCGAGTTCTGCCTGCAATCGGGCTACATGCCTCACTTCCCTTATCTCTGGCATCGACACGATCTTGATCTCTTTCTGGAGGGACCAATAATTGTACATCCTCTTCCTCATCACCCACTTTTAAACATCTCTTCCCAATACTACAAGCAGAGCAACACCGAGGTATTTTCTCTTTGTCTTTCATCATCGTTAACACATTTGAGTCAGAGACCAATAGCTTACATTATTTTTCTTGTTTCATATTACCCTTAAAAGAACATTCTTACCAATTACGCTTTTGTACACTGGAGTCCAAAGAGCAGCATCTCCCCGCCGGGAACTGGCAAGACGATCCAGGCAAGGCTTTACAGTGAGGGTCCCACTTGGGTCGCCAGAAAACTGTTCTCCAAAAAGCAGATTCGTTGCCTGGTGTGCAGTAAGCCAATAATTACACACTCAGGAGAGACTTCTGCTTCTTTATTTCAGAGTTGCGCAAGCCTGGCTGCTCGGTGCTTTCCCACAGATCAAGCACACACCCCCACCCCGGCTTCTCAAGGAGCATTTATACAAACAAATTGCAAAGTTTGCAACTTTCCCTTTTACACTGATTGGTTAGTGATTTACATACAATTACAATTTTGCTTACACACCATTTTACTAGGACGCATGCTCAGGGGAGGGGTCTTCACCTGGGCACGGGTCTTTTGGACCTATGGGCGTGATTTTTTGTAGTATAATGAGGACAGTTCAGTTAGAGATACATGGACCTCCCATTCTTTTGCCAATTTGATTTAATGTTTCTTTTAGGGCTTTAGCAGTTCTAGGATGCCCTTGATTCAAGAATGCTTCTTTTCAGAAGATAGAGATAGGGGTTATCCTAATCTGCCTAGTTTAAACAGCATGAACATTCTTTCTGAGCTTCCAGGGTTGTCTTGTAACACTGGCACTGTCGACGCACGGCCCCAGTGCCCCCAGCACCAGCCCTGGGACCTCCTCCACGCACACCCTGCCCACAGCACAGAGAGCCCTGCCCCAGGGATGGGGAGAGATGGAGCTGGGTGAGGAGATGGGATGGCCTGGGCTGGTCAGGCGCAGGGCACGGCCGCGCACATGGCCTGGCCAGCCACCTCCTGACACGCCACCGGCCCCTTTTATCCCCTTTTCCCTCTGTCTCCCCACACTTGTTCCTCCCCAAACTTGATCACCTCACCCAGTGGCCTCTCACTAAAAAAACACTTGAGCACTTTCAAGTGAATTTACCTGTTTGATTTACTGAGCAGTCCCCCATTACATGCTGTTGGGGAATTACTTGCATCTATATGTTTATATGTAGCTGATTTCCGTTTGAATGTGTTTGTGCTGAATGCAGAATCAAGTAACATTCAGGTGTCATTACTAAGGGGTGGCAAAATACTATGCCAAAGTAGTTCTCAGTCTGGAAGCTTTTTCTTCTGTGTCTGTTGTGGCACTAATGGTAGTTAACATTCTGTATTTTGAAAGGTGGAGAGAGAAATCATAAAATAGATGTCTAGACACATCCCATATAATTGGCCCAGATTCTCAGCAGGGCTGTCCACCTTGTCTTATGCTGTAGAAATGTTGATACAAATCATTCCTTGCATTTTTGGTAGGGTATAAGCTGCAAGAGTGAGGGAGCTGGGACATGAATCTCCCACACCAGGACAGTCTGTCTGTGAGGATGTTATGGGGGACGGTGTGGAAAGCCTTACTAAAGTCAAGACAAGTAGTACCCACTGCTCCGCCCTCATCCGACAAGCTAGTTGTTTCCTCGCAGAAAGCTCTCAGGTTGGTGATATGCTGAGTATTGCCAGTCAGCTGCTTGTTGAAATCTGTGTGGAAATGGCTTCCTGGAGAATTTTCTCCATCATCTTCTCAAGAGTCAAGGAGGGTATTTGGCCTCTAGTGAGGGCATCAGAGGATGCGGGCTCATGTCTGTTGCCTTGCAGCATCACGGTGGAGCTGTGGAGGAGACCGGGGAGAAGCATGCATGAGTTTCAGGTCCAGAAGCACTTAGCAGAGAAATTAAGGGCAGCAGGAAACAACAGCCATGGGACTGACTCCTGGCTTTGCTGGTCCTGGGTCTCAAGGACCTCTTGTGGAAGTGAGAAATGCAGACAGTAAAAGCTGCCCGGGCAAAAGCTTGTGTTCTAACAGGTAGTTCTTGGTCAAATTTCTCTGTAGAGCACCCACGCTATCTTGGAGGTGGTGCAGGCTCCTTGCTTGCTGAGTGTCCTTCCCTTCCCTCAACTAACCCTACTGGGAAAAGTGTCCGGGAGGAACAGTGCAGTAGCTAGGTCCCTCGAGATGGGGAAGGCCATGGCCTGGCTCTCAGTTTGGGGTAATTGGTGCAGCCCAGGGCACGGGGACCTGGTCATTTCGGCAGGGCCAAAACTGATGTGTTTGGTCACACATGAGGAGGTGGGACTGGTTGGTACAAGACACCCACAGCTGGAGATTTGGCTGCAGCGTGGTCATTCCTGCCCTTAAAATCTATCCCACCAGCCGGGGAGCCCCATCAGGTGGCTTCCTCATAGCGCTGTGCTCTGCCCACATCCCTGCTCCTCAAGGGTAAAGAGAAAATTGCTGCTGGCTGTTTCCTGCAAGTCCTTCTTCACAAAATGCTGGTTAGAAGAGCTGTCTTGGGCATTTAGCATCGAGGAAGTCTAGGGACCCTGAGTTTTCTCCTGCTGTCAGCGGGTTTGGGGCATGACAAAGGATGAAAATGCCCGTTTTCTGTTAGCTTTACAGACTTGAAGGCTATGAAGCATCCTTTCAGGGGCAGTTTACCTCTCCTTTGGTGGAGTTTAGGATGAGCAAACGAACACCTCCCAAGGTAGCTGAGCTTTTCTGGCTCTGCAAAAGACCGTTTTTCCCTAAACTTCTGTGACTGCAGATTTTTTTTTCTTGTTTTCCACCAGGCTTTCCATTGAAGGAAGGAAGGGTTCAGAGGGGGGTTATTAAGAACCTGCTGCTTGGGATGTCTCCTTCTGTGGGAAGATCCTAGAAGAAAGTGTCGCTGTAGAGACTTGAGTGGATCCTCCTTTGTACGAAGCTTCTTGGGAGCTGCACCTCCCCTGCCTGCTGACTCCTTCCCTGAGCTGCTGCCAGGGACGTTATGGTCCCTCTGAACTAGCCTGTCCTAGTCCTCACCAGTGGTCCAAACTAGTCTGTTGTGGTCCTTGCCACTGGTCCTTCTGGGGGAGGAAACCCAGATGGGTGTTTGATCAGTGCCCCCTTTCCAAGGCCGCCCCCTGGCCCCAGATAGAACCTGCTTCTGAGCTAACTCGACCTCGGCAGATCTCCTGAACTGTACCCTGATGCTAGTGGACGTGTTGCTTTATTGTAGCTGAGGAGGGACCCGCTGGTCAAGGAGAGGAAGCTCCTTAAGCCACTCTTAATGTACCTTAGTGGAGAAATCACACGACCAAGTCAGCACCGTGGGGCAGAGGGCAGTGAGGGCCTGGGCAACATGGTCAAGGGAGCACCCAAGAAGGTGAGATGAACTTTTCTCCCCTCGACCTACGGCCCCTTACTAGAAAGATCCTGGTGGAGAGCTGCACGGGGCTTAAAGAGCCTGGAGAGACTAGCAAAGGCAAAGGTGAGTGTTTCCTAAGGCCATGCCCCTTTCTGTGACATCAGGGGGGTTGGACAGGGGAAATTTGGTGCAATAAGTGGATCTCTGGACTGAGATTTTCTCTGGCCTTATTTCTAGCAACTTTAACCCTTGGCAGCAATGTAAAGAACAGCTATTAGAGGCAGGAACAGGGAGAAGCTCGTGCACATCTTTTGCTTTGCAGTTGCAAAAGGTACAAAAGACCAAAAGGTACAGCCAAAAGAAGTAAGGGAACGAACGTATCTGAAGACATCCTTTAAGCCTCCATGGCCACACAGCTATGCTTTTCGACACTGAACTATGACACCAGCATTACGTAAATCTGGTTCACATAGCAGTTCTCTCATCTGCCTCTCCCCTGCAGGGACTCTGGCTTCAGGAGATTCCTTCTGGACAGATTTTCCTCCTTTCTGCACAGAGCTCCCCGCAGCTGGTGGCAGCACACTGCAAATACACCACACAGGCAGTTTGCAGGAGTCTGTTCTCCAGGTTGTGCTCATGAGCCAAGCCCGTCAAGAGCATGGGGTTCCGCAATCTGTTTCTCCAACAGCCTCACCTCACTGCACGCTCTGCACATCCTGATTGCTGCAGCATTTCTCCTGTCAGCGCCACATCATTGCTGTGCCCTGGAGAAAGACGTGCTCGGGAGAGCAGGCACTTGCCTGAAAGACCTCCTGGAAGTACAGAACAAGGAAGCTCTTCACAACTGCATCTCAGGGACAGGACTTGCAAGAAGGACAGGCCAGCATCCTCACGCATGGGCACTAGGGACTAAGTCCGGACTCCACCTGCTCCCTTCAGACTCCCTATATTGTCCAACCCTCCCCTTCTAGAGCACCACCTTCCTCCCTGGGGACTTCTTGTCCTACTGCTTCCTGGCCTCCAGAGTCTGAAAAGCAGGGTCTGCTCTTACATCACCTCTTACATCGCGCAGCTCCTCAGAGCTGCCTTCTCCCTTCTTGCGCTGGGCAAGCCCTTCAGATTTGGGGACAGCTTCCTTTGCCGCTTTGCCCAGGTCTTGCTCATTTCAAAACCTGCAAACCAGAAGGAGACATCAGCTGGCAGACTCACCAAAAGCTGCTACACGCTTCCCACCCAACCACAAGACTTCAGCCCAGGGAGCACACAAGCATAATCTCTCCACGTTAATACACGCAACACTGCCAAGGCAAACAGCTGCCTCACACTCGTCCTCGAGCACAGGGTTACCCAAAGCCACTTCGCCAGGAGTCTCACCTCATTTGATGCACTCCAGCCTGGGCCTTTCTCCTCTCCTCTCCTCTCCCGTCAGCTCCATGTCACGGATCAGCTTTGGCTGAACATGTCCTCGGGAAAGGAGGCGCTTGCCAGCAAGACCCTCTGGAAGTACAAAACAAGGAAGCTCTTCACACCTACATCGCTGGGATGGTTCCCACAAGAAGGATATGCTGGCCTGCTCACGCATTGGCTACTGCAGACTGAGCACAGATTCCTCCAACCTTGCAGGCCCCCCTTCTGTGTGCTCCTTGGCCCTCACACACTCCTCCCTGTGTCCAACCCTCCCTTTCTGGAGAGACACATTATTCCCATGGGTCGTCCTGTCCCACTGCTTCCTTGGGGCCACATTCGGAAAGGGGGGCCAGCTGCCACATCTTGGTCGCCTGAGAGAGTCACTTTGGCACCAATACTTCCACACAAGGGGGCCAGGCTCTTGGACCTCCACACTCTTCTCATCCACACCTGTTGGCCCTCTGTTGGCACACTCAACCAAAGGATATGGTTTCTGAACAGTTCTCTAGGAACTCCGACAGACCGGCTTCAAGTCCCATCTTCCCAAACAACAGGAAGGTTGGACACTGCTTAGCAGACTTTGCACCATCTGCCTTGGATGATTTCTCTCCTCAAACAGAAACCAACGGCCTCCAGGACATATGTCAGCCCTCCACTGCCCACGGCTCCAGGCAGAGCTGCTGGCTCACAGCACACATGCCTGCTCCCAGCTCTTTCCTCCACAAGAAGAGGTGGCACAAACACACCCCTCTAACACAACACAACAGTCCGCAACTGTGGACAAGCAGCACGGCTCAGGGCAAAAATGCCTTTCAGCAGCACCAGTGGCTCTTGGGAGCAGGCGCTCTCCCTGCGGCTTCTTCCACAAGCACTCACTGCACATGGCAGGAGCAGGGAAAGAGATTCCCAAGAGGCACCTTCTACTCTACCCGGCATTGTACTGTCACCTGGGATCTAAGCCCCTCCGCACAAGGACAGCGCTGAACCCCCCAAACCTCTCTCACAACTCACATGGTACCTTACCTCCTCTGCCCCTTTACCTCTGCTCCCCACAGATGACGCCTTCTCCCTTCTTTCTCTGTGCCAGCTCTACAGATTTGGCTGATGGCTCTGCCTCAGCCTTGCCTGGGCACTGCTCATCTGCCAACCTGAAAAGCAGGACACAGAAATGAAACCTCCCATAGGAGTCTCACCAGAAACTGATACACGCTTCCAACCCAGCCAGGAGACCTAGAGTCCTTGGGGCACGTGGTCAGAACCTCTCAGCACTCCTACAGGCAACAGGGCAAAAGGAAACAGCTCCCTCGCACACGGGCAAGAGCACGGGGTGACCCAAAGCCAGTTCTTCAAGAGTCTCACCTCACTCGAGACACTCCAGCCCACACCTTCGTCCTCTTCTCTCCTGTCACCTCCACCTCGCTTATTTGGAGCTGACAAAGATGCCCTCAGGAGAGGAGGTGCTCGCCAGCAGAGGACTTCCTGGAAGTACAGAACACGGAAGCTCTTTACATCTGCATCTCCAAGACAGATCCCACAAGAAGGACAGGCCAGCATCCCCAGGCATGGGTGACTACGGTCTGAGCCCAGACTTCTCATCCCTTCTGCTCAAGACTTCCAAGGAGGCCCTTGGATCTTTACAGTTCCCCAGGTTGCCCCCCCCGTCCCTTCTCTAGATGGACACGTTGCTCCCTGCCATTACCTCATCCCACTGCTTTCCCAGGTCCACATTCTCAGAAGGAGGACAGCTGTTACCTTACCTCGTAGGCCCCTCTGCTCCTCAGAGCTGCCTTCCCTTGCCTTCTCTTTCGTCAAAGCACAACAGATTGCCTGGCAGCTTCTTCCTCTCCTTTGCCCAGGCACTGCTCATCTGCAAAGCTGCAAATCAGAAGGACACCGAAATGAAACCTCATGCAAGAGGCTTTCCAAAAACTGCTACACACTTCCCAGCAGAGCAAGGTGACTAACGTCCTTGGAGCATGTGCTCAGAACCTCCCAGCATTGATACAGGAAACATCACCAGCAAAAGGGCTGCCTCACACATGTCCCAGAGCACACTTACACTCCTCCTAACGACAAGCCGCCGGCAGAGACACCAGCAACACTGGCACTCGCCTTCCCAAGGAATCTGGCAGCCCAAATGGGCAGCAGCAACTTCGTTTCCCTGGGCTTTGCAGAAACACCTCCAAGAAACTGCTCTCACGCAGCAGGCACTGCAACGTGACACCCACAGACCTCCCACAGGTCTGCAGAGCTCTTAGCAGAGACCCCCACCACAACACAAGGGGGAGCCCAGCTTTGAAGCGCTCTTCCTACCAGGCCAGGGGCTCTCATCATAGCTGACATGGTGCTCCACCAGAAGCACCTCGTCCAGCTGAAGCACTAGTCTCCAAACTCCAAACAAGCAGGGAAACCCCCCACAGCCTCAGGAGGCCCAGGGAGGGACAACACCTGGCATAAAACCTCCACAGTGCACCACGAGCTCTGTCGGGTCCTTCCACCCTGCCACAAGGGGCTAGAGAAGGCCCCCAGAAAGAAACCCCACACTCTGCTTCTCCAGCTGCGCTTTGCTTTTGCTCTCCATTGAGGGAGAGGTTGCTCTGAGGCAAATCTGCCACCTGCAGCCTCCTCCCGGGGCATTTCTTCCGCTTTCAGAGGCTGGGAGGAATAGTGCTGCTCAATGGCCGCATGCAAGGGGCCGCTCAGCACTCACCAGGGTTGGAGGGAGGACGAGGAGACAAGACACCTTGTCCAGCAGCAGCTGCACTTGGCGGTAGCACTCACACACACTATCCCAAACTTCAGTGATGTCTGTCTGGGGAGCAAGAGAAAGATGTGCCATGCTTCAAGTCAACAAGCTCACCACCATCCTGCCTGGTCCAAACCAAGCAGACGCAGCCATCATCCACCACCACCACCACCACCACCACCATCTCCAAAAGCACCCGTGCAGGAGGCAGCTGCAGAGCCGAGACTCTTAACTGACTTCCAACTAGAAGCCCTCCACTGACCCCACCAGAGGGCTGGAGCTGAAATGAAGACACGAGAAGGGCTTTGGACAAGGGCATCTTCCCATCCACGATGGGAAGGCGTCTCCGACCTCGGAGCCTCTTCCTCCCTCTAGCTTGCAATTCTGGTATTGCAGCACAAGCAAACAAAGTGCTGTCTAAAGCACAACTCACACCAAGCTCATTTTTAGTCACTTCATTAAGGCCAGCAACATTGAACCACTACCAGCCAGCTAAACTGCACCACAGAGGGCTGGGCATTCTTCGGCCAGCAGGGCCAGTTTCTCTCACCCCCACCCCCGCTGACCATTTCAGTCATTACTAAGGAAACAAGGAAGCTCCTTTGCCAAAAACAAAGCAACAACAAATGCCAATTAGCAGCTAAGAGTCAACATCCTCCTATGTTGAAGCACCAGAACTGAGACCTTTACAGCCACCCAAGATGAACTCCAAGCACAGCGCAGGGACAAACTAAGAGATAACAAAGCATCAGTCAGGCTGCCAGAGCCATTAGGAGTACACAAGGAGAGCAAAAAGAAAGTGTTTTCATTTTCGAGCTCTTGAAATTAGACACAAAATACAACCCATACAAACACACAAAGACAACGGCAGGACTCAGCTATAGGCAGCCAGGTCTCCACACTTAGCAGTCCCTAACTCCAGCAGGGAGAAGGAAAGGTTTGTTGAGGTACATAGTCCTATTTTCTGGGAACAAGTACAATTCTTCTCCAGGTACTCCCTAACACAATAGGCAAATAGCGTTCCCGCACCATGCAAGCAGAGGTCAAACCAATACAGCAAGACCTTGCCTTTGCTGAAATTCAGCTACCAAACTCACACACACGTCAGGGGCACAATCGAGCGGCTGCGCCCTGTCTTACCACTGCAAGGGCATTAACAGGCAGCCTGACTAGACATGCGGCTCCCTGCTATTTGCATGTTGTACAACAAGCGCCAGCTACTCTTTGATTCCCCACAGACTTCACAGCCAGAGTCGACCAGCAGACCAGAGCCCTGCAATCCACACACACAGGTCTTCTCCAGAGAAACTCCCTGGGGACGCCACAAAGGTGGCCCTGACTCCACTCACCACGTTGCTAACAGCAGCAGATGGCACAGGGCCAGCTGCACTCGGCGTTGGTAGCTTCCCCCCAGGAAAAAAGAGCAGCGTAGCTGCAAGCAAGACTTCAGGAAAATACTCCTGAAGCTGGAGCTAGGAAGGTCGCTCAGCCCACAAGGAAAGAGAAACACGGAATTTGTTTAAGACTAGCTCCTGTCATTATGGCGCAGGAAAGCCGAGAGCATCCACCCGATTCACACACTTGGAGAAAGGGCCGTCTCTCCTAAGAAGCAGCAGCCTGCTACACAAGACTGCTTACAAACACAGGCACGACTGCTAGAAGCAACGGCCATTCACGAGTCTCTGCACGCTTGTTCTCCTTCCCTCCCTCAGGAATGGAGCATGACTCAAAACAGCAACTGTGCATGCAACAGCAGAACTAGTTCACACCTGACCGGGCTGTAAAAAAGAGCAACAGAGCACTGCCACACTGAAAGAGGCCCAAATAACTACAACAGAGAGAGAAAGCCTCCCTGGTGGACAAGACTGCTGACTCCCAACTGCTCTTCCAGAAATGATTCTCCCCGGAACATCTTCCCTTGGGGAGTTCCTCTCTTTTCTACCTGGTCTCCTGAAGCAATATTGTCTGGCTTTACGTACAAAAAGCAGCTTCTCAGTCTCTACTTGCTCTGAAACACTTCCGAGTACGTACCATGATGCAAATTCTGCTGGCTGCTAGGATGGATGAGCAACAGGCTGGTACTCACGGCACTGCAGGAAGCTCCTTGCACACAGGAGGCATTTTAGAGCCTTCTTCCTCGTGGAGAGGGGAGAAAAAGCTAACCCCCACCCCCCCCCACCCAAGCGCAGAGGCCGCCTGAGGGAGTTTAGGCAGCCCCGTGGGCACAGACCCAACACCATCGCGGCCACCCCCGCCGCAGAGGACTGAGAAAGCCCGGGGTTAGTGGCGGCAGAGACACTGCAGCAGGCCGGGCTGGGGGCACCGGGCAGGTGGTGGCTGCCGGCAGGGCAGCGTGGGGCTCCGCGGGAGCCCGCCTGGCTCCATCCTGCCCAGGGCCCGGGTGGCACCGCAGCCCCGCTGCCCCAGGCCCTGAGCCCTCCCTGCCCAGCTGAGGGGTGGCAGCGCCCAGCAGGGAGCCCGGGGCCAAGCTCCAGCCCCAGCCCCAGCTCCAGCTCCAGCTGGGCCCGGCCAGAGAGCCGAGCGCAGGCGCCGAGCTGACGGGGCCTGGCCCCTGCAGCGGTGCTCCTCGGCGCTCCTGCGGGCCCCAGCTCCCTGGAGGCCAGGGCCCCGGGCTCAGGGGCCCCCAGCCCGCCCACCTTGAGCCTGGCAATTCCCTGTTGTCCAAAAGGTGTTTTGGGATACACATTTTAGCTGCTGTGAGCCCATTGCTCTCTTCATCATATGTGAGCAGAGGAGAAAGCAGCCTTTGTGTGAACCTGGCCCCGCGGGAAGAGTGGAAGGGAAGTCCTGAAGCAAGAAGCCCTGAAGCATCTTCCTAGCACACTGCAGCCCTGCTCCGCTGACATCTTCCACTTCAAAGGACTCCAAGAGCCAAAACCTGCTTTCAGCAGCCCCCACGGCTGCTGCAGCCTTTGCCCAGGGAACAAGTTTGGGGGAAAGTCCATTGCATAGTAGCTCGGTTTGAGTCCTTCTCTTGTCTCCCGGTAAAATACTCTTTGGCAGAGGAAAGAGACAGTATACCCACAGAACGGGTATTTATAGTAGAGACAATCCCAATTCAGCAGAGGCAGTTCTTCCTTTGCTGAAAAGCAAGGGCCCACTCTCGTTCGGGTTTGGAGATGGTTTCTCATCTATGATCCTGCTTCCATGCCCATTCGAGTCTTTGCACTTCTTTACTTAGTCATCAGTCAGGCGAGGCACCTGTTCTTCTTCTTTTTCAGAGTAAAACTCTGACAGTATGCATCCTAATCACGATTTCCCCATGCCTCAGCTCCCTGGCACAAGTAGCGGGAAGGAGCCCTTCCAGAGCTCGCTGTGCAGCTTAGAGGAGGATTTTGCATTTGTTTGGGGAGCGGGATCTACCTCTAAAGGGCACAATGTACTGAAGTGCTTAGAGAAACCTATTTTCTGCCTTATCTGTGCTCCTCATCCTCCTGACTACAGTGGTGGGGTGAAAAGGACAGGGCATGAGAAATATACTCACTTGTTGGTTCGGTCAGGCCTTACATAGGCTTTAAATTTGTTGCAGTAGTGTGGCCAGACACCTGAGCATCCGTGTGAGAAAATGGATGAAATGCTCCATTTTTCAGTACCCTTCCAGGCACTTAGAAGGCCTGTAAAGCAGGGGAAGGTGCTGCTTCCCTGCAGGTATTCCCAGCAACAGCTGCCTGGCCACTGCCCAGCCTGCTTTGAGGACTTCAGCAGTGAAATGAGCTGACAAAGGAAGGTGGCACAACGGGCTGATGCTGCCCACCTTGTTCGAGCTGTCACAGCAGGTCAAAGGCATTTTTACCCAAGCAGTGGATGAACGGTGTTGAGCCTGAGCCTTTTGACTCTAAGGATGGAGGGATAAAAGGTTTGCTGCTTAGCAAAACAGGACCACACCAGGAGCCTTTCTGAAGGCGCTTCTTATGCCACTGGCTGATCCTTCAGATGCAGGGAGCATAGCAACACCTGCAGGGAGAGGAGATTTCTGCAGCATTTTTGTTCTAATGTTGGTACTGTAGAGAAAAGCTTGGGAATGAGGTCATCAGCCTATTGCAGACCTGATGCTTCCAGAGCCTCCTCTCACTAGCTCACACCCTTTTTTAGTTAGGGCATCCAGAGAGAGCCTGTTCATGTAACTGGCAGGCTTTGTTTTCACACCTTCTTATCTCTGTTGCTGCCTCCCTGTGAAATGCCTCCCCTGTGTTTGCCTCACACAGCAGCTGTGAGCAGAGGCAGGAGCCCAGGAGCCAGAGAGAGCTGATGGCTTTCAGCTGGAGGAGAGGGGCATGCAAAGGAAGAAGGCAGAGGAGCAGGTGGCAGGAAGGAAGGAAAGAACACTGGCAACAGCCACTTTCCCAGCACTTGGGCATGTGCACGCTCCAGCTGTGCAAATGCGGGGCTACATTTTCACTGCTGGCTGGGCTTTAGTGTCCTGGGGGCTCTAGCTACAAACTTGCTGCTCCTAAGGAAGCAGCAGCAATTAATCCTGCCTTCCCCTCCACAAGGTCCAGCTGCAACTAGCTCCAGCCCTGGCCCTGGAAGAGCCTGAGCCCAAGGCCAGGGCAGGCGCTGCCAGCAAAGGCTGTCAAAGCTGCAGGGGGGCCACAGATGAGTCCCTGCCCTCCCCACAGCACATGGCTGCTTCTGTCAGCAGCACCGGTGCTCCTCCTGTGCTTCCCAAGGCACCCATCGAGGCTGCTGCTCCTCAGGGAAAGCCCCCGGCACCTGGGAACACGAGGAATGTGCCAGCCTGGGCACCGCTGAGAGGCAAAGCACCCAGGTGCCACCCAGGGCAGGCTGGCAGAGTGTCTCTGCCCCTCTGAGGAATGGGGGTACTGCTCTGGCCTCTCCAGCCTCGGGGCCCTGGGGCCATGCTGCTGCCCTTCCCGCCTCCCCTGACAGCCTCCAGCACGCAGTCGGAGCTGGCCGGCCCCAGCACCACCAGTCCAGCAGAATCAACGCCATCCCCCAGCTCCCGGCTCCTGAGAGCAGCAGCTGGTCAGGCCAAGCGGGACAGACCAAAGGCCAGGCTGCTCAAGGTTACTATGCCAGTCGCAAGATGCTTACAGCCGGCCCTGCAGACCCTGCGGGACGAGCCATGTGCCAGCCCCAAGTGATGGCACCAGTGCTCAGCCCCCACGAGAATCAAACTGGCAGCTGATCTCAACTGCACTGGGAGAGCACAGTTACATTTAGTCACAGGTTTCTCCGCCTCTGCCTTTCGGTGGGGGCTGCTGGTACAGATGGGAGCAGTGGGGGTGTCTTCTCTCCGGCTGCTGGCAAGACCTTCCCCAGACCTTTCTTGCTTTGTGCTAGCCTTGGCCAGCTGGCGAGCGGCTTGGATGAGCAGCTTGGCCTCTGGCACGAGCCAGAGAAGCTTCCACTCTGTTTCTTGAGCGTAAGGCATCGCCTTGGCCTTGTGATTAAGGAGTTGCTTCTCCTCTGCTCCGGAGGGCATTGAACACTGGCTTCTGCTAGCATCTCTTGAGCTCTGTGAAAAATACAGAAGCGTTTTGCAAGACCTGCCCTTGTGCATACGTTCAGAGTTGTGCTCCAAGTCTTACACCATCTTATCAGACTTCTGAACATAGGCTGCCCAGTTACCAAAGCTTACGCCTCCTCAGGGTTAGATCTTCAAAGCAAAGGACTCTTTTTGCCTCACAGACTCATGGTCTGTTCTCTAGCCCTTTCCGAGCACATTTCTGTGGACTTCTAGGTCGAGCACAACAGCCTCAGAAGCAAAATTCCTCTTTTCCTTACAGGAAGAGGAGGTGATTGCAGGGCTGCCAAAAGGCAGAGTGGGTCAAGCAACACTCACTTCAAAAATACTCTATAGGTGCATGCCTATTTTTGTTTCTTCCAAGGCAGTAAAGAGAAATGAACACAGTCCTCAGGAAGGCAATCCCTCCCTCAGTAAGGCAGGGACCACACTGGACTCTTCCCGTAAGCGCTCCATCTTACACTTGCATACATCCTAAGCAGATGCAAGACAGGGATTTGGGACACAAAATCCTAGATTAAAACAAGGTAATACTTGATTACTTATCTATTAAGAAAAGAAAAAAAAAGCGTAGATTTACCTTGCCAGTTTCTCTGCTAGGTGTCTTCTCATTTCCACATTCACCAAGTGGAGTTTTTCAGACCTTTCCAATTCTCCCTGAGCAAATGCCACTTGCAATGCGCTGTCTTGCTGCATGTTTTGTAGTCTAGCCAATTCCAATTCTAGCCCTCCAATTCTCCGCTCCAGCTGGTTTCTCAGTGAGGCATTATTGGCGTTTATTTCTTCTAATCTGCCTTGAGTGGCTGCCTGCATCTAAAGCAGAAAACGCAACTTCAAGAAACAGGAAGGAAAAGACAGTGCTCCCCCAACTCCACTTCACAGACCCGACTGAAAAAGCACAGCCTGACTCAACTAGGGAACCCTGCTGCCTCCCTACCAGCAACAATCAGGGAAGAAATCTGAAACTACTAAATGGGTTATGCTTGTTTCTTTGTTTCTTTGTTTGTTTCCTTCCCCCAGGAGGGCAGGAACCTTAGGGACTTGTTTTCTCAACAGCCTTGTCTGGAGAATGACACTGCAGGTCCTGTGACTCTGGCCACAGACACTCTCAGCAGTAACAGCCATTAGAGGACAAACATATCCCTTGGCGATTCAACCACCTACTGCAGATGTGAACAGTCCGTCCCCCTCTGCATGCTTTGCCTTTCCACCTGGGATCTCCCTCTACTCAATACAGAGGCCAGAGGGATGATGCACACTAATGCCACCTCCTCACAATGCATCCTGAGGACAAAAAGGCAAGATGGCAACTCCCTCTGCAAACTGCCAACAGGAAGACTGCCTTGGGCAGGCTTTTTGACTGAAGGAGCTACAGGGGCTGCTGGAAGGCAATCAGAGAGTAGGTGTTTTCCCAGACATGCATATCACACAACACACACAGGAGCACTTTCACACAGCCATTTTCAGCGCTCCAACTTCCCTAAAAAAAAAAAAAAGACAAAAAAAAAGGGCACTACAAGAGAACGAGATACCTAAAGCAAAAGACCTAAAAGACAATGACAACAACAACAAATGAATGCATTGTAGACTGCAGATGCAAATGGTGAATGAGTTTACCTGCAAGAAGAGATTGACTTCTTCCAGTTTTTGCCTTATCTTTTGGTAGGCTCTTTCTCCAATCTCTCTTTTATACTCCTCTATTTTGCAAAGATCTACCGCACTGCTCCGTAAGCATCGTTGGAGGCAAACCACCTCTTCTTGCAGCTCCAGATTTCTAGTTCCTAGCTGCAGAGATTTTGTGGATTCCCTCACCAGCTGCTGGAAGAGTTCACTGGCCTGTATCCAGGGGAAAAACAAACACAATTCATCAGAGAGGTCTAGAATCCCTCCATTCGGGGAAAATCCAGCAAACCTATCAGTCGAGACGATAGCTGACACCCACTGACTTGATATTTCAACCAAGAAAGAGGGATTTGTATCTCCATTTCTTTTGTTTCTTTACATCCGTCTCAGGAGTTCAGACAGGGTCGCTTCAGCTCCCATGCTTCCTCAGTTCTCCAGCAAGAGTTCACAACCCACTCCACAGCTCACCTGAACAGCACAGACTCCAAACCAGCAGCATTTCAGCCACGTGCTTGGGCTGAAAAGCACAAGGTCTCTTCTTCAGTGAGACTCCGCAGCCCTGAAAGCAGCTCCCTGAAAAGCCACTGCTGTCTGGCAAGAGCAGAGGGCAGGCAGCAGCAAAGAGAAAGGAGATCACTGCAATCCGACCCAAGAGCCTGAACCTGAGAGCTCCTGCTCATGCTGTGTGTCTGAAGGGCAGGATCTCCTCTTATTGCAACCCGGAGCAGTTGTTCTTGTGATGTTTCAGATAAAAGCACACTCGGGCCTGGAAAACGACCAGGAGCTCCTTTTGAGGAAGGCTCAAGGAGTGGCTTCATTAGCTACACTACAATGAGGAATGTCTCTAGACAAACCTCTCTGGCATTTGTGCTCAGAATATGTTGTTCTGTTCCAGCAGTGGAGGAAAAGAACAGCTTCGTAGATATTACTATGTTTACAGAGTTGGTATACCTCGGCTTTTGTCCTGTCCAAGTCCTCTTGCAAATGCAGTTTTTCTTCCTTGAGGTCATCGCACAAACGGGTAGAAACTCTAAGGGAAGTCTCTGACATCCGCTGCTTTCTGAGAGCCTCACTAAGTTCTCGCTGCAGCTGGCAGACTGTTCTCTAACGAAAGATTATAACACAAGGATGAAGAGAAAGGCAAGAATGTGAAATCTGCATTTCTACTTTCACTCACTAGTTCATATACTTAAGATCAGTTTTCAGATGTGCTACAAAGGTCAGAAATGTTGTCCCCCAGAAGATGGGCTCTGCACAGCTGGGCACCTCTCTCCTTCCTGAGAGAGGAAGGTAGCAACGCTTAGCTCAGATGTGCTGGAGGCGCAAAACATTATGTGAGCACTCTGCACGGGAGCATGCTTTGCAGCTTGCACAAAGTCAGTTCAGCTGATTTCCTAACTAGTCCTTCCCCTCACTGGCAGCATAGTCTTTCACAGCGCCGCAACAAAAGGACATGGTTGGAGAAGGCTGTAACTCAGAAGCTATGGGAGAGAAAGCTGAGGCCAGGGTAGTGGCTGAAGCTAACTTCTTGGGAGGTTGCCAGCCTCCTTAAGTGCCCCAAATGCATACATCAGCTAGTCCCTGCACAACACTCGGACTCCTCTATTGCAGTAACACTTCAGGCCACAGGCATTCCTTCTCTGTACAAACAGGAAAGAAAAACACTCTTTTCTTTGCTCAGGACTCAGCAACTCCTCCTCGCTCACTACTCTCTCGTCACACCTCCTCCCTTCCTTCTTTCCCACTCATCTCCAGGCACCTTCTCCTCCCTCTCCTCCTCTCACTCTGCCCATCCTCAATATTTTCCTAAACATTCTCTCTCCTCCTTCCCCCACCCTACCTCTCTTTCTGCTTTGTTCCTCTTGCACACCAAGACTTGGTCTCTTAAATGAAGACACTTGGCGTTCAGTTCCTTGTTTCTTGCCTGCAGCAGGTACACTTCCTCTTCCGCTTCTGCTCTGCGTTTACTGAGAATGTTGTTCAGTCCATCCTGGACAGCACTCACAATTTTTTCTTGGGTGCTCCGATTCGGCACATCTCCCAGCTGCTGACGGAGCAAGCGATTCTCACTTTGGAGCTGGGCCACTTGTGCCCGCAGAGATTCCTCTTCCGCAAGGTGTTTGCTCACTTCATCTTTCTCACGTTGCAGAGCACGACCATGTTCCTTGGCCTGACACTGGGCTCGACGTAGTGCCCTCTGTGTCATTTCCAAAAATGATGTTTTTATCCTAAGAGACTGTTTCAGTTGGTGAACTGTCTTCTCTAAGGTGGTAGCTTTACTTTCAGCCTCACTCAGCTGCTGAGACAAGCTCTTGCTGGTTTCCCGCAAATCAGAGAGCTCCTGATTGAGCTTGTCTTGCGAACAAAGACCCTGCTCACATTCCCTCCGAAACGTCTGCTCAGCCTCACGTTCTGCTGTCTGACAACTTCCCAGTTCCTGAACTTGAGCAGAGATCTCGTGCGAAGGCGATGAGTCCACCTGTGTCTCCAGCCTCTCTTGGCTCTCACTTGTCTGTTCAAATGCAAGCAATGAAAGTTGGCCAACTTAAGCAAATCCTCTGAAAACAGGAGGCAATGGCAAGCATTCTCTATAACCATACAAAGACTGGAGCTACCTGGACCTCGGATTAGAATGCAACACTAATCTACAGACTGCTTCTCTCAACATCAGTCATTCAACAGTGTTATTTTACATTGGTACAGACCACCAGTTCAAAATTCAACTAAAATGTGTGTTTTTACATACCTGCCTCCCAGGGGTTTCCCTGCTAGCCTTGAGGGCTTCTTCGTCATTTGGCGAAGACTTACGAAGAATGGCAGAGTCGGAGTCCCCATCTGTACAAGAAAAACACATCTTTTGGTGAGCAGTGTGAGCTAATACAATTCCTGAAGCCTAGAGCGCTTCCTGAATCATCACATTTCAGAGAAAAATCTTAACACTAACACCCCCCCAACTCATCAAGTCCAAAAGAGAAAGCTATCAATGAGAAGATTTAACATGCAGCTGTTTTCTTACTCATCCATTTCCTCTAGCGCATATTTCTTGCTCATATGCAAAGGAAATCACTGCAAGGGCTCCAGAACAAGCCAGCAAGCAGTCACAGCCTACAGAACTCTGCTTTCAAGGGACAATGCCAAATAGCCCATTTTTTAAAATGGGACTTGCTCCATACATGATACCCATATTCAAAACACTGAAATGACCAGCTCCGATGGCGACTTCCGGTCTCCCTCAACTTCACCAGGCTGCATCTGTCAGATTGAGGTGATTTCTTCATCTTTATAGAGGCCTTGATTAATGCATGGATCATTATTTAAGCTGCCCAGCTCAGCTACAGAAAATACTACAGCGTTGCCAGCACACTCAAAGGACCTCCCTCGAAAAAGCCTCCAATTCCTCTGGGTACCAATAAATACGCCTTTGACATACCTCGACCAGAAATTGCACAGGAAACCTTTGCTCCCAGCTTTCGCATTGACGCATAACTGCCACCTATTATCTAATGCACGTTCACCTAACGTGCTCTGCGTTCCTAAGGAAAGCTGCCAGTGCAGACACAGCAGGGATTTGGACAGCTATCATTTTCCACTGGGCAATTAAACAGTCCCATATTTGTCTTCCAACAAACAAGTCTCAAACAAGCCAGAGTAAGCAGGGTACTGTTGCGGAGACCAGAAAAATCACACCAAACGCAGGAGGACTAAAGGGCCCAAGGTAGGCGTCCCTTCTGGTCTCTCCAGAGCTCTTCCAAGTTCCTCCTCTCCCAAAGACTTCAAAGCCTCTTCCTGCTGCGTATCAGAGGGAATCAGAGGCGGGGGCTATGCTTTGCCTGTGCCAGCCAGCAACTGCAGAATTAGGATCAAGAGCCTTCCCAAGAAGCTGTCAAGTTCCCTCTCACGGCACCCACGCCATCTTTGAAGAGATTCCACACAAGCAGGAAAGGATCCAGGGAGAAGAGGAAATCCTTCTAGAAAGACACTCCAAAGACGGCCTACTCTTCCTCCAAGTCCCTGACTCACACAACCTTCTCTTCATACCCTATATGCATCACAAAACGCTCCAGAGGAGGGTTGGCC
The DNA here is from genome assembly GCF_036370855.1 of Dromaius novaehollandiae. Lineage (NCBI taxonomy): Eukaryota > Metazoa > Chordata > Aves > Casuariiformes > Dromaiidae > Dromaius > Dromaius novaehollandiae. The sequence continues at coordinate 1,849,394 of NC_088125.1, read as the reverse complement.
CTAATAACATATGTTCACCAACAGGATGATTCTGCAGTTGCCCAGGAACAGGGCAGGGCTGTTCTTTGGGGGGAAGCAACATTCTGCTGATCCGACCGTCCGCACAGAGCCCCCAGCACCAGACCTCTTCCTGCGCTCTAGCAGGAGGAGTCACAAACCTCCGCCTGGATAAAGCTCCTGTTCCTAAGTGAAAGGCAGCAAAATGTGACTCTCGACTCACTTCTCACTTCTGGGAAATAACACACAAGTCAAGAAGAAAAGAAAAAATAGAGCGCAGTTTCTGTATCTTTGTAGGTTTTCAAAGACAGTAACAAACTGTGTATGAATACTGTCTGCTCTCCTCGTTTGACACATACTGTAGCTTTCCATACAGTAGTCTTACCACAAAAAAAAAAAAAAAAAAGGCAGAATAAACCCCCCTACTAGAGGGTCTGAAAGGTAGAGTACAGAGAACACAGTTTGGGTAATTCTGAAATAGTAATTGTGTGAGATATGTTCAGTGCTAGGCAAGCTCACGAGCGTAGCTCAAACTGCACACACTCACTGAAGGAGAAGATATTTTTTTAAGCCACCCTGATAATTCTTCTGGATCATAACCTCATACGGATTTTCAACACTTTTTTTTTTCCTCATAAAAAGTCAGAACTTAAAAACAACATTTAAAAAACATAAATACATCTAACAAGTTATATATAGTAAGTCCAGTTTCCTATAATGCATGGATCCAGCTGTGCCTAAGGCAGCACTGTCCCCTCAGGGAGGGGAATCCTGAAGCAACAAGACAGAAGCGTTTCTAAGCATCATGTCTCCGCAGCACCTCAGAGTCCCCACAAAAGCAGTTGGGACTGAGGTGAGAAACAAGGCACCTCGGGAACCTGGGCCGAGCACGGCTGACACAATTCACACCAAGGCAAAGAGACCACCGTGCTCTGGGGCCATCCCGGCAGCAGCTGCCTGCCTGCTGCCTCCCCCGGCACTGCCTCGCTGCAGCAAGGCAGCTCCGACACCGACCTGGCGCTTTGGGGACGGGCTTTGCACCAGCAGAGCCGGGCGCGCAGAGGGAAGAGCGCACACCCGAGCAACAGGGAGGCCCGCGCTTCCTCGCTGGGTCCCGCTTAGTGGTTTGCTCCCCCTCACCCTCCCCAGTTTTCTGACAGGAGCTGCAGCGCGGCCGGCTGCAGCCCCGCGGGGCCGTGTCACCCCCCGAGGGCCCTCGCAGCCCCCAGCTGCACGTCCCGGCCCCGACAGACGCGCCCAGGGCGCTCGTCCTCCGGGGCCGCCCCAGCGCGCGGCTGCAGCAGGACACCCCGCCGCCAGCAAAGGCCACGGCGCCTCTCCCCGGCCCCGCGGGCGGCCAAGGCTCCCACCTCCTCTCTCCGCAGCAGCCACCCCCCGCGGCAGCCCCGCGGCTCCTGCCCGCTGCGGGGCGCCGGGCACCGACGCGCCCGGGGCGCTGCCGGGAGCAGCATCCCCCGCCGGCAGAACCGCTCTGCCGGCGGGCAGCTGGCCCAGGCCCTCCGCCCGCAGCTCGGCGCCGCCGCCGCTCCCGGGGACGCCGGGCGCTCGCGGCCCCTTCCTCCTCCACAGGAGCCGCCGGATCTTCTCCATCCTCCGCCGGGGCGGGACACGACGATGGCGCCGCTTCGCCTCGGGGAGCCCCGAGAAGAGAAAAGCAGGGAGGGCGGCACCGGCACCGGCACCGGCACCGGCACCGGCACCGGCACCGGCACCGGCACCGGCACCGGCACCGGCACCGGCCGCCAGAGGTCGCGCGAGCACCACGCAGCTGCCCCCGGCGCGGCCAGGACGCTCGGGCGCGTCACAAGGGGCTGGGGGGGGCGGGGCGGGGCGGGGCGCCGCCGCCGTCTTCCGCTGCCGAGGGGGGCGGGGCGGTGGGTGTCGGGCTGGGCGCTGCGGCCGCGCGGGGGCAGCTGGGGACTGCGGCGTTTCTGTGGCGGCTCCTGCGGCGGCTCCTGCGCGGGGCCGGGGCCGGGGCCGGGGGGAAGCGCTGTTCGCGGTGAGGGGGGCCGGGGGCTGCCGGTGCGGAGGGGCTGCCGGGGTCTCCCGTGCGGCTCCTGCCCGGCGGGGCCTGGCGCGGGCCAGAGCCGGGTGCTGCGGGCTGTGTCCAGGCGGGTCTGCGAAACCTCCGCGGACAGACGCTGCCCGGCTGCCCTGGGCCACCCGCCCCCTGCCACTGTGCTCTAACTGAAGAGTCCCCACGGATTTGAGAGTCATGGCTGGCTGCTACAAATGCTGATCTCTTCTAAAATGCGTAAAAGCCGGGGAAGGACACACAGGCAAGAACAGGGTGATAAGGTGTGAAAACAAAGCCTGCCAGTTACATGAACAGGCTCTCTCTGGATGCCCTAACTAAAAAAGGGTGTGAGCTAGTGAGAGGAGGCTCTGGAAGCATCAGGTCTGCAATAGGCTGATGACCTCATTCCCAAGCTTTTCTCTACAGTACCAACATTAGAACAAAAATGCTGCAGAAATCTCCTCTCCCTGCAGGTGTTGCTATGCTCCCTGCATCTGAAGGATCAGCCAGTGGCATAAGAAGCGCCTTCAGAAAGGCTCCTGGTGTGGTCCTGTTTTGCTAAGCAGCAAACCTTTTATCCCTCCATCCTTAGAGTCAAAAGGCTCAGGCTCAACACCGTTCATCCACTGCTTGGGTAAAAATGCCTTTGACCTGCTGTGACAGCTCGAACAAGGTGGGCAGCATCAGCCCGTTGTGCCACCTGCCTTTGTCAGCTCATTTCACTGCTGAAGTCCTCAAAGCAGGCTGGGCAGTGGCCAGGCAGCTGTTGCTGGGGATACCTGCAGGGAAGCAGCACCTTCCCCTGCTTTACAGGCCTTCTAAGTGCCTGGAAGGGTACTGAAAAATGGAGCATTTCATCCATTTTCTCACACGGATGCTCAGGTGTCTGGCCACACTACTGCAACAAATTTAAAGCCTATGTAAGGCCTGACCGAACCAACAAGTGAGTATATTTCTCATGCCCTGTCCTTTTCACCCCACCACTGTAGTCAGGAGGATGAGGAGCACAGATAAGGCAGAAAATAGGTTTCTCTAAGCACTTCAGTACATTGTGCCCTTTAGAGGTAGATCCCGCTCCCCAAACAAATGCAAAATCCTCCTCTAAGCTGCACAGCGAGCTCTGGAAGGGCTCCTTCCCGCTACTTGTGCCAGGGAGCTGAGGCATGGGGAAATCGTGATTAGGATGCATACTGTCAGAGTTTTACTCTGAAAAAGAAGAAGAACAGGTGCCTCGCCTGACTGATGACTAAGTAAAGAAGTGCAAAGACTCAAATGGGCACGGAAGCAGGATCATAGATGAGAAACCATCTCCAAACCCGAACGAGAGTGGGCCCTTGCTTTTCAGCAAAGGAAGAACTGCCTCTGCTGAATTGGGATTGTCTCTATTATAAATACCCGTTCTGTGGGTATACTGTCTCTTTCCTCTGCCAAAGAGTATTTTACTGGGAGACAAGAGAAGGACTCAAACCGAGCTACTATGCAATGGACTTTCCCCCAAACTTGTTCCCTGGGCAAAGGCTGCAGCAGCAACGGGGGCTGCTGAAAGCAGGTTTTTGGCTCTTGGAGCCCTTTGAAGTGGAAAATGCCAGCGGAACGGGGCTGCTCTGTGCTTTGAAGATGGGACTTGCCCCATGCAGGGAAAGGTTTGTGTTCTTTGCCCCCAGTAACCGGGATTGCTCTCTTGCTGCAGGACTTCCCTGCCACTCTTCCCGTGGGGCCAGTTTCACGCAAACGCTGCTTTCTCCTCTGCTCACGTATCATGAAGAGAGCAATGGGCTCACAGCAGCTGAAATGTGCATCCCAAATCACCTTTCTGACAACGGGGAATTCCAGGTCTTGTGATTTTTCCATGTGTTGGTTATACAGCTAGTTCCACTGATGCCAAGGGACCTAATGTCTTGTTTTAAACTCAGTCCATGTGTGATTTTCTTGGGAACACCTGGAAGAGCACGTGTGACCTGTTCTTCATTTGTCTAAGCATTACAATGTAAAATGTTGAAAAGTCATGAAAACACAGAGCCAGAGAAGTTGAGAGAGACAGAGGCAGGAAAGCCCCCTATAGTGAGAAAACCGGAGATGCTTCAGTCCTGCCAGTGTTTCTGATGCTCCCAGTGAATTCAAATGAGCATTTCTGGGACGGGCCCTTGAAATGGGACTGAGGTCCAGGAAAAGGCTTCAGAAGCCTGAGAATCTGTAAAAAGGGAGCGGGGAGCAAAGGCTGCATCCCGGTGGCACAGAAAAATCTCTTGTTTTAGATCAGTTGCTGTGGCTGAAATTGAAACATGAGTCAAGTATGAGTAAACCAAGGCACCAAGGAAAAAAAGGATCCAGTTTAAAGAGGTCTTCATTGTCGCAGCCTGAAAGGAGTCGTTTAGGACGACCTCCCTCCCCTTGGGACCAACGACCAAGTTCGTGATGCTCTTGGACTGAATTAAGGTGAAACGACACCAGCCAACCAGTTTTATGATTTATTAACAGAAAAGACATGGTTAGGAACAATAACTCAATGGCAATTACTTCAACTAGATAAACAAGTCCCATGCCGCACGTTTTGAACAGATCTCATCAACATTCATCAAAAGAGAGGGGAGAGAGAGAGAGAGAGAGAGAGATCACCACCTGTGGATCCAGTGGCGTCCCATTGGTCCCCTTCACTCTGGGTGTCTCGGCGGTGGGGGGGTCCCCCACTTAGCTTCTGGTGGTGCCCTTTTTATACAGTCCAAGTCCCCAAATCTCCACCCAGTTCCAAGAAACCTCATGCATATGCATGGTGGGCATTAGAGGCGTGGTCTGGTTCGGTGCAGCCTCGCTGTGTCCCGGGTGGTCGCAGGGAGACCATTTCAGGGGTCGCAGCACCTCAGTCTTGTTTCCACCAGAAACAGATAGCTTGCTTGTACAACAGAAAAACACCATCTCAGTCCTGTTTCCTCCGGGAACAGGTGGCTTGCTCGTACAATGGGAAAACACTGTCTCAATCCTGTTTCCACCGGGAACAAATGGAAATGGATGGCTTGCTCATGGTTATGGTTTTCTGCAAAATCTGCAACGTGCGCAGCAAGGCTCACATCTTAGGTACCAAGAAATGTATAAGGCAAAAGTTCACTCATCAGTCCGCCACACTCATCTGCAAACAGGAGAAGCCCTGTTTCCCTTGCTTAGTATGCACATAGCCTCTACTGTGAATAGTGATCCTTCTTAATAGAGCACCAGGCCCCAAACGCCTTAGCAATAGGCTTACAAGATGCCTGGAGGGTTAGGTGGCCCGGGGGTCTGTGTTTGTGTGGGGATGACGGCTTGAGTCTGGTCTAGCACTTGAAGGCAAGCAATGAGGGCTAGGGCTTAGCTTCAGATGCAGGGCAAGAGAGAGGGTGTGGGGGGGTAAGGATTCAGGCTGCAGCGTAGCAGTTTGGGCTTGGCCTTAGCGACTAGAGGAGGAGAAGGAGGGAAGGCGGAAGGGCAGGGCTTCAGCTTCGTGGTGAGGCTGCAGGTCTGGCCCTGCCAGAGGAGCTCTCGCAGGCCCTGTGCCAGCGGCATCCCCATTACCTGAAGCCTCCTGACCTCCCCAACACAGGTGCTGTCTCTTGGCCAAGAGCTCCGTGCCCTTCATGTGCTCCCACGCCGGCCTCCAGCTTCTGCCTGCTCACCTGAGGGCACACAGAGCACCTCCTCATCAGCACCCAAGCGCTGTCCCCCAAAACCTGCCCCTGCCTCTGCAAGCCCCCAACTTCTCTGCCCTCCTGGCATGACCCTGCCCTTCCCTGCAGCACCTCACCATGCCAGCCTGCTGCTCCCCACCAAGCAGCTTCCTGCACCACAGGTGACCTCACAACCGAGAGCCCAGCCCTCACACCGCCACTCGCAGCTCCCCCTCGCCTGCCTCTGCCCTCTGCTCTCAGCTCCATGCACTTGCACTCTCAGACTAAACACCAGCCCTGCCATGCCTCTGCCTCTGCCTCCCAGGCCCCAAACACCTTGGCGCTAGGCTTACAAGATGCCTGGAGGGTTCGGGCCTTTGGGGCAGCAGCATAGGGCTTAGGCTTCAGGCGTCAGCGGGGAGGTTTCGCTTTGCAGTTGGTGGTGGGCTTTGGGAAAGCGTGTGGGTGATGGCTGAGTGCTGGGCTTCATGTTTCTGCTGAGCGTTTTCAGAATGGGCTAATTGGGTGGTCTGGGGGTGTGTGTTTGTGTGGGGGTGAGGGCTAGAGCCTGGTCTAGCACTTGAAGGCAAGCGATGAGGGCTAGGCCACATCTTCAGACACAGGTTAAGGGAGAGGGTAGAGGGCAGGGATTCAGGCTGCAGCACAGCACTTTGCATTTAGCCTTAGCGACTAGAGGAGGGGAAGGAGGGAAGGCGGAAGGCTAGGGCTTCAGCTTAGTGGTTAGGCTTCAGGTATGGTCCTGCCAGAGGAGCTCTCTCGCAGGCCCTGTGCCAGCAGCATCCCCATTACCTGGAGCCTCCTGACCTCCCCAACACGCGTCCTGTCTCTTGGCCAGGAGCTCCATGGCCTTCATGTGCTCATACCACGTATGGCCTAATGCAGAAGAATGTGAAGGAGACAGGCTGTGGAAAGTAGCCAGACCATCCTAGGAGGAAAAAGAAACAGTGTAGATAATGACGTAGTATCCTTGCAGCAGCAAGTGAAAGAGTTGGAAAAGCAGGTAGGGGATTTGCGAGATGCAAAGGTGATAGTCCAAGAAGTGACTACAGCACAAGCTGAGAAAAGCCAAGATTTAGCAAGATGGAGCAGCTAGCTTTGCGGATGGCTAATAAGCACTGCGGGCGTTATGGAAAGGTGCCCGCTCCTGCTTCTCAGGTGCGGGTGATTATAGCTCGACCTTCCTGGGATCCAGGGGAGTGGGATGGTAATATTTGGAGTACCTCATCTGACTCAGAAATTGAGTCTGATATTGAGCAAGAAGCCGCTAATGCTCAGGTGCAGCCGCTTGTTCAGATGCAGGGGGAGCGACACATAAATAGGGATACCGTAGAGCAGTCAAGGACTTATACACCAAAGGAATTACGTGAGTTTTTGACTACATTTCAGCAACAACCAAGGGAGTTATTACTAGCGTGGATGGTGAGAGCCTGGGACAATGGGGCAGGATCATTAACGTTATTAAGGGAAGAACTGAATTTAATGAGCCCACTGTCCACAGATGCTGAAGTGCAGTATTATGTCTCCCAATGTAACGTTTGCATGAGATAGCGCTGGTAACTCTATAGTTGCTCCTCTGCTCTACCAGTGGTTATGTGCCACGGTGGTAGTGGCTTACCCATCTACAGGTGAGCTGGGCGCCACGGTGGGGGCATGGCGTATCATGGAAGAAGGAATAAATGTTGCGACAGTTGGGGGTGGCCATTGGACGAGCGGATGATAATGGTCCAGATGGCGTAGAAATAACTTGGCAAATGAAAATGCGGCTGTTGAAATTGGCCCCAAGTGCCTTGAAACCGCTCCTGTTAGGGACGGCGATGCCTGCTACTGGTACAGTAGCAGCCTTGGTGAATAATTTGCGAGACCTAGCTTTGGTGGGTGGACCAGATTCTAAACGGGTAAGGGTGGCTCAGAAAGTTGGAGCAAAGAAACAGAGAGGAGCGACTAAGGTGAGCGGAAAGGTTACACAAAAGCAGATGTGGACTGACTTGCTGCAGGCGGGGATATTGTGGGATGAGATCAATGGCTTGCCAACTGCTGGTTTATTCAAGCATGGCAGCATTTGCCTGCCAATCAACAAAACCCACTGCCCCACCTGCACCCAGTGCTCCCTGGAAGCTGCCTGCTAAGAAACAATGAAGGGGAGGCAGGTCCCCCGAAATCCGAGCGTGAGTTGCAGCATATCATCTGAGGGACAGGCGCCCATATGTACCCCTGCGAATTAGATGACACTCGGGAGGGGAAATAGCTGTGCTTGCTTTAGTAGATACAGGAGCAGAAGTTACAGTGCCACACAGTGCCCTAAACCCTGGAAAAGCAACAGGGCACTTCTGCGGTTTGGGTGGATCTGCCACCCCTGCTGTCGGGCCATAGTTCCTTTAGTGTTTGGGAAAAACCCTCCCTTCTCCATTCCAGTCTTATTGGCACCCATTCATGCATATATTTTAGGAACTCATGTGTTACTAGGTTGAGATATACACACAATGCAAGGATTCTTCTCTTTTGCAAGGAGTCCCTCACTGCCACAAGCACGAGGAATCACTCTAATCAGAGGGTACCCAAACTGGGACCCCATAGATTTGCCTGTACCAACTACCGTTGTGTAAATAAAACAGGACAGAATACCAGGAGGAGAAACAGAAATTCAAGAAACAAAAGATGCTCTCTTACATGCACACATAATACACCCTGCCCTATCGGCCTTTAATAACCCCATATGGCCTGCGAAGAAGCCGGATGGCTCCTGGCGTACGATTGTGGATTACAGAGAATTGAGTAAGGTGGTCCCACCCCTGATGGCAGTGGTCCCCAATATGGTGTCTTTGTTAGAAGAAGTGGGTAAAAATTTGCAAGAATGGAAGGCTGAGGTGGATCTGGCAAACGCCTTTTTCTCTATTGCTATATCCCCAGCCTCGCAGGACCAATTTGCCTTCACTTGGAGTGGTAAGCAGTATACATTCCAAGTCCTTCCGCAGGGATATAGGCATAGCCCCACTATCTGTCATCAAATGGTCGCTGCTGACCTCCCAACACCTCTCCCAGAATGTACTAGTCATCATTACATCAATGATATTTTGAGAACGGGACCATCTGAACATCAGGTGAAAGGGCAACTAATGGCACTGACGCATGCTTTCCAGGATAGGGGATGGGCTGTGAACCCCAGAAAGGTACAAGGATCAGATATTAGTGTTCAGTTTCTAGGAGTAGTGTGGATAGGACAAATGAAGGCCATTCCTTAAAAAGTGCGTAATACTATCCAGCAATGTTAGAGCCCATGTTGGAGTGGCGCAAGCTGCAATGCAATGGAAGTGCAGTGGTATGGGCCCTGCAGGACACAGAACAAACTACTTGACGCCATCGGGTCACTGCGCATACAGCCATCCCAATTCAAGCGTGGGTAAATGATGACACTGTTAGAGCCCATGTTGGAGTGGCCCAAGATGCAACGCAATGGAAGTGGAAACATTCTTTGCAAGCTCGACTGAAAGGAGGGAAGAAGGAGTTAAGCACCCCACATGCCACTTTACTGGGAGAAGTACAGTTTAAGCACATGCCCTTACTACCTGAACCGGAGGGTCTACCTCTTCCTACCTCCCCCCACCCACCCCTCCGGCAGAAGTGTCACCGGTACAAGAAGCTCCTCCCTTTGAGATGTTATCTTCTGAACAGCAGGAGTGGCCTTGGTTTTCTGATGGTAGTGCAGTGTATTCTTGGGCAGGAGAACGCATACGGCATTCTGTGGCATACAAGCCTGCCACGGACGCTACCTGTTTTGCCCCCGGAACAGGATATGCCAGTCAGTGGGCTGAGCTAAAAGCCACAGCTATAGCTTTAGATGAAGGAGATGCATGCTATCTTGATACAGATAGTTGGGTAGTGTACAAAGGCTTGCAAGCTTGGCTGCCAGCGTGGACCGCTGCACAATGGAAAATACATGATAGGGAACTTTGGGGAAGCTCCTTGTGGGAAAAAAATGGAGTATTGTGCAGACAAAAGTTATTTCAGTACGACACGCTGATGCCCATCAAAGGCAAGAGCCTCTTGAAACGCAATATAATTCAGCGGTTGACCGAATGGCAACCCCCTCAGAATTGAAACAGGCCCGACAAGCGCACAAACGGTCAGGGCATCAGGGCCCTGTCACCGCTCGAGCTTGGGACTTGTCACGACGTTACCCCATGCTAGCGCTACACTGCTGTAAGACCGCACGTGCTAATTGTTCCCCCTGTATGAAGGTAGTAAAAGGACCTCTAACTAGGACATACGGTCGTGTTAAATGAGGCGAACAACCATTTACAACCTGGCAAGTAGATTCTATAGGCCCATTGCCCCCTTCACAGGGACAAAAGTATATTCGAACTGCCACAGACAGCTACACAAGTCTGATGTGCACACATCCCACCTCTCATGCGAATCAATCCGCCACTGTACGAGGTTTAGAGCAACTGATGTATACCAATGGGATACCTAAAGAAATACAGTGTGATCAAGGTACCCACTTTGTGGGACATGTAGTGCAGGAATGGGCAAAGGATTTGGGGATCACCTGGATTTTACACATCCCATACCATCCCCAAACTAGTGGACGAATACAAAGAATGAATGGTTTACTGAAAGAGCAAGTTCGAAAACTCACCCCAACACAGACATTAAAGCGATGGGCAAGTGTATTGCCCCAGGCACTATGCATGCTTAACAAGAGACGTGTGGGAGTACTTACTCCCTATGAGCGAGTGCAAATTAAACTAACATTGGCACCCCCCGCCCGAATATCAATTATGGAAGGAGGGGTTGCCCCCCACATGCTTGCCTCACGAGAAGTAGAATTCTATGCATCCAAACCGTTATTAAGTGCCAAGCAGAAAAATATAAGCCTACACTTGCAGCTCGATTGTCCATCGCAGCTTGTATGGCTATTCACACCTTTGGTATCTGTTCAAGTAACCCCACTTCTACTAACTTCCTCTCCAGATTTATCATTCCAGGTATCCGCACCTGCGCCAATAAATATTTCACAAGGAAAACCGATACTGCAAAGAATTTTAGTCCGTAATGCTGGAGTACCTCACATTCAGCAAACACCTTCAACACCTTCCTTAGCTAATGTGTGGATATTAAATCCTCACAAGGAAAAACGACCTGGTACCATCCTGGCAGATGGGCCAGGAGCGACGGTCCTAGTGCTCCCTGATGGCGATACAATACCTTTTTAGCTCCCTGCTAACAGGTTATCCCCTCGGCATTTGTGAAGTATTGCTGGCATGTTGCATCCTGTGCTCCCCAACAAATGCGATCGACTTACAGGATCATCCCGCACCACATATAAATACATGGATCTGGCTAGCTCAGCGTTTGGCTAACTTATCTGCCTTTTGTATTGCAGGTGGATGGTCTCTTGATGATGTACTAACCACATGTTATATAGGAATACTAACCTCCCTTCAAATATTACCAAATTATACCTTCTTGAGAAATTTTGATATCCAGCTCACCCCCTTGAATTTACACGATCTGGGAACAGCCTCTACTAAATGAACACCTTGGACGTATTCATTTTAGATTGCCAACGTGTCCAAAGCAGATTTATGTTTTTGCTTTGTCCATGCTACCACACCAAAGTATGATATGACCAATATGCAATTGAAATGCAATAGTACTATGAATATAACCTTTAGGGTGGTTCTTTTTAGGCGGCACCACTGCTTACACTTATGTGCCAGCCAATACCACCGATGGCCCTTGCGCTATTGCGCTAAGCATCCTCCCTTTTATGACAGAACAAAAGAGGAAGCCACGGCATGTTTTGCATGCCACATGTGACCCCCACATGAATCTGTTTTCTCATGGAGAGGCTCTAGGATTGTTACTGAGCCCAACTGGTGTCCCGGGGTGGTAACCCCTAATTATAAACAAGTAGAACATGTCGCCTGTGCTTTAGCCCAAGGACTAAATTGGACATCTAAAGCCATCGCCTCTTGAAACAAAGACGTCAGTGCAATACGACAAAGCACTTTGCAAAATCCATTAGTAATTGACTACCTTCTGCTCCAACATAACCATGGATGCCATGATTTTGCTGGCATGTGCTGCTTCAACATTCCTGATGAATCAGCATCTATTGAAACTAACATCAACCATCTGCAAGATATTATTCAACACATTTGCCAAAATGATGGCGAAGCATGGCTAGCCAACTGGTTCAGTTCTCTAACCGGGTGCTTAGGCCACCTCATCCAAGGAGGGCTTCTGTTTCTTTTTGGCCTTGGTTTATGTGATGTTATAGCATCATTTCTCTGTAAAATCCCTTGTCCACACCCATGACACCCTCATAAAGATTGGGACAGCCTGTGACTAGCACCTCATTGCGGGGGTGGAATGTAGGGAGTAATGCGGAAGAATGTCGAGGAGGCAGGCGATGGGAACTAGCCAGACTGTCCCAGGAGGAAAAAGAAACAGTGTAATGTGTCTTGCACATCTTATCTGTTCCAACCCCTAGCTCAACATGCTTTAGCAGTTATAATATCACACGACCATTTCATGAGCATAATGTAATTCTGCTTATTGTGCATGTGCCTGTTGCATAAAAGCCTATTAGTTCCCCCTCCCCGGGTTCCTCGCCATGGACAAACACTCAGCAGTGCCAGGAATTCTCCTGTCTTCTTATTGCCTCCAGGGGGGACAACACTGGGGAAGGCCCGCATAGACACAGAAGTAGTAAAGGCCTTCTAAGGATCCTTGTGTGCATTGCATTTGTGTATCCACCCCTGCCTGGGGCTAGGGCGATGACCCCGCCTTGCACCCACACCCACCATTACCTACAGCTCTAGGCACAATCTCTGATTCACACTGCCCAAGGATTGTCCTCACCTTTGACTCCCTTCTGCAGCAAATCCTCAAATAAAAGAGCAGTTTGCAGCGCACGCTAGGGCACGGAGTCCCGTGGGAAAGTTTAACTCGGAGGTATCAACTGCAGGTGGGAGTAGTGGGCTGCCCGGAGATCTTGTCCCCTCATGGGGAACCCATACTGGGTAAGCAGTGTCACCTCTAGTGCCTCATGCTACCCAAGCTATCACACTGCGGCCTTGGCTCCAATGTCCTACCAATGAGCACAGAAGGAGAAGGCACAAACCCCTGCCTGGAAGCAGCTGGTTCATTACCTTTCTTGCCACTGCTGCGTCAGCTTTTCCCCTCTCCTGTTCCTGGGTGGGCTTCACAGGTGCCACAGGCCTCTAGGTGGTAAACTAGGTGCAGTCTCAAGCTTGTACCTGGAAACAGCAACAACACATCAGTCTGAAGAGAGGGCACCAAAGTGTCCTTTGCATCTCACGTCAATAATGGGGACACAGGGTCACATGGGAGCTCCTGTGAAGTCCATCCTTGCCCAAAGCAGAATATGCGGAACATGCCAGATGCTGGAGGACTGTATGAGGCAGCTGAATGCCATAATGAAGACCTCCAGAGCTTGGAGGGGCATTCGCTTCCTCATCAGCCTGTGCCAGGGCTTCCCTGTCCTTCCTGTGAGAAAGCTCATTTTGATGTAAATCCTCTGCACTGCTGTTGGAGACCAGCTCCCATCTCCCGTGGGAGCCAGGGGCTAAGAAGCAAACATACTCACTCTGGAAAGACAATGGCATCACCAGAAAGGGTCTGAGAAGCAGCAGTTTTGCTGCCTGAGAGGACTGAATCCCTCGTCTCTGGCATCTACAAAGGGGAGAGAAACAAAAGGGGTGTGCTCCAATCTGGGCTTTGGTCTGCCTGTTCTTCGGCTTCCAGTCATGGATTCAAATATGGTCCTAAAACAGAAAGGCACTAAACGCTGGTTTTCTGGAAGAAGGGAAGTCTCAGGGCAAAACACACAATAGGTGTGATCTTTTCTTTGAAATTTTCCATGAGCACATGGGAAGGGGATCCTGGGCTGCAGGGAACTTTGGGTTGACCCACTACAGAAATTCCCAGGGTCTTCTATGTCCCCAAGTCCCCTGAATGCTAGAGAAGAACAGTCCAGGGAGGTGGCATTGCTCTAGGCCAGGACTGTCCCTGTGACCGGAGAGGTCCTGGCAGGCCAATAGAAATGCATCCGCTTGTACTTTGCTAGGATTTCAAAAGAACAAGAGGTAGAACTGGAGAAATGGAAAACTTACCCCAAGAAGAGCTTCTGCCAGCTGCTCAGTCCCATTCAGCTTTTGCAGGATGCAGCTCTGCAGGTCTCGGGCTGCAAAAAAAGCCTGGGATCTCTCCGTGAGGCTGGGGATGACAGTCATCTTTTCTGCAGAAGATGTGCTGCTGTTGATGAGGTCGCCAGATAAAGGAGTTAGGGAGGAGGAAGTAAGCAGAGGAGGAAGTAAGCAGACCATGTGGCATCCGACAAGATGAGCGAGAGGTAGATAGGATATTCTCAGAGACCCTACAGCTTCAAGAATCTCAACCCTCCCATAGTAGTGGAGGTGCAGGCGGGCTCCGTGCCATGTGGAACACTAAGTCGTAACTCTGTAGAAGATGAAGGCTGGATCATTCAGTATATTCCAGGTTGGGAGAGATTTAGCTGTGCCACATCACATGAATACAAGGAAGAAGGAAACACAAGGACTGCACTACAGCCCTTTGGTTCTTTCAGGCCACCCACAGCACCCTCAGAAGTGCACAGCAACCATCCCTGCTTTTGCCACCAGAGGCCTGTCCCTGAGAGGAGCCAGACTAATGTTGCCATCACAGAGATGGAATCCTTTGAAAAGAAAGGCCAGCTCCAAACACAGCTCTCAGCTCCTGCTGCCCCACAGGCCTCACCCATGTCCACTACATCTGCAGTGCTGGCAGCGCTGACCAGCAATCACAGTAAAGCTGGCCTCCAATGGGTTCTCAGGCACACTCTGGTCCCCATCTCTCTTTCAAAGCTCTCTACATCTGGATCACTTCTAAGCAGAAGGAGAATGCAAGAGGCAGCATGAATGCTGGTGTTTGCCTTGACAAGGTCTGGTGTGGCAAGAAACATGGACCAAAGCTTTTCACTAGATCTGAGCAGAAGAGGAATCCCCAGGACACTGGGCGTGTAGCCAGCTCTTAAAGCAAGTCAGACAGAGAAGTATAATTGCATTGTGCACTATGATGTCATGATAATAATAATAATAAAAAAAGGTTGAAGCTGTTTTCAGGACCCAGTGGAGGAATTCTAAATTTCTACCAGTCACATCTGAACAGCACTTGTGCACATCCCAAAGATATCCCAAGGGGAAGCCAAAGTAGCAGCCTGTCTTCCTACCAGGAACACAGGCCTTATCATCGGTGAGGCCGTGAACCTCTGCAATAGGCATTGAAAGATGGAACACGGGTCTGTGAACAGTCGGAAGACCACGCTTCCCACCACCAACTTGTTCAGTGACAACACCAAAGGTCCCAAGCCGAATAATTCTGGCTCCCTGAAAACAGGAAGGAAGAAAAGAATTATGAGACTGTTAGGTGGAGAGGCTGATGACTGGTCAGCGCATGGTGATGGTGCTCAGTGCCCTGCCCACTCCTGCTGTACTGGAATGCTTTGAAGAAGCTCTGGAGAAGCTCTTTGGAAGAACCTTCCAGGCCCAGGGTGGCAGACCCACCTGCTTCAGCACCAGCTGCCGCACACACACCTCCCCAGGTAGCAAGGGTCTCTGGAAAGTACGTGAAAGACACGTCATGCTCCGGGAGGGCCAACTCACCACCATTCAGCACATGCCTAACCCAGGAGATGACAAGTGCAAGCGCATTCAAACAGCATCCCCCTCCCCAAACATACCCCATCCCTGACAGCAGCTGCAGAGCTGAGGTGGGGACAGGGGCTTTCATGTGGACCCAGGAGGGGTCTGGATCTGAAACAGAGGCATTAGGGCATGCAGATCCTGCCATGGGACATCCACAATGTGTTCCTGAGCTCAAAGCCTGCTCTGCTGCTCTGGAGGTACAAGGAGATCCAGCAGGAAGGAGCGGGAGGCAGTGGCTGGTCTCCCAGACAGCAAGCCACTGGGAGCTGAGGAAAAGTCCAAGGATTCATTTCCAGCACAGGTGTTTCTGGAAGCCTCTCCAGAGCCCAGCAGGAGCTGCAGGAGCCCTCAGCCTTCTTCAAACAGGTCTCCCGTCCTTCCAGATGCAGCTGTCACAGGGGGACGCCCTCCCTAGGGATTTTGGCAATGGATTGCCACGCAGCGAGAGGATGGTGCTGTGCCCAATGTAGTCCGGGGCTCAGGCCATCCCGCAGGGTCTCCCCTGTGGGGCCAGGCATCTCCCACTGCTGCCAACAGCCCCGCCACATGTCTGCCAACAGCCGGGGACTGTCACTGGGCTGTGATGGGTCTGTGCCCATCGCCAGGGCCAGCCATGTGCCAGGCGCTCACCCCAGGGCAGCCATGTGCCCGTCCCCACTCTGGACCCGCTGTGTGCCAGGTCCTTGCCGGGGCCAGGCTGGTGCTGGGCACCCTGGGCCCAGGTAGGATGGGGAACTGCTCTGCCCCAGGAGGACGTGGGGCTGGCCCAGGCAAGGGCTGGGCACCTTGGCCCGGAGGCGATCACTGCAGCCGTCACATACAGGCTCCAGCGGCCCGTCCCTGCCCAGGGCGGCAGGAGCAGGCAGCTGGGGCCAGGCCGGGCCGGGGTAGTGCGACATGGTGCCACGTGGGGCCGGGGCACGGGTCTGGGCTGGGGCGTCGCTGCTGTGGCGGCAGCGCCAAAGGTCGGGGTGGAGAGAAATACTGTGTCATGTCAGCGCTGCCGCACAGTCCTCCTGCAATAGGACCGAAAACCGCGTTGCTGCAAAATGCCAGGCAGAACTGTAACTTGATCAGCGTGCATGATCATGGGCCTTGGTCTTGAAGAAGGAAATGGAATTAGAAAAAGCATAAAGTATAAACCAAGGGTTCCTTCCCTCCCCAGGTAGCTTTTTCAGAAAACCGGCAGTTCCCCACTGTTACCTGGGATCAGCTCCCCAGCAGTCCAGCTTGCTGCAGAGTGGATCAAATGCCAGTGCCAGCACGACGGGGAGGACCGTGCTGGAGGGGTAAAATCAGTGGGAGGGAGAAGGAGGGGTTTTGTTTGTTTGTTTGTTTGTTTGTTTGTTTGTTTTTATGGCAGTATCAGGAGGGCAGGAGAGCCCAGGGCAGCCCTTGGCAGGGGCAGGGCCACGGTTGCCAGGCAACATGGGGGGGACAGGAGGCGGGAGGAGACCACGTGCCCTGCAGCCAATGGGGTGCGGCTGCCAGGCGATGCGGGGCCGGAAGCAGGAAGCCAGGTGCCCGGCAGCCAGCAGGGTGCCGTTGCCAGGGGAGAGGGGCGGGGCGCGGCCTGCCCTGGGGGAGGGAGTCCCAGGCCCTGGAGGCGGCTGGAGGCCGGCTGGGGCGGCCGTGGCGGGGCAGCGCGTGGGGCCAGGAGCGCCGGGGAGCCGGGCCCTGTGCGCCCCGGCCGCGCTGCACCAGCCTGCTGGGACGGGGGCCGTGCGCGTCACGAGGCCCCGCTCTCCGGGGCAGCCGTGCACCCCACGGATGCGGCGGGTCCTGCCCTGACACAGCAGGGGCTGCTGGCCAGGCGGGGAGGCCTGGGCCTGGCGCGGCCCGAGGGGCTGGACCGGCTCTGCCTCCTCCCGGGGAGCCGCGTTGTCCCAGGATGTGCTGCGGCTCTGGCCCCAGCACGGCAGGTCTCCCTCTGTCCGGGCTCTCTGGGTACCGGTGTTGTCTGAACTGTTAATTTTGTTCCTCCAAAGCCATTACAGAAGGAAGCATCTTTTAAGTCCAGTACTGTAAAATAGACATTTGAATCATTTATCATCGTTAACAAAGTGTATGGATTGGGTACCACTGGGTGCACATCAATGACTATCTGGTTAATAGCTTGCAAATCCTGTACTAGACGATATTCTTGTGAATGTGTTTTTTTAACAGGCAGGATTGGAGTATTGTACTCGGACTGACATTCTCGCAGCAGTCCATACTTTAAGAAATTATTAATTATAGGCTCCAGTCCAACACGGGCCTCTAACTTCATGGGATACTGTTTTCACGCTACTGATTCAGTTCCTTGTTTTAATTCCACCTTTACCGGTTCTACACATTTGGCTCTTCCAGGTTTCTCCGTCGCCCACGCAAAAGGGACTACTGCGTCCATTACTGTGCAGGGAATTTTGCTTGGTCCACTCTCCACCTGTTTGGAATCCAGTGCTTTCTGTAACATATATGCTTGTGTCTTCCAGGCGTTATTTGGTGGAATGTGCACCTTAACTTTGTTCTTATCAAAGGTTATTTGTGCCCCCACTTTATTCAGTAAATCCCTCCCCATTAGGGGTAATGGGCATTCTGGCATATATAAGAATGCATGTGTTAACACTCTATTTCCTATTTTACATTTAATTGGCTGAAAGAAAGGTTTGACCTCTTGCTTTCCTGTGGCCCCAATTAGTGGCACAGAGAATTTACTCATTGGTGCCTTACAGCTGTTTCATACTGAATATGTTGCTCCAGTGTCTACTAAAAAAGTAACTGTTTCCTTCCCCAGCTTTACTGAAACCAGGGCTTCAGCTGGGGAATCCAATTTCTCAACCCCCGGTCCCCATCAGTCTGAATCTTCTGCACCAGTCGTGAGCAAACCTGCCTCTGGAACAGATACAGATACAGACTGAGGTTTCCAATGATCTGATTGTTTTTTCGGGCACTCATTTTTCCAGTGCCCCTTCTCCCTACAAATCGCACATTGATCTCTCCTCAGTGAAATTCTATTTCCCAAATTCCCTCCTACTCTATGTCCTCTTCCACGTCCTTATCCTTTCAGAAAACCCCTTCCCCGAGAGGAAGTTTGTGCCTGGGCAAATGCAGCTGCCAAGATTGCAGCATTTTGCCCCTTATCTTTCAGTTTCTCCTTTTGTTTTTCCTTTCTCTCTACTTCTTCCCTGTTATTGTACACCTCTCATGCAATTTCTATTAACTGTGATATTGACATCCGCGACATACCATCTATTTTCTGAAGCTTTCTCTTTATACCTGGTGCTGATTGTCCTACAAATAATGTAGTAAAAGTCATCTTGTTCTCTTCGTCCTCGGGATCCAAGTCTGTCCATTTTCGGGCGGTTTCACATAACCGCTCCTAAAATGCAGAGGGATGCTCATTCATACCCTGCGCTACTTGATACAGTTTTGCAATATTTTTGGGCCTAGGTACTGCATGCTTTACCCCATATAACATTAACTGTTGGTGCTGTTTAGTCATTAACCTGCCTGCCCCTGTATTTTGATCCCAGTCCGGTTCTTGGGCCGGCATAAAGCGCTCCGGCCATCTCTAGCATTTTGTCTTTCATTTTCCTCTCGAGCTTTGTCTAATACCATTCTCTTCTGCTCAGGTGCAAGCCAAGTATTTAAAAGCACCTGTAAATCCTGCCAGTCTGCATTATGACTCTCAATTATCATTTTAAAGGATTGATACATCTTTTCTGGATTTTCTCGGTACGACCTGGCAGACTCCTTCCAATTCATTAAATCTGTAGTTGAAAAGGGGACCTTCACATATACAGGCATTCCATCTGGTCCTACTGCTTGACGCAGTGGGGCCTGAATCACAGGATTTTGTGGAGCCTGAGTAGCCCGAGTTCTGCCTGCAATCGGGCTACATGCCTCACTTCCCTTATCTCTGGCATCGACACGATCTTGATCTCTTTCTGGAGGGACCAATAATTGTACATCCTCTTCCTCATCACCCACTTTTAAACATCTCTTCCCAATACTACAAGCAGAGCAACACCGAGGTATTTTCTCTTTGTCTTTCATCATCGTTAACACATTTGAGTCAGAGACCAATAGCTTACATTATTTTTCTTGTTTCATATTACCCTTAAAAGAACATTCTTACCAATTACGCTTTTGTACACTGGAGTCCAAAGAGCAGCATCTCCCCGCCGGGAACTGGCAAGACGATCCAGGCAAGGCTTTACAGTGAGGGTCCCACTTGGGTCGCCAGAAAACTGTTCTCCAAAAAGCAGATTCGTTGCCCGGTGTGCAGTAAGCCAATAATTACACACTCAGGAGAGACTTCTGCTTCTTTATTTCAGAGTTGCGCAAGCCTGGCTGCTCGGTGCTTTCCCACAGATCAAGCACACACCCCCACCCCGGCTTCTCAAGGAGCATTTATACAAACAAATTGCAAAGTTTGCAACTTTCCCTTTTACACTGATTGGTTAGTGATTTACATACAATTACAATTTTGCTTACACACCATTTTACTAGGACGCATGCTCAAGGGAGGGGTCTTCACCTGGGCACGGGTCTTTTGGACCTATGGGCATGATTTTTTGTAGTATAATGAGGACAGTTCAGTTAGAGATACATGGACCTCCCATTCTTTTGCCAATTTGATTTAATGTTTCTTTTAGGGCTTTAGCAGTTCTAGGATGCCCTTGATTCAAGAATGCTTCTTTTCAGAAGATAGAGATAGGGGTTATCCTAATCTGCCTAGTTTAAACAGCATGACCATTCTTTCTGAGCTTCCAGGGTTGTCTTGTAACACTGGCACTGTCGACGCACGGCCCCAGTGCCCCCAGCACCAGCCCTGGGACCTCCTCCACGCACACCCTGCCCACAGCACAGAGAGCCCTGCCCCAGGGATGGGGAGAGATGGAGCTGGGTGAGGAGATGGGATGGCCTGGGCTGGTCAGGCGCAGGGCACGGCCGCGCACATGGCCTGGCCAGCCACCTCCTGACACGCGACCGGCCCCTTTTATCCCCTTTTCCCTCTGTCTCCCCACACTTGTTCCTCCCCAAACTTGATCACCTCACCCAGTGGCCTCTCACTAAAAAAACACTTGAGCACTTTCAAGTGAATTTACCTGTTTGATTTACTGAGCAGTCCCCCATTACATGCTGTTGGGGAATTACTTGCATCTATATGTTTATATGTAGCTGATTTCCGTTTGAATGTGTTTGTGCTGAATGCAGAATCAAGTAACATTCAGGTGTCATTACTAAGGGGTGGCAAAATACTATGCCAAAGTAGTTCTCAGTCTGGAAGCTTTTTCTTCTGTGTCTGTTGTGGCACTAATGGTAGTTAACATTCTGTATTTTGAAAGGTGGAGAGAGAAATCATAAAATAGATGTCTAGACACATCCCATATAATTGGCCCAGATTCTCAGCAGGGCTGTCCACCTTGTCTTATGCTGTAGAAATGTTGATACAAATCATTCCTTGCATTTTTGGTAGGGTATAAGCTGCAAGAGTGAGGGAGCTGGGACATGAATCTCCCACACCAGGACAGTCTGTCTGTGAGGATGTTATGGGGGACGGTGTGGAAAGCCTTACTAAAGTCAAGACAAGTAGTACCCACTGCTCTGCCCTCATCCGACAAGCTAGTTGTTTCCTCGCAGAAAGCTCTCAGGTTGGTGATATGCTGAGTATTGCCAGTCAGCTGCTTGTTGAAATCTGTGTGGAAATGGCTTCCTGGAGAATTTTCTCCATCATCTTCTCAAGAGTCAAGGAGGGTATTTGGCCTCTAGTGAGGGCATCAGAGGATGCGGGCTCATGTCTGTTGCCTTGCAGCATCACGGTGGAGCTGTGGAGGAGACCGGGGAGAAGCATGCATGAGTTTCAGGTCCAGAAGCACTTAGCAGAGAAATTAAGGGCAGCAGGAAACAACAGCCATGGGACTGACTCCTGGCTTTGCTGGTCCTGGGTCTCAAGGACCTCTTGTAGAAGTGAGAAATGCAGACAGTAAAAGCTGCCCGGGCAAAAGCTTGTGTTCTAACAGGTAGTTCTTGGTCAAATTTCTCTGTAGAGCACCCACGCTATCTTGGAGGTGGTGCAGGCTCCTTGCTTGCTGAGTGTCCTTCCCTTCCCTCAACTAACCCTACTGGGAAAAGTGTCCGGGAGGAACAGTGCAGTGGCTAGGTCCCTCGAGATGGGGAAGGCTGTGGCCTGGCTCTCAGTTTGGGGTAATTGGTGCAGCCCAGGGCATGGGGACCTGGTCGTTTCGGCAGGGCCAAAACTGATGTGTTTGGTCACACATGAGGAGGTGGGACTGGTTGGTACAAGACACCCACAGCTGGAGATTTGGCTGCAGCGTGCTCATTCCTGCCCTTAAAATCTTACCCACCAGCTGGGGAGCCCCATCAGGTGGCTTCCTCATAGCACTGTGCTCTGCCCACATCCCTGCTCCCCAAGGGTTAGAGAAAATTGCTGCTGGCTGTTTCCTGCAAGTCCTTCTTCACAAAGTGCTGGTTAGAAGAGCTGTCTTGGGCATTTAGCATCGAGGAAGTCTAGGGACCCTGAGTTTTCTCCTGCTGTCAGCGGGTTTGGGGCATGACAAAGGATGAAAATGCCCGTTTTCTGTTAGCTTTACAGACTTGAAGGCTATGAAGCATCCTTTCAGGGGCAGTTTACCTCTCCTTTGGTGGAGTTTAGGATGAGCAAACGAACACCCCTTAAGGTAGATGAGCTTTTCTGGCTCTGCAAAAGACTGTTTTTCCCTAAACTTCCGTGACTGCAGATTTTTTTTTCTTGTTTTCCACCAGGCTTTCCATTGAAGGAAGGAAGGGTTCAGAGGGGGGTTATTAAGAACCTGCTGCTTGGGATGTCTCCTTCTGTGGGAAGATCCTAGAAGAAAGTGTCGCTGTAGAGACTTGAGTGGATCCTCCTTTGTACGAAGCTTCTTGGGAGCTGCACCTCCCCTGCCTGCTGACTCCTTCCCTGAGCTGCTGCCAGGGACGTTATGGTCCCTCTGAACTAGCCTGTCCTAGTCCTCACCAGTGGTCCAAACTAGTCTGTTGTGGTCCTTGTCACTGGTCCTTCTGGGGGAGGAAACCCAGATGGGTGTTTGATCAGTGCCCCCTTTCCAAGGCTGCCCCCTGGCCCCAGATAGAACCTGCTTCTGAGCTAACTCGACCTCGGCAGATCTCCTGAACTGTACCCTGATGCTAGTGGACGTGTTGCTTTATTGTAGCTGAGGAGGGACCCGCTGGTCAAGGAGAGGAAGCTCCTTAAGCCACTCTTAATGTACCTTAGTGGAGAAATCACACGACCAAGTCAGCACCGTGGGGCAGAGGGCAGTGAGGGCCTGGGCAACATGGTCGAGGGAGCACCCAAGAAGGTGCGATGAACTTTTCTCCCCTCGACCCATGGCCCCTTACTAGAAAGATCCTGGTGGAGAGCTGCACGGGGCTTAAAGAGTCTAGAGAAACTAGCAAAGGCAAAGGTGAGTGTTTCCTAAGGCCATGCTCCTTTCTGTGACATCAGGGGGGTTGGACAGGGGAAATTTGGTGCAATAAGTGGATCTCTGGACTGAGATTTTCTCTGGCCTTATTTCTAGCAACTTTAACCCTTGGCAGCAATGTAAAGAACAGCCATTAGAGGCAGGAACAGGGAGAAGCTTGTGCACATCTTTTGCTTTGCAGCTGCAAAAGGCACAAAAGACCAAAAGGTACAGCCAAAAGAAGTAAGGGAACGAACGTATCTGAAGACATCCTTTAAGCCTCCATGGCCACACAGCTATGCTTTTCGACACTGAACTATGACACCAGCATTACGTAAATCTGGTTCACATAGTAGTTCTCTCATCTGCCTCTCCCCTGCAGGGACTCTGGCTTCAGGAGATTCCTTCTGGACAGATTTTCCTCCTTTCTGCACAGAGCTCCCCGCAGCTGGTGGCAGCGCACTGCAAATACACCACACAGGCAGTTTGCAGGAGTCTGTTCTCCAGGCTGTGCTCATGAGCCAAGCCCGTCAGGAGCATGGGGTTCCGCAATCTGTTTCTCCAACAGCCTCACCTCACTGCACGCTCTGCACATCCTGATTGCTGCAGCATTTCTCCCGTCAGCGCCACATCATTGCTGTGCCCTGGAGAAAGACGTGCTCGGGAGAGCAGGCACTTGCCTGAAAGACCTCCTGGAAGTACAGAACAAGGAAGCTCTTCACAACTGCATCTCAGGGACAGGGCTCGCAAGAAGGACAGGCCAGCATCCTCACGCATGGGCACTAGGGACTAAGTCTGGACTCCTCCTGCTCGCTTCAGACTCCCTATATTGTCCAACCCTCCCCTTCTAGAGCACCACCTTCCTCCCTGGGGACTTCTTGTCCTACTGCTTCCTGGCCTCCAGAGTCTGAAAAGCAGGGTCTGCTCTTACATCACCTCTTACATCGCGCAGCTCCTCAGAGCTGCCTTCTCCCTTCTTGCGCTGGGCAAGCCCTTCAGATTTGGGGACAGCTTCCTTTGCCGCTTTGCCCAGGTCTTGCTCATTTCAAAACCTGCAAACCAGAAGGAGACATCAGCTGGCAGACTCACCAAAAGCTGCTACACGCTTCCCACCCAACCACAAGACTTCAGCCCAGGGGGCACACAAGCATAATCTCTCCACGTTAATACACGCCACACTGCCAAGGCAAACAGCTGCCTCACACTCATCCTCGAGCACAGGGTTACCCAAGGCCACTTCGCCAGGAGTCTCACCTCATTTGATGCACTCCAGCCTGGGCCCTTCTCCTCTCCCCTCCTCTCCCGTCAGCTCCATGTCACGGATCAGCTTTGGCTGAACATGTCCTCGGGAAAGGAGGCGCTTGCCAGCAAGACCCTCTGGAAGTACAAAACAAGGAAGCTCTTCACACCTACATCGCTGGGATGGTTCCCACAAGAAGGATATGCTGGCCTGCTCACGCATTGGCTACTGCAGACTGAGCACAGATTCCTCCAACCTTGCAGGCCCCCCTTCTGTGTGCTCCTTGGCCCTCACACACTCCTCCTTGTGTCCAACCCTCCCTTTCTGGAGAGACACATTGTTCCCATGGGTCATCCTGTCCCACTGCTTCCTTGGGGCCACATTCGGAAAGGGGGGCCAGCTGCCACATCTTGGTCACCTGAGAGAGTCACTTTGGCGCCAGTACTTCCACACAAGGGGTCCAGGCTCTTGGACCTCCACACTCTTCTCATCCACACCTTTTGGCCCTCTGTTGGCACACTCAACCAAAGGATATGGTTTCTGAACAGTTCTCTAGGAACTCCGACAGACCGGCTTCAAGTCCCATCTTCCCAAACAACAGGAAGGTTGGACACTGCTTAGCAGACTTTGCACCATCTGCCTTGGATGATTTCTCTCCTCAAACAGAAACCAACAGCCTCCAGGACATATGTCAGCCCCTCCACTGCCCATGGCTCCAGGCAGAGCTGCTGGCTCACAGCACACATGCCTGCTCCCAGCTCTTTCCTCCACAAGAGGAGGCGGCACAAACACACCCCTCTGACACAACACAACAGTCTGCAACTGTGGACAAGCAGCACGGCTCAGGGCAAAAATGCCTTTCAGCAGCACCAGAGGCTCTTGGGAGCAGGCGCTCTCCCTGTGGCTTCTTCCACAAGCACTCACTGCACATGGCAGGAGCAGGGAAAGAGATTCCCAAGAGGCACCTTCTACTCTACCCGGCATTGCACTGTCACCTGGGATCTAAGCCCCTCCACACAAGGACAGCGCTGAACCCCCCAAACCTCTCTCGCAACTCACATGGTACCTTACCTCCTCTGCCCCTTTACCTCTGCTCCCCACAGATGACGCCTTCTCCCTTCTTTCTCTGTGCCAGCTCTACAGATTTGGCTGATGGCTCTGCCTCAGCCTTGCCTGGGCACTGCTCATCTGCCAACCTGAAAAGCAGGACACAGAAATGAAACCTCCCATAGGAGTCTCACGCTTCCAACCCAGCCAGGAGACCTAGAGTCCTTGGGGCACATGGTCAGAACCTCTCAGCACTCCTACAGGCAACAGGGCAAAAGGAAACAGCTCCCTCGCACACGGGCAAGAGCACGGGGTGACCCAAAGCCAGTTCTCCAAGAGTCTCACCTCACTCGAGACACTCCAGCCCACACCTTCGTCCTCTTCTCTCCTGTCACCTCCACCTCGCTTGTTTGGAGCTGACAAAGATGCCCTCAGGAGAGGAGGTGCTCGCCAGCAGGACTTCCTGGAAGTACAGAACACGGAAGCTCTTTACATCTGCATCTCCAAGACAGATCCCACAAGAAGGACAGGCCAGCCTCCCCAGGCATGGGTGACTACGGTCTGAGCCCAGACTTCTCATCCCTTCTGCTCAAGACTTCCAAGGAGGCCCTTGGATCTTTACGGTTCCCCAGGTTGCCCCCCCCGTCCCTTCTCTAGATGGACACGTTGCTCCCTGCCATTACCTCATCCCACTGCTTTCCCAGGTCCACATTCTCAGAAGGAGGACAGCTGTTACCTTACCTCGTAGGCCCCTCTGCTCCTCAGAGCTGCCTTCCCTTGCCTTCTCTTTCGTCGAAGCGCAACAGATTGCCTGGCAGCTTCTTCCTCTCCTTTGCCCAGGCACTGCTCATCTGCAAAGCTGCAAATCAGAAGGACACCGAAATGAAACCTCATGCAAGAGGCTTTCCAAAAACTGCTACGCACTTCCCAGCAGAGCAAGGTGACTAACGTCCTTGGAGCATGTGCTCAGAACCTCCCAGCATTGATACAGGCAACATCACCAGCAAAAGGGCTGCCTCACACATGTCCCAGAGCACAGGGTGACACAAAGCCACTCCCACAAGACTCTCACCTCACTCGACACACACCAGCCCGTGTCTTGGTCCTCTCCTCACCCATCCCCTCCACAGCACTGGTCTGGATTGAAGGAAGATGTCCGGGGCAAACGATGCCCTTGACAGCAAGGCCCTCCTCGGGAACTACAAAACAACAAAGCTCTTCACACCTGCACTGCTGGCACAGTTCCCACAGGAAGGACACGCAATGTTACAGTATCTTTTCTCTCAGCCTGCTCAACCAAGGCTTTTTCGGAAGCTGCATCTTTAGGCACAAACCTGGAAACAAGATGGCAACACTGGTTTCAGTAAAGAGCAACACAGCCTCTTGCAGCCTCCACTAAGCAGCTGCAGAGATAGTGCGGAGCTACTGTCAACTCTCCACTTTGACAAAGCAGAAGACAGCACACATTAGCAATATATCTTAGGAAGCCCCAGAGCACAAAACATCAGTGCTGGGACGGGCACAAGAGCCTCCAGTCAGAGGGCTTGCCGAGATCTGGTGATGATCCCCCTTTTCAGGGATGCTTCTTGAGGGAAGAAAAACACACAGGCAGGAAAGAGTAACATCTTGGGCTTGGGGAGGGTTGTCTTTTTTATGCTCACCCAGAAGAAAGGGAAGGAGCAGATGAAGCTCCGTGTGCGCAAAGCGGTGCCTAGCATCCTCTCCCACACAGCGGCGGAATGGAAAGCACGCCCTCCTCCATGTGACTCCACCGGAAGACACATGAATTCCCAGAAAAGCAAGAGAGAGTGACCACGGAGTTCACTGAGAACCCTGCCTTTAACAGAGTTATTCCCCACTAGCTTCATGAGGAGACAAGCCCTGGCAGCTACACCCTAGGAAGCAATAGTGACAGAGACACGCCAGGTCATCCCCAGGAAACTGGCCGGCCTTTCTGCTGGCACGGCTTTCTGGAAGAAGGAGGGCATGTGTAGGGGGAAGGGCCACCAAAAGCCTGCCCCCACTTATACTTCCTCCTGATGCTAACGGACATGGGCTACTGGGCTGCATCTTTGCTCTGACCAAAGACAGCTTCCCTGAAGGGCTTCTCCAGCGCCAGGTCTCTCCTCTAAGCCAGACAAGAACTCTGCAGAGAACTCGTGGGCTTGTAAACCAGGTTTAGCGCAAGCGACGAGACAGCCCATGGAGAATTCTTTCTGCACATTTCCAAAAAAGTAGAGGGAGCCCTGAAAACGTCTCAAGCTTACACTGTCAAAAGATTTTGCCAGCTTCCCGGTCTTTGGACAAGGCCCACACAAACAATTGCAGCGTCACTGCTATGCAGACGGACACCTTCCACTTAGAAACGTGGGTCCTCAGAGCGATCTGGGCATGGTTCACCTCCGCAGCTTCTAAATGCCCTGCACACAAACCACCAAGCAACAAAGTCACTTCAACAGCCCTTCAGCACACTCACAGCACCTCGCAGCACAACAGCCCCTCGGGAGCCTTCTCACCCCTCACCCACCCCAACCACTCTCCAGGCAACAGCAAACCTCTCGCCTGGCGGGGCCGCAGCCCCGGCCCTCCCCACACACTGCTCTTCCGAGCAAACAGTAGGTGGCCTCACTGGAGCAGAAGAACCACCCCAAACACAGCCCCAACACCCTGTTGCCCCACAGCCACCAGCAAGGGCACCCCAGAGACCTCCTTGGCCTTGCAGAAAACTACCCCTCCCATCTCCCATTCGCCCCTGACTGCACCTCACTTACACTCCTCCTAACGACAAGCCCCCGGCAGAGACACCAGCAACACTGGCACTCGCCTTCCCAAGGAATCTGGCAGCCCAAATGGGCAGCAGCAACTTTGTTTCCCTGGGCTTTGAAGAAACACCTCCAAGAAACTGCTCTCACGCAGCAGGCACTGCAACGTGACACCCACAGACCTCCCACAGGTCTGCAGAGCTCTTAGCAGAGACCCCCGCCACAACACAAGGGGGAACCCAGCTTTGAAGCGCTCTTCCTACCAGGCCAGGGGCTCTCATCATAGCTGACATGGTGCTCCACCAGAAGCACCTCGTCCAGCTGAAGCACTAGTCTCCAAACTCCAAACAAGCAGGGAAACCCCCCACAGCCTCAGGATGCCCAGGGAGGGACAACACCTGGCATAAAACCTCCACAGTGCACCACGAGCTCTGTTGGGTCCTTCCACCCCGCCACAAGGGGCTAGAGAAGGCCCCCAGAAAGAAACCCCACGCTCTGCTTCTCCAGCTGCACTTTGCTTTTGCTCTCCATTGAGGGAGAGGTTGCTCTGAGGCAAATCTGCCACCTGCAGCCTCCTCCCGGGGCATTTCTTCTGCTTTCAGAGGCTGGGAGGAATAGTGCTGCTCAATGGCCGCATGCAAGGGGCCACTCAGCACTCACCAGGGTTGGAGGGAGGATGAGGAGACAAGACTCACCTTGTCCAGCAGCAGCTGCACTTGGCGGTAGCACTCACACACACTATCCCAAACTTCAGCGATGTCTGTCTGGGGAGCAAGAGAAAGATGTGCCATGCTTCAAGTCAACAAGCTCACTACCATCCTGCCCGGTCCACACCAAGCAGACGCAGCCATCATCCACCACCACCACCACCACCACCACCACCACCATCTCCAAAAGCACCTGTGCAGGAGGCAGCTGCAGAGCCGAGACTCTTAACTGACTTCCAACTAGAAGCCCTCCACTGACCCCACCAGAGGGCTGGAGCTGAAATGAAGACACGAGAAGGGCTTTGGACAAGGGCATCTTCCCATCCACGATGGGAAGGCGTCTCCGACCTCAGAGCCTCTTCCTCCCTCTAGCCTGCAATTCTGGTACTGCAGCACAAGCAAACAAAGTGCTGTCTAAAGCACAACTCACACCAAGCTCATTTTTAGTCACTTCAGTAAGGCCAGCAACATTGAACCACTACCAGCCAGCTAAACTGCACCACAGAGGGCTGGGCATTCTTCAGCCAGCAGGGCCAGTTTTTCTCACCCCCACCCCCGCCGACCATTTCAGTCATTACTAAGGAAACAAGGAAGCTCCTTTGCCAAAAACAAAGCAACAACAAATGCCAATTAGCAGCTAAGAGTCAACATCCTCCTATGTTGAAGCACCAGAACTGAGACCTTTACAGCCACCCAAGATGAACTCCAAGCACAGCGCAGGGACAAACTAAGAGATAACAAAGCATCAGTCAGGCTGCCAGAGCCATTAGGAGTACACAAGGAGAGCAAAAAGAAAGTGTTTTCATTTTCGAGCTCTTGAAATTAGACACAAAATACAACCCATACAAACACAAAGACAACGGCAGGACTCAGCTATAGGCAGCCAGGTCTCCACACTTAGCAGTCCCTAACTCCAGCAGGGAGAAGGAAAGGTTTGTTGAGGTACATAGTCCTATTTTCTGGGAACAAGTACAATTCTTCTCCAGGTACTCCCTAACGCAATAGGCAAATAGCGTTCCCGCACCATGCAAGCAGAGGTCAAACCAATACAGCAAGACCTTGCCTTTGCTGAAATTCAGCTACCAAACTCACACACACGTCAGGGGCACAATCGAGCGGCTGCGCCCTGTCTTACCACTGCAAGGGCATTAACAGGCAGCCTGACTAGACATGCGGCTCCCTGCTATTTGCACGTTGCACACCAAGCGCCAGCTACTCTTTGATTCCCCACAGACTTCACAGCCAGAGTCGACCAGCAGACCAGAGCCCTGCAATCCACACACACAGGTCTTCTCCAGAGAAACTCCCTGGGGACGCCACAAAGGCGGCCCTGACTCCACTTGCCACATTGCTAACAGCAGCAGATGGCACAGGGCCAGCTGCACTCGGCGTTGGTAGCTTCCCCCCAGGAAAAAAGAGCAGCGTAGCTGCAAGCAAGACTTCAGGAAAATACTCCTGAAGCTGGAGCTAGGAAGGTCGCTCAGCCCACAAGGAAAGAGAAACACGGAATTTGTTTAAGACTAGCTCCTGTCATTATGGCGCAGGAAAGCCGAGAGCATCCACCCGATTCACACACTTGGAGAAAGGGCCGTCTCTCCTAAGAAGCAGCAGCCTGCTACACAAGACTGCTTACAAACGCAGGCACGACTGCTAGAAGCAACGGCCATTCACGAGTCTCTGCACGCTTGTTCTCCTTCCCTCCCTCAGGAATGGAGCATGACTCAAAACAGCAACTGTGCATGCAACAGCAGAACTAGTTCACACCTGACCGGGCTGTAAAAAAGAGCAACAGAGCACTGCCACACTGAAAGAGGCCCAAATAACTACAACAGAGAGAGAAAGCCTCCCTGGTGGACAAGACTGCTGACTCCCAACTGCTCTTCCAGAAACGATTCCCCCCGGAACATCTTCCCTTGGGGAGTTCCTCTCTTTTCTACCTGGTCTCCTGAAGCAGTATCGTCTGGCTTTACGTACAAAAAGCAGCTTCTCAGTCTCTGCTTGCTCTGAAACACTTCCAAGTACGTACCATGATGCACATTCTGCTGGCTGCTAGGATGGATGAGCAACAGGCTGGTGGTACTCACGGCACTGCAGGAAGCTCCTTGCACACAGGAGGCGTTTTAGAGCCTTCTTCCTCGTGGAGAGGGGAGAAAAAGCTAAAAACACACCCCACCCAAGCGCAGAGGCCGCCTGAGGGAGTTCAGGCAGCCTCGTGGGCACTGACCCAACACCATCACGGCCACCCCCGCCGCAGAGGACCGAGAAAGCCCGGGGTTAGTGGCGGCAGAGACACTGCAGCAGGCCAGGCTGGGGGCACCGGGCAGGCGGTGGCTGCCGGCAGGGCAGCGTGGGGCTCCGCGGGAGCCCGCCTGGCTCCATCCTGCCCAGGGCCCGGGTGGCACCGCAGCCCCGCTGCCCCAGGCCCTGAGCCCTCCCTGCCCAGCTGAGGGGTGGCAGCGCCCAGCAGGGAGCCCGGGGCCAAGCTCCAGCCCCAGCCCCAGCTCCAGCTCCAGCTGGGCCTAGCCAGAGAGCCGAGCGCAGGCGCCGAGCTGACGGGGCCTGGCCCCTGCAGCGGTGCTCCTCGGCGCTCCTGCGGGCCCCAGCTCCCTGGAGGCCAGGGCCCCGGGCTCAGGGGCCCCCAGCCCGCCCACCTCGAGCCTGGCAAGTCCCTGTTGTCCAAAAGGTGTTTTGGGATACACATTTCAGCTGCTGCGAGCGCATTGCTCTCTTCATCATATGTGAGCAGAGGAGAAAGCAGCCTTTGTGTGAACCTGGCCCCGCGGGAAGAGTGGAAGGGAAGTCCTGAAGCAAGAAGCCCTGAAGCATCTTCCTAGCACACTGCAGCCCTGCTCCGCTGACATCTTCCACTTCAAAGGACTCCAAGAGCCAAAACCTGCTTTCAGCAGCCCCCACGGCTGCTGCAGCCTTTGCCCAGGGAACAAGTTTGGGGGAAAGTCCATTGCATAGTAGCTCGGTTTGAGTCCTTCTCTTGTCTCCCGCTAAAATACTCTTTGGCAGAGGAAAGAGACAGTATACCCACAGAACGGGTATTTATAGTAGGGACAATCCCAATTCAGCAGAGGCAGTTCTTCCTTTGCTGAAAAGCAAGGGCCCACTCTTGTTCGGGTTTGGAGATGGTTTCTCATCTATGATCCTGCTTCCGTGCCCATTCGAGTCTTTGCACTTCTTTACTTAGTCATCAGTCAGGCGAGGCACCTGTTCTTCTTTTTCAGAGTAAAACTCTGACAATATGCATCCTAATCACGATTTCCCCATGCCTCAGCTCCCTGGCACAAGTAGCGGGAAGGAGCCCTTCCAGAGCTCGCTGTGCAGCTTAGTGGAGGATTTTGCATTCGTCTGGGGAGTGGGATCTACCTCTAAAGGGCACAATGTACTGAAGTGCTTAGAGAAACCTATTTTCTGCCCTATCTGTGCTCCTCGTCCTCCTGACTACAGTGTTGGGGTGAAAAGGACAGGGCATGGGAAATGTACCCACTTGTTGGTTGGGTCAGGCCTTACATAGGCTTTAAATTTGTTGCAGTAGTGTGGCCAAACACTTCAGCATCCGTGTGAGAAAACGGATGAAATGCTCCATTTTTCAGTACCTTTCCCTGCACTTTGAAGGCCTGTAAAGCAGGGGAAGGTGCTGCTTCCCTGCAGGTATCCCCAGCAGCAGCTGCCTGGCCACTGCCCAGCCTGCTTTGAGGACTTCAGCAGTGAAATGAGCTGACAAAGGCAGGTGGCACAACGGGCTGATGCTGCCCACCTTGTTTGAGCTGTCACAGCAGGTCAAAGGCATTTTTACCCAAGCAGTGGATGAACGGTGTTGAGCCTGAGCCTTTTGACTCTAAGGATGGAGGGATAAAAGATTTGCTGCTTAGCAAAACAGGACCACACCAGGAGCCTTTCTGAAGGCGCTTTTATGCCACTGGCTGATCCTTCAGATGCAGGGAGCATAGCAACACCTGCAGGGAGAGGAGATTTCTGCAGCATTTTTGTTCTAATGTTGGTACTGTAGAGAAAAGCTTGGGAATGAGGTCATCAGCCTATTGCAGACCTGATGCTTCCAGAGCCTCCTCTCACTAGCTCACACCCTTTTTGAGTTAGGGCATCCAGAGAGAGCCTGTTCATGTAACTGGCAGGCTTTGTTTTCACACCTTCTTATCTCTGTTGCTGCCTCCCTGTGAAATGCCTCCCCTGTGTTTGCCTCACACAGCAGCTGTGAGCAGAGGCAGGAGCCCAGGAGCCAGAGAGAGCTGATGGCTTTCAGCTGGAGGAGAGGGGCATGCAAAGGAAGAAGGCAGAGGAGCAGGTGGCAGGAAGGAAGGAAAGAACACTGGCAACAGCCACTTTCCCAGCACTTGGGCATGTGCACGCTCCAGCTGTGCAAATGCGGGGCTACATTTTCACTGCTGGCTGGGCTTTAGTGTCCTGGGGGCTCTAGCTACAAACTTGCTGCTCCTAAGGAAGCAGCAGCAATTAATCCTGCCTTCCCCTCCACAAGGTCCAGCTGCAACTAGCTCCAGCCCTGGCCCTGGAAGAGCCTGAGCCCAAGGCCAGGGCAGGCGCTGCCAGCAAAGGCTGTCAAAGCTGCAGGGGGGCCACAGATGAGTCCCTGTCCCCCCCACAGCACATGGCTGCTTCTGTCAGCAGCACCAGTGCTCCTCCTGTGCTTCCCAAGGCACCCATCGAGGCTGCTGCTCCTCAGGGAAAGCCCCCGGCACCTGGGAACACGAGGAATGTGCCAGCCTGGGCACCGCTGAGAGGCAAAGCACCCAGGTGCCCCCCAGGGCAGGCTGGCAGAGTGTCTCTGCCCCTCTGAGGAATGGGGGTACTGCTCTGGCCTCTCCGGCCTCGGGGCCCTGGGGCCATGCTGCTGCCCTTCCCGCCTCCCCTGACAGCCTCCAGCACGCAGTCGGAGCTGGCCGGCCCCAGCACCACCAGTCCAGCAGAATCAATGCCATCCCCCAGCTCCCGGCTCCTGAGAGCAGCAGCTGGTCAGGCCAAGCGGGACAGACCAAAGGCCAGGCTGCTCAAGGTTACTATGCCAGTCGCAAGATGCTTACAGCCGGCCCTGCAGACCCTGCGGGACGAGCCATGTGCCAGCCCCAAGTGATGGCACCAGTGCTCAGCCCCCACGAGAATCAAACTGGCAGCTGATCTCAACTGCACTGGGAGAGCACAGTTACATTTAGTCACAGGTTTCTCCGCCTCTGCCTTTCGGTGGGGGCTGCTGGTACAGATGGGAGCAGTGGGGGTGTCTTCTCTCCGGCTGCTGGCAAGACCTTCCCCAGACCTTTCTTGCTTTGTGCTAGCCTTGGCCAGCTGGCGAGCGGCTTGGATGAGCAGCTTGGCCTCTGGCACGAGCCAGAGAAGCTTCCACTCTGTTTCTTGAGCGTAAGGCATCGCCTTGGCCTTGTGATTAAGGAGTTGCTTCTCCTCTGCTCCGGAGGGCATTGAACACTGGCTTCTGCTAGCATCTCTTGAGCTCTGTGAAAAATACAGAAGCGTTTTGCAAGACCTGCCCTTGTGCATACGTTCAGAGTTGTGCTCCAGGTCTTACACCATCTTATCAGACTTCTGAACACAGGCTGCCCAGTTACCAAAGCTTACGCCTCCTCAGGGTTAGATCTTCAAAGCAAAGGACTCTTTTTGCCTCACAGACTCATGGTCTGTTCTCTAGCCCTTTCCGAGCACATTTCTATGGACTTCTAGGTCGAGCACAACAGCCTCAGAAGCAAAATTCCTCTTTTCCACCAGCCTTACAGGAAGAGGAGGTGATTGCAGGGCTGCCAAAAGGCAGAGTGGGTCAAACAACACTCACTTCAAAAATACTCTACAGGTGCATGCCTATTTTTGTTTCTTCCAAGGCAGTAAAGAGAAATGAACACAGTCCTCAGGAAGGCAATCCCTCCCTCAATAAGGCAGGGACCACACTGGACTCTTCCCGTAAGCGCTCCATCTTACACTTGCATACATCCTAAGCAGATGCAAGACAGGGATTTGGGACACAAAATCCTAGATTAAAACAAGGTAATACTTGATTACTTATCTATTAAGAAAAGAAAAAAAAAAGCGTAGCTTTACCTTGCCAGTTTCTCTGCTAGGTGTCTTCTCATTTCCACATTCACCAAGTGGAGTTTTTCAGACCTTTCCAATTCTCCCTGAGCAAATGCCACTTGCAATGCGCTGTCTTGCTGCATGTTTTGTAGTCTAGCCAATTCCAATTCTAGCCCTCCAATTCTCCGCTCCAGCTGGTTTCTCAGTGAGGCATTATTGGCGTTTATTTCTTCTAATCTGCCTTGAGTGGCTGCCTGCATCTAAAGCAGAAAACGCAACTTCAAGAAACAGGAAGGAAAAGACAGTGCTCCCCCAACTCCACTTCACAGACCCGACTGAAAAAGCACAGCCTGACTCAACTAGGGAACCCTGCTGCCTCCCTACCAGCAACAATCAGGGAAGAAATCTGAAACTACTAAATGGGTTATGCTTGTTTCTTTGTTTCTTTGTTTGTTTCCTTCCCCCAGGAGGGCAGGAACCTTAGGGACTTGTTTTCTCAACAGTCTTGTCTGGAGAATGACACTGCAGGTCCTGTGACTCTGGCCACAGACACTCTCAGCAGTAACAGCCATTAGAGGACAAACATATCCCTTGGCGATTCAACCACCTACTGCAGATGTGAACAGTCCGTCCCCCTCTGCATGCTTTGCCTTTCCACCTGGGATCTCCCTCTACTCAATACAGAGGCCAGAGGGATGATGCACACTAATGCCACCTCCTCACAATGCATCCTGAGGACAAAAAGGCAAGATGGCAACTCCCTCTGCAAACTGCCAACAGGAAGACTGCCTTGGGCAGGCTTTTTGACTGAAGGAGCTACAGAGGCTGCTGGAAGGCAATCAGAGAGCAGGTGTTTTCCCAGACATGCATATCACACAACACACACAGGAGCACTTTCACACAGCCATTTTCAGCACTCCAACTTCCCTAAAAAAAAAAAAGACAAAAAAAAAAAAAAAAAAGGGCACTACAAGAGAACGAGATACCTAAAGCAAAAGACCTAAAAGACAATGACAACAACAACAAATGAATGCACTGTAGACTGCAGATGCAAATGGTGAATGAGTTTACCTGCAAGAAGAGATTGACTTCTTCCAGTTTTTGCCTTATCTTTTGGTAGGCTCTTTCTCCAATCTCTCTTTTATACTCCTCTATTTTGCAAAGATCTACCGCACTGCTCCGTAAGCATCGTTGGAGGCAAACCACCTCTTCTTGCAGCTCCAGATTTCTAGTTCCTAGCTGCAGAGATTTTGTGGATTCCCTCACCAGCTGCTGGAAGAGTTCACTGGCCTGTATCCAGGGGAAAAACAAACACAATTCATCAGAGAGGTCTAGAATCCCTCCATTCGGGGAAAATCCAGCAAACCTATCAGTCGAGACGATAGCTGACACCCACTGACTTGGTATTTCAACCAAGAAAGAGGGATTTGTATCTCCATTTCTTTTGTTTCTTTACATCCGTCTCAGGAGTTCAGACAGGGTCGCTTCAGCTCCCATGCTTCCTCAGTTCTCCAGCAAGAGTTCACAACCCACTCCACAGCTCACCTGAACAGCACAGACTCCAAACCAGCAGCATTTCAGCCACGTGCTTGGGCTGAAAAGCACAAGGTCTCTTCTTCAGTGAGACTCCGCAGCCCTGAAAGCAGCTCCCTGAAAAGCCACTGCTGTCTGGCAAGAGCAGAGGGCAGGCAGCAGCAAAGAGAAAGGAGATCACTGCAATACGACCCAAGAGCCTGAACCTGAGAGCTCCTGCTCATGCTGTGTGTCTGAAGGGCAGGATCTCCTCTTATTGCAACCCGGAGCAGTTGTTCTTGTGATGTTTCAGATAAAAGCACACTCGGGCCTGGAAAACGACCAGGAGCTCCTTTTGAGGAAGGCTCAAGGAGTGGCTTCATTAGCTACACTACAATGAGGAATGTCTCTAGACAAACCTCTCTGGCATTTGTGCTCAGAATATGTTGTTCTGTTCCAGCAGTGGAGGAAAAGAACAGCTTCGTAGATATTACTACAGAGTTGGTATACCTCGGCTTTTGTCCTGTCCAAGTCCTCTTGCAAATGCAGTTTTTCTTCCTTGAGGTCATCGCACAAACGGGTAGAAACTCTAAGGGAAGTCTCTGACATCCGCTGCTTTCTGAGAGCCTCACTAAGTTCTCGCTGCAGCTGGCAGACTGTTCTCTAACGAAAGATTATAACACAAGGATGAAGAGAAAGGCAAGAATGTGAAATCTGCATTTCTACTTTCACTCACTAGTTCATATACTTAAGATCAGTTTTCAGACGTGCTACAAAGGTCAGAAATGTTGTCCCCCAGAAGATGGGCTCTGCACAGCTGGGCACCTCTCTCCTTCCTGAGAGAGGAAGGTAGCAACGCTTAGCTCAGATGTGCTGGAGGCGCAAAACATTATGTGAGCACTCTGCACGGGAGCATGCTTTGCAGCTTGCACAAAGTCAGTTCAGCTGATTTCCTAACTAGTCCTTCCCCTCACTGGCAGCATAGTCTTTCACAGCGCCGCAACAAAAGGACATGGTTGGAGAAGGCTGTAACTCAGAAGCTATGGGAGAGAAAGCTGAGGCCAGGGTAGTGGCTGAAGCTAACTTCTTGGGAGGTTGCCAGCCTCCTTAAGTGCCCCAAATGCATACATCAGCTAGTCCCTGCACAACACTCGGACTCCTCTATTGCAGTAACACTTCAGGCCACAGGCATTCCTTCTCTGTACAAACAGGAAAGAAAAACACTCTTTTCTTTGCTCAGGACTCAGCAACTCCTCCTCGCTCACTACTCTCTCGTCACACCTCCTCCCTTCCTTCTTTCCCACTCATCTCCAGGCACCTTCTCCTCCCTCTCCTCCTCTCACTCTGCCCACCCTCAATATTTTCCTAAACATTCTCTCTCCTCCTTCCCCCACCCTACCTCTCTTTCTGCTTTGTTCCTCTTGCACACCAAGACTTGGTCTCTTAAATGAAGACACTTGGCGTTCAGTTCCTTGTTTCTTGCCTGCAGCAGGTACACTTCCTCTTCCGCTTCTGCTCTGCGTTTACTGAGAATGTGGTTCAGTCCATCCTGGACAGCACTCACAATTTTTTCTTGGGTGCTCCGATTCGGCACATCTCCCAGCTGCTGACGGAGCAAGCGATTCTCACTTTGGAGCTGGGCCACTTGTGCCCGCAGAGATTCCTCTTCCGCAAGGTGTTTGCTCACTTCATCTTTCTCACGTTGCAGAGCACGACCATGTTCCTTGGCCTGACACTGGGCTCGACGTAGTGCCCTCTGTGTCATTTCCAAAAATGATGTTTTTTTCCTAAGAGACTGTTTCAGTTGGTGAACTGTCTTCTCTAAGGTGGTAGCTTTACTTTCAGCCTCACTCAGCTGCTGAGACAAGCTCTTGCTGGTTTCCCACAAATCAGAGAGCTCCTGATTGAGCTTGTCTTGCAAACAAAGACCCTGCTCACATTCCCTCCGAAACGTCTGCTCAGCCTCACGTTCTGCTGTCTGACAACTTCCCAGTTCCTGAACTTGAGCAGAGATCTCGTGCGAAGGCGATGAGTCCACCTGTGTCTCCAGCCTCTCTTGGCTCTCACTTGTCTGTTCAAATGCAAGCAATGAAAGTTGGCCAACTTAAGCAAATCCTCTGAAAACAGGAGGCAATGGCAAGCATTCTCTATAACCATACAAAGACTGGAGCTACCTGGACCTCGGATTAGAATGCAACACTAATCTACAGACTGCTTCTCTCAACATCAGTCATTCAACAGTGTTATTTTACATTGGTACAGACCACCAGTTCAAAATTCAACTAAAATGTTTGTTTTTACATACCTGCCTCCCGGGGGTTTCCCTGCTAGCCTTGAGGGCTTCTTCGTCATTTGGCGAAGACTTACGAAGAATGGCAGAGTCGGAGTCCCCATCTGTACAAGAAAAACACATCTTTTGGTGAGCAGTGTGAGCTAATACAATTCCTGAAGCCTAGAGCGCTTCCTGAATCATCACATTTCAGAGAAAAATCTTAACACTAACAGCCCCCCAACTCATCAAGTCCAAAAGAGAAAGCTATCAATGAGCAGATTCAACATGCAGCTGTTTTCTTACTCATCCATTTCCTCTAGCGCATATTTCTTGCTCATATACAAAGGAAATCACTGCAAGGGCTCCAAAACAAGCCAGCAAGCAGTCACAGCCTACAGAACTCTGCTTTCGAGGGACAATGCCAAATAGCCCATTTTTTAAAATGGGACTTGCTCCATACATGATACCCATATTCAAAACACTGAAATGACCAGCTCCGATGGCGACTTCCGGTCTCCCTCAACTTCACCAGGCTGCATCTGTCAGATTGAGGTGATTTCTTCATCTTTATAGAAGCCTTGATAAATGCATGGATCATTATTTAAGCTGCCCAGCTCAGCTACAGAAAATACTACAGCGTTGCCAGCACACTCAAAAGACCTCCCTCGAAAAAGCCTCCCATTCCTCTGGGTACCAATAAATACGCCTTTGACATACCTCGACCAGAAATTGCACAGGAAACCTTTGCTCCCAGCTTTCGCATTGACGCATAACTGCCACCTATTATCTAATGCACGTTCACCTAACGTGCTCTGCGTTCCTAAGGAAAGCTGCCAGTGCAGACACAGCAGGGATTTGGACAGCTATCATTTTCCACTGGGCAATTAAACAGTCCCATATTTGTCTTCCAACAAACAAGTCTCAAACAAGCCAGAGTAAGCAGGGTACTGTTGCGGAGACCAGAAAAATCACACCAAACGCAGGAGGACAAAAGGGCCCAAGGTAGGCGTCCCTTCTGGTCTCTCCAGAGCTCTTCCAAGTTCCTCCTCTCCCAAAGACTTCAAAGCCTCTTCCTGCTGCGTATCAGAGGGAATCAGAGGCGGGGGCTATGCTTTGCCTGTGCCAGCCAGCAACTGCAGAATTAGGTTCAAGAGCCTTCCCAAGAAGCTGTCAAGTTCCCTCTCACGGCACCCACGCCATCTTTGAAGAGATTCCACACAAGCAGGAAAGGATCCAGGGAGAAGAGGAAATCCTTCTAGAAAGACACTCCAAAGACGGCCTACTCTTCCTCCAAGTCCCTGACTCACACAACCTTCTCTTCATACCCTATATGCATCACAAAACGCTCCAGAGGAGGGTTGGCCCTAACAACATATATATGTTCACCAACAGGATGATTCTGCAGTTGCCCAGGAACAGGGCAGGGCTGTTCTTTGGGGGGAAGCAACATTCTGCTGATCCGACCGTCCGCACAGAGCCCCCAGCAGCAGACCTCTTCCTGCGCTCTAGCAGGAGGAGTCACAAACCTCCGCCTGGATAAAGCTCCTGTTCCTAAGTGAAAGGCAGCAAAATGTGACTCTCGACTCACTTCTCACTTCTGGGAAATAACACACAAGTCAAGAAGAAAAGAAAAAATAGAGCGCAGTTTCTGTATCTTTGTAGGTTTTCAAAGACAGTAACAAACTGTGTATGAATACTGTCTGCTCTCCTCATTTGACACATACTGTAGCTTTCCATACAGTAGTCTTACCAAAAAAAAAAAAAAAAAAAGGCAGAATAAACCCCCCTACCCTACTAGAGGGTCTGAAAGGTAGAGTACAGAGAACACAGTCTGGGTAATTCTGAAATAGTAATTGTGTGAGATATGTTCAGTGCTAGGCAAGCTCACGAGCGTAGCTCAAACTGCACACACTCACTGAAGGAGAAGATATTTTTTTAAGCCACCCTGATAATTCTTCTGGATCATAACCTCATACGGATTTTCAACACTTTTTTTTTCCTCATAAAAAGTCAGAACTTAAAAACAACATTTAAAAAACATAAATACATCTAAGCTACTATGCAATGGACTTTCCCCCAAACTTGTTCCCTGGGCAAAGGCTGCAGCAGCAACGGGGGCTGCTGAAAGCAGGTTTTTGGCTCTTGGAGCCCTTTGAAGTGGAAAATGCCAGCGGAACGGGGCTGCTCTGTGCTTTGAAGATGGGACTTGCCCCATGCAGGGAAAGGTTTGTGTTCTTTGCCCCCAGTAACCGGGATTGCTCTCTTGCTGCAGGACTTCCCTGCCACTCTTCCCGTGGGGCCAGTTTCACGCAAACGCTGCTTTCTCCTCTGCTCACGTATCATGAAGAGAGCAATGGGCTCACAGCAGCTGAAATGTACATCCCAAAACACCTTTCTGACAACGGGGAATTCCAGGTCCTGTGATTTTTCCATGTGTTGGTTATACAGCTAGTTCCACTGATGCCAAGGGACCTAATGTCTTGTTTTAAACTCAGTCCATGTGTGATTTTCTTGGGAACACCTGGAAGAGCACGTGCGACCTGTTCTTCATTTGTCTAAGCATTACAATGTAAAATGTTGAAAAGTCATGAAAACACAGAGCCAGAGAAGTTGAGAGAGACAGAGGCAGGAAAGCCCCCTACGGTGAGAAAACCGGAGATGCTTCAGTCCTGCCAGTGTTTCTGATGCTCCCAGTGAATTCAAATGAGCGTTTCTGGGACGGGCCCTTGAAATGGGACTGAGGTCCAGGAAAAGGCTTCAGAAGCCTGAGAATCTGTAAAAAGGGAGCGGGGAGCAAAGGCTGTGTCCCGGCGGCACAGAAAAATCTCTTGTTTTAGATCAGTTGCTGTGGCTGAAATTGAAACATGAGTCAAGTATGAGTAAACCAAGGCACCAAGGAAAAAAAGGATCCAGTTTAAAGAGGTCTTCATTGTCGCAGCCTGAAAGGAGTCGTTTAGGACGACCTCCCTCCCCTTGGGACCAACGACCAAGTTCGTGATGCTCTTGGACTGAATTAAGGTGAAACGACACCAGCCAACCAGTTTTATGATTTATTAACAGAAAAGACATGGTTAGGAACGATAACTCAATGGCAATTACTTCAACTAGATAAACAAGTCCCATGCCGCACGTTTTGAACAGATCTCATCAACATTCATCAAAAGAGAGGGGAGAGAGAGAGAGAGAGAGAGAGATATCACCACCTGTGGATCCAGTGGCGTCCCGTTGGTCCCCTTCACTCTGGGTGTCTTGGCGGTGTGGGGGGGTCCCCCACTTAGCTTCTGGTGGTGCCCTTTTTATACAGTCCAAGTCCCCAAATCTCCACCCAGTTCCAAGAAACCCCATGCATATGCATGGTGGGCATTAGAGGCGTGGTCTGGTTCGGTGCAGCCTCGCTGTGTCCCGGGTGGTCGCAGGGAGACCATTTCAGGGGTCGCAGCACCTCAGTCTTGTTTCCACCAGAAACAGATAGCTTGCTTGTACAACAGAAAAACACCATCTCAGTCCTGTTTCCTCCGGGAACAGGTGGCTTGCTCGTACAATGGGAAAACACTGTCTCAATCCTGTTTCCACCGGGAACAAATGGAAATGGATGGCTTGCTCGTGGTTATGGTTTTCTGCAAAATCTGCAACGTGCGCAGCAAGGCTCACATCTTAGGCACCAAGAAATGTATAAGGCAAAAGTTCACTCATCAGTCCGCCACACTCATCTGCAAACAGGAGAAGCCCTGTTTCCCTTGCTTAGTATGCACATAGCCTCTACTGTGAATAGTGATCCTTCTTAATAGAGCACCAGGCCCCAAACGCCTTGGCACTAGGCTTACAAGACGCCTGGAGGGTTAGGTGGCCCGGGGGTCTGTGTTTGTGTGGGGATGACGGCTTGAGTCTGGTCTAGCACTTGAAGGCAAGCAATGAGGGCTAGGGCTTAGCTTCAGATGCAGGGCAAGAGAGAGGGTGTGGGGGGGTAAGGATTCAGGCTGCAGCGTAGCAGTTTGGGCTTGGCCTTAGCGACTAGAGGAGGAGAAGGAGGGAAGGCGGAAGGGCAGGGCTTCAGCTTAGTGGTGAGGCTGCAGGTCTGGCCCTGCCAGAGGAGCTCTCGCAGGCCCTGTGCCAGCGGCATCCCCATTACCTGAAGCCTCCTGACCTCCCCAACACAGGTGCTGTCTCTTGGCCAAGAGCTCCGTGCCCTTCATGTGCTCCCACGCCGGCCTCCAGCTTCTGCCTGCTCACCTGAGGGCACACAGAGCACCTCCTCATCAGCACCCAAGCGCTGTCCCCCAAAACCTGCCCCTGCCTCTGCAAGCCCCCAGCCTCTCTGCCCTCCTGGCATGACCCTGCCCTTCCCTGCAGCACCTCACCATGCCAGCCTGCTGCTCCCCACCAAGCAGCTTCCTGCACCACAAGTGACCTCACAACCGAGAGCCCAGCCCTCACACCACCACTCGCAGCTCCCCCTCGCCTGCCTCTGCCCTCTGCTCTCAGCTCCATGCACTTGCACTCTCAGACTAAACACCAGCCCTGCCATGCCTCTGCCTCTGCCTCCCAGGCCCCAAACACCTTGGCGCTAGGCTTACAAGATGCCTGGAGGGTTCGGGCCTTTGGGGCAGCAACATAGGGCTTAGGCTTCAGGCGTCAGCGGGGAGGTTTCGCTTTGCAGTTGGTGGTGGGCTTTGGGAAAGCGTGTGGGTGATGGCTGAGTGCTGGGCTTCATGTTTCTGCTGAGCGTTTTCAGAATGGGCTAATTGGGTGGTCTGGGGGTGTGTGTTTGTGTGGGGGTGAGGGCTAGAGCCTGGTCTAGCACTTGAAGGCAAGCGATGAGGGCTAGGCCACATCTTCAGACACAGGTTAAGGGAGAGGGTAGAGGGTAGGGATTCAGGCTGCAGCACAGCACTTTGCATTTAGCCTTAGCGACTAGAGGAGGGGAAGGAGGGAAGGCGGAAGGGTAGGGCTTCAGCTTAGTGGTTAGGCTTCAGGTATGGTCCTGCCAGAGGAGCTCTCTCGCAGGCCCTGTGCCAGCAGCATCCCCATTACCTGGAGCCTCCTGACCTCCCCAACACGCGTCCTGTCTCTTGGCCAGGAGCTCCATGGCCTTCATGTGCTCATACCACGTATGGCCTAATGCAGAAGAATGTGAAGGAGACAGGCTGTGGAAAGTAGCCAGACCATCCTAGGAGGAAAAAGAAACAGTGTAGATAATGACGTAGTATCCTTGCAGCAG
Source organism: Dromaius novaehollandiae (assembly GCF_036370855.1). Lineage (NCBI taxonomy): Eukaryota > Metazoa > Chordata > Aves > Casuariiformes > Dromaiidae > Dromaius > Dromaius novaehollandiae. Next base: position 1,805,706 of record NC_088125.1, on the reverse strand, counting down.
CAAGTGAAAGAGTTGGAAAAGCAGGTAGGGGATTTGCGAGATGCAAAGGTGATAGTCCAAGAAGTGACTACAGCACAAGCTGAGAAAAGCCAAGATTTAGCAAGATGGAGCAGCTAGCTTTGCGGATGGCTAATAAGCACTGCCGGCGTTATGGAAAGGTGCCCGCTCCTGCTTCTCAGGTGCGGGTGATTATAGCTCGACCTTCCTGGGATCCAGGGGAGTGGGATGATAATATTTGGAGTACCTCATCTGACTCAGAAATTGAGTCTGATATTGAGCAAGAAGCCGCTAACACTCAGGTGCAGCCGCTTGTTCAGATGCGGGGGGAGCGACACATAAATAGGGATACCGTAGAGCAGTCAAGGACTTATACACCAAAGGAATTACGTGAGTTTTTGACTACATTTCAGCAACAACCAAGGGAGTTATTACTAGCGTGGATGGTGAGAGCCTGGGACAATGGGGCAGGATCATTAACGTTATTAAGGGAAGAACTGAATTTAATGAGCCCACTGTCCACAGATGCTGAAGTGCAGTATTATGTCTCCCAATGTAACGTCTGCATGAGATAGCGCCGGTAACTCTATAGTTGCTCCTCTGCTCTACCAGTGGTTATGTGCCACGGTGGTAGCGGCTTACCCATCTACAGGTGAGCTGGGCGCCACGGTGGGGGCATGGCGTATCATGGAAGAAGGAATAAATGTTGCGACAGTTGGGGGTGGCCATTGGACGAGCGGATGATAATGGTCCAGATGGCGTAGAAATAACTTGGCAAATGAAAATGCGGCTGTTGAAATTGGCCCCAAGTGCCTTGAAACCGCTCCTGTTAGGGACAGCGATGCCTGCTACTGGTACAGTAGCAGCCTTGGTGAATAATTTGCGAGACCTAGCTTTGGTGGGTGGACCAGATTCTAAACGGGTAAGGGTGGCTCAGAAAGTTGGAGCAAAGAGACAGAGAGGAGCGACTAAGGTGAGCGGAAAGGTTACACAAAAGCAGATGTGGACTGACTTGCTGCAGGCGGGGATATTGCGGGATGAGATCAATGGCTTGCCAACTGCTGGTTTATTCAAGCATGGCAGCATTTGCCTGCCAATCAACAAAACCCACTGCTCCACCTGCACCCAGTGCTCCCTGGAAGCTGCCTGCTAAGAAACAATGAAGGGGAGGCAGGTCCCCCGAAATCCGAGCGTGAGTTGCAGCATATCATCTGAGGGACAGACGCCCATATGTACCCCTGCGAATTAGATGACACTCGGGAGGGGAAATAGCTGTGCTTGCTTTAGTAGATACAGGAGCAGAAGTTACAGTGCCACACAGTGCCCTAAACCCTGGAAAAGCAACAAGGCACTTCTGCGGTTTGGGTGGATCTGCCACCCCTGCTGTCGGGCAATAGTTCCTTTAGTGATTGGGAAAAACCCTCCCTTCTCCATTCCAGTCTTATTGGCACCCATTCGTGCATATATTTTAGGAACTGATGTGTTACTAGGTTGAGACATACACACAATGCAAGGATTCTTCTCTTTTGCAAGGAGTCCCTCACTGCCACAAGCACGAGGAATCACTCTAATCAGAGGGTACCCAAACTGGGACCCCATAGATTTGCCTGTACCAACTACCATTGTGTAAATAAAACAGGACAGAATACCAGGAGGAGAAACAGAAATTCAAGAAACAAAAGATGCTCTCTTACATGCACACATAATACACCCTGCCCTATCGGCCTTTAATAACCCCATATGGCCTGCGGAGAAGCCGGATGGCTCCTGGCGTACGATTGTGGATTACAGAGAATTGAATAAGGTGGTCCCACCCCTGATGGCAGTGGTCCCCAATATGGTGACTTTGTTAGAAGAAGTGGGTAAAAATTTGCAAGAATGGAAGGCTGAGGTGGATCTGGCAAACGCCTTTTTCTCTATTGCTATATCCCCAGCCTCGCAGGACCAATTTGCCTTCACTTGGAGTGGTAAGCAGTATACATTCCAAGTCCTTCTGCAGGGATATAGGCATAGCCCCACTATATGTCATCAAATGGTCGCTGCTGACCTCCCAACACCTCTCCCAGACTGTACTAGTCATCATTACATCAATGATATTTTGAGAACGGGACCATCTGAACATCAGGTGAAAGGGCAACTAATGGCACTGACGCATGCTTTCCAGGATAGGGGATGGGCTGTGAACCCCAGAAAGGTACAAGGATCAGATATTAGTGTTCAGTTTCTAGGAGTAGTGTGGATAGGACAAACGAAGGCCATTCCTGAAAAAGTGCGTAATACTATCCAGCAATGTTAGAGCCCATGTTGGAGTGGCACAAGCTGCAATGCAATGGAAGTGCAGTGGTATGGGCCCTGCAGGACACAGAACAAACTACTCGACGCCATCGGGTCACTGCGCATACAGCCATCCCAATTCAAGCGTGGGTAAATGATGACACTGTTAGAGCCCATGTTGGAGTGGCCCAAGATGCAACGCAATGGAAGTGGAAACATTCTTTGCAAGCTCGACTGAAAGGAGGGAAGAAGGAGTTAAGCGCCCCACATGCCACTTTACTGGGAGAAGTACAGTTTAAGCACATGCCCTTACTACCTGAACCGGAGGGTCTACCTCTTCCTACCTCCCCCCACCCACCCCTCCGGCAGAAGTGTCACCGGTACAAGAAGCTCCTCCCTTTGAGATGTTATCTCCTGAACAGTGGGAGTGGCCTTGGTTTTCTGATGGTAGTGCAGTGTATTCTTGGGCAGGAGAACGCATACGGCATTCCGTGGCATACAAGCCTGCTACGGACGCTACCTGTTTTGCCCCCAGAACAGGATATGCCAGTCAGTGGGCTGAGCTAAAAGCCACAGCTATAGCTTTAGATGAAGGAGATGCATGCTATCTTGATACAGATAGTTGGGTAGTGTACAAAGGCTTGCAAGCTTGGCTGCCAGCGTGGACCGCTGCACAATGGAAAATACATGATAGGGAACTTTGGGGAAGCTCCTTGTGGGAAAAAATGGAGTATTGTGCAGACAAAAGTTATTTCAGTACGACACGTTGATGCCCATCAAAGGCAAGAGCCTCTTGAAACGCAATATAATTCAGCGGTTGACCGAATGGCAACCCCCTCAGAATTGAAACAGGCCCGACAAGCGCACAAACGGTCAGGGCATCGGGGCCCTGTCACCGCTCGAGCTTGGGACTTGTCACGACGTTACCCCATGCTAGCGCTACACTGCTGTAAGACCGCACGTGCTAATTGTTCCCCCTGTATGAAGGTAGTAAAAGGACCTCTAACTAGGACATATGGTCGTGTTAAATGAGGTGAACAACCATTTACAACCTGGCAAGTAGATTCTATAGGCCCATTGCCCCCTTCACAGGGACAAAAGTATATTCGAACTGCCACAGACACCTACACAAGTCTGATGTGCACACATCCCACCTCTCATGCGAATCAATCCGCCACTGTACGAGGTTTAGAGCAACTGATGTATACCAATGGGATACCTAAAGAAATACAGTGTGATCAAGGTACCCACTTTGTGGGACATGTAGTGCAGGAATGGGCAAAGGATTTGGGGATCACCTGGATTTTACACATCCCATACCATCCCCAAACTAGTGGACTAATACAAAGAATGAATGGTTTACTGAAAGAGCAAGTTCGAAAACTCACCCCAACACAGACATTAAAGCGATGGGCAAGTGTATTGCCCCAGGCACTATGCATGCTTAACAAGAGACGTGTGGGAGTACTTACTCCCTATGAGCGAGTGCAAATTAAACTAACATTGGCACCCCCCGCCCGAATATCAATTATGGAAGGAGGGGTTGCCCCCCACATGCTTGCCTCACGAGAAGTAGAATTCTATGCATCCAAACCGTTATTAAGTGCCAAGCAGAAAAATATAAGCCTACACTTGCAGCTCGATTGTCCATCGCAGCTTGTATGGCTATTCACACCTTTGGTATCTGTTCAAATAACCCCACTTCTACTAACTTCCTCTCCAGATTTCTCGTTCCAGGTATCCGCACCTGCGCCAATAAATATTTCACAAGGAAAACCAATACTGCAAAGAATTTTAGTCCGTAATGCTGGAGTACCTCACATTCAGCAAACACCTTCAACATCTTCCTTAGCTAATGTGTGGATATTAAATCCTCACAAGGAAAAACGACCTGGTACCATCCTGGCAGATGGGCCAGGAGCGACGGTCCTAGTGCTCCCTGATGGCGATACAATACCTTTTTAGCTCCCTGCTAACAGGTTATCCCCTCGGCATTTGTGAAGTATTTCTGGCATGTTGCATCCTGTGCTCCCCAACAAATGCGATCGACTTACAGGATCATCCCACACCACATATAAATACATGGATCTGGCTAGCTCAGCGTTTGGCTAACTTATCTGCCTTTTGTATTGCGGGTGGACGGTCTCTTGATGATGTACTAACCACACGTTATATAGGAATACTAACCTCCCTTCAAATATTACCAAATTATACCTTCTTGAGAAATTTTGATATCCAGCTCACCCCCTTGAATTTATACGATCTGGGAACAGCCTCTACTAAATGAACACCTTGGACGTATTCATTTTAGATTGCCAACGTGTCCAAAGCAGATCTATGTTTTTGCTTTGTCCATGCTACCACACCAAAGTATGATATGACCAATATACAGTTGAAATGCAATAGCACTATGAATATAACCTTTAGGGTGGTTCTTTTTAGGCGGCACCACTGCTTACACTTATGTGCCAGCCAATACCACCGATGGCCCTTGCGCTATTATGCTAAGCATCCTCCCTTTTATGACAGAACAAAAGAGGAAGCCACGGCATGTTTTGCATGCCACATGTGACCCCCACATGAATCTGTTTTCTCATGGAGAGGCTCTAGGATTCTTACGGAGCCCAACTGGTGTCCCGGGGTGGTAACCCCTAATTATAAACAAGTAGAACATGTCGCCTGTGCTTTAGCCCAAGGCAGATTTTGTTTGTTTGTTTGTTTGTTTGTTTGTTTTTATGGCAGTATCAGGAGGGCAGGAGAGCCCAGGGCAGCCCTTGGCAGGGGCAGGGCCACGGTTGCCAGGCAACATGGGGGGGACAGGAGGCGGGAGGAGACCACGTGCCCTGCAGCCAATGGGGTGCGGCTGCCAGGCGATGCGGGGCCGGAAGCAGGAAGCCAGGTGCCCGGCAGCCAGCAGGGTGCCGTTGCCAGGGGAGAGGGGCGGGGCGCGGCCTGCCCTGGGGGAGGGAGTCCCAGGCCCTGGAGGCGGCTGGAGGCCGGCTGGGGCGGCCGTGGCGGGGCAGCGCGTGGGGCCAGGAGCGCCGGGGAGTCGGGCCCTGTGCGCCCCGGCTGCGCTGCACCAGCCTGCTGGGACGGGGGCCGTGCGCGTCATGAGGCCCCGCTCTCCGGGGCAGCCGTGCACCCCACGGATGCGGCGGGTCCTGCCCTGACACAGCAGGGGCTGCTGGCCAGGCGGGGAGGCCTGGGCCTGGCGCGGCCCGAGGGGCTGGACCGGCTCTGCCTCCTCCCGGGGAGCTGCGTTGTCCCAGGATGTGCTGCGGCTCTGGCCCCAGCACGGCAGGTCTCCCTCTGTCCGGGCTCTCTGGGTACCGGTGTTGTCCAAAAAGCGGATTCGTTGCCCAGTGTGCAATAAACCAATAATTGCACCCTCAGGAGAGACATTTGCTTCTTTATTTCAGAGTTGCACAAGCCTGGCTGCTCGGTGGTTTCCCACAAATCAAGCACACACCCCCCCCCCAGCCCGGCTTCTCAAGGAGCATTTATACAAACAAATTGCCAGGTTTGCAACTTTCCTTTTTACACTGATTGGTTAGTGATTTACACACAATTATAACTCTGCTTTCACACCATTTTACTAGGACGCATGCTCAGGGGAGGGGTCTTCACCTGGGCACGGGTCTTTTGGACCTATGGGTGTGATGTTTTGCAGTATAATGAGGACAGTTCAGTCAGGGATACATGGACCTCCCATTCTTTTGCCAAATTGGCAATATGTACCTAGAAATAAAACATTTTGATGTAATGTTTCTTTTAGGGCTTTAGCAGTTCTAGGATGCCCTTGTTTAAAGAATGCTTCTTTTCAGAAAATAGAGATAGAGGTTATCCTAATCTGCCTAGTTAAAACCGAATGAACATTCTTTCTGAGCTTCCCAGGATTGTCTTGTAACAGTTCCCCCTTTGAGACTTGTATGACCATTCTCATATTCGTCTCACCCTTTTAAAATTTTTCCCTTATTAGCTTTGTACAACATCTAGAAATGCATTGAATCTCTACATGGACACATACAAAAACTAATAACACCATTCCCAAAATTGTTAAATGCTTTTTAACCCATGAGCTTGCGTCAGGGAACCAGGAAGTCAACCATTTCCATGTTTCTTCAAATCCGAAAGAAAGCATCATCTTTCTGAACCCCATGTAAGATTTCAGTCTGCTTCCAGATTTCATTTAGATTGGTAGTAATTCTCCCGCTTTGATCCACAGCAACTAGTATTTATTACTGTACATACTCCTCCCTGAGATGCCAAGAACATATCTAGAGCCATTCTGTTTTGGGTGGTTATTTTAGCAATTTCTGAAACCTCCTCTTGTAAAGCTGCAATGGCATCAGAGGTTTTATTCCCTATTTGCTCAATAACTGCTGAAATATTTACTATTGCTTTTTCAAGTTCACTCACTCCCAATGGTGGAAACAGCCACCTTGCGAATGAATGAAACCTAGTAGGTCGCTTTATTAAAGGATTATTGCCCCTCTTTTGTCTCCTCATGAATGTTCTTAACCATGATTTTTGATTCTTGTTACTCAGTTCTTTTGTTACAGTAATATTCGGGATTATTGCCCCTAGAGTCCATGTCCCTGACCAATTAGGAGGTAGCACTTTTCGTGCCTTGTTCCCGCACAACCAATACCATCCACTACCTTTCGGAACACGCCACCCATTTAGTTCCTTACTTGGCCACTTATAACCTATTGCAGGGATCCGAGAGCAATCTTCATAACTCCCTGCCTTAATGGCTCCAGTACAGTTGATCGGCTGTTTTCCATAAGGTACAGTTTTCTCCCACCATTTATTACTATTATTGCACCTTCGGATACATTGATAATAATCGCCTGTCACACTCTGGACTTGCCATTCCTGTTCTGTTGTTTCATCATGTTCCGTTTGATCACTAGCATTTCTTATCTGTTTTATAAATTCCATACAGGAAAAATTAAGAGGCACTCCAATCAGAGGGAAGCCCTTGTTGGAATGTTCAGGGAAGTGGGGACACACCCAACCATCCATCTGCTTAACTATCTTCATAGATTTCATAATTACTTCCAAATGAAGATTTTGACCCCCAAATCCTTCCTGATTCCCTTTGGCTCAGGTAACCTAGAGAAACTAACCACCACATTTCTCCCCTGTTGTCTGTTAAGGAGAACATCCTTTTTACACAGAGACCCTAACAACAATATTAACCCTATTCCTAACAAAGAGATTAAAGCAATTTTTCCCTGAATACAATCTAAATTTAAAACTGATTCACTTCTAACACAACTCATATATCTTTATATATTTTTAACTTGAAAGGTTGGACTTGTTCAGCTTTCCACATCTCTCGAGGTCCTGCTTTCACTCGGGTGGAGTGGATCCAGGAATCAATTCCCTGCAGTTTCACAGCAGTATTTGTTGTTAGTAGGACAAGATACGGTCCTCTCCATTTTTCTATCAACGGCTCATCCTTCCAGGTTCGAAGATACACTTGATCTCCAAGCTGGAATGAATGTACAGGTGAATCTAAAAGTACAGGAGATCTTAACTGGATGTACCTACGGAGAGAAGGAAGAACCTTTGCCATAGACAAGAGATAGTCACTTAAAATTTGATCGCCCTTAGATGGACTAACTTTCTGCCTAACCCTTGGGGTTATTCTGATTCTTAATAATGCCAGAGGTAAAACATCAGTCCCTTTCATCTGAGTCTCCTGACACAATTTCCCTCTCTGTCTCTTAATTGCTTGATTCATTCTTTCCACTTTTCCACTGGATTGTGGCCTTCAGGGGGTATGTAAATCCCATTTAATTTGTAGTATTTTTGAGGTCTCCTGTACTATTTCTGCTATAAAATGAGGTCCCCTATCCGAAGACAATCCTTCTGGTACCCCAAATCTTGGTAGGATTTCTTTTAATACCATTTTCACTACCTCCCTTGCTTTATTGGTACGGCACGGGAAAGCCTCAGGCCATCCTGAAAAGGTGGCAACAATTACCAACAAATATTTATATCCATTACAGCTTGGTAATTCAGAAAAATCAGTTTGCCAGGAATCCCCAGGCATGAAGCCCCTTTTTCCTTCCCCTGGGGGGGTCTGAGGGGGGGGGGGCACTTCTTCTGAATCATGGGATTATTTCTAAGACAGATTTCACATTTTTGTGTAATTCCCTTTGCAATTAGTAACACACTAACTCCCACAGCAAATCTTTCAACTGTTTCAACCAATGCCTCGGCTCCCATGTGGGTGCTATCATGTGTTTGCTTCATCAGCTTCTTCATTATCGCCAAAGTTACCACACCTTGTCCAGTAGATGTTACCACCATCCTTTGGAAGTCTTTATGCATTGCAGTATTTCTGCTAATTTATTTTCTTTTTCAGTGTATACCGGAATTTCCATTTTTCACGTTCTCTCTGGAACTAATGCTGCCACCGACACGGATAATGCTACCCTTTTTGCAGCCTCATCGGCTCTTTTGTTCCCTTTAGCTACGTCAGTCTGCCCGGATTGGTGTGCTTTGCAATACATTACTGCTGTTTCTTTGGGTTTATTAACTGCTTCGAGTAGTTCCATAATCTCCTTACTGTATTTTATAGGATTCCCTTGAGAAGACAGCAATCCTCTTTCCTTCCCAATTGTGCCATGGGCATGTATAACCCCAAAGGCATATTTGGAATCTGTGAACACATTGGTCCGTTTTCCTTCTGATAATTCCAGAGCCGAAGTTAAAGCAATCAGTCCTGCTTTCTGGGTGGATGGATTTGCTGGTAGCGATCTTGCTTCGATTTCTTCTTCCAAGGTGACAACAGCATACCCAGCCCTTCTTTCTCCCTTTAGGATAAAACTGCTCCCATCGGTAAATAATTCCCAGTCTGGATTCTGCAATGGAATACCTCTGAAATCTGGACGGCTGGAATATACTCGCTCAGTAGTTTGCAGGCAGTCTTGAGCCAACTTCCCCTCTTCATGAAGTGGTAATAAAGAGGCTGGATTAAGGGTATTAGACACTTTCATGGTTACATCTTCTTGCTCAAGTATTACTGCTTGGTATTGCACCATCCTACTTGGGGATAACCAGTGATGCCCCTTCTGTTCTAAAACTGCTGCAACAGCATGTGGCACATAAGCAGTCACCTTTTCTCCCAATGTCAATTTTCGTGCTTCTTGTATTAACATCACAGCAGCTGCAACTGCTCGCAGGCATCCTGGCCACCTGCACTCACTTTATCCAATTGTTTGGAAAAGTAAGCCACAGGTCTTTTCCAATTTTTGGAAGTCCTAATGCGGGAGCACTCATGAGAGCAATCTTGATTTCATCAAATCCTTTTCGGCACTCTGCAGTCCACTCCAGCAAGTCTCCTGGCCCCTTAACAGCTTCATATAAAGGCTCTGACATTAATCCAAAATTAGGTATCCACAGGCCACACCACCCAGCCATTCCTAAAAATCCCCTAAGTTCTCTTTTTGATTTCGAGGGGGCGATCTGACAAATCGCTTCTTTCCTTTCGATTCCTAATTTTCTTTCCCCCTGGGATATTTCAAATCCTAGATAGATTATGCTTTCCTTCATGATCTGTACTTTTTTCTGAGACACCCTATATCCTGCTGTTCCCCCCAAATTTAATAAACTGATGGTTGTTTCTCTACATTCTTCAGTCGTGTCTGCCCCCAATAAGATAGCGTCCACATACTGTAATAAGGTAGTGGTATCTTTCTTACCTTGCCATAATTCTAATTCTTTTGCAAGTACATTGCCAAAAATTGTGGGGCTGTTCTTGAATCCTTGCGGGAGTACTGTCCAGCACAACTGCATTTTGCATCTCGTTGTAGGACTTTCCAGTCCAGTACTGTAAAATAGACATTTGGATCATTTATCATCGTTAACAAAGTGTATGGATTGGGTACCACTGGGTGCACATCAATGACTATCTGGTTAATAGCTTGCAAATCCTGTACTAGATGGTATTCTTGTGAATGTGTTTTTTTAACAGGCAGGATTGGAGTATTGTACTGGGACTGACATTCTCGCAGCAGTCCATACTTTAAGAAATTATTAATTATAGGCTCCAGTCCAACACGGGCCTCTAACTTCATGGGATACTGTTTTCACGCTACTGATTCAGTTCCTTGTTTTAATTCCACCTTTACCGGTTCTACACATTTGGCTCTTCCAGGTTTCTCCGTCGCCCACGCAAAAGGGACTACTGCGTCCATTACTGTGCAGGGAATTTTGCTTGGTCCACTCTCCACCTGTTTGGAATCCAGTGCTTTCTGTAACATATATGCTTGTGTCTTCCAGGCGTTATTTGGTGGAATGTGCACCTTAACTTTGTTCTTATCAAAGGTTATTTGTGCCCCCACTTTATTCAGTAAATCCCTCCCCATTAGGGGTAATGGGCATTCTGGCATATATAAGAATGCATGTGTTAACACTCTATTTCCTATTTTACATTTAATTGGCTGAAAGAAAGGTTTGACCTCTTGCTTTCCTGTGGCCCCAATTAGTGGCACAGAGAATTTACTCATTGGTGCCTTACAGCTGTTTCATACTGAATATGTTGCTCCAGTGTCTACTAAAAAAGTAACTGTTTCCTTCCCCAGCTTTACTGAAACCAGGGCTTCAGCTGGGGAATCCAATTTCTCAACCCCCGGTCCCCATCAGTCTGAATCTTCTGCACCAGTCGTGAGCAAACCTGCCTCTGGAACAGATACAGATACAGACTGAGGTTTCCAATGATCTGATTGTTTTTTCGGGCACTCATTTTTCCAGTGCCCCTTCTCCCTACAAATCGCACATTGATCTCTCCTCAGTGAAATTCTATTTCCCAAATTCCCTCCTACTCTATGTCCTCTTCCACGTCCTTATCCTTTCAGAAAACCCCTTCCCCGAGAGGAAGTTTGTGCCTGGGCAAATGCAGCTGCCAAGATTGCAGCATTTTGCCCCTTATCTTTCAGTTTCTCCTTTTGTTTTTCCTTTCTCTCTACTTCTTCCCTGTTATTGTACACCTCTCATGCAATTTCTATTAACTGTGATATTGACATCCGCGACATACCATCTATTTTCTGAAGCTTTCTCTTTATACCTGGTGCTGATTGTCCTACAAATAATGTAGTAAAAGTCATCTTGTTCTCTTCGTCCTCGGGATCCAAGTCTGTCCATTTTCGGGCGGTTTCACATAACCGCTCCTAAAATGCAGAGGGATGCTCATTCATACCCTGCGCTACTTGATACAGTTTTGCAATATTTTTGGGCCTAGGTACTGCATGCTTTACCCCATATAACATTAACTGTTGGTGCTGTTTAGTCATTAACCTGCCTGCCCCTGTATTTTGATCCCAGTCCGGTTCTTGGGCCGGCATAAAGCGCTCCGGCCATCTCTAGCATTTTGTCTTTCATTTTCCTCTCGAGCTTTGTCTAATACCATTCTCTTCTGCTCAGGTGCAAGCCAAGTATTTAAAAGCACCTGTAAATCCTGCCAGTCTGCATTATGACTCTCAATTATCATTTTAAAGGATTGATACATCTTTTCTGGATTTTCTCGGTACGACCTGGCAGACTCCTTCCAATTCATTAAATCTGTAGTTGAAAAGGGGACCTTCACATATACAGGCATTCCATCTGGTCCTACTGCTTGACGCAGTGGGGCCTGAATCACAGGATTTTGTGGAGCCTGAGTAGCCCGAGTTCTGCCTGCAATCGGGCTACATGCCTCACTTCCCTTATCTCTGGCATCGACACGATCTTGATCTCTTTCTGGAGGGACCAATAATTGTACATCCTCTTCCTCATCACCCACTTTTAAACATCTCTTCCCAATACTACAAGCAGAGCAACACCGAGGTATTTTCTCTTTGTCTTTCATCATCGTTAACACATTTGAGTCAGAGACCAATAGCTTACATTATTTTTCTTGTTTCATATTACCCTTAAAAGAACATTCTTACCAATTACGCTTTTGTACACTGGAGTCCAAAGAGCAGCATCTCCCCGCCGGGAACTGGCAAGACGATCCAGGCAAGGCTTTACAGTGAGGGTCCCACTTGGGTCGCCAGAAAACTGTTCTCCAAAAAGCAGATTCGTTGCCCGGTGTGCAGTAAGCCAATAATTACACACTCAGGAGAGACTTCTGCTTCTTTATTTCAGAGTTGCGCAAGCCTGGCTGCTCGGTGCTTTCCCACAGATCAAGCACACACCCCCACCCCGGCTTCTCAAGGAGCATTTATACAAACAAATTGCAAAGTTTGCAACTTTCCCTTTTACACTGATTGGTTAGTGATTTACATACAATTACAATTTTGCTTACACACCATTTTACTAGGACGCATGCTCAAGGGAGGGGTCTTCACCTGGGCACGGGTCTTTTGGACCTATGGGCGTGATTTTTTGTAGTATAATGAGGACAGTTCAGTTAGAGATACATGGACCTCCCATTCTTTTGCCAATTTGATTTAATGTTTCTTTTAGGGCTTTAGCAGTTCTAGGATGCCCTTGATTCAAGAATGCTTCTTTTCAGAAGATAGAGATAGGGGTTATCCTAATCTGCCTAGTTTAAACAGCATGACCATTCTTTCTGAGCTTCCAGGGTTGTCTTGTAACACTGGCACTGTCGACGCACGGCCCCAGTGCCCCCAGCACCAGCCCTGGGACCTCCTCCACGCACACCCTGCCCACAGCACAGAGAGCCCTGCCCCAGGGATGGGGAGAGATGGAGCTGGGTGAGGAGATGGGATGGCCTGGGCTGGTCAGGCGCAGGGCACGGCCGCGCACATGGCCTGGCCAGCCACCTCCTGACACGCGACCGGCCCCTTTTATCCCCTTTTCCCTCTGTCTCCCCACACTTGTTCCTCCCCAAACTTGATCACCTCACCCAGTGGCCTCTCACTAAAAAAACACTTGAGCACTTTCAAGTGAATTTACCTGTTTGATTTACTGAGCAGTCCCCCATTACATGCTGTTGGGGAATTACTTGCATCTATATGTTTATATGTAGCTGATTTCCGTTTGAATGTGTTTGTGCTGAATGCAGAATCAAGTAACATTCAGGTGTCATTACTAAGGGGTGGCAAAATACTATGCCAAAGTAGTTCTCAGTCTGGAAGCTTTTTCTTCTGTGTCTGTTGTGGCACTAATGGTAGTTAACATTCTGTATTTTGAAAGGTGGAGAGAGAAATCATAAAATAGATGTCTAGACACATCCCATATAATTGGCCCAGATTCTCAGCAGGGCTGTCCACCTTGTCTTATGCTGTAGAAATGTTGATACAAATCATTCCTTGCATTTTTGGTAGGGTATAAGCTGCAAGAGTGAGGGAGCTGGGACATGAATCTCCCACACCAGGACAGTCTGTCTGTGAGGATGTTATGGGGGACGGTGTGGAAAGCCTTACTAAAGTCAAGACAAGTAGTACCCACTGCTCTGCCCTCATCCGACAAGCTAGTTGTTTCCTCGCAGAAAGCTCTCAGGTTGGTGATATGCTGAGTATTGCCAGTCAGCTGCTTGTTGAAATCTGTGTGGAAATGGCTTCCTGGAGAATTTTCTCCATCATCTTCTCAAGAGTCAAGGAGGGTATTTGGCCTCTAGTGAGGGCATCAGAGGATGCGGGCTCATGTCTGTTGCCTTGCAGCATCACGGTGGAGCTGTGGAGGAGACCGGGGAGAAGCATGCATGAGTTTCAGGTCCAGAAGCACTTAGCAGAGAAATTAAGGGCAGCAGGAAACAACAGCCATGGGACTGACTCCTGGCTTTGCTGGTCCTGGGTCTCAAGGACCTCTTGTAGAAGTGAGAAATGCAGACAGTAAAAGCTGCCCGGGCAAAAGCTTGTGTTCTAACAGGTAGTTCTTGGTCAAATTTCTCTGTAGAGCACCCACGCTATCTTGGAGGTGGTGCAGGCTCCTTGCTTGCTGAGTGTCCTTCCCTTCCCTCAACTAACCCTACTGGGAAAAGTGTCCGGGAGGAACAGTGCAGTGGCTAGGTCCCTCGAGATGGGGAAGGCTGTGGCCTGGCTCTCAGTTTGGGGTAATTGGTGCAGCCCAGGGCATGGGGACCTGGTCGTTTCGGCAGGGCCAAAACTGATGTGTTTGGTCACACATGAGGAGGTGGGACTGGTTGGTACAAGACACCCACAGCTGGAGATTTGGCTGCAGCGTGCTCATTCCTGCCCTTAAAATCTTACCCACCAGCTGGGGAGCCCCATCAGGTGGCTTCCTCATAGCACTGTGCTCTGCCCACATCCCTGCTCCCCAAGGGTTAGAGAAAATTGCTGCTGGCTGTTTCCTGCAAGTCCTTCTTCACAAAGTGCTGGTTAGAAGAGCTGTCTTGGGCATTTAGCATCGAGGAAGTCTAGGGACCCTGAGTTTTCTCCTGCTGTCAGCGGGTTTGGGGCATGACAAAGGATGAAAATGCCCGTTTTCTGTTAGCTTTACAGACTTGAAGGCTATGAAGCATCCTTTCAGGGGCAGTTTACCTCTCCTTTGGTGGAGTTTAGGATGAGCAAACGAACACCCCTTAAGGTAGATGAGCTTTTCTGGCTCTGCAAAAGACTGTTTTTCCCTAAACTTCCGTGACTGCAGATTTTTTTTTCTTGTTTTCCACCAGGCTTTCCATTGAAGGAAGGAAGGGTTCAGAGGGGGGTTATTAAGAACCTGCTGCTTGGGATGTCTCCTTCTGTGGGAAGATCCTAGAAGAAAGTGTCGCTGTAGAGACTTGAGTGGATCCTCCTTTGTACGAAGCTTCTTGGGAGCTGCACCTCCCCTGCCTGCTGACTCCTTCCCTGAGCTGCTGCCAGGGACGTTATGGTCCCTCTGAACTAGCCTGTCCTAGTCCTCACCAGTGGTCCAAACTAGTCTGTTGTGGTCCTTGTCACTGGTCCTTCTGGGGGAGGAAACCCAGATGGGTGTTTGATCAGTGCCCCCTTTCCAAGGCTGCCCCCTGGCCCCAGATAGAACCTGCTTCTGAGCTAACTCGACCTCGGCAGATCTCCTGAACTGTACCCTGATGCTAGTGGACGTGTTGCTTTATTGTAGCTGAGGAGGGACCCGCTGGTCAAGGAGAGGAAGCTCCTTAAGCCACTCTTAATGTACCTTAGTGGAGAAATCACACGACCAAGTCAGCACCGTGGGGCAGAGGGCAGTGAGGGCCTGGGCAACATGGTCGAGGGAGCACCCAAGAAGGTGCGATGAACTTTTCTCCCCTCGACCCATGGCCCCTTACTAGAAAGATCCTGGTGGAGAGCTGCACGGGGCTTAAAGAGTCTAGAGAAACTAGCAAAGGCAAAGGTGAGTGTTTCCTAAGGCCATGCTCCTTTCTGTGACATCAGGGGGGTTGGACAGGGGAAATTTGGTGCAATAAGTGGATCTCTGGACTGAGATTTTCTCTGGCCTTATTTCTAGCAACTTTAACCCTTGGCAGCAATGTAAAGAACAGCCATTAGAGGCAGGAACAGGGAGAAGCTTGTGCACATCTTTTGCTTTGCAGCTGCAAAAGGCACAAAAGACCAAAAGGTACAGCCAAAAGAAGTAAGGGAACGAACGTATCTGAAGACATCCTTTAAGCCTCCATGGCCACACAGCTATGCTTTTCGACACTGAACTATGACACCAGCATTACGTAAATCTGGTTCACATAGTAGTTCTCTCATCTGCCTCTCCCCTGCAGGGACTCTGGCTTCAGGAGATTCCTTCTGGACAGATTTTCCTCCTTTCTGCACAGAGCTCCCCGCAGCTGGTGGCAGCGCACTGCAAATACACCACACAGGCAGTTTGCAGGAGTCTGTTCTCCAGGCTGTGCTCATGAGCCAAGCCCGTCAGGAGCATGGGGTTCCGCAATCTGTTTCTCCAACAGCCTCACCTCACTGCACGCTCTGCACATCCTGATTGCTGCAGCATTTCTCCCGTCAGCGCCACATCATTGCTGTGCCCTGGAGAAAGACGTGCTCGGGAGAGCAGGCACTTGCCTGAAAGACCTCCTGGAAGTACAGAACAAGGAAGCTCTTCACAACTGCATCTCAGGGACAGGGCTCGCAAGAAGGACAGGCCAGCATCCTCACGCATGGGCACTAGGGACTAAGTCTGGACTCCTCCTGCTCGCTTCAGACTCCCTATATTGTCCAACCCTCCCCTTCTAGAGCACCACCTTCCTCCCTGGGGACTTCTTGTCCTACTGCTTCCTGGCCTCCAGAGTCTGAAAAGCAGGGTCTGCTCTTACATCACCTCTTACATCGCGCAGCTCCTCAGAGCTGCCTTCTCCCTTCTTGCGCTGGGCAAGCCCTTCAGATTTGGGGACAGCTTCCTTTGCCGCTTTGCCCAGGTCTTGCTCATTTCAAAACCTGCAAACCAGAAGGAGACATCAGCTGGCAGACTCACCAAAAGCTGCTACACGCTTCCCACCCAACCACAAGACTTCAGCCCAGGGGGCACACAAGCATAATCTCTCCACGTTAATACACGCCACACTGCCAAGGCAAACAGCTGCCTCACACTCATCCTCGAGCACAGGGTTACCCAAGGCCACTTCGCCAGGAGTCTCACCTCATTTGATGCACTCCAGCCTGGGCCCTTCTCCTCTCCCCTCCTCTCCCGTCAGCTCCATGTCACGGATCAGCTTTGGCTGAACATGTCCTCGGGAAAGGAGGCGCTTGCCAGCAAGACCCTCTGGAAGTACAAAACAAGGAAGCTCTTCACACCTACATCGCTGGGATGGTTCCCACAAGAAGGATATGCTGGCCTGCTCACGCATTGGCTACTGCAGACTGAGCACAGATTCCTCCAGCCTTGCAGGCCCCCCTTCTGTGTGCTCCTTGGCCCTCACACACTCCTCCTTGTGTCCAACCCTCCCTTTCTGGAGAGACACATTGTTCCCATGGGTCATCCTGTCCCACTGCTTCCTTGGGGCCACATTCGGAAAGGGGGGCCAGCTGCCACATCTTGGTCACCTGAGAGAGTCACTTTGGCGCCAGTACTTCCACACAAGGGGTCCAGGCTCTTGGACCTCCACACTCTTCTCATCCACACCTTTTGGCCCTCTGTTGGCACACTCAACCAAAGGATATGGTTTCTGAACAGTTCTCTAGGAACTCCGACAGACCGGCTTCAAGTCCCATCTTCCCAAACAACAGGAAGGTTGGACACTGCTTAGCAGACTTTGCACCATCTGCCTTGGATGATTTCTCTCCTCAAACAGAAACCAACAGCCTCCAGGACATATGTCAGCCCCTCCACTGCCCATGGCTCCAGGCAGAGCTGCTGGCTCACAGCACACATGCCTGCTCCCAGCTCTTTCCTCCACAAGAGGAGGCGGCACAAACACACCCCTCTGACACAACACAACAGTCTGCAACTGTGGACAAGCAGCACGGCTCAGGGCAAAAATGCCTTTCAGCAGCACCAGAGGCTCTTGGGAGCAGGCGCTCTCCCTGTGGCTTCTTCCACAAGCACTCACTGCACATGGCAGGAGCAGGGAAAGAGATTCCCAAGAGGCACCTTCTACTCTACCCGGCATTGCACTGTCACCTGGGATCTAAGCCCCTCCACACAAGGACAGCGCTGAACCCCCCAAACCTCTCTCGCAACTCACATGGTACCTTACCTCCTCTGCCCCTTTACCTCTGCTCCCCACAGATGACGCCTTCTCCCTTCTTTCTCTGTGCCAGCTCTACAGATTTGGCTGATGGCTCTGCCTCAGCCTTGCCTGGGCACTGCTCATCTGCCAACCTGAAAAGCAGGACACAGAAATGAAACCTCCCATAGGAGTCTCACGCTTCCAACCCAGCCAGGAGACCTAGAGTCCTTGGGGCACATGGTCAGAACCTCTCAGCACTCCTACAGGCAACAGGGCAAAAGGAAACAGCTCCCTCGCACACGGGCAAGAGCACGGGGTGACCCAAAGCCAGTTCTCCAAGAGTCTCACCTCACTCGAGACACTCCAGCCCACACCTTCGTCCTCTTCTCTCCTGTCACCTCCACCTCGCTTGTTTGGAGCTGACAAAGATGCCCTCAGGAGAGGAGGTGCTCGCCAGCAGGACTTCCTGGAAGTACAGAACACGGAAGCTCTTTACATCTGCATCTCCAAGACAGATCCCACAAGAAGGACAGGCCAGCCTCCCCAGGCATGGGTGACTACGGTCTGAGCCCAGACTTCTCATCCCTTCTGCTCAAGACTTCCAAGGAGGCCCTTGGATCTTTACGGTTCCCCAGGTTGCCCCCCCCGTCCCTTCTCTAGATGGACACGTTGCTCCCTGCCATTACCTCATCCCACTGCTTTCCCAGGTCCACATTCTCAGAAGGAGGACAGCTGTTACCTTACCTCGTAGGCCCCTCTGCTCCTCAGAGCTGCCTTCCCTTGCCTTCTCTTTCGTCGAAGCGCAACAGATTGCCTGGCAGCTTCTTCCTCTCCTTTGCCCAGGCACTGCTCATCTGCAAAGCTGCAAATCAGAAGGACACCGAAATGAAACCTCATGCAAGAGGCTTTCCAAAAACTGCTACGCACTTCCCAGCAGAGCAAGGTGACTAACGTCCTTGGAGCATGTGCTCAGAACCTCCCAGCATTGATACAGGCAACATCACCAGCAAAAGGGCTGCCTCACACATGTCCCAGAGCACAGGGTGACACAAAGCCACTCCCACAAGACTCTCACCTCACTCGACACACACCAGCCCGTGTCTTGGTCCTCTCCTCACCCATCCCCTCCACAGCACTGGTCTGGATTGAAGGAAGATGTCCGGGGCAAACGATGCCCTTGACAGCAAGGCCCTCCTCGGGAACTACAAAACAACAAAGCTCTTCACACCTGCACTGCTGGCACAGTTCCCACAGGAAGGACACGCAATGTTACAGTATCTTTTCTCTCAGCCTGCTCAACCAAGGCTTTTTCGGAAGCTGCATCTTTAGGCACAAACCTGGAAACAAGATGGCAACACTGGTTTCAGTAAAGAGCAACACAGCCTCTTGCAGCCTCCACTAAGCAGCTGCAGAGATAGTGCGGAGCTACTGTCAACTCTCCACTTTGACAAAGCAGAAGACAGCACACATTAGCAATATATCTTAGGAAGCCCCAGAGCACAAAACATCAGTGCTGGGACGGGCACAAGAGCCTCCAGTCAGAGGGCTTGCCGAGATCTGGTGATGATCCCCCTTTTCAGGGATGCTTCTTGAGGGAAGAAAAACACACAGGCAGGAAAGAGTAACATCTTGGGCTTGGGGAGGGTTGTCTTTTTTATGCTCACCCAGAAGAAAGGGAAGGAGCAGATGAAGCTCCGTGTGCGCAAAGCGGTGCCTAGCATCCTCTCCCACACAGCGGCGGAATGGAAAGCACGCCCTCCTCCATGTGACTCCACCGGAAGACACATGAATTCCCAGAAAAGCAAGAGAGAGTGACCACGGAGTTCACTGAGAACCCTGCCTTTAACAGAGTTATTCCCCACTAGCTTCATGAGGAGACAAGCCCTGGCAGCTACACCCTAGGAAGCAATAGTGACAGAGACACGCCAGGTCATCCCCAGGAAACTGGCCGGCCTTTCTGCTGGCACGGCTTTCTGGAAGAAGGAGGGCATGTGTAGGGGGAAGGGCCACCAAAAGCCTGCCCCCACTTATACTTCCTCCTGATGCTAACGGACATGGGCTACTGGGCTGCATCTTTGCTCTGACCAAAGACAGCTTCCCTGAAGGGCTTCTCCAGCGCCAGGTCTCTCCTCTAAGCCAGACAAGAACTCTGCAGAGAACTCGTGGGCTTGTAAACCAGGTTTAGCGCAAGCGACGAGACAGCCCATGGAGAATTCTTTCTGCACATTTCCAAAAAAGTAGAGGGAGCCCTGAAAACGTCTCAAGCTTACACTGTCAAAAGATTTTGCCAGCTTCCCGGTCTTTGGACAAGGCCCACACAAACAATTGCAGCGTCACTGCTATGCAGACGGACACCTTCCACTTAGAAACGTGGGTCCTCAGAGCGATCTGGGCATGGTTCACCTCCGCAGCTTCTAAATGCCCTGCACACAAACCACCAAGCAACAAAGTCACTTCAACAGCCCTTCAGCACACTCACAGCACCTCGCAGCACAACAGCCCCTCGGGAGCCTTCTCACCCCTCACCCACCCCAACCACTCTCCAGGCAACAGCAAACCTCTCGCCTGGCGGGGCCGCAGCCCCGGCCCTCCCCACACACTGCTCTTCCGAGCAAACAGTAGGTGGCCTCACTGGAGCAGAAGAACCACCCCAAACACAGCCCCAACACCCTGTTGCCCCACAGCCACCAGCAAGGGCACCCCAGAGACCTCCTTGGCCTTGCGGAAAACTACCCCTCCCATCTCCCATTCGCCCCTGACTGCACCTCACTTACACTCCTCCTAACGACAAGCCCCCGGCAGAGACACCAGCAACACTGGCACTCGCCTTCCCAAGGAATCTGGCAGCCCAAATGGGCAGCAGCAACTTTGTTTCCCTGGGCTTTGAAGAAACACCTCCAAGAAACTGCTCTCACGCAGCAGGCACTGCAACGTGACACCCACAGACCTCCCACAGGTCTGCAGAGCTCTTAGCAGAGACCCCCGCCACAACACAAGGGGGAACCCAGCTTTGAAGCGCTCTTCCTACCAGGCCAGGGGCTCTCATCATAGCTGACATGGTGCTCCACCAGAAGCACCTCGTCCAGCTGAAGCACTAGTCTCCAAACTCCAAACAAGCAGGGAAACCCCCCACAGCCTCAGGATGCCCAGGGAGGGACAACACCTGGCATAAAACCTCCACAGTGCACCACGAGCTCTGTTGGGTCCTTCCACCCCGCCACAAGGGGCTAGAGAAGGCCCCCAGAAAGAAACCCCACGCTCTGCTTCTCCAGCTGCACTTTGCTTTTGCTCTCCATTGAGGGAGAGGTTGCTCTGAGGCAAATCTGCCACCTGCAGCCTCCTCCCGGGGCATTTCTTCTGCTTTCAGAGGCTGGGAGGAATAGTGCTGCTCAATGGCCGCATGCAAGGGGCCACTCAGCACTCACCAGGGTTGGAGGGAGGATGAGGAGACAAGACTCACCTTGTCCAGCAGCAGCTGCACTTGGCGGTAGCACTCACACACACTATCCCAAACTTCAGCGATGTCTGTCTGGGGAGCAAGAGAAAGATGTGCCATGCTTCAAGTCAACAAGCTCACTACCATCCTGCCCGGTCCACACCAAGCAGACGCAGCCATCATCCACCACCACCACCACCACCACCACCACCACCATCTCCAAAAGCACCTGTGCAGGAGGCAGCTGCAGAGCCGAGACTCTTAACTGACTTCCAACTAGAAGCCCTCCACTGACCCCACCAGAGGGCTGGAGCTGAAATGAAGACACGAGAAGGGCTTTGGACAAGGGCATCTTCCCATCCACGATGGGAAGGCGTCTCCGACCTCAGAGCCTCTTCCTCCCTCTAGCCTGCAATTCTGGTACTGCAGCACAAGCAAACAAAGTGCTGTCTAAAGCACAACTCACACCAAGCTCATTTTTAGTCACTTCAGTAAGGCCAGCAACATTGAACCACTACCAGCCAGCTAAACTGCACCACAGAGGGCTGGGCATTCTTCAGCCAGCAGGGCCAGTTTTTCTCACCCCCACCCCCGCCGACCATTTCAGTCATTACTAAGGAAACAAGGAAGCTCCTTTGCCAAAAACAAAGCAACAACAAATGCCAATTAGCAGCTAAGAGTCAACATCCTCCTATGTTGAAGCACCAGAACTGAGACCTTTACAGCCACCCAAGATGAACTCCAAGCACAGCGCAGGGACAAACTAAGAGATAACAAAGCATCAGTCAGGCTGCCAGAGCCATTAGGAGTACACAAGGAGAGCAAAAAGAAAGTGTTTTCATTTTCGAGCTCTTGAAATTAGACACAAAATACAACCCATACAAACACAAAGACAACGGCAGGACTCAGCTATAGGCAGCCAGGTCTCCACACTTAGCAGTCCCTAACTCCAGCAGGGAGAAGGAAAGGTTTGTTGAGGTACATAGTCCTATTTTCTGGGAACAAGTACAATTCTTCTCCAGGTACTCCCTAACGCAATAGGCAAATAGCGTTCCCGCACCATGCAAGCAGAGGTCAAACCAATACAGCAAGACCTTGCCTTTGCTGAAATTCAGCTACCAAACTCACACACACGTCAGGGGCACAATCGAGCGGCTGCGCCCTGTCTTACCACTGCAAGGGCATTAACAGGCAGCCTGACTAGACATGCGGCTCCCTGCTATTTGCACGTTGCACACCAAGCGCCAGCTACTCTTTGATTCCCCACAGACTTCACAGCCAGAGTCGACCAGCAGACCAGAGCCCTGCAATCCACACACACAGGTCTTCTCCAGAGAAACTCCCTGGGGACGCCACAAAGGCGGCCCTGACTCCACTTGCCACATTGCTAACAGCAGCAGATGGCACAGGGCCAGCTGCACTCGGCGTTGGTAGCTTCCCCCCAGGAAAAAAGAGCAGCGTAGCTGCAAGCAAGACTTCAGGAAAATACTCCTGAAGCTGGAGCTAGGAAGGTCGCTCAGCCCACAAGGAAAGAGAAACACGGAATTTGTTTAAGACTAGCTCCTGTCATTATGGCGCAGGAAAGCCGAGAGCATCCACCCGATTCACACACTTGGAGAAAGGGCCGTCTCTCCTAAGAAGCAGCAGCCTGCTACACAAGACTGCTTACAAACGCAGGCACGACTGCTAGAAGCAACGGCCATTCACGAGTCTCTGCACGCTTGTTCTCCTTCCCTCCCTCAGGAATGGAGCATGACTCAAAACAGCAACTGTGCATGCAACAGCAGAACTACTTCACACCTGACCGGGCTGTAAAAAAGAGCAACAGAGCACTGCCACACTGAAAGAGGCCCAAATAACTACAACAGAGAGAGAAAGCCTCCCTGGTGGACAAGACTGCTGACTCCCAACTGCTCTTCCAGAAACGATTCCCCCCGGAACATCTTCCCTTGGGGAGTTCCTCTCTTTTCTACCTGGTCTCCTGAAGCAGTATCGTCTGGCTTTACGTACAAAAAGCAGCTTCTCAGTCTCTGCTTGCTCTGAAACACTTCCAAGTACGTACCATGATGCACATTCTGCTGGCTGCTAGGATGGATGAGCAACAGGCTGGTGGTACTCACGGCACTGCAGGAAGCTCCTTGCACACAGGAGGCGTTTTAGAGCCTTCTTCCTCGTGGAGAGGGGAGAAAAAGCTAAAAACACACCCCACCCAAGCGCAGAGGCCGCCTGAGGGAGTTCAGGCAGCCTCGTGGGCACTGACCCAACACCATCACGGCCACCCCCGCCGCAGAGGACCGAGAAAGCCCGGGGTTAGTGGCGGCAGAGACACTGCAGCAGGCCAGGCTGGGGGCACCGGGCAGGCGGTGGCTGCCGGCAGGGCAGCGTGGGGCTCCGCGGGAGCCCGCCTGGCTCCATCCTGCCCAGGGCCCGGGTGGCACCGCAGCCCCGCTGCCCCAGGCCCTGAGCCCTCCCTGCCCAGCTGAGGGGTGGCAGCGCCCAGCAGGGAGCCTGGGGCCAAGCTCCAGCCCCAGCCCCAGCTCCAGCTCCAGCTGGGCCTAGCCAGAGAGCCGAGCGCAGGCGCCGAGCTGACGGGGCCTGGCCCCTGCAGCGGTGCTCCTCGGCGCTCCTGCGGGCCCCAGCTCCCTGGAGGCCAGGGCCCCGGGCTCAGGGGCCCCCAGCCCGCCCACCTCGAGCCTGGCAAGTCCCTGTTGTCCAAAAGGTGTTTTGGGATACACATTTCAGCTGCTGCGAGCGCATTGCTCTCTTCATCATATGTGAGCAGAGGAGAAAGCAGCCTTTGTGTGAACCTGGCCCCGCGGGAAGAGTGGAAGGGAAGTCCTGAAGCAAGAAGCCCTGAAGCATCTTCCTAGCACACTGCAGCCCTGCTCCGCTGACATCTTCCACTTCAAAGGACTCCAAGAGCCAAAACCTGCTTTCAGCAGCCCCCACGGCTGCTGCAGCCTTTGCCCAGGGAACAAGTTTGGGGGAAAGTCCATTGCATAGTAGCTCGGTTTGAGTCCTTCTCTTGTCTCCCGCTAAAATACTCTTTGGCAGAGGAAAGAGACAGTATACCCACAGAACGGGTATTTATAGTAGGGACAATCCCAATTCAGCAGAGGCAGTTCTTCCTTTGCTGAAAAGCAAGGGCCCACTCTTGTTCGGGTTTGGAGATGGTTTCTCATCTATGATCCTGCTTCCGTGCCCATTCGAGTCTTTGCACTTCTTTACTTAGTCATCAGTCAGGCGAGGCACCTGTTCTTCTTTTTCAGAGTAAAACTCTGACAATATGCATCCTAATCACGATTTCCCCATGCCTCAGCTCCCTGGCACAAGTAGCGGGAAGGAGCCCTTCCAGAGCTCGCTGTGCAGCTTAGTGGAGGATTTTGCATTCGTCTGGGGAGTGGGATCTACCTCTAAAGGGCACAATGTACTGAAGTGCTTAGAGAAACCTATTTTCTGCCCTATCTGTGCTCCTCGTCCTCCTGACTACAGTGTTGGGGTGAAAAGGACAGGGCATGGGAAATGTACCCACTTGTTGGTTGGGTCAGGCCTTACATAGGCTTTAAATTTGTTGCAGTAGTGTGGCCAAACACTTCAGCATCCGTGTGAGAAAACGGATGAAATGCTCCATTTTTCAGTACCTTTCCCTGCACTTTGAAGGCCTGTAAAGCAGGGGAAGGTGCTGCTTCCCTGCAGGTATCCCCAGCAGCAGCTGCCTGGCCACTGCCCAGCCTGCTTTGAGGACTTCAGCAGTGAAATGAGCTGACAAAGGCAGGTGGCACAACGGGCTGATGCTGCCCACCTTGTTTGAGCTGTCACAGCAGGTCAAAGGCATTTTTACCCAAGCAGTGGATGAACGGTGTTGAGCCTGAGCCTTTTGACTCTAAGGATGGAGGGATAAAAGATTTGCTGCTTAGCAAAACAGGACCACACCAGGAGCCTTTCTGAAGGCGCTTTTATGCCACTGGCTGATCCTTCAGATGCAGGGAGCATAGCAACACCTGCAGGGAGAGGAGATTTCTGCAGCATTTTTGTTCTAATGTTGGTACTGTAGAGAAAAGCT
This sequence comes from Dromaius novaehollandiae, assembly GCF_036370855.1. Taxonomy (NCBI): domain Eukaryota; kingdom Metazoa; phylum Chordata; class Aves; order Casuariiformes; family Dromaiidae; genus Dromaius; species Dromaius novaehollandiae. The sequence continues at coordinate 1,780,380 of NC_088125.1, read as the reverse complement.
TGGGAATGAGGTCATCAGCCTATTGCAGACCTGATGCTTCCAGAGCCTCCTCTCACTAGCTCACACCCTTTTTGAGTTAGGGCATCCAGAGAGAGCCTGTTCATGTAACTGGCAGGCTTTGTTTTCACACCTTCTTATCTCTGTTGCTGCCTCCCTGTGAAATGCCTCCCCTGTGTTTGCCTCACACAGCAGCTGTGAGCAGAGGCAGGAGCCCAGGAGCCAGAGAGAGCTGATGGCTTTCAGCTGGAGGAGAGGGGCATGCAAAGGAAGAAGGCAGAGGAGCAGGTGGCAGGAAGGAAGGAAAGAACACTGGCAACAGCCACTTTCCCAGCACTTGGGCATGTGCACGCTCCAGCTGTGCAAATGCGGGGCTACATTTTCACTGCTGGCTGGGCTTTAGTGTCCTGGGGGCTCTAGCTACAAACTTGCTGCTCCTAAGGAAGCAGCAGCAATTAATCCTGCCTTCCCCTCCACAAGGTCCAGCTGCAACTAGCTCCAGCCCTGGCCCTGGAAGAGCCTGAGCCCAAGGCCAGGGCAGGCGCTGCCAGCAAAGGCTGTCAAAGCTGCAGGGGGGCCACAGATGAGTCCCTGTCCCCCCCACAGCACATGGCTGCTTCTGTCAGCAGCACCAGTGCTCCTCCTGTGCTTCCCAAGGCACCCATCGAGGCTGCTGCTCCTCAGGGAAAGCCCCCGGCACCTGGGAACACGAGGAATGTGCCAGCCTGGGCACCGCTGAGAGGCAAAGCACCCAGGTGCCCCCCAGGGCAGGCTGGCAGAGTGTCTCTGCCCCTCTGAGGAATGGGGGTACTGCTCTGGCCTCTCCGGCCTCGGGGCCCTGGGGCCATGCTGCTGCCCTTCCCGCCTCCCCTGACAGCCTCCAGCACGCAGTCGGAGCTGGCCGGCCCCAGCACCACCAGTCCAGCAGAATCAATGCCATCCCCCAGCTCCCGGCTCCTGAGAGCAGCAGCTGGTCAGGCCAAGCGGGACAGACCAAAGGCCAGGCTGCTCAAGGTTACTATGCCAGTCGCAAGATGCTTACAGCCGGCCCTGCAGACCCTGCGGGACGAGCCATGTGCCAGCCCCAAGTGATGGCACCAGTGCTCAGCCCCCACGAGAATCAAACTGGCAGCTGATCTCAACTGCACTGGGAGAGCACAGTTACATTTAGTCACAGGTTTCTCCGCCTCTGCCTTTCGGTGGGGGCTGCTGGTACAGATGGGAGCAGTGGGGGTGTCTTCTCTCCGGCTGCTGGCAAGACCTTCCCCAGACCTTTCTTGCTTTGTGCTAGCCTTGGCCAGCTGGCGAGCGGCTTGGATGAGCAGCTTGGCCTCTGGCACGAGCCAGAGAAGCTTCCACTCTGTTTCTTGAGCGTAAGGCATCGCCTTGGCCTTGTGATTAAGGAGTTGCTTCTCCTCTGCTCCGGAGGGCATTGAACACTGGCTTCTGCTAGCATCTCTTGAGCTCTGTGAAAAATACAGAAGCGTTTTGCAAGACCTGCCCTTGTGCATACGTTCAGAGTTGTGCTCCAGGTCTTACACCATCTTATCAGACTTCTGAACACAGGCTGCCCAGTTACCAAAGCTTACGCCTCCTCAGGGTTAGATCTTCAAAGCAAAGGACTCTTTTTGCCTCACAGACTCATGGTCTGTTCTCTAGCCCTTTCCGAGCACATTTCTATGGACTTCTAGGTCGAGCACAACAGCCTCAGAAGCAAAATTCCTCTTTTCCACCAGCCTTACAGGAAGAGGAGGTGATTGCAGGGCTGCCAAAAGGCAGAGTGGGTCAAACAACACTCACTTCAAAAATACTCTACAGGTGCATGCCTATTTTTGTTTCTTCCAAGGCAGTAAAGAGAAATGAACACAGTCCTCAGGAAGGCAATCCCTCCCTCAATAAGGCAGGGACCACACTGGACTCTTCCCGTAAGCGCTCCATCTTACACTTGCATACATCCTAAGCAGATGCAAGACAGGGATTTGGGACACAAAATCCTAGATTAAAACAAGGTAATACTTGATTACTTATCTATTAAGAAAAGAAAAAAAAAAGCGTAGCTTTACCTTGCCAGTTTCTCTGCTAGGTGTCTTCTCATTTCCACATTCACCAAGTGGAGTTTTTCAGACCTTTCCAATTCTCCCTGAGCAAATGCCACTTGCAATGCGCTGTCTTGCTGCATGTTTTGTAGTCTAGCCAATTCCAATTCTAGCCCTCCAATTCTCCGCTCCAGCTGGTTTCTCAGTGAGGCATTATTGGCGTTTATTTCTTCTAATCTGCCTTGAGTGGCTGCCTGCATCTAAAGCAGAAAACGCAACTTCAAGAAACAGGAAGGAAAAGACAGTGCTCCCCCAACTCCACTTCACAGACCCGACTGAAAAAGCACAGCCTGACTCAACTAGGGAACCCTGCTGCCTCCCTACCAGCAACAATCAGGGAAGAAATCTGAAACTACTAAATGGGTTATGCTTGTTTCTTTGTTTCTTTGTTTGTTTCCTTCCCCCAGGAGGGCAGGAACCTTAGGGACTTGTTTTCTCAACAGTCTTGTCTGGAGAATGACACTGCAGGTCCTGTGACTCTGGCCACAGACACTCTCAGCAGTAACAGCCATTAGAGGACAAACATATCCCTTGGCGATTCAACCACCTACTGCAGATGTGAACAGTCCGTCCCCCTCTGCATGCTTTGCCTTTCCACCTGGGATCTCCCTCTACTCAATACAGAGGCCAGAGGGATGATGCACACTAATGCCACCTCCTCACAATGCATCCTGAGGACAAAAAGGCAAGATGGCAACTCCCTCTGCAAACTGCCAACAGGAAGACTGCCTTGGGCAGGCTTTTTGACTGAAGGAGCTACAGAGGCTGCTGGAAGGCAATCAGAGAGCAGGTGTTTTCCCAGACATGCATATCACACAACACACACAGGAGCACTTTCACACAGCCATTTTCAGCGCTCCAACTTCCCTAAAAAAAAAAAAGACAAAAAAAAAAAAAAAAAAGGGCACTACAAGAGAACGAGATACCTAAAGCAAAAGACCTAAAAGACAATGACAACAACAACAAATGAATGCACTGTAGACTGCAGATGCAAATGGTGAATGAGTTTACCTGCAAGAAGAGATTGACTTCTTCCAGTTTTTGCCTTATCTTTTGGTAGGCTCTTTCTCCAATCTCTCTTTTATACTCCTCTATTTTGCAAAGATCTACCGCACTGCTCCGTAAGCATCGTTGGAGGCAAACCACCTCTTCTTGCAGCTCCAGATTTCTAGTTCCTAGCTGCAGAGATTTTGTGGATTCCCTCACCAGCTGCTGGAAGAGTTCACTGGCCTGTATCCAGGGGAAAAACAAACACAATTCATCAGAGAGGTCTAGAATCCCTCCATTCGGGGAAAATCCAGCAAACCTATCAGTCGAGACGATAGCTGACACCCACTGACTTGGTATTTCAACCAAGAAAGAGGGATTTGTATCTCCATTTCTTTTGTTTCTTTACATCCGTCTCAGGAGTTCAGACAGGGTCGCTTCAGCTCCCATGCTTCCTCAGTTCTCCAGCAAGAGTTCACAACCCACTCCACAGCTCACCTGAACAGCACAGACTCCAAACCAGCAGCATTTCAGCCACGTGCTTGGGCTGAAAAGCACAAGGTCTCTTCTTCAGTGAGACTCCGCAGCCCTGAAAGCAGCTCCCTGAAAAGCCACTGCTGTCTGGCAAGAGCAGAGGGCAGGCAGCAGCAAAGAGAAAGGAGATCACTGCAATACGACCCAAGAGCCTGAACCTGAGAGCTCCTGCTCATGCTGTGTGTCTGAAGGGCAGGATCTCCTCTTATTGCAACCCGGAGCAGTTGTTCTTGTGATGTTTCAGATAAAAGCACACTCGGGCCTGGAAAACGACCAGGAGCTCCTTTTGAGGAAGGCTCAAGGAGTGGCTTCATTAGCTACACTACAATGAGGAATGTCTCTAGACAAACCTCTCTGGCATTTGTGCTCAGAATATGTTGTTCTGTTCCAGCAGTGGAGGAAAAGAACAGCTTCGTAGATATTACTACAGAGTTGGTATACCTCGGCTTTTGTCCTGTCCAAGTCCTCTTGCAAATGCAGTTTTTCTTCCTTGAGGTCATCGCACAAACGGGTAGAAACTCTAAGGGAAGTCTCTGACATCCGCTGCTTTCTGAGAGCCTCACTAAGTTCTCGCTGCAGCTGGCAGACTGTTCTCTAACGAAAGATTATAACACAAGGATGAAGAGAAAGGCAAGAATGTGAAATCTGCATTTCTACTTTCACTCACTAGTTCATATACTTAAGATCAGTTTTCAGACGTGCTACAAAGGTCAGAAATGTTGTCCCCCAGAAGATGGGCTCTGCACAGCTGGGCACCTCTCTCCTTCCTGAGAGAGGAAGGTAGCAACGCTTAGCTCAGATGTGCTGGAGGCGCAAAACATTATGTGAGCACTCTGCACGGGAGCATGCTTTGCAGCTTGCACAAAGTCAGCTCAGCTGATTTCCTAATTAGTCCTTCCCCTCACTGGCAGCATAGTCTTTCACAGCGCCGCAACAAAAGGACATGGTTGGAGAAGGCTGTAACTCAGAAGCTATGGGAGAGAAAGCTGAGGCCAGGGTAGTGGCTGAAGCTAACTTCTTGGGAGGTTGCCAGCCTCCTTAAGTGCCCCAAATGCATACATCAGCTAGTCCCTGCACAACACTCGGACTCCTCTATTGCAGTAACACTTCAGGCCACAGGCATTCCTTCTCTGTACAAACAGGAAAGAAAAACACTCTTTTCTTTGCTCAGGACTCAGCAACTCCTCCTCGCTCACTACTCTCTCGTCACACCTCCTCCCTTCCTTCTTTCCCACTCATCTCCAGGCACCTTCTCCTCCCTCTCCTCCTCTCACTCTGCCCACCCTCAATATTTTCCTAAACATTCTCTCTCCTCCTTCCCCCACCCTACCTCTCTTTCTGCTTTGTTCCTCTTGCACACCAAGACTTGGTCTCTTAAATGAAGACACTTGGCGTTCAGTTCCTTGTTTCTTGCCTGCAGCAGGTACACTTCCTCTTCCGCTTCTGCTCTGCGTTTACTGAGAATGTGGTTCAGTCCATCCTGGACAGCACTCACAATTTTTTCTTGGGTGCTCCGATTCGGCACATCTCCCAGCTGCTGACGGAGCAAGCGATTCTCACTTTGGAGCTGGGCCACTTGTGCCCGCAGAGATTCCTCTTCCGCAAGGTGTTTGCTCACTTCATCTTTCTCACGTTGCAGAGCACGACCATGTTCCTTGGCCTGACACTGGGCTCGACGTAGTGCCCTCTGTGTCATTTCCAAAAATGATGTTTTTTTCCTAAGAGACTGTTTCAGTTGGTGAACTGTCTTCTCTAAGGTGGTAGCTTTACTTTCAGCCTCACTCAGCTGCTGAGACAAGCTCTTGCTGGTTTCCCACAAATCAGAGAGCTCCTGATTGAGCTTGTCTTGCAAACAAAGACCCTGCTCACATTCCCTCCGAAACGTCTGCTCAGCCTCACGTTCTGCTGTCTGACAACTTCCCAGTTCCTGAACTTGAGCAGAGATCTCGTGCGAAGGCGATGAGTCCACCTGTGTCTCCAGCCTCTCTTGGCTCTCACTTGTCTGTTCAAATGCAAGCAATGAAAGTTGGCCAACTTAAGCAAATCCTCTGAAAACAGGAGGCAATGGCAAGCATTCTCTATAACCATACAAAGACTGGAGCTACCTGGACCTCGGATTAGAATGCAACACTAATCTACAGACTGCTTCTCTCAACATCAGTCATTCAACAGTGTTATTTTACATTGGTACAGACCACCAGTTCAAAATTCAACTAAAATGTGTGTTTTTACATACCTGCCTCCCGGGGGTTTCCCTGCTAGCCTTGAGGGCTTCTTCGTCATTTGGCGAAGACTTACGAAGAATGGCAGAGTCGGAGTCCCCATCTGTACAAGAAAAACACATCTTTTGGTGAGCAGTGTGAGCTAATACAATTCCTGAAGCCTAGAGCGCTTCCTGAATCATCACATTTCAGAGAAAAATCTTAACACTAACAGCCCCCCAACTCATCAAGTCCAAAAGAGAAAGCTATCAATGAGCAGATTCAACATGCAGCTGTTTTCTTACTCATCCATTTCCTCTAGCGCATATTTCTTGCTCATATACAAAGGAAATCACTGCAAGGGCTCCAAAACAAGCCAGCAAGCAGTCACAGCCTACAGAACTCTGCTTTCGAGGGACAATGCCAAATAGCCCATTTTTTAAAATGGGACTTGCTCCATACATGATACCCATATTCAAAACACTGAAATGACCAGCTCCGATGGCGACTTCCGGTCTCCCTCAACTTCACCAGGCTGCATCTGTCAGATTGAGGTGATTTCTTCATCTTTATAGAAGCCTTGATTAATGCATGGATCATTATTTAAGCTGCCCAGCTCAGCTACAGAAAATACTACAGCGTTGCCAGCACACTCAAAAGACCTCCCTCGAAAAAGCCTCCCATTCCTCTGGGTACCAATAAATACGCCTTTGACATACCTCGACCAGAAATTGCACAGGAAACCTTTGCTCCCAGCTTTCGCATTGACGCATAACTGCCACCTATTATCTAATGCACGTTCACCTAACGTGCTCTGCGTTCCTAAGGAAAGCTGCCAGTGCAGACACAGCAGGGATTTGGACAGCTATCATTTTCCACTGGGCAATTAAACAGTCCCATATTTGTCTTCCAACAAACAAGTCTCAAACAAGCCAGAGTAAGCAGGGTACTGTTGCGGAGACCAGAAAAATCACACCAAACGCAGGAGGACAAAAGGGCCCAAGGTAGGCGTCCCTTCTGGTCTCTCCAGAGCTCTTCCAAGTTCCTCCTCTCCCAAAGACTTCAAAGCCTCTTCCTGCTGCGTATCAGAGGGAATCAGAGGCGGGGGCTATGCTTTGCCTGTGCCAGCCAGCAACTGCAGAATTAGGTTCAAGAGCCTTCCCAAGAAGCTGTCAAGTTCCCTCTCACGGCACCCACGCCATCTTTGAAGAGATTCCACACAAGCAGGAAAGGATCCAGGGAGAAGAGGAAATCCTTCTAGAAAGACACTCCAAAGACGGCCTACTCTTCCTCCAAGTCCCTGACTCACACAACCTTCTCTTCATACCCTATATGCATCACAAAACGCTCCAGAGGAGGGTTGGCCCTAACAACATATATATGTTCACCAACAGGATGATTCTGCAGTTGCCCAGGAACAGGGCAGGGCTGTTCTTTGGGGGGAAGCAACATTCTGCTGATCCGACCGTCCGCACAGAGCCCCCAGCAGCAGACCTCTTCCTGCGCTCTAGCAGGAGGAGTCACAAACCTCCGCCTGGATAAAGCTCCTGTTCCTAAGTGAAAGGCAGCAAAATGTGACTCTCGACTCACTTCTCACTTCTGGGAAATAACACACAAGTCAAGAAGAAAAGAAAAAATAGAGCGCAGTTTCTGTATCTTTGTAGGTTTTCAAAGACAGTAACAAACTGTGTATGAATACTGTCTGCTCTCCTCATTTGACACATACTGTAGCTTTCCATACAGTAGTCTTACCAAAAAAAAAAAAAAAAAAGGCAGAATAAACCCCCCTACCCTACTAGAGGGTCTGAAAGGTAGAGTACAGAGAACACAGTCTGGGTAATTCTGAAATAGTAATTGTGTGAGATATGTTCAGTGCTAGGCAAGCTCACGAGCGTAGCTCAAACTGCACACACTCACTGAAGGAGAAGATATTTTTTTAAGCCACCCTGATAATTCTTCTGGATCATAACCTCATACGGATTTTCAACACTTTTTTTTTCCTCATAAAAAGTCAGAACTTAAAAACAACATTTAAAAAACATAAATACATCTAAGCTACTATGCAATGGACTTTCCCCCAAACTTGTTCCCTGGGCAAAGGCTGCAGCAGCAACGGGGGCTGCTGAAAGCAGGTTTTTGGCTCTTGGAGCCCTTTGAAGTGGAAAATGCCAGCGGAACGGGGCTGCTCTGTGCTTTGAAGATGGGACTTGCCCCATGCAGGGAAAGGTTTGTGTTCTTTGCCCCCAGTAACCGGGATTGCTCTCTTGCTGCAGGACTTCCCTGCCACTCTTCCCGTGGGGCCAGTTTCACGCAAACGCTGCTTTCTCCTCTGCTCACGTATCATGAAGAGAGCAATGGGCTCACAGCAGCTGAAATGTACATCCCAAAACACCTTTCTGACAACGGGGAATTCCAGGTCCTGTGATTTTTCCATGTGTTGGTTATACAGCTAGTTCCACTGATGCCAAGGGACCTAATGTCTTGTTTTAAACTCAGTCCATGTGTGATTTTCTTGGGAACACCTGGAAGAGCACGTGCGACCTGTTCTTCATTTGTCTAAGCATTACAATGTAAAATGTTGAAAAGTCATGAAAACACAGAGCCAGAGAAGTTGAGAGAGACAGAGGCAGGAAAGCCCCCTACGGTGAGAAAACCGGAGATGCTTCAGTCCTGCCAGTGTTTCTGATGCTCCCAGTGAATTCAAATGAGCGTTTCTGGGACGGGCCCTTGAAATGGGACTGAGGTCCAGGAAAAGGCTTCAGAAGCCTGAGAATCTGTAAAAAGGGAGCGGGGAGCAAAGGCTGTGTCCCGGCGGCACAGAAAAATCTCTTGTTTTAGATCAGTTGCTGTGGCTGAAATTGAAACATGAGTCAAGTATGAGTAAACCAAGGCACCAAGGAAAAAAAGGATCCAGTTTAAAGAGGTCTTCATTGTCGCAGCCTGAAAGGAGTTGTTTAGGACGACCTCCCTCCCCTTGGGACCAACGACCAAGTTCGTGATGCTCTTGGACTGAATTAAGGTGAAACGACACCAGCCAACCAGTTTTATGATTTATTAACAGAAAAGACATGGTTAGGAACGATAACTCAATGGCAATTACTTCAACTAGATAAACAAGTCCCATGCCGCACGTTTTGAACAGATCTCATCAACATTCATCAAAAGAGAGGGGAGAGAGAGAGAGAGAGAGAGAGATATCACCACCTGTGGATCCAGTGGCGTCCCGTTGGTCCCCTTCACTCTGGGTGTCTTGGCGGTGTGGGGGGGTCCCCCACTTAGCTTCTGGTGGTGCCCTTTTTATACAGTCCAAGTCCCCAAATCTCCACCCAGTTCCAAGAAACCCCATGCATATGCATGGTGGGCATTAGAGGCGTGGTCTGGTTCGGTGCAGCCTCGCTGTGTCCCGGGTGGTCGCAGGGAGACCATTTCAGGGGTCGCAGCACCTCAGTCTTGTTTCCACCAGAAACAGATAGCTTGCTTGTACAACAGAAAAACACCATCTCAGTCCTGTTTCCTCCGGGAACAGGTGGCTTGCTCGTACAATGGGAAAACACTGTCTCAATCCTGTTTCCACCGGGAACAAATGGAAATGGATGGCTTGCTCGTGGTTATGGTTTTCTGCAAAATCTGCAACGTGCGCAGCAAGGCTCACATCTTAGGCACCAAGAAATGTATAAGGCAAAAGTTCACTCATCAGTCCGCCACACTCATCTGCAAACAGGAGAAGCCCTGTTTCCCTTGCTTAGTATGCACATAGCCTCTACTGTGAATAGTGATCCTTCTTAATAGAGCACCAGGCCCCAAACGCCTTGGCACTAGGCTTACAAGACGCCTGGAGGGTTAGGTGGCCCGGGGGTCTGTGTTTGTGTGGGGATGACGGCTTGAGTCTGGTCTAGCACTTGAAGGCAAGCAATGAGGGCTAGGGCTTAGCTTCAGATGCAGGGCAAGAGAGAGGGTGTGGGGGGGTAAGGATTCAGGCTGCAGCGTAGCAGTTTGGGCTTGGCCTTAGCGACTAGAGGAGGAGAAGGAGGGAAGGCGGAAGGGCAGGGCTTCAGCTTCGTGGTGAGGCTGCAGGTCTGGCCCTGCCAGAGGAGCTCTCGCAGGCCCTGTGCCAGCGGCATCCCCATTACCTGAAGCCTCCTGACCTCCCCAACACAGGTGCTGTCTCTTGGCCAAGAGCTCCGTGCCCTTCATGTGCTCCCACGCCGGCCTCCAGCTTCTGCCTGCTCACCTGAGGGCACACAGAGCACCTCCTCATCAGCACCCAAGCGCTGTCCCCCAAAACCTGCCCCTGCCTCTGCAAGCCCCCAGCCTCTCTGCCCTCCTGGCATGACCCTGCCCTTCCCTGCAGCACCTCACCATGCCAGCCTGCTGCTCCCCACCAAGCAGCTTCCTGCACCACAAGTGACCTCACAACCGAGAGCCCAGCCCTCACACCACCACTCGCAGCTCCCCCTCGCCTGCCTCTGCCCTCTGCTCTCAGCTCCATGCACTTGCACTCTCAGACTAAACACCAGCCCTGCCATGCCTCTGCCTCTGCCTCCCAGGCCCCAAACACCTTGGCGCTAGGCTTACAAGATGCCTGGAGGGTTCGGGCCTTTGGGGCAGCAACATAGGGCTTAGGCTTCAGGCGTCAGCGGGGAGGTTTCGCTTTGCAGTTGGTGGTGGGCTTTGGGAAAGCGTGTGGGTGATGGCTGAGTGCTGGGCTTCATGTTTCTGCTGAGCGTTTTCAGAATGGGCTAATTGGGTGGTCTGGGGGTGTGTGTTTGTGTGGGGGTGAGGGCTAGAGCCTGGTCTAGCACTTGAAGGCAAGCGATGAGGGCTAGGCCACATCTTCAGACACAGGTTAAGGGAGAGGGTAGAGGGTAGGGATTCAGGCTGCAGCACAGCACTTTGCATTTAGCCTTAGCGACTAGAGGAGGGGAAGGAGGGAAGGCGGAAGGGTAGGGCTTCAGCTTAGTGGTTAGGCTTCAGGTATGGTCCTGCCAGAGGAGCTCTCTCGCAGGCCCTGTGCCAGCAGCATCCCCATTACCTGGAGCCTCCTGACCTCCCCAACACGCGTCCTGTCTCTTGGCCAGGAGCTCCATGGCCTTCATGTGCTCATACCACGTATGGCCTAATGCAGAAGAATGTGAAGGAGACAGGCTGTGGAAAGTAGCCAGACCATCCTAGGAGGAAAAAGAAACAGTGTAGATAATGACGTAGTATCCTTGCAGCAGCAAGTGAAAGAGTTGGAAAAGCAGGTAGGGGATTTGCGAGATGCAAAGGTGATAGTCCAAGAAGTGACTACAGCACAAGCTGAGAAAAGCCAAGATTTAGCAAGATGGAGCAGCTAGCTTTGCGGATGGCTAATAAGCACTGCCGGCGTTATGGAAAGGTGCCCGCTCCTGCTTCTCAGGTGCGGGTGATTATAGCTCGACCTTCCTGGGATCCAGGGGAGTGGGATGATAATATTTGGAGTACCTCATCTGACTCAGAAATTGAGTCTGATATTGAGCAAGAAGCCGCTAACACTCAGGTGCAGCCGCTTGTTCAGATGCGGGGGGAGCGACACATAAATAGGGACACCGTAGAGCAGTCAAGGACTTATACACCAAAGGAATTACGTGAGTTTTTGACTACATTTCAGCAACAACCAAGGGAGTTATTACTAGCGTGGATGGTGAGAGCCTGGGACAATGGGGCAGGATCATTAACGTTATTAAGGGAAGAACTGAATTTAATGAGCCCACTGTCCACAGATGCTGAAGTGCAGTATTATGTCGCCCAATGTAACGTTTGCATGAGATAGCGCTGGTAACTCTATAGTTGCTCCTCTGCTCTACCAGTGGTTATGTGCCACGGTGGTAGCGGCTTACCCATCTACAGGTGAGCTGGGCGCCACGGTGGGGGCATGGCGTATCATGGAAGAAGGAATAAATGTTGCGACAGTTGGGGGTGGCCATTGGACGAGCGGATGATAATGGTCCAGATGGCGTAGAAATAACTTGGCAAATGAAAATGCGGCTGTTGAAATTGGCCCCAAGTGCCTTGAAACCGCTCCTGTTAGGGACAGCGATGCCTGCTACTGGTACAGTAGCAGCCTTGGTGAATAATTTGCGAGACCTAGCTTTGGTGGGTGGACCAGATTCTAAACGGGTAAGGGTGGCTCAGAAAGTTGGAGCAAAGAGACAGAGAGGAGCGACTAAGGTGAGCGGAAAGGTTACACAAAAGCAGATGTGGACTGACTTGCTGCAGGCGGGGATATTGCGGGATGAGATCAATGGCTTGCCAACTGCTGGTTTATTCAAGCATGGCAGCATTTGCCTGCCAATCAACAAAACCCACTGCTCCACCTGCACCCAGTGCTCCCTGGAAGCTGCCTGCTAAGAAACAATGAAGGGGAGGCAGGTCCCCCGAAATCCGAGCGTGAGTTGCAGCATATCATCTGAGGGACAGACGCCCATATGTACCCCTGCGAATTAGATGACACTCGGGAGGGGAAATAGCTGTGCTTGCTTTAGTAGATACAGGAGCAGAAGTTACAGTGCCACACAGTGCCCTAAACCCTGGAAAAGCAACAAGGCACTTCTGCGGTTTGGGTGGATCTGCCACCCCTGCTGTCGGGCAATAGTTCCTTTAGTGATTGGGAAAAACCCTCCCTTCTCCATTCCAGTCTTATTGGCACCCATTCGTGCATATATTTTAGGAACTGATGTGTTACTAGGTTGAGACATACACACAATGCAAGGATTCTTCTCTTTTGCAAGGAGTCCCTCACTGCCACAAGCACGAGGAATCACTCTAATCAGAGGGTACCCAAACTGGGACCCCATAGATTTGCCTGTACCAACTACCATTGTGTAAATAAAACAGGACAGAATACCAGGAGGAGAAACAGAAATTCAAGAAACAAAAGATGCTCTCTTACATGCACACATAATACACCCTGCCCTATCGGCCTTTAATAACCCCATATGGCCTGCGGAGAAGCCGGATGGCTCCTGGCGTACGATTGTGGATTACAGAGAATTGAATAAGGTGGTCCCACCCCTGATGGCAGTGGTCCCCAATATGGTGACTTTGTTAGAAGAAGTGGGTAAAAATTTGCAAGAATGGAAGGCTGAGGTGGATCTGGCAAACGCCTTTTTCTCTATTGCTATATCCCCAGCCTCGCAGGACCAATTTGCCTTCACTTGGAGTGGTAAGCAGTATACATTCCAAGTCCTTCTGCAGGGATATAGGCATAGCCCCACTATATGTCATCAAATGGTCGCTGCTGACCTCCCAACACCTCTCCCAGACTGTACTAGTCATCATTACATCAATGATATTTTGAGAACGGGACCATCTGAACATCAGGTGAAAGGGCAACTAATGGCACTGACGCATGCTTTCCAGGATAGGGGATGGGCTGTGAACCCCAGAAAGGTACAAGGATCAGATATTAGTGTTCAGTTTCTAGGAGTAGTGTGGATAGGACAAACGAAGGCCATTCCTGAAAAAGTGCGTAATACTATCCAGCAATGTTAGAGCCCATGTTGGAGTGGCACAAGCTGCAATGCAATGGAAGTGCAGTGGTATGGGCCCTGCAGGACACAGAACAAACTACTCGACGCCATCGGGTCACTGCGCATACAGCCATCCCAATTCAAGCGTGGGTAAATGATGACACTGTTAGAGCCCATGTTGGAGTGGCCCAAGATGCAACGCAATGGAAGTGGAAACATTCTTTGCAAGCTCGACTGAAAGGAGGGAAGAAGGAGTTAAGCGCCCCACATGCCACTTTACTGGGAGAAGTACAGTTTAAGCACATGCCCTTACTACCTGAACCGGAGGGTCTACCTCTTCCTACCTCCCCCCACCCACCCCTCCGGCAGAAGTGTCACCGGTACAAGAAGCTCCTCCCTTTGAGATGTTATCTCCTGAACAGTGGGAGTGGCCTTGGTTTTCTGATGGTAGTGCAGTGTATTCTTGGGCAGGAGAACGCATACGGCATTCCGTGGCATACAAGCCTGCTACGGACGCTACCTGTTTTGCCCCCAGAACAGGATATGCCAGTCAGTGGGCTGAGCTAAAAGCCACAGCTATAGCTTTAGATGAAGGAGATGCATGCTATCTTGATACAGATAGTTGGGTAGTGTACAAAGGCTTGCAAGCTTGGCTGCCAGCGTGGACCGCTGCACAATGGAAAATACATGATAGGGAACTTTGGGGAAGCTCCTTGTGGGAAAAAATGGAGTATTGTGCAGACAAAAGTTATTTCAGTACGACACGTTGATGCCCATCAAAGGCAAGAGCCTCTTGAAACGCAATATAATTCAGCGGTTGACCGAATGGCAACCCCCTCAGAATTGAAACAGGCCCGACAAGCGCACAAACGGTCAGGGCATCGGGGCCCTGTCACCGCTCGAGCTTGGGACTTGTCACGACGTTACCCCATGCTAGCGCTACACTGCTGTAAGACCGCACGTGCTAATTGTTCCCCCTGTATGAAGGTAGTAAAAGGACCTCTAACTAGGACATATGGTCGTGTTAAATGAGGTGAACAACCATTTACAACCTGGCAAGTAGATTCTATAGGCCCATTGCCCCCTTCACAGGGACAAAAGTATATTCGAACTGCCACAGACACCTACACAAGTCTGATGTGCACACATCCCACCTCTCATGCGAATCAATCCGCCACTGTACGAGGTTTAGAGCAACTGATGTATACCAATGGGATACCTAAAGAAATACAGTGTGATCAAGGTACCCACTTTGTGGGACATGTAGTGCAGGAATGGGCAAAGGATTTGGGGATCACCTGGATTTTACACATCCCATACCATCCCCAAACTAGTGGACTAATACAAAGAATGAATGGTTTACTGAAAGAGCAAGTTCGAAAACTCACCCCAACACAGACATTAAAGCGATGGGCAAGTGTATTGCCCCAGGCACTATGCATGCTTAACAAGAGACGTGTGGGAGTACTTACTCCCTATGAGCGAGTGCAAATTAAACTAACATTGGCACCCCCCGCCCGAATATCAATTATGGAAGGAGGGGTTGCCCCCCACATGCTTGCCTCACGAGAAGTAGAATTCTATGCATCCAAACCGTTATTAAGTGCCAAGCAGAAAAATATAAGCCTACACTTGCAGCTCGATTGTCCATCGCAGCTTGTATGGCTATTCACACCTTTGGTATCTGTTCAAATAACCCCACTTCTACTAACTTCCTCTCCAGATTTCTCGTTCCAGGTATCCGCACCTGCGCCAATAAATATTTCACAAGGAAAACCAATACTGCAAAGAATTTTAGTCCGTAATGCTGGAGTACCTCACATTCAGCAAACACCTTCAACACCTTCCTTAGCTAATGTGTGGATATTAAATCCTCACAAGGAAAAACGACCTGGTACCATCCTGGCAGATGGGCCAGGAGCGACGGTCCTAGTGCTCCCTGATGGCGATACAATACCTTTTTAGCTCCCTGCTAACAGGTTATCCCCTCGGCATTTGTGAAGTATTTCTGGCATGTTGCATCCTGTGCTCCCCAACAAATGCGATCGACTTACAGGATCATCCCACACCACATATAAATACATGGATCTGGCTAGCTCAGCGTTTGGCTAACTTATCTGCCTTTTGTATTGCGGGTGGACGGTCTCTTGATGATGTACTAACCACACGTTATATAGGAATACTAACCTCCCTTCAAATATTACCAAATTATACCTTCTTGAGAAATTTTGATATCCAGCTCACCCCCTTGAATTTATACGATCTGGGAACAGCCTCTACTAAATGAACACCTTGGACGTATTCATTTTAGATTGCCAACGTGTCCAAAGCAGATCTATGTTTTTGCTTTGTCCATGCTACCACACCAAAGTATGATATGACCAATATACAGTTGAAATGCAATAGCACTATGAATATAACCTTTAGGGTGGTTCTTTTTAGGCGGCACCACTGCTTACACTTATGTGCCAGCCAATACCACCGATGGCCCTTGCGCTATTATGCTAAGCATCCTCCCTTTTATGACAGAACAAAAGAGGAAGCCACGGCATGTTTTGCATGCCACATGTGACCCCCACATGAATCTGTTTTCTCATGGAGAGGCTCTAGGATTCTTACGGAGCCCAACTGGTGTCCCGGGGTGGTAACCCCTAATTATAAACAAGTAGAACATGTCGCCTGTGCTTTAGCCCAAGGCAGATTTTGTTTGTTTGTTTGTTTGTTTGTTTGTTTTTATGGCAGTATCAGGAGGGCAGGAGAGCCCAGGGCAGCCCTTGGCAGGGGCAGGGCCACGGTTGCCAGGCAACATGGGGGGGACAGGAGGCGGGAGGAGACCACGTGCCCTGCAGCCAATGGGGTGCGGCTGCCAGGCGATGCGGGGCCGGAAGCAGGAAGCCAGGTGCCCGGCAGCCAGCAGGGTGCCGTTGCCAGGGGAGAGGGGCGGGGCGCGGCCTGCCCTGGGGGAGGGAGTCCCAGGCCCTGGAGGCGGCTGGAGGCCGGCTGGGGCGGCCGTGGCGGGGCAGCGCGTGGGGCCAGGAGCGCCGGGGAGTCGGGCCCTGTGCGCCCCGGCTGCGCTGCACCAGCCTGCTGGGACGGGGGCCGTGCGCGTCATGAGGCCCCGCTCTCCGGGGCAGCCGTGCACCCCACGGATGCGGCGGGTCCTGCCCTGACACAGCAGGGGCTGCTGGCCAGGCGGGGAGGCCTGGGCCTGGCGCGGCCCGAGGGGCTGGACCGGCTCTGCCTCCTCCCGGGGAGCTGCGTTGTCCCAGGATGTGCTGCGGCTCTGGCCCCAGCACGGCAGGTCTCCCTCTGTCCGGGCTCTCTGGGTACCGGTGTTGTCCAAAAAGCGGATTCGTTGCCCAGTGTGCAATAAACCAATAATTGCACCCTCAGGAGAGACATTTGCTTCTTTATTTCAGAGTTGCACAAGCCTGGCTGCTCGGTGGTTTCCCACAAATCAAGCACACACCCCCCCCCCAGCCCGGCTTCTCAAGGAGCATTTATACAAACAAATTGCCAGGTTTGCAACTTTCCTTTTTACACTGATTGGTTAGTGATTTACACACAATTATAACTCTGCTTTCACACCATTTTACTAGGACGCATGCTCAGGGGAGGGGTCTTCACCTGGGCACGGGTCTTTTGGACCTATGGGTGTGATGTTTTGCAGTATAATGAGGACAGTTCAGTCAGGGATACATGGACCTCCCATTCTTTTGCCAAATTGGCAATATGTACCTAGAAATAAAACATTTTGATGTAATGTTTCTTTTAGGGCTTTAGCAGTTCTAGGATGCCCTTGTTTAAAGAATGCTTCTTTTCAGAAAATAGAGATAGAGGTTATCCTAATCTGCCTAGTTAAAACCGAATGAACATTCTTTCTGAGCTTCCCAGGATTGTCTTGTAACAGTTCCCCCTTTGAGACTTGTATGACCATTCTCATATTAGTCTCACCCTTTTAAAATTTTTCCCTTATTAGCTTTGTACAACATCTAGAAATGCATTGAATCTCTACATGGACACATACAAAAACTAATAACACCATTCCCAAAATTGTTAAATGCTTTTTAACCCATGAGCTTGCGTCAGGGAACCAGGAAGTCAACCATTTCCATGTTTCTTCAAATCCGAAAGAAAGCATCATCTTTCTGAACCCCATGTAAGATTTCAGTCTGCTTCCAGATTTCATTTAGATTGGTAGTAATTCTCCCGCTTTGATCCACAGCAACTAGTATTTATTACTGTACATACTCCTCCCTGAGATGCCAAGAACATATCTAGAGCCATTCTGTTTTGGGTGGTTATTTTAGCAATTTCTGAAACCTCCTCTTGTAAAGCTGCAATGGCATCAGAGGTTTTATTCCCTATTTGCTCAATAACTGCTGAAATATTTACTATTGCTTTTTCAAGTTCACTCACTCCCAATGGTGGAAACAGCCACCTTGCGAATGAATGAAACCTAGTAGGTCGCTTTATTAAAGGATTATTGCCCCTCTTTTGTCTCCTCATGAATGTTCTTAACCATGATTTTTGATTCTTGTTACTCAGTTCTTTTGTTACAGTAATATTCGGGATTATTGCCCCTAGAGTCCATGTCCCTGACCAATTAGGAGGTAGCACTTTTCGTGCCTTGTTCCCGCACAACCAATACCATCCACTACCTTTCGGAACACGCCACCCATTTAGTTCCTTACTTGGCCACTTATAACCTATTGCAGGGATCCGAGAGCAATCTTCATAACTCCCTGCCTTAATGGCTCCAGTACAGTTGATCGGCTGTTTTCCATAAGGTACAGTTTTCTCCCACCATTTATTACTATTATTGCACCTTCGGATACATTGATAATAATCGCCTGTCACACTCTGGACTTGCCATTCCTGTTCTGTTGTTTCATCATGTTCCGTTTGATCACTAGCATTTCTTATCTGTTTTATAAATTCCATACAGGAAAAATTAAGAGGCACTCCAATCAGAGGGAAGCCCTTGTTGGAATGTTCAGGGAAGTGGGGACACACCCAACCATCCATCTGCTTAACTATCTTCATAGATTTCATAATTACTTCCAAATGAAGATTTTGACCCCCAAATCCTTCCTGATTCCCTTTGGCTCAGGTAACCTAGAGAAACTAACCACCACATTTCTCCCCTGTTGTCTGTTAAGGAGAACATCCTTTTTACACAGAGACCCTAACAACAATATTAACCCTATTCCTAACAAAGAGATTAAAGCAATTTTTCCCTGAATACAATCTAAATTTAAAACTGATTCACTTCTAACACAACTCATATATCTTTATATATTTTTAACTTGAAAGGTTGGACTTGTTCAGCTTTCCACATCTCTCGAGGTCCTGCTTTCACTCGGGTGGAGTGGATCCAGGAATCAATTCCCTGCAGTTTCACAGCAGTATTTGTTGTTAGTAGGACAAGATACGGTCCTCTCCATTTTTCTATCAACGGCTCATCCTTCCAGGTTCGAAGATACACTTGATCTCCAAGCTGGAATGAATGTACAGGTGAATCTAAAAGTACAGGAGATCTTAACTGGATGTACCTACGGAGAGAAGGAAGAACCTTTGCCATAGACAAGAGATAGTCACTTAAAATTTGATCGCCCTTAGATGGACTAACTTTCTGCCTAACCCTTGGGGTTATTCTGATTCTTAATAATGCCAGAGGTAAAACATCAGTCCCTTTCATCTGAGTCTCCTGACACAATTTCCCTCTCTGTCTCTTAATTGCTTGATTCATTCTTTCCACTTTTCCACTGGATTGTGGCCTTCAGGGGGTATGTAAATCCCATTTAATTTGTAGTATTTTTGAGGTCTCCTGTACTATTTCTGCTATAAAATGAGGTCCCCTATCCGAAGACAATCCTTCTGGTACCCCAAATCTTGGTAGGATTTCTTTTAATACCATTTTCACTACCTCCCTTGCTTTATTGGTACGGCACGGGAAAGCCTCAGGCCATCCTGAAAAGGTGGCAACAATTACCAACAAATATTTATATCCATTACAGCTTGGTAATTCAGAAAAATCAGTTTGCCAGGAATCCCCAGGCATGAAGCCCCTTTTTCCTTCCCCTGGGGGGGTCTGAGGGGGGGGGGGCACTTCTTCTGAATCATGGGATTATTTCTAAGACAGATTTCACATTTTTGTGTAATTCCCTTTGCAATTAGTAACACACTAACTCCCACAGCAAATCTTTCAACTGTTTCAACCAATGCCTCGGCTCCCATGTGGGTGCTATCATGTGTTTGCTTCATCAGCTTCTTCATTATCGCCAAAGTTACCACACCTTGTCCAGTAGATGTTACCACCATCCTTTGGAAGTCTTTATGCATTGCAGTATTTCTGCTAATTTATTTTCTTTTTCAGTGTATACCGGAATTTCCATTTTTCACGTTCTCTCTGGAACTAATGCTGCCACCGACACGGATAATGCTACCCTTTTTGCAGCCTCATCGGCTCTTTTGTTCCCTTTAGCTACGTCAGTCTGCCCGGATTGGTGTGCTTT
Source organism: Dromaius novaehollandiae (assembly GCF_036370855.1). Lineage (NCBI taxonomy): Eukaryota > Metazoa > Chordata > Aves > Casuariiformes > Dromaiidae > Dromaius > Dromaius novaehollandiae. Next base: position 1,760,557 of record NC_088125.1, on the reverse strand, counting down.
GCAATACATTACTGCTGTTTCTTTGGGTTTATTAACTGCTTCGAGTAGTTCCATAATCTCCTTACTGTATTTTATAGGATTCCCTTGAGAAGACAGCAATCCTCTTTCCTTCCCAATTGTGCCATGGGCATGTATAACCCCAAAGGCATATTTGGAATCTGTGAACACATTGGTCCGTTTTCCTTCTGATAATTCCAGAGCCGAAGTTAAAGCAATCAGTCCTGCTTTCTGGGTGGATGGATTTGCTGGTAGCGATCTTGCTTCGATTTCTTCTTCCAAGGTGACAACAGCATACCCAGCCCTTCTTTCTCCCTTTAGGATAAAACTGCTCCCATCGGTAAATAATTCCCAGTCTGGATTCTGCAATGGAATACCTCTGAAATCTGGACGGCTGGAATATACTCGCTCAGTAGTTTGCAGGCAGTCTTGAGCCAACTTCCCCTCTTCATGAAGTGGTAATAAAGAGGCTGGATTAAGGGTATTAGACACTTTCATGGTTACATCTTCTTGCTCAAGTATTACTGCTTGGTATTGCACCATCCTACTTGGGGATAACCAGTGATGCCCCTTCTGTTCTAAAACTGCTGCAACAGCATGTGGCACATAAGCAGTCACCTTTTCTCCCAATGTCAATTTTCGTGCTTCTTGTATTAACATCACAGCAGCTGCAACTGCTCGCAGGCATCCTGGCCACCTGCACTCACTTTATCCAATTGTTTGGAAAAGTAAGCCACAGGTCTTTTCCAATTTTTGGAAGTCCTAATGCGGGAGCACTCATGAGAGCAATCTTGATTTCATCAAATCCTTTTCGGCACTCTGCAGTCCACTCCAGCAAGTCTCCTGGCCCCTTAACAGCTTCATATAAAGGCTCTGACATTAATCCAAAATTAGGTATCCACAGGCCACACCACCCAGCCATTCCTAAAAATCCCCTAAGTTCTCTTTTTGATTTCGAGGGGGCGATCTGACAAATCGCTTCTTTCCTTTCGATTCCTAATTTTCTTTCCCCCTGGGATATTTCAAATCCTAGATAGATTATGCTTTCCTTCATGATCTGTACTTTTTTCTGAGACACCCTATATCCTGCTGTTCCCCCCAAATTTAATAAACTGATGGTTGTTTCTCTACATTCTTCAGTCGTGTCTGCCCCCAATAAGATAGCGTCCACATACTGTAATAAGGTAGTGGTATCTTTCTTACCTTGCCATAATTCTAATTCTTTTGCAAGTACATTGCCAAAAATTGTGGGGCTGTTCTTGAATCCTTGCGGGAGTACTGTCCAGCACAACTGCATTTTGCATCTCGTTGTAGGACTTTCCAGTCCAGTACTGTAAAATAGACATTTGGATCATTTATCATCGTTAACAAAGTGTATGGATTGGGTACCACTGGGTGCACATCAATGACTATCTGGTTAATAGCTTGCAAATCCTGTACTAGACGATATTCTTGTGAATGTGTTTTTTTAACAGGCAGGATTGGAGTATTGTACTGGGACTGACATTCTCGCAGCAGTCCATACTTTAAGAAATTATTAATTATAGGCTCCAGTCCAACACGGGCCTCTAACTTCATGGGATACTGTTTTCACGCTACTGATTCAGTTCCTTGTTTTAATTCCACCTTTACCGGTTCTACACATTTGGCTCTTCCAGGTTTCTCCGTCGCCCACGCAAAAGGGACTACTGCGTCCATTACTGTGCAGGGAATTTTGCTTGGTCCACTCTCCACCTGTTTGGAATCCAGTGCTTTCTGTAACATATATGCTTGTGTCTTCCAGGCATTATTTGGTGGAATGTGCACCTTAACTTTGTTCTTATCAAAGGTTATTTGTGCCCCCACTTTGTTCAGTAAATCCCTCCCCATTAGGGGTAATGGGCATTCTGGCATATATAAGAATGCATGTGTTAACACTCTATTTCCTATTTTACATTTAATTGGCTGAAAGAAAGGTTTGACCTCTTGCTTTCCTGTGGCCCCAATTAGTGGCACAGAGAATTTACTCATTGGTGCCTTACAGCTGTTTCATACTGAATATGTTGCTCCAGTGTCTACTAAAAAAGTAACTGTTTCCTTCCCCAGCTTTACTGAAACCAGGGCTTCAGCTGGGGAATCCAATTTCTCAACCCCCGGTCCCCATCAGTCTGAATCTTCTGCACCAGTCGTGAGCAAACCTGCCTCTGGAACAGATACAGATACAGACTGAGGTTTCCAATGATCTGATTGTTTTTTCGGGCACTCATTTTTCCAGTGCCCCTTCTCCCTACAAATCGCACATTGATCTCTCCTCAGTGAAATTCTATTTCCCAAATTCCCTCCTACTCTATGTCCTCTTCCACGTCCTTATCCTTTCAGAAAACCCCTTCCCCGAGAGGAAGTTTGTGCCTGGGCAAATGCAGCTGCCAAGATTGCAGCATTTTGCCCCTTATCTTTCAGTTTCTCCTTTTGTTTTTCCTTTCTCTCTACTTCTTCCCTGTTATTGTACACCTCTCATGCAATTTCTATTAACTGTGATATTGACATCCGCGACATACCATCTATTTTCTGAAGCTTTCTCTTTATACCTGGTGCTGATTGTCCTACAAATAATGTAGTAAAAGTCATCTTGTTCTCTTCGTCCTCGGGATCCAAGTCTGTCCATTTTCGGGCGGTTTCACATAACCGCTCCTAAAATGCAGAGGGATGCTCATTCATACCCTGCGCTACTTGATACAGTTTTGCAATATTTTTGGGCCTAGGTACTGCATGCTTTACCCCATATAACATTAACTGTTGGTGCTGTTTAGTCATTAACCTGCCTGCCCCTGTATTTTGATCCCAGTCCGGTTCTTGGGCCGGCATAAAGCGCTCCGGCCATCTCTAGCATTTTGTCTTTCATTTTCCTCTCGAGCTTTGTCTAATACCATTCTCTTCTGCTCAGGTGCAAGCCAAGTATTTAAAAGCACCTGTAAATCCTGCCAGTCTGCATTATGACTCTCAATTATCATTTTAAAGGATTGATACATCTTTTCTGGATTTTCTCGGTACGACCTGGCAGACTCCTTCCAATTCATTAAATCTGTAGTTGAAAAGGGGACCTTCACATATACAGGCATTCCATCTGGTCCTACTGCTTGACGCAGTGGGGCCTGAATCACAGGATTTTGTGGAGCCTGAGTAGCCCGAGTTCTGCCTGCAATCGGGCTACATGCCTCACTTCCCTTATCTCTGGCATCGACACGATCTTGATCTCTTTCTGGAGGGACCAATAATTGTACATCCTCTTCCTCATCACCCACTTTTAAACATCTCTTCCCAATACTACAAGCAGAGCAACACCGAGGTATTTTCTCTTTGTCTTTCATCATCGTTAACACATTTGAGTCAGAGACCAATAGCTTACATTATTTTTCTTGTTTCATATTACCCTTAAAAGAACATTCTTACCAATTACGCTTTTGTACACTGGAGTCCAAAGAGCAGCATCTCCCCGCCGGGAACTGGCAAGACGATCCAGGCAAGGCTTTACAGTGAGGGTCCCACTTGGGTCGCCAGAAAGCTGTTCTCCAAAAAGCAGATTCGTTGCCCGGTGTGCAGTAAGCCAATAATTACACACTCAGGAGAGACTTCTGCTTCTTTATTTCAGAGTTGCGCAAGCCTGGCTGCTCGGTGCTTTCCCACAGATCAAGCACACACCCCCACCCCGGCTTCTCAAGGAGCATTTATACAAACAAATTGCAAAGTTTGCAACTTTCCCTTTTACACTGATTGGTTAGTGATTTACATACAATTACAATTTTGCTTACACACCATTTTACTAGGACGCATGCTCAAGGGAGGGGTCTTCACCTGGGCACGGGTCTTTTGGACCTATGGGCGTGATTTTTTGTAGTATAATGAGGACAGTTCAGTTAGAGATACATGGACCTCCCATTCTTTTGCCAATTTGATTTAATGTTTCTTTTAGGGCTTTAGCAGTTCTAGGATGCCCTTGATTCAAGAATGCTTCTTTTCAGAAGATAGAGATAGGGGTTATCCTAATCTGCCTAGTTTAAACAGCATGACCATTCTTTCTGAGCTTCCAGGGTTGTCTTGTAACACTGGCACTGTCGACGCACGGCCCCAGTGCCCCCAGCACCAGCCCTGGGACCTCCTCCACGCACACCCTGCCCACAGCACAGAGAGCCCTGCCCCAGGGATGGGGAGAGATGGAGCTGGGTGAGGAGATGGGATGGCCTGGGCTGGTCAGGCGCAGGGCACGGCCGCGCACATGGCCTGGCCAGCCACCTCCTGACACGCGACCGGCCCCTTTTATCCCCTTTTCCCTCTGTCTCCCCACACTTGTTCCTCCCCAAACTTGATCACCTCACCCAGTGGCCTCTCACTAAAAAAACACTTGAGCACTTTCAAGTGAATTTACCTGTTTGATTTACTGAGCAGTCCCCCATTACATGCTGTTGGGGAATTACTTGCATCTATATGTTTATATGTAGCTGATTTCCGTTTGAATGTGTTTGTGCTGAATGCAGAATCAAGTAACATTCAGGTGTCATTACTAAGGGGTGGCAAAATACTATGCCAAAGTAGTTCTCAGTCTGGAAGCTTTTTCTTCTGTGTCTGTTGTGGCACTAATGGTAGTTAACATTCTGTATTTTGAAAGGTGGAGAGAGAAATCATAAAATAGATGTCTAGACACATCCCATATAATTGGCCCAGATTCTCAGCAGGGCTGTCCACCTTGTCTTATGCTGTAGAAATGTTGATACAAATCATTCCTTGCATTTTTGGTAGGGTATAAGCTGCAAGAGTGAGGGAGCTGGGACATGAATCTCCCACACCAGGACAGTCTGTCTGTGAGGATGTTATGGGGGACGGTGTGGAAAGCCTTACTAAAGTCAAGACAAGTAGTACCCACTGCTCTGCCCTCATCCGACAAGCTAGTTGTTTCCTCGCAGAAAGCTCTCAGGTTGGTGATATGCTGAGTATTGCCAGTCAGCTGCTTGTTGAAATCTGTGTGGAAATGGCTTCCTGGAGAATTTTCTCCATCATCTTCTCAAGAGTCAAGGAGGGTATCTGGCCTCTAGTGAGGGCATCAGAGGATGCGGGCTCATGTCTGTTGCCTTGCAGCATCACGGTGGAGCTGTGGAGGAGACCGGGGAGAAGCATGCATGAGTTTCAGGTCCGGAAGCACTTAGCAGAGAAATTAAGGGCAGCAGGAAACAACAGCCATGGGACTGACTCCTGGCTTTGCTGGTCCTGGGTCTCAAGGACCTCTTGTAGAAGTGAGAAATGCAGACAGTAAAAGCTGCCCGGGCAAAAGCTTGTGTTCTAACAGGTAGTTCTTGGTCAAATTTCTCTGTAGAGCACCCACGCTATCTTGGAGGTGGTGCAGGCTCCTTGCTTGCTGAGTGTCCTTCCCTTCCCTCAACTAACCCTACTGGGAAAAGTGTCCGGGAGGAACAGTGCAGTGGCTAGGTCCCTCGAGATGGGGAAGGCTGTGGCCTGGCTCTCAGTTTGGGGTAATTGGTGCAGCCCAGGGCATGGGGACCTGGTCGTTTCGGCAGGGCCAAAACTGATGTGTTTGGTCACACATGAGGAGGTGGGACTGGTTGGTACAAGACACCCACAGCTGGAGATTTGGCTGCAGCGTGCTCATTCCTGCCCTTAAAATCTTACCCACCAGCTGGGGAGCCCCATCAGGTGGCTTCCTCATAGCACTGTGCTCTGCCCACATCCCTGCTCCTCAAGGGTTAGAGAAAATTGCTGCTGGCTGTTTCCTGCAAGTCCTTCTTCACAAAGTGCTGGTTAGAAGAGCTGTCTTGGGCATTTAGCATCGAGGAAGTCTAGGGACCCTGAGTTTTCTCCTGCTGTCAGCGGGTTTGGGGCATGACAAAGGATGAAAATGCCCGTTTTCTGTTAGCTTTACAGACTTGAAGGCTATGAAGCATCCTTTCAGGGGCAGTTTACCTCTCCTTTGGTGGAGTTTAGGATGAGCAAACGAACACCCCTTAAGGTAGATGAGCTTTTCTGGCTCTGCAAAAGACTGTTTTTCCCTAAACTTCCGTGACTGCAGATTTTTTTTTCTTGTTTTCCACCAGGCTTTCCATTGAAGGAAGGAAGGGTTCAGAGGGGGGTTATTAAGAACCTGCTGCTTGGGATGTCTCCTTCTGTGGGAAGATCCTAGAAGAAAGTGTCGCTGTAGAGACTTGAGTGGATCCTCCTTTGTACGAAGCTTCTTGGGAGCTGCACCTCCCCTGCCTGCTGACTCCTTCCCTGAGCTGCTGCCAGGGACGTTATGGTCCCTCTGAACTAGCCTGTCCTAGTCCTCACCAGTGGTCCAAACTAGTCTGTTGTGGTCCTTGTCACTGGTCCTTCTGGGGGAGGAAACCCAGATGGGTGTTTGATCAGTGCCCCCTTTCCAAGGCTGCCCCCTGGCCCCAGATAGAACCTGCTTCTGAGCTAACTCGACCTCGGCAGATCTCCTGAACTGTACCCTGATGCTAGTGGACGTGTTGCTTTATTGTAGCTGAGGAGGGACCCGCTGGTCAAGGAGAGGAAGCTCCTTAAGCCACTCTTAATGTACCTTAGTGGAGAAATCACACGACCAAGTCAGCACCGTGGGGCAGAGGGCAGTGAGGGCCTGGGCAACATGGTCGAGGGAGCACCCAAGAAGGTGCGATGAACTTTTCTCCCCTCGACCCATGGCCCCTTACTAGAAAGATCCTGGTGGAGAGCTGCACGGGGCTTAAAGAGTCTAGAGAAACTAGCAAAGGCAAAGGTGAGTGTTTCCTAAGGCCATGCTCCTTTCTGTGACATCAGGGGGGTTGGACAGGGGAAATTTGGTGCAATAAGTGGATCTCTGGACTGAGATTTTCTCTGGCCTTATTTCTAGCAACTTTAACCCTTGGCAGCAATGTAAAGAACAGCCATTAGAGGCAGGAACAGGGAGAAGCTTGTGCACATCTTTTGCTTTGCAGCTGCAAAAGGCACAAAAGACCAAAAGGTACAGCCAAAAGAAGTAAGGGAACGAACGTATCTGAAGACATCCTTTAAGCCTCCATGGCCACACAGCTATGCTTTTCGACACTGAACTATGACACCAGCATTACGTAAATCTGGTTCACATAGTAGTTCTCTCATCTGCCTCTCCCCTGCAGGGACTCTGGCTTCAGGAGATTCCTTCTGGACAGATTTTCCTCCTTTCTGCACAGAGCTCCCCGCAGCTGGTGGCAGCGCACTGCAAATACACCACACAGGCAGTTTGCAGGAGTCTGTTCTCCAGGCTGTGCTCATGAGCCAAGCCCGTCAGGAGCATGGGGTTCCGCAATCTGTTTCTCCAACAGCCTCACCTCACTGCACGCTCTGCACATCCTGATTGCTGCAGCATTTCTCCCGTCAGCGCCACATCATTGCTGTGCCCTGGAGAAAGACGTGCTCGGGAGAGCAGGCACTTGCCTGAAAGACCTCCTGGAAGTACAGAACAAGGAAGCTCTTCACAACTGCATCTCAGGGACAGGGCTCGCAAGAAGGACAGGCCAGCATCCTCACGCATGGGCACTAGGGACTAAGTCTGGACTCCTCCTGCTCGCTTCAGACTCCCTATATTGTCCAACCCTCCCCTTCTAGAGCACCACCTTCCTCCCTGGGGACTTCTTGTCCTACTGCTTCCTGGCCTCCAGAGTCTGAAAAGCAGGGTCTGCTCTTACATCACCTCTTACATCGCGCAGCTCCTCAGAGCTGCCTTCTCCCTTCTTGCGCTGGGCAAGCCCTTCAGATTTGGGGACAGCTTCCTTTGCCGCTTTGCCCAGGTCTTGCTCATTTCAAAACCTGCAAACCAGAAGGAGACATCAGCTGGCAGACTCACCAAAAGCTGCTACACGCTTCCCACCCAACCACAAGACTTCAGCCCAGGGGGCACACAAGCATAATCTCTCCACGTTAATACACGCCACACTGCCAAGGCAAACAGCTGCCTCACACTCATCCTCGAGCACAGGGTTACCCAAGGCCACTTCGCCAGGAGTCTCACCTCATTTGATGCACTCCAGCCTGGGCCCTTCTCCTCTCCCCTCCTCTCCCGTCAGCTCCATGTCACGGATCAGCTTTGGCTGAACATGTCCTCGGGAAAGGAGGCGCTTGCCAGCAAGACCCTCTGGAAGTACAAAACAAGGAAGCTCTTCACACCTACATCGCTGGGATGGTTCCCACAAGAAGGATATGCTGGCCTGCTCACGCATTGGCTACTGCAGACTGAGCACAGATTCCTCCAACCTTGCAGGCCCCCCTTCTGTGTGCTCCTTGGCCCTCACACACTCCTCCTTGTGTCCAACCCTCCCTTTCTGGAGAGACACATTGTTCCCATGGGTCATCCTGTCCCACTGCTTCCTTGGGGCCACATTCGGAAAGGGGGGCCAGCTGCCACATCTTGGTCACCTGAGAGAGTCACTTTGGCGCCAGTACTTCCACACAAGGGGTCCAGGCTCTTGGACCTCCACACTCTTCTCATCCACACCTTTTGGCCCTCTGTTGGCACACTCAACCAAAGGATATGGTTTCTGAACAGTTCTCTAGGAACTCCAACAGACCGGCTTCAAGTCCCATCTTCCCAAACAACAGGAAGGTTGGACACTGCTTAGCAGACTTTGCACCATCTGCCTTGGATGATTTCTCTCCTCAAACAGAAACCAACAGCCTCCAGGACATACGTCAGCCCCTCCACTGCCCATGGCTCCAGGCAGAGCTGCTGGCTCACAGCACACATGCCTGCTCCCAGCTCTTTCCTCCACAAGAGGAGGCGGCACAAACACACCCCTCTGACACAACACAACAGTCTGCAACTGTGGACAAGCAGCACGGCTCAGGGCAAAAATGCCTTTCAGCAGCACCAGAGGCTCTTGGGAGCAGGCGCTCTCCCTGTGGCTTCTTCCACAAGCACTCACTGCACATGGCAGGAGCAGGGAAAGAGATTCCCAAGAGGCACCTTCTACTCTACCCGGCATTGCACTGTCACCTGGGATCTAAGCCCCTCCACACAAGGACAGCGCTGAACCCCCCAAACCTCTCTCGCAACTCACATGGTACCTTACCTCCTCTGCCCCTTTACCTCTGCTCCCCACAGATGACGCCTTCTCCCTTCTTTCTCTGTGCCAGCTCTACAGATTTGGCTGATGGCTCTGCCTCAGCCTTGCCTGGGCACTGCTCATCTGCCAACCTGAAAAGCAGGACACAGAAATGAAACCTCCCATAGGAGTCTCACGCTTCCAACCCAGCCAGGAGACCTAGAGTCCTTGGGGCACATGGTCAGAACCTCTCAGCACTCCTACAGGCAACAGGGCAAAAGGAAACAGCTCCCTCGCACACGGGCAAGAGCACGGGGTGACCCAAAGCCAGTTCTCCAAGAGTCTCACCTCACTCGAGACACTCCAGCCCACACCTTCGTCCTCTTCTCTCCTGTCACCTCCACCTCGCTTGTTTGGAGCTGACAAAGATGCCCTCAGGAGAGGAGGTGCTCGCCAGCAGGACTTCCTGGAAGTACAGAACACGGAAGCTCTTTACATCTGCATCTCCAAGACAGATCCCACAAGAAGGACAGGCCAGCCTCCCCAGGCATGGGTGACTACGGTCTGAGCCCAGACTTCTCATCCCTTCTGCTCAAGACTTCCAAGGAGGCCCTTGGATCTTTACGGTTCCCCAGGTTGCCCCCCCCGTCCCTTCTCTAGATGGACACGTTGCTCCCTGCCATTACCTCATCCCACTGCTTTCCCAGGTCCACATTCTCAGAAGGAGGACAGCTGTTACCTTACCTCGTAGGCCCCTCTGCTCCTCAGAGCTGCCTTCCCTTGCCTTCTCTTTCGTCGAAGCGCAACAGATTGCCTGGCAGCTTCTTCCTCTCCTTTGCCCAGGCACTGCTCATCTGCAAAGCTGCAAATCAGAAGGACACCGAAATGAAACCTCATGCAAGAGGCTTTCCAAAAACTGCTACGCACTTCCCAGCAGAGCAAGGTGACTAACGTCCTTGGAGCATGTGCTCAGAACCTCCCAGCATTGATACAGGCAACATCACCAGCAAAAGGGCTGCCTCACACATGTCCCAGAGCACAGGGTGACACAAAGCCACTCCCACAAGACTCTCACCTCACTCGACACACACCAGCCCGTGTCTTGGTCCTCTCCTCACCCATCCCCTCCACAGCACTGGTCTGGATTGAAGGAAGATGTCCGGGGCAAACGATGCCCTTGACAGCAAGGCCCTCCTCGGGAACTACAAAACAACAAAGCTCTTCACACCTGCACTGCTGGCACAGTTCCCACAGGAAGGACACGCAATGTTACAGTATCTTTTCTCTCAGCCTGCTCAACCAAGGCTTTTTCGGAAGCTGCATCTTTAGGCACAAACCTGGAAACAAGATGGCAACACTGGTTTCAGTAAAGAGCAACACAGCCTCTTGCAGCCTCCACTAAGCAGCTGCAGAGATAGTGCGGAGCTACTGTCAACTCTCCACTTTGACAAAGCAGAAGACAGCACACATTAGCAATATATCTTAGGAAGCCCCAGAGCACAAAACATCAGTGCTGGGACGGGCACAAGAGCCTCCAGTCAGAGGGCTTGCCGAGATCTGGTGATGATCCCCCTTTTCAGGGATGCTTCTTGAGGGAAGAAAAACACACAGGCAGGAAAGAGTAACATCTTGGGCTTGGGGAGGGTTGTCTTTTTTATGCTCACCCAGAAGAAAGGGAAGGAGCAGATGAAGCTCCGTGTGCGCAAAGCGGTGCCTAGCATCCTCTCCCACACAGCGGCGGAATGGAAAGCACGCCCTCCTCCATGTGACTCCACCGGAAGACACATGAATTCCCAGAAAAGCAAGAGAGAGTGACCACGGAGTTCACTGAGAACCCTGCCTTTAACAGAGTTATTCCCCACTAGCTTCATGAGGAGACAAGCCCTGGCAGCTACACCCTAGGAAGCAATAGTGACAGAGACACGCCAGGTCATCCCCAGGAAACTGGCCGGCCTTTCTGCTGGCACGGCTTTCTGGAAGAAGGAGGGCATGTGTAGGGGGAAGGGCCACCAAAAGCCTGCCCCCACTTATACTTCCTCCTGATGCTAACGGACATGGGCTACTGGGCTGCATCTTTGCTCTGACCAAAGACAGCTTCCCTGAAGGGCTTCTCCAGCGCCAGGTCTCTCCTCTAAGCCAGACAAGAACTCTGCAGAGAACTCGTGGGCTTGTAAACCAGGTTTAGCGCAAGCGACGAGACAGCCCATGGAGAATTCTTTCTGCACATTTCCAAAAAAGTAGAGGGAGCCCTGAAAACGTCTCAAGCTTACACTGTCAAAAGATTTTGCCAGCTTCCCGGTCTTTGGACAAGGCCCACACAAACAATTGCAGCGTCACTGCTATGCAGACGGACACCTTCCACTTAGAAACGTGGGTCCTCAGAGCGATCTGGGCATGGTTCACCTCCGCAGCTTCTAAATGCCCTGCACACAAACCACCAAGCAACAAAGTCACTTCAACAGCCCTTCAGCACACTCACAGCACCTCGCAGCACAACAGCCCCTCGGGAGCCTTCTCACCCCTCACCCACCCCAACCACTCTCCAGGCAACAGCAAACCTCTCGCCTGGCGGGGCCGCAGCCCCGGCCCTCCCCACACACTGCTCTTCCGAGCAAACAGTAGGTGGCCTCACTGGAGCAGAAGAACCACCCCAAACACAGCCCCAACACCCTGTTGCCCCACAGCCACCAGCAAGGGCACCCCAGAGACCTCCTTGGCCTTGCGGAAAACTACCCCTCCCATCTCCCATTCGCCCCTGACTGCACCTCACTTACACTCCTCCTAACGACAAGCCCCCGGCAGAGACACCAGCAACACTGGCACTCGCCTTCCCAAGGAATCTGGCAGCCCAAATGGGCAGCAGCAACTTTGTTTCCCTGGGCTTTGAAGAAACACCTCCAAGAAACTGCTCTCACGCAGCAGGCACTGCAACGTGACACCCACAGACCTCCCACAGGTCTGCAGAGCTCTTAGCAGAGACCCCCGCCACAACACAAGGGGGAACCCAGCTTTGAAGCGCTCTTCCTACCAGGCCAGGGGCTCTCATCATAGCTGACATGGTGCTCCACCAGAAGCACCTCGTCCAGCTGAAGCACTAGTCTCCAAACTCCAAACAAGCAGGGAAACCCCCCACAGCCTCAGGATGCCCAGGGAGGGACAACACCTGGCATAAAACCTCCACAGTGCACCACGAGCTCTGTTGGGTCCTTCCACCCCGCCACAAGGGGCTAGAGAAGGCCCCCAGAAAGAAACCCCACGCTCTGCTTCTCCAGCTGCACTTTGCTTTTGCTCTCCATTGAGGGAGAGGTTGCTCTGAGGCAAATCTGCCACCTGCAGCCTCCTCCCGGGGCATTTCTTCTGCTTTCAGAGGCTGGGAGGAATAGTGCTGCTCAATGGCCGCATGCAAGGGGCCACTCAGCACTCACCAGGGTTGGAGGGAGGATGAGGAGACAAGACTCACCTTGTCCAGCAGCAGCTGCACTTGGCGGTAGCACTCACACACACTATCCCAAACTTCAGCGATGTCTGTCTGGGGAGCAAGAGAAAGATGTGCCATGCTTCAAGTCAACAAGCTCACTACCATCCTGCCCGGTCCACACCAAGCAGACGCAGCCATCATCCACCACCACCACCACCACCACCACCACCACCATCTCCAAAAGCACCTGTGCAGGAGGCAGCTGCAGAGCCGAGACTCTTAACTGACTTCCAACTAGAAGCCCTCCACTGACCCCACCAGAGGGCTGGAGCTGAAATGAAGACACGAGAAGGGCTTTGGACAAGGGCATCTTCCCATCCACGATGGGAAGGCGTCTCCGACCTCAGAGCCTCTTCCTCCCTCTAGCCTGCAATTCTGGTACTGCAGCACAAGCAAACAAAGTGCTGTCTAAAGCACAACTCACACCAAGCTCATTTTTAGTCACTTCAGTAAGGCCAGCAACATTGAACCACTACCAGCCAGCTAAACTGCACCACAGAGGGCTGGGCATTCTTCAGCCAGCAGGGCCAGTTTTTCTCACCCCCACCCCCGCCGACCATTTCAGTCATTACTAAGGAAACAAGGAAGCTCCTTTGCCAAAAACAAAGCAACAACAAATGCCAATTAGCAGCTAAGAGTCAACATCCTCCTATGTTGAAGCACCAGAACTGAGACCTTTACAGCCACCCAAGATGAACTCCAAGCACAGCGCAGGGACAAACTAAGAGATAACAAAGCATCAGTCAGGCTGCCAGAGCCATTAGGAGTACACAAGGAGAGCAAAAAGAAAGTGTTTTCATTTTCGAGCTCTTGAAATTAGACACAAAATACAACCCATACAAACACAAAGACAACGGCAGGACTCAGCTATAGGCAGCCAGGTCTCCACACTTAGCAGTCCCTAACTCCAGCAGGGAGAAGGAAAGGTTTGTTGAGGTACATAGTCCTATTTTCTGGGAACAAGTACAATTCTTCTCCAGGTACTCCCTAACACAATAGGCAAATAGCGTTCCCGCACCATGCAAGCAGAGGTCAAACCAATACAGCAAGACCTTGCCTTTGCTGAAATTCAGCTACCAAACTCACACACACGTCAGGGGCACAATCGAGCGGCTGCGCCCTGTCTTACCACTGCAAGGGCATTAACAGGCAGCCTGACTAGACATGCGGCTCCCTGCTATTTGCACGTTGCACACCAAGCGCCAGCTACTCTTTGATTCCCCACAGACTTCACAGCCAGAGTCGACCAGCAGACCAGAGCCCTGCAATCCACACACACAGGTCTTCTCCAGAGAAACTCCCTGGGGACGCCACAAAGGCGGCCCTGATTCCACTCACCACGTTGCTAACAGCAGCAGATGGCACAGGGCCAGCTGCACTCGGCGTTGGTAGCTTCCCCCCAGGAAAAAAGAGCAGCGTAGCTGCAAGCAAGACTTCAGGAAAATACTCCTGAAGCTGGAGCTAGGAAGGTCGCTCAGCCCACAAGGAAAGAGAAACACGGAATTTGTTTAAGACTAGCTCCTGTCATTATGGCGCAGGAAAGCCGAGAGCATCCACCCGATTCACACACTTGGAGAAAGGGCCGTCTCTCCTAAGAAGCAGCAGCCTGCTACACAAGACTGCTTACAAACACAGGCACGACTGCTAGAAGCAACGGCCATTCACGAGTCTCTGCACGCTTGTTCTCCTTCCCTCCCTCAGGAATGGAGCATGACTCAAAACAGCAACTGTGCATGCAACAGCAGAACTAGTTCACACCTGACCGGGCTGTAAAAAAGAGCAACAGAGCACTGCCACACTGAAAGAGGCCCAAATAACTACAACAGAGAGAGAAAGCCTCCCTGGTGGACAAGACTGCTGACTCCCAACTGCTCTTCCAGAAACGATTCCCCCCGGAACATCTTCCCTTGGGGAGTTCCTCTCTTTTCTACCTGGTCTCCTGAAGCAGTATCGTCTGGCTTTACGTACAAAAAGCAGCTTCTCAGTCTCTGCTTGCTCTGAAACACTTCCAAGTACGTACCATGATGCACATTCTGCTGGCTGCTAGGATGGATGAGCAACAGGCTGGTACTCACGGCACTGCAGGAAGCTCCTTGCACACAGGAGGCGTTTTAGAGCCTTCTTCCTCGTGGAGAGGGGAGAAAAAGCTAAAAACACACCCCACCCAAGCGCAGAGGCCGCCTGAGGGAGTTCAGGCAGCCTCGTGGGCACTGACCCAACACCATCACGGCCACCCCCGCCGCAGAGGACCGAGAAAGCCCGGGGTTAGTGGCGGCAGAGACACTGCAGCAGGCCAGGCTGGGGGCACCGGGCAGGCGGTGGCTGCCGGCAGGGCAGCGTGGGGCTCCGCGGGAGCCCGCCTGGCTCCATCCTGCCCAGGGCCCGGGTGGCACCGCAGCCCCGCTGCCCCAGGCCCTGAGCCCTCCCTGCCCAGCTGAGGGGTGGCAGCGCCCAGCAGGGAGCCCGGGGCCAAGCTCCAGCCCCAGCCCCAGCTCCAGCTCCAGCTGGGCCCAGCCAGAGAGCCGAGCGCAGGCGCCGAGCTGACGGGGCCTGGCCCCTGCAGCGGTGCTCCTCGGCGCTCCTGCGGGCCCCAGCTCCCTGGAGGCCAGGGCCCCGGGCTCAGGGGCCCCCAGCCCGCCCACCTCGAGCCTGGCAAGTCCCTGTTGTCCAAAAGGTGTTTTGGGATACACATTTCAGCTGCTGCGAGCGCATTGCTCTCTTCATCATATGTGAGCAGAGGAGAAAGCAGCCTTTGTGTGAACCTGGCCCCGCGGGAAGAGTGGAAGGGAAGTCCTGAAGCAAGAAGCCCTGAAGCATCTTCCTAGCACACTGCAGCCCTGCTCCGCTGACATCTTCCACTTCAAAGGACTCCAAGAGCCAAAACCTGCTTTCAGCAGCCCCCACGGCTGCTGCAGCCTTTGCCCAGGGAACAAGTTTGGGGGAAAGTCCATTGCATAGTAGCTCGGTTTGAGTCCTTCTCTTGTCTCCCGCTAAAATACTCTTTGGCAGAGGAAAGAGACAGTATACCCACAGAACGGGTATTTATAGTAGGGACAATCCCAATTCAGCAGAGGCAGTTCTTCCTTTGCTGAAAAGCAAGGGCCCACTCTTGTTCGGGTTTGGAGATGGTTTCTCATCTATGATCCTGCTTCCGTGCCCATTCGAGTCTTTGCACTTCTTTACTTAGTCATCAGTCAGGCGAGGCACCTGTTCTTCTTTTTCAGAGTAAAACTCTGACAATATGCATCCTAATCACGATTTCCCCATGCCTCAGCTCCCTGGCACAAGTAGCGGGAAGGAGCCCTTCCAGAGCTCGCTGTGCAGCTTAGTGGAGGATTTTGCATTCGTCTGGGGAGCGGGATCTACCTCTAAAGGGCACAATGTACTGAAGTGCTTAGAGAAACCTATTTTCTGCCCTATCTGTGCTCCTCGTCCTCCTGACTACAGTGTTGGGGTGAAAAGGACAGGGCATGGGAAATGTACCCACTTGTTGGTTGGGTCAGGCCTTACATAGGCTTTAAATTTGTTGCAGTAGTGTGGCCAAACACTTCAGCATCCGTGTGAGAAAACGGATGAAATGCTCCATTTTTCAGTACCTTTCCCTGCACTTTGAAGGCCTGTAAAGCAGGGGAAGGTGCTGCTTCCCTGCAGGTATCCCCAGCAGCAGCTGCCTGGCCACTGCCCAGCCTGCTTTGAGGACTTCAGCAGTGAAATGAGCTGACAAAGGCAGGTGGCACAACGGGCTGATGCTGCCCACCTTGTTTGAGCTGTCACAGCAGGTCAAAGGCATTTTTACCCAAGCAGTGGATGAACGGTGTTGAGCCTGAGCCTTTTGACTCTAAGGATGGAGGGATAAAAGGTTTGCTGCTTAGCAAAACAGGACCACACCAGGAGCCTTTCTGAAGGCGCTTTTATGCCACTGGCTGATCCTTCAGATGCAGGGAGCATAGCAACACCTGCAGGGAGAGGAGATTTCTGCAGCATTTTTGTTCTAATGTTGGTACTGTAGAGAAAAGCTTGGGAATGAGGTCATCAGCCTATTGCAGACCTGATGCTTCCAGAGCCTCCTCTCACTAGCTCACACCCTTTTTGAGTTAGGGCATCCAGAGAGAGCCTGTTCATGTAACTGGCAGGCTTTGTTTTCACACCTTCTTATCTCTGTTGCTGCCTCCCTGTGAAATGCCTCCCCTGTGTTTGCCTCACACAGCAGCTGTGAGCAGAGGCAGGAGCCCAGGAGCCAGAGAGAGCTGATGGCTTTCAGCTGGAGGAGAGGGGCATGCAAAGGAAGAAGGCAGAGGAGCAGGTGGCAGGAAGGAAGGAAAGAACACTGGCAACAGCCACTTTCCCAGCACTTGGGCATGTGCACGCTCCAGCTGTGCAAATGCGGGGCTACATTTTCACTGCTGGCTGGGCTTTAGTGTCCTGGGGGCTCTAGCTACAAACTTGCTGCTCCTAAGGAAGCAGCAGCAATTAATCCTGCCTTCCCCTCCACAAGGTCCAGCTGCAACTAGCTCCAGCCCTGGCCCTGGAAGAGCCTGAGCCCAAGGCCAGGGCAGGCGCTGCCAGCAAAGGCTGTCAAAGCTGCAGGGGGGCCACAGATGAGTCCCTGTCCCCCCCACAGCACATGGCTGCTTCTGTCAGCAGCACCAGTGCTCCTCCTGTGCTTCCCAAGGCACCCATCGAGGCTGCTGCTCCTCAGGGAAAGCCCCCGGCACCTGGGAACACGAGGAATGTGCCAGCCTGGGCACCGCTGAGAGGCAAAGCACCCAGGTGCCCCCCAGGGCAGGCTGGCAGAGTGTCTCTGCCCCTCTGAGGAATGGGGGTACTGCTCTGGCCTCTCCGGCCTCGGGGCCCTGGGGCCATGCTGCTGCCCTTCCCGCCTCCCCTGACAGCCTCCAGCACGCAGTCGGAGCTGGCCGGCCCCAGCACCACCAGTCCAGCAGAATCAATGCCATCCCCCAGCTCCCGGCTCCTGAGAGCAGCAGCTGGTCAGGCCAAGCGGGACAGACCAAAGGCCAGGCTGCTCAAGGTTACTATGCCAGTCGCAAGATGCTTACAGCCGGCCCTGCAGACCCTGCGGGACGAGCCATGTGCCAGCCCCAAGTGATGGCACCAGTGCTCAGCCCCCACGAGAATCAAACTGGCAGCTGATCTCAACTGCACTGGGAGAGCACAGTTACATTTAGTCACAGGTTTCTCCGCCTCTGCCTTTCGGTGGGGGCTGCTGGTACAGATGGGAGCAGTGGGGGTGTCTTCTCTCCGGCTGCTGGCAAGACCTTCCCCAGACCTTTCTTGCTTTGTGCTAGCCTTGGCCAGCTGGCGAGCGGCTTGGATGAGCAGCTTGGCCTCTGGCACGAGCCAGAGAAGCTTCCACTCTGTTTCTTGAGCGTAAGGCATCGCCTTGGCCTTGTGATTAAGGAGTTGCTTCTCCTCTGCTCCGGAGGGCATTGAACACTGGCTTCTGCTAGCATCTCTTGAGCTCTGTGAAAAATACAGAAGCGTTTTGCAAGACCTGCCCTTGTGCATACGTTCAGAGTTGTGCTCCAGGTCTTACACCATCTTATCAGACTTCTGAACACAGGCTGCCCAGTTACCAAAGCTTACGCCTCCTCAGGGTTAGATCTTCAAAGCAAAGGACTCTTTTTGCCTCACAGACTCATGGTCTGTTCTCTAGCCCTTTCCGAGCACATTTCTGTGGACTTCTAGGTCGAGCACAACAGCCTCAGAAGCAAAATTCCTCTTTTCCACCAGCCTTACAGGAAGAGGAGGTGATTGCAGGGCTGCCAAAAGGCAGAGTGGGTCAAACAACACTCACTTCAAAAATACTCTACAGGTGCATGCCTATTTTTGTTTCTTCCAAGGCAGTAAAGAGAAATGAACACAGTCCTCAGGAAGGCAATCCCTCCCTCAGTAAGGCAGGGACCACACTGGACTCTTCCCGTAAGCGCTCCATCTTACACTTGCATACATCCTAAGCAGATGCAAGACAGGGATTTGGGACACAAAATCCTAGATTAAAACAAGGTAATACTTGATTACTTATCTATTAAGAAAAGAAAAAAAAAAGCGTAGCTTTACCTTGCCAGTTTCTCTGCTAGGTGTCTTCTCATTTCCACATTCACCAAGTGGAGTTTTTCAGACCTTTCCAATTCTCCCTGAGCAAATGCCACTTGCAATGTGCTGTCTTGCTGCATGTTTTGTAGTCTAGCCAATTCCAATTCTAGCCCTCCAATTCTCCGCTCCAGCTGGTTTCTCAGTGAGGCATTATTGGCGTTTATTTCTTCTAATCTGCCTTGAGTGGCTGCCTGCATCTAAAGCAGAAAACGCAACTTCAAGAAACAGGAAGGAAAAGACAGTGCTCCCCCAACTCCACTTCACAGACCCGACTGAAAAAGCACAGCCTGACTCAACTAGGGAACCCTGCTGCCTCCCTACCAGCAACAATCAGGGAAGAAATCTGAAACTACTAAATGGGTTATGCTTGTTTCTTTGTTTCTTTGTTTGTTTCCTTCCCCCAGGAGGGCAGGAACCTTAGGGACTTGTTTTCTCAACAGTCTTGTCTGGAGAATGACACTGCAGGTCCTGTGACTCTGGCCACAGACACTCTCAGCAGTAACAGCCATTAGAGGACAAACATATCCCTTGGCGATTCAACCACCTACTGCAGATGTGAACAGTCCGTCCCCCTCTGCATGCTTTGCCTTTCCACCTGGGATCTCCCTCTACTCAATACAGAGGCCAGAGGGATGATGCACACTAATGCCACCTCCTCACAATGCATCCTGAGGACAAAAAGGCAAGATGGCAACTCCCTCTGCAAACTGCCAACAGGAAGACTGCCTTGGGCAGGCTTTTTGACTGAAGGAGCTACAGGGGCTGCTGGAAGGCAATCAGAGAGCAGGTGTTTTCCCAGACATGCATATCACACAACACACACAGGAGCACTTTCACACAGCCATTTTCAGCGCTCCAACTTCCCTAAAAAAAAAAAAAAGACAAAAAAAAAAAAAAAAAGGGCACTACAAGAGAACGAGATACCTAAAGCAAAAGACCTAAAAGACAATGACAACAACAACAAATGAATGCACTGTAGACTGCAGATGCAAATGGTGAATGAGTTTACCTGCAAGAAGAGATTGACTTCTTCCAGTTTTTGCCTTATCTTTTGGTAGGCTCTTTCTCCAATCTCTCTTTTATACTCCTCTATTTTGCAAAGATCTACCGCACTGCTCCGTAAGCATCGTTGGAGGCAAACCACCTCTTCTTGCAGCTCCAGATTTCTAGTTCCTAGCTGCAGAGATTTTGTGGATTCCCTCACCAGCTGCTGGAAGAGTTCACTGGCCTGTATCCAGGGGAAAAACAAACACAATTCATCAGAGAGGTCTAGAATCCCTCCATTCGGGGAAAATCCAGCAAACCTATCAGTCGAGACGATAGCTGACACCCACTGACTTGGTATTTCAACCAAGAAAGAGGGATTTGTATCTCCATTTCTTTTGTTTCTTTACATCCGTCTCAGGAGTTCAGACAGGGTCGCTTCAGCTCCCATGCTTCCTCAGTTCTCCAGCAAGAGTTCACAACCCACTCCACAGCTCACCTGAACAGCACAGACTCCAAACCAGCAGCATTTCAGCCACGTGCTTGGGCTGAAAAGCACAAGGTCTCTTCTTCAGTGAGACTCCGCAGCCCTGAAAGCAGCTCCCTGAAAAGCCACTGCTGTCTGGCAAGAGCAGAGGGCAGGCAGCAGCAAAGAGAAAGGAGATCACTGCAATACGACCCAAGAGCCTGAACCTGAGAGCTCCTGCTCATGCTGTGTGTCTGAAGGGCAGGATCTCCTCTTATTGCAACCCGGAGCAGTTGTTCTTGTGATGTTTCAGATAAAAGCACACTCGGGCCTGGAAAACGACCAGGAGCTCCTTTTGAGGAAGGCTCAAGGAGTGGCTTCATTAGCTACACTACAATGAGGAATGTCTCTAGACAAACCTCTCTGGCATTTGTGCTCAGAATATGTTGTTCTGTTCCAGCAGTGGAGGAAAAGAACAGCTTTGTAGATATTACTACAGAGTTGGTATACCTCGGCTTTTGTCCTGTCCAAGTCCTCTTGCAAGTGCAGTTTTTCTTCCTTGAGGTCATCGCACAAACGGGTAGAAACTCTAAGGGAAGTCTCTGACATCCGCTGCTTTCTGAGAGCCTCACTAAGTTCTCGCTGCAGCTGGCAGACTGTTCTCTAACGAAAGATTATAACACAAGGATGAAGAGAAAGGCAAGAATGTGAAATCTGCATTTCTACTTTCACTCACTAGTTCATATACTTAAGATCAGTTTTCAGACGTGCTACAAAGGTCAGAAATGTTGTCCCCCAGAAGATGGGCTCTGCACAGCTGGGCACCTCTCTCCTTCCTGAGAGAGGAAGGTAGCAACGCTTAGCTCAGATGTGCTGGAGGCGCAAAACATTATGTGAGCACTCTGCACGGGAGCATGCTTTGCAGCTTGCACAAAGTCAGTTCAGCTGATTTCCTAATTAGTCCTTCCCCTCACTGGCAGCATAGTCTTTCACAGCGCCGCAACAAAAGGACATGGTTGGAGAAGGCTGTAACTCAGAAGCTATGGGAGAGAAAGCTGAGGCCAGGGTAGTGGCTGAAGCTAACTTCTTGGGAGGTTGCCAGCCTCCTTAAGTGCCCCAAATGCATACATCAGCTAGTCCCTGCACAACACTCGGACTCCTCTATTGCAGTAACACTTCAGGCCACAGGCATTCCTTCTCTGTACAAACAGGAAAGAAAAACACTCTTTTCTTTGCTCAGGACTCAGCAACTCCTCCTCGCTCACTACTCTCTCGTCACACCTCCTCCCTTCCTTCTTTCCCACTCATCTCCAGGCACCTTCTCCTCCCTCTCCTCCTCTCACTCTGCCCACCCTCAATATTTTCCTAAACATTCTCTCTCCTCCTTCCCCCACCCTACCTCTCTTTCTGCTTTGTTCCTCTTGCACACCAAGACTTGGTCTCTTAAATGAAGACACTTGGCGTTCAGTTCCTTGTTTCTTGCCTGCAGCAGGTACACTTCCTCTTCCGCTTCTGCTCTGCGTTTACTGAGAATGTGGTTCAGTCCATCCTGGACAGCACTCACAATTTTTTCTTGGGTGCTCCGATTCGGCACATCTCCCAGCTGCTGACGGAGCAAGCGATTCTCACTTTGGAGCTGGGCCACTTGTGCCCGCAGAGATTCCTCTTCCGCAAGGTGTTTGCTCACTTCATCTTTCTCACGTTGCAGAGCACGACCATGTTCCTTGGCCTGACACTGGGCTCGACGTAGTGCCCTCTGTGTCATTTCCAAAAATGATGTTTTTTTCCTAAGAGACTGTTTCAGTTGGTGAACTGTCTTCTCTAAGGTGGTAGCTTTACTTTCAGCCTCACTCAGCTGCTGAGACAAGCTCTTGCTGGTTTCCCACAAATCAGAGAGCTCCTGATTGAGCTTGTCTTGCAAACAAAGACCCTGCTCACATTCCCTCCGAAACGTCTGCTCAGCCTCACGTTCTGCTGTCTGACAACTTCCCAGTTCCTGAACTTGAGCAGAGATCTCGTGCGAAGGCGATGAGTCCACCTGTGTCTCCAGCCTCTCTTGGCTCTCACTTGTCTGTTCAAATGCAAGCAATGAAAGTTGGCCAACTTAAGCAAATCCTCTGAAAACAGGAGGCAATGGCAAGCATTCTCTATAACCATACAAAGACTGGAGCTACCTGGACCTCGGATTAGAATGCAACACTAATCTACAGACTGCTTCTCTCAACATCAGTCATTCAACAGTGTTATTTTACATTGGTACAGACCACCAGTTCAAAATTCAACTAAAATGTGTGTTTTTACATACCTGCCTCCCGGGGGTTTCCCTGCTAGCCTTGAGGGCTTCTTCGTCATTTGGCGAAGACTTACGAAGAATGGCAGAGTCGGAGTCCCCATCTGTACAAGAAAAACACATCTTTTGGTGAGCAGTGTGAGCTAATACAATTCCTGAAGCCTAGAGCGCTTCCTGAATCATCACATTTCAGAGAAAAATCTTAACACTAACACCCCCCCAACTCATCAAGTCCAAAAGAGAAAGCTATCAATGAGCAGATTCAACATGCAGCTGTTTTCTTACTCATCCATTTCCTCTAGCGCATATTTCTTGCTCATATACAAAGGAAATCACTGCAAGGGCTCCAAAACAAGCCAGCAAGCAGTCACAGCCTACAGAACTCTGCTTTCGAGGGACAATGCCAAATAGCCCATTTTTTAAAATTGGACTTGCTCCATACATGATACCCATATTCAAAACACTGAAATGACCAGCTCCGATGGCGACTTCCGGTCTCCCTCAACTTCACCAGGCTGCATCTGTCAGATTGAGGTGATTTCTTCATCTTTATAGAAGCCTTGATAAATGCATGGATCATTATTTAAGCTGCCCAGCTCAGCTACAGAAAATACTACAGCGTTGCCAGCACACTCAAAAGACCTCCCTCGAAAAAGCCTCCGATTCCTCCGGGTACCAATAAATACGCCTTTGACATACCTCGACCAGAAATTGCACAGGAAACCTTTGCTCCCAGCTTTCGCATTGACGCATAATTGCCACCTATTATCTAATGCACGTTCACCTAACGTGCTCTGCGTTCCTAAGGAAAGCTGCCAGTGCAGACACAGCAGGGATTTGGACAGCTATCATTTTCCACTGGGCAATTAAACAGTCCCATATTTGTCTTCCAACAAACAAGTCTCAAACAAGCCAGAGTAAGCAGGGTACTGTTGCGGAGACCAGAAAAATCACACCAAACGCAGGAGGACAAAAGGGCCCAAGGTAGGCGTCCCTTCTGGTCTCTCCAGAGCTCTTCCAAGTTCCTCCTCTCCCAAAGACTTCAAAGCCTCTTCCTGCTGCGTATCAGAGGGAATCAGAGGCGGGGGCTATGCTTTGCCTGTGCCAGCCAGCAACTGCAGAATTAGGTTCAAGAGCCTTCCCAAGAAGCTGTCAAGTTCCCTCTCACGGCACCCACGCCATCTTTGAAGAGATTCCACACAAGCAGGAAAGGATCCAGGGAGAAGAGGAAATCCTTCTAGAAAGACACTCCAAAGACGGCCTACTCTTCCTCCAAGTCCCTGACTCACACAACCTTCTCTTCATACCCTATATGCATCACAAAACGCTCCAGAGGAGGGTTGGCCCTAACAACATATGTTCACCAACAGGATGATTCTGCAGTTGCCCAGGAACAGGGCAGGGCTGTTCTTTGGGGGGAAGCAACATTCTGCTGATCCGACCGTCCGCACAGAGCCCCCAGCACCAGACCTCTTCCTGCGCTCTAGCAGGAGGAGTCACAAACCTCCGCCTGGATAAAGCTCCTGTTCCTAAGTGAAAGGCAGCAAAATGTGACTCTCGACTCACTTCTCACTTCTGGGAAATAACACACAAGTCAAGAAGAAAAGAAAAAATAGAGTGCAGTTTCTGTATCTTTGTAGGTTTTCAAAGACAGTAACAAACTGTGTATGAATACTGTCTGCTCTCCTCATTTGACACATACTGTAGCTTTCCATACAGTAGTCTTACCAAAAAAAAAAAAAAAAAAGGCAGAATAAACCCCCCTACTAGAGGGTCTGAAAGGTAGAGTACAGAGAACACAGTTTGGGTAATTCTGAAATAGTAATTGTGTGAGATATGTTCAGTGCTAGGCAAGCTCACGAGCGTAGCTCAAACTGCACACACTCACTGAAGGAGAAGATATTTTTTTAAGCCACCCTGATAATTCTTCTGGATCATAACCTCATACGGATTTTCAACACTTTTTTTTTCCTCATAAAAAGTCAGAACTTAAAAACAACATTTAAAAAACATAAATACATCTAAGCTACTATGCAATGGACTTTCCCCCAAACTTGTTCCCTGGGCAAAGGCTGCAGCAGCAACGGGGGCTGCTGAAAGCAGGTTTTTGGCTCTTGGAGCCCTTTGAAGTGGAAAATGCCAGCGGAACGGGGCTGCTCTGTGCTTTGAAGATGGGACTTGCCCCATGCAGGGAAAGGTTTGTGTTCTTTGCCCCCAGTAACCGGGATTGCTCTCTTGCTGCAGGACTTCCCTGCCACTCTTCCCGTGGGGCCAGTTTCACGCAAACGCTGCTTTCTCCTCTGCTCACGTATCATGAAGAGAGCAATGGGCTCACAGCAGCTGAAATGTACATCCCAAAACACCTTTCTGACAACGGGGAATTCCAGGTCCTGTGATTTTTCCACGTGTTGGTTATACAGCTAGTTCCACTGATGCCAAGGGACCTAATGTCTTGTTTTAAACTCAGTCCATGTGTGATTTTCTTGGGAACACCTGGAAGAGCACGTGCGACCTGTTCTTCATTTGTCTAAGCATTACAATGTAAAATGTTGAAAAGTCATGAAAACACAGAGCCAGAGAAGTTGAGAGAGACAGAGGCAGGAAAGCCCCCTACGGTGAGAAAACCGGAGATGCTTCAGTCCTGCCAGTGTTTCTGATGCTCCCAGTGAATTCAAATGAGCGTTTCTGGGACGGGCCCTTGAAATGGGACTGAGGTCCAGGAAAAGGCTTCAGAAGCCTGAGAATCTGTAAAAAGGGAGCGGGGAGCAAAGGCTGTGTCCCGGTGGCACAGAAAAATCTCTTGTTTTAGATCAGTTGCTGTGGCTGAAATTGAAACATGAGTCAAGTATGAGTAAACCAAGGCACCAAGGAAAAAAAGGATCCAGTTTAAAGAGGTCTTCATTGTCGCAGCCTGAAAGGAGTCGTTTAGGACGACCTCCCTCCCCTTGGGACCAACGACCAAGTTCGTGATGCTCTTGGACTGAATTAAGGTGAAACGACACCAGCCAACCAGTTTTATGATTTATTAACAGAAAAGACATGGTTAGGAACGATAACTCAATGGCAATTACTTCAACTAGATAAACAAGTCCCATGCCGCACGTTTTGAACAGATCTCATCAACATTCATCAAAAGAGAGGGGAGAGAGAGAGAGAGAGAGAGAGATATCACCACCTGTGGATCCAGTGGCGTCCCGTTGGTCCCCTTCACTCTGGGTGTCTTGGCGGTGTGGGGGGGTCCCCCACTTAGCTTCTGGTGGTGCCCTTTTTATACAGTCCAAGTCCCCAAATCTCCACCCAGTTCCAAGAAACCCCATGCATATGCATGGTGGGCATTAGAGGCGTGGTCTGGTTCGGTGCAGCCTCGCTGTGTCCCGGGTGGTCGCAGGGAGACCATTTCAGGGGTCGCAGCACCTCAGTCTTGTTTCCACCAGAAACAGATAGCTTGCTTGTACAACAGAAAAACACCATCTCAGTCCTGTTTCCTCCGGGAACAGGTGGCTTGCTCGTACAATGGGAAAACACTGTCTCAATCCTGTTTCCACCGGGAACAAATGGAAATGGATGGCTTGCTCGTGGTTATGGTTTTCTGCAAAATCTGCAACGTGCGCAGCAAGGCTCACATCTTAGGCACCAAGAAATGTATAAGGCAAAAGTTCACTCATCAGTCCGCCACACTCATCTGCAAACAGGAGAAGCCCTGTTTCCCTTGCTTAGTATGCACATAGCCTCTACTGTGAATAGTGATCCTTCTTAATAGAGCACCAGGCCCCAAACGCCTTGGCACTAGGCTTACAAGACGCCTGGAGGGTTAGGTGGCCCGGGGGTCTGTGTTTGTGTGGGGATGACGGCTTGAGTCTGGTCTAGCACTTGAAGGCAAGCAATGAGGGCTAGGGCTTAGCTTCAGATGCAGGGCAAGAGAGAGGGTGTGGGGGGGGTAAGGATTCAGGCTGCAGCGTAGCAGTTTGGGCTTGGCCTTAGCGACTAGAGGAGGAGAAGGAGGGAAGGCGGAAGGGCAGGGCTTCAGCTTAGTGGTGAGGCTGCAGGTCTGGCCCTGCCAGAGGAGCTCTCGCAGGCCCTGTGCCAGCGGCATCCCCATTACCTGAAGCCTCCTGACCTCCCCAACACAGGTGCTGTCTCTTGGCCAAGAGCTCCGTGCCCTTCATGTGCTCCCACGCCGGCCTCCAGCTTCTGCCTGCTCACCTGAGGGCACACAGAGCACCTCCTCATCAGCACCCAAGCGCTGTCCCCCAAAACCTGCCCCTGCCTCTGCAAGCCCCCAGCCTCTCTGCCCTCCTGGCATGACCCTGCCCTTCCCTGCAGCACCTCACCATGCCAGCCTGCTGCTCCCCACCAAGCAGCTTCCTGCACCACAAGTGACCTCACAACCGAGAGCCCAGCCCTCACACCACCACTCGCAGCTCCCCCTCGCCTGCCTCTGCCCTCTGCTCTCAGCTCCATGCACTTGCACTCTCAGACTAAACACCAGCCCTGCCATGCCTCTGCCTCTGCCTCCCAGGCCCCAAACACCTTGGCGCTAGGCTTACAAGATGCCTGGAGGGTTCGGGCCTTTGGGGCAGCAACATAGGGCTTAGGCTTCAGGCGTCAGCGGGGAGGTTTCGCTTTGCAGTTGGTGGTGGGCTTTGGGAAAGCGTGTGGGTGATGGCTGAGTGCTGGGCTTCATGTTTCTGCTGAGCGTTTTCAGAATGGGCTAATTGGGTGGTCTGGGGGTGTGTGTTTGTGTGGGGGTGAGGGCTAGAGCCTGGTCTAGCACTTGAAGGCAAGCGATGAGGGCTAGGCCACATCTTCAGACACAGGTTAAGGGAGAGGGTAGAGGGTAGGGATTCAGGCTGCAGCACAGCACTTTGCATTTAGCCTTAGCGACTAGAGGAGGGGAAGGAGGGAAGGCGGAAGGGTAGGGCTTCAGCTTAGTGGTTAGGCTTCAGGTATGGTCCTGCCAGAGGAGCTCTCTCGCAGGCCCTGTGCCAGCAGCATCCCCATTACCTGGAGCCTCCTGACCTCCCCAACACGCGTCCTGTCTCTTGGCCAGGAGCTCCATGGCCTTCATGTGCTCATACCACGTATGGCCTAATGCAGAAGAATGTGAAGGAGACAGGCTGTGGAAAGTAGCCAGACCATCCTAGGAGGAAAAAGAAACAGTGTAGATAATGACGTAGTATCCTTGCAGCAGCAAGTGAAAGAGTTGGAAAAGCAGGTAGGGGATTTGCGAGATGCAAAGGTGATAGTCCAAGAAGTGACTACAGCACAAGCTGAGAAAAGCCAAGATTTAGCAAGATGGAGCAGCTAGCTTTGCGGATGGCTAATAAGCACTGCCGGCGTTATGGAAAGGTGCCCGCTCCTGCTTCTCAGGTGCGGGTGATTATAGCTCGACCTTCCTGGGATCCAGGGGAGTGGGATGATAATATTTGGAGTACCTCATCTGACTCAGAAATTGAGTCTGATATTGAGCAAGAAGCCGCTAACACTCAGGTGCAGACGCTTGTTCAGATGCGGGGGGAGCGACACATAAATAGGGATACCGTAGAGCAGTCAAGGACTTATACACCAAAGGAATTACGTGAGTTTTTGACTACATTTCAGCAACAACCAAGGGAGTTATTACTAGCGTGGATGGTGAGAGCCTGGGACAATGGGGCAGGATCATTAACGTTATTAAGGGAAGAACTGAATTTAATGAGCCCACTGTCCACAGATGCTGAAGTGCAGTATTATGTCTCCCAATGTAACGTCTGCATGAGATAGCGCTGGTAACTCTATAGTTGCTCCTCTGCTCTACCAGTGGTTATGTGCCACGGTGGTAGCGGCTTACCCATCTACAGGTGAGCTGGGCGCCACGGTGGGGGCATGGCGTATCATGGAAGAAGGAATAAATGTTGCGACAGTTGGGGGTGGCCATTGGACGAGCGGATGATAATGGTCCAGATGGCGTAGAAATAACTTGGCAAATGAAAATGCGGCTGTTGAAATTGGCCCCAAGTGCCTTGAAACCGCTCCTGTTAGGGACAGCGATGCCTGCTACTGGTACAGTAGCAGCCTTGGTGAATAATTTGCGAGACCTAGCTTTGGTGGGTGGACCAGATTCTAAACGGGTAAGGGTGGCTCAGAAAGTTGGAGCAAAGAGACAGAGAGGAGCGACTAAGGTGAGCGGAAAGGTTACACAAAAGCAGATGTGGACTGACTTGCTGCAGGCGGGGATATTGCGGGATGAGATCAATGGCTTGCCAACTGCTGGTTTATTCAAGCATGGCAGCATTTGCCTGCCAATCAACAAAACCCACTGCTCCACCTGCACCCAGTGCTCCCTGGAAGCTGCCTGCTAAGAAACAATGAAGGGGAGGCAGGTCCCCCGAAATCCGAGCGTGAGTTGCAGCATATCATCTGAGGGACAGACGCCCATATGTACCCCTGCGAATTAGATGACACTCGGGAGGGGAAATAGCTGTGCTTGCTTTAGTAGATACAGGAGCAGAAGTTACAGTGCCACACAGTGCCCTAAACCCTGGAAAAGCAACAAGGCACTTCTGCGGTTTGGGTGGATCTGCCACCCCTGCTGTCGGGCAATAGTTCCTTTAGTGATTGGGAAAAACCCTCCCTTCTCCATTCCAGTCTTATTGGCACCCATTCGTGCATATATTTTAGGAACTGATGTGTTACTAGGTTGAGACATACACACAATGCAAGGATTCTTCTCTTTTGCAAGGAGTCCCTCACTGCCACAAGCACGAGGAATCACTCTAATCAGAGGGTACCCAAACTGGGACCCCATAGATTTGCCTGTACCAACTACCATTGTGTAAATAAAACAGGACAGAATACCAGGAGGAGAAACAGAAATTCAAGAAACAAAAGATGCTCTCTTACATGCACACATAATACACCCTGCCCTATCGGCCTTTAATAACCCCATATGGCCTGCGGAGAAGCCGGATGGCTCCTGGCGTACGATTGTGGATTACAGAGAATTGAATAAGGTGGTCCCACCCCTGATGGCAGTGGTCCCCAATATGGTGACTTTGTTAGAAGAAGTGGGTAAAAATTTGCAAGAATGGAAGGCTGAGGTGGATCTGGCAAACGCCTTTTTCTCTATTGCTATATCCCCAGCCTCGCAGGACCAATTTGCCTTCACTTGGAGTGGTAAGCAGTATACATTCCAAGTCCTTCTGCAGGGATATAGGCATAGCCCCACTATATGTCATCAAATGGTCGCTGCTGACCTCCCAACACCTCTCCCAGACTGTACTAGTCATCATTACATCAATGATATTTTGAGAACGGGACCATCTGAACATCAGGTGAAAGGGCAACTAATGGCACTGACGCATGCTTTCCAGGATAGGGGATGGGCTGTGAACCCCAGAAAGGTACAAGGATCAGATATTAGTGTTCAGTTTCTAGGAGTAGTGTGGATAGGACAAACGAAGGCCATTCCTGAAAAAGTGCGTAATACTATCCAGCAATGTTAGAGCCCATGTTGGAGTGGCACAAGCTGCAATGCAATGGAAGTGCAGTGGTATGGGCCCTGCAGGACACAGAACAAACTACTCGACGCCATCGGGTCACTGCGCATACAGCCATCCCAATTCAAGCGTGGGTAAATGATGACACTGTTAGAGCCCATGTTGGAGTGGCCCAAGATGCAACGCAATGGAAGTGGAAACATTCTTTGCAAGCTCGACTGAAAGGAGGGAAGAAGGAGTTAAGCGCCCCACATGCCACTTTACTGGGAGAAGTACAGTTTAAGCACATGCCCTTACTACCTGAACCGGAGGGTCTACCTCTTCCTACCTCCCCCCACCCACCCCTCCGGCAGAAGTGTCACCGGTACAAGAAGCTCCTCCCTTTGAGATGTTATCTCCTGAACAGTGGGAGTGGCCTTGGTTTTCTGATGGTAGTGCAGTGTATTCTTGGGCAGGAGAACGCATACGGCATTCCGTGGCATACAAGCCTGCTACGGACGCTACCTGTTTTGCCCCCAGAACAGGATATGCCAGTCAGTGGGCTGAGCTAAAAGCCACAGCTATAGCTTTAGATGAAGGAGATGCATGCTATCTTGATACAGATAGTTGGGTAGTGTACAAAGGCTTGCAAGCTTGGCTGCCAGCGTGGACCGCTGCACAATGGAAAATACATGATAGGGAACTTTGGGGAAGCTCCTTGTGGGAAAAAATGGAGTATTGTGCAGACAAAAGTTATTTCAGTACGACACGTTGATGCCCATCAAAGGCAAGAGCCTCTTGAAACGCAATGTAATTCAGCGGTTGACCGAATGGCAACCCCCTCAGAATTGAAACAGGCCCGACAAGCGCACAAACGGTCAGGGCATCGGGGCCCTGTCACCGCTCGAGCTTGGGACTTGTCACGACGTTACCCCATGCTAGCGCTACACTGCTGTAAGACCGCACGTGCTAATTGTTCCCCCTGTATGAAGGTAGTAAAAGGACCTCTAACTAGGACATATGGTCGTGTTAAATGAGGTGAACAACCATTTACAACCTGGCAAGTAGATTCTATAGGCCCATTGCCCCCTTCACAGGGACAAAAGTATATTCGAACTGCCACAGACACCTACACAAGTCTGATGTGCACACATCCCACCTCTCATGCGAATCAATCCGCCACTGTACGAGGTTTAGAGCAACTGATGTATACCAATGGGATACCTAAAGAAATACAGTGTGATCAAGGTACCCACTTTGTGGGACATGTAGTGCAGGAATGGGCAAAGGATTTGGGGATCACCTGGATTTTACACATCCCATACCATCCCCAAACTAGTGGACTAATACAAAGAATGAATGGTTTACTGAAAGAGCAAGTTCGAAAACTCACCCCAACACAGACATTAAAGCGATGGGCAAGTGTATTGCCCCAGGCACTATGCATGCTTAACAAGAGACGTGTGGGAGTACTTACTCCCTATGAGCGAGTGCAAATTAAACTAACATTGGCACCCCCCGCCCGAATATCAATTATGGAAGGAGGGGTTGCCCCCCACATGCTTGCCTCACGAGAAGTAGAATTCTATGCATCCAAACCGTTATTAAGTGCCAAGCAGAAAAATATAAGCCTACACTTGCAGCTCGATTGTCCATCGCAGCTTGTATGGCTATTCACACCTTTGGTATCTGTTCAAGTAACCCCACTTCTACTAACTTCCTCTCCAGATTTCTCGTTCCAGGTATCCGCACCTGCGCCAATAAATATTTCACAAGGAAAACCAATACTGCAAAGAATTTTAGTCCGTAATGCTGGAGTACCTCACATTCAGCAAACACCTTCAACACCTTCCTTAGCTAATGTGTGGATATTAAATCCTCACAAGGAAAAACGACCTGGTACCATCCTGGCAGATGGGCCAGGAGCGACGGTCCTAGTGCTCCCTGATGGCGATACAATACCTTTTTAGCTCCCTGCTAACAGGTTATCCCCTCGGCATTTGTGAAGTATTTCTGGCATGTTGCATCCTGTGCTCCCCAACAAATGCGATCGACTTACAGGATCATCCCACACCACATATAAATACATGGATCTGGCTAGCTCAGCGTTTGGCTAACTTATCTGCCTTTTGTATTGCGGGTGGACGGTCTCTTGATGATGTACTAACCACACGTTATATAGGAATACTAACCTCCCTTCAAATATTACCAAATTATACCTTCTTGAGAAATTTTGATATCCAGCTCACCCCCTTGAATTTACACGATCTGGGAACAGCCTCTACTAAATGAACACCTTGGACGTATTCATTTTAGATTGCCAACGTGTCCAAAGCAGATCTATGTTTTTGCTTTGTCCATGCTACCACACCAAAGTATGATATGACCAATATACAGTTGAAATGCAATAGCACTATGAATATAACCTTTAGGGTGGTTCTTTTTAGGCGGCACCACTGCTTACACTTATGTGCCAGCCAATACCACCGATGGCCCTTGCGCTATTATGCTAAGCATCCTCCCTTTTATGACAGAACAAAAGAGGAAGCCACGGCATGTTTTGCATGCCACATGTGACCCCCACATGAATCTGTTTTCTCATGGAGAGGCTCTAGGATTCTTACGGAGCCCAACTGGTGTCCCGGGGTGGTAACCCCTAATTATAAACAAGTAGAACATGTCGCCTGTGCTTTAGCCCAAGGCAGATTTTGTTTGTTTGTTTGTTTGTTTGTTTGTTTTTATGGCAGTATCAGGAGGGCAGGAGAGCCCAGGGCAGCCCTTGGCAGGGGCAGGGCCACGGTTGCCAGGCAACATGGGGGGGACAGGAGGCGGGAGGAGACCACGTGCCCTGCAGCCAATGGGGTGCGGCTGCCAGGCGATGCGGGGCCGGAAGCAGGAAGCCAGGTGCCCGGCAGCCAGCAGGGTGCCGTTGCCAGGGGAGAGGGGCGGGGCGCGGCCTGCCCTGGGGGAGGGAGTCCCAGGCCCTGGAGGCGGCTGGAGGCCGGCTGGGGCGGCCGTGGCGGGGCAGCGCGTGGGGCCAGGAGCGCCGGGGAGCCGGGCCCTGTGCGCCCCGGCCGCGCTGCACCAGCCTGCTGGGACGGGGGCCGTGCGCGTCACGAGGCCCCGCTCTCCGGGGCAGCCGTGCACCCCACGGAGGCGGCGGGTCCTGCCCTGACACAGCAGGGGCTGCTGGCCAGGCGGGGAGGCCTGGGCCTGGCGCGGCCCGAGGGGCTGGACCGGCTCTGCCTCCTCCCGGGGAGCCGCGTTGTCCCAGGATGTGCTGCGGCTCAGAGGGCAGGTCTCCCTCTGTCCGGGCTCTCTGGGTACCGGTGTTGTCCGAAAAGCGGATTCGTTGCCCGGTGTGCAATAAACCAATAATTGCACACTCAGGAGAGACATTTGCTTCTTTATTTCAGAGTTGCACAAGCCTGGCTGCTCGGTGGTTTCCCACAAATCAAGCACACACCCCCCCCCCAGCCCGGCTTCTCAAGGAGCATTTATACAAACAAATTGCCAGGTTTGCAACTTTCCTTTTTACACTGATTGGTTAGTGATTTACACACAATTATAACTCTGCTTTCACACCATTTTACTAGGACGCATGCTCAGGGGAGGGGTCTTCACCTGGGCACGGGTCTTTTGGACCTATGGGTGTGATGTTTTGCAGTATAATGAGGACAGTTCAGTCAGGGATACATGGACCTCCCATTCTTTTGCCAAATTGGCAATATGTACCTAGAAATAAAACATTTTGATGTAATGTTTCTTTTAGGGCTTTAGCAGTTCTAGGATGCCCTTGTTTAAAGAATGCTTCTTTTCAGAAAATAGAGATAGAGGTTATCCTAATCTGCCTAGTTAAAACCGAATGAACATTCTTTCTGAGCTTCGCAGGGTTGTCTTGTAACAGTTCCCCCTTTGAGACTTGTATGACCATTCTCATATTAGTCTCACCCTTTTAAAATTTTTCCCTTATTAGCTTTGTACAACATCTAGAAATGCATTGAATCTCTACATAGACACATACAAAAACTAACAACACCATTCCCAAAATTGTTAAATGCTATTTAACCCATGAGCTTGCGTCAGGGAACCAGGAAGTCAACCATTTCCATGTTTCTTCAAATCCGAAAGAAAGTATCATCTTTCTGAACCCCATGTAAGATTTCAGTCTGCTTCCAGATTTCATTTAGATTGGTAGTAATTCTCCCGCTTTGATCCACAGCAACTAGTATTTATTACTGTACATACTCCTCCCTGAGATGCCAAGAACATATCTAGAGCCATTCTGTTCTGGGTGGTTATTTTAGCAATTTCTGAAACCTCCTCTTGTAAAGCTGCAATGGCATCAGAGGTTTTATTCCCTATTTGCTCAATAACTGCTGAAATATTTACTATTGCTTTTTCAAGTTCACTCACTCCCAATGGTGGAAACAGCCACCTTGCGAATGAATGAAACCTAGTAGGTCGCTCTATTAAAGGATTATTGCCCCTCTTTTGTCTCCTCATGAATGTTCTTAACCATGATTTTTGATTCTTGTTACTCAGTTCTTCTGTTACAGTAATATTAGGGATTATTGCCCCTAGAGTCCATGTCCCTGACCAATTAGGAGGTAGCACTTTTCGTGCCTTGTTCCCGCACAACCAATACCATCCACTACCTTTCGGAACACGCCACCCATTTAGTTCCTTACTTGGCCACTTATAACCTATTGCAGGGATCCGAGAGCAATCTTCATAACTCCCTGCCTTAATGGCTCCAGTACAGTTGATCGGCTGTTTTCCATAAGGTACAGTTTTCTCCCACCATTTATTACTATTATTGCACCTTCGGATACATTGATAATAATCGCCTGTCACACTCTGGACTTGCCATTCCTGTTCTGTTGTTTCATCATGTTCCGTTTGATCACTAGCATTTCTTATCTGTTTTATAAATTCCATACAGGAAAACTTAAGAGGCACTCCAATTAGCGGGAAGCCCTTGTTGGAATGTTCAGGGAAGTGGGGACACACCCAACCATCCATCTGGTTAACTATCTTCATAGATTTCATAATTACTTCCAAATGAAGATTTTGACCCCCAAATCCTTCCTGATTCCCTTTGGCTCAGGTAACCTAGAGAAACTAACCACCACATTTCTCCCCTGTTGTTTGTTAAGGAGAACATCATTTTTACACAGAGACCCTAACAACAATATTAACCCTATTCCTAACAAAGAGATTAAAGCAATTTTTCCCTGAATACAATCTAAATTTAAAACTGATTCACTTCTAACACAACTCATATATCTTTATATATTTTTAACTTGAAAGGTTGGACTCGTTCAGCTTTCCACATCTCTCGAGGTCCTGCTTTCACTCGGGTGGAGTGGATCCAGGAATCAATTCCCTGCAGTTTCACAGCAGTATTTGTTGTTAGTAGGACAAGATACGGTCCTCTCCATTTTTCTATCAACGGCTCATCCTTCCAGGTTCGAAGATACACTTGATCTCCTGGCTGGAATGAATGTACAGGTGAATCTAAAAGTATGGGAGATCTTAACTGGATGTACCTACGGAGAGAAGGAAGAACCTTTGCCATAGACAAGAGATAGTCACTTAAAATTTGATCGCCCTTAGATGGACTAACTTTCTGCCTAACCCTTGGGGTTATTCTGATTCTTAATAATGCCAGAGGTAAAACATCAGTCCCTTTCATCTGAGTCTCCTGACACAATTTCCCTCTCTGTCTCTTAATTGCTTGATTCATTCTTTCCACTTTTCCACTGGATTGTGGCCTTCAGGGGGTATGTAAATCCCATTTAATTTGTAGTATTTTTGAGGTCTCCTGTACTATTTCTGCTATAAAATGAGGTCCCCTATCCGAAGACAATCCTTCTGGTACCCCAAATCTTGGTAGGATTTCTTTTAATACCATTTTCACTACCTCCCTTGCTTTATTGGTACGGCACAGGAAAGCCTCAGGCCATCCTGAAAAGGTGTCAACAATTACCAACAAATATTTATATCCATTACAGCTTGGTAATTCAGAAAAATCAATTTGCCAGGAATCCCCAGGCATGAAGCCCCTTTTTCCTTCCCCTGGGGGGCTTTGGGGGGGGGGGGCGCTTCTTCTGAATCATGGGATTATTTCTAAGACAGATTTCACATTTTTGTGTAATTCCCTTTGCAATTAGTAACACACTAACTCCCACAGCAAATCTTTCAACTGTTTTAACCAATGCCTCGGCTCCCATGTGGGTACTATCATGTGTTTGCTTCATCAGCTTCTTCATTATCGCCAAAGTTACCACACCTTGTCCAGTAGATGTTACCCACCATCCTTTGGAAGTCTTTATGCATTGCAGTATTTCTGCTAATTTATTTTCTTTTTCAGTGTATACCGGAATTTCCATTTTTAACGTTCTCTCTGGAACTAATGCTGCCACCGACACGGATAATGCTACCCTTTTTGCAGCCTCATCGGCTCTTTTGTTCCCTTTAGCTACGTCAGTCTGCCCGGATTGGTGTGCTTTGCAATACATTACTGCTGTTTCTTTGGGTTTATTAACTGCTTCGAGTAGTTCCATAATCTCCTTACTGTATTTTATAGGATTCCCTTGAGAAGACAGCAATCCTCTTTCCTTCCCAATTGTGCCATGGGCATGTATAACCCCAAAGGCATATTTGGAATCTGTGAACACATTGGTCCGTTTCCCTTCTGATAATTCCAGAGCCGAAGTTAAAGCAATCAGTCCTGCTTTCTGGGTGGATGGATTTGCTGGTAGCGATCTTGCTTCGATTTCTTCTTCCAAGGTGACAACAGCATACCCAGCCCTTCTTTCTCCCTTTAGGATAAAACTGCTCCCATCGGTAAATAATTCCCAGTCTGGATTCTGCAATGGAATACCTCTGAAATCTGGACGGCTGGAATATACTCGCTCAGTAGTTTGCAGGCAGTCTTGAGCCAACTTCCCCTCTTCATGAAGTGGTTATAAAGATGCCGGATTAAGGGTATTAGACACTTTCATGGTTACATCTTCTTGCTCAAGTATTACTGCTTGGTACTGCACCATCCTACCTGGGGATAACCAATGGTGCCCCTTCTGTTCTAAAACTGCTGCAACAGCATGTGGCACATAAGCAGTCACCTTTTCTCCCAATGTCAATTTTCGTGCTTCTTGTATTAACATCACAGCAGCTGCAACTGCTCGCAGGCATCCTGGCCACCTGCACTCACTTTATCCAATTGTTTGGAAAAGTAAGCCACAGGTCTTTTCCAATTTTTGGAAGTCCTAATGCGGGAGCACTCATGAGAGCAATCTTGATTTCATCAAATCCTTTTCGGCACTCTGCAGTCCACTCCAGCAAGTCTCCTGGCCCCTTAACAGCTTCATATAAAGGCTCTGCCATTAATCCAAAATTAGGTATCCACAGGCCACACCACCCAGCCATTCCTAAAAATCCCCTGAGTTCTCTTTTTGATTTTGGGGGGGCGATCTGACAAATCGCTTCTTTCCTTTCGATTCCTAATTTTCTTTCCCCCTGGGATATTTCAAATCCTAGATAGATTATGCTTTCCTTCATGATCTGTACTTTTTTCTGAGACACCCTATATCCTGCTGTTCCCCCCAAATTTAATAAACTGATGGTTGTTTCTCTACATTCTTCAGTCGTGTCTGCCCCCAACAAGATAGCGTCCACATACTGTAATAAGGTAGTGGTCTCTTTCTTACCTTGCCATAATTCTAATTCTTTTGCAAGTACATTGCCAAAAATTGTGGGGCTGTTCTTGAATCCTTGCGGGAGTACTGTCCAGCACAACTGCATTTTGCGTCTCCTTGTAGGACTTTCCCACTCAAAGGCAAATAATTGTTGACTTTGTTCCTCCAAAGCGATACAGAAGGAAGCATCTTTTAAGTCCAGTACTGTAAAATAGACATTTGGATCATTTATCATCGTTAACAAAGTGTATGGATTGGGTACCACTGGGTGCACATCAATGACTATCTGGTTAATAGCTTGCAAATCCTGTACTAGACGATATTCTTGTGAATGTGTTTTTTTAACAGGCAGGATTGGAGTATTGTACTCGGACTGACATTCTCGCAGCAGTCCATACTTTAAGAAATTATTAATTATAGGCTCCAGTCCAACACGGGCCTCTAACTTCATGGGATACTGTTTTCACGCTACTGATTCAGTTCCTTGTTTTAATTCCACCTTTACCGGTTCTACACATTTGGCTCTTCCAGGTTTCTCCATCGCCCACGCAAAAGGGACTACTGCGTCCATTACTGCGGAGGGAATTTTGCTTGGTCCACTCTCCACCTGTTTGGAATCCAGTGCTTTCTGTAACATATATGCTTGTGTCTTCCAGGCGTTATTTGGTGGAATGTGCAGCTGAACTTTGTTCTTATCAAAGGTTATTTGTGCCCCCACTTTATTCAGTAAATCCCTCCCCATTAGGGGTAATGGGCATTCTGGCATGTATAAGAATGCATGTGTTAACACTCTATTTCCTATTTTACATTTAATTGGCTGAAAGAAAGGTTTGACCTCTTGCTTTCCTGTGGCCCCAATTAGTGGCACAGAGAATTTACTCATTGGTGCCTTACAGCTGTTTCATACTGAATATGTTGCTCCAGTGCCTACTAAAAAAGTAACTGTTTCCTTCCCCAGCTTTACTGAAACCAGGGCTTCAGCTGGGGAATCCAATTTCTCAACCCCCGGTTCCCATCAGTCTGAATCTTCTGCACCAGTCGTGAGCAAACCTGCCTCTGGAACAGATACAGATACAGACTGAGGTTTCCAATAATCTGATTGTTTCTTCGGGCACGCATTTTTCCAGTGCCCCTTCTCCCTACAAATCGCACATTGATCTCTCCTCAGTGAAATTCTATTTCCCAAATTCCCTCCTACTCTATGTCCTCTTCCACGTCCTTATCCTTTCAGAAAACCCCTTCCCCGAGAGGAAGTTTGTGCCTGGGCAAATGCAGCTGCCAAGATTGCAGCATTTTGCCTCTTATCTTTCAGTTTCTCCTTTTGTTTTTCCTTTCCCTCTACTTCTTCCCTGTTATTGTACACCTGATATGCAATTTCTATTAACTGTGGTATTGACATCCGCGACATACCATCTATTTTCTGAAGCTTTCTCCTTATACCTGGTGCTGTTTGTCCTACAAATAATGTAGTAAAAGTCATCTTGTTCTCTTTTTGGGCCTAGGTACTGCATGCTTTACCCCATATAACATTAACTGTTGGTGCTGTTTAGTCATTAACCTGCCTGCCCCTGTATTTTGATCCCAGTCCGGTTCTTGGGCCGGCATAAAGCGCTCCGGCCATCTCTAGCATTTTGTCTTTCATTTTCCTCTCGAGCTTTGTCTAATACCATTCTCTTCTGCTCAGGTGCAAGCAAAGTATTTAAAAGCACCTGTAAATCCTGCCAGTCTGCATTATGACTCTCAATTATCATTTTAAAGGATTGATACATCTTTTCTGGATTTTCTCGGTACGACCCAGCAGACTCCTTCCAATTCATTAAATCTGTAGTTGAAAAGGGGACCTTCACATATACAGGCATTCCATCTGGTCCTACTGCTTGACGCAGTGGGGCCTGAATCACAGGATTTTGTTGAGCCCAAGTAGCCCGAGTTCTGCCTGCAATCGGGCTACATGCCTCACTTCCCTTATTTCTGCTATCGACACGATCTTGATCTCTTTCTGGAGAGACCAATAATTGTACATCCTCTTCCTCATCACCCACTTTTAAACATCTCTTCCCAATACTACAAGCAGAGCAACACCGAGGTATTTTCTCTTTGTCTTTCATCATCGTTAACACATTTGAGTCAGAGACCAATAGCTTACATTATTTTTCTTGTTTCATATTACCCTTAAAAGAACGTTCTTACCAATTACACTTTTGTACACTGGAGTCCAAAGAGCAGCATCTCCCCGCCGGGAAGTGGCAAGACGATCCAGGCAAGGCTTTACAGTGAGGGTCCCACTTGGGTCGCCAGAAAACTGTTCTCCAAAAAGCAGATTCGTTGCCCGGTGTGCAGTAAGCCAATAATTACACACTCAGGAGAGACTTCTGCTTCTTTATTTCAGAGTTGCGCAAGCCTGGCTGCTCGGTGCTTTCCCACAGATCAAGCACACACCCCCACCCCGGCTTCTCAAGGAGCATTTATACAAACAAATTGCAAAGTTTGCAACTTTCCCTTTTACACTGATTGGTTAGTGATTTACATACAATTACAATTTTGCTTACACACCATTTTACTAGGACGCATGCTCAGGGGAGGGGTCTTCACCTGGGCACGGGTCTTTTGGACCTATGGGTGTGATTTTTTGTAGTATAATGAGGACAGGTCAGTTAGAGATACATGGACCTCCAATTCTTTTGCCAATTTGATTTAATGTTTCTTTTAGGGCTTTAGCAGTTCTAGGATGCCCTTGATTCAAGAATGCTTCTTTTCAGAAGATAGAGATAGGGGTTATCCTAATCTGCCTAGTTTAAACAGCATGACCATTCTTTCTGAGCTTCCAGGGTTGTCTTGTAACACTGGCACTGTCGACGCACGGCCCCAGTGCCCCCAGCACCAGCCCTGGGACCTCCTCCACGCACACCCTGCCCACAGCACAGAGAGCCCTGCCCCAGGGATGGGGAGAGACGGAGCTGGGTGAGGAGATGGGATGGCCTGGGCTGGTCAGGCGCAGGGCACGGCCACACACATGGCCTGGCCAGCCACCTCCTGACACGCGACCGGCCCCTTTTATCCCCTTTTCCCTCTGTCTCCCCACACTTGTTCCTCCCCAAACTTGATCACCTCACCCAGTGGCCTCTCACTAAAAAAACACTTGAGCACTTTCAAGTGAATTTACCTGTTTGATTTACTGAGCAGTCCCCCATTACATGCTGTTGGGGAATTACTTGCACTATATGTTTATATGTAGCTGATTTCCGTTTGAATGTGTTTGTGCTGAATGCACAGAATCAAGTAACATTCAGGTGTCATTACTAAGGGGTGGCAAAATACTATGCCAAAGTAGTTCTCAGTCTGGAAGCTTTTTCTTCTGTGTCTATTGTGGCACTAATGGTAGTTAACATTCTGTATTTTGAAAGGTGGAGAGAGAAATCATAAAATAGATGTCTAGACACATCCCATATAATTGGCCCAGATTCTCAGCAGGGCTGTCCACCTTGTCTTATGCTGTAGAAATGTTGATACAAATCATTCCTTGCATTTTTGGTAGGGTATAAGCTGCAAGAGTGAGGGAGCTGGGACATGAATCTCCCACACCAGGACAGTCTGTCTGTGAGGATGTTATGGGGGACGGTGTGGAAAGCCTTACTAAAGTCAAGACAAGTAGTACCCACTGCTCTGCCCTCATCCGACAAGCTAGTTGTTTTCTCGCAGAAAGCTCTCAGGTTGGTGATATGCTGAGTATTGCCAGTCAGCTGCTTGTTGAAATCTGTGTGGAAATGGCTTCCTGGAGAATTTTCTCCATCATCTTCTCAAGAGTCAAGGAGGGTATTTGGCCTCTAGTGAGGGCATCAGAGGATGCGGGCTCATGTCTGTTGCCTTGCAGCATCACGGTGGAGCTGTGGAGGAGACCGGGGAGAAGCATGCATGAGTTTCAGGTCCGGAAGCACTTAGCAGAGAAATTAAGGGCAGCAGGAAACAACAGCCATGGGACTGACTCCTGGCTTTGCTGGTCCTGGGTCTCAAGGACCTCTTGTGGAAGTGAGAAATGCAGACAGTAAAAGCTGCCCGGGCAAAAGCTTGTGTTCTAACAGGTAGTTCTTGGTCAAATTTCTCTGTAGATCACCCACGCTATCTTGGAGGTGGTGCAGGCTCCTTGCTTGCTGAGTGTCCTTCCCTTCCCTCAACTAACCCTACTGGGAAAAGTGTCCGGGAGGAACAGTGCAGTGGCTAGGTCCCTCGAGATGGGGAAGGCCGTGGCCTGGCTCTCAGTTTGGGGTAATTGGTGCAGCCCAGGGCATGGGGACCTGGTCGTTTCGGCAGGGCCAAAACTGATGTGTTTGGTCACACATGAGGAGGTGGGACTGGTTGGTACAAGACACCCACAGCTGGAGATTTGGCTGCAGCGTGGTCATTCCTGCCCTTAAAATCTATCCCACCAGCTGGGGAGCCCCATCAGGTGGCTTCCTCATAGCACTGTGCTCTGCCCACATCCCTGCTCCTCAAGGGTTAGAGAAAATCGCTGCTGGCTGTTTCCTGCAAGTCCTTCTTCACAAAATGCTGGTTAGAAGAGCTGTCTTGGGCATTTAGCATCGAGGAAGTCTAGGGACCCTGAGTTTTCTCCTGCTGTCAGCGGGTTTGGGGCATGACAAAGGATGAAAATGCCCGTTTTCTGTTAGCTTTACTGACTTGAAGGCTATGAAGCATCCTTTCAGGGGCAGTTTACCTCTGCTTTGGTGGAGTTTAGGATGAGCAAATGAACACCCCTTAAGGTAGATGAGCTTTTCTGGCTCTGCAAAAGACCGTTTTTCCCTAAACTTCTGTGACTGCAGATTTTTGTTTTCTTGCTTTCCACCAGGCTTTCCATTGAAGGAAGGAAGGGTTCAGAGGGGGGTTATTAAGAACCTGCTGCTTGGGATGTCTCCTTCTGTGGGAAGATCCTAGAAGAAAGTGTCGCTGTAGAGACTTGAGTGGATCCTCCTTTGTACGAAGCTTCTTGGGAGCTGCACCTCCCCTGCCTGCTGACTCCTTCCCTGAGCTGCTGCCAGGGATGTTATGGTCCCTCTGAACTAGCCTGTCCTAGTCCTCACCAGTGGTCCAAACTAGTCTGTTGTGGTCCTTGCCACTGGTCCTTCTGGGGGAGGAAACCCAGATGGGTGTTTGATCAGTGCCCCCTTTCCAAGGCCGCCCCCTGGCCCCAGATAGAACCTGCTTCTGAGCTAACTCGACCTCGGCAGATCTCCTGAACTGTACCCTGATGCTAGTGGACGTGTTGCTTTATTGTAGCTGATGAGGGACCCGCTGGTCAAGGAGAGGAAGCTCCTTAAGCCACTCTTAATGTACCTTAGTGGAGAAATCACACGACCAAGTCAGCACCGTGGGGCAGATGGCAGTGAGGGCCTGGGCAACATGGTCGAGGGAGCACCCAAGAAGGTGTGATGAACTTTTCTCCCCTCGACCCATGGTCCCTTACTAGAAAGCTCCTGGTGGAGAGCTGCACGGGGCTTAAAGAGTCTGGAGAAACTAGCAAAGGCAAAGGTGAGTGTTTCCTAAGGCCATGCCCCTTTCTGTGACATCAGGGGGGTTGGACAGGGGAAATTTGGTGCAATAAGTGGATCTCTGGACTGAGATTTTCTCTGGCCTTATTTCTAGCAACTTTAACCCTTGGCAGCAATGTAAAGAACAGCCATTAGAGGCAGGAACAGGGAGAAGCTCGTGCACATCTTTTGCTTTGCAGCTGCAAAAGGCACAAAAGACTAAAAGGTACAGCCAAAAGAAGTAAGGGAACAAACTTATCTGAAGACATCCTTTAAGCCTCCATGGCCACACAGCTATGCTTTTCGACACTGAACTATGACACCAGCATTACGTAAATCTGGTTCACATAGCAGTTCTCTCATCTGCCTCTCCCCTGCAGGGACTCTGGCTTCAGGAGATTCCTTCTGGACAGATTTTCCTCCTTTCTGCACAGAGCTCCCCGCAGCTGGTGGCAGCGCACTGCAAATACACCACACAGGCAGTTTGCAGGAGTCTGTTCTCCAGGCTGTGCTCATGAGCCAAGCCCGTCAGGAGCATGGGGTTCCGCAATCTGTTTCTCCAACAGCCTCACCTCACTGCACGCTCTGCACATCCTGATTGCTGCAGCACTTCTCCCGTCAGCGCCACATCATTGCTGTGCCCTGGAGAAAGACGTGCTCGGGAGAGCAGGCACTTGCCTGAAAGACCTCCTGGAAGTACAGAACAAGGAAGCTCTTCACAACTGCATCTCAGGGACAGGGCTCGCAAGAAGGACAGGCCAGCATCCTCACGCATGGGCACTAGGGACTAAGTCTGGACTCCTCCTGCTCGCTTCAGACTCCCTATATTGTCCAACCCTCCCCTTCTAAAGCACCACCTTCCTCCCTGGGGACTTCTTGTCCTACTGCTTCCTGGCCTCCAGAGTCTGAAAAGCAGGGTCCGCTGTTACATCACCTCTTACATCGCGCAGCTCCTCAGAGCTGCCTTCTCCCTTCTTGCGCTGGGCAAGCCCTTCAGATTTGGGGACAGCTTCCTTTGCCGCTTTGCCCAGGTCTTGCTCATTTCAAAACCTGCAAACCAGAAGGAGACATCAGCTGGCAGACTCACCAAAAGCTGCTACACGCTTCCCACCCAACCACAAGACTTCAGCCCAGGGGGCACACAAGCATAATCTCTCCACGTTAATACACGCCACACTGCCAAGGCAAACAGCTGCCTCACACTCATCCTCGAGCACAGGGTTACCCAAAGCCACTTCGCCAGGAGTCTCACCTCATTTGATGCACTCCAGCCTGGGCCCTTCTCCTCTCCCCTCCTCTCCCATCAGCTCCATGTCACGGATCAGCTTTGGCTGAACATGTCCTTGGGAAAGGAGGCGCTTGCCAGCAAGACCCTCTGGAAGTACAAAACAAGGAAGCTCTTCACACCTACATCGCTGGGATGGTTCCCACAAGAAGGATATGCTGGCCTGCTCACGCATTGGCTACTGCAGACTGAGCACAGGTTCCTCCAACCTTGCAGGCCCCCCTTCTGTGTGCTCCTTGGCCCTCACACAC
Organism: Dromaius novaehollandiae; assembly: GCF_036370855.1. Classification (NCBI taxonomy): domain Eukaryota; kingdom Metazoa; phylum Chordata; class Aves; order Casuariiformes; family Dromaiidae; genus Dromaius; species Dromaius novaehollandiae. The sequence continues at coordinate 1,715,969 of NC_088125.1, read as the reverse complement.
TCCTCCTTGTGTCCAACCCTCCCTTTCTGGAGAGACACATTGTTCCCATGGGTCGTCCTGTCCCACTGCTTCCTTGGGGCCACATTCGGAAAGGGGGGCCAGCTGCCACATCTTGGTCGCCTGAGAGAGTCACTTTGGCGCCAATACTTCCACACAAGGGGGCCACGCTCTTGGACCTCCACACTCTTCTCATCCACACCTGTTGGCCCTCTGTTGGCACACTCAACCAAAGGATATGGTTTCTGAACAGTTCTCTAGGAACTCCGACAGACCGGCTTCAAGTCCCATCTTCCCAAACAACAGGAAGGTTGGACACTGCTTAGCAGACTTTGCACCATCTGCCTTGGATGATTTCTCTCCTCAAACAGAAACCAACAGCCTCCAGGACATACGTCAGCCCCTCCACTGCCCACGGCTCCAGGCAGAGCTGCTGGCTCACAGCACACATGCCTGCTCCCAGCTCTTTCCTCCACAAGAGGAGGCGGCACAAACACACCCCTCTGACACAACACAACAGTCTGCAACTGTGGACAAGCAGCACGGCTCAGGGCAAAAATGCCTTTCAGCAGCACCAGTGGCTCTTGGGAGCAGGCGCTCTCCCTGCGGCTTCTTCCACAAGCACTCACTGCACATGGCAGGAGCAGGGAAAGAGATTCCCAAGAGGCACCTTCTACTCTACCCGGCATTGCACTGTCACCTGGGATCTAAGCCCCTCCACACAAGGACAGCACTGAACCCCCCAAACCTCTCTCACAACTCACATGGTACCTTACCTCCTCTGCCCCTTCACCTCTGCTCCCCACAGATGACGCCTTCTCCCTTCTTTCTCTGTGCCAGCTCTACAGATTTGGCTGATGGCTCTGCCTCAGCCTTGCCTGGGCACTGCTCATCTGCCAACCTGAAAAGCAGGACACAGAAATGAAACCTCCCATAGGAGTCTCACCAGAAACTGATACACGCTTCCAACCCAGCCAGGAGACCTAGAGTCCTTGGGGCACGTGGTCAGAACCTCTCATCACTCCTACAGGCAACAGGGCAAAAGGAAACAGCTCCCTCGCACACGGGCAGGAGCACAGGGTGACCCAAAGCCAGTTCTCCAAGAGTCTCACCTCACTCGAGACACTCCAGCCCACACCTTCGTCCTCTTCTCTCCTGTCACCTCCACCTCGCTTATTTGGAGCTGACAAAGATGCCCTCAGGAGAGGAGGTGCTCGCCAGCAGAGGACTTCCTGGAAGTACAGAACACGGAAGCTCTTTACATCTGCATCTCCAAGACAGATCCCACAAGAAGGACAGGCCAGCCTCCCCAGGCATGGGTGACTACGGTCTGAGCCCAGACTTCTCATCCCTTCTGCTCAAGACTTCCAAGGAGGCCCTTGGATCTTTACGGTTCCCCGGGTTGCCCCCCCGTCCCTTCTCTAGATGGACACGTTGCTCCCTGCCATTACCTCATCCCACTGCTTTCCCAGGTCCACATTCTCAGAAGGAGGACAGCTGTTACCTTACCTCGTAGGCCCCTCTGCTCCTCAGAGCTGCCTTCCCTTGCCTTCTCTTTCGTCGAAGCGCAACAGATTGCCTGGCAGCTTCTTCCTCTCCTTTGCCCAGGCACTGCTCATCTGCAAAGCTGCAAATCAGAAGGACACCGAAATGAAACCTCATGCAAGAGGCTTTCCAAAAACTGCTACGCACTTCCCAGCAGAGCAAGGTGACTAACGTCCTTGGAGCATGTGCTCAGAACCTCCCAGCATTGATACAGGCAACATCACCAGCAAAAGGGCTGCCTCACACATGTCCCAGAGCACAGGGTGACACAAAGCCACTCCCACAAGACTCTCACCTCACTCAACACACACCAGCCCGTGTCTTGGTCCTCTCCTCACCCATCCCCTCCACAGCACTGGTCTGGATTGAAGGAAGATGTCCGGGGCAAACGATGCCCTTGACAGCAAGGCCCTCCTCGGGAACTACAAAACAACAAAGCTCTTCACACCTGCACTGCTGGCACAGTTCCCACAGGAAGGACACGCAATGTTACAGTATCTTTTCTCTCAGCCTGCTCAACCAAGGCTTTTTCGGAAGCTGCATCTTTAGGCACAAACCTGGAAACAAGATGGCAACACTGGTTTCAGTAAAGAGCAACACAGCCTCTTGCAGCCTCCACTAAGCAGCTGCAGAGATAGTGCAGAGCTACTGTCAACTCTCCACTTTGACAAAGCAGAAGACAGCACACATTAGCAATATATCTTAGGAAGGCCCAGAGCACAAAACATCAGTGCTGGGACGGGCACAAGAGCCTCCAGTCAGAGGGCTTGCCGAGATCTGGTGATGATCCCCCTTTTCAGGGATGCTTCTTGAGGAAAGAAAAACACACAGGCAGGAAAGAGTAACATCTTGGGCTTGGGGAGGGTTGTCTTTTTTATGCTCACCCAGAAGAAAGGGAAGGAGCAGATGAAGCTCCATGTGTGCAAAGCGGTGCCTAGCATCCTCTCCCACACAGCGGCGGAATGGAAAGCATGCCCTCCTCCATGTGACTCCGCCGGAAGACACATGAATTCCCAGAAAAGCAAGAGAGAGTGACCACGGAGTTCACTGAGAACCCTGCCTTTAACAGAGTTATTCCCCACTAGCTTCATGAGGAGACAAGCCCTGGCAGCTACACCCTAGGAAGCAATAGTGACAGAGACACGCCAGGTCATCCCCAGGAAACTGGCCGGCCTTTCTGCTGGCATGGCTTTCTGGAAGAAGGAGGGCACGTGTCGGGGGAAGGGCCACCAAAAGCCTGCCCCCCACTTATACTTCCTCCTGATGCTAACGGACATGGGCTACTGGGCTGCATCTTTGCTCTGACCAAAGACAGCTTCCCTGAAGGGCTTCTCCAGCGCCAGGTCTCTCCTCTAAGCCAGACAAGAACTCTGCAGAAAACTCATGGCCTTGTAAACCAGGTTTAGCGCAAGCGACGAGACAGCCCATGGAGAATTCTTTCCGCACATTTCCAAAAAAGTAGAGGGAGCCCTGAAAACATCTCAAGCTTACACTGTCAAAAGATTTTGCCAGCTTCCCGGTCTTTGGACAAGGCCCACACAAACAATTGCAGCGTCACTGCTATGCAGACGGACACCTTCCACTTAGAAACGTGGGTCCTCAGAGCGATCTGGGCATGGTTCACCTCCGCAGCTTCTAAGTGCCCTGCACACAAACCACCAAGCAACAAAGTCACTTCAACAGCCCTTCAGCACACTCAAAGCACCTCGCAGCACAACAGCCCCTCGGGAGCCTTCTCACCCCTCACCCACCCCAACCACTCTCCAGGCAACAGCAAACCTCTCGCCTGGCGGGGCCGCAGCCCCGGCCCTCCCCACACACTGCTCTTCCGAGCAAACAGTAGGTGGCCTCACTGGAGCAGAAGAACCACCCCAAACACAGCCCCAACACCCTGTTGCCCCACAGCCACCAGCAAGGGCACCCCAGAGACCTCCTTGGCCTTGCGGAAAACTACCCCTCCCATCTCCCATTCGCCCCTGACTGCACCTCACTTACACTCCTCCTAACGACAAGCCGCCGGCAGAGACACCAGCAACACTGGCACTCGCCTTCCCAAGGAATCTGGCAGCCCAAATGGGCAGCAGCAACTTCGTTTCCCTGGGCTTTGAAGAAACACCTCCAAGAAACTGCTCTCACGCAGCAGGCACTGCAACGTGACACCCACAGACCTCCCACAGGTCTGCAGAGCTCTTAGCAGAGACCCCCGCCACAACACAAGGGGGAGCCCAGCTTTGAAGCGCTCTTCCTACCAGGCCAGGGGCTCTCATCATAGCTGACATGGTGCTCCACCAGAAGCACCTCATCCAGCTGAAGCACTAGTCCCCAAACTTTGGTCTCCCTTCTTGTCCACAGAACACAAATAACTTTCCATAATGCACATTACTGACGCCTGCTAGCCTCACAGTCTGAAAACGAGACAGCAAGAAAGGAACAAAGAGAGGTGTTCTGCAGACACAATAACTATGTGATGACTTGTCAGGGCATGCTAAGGGTGCTCTGGGGCCTCTCCACCCCTGATCTTCAAAGAGGCTGCAAAAGGGGGTGCTTTGGGGGAGAGCCTTGCACTCTGGAGTCTTCCCCTCTCCCTCCTCTTCACCTCCCACAAGCTGATGGGTGACACGCAAGCAGGGAAAACCCCCACAGCCTCAGGAGGCCCAGGGAGGGACAACACCTGGCATAAAACCTCCACAGTGCACCACGAGCTCTGTCGGGTCCTTCCACCCTGCCACAAGGGGCTAGAGAAGGCCCCCAGAAAGAAACCCCACGCTCTGCTTCTCCAGCTTCGCTTTGCTTTTGCTCTCCATTGAGGGAGAGGTTGCTCTGAGGCAAATCTGCCACCTGCAGCCTCCTCCCGGGGCATTTCTTCCGCTTTCAGAGGCTGGGAGGAATAGTGCTGCTCAATGGCCGCATGCAAGGGGCCGCTCAGCACTCACCAGGGTTGGAGGGAGGATGAGGAGACAAGACTCACCTTGTGCAGCAGCAGCTGCACTTGGCGGTAGCACTCACACACGCTATCCCAAACTTCAGCGATGTCTGTCTGGGGAGCAAGAGAAAGATGTGCCATGCTTCAAGTCAACAAGCTCACCACCATCCTGCCTGGTCCAAACCAAACAGATGCAGCCATCATCCACCACCACCACCACCACCACCACCACCATCTCCAAAAGCACCTGTGCAGGAGGCAGCTGCAGAGCCGAGACTCTTAACTGACTTCCAACTAGAAGCCCTCCACTGACCCCACCAGAGGGCTGGAGTTGAAATGAAGACACGAGAAGGGCTTTGGACAAGGGCATCCTCCCATCCACGATGGGAAGGCGTCTCCGACCTCAGAGCCTCTTCCTCCCTCTAGCTTGCAATTCTGGTACTGCAGCACAAGCAAACAAAGTGCTGTCTAAAGCACAACTCACACCAAGCTCATTTTTAGTCACTTCAGTAAGGCCAGCAACATTGAACCACTACCAGCCAGCTAAACTGCACCACAGAGGGCTGGGCATTCTTCGGCCAGCAGGGCCAGTTTCTCTCACCCCCACCCCCGCCGACCATTTCAGTCATTACTAAGGAAACAAGGAAGCTCCTTTGCCAAAAACAAAGCAACAACAAATGCCAATTAGCAGCTAAGAGTCAACATCCTCCTATGTTGAAGCACCAGAACTGAGACCTTTACAGCCACCCAAGATGAACTCCAAGCACAGCACAGGGACAAACTAAGAGATAACGAAGCATCAGTCAGGCTGCCAGAGCCATTAGGAGTACACAAGGAGAGCAAAAAGAAAGTGTTTTCATTTTCGAGCTCTTGAAATTAGACACAAAATACAACCCATACAAACACAAAGACAACAGCAGGACTCAGCTATAGGCAGCCAGGTCTCCACACTTAGCAGTCCCTAACTCCAGCAGGGAGAAGGAAAGGATTGTTGAGGTACATAGTCCTATTTTCTGGGAACAAGTACAATTCTTCTCCAGGTACTCCCTAACGCAATAGGCAAATAGCGTTCCCGCACCATGCAAGCAGAGGTCAAACCAATACAGCAAGACCTTGCCTTTGCTGAAATTCAGCTACCAAACTCACACACACGTCAGGGGCACAATCGAGCGGCTGCGCCCTGTCTTATCACTGCAAGGGCATTAACAGGCAGCCCGACTAGACATGCGACTCCCTGCTATTTGCATGTTGCACAACAAGCGCCAGCTACTCTTTGATTCCCCACAGACTTCACAGCCAGAGTCGACCAGCAGACCAGAGCCCTGCAATCCACACACACAGGTCTTCTCCAGAGAAACTCCCTGGGGACGCCACAAAGGCGGCCCTGACTCCACTCGCCACATTGCTAACAGCAGCAGATGGCACAGGGCCGGCTGCACTCAGCGTTGGTAGCTTCCCCCCAGGAAAAAAGAGCAGCGTAGCTGCAAGCAAGACTTCAGGAAAATACTCCTGAAGCTGGAGCTAGGAAGGTCGCTCAGCCCACAAGGAAAGAGAAACACGGAATTTGTTTAAGACTAGCTCCTGTCATTATGGCGCAGGAAAGCCGAGAGCATCCACCCGATTCACACACTTGGAGAAAGGGCCGTCTCTCCTAAGCAGCAGCAGCCTGCTACACAAGACTGCTTACAAACACAGGCACGACTGCTAGAAGCAATGGCCATTCACGAGTCTCTGCATGCTTGTTCTCCTTCCCTCCCTCAGGAATGGAGCATGACTCAAAACAGCAACTGTGCATGCAACAGCAGAACTAGTTCACACCTGACCAGGCTGTAAAAAAGAGCAACAGAGCACTGCCACACTGAAAGAGGCCCAAATAACTACAACAGAGAGAGAAAGCCTCCCTGGTGGACAAGACAACTGCTCTTCCAGAAACGATTCCCCCCGGAACATCTTCCCTTGGGGAGTTCCTCTCTTTTCTACCTGGTCTCCTGAAGCAGTATCGTCTGGCTTTACGTACAAAAAGCAGCTTCTCAGTCTCTGCTTGCTCTGAAACGCTTCCGAGTACATACCATGATGCAAATTCTGCTGGCTGCTAGGATGGATGAGCAACAGGCTGGTACTCACGGCACTGCAGGAAGCTCCTTGCACACAGGAGGCGTTTTAGAGCCTTCTTCCTCATGGAGAGGGGAGAAAAAGCTAACCCCCCCCAACACCCAAGCGCAGAGGCCGCCTGAGGGAGTTCAGGCAGCCCCGTGGGCACTGACCCAACACCATCGCGGCCACCCCCGCCGCAGAGGACCGAGAAAGCCCGGGGTTAGTGGTGGCAGAGACACTGCAGCAGGCTGGGCTGGGGGTGCCGGACAGGCGGTGGCTGCCGGCAGGGCAGCGTGGGGCTCCGCGGGAGCCCGCCTGGCTCCATCCTGCCCAGGGCCCGGGTGGCACCGCAGCCCCGCTGCCCCAGGCCCTGAGCCCTCCCTGCCCAGCTGAGGGGTGGCAGCGCCCAGCAGGGAGCCCGGGGCCAAGCTCCAGCCCCAGCCCCAGCTCCAGCTCCAGCTGGGCCCAGCCAGAGAGCCAAGGGCAGGTGCCGAGCTGCCGGGGCCTGGCCCCTGCAGCGGTGCTCCTCGGCACTCCTGCGGGCCCCAGCTCCCTGGAGGCCAGGGCCCCAGGCTCAGGGGCTCCCAGCCCGCCCACCTCGAGCCTGGCAACTCCCTGTTGTCCAAAAGGTGTTTTGGGATACACATTTCAGCTGCTGCGAGCGCATTGCTCTCTTCATCATATGTAAGCACAGGAGAAAGCAGCCTTTGTGTGAACCTGGCCCCGCGGGAAGAGTGGAAGGGAAGTCCTGAAGCAAGAAGCCCTGAAGCATCTTCCTAGCACACTGCAGCCCTGCTCCGCTGACATCTTCCACTTCAAAGGACTCCAAGAGCCAAAACCTGCTTTCAGCAGCCCCCACGGCTGCTGCAGCCTTTGCCCAGGGAACAAGTTTGGGGGAAAGTCCATTGCATAGTAGCTCGGTTTGAGTCCTTCTCTTGTCTCCTGCTAAAATACTCTTTGGCAGAGGAAAGAGACAGTATACCCACAGAACGGGTATTTATAGTAGAGACAATCCCCATTCAGCAGAGGCAGTTCTTCCTTTGCTGAAAAGCAAGGGCCCACTCTCGTTCGGGTTTGGAGATGGTTTCTCATCTATGATCCTGCTTCCATGCCCATTTGAGTCTTTGCACTTCTTTACTTAGTCATCAGTCAGGCGAGGCACCTGTTCTTCTTCTTTTTCAGAGTAAAACTCTGACAGTATGCATCCTAATCACGATTTCCCCATGCCTCAGCTCCCTGGCACAAGTAGCGGGAAGGAGCCCTTCCAGAGGTCGCTGTGCAGCTTAGAGGAGGATTTTGCATTTGTTTGGGGAGCGGGATCTACCTCTAAAGGGCACAATGTACTGAAGTGCTTAGAGAATCCTATTTTCTGCCTTATCTGTGCTCCTCATCCTCCTGACTACAGTGGTGGGGTGAAAAGGACAGGGCATGGGAAATATACCCACTTGTTGGTTGGGTCAGGCCTTACATAGGCTTTAAATTTGTTGCAGTAGTGTGGCCAGACACCTGAGCATCCGTGTGAGAAAATGGATGAAATGCTCCATTTTTCAGTACCCTTCCAGGCACTTAGAAGGCCTGTAAAGCAGGGGAAGGTGCTGCTTCCCTGCAGGTATTCCCAGCAGCAGCTGCCTGGCCACTGCCCAGCCTGCTTTGAGGACTTCAGCAGTGAAATGAGCTGACAAAGGCAGGTGGCACAACGGGCTGATGCTGCCCACCTTGTTCGAGCTGTCACAGCAGGTCAAAGGCATTTTTACCCAAGCAGTGGATGAACGGTGTTGAGCCTGAGCCTTTCGACTCTAAGGATGGAGGGATAAAAGATTTGCTGCTTAGCAAAACAGGACCACACCAGGAGCCTTTCTGAAGGCGCTTCTTATGCCACTGGCTGATCCTTCAGATGCAGGGAGCATAGCAACACCTGCAGGGAGAGGAGATTTCTGCAGCATTTTTGTTCTAATGTTGGTACTGTAGAGAAAAGCTTGGGAATGAGGTCATCAGCCTATTGCAGACCTGATGCTTCCAGAGCCTCCTCTCACTAGCTCACACCCTTTTTGAGTTAGGGCATCCAGAGAGAGCCTGTTCATGTAACTGGCAGGCTTTGTTTTCACACCTTCTTATCTCTGTTGCTGCCTCCCTGTGAAATGCCTCCCCTGTGTTTGCCTCACACAGCAGCTGTGAGCAGAGGCAGGAGCCCAGGAGCCAGAGAGAGCTGATGGCTTTCAGCTGGAGGAGAGGGGCATGCAAAGGAAGAAGGCAGAGGAGCAGGTGGCAGGAAGGAAGGAAAGAACACTGGCAACAGCCACTTTCCCAGCACTCGGGCATGGCCCCAGCACCACCAGTCCAGCAGAATCAATGCCATCCCCCAGCTCCCGGCTCCTGAGAGCAGCAGCTGGTCAGGCCACTCCTGTGCTTCCCAAGGCACCCATCGAGGCTGCTGCTCCTCAGGGAAAGCCCCCGGCACCTGGGAACACGAGGAATGTGCCAGCCTGGGCACCGCTGAGAGGCAAAGCACCCAGGTGCCCCCCAGGGCAGGCTGGCAGAGTGTCTCTGCCCCTCTGAGGAATGGGGGTACTGCTCTGGCCTCTCCGGCCTCGGGGCCCTGGGGCCATGCTGCTGCCCTTCCCACCTCCCCTCACAGCCTCCAGCACGCAGTCGGAGCTGGCCGGCCCCAGCACCACCAGTCCAGCAGAATCAATGCCATCCCCCAGCTCCTGGCTCCTGAGAGCAGCAGCTGGTCAGGCCAACCGGGACAGACCAAAGGCCAGGCTGCTCAAGGTTACTATGCCAGTCGCAAGATGCTTACAGCCGGCCCTGCAGACCCTGCGGGACGAGCCATGTGCCAGCCCCAAGTGATGGCACCAGTGCTCAGCCCCCACGAGAATCAAACTGGCAGCTGATCTCAACTGCACTGGGAGAGCACAGTTACATTTAGTCACAGGTTTCTCCGCCTCTGCCTTTCGGTGGGGGCTGCTGGCACAGATGGGAGCAGTGGGGGTGTCTTCTCTCCGGCTGCTGGCAAGACCTTCCCCAGACCTTTCTTGCTTTGTGCTAGCCTTGGCCAGCTGGCGAGCGGCTTGGATGAGCAGCTTGGCCTCTGGCACGAGCCAGAGAAGCTTCCACTCTGTTTCTTGAGCGTAAGGTATCGCCTTGGCCTTGTGATTAAGGAGTTGCTTCTCCTCTGCTCCGGAGGGCATTGAACACTGGCTTCTGCTGGCATCTCTTGAGCTCTGTGAAAAATACAGAAGCGTTTTGCAAGACCTGCCCTTGTGCATACGTTCAGAGTTGTGCTCCAAGTCTTACACCATCTTATCAGACTTCTGAACATAGGCTGCCCAGTTACCAAAGCTTACGCCTCCTCAGGGTTAGATCTTCAAAGCAAAGGACTCTTTTTGCCTCACAGACTCATGGTCTGTTCTCTAGCCCTTTCCGAGCACATTTCTATGGACTTCTAGGTCGAGCACAACAGCCTCAGACGCAAAATTCCTCTTTTCCTTACAGGAAGAGGAGGTGATTGCAGGGCTGCCAAAAGGCAGAGTGGGTCAAACAACACTCACTTCAAAAATACTCTATAGGTGCATGCCTATTTTTGTTTCTTCCAAGGCAGTAAAGAGAAATGAACACAGTCCTCAGGAAGGCAATCCCTCCCTCAGTAAGGCAGGGACCACACTGGACTCTTCCCGTAAGCGCTCCATCTTACACTTGCATACATCCTAAGCAGATGCAAGACAGGGATTTGGGACACAAAATCCTAGATTAAAACAAGGTAATACTTGATTACTTATCTATTAAGAAAAGAAAAAAAAAGCGTAGATTTACCTTGCCAGTTTCTCTGCTAGGTGTCTTCTCATTTCCACATTCACCAAGTGGAGTTTTTCAGACCTTTCCAATTCTCCCTGAGCAAATGCCACTTGCAATGCGCTGTCTTGCTGCATGTTTTGTAGTCTAGCCAATTCCAATTCTAGCCCTCCAATTCTCCGCTCCAGCTGGTTTCTCAGTGAGGCATTATTGGCGTTTATTTCTTCTAATCTGCCTTGAGTGGCTGCCTGCATCTAAAGCAGAAAACGCAACTTCAAGAAACAGGAAGGAAAAGACAGTGCTCCCCCAACTCCACTTCACAGACCCGACTGAAAAAGCACAGCCTGACTCAACTAGGGAACCCTGCTGCCTCCCTACCAGCAACAATCAGGGAAGAAATCTGAAACTACTAAATGGGTTATGCTTGTTTCTTTGTTTCTTTGTTTGTTTCCTTCCCCCAGGAGGGCAGGAACCTTAGGGACTTGTTTTCTCAACAGTCTTGTCTGGAGAATGACACTGCAGGTCCTGTGACTCTGGCCACAGACACTCTCAGCAGTAACAGCCATTAGAGGACAAACATATCCCTTGGCGATTCAACCACCTACTGCAGATATGAACAGTCCGTCCCCCTCTGCATGCTTTGCCTTTCCACCTGGGATCTCCCTCTACTCAATACAGAGGCCAGAGGGATGATGCACACTAATGCCACCTCCTCACAATGCATCCTGAGGACAAAAAGGCAAGATGGCAACTCCCTCTGCAAACTGCCAACAGGAAGCCTGCCTTGGGCAGGCTTTTTGACTGAAGGAGCTACAGGGGCTGCTGGAAGGCAATCAGAGAGTAGGTGTTTTCCCAGACATGCATATCACACAACACACACAGGAGCACTTTCACACAGCCATTTTCAGCACTCCAACTTCCCTAAAAAAAAAAAAAGACAAAAGAAAAAGGGCGCTACAAGAGAACGAGATACCTAAAGCAAAAGACCTAAAAGACAATGACAACAACAACAAATGAATGCACTGTAGACTGCAGATGCAAATGGTGAATGAGTTTACCTGCAAGAAGAGATTGACTTCTTCCAGTTTTTGCCTTATCTTTTGGTAGGCTCTTTCTCCAATCTCTCTTTTATACTCCTCTATTTTGCAAAGATCTACCGCACTGCTCCGTAAGCATCGTTGGAGGCAAACCACCTCTTCTTGCAGCTCCAGATTTCTAGTTCGTAGCTGCAGAGATTTTGTGGACTCCCTCACCAGCTGCTGGAAGAGTTCACTGGCCTGTATCCAGGGGAAAAACAAACACAATTCATCAGAGAGGTCTAGAATCCCTCCATTCGGGGAAAATCCAGCAAACCTATCAGTCAAGACGATAGCTGACACCCACTGACTTGATATTTCAACCAAGAAAGAGGGATTTGTATCTCCATTTCTTTTGTTTCTTTACATCTTTCTCAGGAGTTCAGACAGGGTCGCTTCAGCTCCCATGCTTCCTCAGTTCTCCAGCAAGAGTTCACAACCCACTCCACAGCTCACCTGAACAGCACAGACTCCAAACCAGCAGCATTTCAGCCACGTGCTTGGGCTGAAAAGCACAAGGTCTCTTCTTCAGTGAGACTCCGCAGCCCTGAAAGCAGCTCCCTGAAAAGCCACTGCTGTCTGGCAAGAGCAGAGGGCAGGCAGCAGCAAAGAGAAAGGAGATCACTGCAATACGACCCAAGAGCCTGAACCTGAGAGCTCCTGCTCATGCTGTGTGTCTGAAGGGCAGGATCTCCTCTTATTGCAACCCGGAGCAGTTGTTCTTGTGATGTTTCAGATAAAAGCACACTCGGGCCTGGAAAACGACCAGGAGCTCCTTTTGAGGAAGGCTCAAGGAGTGGCTTCATTAGCTACACTACAATTAGGAATGTCTCTAGACAAACCTCTCTGGCATTTGTGCTCGGAATATGTTGTTCTGTTCCAGCAGTGGAGGAAAAGAACAGCTTCGTAGATATTACTGTGTTTACAGAGTTGGTATACCTCGGCTTTTGTCCTGTCCAAGTCCTCTTGCAAGTGCAGTTTTTCTTCCTTGAGGTCATCGCACAAACGGGTAGAAACTCTAAGGGAAGTCTCTGACATCCGCTGCTTTCTGAGAGCCTCACTAAGTTCTCGCTGCAGCTGGCAGACTGTTCTCTAACGAAAGATTATAACACAAGGATGAAGAGAAAGGCAAGAATGTGAAATCTGCATTTCTACTTTCACTCACTAGTTCATATACTTAAGATCAGTTTTCAGACGTGCTACAAAGGTCAGAAATGTTGTCCCCCAGAAGATGGGCTCTGCACAGCTGGGCACCTCTCTCCTTCCTGAGAGAGGAAGGTAGCAACGCTTAGCTCAGATGTGCTGGAGGCGCAAAACATTATGTGAGCACTCTGCACGGGAGCATGCTTTGCAGCTTGCACAAAGTCAGCTCAGCTGATTTCCTAATTAGTCCTTCCCCTCACTGGCAGCATAGTCTTTCACAGCGCCGCAACAAAAGGACATGGTTGGAGAAGGCTGTAACTCAGAAGCTATGGGAGAGAAAGCTGAGGCCAGGGTAGTGGCTGAAGCTAACTTCTTGGGAGGTTGCCAGCCTCCTTAAGTGCCCCAAATGCATACATCAGCTAGTCCCTGCACAACACTCGGACTCCTCTATTGCAGTAACACTTCAGGCCACAGGCATTCCTTCTCTGTACAAACAGGAAAGAAAAACACTCTTTTCTTTGCTCAGGACTCAGCAACTCCTCCTCGCTCACTACTCTCTCGTCACACCTCCTCCCTTCCTTCTTTCCCACTCATCTCCAGGCACCTTCTCCTCCCTCTCCTCCTCTCACTCTGCCCATCCTCAATATTTTCCTAAACATTCTCTCTCCTCCTTCCCCCACCCTACCTCTCTTTCTGCTTTGTTCCTCTTGCACACCAAGACTCGGTCTCTTAAATGAAGACACTTGGCGTTCAGTTCCTTGTTTCTTGCCTGCAGCAGGTACACTTCCTCTTCCGCTTCTGCTCTGCGTTTACTGAGAATGTGGTTCAGTCCATCCTGGACAGCACTCACAATTTTTTCTTGGGTGCTCCGATTCGGCACATCTCCCAGCTGCTGACGGAGCAAGCGATTCTCACTTTGGAGCTGGGCCACTTGTGCCCGCAGAGATTCCTCTTCCGCAAGGTGTTTGCTCACTTGATCTTTCTCACGTTGCAGAGCACGACCATGCTCCTTGGCCTGACACTGGGCTCGACGTAGTGCCCTCTGCGTCATTTCCAAAAATGATGTTTTTTTCCTAAGAGACTGTTTCAGTTGGTGAACTGTCTTCTCTAAGGTGGTAGCTTTACTTTCAGCCTCACTCAGCTGCTGAGACAAGCTCTTGCTGGTTTCCCGCAAATCAGAGAGCTCCTGATTGAGCTTGTCTTGCGAACAAAGACCCTGCTCACATTCCCTCCGAAACGTCTGCTCAGCCTCACGTTCTGCTGTCTGACAACTTCCCAGTTCCTGAACTTGAGCAGAGATCTCGTGCAAAGGCGATGAGTCCACCTGTGTCTCCAGCCTCTCTTGGCTCTCACTTGTCTGTTCAAATGCAAGCAATGAAAGTTGGCCAACTTAAGCAAATCCTCTGAAAACAGGAGGCAATGGCAAGCATTCTCTATAACCATACAAAGACTGGAGCTACCTGGACCTCGGATTAGAATGCAACACTAATCTACAGACTGCTTCTCTCAACATCAGTCATTCAACAGTGTTATTTTACATTGGTACAGACCACCAGTTCAAAATTCAACTAAAATGTGTGTTTTTACATACCTGCCTCCCAGGGGTTTCCCTGCTAGCCTTGAGGGCTTCTTCGTCATTTGGCGAAGACTTACGAAGAATGGCAGAGTCGGAGTCCCCATCTGTACAAGAAAAACACATCTTTTGGTGAGCAGTGTGAGCTAATACAATTCCTGAAGCCTAGAGCGCTTCCTGAATCATCACATTTCAGAGAAAAATCTTAACACTAACACCCCCCCAACTCATCAAGTCCAAAAGAGAAAGCTATCAATGAGCAGATTCAACATGCAGCTGTTTTCTTACTCATCCATTTCCTCTAGCGCATATTTCTTGCTCATATGCAAAGGAAATCACTGCAAGGGCTCCAGAACAAGCCAGCAAGCAGTCACAGCCTACAGAACTCTGCTTTCAAGGGACAATGCCAAATAGCCCATTTTTTAAAATGGGACTTGCTCCATACATGATACCCATATTCAAAATACTGAAATGACCAGCTCCGATGGCGACTTCCGGTCTCCCTCAACTTCACCAGGCTGCATCTGTCAGATTGAGGTGATTTCTTCATCTTTATAGAAGCCTTGATTAATGCATGGATCATTATTTAAGCTGCCCAGCTCAGCTACAGAAAATACTACAGCGTTGCCAGCACACTCAAAAGACCTCCCTCGAAAAAGCCTCCGATTCCTCTGGGTACCAATAAATACGCCTTTGACATACCTCGACCAGAAATTGCACAGGAAACCTTTGCTCCCAGCTTTCGCATTGACGCATAACTGCCACCTATTATCTAATGCACGTTCACCTAACATGCTCTGCGTTCCTAAGGAAAGCTGCCAGTGCAGACACAGCAGGGATTTGGACAGCTATCATTTTCCACTGGGCAATTAAACAGTCCCATATTTGTCTTCCAACAAACAAGTCTCAAACAAGCCAGAGTAAGCAGGGTACTGTTGCGGAGACCAGAAAAATCACACCAAACGCAGGAGGACTAAAGGGCCCAAGGTAGGCGTCCCTTCTGGTCTCTCCAGAGCTCTTCCAAGTTCCTCCTCTCCCAAAGACTTCAAAGCCTCTTCCTGCTGCGTATCAGAGGGAATCAGAGGCGGGGGCTATGCTTTGCCTGTGCCAGCCAGCAACTGCAGAATTAGGTTCAAGAGCCTTCCCAAGAAG
This sequence comes from Dromaius novaehollandiae, assembly GCF_036370855.1. NCBI lineage: Eukaryota > Metazoa > Chordata > Aves > Casuariiformes > Dromaiidae > Dromaius > Dromaius novaehollandiae. Next base: position 1,700,674 of record NC_088125.1, on the reverse strand, counting down.
CTGTCAAGTTCCCTCTCACGGCACCCACGCCATCTTTGAAGAGATTCCACACAAGCAGGAAAGGATCCAGGGAGAAGAGGAAATCCTTCTAGAAAGACACTCCAAAGACGGCCTACTCTTCCTCCAAGTCCCTGACTCACACAACCTTCTCTTCATACCCTATATGCATCACAAAACGCTCCAGAGGAGGGTTGGCCCTAACAACATATGTTCACCAACAGGATGATTCTGCAGTTGCCCAGGAACAGGGCAGGGCTGTTCTTTGGGGGGAAGCAACATTCTGCTGATCCAACCGTCCGCACAGAGCCCCCAGCAGCAGACCTCTTCCTGCGCTCTAGCAGGAGGAGTCACAAACCTCCGCCTGGATAAAGCTCCTGTTCCTAAGTGAAAGGCAGCAAAATGTGACTCTCGACTCACTTCTCACTTCTGGGAAATAACACACAAGTCAAGAAGAAAAGAAAAAATAGAGCGCAGTTTCTGTATCTTTGTAGGTTTTCAAAGACAGTAACAAACTGTGTATGAATACTGTCTGCTCTCCTCATTTGACACATACTGTAGCTTTCCATACAGTAGTCTTACCAAAAAAAAAAAAAAAAAAAAAAAAGGCAGAATAAACCCCCCTACCCTACTAGAGGGTCTGAAAGGTAGAGTACAGAGAACACAGTTTGGGTAATTCTGAAATAGTAATTGTGTGAGATATGTTCAGTGCTAGGCAAGCTCACGAGCGTAGCTCAAACTGCACACACTCACTGAAGGAGAAGATATTTTTTAAAGCCACCCTGATAATTCTTCTGGATCATAACCTCATACGGATTTTCAACACTTTTTTTTTCCTCATAAAAAGTCAGAACTTAAAAACAACATTTAAAAAAACATAAATACATCTAAGAAGTTATAGTAAGTGCAGTTTCCTATAATGCACAGATCCAGCTGTGCCTAAGGCAGCACTGTCCCCTCGGGGAGGAGAATCCTGAAGCAACAAGACAGAAGTGTTTCTAAGCATCATGTCTCCGCAGCACCTCAGAGTCCCCACAAAAGCAGTTGGGACTGAGATGAGAAACAAGGCACCTCGGGAACCTGGGCCGAGCACGGCTGACACAATTCACACCAAGGCAAAGAGACCACCGCGCTCCGGGGCCATCCCGGCAGCAGCTGCCTGCCTGCTGCCTCCCCCGGCACTGCCTCGCTGCAGCAAGGCGGCTCCGACACCGACCTGGCGCTTTGGGGACGGGGTTTGCGCCAGCAGAGCCGGGCGCGCAGAGGGAAGAGCGCACACCCGAGCAACAGGGAGGCCCGCGCTTCCTCGCTGGGCCCGGCTTAGTGGTTTGCTCCCCCTCACCCCCCCCAGTTTTCTGACAGGAGCTGCAGCGCGGCCGGCTGCAGCCCCGCGGGGCCGTGTCACCCCCCGAGGACCCTCGCAGCCCCCAGCTGCACGTCCCGGCCCCGACAGACGCGCCCAGGGCGCTCGTCCCCCGGGGCCGCCCCAGCGCGCGGCTGCAGCAGGACACCCCGCCGCCAGCAAAGGCCACGGCGCCTCTCCCCGGCCCCGCGGGCGGCCACGGCTCCCACCTCCTCTCTCCGCAGCAGCCACCCCCCGCGGCAGCCCCGCGGCTCCTGCCCGCTGCGGGGCGCCGGGCACCGACGCGCCCGGGGCGCTGCCGGGAGCAGCATCCCCCGCCGGCAGAACCGCTCTGCCGGCGGGCAGCTGGCCCAGACCCTCCGCCCGCAGCTCGGTGCTGCCGCCGCTCCCGGGGCCGCCGGGAACCCGCGGCCCCTTCCTCCTCCGCAGGAGCCGCCGGATCTTCTCCATCCTCCGCCGGGGCGGGACACGACGATGGCGCCGCTTCGCCTCGGGGAGCCCCGAGAAGAGAAAAGCAGGGAGGGCGGCACCCTCAACGGCACCGGCACCGGCACCGGCCGCCAGAGGTCGCGCGAGCACCACGCAGCTGCCCCCGGCCCGGCCAGGACGCTCGGGCGCGTCACAAGGGGCTGGGGGGGGCGGGGCGGGGCGGGGCGCCGCCGCCGTCTTCCGCTGCCGAGGGGGGCGGGGCGGTGGGCGTCGGGCTGGGCGCTGCGGCCGCGCGGGGGCAGCTGGGGACTGCGGCGTTTCTGTGGCGGCTCCTGTGGCGGCTCCTGCGCGGGGCCGGGGCCGGGGCCGGGGCCGGGGGGAAGCGCTGTTCGCGGTGGGGGGTGCCGGGGGCTGCCGGTGCGGAGGGGCTGCCGGGGTCTCCCGTGCGGCTCCTGCCCGGCGGGGCCTGGCGCGGGCCAGAGCCGGGTGCTGCGGGCTGTGTCCAGGCGGGTCTGCGAAACCTCTGTGGACAGACGCTGCCCGGCTGCCCTGGGCCACCTGCCCCCTGCCACTGTGCTCTAACTGAAGAGTCCCCACGGATTTGAGAGTCATGGCTGGCTGCTAGAAATGCTGATCTCTTCTAAAATGCGTAAAAGCCGGGGAAGGACACACAGGCAAGAACAGGGTGATAAGGTGTGAAAACAAAGCCTGCCAGTTACATGAACAGGCTCTCTCTGGATGCCCTAACTCAAAAAGGGTGTGAGCTAGTGAGAGGAGGCTCTGGAAGCATCAGGTCTGCAATACGCTGATGACCTCATTCCCAAGCTTTTCTCTACAGTACAAACATTAGAACAAAAATGCTGCAGAAATCTCCTCTCCCTGCAGGTGTTGCTATGCTCCCTTCATCTGAAGGATCAGCCAGTGGCATAAGAAGCGCCTTCAGAAAGGCTCCTGGTGTGGTCCTGTTTTGCTAAGCAGCAAATCTTTTATCCCTCCATCCTTAGAGTCAAAAGGCTCAGGCTCAACACCGTTCATCCACTGCTTGGGTAAAAATGCCTTTGACCTGCTGTGACACCTCGAACAAGGTGGGCAGCATCAGCCCGCTGTGCCACCTGCCTTTGTCAGCTCATTTCACTGCTGAAGTCCTCAAAGCAGGCTGGGCAGTGGCCAGGCAGCTGCTGCTGGGGATACCTGCAGGGAAGCAGCACCTTCCCCTGCTTTACAGGCCTTCTAAGTGCAGGGAAAGGTACTGAAAAATGGAGCATTTCATCCGTTTTCTCACACGGATGCTCAGGTGTTTGGCCACACTACTGCAACAAATTTAAAGCCTGAGTAAGGCCTGACCCAACCAACAAGTGGGTACATTTCTCATGCCATGTCCTTTTCACCCCAACACTGTAGTCAGGAGGACGAGGAGCACAGATAGGGCAGAAAAGTGCAAAGACTCGAATGGGCACGGAAGCAGGATCATAGATGAAAAACCATCTCCAAACCCGAACGAGAGTGGGCCCTTGCTTTTCAGCAAAGGAAGAACTGCCTCTGCTGAATGGGGATTGTCTCTACTATAAATACCCGTTCTGTGGATATACTGTCTCTTTCCTCTGCCAAAGAGTATTTTAGCGGGAGACAAGAGAAGGACTCAAACCGAGCTACTATGCAATGGACTTTCCCCCAAACTTGTTCCCTGGGCAAAGGCTGCAGCAGCAACGGGGGCTGCTGAAAGCAGGTTTTTGGCTCTTGGAGTCCTTTGAAGTGGAAAATGCCAGCGGAACGGGGCTGCTCTGTGCTTTGAAGATGGGACTTGCCCCATGCAGGGAAAGGTTTGTGTTCTTTGCTCCCACTAAGCGGGATTGCTCTCTTGCTTCAGGACTTCCCTGCCACTCTTCCCACGGGGCCAGGTTCACTCAAACGCTGCTTTCTCCTCTGCTCACGTATCATGAAGAGAGCAATGGGCTCACAGCAGCTGAAATGTACATCCCAAAACACCTTTCTGACAACGGGGAATTCCAGGTCCTGTGTTTTTTCCACGTGTTGGTTATACAGCTAGTTCCACTGATGCCAAGGGACCTAATGTCTTGTTTTAAACTCAGTCCATGTGTGATTTTCTTGGGAACACCTGGAAGAGCATGTGTGACCTGTTCTTCATTTGTCTAAGCATTACAATGTAAAATGTTGAAAAGTCATGAAAACACAGAGCCAGAGAAGTTGAGAGAGACAGAGGCAGGAAAGCCCCCTACGGTGAGAAAACCGGAGATGCTTCAATCCTGCCAGTGTTTCTGATGCTCCCAGTGAATTCAAATGAGCATTTCTGGGACGGGCCTTTGAAATGGGACTAAGGTCCAGGAAAAGGCTTCAGAAGCCTGAGAATCTGTAAAAAGGGAGCGGGGAGCAAAGGCTGCGTCCCGGTGGCACAGAAAAATCTCTTGTTTCAGATCAGTTGCTGTGGCTGAAATTGAAACATGAGTCAAGTATGAGTAAACCAAGGCACCAAGGAAAAAAAGGATCCAGTTTAAAGAGGTCTTCATTATCGCAGCCCGAAAGGAGTCGTTTAGGACGACCTCCCTCCCCTTGGGACCAACGACCAAGTTCGTGATGCTCTTGGACTGAATTAAGGTGAAACGACACAGGCCAACCAGTTTTATGATTTATTAACACAAAAGACATGGTTAGGAACGATAACTCAATGGCAATTACTTCAACTAGATAAACAAGTCCCATGCCGCACGTTTTGAACAGATCTCATCAACATTCATCAAAAGAGAGGGGGGAGAGGGAGAGAGAGAGAGGGAGAGAGAGAGAGAGAGAGAGAGAGAGAGATATCACCACCTGTGGATCCAGTGGCGTCCCGTTGGTCCCCTTCACTCTGGGTGTCTCGGCGGTGGGGGGGGTCCCCCACTTAGCTTCTGGTGGTGCCATTTTTATACAGTCCAAGTCCCCAAATCTCCGCCCAGTTCCAAGAAACCTCATGCATATGCATGGTGGGCATTAGAGGCATGGTCTGGTTCAGTGCAGCCTCGCTGTGTCCCGGGTGGTCGCAGGGAGACCATTTCGGGGGTCGCAGCACCTCAGTCTTGTTTCCACCAGAAACAGATGGCTTGCTCGTACAATGGAAAAACACCACCTCAGTCCTGTTTCCTCCGGGAACAAATGGAAATGGATGGCTTGCTCATGGTTATGGTTTCCTGCAAGATCTGCAACGTGCGCAACAAGGCTCGCATCTTAGGTACCAAGAAATGTAGAAGGCAAAAGTTCACTCATCAGTCCGCCACACTCATCTGCAAACAGGAGAAGCCCTGTTTCCCTTGCTTAGTATGCACATAGCCTCTACTGTGAATAGTGATCCTTCTTAATAGAGCACCAGGCCCCAAACGCCTTGGCACTAGGCTTACAAGATGCCTGTAGGGTTAGGACCAGTGCGGGAGCAGCAGAGGGCTTAGGCTTGAGGCATCAGCGGGGAGGTTGCGCTTTGCAGTTGGTGGGCTTCTGGAAAGCTTGTGGGAGATGGCTGCGCGCTGGGCTTCATGTTTCTGCTGAGCATTTTGGGAATGGGCTGACTCTGTGGCCCGGGGGTCTGTGTTTGTGTGGGGATGACGGCTTAAGCCTGCTCTAGCACTTGAAGGCAAGTGATGCGGGCTAGGGCTTAGCTTCAGACCCAGGGTAAGAGAGCGGGTGGTGGTGGTGGGGGGGGGTAAGGATTCAGGCTGCAGCGTAGCAGTTTGGGCTTGGCCTTAGCGACCAGAGGAGGGGAAGGAGGGAAGGCGGAAGGGCAGGGCTTCAGCTTAGTGGTGAGGCTGCAGGTCTGGCCCTGCCAGAGGAGCTCCCGCAGGCCCTGTGCCAGTGGCATCCCCATTACCTGAAGCCTCCTGACCTCCCCAACATAGGTGTTGTCTCTTGGCCGAGAGCTCCGTGCCCTTCATGTGCTCCCACGCCGGCCTCCAGCTTCTGCCTGCTCACCTGAGGGCACACAGAGCACCGCCTCATCAGCACCCGAGTGCTGTCCCCCCAAACCTGACCCTGCCTCTGCAAGCCCCCAACCCCTCTGCCCTCCTGGCATGACCCTGCCCTTCCCTGCAGCACCTCACCATGCCAGCCTGCTGCTCCCCACCAAGCAGCTTCCTGCACCACAAGTGACCTCACAACCGAGAGCCCAGCCCTCACACCGCCACTCGCAGCTCCCCCTTGCCTGCCTGTGCCCTCTGCTCTCAGCTCCATGCGCTTGCACTCTCAGACTAAACACCAGCCCTGCCATGCCTCTGCCTCTGCCTCCCAGGCCCCAAATGCCGTGGCGCTAGGCTTACAAGACGCCTGGAGGGTTCGGGCCTTTGGGGCAGCAGCATAGGGCTTAGGCTTCAGGCGTCAGCGGGGAGGTTGCGCTTTGCAGTTGGTGGTGGGCTTTGGGAAAGCTTGTGGGTGATGGCTGAGTGCTGGGCTTCATGTTTCTGCTGAGCGTTTTTGGAATGGGCGAATTCTGTGGTCTGGGGGTGTGTGTTTGTGCGGGGGTGAGGCCTAGAGCCTGGTCTAGCACTTGAAGGCAAGCGATGAGGGCTAGGCCATATCTTCAGACACAGGTTAAGGGAGAGGGCAGAGGGCAGGGATTCAGGCTGCAGCACAGCACTTTGCATTTAGCCTTAGTGACTAGAGGAGGGGAAGGAGGGAAGGTGGAAGGGTAGGGCTTCAGCTTAGTGGTTAGGCTTCAGGTATGGTCCTGCCAGAGGAGCTCTCACAGGCCCTGTGCCAGCAGCATCCCCATTACCTGGAGCCTCCTGACCTCCCCAACACGTGTCCTGTCTCTTGGCCAGGAGCTCCATGGCCTTCATGCGCTCATACCACGTATGGCCTAATGCAGAAGAATGTGAAGGAGACAGGCTGTGGAAAGTAGCCAGACCATCCTAGGAGGAAAAAGAAACAGTGTAAACTCTCCTGCACATGTTTTCTGTTACAACTCCTAGCTTGGCATGCTTTATCGGTATATTATCACGTAACCATTTCACGATCATAACATAATTGTGTTTATTGCACATAAGTCTGTTGCATAAAAACCTATTAGTTCCCCCTCTCCGTGTCCCTCACCATGGTCAAATACTCAGCGGCCTCTGGGACTCTCCTGTCTTTTTATTGCCTCGATCTGGATAACACTGGGTAACCCCTGCATAAACACAGAGGTAAGAATTGCCTTCTGATGATCCTTGTGTTCATTTTATTCCTGTATCCATCCCTGCCCGGAGCTAGGGTGGTGCCCCCACCTTGCCCCCACAATTGGCGTAGTCTGCAGGATAGACGTGGTCTAAGAAGGTGAAGGGGGAAGGCGAGAGCCAGAGGGAAGTTGCTCGCCCTCGACCACCTGGATGGCCCCAGACTGAGCACCGGGGGCCGGTAGCCGCATTAGTTGCTATGTTGGCGATCCCAGAGAACTGGCCGGAGCTGGCAAAAGGGGAAGATGTCACCCCGAAGGCAGCTGAATCTGCTTTGCGAGCTATGCCTTTTCGAGCTGCCTCAGACGCCTCTTGAAAGTTAGCAGTACGGCTTGGCTGGGCATTGCTAACGGGTACCAGAGCCCTAGATAATGACGTAGTATCCTTGCAGCAGCAAGTGAAAGAGTTGGAAAAGCAGGTAGGGGATTTGCGAGATGCAAAGGCGATAGCCCAAGAAGTGACTACAGCACAAGCTGAGAAAAGCCAAGATTTAGCAAGATGGAGCAGCTAGCTTTGCGGATGGCTAATAAGCACTGCGGGCGTTATGGAAAGGTGCCCGCTCCTGCTTCTCAGGTGCGGGTGATTATAGCTCGACCTTCCTGGGATCCAGGGGAGTGGGATGGTAATATTTGGAGTACCTCATCTGACTCAGAAATTGAGTCTGATATTGAGCAAGAAGCCGCTAACGCTCAGGTGCAGCCGCTCGTTCAGATGCGGGGGGAGCGACACATAAATAGGGATACCGTAGAGCAGTCAAGGACTTATACGCCAAAGGAATTACGTGAGTTTTTGACTACATTTCAGCAACAACCAAGGGAGTTATTACTAGCGTGGATGGTGAGAGCCTGGGACAATGGGGCTGGATCATTAACGTTGTTAAGGGAAGAACTGAATTTAATGAGCCCGCTGTCCACAGATGCTCAAGTGCAGTATTATGCCTCCCAATGTAACGTTTGCATGAGATAGCGCCGGTAACTCTATAGTTGCTCCTCTGCTCTACCAGTGGTTATGTGCCGCAGTGGTAGCGGCTTACCCATCTACAGGTGAGCTGGGTGCCACGGTGGGGGCATGGCGTTTCATGGAAGAAGGAATAAATGTTGCGACAGTTGGGGGTGGCCATTGGACGAGCGGATGATAAGGGTCCAGATGGCGTAGAAATAACTTGGCAAATGAAAATGCGGCTATTGAAATTGGCCCCAAGTGCCTTGAAACCGCTCCTGTTAGGGACGGCGATGCCTGCTACTGGTACAGTAGCAGCCTTGGTGAATAATTTGCGAGACCTAGCTTTGGTGGGTGGACCAGATTCTAAACGGGTAAGGGTGACTCAGAAAGTTGGAGCAAAGAGACAGGGAGGAGCGACTAAGGTGAGCGGAAAGGTTACACAAAAACAGATGTGGACTGACTTGCTGCAGGCGGGGATATTGCGGGATGAGATCAATGGCTTGCCAACTGCTGGTTTATTCAAGCATGGCAGCATTTGCCTGCCAATCAACAAAACCCACTGCCCCACCTGCACCCAGTGCTCCCTGGAAGCTGCCTGCTAAGAAACAATGAAGGGGAGGCAGGTCCCCCGAAATCCGAGCGTGAGTTGCAGCATATCATCTGAGGGACAGGCGCCCATATGTACCCCTGCGAATTAGATGACACTCGGGAGGGGAAATAGCTGTGCTTGCTTTAGTAGATACAGGAGCAGAAGTTACAGTGCCACACAGTGCCCTAAACCCTGGAAAAGCAACAGGGCACTTCTGCGGTTTGGGTGGATCTGCCACCCCTGCTGTCGGGCAATAGTTCCTTTAGTGATTGGGAAAAACCCTCCCTTCTCCATTCCAGTCTTATTGGCACCCATTCATGCATATATTTTAGGAACTGATGTGTTACTAGGTTGAGACCTACACACAATGCAAGGATTCTTCTCTTTTGCAAGGAGTCCCTCACTGCCACAAGCACGAGGAATCACTCTAATCAGAGGGTACCCAAACTGGGACCCCATAGATTTGCCTGTACCAACTACCATTGTGTAAATAAAACAGGACAGAATACCAGGAGGAGAAACAGAAATTCAAGAAACAAAAGATGCTCTCTTACATGCACACATAATACACCCTGCCCTATCGGCCTTTAATAACCCAATATGGCCTGCGGAGAAGACAGATGGCTCCTGGCGTACGATTGTGGATTACAGAGAATTGAATAAGGTGGTCCCACCCCTGATGGCAGTGGTCCCCAATATGGTGACTTTGTTAGAAGAAGTGGGTAAAAATTTGCAAGAATGGAAGGCTGAGGTGGATCTGGCAAACGCCTTTTTCTCTATTGCTATATCCCCAGCTGTGGAGGACTTGGCTACTCTGTCAATAAACAAGCCGAAAGGCTCTTCCCGGCCCTGCTTTATTCCCATATAAGATGGGATACCCCCCCTTTTTTTTTTTTTTTTTTTCTTTTTCTTTTTTTTTCTTTTTTTTTTTCTTTCCTTTTTTTTTTTTTTTTTTTTTTTTTTTTTTTTTGAGGTGCGAGAGCATTAGTAACTGCCCTCCACGGCTTCATCAGCTTTTTTGCTGTCTTGTTGTCACTTATTACTTTATCAAACAACTTGTCCCCAAATTTTTTCCATTCAGTTTGTTCAAACACGGTATCTGGGTTAACAAAACACCCCTTAGCCACTCCGTCAGCTAATAGCCCTGGGAGTTCCTTATCTGGGTTAACAAAACACCCCTTAGCCACTCCGTAAGCTAATAGCCCTGGGAGTTCCTTATGACATTCTATTCCTTGAGTACCTCGCTTTTCTAAAAAGCATCTTAATAAATAATAAGCCGCTTGTCGCGCCGTGGTTACTCACTTACCGTTGCAACCTTTGCAAGACCTGCGGCGAGACTTTCTGGCAGGACCCCGTCTCGTCCTGGGCACGGACCCCCTTTGTTTGTGTCCTCTCCACCTCCTCTGTAGCTCTGGCACGTAGACCCCCTTTTGTGTCTCGTCGCCTTTAGCACAGCAGGACCAGCTGTCTCTAGCACTCTGTCGACTCCTGAGTTTTTAATCACCGAGTCCCTGACCGGCAGGGTCCCTGTTCGGGCGCCATTTGTTGGAAACTTGCACGGGAGGAGCCGACGGAGGGAAGACCCAGACGCTCAATATGAGTGATCAGTGTACTTCCACTTTATTAGGTGTGGTCTTTCTTTATATAGTATAGGACTAATCAGGCTCATACATATTGCAAAAGCTGAGCTCCTTATTGGTAACAGCAATTTGGTTTACCCAGCAACTTCTGCATTACATCACCCGCAAGTTCCCAGGACTAATCATTGATAACACCTTGGAGCCAAGGACAATGTGTCCTTGGCTCTAGCTGTTTTTACTCTCATACGGGACTTGGCTCACATCAACTGTGTGCGATATGCACTTAGTTCTGCTTCCTTTAGTTGTTCAATCTTCACATGACCTCTGCCCTCAAGCCAGTCCTCCACAAGCAGCAGGGGTACCAGATTACCTGAAAGGGACTATCTTGAAACAATGTGCAATACAGAATAGTAACCCTTCAACGCGTAGTATTTTAGCCACACTCCCGGGAACATGGACTATTGAGGAGGGGCTAGAAAGAATGGCGCAGGTACTTGTAGGACCGCAAGCTATGCTAGTAGAGGCGGTGAAACAATTAGGAGAGAGCATGAGAGAGCAAGCACAGGCGTTGCAGGATAATATGCAACAGAATCAAAGTCAGGTATTCGCTGCCCTTGCTCCTTTGCAAAATCCCGGCGGAAATATCCCCCCTGATCGACGATCGGCACACTGCTACCGATGCGGCATTGTTGGTCATCTTCGCAGAGAATGCCAAGCTAGTAGAGTATGGTGTCCCAACTGCAAAAGCAGCAAACATGATGGAGCGGCTTGTTGGAAGGCTGGCTCGGGAAACGCCCGGAGAAGCGGGACGAGCCGCCCCGCGACGACACAAAAGGCGGCCTTCACCACAACAACTCAGCAACCCCCGCAGTTAACACAACCACCTCAGCCGGCGCCCAGCTCCACTCCGAACGGCATGAATCCCTTTGTCTTCGACCAGCCACCAGAGGGAGTCTCGGACTGGACTTGGCAACAGCAGTAGACGCCACCTTATTGGATACAAAGCCAACAAGAATCCGGACGAATGTCTATGGACCAGTAACTATTAATCATGAGCCGATAGGTGCCTTACTGATTGGAAGATCGTCCGCTACAATGAAAGGATTACAAGTTTTGACAGGATTGATCGACAAGGACTATTTCGGGGAAGTACAAATTGTGGTTTCAGCAATGTTTCCACCTATGCACATACCACAAGGATCGAGAATAGCTCAACTTATTCCGCTTCCCCACCTGACTGAAGGGGTGGCACCAGCGAAAGAGCAACCACGAGGCTATGGTGCTTTTGGTTCCACTGGAAGTGCAGCATTACTGACTGTCGGAATGCATCAAAGGCCCCGACAAACCGTGACTGTAAAGTATAAAGAAGAATCTATACGCACTAATGCCTTATTGGACACTGGAGCGGATGTATCAATAATTAGCACTAAGATTTGGCCCCAGCATTGGCCAACCCGAGAGACCAGCTCCACGGTAGCTGGAGTAGGCGGGGTCACCCTCGCCCGGAAATCATCGATGCTACAATGGACTATAGGGAACAAGGTGGTTAATTGCTCCGTTTCCATTTTACCCCTACCTGAAGGAGTGCAAGCATTAATAGGGCGCGATATCCTTGCCCAGATGGGTATGGTGCTTACCTCGGAACACCCTTTATAGCACCGGCCATTGCCTGGACTTTCCCAATCCCACTCAGCTGGAGGACTGATCAGCCTGTGTGGGTAGAGCAATGGCCGCTTAAACGGGAAAGTCTCATTCAAGCACATGAACTAGTAAAGCAACAGTACAAACAAGGTCATCTAAGACTATCTACCAGCCCTTGGAATACCCCAATATTTGTGATCAAGAAAAAATCCGGCAAATACAGACTTTTACACGATCTACGTGCTGTAAACAGACAGATGCATGACATGGGTGCTTTACAACCGGGGTTACCCAGCCCAGCAATGATCCCAGAAGGCTGGCACCTGCTAATCGTAGATTTAAAGGACTGTTTCTTTACCATAGCCCTCCATGAAGATGATAAACAGCGATTTGCATTTACACTCCCTGCTATCAATAGAGAGGGGCCAGACCAAAGATTTGAATGGACAGTACTACCGCAGGGTATGCGAAACTCACCAACCCTCTGTCAACTCTATGTCGATGCGGCACTTCAACCGTTACGTCAACAGTGGCCAGAGACCATGATATATCACTACATGGACGACATATTGTTGGCACAAAAAAACCCTTTTTCTCCTGAACAAAAATTTGATCTAATCACACAATTAAAGAAAAAGGAACTTGTGGTGGCTCCGGAAAAGGTACAGGAATCCAGCCCCTGGCAGTATCTAGGTTGGCATATTTCGAATGCCACCATCAGACCACAGAAATTGACAATCAGGACTGACATAAGAACACTCAATGATGCTCAAAAACTATTAGGAGACCTCCAATGGATCCGTCCGGTTGTCGGCATTCCTAATGAACTTTTAAATCTACTACGCCCCTTGCTGAAGGGAACAGACCCAGCGGCTGCCGTCACGCTCACAGAGGAACAGCAACGGGTACTCCAGGAAATTGCATCGCTAATTACTACGCGTGCTACGCACCGACGCCTGGAAAATCAGCCACTTGATCTTACTATTTTATGTGGCCCACAATACCTAATGGGAGCCATTACACAACACAAAATAAAAACGGGGGAAAAAAGAGGGTTGGCGGAACCCATTGTACTAGAATGGATAGCACCACCGTTACAACCAAAACGAACTATTGAAGAAAAAATTTCAACGCTGGCCGAACTCATTAGGACACTCTTCGCCCCTGACTTACATGATCAGCGTTGGTCAAATCTGACTGCAGCAATCAGACATAGAAGAAGTGAGAATCGTCGAGGCAAGCGTGAATTGAAAAAACTAGGTTCAGATTGTGCTGATGATGTAGAATTATGGGGGCCTGCGGAAAGGTTTTTCGCCGCAGCTTTAGCTCCTAACGTTGCAGTTGCGCATGCCATGTCTCATCTAAATAAACTTGCTTGTTGGGCTGTTAAGCAATCAAATGTTACTACACAAATTCTCTCTGAAATGTCACAGGATATGGATAGCCTGAGACATGCAGTGTTACAAAATAGAGCAGCTATAGACTTTCTGCTTTTAGCACAGGGACGCGGGTGTGAGGATTTTGAAGGAATGTGTTGTTTTAATCTTTCTGATCATGGACAGTCAATCCATGAGCAATTGAAATGGCTAAAGAACCACACCCAGAGAATCACCGTACAGTATAATTGGTTTGATGATCTGTTTAGAAAGATGTTTGGTAATGTGAGTACCTGGATTTTGGGCTTGATCAAAGAAGGGCTACGTATTCTATTCATAATTGTATTAGTTTTAATTGTTGTAAGAGTGATTTTTAGCTGCTTAACACAAAAGCTTGAACAATTAACTAAAAAGGTCTTTCTCGCACAAAATAAAAACGGGGGAATTGTGGAGGACTGGCTTGAGGGCAGAGGTCATGTGAAGATTGAACAACTAAAGGAAGCAGAACTAAGTGCATATCGCACACAGTTGATGTGAGCCAAGTCCCGTATGAGAGTAAAAACAGCTAGAGCCAAGGACACATTGTCCTTGGCTCCAAGGTGTTATCAATGATTAGTCCTGGGAACTTGCGGGTGATGTAATGCAGAAGTTGCTGGGTAAACCAAATTGCTGTTACCAATAAGGAGCTCAGCTTTTGCAATATGTATGAGCCTGATTAGTCCTATACTATATAAAGAAAGACCACACCTAATAAAGTGGAAGTACACTGATCACTCATATTGAGCGTCTGGGTCTTCCCTCCGTCGGCTCCTCCCGTGCAAGTTTCCAACACCCAGCCTCGCAGGACCAATTTGCCTTCACTTGGAGTGGTAAGCAGTATACATTCCAAGTCCTTCCGCAGGGATATAGGCATAGCCCCACCATATGTCATCAAATGGTCGCTGCTGACCTCCCAACACCTCTCCCAGAATGTACTAGTCATCATTACATCAATGATATTTTGAGAACGGGACCATCTGAACATCAGGTGAAAGGGCAACTAATGGCACTGACGCATGCTTTCCAGGACAGAGGATGGGCTGTGAACCCCAGAAAGGTACAAGGATCAGATATTAGTGTTCAATTTCTAGGAGTAGTGTGGAGAGGACAAACGAAGGCCATTCCTGAAAAAGTGCGTAATACTATCCAGCAATGCCTTGTCCCTACGACGATAAAACAGCTGCAAGCTTTCCTAGGTCTCCCGAGGACTCTGGTGAACTTTTATACCTCATTTAGCATACTTGATGCGGCCCTTGCAGCGTTTAACAAAGAAAAGCAGTCAGTGGCAGTGGACCAAAGAGCACCAGCAGGCTTTTGATTTGTGCAAGGAAGCGGTGGTCCAACACTCTGAGTTATTTACACCCTATGAAGGACAATGTTTTGAATTGGAAATTACAGTTATGGGAGATACAGTAACTTGGGAGTTATGACAGCAATGTACTCATGCACAGTGTGAGCCCATAGGGTTCTGGTCCCACTCATCACAAGGAGCTACAGCAAATTACACCGCCCTTAGAAAAACAACTCCTAGCAGTGGTATGGGCCCTGCAGGACACAGAACAAACTACTCGACGCCATCGTGTCACTGCGCATGCAGCCATCCCAATTCAAGCGTGGGTAAATGATGACACTGTTAGAGCCCATGTTGGAGTGGCCCAAGATGCAACGCAATGGAAGTGGAAACATTCTTTGCAAGTTCGACTGAAAGGAGGGAAGAAGGAGTTAAGCACCCCACATGCCACTTTACTGGGAGAAGTACAGTTTAAGCACATGCCCTTACTACCTGAACCGGAGGGTCTACCTCTTCCTGCCTCCCCCCACCCACCCCCCCGGCAGAAGTGTCACCGATACAAGAAGCTCCTCCCTTTGAGATGTTATCTTCTGAACAGCAGGAGTGGCCTTGGTTTTCCGATGGTAGTGCAGTGTATTCTTGGGCAGGAGAACGCGTATGGCATTCTATGGCATACAACCCTGCCATGGACACTATCTGTTTTGCCCCCGGAACAGGATACGCCAGTCAGTGGGCTGAACTAAAAGCCACGGCTATAGCTTTAGATGAAGGAGATGCACGCTATCTCGATACAGATAGTTGCGTAGTGTACAAAGGCTTGCAAGCTTGGCTGCCAACACGGACCGCTGCACAATGGAAAATACATGATAGGGAACTTTGGGGAAGCTCCTTGCGGGAAAAAAATTGGAGTATTGAGCAGACAAAAGTTATTTCAGTACAACACGCTGATGCCCATCAAAGGCAAGAGCCTCTTGAAATGCAATATAATTCAGCGGCTGACTGAATGGCAACCCCCTCAGAACTGAAACAGGCCCGACAAGCGCACAAACGGTCAGGGCATCGGGGCCCTGTCATCGCTCGAGCTTGGGACTTGTCGCGACGTTACCCCATGCTAGCGCTACACTGCTGTAAGACTGCACGTGCTAATTGTTCCCCCTGTATGAAGGTAGTAAAAGGACCTCTAACTAGGACATACGGTCGTGTTAAATGAGGCGAACAACCATTTACAACCTGGCAAGTAGATTCTATAGGCCCATTGCCCCCTTCACAGGGACAAAAGTATATTCGAACTGCTGCAGACACCTACACAAGTCTGATGTGCACACATCCCACCTCTCATGCGAATCAATCCGCCACTGTACGAGGTTTAGAGCAACTGATGTATACCAATGGGATACCTAAAGAAATACAGTGTGATCAAGGTACCCACTTTGTGGGACATGTAGTGCAGGAATGGGCAAAGGATTTGGGGATCACCTGGATTTTACACATCCCATACCCTCCCCAAGCTAGTGGACGAATACAAAGAATGAATGGTTTACTGAAAGAGCAAGTTCAAAAACTCACCCCAACACAGACATTAAAGCGATGGGCAAGTGTATTGCCCCAGGCACTATGCATGCTTAACAAGAGACGTGTGGGAGTACTTACTCCCTATGAGCGAGTGCAAATTAAACCAACATTGGCACCCCACGCCCGAATATCAATTATGGAAGGAGGGGTTGCCCCCCACATGCTTGCCTCACGAGAAGTAGAATTCTATGCATCCAAACCGTTATTAAGTGCCAAGCAGAAAAATATAAGCCTACACTTGCAGCTCGATTGTCCATCGCAGCTTGTATGGCTATTCACACCTTTGCTATCCATTCAAATAACCCCACCTCTACTAACTTCCTCTCCAGATTTATCATTCCAGGTATCTGCACCTGCGCCAGTAAATATTTCACAAGGAAAACCAATACTGCAAAGAATTTTAGTCCGTAATGCTGGAGTACCTCACATTCAGCAAACACCTTCAACACATTCCTTAGCTAATGTGTGGATATTAAATCCTCACAAGGAAAAACGACCTGGTACCATCCTGGCAGATGGGCCAGGAGCGACGGTCCTAGTGCTCCCTGATGGCGATACAATACCTTTTTAGCTCCCTGCTAACAGGTTATCCCCTCGGCATTTGTAAAGTATTGCTCGCATGTTGCATCCTGTGCTCCCCAACAAATGCGATCGACTTACAGGATCATCCCGCACCACATATAAATACATGGATCTGGCTAGCTCAGCGTTTGGCTAACTTATCTGCCTTTTGTATTGCGGGTGGACGGTCTCTTGATGATGTACTAACCACACGTTATATAGGAATACTAACCTCCCTTCAAATATTACCAAATTATACCTTCTTGAGAAATTTTGATATCCAGCTCACCCCCTTGAATTTACACGATCTGGGAACAGCCTCTACTAAATGAACACCTTGGAGGTATTCATTTCAGATTGCCAGCATGTCCAAAGCAGATCTATGTTTTTGCTTTGTCCATGCTACCACACCAAAGTATGATATGACCAATATGCAGTTGAAATGCAATAATACTATGAATATAACCTTTAGGGTGGTTCCTTTTAGGCGGCACCACTGCTTACACTTATGTGCCAGCCCATACCACCGATGGCCCTTGCACTATTGCGCTAAGCATCCTCCCTTTTATGACAGAACAAAAGAGGAAGCCACGGCATGTTTTGCATGCCACATGTGACCCCCACATGAATCTGTTTTCTCATGGAGAGGCTCTAGGATTGTTACTGAGCCCAACTGGTGTCCCGGGGTGGTAACCCCTAATTATAAACAAGTAGAACATGTCGCCTGTGCTTTAGCCCAAGGACTAAATTGGACATCTAAAGCTATCGCCTCTTGAAACAAAGGCTTCAGTGCAATACGACAAAGCACTTTGCAAAATCCATTAGTAATTGACTACCTTCTGCTCCAACATAACCATGGATGCCATGATTTTGCTGGCATGTGCTGCTTCAACATTCCTGATGAATCAGCATCTATTGAAACTAACATCAACCATCTGCAAGATATTATTCAACACATTTGCCAAAATGATGGCGAAGCATGGCTAGCCAACTGGTTCAGTTCTCTAACCAGGTGCTTAGGCCACCTCGTCCAAGGAGGGCTTCTGTTTCTTTTTGGCCTTGGTTTATGTTATGTTATAGCATCATTTCTCTGTAAAATCCCTTGTCCACACCCATGACACCCTCATAAAGATTGGGACAGCCTGTGACTAGCACCTCATTGCGGGGGTGGAATGTAGGGAGTAATGCGGAAGAATGTCGAGGAGGCAGGCGATGGGAACTAGCCAGACTGTCCCAGGAGGAAAAAGAAGCAGTGTAATGTATCTTGCACATCTTATCTGTTCCAACCCCTAGCTTGACATGCTTTAGCAGTTATAATATCACACAACCATTTCATGAGCATAATGTAATTCTGCTTATTGTGCATGTGCCTGTTGCATAAAAGCCTATCAGTTTCCCCTCCCCGGGTTCCTCGCCATGGACAAACACTCAGCAGTGCCAGGAATTCTCCCGTCTTCTTATTGCCTCCAGGGGGGACAACACTGGGGAAGGCCCGCATAGACACAGAAGTAGTAAAGGCCTTCTAAGGATCCTTGTGTGCATTGCATTTGTGTATCCGCCCCTGCCTGGGGCTAGGGCGATGACCCCGCCTTGCACCCACACCCACCATTACCTACAGCTCTAGGCACAATCTCTGATTCACACTGCCCAAGGATTGTCCTCATCTTTGACTCCCTTCTGCACCAAATCCTCAAACAAAAGAGCAGTTTGCAGCGCACGCTAGGGCACGGAATCCCGTGGGAAAGTTTAACTCGGAGGTATCAACTGCAGCTGGGAGTAGTGGGCTGCCCGGAGATCTTGTCCCCTCATGGGGAACCCATACTGGGTAAGCAGTGTCACCTCTAGTGCCTCATGCTACCCAAGCTATCACACTGCGGCCTTGGCTCCAATGTCCTACCAATGAGCACAGAAGGAGAAGGCACAAACCCCTGCCTGGAAGCAGCTGGTTCATTACCTTTCTTGCCACTGCTGCGTCAGCTTTTCCCCTCTCCTGTTCCTGGGTGGGCTTCACAGGTGCCACAGGCCTCCAGGTGGTATTCTAGGTGCAGTCTCAAGCTTGTACCTGGAAACAGCAACAACACATCAGTCTGAAGAGAGGGCACCAAAGTGTCCTTTGCATCTCACGTCAATAATGGGGACACAGGGTCACATGGGAGCTCCTGTGAAGTCCATCCTTGCCCAAAGCAGAATATGCAGAACATGCCAGATGCTGGAGGACTGTATGAGGCAGCTGAATGCCATAATGAAGACCTCCAGTGCTTGGAGGGGCATTCGCTTCCTCATCAGCCTGTGCCAGGGCTTCCCTGTCCTTCCTGTGAGAAAGCTCATTTTGATGTAAATCCTCTGCACTGCTGTTAGAGACCAGCTCCCATCTCCCATGGGAGCCAGGGGCTAAGAAGCAAACATACTCACTCTGGAAAGACAATGGCATCACCAGAAAGGGTCTGCGAAGCAGCAGTTTTGCTGCCTGAGAGGACTGAATCCCTCGTCTCTGGCATCTGCAAAGGGGAGAGAAACAAAAGGGGCGTGCTCCCATCTGGGCTTTGGTCTGCCTGTTCTTCGGCTTCCAGTCATGGATTCAAATATGATCCTAAAACAGAAAGGCACTAAGCGCTGGTTTTCTGGAAGAAGGGAAGTCTCAGGGCAAAACACACAATAGGTGTGATCTTTTCTTTGAAATTTTCCATGAGCACATGGGAAGGGGATCCTGGGCTGCAGGGAACTTTGGGTTGACCCACTACAGAAATTCCCAGGGTCTTCTATGTCCCCGAGTCCCCTGAATGCTAGAGAAGAGCAGTCCAGGGAGGTGGCATTGCTCTAGGCCAGGACTGTCCCTGTGACCGGAGAGGTCCTGGCAGGCCAATAGAAATGCATCCACTTGTACTTTGCTAGGATTTCAAAAGAGCAAGAGGTAGAACTGGAGAAATGGAAAACTTACCCCAAGAAGAGCTTCTGCCAGCTGTTCAGTCCCATTCGGCTTTTGCAGGATGCAGCTCTGCAGGTCTCGGGCTGCAGAAAGAGCCTGGGATCTCTCCGTGAGGCTGGGGATGACAGTCATCTTTTCTGCAGAAGATGTGCTGCTGTTGATGAGGTCGCCAGATAAAGGAGTTAGGGAGGAGGAAGTAAGCAGAGGAGGAAGTAAGCAGACCGCGTGGCATCCGACAAGATGAGCGAGAGGTAGATAGGATATTCTCAGAGACCCTACAGCTTCAAGAATCTCAACCCTCCCATAGTAGTGGAGGTGCAGGCGGGCTCCGTGCCATGTGGAACGCTAAGTCGTAACTCTGTAGAAGATGAAGGCTGGATCATTCAGTATATTCCAGGTTGGAAGAGATTTAGCTGTGCCACATCACATGAATACAAGGAAGAAGGAAAACACAAGGACTGCACTACAGCCCTTTGGTTCTTTCCGGCCACCCACAGAGGCCTGTCCCTGAGAGCAGCCAGACTAATGTTGCCATCACAGAGATGGAATCCTTTGAAAAGAAAGGCCAACTCCAAACACAGCTCTCAGCTCCTGCTGCCCCGCAGGCCTCACCCATGTCCACTACATCTGCAGTGCTGGCAGCGCTGACCAGCAATCACAGTAAAGCTGGCCTCCAATGGGTTCTCAGGCACACTCTGGTCCCCATCTCTCTTTCAAAGCTCTCTACATCTGGCTCACTTCTAAGCAGAAGGAGAATGCAAGAGGCAGCATGAATGCTGGTGTTTGCCTTGACAAGGTCTGGTGTGGCAAGAAACATGGACCAAAGCTTTTCACTAGATCTGAGCAGAAGAGGAATCCCCAGGACATTGGGCATGTAGCCAGCTCTTAAAGCAAGTCAGAGAGAGAAGTATAATTGCATTGTGCCCTATGATGTCATGATGATAATAATAATAATAAAAAAAGGTTGAAGCTGTTTTCAGGACCCGGTGGAGGAATTCTAAATTTCTACCAGTCACATCTGAACAGCACTTGTGCACATCCCAAAGATATCCCAAGGGGAAGCCAAAGTAGCAGCCTGTCTTCCTACCAGGAAGGTGAGGCCGTGAACCTCTGCAATAGGCACTGAAAGATGGAACACGGGTCTGTGAACAGTCAGAAGACCACGCTTCCCACCACCAACTTGTTCAGTGACAACACCAAAGGTCCCAAGCCGAATAATTCTGGCTCCCTGAAAACAGGAAGGAAGAAAAGAATTATGAGACTGTTAGGTGGAGAGGCTGATGACTGGTCAGCACATGGTGATGGTGCTCAGTGCCCTGCCCACTCCTGCTGTACTGGAACGCTTTGAAGAAGCTCTGGAGAAGCTCTTTGGAAGAACCATCCAGGCCCAGGGTGGCAGACCCACCTGCTTCAGCACCAGCTGCCGCACACACACCTCCCCAGGTAGCAAGGGTCTCTGGAAAGTACGTGAAAGACACGTCATGCTCCGGGAGGGCCAACTCACCACCGTTCAGCACATGCCTAACCCAGGAGATGACAAGTGCAAGCGCATTCAAACAGCATCCCCCTCCCCAAACATACCCCATCCCTGACAGCAGCTGCAGAGCTGAGGTGGGGACAGGGGCTTTCATGTGGACCCAGGAGGGGTCTGGATCTGAAACAGAGGCATTAGGGCATGCAGATCCTGCCATGGGACATCCACAATGTGTTCCTGAGCTCAAAGCCTGCTCTGCTGCTCTGGAGGTACAAGGAGATCCAGCAGGAAGGAGCGGGAGGCAGTGGCTGGTCTCCCAGACAGCAAGCCACTGGGAGCTGAGGAAAAGTCCAAGGATTCATTTCCAGCACAGGTGTTTCTGGAAGCCTCTCCAGAGCCCAGCAGGAGCTGCAGGAGCCCTCAGCCTTCTTCAAACAGGTCTCCCGTCCTTCCAGATGCAGCTGTCACAGGGGGACCCCCTCCCTAGGGATTTTGGCAATGGATTGCCACGCAGCGAGAGGATGGTGCTGTGCCCAATGTAGTCCGGGGCTCAGGCCATCCCGCAGGGTCTCCCCTGTGGGGCCAGGCATCTCCCACTGCTGCCGACAGCCCCGCCACATGTCTGCCAACAGCCGGGGACTGTCACTGGGCTGTGATGGGTCTGTGCCCATCGCCAGGGCCAGCCATGTGCCAGGCGCTCACCCCAGGGCAGCCATGTGCCCGTCCCTACTCTGGACCCGCTGTGTGCCAGGTCCTTGCCGGGGCCAGGCTGGTGCTGGGCACCCTGGGCCCAGGTAGGATGGGGAACTGCTCTGCCCCAGGAGGACGTGGGGCTGGCCCAGGCAAGGGCTGGGCACCTTGGCCCGGAGGCGATCACTGCAGCCGTCACATACTGGCTCCAGCGGCCCGTCCCTGCCCAGGGCGGCAGGAGCAGGCAGCTGGGACAGGCCGGGCCGGGGTAGTGCGACATGGTGCCACGTGGGGCCGGGGCACGGGGCCGGGCCGGGGCGTCGCTGCTGTGGCGGCAGCGCCAAAGGTCGGGGTGGAGAGAAATACTGTGTCATGTCAGCGCTGCCGCACAGTCCTCCTGCAATAGGACCCAAAACCGCGTTGCTGCAAAATGCCAGGCAGAACTGTAACTTGATCAGCGTGCATGATCATGGGCCTTGGTCTTGAAGAAGGAAATGGAATTAGAAAAAGCATAAAGCATAAACCAAGGGTTCCTTCCCTCCCCAGGTAGCTTTTTCAGAAAACCGGCAGTTCCCCACTGTTACCTGGGATCAGCTCCCCAGCAGTCCAGCTTGCTGCAGAGTGGATCAAATGCCAGTGCCAGCACGACGGGGAGGACCGTACTGGAGGGGTAAAATCAGTGGGAGGGAGAAGGAGGGGTTTTGTTTGTTTGTTTGTTTGTTTGTTTGTTTTTATGGCAGTATCAGGAGGGCAGGAGAGCCCAGGGCAGCCCTTGGCAGGGGCAGGGCCACGGTTGCCAGGCAACATGGGGGGGACAGGAGGCGGGAGGAGACCACATGCCCTGCAGCCAATGGGGTGCGGCTGCCAGGCGATGCGGGGCCGGAAGCAGGAAGCCAGGTGCCCGGCAGCCAGCAGGGTGCCGTTGCCAGGGGAGTGGGGCGGGGCGCGGCCTGCCCTGGGGGAGGGAGTCCCAGGCCCTGGAGGCGGCTGGAGGCCGGCTGGGGCGGCCATGGCGGGGCAGCGTGTGGGGCCGGGAGCGCCGGGGAGCCGGGCCCTGTGCGCCCCGGCCGTGCTGCACCAGCCTGCTGGGACGGGGGCCGTGCGCGTCACGAGGCCCCGCTCTCCGGGGCAGCCATGCACCCCACGGAGGCGGCGGGTCCTGCCCTGACACAGCAGGGGCTGCTGGCCAGGCGGGGAGGCCTGGGCCTGGCGCGGCCCGAGGGGCTGGACCGGCTCTGCCTCCTCCCGGGGAGCTGCGTTGTCCCAGGATGTGCTGCGGCTCTGGCCCCAGCACGGCAGGTCTCCCTCTGTCCGGGCTCTCTGGGTACCGGTGTTGTCTGAAAAGCGGATTCGTTGCCCGGTGTGCAATAAACCAATAATTGCACACTCAAGAGAGACATTTGCTTCTTTATTTCAGAGTTGCACAAGCCTGGCTGCTCGGTGGTTTCCCACAAATCAAGCACACACACCCCCCCCAGCCTGGCTTTTCAAGTAGCATTTATACAAACAAATTGCCAGGTTTGCAACTTTCCTTTTTACACTGATTGGTTAGTGATTTACACACAATTATAACTCTGCTTTCACACCATTTTACTAGGACGCATGCTCAGGGGAGGGGTCTTCACCTGGGCACGGGTCTTTTGGACCTATGGGTGTGATGTTTTGCAGTATAATGAGGACAGTTCAGTCAGGGATACATGGACCTCCCATTCTTTTGCCAAATTGGCAATATGTACCTAGAAATAAAACATTTTGATGTAATGTTTCTTTTAGGGCTTTAGCAGTTCTAGGATGCCCTTGTTTAAAGAATGCTTCTTTTCAGAAAATAGAGATAGAGGTTATCCTAATCTGCCTAGTTAAAACCGAATGAACATTCTTTCTGAGCTTCGCAGGGTTGTCTTGTAACAGTTCCCCCTTTGAGACTTGTATGACCATTCTCATATTAGTCTCACCCTTTTAAAATTTTTCCCTTATTAGCTTTGTACAACATCTAGAAATGCATTGAATCTCTACATAGACACATACAAAAACTAACAACACCATTCCCAAAATTGTTAAATGCTTTTTAACCCATGAGCTTGCGTCAGGGAACCAGGAAGTCAACCATTTCCATGTTTCTTCAAATCCGAAAGAAAGCATCATCTTTCTGAACCCCATGTAAGATTTCAGTCTGCTTCCAGATTCATTTAGATTGGTAGTAATTCTCCCGCTTTGATCCACAGCAACTAGTATTTATTACTGTACATACTCCTCCCTGAGATGCCAAGAACATATCTAGAGCCATTCTGTTCTGGGTGGTTATTTTAGCAATTTCTGAAACCTCCTCTTGTAAAGCTGCAATGGCATCAGAGGTTTTATTCCCTATTTGCTCAATAACTGCTGAAATATTTACTATTGCTTTTTCAAGTTCACTCACTCCCAATGGTGGAAACAGCCACCTTGCGAATGAATGAAACCTAGTAGGTCGCTCTATTAAAGGATTATTTTGTCTCCTCTTTTGTCTCCTCATGAATGTTCTTAACCATGATTTTTGATTCTTGTTACTCAGTTCTTTTGTTACAGTAATATTAGGGATTATTGCCCCTAGAGTCCATGTCCCTGACCAATTAGGAGGTAGCACTTTTCGTGCCTTGTTCCCGCACAACCAATACCATCCACTACCTTTCGGAACACGCCACCCATTTAGTTCCTTACTTGGCCACTTATAACCTATTGCAGGGATCCGAGAGCAATCTTCATAACTCCCTGCCTTAATGGCTCCAGTACAGTTGATCGGCTGTTTTCCATAAGGTACAGTTTTCTCCCACCATTTATTACTATTATTGCACCTTCGGATACATTGATAATAATCGCCTGTCACACTCTGGACTTGCCATTCCTGTTCTGTTGTTTCATCATGTTCCGTTTGATCACTAGCATTTCTTATCTGTTTCATAAATTCCATACAGGAAAACTTAAGAGGCACTCCAATCAGCGGGAAGCCCTTGTTGGAATGTTCAGGGAAGTGGGGACACACCCAACCATCCATCTGGTTAACTATCTTCATAGATTTCATAATTACTTCCAAATGAAGATTTTGACCCCCAAATCCTTCCTGATTCCCTTTGGCTCAGGTAACCTAGAAAAACTAACCACCACATTTCTCCCCTGTTGTTTGTTAAGGAGAACATCCTTTTTACACAGAGACCCTAACAACAATATTAACCCTATTCCTAACAAAGAGATTAAAGCAATTTTTCCCTGAATACAATCTAAATTTAAAACTGATTCACTTCTAACACAACTCATATATCTTTATATATTTTTAACTTGAAAGGTTGGACTCGTTCAGCTTTCCACATCTCTCGAGGTCCTGCTTTCACTCGGGTGGAGTGGATCCAGGAATCAATTCCCTGCAGTTTCACAGCAGTATTTGTTGTTAGTAGGACAAGATACGGTCCTCTCCGTTTTTCTATCAACGGCTCATCCTTCCAGGTTCGAAGATACACTTGATCTCCAAGCTGGAATGAATGTACAGGTGAATCTAAAAGTATGGGAGATCTTAACTGGATGTACCTACGGAGAGAAGGAAGAACCTTTGCCATAGACAAGAGAGAATCACTTAAAATTTGATCGCCCTTAGATGGACTAACTTTCTGCCTAACCCTTGGGGTTATTCTGATTCTTAATAATGCCAGAGGTAAAACATCAGTCCCTTTCATCTGAGTCTCCTGACACAATTTCCCTCTCTGTCTCTTAATTGCTTGATTCATTCTTTCCACTTTTCCACTGGATTGTGGCCTTCAGGGGGTATGTAAATCCCATTTAATTTGTAGTATTTTTGAGGTCTCCTGTACTATTTCTGCTATAAAATGAGGTCCCCTATCCAAAGACAATCCTTCTGGTACCCCAGATCTTGGTAGGATTTCTTTTAATACCATTTTCACTACCTCCCTTGCTTTATTGGTACGGCACGGGAAAGCCTCAGGCCATCCTGAAAAGGTGGCAACAATTACCAACAAATATTTATATCCATTACAGCTTGGTAATTCAGAAAAATCAATTTGCCAGGAATCCCCAGGCATGAAGCCCCTTTTTTACCTCCCCTGGGGGGGTTTGGAGGGGGGGGCGCTTCTTCTGAATCATGGGATTATTTCTAAGACGTATTTCACATTTTTGTGTAATTCCCTTTGCAATTAGTAACACACTAACTCCCACAGCAAATCTTTCAACCGTTTCAACCAATGCCTCGGCTCCCATGTGGGTACTATCATGTGTTTGCTTCATCAGTTTCTTCATTATCGCCAAAGTTACCACACCTTGTCCAGTAGATGTTACCCACCATCCTTTGGAAGTCTTTATGCATTTCAGTATTTCTGCTAATTTATTTTCTTTTTCAGTGTATACCGGAATTTCCATTTTTCACGTTCTCTCTGGAACTAATGCTGCCACCGACACGGATAATGCTACCCTTTTTGCAGCCTCATCGGCTCTTTTGTTCCCTTTAGCTACGTCAGTCTGCCCAGATTGGTGTGCTTTGCAATACATTACTGCTGTTTCTTTGGGTTTATTAACTGCTTCGAGTAGTTCCATAATCTCCTTACTGTATTTTATAGGATTCCCTTGAGAAGACAGCAATCCTCTTTCCTTCCCAATCGTGCCATGGGCATGTATAACCCCAAAGGCATATTTGGAATCTGTGAACACATTGGTCCGTTTCCCTTCTGATAATTCCAGAGCCGAAGTTAAAGCAATCAGTCCTGCTTTCTGGGTGGATGGATTTGCTGGTAGCGATCTTGCTTCGATTTCTTCTTCCAAGGTGACAACAGCATACCCAGCCCTTCTTTCTCCCTTTAGGATAAAACTGCTCCCATCGGTAAAAAATTCCCAGTCTGGATTCTGCAATGGAATACCTCTGAAATCTGGACGGCTGGAATATACTCGCTCAGTAGTTTGCAGGCAGTCTGGAGCCAACTTCCCCTCTTCATGAAGTGGTAATAAAGAGGCTGGATTAAGGGTAGTAGACACTTTATGGTTACCTCTTCTTGCTCAAGTATTACTGCTTGGTACTGCACCATCCTACCTGGGGATAACCAATGATGCCCCTTCTGTTCTAAAACTGCTGCAACAGCATGTGGCACATAAGCAGTCACCTTTCGTCCCAATGTCAATTTTCGTGCTTCTTGTATTAACATCACAGCAGCTGCAACTGCTCGCAGGCATCCTGGCCACCTGCACTCACTTTATCCAATTGTTTGGAAAAGTAAGCCACAGGTCTTTTCCAATTTTTGGAAGTCCTAATGCGGGAGCACTCATGAGAGCAATCTTGATTTCATCAAATCCTTTTCGGCACTCTGCAGTCCACTCCAGCAAGTCTCCCGGCCCCTTAACAGCTTCATATAAAGGCTCTGCCATTAATCCAAAATTAGGTATCCACAGGCCACACCACCCAGCCATTCCTAAAAATCCCCTAAGTTCTCTTTTTGATTTTGGGGGGCGAGCTGACAAATCACTTCTTTCCTTTCGATTCCTAATTTTCTTTCCCCCTGGGATATTTCAAATCCTAGATAGATTATGCTTTCCTTCATGATCTGTACTTTTTTCTGAGACACCCTATATCCTGCTGTTCCCCCCAAATTTAATAAACTGATGGTTGTTTCTCTACATTCTTCAGTCGTGTCTGCCCCCAATAAGATAGCGTCCACATACTGTAATAAGGTAGTGGTATCTTTCTTACCTTGCCATAATTCTAATTCTTTTGCAAGTCCATTGCCAAAAATGGTGGGGCTGTTCTTGAATCCTTGCGGGAGTACTGTCCAGCACAACTGCATTTTGCGTCTCCTTGTAGGACTTTCCCACTCAAAGGCAAATAATTGTTGACTTTGTTCCTCCAAAGCGATACAGAAGGAAGCATCTTTTAAGTCCAATACTGTAAAATAGACATTGGAATCATTTATCGTTGTTAACAAAGTGTATGGATTGGGTACCACTGGGTGCACATCAATGACTATCTGGTTAATAGCTTGCAAATCCTGTACTAGATGGTATTCTTGTGAATGTGTTTTTTTAACAGGCAGGATTGGAGTATTGTACTCGGACTGACATTCTCGCAGCAGTCCATACTTTAAGAAATTATTAATTATAGGCTCCAGTCCAAGACGGGCCTCTAACTTCATGGGATACTGTTTTCACGCTACTGATTCAGTTCCTTGTTTTAATTCCACCTTTACTGGTTCTACACATTTGGCTCTTCCAGGTTTCTCCATCGCCCACGCAAAAGGGACTACTGCGTCCATTACTGCGGAGGGAATTTTGCTTGGTCCACTCTCCACCTGTTTGGAATCCAGTGCTTTCTGTAACATATATGCTTGTGTCTTCCAGGCGTTATTTGGTGGAATGTGCACCTGAACTTTGTTCTTATCAAAGGTTATTTGTGCCCCCACTTTATTCAGTAAATCCCTTCCCATTAGGGGTAATGGGCATTCTGGCATGTATAAGAATGCATGTGTTAACACTCTATTTCCTATTTTACATTTAATTGGCTGAAAGAAAGGTTTGACCTCTTGCTTTCCTGTGGCCCCAATTAGTGGCACAGAGAATTTACTCATTGGTGCCTTACAGCTATTTCATACTGAATATGTTGCTCCAGTGTCTACTAAAAAAGTAACTGTTTCCTTCCCCAGCTTTACTGAAACCAGGGGTTCAGCTGGGGAATCCAATTTCTCAACCCCCGGTCCCCATCAGTCTGAATCTTCTGCACCAGTCATGAGCAAACCTGCCTCTGGAACAGATACAGATACAGACTGAGGTTTCCAATAATCTGATTGTTTCTTCGGGCACTCATTTTTCCAGTGCCCCTTCTCCCTACAAATCGCACATTGATCTCTCCTCAGTGGAATTCTATTTCCCAAATTCCCTCCTACTCTATGTCCTCTTCCACGTCCTTATCCTTTCAGAAAACCCCTTCCCCGAGAGGAAGTTTGTGCCTGGGCAAATGCAGCTGCCAAGATTGCAGTATTTTGCCCCTTATCTTTCAGTTTCTCCTTCTGTTTTTCCTTTCTCTCTACTTCTTCCCTGTTATTGTACACCTCTCATGCAATTTCTATTAACTGCGATATTGACATCCGCGACATACCATCTATTTTCTGAAGCTTTCTCCTTATACCTGGTGCTGATTGTCCTACAAATAATGTAGTAAAAGTCATCTTGTTCTCTTCGTCCTCGGGATCCAAGTCTGTCCATTTTCGGGCGGTTTCACATAACCGCTCCTAAAATGCAGAGGGATGCTTATTCATACCCTGCGCTACTTGATACAGTTTTGCAATATTTTTGGGCCTAGGTACTGCATGCTTTACCCCATATAACATTAACTGTTGGTGCTGTTTAGTCATTAACCTGCCTGCCCCTGTATTTTGATCCCAGTCCGGTTCTTGGGCCGGCATAAAGCGCTCCGGCCATCTCTAGCATTTTGTCTTTCATTTTCCTCTCGAGCTTTGTCTAATAACATTCTCTTCTGCTCAGGTGCAAGCAAAGTATTTAAAAGCACCTGTAAATCCTGCCAGTCTGCATTATGACTCTCAGTTATCATTTTAAAGGATTGATACATCTTTTGTGGATTTTCTCGGTACGACCTGGCAGACTCCTTCCAATTCATTAAATCTGTAGTTGAAAAGGGGACCTGCACATATACAGGCATTCCATCTGGTCCTACTGCTTGACGCAGTGGGGCCTGAATCACAGGATTTTGTGGAGCCTGAGTAGCCCGAGTTCTGCCTGCAACCGGGCTACATGCCTCACTTCCCTTATCTCTGGCATCAACACGATCTTGATCTCTTTCTGGAGGGACCAATAATTGTACATCCTCTTCCTCATCACCCACTTTTAAACATCTCTTCCCAATACTACAAGCAGAGCAACACCGAGGTATTTTCTCTTTGTCTTTCATCATCGTTAACACATTTGAGTCAGAGACCAATAGCTTACATTATTTTTCTTGTTTCATATTACCCTTAAAAGAACATTCTTACCAATTACACTTTTGTACACTGGAGTGCACAGAGCAGCATCTCCCCGCCGGGAACTGGCAAGACGATCCAGGCAAGGCTTTACAGTGAGGGTCCCACTTGGGTCGCCAGAAAGCTGTTGTCCAAAAAGCAGATTCGTTGCCCGGTGTGCAGTAAGCCAATAATTACACACTCAGGAGAGACTTCTGCTTCTTTATTTCAGAGTTGCACAAGCCTGGGCTGCTCGGTGGTTTCCCACAAATCAAGCACACACCCCCACCCCGGCTTCTCAAGGAGCATTTATACAAACAAATTGCAAAGTTTGCAACTTTCCCTTTTACACTGATTGGTTAGTGATTTACATACAATTATAATTTTGCTTACACACCATTTTACTAGGATGCATGCTCAGGGGAGGGGTCTTCACCTGGGCACAGGTCTTTTTGACGTATGGGCGTGATTTTTTGTAGTGTAATGAGGACAGTTCAGTCAGGGATACATGGACCTCCAATTCTTTTGCCAATTTGATTTAATGTTTCTTTTAGGGCTTTAGCAGTTCTAGGATGCCCTTGATTCAAGAATGCTTCTTTTCAGAAGATAGAGATAGGGGTTATCCTAATCTGCCTAGTTTAGACAGCATGAACATTCTTTCTGAGCTTTCACGATTGTCTTGCAACACCAGCAGTGTTGACGCACGGCCCCGGTGCCCCCAGCACCAGCCCTGGGACCTCCTCCACATGCATCCTGCCCACAGCACAGAGAGCCCTGCTGCAGGGATGGGGAGAGACGGAGCTGGGTGAGGAGATGGGATGGCCTGGGCTGGTCAGGCGCAGGGCACAGCCACGCACGTGGCCTGGCCAGCCACCTCCTGACACGCGACCGGCCCCTTTTATCCCCTTTTCCCTCTGTCTCCCCACACTTGTTCCTCCCCAAACTTGATCACCTCACCCAGTGGCCTCTCACTAAAAAAAACACTTGAGCACTTTCAAGTGAATTTACCTGTTTGATTTACTGAGCAGTCCCCCATTACATGTTGCTGGGGAATTACTTGCACTATATGTTTATATGTAGCTGATTTCAGTGTGAATGTGTTTGTGCTGAATGCAGAATCAAGTAACATTCAGGTGTCATTACTAAGGGGTGGCAAAATACTATGCCAAAGTAGTTCTCAGTCTGGAAGCTTTTTCTTCTGTGTCTATTGTGGCACTAATGGTAGTTAACATTCTGTATTTTGAAAGGTGGAGAGAGAAATCATAAAATAGATGTCTAGACACATCCCATATAATTGGCCCAGATTCTCAGCAGGGCTGTCCACCTTGTCTTATGCTGTAGAAATGTTGATACAAATCATATCATTACATATCATTTTAAAGGATTGTTACACCTTTTCTGGATTTTCTCGGTACGACCCGGCAGACTCCTTCCAATTCATTAAATCTGTAGTTGAAAAGGGGACCTTCACATATACAGGCATTCCATCTGGTCCTACTGCTTGACGCAGTGGGGCCTGAATCACAGGATTTTGTGGAGCCTGAGTAGCCCTCACGAGAAGTAGAATTCTATGCATCCAAACCGTTATTAAGTGCCAAGCAGGAAAATATAAGCCTACACTTGCAGCTCGATTGTCCATCGCAGCATGTATGGCTATTCACACCTTTGCTATCCATTCAAATAACCCCACTTCTACTAACTTCCTCTCCAGATTTCTCGTTCCAGGTATCCACACCTGCGCCAGTAAATATTGCACAAGGAAAACCAATACTGCAAAGAATTTTAGTCCGTAATGCTGCAGTACCTCACATTCAGCAAACACCTTCAACACATTCCTTAGCTAATGTGTGGATATTAAATCCTCACAAGGAAAAACGACCTGGTACCATCCTGGCAGATGGGCCTGGAGTGACGGTCCTAGTGCTCCCTGATGGCGATACAATACCTTTTTAGCTCCCTGCTAACAGGTTATCCCCTCGGCATTTGTGAAGTATTGCTCGCATGTTGCATCCTGTGCTCCCCAACAAATGCGATCGACTTACAGGATCATCCTGCACCACATATAAATACATGGATCTGGCTAGCTCAGCGTTTGGCTAACTTATCTGCCTTTTGTATTGCGGGTGGACGGTCTCTTGATGATGTACTAACCACACGTTATATAGGAATACTAACCTCCCTTCAAATATTACCAAATTATACCTTCTTGAGAAATTTTGATATCCAGCTCACCCCCTTGAATTTACACGATCTGGGAACAGCCTCTACTAAATGAACACCTTGGAGGTATTCATTTTAGATTGCCAACGTGTCCAAAGCAGATCTATGTTTTTGCTTTGTCCATGCTACCATGCCAAAGTATGATATGACCAATATACAGTTGAAATGCAATAGCACTATGAATATAACCTTTAGGGTGGTTCCTTTTGTTGTCCGAAAAGCGGATTCGTTGCCCGGTGTGCAATGAGCCAATAATTACACACTCAGGAGAGACATTTATTTATTTATTTCAGAGTTGCGCAAGCCTGGGTGCTTGGTGGTCTCCCACAAATCAAGCACACACCCCCCAACTTTTCAGGTAGCATTTATACAATCAAATTTGCCATATTTGTGACTTCCTTCCTCTTATTGCCATATTTGTGACTTCCTTCCTCTTCTACACTGATTGGTTAATGATTTCTTCACATTTCCCTGGGTCCCACCCCTGCTTCTCAAGGTTCTGATCAATTAATTAACACTGCCCCAGCTGGGTCAGTAGGTGTTATCTTCCAAGGCCCTGAGGAAGAAGACATAATCCAGACCCCTTAATCATCACTGTTTTAACAGTGAGAGGAAGCTTTTTACTTCCCAAGGTCTTGGCGCCCAAACAGGCCTTATTTCTCAGCCTTGGCATCCTCCCTTCTGGAGAGTGGGGCACAGGAATGCAGACTGCTTGTAACTCCCTTATCTCTCCAGCCTGCACCAGCTCTGAGGCCTTTTCTTAATGAACTAGGAGCACGGCCTAAGGCTTCAGCAAATTTAGCTACTTATGCTAAGCAAGTGTGCAGCTACTCATGCTAAATAAATTCTATCTAAGATAGAAGTTATCCAAATCTACCTACTTCAAACATTCTTTCTGAGCTTCTCAGGGTTGTCTTGTAACAATTCCCCCCTTTGAGACTTATATGATCATTTTCATATTAGTCTCACTCTTTTAAAATCTTTCCCATATTAGTTTCATATAACACTTAGAAATACATTGAATCACTACATAAACGCATACAAAAACTACTAACACCAATCCTAAAATTGTTAAACATTTTTTAACCCATGAGCTCACATCAGGGAACCAGGAAGTCAACCATTTCCATATTTCTTCAAATCCGAAAGAAGTATCATCTTTCTGAACCTCATGTAAGATTTCAGTCTGCTTCCAGATTTCATTTAGATCGGTAGAAATTCTCCCGCTTTGATCCACATATACACAGCAACTAGTATTTATTACTGTACATACTCCTCCCTGAGATGCCAATAACATATCTAGAGCCATTCGGTTTTGGGTACTTATTTTAGCAATTTCTGAAACCTCCTCTTGTAAAGCTGCAATGGCATCAGAGGTTTTATTCCCTATTTTTTCAATAACTGCTGAAATATTTACTATTGCTTTTTCAAGTTCACTCACTCCCAATTGTGGAAACAGCCACCTTACGAATGACTGAAACCTAGTAGGTCGATCTATTAAAGGATTATTGACCCTCTTTTGTCTCCTCATGAATGTTCTTAGCCAGGATTTTTGATATTTATTACTCAGTTCTTTTCTTATAGTAACATTAGGGATTATTGCCCCTAAAGTACATGCCCCTGACCAATTAGGAGGTAGCACTTTTCGTGCCTTGTTCCCACACAACCAATACCATCCACTACCTTTCGGAACATGCCACCCATTTAGTTCCTTACTTGGCCACTTATAACCTATTTCAGGTATATGAGAGCAATTTTTATAACCTCCCACCTTAATGGCTCCAGTACAGTTGATCGGTTGCTTTCCATAGGGTACAGTTTTTTTTCCCACCATCTATTACTATTATTACATCTTCGGATACATTGGTAATAATCTCCTGTCACACTCTGGACTTCCCATTCCTGTTCGGTTGTTTCATTATATTTCGTTTGATCACTATCATTTCTTATCTGCCTCATAAATTCCATAAACGAAAAATTAAGAGGCACTCCAATTAGGGGGAAGCCCTTGTTGGAATGTTCAGGGAAGTGGGGACACACCCAGCAATCCTTCTGGTTAATTATCTTCATAGATTTCATAATTACTTCCAAATGGAGATTATGGCTCCAAAATCCTTCCTGATTCCCTTTAATTGTTTGGCTCAGGTAACTTAGAAAAACTAACCACCACATTTCTCCCCTGGTTATTAAGGAGAACATCATTTTTACACAGATACCATAGATACCGTAACAACAATATTAACCCTATTCCTAACAAACAGATTAAAGCAATTCTTTCCTGAATACAATCTAAATTTAAAACCGATTCGCTTCCAATACAACTCATATATCTTTATGTATTTTTAACTTTAGAGGTTGAACTTGTTCAGCTTTCCACGTCTCTCGAGGTACTGCTTTCACTCGGGTGTAGTGGATCCAGGAATCAATTCCCTGCAGTTTCACAGCAGTATTTGTTGTTAGCAGTACAAGATACGGTCCCCTCCACTTTTCTACCAATGGCTCGTCCTTCCAGGTCCGAAGATACACTTGATCTCCTGGCTGGAATGAATGTACAGGTGAATCTAAAAGTACAGGAGATCTTAACTGGATGTACCTACGGAGAGAAGTAAGAACCTTTGCCATAGACAAGAGATAATCACTTAAAATTTGATCGCCCTTAACGTGCATTTGAATTTCATTTCCAGTTAAATTTACAGTGTAAGGTTTACCATACAGAATCTCAAATGGACTAACTTTCTCCCTAACCCTTGGGGTTATTCTGATTCTTAATAATGCCAGAGGTAAAACATCAGTCCATTTCATTTGAGTCTCCTGACACAATTTTCCTACCTGTCTCTTAATTGTTTGATTCATTCTTTCCACTTTTCCACTGGATTGTGGCCTCCAGGGGGTATGTAAGTCCCATTTAATTTGTAGCATTTTTGAGATTTGCTGTACTATTTCTGCTATAAAATGAGGTCCTCTATCTGAAGAAAACCCTTCTGATACCCCAAATCTTGGTATAATTTCTTTTAATAACATTTTTACTACCTCCCTGGCCTTATTGGTACGGCACGGGAAAGCTTCAGGCCATCCTGAAAAGGTGTCAACAATCACCAACAAATATTTATATCCATTACATTTTGGTAATTCAGAAAAATCAATTTGCCAGTAATCCCCAGGCATGAAGCCCCTTTTTAATTCCCCTGGGGGGGGCTTCTTCTGAAACACATTAGTCCATTTTCCCTCTGATAATTCCAGAGCCCGGGCTAAAGCAATCAGTTCTGCTTTCTGGGCTGATGTATTTGCTGGTAGTGTTCTTGCTTCGATTTCTCCTTCCAAAGTGACAACAGCGTATCCAGCCCTTCTTTCTCCCTTTATTATAAATCTGCTCCCATTGGTAAATAATTCGCAGTCTGGATTCTGCAATGGAACATCTCTCAAATCTGGACGGCTGGAATATACTCGCTCAATAGTTTGCAGACAGTCATGAGCCAACCTCCCCCTTCATGAAATGGTAATAAAGATGCCAGATTAAGGGTATTATACACCTTCATGGTTACATCTTCTTGCTCAAGTATCACTGCCTGGTACTGCACCATCCTACTTGGGGATAACCAGTGATGCCCTTTTTGTTCTAAAACTGCTGCAACAGCATGTGGCACATAAACAGTCACTTTTTGTCCCAATGTCAATTTTCGTGCCTCTTGTATTAACAGCACAGCAGCTGCAACTGCTCTGAGGCATCCTGGCCACCCTGCACTCACTTTATCCAGCTGTCTTGAAAAATAAGCCACAGGTCTTTTCCAATTTCCTAAAGTCTGTACAAGCACTCCCAAAGCCTGGTGCCCTCTCTCATGTAGTTGTTTTTTTTTTTTTCTTTTTTTTCTTTTTTCTTTTCTTTTTTTTTTTTTTTTTTACAGGCAGGATTGGAGTATTGTACTCGGATTGACATTCTCGCAGCAGTCCATACTTTAAGAAATTATTAATCATAGGCTCCAGTCCAACACGGGCCTCTAACTTCATGGGATACTGTTTTCACCTTACCGGTTTAGCTCCTTGTTTTAATTTCACCTTTACCGGTTCTGCACATCTGGCTCTTCCAGGTTTCTCCGTTGCCCACACAAAAGGGATTACTGCGTCCATTACTTCAGAGGGAATTTCACTTGGTCCATCCTCCACCTGTTCGGAATCCAGTGCTTTCTGCAACATATATGCTTGTGCCTTCCAGGCGTTACTTTGTGGAATGTGCACCTTAACTTTGTTTTGATCAAAGGTTATCTGTGCCCCCAGTTTATTCAGTAAATCCCTCCCCATTAGGGGTAATGGGCATTCTGGCATGTATAAGAATTCATGTGTTAACACTTTATTTCCTATTTCACATTTAATTGGTTGACAGAAAGGTTTGACCTCTCGCTTTCCCGTGGCCCCAATTACTGGCATAGAGAATTTACTCATTGGTCCCTTACAGCTATTTAGTACTGAGTATGCTGCTCCAGTGTCTACTAAAAATTTAACTGTTTCGTTCCCCAGCTTTACTGAAACCAGGGGTTCGGCTGGGGAATCCAGTTCCTCAACCCCCGGTCCCCGTCAGTCTGAATCCTCTGTACCGAACACGAGCAAATCTGCCTCTGGAACAGATGCAGACTGAGGTTTCCAATGATCTGTTTGTCTCTTCGGGCACTCATTTTTCCAGTGCCCCTTCCCCCTGCAAATTGCACACTGATCTCTCCTTAGCGGAATTCCATCTCCCAAATTCCCTCTTACTCTATACCCTCTTCTACGTCCTTGTCCTTTCGGAAAACTCCTTCCCTGAGAGGGAGTTTATGCTTGGGCAAATGCAGCTGCCAAGATTGCAGCATTTTGCCTCTTATCTTTCAGTTTCTCCTTTTGTTTTTCCTTTCTCTCCACTTCTTCCCTATTATTGTACACCTTATCTGCAATTTCTATTAATTGCGATATCGACATCCCCGACATACCATCTACTTTCTGAAGCTTTCTCCTTATATCTGGTGCTGATTGTCCTACAAATAATGTAGTAAAAGTTATTTTATTTGCTTCGTCCTCGGGATCCAAGTCTGTCCATTTTCGGGCAGTTTCACATAACTGCTCGTAAAATGCAGAGGGATCCTCAGTCTTACCCTGTGCGATTTGATATAGTTTTGCAATATTTTTGGGCCTAGGCACTCCATGCTTTACCCCATATAGTATTAACTGTTGGTACTGTTTAGTCATTAACCTGCCTGCCCCTGTGTTTTGATCCCAACCCGGTTCCCGGGTCGGCATAAAACGGTCTGGTCCGTCTCTGGCATTTTGCCTTTCATTTTCCTCTTGAGCTTTATCTAATACCATTCTTTTCTCCTCAGGTGAAAGCAAAGTATTTAAAAGCACCTGTAAATCCTGCCAATCTGGATTATGATTTTCAATTATCATTTTAAAGGATTGATACATCTTTTCTGGATTTTCTCGGTACGACCCGGCAGACTCCTTCCAATTCATTAAATCTGTAGTTGACAAAGGGACCTTCACATACACAGGCATCCCGTCTGGTCCGACTGCTTGACGCAGCAGGGCCTGAATCACGGGATTTTGTTGAGCCCGAGTAGCCCGAGTTCTGCCTGCAATCGGGCTACATGCCTCACTTCCCTTATTTCTGCTATTAACACTATCTTGATCTCTTTCAGGAGAGACCAATAATTGTACATCCTCTTCCTCATCACCCGCTTTTAAACATCTTTTCCCAATGCTACAAGCAGAGCAACACCGAGACATTTTCTCTTTGTTTCCCATCATCATTAACACATTTGAATCAGAGATCAACAGCTTACATTTTTTTTCTAGTTTCATGATCATTTCTCAGAGAGAAGAACAAATCTACATATGGGACCTCATCCCATTTGTTCTGTCTTCTGCAAAACAACATAAGTTGCAAGATTGTATTATAGTTTAGCGTTCCCATTTCTGGCCATTTTTCCTCATCCTCCAGTTTATACATTGGCCACCACTGAGTACAGTATTCCTTTAATTTTCTCCTTGTTAAAGGATTCCCACCAAACTTTCTCCAATGTTTCAGGATGCATCCTA
This sequence comes from Dromaius novaehollandiae, assembly GCF_036370855.1. NCBI lineage: Eukaryota > Metazoa > Chordata > Aves > Casuariiformes > Dromaiidae > Dromaius > Dromaius novaehollandiae. Next base: position 1,662,756 of record NC_088125.1, on the reverse strand, counting down.
AAGGAGAACAGGAGGATACCCCCACAGATTGTCCTGTTCCCATATTACCACCCTTAAAAGAACGTTCTTACCAATTACGCTTTCGTACACTCCAGTCGTCACTGTCCAAACGTGTACAAAGCTTACCTTTGGTTACCACAACCAATTACCCTTGTATCATACCCTTTATGCAATGTCTCTTAATAATTACTGCGTTGCACCTTTGAGTCGCTTACCTGTTCCGACCGGGGAGGGTGCTCACGGAGTCCCCGAACAAAACGGTCGGTGCGAGCTGGAGTCCGATGAGCAGTGTCTCCCCGCCGGAACTGGCAAGACGATCCGGGCAAGGCTTTACAGCGAGGTCCCACCTGGGTCGCCAGAAAACTGTTGTCCGAAAAGCGGATTCGTTGCCCGGTGTGCAATGAGCCAATAATTACACACTCAGGAGAGACATTTATTTATTTATTTCAGAGTTGCGCAAGCCTGGGTGCTTGGTGGTCTCCCACAAATCAAGCACACACCCCCCAACTTTTCAGGTAGCATTTATACAATCAAATTTGCCATATTTGTGACTTCCTTCCTCTTATTGCCATATTTGTGACTTCCTTCCTCTTCTACACTGATTGGTTAATGATTTCTTCACATTTCCCTGGGTCCCACCCCTGCTTCTCAAGGTTCTGATCAATTAATTAACACTGCCCCAGCTGGGTCAGTAGGTGTTATCTTCCAAGGCCCTGAGGAAGAAGACATAATCCAGACCCCTTAATCATCACTGTTTTAACAGTGAGAGGAAGCTTTTTACTTCCCAAGGTCTTGGCGCCCAAACAGGCCTTATTTCTCAGCCTTGGCATCCTCCCTTCTGGAGAGTGGGGCACAGGAATGCAGACTGCTTGTAACTCCCTTATCTCTCCAGCCTGCACCAGCTCTGAGGCCTTTTCTTAATGAACTAGGAGCACGGCCTAAGGCTTCAGCAAATTTAGCTACTTATGCTAAGCAAGTGTGCAGCTACTCATGCTAAATAAATTCTATCTAAGATAGAAGTTATCCAAATCTACCTACTTCAAACATTCTTTCTGAGCTTCTCAGGGTTGTCTTGTAACACTTTTAGGCGGCACCACTGCTTACACTTATGTGCCAGCCAATACCACCGATGGCCCTTGCGCTATTGCGCTAAGCATCCTCCCTTTTATGACAGAACAAAAGAGGAAGCCACGGCATGTTTTGCATGCCACATGTGACCCCCACATGAATCTGTTTTCTCATGGAGAGGCTCTAGGATTGTTACGGAGCCCAACTGGTGTCCCGGGGTGGTAACCCCTAATTATAAACAAGTAGAACATGTCGCCTGTGCTTTAGCCCAAGGACTAAATTGGACATCTAAAGCCATCGCCTCTTGAAACAAATACGACAAAGCACTTTGCAAAATCCATTAGTAATTGACTACCTTCTGCTCCAACATAACCATGGGTGCCATGATTTTGCTGGCATGTGCTGCTTCAACATTCCTGATGAATCAGCATCTATTGAAACTAACATCAACCATCTGCAAGATATTATTCAACACATTTGCCAAAATGATGGCGAAGCATGGCTAGCCAACTGGTTCAGTTCTCTAACCAGGTGCTTAGGCCACCTCATCCAAGGAGGGCTTCTGTTTCTTTTTGGCCTTGGTTTATGTTATGTTATAGCATCATTTCTCTGTAAAATCCCTTGTCCACACCCATGACACCCTCATAAAGATTGGGACAGCCTGTGACTAGCACCTCATTGCGGGGGTGGAATGTAGGGAGTAATGTGGAAGAATGTTGAGGAGGCAGGCGATGGGAACTAGCCAGACTGTCGCCTGCAAAGACACAGAAGTAGTAAAGGCCTGCTAAGGATCCTTGTGTGCATTGCATTTGTGTATCCACCCCTGCCTGGGGCTAGGGCGATGACCCCGCCTTGCACCCACACCCACCATTACCTACAGCTCTAGGCACAATCTCTGATTCACACTGCCCAAGGATTGTCCTCACCTTTGACTCCCTTCTGCAGCAAATCCTCAAACAAAAGAGCAGTTTGCAGCGCACGCTAGGGCACGGAGTCCCGTGGGAAAGTTTAACTCGGAGGTATCAACTGCAGCTGGGAGTAGTGGGCTGCCCGGAGATCTTGTCCCCTCATGGGGAACCCATACTGGGTAAGCAGTGTCACCTCTAGTGCCTCATGCTACCCAAGCTATCACACTGCGGCCTTGGCTCCAATGTCCTACCAATGAGCACAGAAGGAGAAGGCACAAACCCCTGCCTGGAAGCAGCTGGTTCATTACCTTTCTTGCCACTGCTGCGTCAGCTTTTCCCCTCTCCTGTTCCTGGGTGGGCTTCACAGGTGCCACAGGCCTCTAGGTGGTATTCTAGGTGCAGTCTCAAGCTTGTACCTGGAAACAGCAACAACACATCAGTCTGAAGAGAGGGCACCAAAGTGTCCTTTGCATCTCACGTCAATAATGGGGACACAGGGTCACATGGGAGCTCCTGTGAAGTCCATCCTTGCCCAAAGCAGAATATGCGGAACATGCCAGATGCTGGAGGACTGTATGAGGCAGCTGAATGCCATAATGAAGACCTCCAGTGCTTGGAGGGGCATTCGCTTCCTCATCAGCCTGTGCCAGGGCTTCCCTGTCCTTCCTGTGAGAAAGCTCATTTTGATGTAAATCCTCTGCACTGCTGTTGGAGACCAGCTCCCATCTCCCGTGGGAGCCAGGGGCTAAGAAGCAAACATACTCACTCTGGAAAGACAATGGCATCACCAGAAAGGGTCTGCGAAGCAGCAGTTTTGCTGCCTGAGAGGACTGAATCCCTCATCTCTGGCATCTGCAAAGGGGAGAGAAACATGTGAGATGATGCCAAGAAAATTATCTTGTTGCTTGCAAGAGCAGCAAACACTTCCAATGCTCAGAGAAGCTGCCTCTCTGAAATGCTGAAACAAAGAACTCTGTTCCTCACAGCAGCCCCTCAGTTAGCAGCTGGAGGGGAATACATGAGAAAGCGTAATAACCCTGTCAGGCTTTTTGCAAGGCTGAGAAGCCAGGGACTCAGCCCGGAGACCAGGTGCTTCCTAATGCAGCAGTTGATGGAGGTAAGTACAAGAGAAGGCATTTCACTAGCTGGGGGTCCTGCTTGCTGCATTTTTCCTGCTGCCTTGAGTTGATGCCTTCTGAGGTGAGAACAAAGGCCTCACATGTGGGGTTAACCCCACAGTCTCTCCTAACGTTCAGACGGGTGCCTCAGCAGCATGGAAGAAGAGAGTGACACAGCCCTTCCTTTCCTGTTGCACAGCAGCTAACAACTGTGAGGGACAACCCTCTGGTGTGTGTTCAAGGGGCAGTTGAGGGTCCTGCTCTGGGACCCACTGGAACAAAGGCTGGAGAAAAGGCCCTGGCCCACACAACAGCCTGGAAAGACACCACGCACTTAGACAGAAGGAAGAGACAGAGCTGCGAACCAGGGCTGGCCTACAGCCGCCTTGCATCTCTGGCTTAGCCCTTGAGGAGCTTAGCTCAGACTGCTTTCACATCTCACTTGCCCCTGAAAGCTCAGGCCGAAGGACACGCTTGCACTAGAGACCTGGCAAAGGGCATTGGACTGGAATGATTCTCTCTGTGACACTAGTGGCCATTCTCTCAGTGTGGCCACCACTAGCAGCATGTGGGTGCATACATCAGGAAAAGCCTGTCTTTGTGCTGCTGTGGCTCCCAGGGCACTGGGAAGAGCTGGTCAGCACAACTAGACCAACACGGTGACAGCAGCAAAAGGGGTGTGCTCCAATCTGGGCTTTGGTCTGCCTGTTCTTCGGCTTCCAGTCATGGATTCAAATATGATCCTAAAACAGAAAGGCACTAAGCGCTGGTTTTCTGGAAGAAGGGAAGTCTCAGGGCAAAACACACAATAGGTGTGATCTTTTCTTTGAAATTTTCCATGAGCACATGGGAAGGGGATCCTGGGCTGGAGGGAACTTTGGGTTGACCCACTACAGAAATTCCCAGGGTCTTCTATGTCCCCGAGTCCCCTGAATGCTAGAGAAAAACAGCCCAGGGAGGTGGCATTGCTCTAGGCCAGGACTGTCCCTGTGACCAGAGAGGTCCTGGCAGGCCAATAGAAATGCATCCACTTGTACTTTGCTAGGATTTCAAAAGAACAAGAGGTAGAACTGGAGAAATGGAAAACTTACCCCAAGAAGAGCTTCTGCCAGCTGTTCAGTCCCATTCGGCTTTTGCAGGATGCAGCTCTGCAGGTCTCGGGCTGCAGAAAAAGCCTGGGATCTCTCCGTGAGGCTGGGGATGACAGTCATCTTTTCTGCAGAAGATGTGCTGCTGTTGATGAGGTCGCCAGATAAAGGAGTTAGGGAGGAGGAAGTAAGCAGAGGAGGAAGTAAGCAGACCGTGTGGCATCTGACAAGATGAGCAAGAGGTAGATAGGATATTCTCAGAGACCCTACAGCTTCAAGAAGCTCAACCCCCCCATAGTAGAGGAGGTGCAGGCGGGCTCCGTGCCATGTGGAACACTAAGTCATAACTCTGTAGAAGATGAAGGCTGGATCATTCAGTATATTCCAGGTTGGGAGAGATTTAGCTATGCCACATCACATGAATACAAGGAAGAAGGAAAACACAAGTACTGCACTACAGCCCTTCGGTTCTTTCAGGCCACCCACAGCACCCTCAGAAGTGCACAGCAACCATCCCTGCTTTTGCCACCACAGGCCTGTCCCTGAGAGCAGCCAGACTAATGTTGCCATCACAGAGATGGAATCCTTTGAAAAGAAAGGCCAACTCCAAACACAGCTCTCAGCTCCTGCTGCCCCACAGGCCTCACCCATGTCCACTACATCTGCAGTGCTGGCAGCGCTGACCAGCAATCACAGTAAAGCTGGCCTCCAATGGGTTCTCAGGCACACTCTGGTCCCCATCTCTCTCTCAAAGCTCTCTACATCTGGCTCACTTCTAAGCAGAAGGAGAATGCAAGAGGCAGCATGAATGCTGGTGTTTGCCTTGACAAGGTCTGGTGTGGCAAGAAACATGGACCAAAGCTTTTCACTAGATCTGAGCAGAAGAGGAATCCCCAGGACACTGGGCGTGTAGCCAGCTCTTAAAGCAAGTCAGAGAGAGAAGTATAATTGCATTGTGCACTATGATGTCATGATAATAATAATAATAATAAAAGGTTGAAGCTGTTTTCAGGACCCAGTGGAGGAATTCTAAATTTCTACCAGTCACATCTGAACAGCACTTGTGCACATCCCAAAGATATCCCAAGGGGAAGCCAAAGTAGCAGCCTGTCTTCCTACCAGGAACACAGGCCTTATCATCGGTGAGGCCGTGAACCTCTGCAATAGGCATTGAAAGATGGAACACGGGTCTGTGAACAGTCAGAAGACCACGCTTCCCACCACCAACTTGTTCAGTGACAACACCAAAGGTCCCAAGCCGAATAATTCTGGCTCCCTGAAAACAGGAAGGAAGAAAAGAATTATGAGACTGTTAGGTGGAGAGGCTGATGATTGGTCAGCACATGGTGATGGTGCTCAGTGCCCTGCCCACTCCTGCTGTACTGGAACACTTTGAAGAAGCTCTGGAGAAGCTCTTTGGAAGAACCATCCAGGCCCAGGGTGGCAGACCCACCTGCTTCAGCACCAGCTGCTGCACACACACCTCCCCAGGTAGCAAGGGTCTCTGGAAAGTACGTGAAAGACACGTCATGCTCCGGGAGGGCCAACTCACCACCATTCAGCACATGCCTAACCCAGGAGATGACAAGTGCAAGCGCATTCAAACAGCATCCCCCTCCCCAAACATACCCCATCCCTGACAGCAGCTGCAGAGCTGAGGTGGGGACAGGGGCTTTCATGTGGACCCAGGAGGGGTCTGGATCTGAAACAGAGGCATTAGGGCATGCAGATCCTGCCATGGGACATCCACAATGTGTTCCCGAGCTCAAAGCCTGCTCTGCTGCTCTGGAGGTACAAGGAGATCCAGCAGGAAGGAGCGGGAGGCAGTGGCTGGTCTCCCAGACAGCAAGCCACTGGGAGCTGAGGAAAAGTCCAAGGATTCATTTCCAGCACAGGTGTTTCTGGAAGCCTCTCCAGAGCCCAGCAGGAGCTGCAGGAGCCCTCAGCCTTCTTCAAACAGGTCTCCCGTCCTTCCAGATGCAGCTGTCACAGGGGGACGCCCTCCCTAGGGATTTTGGCAATGGATTGCCACGCAGCGAGAGGATGGTGCTGTGCCCAATGTAGTCCGGGGCTCAGGCCATCCCGCAGGGTCTCCCCTGTGGGGCCAGGCATCTCCCACTGCTGCCAACAGCCCCACCACATGTCTGCCAACAGCCGGGGACTGTCACTGGGCTGTGATGGGTCTGTGCCCATCGCCAGGGCCAGCCATGTGCCAGGCGCTCACCCCAGGGCAGCCATGTGCCCGTCCCTACTCTGGACCCGCTGTGTGCCAGGTCCTTGCCGGGGCCAGGCTGGTGCTGGGCACCCTGGGCCCAGGTAGGATGGGGAACTGCTCTGCCCCAGGAGGACGTGGGGCTGGCCCAGGCAAGGGCTGGGCACCTTGACCCGGAGGCGATCACTGCAGCCGTCACATACAGGCTCCAGCAGCCCGTCCCTGCCCAGGGCGGCAAGAGCAGGCAGCTGGGGCAGGCTGGGCCGGGGTAGTGCGACATGGTGCCACGTGGGGCCGGGGCACGGGGCAGGTCCGGGGCGTCGCTGTTGTGGCGGCAGCGCCAAAGGTCGGGGTGGAGAGAAATACTGTGTCATGTCAGCGCTGCCGCACAGTCCTCCTGCAATAGGACCCAAAACCACGTTGCTGCAAAATGCCAGGCAGAACTGTAACTTGATCAGCGTGCATGATCATGGGCCTTGGTCTTGAAGAAGGAAATGGAATTAGAAAAAGCATAAAGTATAAACCAAGGGTTCCTTCCCTCCCCAGGTAGCTTTTTCAGAAAACCGGCAGTTCCCCACTGTTACCTGGGATCAGCTCCCCAGCAGTCCAGCTTGCTGCAGAGTGGATCAAATGCCAGTGCCAGCACGACGGGGAGGACCATACTGGAGGGGTAAAATCAGTGGGAGGGAGAAGGAGGGGTTTTGTTTGTTTCTTTCTTTGTTTGATTGATTTTATGGCAGTATCAGGAGGGCAGGAGAGCCCAGGGCAGCCCTTGGCAGGGGCAGGGCCACGGTTGCCAGGCAACATGGGGGGGACAGGAGGCGGGAGGAGACCACGTGCCCTGCAGCCAATGGGGTGCGGCTGCCAGGCGATGCGGGGCCGGAAGCAGGAAGCCAGGTGCCCGGCAGCCAGCAGGGTGCCGTTGCCAGGGGAGAGGGGCGGGGCGCGGCCTGCCCTGGGGGAGGGAGTCCCGGGCCCTGGAGGCGGCTGGAGGCCGGCTGGGGCGGCCATGGCGGGGGAGCGCGTGGGGCCGGGAGCGCCGGGGAGCCGGGCCCTGTGCGCCCCGGCCGTGCTGCCCCAGCTGGCTGGGATGGGGGCTGTGCGCGCCCCAAGGCCCGGCTCTCCGGGGCGGCCATGCACCCCACGGAGGCGGCGGGTCCTGCCCTGACGCAGCAGGGGCTGCTGGCCAGGCGGGGAGGCCTGGGCTTGGCACGGCCCGGGGGCCTGGACCGGCTCTGCCTCCTCCCGGGGAGCTGCGTTGTCCCAGGATGTGCTGCGGCTCTGGCCTCAGCATGGCAGGTTTCCCTCTGTCCGGGCTCTCTGGGTGCCGGTGTTGTTCGAAAAGCGGATTCGTTGCCCAGTGTGCAATAAGCCAATAATTACACACTCAGGAGAGACATTTGCTTATTTATTTCAGAGTTGCGCAAGCCTGGGTGCTCGGTGGTTTCCCACAAATCAAGCACACCCCCACCCCGGGGTTTTCAACTAACATTTATACAAACAAATTGCAAGGTTTGCAACTTTCCCTTTTACACTGATTTGTTAATGATTTACATACAATTACAATTTTGCTTACACACCATTTTACTAGGACGCATGCTCAGGGGAGGGGTCTTCACCTGGGCACGGGTCTTTTGGACCTATGGGCATGATTTTTTGTAGTATAATGAGGACAGTTCAGTTAGGGATACATGGACCTCCCATTCTTTTGCCAAATTGGCAACACATACCTAGAAAGAAAACATTTTCGTTTAATGTTTCTTTTAGGGCTTTAGCAGTTCCAGGATGCCCTTGATTCATGAATGCTTCTTTTCAGAAGATAGAGATCGAGGTTATCCTAATCTGCCTAGTTTAAACAGAATGAACATTCTTTCTGAGCTTCCAGGGTTGTCTTGTAACAGTTCCCCCCTTTGACACTTATATGACCATTCTCATGTTAGTCTCACTCTTTTAAAATTTGTCCCTTATTAACTTTGTACAATATCTAGAAATGCATTGAATCACTACATAAACACATACAAAAACTAATAACACCATTCCCAAAATTGTTTGGCTCAGGTAACCTAGAAAAACTAACAACCACATTATCCCCTGTTATTTGTTAAGGAGAACATCATTTTTACACAGAGACCATAACAACAATATTAACCCTATTCCTAACAAACAAATTAAAGCAATTTTCAATCTAAACTTAAAACTGATCCACTTCTAATACAACTCATATGTCTTTATATATTTTTAACTTTAAAGGTTGAACTTGTTCAGCTTTCCGCATCTCTCGAGGTACTGCTTTCACTCGGGTGTAATGGATCCAGGAATCAATTCCCTGCAGTTTCACAGCAGTGTTTTTTGTTAGTAGTACAAGTAATACAGGATAAGTACAAGATACAAGTACAAGATCCTCTCCATTTTTCTATCATCGGCTTATCCTTCCAGGTTCGAAGATATACTTTATCTCCCAGCTGGAATGAATGTACAGGTGAATCTAAAAGTATGGGAGATCTTAACTGGATGTACCTACGGAGAGAAGGAAGAACCTTTGCCATAGACAAGAGAGAATCACTTAAAATTTGATCACCCTTAATGTGCATCTGAATTTCATTGCCAGTTAAATTTACAGGATAAGTTTACCATACAGAATCTCAAATGGACTAACTTTCTGCCTAACCCTTGGGATTATTCTGATTCTCAATAATAATGCCAGAGGTAAAACGTCAGTCCCTTTCATCTGAGTCTCCTGACACAATTTCCCTATCTCTCTCTTACTTGTTTGATTCATTCTTTCCACTTTTCCACTGGATTGTGGCCTCCAGGGGGTATGTAAATCCCATTTAATTTGTAGCATTTTTGAGACCTCCTGTACTATTTCTGCTATAAAATGAGGTCCCCTATCCGAAGACAATCCTTCTGGTACCCCAAATCTTGGTAGGATTTCTTTTAATACCATTTTCACTACCTCCCTTGCTTTATTGGTACGGCACAGGAAAGCCTCAGGCCATCCTGAAAAGGTGTCAACAATTACCAACAAATATTTATATCCATTACAGCTTGGTAATTCAGAAAAATCAATCTGCCAGGAATCCCCAGGCATGAAGCCCTTTTTTACTTCCCCTGGCGGGGTGGGGGGGGGGGGGCGCTTCTTCTGAATCATGGGATTATTTCTAAGATGGATTTCACATTTTTGTGTAATTCCCTTTGCAATTAGTAACACACTAACTCCCACAGCAAATCTTTCAACTGTTTCAACCAATGCCTCGGCTCCCATGTGGGTACTATCATGTGTTTGCTTCATCAGCTTCTTCATTATCGCCAAAGTTACCACACCTTGTCCAGTAGATGTTACCCACCATCCTTTGGAAGTCTTTATGCATTTCAGTATTTCTGCTAATTTATTTTCTTTTTCAGTGTATACCGGAATTTCCATTTTTAACGTTCTCTCTGGAACTAATGCTTCCACCGACACGGATAATGCTACCCTTTTTGCAGCCCCATCGACCCTTTTGTTCCCTTTATGTCAGTCTGTCCGGACTGGTGCGCTTTGCAATGCATTACTGCTCTTTCTTTGGGTTTATTAACTGCTTCGAGTAGTTCCATAATCTCCTTACTGTATTTAATGGGATTCCCTTGAGAAGATAGCAATCCTCTTTCCTTCCCAATTGCGCCATGGGCATGTATAACCCCAAAGGCATATTCAGAATCTGTGAACACATTGGTCCGTTTTCCTTCTGATAATTCCAGAGCCTGGGTTAAAGCAATCAGTTCTGCTTTCTGGGCGGATGGATTTGCTGGTAGCAATCTTGCTTCGATTTCTTCTTCCAAGGTGACAACAGCATACCCAGCCCTTCTTTCTCCCTTTAGGATAAAACTGCTCCCATCGGTAAATAATTCCCAGTCTGGATTCTGCAATGGAATACCTCTGAAATCCAGATGGCTGGAATATACTCGCACAATAGTTTGCAGGCAGTCTGGAGCCAACTTCCCCTCTTCATGAAGTGGTAATAAAGAGGCTGGATTAAGGGTAGTAGACACTTTCATGGTTACCTCTTCTTGCTCAAGTATTACTGCTTGGTATTGCACCATCCTACTTGGGGATAACCAGTGATGCCCCTTCTGTTCTAAAACTGCTGCAACAGCATGTGGCACATAAGCAGTCACCTTTGGTCCCAAGGTCAATTTTTGTGCTTCTTGTATTAACATCACAGCAGCTGCAACTGCTCGCAGGCATCCTGGCCACCTGCACTCACTTTATCCAATTGTTTGGAAAAGTAAGCCACAGGTCTTTTCCAGTTTCCTAAAGTCTGTACGAACACTCGCAAAGCCGGGTGCCGTGTCTCATGTACATAAAGCTCAAATCAAAGGTTATCTGCACCCCCAGTTTATTGAGTAAATCCATCCCCATTAGGGGTAATGGGCATTCTGGCATATAGGAGAATGCATGTGTTAACACTCTATTTCCTATTTTACATTTAATTGGCTGAAAGAAAGGTTTGACCTCGCTTTCCCATGGCCCCAGTTACTGGCACAGAGAATTTACTCATTGGTCCCTTACAGCTATTTCATACCGAATATGTTGCTCCAGTGTCTACTCAAAATTTAACTATTCCGTTCCCCAGCTTTACTGAAACCAGGGCTTCAGCTGGGGAATCCAATTTCTCAACCCCCGGTCCCCGTCAGTCTGAATCTTCTGCACCAATCATGAGCAAACGTGCCTCTGGAACAGATACGGACTGAGGTTTGCAATGATCTGATAGTTTCTTTGGGCACTCATTTTTTCAGTGACCCTTTTCCCTACAAATCGCACACTGATCTCTCCTCAGTGAAATTCTATTTCCCAAATTCCCTCCTACTCTATATCCTCTTCCACGTCCTTGTCCTTTCAGACAACCCCTTCCCTGAGAGGAAGTTTGTGCCTGGGCAAATGCAGCTGCCAAAATTGCAGCATTTTGCCCCTTATCTTTCACTTTCTCCTTTTGTTTTTCCTTTCTCTCTACTTCTTCCTTGTTACTGTACACCTTATATGCAAATCCTATTAACTGTGATATTGACATCCCCGACATACCACCTGCCTTCTGAAGCTTTCTCCTTATATCTGGTGCTGATTGTCCTACAAATAATGTAGTAAAAGTCATCTTGCTCGCTTTGTCCTCAGGATCCAAGTCTGTCCATTTTCGGGTGGTTTCACATAACCGCTCGTAAAATGCAGAGGGATCCTCATTCTTACCCTGCGCGACTTGACATACTTTTGCAATATTTTTGGGCCTAGGTACTCCATGCTTTACCCCATATACTATTGACTGTTGGTCCTGTTTCTGCAGAGCTTTGGGCACTAAAAGCCTCAGCCAAAGGCCTCGTAGTGACCCTCTGTGTGACAAACAATTCCCAGGTACAGTGTCCTTAGTACTGCCTCCTCCTTTGCTGCAGAGCTTTGGGGTTGCAGTGTCTGTGCAGAAACTGCCATGGCCTGGTGCATTTCCTCTTGGCTCGGGGCCACATGCCTTCATTGGTGTGCGGGTGTGTGGGCCTTGGGTGTGTGTATTTTCCAAGCCCATGGGCCTGGGCAGTGCTCAAGGGGTTGGAGCCACCTCCGCGCTCTGCACTGGCTCCAGCTCCAGCTCCAGCTGTCCCAGGCAAGCTCTTGCTCCCTAGCTGTGGAAGGAGAAAATGTGGCTCCAGGGACCATTAGAAAGCCTCTTAGTATAACTGTCTCTTGCTGTGGTGACTTGCAGCTGCGCTTTACTGCTGGGGCTTGCTGCTCTCCGAGAGCAAGTGGCAAGAGGAAGCACTGCAGGTAGGTGCCTCTTGCTGGGGGAAAGCAAACTCTGGCCGAGGCCATAGCTCGGAGCTCCTGCCTCCCCTGCAAAAGTTGGGAATCCTGTCCAGATGCCCAGGGCTCATCCTCACAGAGATGTGGGGGGGGTGTGGGGGGGACACGCTTGTGCTTGTCCTTCACTTTCTGTAGCTGCTGAATGAGGTTTGACCCTGAGAGCTCCCTGAGTGAGCACTGCAGGTTGGACTTCCCAAAGACAGTGGCTGGAAAAAGGCCCGACATCCTCTGGCTTGCTCCAAATGGATAGAAAGCAGCAGCAACTGCCACCTGCTCTTCCTGGGGAAGTGTCCTGTGGGAAGCCCCCATGCAGCTCCTTGGGCTTCCTCTCAGGGAGGGCCTTTGTGTTTCAGGAGAAGGCCGGGGTGTCAGAAGCAGAGCTCACAACGCTCAGGTAAGAGGGCTTCCTTCCCATGGAACTCATTGAGTGGCAAAGCATCCAGGGCGCCAGCCTTTGCCTTGTGCTAAACGTGGAGGGGAAGGGAAGCCTCTGTTCTTGTGAGGGAGGGAAGAGGATGGGGGCAAGACTGTGGCACCCTACTCGGGACTGCCTGCAGGGGCTGCTCAGCTCTTGCACCACATCTGCTTTCCCTTTGTCTGCAGCAACTCCCTGCCCTTGCTGAGGGAGAAGATCCATGAGCGGGAGCTCCTGGAAGAGCAGGTGGCTCATCTGCGAGCAGAGCTGGCTGCTGCAAATGAGGCCATCCTGCACTCCATAGCAGAAGTCTTGGAGGAGAGGGCGATGGCTGAGGAGAAGAGAGGGGTAAAGTGGCTGCCATTTGATCAAAGACCTTGCTCTCAGTTGGAGGCTGTCTCCTGCTGCTTCCTCTTGGCCCTTTGCAGCGTGTGCTCTGTCCTTTTGCTGCCCAGTGCAAACCTGGCTCTCAGGGCTGCTTGGGGCAGTGCTGACCTGAGCCAGGTCTGCACGGTGGCTCCTGAGACTGGTGTTCTCCCCGAGTCCTTGCTTGACTTGTCAGAAAGCGCTGACCAGAAGGTGTGGTGCCTTTTCCAACAAGTCTTGCCTTTGGTGGACTGACCCCGAGTCTCCCCTTTGCTCTGTGCAAGCACTCAGTCTTCATGCAGAAGTGCCCCGTGATGAGTTTGTGTCATTCTCCCTGTTGCTTTCCGTCTCTGCCTTTGCAATGCTTTTCCCAGCCCCTTCTCAACTTGACACGGGCAGCCCTTGAGAAGATAGAGGCAAAGTACCTGCAGACGGTGGACTGGGCTCTGAAAACCACAGGTATGCCTACGCAAAGTCTGCTGGCCCTCCGCTGGCGTATGGCCCTCCCACCAAGTCTGCCCAGCTGGGCTTGCAGCCTGAGAAATACCTGCTAGCTACCTGCTGCTCCTAGCCTCTGGCCTGTCTGAGGCAGCTGCTTTGCATGTGCCTTTCAGGGGCCACCATCGATGCAGAGAGAACATCCCGGACTTATGGTGGGCGAGGCAGTGAGGCTTGCTGGCTTTGTCTTGCCTTCTTTGCCGTGGCCAATCCTCCGGATACTATTCTGCAGGTAATAGCACAGGCAGCATGACTTCTGAGGCAGTTGCTTGCTTTCAAGTTGAGCCTCCAAGCCCCAAACACCTCCCTTCACAGCAGCAGCCTCGCGCAGCCCCACAGGGCTCAGCCTCTTCCTGACGATCCCCTGCGCTTCCCCACAGTGCTGCCCTGCCGTCTGGAGGGGAACGGAGCTGAACCCAACAGCAGCCACCTGCCCACAACCCCTGGCCGCAGTGTGCTGGGCACCTTTGTCCTTGGCAGCTGCATTTTCCCACCTCAACTCCCACGGCCCCTTTCCAGAGAGAGTGGAAGTTGGGGGGAGCCTGACAAGCCACTCAGGCAAGGACAGAACCTCCTCCAGGCCCCCAAGCCTGGCGGGATCTGCCGAGTTGGAGGAAGGGGGCTCGTCCCTCCCGCACACTCTTTGAAGGCTCACGGGGTGACCTCCCCTAGGCAGCCCCGCCCTGTCTCTGAATGCTGTGCAAAATCAGAGCGGGATTTGGGAAAGGCAAGTGAGCCTAGATGTTTTGTAAGGAAGATTTCCGTCTTCTGAAAGCAAGGTGGCAAGTCCCCTCCTGTCCCTTTCATCCACTTGGGTGCCCTTCCATGCAGAAAGCCAGCCAACAGACCGAGCCAGGGCTGTGCTGCTGGCAAAGCAGCCAGTCCGCTGGGCTCCTGGAGTGCCTTGCCACTGAGGGTGGCTGCTTTCTGGTTTCAGCCGCACACTTCCCCTGGACAGTGCTGGGCTTTCCAAGGAGCGGAGGGCCAAGTGGTCATTCGGCTGCCTGAGCAGATCTGGCCCATGGCTGTCACCGTGGAGCACATCTCCAAGGCGGTCTCTCCTTCCGGGGAAGTCAGCAGCGCCCCCAAAGACTTTGCTGTCTCCGTAAGCCTCAGCCTTGCCCCAGCGTGGAGGGTGGGCAGGGAAGCTGGCCAGGGCAGAAAGCTGCGAGGGAGCCTTGTTTCTCCTGGCGCCTTCTCTCAGAGAAGCGTGGGCTGGTTGCTGCAGAGCAGAGCGTCCCTGCATGGCGTATGTGGGGGCCCACGGTGGTGGTATGCCTCTGCGGCTTGCTTTGTGCTTTCTGGCCCAGGGTCTTGGAGCGCTTGCTCAAAAGAGCCTGAGCCACATCCACACTGACCTCTTCCAGACTAGTGCTAGAGGGGTGGGACATGAGGCAGGCTTCCCCGAGTCGGACGCAGCGGGCACTTTTCCTCCGGCTCTGCTTGAGCCTGACCTGCTGCCCTTGTCGGTTGCCTTTGAGGGCGTGGATGAGGAAGCAGCAGAAGAAACTCTCCTGGGGCTCTTTGTATTTGACGTGGACCAAGAGGCTGTTCAGACCTTCCGCCTGAAGGTACTGTGAGTGCGTGTGGGCACGACGCGAGGGGCAAACTGAGCTTTGCCTGCAAGGGCTTGGACCACAGAGTGCGGAGGATGAGCCAAAGCATCCTGTGCCTTGTGGCTCTGGCATAGCAACCCTGGCTGCCTCCTTTGTCAGGGCTCCAGTTTGTTCCCCAGCAGGGCTAGCGCTGGCAAAGGAAGCTACGTTGCTGTGCTGTTGCTCCTTACACCTGAGGAATGACGGCTCCCCCCATTTCCTTTGCAGAAGCAGCTTCCCAGAGCCTTCCAGTATATCAAATTCCAGGTGCAGAGCAACTGGGGCAACCCTGAGTACACGTGTATTTATCGAGTGCAAGTTCACGGGGTGACGGCAAGGCAGAACTACCAGCTGAGCCACGAGACAAGAGAGCTTCTGTAAGCAAGAATAAAACGAGAAGGAATAGATGTGGCAGCTCCCATGTCCATGTTATTCGGCCCCCCCTGGGGCTTCATTCCTGAGGCAGGCCGCGTGCGGTGCGTGTGGTGAGCACCTGAAGAGAGAGTAAGGAGAGTAGCTGGCTCTCTGAAAAGCGCGGCTATGCATCCAGGAAGTTGGAGGGCACTCCGCAAGGGTCTGCCCGCTCTCTCCGGAACTCAGCGGTGCTGGGAGACACAGAGGGCTTGAGGCCATGCTGGCTCTGCAGCTCCTCATCCGCACTGGGCCTGCTTTGTGCTTGAGAAGCTCTGCTCTCAGGGTGCCTACAGCTGGCTGCTCTCCCCCAGGTCTGGAAGGTGATGGGCACTGGAGCTGCCTGCAAGCGGGCAGTCTGGCCAAAGGCCGGCCTCCCTGTGCTCCTTGCGGGAGCCCAGGCCAGCGGCACCAGAGGAGAAGGCTCAGGCCCCTGGCCTTGCGGGAGACAAAGCCATGCCTAATGCTGCCGGCCTACACCTTCTGGGAGCCTGCCTCTCAGCCAGCTCTGCGCTCCCAGGCTGGCAGCGCAGGCTGTCCCAGAGAACGTGCTACGCAGGGATTTGGGCACTAAAAGCCTCAGCCAAAGGCCTCGTAGTGACCCTCTGTGTGACAAACGATTCCCAGGTACAGTGTCCTTAGGACTGCCATGATTGTGCAGACAGGACGCGTGCATTGTGAAGGTACAGAGGAACTTGCAGCTCTCAAGGACGTTCCCAAAGAAGTCTCTGAATGCTCCAAGGAACGCCTTGTCAGGGATCTTGGCAGAGTGGAGTGCCATGCAACTGTATTTTCTAAACACAGCATCACCTGCTAAATACCTAAGCCTGTGTTAACCCACAGCAGTCCTGCTCTCCTGTAGTCCTCACAGCTGCAGGGTTTGGGTTTGGGTTTACTGGAGGACTTGGCTGGCTCTTGCCTTCTGCACCTGGCGGCAGCAGTGCAAGACTAGACAACCGGCAGAGCCAGCATGAGCACAGGGTGGTCTGCTCTGCTTCTTGGGCTCAGCAGCTGTGTGCCTGCTTGTGCAGCAGAAGGCAGCTCTGCAGGAGGAGGAGATGCACTGCACTCCTTGCGTGCCCATCCAGAGAGACGGACAAACCCCTGAGCTGTAACAGTCATGTGTGGAAGGCGCTTCCCTCCCGGGAGTTGAGGACGTCCTTTCTCATCAAGGTCCTCCTGGCATGCCGTGACGAGGGCAATAGCAACATGCGCAGTGACAGGGCCCTGAAGAGACCCTGAAGCACCTCCTCCTCCCCATGACATGCAATACTGCTTGCTGCTCCCAAATCATGTGATGCGGAGCACCAAGGGGGTCCTGGGGCCCTGCAAAGCAGCAGCCTCTCCACAAAAGAAGGCCCCTCCTGCAGCACATCGCAGCACGTTGGAGGCACTGCTCACTGACCTGCGGGAAAAACCCTGAACATGGAGCAATGCTTAGACAAACCCTCACACCCGTGAGAAGCTCCCAGGAGAGCCGGTGGACCCTTGACCCCACTCCTCAGCTCTTTACAGACACACACACACGCACAGATTCCACACAGTCCACATACGTCCTAAAGTGTTCACAGACCCCTACGGCACACACAAACACACAGCACCATGCACACACCCTGCAGTGCACAGACACCAGCAAGTTCCTGCCTTCACGTCACAGTGTGTCTGCACCCCCACACACAGTTCAGGCACACACCCCCATAGTGCACACGCATACACACACACACGCGCCTTAGAGCATATCAGGCAAAGAGGCACGGCTGTGCATGGGGAGTCCCCAGCCCTCGGGGCAGGCACAGCTGCATCTTACGCTGAGGGCGCTCTCAGTGCCTCTGCCTTTTGCATTTTTGAGGCTTGGATGCAGCAGGGGCCAGGGACCTGCCAGAGCCAAGGCGTCTGCCACCGGGGAAATCATGCCTGACCAACCTGAGAGCCTTCTAGGATGGAATGACTGGCTGCAGAGATGAGGAGAGAGCACTGGATGTTGTCTACCTTCACTTCAGTAAGGCTTTCACCACCGTCTCCCCTAGCATCCTCACAGGCAAGGCTCAGAAGGGTGGGCTAGATGAGTGGACAGTGAGGTGGGTTGAGAACTGGTGGAATGGCAGTGCTCAAAGGGATGTCCTCAGTGGCGCAAATTCTAGTTGGAGGCCTGTAGCTAGCAGTGTCCCCCCAGGGGATCAGTACAGAGAACAAAGCTGAAGCTGGAAAAGGCCAGAGCTGGTTTGTCAGTGGAGCAGCCATCTGGGGAGGACTGGAGAGTGGAGCACCATTGTGCCCTCCAGTAGAGACTCGTTGCCCCTATGCCTCAACTGGAAATTGCCTCATAGCTTCCCAGACACTTGTTAGTCTTCTAACAGCGAGCTGAAGCAGTCCAGCACAAACACCTCATCCTTGCAGGTGCTGACATCTGCACCAGTCAGTGCTCATGTGCACATGCACCTTTATTTCCTGATATCACAATTGAACATCTGCCCTAAACTTCATGTCCATAAGACAAGGCCTGCCATGGCTCAGGGCCGAGGTAGAGTCCATTCAGGTTGATGGTTCACAGTCACTCTCTTCTCCTTTACATACCAGGAACGTGCTCCAAGAGGACTCATTCCTGGTTTTCCCAGCAACTGAAGTGCAGCTGACCAGCCTATAGGCCTTCAGAGAGCCCTTAACTTTTTGAAGATGAGTGCAATATTTGCAATATTTGCCTTTCTCCAGGCTTGGGGGACCTCCCCTGATATCCAGCATCTTTCAAAGATGATAGACAGAAGCCTTGCAAAGACATCAGCCAGCTCTCTTAGTACCCTGACATGCAGCCCATCTGATCCCATGGCCTGGACTGGCTTGATTTTTTGCAAGTAATCTCTGATTCAATCCTCATCCGCTGCTGGTGATTCTCCCTGGACCCCTTCTCTAAGCACAGAAGCCTGAGAGATCTTGACAGTGAAGACTGAGGCAAAGAAGGCATTGAGAATCTCAGCTCTGTGCTCACTCTCACCAGATCACCCGCTCCAGTCAGCAATGCTCCCACATGTTCCTTCTCCAGCCTTTTACTGCTAACACAGTGGTAGAAGCTCCTCTTGCTGCCCTTGATGTCCCTAGTGCGTCTTAACTCCAGCTGAGCTTTGGCTTTCCTAACAGCCTCCTTATATGCCCAGGTGATGTTTCTTTATTGTAGCCTGTCCATTTCCACCTCCTGTATGCTGTTTTCTCGGCACTGCAGCTCTGTTGTGAGTTCCCTGCTTAGCCAAGTCAATCTATGGATATATCCCCTTGCTTTTCTGAGTAGTGGAATGGATCGCGCTCGCACTTGGAGAAGGTTGCCCTCCAAGATCTGCCAGCTTTGCAGCCAATAGGCCTTGACCAGCCTCATCTGGGACTTCCACCCGCCCAGCCACCCACTGCCCATGGAGCCAAGATCTCCAAAATCTTAAGACCAGGCCCAGCACCCTGCCCACCCCCCACCCCATCGCCTGTGCCCTGGCATGGACAGAGGTTGTTAGCAACTGATGGAATTACAAGCAAAAGCTTCTAGTAGCTATCCTTTTCCAGCAGCAGAAGGCATCCCAAAGTAGGCAGAAGACCTAGAAGCAGAGCCTGGAAACCACTGCACAAACTGCTGAGTCTGCTAGCTGCCTTGCCTGTACTCATCCCCTGCTGCATTCAGTGCTTTGTTAGCTACAACAGCTTCTAATGTTCTAGCTTTCTTTTGTTCCTCTTGCAGTTTGCTCTTTCCATGCTCCTGTCTCGGTTTCTGCTAGCTGATGCTCCTATTTCTTGCAGGCCCAAGTCACCAAGGGGCAGGAGGCAGTTCCATGTCTTCCATAACTGCAAATACATCAGATGGACCTGTTGCTGAAGCAAGCGGTTTACTGTCCTGCTCCAGGCCACAGAGATCAAGCTCTGAGCTTACAGGCAGCTCTGGAAATCCCCATCTTGGAGTTGCAACCTGGCTGCCCTTGCAGTTCCTGTTTTAGTGAGCCCCCTCTGTCTGGCAATTCCCCTTTGATACGTATTTTGCTATTTGTGGTGCCATTCCCCTTCTGCTACCTTATTTTTATAGCGGTGGCTCACTGTTGGCCACCTCTGTGCACACCCTTGCAGAAAATAGCTGTGGACTTTGATGCAGAGGGAACACCACCAACTCCCCAAGAGTTGCCTGTGGTTTTCCCAGTATTCTGGTATCTGGTTACACCTGTACCAAATCAGAGCTGTCCTTGAGCACAGGCAGCCAAAAACCTAGAAGGTGGGGGGCGGGGAGGGGGTACAGAGCTTGTTTGTGCATTCTGAGCTCTGAGAGGAGCCTCTCATCCCATCAAGGTATGTCCCCGCACCTTTACTGGCATGAGAAGACGCCCACACACCTCGAGATGCCCAAGGCCACTAGGCCTTTTCAGCTGGAGATCAGGGGGAAAAGTGAACTTGAGGGTCTGCAAAGAACAAGGATATCCATTCTTGGCAGCCAAAGACCCTTCCAAAGCTCCCCATGCATATGTGCTTCAGCGCCAGATGCAGCCAGGAAATGCAGGGGCTGGGATGTGAGGATGTTCCAGGTGGTTATCCTCAGTGTCATACCTCGCAGCCAACCCTCTGCAGCAGCTGACGGTTTCCTGCAGGGCCCGGGAAAGATTTTTTCCCCCCAGCTCTGTCAGGTGTGTGGGTGGGTTTTTTTTGTTTGTTTTTTTCCCACTCTCTGGAGCCACTCTCTGCCAGCTGACATCAAAAGAGCAGCTCTGAACATGTGTGTCTGGAAGGGGCACCAGGTGCTGAGAGCCAGCAGAGAAGAGCCCATTTGGGTTGCCTCTGGGGTTTGCACCATTCTGTAGGCTCAGCAAAGTTGAGCTGCTGGCCTGCAGACAGAGCTGGCCATGCCTGCTTTCTACTGAGGCGAGTACAAGTCCCACTGGAGGAGCACTAGTCTTCTGCTCAGCTACAGCCATGCCTGTGCCTGGCCATGGGCACCTGGCCCATGGCCAGACCTCTTGGCCTGACCCGGGACCTACCTGCTGATCACTGGACTGTGTCTGACCCAAGGGACCACGTCAGACCTCATGCTGACCTTGACCTGGGGATTGGTTTCCTGGCTTGACCTCGCACCTGCCTCATCACCACGAGCACGCCTGATGAGCCGGACTCTTGCTTGGAGCGGGCTGCCATCTCTGGGCCTGCCTCGCTCACCTCAGGTGGCTCCTGTGCGATGGGGCCCTGGCTGCTGACGTCCCTGCCATGGCAGCCCTGTGACTGTGGCTCCCAGCTCCCAGGAGCAGCTGAGGGAGCAGCTGGCCCTTGCTGCGCCCTGGCAATGTCAAAGCTAGAGTCTGCTGCAGGCCTGCACCTAGCAAGGTCAGTCTCCTGCAAAGAGACTAGTCATGCCCAAGATGTCTTGTGCAGCTCTTGCAGAGTTGTGCAACCAGCTGTTGAACAAGGTGGCATGCACACAAGAAGACAGTGGTGTATGTGCAAGGCCTCAGCAAATTGCTGCCGAGCTGCGAGGGCGGCTGAGTGCTAGCTTTAGTAGAGAGGCTGACTGCAGGAAACCAAGCCTATGCCAATCCTTCCCAGCGCTGCTCAAGACGCTTGGAAATGGCAGCTTTCCTACAGCCTCCAACTCCAGAAAGTGCTCCAGCCTTTGCACTTGCAGAGCCTTGCTAACTGCCATTTCCTTTCATTGCCGCTCTCAAGGAAAAAACAGACAGACACCAAAATGTTGCTCTCAGGGGCTTTATCAGGTGAACCTCCTTGTCTGTGCTTGGCCAGCTTGCTTGAGAGAACAGCTTCTCAATCCCTGGTCACCTGCATTGGCCTCGGAGACTTTCATGGGAATGCTGACTTGGAGTTCCACCCCACGCAGGCAGCTAAGCCCACAGCTGGCTGTCCCCTGACTTTGTCTGGAACAAGCCTGCTCCCAGGTTGTCAGTCAGAAATGGCTTGCTTCAGGAGCCTATTAAAGAGATGAGGTTCAGAGGCTGGCCTTTCGGAAAAGCCTAGGCACATGTGATTCAAACTGCACACACCAACAGCTGGAAGGCCTGGCAGCAGCCGTCTCAGGCCATGGTCTTAGTGTTGACAGCCACAGGAGCCACTGGGTAACCTTCAAGAGGTTGTGCTTATGCTGAAGACGTGTTTAGAAGAGAGAGCCCTTCTTTGCTGCACCTGCTGCTGTTCTGTGCCTGAAGAAGTCCGGCTAGGGCCCCGGCACTGATGCTGTGAGGCAGGGTGGAAGAGGGGCCTGCACCTGTGGCCCGGGGCCGCAATCTGGTGCCCAGAACAACTGAGCTCGCCCCTCACCTCCAACACCCCCACCTCCACCTGCCAGGAGGTCACTGCTGCCCAGCTGCTGGCACTGTGCCCAGCTCTGCCAAGCTCCCCAGCTGCTTGCGGAGCTGCGAGAGAAGCCACTTCCCAGTGCCAGCATCTATGCTTGTGCCTTCCAGGCGTTATTTTGCGGAATGTCCACCTGAACTTTGTTTTTATCAAAGGTTATCTGTGCCCCCAGTTTATTCAGTAAATCCCTCCCCATTAGGGGTAATGGGCATTCTGGCATGTATAAGAATGCATGTGTTAACACACTATTTCCTATTTTACATTTAATTGGTTGAAAGAAAGGTTTGACCTCTCACTTTCCCGTGACCCCAATTAGTGGCACAGAGAAACCTAGTAGGTCGCTTTATTAAAGGATTATTGCCCCTCTTTTGTCTCCTCATGAATGTTCTTAACCAGGATTTTTGATTCTTGTTACTCAGTTCTTTTGTTACAGTAATATTAGGGATTATTGCCCCTAGAGTCCGTGTCCCTGACCAATTAGGAGGTAGCACTTTTCATGCCTTGTTCCCACACAACCAATACCATCCACTACCTTTCGGAACACGCCACCCATTTAGTTCCTTACTTGGCCACTTATAACCTATTGCAGGGATCCGAGAGCAATCTTCATAACTCCCTGCCTTAATGGCTCCAGTACAGTTGATCGGCTGTTTTCCATAAGGTACAGTTTTCTCCCACCATTTATTACTATTGCACCTTCGGATACATTGATAATAATCGCCTGTCACACTCTGGACTTGCCATTCCTGTTCTGTTGTTTCATCATATTCCGTTTGATCACTAGCATTTCTTATCTGTTTCATAAATTCCATACAGGAAAACTTAAGAGGCACTCCAATCAGCGGGAAGCCCTTGTTGGAATGTTCAGGGAAGTGGGGACACACCCAACCATCCATCTGGTTAACTATCTTCATAGATTTCATAATTACTTCCAAATGAAGATTTTGACCCCCAAATCCTTCCTGATTCCCTTTGGCTCGGGTAACCTAGAAAAACTAACCACCACATTTCTCCCCTGTTGTCTGTTAAGGAGAACATCCTTTTTACACAGAGACCCTAACAACAATATTAACCCTATTCCTAACAAAGAGATTAAAGCAATTTTTCCCTGAATACAATCTAAATTTAAAACTGATTCACTTCTAACACAACTCATATATCTTTATATATTTTTAACTTGAAAGGTTGGACTCGTTCAGCTTTCCACATCTCTCGAGGTCCTGCTTTCACTCGGGTGGAGTGGATCCAGGAATCAATTCCCTGCAGTTTCACAGCAGTATTTGTTGTTAGTAGGACAAGATACGGTCCTCTCCATTTTTCTATCAACGGCTCATCCTTCCAGGTTCGAAGATACACTTGATCTCCAAGCTGGAATGAATGTACAGGTGAATCTAAAAGTACAGGAGATCTTAACTGGATGTACCTACGGAGAGAAGGAAGAACCTTTGCCATAGACAAGAGATAGTCACTTAAAATTTGATCGCCCTTAGATGGACTAACTTTCTGCCTAACCCTTGGGGTTATTCTGATTCTTAATAATGCCAGAGGTAAAACATCAGTCCCTTTCATCTGAGTCTCCTGACACAATTTCCCTCTCTGTCTCTTAATTGCTTGATTCATTCTTTCCACTTTTCCACTGGATTGTGGCCTTCAGGGGGTATGTAAATCCCATTTAATTTGTAGTATTTTTGAGGTCTCCTGTACTATTTCTGCTATAAAATGAGGTCCCCTATCCGAAGACAATCCTTCTGGTACCCCAAATCTTGGTAGGATTTCTTTTAATACCATTTTCACTACCTCCCTTGCTTTATTGGTACGGCACGGGAAAGCCTCAGGCCATCCTGAAAAGGTGGCAACAATTACCAACAAATATTTATATCCATTACAGCTTGGTAATTCAGAAAAATCAGTTTGCCAGGAATCCCCAGGCATGAAGCCCCTTTTTCCTTCCCCTGGGGGGCTTTGGGGGGGGGGCGCTTCTTCTGAATCATGGGATTATTTCTAAGACAGATTTCACATTTTTGTGTAATTCCCTTTGCAATTAGTAACACACTAACTCCCACAGCAAATCTTTCAACTGTTTCAACCAATGCCTCGGCTCCCATGTGGGTACTATCATGTGTTTGCTTCATCAGCTTCTTCATTATCGCCAAAGTTACCACACCTTGTCCAGTAGATGTTACCACCATCCTTTGGAAGTCTTTATGCATTGCAGTATTTCTGCTAATTTATTTTCTTTTCCAGTGTATACTGGAATTTCCATTTTTCACGTTCTCTCTGGAACTAATGCTGCCACCAACACAGATAATGCTACCCTTTTTGCAGCCTCATCGGCTCTTTTGTTCCCTTTAGCTACGTCAGTCTGCCCGGATTGGTGTGCTTTGCAATACATTACTGCTGTTTCTTTGGGTTTATTAACTGCTTCGAGTAGTTCCATAATCTCCTTACTGTATTTTATAGGATTCCCTTGAGAAGACAGCAATCCTCTTTCCTTCCCAATTGTGCCATGGGCATGTATAACCCCAAAGGCATATTTGGAATCTGTGAACACATTGCTCCGTTTTCCTTCTGATAATTCCAGAGCCGAAGTTAAAGCAATCAGTCCTGCTTTCTGGGTGGATGGATTTGCTGGTAGCAATCTTGCTTCGATTTCTTCTTCCAAGGTGACAACAGCATACCCAGCCCTTCTTTCTCCCTTTAGGATAAAACTGCTCCCATCGGTAAAAAATTCCCAGTCTGCATTCTGCAATGGAATACCTCTGAAATCCAGATGGCTGGAATATACTCGCTCAGTAGTTTGCAGGCAGTCTTGAGCCAACTTCCCCTCTTCATGAAGTGGTTATAAAGATGCCGGATTAAGGGTATTAGACACTTTCATGGTTACCTCTTCTTGCTCAAGTATTACTGCTTGGTACTGCACCATCCTACCTGGGGATAACCAATGATGCCCCTTCTGTTCTAAAACTGCTGCAACAGCATGTGGCACATAAGCAGTCACCTTTTGTCCCAATGTCAATTTTCGTGCTTCTTGTATTAACATCACAGCAGCTGCAACTGCTCGCAGGCATCCTGGCCACCTGCACTCACTTTATCCAATTGTTTGGAAAAGTAAGCCACAGGTCTTTTCCAATTTTTGGAAGTCCTAATGCGGGAGTACTCATGAGAGCAATCTTGATTTCATCAAATCCTTTTCGGCACTCTGCAGTCCACTCCAGCAAGTCTCCTGGCCCCTTAACAGCTTCATATAAAGGCTCTGCCATTAATCCAAAATTAGGTATCCACAGGCCACACCACCCAGCCATTCCTAAAAATCCCCTAAGTTCTCTTTTTGATTTCGAGGGGGTGATCTGACAAATCGCTTCTTTCCTTTTGATTCCTAATTTTCTTTTCCCCTAGGATATTTCAAATCCTAGATAGATTATGCTTTCCTTCATGATCTGTACTTTTTTCTGAGACACCCTATATCCTGCTGTTCCCCCCAAATTTAATAAACTGATGGTTGTTTCTCTACATTCTTCAGTCGTGTCTGCCCCCAATAAGATAGCGTCCACATACTTTAATAAGGTAGTGGTATCTTTCTTACCTTGCCATAATTCTAATTCTTTTGCAAGTACATTGCCAAAAATTGTAGGGCTGTTCTTGAATCCTTGCGGGAGTACTGTCCAGCACAACTGCATTTTGCATCTCCTTGTAGGACTTTCCCACTCAAAGGCAAATAATTGTTGACTTTGTTCCTCCAAAGGGATACAGAAGGAAGCATCTTTTAAGTCCACTACTGTAAAATAG
The DNA here is from genome assembly GCF_036370855.1 of Dromaius novaehollandiae. NCBI lineage: Eukaryota > Metazoa > Chordata > Aves > Casuariiformes > Dromaiidae > Dromaius > Dromaius novaehollandiae. The sequence goes on along the minus strand of NC_088125.1, from coordinate 1,637,152 downwards.
ACATTTGAATCATTTATCATCGTTAACAAAGTGTATGGATTGGGTACCACTGGGTGCACATCAATGACTATCTGGTTAATAGCTTGCAAATCCTGTACTAGATGGTATTCTTGTGAATGTGTTTTTTTAACAGGCAGGATTGGAGTACTGTACTGGGACTGACATTCTTGCAGCAGTCCATACTTTAAGAAATTATTAATTATAGGCTCCAGTCCAACACGGGCCTCTAACTTCATGGGATACTGTTTTCACGCAACTGATTCAGTTCCTTGTTTTAATTCCACCTTTACCGGTTCTACACATTGGGCTCTTCCAGGTTTCTCCGTCGCCCATGCAAAAGGGACTACTGCGTCCATTACTGTGCAGGGAATTTTGCTTGGTCCACTCTCCACCTGTTTGGAATCCAGTGCTTTCTGTAACATATATGCTTGTGTCTTCCAGGCATTATTTGGTGGAATGTGCACCTGAACTTTGTTCTTATCAAAGGTTATTTGTGCCCCCACTTTATTCAGTAAATCCCTCCCCATTAGGGGTAATGGGCATTCTGGCATATATAAGAATGCATGTGTTAACACTCTATTTCCTATTTTACATTTAATTGGCTGAAAGAAAGGTTTGACCTCTTGCTTTCCTGTGGCCCCAATTAGTGGCACAGAGAATTTACTCATTGGTGCCTTACAGCTGTTTCATACTGAATATGTTGCTCCAGTGTCTACTAAAAAATTAACTGTTTCCTTCCCCAGCTTTACTGAAACCAGGGCTTCAGCTGGGGAATCCAATTTCTCAACCCCCGGTCCCCATCAGTCTGAATCTTCTGCACCAATCATGAGCAAACCTGCCTCCGGAACAGATACAGATACAGACTGAGGTTTGCAATGATCTGATTGTTTCTTCGGGCACTCATTTTTCCAGTGCCCCTTCTCCCTACAAATCGCACATTGATCTCTCCTCAGTGAAATTCTGTTTCCCAAATTCCCTCCTACTCTATGTCCTCTTCCACGTCCTTATCCTTTCAGACAACCCCTTCCCTGAGAGGAAGTTTGTGGCTGGGCAAATGCAGCTGCCAAGATTGCAGCATTTTGCCTCTTATCTTTCAGTTTCTCCTTTTGTTTTTCCTTTCTCTCTACTTCTTCCTTGTTACTGTACGCCTCATATGCAATTTCTATTAGCTGTGATATTGACATCCCCGACATACCATCTACTTTCTGAAGCTTTCTCCTTATATCTGGTGCTGTTTTTCCTACAAATAATGTAGTAAAGGTCATCTTGCTCGCTTCATGCTCGGGATCCAAGTCTGTCCATTTTCAGGCAGTTTCACATAACCACTCGTAAAATGCAGAAGGATCCTCATTCTTACCCTGCGCGACTTGACATACTTTTGCAATATTTTTGGGCCTAGGTACTCCATGCTTTACCCCATATAACATTAACTGTTGGTACTGTTTAGTCATTAACCTGCCCGTCCCTGTATTTTGATCCCAGTCCGGTTCTTGGGCCGGCATAAAGCGGTCTGTTCCATCTTTAGCATTTTGTCTTTCGTTTTCCTCTCGAGCTTTGTCTAATACCATTCTCTTCTCTTCAGGTGCAAGCAAAGTATTTAAAAGCACCTGTAAATCCTGCCAGTCTGCATTATGACTCTCAGTTATCATTTTAAAGGATTGATACATCTTTTGTGGATTTTCTCGGTATGACCCAGCAGATTCCTTCCAATTCATTAAATCTGTAGTTGAAAAGGGGACCTTCACATATACAGGCATTCCATCTGGTCCTACTGCTTGATGCAGTGGGGCCTGAATCGCGGGATTTTGTTGAGCCCGAGTAGCCCGAGTTTTGCCTGCAATCAGGCTACATGCCTCACTTCCCTTATTTCTGCTATCGATACTGTCTTGATCTCTTTCCGGAGAGACCAATAATTGTACATCCTCTTCCTCATCACCCACTTTTAAACATCTCTTCCCAATACTACAAGCAGAGCAACACCGAGGTATTTTCTCTTTGTCTTTCACCATCGTTAACACATTTGAGTCAGAGACCAATAGCTTACATTTTTTTCTTGTTTCATGATCATTTCTCAGAGAGAAAAACAAATCTACATACGGGACCTCATCCCATTTGTTCTGTCTTCTGCAAAACAACATAAGTTGCAAGATTGTATTATAGTTTAGCATTCCCATTTCTGGCCATTTTTCCTCATCCTCCAGTTTATGCATTGGCCACCACTGAGTACAGTATTCCTTTAATTTTCTCCTTGTTAAAAGATTCCCACCAAACTTACTCCAATGTTTCGGGATGCATCCTAAAGGAGAACAGGGTGATACCCCCGCAGATTGTCCCATTCCCATATTATTACCCTTAAAAGAACATTCTTACCAACTATGCTTTTGTACACTCCAGTCGTCACTGTCCAAACGGGTACAAAGCTTACCTTTAGTTACCACAACCAACTACCCCTATATCATACCCTCTATGCAATGTCTCTTAATAATTACTGCGTTGCACCTTTGAGTCGTTTACCTGCTCCGACTGGGTAGGGTGCTCACGGAGTCCCCGAACAAAACGGTCGGTGCGCGCTGGAGTCCAAAGAGCAGCATCTCCCCACTGGGAACTGCCAAGACGATCCAGGCAAGGCTTTACAGCGAGGGTCCCGGTGGAGTCGCCAGAAAACTGTTGTCCGAAAAGCGGATTCGTTGCCCGGTGTGCAGTAAGCCAATAATTACACACTCAGGAGAGACATTTGCTTCTTTATTTCAGAGTTGCGCAAGCCTGGGTGCTCGGTGGTTTCCCACAGATCAAGCACACCTCCCCACCCCAGCTCTTCTAGTAGCATTTATACAAACAAACTGCCAGGTTTGCAACTTTCCCTTTTACACTGATTCGTTAATGATTTACATACAATTACAATTTTTGCTTACACACCATTTTAGTACTACGCATGCTCAGGGGAGGGGTCTTCACCTGCGCATGGGTCTTTTGGACCTATGGGCGTGATTTTTTGTAGTATAATGAGGACAGTTCAGTTAGGGATACATGGACCTCCAATTCTTTTGCCAAACTGGCAACATGTACCTAGAAATAAGACAGTTTGATTTAATGTTTCTCCTAGGGCTTTAGCAGTTCTAGGATGCCCTTGATTCAAGAATGCTTCTTTTCAGAAAACAGAGATAGAAGTTATCCTAATCTGTCTAGTTTAAACAGCATGACCATTCTTTCTGAGCTTCCCAGGGTTGTCTTGTAAGAGTATTGCCCTATTATTCCTTAATTAAGCATCCAATTAGCCCCCTCAGTCCAGTGGAATAAGGGGAGTGGGGGCAGGGTCCTGAGCTCTCCCTGCCAAAGGGCTCCTTGCCTTTGAGATCTGGGCTACAATCCACACACCCTGCACTGCCCTGGGCCTTGAAACAAGACAACCAAGGCTGATATCCAGGAGAGGGCCACAGAGAGCAGTTTTGACACAGTGGGACTATTTTCTGTGGCATAGTTAACAAGGAAATGGTCTTGCCACGACAGAGGGCTCGGAGGTACTCTTTCCAACGGCAGTGCCACAGTCATCACTTTTCAAAATGGGCAAAATAAGGAAAACTTCCAAGGACAAAGTATTTCTTCAGAAAATAATTGGCCTCTTACAACCACTTCTCCCAGTGCAAATGACAATGTTTCAAGCGCTTAGGGCTTATTTTTCTGTGCAGAAAACTAAGCAAATTACAGCATTGCTCCTGGACCCTGAAAATCGTCACCTCAAGCACTTTCCTGCAAGCCGGCAGGAAATACTTGAAGGGTCATAGCTGAGAATCGGCTTCCAAAGTTGAAGGGTATTTTAGGCAGTTAACTCTGCAAGCCCCCTCAGAATTATTGGCCTCACCTTTGCACATGCTCCTCTAAGGCAGTCATTGCTAATCTGACAGCTGAGGAGTCCATCTCAGCTGAGCACATTTTGCAATGTGTCACTAGCTTGGTTGAGGCATGCAGCTTGTGAAATTCTTGCCAAGATCTCCTGCCAGGATGCTAATAAACCCCCAGGTTCAGCTGATCAGATGCAAGGAACATCACAATCAGCATGCGAGCCATGGGCCTGCTGCTGGCCTATCAGAGGCTGAGACAGAAGTGACCTCCCAAGCAAGAATGCAAACCTTGTCCATCAGAGAAGCTGAAAGGCCATCAAGCAGTCACATGGCCTTGGGAGATGATTGTAAGGTCGCCTCTATCTGAGCAGCTGATGGGCCAGCACTTGGCTAATGCTTGGGGCAATTGTTTGGGAGGTCACTTCTGCCCAAAGACCTGATAGGCGACCAAGAGGCACAGGGCTGGGATGTTGACGGTGAAGTCATTTAGAACTGAGTAGCTGATAGGTCAGAAACAGCTACATGGTTGGATGGTGACTGTGAGATCACTTCTATCTCAGCCTCTGATAGGTCAGCAGCAGGCACATCGCCATTTCTGCCTGAGTACATGACTGGATGTAAGCCAAGACCATGCTGAAGCCATTTCCCTAAGGGAAGGTTAAAGGCCCATTGGCTTGGCAGGTGATTATGAGGTCAGTTGTATCTGGTCAGCTGAGAGGCTGCCAGGAGGCTGATGGGTGGGGACATCTTTATGAGATCACTTGTGTCTCAGAAGCCATGATAAATTCCAGCTGAAGAGCCCATGTGGCATGGGAGCAAGCCAGGAAGAGAGAACCCATGCCCTGTGTTCAGGCAAAAATGCTGGGATCAGTGGCACAAGATCCAACTGGCAGCCGGTTACTAGTGGCATCCCTCAGTGACTGTAGTGAGAACACCTGCTTAAGATCTGGTGAGGAGTTGGGTGACTGGCAGAGTACATGCTAGCAGCCCCAGAGTGTGCTCTCTACAGGCTGACCAAATTCCTGTCAAGGCTGCATGTGCATTTTCCATTTTGTCAACAGTGTCCAGCTGCCGTACAGCCAGTAGCTACCCAAGAATAGCACAGCTGAGATAAGGAAATAGTTCCAGTAGATAAAAGGGCCCTTAGGATACAACAAAGTGAATCTTGCCTGGGTGTCCAACTCCTGCATCCAGCAGCCTCCCATCGACGACCTCTCCTTGTGGTTCCTGGGGCTGCTCGCACAGTTTGGCGTGTAACTCCTCCAGTAAATCTACTCTGCTTACCCCCCCATGAACTTTGAGTGTCTCACGAGGCCAGTATCCAACCCTCCCTTTCCTGCCTTGTGGTCACACCCTGCTTAAAAGAAAAAGAAATCAGATGCCATACTTCTAAATAATTATGCCCCTCATTTCATTGCCAAAAGTGAAATTCTAAAATAGATCCACATTGTACAAGTACTTCCCATATATTTCTATAATGACTTTTTTTTCATTTGAATATTATGCCATGGAAAGACAGATTTCTTTCTCTCTGCAAATGAAAACTATTTCTGCGCATCAGGTATTCTTGTATTCCTGATTTTTTAGATTTCCTGACACTTAAGCCAGCTAAGTATTTTTCTGCCTACATCCCCAGTGATTTCATAAATTGTCCACCAGACACTTTGTGTGTCTGTCTAGCTATTTATCAAATATCCTTTTCCTCTCTCTCTGATTTTGTCTTTCCCCATCTCTGTCTAATTCTTGGGCAAATTTTCAGGACAGACTCTGTCACCAATTTGTGTCTCTAATCATCTCTCTGCCCGTCTACCTGTGGTCACCTCTGCCTAGCTGCCTGTGTCTCCAGATCACGTGACCATCTCTGTTAGTGGGGCCGGGGCTGTTGTGTGGGCACATTTTACTGTCAAGTGAAAACACTGCCAAAAACATTTCAGAAATGCTGTAAAGCATTACCCAGATTAAGAACTCCAAAGAACCACTCACCCTGACTGTGTGTGCAGGTGATTGCACAGGGGAGGCACCGCAGGGAAATGGGGCTGACCCGGGAGCTGCAATGCCGTGTCCTGCTCTGCTCCAGGACGGGCTGGGGAGAGGGAAGGTTTCACCAGAAACAGCTGAGTCCGAGGGGCCCAGTGCTTATCCCCAGCCTGTCTGAACAGTGATGCTTTCGGTCATCCCCAGCCTGAGGTTTCCCCTAGTCACCATGAGGGGGAGGCACACGGAATGCCTACGTCTCCTTGCCCCATCCCCGGCACTGCCCCCAGCATTATCCCCTGCTCAGCCAGTGCCTCTCAGTCCTCAGCTGTCTGCCATGTTGCCTCCGTTCCCCTGATAGCCCTCAGCCTTGGCCCCCATCCCTCAGGAGTCTGACCCCAAAGAGGTGGTCCCCAACACCGCCATATGCAACCGCAGAGCGATTCCCCAGCTCACCAGACCTCACTGTTTGAGTGGTGCCTTGCCTTCATGAATCACCGCCTGTGCTCCCTCATGCCTCTCCCTGCTATCTTTGATCCTTTGCTTACCACAGAACTTTGTTTCTGCACCCCCATTTTCTGCCAATGTCCGTCTCTTCTGGAAGGTTCCAAAAATGGACTTTTGGATGCTTTTCATCCATGGAAAGCAGTGATGCATGTGTATTAGATTTGAAAAATGCAACTGAGAAAAATCCTAGTCTCAGTACCTGTTGCACAAAAAAACCCCTGGTCAGTTCTCCAAAAATGGTGAGGGTTCTTTCCTGTAAACTTAGAGGCCTTAGGACAACACAGTCTATGCCTTAAAGTAAGGCAAGCACTCTTGTACTTCATCTTCAATCCTCTTTTCTAATACTTCATCCTCAGACCTCTGAAACTACCAAAAACAGAGCAAGAGGGTGTTTGATGACATCTCTGGAGATGAACTTCTGTGCTTTCTTTCTTCCACCTTGGAAAAGCATGCAATGGCTCACTTCCATGCCCTGTGTGCATGGGAAATGCCCTGGGCTCCACAGGGATGCTTTTGCAGCCTCTCAGAAGAAGCTCTGAAGTGATTCTCAACGAAAACATTACCCAGGCTCGAATAAAAGCATCACGGGTACTGCTAAAACAAGAGGGGGATTGCTACAAATACTCTGTGCCCTGATGTTCAATCCTCATGTCAGATGTACTTAATGATACCTATGTGTAGCAATTTTACTCCAGGTTTGGAGATTTTTGAGGTTGTTTGCTCTGCCTGGTTAATGGCAGGCAGCAACGGGCATGAAATGGGAAAGCAGCTTTGCTGGGAAAGATGAAAGATGGAAAAACAAATGGATTGCCATTCTCACATCACAGGGCAATACAGCTGACGCCCCCCCTGTGATAGCTGCAGAGTAGCTCATCTGCCTTTGCACAAGCGCAAGGAGACTGGCACTTCCAGAGAGCAATTGCTTTCCTCCTTCCTAGGAGGAGACTTTGGACCAGCATGAACTGTCATCCCAAATTTCCTCTTTGCATCCACTGGCCTTAATGGGAGTCCAGAGAGCCCTCTCAGACGTGGGCATCAACACGGGAGACATAAATGCTTGTTTGGGAGATGCTGCAGGACTCATTTCACACAAATGCAGGCCTCCATGGGAGAGCAGCAGGACTGAAGGACTCAGGTGGTGGGCATGTTGAAGGGTGATAGGGTGGCCTAAGGGGCTCCATTTTGGGAGAGGAAATGCGGGATGGTTGTGAAGGGTCCAGGGAGGGGGCCAATATTTTGTTACAGGGGAATCTGTCCCACGCTCAGCGTATTTGCAGGTGCTTCCTGGTCTGGGTCAGAGGGGCACCCAGCATCAGCTGGGGAGAGGGGTCTGTCCAACACCTGGCAAAACAGAAGGATGCTGTTGTGGCGGGGGGAAGGGGTCTGTGCAGCACCCAGCCAAACCCGAAGGGCCCAGTCTGGCTCCCGGGGAAGTTCCCCACTTCTGGCCCTGCTGTGATCTCCATGGGCAAGGTCTGGAGCAGGGTATGCTGGGCGTGACCTGTGCAGGGGAGCTGAAGGATGCTCTGCACCAAATCCAAGATGGGCCCGTGCTCGCTGCCCTACAAGTGTACCATCTGGGACCCCAGGGATAGGGACAAGGCCCCCAGAACTGCCTGGAGCTGATGCCCTTTGCATCCCCCTTTGTCCTTGGACCCTGGGTCCTGTCTGTCTATGGGGAGGAAAGCTGTGCCCCAAGCAGCGACTTGGAAGGCGCATGCGTTTGATCATTGAGCCTCCTGACCTCAGCGAACTCACAACATGAGGTCAGGGATGTCTGCTGTGAGAAGACTGACCACTCCTCATCTCCAACCTGATTGTCTTCTAGGATAAAGCCGTTGGCTCTGTGCAGGAGGGCGGAGCAGTGGATGTCACTGTCCTTGACTTTAGCAAGACTTCTGACATGGTCTTCCACACAAGTCTTGCATCTAAGGGTAGCCTGTGATGGTCTCTTTCCTCCAATTTTCCAGCATCACTTCAAATTCTGAATTTGCCCTCCAAGTTGCTTTCAGAGCCTACCAGAGTAATGTCAGGTCATCTGCAAAGAGACCACTCCATCCCCTCAGTCCTTAATGGGACTGCTTAGCAGGACTGTACCCGGGACAAGGCTCTGCAGAGCCCCACTAGACGGAGGTTTCCGTTTGGCCAGCAAGTGCCTCCTCCTGGACACCCTGGGCTCAAAAAGGTGGCTTTGGGGAGACATTTGCCTCACTTGAGCGTCACAGAAGACCTGGGAAGGCCACCAACGCATATGACTTGAATCTACCTTCCAAGAGGTGATTTTGCATGAAAATCAACACCCAAGAAATATTAGAATGTTTTTCATGTGTAGATATATACTTTGCTATTTCACCTAAAAGAAAGAGAATAATCAGGGGAAAAGATGGAAAACGTAGCCCCAGTTCCTCGGAATGTCGACTAGAGGTTGCAAATATGCTCTGTCACTCTTCCATGTTATTCCACATGAAGACCCACTCATGCCAAAGCTGAAAGAGCAACCGTGGGGTTCACTGGGGTCCATTCCTTGGAAAGAATTAGTCACAAAGGACTTCACGAGCAGAGAAGTGGCTGGCTTGGGAGGCAGAAGCCTAGAGAAGCAAACATGCTTGTGCTGGAAACACAGTGACACACTCGGAAGGCACATGAGGATCAGCGATTCCTTTGATTGGAAAAGACCAGTTTCCTCATCTCTGGACTCTGCAACAGGGACAGAGACCCGTGAGAGGCTGCCAGGGAACTCCTGGCATCACTCACAAAGGCAGGAAACCCGGAGGCCTGCACCGACTTTAGGAACTCGGGGGCTATTGTCTGGGTTGTTTCATGGCCAAAGCGGGTGGTGGCCATAGGAGTCATGTTGGTGAGGCCGCGGCGGTGAAGTCACAGAGATGCAGGCAGCCCATGTCCCTTGGTCTCACAACACAAGCACAGGCAGTGACAGCAACCCCTCTCTGGCAGCCTGCAGCCAGAAGCACAGCAGAGAGACTATAGACCTGCGCAGAAGCAGGACTAAGAAAATTAGGGGCAAGGGGATGCAGGTGGTCAACAACATGGAGCAGCTCCCCAGTGGGACAAGTTAAACACACCTGAGCCCTCTAGCTTGGGAAAGAGAGGCCCGAGGCCACCACAGAGACACCAGTGTCTGAGGTCATGAGAAGTTGAAGGGACAAGGTGAGGAGGGACCACCAGCTCCCATGACACCAGAGCGCAGGGGCATCCCGTGGAGCAACCAGGCAGGAATTTTACACTGGAATACAAGGAACTCTCGTCACACAGCACCCAGGGAAATTGCTGAACTCCCTGCCCTAGGATCCCAGACATGGACAAGGAGGAATGGCTTCATAAAGCGATGAGATCGCCCTGCGCTATTAACACAAAAGGGCACTAAACCACAGCATTGGGATTGGGGTGGGAAGTACCAGAGGAGATGGGGTCCTCGGAAAGAAAAGAGCCACCCAAACCCAGACCCAAGACATCAGCGCCCCACAGGCACCATCAAGGTCACGCTGCAGCTACGGCCAGACATCACAGCAAATCCTGTCAGCAAGGGTTTCTTTTTTCTTTTTTTTTTGGTTTTTAACATCTCCCATTTCTGCCTCTGTTTCCAGGCTCTCTGCAGCTGCCTTAGACCCCTTTTAGCCACCACGAACTCTGGCGATCGCCTTTGCAGGGTCTAGGGCAGCAGAAATGTGGCACATCCCTTTTATCGCAGTTGGGTTAGAATAGCCAGCTCTAATTAATGTCCATCACATAGCAGTCACCAAAGCACTCAATACATGGGAATAATATGATGTTGTTATAAGACAACCCTGGAAGCTCAGAAAGAATGGTCATGCTGTTTAAACTGGGCAGATTAGGATAACCCCTATCTCTGTTTTCTGAAAAGAAGCATTCTTGAATCAAGGGCATCCTAGAACTGCTAAAGCCCTAAGAGAAACATTAAATCAAAACGTTTTACTTCTAGGTACGTATTGCCAATTTGGCAAAAGAATTGGAGGTCCATGTATCCCTAACTGAACTGTCCTCATTATACTACAAAAAATCACGCCCATAGGTCCAAAAGACCCATGTGCAGGTGAAGACCCCTCCCCTGAGCATGCGTAGTACTAAAATGGTGTGTAAGCAAAATTGTAATTGTATGTAAATCATTAACGAATCAGTGTAAAAGGGAAAGTTGCAAACTTTGCAATTTGTTTGTATAAATGCTCCTTGAGAAGCCGGGGTGGGGGTGTGCTTGATTTGTGGGAAACCACCGAGCACCCAGGCTTGCGCAACTCTGAAATAAAGCAGCAAATGTCTCTCCTGAGTGTGTAATTATTGGCTTACTGCACACCGGGCAACAAATCCGCTTTTTGGACAACAGTGTCAGTGGGTAGAACAGTTCCGAGACACTTGGCCTTTGTGCCATATTACTCGGAAATAACACCAAAAGGGCCTTCTTACAGTCCTGGCTGCCAAACGGCCCCGGGGCCGTAGGGGACCATCAGTCAGGGCTCTGGCTGCAGCCCCCAGTGCTGCCCAGCATCTCCCCTGCAGGCCCCGGGGCATCCAGGGATGGGGGAGGGAAGGAGGGAGAGGCAGGGAGAGAGGAAGAGAAGGGCAGAGGGAGGGAGGGAGGAAAAGAGGGAGGAAGGAAGAGAAGGAGGGAGGGAGGGAGAGGGAGGAGCAGAGGAGGCCAGGGCAGCCCTGGGAGCCCAAGGGCCGCTGTTGCTAGGCAGCACGGGGGGAGGGAGGGCACGAGGAGGCCACATGACCTGCAGCTGGTGCTGTTGCCAGGCAACACTGGGTGGGGCAGCAACAGGCACTGGGGGAGGTGTTGGGAGGTGGTTGGAGCTGGGCTGGGGCAGCCATGGTGGGGCTGCATGTGGGGCTGGGAGCTTCAGGGAGCCAGGCCCTCCACGGCCCTGGCCCTGTTGCCCCCGGTGGTGTGGGGGCTCGGAGGAGCTGGGCCCGCACCCAGGCCCCGCACACAGCGGCTGCCGGCAGGAAGGGACGACCAAAGGCCCTGCATGGGTGCTGGAGGCCGGACCCGGCTCCTCACAGCGCCTCTGGTGCTGACGCGGCTCTTCGGGGCAGAGCTGGGGCCCTTCACGAGCCTAGAAAGTAGGAGGCATGGGGAAGCATGACACTGAGACCCTCCAGCTGGCTCTGAGCAAGAGTTGCCTCAGGAATGGACAAAAATATGCCTGCTGTGTTTTTCATGTGTGTTTCGAAGTGGCAGATAGGGCTTACTTGCCTCAAACTTTGTGCCAGTGCACTAAGAGAAGACTTGCAGTTTGCCTAATACCAGTGTGAGGCCAGAGCCAGAGCCTCTGCGTCATCTCAGCCAGTGTTCTCTCTAAAAGACGTTCAGCTGTTTGCAAGAGCATTTACCTGTGTGATTTCCAGAGCAGTTCCCCAATATTGCAGGTGTTTAACAGCGACCTCTATATTTATAGGTAGCTGGTTCAGTTTCAAAATGTTTATGCTGAGAAAGGAGCTCAATAAGATGAAGCTGTCATTAATAAGGAGATGAAGAGGACTCCATAGATCACATACAAAAATGCAGCTGTGCAAAAGGGACAGCCATATATAATGTAATGCTCAGTGGTGCAAATGTAGCCTCCTTTTAATGAGCAGTGCTTCTTTGTGAATAGTTGTATTTGTATTGCCTGTTTATTTGCAGAGTTTTTGACTTGATTGTATCTTGAGTAGCGCAAGTTGAGTATTCAGGAGGGTCCTGAAGCCAGCTGCCCTAGCCGCTCTCCCTCTCATCTACTCACTGCAGAGCACTGTCTCTGGCAGTGCTTACAGAAGGTCTCTTGTCTCGTGGCTCAGCTGGTAGTTCTGCCTTGCCATCACCCCATGAACCTGCACTCGATAAATACACGTGTACTGGGGGTTGCCCCAGTTGCTCTGCACCTGGAATTTGATATACTGGAAGGCTCTGGGAAGCTGCTTCTGCAAAGGAAACGGGGGGAGCCGTCATTCCTCAGGTGTAAGGAGCAACAGCACAGCAACGTAGCTTCCTTTGCCAGCGCTAGCCCTGCTGGGGAACAAACTGGAGCCCTGACAAAGGAGGCAGCCAGGGTTGCTATGTCAGAGCCACAAGGCACAGGATGCTTTGGCTCATCCTCCGCACTCTGTGGTCCAAGCCCTTGCAGGCAAAGCTCAGTTTGCCCCTCGCGTCGTGCCCACACGCACTCACAGTACCTTCAGGCGGAAGGTCTGAACAGCCTCTTGGTCCACGTCAAATACAAAGAGCCCCAGGAGAGTTTCTTCTGCTGCTTCCTCATCCACGCCCTCAAAGGCAACCGACAAGGGCAGCAGGTCAGGCTCAAGCAGAGCCGGAGGAAAAGTGCCCGCTGCGTCCGACTCGGGGAAGCCTGCCTCATGTCCCACCCCTCTAGCACTAGTCTGGAAGAGGTCAGTGTGGATGTGGCTCAGGCTCTTTTGAGCAAGCGCTCCAAGACCCTGGGCCAGAAAGCACAAAGCAAGCCGCAGAGGCATACCACCACCGTGGGCCCCCACATACGCCATGCAGGGACGCTCTGCTCTGCAGCAACCAGCCCACGCTTCTCTGAGAGAAGGCGCCAGGAGAAACAAGGCTCCCTCGCAGCTTTCTGCCCTGGCCAGCTTCCCTGCCCACCCGCCACGCTGGGGCAAGGCTGAGGCTTACGGAGACAGCAAAGTCTTTGGGGGCGCTGCTGACTTCCCCGGAAGGAGAGACCGCCTTGGAGATGTGCTCCACAGTGACAGCCATGGGCCAGATCTGCTCAGGCAGCCGAATGACCACTTGGCCCTCCGCTCCTTGGAAAGCCCAGCACTGTCCAGGGGAAGTGTGCGGCTGAAACCAGAAAGCAGCCACCCTCAGTGGCAAGGCACTCCAGGAGCCCAGCGGACTGGCTGCTTTGCCAGCAGCACAGCCCTGGCTCGGTCTGTTGGCTGGCTTTCTGCATGGAAGGGCACCCAAGTGGATGAAAGGGACAGGAGGGGACTTGCCACCTTGCTTTCAGAAGACGGAAATCTTCCTTACAAAACATCTAGGCTCACCTGCCTTTCCCAAATCCCGCTCTGATTTTGCACAGCATTCAGAGACAGGGCGGGGCTGCCTAGGGGAGGTCACCCCGTGAGCCTTCAAAGAGTGTGCGGGAGGGACGAGCCCCCTTCCTCCAACTCGGCAGATCCCGCCAGGCTTGGGGGCCTGGAGGAGGTTCTGTCCTTGCCTGAGTGGCTTGTCAGGCTGCCCCCAACTTCCACTCTCTCTGGAAAGGGGCCGTGGGAGTTGAGGTGGGAAAATGCAGCTGCCAAGGACAAAGGTGCCCAGCACACTGCGGCCAGGGGTTGTGGGCAGGTGGCTGCTGTTGGGTTCAGCTCCATTCCCCTCCAGACGGGAGGGCAGCACTGTGGGGAAGCGCAGGGGATCGTCAGGAAGAGGCTGAGCCCTGTGGGGCTGCGCGAGGCTGCTGCTGTGAAGGGAGGTGTTTGGGGCTTGGAGGCTCAACTTGAAAGCAAGCAACTGCCTCAGAAGTCATGCTGCCTGTGCTATTACCTGCAGAATAGTATCTGGAGGGTTGGCCACGGCAAAGAAGGCGAGACAAAGCCAGCAAGCCTCACTGCCTCGCCCACCATAAGTCCGGGATGTTCTCTCTGCATCGATGGTGGCCCCTGAAAGGCACATGCAAAGCAGCTGCCTCGGACAGGCCAGAGGCTAGGAGCAGCAGGGAGCTAGCAGGTATTTCTCAGGCTGCAAGCCCAGCTGGGCAGACTTGGTGGGAGGGCCATACGCCAGCGGAGGGCCAGCAGACTTTGCGTAGGCATACCTGTGGTTTTCAGAGCCCAGTCCACCGTCTGCAGGTCCTTTGCCTCTATCTTCTCAAGGGCTGCCCGTGTCAAGTTGAGAAGGGGCTGGGAAAAGCATTGCAAAGGCAGAGACGGAAAGCAACAGGGAGAATGACACAAACTCATCACGGGGCACTTCTGCATGAAGACTGAGTGCTTGCACAGAGCAAAGGGGAGACTCGGGGTCAGTCCACCAAAGGCAAGACTTGTTGGAAAAGGCACTACACCTTCTGGTCAGCGCTTTCTGACAAGTCAAGCAAGGACTCAGGGAGAACACCAGTCTCAGGAGCCACCGTGCAGACCTGGCTCAGGTCAGCACTGCCCCAAGCAGCCCTGAGAGCCAGGTTTGCGCTGGGCAGCAAGAGGACAGAGCACACGCTGCAAAGGGCCAAGAGGAAGCAGCAGGAGACAGCCTCCAACTGAGAGCAAGGTCTTTGATCAAATGGCAGCCACTTTACCCCTCTCTTCTCCTCAGCCATCGCCCTCTCCTCCAAGACTTCTGCTATGGAGTGCAGGATGGCCTCATTTGCAGCAGCCAGCTCTGCTCGCAGGTGAGCCAGCTGCTCTTCCAGGAGCTCCCGCTCATGGATCTTCTCCCTCAGCAAGGGCAGGGAGTTGCTGCAGACAAAGGGAAAGCAGATGTGGTGCAAGAGCTGAGCAGCCCCTGCAGGCAGTCCCGAGTAGGGTGCCACAGTCTTGCCCCCATCCTCTTCCCTCCCTCACAAGAGCAGAGGCTTCCCTTCCCCTCCACGTTTAGCACAAGGCAAAGGCTGGCGCCCTGGATGCTTTGCCACTCAGTGAGTTCCATGGGAAGGAAGCCCTCTTACCTGAGCGTTGTGAGCTCTGTTTCTGGCACCCCAGCCTTCTCCTGAAACACAAAGGCCCTCCCTGAGAGGAAGCCCAAGGAGCTGCATGGGGGCTTCCCACAGGACACTTCCCCAGGAAGAGCAGGTGGCAGTTGCTGCTGCTTTCTATCCATTTGGAGCAAGCCAGAGGATGTCGGGCCTTTTTCCAGCCACTGTCTTTGGGAAGTCCATTTGCTGTCTGAGCATTTGCAGACTCCAGGAGCTAAGGCAGGAGCAAAGCCACCTCCTGCCCAAGTGCTCCTTCCTGCAGCCTGCCAACCTGCAGTGCTCACTCAGGGAGCTCTCAGGGTCAAACCTCATTCAGCAGCTACAGAAAGTGAAGGACAAGCACAAGCGTGTCCCCCCCCACACACCCCCACATCTCTGTGAGGATGAGCCCTGGGCATCTGGACGGGATTCCCAACTTTTGCAGGGGAGGCAGGAGCTCCGAGCTATGGCCTCGGCCAGAGTTTGCTTTCCCCCAGCAAGAGGCACCTACCTGCAGCGCTTCCTCTTGCCACTTGCTCTCGGAGAGCAGCAAGCCCCAGCAGTAAAGCCCAGCTGCAAGTCACCACAGCAAGAGACAGTTATACTAAGAGGCTTTCTAATGGTCCCTGGAGCCACATTTTCTCCTTCCACAGCTAGGGAGCAAGAGCTTGCCTGGGACAGCTGGAGCTGGAGCCAGTGCAGAGCGCGGAGGTGGCTCCAACCCCTTGAGCACTGCCCAGGCCCATGGGCTTGGAAAATACACACACCCAAGGCCCACACACCCGCACACCAATGAAGGCATGTGGCCCCGAGCCAAGAGGAAATGCACCAGGCCATGGCAGTTTCTACACAGACATTGCAACCCCAAAGCTCTGCAGCAAGGAGGGACCTGTAGCCAAAACGATCCTAGGCGCTCCACTCCCTCCCACGGCCGGCAGCCACGGCAGGCGTGAGGCAGGCTGCAGTCCACCTGTAAAGACCCTCTCTGGCCTTCACTGTGTCACGGAGATGGGAAGCTGGAAGGCGCCACAGGATCTGCTGCCTCTCCCTGCCCCTGAAAGCTGGCATCCGGTCCACCTGGGCTACCGCGCAAGAGGTTTGGTCAGCGCTGCTCACCAGCCAAGAGTGGGGCCAGCAGGAAAAGGACCCTCAGGCACCTCCTGCCATTCTGCCAGGTGCTGCGTGGCCTAAAAGAGAGGGAATGCTGCTGTTAGCCAAGCCTACAGTGCGGGCTTTGCTTTGCCGGTGATCCGTTGAGGGGCTCCCTTGCCACCAGGTTCCTCAGCTCAGCAGAGCGGAGAAGCCCAGGGCCTGGGGGCCTTTAGGAAGCTCTGAGCTGCAGCACAGCACCCTGCGGGCACTAAGGCAGTTGAAGACCTCTGGCCTGACACAGGCGTAATCACCCACACGCCTAGTGTCGTGGCCTGACACAGTCTGGTGGCACTGGGCTCTCCCGAGCAGAAGGGGCAGCGCCTTGCCCAGCCAAAGGCTCTGCTGGGCTGCCTGGCTGCCCAGGCTGGAGGGCAGTGCTGCATACAGCCCCAGGGCTCAGGGGCTGTCTGTCGCCACCATGGAAGCCGGGCGGCACACAGGGCTTCTTGCCTTATCCCTCCCTGCTTTTTGGGCCCCGTCACACCCACCTGCCCAACTCGGCTGGCATCTCCTCTAATCCAACTCCGTCACCAGCAGGAGGGAAAAGGTCGCTGTGCGGCAAATCCCCGCAGGCCTCTTCCCAAAGCACTTGCTGGCCTCTGCAAGGCTCCTTGTTTGCAGAGCTACACACGTCTGCAGGCTGGGCTTTTATGGAGGGCAGCTGCTGATGACGTCACAAGAGCCAACCGCCAGGGAGGCAAGGTGTTGCCCATGATGACCTCAGAGGGGGGCTTACCCAGGAGGGGGTTGCCACGCAGCCTGAGCGAGAGGAAGCCTGTGTGTTAGCCCCCACCCCAAGCCTGAAGCCTCCCGGCACACCCGCAGAGGAGCCCTGGTTAGCCCAGAGAGCCAGCTCACTTGGTTGCGCGGGCAAGCTGCTGCTGTGCCGTTGCACCGCTCGTCCTCTACCAGGCTGATGTGTCGTGTCATCCTGGGCAGGGCTCAAAGGGCTGAGCGTGAAGCCCTGCTAAGTCAGAAGGGAGAGTGGCAAGAGCTTTCTCCTCTTGAGACCCACCCGGGCATTGACACGGTACTGCAGCAAGCCAAAGGACATCAGCCAGGTGACCTTGTTGGCCCTGGAAGACATAGCCCCGCCTCTGCTAGGAAAGCAAGAGTAGAGCGGTCGGCTTGCTGGCACAAAGGCAGATGTCTCTTCCCCTAGGTACAGCGGGGGTGAGGGGCACAGGCTCCCTCAGCAGCCCACTGATGGGCACCCAAAGGGGAGCTCCAGGGTCGGCTCTGAGGTGCGTTGCAGAAATGCAAGCAACCATTGAGCAAGAGCAGGGGCCAGGACTGGAGACGGGGACAGCTGCAGGCCAGCTCCCGCAAGGAGTGGGCCTGAGCTTCAGTCAGGCTCCTGGGCCAGTGGGTGGAGGTGCCAGGGCAGGCCGCTCAGGGGAACTAAGCCCTCCTTAGTGCACGCCGGGCCCTGACGGTCCAGGCCGCGGTCTGTAGCCTTTGCACTTCTCTGCTGCGGCCTCTGCGGTTTGTCAACGCCTTCCTTGACCTGGCAGATTCAAAACTGGATGCAGGCGAGCCCTAGCAAGTGCCGAGTGTCTTCCACACATTCCTCCATCTGCTCGCTCTACAGCAGCTGACGCAGCCGCACACATGCTTGGCCTTTGCTGCTGCCGAAGCGCATTGCCTGCTCATGGTTAGCTTGCTGTGTGCCAGGACCCCCCGGGGCCTTTTGTGCAGCATGACACCGCAGCCCATCAGGCCCCAGCACATGCTGCTGCTGTTGCTGCTGCTGCTGCTGCTGTTGCTTGCGGTCTGGCCATGCCTGGGGCCAACCTTTGCATTGATCGTTGCCAAGGCTGAAGCAGTTCCGCTTGGCACAGCCTGCTGAGGTCTTGCTGAGTAGTGGCTCTTCCTTCGGCATAGCTAACTCTCCTCACACTTGCTGAGGGCTCAGTCGATCCCCACGCTGAGGTGGTTTAGGAAGGTATTGAGCAGTATCAGAGGCAGGCAGGCCCCCGGAGGAACTCTGCTTGGGAGCAGCTGCCCATTGGACTTGGAGGCATGAAGCAGCAGCAGCCTTGCAGCTTGGTGCTGTGGCCAGTGCCCATGCAGCTTGTGGTGCCCCTGCCCAGCGCAGCTCTTGCCAGCTTGTCAGCACCTTGTCTGCCAGGTGCTCACGCCAGCATCTGTTCCGGCTCCTTGTCCAGCTGGTCCCTAGGCTCCTCGTTGTCACCTGGGTGCTCCTCAGAGCAGCGGGCTCTCTAGGCAGAGCAGGCCTAGCATGGCTGCCTGGGTTCCCATGCTGCCTTTGCTCTGTCCCCCCACCCACCGAATCACAGAACCACAGAATGGTTGAGGTTGGAAGGGACCTCTGGAGATCACCTAATCCAAGCCCCTGGCTCCAGCAGGGTCACCTAGAGCATGCTGGCCAGGATGGTGTCCAGACGGCTTTTGAAGATCTCCAAGGAGGGAGAGTGCACAAGCTCTCTGGGCAATTTGTTCCAGTGCTAAGTCACCCTCACTGGAATGCAGTTGGGACGGAACTTCCTGTGTTTCAATTTGTGCCCGTTGCCTGGCGTCCTGTCGCTGGGCATCCCTGAAAAGAGTCTGGCCCCATCCTCTTTACACCCTCCCTTCAGATACTTAGACACATTGATAAGCTCCCCCGCAGTCTTCTCCTCCCCAGGCGGAAGAGTCCCAGCTCTCTCAGCCTTTCCTCCTATGGGAGGTGCTCCGCTGCCTTCATCATCTTCATAGCCCTCCGCTGGACTCCCTGCAGGAGCTCCATGTCTCTCTCGTATTGGGGAGCCCACAACTGGGCACAGCAGTGCGGATGCAGCCTCCCCAGGCCTGAGTCGAGGGGCAGGATCACCTCCCTCACCCTGCTGGCACTGCTCTGCCTAATGCAGCCCCCGCATGCCATTGGCCTTCTTGGCCACAAGGGCGCATTGCTGGCTCATGGTCAACTCGGTGTGCACCAGGACTCCCGGGTCCTCCTCTGTGGAGCTGCTTTCCAGCAGGTCAGCCCCCAGCCTGCGCTGCTGCATGGCATTATCCCTCCCTAGGTGCAGGACTCTGCACAGCCCTTGCTTGAACTTCATCAGCTTCCTCTCTGTCCATCTCACCGGCCTGCCGTGGTCCCTCTGAACAGAAGCGTAGCCCTCTGCTGTATCAGCGCCTGCTCCCATGTTTTGCATCCTCAGCAGACTTGCTGAGGGTGCACTTTGTCTCTTCAGCCAGTGCACTGATGAAGAAGTTGAACAATATTGGACCCACTGTTCAGCCCTGGGGGCCATCGCTAGCTACAGGCCTCCAAGTAGACTTTGTGCCACTGAGGACATCCCTTTGAGCACTGCCGTTCCACCAGTTCTCATCCCACCTCAGTGTCCCCTCATCTAGCCCACACTCCTGAGCCTTGCCTGTGAGGATGCTAGGGGAGACGGTGGTGAAAGCCTTACTGAAGTGAAGGTAGACAACATCCAGTGCTCTCTCCTCATCTCTGCAGCCAGCCATTCCACTGGAGAGGCTGCTGCTTTGCAGGGCCCCAAGACCCCCTTGGTGCTCCGCATCACCTGATTTGGGAGCAGCAAGCAGCGTTGCATGTCATGGGGAGGAGGAGGTCCTTCAGGGTATCGAAGGACAGCAGGTATGCTCAGGAGAGCAGGACTGCTGTGGGTTCACACAGGCTTAGGTATTTAGCAGGTGATGCTGTGTGTTTAGAAAATGCAGTTGCATGGCACTCCATTCTGCCAAGATCCCTGACAAGGGGTTCCTTGGAGCATTCAGAGACTTCTTTGGGAACGTCCTTGAGAGCTGCAAGCTCCTCTGTACTTTCACAATGCACGCGTCCTGTCTGCACGATCATGGCAGTCCTAAGGACACTGTACCTGGGAATCGTTTGTCACACAGAGGGTCACTAGGAGGCCTTTGGCTGAGGCTTTTAGTGCCCAAAGCTCTGCATAAACAGTACCAGCAGTCAATATTATATGGGGTAAAGCATGGAGTACCTAGGCCCAAAAATATTGCAAAAGTATGTCAAGTCGCGCAGGGTAAGAATGAGGATCCCTCTGCATTTTACGAGCAGTTATGTGAAACCACCCGAGAATGGATAGACTTGGATCCTGAGGACAAAGTGAGCAAGATGACTTTTACTACATTATTTGTAGGACAAACAGCACCAGGTATAAGGAGAAAGCTTCAGAAGGCAGGTGGTATGTCGGGGATGTCAATATCACAGTTAATAGGATTTGCATATAAGGTGTACAGTAACAGGGAAGAAGTAGAGAGAAAGGAAAAACAAAAGGAGAAACTGAAAGATAAGAGGCAAAATGTTGCAATCTTGGCAGCTGCATTTGCCCAGGCACAAACTTCCTCTCGGGGAAGGGGTTTTCCGAAAGGACAAGGACATGGAAGAGGACACAGAGTAGGAGGGAATTTGGGAAATAGAATTTCACTGAGGAGAGATCAATGTGCGATTTGTAGGGAGAAGGGGCACTGGAAAAATGAGTGCCCAAAGAAACAATCAGATCATTGGAAACCTCAGTCTGTATCTGTTCCGGAGGCAGGTTTGCTCATGACTGGTGCAGAAGATTCAGACTGATGGGGACCGGGGATTGAGAAATTGGATTCCCCAGCTGAAGCCCTGGTTTCAGTAAAGCTGGGGAATGAAATAGTTAATTTTTTAGTAGACACTGGAGCAACATATTTGGTATGAAATAGCTGTAAGGGACCAGTGAGTAAATTCTCTGTGCCAGTAATTGGGGCCACGGGAAAGCGAGAGGTCAAACCTTTCTTTCAGCCAATTAAATGTAAAATAGGAAGTAGAGTGTTAACACATGCATTCTTATACATGCCAGAATGCCCATTACCCCGAATGGGGAGGGATTTACTGAATAAACTGGGGGCACAAATAACCTTTGATAAGAACAAAGTTCAGGTGCACATTCCACCAAATAACGCCTGGAAGACACAAGCATATATGTTACAGAAAGCACTGGATTCCAAACAGGTGGAGAGTGGACCAAGCAAAATTCCCTCCGCAGTAATGGACGCAGTAGTCCCTTTTGTGTGGGCGATGGAGAAACCTGGACGAGCCAGATGTGCAGAACCGGTAAAGGTGGAATTAAAACAAGGAACTGAATCAGTAGCGTAAAAACAGTATCCCATGAAGTTAGAGGCCCCTGTTGGACTGGAGCCTATAATTAATAATTTCTTAAAGTATGGACTGCTGCGAGAATGTCAGTCCAAGTACAGTACTCCAATCCTGCCTGTTAAAAAAACACATTCACAAGAATACCATCTAGTACAGGATTTGCAAGCTATTAACCAGATAGTCATTGATGTGCACCCAGTGGTACCCAATCCATACACTTTCTAACGACGATAAATGATTCAAATGTCCATTTTACAGTAGTGGACTTAAAAGATGCTTCCTTCTGTATCCCTTTGGAGGAACAAAGTCAACAATTATTCGCCTTTGAGTGGGAAAGTCCTACAAGGAGACGCAAAATGCAGTTGTGCTGGACAGTACTCCCGCAAGGATTCAAGAACAGCCCCACCATTTTTGGCAATGTACTCACAAAAGAATTAGAATTATGGCAAGGTAAGAAAGATACCACTACCTTATTACAGTATGTGGACGCTATCTTGTTGGGGGCAGACACGACTGAAGAATGTAGAGAAACAACCATCAGTTTATTAAATTTTGGGGAACAGCAGGATATAGGGTGTCTCAGAAAAAAGTTCAGATCATGAAGGAAAGCGTAATCTATCTAGGATTTGAAATATCCCAGGGGGAAAGAAAATTAGGAATCGAAAGGAAAGAAGCGATTTGTCAGCTCGCCCCCCAAAATCAAAAAGAGAACTTAGGGGATTTTTAGGAATGGCTGGGTGGTGTGGCCTGTGGATACCTAATTTTGGATTAATGGCAGAGCCTTTATAGGAAGCTGTTAAGGGGCCGGGAGACTTGCTGGAGTGGACTGCAGAGTGCCGAAAAGGATTTGATGAAATCAAGATTGCTCTCATGAGTGCTCCCACATTAGTACTTCCAAACCTAACAAAGCCATTTGAGCTTTACGTACATGAGAGAGGGCACCAGGCTTTGGGAGTGCTTGTACAGACTTTAGGAAACTGGAAAAGACCTGTGGCTTACTTTTCCAAACAATTGGATAAAGTGAGTGCAGGTGGCCAGGATGCCTGCGAGCAGTTGCAGCTGCTGTGATGTTAATACAAGAAGCACAAAAATTGACCTTGGGACAAAAGGTGACTGCTTATGTGCCACATGCTGTTGCAGCAGTTTTACAACAGAAAGGGCATCACTGGTTATCCCCAAGTAGGATGGTGCAATACCAAGCAGTAATACTTGAGCAAGAAGAGGTAACCATGAAAGTGTCTACTACCCTTAATCTAGCCTCTTTATTACCACTTCATGAAGAGGGGAAGTTGGCTCAAGACTGCCTGCAAACTATTGAGCGAGTATATTCCAGCCATCTGGATTTCAGAGGTATTCCATTGCAGAATGCAGACTGGGAATTTTTTACCGATGGGAGCAGTTTTATCCTAAAGGGAGAAAGAAGGGCTGGGTATGCTGTTGTCACCTTGGAAGAAGAAATCGAAGCAAGATTGCTACCAGCAAATCCATCCGCCCAGAAAGCAGAACTGATTGCTTTAACCCGGGCTCTGGAATTATCAGAAGGAAAACGGACCAATGCGTTTACAGATTCCAAATATGCCTTTGGGGTTATACATGCCCATGGTGCAATTTGGAAGGAAAGAGAATCCCATTAAATACAGTAAGAAGATTATGGAACTACTCGAAGCACTTAATAAACCCAAAGAAACTGGACTCCTGCCCTTTCTGCGGTGACAGGGGCACCTTGGTGCACAGGGACACAGAGCAAGGAGCCCAGCAGGCTTTCCTGGCCACACCCAGTGCGCAGCCACGCAAGGAGACGACCAGCTGCCCTGGCGTCCTGGGCACAGGGACTGCACGAGGGCTGGCACCCCAGGGACCTTGTGCCGCACGCCGATGCTGGGCCAGCAGGCAGCTGGCAGGGGAGGCTGCGGCGGGGCCGCGGGGCCCCGATGTCACAGTGCTGTCCCCCGGCAATGCAGTCACAATGCCCCGGGGCAGCATAAGAGGCGCAGCCTCCTGGGCCCCCTGCCAGAGCACAGAGCTGCCTGCAGCCAAGGGCTCTCGGCAGGCTCTCAGCAGGCTGTCCTTGGGCACGAACGCACCCCTGCGAGGGCAGCAGGGCTATCGTTGGCTACCGAGCGGGGCATTATCGCAGCGCATGCGGGGGCACCAGTGCCTGCACCTCAGGCCACCCAACGATGGAAGCGCTCAGCAGCTGCACCGCCACTTGGTATGGAGACCTCCTCCTGGCCTTCCTCTGACCTTACTGCCAGCCCTTGCTTTGCACCTTCTCTGCCTGGCTTTGGTGCTGAGACCACTCACTGCTCTGCCTCGCGGGCTCGTCGAGTGCCTGTGTCTGCCGCTCCGCTCCCTAACACTGCCTAAACACGGCCGGAAGAAAACCATGATGCAGAAGACAGGCACGGTGAGACCCTAGGATGCCTCTTTGCCAAGCAGAGCGAGAGAAGGGGCCTAGCAAAGAGAGGTGCACCACTCTGCAGCCTCCTCAGGCCACGAGGGACACATGAGAGCCCCAAAGCACTCGTGATCTCTCTGGCCGCACTGGCCTGCACTTCCCATTGGCAAGAGAGTGCAGGGAACCCAGTAGCCTGGGGGTGGCTCAATCACGTTCCCGTGCAGTGCAACAAACCTCTGCCTTCCTCTTGCTCTGCCCCTGCTGCCCTTGTTTCTCTGTTTGTGGTGGCCATTGGCGTTGCGGCAGGAGCTTTCTGAGGAGGCTGCGTGAGCTGCAGCAGTGCCGAGACCAAGCCGAAGCTGTACTGTGCTTTGGGGGTGGAGAAAACCCTGCCTTTCTGGAGCTCCCAGGTTGGCTGTGTTCTGCATTGTGCTGGCTCAGGGGGTGCTGCTAGGTGTTTGGAGCTGTCCTCGGAAAGCTTGTGGTGACCTCAGGCAGGTGGTGGTTGCCAGGCCCTCAAGGGGCATGGTGGAAATTGTCTTGGGGCTGCTCCCTCTTGGGAGCTGTGGCAGCGGCATTTGCAGGCGAGGTCAGTGGGGACGGACATGCTGAGGTTGAAGTGCGCAGTGCTGTGTTCTGGTGCTAGTGCAGAGCTTGGAGGCAGTGCACTGCGCAGGGCTCGGGGAAGACTGGTTGGGCGTTTGAAGGAGCTATGCGGGATTTGGCTGTGGAGTGCTTCCTTCTTCCAGGGAACAGGAGGGAGACAAGCCAGCAAATCAGAGAGGCTGCCTGTGCCCGCGTGTCTATCCAAATCATGCTCTTCCAGCGTGCTTGCCTGCTGAGCGTCACGCAGGGCTATTGTGCGCTTCCAAATCCCAGGGGAGAGCTCCATTCCACTGCTCTTTGGGAGAGGGAAACGCAGCTCTTTCAGAGACTCCAGAAAGATAGCAGCCGTCTCCTTATTTCTGAAGCCATTTCCGGGCCATTGTTGCCACCACTGGAATGCAGGTTCCAGCGCACCGGAATCTGCTGGCTCATTGCAGGACTCAGTCTGGTGGCAGGAGTCAGCAAAGGGTATTATGCTGCGTGTTGTGAGGCAGTGTTGTGTGTGTGCTTTCAGTCAAATGACCTAGAGCAGTTCTCAATGCTTGCGGCATGTGGCCACGAGCTGGCCTGTGGCAACTGCCCTGCCTGCAGCACCTTTGCTGGCCTGCTGAGCGAAGTGGCCCTCAGTGCCTGACCTGGGACAGCAGAGATGGGTCTTTGAAAGAGCCTCAGGCAATGGCTGCCTTGCATGAGGACTGCTGAGAGCCTGATGGAGACGGGGAGTCAGAGCTCCCTGGCAAAGCCTCGCAGAGCTGCTGGAACTGGCAAGCAGGCGGTCCTTCCCCATCACGGCACGAATGTTCCCCCGAGGACAAGGCACTCTCGGAGGTGCCAGTTCTCCTCACCTGTGCTTGGCGTCTCGCGCCAGCCTGCACCGCTGGTAGCTTGCAGCAGCACGGGCACAGAAGAGGTTGCCTGCTGATTGTGGACCAATAGCCTTCTTTCTTCGGAGGAAGTGCTTCCAGCCTGAGGGGACAAGGGCCTGTGCCAGCAAGGGCTCTTGCTGGGGAGCACGTACTTGCGGGGAGAGTGTCCTGCTGCAGTGCCCAGCACCTGCTCTAAGATTGGGCCTTTGGCTTGTCTGAGCCTCACAAAGACTGCTGATCCTCTTCTGCCTGGGACACCTGCAAAGACGGAGAGAGCAATACCAAGGGACAGCAATGTTTTCACAGCGTTTTCACTCTCCGGAAAGCAGAGGGAGGTCAGCATCTGCCAGCTCCAGGTCTCTTCGAAGCCCCGTCAGCTGAGCTGACCCAACGAGGCCAAGGCAAGCAGGCTTGAAGGCTTTCTTCCTGGACTCGTGGCGCGCTGCTGGGCACTGCTGGCCTCTGCATGCCTCCTCTGGCAAATGGAAGAGACACCTCCCGCCACTGTCAGCAGCCACTGCTCTGGGAGCGGAGACTGTGCCCCGGCATTTCCTGATGGGAAGGCAACGGGCTGAATCTCACAGCTGATTCAGCCGTTGTGTAGCCATTGGATCGTGGAAGAATTTCCCTTGGAAGAGTTCTCTGCAGGTGCTCTGATCCAAGTCATGCTCCGAGCAGGCTGGGATTCAAAGCCGCATGTAGCTGTGGTCCTTCCGAGAGTGGACCAACCCCTTGCTGGCATGACAAGACCCCCACGCACCTCGAGATGCCCAAGGGCACCAGGCCTTTCCAGCTGGAGATCAGGGGGAAAAGTGAACTCGAGGGCCTGCAAAGAACAAGGACATCCATTCTCGGCAGCCGAAGACCCTTCCAAAGCTCCCCATGCATATGTGCTTCAGCGCCAGGTGCAGCAGCCAGGAAATGCAGGGGCTGGGATGTGAGGATGTTCCAGGTGGTTATCCTCAGTGTCATACCTCGCAGCCAACCCTCTGCAGCAGCCGGCGGTTTCCTGCAGGGCCCAGGAAAGATTTTTTTTTTTCCCCCCAGCTCTGTCAGGTCTGTGGGTTTTTTTTTTTTCCCCACTCTCTGGAGCCCCTAAGGTGGCTGCAGGTTGAGAGAGGAAAGGGGTCGGGCAGTGCTGGTGCCTCATGGCCCGGTGGGCGTGAGAAGCCTCCCAGGGCTGGCTGGGAGGCAGGCCTTGCTCACATGCCCAGGGAACAGCCGATCGCCAGCTTTGGGGTCAGAAAGGAATTTTCCCCCAGGACAGATTGGCAGCAGTGCCTGGGGGTTTTTCGCCTTCCTCTGGAGCATTGAGCACGGCCCATTGCCAAGGCTTCTCTGGGCCCTTGCAGGCCAGTGGCTGCCTGCTCTTGCAGCACCAAGACACCAGCTGTGCCCTGCAGCTCTCAGTCTCTCTCTGCCCTGGGGCAAGTTTGTCACAGGAGCTCAGGGACTGCCGGTGCTTCCATCTGCTTGGGGTGTTCTGGCTTGTGCAAAAGAGCGTGTGTTTGGAAAGGCTGGAGGATCCATGAGGAGCTGCCCCTTGCCATCTCTCCCTGCATGCACACAATAAAAGCAAAGTGCTGTTCTCCTCTCTTAGGTGTGCCGTTTGTGTGGTGCATGTGCTGGCTGTGGCCTGAGAGCTTGCTCCTGCAGCTGCGCTGTCAGGAACTGCCGCTACCCTGCTGCCCACGGGGCTTGTCCTCCCCCCCTGGGAAGTTTGGAGGGTTGGCCGTGGCCCCAGCCCTTCCTGGCGGGGCGCTGGGTGTGTCTCAGCAGCCTGTGTGCAAGGTGTCTTCAGTGCCTGCCTCCTGGCTTCGGCTTAGAGTGGGCCAGGGAGGAGAGTGGCCGGAGCTCTGCTATGGCAGGGCTCGGCCGTGACAGGAGAGGTGGCCCTCACCTGCTGAAACACATGGCTGCAAATGTGGCCGCTGGCCCTGGAAAAGACACTCTGTGCCTCACTGTCATCCCCTTCCTTTCCTTGTTAGCCTTTTCTCCAAGTGGCCACCACCTTGAAGCCTCACCACGGCCACTGCCTCCTTGCCCTCTCCTGCCCGCCTCTTCTAGGCCTGTACTGCCACCTCCTCCTGTTCCCCACTCCTAATGCCTGCACCTGCCTCCTCAGCCTGCCACAAACACATCTTCCGCTCTGTTGCTGCATCCTTCTCTGGTCTGCACATCTCCCAGACTTCATAGAGAACCTCCTCCCCTTTCCTTGGGCATCATCCACAGGCTGAGGGCCTCGCTGAGAATGGCCTGTCTGCCGGCTGACATCAAAAGAGCAGCTCTGAACATGTGTGTCAGGAAGGGGCACCAGGTGCTGAGAGCCAGCAGAGAAGAGCCCATTTGGGTTGCCTCTGGGGTTTGCACCATTCTGTAGGCTCAGCAAAGTTGAGCTGCTGGCCTGCAGACAGAGCTGGCCATGCCTGCTTTCTACTGAGGCGAGTACAAGTCCCACTGGAGGAGCACTAGTCTTCTGCTCAGCTACAGCCATGCCTGTGCCTGGCCATGGGCACCTGGCCCATGGCCAGACCTCTTGGCCTGACCCGGGACCTACCTGCTGATCACTGGACTGTGTCTGACCCAAGGGACCACGTCAGACCTCATGCTGACCTTGACCTGGGGATTGGTTTCCTGGCTTGACCTCGCACCTGCCTCATCACCACGAGCACGCCTGATGAGCCGGACTCTTGCTTGGAGCGGGCTGCCATCTCTGGGCCTGCCTCGCTCACCTCAGGTGGCTCCTGTGCGATGGGGCCCTGGCTGCTGACGTCCCTGCCATGGCAGCCCTGTGACTGTGGCTCCCAGCTCCCAGGAGCAGCTGAGGGAGCAGCTGGCCCTTGCTGCGCCCTGGCAATGTCAAAGCTAGAGTCTGCTGCAGGCCTGCACCTAGCAAGGTCAGTCTCCTGCAAAGAGACTAGTCATGCCCAAGATGTCTTGTGCAGCTCTTGCAGAGTTGTGCAACCAGCTGTTGAACAAGGTGGCATGCACACAAGAAGACAGTGGTGTATGTGCAAGGCCTCAGCAAATTGCTGCCGAGCTGCGAGGGCGGCTGAGTGCTAGCTTTAGTAGAGAGGCTGACTGCAGGAAACCAAGCCTATGCCAATCCTTCCCAGCGCTGCTCAAGACGCTTGGAAATGGCAGCTTTCCTACAGCCTCCAACTCCAGAAAGTGCTCCAGCCTTTGCACTTGCAGAGCCTTGCTAACTGCCATTTCCTTTCATTGCCGCTCTCAAGGAAAAAACAGACAGACACCAAAATGTTGCTCTCAGGGGCTTTATCAGGTGAACCTCCTTGTCTGTGCTTGGCCAGCTTGCTTGAGAGAACAGCTTCTCAATCCCTGGTCACCTGCATTGGCCTCGGAGACTTTCATGGGAATGCTGACTTGGAGTTCCACCCCACGCAGGCAGCTAAGCCCACAGCTGGCTGTCCCCTGACTTTGTCTGGAACAAGCCTGCTCCCAGGTTGTCAGTCAGAAATGGCTTGCTTCAGGAGCCTATTAAAGAGATGAGGTTCAGAGGCTGGCCTTTCGGAAAAGCCTAGGCACATGTGATTCAAACTGCACACACCAACAGCTGGAAGGCCTGGCAGCAGCCGTCTCAGGCCATGGTCTTAGTGTTGACAGCCACAGGAGCCACTGGGTAACCTTCAAGAGGTTGTGCTTATGCTGAAGACGTGTTTAGAAGAGAGAGCCCTTCTTTGCTGCACCTGCTGCTGTTCTGTGCCTGAAGAAGTCCGGCTAGGGCCCCGGCACTGATGCTGTGAGGCAGGGTGGAAGAGGGGCCTGCACCTGTGGCCCGGGGCCGCAATCTGGTGCCCAGAACAACTGAGCTCGCCCCTCACCTCCAACACCCCCACCTCCACCTGCCAGGAGGTCACTGCTGCCCAGCTGCTGGCACTGTGCCCAGCTCTGCCAAGCTCCCCAGCTGCTTGCGGAGCTGCGAGAGAAGCCACTTCCCAGTGCCAGCATCTATGCTTGTGCCTTCCAGGCGTTATTTTGCGGAATGTCCACCTGAACTTTGTTTTTATCAAAGGTTATCTGTGCCCCCAGTTTATTCAGTAAATCCCTCCCCATTAGGGGTAATGGGCATTCTGGCATGTATAAGAATGCATGTGTTAACACACTATTTCCTATTTTACATTTAATTGGTTGAAAGAAAGGTTTGACCTCTCACTTTCCCGTGACCCCAGTTAGTGGCACAGAGAATTTACTCATTGGTGCCTTACAGCTATTTCATACTGAATATGTTGCTCCAGTGTCTACTCAAAATTTAACCATTTTGTTCCCCAGCTTTACTGAAACCAGGGCTTCAGCTGGGGAATCCAATTTCTCAACCCCCGGTCCCCGTCAGTCTGAATCTTCTGCACCAATCATGAGCAAACCTGCCTCCAGAACAGATACAGATACAGACTGAGGTTTGCAATGATCTGATTGTTTCTTCGGGCACTCATTTTTCCAGTGCCCCTTCTCCCTACAAATCGCACATTGATCTCTCCTCAGTGAAATTCTATTTCCCAAATTCCCTCCTACTCTATGTCCTCTTCCATGTCCTTATCCTTTCAGACAACCCCTTCCCTGATAGGAAGTTTGTGGCTGGGCAAATGCAGCTGCCAAGATTGCAGCATTTTGCCTCTTATCTTTCAGTTTCTCCTTTTGTTTTTCCTTTCTCTCTACTTCTTCCTTGTTACTGTACGCCTCATATGCAATTTCTATTAGCTGTGATATTGACATCCCCGACATACCATCTACTTTCTGAAGCTTTCTCCTTATATCTGGTGCTGTTTTTCCTACAAATAATGTAGTAAAGGTCATCTTGCTCGCTTCATGCTCGGGATCCAAGTCTGTCCATTTTCAGGCAGTTTCACATAACCACTCGTAAAATGCAGAAGGATCCTCATTCTTACCCTGCGCGACTTGACATACTTTTGCAATATTTTTGGGCCTAGGTACTCCATGCTTTACCCCATATAACATTAACTGTTGGTACTGTTTAGTCATTAACCTGCCCGTCCCTGTATTTTGATCCCAGTCCGGTTCTTGGGCCGGCATAAAGCGGTCTGTTCCATCTCTAGCATTTTGTCTTTCGTTTTCCTCTCGAGCTTTGTCTAATACCATTCTCTTCTCTTCAGGTGCAAGCAAAGTATTTAAAAGCACCTGTAAATCCTGCCAGTCTGCATTATGACTCTCAGTTATCATTTTAAAGGATTGATACATCTTTTGTGGATTTGCTCGGTATGACCCAGCAGACTCCTTCCAATTCATTAAATCTGTAGTTGAAAAGGGGACCTTCACATATACAGGCATTCCATCTGGTCCTACTGCTTGATGCAGTGGGGCCTGAATCGCGGGATTTTGTTGAGCCCGAGTAGCCCGAGTTCTGCCTGCAATCAGGCTACATGCCTCACTTCCCTTATTTCTGCTATCGATACTGTCTTGATCTCTTTCCGGAGAGACCAATAATTGTACATCCTCTTCCTCATCACCCACTTTTAAACATCTCTTCCCAATACTACAAGCAGAGCAACACCGAGGTATTTTCTCTTTGTCTTTCACCATCGTTAACACATTTGAGTCAGAGACCAATAGCTTACATTTTTTTCTTGTTTCATGATCATTTCTCAGAGAGAAAAACAAATCTACATACGGGACCTCATCCCATTTGTTCTGTCTTTTGCAAAACAACATAAGTTGCAAGATTGTATTATAGTTTAGCATTCCCATTTCTGGCCATTTTTCCTCATCCTCCAGTTTATGCATTGGCCACCACTGAGTACAGTATTCCTTTAATTTTCTCCTTGTTAAAAGATTCCCACCAAACTTACTCCAATGTTTCGGGATGCATCCTAAAGGAGAACAGGGTGATACCCCCGCAGATTGTCCCATTCCCATATTATTACCCTTAAAAGAACATTCTTACCAACTATGCTTTCGTACACTCCAGTCGTCACTGTCCAAACGGGTACAAAGCTTACCTTTAGTTACCACAACCAACTACCCCTATATCATACCCTCTATGCAATGTCTCTTAATAATTACTGCGTTGCACCTTTGAGTCGTTTACCTGCTCCGACTGGGTAGGGTGCTCACGGAGTCCCCGAACAAAACGGTCGGTGCGCGCTGGAGTCCAAAGAGCAGCATCTCCCCACTGGGAACTGCCAAGACGATCCAGGCAAGGCTTTACAGCGAGGGTCCCGGTGGAGTCGCCAGAAAACTGTTGTCCGAAAAGCGGATTCGTTGCCCGGTGTGCAGTAAGCCAATAATTACACACTCAGGAGAGACATTTGCTTCTTTATTTCAGAGTTGCGCAAGCCTGGGTGCTCGGTGGTTTCCCACAGATCAAGCACACCTCCCCACCCCAGCTCTTCTAGTAGCATTTATACAAACAAACTGCCAGGTTTGCAACTTTCCCTTTTACACTGATTCGTTAATGATTTACATACAATTACAATTTTTGCTTACACACCATTTTAGTACTACGCATGCTCAGGGGAGGGGTCTTCACCTGCGCATGGGTCTTTTGGACCTATGGGCGTGATTTTTTGTAGTATAATGAGGACAGTTCAGTTAGGGATACATGGACCTCCAATTCTTTTGCCAAACTGGCAACATGTACCTAGAAATAAGACAGTTTGATTTAATGTTTCTCCTAGGGCTTTAGCAGTTCTAGGATGCCCTTGATTCAAGAATGCTTCTTTTCAGAAAACAGAGATAGAAGTTATCCTAATCTGTCTAGTTTAAACAGCATGACCATTCTTTCTGAGCTTCCCAGGGTTGTCTTGTAAGAGTATTGCCCTATTATTCCTTAATTAAGCATCCAATTAGCCCCCTCAGTCCAGTGGAATAAGGGGAGTGGGGGCAGGGTCCTGAGCTCTCCCTGCCAAAGGGCTCCTTGCCTTTGAGATCTGGGCTACAATCCACACACCCTGCACTGCCCTGGGCCTTGAAACAAGACAACCAAGGCTGATATCCAGGAGAGGGCCACAGAGAGCAGTTTTGACACAGTGGGACTATTTTCTGTGGCATAGTTAACAAGGAAATGGTCTTGCCACGACAGAGGGCTCGGAGGTACTCTTTCCAACGGCAGTGCCACAGTCATCACTTTTCAAAATGGGCAAAATAAGGAAAACTTCCAAGGACAAAGTATTTCTTCAGAAAATAATTGGCCTCTTACAACCACTTCTCCCAGTGCAAATGACAATGTTTCAAGCGCTTAGGGCTTATTTTTCTGTGCAGAAAACTAAGCAAATTACAGCATTGCTCCTGGACCCTGAAAATCGTCACCTCAAGCACTTTCCTGCAAGCCGGCAGGAAATACTTGAAGGGTCATAGCTGAGAATCGGCTTCCAAAGTTGAAGGGTATTTTAGGCAGTTAACTCTGCAAGCCCCCTCAGAATTATTGGCCTCACCTTTGCACATGCTCCTCTAAGGCAGTCATTGCTAATCTGACAGCTGAGGAGTCCATCTCAGCTGAGCACATTTTGCAATGTGTCACTAGCTTGGTTGAGGCATGCAGCTTGTGAAATTCTTGCCAAGATCTCCTGCCAGGATGCTAATAAACCCCCAGGTTCAGCTGATCAGATGCAAGGAACATCACAATCAGCATGCGAGCCATGGGCCTGCTGCTGGCCTATCAGAGGCTGAGACAGAAGTGACCTCCCAAGCAAGAATGCAAACCTTGTCCATCAGAGAAGCTGAAAGGCCATCAAGCAGTCACATGGCCTTGGGAGATGATTGTAAGGTCGCCTCTATCTGAGCAGCTGATGGGCCAGCACTTGGCTAATGCTTGGGGCAATTGTTTGGGAGGTCACTTCTGCCCAAAGACCTGATAGGCGACCAAGAGGCACAGGGCTGGGATGTTGACGGTGAAGTCATTTAGAACTGAGTAGCTGATAGGTCAGAAACAGCTACATGGTTGGATGGTGACTGTGAGATCACTTCTATCTCAGCCTCTGATAGGTCAGCAGCAGGCACATCGCCATTTCTGCCTGAGTACATGACTGGATGTAAGCCAAGACCATGCTGAAGCCATTTCCCTAAGGGAAGGTTAAAGGCCCATTGGCTTGGCAGGTGATTATGAGGTCAGTTGTATCTGGTCAGCTGAGAGGCTGCCAGGAGGCTGATGGGTGGGGACATCTTTATGAGATCACTTGTGTCTCAGAAGCCATGATAAATTCCAGCTGAAGAGCCCATGTGGCATGGGAGCAAGCCAGGAAGAGAGAACCCATGCCCTGTGTTCAGGCAAAAATGCTGGGATCAGTGGCACAAGATCCAACTGGCAGCCGGTTACTAGTGGCATCCCTCAGTGACTGTAGTGAGAACACCTGCTTAAGATCTGGTGAGGAGTTGGGTGACTGGCAGAGTACATGCTAGCAGCCCCAGAGTGTGCTCTCTACAGGCTGACCAAATTCCTGTCAAGGCTGCATGTGCATTTTCCATTTTGTCAACAGTGTCCAGCTGCCGTACAGCCAGTAGCTACCCAAGAATAGCACAGCTGAGATAAGGAAATAGTTCCAGTAGATAAAAGGGCCCTTAGGATACAACAAAGTGAATCTTGCCTGGGTGTCCAACTCCTGCATCCAGCAGCCTCCCATCGACGACCTCTCCTTGTGGTTCCTGGGGCTGCTCGCACAGTTTGGCGTGTAACTCCTCCAGTAAATCTACTCTGCTTACCCCCCCATGAACTTTGAGTGTCTCACGAGGCCAGTATCCAACCCTCCCTTTCCTGCCTTGTGGTCACACCCTGCTTAAAAGAAAAAGAAATCAGATGCCATACTTCTAAATAATTATGCCCCTCATTTCATTGCCAAAAGTGAAATTCTAAAATAGATCCACATTGTACAAGTACTTCCCATATATTTCTATAATGACTTTTTTTTCATTTGAATATTATGCCATGGAAAGACAGATTTCTTTCTCTCTGCAAATGAAAACTATTTCTGCGCATCAGGTATTCTTGTATTCCTGATTTTTTAGATTTCCTGACACTTAAGCCAGCTAAGTATTTTTCTGCCTACATCCCCAGTGATTTCATAAATTGTCCACCAGACACTTTGTGTGTCTGTCTAGCTATTTATCAAATATCCTTTTCCTCTCTCTCTGATTTTGTCTTTCCCCATCTCTGTCTAATTCTTGGGCAAATTTTCAGGACAGACTCTGTCACCAATTTGTGTCTCTAATCATCTCTCTGCCCGTCTACCTGTGGTCACCTCTGCCTAGCTGCCTGTGTCTCCAGATCACGTGACCATCTCTGTTAGTGGGGCCGGGGCTGTTGTGTGGGCACATTTTACTGTCAAGTGAAAACACTGCCAAAAACATTTCAGAAATGCTGTAAAGCATTACCCAGATTAAGAACTCCAAAGAACCACTCACCCTGACTGTGTGTGCAGGTGATTGCACAGGGGAGGCACCGCAGGGAAATGGGGCTGACCCGGGAGCTGCAATGCCGTGTCCTGCTCTGCTCCAGGACGGGCTGGGGAGAGGGAAGGTTTCACCAGAAACAGCTGAGTCCGAGGGGCCCAGTGCTTATCCCCAGCCTGTCTGAACAGTGATGCTTTCGGTCATCCCCAGCCTGAGGTTTCCCCTAGTCACCATGAGGGGGAGGCACACGGAATGCCTACGTCTCCTTGCCCCATCCCCGGCACTGCCCCCAGCATTATCCCCTGCTCAGCCAGTGCCTCTCAGTCCTCAGCTGTCTGCCATGTTGCCTCCGTTCCCCTGATAGCCCTCAGCCTTGGCCCCCATCCCTCAGGAGTCTGACCCCAAAGAGGTGGTCCCCAACACCGCCATATGCAACCGCAGAGCGATTCCCCAGCTCACCAGACCTCACTGTTTGAGTGGTGCCTTGCCTTCATGAATCACCGCCTGTGCTCCCTCATGCCTCTCCCTGCTATCTTTGATCCTTTGCTTACCACAGAACTTTGTTTCTGCACCCCCATTTTCTGCCAATGTCCGTCTCTTCTGGAAGGTTCCAAAAATGGACTTTTGGATGCTTTTCATCCATGGAAAGCAGTGATGCATGTGTATTAGATTTGAAAAATGCAACTGAGAAAAATCCTAGTCTCAGTACCTGTTGCACAAAAAAACCCCTGGTCAGTTCTCCAAAAATGGTGAGGGTTCTTTCCTGTAAACTTAGAGGCCTTAGGACAACACAGTCTATGCCTTAAAGTAAGGCAAGCACTCTTGTACTTCATCTTCAATCCTCTTTTCTAATACTTCATCCTCAGACCTCTGAAACTACCAAAAACAGAGCAAGAGGGTGTTTGATGACATCTCTGGAGATGAACTTCTGTGCTTTCTTTCTTCCACCTTGGAAAAGCATGCAATGGCTCACTTCCATGCCCTGTGTGCATGGGAAATGCCCTGGGCTCCACAGGGATGCTTTTGCAGCCTCTCAGAAGAAGCTCTGAAGTGATTCTCAACGAAAACATTACCCAGGCTCGAATAAAAGCATCACGGGTACTGCTAAAACAAGAGGGGGATTGCTACAAATACTCTGTGCCCTGATGTTCAATCCTCATGTCAGATGTACTTAATGATACCTATGTGTAGCAATTTTACTCCAGGTTTGGAGATTTTTGAGGTTGTTTGCTCTGCCTGGTTAATGGCAGGCAGCAACGGGCATGAAATGGGAAAGCAGCTTTGCTGGGAAAGATGAAAGATGGAAAAACAAATGGATTGCCATTCTCACATCACAGGGCAATACAGCTGACGCCCCCCCTGTGATAGCTGCAGAGTAGCTCATCTGCCTTTGCACAAGCGCAAGGAGACTGGCACTTCCAGAGAGCAATTGCTTTCCTCCTTCCTAGGAGGAGACTTTGGACCAGCATGAACTGTCATCCCAAATTTCCTCTTTGCATCCACTGGCCTTAATGGGAGTCCAGAGAGCCCTCTCAGACGTGGGCATCAACACGGGAGACATAAATGCTTGTTTGGGAGATGCTGCAGGACTCATTTCACACAAATGCAGGCCTCCATGGGAGAGCAGCAGGACTGAAGGACTCAGGTGGTGGGCATGTTGAAGGGTGATAGGGTGGCCTAAGGGGCTCCATTTTGGGAGAGGAAATGCGGGATGGTTGTGAAGGGTCCAGGGAGGGGGCCAATATTTTGTTACAGGGGAATCTGTCCCACGCTCAGCGTATTTGCAGGTGCTTCCTGGTCTGGGTCAGAGGGGCACCCAGCATCAGCTGGGGAGAGGGGTCTGTCCAACACCTGGCAAAACAGAAGGATGCTGTTGTGGCGGGGGGAAGGGGTCTGTGCAGCACCCAGCCAAACCCGAAGGGCCCAGTCTGGCTCCCGGGGAAGTTCCCCACTTCTGGCCCTGCTGTGATCTCCATGGGCAAGGTCTGGAGCAGGGTATGCTGGGCGTGACCTGTGCAGGGGAGCTGAAGGATGCTCTGCACCAAATCCAAGATGGGCCCGTGCTCGCTGCCCTACAAGTGTACCATCTGGGACCCCAGGGATAGGGACAAGGCCCCCAGAACTGCCTGGAGCTGATGCCCTTTGCATCCCCCTTTGTCCTTGGACCCTGGGTCCTGTCTGTCTATGGGGAGGAAAGCTGTGCCCCAAGCAGCGACTTGGAAGGCGCATGCGTTTGATCATTGAGCCTCCTGACCTCAGCGAACTCACAACATGAGGTCAGGGATGTCTGCTGTGAGAAGACTGACCACTCCTCATCTCCAACCTGATTGTCTTCTAGGATAAAGCCGTTGGCTCTGTGCAGGAGGGCGGAGCAGTGGATGTCACTGTCCTTGACTTTAGCAAGACTTCTGACATGGTCTTCCACACAAGTCTTGCATCTAAGGGTAGCCTGTGATGGTCTCTTTCCTCCAATTTTCCAGCATCACTTCAAATTCTGAATTTGCCCTCCAAGTTGCTTTCAGAGCCTACCAGAGTAATGTCAGGTCATCTGCAAAGAGACCACTCCATCCCCTCAGTCCTTAATGGGACTGCTTAGCAGGACTGTACCCGGGACAAGGCTCTGCAGAGCCCCACTAGACGGAGGTTTCCGTTTGGCCAGCAAGTGCCTCCTCCTGGACACCCTGGGCTCAAAAAGGTGGCTTTGGGGAGACATTTGCCTCACTTGAGCGTCACAGAAGACCTGGGAAGGCCACCAACGCATATGACTTGAATCTACCTTCCAAGAGGTGATTTTGCATGAAAATCAACACCCAAGAAATATTAGAATGTTTTTCATGTGTAGATATATACTTTGCTATTTCACCTAAAAGAAAGAGAATAATCAGGGGAAAAGATGGAAAACGTAGCCCCAGTTCCTCGGAATGTCGACTAGAGGTTGCAAATATGCTCTGTCACTCTTCCATGTTATTCCACATGAAGACCCACTCATGCCAAAGCTGAAAGAGCAACCGTGGGGTTCACTGGGGTCCATTCCTTGGAAAGAATTAGTCACAAAGGACTTCACGAGCAGAGAAGTGGCTGGCTTGGGAGGCAGAAGCCTAGAGAAGCAAACATGCTTGTGCTGGAAACACAGTGACACACTCGGAAGGCACATGAGGATCAGCGATTCCTTTGATTGGAAAAGACCAGTTTCCTCATCTCTGGACTCTGCAACAGGGACAGAGACCCGTGAGAGGCTGCCAGGGAACTCCTGGCATCACTCACAAAGGCAGGAAACCCGGAGGCCTGCACCGACTTTAGGAACTCGGGGGCTATTGTCTGGGTTGTTTCATGGCCAAAGCGGGTGGTGGCCATAGGAGTCATGTTGGTGAGGCCGCGGCGGTGAAGTCACAGAGATGCAGGCAGCCCATGTCCCTTGGTCTCACAACACAAGCACAGGCAGTGACAGCAACCCCTCTCTGGCAGCCTGCAGCCAGAAGCACAGCAGAGAGACTATAGACCTGCGCAGAAGCAGGACTAAGAAAATTAGGGGCAAGGGGATGCAGGTGGTCAACAACATGGAGCAGCTCCCCAGTGGGACAAGTTAAACACACCTGAGCCCTCTAGCTTGGGAAAGAGAGGCCCGAGGCCACCACAGAGACACCAGTGTCTGAGGTCATGAGAAGTTGAAGGGACAAGGTGAGGAGGGACCACCAGCTCCCATGACACCAGAGCGCAGGGGCATCCCGTGGAGCAACCAGGCAGGAATTTTACACTGGAATACAAGGAACTCTCGTCACACAGCACCCAGGGAAATTGCTGAACTCCCTGCCCTAGGATCCCAGACATGGACAAGGAGGAATGGCTTCATAAAGCGATGAGATCGCCCTGCGCTATTAACACAAAAGGGCACTAAACCACAGCATTGGGATTGGGGTGGGAAGTACCAGAGGAGATGGGGTCCTCGGAAAGAAAAGAGCCACCCAAACCCAGACCCAAGACATCAGCGCCCCACAGGCACCATCAAGGTCACGCTGCAGCTACGGCCAGACATCACAGCAAATCCTGTCAGCAAGGGTTTCTTTTTTCTTTTTTTTTTGGTTTTTAACATCTCCCATTTCTGCCTCTGTTTCCAGGCTCTCTGCAGCTGCCTTAGACCCCTTTTAGCCACCACGAACTCTGGCGATCGCCTTTGCAGGGTCTAGGGCAGCAGAAATGTGGCACATCCCTTTTATCGCAGTTGGGTTAGAATAGCCAGCTCTAATTAATGTCCATCACATAGCAGTCACCAAAGCACTCAATACATGGGAATAATATGATGTTGTTATAAGACAACCCTGGAAGCTCAGAAAGAATGGTCATGCTGTTTAAACTGGGCAGATTAGGATAACCCCTATCTCTGTTTTCTGAAAAGAAGCATTCTTGAATCAAGGGCATCCTAGAACTGCTAAAGCCCTAAGAGAAACATTAAATCAAAACGTTTTACTTCTAGGTACGTATTGCCAATTTGGCAAAAGAATTGGAGGTCCATGTATCCCTAACTGAACTGTCCTCATTATACTACAAAAAATCACGCCCATAGGTCCAAAAGACCCATGTGCAGGTGAAGACCCCTCCCCTGAGCATGCGTAGTACTAAAATGGTGTGTAAGCAAAATTGTAATTGTATGTAAATCATTAACGAATCAGTGTAAAAGGGAAAGTTGCAAACTTTGCAATTTGTTTGTATAAATGCTCCTTGAGAAGCCGGGGTGGGGGTGTGCTTGATTTGTGGGAAACCACCGAGCACCCAGGCTTGCGCAACTCTGAAATAAAGCAGCAAATGTCTCTCCTGAGTGTGTAATTATTGGCTTACTGCACACCGGGCAACAAATCCGCTTTTTGGACAACAGTGTCAGTGGGTAGAACAGTTCCGAGACACTTGGCCTTTGTGCCATATTACTCGGAAATAACACCAAAAGGGCCTTCTTACAGTCCTGGCTGCCAAACGGCCCCGGGGCCGTAGGGGACCATCAGTCAGGGCTCTGGCTGCAGCCCCCAGTGCTGCCCAGCATCTCCCCTGCAGGCCCCGGGGCATCCAGGGATGGGGGAGGGAAGGAGGGAGAGGCAGGGAGAGAGGAAGAGAAGGGCAGAGGGAGGGAGGGAGGAAAAGAGGGAGGAAGGAAGAGAAGGAGGGAGGGAGGGAGAGGGAGGAGCAGAGGAGGCCAGGGCAGCCCTGGGAGCCCAAGGGCCGCTGTTGCTAGGCAGCACGGGGGGAGGGAGGGCACGAGGAGGCCACATGACCTGCAGCTGGTGCTGTTGCCAGGCAACACTGGGTGGGGCAGCAACAGGCACTGGGGGAGGTGTTGGGAGGTGGTTGGAGCTGGGCTGGGGCAGCCATGGTGGGGCTGCATGTGGGGCTGGGAGCTTCAGGGAGCCAGGCCCTCCACGGCCCTGGCCCTGTTGCCCCCGGTGGTGTGGGGGCTCGGAGGAGCTGGGCCCGCACCCAGGCCCCGCACACAGCGGCTGCCGGCAGGAAGGGACGACCAAAGGCCCTGCATGGGTGCTGGAGGCCGGACCCGGCTCCTCACAGCGCCTCTGGTGCTGACGCGGCTCTTCGGGGCAGAGCTGGGGCCCTTCACGAGCCTAGAAAGTAGGAGGCATGGGGAAGCATGACACTGAGACCCTCCAGCTGGCTCTGAGCAAGAGTTGCCTCAGGAATGGACAAAAATATGCCTGCTGTGTTTTTCATGTGTGTTTCGAAGTGGCAGATAGGGCTTACTTGCCTCAAACTTTGTGCCAGTGCACTAAGAGAAGACTTGCAGTTTGCCTAATACCAGTGTGAGGCCAGAGCCAGAGCCTCTGCGTCATCTCAGCCAGTGTTCTCTCTAAAAGACGTTCAGCTGTTTGCAAGAGCATTTACCTGTGTGATTTCCAGAGCAGTTCCCCAATATTGCAGGTGTTTAACAGCGACCTCTATATTTATAGGTAGCTGGTTCAGTTTCAAAATGTTTATGCTGAGAAAGGAGCTCAATAAGATGAAGCTGTCATTAATAAGGAGATGAAGAGGACTCCATAGATCACATACAAAAATGCAGCTGTGCAAAAGGGACAGCCATATATAATGTAATGCTCAGTGGTGCAAATGTAGCCTCCTTTTAATGAGCAGTGCTTCTTTGTGAATAGTTGTATTTGTATTGCCTGTTTATTTGCAGAGTTTTTGACTTGATTGTATCTTGAGTAGCGCAAGTTGAGTATTCAGGAGGGTCCTGAAGCCAGCTGCCCTAGCCGCTCTCCCTCTCATCTACTCACTGCAGAGCACTGTCTCTGGCAGTGCTTACAGAAGGTCTCTTGTCTCGTGGCTCAGCTGGTAGTTCTGCCTTGCCATCACCCCATGAACCTGCACTCGATAAATACACGTGTACTCGGGGTTGCCCCAGTTGCTCTGCACCTGGAATTTGATATACTGGAAGGCTCTGGGAAGCTGCTTCTGCAAAGGAAACGGGGGGAGCCGTCATTCCTCAGGTGTAAGGAGCAACAGCACAGCAACGTAGCTTCCTTTGCCAGCGCTAGCCCTGCTGGGGAACAAACTGGAGCCCTGACAAAGGAGGCAGCCAGGGTTGCTATGCCAGAGCCACAAGGCACAGGATGCTTTGGCTCATCCTCCGCACTCTGTGGTCCAAGCCCTTGCAGGCAAAGCTCAGTTTGCCCCTCGCGTCGTGCCCACACGCACTCACAGTACCTTCAGGCGGAAGGTCTGAACAGCCTCTTGGTCCACGTCAAATACAAAGAGCCCCAGGAGAGTTTCTTCTGCTGCTTCCTCATCCACGCCCTCAAAGGCAACCGACAAGGGCAGCAGGTCAGGCTCAAGCAGAGCCGGAGGAAAAGTGCCCGCTGCGTCCGACTCGGGGAAGCCTGCCTCATGTCCCACCCCTCTAGCACTAGTCTGGAAGAGGTCAGTGTGGATGTGGCTCAGGCTCTTTTGAGCAAGCGCTCCAAGACCCTGGGCCAGAAAGCACAAAGCAAGCCGCAGAGGCATAACACCACCGTGGGCCCCCACATACGCCATGCAGGGACGCTCTGCTCTGCAGCAACCAGCCCACGCTTCTCTGAGAGAAGGCACCAGGGCTCCCTCGCAGCTTTCTGCCCTGGCCAGCTTCCCTGCCCACCCTCCACGCTGGGGCAAGGCTGAGGCTTACGGAGACAGCAAAGTCTTTGGGGGCGCTGCTGACTTCCCCGGAAGGAGAGACCACCTTGGAGATGTGCTCCACGGTGACAGCCATGGGCCAGATCTGCTCAGGCAGCCGAATGACCACTTGGCCCTCCGCTCCTTGGAAAGCCCAGCACTGTCCAGGGGAAGTGTGCGGCTGAAACCAGAAAGCAGCCACCCTCAGTGGCAAG
The DNA here is from genome assembly GCF_036370855.1 of Dromaius novaehollandiae. Taxonomy (NCBI): domain Eukaryota; kingdom Metazoa; phylum Chordata; class Aves; order Casuariiformes; family Dromaiidae; genus Dromaius; species Dromaius novaehollandiae. Next base: position 1,595,331 of record NC_088125.1, on the reverse strand, counting down.
GCACTCCAGGAGCCCAGCGGACTGGCTGCTTTGCCAGCAGCACAGCCCTGGCTCGGTCTGTTGGCTGGCTTTCTGCATGGAAGGGCACCCAAGTGGATGAAAGGGACAGGAGGGGACTTGCCACCTTGCTTTCAGAAGACGGAAATCTTCCTTACAAAACATCTAGGCTCACCTGCCTTTCCCAAATCCCGCTCTGATTTTGCACAGCATTCAGAGACAGGGCGGGGCTGCCTAGGGGAGGTCACCCCGTGAGCCTTCAAAGAGTGTGCGGGAGGGACGAGCCCCCTTCCTCCAACTCGGCAGATCCCGCCAGGCTTGGGGGCCTGGAGGAGGTTCTGTCCTTGCCTGAGTGGCTTGTCAGGCTCCCCCCAACTTCCACTCTCTCTGGAAAGGGGCCGTGGGAGTTGAGGTGGGAAAATGCAGCTGCCAAGGACAAAGGTGCCCAGCACACTGCGGCCAGGGGTTGTGGGCAGGTGGCTGCTGTTGGGTTCAGCTCCGTTCCCCTCCAGACGGCAGGGCAGCACTGTGGGGAAGCGCAGGGGATCGTCAGGAAGAGGCTGAGCCCTGTGGGGCTGCGCGAGGCTGCTGCTGTGAAGGGAGGTGTTTGGGGCTTGGAGGCTCAACTTGAAAGCAAGCAACTGCCTCAGAAGTCATGCTGCCTGTGCTATTACCTGCAGAATAGTATCCGGAGGGTTGGCCACGGCAAAGAAGGCGAGACAAAGCCAGCAAGCCTCACTGCCTCGCCCACCATAAGTCCGGGATGTTCTCTCTGCATCGATGGTGGCCCCTGAAAGGCACATGCAAAGTAGCTGCCTCAGACAGGCCAGAGGCTAGGAGCAGCAGGGAGCCAGCAGGTATTTCTCAGGCTGCAAGCCCAGCTGGGCAGACTTGGTGGGAGGGCCATACACCAGCGGAGGGCCAGCAGACTTTGCGTAGGCATACCTGTGGTTTTCAGAGCCCAGTCCACCGTCTGCAGGTACTTTGCCTCTATCTTCTCAAGGGCTGCCCGTGTCAAGTTGAGAAGGGGCTGGGAAAAGCATTGCAAAGGCAGAGACGGAAAGCAACAGGGAGAATGACACAAACTCATCACGGGGCACTTCTGCATGAAGACTGAGTGCTTGCACAGAGCAAAGGGGAGACTCGGGGTCAGTCCACCAAAGGCAAGACTTGTTGGAAAAGGCACCACACCTTCTGGTCAGCGCTTTCTGACAAGTCAAGCAAGGACTCGGGGAGAACACCAGTCTCAGGAGCCACCGTGCAGACCTGGCTCAGGTCAGCACTGCCCCAAGCAGCCCTGAGAGCCAGGTTTGCGCTGGGCAGCAAGAGGACAGAGCACACGCTGCAAAGGGCCAAGAGGAAGCAGCAGGAGACAGCCTCCAACTGAGAGCAAGGTCTTTGATCAAATGGCAGCCACTTTACCCCTCTCTTCTCCTCAGCCATCGCCCTCTCCTCCAAGACTTCTGCTATGGAGTGCAGGATGGCCTCATTTGCAGCAGCCAGCTCTGCTCGCAGGTGAGCCACCTGCTCTTCCAGGAGCTCCCGCTCATGGATCTTCTCCCTCAGCAAGGGCAGGGAGTTGCTGCAGACAAAGGGAAAGCAGATGTGGTGCAAGAGCTGAGCAGCCCCTGCAGGCAGTCCCGAGTAGGGTGCCACAGTCTTGCCCCCATCCTCTTCCCTCCCTCACAAGAACAGAGGCTTCCCTTCCCCTCCACGTTTAGCACAAGGCAAAGGCTGGCGCCCTGGATGCTTTGCCACTCAATGAGTTCCATGGGAAGGAAGCCCTCTTACCTGAGCGTTGTGAGCTCTGTTTCTGGCACCCCAGCCTTCTCCTGAAACACAAAGGCCCTCCCTGAGAGGAAGCCCAAGGAGCTCCATGGGGGCTTCCCACAGGACACTTCCCCAGGAAGAGCAGGTGGCAGTTGCTGCTGCTTTCTATCCATTTGGAGCAAGCCAGAGGATGTCGGGCCTTTTTCCAGGCACTGTCTTTGGGAAGTCCATTTCCTGTCTGAGCATTTGCAGACTCCAGGAGCTAAGGCAGGAGCAAAGCCACCTCCTGCCCAAGTGCTCCTTCCTGCAGCCTGCCAACCTGCAGTGCTCACTCAGGGAGCTCTCAGGGTCAAACCTCATTCAGCAGCTACAGAAAGTGAAGGACAAGCACAAGCGTGTCCCCCCCACACCCCCCCACATCTCTGTGAGGATGAGCCCTGGGCATCTGGACAGGATTCCCAACTTTTGCAGGGGAGGCAGGAGCTCCGAGCTATGGCCTCGGCCAGAGTTTGCTTTCCCCCAGCAAGAGGCACCTACCTGCAGCGCTTCCTCTTGCCACTTGCTCTCGGAGAGCAGCAAGCCCCAGCAGTAAAGCGCAGCTGCAAGTCACCACAGCAAGAGACAGTTATACTAAGAGGCTTTCTAATGGTCCCTGGAGCCACATTTTCTCCTTCCACAGCTAGGGAGCAAGAGCTTGCCTGGGACAGCTGGAGCTGGAGCTGGAGCCAGTGCAGAGCGCGGAGGTGGCTCCAACCCCTTGAGCACTGCCCAGGCCCATGGGCTTGGAAAATGCACACACCCAAGGCCCACACACCCGCACACCAATGGAGGCATGTGGCCCCGAGCCAAGAGGAAATGCACCAGGCCATGGCAGTTTCTGCACAGACATTGCAACCCCAAAGCTCTGCAGCAAGGAGGGACCTCTAGCCAAAACGATCCTAGGCGCTCCACTCCCTCCCACGGCCGGCAGCCACGGCAGGCGTGAGGCAGGCTGCAGTCCACCTGTAAAGACCCTCTCTGGCCTTCACTGTGTCACGGAGATGGGAAGCTGGAAGGCGCCACAGGATCTGCTGCCTCTCCCTGCCCCTGAAAGCTGGCATCCGGTCCGCCTGTGCTACCGCGCAAGAGGTTTGGTCAGCGCTGCTCACCAGCCAAGAGTGGGGCCAGCAGGAAAAGGACCCTCAGGCACCTCCTGCCATTCTGCCAGGTGCTGCGTGGCCTAAAAGAGAGGGAATGCTGCTGTTAGCCAAGCCTACAGTGTGGGCTTTGCTTTGCCGGTGATCCGTTGAGGGGCTCCCTTGCCACCAGGTTCCTCAGCTCAGCAGAGCGAAGCCCAGGGCCTGGGGGCCTTTAGGAAGCTCTGAGCTGCAGCACAGCACCCTGCGGGCACTAAGGCAGTTGAAGACCTCTGGCCTGACACAGGCGTAATCACCCACACGCGTAGTGTCGTGGCCTGACACAGTCTGGTGGCACTGGGCTCTCCCGAGGAGAAGGGGCAGCGCCTTGCCCAGCCAAAGGCTCTGCTGGGCTGCCTGGCTGCCCAGGCTGGAGGGCAGTGCTGCATACAGCCCCAGGGCTCAGGGGCTGTCTGTCGCCACCATGGAAGCCGGGCGGCACACAGGGCTTCTTGCCTTATCCCTCCCTGCTTTTTGGGCCCCGTCACACCCACCTGCCCAACTCGGCTGGCATCTCCTCTAATCCAACTCCGTCACCAGCAGGAGGGAAAAGGTCGCTGTGCGGCAGATCCCCACAGGCCTCTTCCCAAAGCACTTGCTGGCCTCTGCAAAGCTCCTTGTTTGCAGAGCTACACACGTCTGCAGGCTGGGCTTTTATGGAGGGCAGCTGTTGATGACATCACAAGAGCCAACCGCCAGGGAGGCAAGGTGTTGCCCATGATGACCTCAGAGGGGGGCTTACCCAGGAGGGGGTTGCCACGCAGCCTGAGCGAGAGGAAGCCTGTGCGTTAGCCCCCACCGCAAGCCTGAAGCCTGCCGGCACACCCGCAGAGGAGCCCTGGTTAGCCCAGAGAGCCAGCTCACTTGGTTGCGCGGGCAAGCTGCTGCTGTGCCGTTGCACCCCTCGTCCTCTACCAGGCTGATGTGTCGTGTCATCCTGGGCAGGGCTCAAAGGGCTGAGCGTGAAGCCCTGCTAAGTCAGAAGGGAGAGTGGCAAGAGCTTTCTCCTCTTGAGACCCACCCGGGCATTGACACGGTACTGCAGCAAGCCAAAGGACATCAGCCAGGTGACCTTGTTGGCCCTGGAAGACATAGCCCCGCCTCTGCTAGGAAAGCAAGAGTAGAGCGGTCAGCTTGCTGGCACAAAGGCAGATGTCTCTTCCCCTAGGTACACCTGCACCCACACGGAACAGTGGGGGTGAGGGGCACAGGCTCCCTCAGCAGCCCACTGATGGGCACCCAAAGGGGAGCTCCAGGGTCGGCTCTGAGGTGTGTTGCAGAAATGCAAGCAACCATTGAGCAAGAGCAGGGGCCAGGACTGGAGACGGGGACAGCTGCAGGCCAGCTCCCGCAAGGAGTGGGCCTGAGCTTCAGTCAGGCTCCTGGGCCAGTGGGTGGAGGTGCCAGGGCAGGCCGCTCAGGGGAACTAAGCCCTCCTTAGTGCACGCCGGGCCCTGACGGTCCAGGCCGCGGTCTGTAGCCTTTGCACTTCTCTGCTGCGGCCTCTGCGGTTTGTCAGCGCCTCCCTTGACCTGGCAGATTCAAAACTGGATGCAGGCGAGCCCTAGCAAGTGCCGAGTGTCTTCCACACATTCCTCCATCTGCTCGCTCTACAGCAGCTGACGCAGCCGCACACACGCTTGGCCTTTGCTGCTGCCGAAGCGCATTGCCTGCTCATGGTTAGCTTGCTGTGTGCCAGGACCCCCGGGGCCTTTTGTGCAGCACGACACCGCAGCCCATCAGGCCCCAGCACATGCTGCTGCCGCTGCTGCTGCTGCTGCTGTTGCTTGCGGTCTGGCCATGCCTGGGGCCAACCTTTGCATTGATCGTTGCCAAGGCTGAAGCAGTTCCGCGTGGCACAGCCTGCTGAGGTCTTGCTGAGTAGTGGCTCTTCCTTCGGCATAGCTAACTCTCCTCACACTTGCTGAGGGCTCAGTCGATCCCCACGCTGAGGTGGTTTAGGAAGGTATTGAGCAGTATCAGAGGCAGGCAGGCCCCCGGAGGAACTCTGCTTGGGAGCAGCTGCCCATTGGACTTGGAGGCATGAAGCAGCAGCAGCCTTGCAGCTTGGTGCTGTGGCCAGTGCCCATGCAGCTTGTGGTGCCCCTGCCCAGCGCAGCTCTTGCCAGCTTGTCAGCACCTTGTCTGCCAGGTGCTCACGCCAGCATCTGTTCCGGCTCTTTGTCCAGCTGGTCCCTAGGCTCCTCGTTGTCACCTGGGTGCTCCTCAGAGCAGCGGGCTCTCTAGGCAGAGCAGGCCTAGCATGGCTGCCTGGGTTCCCATGCTGCCTTTGCTCTGTCCCCCCACCCACCGAATCACAGAATCACAGAATGGTTGAGGTTGGAAGGGACCTCTGGAGATCACCTAGTCCAAGCCCCTGGCTCCAGCAGGGTCACCTAGAGCATGCTGGCCAGGATGGTGTCCAGACGGCTTTTGAAGATCTCCAAGGAGGGAGAGTGCACAAGCTCTCTGGGCAATCTAAGGGTAGCCTGTGATGGTCTCTTTCCTCCAATTTTCCAGCATCACTTCAAATTCTGAATTTGCCCTCCAAGTTGCTTTCAGAGCCTACCAGAGTAATGTCAGGTCATCTGCAAAGAGACCACTCCATCCCCTCAGTCCTTAATGGGACTGCTTAGCAGGACTGTACCCGGGACAAGGCTCTGCAGAGCCCCACTAGACGGAGGTTTCCGTTTGGCCAGCAAGTGCCTCCTCCTGGACACCCTGGGCTCAAAAAGGTGGCTTTGGGGAGACATTTGCCTCACTTGAGCGTCACAGAAGACCTGGGAAGGCCACCAACGCATATGACTTGAATCTACCTTCCAAGAGGTGATTTTGCATGAAAATCAACACCCAAGAAATATTAGAATGTTTTTCATGTGTAGATATATACTTTGCTATTTCACCTAAAAGAAAGAGAATAATCAGGGGAAAAGATGGAAAACGTAGCCCCAGTTCCTCGGAATGTCGACTAGAGGTTGCAAATATGCTCTGTCACTCTTCCATGTTATTCCACATGAAGACCCACTCATGCCAAAGCTGAAAGAGCAACCGTGGGGTTCACTGGGGTCCATTCCTTGGAAAGAATTAGTCACAAAGGACTTCACGAGCAGAGAAGTGGCTGGCTTGGGAGGCAGAAGCCTAGAGAAGCAAACATGCTTGTGCTGGAAACACAGTGACACACTCGGAAGGCACATGAGGATCAGCGATTCCTTTGATTGGAAAAGACCAGTTTCCTCATCTCTGGACTCTGCAACAGGGACAGAGACCCGTGAGAGGCTGCCAGGGAACTCCTGGCATCACTCACAAAGGCAGGAAACCCGGAGGCCTGCACCGACTTTAGGAACTCGGGGGCTATTGTCTGGGTTGTTTCATGGCCAAAGCGGGTGGTGGCCATAGGAGTCATGTTGGTGAGGCCGCGGCGGTGAAGTCACAGAGATGCAGGCAGCCCATGTCCCTTGGTCTCACAACACAAGCACAGGCAGTGACAGCAACCCCTCTCTGGCAGCCTGCAGCCAGAAGCACAGCAGAGAGACTATAGACCTGCGCAGAAGCAGGACTAAGAAAATTAGGGGCAAGGGGATGCAGGTGGTCAACAACATGGAGCAGCTCCCCAGTGGGACAAGTTAAACACACCTGAGCCCTCTAGCTTGGGAAAGAGAGGCCCGAAGCCACCACAGAGACACCAGTGTCTGAGGTCATGAGAAGGTGAAGGGACAAGGTGAGGAGGGACCACCAGCTCCCATGACACCAGAGCGCAGGGGCATCCCGTGGAGCAACCAGGCAGGAATTTTACACTGGAATACAAGGAACTCTCGTCACACAGCACCCAGGGAAATTGCTGAACTCCCTGCCCTAGGATCCCAGACATGGACAAGGAGGAATGGCTTCATAAAGCGATGAGATCGCCCTGCGCTATTAACACAAAAGGGCACTAAACCACAGCATTGGGATTGGGGTGGGAAGTACCAGAGGAGATGGGGTCCTCGGAAAGAAAAGAGCCACCCAAACCCAGACCCAAGACATCAGCGCCCCACAGGCACCATCAAGGTCACGCTGCAGCTACGGCCAGACATCACAGCAAATCCTGTCAGCAAGGGTTTCTTTTTTCTTTTTTTTTTTGGTTTTTAACATCTCCCATTTCTGCCTCTGTTTCCAGGCTCTCTGCAGCTGCCTTAGACCCCTTTTAGCCACCACGAACTCTGGCGATCGCCTTTGCAGGGTCTAGGGCAGCAGAAATGTGGCACATCCCTTTTATCGCAGTTGGGTTAGAATAGCCAGCTCTAATTAATGTCCATCACATAGCAGTCACCAAAGCACTCAATACATGGGAATAATATGATGTTGTTATAAGACAACCCTGGAAGCTCAGAAAGAATGGTCATGCTGTTTAAACTGGGCAGATTAGGATAACCCCTATCTCTGTTTTCTGAAAAGAAGCATTCTTGAATCAAGGGCATCCTAGAACTGCTAAAGCCCTAAGAGAAACATTAAATCAAAACGTTTTACTTCTAGGTACGTATTGCCAATTTGGCAAAAGAATTGGAGGTCCATGTATCCCTAACTGAACTGTCCTCATTATACTACAAAAAATCACACCCATAGGTCCAAAAGACCCATGCGCAGGTGAAGACCCCTCCCCTGAGCATGCGTAGTACTAAAATGGTGTGTAAGCAAAATTGTAATTGTATGTAAATCATTAACGAATCAGTGTAAAAGGGAAAGTTGCAAACTTTGCAATTTGTTTGTATAGATGCTCCTTGAGAAGCCGGGGTGGGGGTGTGCTTGATTTGTGGGAAACCACCGAGCACCCAGGCTTGCGCAACTCTGAAATAAAGAAGCAAATGTCTCTCCTGAGTGTGTAATTATTGGCTTACTGCACACCGGGCAACAAATCCGCTTTTTGGACAACAGTGTCAGTGGGTAGAACAGTTCCGAGACACTTGGCCTTTATGCCATATTACTCGGAAATAACACCAAAAGGGCCTTCTTACAGTCCTGGCTGCCAAACGGCCCCGGGGCCGTAGGGGACCATCAGTCAGGGCTCTGGCTGCAGCCCCCAGTGCTGCCCAGCATCTCCCCTGCAGGCCCCGGGGCATCCAGGGATGGGGGAGGGAAGGAGGGAGAGGCAGGGAGAGAGGAAGAGAAGGGCAGAGGGAGGGAGGGAGGAAAAGAGGGAGGAAGGAAGAGAAGGAGGGAGGGAGGGAGAGGGAGGAGCAGAGGAGGCCAGGGCAGCCCTGGGAGCCCAAGGGCCGCTGTTGCTAGGCAGCACGGGGGGGAGGGGGGGCACGAGGAGGCCACATGACCTGCAGCTGGTGCTGTTGCCAGGCAACACTGGGTGGGGCAGCAACAGGCACTGGGGGAGGTGTTGGGAGGTGGTTGGAGCTGGGCTGGGGCAGCCATGGTGGGGCTGCGTGTGGGGCTGGGAGCTTCAGGGAGCCAGGCCCTCCACGGCCCTGGCCCTGCTGCCCCCGGTGGTGTGGGGGCTCGGAGGAGCTGGGCCCACACCCAGGCCCCGCACACAGCTGTCTCTGGCAGTGCTTACAGAAGCTCTCTTGTCTCGTGGCTCAGCTGGTAGTTCTGCCTTGCCATCACCCCATGAACCTGCACTCGATAAATACACGTGTACTGGGGGTTGCCCCAGTTGCTCTGCACCTGGAATTTGATATACTGGAAGGCTCTGGGAAGCTGCTTCTGCAAAGGAAACGGGGGGAGCCGTCATTCCTCAGGTGTAAGGAGCAACAGCACAGCAACGTAGCTTCCTTTGCCAGCGCTAGCCCTGCTGGGGAACAAACTGGAGCCCTGACAAAGGAGGCAGCCAGGGTTGCTATGCCAGAGCCACAAGGCACAGGATGCTTTGGCTCATCCTCCGCACTCTGTGGTCCAAGCCCTTGCAGGCAAAGCTCAGTTTGCCCCTCGCGTCGTGCCCACACGCACTCACAGTACCTTCAGGCGGAAGGTCTGAACAGCCTCTTGGTCCACGTCAAATACAAAGAGCCCCAGGAGAGTTTCTTCTGCTGCTTCCTCATCCACGCCCTCAAAGGCAACCGACAAGGGCAGCAGGTCAGGCTCAAGCAGAGCCGGAGGAAAAGTGCCCGCTGCGTCAGACTCGGGGAAGCCTGCCTCATGTCCCACCCCTCTAGCACTAGTCTGGAAGAGGTCAGTGTGGATGTGGCTCAGGCTCTTTTGAGCAAGCGCTCCAAGACCCTGGGCCAGAAAGCACAAAGCAAGCCGCAGAGGCATACCACCACCGTGGGCCCCCACATACGCCATGCAGGGACGCTCTGCTCTGCAGCAACCAGCCCACGCTTCTCTGAGAGAAGGCGCCAGGAGAAACAAGGCTCCCTCGCAGCTTTCTGCCCTGGCCAGCTTCCCTGCCCACCCTCCACGCTGGGGCAAGGCTGAGGCTTACGGAGACAGCAAAGTCTTTGGGGGCGCTGCTGACTTCCCCGGAAGGAGAGACCGCCTTGGAGATGTGCTCCACGGTGACAGCCATGGGCCAGATCTGCTCAGGCAGCCGAATGACCACTTGGCCCTCCGCTCCTTGGAAAGCCCAGCACTGTCCAGGGGAAGTGTGCGGCTGAAACCAGAAAGCAGCCACCCTCAGTGGCAAGGCACTCCAGGAGCCCAGCGGACTGGCTGCTTTGCCAGCAGCACAGCCCTGGCTCGGTCTGTTGGCTGGCTTTCTGCATGGAAGGGCACCCAAGTGGATGAAAGGGACAGGAGGGGACTTGCCACCTTGCTTTCAGAAGACGGAAATCTTCCTTACAAAACATCTAGGCTCACTTGCCTTTCCCAAATCCCGCTCTGATTTTGCACAGCATTCAGAGACAGGGCGGGGCTGCCTAGGGGAGGTCACCCCGTGAGCCTTCAAAGAGTGTGCGGGAGGGACGAGCCCCCTTCCTCCAACTCGGCAGATCCCGCCAGGCTTGGGGGCCTGGAGGAGGTTCTGTCCTTGCCTGAGTGGCTTGTCAGGCTCCCCCCAACTTCCACTCTCTCTGGAAAGGGGCCGTGGGAGTTGAGGTGGGAAAATGCAGCTGCCAAGGACAAAGGTGCCCAGCACACTGCGGCCAGGGGTTGTGGGCAGGTGGCTGCTGTTGGGTTCAGCTCCGTTCCCCTCCAGACGGCAGGGCAGCACTGTGGGGAAGCGCAGGGGATCGTCAGGAAGAGGCTGAGCCCTGTGGGGCTGCGCGAGGCTGCTGCTGTGAGGGGAGGTGTTTGGGGCTTGGAGGCTCAACTTGAAAGCAAGCAACTGCCTCAGAAGTCATGCTGCCTGTGCTATTACCTGCAGAATAGTATCCGGAGGATTGGCCACGGCAAAGAAGGCGAGACAAAGCCAGCAAGCCTCACTGCCTCGCCCACCGTAAGTCCGGGATGTTCTCTCTGCATCGATGGTGGCCCCTGAAAGGCACATGCAAAGCAGCTGCCTCAGACAGGCCAGAGGCTAGGAGCAGCAGGGAGCTAGCAGGTATTTCTCAGGCTGCAAGCCCAGCTGGGCAGACTTGGTGGGAGGGCCATACGCCAGCGGAGGGCCAGCAGACTTTGCGTAGGCATACCTGTGGTTTTCAGAGCCCAGTCCACCGTCTGCAGGTACTTTGCCTCTATCTTCTCAAGGGCTGCCCGTGTCAAGTTGAGAAGGGGCTGGGAAAAGCATTGCAAAGGCAGAGACGGAAAGCAACAGGGAGAATGACACAAACTCATCACGGGGCACTTCTGCATGAAGACTGAGTGCTTGCACAGAGCAAAGGGGAGACTCGGGGTCAGTCCACCAAAGGCAAGACTTGTTGGAAAAGGCACCACACCTTCTGGTCAGCGCTTTCTGACAAGTCAAGCAAGGACTCAGGGAGAACACCAGTCTCAGGAGCCACCGTGCAGACCTGGCTCAGGTCAGCACTGCCCCAAGCAGCCCTGAGAGCCAGGTTTGCGCTGGGCAGCAAGAGGACAGAGCACACGCTGCAAAGGGCCAAGAGGAAGCAGCAGGAGACAGCCTCCAACTGAGAGCAAGGTCTTTGATCAAATGGCAGCCACTTTACCCCTCTCTTCTCCTCAGCCATCGCCCTCTCCTCCAAGACTTCTGCTATGGAGTGCAGGATGGCCTCATTTGCAGCAGCCAGCTCTGCTCGCAGGTGAGCCACCTGCTCTTCCAGGAGCTCCCGCTCATGGATCTTCTCCCTCAGCAAGGGCAGGGAGTTGCTGCAGACAAAGGGAAAGCAGATGTGGTGCAAGAGCTGAGCAGCCCCTGCAGGCAGTCCCGAGTAGGGTGCCACAGTCTTGCCCCCATCCTCTTCCCTCCCTCACAAGAACAGAGGCTTCCCTTCCCCTCCACGTTTAGCACAAGGCAAAGGCTGGCGCCCTGGATGCTTTGCCACTCAATGAGTTCCATGGGAAGGAAGCCCTCTTACCTGAGTGTTGTGAGCTCTGTTTCTGGCACCCCAGCCTTCTCCTGAAACACAAAGGCCCTCCCTGAGAGGAAGCCCAAGGAGCTCCATGGGGGCTTCCCACAGGACACTTCCCCAGGAAGAGCAGGTGGCAGTTGCTGCTGCTTTCTATCCATTTGGAGCAAGCCAGAGGATGTCGGGCCTTTTTCCAGCCACTGTCTTTGGGAAGTCCATTTCCTGTCTGAGCATTTGCAGACTCCAGGAGCTAAGGCAGGAGCAAAGCCACCTCCTGCCCAAGTGCTCCTTCCTGCAGCCTGCCAACCTGCAGTGCTCACTCAGGGAGCTCTCAGGGTCAAACCTCATTCAGCAGCTACAGAAAGTGAAGGACAAGCACAAGCGTGTCCCCCCCACACCCCCCCCACATCTCTGTGAGGATGAGCCCTGGGCATCTGGACGGGATTCCCAACTTTTGCAGGGGAGGCAGGAGCTCCGAGCTATGGCCTCGGCCAGAGTTTGCTTTCCCCCAGCAAGAGGCACCTACCTGCAGCGCTTCCTCTTGCCACTTGCTCTCGGAGAGCAGCAAGCCCCAGCAGTAAAGCGCAGCTGCAAGTCACCACAGCAAGAGACAGTTATACTAAGAGGCTTTCTAATGGTCCCTGGAGCCACATTTTCTCCTTCCACAGCTAGGGAGCAAGAGCTTGCCTGGGACAGCTGGAGCTGGAGCTGGAGCTGGAGCCAGTGCAGAGCGCGGAGGTGGCTCCAACCCCTTGAGCACTGCCCAGGCCCATGGGCTTGGAAAATACACACACCCAAGGCCCACACACCCGCACACCAATGGAGGCATGTGGCCCCGAGCCAAGAGGAAATGCACCAGGCCATGGCAGTTTCTGCACAGACATTGCAACCCCAAAGCTCTGCAGCAAGGAGGGACCTCTAGCCAAAACGATCCTAGGCGCTCCACTCCCTCCCACGGCCGGCAGCCACGGCAGGCGTGAGGCAGGCTGCAGTCCACCTGTAAAGACCCTCTCTGGCCTTCACTGTGTCACGGAGATGGGAAGCTGGAAGGCGCCACAGGATCTGCTGCCTCTCCCTGCCCCTGAAAGCTGGCATCCGGTCCGCCTGTGCTACCGCGCAAGAGGTTTGGTCAGCGCTGCTCACCAGCCAAGAGTGGGGCCAGCAGGAAAAGGACCCTCAGGCACCTCCTGCCATTCTGCCAGGTGCTGCGTGGCCTAAAAGAGAGGGAATGCTGCTGTTAGCCAAGCCTACAGTGCGGGCTTTGCTTTGCCGGTGATCCGTTGAGGGGCTCCCTTGCCACCAGGTTCCTCAGCTCAGCAGAGCGAAGCCCAGGGCCTGGGGGCCTTTAGGAAGCTCTGAGCTGCAGCACAGCACCCTGCGGGCACTAAGGCAGTTGAAGACCTCTGGCCTGACACAGGCGTAATCACCCACACGCGTAGTGTCGTGGCCTGACACAGTCTGGTGGCACTGGGCTCTCCCGAGGAGAAGGGGCAGCGCCTTGCCCAGCCAAAGGCTCTGCTGGGCTGCCTGGCTGCCCAGGCTGGAGGGCAGTGCTGCATACAGCCCCAGGGCTCAGGGGCTGTCTGTCGCCACCATGGAAGCCGGGCGGCACACAGGGCTTCTTGCCTTATCCCTCCCTGCTTTTTGGGCCCCGTCACACCCACCTGCCCAACTCGGCTGGCATCTCCTCTAATCCAACTCCGTCACCAGCAGGAGGGAAAAGGTCGCTGTGCGGCAGATCCCCACAGGCCTCTTCCCAAAGCACTTGCTGGCCTCTGCAAAGCTCCTTGTTTGCAGAGCTACACACGTCTGCAGGCTGGGCTTTTATGGAGGGCAGCTGTTGATGACATCACAAGAGCCAACCGCCAGGGAGGCAAGGTGTTGCCCATGATGACCTCAGAGGGGGGCTTACCCAGGAGGGGGTTGCCACGCAGCCTGAGCGAGAGGAAGCCTGTGCGTTAGCCCCCACCGCAAGCCTGAAGCCTGCCGGCACACCCGCAGAGGAGCCCTGGTTAGCCCAGAGAGCCAGCTCACTTGGTTGCGCGGGCAAGCTGCTGCTGTGCCGTTGCACCCCTCGTCCTCTACCAGGCTGATGTGTCGTGTCATCCTGGGCAGGGCTCAAAGGGCTGAGCGTGAAGCCCTGCTAAGTCAGAAGGGAGAGTGGCAAGAGCTTTCTCCTCTTGAGACCCACCCGGGCATTGACACGGTACTGCAGCAAGCCAAAGGACATCAGCCAGGTGACCTTGTTGGCCCTGGAAGACATAGCCCCGCCTCTGCTAGGAAAGCAAGAGTAGAGCGGTCAGCTTGCTGGCACAAAGGCAGATGTCTCTTCCCCTAGGTACACCTGCACCCACACGGAACAGTGGGGGTGAGGGGCACAGGCTCCCTCAGCAGCCCACTGATGGGCACCCAAAGGGGAGCTCCAGGGTCGGCTCTGAGGTGCGTTGCAGAAATGCAAGCAACCATTGAGCAAGAGCAGGGGCCAGGACTGGAGACGGGGACAGCTGCAGGCCAGCTCCCGCAAGGAGTGGGCCTGAGCTTCAGTCAGGCTCCTGGGCCAGTGGGTGGAGGTGCCAGGGCAGGCCGCTCAGGGGAACTAAGCCCTCCTTAGTGCACGCCGGGCCCTGACGGTCCAGGCCGCGGTCTGTAGCCTTTGCACTTCTCTGCTGCGGCCTCTGCGGTTTGTCAACGCCTCCCTTGACCTGGCAGATTCAAAACTGGATGCAGGCGAGCCCTAGCAAGTGCCGAGTGTCTTCCACACATTCCTCCATCTGCTCGCTCTACAGCAGCTGACGCAGCCGCACACACGCTTGGCCTTTGCTGCTGCCGAAGCGCATTTCCTGCTCATGGTTAGCTTGCTGTGTGCCAGGACCCCCGGGGCCTTTTGTGCAGCACGACACCGCAGCCCATCAGGCCCCAGCACATGCTGCTGCCGCTGCTGCTGCTGCTGCTGTTGCTTGCGGTCTGGCCATGCCTGGGGCCAACCTTTGCATTGATCGTTGCCAAGGCTGAAGCAGTTCCGCGTGGCACAGCCTGCTGAGGTCTTGCTGAGTAGTGGCTCTTCCTTCGGCATAGCTAACTCTCCTCACACTTGCTGAGGGCTCAGTCGATCCCCACGCTGAGGTGGTTTAGGAAGGTATTGAGCAGTATCAGAGGCAGGCAGGCCCCCGGAGGAACTCTGCTTGGGAGCAGCTGCCCATTGGACTTGGAGGCATGAAGCAGCAGCAGCCTTGCAGCTTGGTGCTGTGGCCAGTGCCCATGCAGCTTGTGGTGCCCCTGCCCAGCGCAGCTCTTGCCAGCTTGTCAGCACCTTGTCTGCCAGGTGCTCACGCCAGCATCTGTTCCGGCTCTTTGTCCAGCTGGTCCCTAGGCTCCTCGTTGTCACCTGGGTGCTCCTCAGAGCAGCGGGCTCTCTAGGCAGAGCAGGCCTAGCATGGCTGCCTGGGTTCCCATGCTGCCTTTGCTCTGTCCCCCCACCCACCGAATCACAGAACCACAGAATGGTTGAGGTTGGAAGGGACCTCTGGAGATCACCTAGTCCAAGCCCCTGGCTCCAGCAGGGTCACCTAGAGCATGCTGGCCAGGATGGTGTCCAGACGGCTTTTGAAGATCTCCAAGGAGGGAGAGTGCACAAACTCTCTGGGCAATCTAAGGGTAGCCTGTGATGGTCTCTTTCCTCCAATTTTCCAGCATCACTTCAAATTCTGAATTTGCTCTCCAAGTTGCTTTCAGAGCCTACCAGAGTAATGTCAGGTCATCTGCAAAGAGACCACTCCATCCCCTCAGTCCTTAATGGGACTGCTTAGCAGGACTGTACCTGGGACAAGGCTCTGCAGAGCCCCACTAGACAGAGATTTCCGTTTGGCCAGCAAGTGCCTCCTCCTGGACACCCTGGGCTCAAAAAGGCGGCTTTGGGGAGACATTTGCTTCACTTGAGCGTCACAGAAGACCTGGGAAGGCCACCAACGCATATGACTTGAATCTACCTTCCAAGAGGTGATTTTGCATGAAAATCAACACCCAAGAAATATTAGAATGTTCTTCATGTGTAGATATATACTTTGCTATTTCACCCAAAAGAAAGAGAATAATCAGGGGAAAAGATGGAAAACGTAGCCCCAGTTCCTCGGAATGTCGACTAGAGGTTGCAAATATGCTCTGTCACTCTTCCATGTTATTCCACATGAAGACCCACTCATCCCAAAGCTGAAAGAGCAACCGTGGGGTTCACTGGAGTCCATTCCTTGGAAAGAATTAGTCACAAAGGACTTCACGAGCAGAGAAGTGGCTGGCTTGGGAGGCAGAAGCCTAGAGAAGCAAACATGCTTGTGCTGGAAACACAGTGACACGCTCGGAAGGCACATGAGGATCAGCGATTCCTTTGATTGGAAAAGACCAGTTTCCTCATCTCTGGACTCTGCAACAGGGACAGAGACCCGTGAGAGGATGCCAGGGAACTCCTGGCATCACTCACAAAGGCAGGAAACCTGGAGGCCTGCACCGACTTTAGGAACTCGGGGGCTATTGTCTGGGTTGTTTCATGGCCAAAGCGGGTGGTGGCCATAGGAGTCATGTTGGTGAGGCCGCGGCGGTGAAGTCACAGAGATGCAGGCAGCCCATGTCCCTTGGTCTCACAACACAAGCACAGGCAGTGACAGCAACCCCTCTCTGGCAGCCTGCAGCCAGAAGCACAGCAGAGAGACTATAGACCTGCGCAGAAGCAGGACTAAGAAAATTAGGGGCAAGGGGATGCAGGTGGTCAACAACATGGAGCAGCTCCCCAGTGGGACAAGTTGAACACACCTGAGCCCTCTAGCTTGGGAAAGAGAGGCCCGAAGCCACCACAGAGACACCAGTGTCTGAGGTCATGAGAAGGTGAAGGGACAAGGTGAGGAGGGACCACCAGCTCCCATGACACCAGAGCGCAGGGGCATCCCGTGGAGCAACCAGGCAGGAATTTTACACTGGAATACAAGGAACTCTCGTCACACAGCACCCAGGGAAATTGCTGAACTCCCTGCCCTAGGATCCCAGACATGGACAAGGAGGAATGGCTTCATAAAGCGATGAGATCGCCCTGCGCTATTAACACAAAAGGGCACTAAACCACAGCATTGGGATTGGGGTGGGAAGTACCAGAGGAGATGGGGTCCTCGGAAAGAAAAGAGCCACCCAAACCCAGACCCAAGACATCAGCGCCCCACAGGCACCATCAAGGTCACGCTGCAGCTACGGCCAGACATCACAGCAAATCCTGTCAGCAAGGGTTTCTTTTTTCTTTTTTTTTTGGTTTTTAACATCTCCCATTTCTGCCTCTGTTTCCAGGCTCTCTGCAGCTGCCTTAGACCCCTTTTAGCCACCACGAACTCTGGCGATCACCTTTGCAGGGTCTAGGGCAGCAGAAATGTGGCACATCCCTTTTATCGCAGTTGGGTTAGAATAGCCAGCTCTAATTAATGTCCATCACATAGCAGTCACCAAAGCACTCAATAAATGGGAATAATATGATGTTGTTATAAGACAACCCTGGAAGCTCAGAAAGAATGGTCATGCTGTTTAAACTAGGCAGATTAGGATAACCCCTATCTCTATTTTCTGAAAAGAAGCATTCTTGAATCAATGGCATCCTAGAACTGCTAAAGCCCTAAGAGAAACATTAAATCAAAACGTTTTACTTCTAGGTACGTATTGCCAATTTGGCAAAAGAACTGGAGGTCCATGTATCCCTAACTGAACTGTCCTCATTATACTACAAAAAATCACGCCCATAGGTCCAAAAGACCCATGCGCAGGTGAAGACCCCTCCCCTGAGCATGCGTAGTACTAAAATGGTGTGTAAGCAAAATTGTAATTGTATGTAAATCATTAACGAATCAGTGTAAAAGGGAAAGTTGCAAACTTTGCAATTTGTTTGTATAGATGCTCCTTGAGAAGCCGGGGTGGGGGTGTGCTTGATTTGTGGGAAACCACCGAGCACCCAGGCTTGCGCAACTCTGAAATAAAGAAGCAAATGTCTCTCCTGAGTGTGTAATTATTGGCTTACTGCACACCGGGCAACAAATCCGCTTTTTGGACAACAGTGTCAGTGGGTAGAACAGTTCCGAGACACTTGGCCTTTATGCCATATTACTCGGAAATAACACCAAAAGGGCCTTCTTACAGTCCTGGCTGCCAAACGGCCCCGGGGCCGTAGGGGACCATCAGTCAGGGCTCTGGCTGCAGCCCCCAGTGCTGCCCAGCATCTCCCCTGCAGGCCCCGGGGCATCCAGGGATGGGGGAGGGAAGGAGGGAGAGGCAGGGAGAGAGGAAGAGAAGGGCAGAGGGAGGGAGGGAGGAAAAGAGGGAGGAAGGAAGAGAAGGAGGGAGGGAGGGAGAGGGAGGAGCAGAGGAGGCCAGGGCAGCCCTGGGAGCCCAAGGGCTGCTGTTGCTAGGCAGCATGGGGGGGAGGGGGGGCACGAGGAGGCCACATGACCTGCAGCTGGTGCTGTTGCCAGGCAACACTGGGTGGGGCAGCAACAGGCACTGGGGGAGGTGTTGGGAGGTGGTTGGAGCTGGGCTGGGGCAGCCATGGTGGGGCTGCGTGTGGGGCTGGGAGCTTCAGGGAGCCAGGCCCTCCACGGCCCTGGCCCTGCTGCCCCCGGTGGTGTGGGGGCTCGGAGGAGCTGGGCCCACACCCAGGCCCCGCACACAGCGGCTGCCGGCAGGAAGGGACGACCAAAGGCCCTGCATGGGTGCTGGAGGCCGGACCCGGCTCCTCACAGCGCCTCTGGTGCTGACGCGGCTCTTCGGGGCAGAGCTGGGGCCCTTCACGTGCCTAGAAAGTAGGAGGCATGGGGAAGCATGACACTGAGACCCTCCAGCTGGCTCTGAGCAAGAGTTGCCTCAGGAATGGACAAAAGTATGCCTGCTGTGTTTTTCATGTGTGTTTCGAAGTGGCAGATAGGGCTTACTTGCCTCAAACTTTGTGCCAGTGCACTAAGAGAAGACTTGCAGTTTGCCTAATCCCAGTGTGAGGCCAGAGCCAGAGCCTCTGCGTCATCTCAGCCAGTGTTCTCTCTGAAAGACGTTCAGCTGTTTGCAAGAGCATTTACCTGTGTGATTTGCAGAGCAGTTCCCCAATATTGCAGGTGTTTAACAGCGACCTCTATATTTATAGGTAGCTGGTTCAGTTTCAAAATGTTTATGCTGAGAAAGGAGCTCAGTAAGATGAAGCTGTCATTAATAAGGAGATGAAGAGGACTCCATAGATCACATACAAAAATGCAGCTGTGCAAAAGGGACAGCCATATATGATGTAATGCTCAGTGGTGCAAATGTAGCCTCCTTTTAATGAGCAGTGCTTCTTTGTGAATAGTTGTATTTGTATTGCCTGTTTATTTGCAGAGTTTTTGACTTGATTGTATCTTGAGTAGCGCAAGTTGAGTATTCAGGAGGGTCCTGAAGCCAGCTGCCCTAGCCGCTCTCCCTCTCATCTACTCACTGCAGAGCACTGTCTCTGGCAGTGCTTACAGAAGGTCTCTTGTCTCGTGGCTCAGCTGGTAGTTCTGCCTTGCCATCACCCCATGAACCTGCACTCGATAAATACACGTGTACTGGGGGTTGCCCCAGTTGCTCTGCACCTGGAATTTGATATACTGGAAGGCTCTGGGAAGCTGCTTCTGCAAAGGAAACGGGGGGAGCCGTCATTCCTCAGGTGTAAGGAGCAACAGCACAGCAACGTAGCTTCCTTTGCCAGCGCTAGCCCTGCTGGGGAACAAACTGGAGCCCTGACAAAGGAGGCAGCCAGGGTTGCTATGCCAGAGCCACAAGGCACAGGATGCTTTGGCTCATCCTCCGCACTCTGTGGTCCAAGCCCTTGCAGGCAAAGCTCAGTTTGCCCCTCGCGTCGTGCCCACACGCACTCACAGTACCTTCAGGCGGAAGGTCTGAACAGCCTCTTGGTCCACGTCAAATACAAAGAGCCCCAGGAGAGTTTCTTCTGCTGCTTCCTCATCCACGCCCTCAAAGGCAACCGACAAGGGCAGCAGGTCAGGCTCAAGCAGAGCCGGAGGAAAAGTGCCCGCTGCGTCCGACTCGGGGAAGCCTGCCTCATGTCCCACCCCTCTAGCACTAGTCTGGAAGAGGTCAGTGTGGATGTGGCTCAGGCTCTTTTGAGCAAGCGCTCCAAGACCCTGGGCCAGAAAGCACAAAGCAAGCCGCAGAGGCATACCACCACCGTGGGCCCCCACATACGCCATGCAGGGACGCTCTGCTCTGCAGCAACCAGCCCACGCTTCTCTGAGAGAAGGCGCCAGGAGAAACAAGGCTCCCTCGCAGCTTTCTGCCCTGGCCAGCTTCCCTGCCCACCCTCCACGCTGGGGCAAGGCTGAGGCTTACGGAGACAGCAAAGTCTTTGGGGGCGCTGCTGACTTCCCCGGAAGGAGAGACCGCCTTGGAGATGTGCTCCACGGTGACAGCCATGGGCCAGATCTGCTCAGGCAGCCGAATGACCACTTGGCCCTCCGCTCCTTGGAAAGCCCAGCACTGTCCAGGGGAAGTGTGCGGCTGAAACCAGAAAGCAGCCACCCTCAGTGGCAAGGCACTCCAGGAGCCCAGCGGACTGGCTGCTTTGCCAGCAGCACAGCCCTGGCTCGGTCTGTTGGCTGGCTTTCTGCATGGAAGGGCACCCAAGTGGATGAAAGGGACAGGAGGGGACTTGCCACCTTGCTTTCAGAAGACGGAAATCTTCCTTACAAAACATCTAGGCTCACTTGCCTTTCCCAAATCCCGCTCTGATTTTGCACAGCATTCAGAGACAGGGCGGGGCTGCCTAGGGGAGGTCACCCCGTGAGCCTTCAAAGAGTGTGCGGGAGGGACGAGCCCCCTTCCTCCAACTCGGCAGATCCCGCCAGGCTCGGGGGCCTGGAGGAGGTTCTGTCCTTGCCTGAGTGGCTTGTCAGGCTCCCCCCAACTTCCACTCTCTCTGGAAAGGGGCCGTGGGAGTTGAGGTGGGAAAATGCAGCTGCCAAGGACAAAGGTGCCCAGCACACTGCGGCCAGGGGTTGTGGGCAGGTGGCTGCTGTTGGGTTCAGCTCCATTCCCCTCCAGACGGGAGGGCAGCACTGTGGGGAAGCGCAGGGGATCGTCAGGAAGAGGCTGAGCCCTGTGGGGCTGCGCGAGGCTGCTGCTGTGAGGGGAGGTGTTTGGGGCTTGGAGGCTCAACTTGAAAGCAAGCAACTGCCTCAGAAGTCATGCTGCCTGTGCTATTACCTGCAGAATAGTATCCGGAGGATTGGCCACGGCAAAGAAGGCGAGACAAAGCCAGCAAGCCTCACTGCCTCGCCCACCGTAAGTCCGGGATGTTCTCTCTGCATCGATGGTGGCCCCTGAAAGGCACATGCAAAGCAGCTGCCTCAGACAGGCCAGAGGCTAGGAGCAGCAGGGAGCTAGCAGGTATTTCTCAGGCTGCAAGCCCAGCTGGGCAGACTTGGTGGGAGGGCCATACGCCAGCAGAGGGCCAGCAGACTTTGCGTAGGCATACCTGTGGTTTTCAGAGCCCAGTCCACCGTCTGCAGGTACTTTGCCTCTATCTTCTCAAGGGCTGCCCGTGTCAAGTTGAGAAGGGGCTGGGAAAAGCATTGCAAAGGCAGAGACGGAAAGCAACAGGGAGAATGACACAAACTCATCACGGGGCACTTCTGCATGAAGACTGAGTGCTTGCACAGAGCAAAGGGGAGACTCGGGGTCAGTCCACCAAAGGCAAGACTTGTTGGAAAAGGCACTACACCTTCTGGTCAGCGCTTTCTGACAAGTCAAGCAAGGACTCAGGGAGAACACCAGTCTCAGGAGCCACCGTGCAGACCTGGCTCAGGTCAGCACTGCCCCAAGCAGCCCTGAGAGCCAGGTTTGCGCTGGGCAGCAAGAGGACAGAGCACACGCTGCAAAGGGCCAAGAGGAAGCAGCAGGAGACAGCCTCCAACTGAGAGCAAGGTCTTTGATCAAATGGCAGCCACTTTACCCCTCTCTTCTCCTCAGCCATCGCCCTCTCCTCCAAGACTTCTGCTATGGAGTGCAGGATGGCCTCATTTGCAGCAGCCAGCTCTGCTCGCAGGTGAGCCAGCTGCTCTTCCAGGAGCTCCCGCTCATGGATCTTCTCCCTCAGCAAGGGCAGGGAGTTGCTGCAGACAAAGGGAAAGCAGATGTGGTGCAAGAGCTGAGCAGCCCCTGCAGGCAGTCCCGAGTAGGGTGCCACAGTCTTGCCCCCATCCTCTTCCCTCCCTCACAAGAGCAGAGGCTTCCCTTCCCCTCCACGTTTAGCACAAGGCAAAGGCTGGCGCCCTGGATGCTTTGCCACTCAATGAGTTCCATGGGAAGGAAGCCCTCTTACCTGAGCGTTGTGAGCTCTGTTTCTGGCACCCCAGCCTTCTCCTGAAACACAAAGGCCCTCCCTGAGAGGAAGCCCAAGGAGCTCCATGGGGGCTTCCCACAGGACACTTCCCCAGGAAGAGCAGGTGGCAGTTGCTGCTGCTTTCTATCCATTTGGAGCAAGCCAGAGGATGTCGGGCCTTTTTCCAGCCACTGTCTTTGGGAAGTCCATTTCCTGTCTGAGCATTTGCAGACTCCAGGAGCTAAGGCAGGAGCAAAGCCACCTCCTGCCCAAGTGCTCCTTCCTGCAGCCTGCCAACCTGCAGTGCTCACTCAGGGAGCTCTCAGGGTCAAACCTCATTCAGCAGCTACAGAAAGTGAAGGACAAGCACAAGCGTGTCCCCCCCACACCCCCCCCACATCTCTGTGAGGATGAGCCCTGGGCATCTGGACGGGATTCCCAACTTTTGCAGGGGAGGCAGGAGCTCCGAGCTATGGCCTCGGCCAGAGTTTGCTTTCCCCCAGCAAGAGGCACCTACCTGCAGCGCTTCCTCTTGCCACTTGCTCTCGGAGAGCAGCAAGCCCCAGCAGTAAAGCGCAGCTGCAAGTCACCACAGCAAGAGACAGTTATACTAAGAGGCTTTCTAATGGTCCCTGGAGCCACATTTTCTCCTTCCACAGCTAGGGAGCAAGAGCTTGCCTGGGACAGCTGGAGCTGGAGCTGGAGCTGGAGCCAGTGCAGAGCGCGGAGGTGGCTCCAACCCCTTGAGCACTGCCCAGGCCCATGGGCTTGGAAAATACACACACCCAAGGCCCACACACCCGCACACCAATGGAGGCATGTGGCCCCGAGCCAAGAGGAAATGCACCAGGCCATGGCAGTTTCTGCACAGACATTGCAACCCCAAAGCTCTGCAGCAAGGAGGGACCTCTAGCCAAAACGATCCTAGGCGCTCCACTCCCTCCCACGGCCGGCAGCCACGGCAGGCGTGAGGCAGGCTGCAGTCCACCTGTAAAGACCCTCTCTGGCCTTCACTGTGTCACGGAGATGGGAAGCTGGAAGGCGCCACAGGATCTGCTGCCTCTCCCTGCCCCTGAAAGCTGGCATCCGGTCCGCCTGTGCTACCGCGCAAGAGGTTTGGTCAGCGCTGCTCACCAGCCAAGAGTGGGGCCAGCAGGAAAAGGACCCTCAGGCACCTCCTGCCATTCTGCCAGGTGCTGCGTGGCCTAAAAGAGAGGGAATGCTGCTGTTAGCCAAGCCTACAGTGCGGGCTTTGCTTTGCCGGTGATCCGTTGAGGGGCTCCCTTGCCACCAGGTTCCTCAGCTCAGCAGAGCGAAGCCCAGGGCCTGGGGGCCTTTAGGAAGCTCTGAGCTGCAGCACAGCACCCTGCGGGCACTAAGGCAGTTGAAGACCTCTGGCCTGACACAGGCGTAATCACCCACACGCGTAGTGTCGTGGCCTGACACAGTCTGGTGGCACTGGGCTCTCCCGAGGAGAAGGGGCAGCGCCTTGCCCAGCCAAAGGCTCTGCTGGGCTGCCTGGCTGCCCAGGCTGGAGGGCAGTGCTGCATACAGCCCCAGGGCTCAGGGGCTGTCTGTCGCCACCATGGAAGCCGGGCGGCACACAGGGCTTCTTGCCTTATCCCTCCCTGCTTTTTGGGCCCCGTCACACCCACCTGCCCAACTCGGCTGGCATCTCCTCTAATCCAACTCCGTCACCAGCAGGAGGGAAAAGGTCGCTGTGCGGCAGATCCCCACAGGCCTCTTCCCAAAGCACTTGCTGGCCTCTGCAAAGCTCCTTGTTTGCAGAGCTACACACGTCTGCAGGCTGGGCTTTTATGGAGGGCAGCTGTTGATGACATCACAAGAGCCAACCGCCAGGGAGGCAAGGTGTTGCCCATGATGACCTCAGAGGGGGGCTTACCCAGGAGGGGGTTGCCACGCAGCCTGAGCGAGAGGAAGCCTGTGCGTTAGCCCCCACCGCAAGCCTGAAGCCTGCCGGCACACCCGCAGAGGAGCCCTGGTTAGCCCAGAGAGCCAGCTCACTTGGTTGCGCGGGCAAGCTGCTGCTGTGCCGTTGCACCCCTCGTCCTCTACCAGGCTGATGTGTCGTGTCATCCTGGGCAGGGCTCAAAGGGCTGAGCGTGAAGCCCTGCTAAGTCAGAAGGGAGAGTGGCAAGAGCTTTCTCCTCTTGAGACCCACCCGGGCATTGACACGGTACTGCAGCAAGCCAAAGGACATCAGCCAGGTGACCTTGTTGGCCCTGGAAGACATAGCCCCGCCTCTGCTAGGAAAGCAAGAGTAGAGCGGTCAGCTTGCTGGCACAAAGGCAGATGTCTCTTCCCCTAGGTACACCTGCACCCACACGGAACAGTGGGGGTGAGGGGCACAGGCTCCCTCAGCAGCCCACTGATGGGCACCCAAAGGGGAGCTCCAGGGTCGGCTCTGAGGTGCGTTGCAGAAATGCAAGCAACCATTGAGCAAGAGCAGGGGCCAGGACTGGAGACGGGGACAGCTGCAGGCCAGCTCCCGCAAGGAGTGGGCCTGAGCTTCAGTCAGGCTCCTGGGCCAGTGGGTGGAGGTGCCAGGGCAGGCCGCTCAGGGGAACTAAGCCCTCCTTAGTGCACGCCGGGCCCTGACGGTCCAAGCCGCGGTCTGTAGCCTTTGCACTTCTCTGCTGCGGCCTCTGCGGTTTGTCAACGCCTCCCTTGACCTGGCAGATTCAAAACTGGATGCAGGCGAGCCCTAGCAAGTGCCGAGTGTCTTCCACACATTCCTCCATCTGCTCGCTCTACAGCAGCTGACGCAGCCGCACACACGCTTGGCCTTTGCTGCTGCCGAAGCGCATTGCCTGCTCATGGTTAGCTTGCTGTGTGCCAGGACCCCCGGGGCCTTTTGTGCAGCACGACACCGCAGCCCATCAGGCCCCAGCACATGCTGCTGCCGCTGCTGCTGCTGCTGCTGTTGCTTGCGGTCTGGCCATGCCTGGGGCCAACCTTTGCATTGATCGTTGCCAAGGCTGAAGCAGTTCCGCTTGGCACAGCCTGCTGAGGTCTTGCTGAGTAGTGGCTCTTCCTTCGGCATAGCTAACTCTCCTCACACTTGCTGAGGGCTCAGTCGATCCCCACGCTGAGGTGGTTTAGGAAGGTATTGAGCAGTATCAGAGGCAGGCAGGCCCCCGGAGGAACTCTGCTTGGGAGCAGCTGCCCATTGGACTTGGAGGCATGAAGCAGCAGCAGCCTTGCAGCTTGGTGCTGTGGCCAGTGCCCATGCAGCTTGTGGTGCCCCTGCCCAGCGCAGCTCTTGCCAGCTTGTCAGCACCTTGTCTGCCAGGTGCTCACGCCAGCATCTGTTCCGGCTCTTTGTCCAGCTGGTCCCTAGGCTCCTCGTTGTCACCTGGGTGCTCCTCAGAGCAGCGGGCTCTCTAGGCAGAGCAGGCCTAGCATGGCTGCCTGGGTTCCCATGCTGCCTTTGCTCTGTCCCCCCACCCACCGAATCACAGAACCACAGAATGGTTGAGGTTGGAAGGGACCTCTGGAGATCACCTAGTCCAAGCCCCTGGCTCCAGCAGGGTCACCTAGAGCATGCTGGCCAGGATGGTGTCCAGACGGCTTTTGAAGATCTCCAAGGAGGGAGAGTGCACAAACTCTCTGGGCAATCTAAGGGTAGCCTGTGATGGTCTCTTTCCTCCAATTTTCCAGCATCACTTCAAATTCTGAATTTGCTCTCCAAGTTGCTTTCAGAGCCTACCAGAGTAATGTCAGGTCATCTGCAAAGAGACCACTCCATCCCCTCAGTCCTTAATGGGACTGCTTAGCAGGACTGTACCCGGGACAAGGCTCTGCAGAGCCCCACTAGACAGAGGTTTCCGTTTGGCCAGCAAGTGCCTCCTCCTGGACACCCTGGGCTCAAAAAGGCGGCTTTGGGGAGACATTTGCTTCACTTGAGCGTCACAGAAGACCTGGGAAGGCCACCAACGCATATGACTTGAATCTACCTTCCAAGAGGTGATTTTGCATGAAAATCAACACCCAAGAAATATTAGAATGTTCTTCATGTGTAGATATATACTTTGCTATTTCACCCAAAAGAAAGAGAATAATCAGGGGAAAAGATGGAAAACGTAGCCCCAGTTCCTCGGAATGTCGACTAGAGGTTGCAAATATGCTCTGTCACTCTTCCATGTTATTCCACATGAAGACCCACTCATCCCAAAGCTGAAAGAGCAACCGTGGGGTTCACTGGAGTCCATTCCTTGGAAAGAATTAGTCACAAAGGACTTCACGAGCAGAGAAGTGGCTGGCTTGGGAGGCAGAAGCCTAGAGAAGCAAACATGCTTGTGCTGGAAACACAGTGACACGCTCGGAAGGCACATGAGGATCAGCGATTCCTTTGATTGGAAAAGACCAGTTTCCTCATCTCTGGACTCTGCAACAGGGACAGAGACCCGTGAGAGGATGCCAGGGAACTCCTGGCATCACTCACAAAGGCAGGAAACCTGGAGGCCTGCACCGACTTTAGGAACTCGGGGGCTATTGTCTGGGTTGTTTCATGGCCAAAGCGGGTGGTGGCCATAGGAGTCATGTTGGTGAGGCCGCGGCGGTGAAGTCACAGAGATGCAGGCAGCCCATGTCCCTTGGTCTCACAACACAAGCACAGGCAGTGACAGCAACCCCTCTCTGGCAGCCTGCAGCCAGAAGCACAGCAGAGAGACTATAGACCTGCGCAGAAGCAGGACTAAGAAAATTAGGGGCAAGGGGATGCAGGTGGTCAACAACATGGAGCAGCTCCCCAGTGGGACAAGTTGAACACACCTGAGCCCTCTAGCTTGGGAAAGAGAGGCCCGAAGCCACCACAGAGACACCAGTGTCTGAGGTCATGAGAAGGTGAAGGGACAAGGTGAGGAGGGACCACCAGCTCCCATGACACCAGAGCGCAGGGGCATCCCGTGGAGCAACCAGGCAGGAATTTTACACTGGAATACAAGGAACTCTCGTCACACAGCACCCAGGGAAATTGCTGAACTCCCTGCCCTAGGATCCCAGACATGGACAAGGAGGAATGGCTTCATAAAGCGATGAGATCGCCCTGCGCTATTAACACAAAAGGGCACTAAACCACAGCATTGGGATTGGGGTGGGAAGTACCAGAGGAGATGGGGTCCTCGGAAAGAAAAGAGCCACCCAAACCCAGACCCAAGACATCAGCGCCCCACAGGCACCATCAAGGTCACGCTGCAGCTACGGCCAGACATCACAGCAAATCCTGTCAGCAAGGGTTTCTTTTTTCTTTTTTTTTTGGTTTTTAACATCTCCCATTTCTGCCTCTGTTTCCAGGCTCTCTGCAGCTGCCTTAGACCCCTTTTAGCCACCACGAACTCTGGCGATCACCTTTGCAGGGTCTAGGGCAGCAGAAATGTGGCACATCCCTTTTATCGCAGTTGGGTTAGAATAGCCAGCTCTAATTAATGTCCATCACATAGCAGTCACCAAAGCACTCAATAAATGGGAATAATATGATGTTGTTATAAGACAACCCTGGAAGCTCAGAAAGAATGGTCATGCTGTTTAAACTAGGCAGATTAGGATAACCCCTATCTCTATTTTCTGAAAAGAAGCATTCTTGAATCAAGGGCATCCTAGAACTGCTAAAGCCCTAAGAGAAACATTAAATCAAAACGTTTTACTTCTAGGTACGTATTGCCAATTTGGCAAAAGAACTGGAGGTCCATGTATCCCTAACTGAACTGTCCTCATTATACTACAAAAAATCACGCCCATAGGTCCAAAAGACCCATGCGCAGGTGAAGACCCCTCCCCTGAGCATGCGTAGTACTAAAATGGTGTGTAAGCAAAATTGTAATTGTATGTAAATCATTAACGAATCAGTGTAAAAGGGAAAGTTGCAAACTTTGCAATTTGTTTGTATAGATGCTCCTTGAGAAGCCGGGGTGGGGGTGTGCTTGATTTGTGGGAAACCACCGAGCACCCAGGCTTGCGCAACTCTGAAATAAAGAAGCAAATGTCTCTCCTGAGTGTGTAATTATTGGCTTACTGCACACCGGGCAACAAATCCGCTTTTTGGACAACAGTGTCAGTGGGTAGAACAGTTCCGAGACACTTGGCCTTTATGCCATGTTACTCGGAAATAACACCAAAAGGGCCTTCTTACAGTCCTGGCTGCCAAACGGCCCCGGGGCCGTAGGGGACCATCAGTCAGGGCTCTGGCTGCAGCCCCCAGTGCTGCCCAGCATCTCCCCTGCAGGCCCCGGGGCATCCAGGGATGGGGGAGGGAAGGAGGGAGAGGCAGGGAGAGAGGAAGAGAAGGGCAGAGGGAGGGAGGGAGGAAAAGAGGGAGGAAGGAAGAGAAGGAGGGAGGGAGGGAGAGGGAGGAGCAGAGGAGGCCAGGGCAGCCCTGGGAGCCCAAGGGCTGCTGTTGCTAGGCAGCATGGGGGGGAGGGGGGGCACGAGGAGGCCACATGACCTGCAGCTGGTGCTGTTGCCAGGCAACACTGGGTGGGGCAGCAACAGGCACTGGGGGAGGTGTTGGGAGGTGGTTGGAGCTGGGCTGGGGCAGCCATGGTGGGGCTGCGTGTGGGGCTGGGAGCTTCAGGGAGCCAGGCCCTCCACGGCCCTGGCCCTGCTGCCCCCGGTGGTGTGGGGGCTTGGAGGAGCTGGGCCCACACCCAGGCCCCGCACACAGCGGCTGCCGGCAGGAAGGGACGACCAAAGGCCCTGCATGGGTGCTGGAGGCCCGACCCGGCTCCTCACAGCGCCTCTGGTGCTGACGCGGCTCTTCGGGGCAGAGCTGGGGCCCTTCACGTGCCTAGAAAGTAGGAGGCATGGGGAAGCATGACACTGAGACCCTCCAGCTGGCTCTGAGCAAGAGTTGCCTCAGGAATGGACAAAAGTATGCCTGCTGTGTTTTTCATGTGTGTTTCGAAGTGGCAGATAGGGCTTACTTGCCTCAAACTTTGTGCCAGTGCACTAAGAGAAGACTTGCAGTTTGCCTAATCCCAGTGTGAGGCCAGAGCCAGAGCCTCTGCGTCATCTCAGCCAGTGTTCTCTCTGAAAGACGTTCAGCTGTTTGCAAGAGCATTTACCTGTGTGATTTGCAGAGCAGTTCCCCAATATTGCAGGTGTTTAACAGCGACCTCTATATTTATAGGTAGCTGGTTCAGTTTCAAAATGTTTATGCTGAGAAAGGAGCTCAGTAAGATGAAGCTGTCATTAATAAGGAGATGAAGAGGACTCCATAGATCACATACAAAAATGCAGCTGTGCAAAAGGGACAGCCATATATGATGTAATGCTCAGTGGTGCAAATGTAGCCTCCTTTTAATGAGCAGTGCTTCTTTGTGAATAGTTGTATTTGTATTGCCTGTTTATTTGCAGAGTTTTTGACTTGATTGTATCTTGAGTAGCGCAAGTTGAGTATTCAGGAGGGTCCTGAAGCCAGCTGCCCTAGCCGCTCTCCCTCTCATCTAATCACTGCAGAGCACTGTCTCTGGCAGTGCTTACAGAAGCTCTCTTGTCTCGTGGCTCAGCTGGTAGTTCTGCCTTGCCATCACCCCATGAACCTGCACTCGATAAATACACGTGTACTGGGGGTTGCCCCAGTTGCTCTGCACCTGGAATTTGATATACTGGAAGGCTCTGGGAAGCTGCTTCTGCAAAGGAAACGGGGGGAGCCGTCATTCCTCAGGTGTAAGGAGCAACAGCACAGCAACGTAGCTTCCTTTGCCAGCGCTAGCCCTGCTGGGGAACAAACTGGAGCCCTGACAAAGGAGGCAGCCAGGGTTGCTATGCCAGAGCCACAAGGCACAGGATGCTTTGGCTCATCCTCCGCACTCTGTGGTCCAAGCCCTTGCAGGCAAAGCTCAGTTTGCCCCTCGCGTCGTGCCCACACGCACTCACAGTACCTTCAGGCGGAAGGTCTGAACAGCCTCTTGGTCCACGTCAAATACAAAGAGCCCCAGGAGAGTTTCTTCTGCTGCTTCCTCATCCACGCCCTCAAAGGCAACCGACAAGGGCAGCAGGTCAGGCTCAAGCAGAGCCGGAGGAAAAGTGCCCGCTGCGTCAGACTCGGGGAAGCCTGCCTCATGTCCCACCCCTCTAGCACTAGTCTGGAAGAGGTCAGTGTGGATGTGGCTCAGGCTTTTTTGAGCAAGCGCTCCAAGACCCTGGGCCAGAAAGCACAAAGCAAGCCGCAGAGGCATACCACCACCGTGGGCCCCCACATACGCCATGCAGGGACGCTCTGCTCTGCAGCAACCAGCCCACGCTTCTCTGAGAGAAGGCGCCAGGAGAAACAAGGCTCCCTCGCAGCTTTCTGCCCTGGCCAGCTTCCCTGCCCACCCTCCACGCTGGGGCAAGGCTGAGGCTTACGGAGACAGCAAAGTCTTTGGGGGCGCTGCTGACTTCCCCGGAAGGAGAGACCGCCTTGGAGATGTGCTCCACGGTGACAGCCATGGGCCAGATCTGCTCAGGCAGCCGAATGACCACTTGGCCCTCCGCTCCTTGGAAAGCCCAGCACTGTCCAGGGGAAGTGTGCGGCTGAAACCAGAAAGCAGCCACCCTCAGTGGCAAGGCACTCCAGGAGCCCAGCGGACTGGCTGCTTTGCCAGCAGCACAGCCCTGGCTCGGTCTGTTGGCTGGCTTTCTGCATGGAAGGGCACCCAAGTGGATGAAAGGGACAGGAGGGGACTTGCCACCTTGCTTTCAGAAGACGGAAATCTTCCTTACAAAACATCTAGGCTCACTTGCCTTTCCCAAATCCCGCTCTGATTTTGCACAGCATTCAGAGACAGGGCGGGGCTGCCTAGGGGAGGTCACCCCGTGAGCCTTCAAAGAGTGTGCGGGAGGGACGAGCCCCCTTCCTCCAACTCGGCAGATCCCGCCAGGCTTGGGGGCCTGGAGGAGGTTCTGTCCTTGCCTGAGTGGCTTGTCAGGCTCCCCCCAACTTCCACTCTCTCTGGAAAGGGGCCGTGGGAGTTGAGGTGGGAAAATGCAGCTGCCAAGGACAAAGGTGCCCAGCACACTGCGGCCAGGGGTTGTGGGCAGGTGGCTGCTGTTGGGTTCAGCTCCATTCCCCTCCAGACGGGAGGGCAGCACTGTGGGGAAGCGCAGGGGATCGTCAGGAAGAGGCTGAGCCCTGTGGGGCTGCGCGAGGCTGCTGCTGTGAGGGGAGGTGTTTGGGGCTTGGAGGCTCAACTTGAAAGCAAGCAACTGCCTCAGAAGTCATGCTGCCTGTGCTATTACCTGCAGAATAGTATCCGGAGGGTTGGCCACGGCAAAGAAGGCGAGACAAAGCCAGCAAGCCTCACTGCCTCGCCCACCATAAGTCCGGGATGTTCTCTCTGCATCGATGGTGGCCCCTGAAAGGCACATGCAAAGCAGCTGCCTCAGACAGGCCAGAGGCTAGGAGCAGCAGGGAGCTAGCAGGTATTTCTCAGGCTGCAAGCCCAGCTGGGCAGACTTGGTGGGAGGGCCATACGCCAGCGGAGGGCCAGCAGACTTTGCGTAGGCATACCTGTGGTTTTCAGAGCCCAGTCCACCGTCTGCAGGTACTTTGCCTCTATCTTCTCAAGGGCTGCCCGTGTCAAGTTGAGAAGGGGCTGGGAAAAGCATTGCAAAGGCAGAGACGGAAAGCAACAGGGAGAATGACACAAACTCATCACGGGGCACTTCTGCATGAAGACTGAGTGCTTGCACAGAGCAAAGGGGAGACTCGGGGTCAGTCCACCAAAGGCAAGACTTGTTGGAAAAGGCACCACACCTTCTGGTCAGCGCTTTCTGACAAGTCAAGCAAGGACTCAGGGAGAACACCAGTCTCAGGAGCCACCGTGCAGACCTGGCTCAGGTCAGCACTGCCCCAAGCAGCCCTGAGAGCCAGGTTTGTGCTGGGCAGCAAGAGGACAGAGCACACGCTGCAAAGGGCCAAGAGGAAGCAGCAGGAGACAGCCTCCAACTGAGAGCAAGGTCTTTGATCAAATGGCAGCCACTTTACCCCTCTCTTCTCCTCAGCCATCGCCCTCTCCTCCAAGACTTCTGCTATGGAGTGCAGGATGGCCTCATTTGCAGCAGCCAGCTCTGCTCGCAGGTGAGCCACCTGCTCTTCCAGGAGCTCCCGCTCATGGATCTTCTCCCTCAGCAAGGGCAGGGAGTTGCTGCAGACAAAGGGAAAGCAGATGTGGTGCAAGAGCTGAGCAGCCCCTGCAGGCAGTCCCGAGTAGGGTGCCACAGTCTTGCCCCCATCCTCTTCCCTCCCTCACAAGAACAGAGGCTTCCCTTCCCCTCCACGTTTAGCACAAGGCAAAGGCTGGCGCCCTGGATGCTTTGCCACTCAATGAGTTCCATGGGAAGGAAGCCCTCTTACCTGAGCGTTGTGAGCTCTGTTTCTGGCACCCCAGCCTTCTCCTGAAACACAAAGGCCCTCCCTGAGAGGAAGCCCAAGGAGCTCCATGGGGGCTTCCCACAGGACACTTCCCCAGGAAGAGCAGGTGGCAGTTGCTGCTGCTTTCTATCCATTTGGAGCAAGCCAGAGGATGTCGGGCCTTTTTCCAGCCACTGTCTTTGGGAAGTCCATTTCCTGTCTGAGCATTTGCAGACTCCAGGAGCTAAGGCAGGAGCAAAGCCACCTCCTGCCCAAGTGCTCCTTCCTGCAGCCTGCCAACCTGCAGTGCTCACTCAGGGAGCTCTCAGGGTCAAACCTCATTCAGCAGCTACAGAAAGTGAAGGACAAGCACAAGTGTGTCCCCCCCACACCCCCTCACATCTCTGTGAGGATGAGCCCTGGGCATCTGGATGGGATTCCCAACTTTTGCAGGGGAGGCAGGAGCTCCGAGCTATGGCCTCGGCCAGAGTTTGCTTTCCCCCAGCAAGAGGCACCTACCTGCAGCGCTTCCTCTTGCCACTTGCTCTCGGAGAGCAGCAAGCCCCAGCAGTAAAGCGCAGCTGCAAGTCACCACAGCAAGAGACAGTTATACTAAGAGGCTTTCTAATGGTCCCTGGAGCCACATTTTCTCCTTCCACAGCTAGGGAGCAAGAGCTTGCCTGGGACAGCTGGAGCTGGAGCTGGAGCTGGAGCCAGTGCAGAGCGCGGAGGTGGCTCCAACCCCTTGAGCACTGCCCAGGCCCATGGGCTTGGAAAATACACACACCCAAGGCCCACACACCCGCACACCAATGGAGGCATGTGGCCCCGAGCCAAGAGGAAATGCACCAGGCCATGGCAGTTTCTGCACAGACATTGCAACCCCAAAGCTCTGCAGCAAGGAGGGACCTCTAGCCAAAACGATCCTAGGCGCTCCACTCCCTCCCACGGCCGGCAGCCACGGCAGGCGTGAGGCAGGCTGCAGTCCACCTGTAAAGACCCTCTCTGGCCTTCACTGTGTCACGGAGATGGGAAGCTGGAAGGCGCCACAGGATCTGCTGCCTCTCCCTGCCCCTGAAAGCTGGCATCCGGTCCGCCTGTGCTACCGCGCAAGAGGTTTGGTCAGCGCTGCTCACCAGCCAAGAGTGGGGCCAGCAGGAAAAGGACCCTCAGGCACCTCCTGCCATTCTGCCAGGTGCTGCGTGGCCTAAAAGAGAGGGAATGCTGCTGTTAGCCAAGCCTACAGTGCGGGCTTTGCTTTGCCGGTGATCCGTTGAGGGGCTCCCTTGCCACCAGGTTCCTCAGCTCAGCAGAGCGAAGCCCAGGGCCTGGGGGCCTTTAGGAAGCTCTGAGCTGCAGCACAGCACCCTGCGGGCACTAAGGCAGTTGAAGACCTCTGGCCTGACACAGGCGTAATCACCCACACGCGTAGTGTCGTGGCCTGACACAGTCTGGTGGCACTGGGCTCTCCCGAGCAGAAGGGGCAGCGCCTTGCCCAGCCAAAGGCTCTGCTGGGCTGCCTGGCTGCCCAGGCTGGAGGGCAGTGCTGCACACAGCCCCAGGGCTCAGGGGCTGTCTGTCGCCACCATGGAAGCCGGGCGGCACACAGGGCTTCTTGCCTTATCCCTCCCTGCTTTTTGGGCCCCGTCACACCCACCTGCCCAACTCGGCTGGCATCTCCTCTAATCCAACTCCGTCACCAGCAGGAGGGAAAAGGTCGCTGTGCGGCAGATCCCCACAGGCCTCTTCCCAAAGCACTTGCTGGCCTCTGCAAAGCTCCTTGTTTGCAGAGCTACACACGTCTGCAGGCTGGGCTTTTATGGAGGGCAGCTGTTGATGACATCACAAGAGCCAACCGCCAGGGAGGCAAGGTGTTGCCCATGATGACCTCAGAGGGGGGCTTACCCAGGAGGGGGTTGCCACGCAGCCTGAGCGAGAGGAAGCCTGTGCGTTAGCCCCCACCGCAAGCCTGAAGCCTGCCGGCACACCCGCAGAGGAGCCCTGGTTAGCCCAGAGAGCCAGCTCACTTGGTTGCGCGGGCAAGCTGCTGCTGTGCCGTTGCACCCCTCGTCCTCTACCAGGCTGATGTGTCGTGTCATCCTGGGCAGGGCTCAAAGGGCTGAGCGTGAAGCCCTGCTAAGTCAGAAGGGAGAGTGGCAAGAGCTTTCTCCTCTTGAGACCCACCCGGGCATTGACACGGTACTGCAGCAAGCCAAAGGACATCAGCCAGGTGACCTTGTTGGCCCTGGAAGACATAGCCCCGCCTCTGCTAGGAAAGCAAGAGTAGAGCAGTCAGCTTGCTGGCACAAAGGCAGATGTCTCTTCCCCTAGGTACACCTGCACCCACACGGAACAGTGGGGGTGAGGGGCACAGGCTCCCTCAGCAGCCCACTGATGGGCACCCAAAGGGGAGCTCCAGGGTCGGCTCTGAGGTGCGTTGCAGAAATGCAAGCAACCATTGAGCAAGAGCAGGGGCCAGGACTGGAGACGGGGACAGCTGCAGGCCAGCTCCCGCAAGGAGTGGGCCTGAGCTTCAGTCAGGCTCCTGGGCCAGTGGGTGGAGGTGCCAGGGCAGGCCGCTCAGGGGAACTAAGCCCTCCTTAGTGCACGCCGGGCCCTGACGGTCCAAGCCGCGGTCTGTAGCCTTTGCACTTCTCTGCTGCAGCCTCTGCGGTTTGTCAACGCCTCCCTTGACCTGGCAGATTCAAAACTGGATGCAGGCGAGCCCTAGCAAGTGCCGAGTGTCTTCCACACATTCCTCCATCTGCTCGCTCTACAGCAGCTGACGCAGCCACACACACGCTTGGCCTTTGCTGCTGCCGAAGCACATTGCCTGCTCATGGTTAGCTTGCTGTGTGCCAGGACCCCCAGGGCCTTTTGTGCAGCACGACACCGCAGCCCATCAGGCCCCAGCACATGCTGCTGCCGCTGCTGCTGCTGCTGCTGCTGTTGCTTGCAGTCTGGCCATGCCTGGGGCCAACCTTTGCATTGATCGTTGCCAAGGCTGAAGCAGTTCCGCGTGGCACAGCCTGCTGAGGTCTTGCTGAGTAGTGGCTCTTCCTTCGGCATAGCTAACTCTCCTCACACTTGCTGAGGGCTCAGTCGATCCCCACGCTGAGGTGGTTTAGGAAGGTATTGAGCAGTATCAGAGGCAGGCAGGCCCCCGGAGGAACTCTGCTTGGGAGCAGCTGCCCATTGGACTTGGAGGCATGAAGCAGCAGCAGCCTTGCAGCTTGGTGCTGTGGCCAGTGCCCATGCAGCTTGTGGTGCCCCTGCCCAGCGCAGCTCTTGCCAGCTTGTCAGCACCTTGTCTGCCAGGTGCTCACGCCAGCATCTGTTCCGGCTCTTTGTCCAGCTGGTCCCTAGGCTCCTCGTTGTCACCTGGGTGCTCCTCAGAGCAGCGGGCTCTCTAGGCAGAGCAGGCCTAGCATGGCTGCCTGGGTTCCCATGCTGCCTTTGCTCTGTCCCCCCACCCACCGAATCACAGAACCACAGAATGGTTGAGGTTGGAAGGGACCTCTGGAGATCACCTAGTCCAAGCCCCTGGCTCCAGCAGGGTCACCTAGAGCATGCTGGCCAGGATGGTGTCCAGACGGCTTTTGAAGATCTCCAAGGAGGGAGAGTGCACAAACTCTCTGGGCAATCTAAGGGTAGCCTGTGATGGTCTCTTTCCTCCAATTTTCCAGCATCACTTCAAATTCTGAATTTGCTCTCCAAGTTGCTTTCAGAGCCTACCAGAGTAATGTCAGGTCATCTGCAAAGAGACCACTCCATCCCCTCAGTCCTTAATGGGACTGCTTAGCAGGACTGTACCCGGGACAAGGCTCTGCAGAGCCCCACTAGACAGAGGTTTCCGTTTGGCCAGCAAGTGCCTCCTCCTGGACACCCTGGGCTCAAAAAGGCGGCTTTGGGGAGACATTTGCTTCACTTGAGCGTCACAGAAGACCTGGGAAGGCCACCAACGCATATGACTTGAATCTACCTTCCAAGAGGTGATTTTGCATGAAAATCAACACCCAAGAAATATTAGAATGTTCTTCATGTGTAGATATATACTTTGCTATTTCACCCAAAAGAAAGAGAATAATCAGGGGAAAAGATGGAAAACGTAGCCCCAGTTCCTCGGAATGTCGACTAGAGGTTGCAAATATGCTCTGTCACTCTTCCATGTTATTCCACATGAAGACCCACTCATCCCAAAGCTGAAAGAGCAACCGTGGGGTTCACTGGAGTCCATTCCTTGGAAAGAATTAGTCACAAAGGACTTCACGAGCAGAGAAGTGGCTGGCTTGGGAGGCAGAAGCCTAGAGAAGCAAACATGCTTGTGCTGGAAACACAGTGACACGCTCGGAAGGCACATGAGGATCAGCGATTCCTTTGATTGGAAAAGACCAGTTTCCTCATCTCTGGACTCTGCAACAGGGACAGAGACCCGTGAGAGGATGCCAGGGAACTCCTGGCATCACTCACAAAGGCAGGAAACCTGGAGGCCTGCACCGACTTTAGGAACTCGGGGGCTATTGTCTGGGTTGTTTCATGGCCAAAGCGGGTGGTGGCCATAGGAGTCATGTTGGTGAGGCCGCGGCGGTGAAGTCACAGAGATGCAGGCAGCCCATGTCCCTTGGTCTCACAACACAAGCACAGGCAGTGACAGCAACCCCTCTCTGGCAGCCTGCAGCCAGAAGCACAGCAGAGAGACTATAGACCTGCGCAGAAGCAGGACTAAGAAAATTAGGGGCAAGGGGATGCAGGTGGTCAACAACATGGAGCAGCTCCCCAGTGGGACAAGTTGAACACACCTGAGCCCTCTAGCTTGGGAAAGAGAGGCCCGAAGCCACCACAGAGACACCAGTGTCTGAGGTCATGAGAAGGTGAAGGGACAAGGTGAGGAGGGACCACCAGCTCCCATGACACCAGAGCGCAGGGGCATCCCGTGGAGCAACCAGGCAGGAATTTTACACTGGAATACAAGGAACTCTCGTCACACAGCACCCAGGGAAATTGCTGAACTCCCTGCCCTAGGATCCCAGACATGGACAAGGAGGAATGGCTTCATAAAGCGATGAGATCGCCCTGCGCTATTAACACAAAAGGGCACTAAACCACAGCATTGGGATTGGGGTGGGAAGTACCAGAGGAGATGGGGTCCTCGGAAAGAAAAGAGCCACCCAAACCCAGACCCAAGACATCAGCGCCCCACAGGCACCATCAAGGTCACGCTGCAGCTACGGCCAGACATCACAGCAAATCCTGTCAGCAAGGGTTTCTTTTTTCTTTTTTTTTTGGTTTTTAACATCTCCCATTTCTGCCTCTGTTTCCAGGCTCTCTGCAGCTGCCTTAGACCCCTTTTAGCCACCACGAACTCTGGCGATCACCTTTGCATGGTCTAGGGCAGCAGAAATGTGGCACATCCCTTTTATCGCAGTTGGGTTAGAATAGCCAGCTCTAATTAATGTCCATCACATAGCAGTCACCAAAGCACTCAATAAATGGGAATAATATGATGTTGTTATAAGACAACCCTGGAAGCTCAGAAAGAATGGTCATGCTGTTTAAACTAGGCAGATTAGGATAACCCCTATCTCTATTTTCTGAAAAGAAGCATTCTTGAATCAATGGCATCCTAGAACTGCTAAAGCCCTAAGAGAAACATTAAATCAAAACGTTTTACTTCTAGGTACGTATTGCCAATTTGGCAAAAGAACTGGAGGTCCATGTATCCCTAACTGAACTGTCCTCATTATACTACAAAAAATCACGCCCATAGGTCCAAAAGACCCATGCGCAGGTGAAGACCCCTCCCCTGAGCATGCGTAGTACTAAAATGGTGTGTAAGCAAAATTGTAATTGTATGTAAATCATTAACGAATCAGTGTAAAAGGGAAAGTTGCAAACTTTGCAATTTGTTTGTATAGATGCTCCTTGAGAAGCCGGGGTGGGGGTGTGCTTGATTTGTGGGAAACCACCGAGCACCCAGGCTTGCGCAACTCTGAAATAAAGAAGCAAATGTCTCTCCTGAGTGTGTAATTATTGGCTTACTGCACACCGGGCAACAAATCCGCTTTTTGGACAACAGTGTCAGTGGGTAGAACAGTTCAGAGACACTTGGCCTTTGTGCCATATTACTCGGAAACAACACCAAAAGGGCCTTCTTACAGTCCTGGCTGCCAAACGGCCCCGGGGCCATAGGGGACCATCAGTCAGGGCTCTGGCTGCAGCCCCCAGTGCTGCCCAGCATCTCCCCTGCAGGCCCCGGGGCATCCAGGGATGGGGGAGGGAAGGAGGGAGAGGCAGGGAGAGAGGAAGAGAAGGGCAGAGGGAGGGAGGGAGGAAAAGAGGGAGGAAGGAAGAGAAGGAGGGAGGGAGGGAGAGGGAGGAGCAGAGGAGGCCAGGGCAGCCCTGGGAGCCCAAGGGCTGCTGTTGCTAGGCAGCATGGGGGGGAGGGGGGGCACGAGGAGGCCACATGACCTGCAGCTGGTGCTGTTGCCAGGCAACACTGGGTGGGGCAGCAACAGGCACTGGGGGAGGTGTTGGGAGGTGGTTGGAGCTGGGCTGGGGCAGCCATGGTGGGGCTGCGTGTGGGGCTGGGAGCTTCAGGGAGCCAGGCCCTCCACGGCCCTGGCCCTGCTGCCCCCGGTGGTGTGGGGGCTCGGAGGAGCTGGGCCCGCACCCAGGCCCCGCACACAGCGGCTGCCGGCAGGAAGGGACGACCAAAGGCCCTGCATGGGCGCTGGAGGCCGGACCCGGCTCCTCACAGCGCCTCTGGTGCTGACGCGGCTCTTCGGGGCAGAGCTGGGGCCCTTCACGAGCCTAGAAAGTAGGAGGCATGGGGAAGCATGACACTGAGACCCTCCAGTTGGCTCTGAGCAAGAGTTGCCTCAGGAATGGACAAAAATATGCCTGCTGTGTTTTTCATGTGTGTTTCGAAGTGGCAGATAGGGCTTACTTGCCTCAAACTTTGTGCCAGTGCACTAAGAGAAGACTTGCAGTTTGCCTAATCCCAGTGTGAGGCCAGAGCCAGAGCCTCTGCGTCATCTCAGCCAGTGTTCTCTCTGAAAGACGTTCAGCTGTTTGCAAGAGCATTTACCTGTGTGATTTCCAGAGCAGTTCCCCAATATTGCAGGTGTTTAACAGCGACCTCTATATTTATAGGTAGCTGGTTCAGTTTCAAAATGTTTATGCTGAGAAAGGAGCTCAGTAAGATGAAGCTGTCATTAATAAGGAGATGAAGAGGACTCCATAGATCACATACAAAAATGCAGCTGTGCAAAAGGGACAGCCATATATGATGTAATGCTCAGTGGTGCAAATGTAGCCTCCTTTTAATGAGCAGTGCTTCTTTGTGAATAGTTGTATTTGTATTGCCTGTTTATTTGCAGAGTTTTTGACTTGATTGTATCTTGAGTAGCGCAAGTTGAGTATTCAGGAGGGTCCTGAAGCCAGCTGCCCTAGCCGCTCTCCCTCTCATCTACTCACTGCAGAGCACTGTCTCTGGCAGTGCTTACAGAAGCTCTCTTGTCTCGTGGCTCAGCTGGTAGTTCTGCCTTGCCATCACCCCATGAACCTGCACTCGATAAATACACGTGTACTGGGGGTTGCCCCAGTTGCTCTGCACCTGGAATTTGATATACTGGAAGGCTCTGGGAAGCTGCTTCTGCAAAGGAAACGGGGGGAGCCGTCATTCCTCAGGTGTAAGGAGCAACAGCACAGCAACGTAGCTTCCTTTGCCAGCGCTAGCCCTGCTGGGGAACAAACTGGAGCCCTGACAAAGGAGGCAGCCAGGGTTGCTATGCCAGAGCCACAAGGCACAGGATGCTTTGGCTCATCCTCCGCACTCTGTGGTCCAAGCCCTTGCAGGCAAAGCTCAGTTTGCCCCTCGCGTCGTGCCCACACGCACTCACAGTACCTTCAGGCGGAAGGTCTGAACAGCCTCTTGGTCCACGTCAAATACAAAGAGCCCCAGGAGAGTTTCTTCTGCTGCTTCCTCATCCACGCCCTCAAAGGCAACCGACAAGGGCAGCAGGTCAGGCTCAAGCAGAGCCGGAGGAAAAGTGCCCGCTGCGTCCGACTCGGGGAAGCCTGCCTCATGTCCCACCCCTCTAGCACTAGTCTGGAAGAGGTCAGTGTGGATGTGGCTCAGGCTCTTTTGAGCAAGCGCTCCAAGACCCTGGGCCAGAAAGCACAAAGCAAGCCGCAGAGGCATACCACCACCGTGGGCCCCCACATACGCCATGCAGGGACGCTCTGCTCTGCAGCAACCAGCCCACGCTTCTCTGAGAGAAGGCGCCAGGAGAAACAAGGCTCCCTCGCAGCTTTCTGCCCTGGCCAGCTTCCCTGCCCACCCTCCACGCTGGGGCAAGGCTGAGGCTTACGGAGACAGCAAAGTCTTTGGGGGCGCTGCTGACTTCCCCGGAAGGAGAGACCGCCTTGGAGATGTGCTCCACGGTGACAGCCATGGGCCAGATCTGCTCAGGCAGCCGAATGACCACTTGGCCCTCCGCTCCTTGGAAAGCCCAGCACTGTCC
This sequence comes from Dromaius novaehollandiae, assembly GCF_036370855.1. NCBI lineage: Eukaryota > Metazoa > Chordata > Aves > Casuariiformes > Dromaiidae > Dromaius > Dromaius novaehollandiae. The sequence goes on along the minus strand of NC_088125.1, from coordinate 1,554,754 downwards.
AGGGGAAGTGTGCGGCTGAAACCAGAAAGCAGCCACCCTCAGTGGCAAGGCACTCCAGGAGCCCAGCGGACTGGCTGCTTTGCCAGCAGCACAGCCCTGGCTCGGTCTGTTGGCTGGCTTTCTGCATGGAAGGGCACCCAAGTGGATGAAAGGGACAGGAGGGGACTTGCCACCTTGCTTTCAGAAGACGGAAATCTTCCTTACAAAACATCTAGGCTCACTTGCCTTTCCCAAATCCCGCTCTGATTTTGCACAGCATTCAGAGACAGGGCGGGGCTGCCTAGGGGAGGTCACCCCGTGAGCCTTCAAAGAGTGTGCGGGAGGGACGAGCCCCCTTCCTCCAACTCGGCAGATCCCGCCAGGCTTGGGGGCCTGGAGGAGGTTCTGTCCTTGCCTGAGTGGCTTGTCAGGCTCCCCCCAACTTCCACTCTCTCTGGAAAGGGGCCGTGGGAGTTGAGGTGGGAAAATGCAGCTGCCAAGGACAAAGGTGCCCAGCACACTGCGGCCAGGGGTTGTGGGCAGGTGGCTGCTGTTGGGTTCAGCTCCATTCCCCTCCAGACGGGAGGGCAGCACTGTGGGGAAGCGCAGGGGATCGTCAGGAAGAGGCTGAGCCCTGTGGGGCTGCGCGAGGCTGCTGCTGTGAAGGGAGGTGTTTGGGGCTTGGAGGCTCAACTTGAAAGCAAGCAACTGCCTCAGAAGTCATGCTGCCTGTGCTATTACCTGCAGAATAGTATCCGGAGGGTTGGCCACGGCAAAGAAGGCGAGACAAAGCCAGCAAGCCTCACTGCCTCGCCCACCATAAGTCCGGGATGTTCTCTCTGCATCGATGGTGGCCCCTGAAAGGCACATGCAAAGCAGCTGCCTCAGACAGGCCAGAGGCTAGGAGCAGCAGGGAGCTAGCAGGTATTTCTCAGGCTGCAAGCCCAGCTGGGCAGACTTGGTGGGAGGGCCATACGCCAGCAGAGGGCCAGCAGACTTTGCGTAGGCATACCTGTGGTTTTCAGAGCCCAGTCCACCGTCTGCAGGTACTTTGCCTCTATCTTCTCAAGGGCTGCCCGTGTCAAGTTGAGAAGGGGCTGGGAAAAGCATTGCAAAGGCAGAGACGGAAAGCAACAGGGAGAATGACACAAACTCATCACGGGGCACTTCTGCATGAAGACTGAGTGCTTGCACAGAGCAAAGGGGAGACTCGGGGTCAGTCCACCAAAGGCAAGACTTGTTGGAAAAGGCACCACACCTTCTGGTCAGCGCTTTCTGACAAGTCAAGCAAGGACTCAGGGAGAACACCAGTCTCAGGAGCCACCGTGCAGACCTGGCTCAGGTCAGCACTGCCCCAAGCAGCCCTGAGAGCCAGGTTTGTGCTGGGCAGCAAGAGGACAGAGCACACGCTGCAAAGGGCCAAGAGGAAGCAGCAGGAGACAGCCTCCAACTGAGAGCAAGGTCTTTGATCAAATGGCAGCCACTTTACCCCTCTCTTCTCCTCAGCCATCGCCCTCTCCTCCAAGACTTCTGCTATGGAGTGCAGGATGGCCTCATTTGCAGCAGCCAGCTCTGCTCGCAGGTGAGCCACCTGCTCTTCCAGGAGCTCCCGCTCATGGATCTTCTCCCTCAGCAAGGGCAGGGAGTTGCTGCAGACAAAGGGAAAGCAGATGTGGTGCAAGAGCTGAGCAGCCCCTGCAGGCAGTCCCGAGTAGGGTGCCACAGTCTTGCCCCCATCCTCTTCCCTCCCTCACAAGAACAGAGGCTTCCCTTCCCCTCCACGTTTAGCACAAGGCAAAGGCTGGCGCCCTGGATGCTTTGCCACTCAATGAGTTCCATGGGAAGGAAGCCCTCTTACCTGAGCGTTGTGAGCTCTGTTTCTGGCACCCCAGCCTTCTCCTGAAACACAAAGGCCCTCCCTGAGAGGAAGCCCAAGGAGCTCCATGGGGGCTTCCCACAGGACACTTCCCCAGGAAGAGCAGGTGGCAGTTGCTGCTGCTTTCTATCCATTTGGAGCAAGCCAGAGGATGTCGGGCCTTTTTCCAGGCACTGTCTTTGGGAAGTCCATTTCCTGTCTGAGCATTTGCAGACTCCAGGAGCTAAGGCAGGAGCAAAGCCACCTCCTGCCCAAGTGCTCCTTCCTGCAGCCTGCCAACCTGCAGTGCTCACTCAGGGAGCTCTCAGGGTCAAACCTCATTCAGCAGCTACAGAAAGTGAAGGACAAGCACAAGCGTGTCCCCCCCACACCCCCCCACATCTCTGTGAGGATGAGCCCTGGGCATCTGGATGGGATTCCCAACTTTTGCAGGGGAGGCAGGAGCTCCGAGCTATGGCCTCGGCCAGAGTTTGCTTTCCCCCAGCAAGAGGCACCTACCTGCAGCGCTTCCTCTTGCCACTTGCTCTCGGAGAGCAGCAAGCCCCAGCAGTAAAGCGCAGCTGCAAGTCACCACAGCAAGAGACAGTTATACTAAGAGGCTTTCTAATGGTCCCTGGAGCCACATTTTCTCCTTCCACAGCTAGGGAGCAAGAGCTTGCCTGGGACAGCTGGAGCTGGAGCTGGAGCTGGAGCCAGTGCAGAGCGCGGAGGTGGCTCCAACCCCTTGAGCACTGCCCAGGCCCATGGGCTTGGAAAATACACACACCCAAGGCCCACACACCCGCACACCAATGGAGGCATGTGGCCCCGAGCCAAGAGGAAATGCACCAGGCCATGGCAGTTTCTGCACAGACATTGCAACCCCAAAGCTCTGCAGCAAGGAGGGACCTCTAGCCAAAACGATCCTAGGCGCTCCACTCCCTCCCACGGCCGGCAGCCACGGCAGGCGTGAGGCAGGCTGCAGTCCACCTGTAAAGACCCTCTCTGGCCTTCACTGTGTCACGGAGATGGGAAGCTGGAAGGCGCCACAGGATCTGCTGCCTCTCCCTGCCCCTGAAAGCTGGCATCCGGTCCGCCTGTGCTACCGCGCAAGAGGTTTGGTCAGCGCTGCTCACCAGCCAAGAGTGGGGCCAGCAGGAAAAGGACCCTCAGGCACCTCCTGCCATTCTGCCAGGTGCTGCGTGGCCTAAAAGAGAGGGAATGCTGCTGTTAGCCAAGCCTACAGTGCGGGCTTTGCTTTGCCGGTGATCCGTTGAGGGGCTCCCTTGCCACCAGGTTCCTCAGCTCAGCAGAGCGAAGCCCAGGGCCTGGGGGCCTTTAGGAAGCTCTGAGCTGCAGCACAGCACCCTGCGGGCACTAAGGCAGTTGAAGACCTCTGGCCTGACACAGGCGTAATCACCCACACGCGTAGTGTCGTGGCCTGACACAGTCTGGTGGCACTGGGCTCTCCCGAGCAGAAGGGGCAGCACCTTGCCCAGCCAAAGGCTCTGCTGGGCTGCCTGGCTGCCCAGGCTGGAGGGCAGTGCTGCACACAGCCCCAGGGCTCAGGGGCTGTCTGTCGCCACCATGGAAGCCGGGCGGCACACAGGGCTTCTTGCCTTATCCCTCCCTGCTTTTTGGGCCCCGTCACACCCACCTGCCCAACTCGGCTGGCATCTCCTCTAATCCAACTCCGTCACCAGCAGGAGGGAAAAGGTCGCTGTGCGGCAGATCCCCACAGGCCTCTTCCCAAAGCACTTGCTGGCCTCTGCAAAGCTCCTTGTTTGCAGAGCTACACACGTCTGCAGGCTGGGCTTTTATGGAGGGCAGCTGTTGATGACATCACAAGAGCCAACCGCCAGGGAGGCAAGGTGTTGCCCATGATGACCTCAGAGGGGGGCTTACCCAGGAGGGGGTTGCCACGCAGCCTGAGCGAGAGGAAGCCTGTGCGTTAGCCCCCACCGCAAGCCTGAAGCCTGCCGGCACACCCGCAGAGGAGCCCTGGTTAGCCCAGAGAGCCAGCTCACTTGGTTGCGCGGGCAAGCTGCTGCTGTGCCGTTGCACCCCTCGTCCTCTACCAGGCTGATGTGTCGTGTCATCCTGGGCAGGGCTCAAAGGGCTGAGCGTGAAGCCCTGCTAAGTCAGAAGGGAGAGTGGCAAGAGCTTTCTCCTCTTGAGACCCACCCGGGCATTGACACGGTACTGCAGCAAGCCAAAGGACATCAGCCAGGTGACCTTGTTGGCCCTGGAAGACATAGCCCCGCCTCTGCTAGGAAAGCAAGAGTAGAGCGGTCAGCTTGCTGGCACAAAGGCAGATGTCTCTTCCCCTAGGTACACCTGCACCCACACGGAACAGTGGGGGTGAGGGGCACAGGCTCCCTCAGCAGCCCACTGATGGGCACCCAAAGGGGAGCTCCAGGGTCGGCTCTGAGGTGCGTTGCAGAAATGCAAGCAACCATTGAGCAAGAGCAGGGGCCAGGACTGGAGACGGGGACAGCTGCAGGCCAGCTCCCGCAAGGAGTGGGCCTGAGCTTCAGTCAGGCTCCTGGGCCAGTGGGTGGAGGTGCCAGGGCAGGCCGCTCAGGGGAACTAAGCCCTCCTTAGTGCACGCCGGGCCCTGACGGTCCAAGCCGCGGTCTGTAGCCTTTGCACTTCTCTGCTGCAGCCTCTGCGGTTTGTCAACGCCTCCCTTGACCTGGCAGATTCAAAACTGGATGCAGGCGAGCCCTAGCAAGTGCCGAGTGTCTTCCACACATTCCTCCATCTGCTCGCTCTACAGCAGCTGACGCAGCCACACACACGCTTGGCCTTTGCTGCTGCCGAAGCGCATTGCCTGCTCATGGTTAGCTTGCTGTGTGCCAGGACCCCCGGGGCCTTTTGTGCAGCACGACACCGCAGCCCATCAGGCCCCAGCACATGCTGCTGCTGCTGCTGCTGCTGCTGCTGCTGCTGTTGCTTGCGGTCTGGCCATGCCTGGGGCCAACCTTTGCATTGATCGTTGCCAAGGCTGAAGCAGTTCCGCGTGGCACAGCCTGCTGAGGTCTTGCTGAGTAGTGGCTCTTCCTTCGGCATAGCTAACTCTCCTCACACTTGCTGAGGGCTCAGTCGATCCCCACGCTGAGGTGGTTTAGGAAGGTATTGAGCAGTATCAGAGGCAGGCAGGCCCCCGGAGGAACTCTGCTTGGGAGCAGCTGCCCATTGGACTTGGAGGCATGAAGCAGCAGCAGCCTTGCAGCTTGGTGCTGTGGCCAGTGCCCATGCAGCTTGTGGTGCCCCTGCCCAGCGCAGCTCTTGCCAGCTTGTCAGCACCTTGTCTGCCAGGTGCTCACGCCAGCATCTGTTCCGGCTCTTTGTCCAGCTGGTCCCTAGGCTCCTCGTTGTCACCTGGGTGCTCCTCAGAGCAGCGGGCTCTCTAGGCAGAGCAGGCCTAGCATGGCTGCCTGGGTTCCCATGCTGCCTTTGCTCTGTCCCCCCACCCACCGAATCACAGAATCACAGAATGGTTGAGGTTGGAAGGGACCTCTGGAGATCACCTAGTCCAAGCCCCTGGCTCCAGCAGGGTCACCTAGAGCATGCTGGCCAGGATGGTGTCCAGACGGCTTTTGAAGATCTCCAAGGAGGGAGAGTGCACAAGCTCTCTGGGCAATCTAAGGGTAGCCTGTGATGGTCTCTTTCCTCCAATTTTCCAGCATCACTTCAAATTCTGAATTTGCTCTCCAAGTTGCTTTCAGAGCCTACCAGAGTAATGTCAGGTCATCTGCAAAGAGACCACTCCATCCCCTCAGTCCTTAATGGGACTGCTTAGCAGGACTGTACCCGGGACAAGGCTCTGCAGAGCCCCACTAGACGGAGGTTTCCATTTGGCCAGCAAGTGCCTCCTCCTGGACACCCTGGGCTCAAAAAGGCGGCTTTGGGGAGACATTTGCTTCACTTGAGCGTCACGGAAGGCCACCAACGCATATGACTTGAATCTACCTTCCAAGAGGTGATTTTGCATGAAAATCAACACCCAAGAAATATTAGAATGTTCTTCATGTGTAGATATATACTTTGCTATTTCACCCAAAAGAAAGAGAATAATCAGGGGAAAAGATGGAAAACGTAGCCCCAGTTCCTCGGAATGTCGACTAGAGGTTGCAAATATGCTCTGTCACTCTTCCATGTTATTCCACATGAAGACCCACTCATCCCAAAGCTGAAAGAGCAACCGTGGGGTTCACTGGAGTCCATTCCTTGGAAAGAATTAGTCACAAAGGACTTCACGAGCAGAGAAGTGGCTGGCTTGGGAGGCAGAAGCCTAGAGAAGCAAACATGCTTGTGCTGGAAACACAGTGACACACTCGGAAGGCACATGAGGATCAGCGATTCCTTTGATTGGAAAAGACCAGTTTCCTCATCTCTGGACTCTGCAACAGGGACAGAGACCCGTGAGAGGATGCCAGGGAACTCCTGGCATCACTCACAAAGGCAGGAAACCCGGAGGCCTGCACCGACTTTAGGAACTCGGGGGCTATTGTCTGGGTTGTTTCATGGCCAAAGCGGGTGGTGGCCATAGGAGTCATGTTGGTGAGGCCGCGGCGGTGAAGTCACAGAGATGCAGGCAGCCCATGTCCCTTGGTCTCACAACACAAGCACAGGCAGTGACAGCAACCCCTCTCTGGCAGCCTGCAGCCAGAAGCACAGCAGAGAGACTATAGACCTGCGCAGAAGCAGGACTAAGAAAATTAGGGGCAAGGGGATGCAGGTGGTCAACAACACGGAGCAGCTCCCCAGTGGGACAAGTTGAACACACCTGAGCCCTCTAGCTTGGGAAAGAGAGGCCCGAAGCCACCACAGAGACACCAGTGTCTGAGGTCATGAGAAGGTGAAGGGACAAGGTGAGGAGGGACCACCAGCTCCCATGACACCAGAGCGCAGGGGCATCCCGTGGAGCAACCAGGCAGGAATTTTACACTGGAATACAAGGAACTCTCGTCACACAGCACCCAGGGAAATTGCTGAACTCCCTGCCCTAGGATCCCAGACATGGACAAGGAGGAATGGCTTCATAAAGCGATGAGATCGCCCTGCGCTATTAACACAAAAGGGCACTAAACCACAGCATTGGGATTGGGGTGGGAAGTACCAGAGGAGATGGGGTCCTCGGAAAGAAAAGAGCCACCCAAACCCAGACCCAAGACATCAGCGCCCCACAGGCACCATCAAGGTCACGCTGCAGCTACGGCCAGACATCACAGCAAATCCTGTCAGCAAGGGTTTCTTTTTTCTTTTTTTTTTGGTTTTTAACATCTCCCATTTCTGCCTGTTTCCAGGCTCTCTGCAGCTGCCTTAGACCCCTTTTAGCCACCACGAACTCTGGCGATCGCCTTTGCAGGGTCTAGGGCAGCAGCAATGTGGCACATCCCTTTTATCGCAGTTGGGTTAGAATAGCCAGCTCTAATTAATGTCCATCACATAGCAGTCACCAAAGCACTCAATACATGGGAATAATATGATGTTGTTATAAGACAACCCTGGAAGCTCAGAAAGAATGGTCATGCTGTTTAAACTGGGCAGATTAGGATAACCCCTATTTCTGTTTTCTGAAAAGAAGCATTCTTGAATCAAGGGCATCCTAGAACTGCTAAAGCCCTAAGAGAAACATTAAATCAAAACGTTTTACTTCTAGGTACATATTGCCAATTTGGCAAAAGAACTGGAGGTCCATGTATCCCTAACTGAACTGTCCTCATTATACTACAAAAAATCATGCCCATAGGTCCAAAAGACCCATGCGCAGGTGAAGACCCCTCCCCTGAGCATGCGTAGTACTAAAATGGTGTGTAAGCAAAATTGTAATTGTATGTAAATCATTAACGAATCAGTGTAAAAGGGAAAGTTGCAAACTTTGCAATTTGTTTGTATAGATGCTCCTTGAGAAGCCGGTGTGGGGGTGTGCTTGATTTGTGGGAAACCACCGAGCACCCAGGCTTGCGCAACTCTGAAATAAAGCAGCAAATGTCTCTCCTGAGTGTGTAATTATTGGCTTACTGCACACCGGGCAACAAATCCGCTTTTTGGACAACAGTGTCAGTGGGTAGAACAGTTCCGAGACACTTGGCCTTTATGCCATGTTACTCGGAAATAACACCAAAAGGGCCTTCTTACAGTCCTGGCTGCCAAACGGCCCCGGGGCCGTAGGGGACCATCAGTCAGGGCTCTGGCTGCAGCCCCCAGTGCTGCCCAGCATCTCCCCTGCAGGCCCCGGGGCATCCAGGGATGGGGGAGGGAAGGAGGGAGAGGCAGGGAGAGAGGAAGAGAAGGGCAGAGGGAGGGAGGGAGGAAAAGAGGGAGGAAGGAAGAGAAGGAGGGAGGGAGGGAGAGGGAGGAGCAGAGGAGGCCAGGGCAGCCCTGGGAGCCCAAGGGCTGCTGTTGCTAGGCAGCACGGGGGGGGGGGGCACGAGGAGGCCACATGACCTGCAGCTGGTGCTGTTGCCAGGCAACACTGGGTGGGGCAGCAGCAGACACTGGGGGAGGTGTTGGGAGGTGGTTGGAGCTGGGCTGGGGCAGCCATGGTGGGGCTGCGTGTGGGGCTGGGAGCTTCAGGGAGCCAGGCCCTCCACGGCCCTGGCCCTGCTGCCCCCGGTGGTGTAGGGGCTTGGAGGAGCTGGGCCCGCACCCAGGCCCCGCACACAGCGGCTGCCGGCAGGAAGGGACGACCAAAGGCCCTGCATGGGCGCTGGAGGCTGGACCCGGCTCCTCACAGCGCCTCTGGTGCTGACGCGGCTCTTCGGGGCAGAGCTGGGGCCCTTCACGAGCCTAGAAAGTAGGAGGCATGGGGAAGCATGACACTGAGACCCTCCAGTTGGCTCTGAGCAAGAGTTGCCTCAGGAATGGACAAAAATATGCCTGCTGTGTTTTTCATGTGTGTTTCGAAGTGGCAGATAGGGCTTACTTGCCTCAAACTTTGTGCCAGTGCACTAAGAGAAGACTTGCAGTTTGCCTAATCCCAGTGTGAGGCCAGAGCCAGAGCCTCTGCGTCATCTCAGCCAGTGTTCTCTCTAAAAGACGTTCAGCTGTTTGCAGGAGCATTTACCTGTGTGATTTCCAGAGCAGTTCCCCAATATTGCAGGTGTTTAACAGCGACCTCTGTATTTATAGGTAGCTGGTTCAGTTTCAAAATGTTTATGCTGAGAAAGGAGCTCAGTAAGATGAAGCTGTCATTAATAAGGAGATGAAGAGGACTCCATAGATCACATACAAAAATGCAGCTGTGCAAAAGGGACAGCCATATATGATGTAATGCTCAGTGGTGCAAATGTAGCCTCCTTTTAATGAGCAGTGCTTCTTTGTGAATAGTTGTATTTGTATTGCCTGTTTATTTGCAGAGTTTTTGACTTGATTGTATCTTGAGTAGCGCAAGTTGAGTATTCAGGAGGGTCCTGAAGCCAGCTGCCCTAGCCGCTCTCCCTCTCATCTACTCACTGCAGAGCACTGTCTCTGGCAGTGCTTACAGAAGGTCTCTTGTCTCGTGGCTCAGCTGGTAGTTCTGCCTTGCCATCACCCCATGAACCTGCACTCGATAAATACACGTGTACTGGGGGTTGCCCCAGTTGCTCTGCACCTGGAATTTGATATACTGGAAGGCTCTGGGAAGCTGCTTCTGCAAAGGAAACGGGGGGAGCCGTCATTCCTCAGGTGTAAGGAGCAACAGCACAGCAACGTAGCTTCCTTTGCCAGCGCTAGCCCTGCTGGGGAACAAACTGGAGCCCTGACAAAGGAGGCAGCCAGGGTTGCTATGCCAGAGCCACAAGGCACAGGATGCTTTGGCTCATCCTCCGCACTCTGTGGTCCAAGCCCTTGCAGGCAAAGCTCAGTTTGCCCCTCGCGTCGTGCCCACACGCACTCACAGTACCTTCAGGCGGAAGGTCTGAACAGCCTCTTGGTCCACGTCAAATACAAAGAGCCCCAGGAGAGTTTCTTCTGCTGCTTCCTCATCCACGCCCTCAAAGGCAACCGACAAGGGCAGCAGGTCAGGCTCAAGCAGAGCCGGAGGAAAAGTGCCCGCTGCGTCCGACTCGGGGAAGCCTGCCTCATGTCCCACCCCTCCAGCACTAGTCTGGAAGAGGTCAGTGTGGATGTGGCTCAGGCTCTTTTGAGCAAGCGCTCCAAGACCCTGGGCCAGAAAGCACAAAGCAAGCCGCAGAGGCATACCACCACCGTGGGCCCCCACATACGCCATGCAGGGACGCTCTGCTCTGCAGCAACCAGCCCACGCTTCTCTGAGAGAAGGCGCCAGGAGAAACAAGGCTCCCTCGCAGCTTTCTGCCCTGGCCAGCTTCCCTGCCCACCCTCCACACTGGGGCAAGGCTGAGGCTTACGGAGACAGCAAAGTCTTTGGGGGCGCTGCTGACTTCCCCGGAAGGAGAGACCGCCTTGGAGATGTGCTCCACGGTGACAGCCATGGGCCAGATCTGCTCAGGCAGCCGAATGACCACTTGGCCCTCCGCTCCTTGGAAAGCCCAGCACTGTCCAGGGGAAGTGTGCGGCTGAAACCAGAAAGCAGCCACCCTCAGTGGCAAGGCACTCCAGGAGCCCAGCGGACTGGCTGCTTTGCCAGCAGCACAGCCCTGGCTCGGTCTGTTGGCTGGCTTTCTGCATGGAAGGGCACCCAAGTGGATGAAAGGGACAGCAGGGGACTTGCCACCTTGCTTTCAGAAGACGGAAATCTTCCTTACAAAACATCTAGGCTCACTTGCCTTTCCCAAATCCCGCTCTGATTTTGCACAGCATTCAGAGACAGGGCGGGGCTGCCTAGGGGAGGTCACCCCGTGAGCCTTCAAAGAGTGTGCGGGAGGGACGAGCCCCCTTCCTCCAACTCGGCAGATCCCGCCAGGCTTGGGGGCCTGGAGGAGGTTCTGTCCTTGCCTGAGTGGCTTGTCAGGCTCCCCCCAACTTCCACTCTCTCTGGAAAGGGGCCGTGGGAGTTGAGGTGGGAAAATGCAGCTGCCAAGGACAAAGGTGCCCAGCACACTGCGGCCAGGGGTTGTGGGCAGGTGGCTGCTGTTGGGTTCAGCTCCATTCCCCTCCAGACGGGAGGGCAGCACTGTGGGGAAGCGCAGGGGATCGTCAGGAAGAGGCTGAGCCCTGTGGGGCTGCGCGAGGCTGCTGCTGTGAAGGGAGGTGTTTGGGGCTTGGAGGCTCAACTTGAAAGCAAGCAACTGCCTCAGAAGTCATGCTGCCTGTGCTATTACCTGCAGAATAGTATCCGGAGGGTTGGCCACGGCAAAGAAGGCGAGACAAAGCCAGCAAGCCTCACTGCCTCGCCCACCATAAGTCCGGGATGTTCTCTCTGCATCGATGGTGGCCCCTGAAAGGCACATGCAAAGCAGCTGCCTCAGACAGGCCAGAGGCTAGGAGCAGCAGGGAGCTAGCAGGTATTTCTCAGGCTGCAAGCCCAGCTGGGCAGACTTGGTGGGAGGGCCATACGCCAGCGGAGGGCCAGCAGACTTTGCGTAGGCATACCTGTGGTTTTCAGAGCCCAGTCCACCGCCTGCAGGTACTTTGCCTCTATCTTCTCAAGGGCTGCCCGTGTCAAGTTGAGAAGGGGCTGGGAAAAGCATTGCAAAGGCAGAGACGGAAAGCAACAGGGAGAATGACACAAACTCATCACGGGGCACTTCTGCATGAAGACTGAGTGCTTGCACAGAGCAAAGGGGAGACTCGGGGTCAGTCCACCAAAGGCAAGACTTGTTGGAAAAGGCACCACACCTTCTGGTCAGCGCTTTCTGACAAGTCAAGCAAGGACTCAGGGAGAACACCAGTCTCAGGAGCCACCGTGCAGACCTGGCTCAGGTCAGCACTGCCCCAAGCAGCCCTGAGAGCCAGGTTTGTGCTGGGCAGCAAGAGGACAGAGCACACGCTGCAAAGGGCCAAGAGGAAGCAGCAGGAGACAGCCTCCAACTGAGAGCAAGGTCTTTGATCAAATGGCAGCCACTTTACCCCTCTCTTCTCCTCAGCCATCGCCCTCTCCTCCAAGACTTCTGCTATGGAGTGCAGGATGGCCTCATTTGCAGCAGCCAGCTCTGCTCGCAGGTGAGCCACCTGCTCTTCCAGGAGCTCCCGCTCATGGATCTTCTCCCTCAGCAAGGGCAGGGAGTTGCTGCAGACAAAGGGAAAGCAGATGTGGTGCAAGAGCTGAGCAGCCCCTGCAGGCAGTCCCGAGTAGGGTGCCACAGTCTTGCCCCCATCCTCTTCCCTCCCTCACAAGAACAGAGGCTTCCCTTCCCCTCCACGTTTAGCACAAGGCAAAGGCTGGCGCCCTGGATGCTTTGCCACTCAGTGAGTTCCATGGGAAGGAAGCCCTCTTACCTGAGCGTTGTGAGCTCTGTTTCTGGCACCCCAGCCTTCTCCTGAAACACAAAGGCCCTCCCTGAGAGGAAGCCCAAGGAGCTCCATGGGGGCTTCCCACAGGACACTTCCCCAGGAAGAGCAGGTGGCAGTTGCTGCTGCTTTCTATCCATTTGGAGCAAGCCAGAGGATGTCGGGCCTTTTTCCAGGCACTGTCTTTGGGAAGTCCATTTCCTGTCTGAGCATTTGCAGACTGCAGGAGCTAAGGCAGGAGCAAAGCCACCTCCTGCCCAAGTGCTCCTTCCTGCAGCCTGCCAACCTGCAGTGCTCACTCAGGGAGCTCTCAGGGTCAAACCTCATTCAGCAGCTACAGAAAGTGAAGGACAAGCACAAGCGTGTCCCCCCCACACCCCCCCACACCTCTGTGAGGATGAGCCCTGGGCATCTGGACGGGATTCCCAACTTTTGCAGGGGAGGCAGGAGCTCCGAGCTATGGCCTCGGCCAGAGTTTGCTTTCCCCCAGCAAGAGGCACCTACCTGCAGCGCTTCCTCTTGCCACTTGCTCTCGGAGAGCAGCAAGCCCCAGCAGTAAAGCGCAGCTGCAAGTCACCACAGCAAGAGACAGTTATACTAAGAGGCTTTCTAATGGTCCCTGGAGCCACATTTTCTCCTTCCACAGCTAGGGAGCAAGAGCTTGCCTGGGACAGCTGGAGCTGGAGCTGGAGCCAGTGCAGAGCGCGGAGGTGGCTCCAACCCCTTGAGCACTGCCCAGGCCCATGGGCTTGGAAAATACACACACCCAAGGCCCACACACCCGCACACCAATGGAGGCATGTGGCCCCGAGCCAAGAGGAAATGCACCAGGCCATGGCAGTTTCTGCACAGACATTGCAACCCCAAAGCTCTGCAGCAAGGAAGGACCTCTAGCCAAAACGATCCTAGGCGCTCCACTCCCTCCCACGGCCGGCAGCCACGGCAGGCGTGAGGCAGGCTGCAGTCCACCTGTAAAGACCCTCTCTGGCCTTCACTGTGTCACGGAGATGGGAAGCTGGAAGGCGCCACAGGATCTGCTGCCTCTCCCTGCCCCTGAAAGCTGGCATCCGGTCCGCCTGTGCTACCGCGCAAGAGGTTTGGTCAGCGCTGCTCACCAGCCAAGAGTGGGGCCAGCAGGAAAAGGACCCTCAGGCACCTCCTGCCATTCTGCCAGGTGCTGCGTGGCCTAAAAGAGAGGGAATGCTGCTGTTAGCCAAGCCTACAGTGCGGGCTTTGCTTTGCCGGTGATCCGTTGAGGGGCTCCCTTGCCACCAGGTTCCTCAGCTCAGCAGAGCGAAGCCCAGGGCCTGGGGGCCTTTAGGAAGCTCTGAGCTGCAGCACAGCACCCTGCGGGCACTAAGGCAGTTGAAGACCTCTGGCCTGACACAGGCGTAATCACCCACACGCGTAGTGTCGTGGCCTGACACAGTCTGGTGGCACTGGGCTCTCCCGAGCAGAAGGGGCAGCACCTTGCCCAGCCAAAGGCTCTGCTGGGCTGCCTGGCTGCCCAGGCTGGAGGGCAGTGCTGCACACAGCCCCAGGGCTCAGGGGCTGTCTGTCGCCACCATGGAAGCCGGGCGGCACACAGGGCTTCTTGCCTTATCCCTCCCTGCTTTTTGGGCCCCGTCACACCCACCTGCCCAACTCGGCTGGCATCTCCTCTAATCCAACTCCGTCACCAGCAGGAGGGAAAAGGTCGCTGTGCGGCAGATCCCCGCAGGCCTCTTCCCAAAGCACTTGCTGGCCTCTGCAAAGCTCCTTGTTTGCAGAGCTACACACGTCTGCAGGCTGGGCTTTTATGGAGGGCAGCTGTTGATGACATCACAAGAGCCAACCGCCAGGGAGGCAAGGTGTTGCCCATGATGACCTCAGAGGGGGGCTTACCCAGGAGGGGGTTGCCACGCAGCCTGAGCGAGAGGAAGCCTGTGCGTTAGCCCCCACCGCAAGCCTGAAGCCTGCCGGCACACCCGCAGAGGAGCCCTGGTTAGCCCAGAGAGCCAGCTCACTTGGTTGCGCGGGCAAGCTGCTGCTGTGCCGTTGCACCCCTCGTCCTCTACCAGGCTGATGTGTCGTGTCATCCTGGGCAGGGCTCAAAGGGCTGAGCGTGAAGCCCTGCTAAGTCAGAAGGGAGAGTGGCAAGAGCTTTCTCCTCTTGAGACCCACCCGGGCATTGACACGGTACTGCAGCAAGCCAAAGGACATCAGCCAGGTGACCTTGTTGGCCCTGGAAGACATAGCCCCGCCTCTGCTAGGAAAGCAAGAGTAGAGCGGTCAGCTTGCTGGCACAAAGGCAGATGTCTCTTCCCCTAGGTACACCTGCACCCACACAGAACAGTGGGGGTGAGGGGCACAGGCTCCCTCAGCAGCCCACTGATGGGCACCCAAAGGGGAGCTCCAGGGTCAGCTCTGAGGTGCGTTGCAGAAATGCAAGCAACCATTGAGCAAGAGCAGGGGCCAGGACTGGAGACGGGGACAGCTGCAGGCCAGCTCCCGCAAGGAGTGGGCCTGAGCTTCAGTCAGGCTCCTGGGCCAGTGGGTGGAGGTGCCAGGGCAGGCCGCTCAGGGGAACTAAGCCCTCCTTAGTGCACGCCGGGCCCTGACGGTCCAAGCCGCGGTCTGTAGCCTTTGCACTTCTCTGCTGCAGCCTCTGCAGTTTGTCAACGCCTCCCTTGACCTGGCAGATTCAAAACTGGATGCAGGCGAGCCCTAGCAAGTGCCGAGTGTCTTCCACACATTCCTCCATCTGCTCGCTCTACAGCAGCTGACGCAGCCACACACACGCTTGGCCTTTGCTGCTGCCGAAGCGCATTGCCTGCTCATGGTTAGCTTGCTGTGTGCCAGGACCCCCGGGGCCTTTTGTGCAGCACGACACCGCAGCCCATCAGGCCCCAGCACATGCTGCTGCCGCTGCTGCTGCTGCTGCTGTTGCTTGCGGTCTGGCCATGCCTGGGGCCAACCTTTGCATTGATCGTTGCCAAGGCTGAAGCAGTTCCGCGTGGCACAGCCTGCTGAGGTCTTGCTGAGTAGTGGCTCTTCCTTCGGCATAGCTAACTCTCCTCACACTTGCTGAGGGCTCAGTCGATCCCCACGCTGAGGTGGTTTAGGAAGGTATTGAGCAGTATCAGAGGCAGGCAGGCCCCCGGAGGAACTCTGCTTGGGAGCAGCTGCCCATTGGACTTGGAGGCATGAAGCAGAAGCAGCCTTGCAGCTTGGTGCTGTGGCCAGTGCCCATGCAGCTTGTGGTGCCCCTGCCCAGCGCAGCTCTTGCCAGCTTGTCAGCACCTTGTCTGCCAGGTGCTCACGCCAGCATCTGTTCCGGCTCTTTGTCCAGCTGGTCCCTAGGCTCCTCGTTGTCACCTGGGTGCTCCTCAGAGCAGCGGGCTCTCTAGGCAGAGCAGGCCTAGCATGGCTGCCTGGGTTCCCATGCTGCCTTTGCTCTGTCCCCCCACCCACCGAATCACAGAACCACAGAATGGTTGAGGTTGGAAGGGACCTCTGGAGATCACCTAGTCCAAGCCCCTGGCTCCAGCAGGGTCACCTAGAGCATGCTGGCCAGGATGGTGTCCAGACGGCTTTTGAAGATCTCCAAGGAGGGAGAGTGCACAAACTCTCTGGGCAATCTAAGGGTAGCCTGTGATGGTCTCTTTCCTCCAATTTTCCAGCATCACTTCAAATTCTGAATTTGCTCTCCAAGTTGCTTTCAGAGCCTACCAGAGTAATGTCAGGTCATCTGCAAAGAGACCACTCCATCCCCTCAGTCCTTAATGGGACTGCTTAGCAGGACTGTACCCGGGACAAGGCTCTGCAGAGCCCCACTAGACAGAGGTTTCCGTTTGGCCAGCAAGTGCCTCCTCCTGGACACCCTGGGCTCAAAAAGGCGGCTTTGGGGAGACATTTGCTTCACTTGAGCGTCACAGAAGACCTGGGAAGGCCACCAACGCATATGACTTGAATCTACCTTCCAAGAGGTGATTTTGCATGAAAATCAACACCCAAGAAATATTAGAATGTTCTTCATGTGTAGATATATACTTTGCTATTTCACCCAAAAGAAAGAGAATAATCAGGGGAAAAGATGGAAAACGTAGCCCCAGTTCCTCGGAATGTCGACTAGAGGTTGCAAATATGCTCTGTCACTCTTCCATGTTATTCCACATGAAGACCCACTCATCCCAAAGCTGAAAGAGCAACCGTGGGGTTCACTGGAGTCCATTCCTTGGAAAGAATTAGTCACAAAGGACTTCACGAGCAGAGAAGTGGCTGGCTTGGGAGGCAGAAGCCTAGAGAAGCAAACATGCTTGTGCTGGAAACACAGTGACACGCTCGGAAGGCACATGAGGATCAGCGATTCCTTTGATTGGAAAAGACCAGTTTCCTCATCTCTGGACTCTGCAACAGGGACAGAGACCCGTGAGAGGCTGCCAGGGAACTCCTGGCATCACTCACAAAGGCAGGAAACCCGGAGGCCTGCACCGACTTTAGGAACTCGGGGGCTATTGTCTGGGTTGTTTCATGGCCAAAGCGGGTGGTGGCCATAGGAGTCATGTTGGTGAGGCCGCGGCGGTGAAGTCACAGAGATGCAGGCAGCCCATGTCCCTTGGTCTCACAACACAAGCACAGGCAGTGACAGCAACCCCTCTCTGGCAGCCTGCAGCCAGAAGCACAGCAGAGAGACTATAGACCTGCGCAGAAGCAGGACTAAGAAAATTAGGGGCAAGGGGATGCAGGTGGTCAACAACATGGAGCAGCTCCCCAGTGGGACAAGTTGAACACACCTGAGCCCTCTAGCTTGGGAAAGAGAGGCCCGAAGCCACCACAGAGACACCAGTGTCTGAGGTCATGAGAAGGTGAAGGGACAAGGTGAGGAGGGACCACCAGCTCCCATGACACCAGAGCGCAGGGGCATCCCGTGGAGCAACCAGGCAGGAATTTTACACTGGAATACAAGGAACTCTCGTCACACAGCACCCAGGGAAATTGCTGAACTCCCTGCCCTAGGATCCCAGACATGGACAAGGAGGAATGGCTTCATAAAGCGATGAGATCGCCCTGCGCTATTAACACAAAAGGGCACTAAACCACAGCATTGGGATTGGGGTGGGAAGTACCAGAGGAGATGGGGTCCTCGGAAAGAAAAGAGCCACCCAAACCCAGACCCAAGACATCAGCGCCCCACAGGCACCATCAAGGTCACGCTGCAGCTACGGCCAGACATCACAGCAAATCCTGTCAGCAAGGGTTTCTTTTTTCTTTTTTTTTTGGTTTTTAACATCTCCCATTTCTGCCTCTGTTTCCAGGCTCTCTGCAGCTGCCTTAGACCCCTTTTAGCCACCACGAACTCTGGCGATCGCCTTTGCAGGGTCTAGGGCAGCAGAAATGTGGCACATCCCTTTTATCGCAGTTGGGTTAGAATAGCCAGCTCTAATTAATGTCCATCACATAGCAGTCACCAAAGCACTCAATACATGGGAATAATATGATGTTGTTATAAGACAACCCTGGAAGCTCAGAAAGAATGGTCATGCTGTTTAAACTGGGCAGATTAGGATAACCCCTATTTCTGTTTTCTGAAAAGAAGCATTCTTGAATCAAGGGCATCCTAGAACTGCTAAAGCCCTAAGAGAAACATTAAATCAAAACGTTTTACTTCTAGGTACGTATTGCCAATTTGGCAAAAGAACTGGAGGTCCATGTATCCCTAACTGAACTGTCCTCATTATACTACAAAAAATCACGCCCATAGGTCCAAAAGACCCATGCGCAGGTGAAGACCCCTCCCCTGAGCATGCGTAGTACTAAAATGGTGTGTAAGCAAAATTGTAATTGTATGTAAATCATTAACGAATCAGTGTAAAAGGGAAAGTTGCAAACTTTGCAATTTGTTTGTATAGATGCTCCTTGAGAAGCCGGTGTGGGGGTGTGCTTGATTTGTGGGAAACCACCGAGCACCCAGGCTTGCGCAACTCTGAAATAAAGCAGCAAATGTCTCTCCTGAGTGTGTAATTATTGGCTTACTGCACACCGGGCAACAAATCCGCTTTTTGGACAACAGTGTCAGTGGGTAGAACAGTTCAGAGACACTTGGCCTTTATGCCATATTACTCGGAAATAACACCAAAAGGGCCTTCTTACAGTCCTGGCTGCCAAACGGCCCCGGGGCCGTAGGGGACCATCAGTCAGGGCTCTGGCTGCAGCCCCCAGTGCTGCCCAGCATCTCCCCTGCAGGCCCCGGGGCATCCAGGGATGGGGGAGGGAAGGAGGGAGAGGCAGGGAGAGAGGAAGAGAAGGGCAGAGGGAGGGAGGGAGGAAAAGAGGGAGGAAGGAAGAGAAGGAGGGAGGGAGGGAGAGGGAGGAGCAGAGGAGGCCAGGGCAGCCCTGGGAGCCCAAGGGCCGCTGTTGCTAGGCAGCACGGGGGGGAGGGGGGGCACGAGGAGGCCACATGACCTGCAGCTGGTGCTGTTGCCAGGCAACACTGGGTGGGGCAGCAACAGGCACTGGGGGAGGTGTTGGGAGGTGGTTGGAGCTGGGCTGGGGCAGCCATGGTGGGGCTGCGTGTGGGGCTGGGAGCTTCAGGGAGCCAGGCCCTCCACGGCCCTGGCCCTGCTGCCCCCGGTGGTGTGGGGGCTTGGAGGAGCTGGGCCCGCACCCAGGCCCCGCACACAGCGGCTGCCGGCAGGAAGGGACGACCAAAGGCCCTGCATGGGCGCTGGAGGCCGGACCCGGCTCCTCACAGCGCCTCTGGTGCTGACGCGGCTCTTCGGGGCAGAGCTGGGGCCCTTCACGAGCCTAGAAAGTAGGAGGCATGGGGAAGCATGACACTGAGACCCTCCAGCTGGCTCTGAGCAAGAGTTGCCTCAGGAATGGACAAAAATATGCCTGCTGTGTTTTTCATGTGTGTTTCGAAGTGGCAGATAGGGCTTACTTGCCTCAAACTTTGTGCCAGTGCACTAAGAGAAGACTTGCAGTTTGCCTAATACCAGTGTGAGGCCAGAGCCAGAGCCTCTGCGTCATCTCAGCCAGTGTTCTCTCTAAAAGACGTTCAGCTGTTTGCAGGAGCATTTACCTGTGTGATTCCAGAGCAGTTCCCCAATATTGCAGGTGTTTAACAGCGACCTCTATATTTATAGGTAGCTGGTTCAGTTTCAAAATGTTTATGCTGAGAAAGGAGCTCAGTAAGATGAAGCTGTCATTAATAAGGAGATGAAGAGGACTCCATAGATCACATACAAAAATGCAGCTGTGCAAAAGGGACAGCCATATATGATGTAATGCTCAGTGGTGCAAATGTAGCCTCCTTTTAATGAGCAGTGCTTCTTTGTGAATAGTTGTATTTGTATTGCCTGTTTATTTGCAGAGTTTTTGACTTGATTGTATCTTGAGTAGCGCAAGTTGAGTATTCAGGAGGGTCCTGAAGCCAGATGCCCTAGCCGCTCTCCCTCTCATCTACTCACTGCAGAGCACTGTCTCTGGCAGTGCTTACAGAAGCTCTCTTGTCTCGTGGCTCAGCTGGTAGTTCTGCCTTGCCATCACCCCATGAACCTGCACTCGATAAATACACGTGTACTGGGGGTTGCCCCAGTTGCTCTGCACCTGGAATTTGATATACTGGAAGGCTCTGGGAAGCTGCTTCTGCAAAGGAAACGGGGGGAGCCGTCATTCCTCAGGTGTAAGGAGCAACAGCACAGCAACGTAGCTTCCTTTGCCAGCGCTAGCCCTGCTGGGGAACAAACTGGAGCCCTGACAAAGGAGGCAGCCAGGGTTGCTATGCCAGAGCCACAAGGCACAGGATGCTTTGGCTCATCCTCCGCACTCTGTGGTCCAAGCCCTTGGAGGCAAAGCTCAGTTTGCCCCTCGCGTCGTGCCCACACGCACTCACAGTACCTTCAGGCGGAAGGTCTGAACAGCCTCTTGGTCCACGTCAAATACAAAGAGCCCCAGGAGAGTTTCTTCTGCTGCTTCCTCATCCACGCCCTCAAAGGCAACCGACAAGGGCAGCAGGTCAGGCTCAAGCAGAGCCGGAGGAAAAGTGCCCGCTGCGTCCGACTCGGGGAAGCCTGCCTCATGTCCCACCCCTCCAGCACTAGTCTGGAAGAGGTCAGTGTGGATGTGGCTCAGGCTCTTTTGAGCAAGCGCTCCAAGACCCTGGGCCAGAAAGCACAAAGCAAGCCGCAGAGGCATACCACCACCGTGGGCCCCCACATACGCCATGCAGGGACGCTCTGCTCTGCAGCAACCAGCCCACGCTTCTCTGAGAGAAGGCGCCAGGAGAAACAAGGCTCCCTCGCAGCTTTCTGCCCTGGCCAGCTTCCCTGCCCACCCTCCACGCTGGGGCAAGGCTGAGGCTTACGGAGACAGCAAAGTCTTTGGGGGCGCTGCTGACTTCCCCGGAAGGAGAGACCGCCTTGGAGATGTGCTCCACGGTGACAGCCATGGGCCAGATCTGCTCAGGCAGCCGAATGACCACTTGGCCCTCCGCTCCTTGGAAAGCCCAGCACTGTCCAGGGGAAGTGTGCGGCTGAAACCAGAAAGCAGCCACCCTCAGTGGCAAGGCACTCCAGGAGCCCAGCGGACTGGCTGCTTTGCCAGCAGCACAGCCCTGGCTCGGTCTGTTGGCTGGCTTTCTGCATGGAAGGGCACCCCAGTGGATGAAAGGGACAGGAGGGGACTTGCCACCTTGCTTTCAGAAGATGGAAATCTTCCTTACAAAACATCTAGGCTCACCTGCCTTTCCCAAATCCCGCTCTGATTTTGCACAGCATTCAGAGACAGGGCGGGGCTGCCTAGGGGAGGTCACCCCGTGAGCCTTCAAAGAGTGTGCGGGAGGGACGAGCCCCCTTCCTCCAACTCGGCAGATCCCGCCAGGCTTGGGGGCCTGGAGGAGGTTCTGTCCTTGCCTGAGTGGCTTGTCAGGCTCCCCCCAACTTCCACTCTCTCTGGAAAGGGGCCGTGGGAGTTGAGGTGGGAAAATGCAGCTGCCAAGGACAAAGGTGCTCAGCATACTGCGGCCAGGGGTTGTGGGCAGGTGGCTGCTGTTGGGTTCAGCTCCATTCCCCTCCAGACGGGAGGGCAGCACTGTGGGGAAGCGCAGGGGATCGTCAGGAAGAGGCTGAGCCCTGTGGGGCTGCGCGAGGCTGCTGCTGTGAAGGGAGGTGTTTGGGGCTTGGAGGCTCAACTTGAAAGCAAGCAACTGCCTCAGAAGTCATGCTGCCTGTGCTATTACCTGCAGAATAGTATCCGGAGGGTTGGCCACGGCAAAGAAGGCGAGACAAAGCCAGCAAGCCTCACTGCCTCGCCCACCATAAGTCCGGGATGTTCTCTCTGCATCGATGGTGGCCCCTGAAAGGCACATGCAAAGCAGCTGCCTCAGACAGGCCAGAGGCTAGGAGCAGCAGGGAGCTAGCAGGTATTTCTCAGGCTGCAAGCCCAGCTGGGCAGACTTGGTGGGAGGGCCATACGCCAGCGGAGGGCCAGCAGACTTTGCGTAGGCATACCTGTGGTTTTCAGAGCCCAGTCCACCGCCTGCAGGTACTTTGCCTCTATCTTCTCAAGGGCTGTCCGTGTCAAGTTGAGAAGGGGCTGGGAAAAGCATTGCAAAGGCAGAGACGGAAAGCAACAGGGAGAATGACACAAACTCATCACGGGGCACTTCTGCATGAAGACTGAGTGCTTGCACAGAGCAAAGGGGAGACTCGGGGTCAGTCCACCAAAGGCAAGACTTGTTGGAAAAGGCACCACACCTTCTGGTCAGCGCTTTCTGACAAGTCAAGCAAGGACTCAGGGAGAACACCAGTCTCAGGAGCCACCGTGCAGACCTGGCTCAGGTCAGCACTGCCCCAAGCAGCCCTGAGAGCCAGGTTTGTGCTGGGCAGCAAGAGGACAGAGCACACGCTGCAAAGGGCCAAGAGGAAGCAGCTGGAGACAGCCTCCAACTGAGAGCAAGGTCTTTGATCAAATGGCAGCCACTTTACCCCTCTCTCCTCCTCAGCCATCGCCCTCTCCTCCAAGACTTCTGCTATGGAGTGCAGGATGGCCTCATTTGCAGCAGCCAGCTCTGCTCGCAGGTGAGCCACCTGCTCTTCCAGGAGCTCCCGCTCATGGATCTTCTCCCTCAGCAAGGGCAGGGAGTTGCTGCAGACAAAGGGAAAGCAGATGTGGTGCAAGAGCTGAGCAGCCCCTGCAGGCAGTCCCGAGTAGGGTGCCACAGTCTTGCCCCCATCCTCTTCCCTCCCTCACAAGAACAGAGGCTTCCCTTCCCCTCCACGTTTAGCACAAGGCAAAGGCTGGCGCCCTGGATGCTTTGCCACTCAATGAGTTCCATGGGAAGGAAGCCCTCTTACCTGAGCGTTGTGAGCTCTGTTTCTGGCACCCCAGCCTTCTCCTGAAACACAAAGGCCCTCCCTGAGAGGAAGCCCAAGGAGCTCCATGGGGGCTTCCCACAGGACACTTCCCCAGGAAGAGCAGGTGGCAGTTGCTGCTGCTTTCTATCCATTTGGAGCAAGCCAGAGGATGTCGGGCCTTTTTCCAGCCACTGTCTTTGGGAAGTCCATTTCCTGTCTGAGCATTTGCAGACTCCAGGAGCTAAGGCAGGAGCAAAGCCACCTCCTGCCCAAGTGCTCCTTCCTGCAGCCTGCCAACCTGCAGTGCTCACTCAGGGAGCTCTCAGGGTCAAACCTCATTCAGCAGCTACAGAAAGTGAAGGACAAGCACAAGCGTGTCCCCCCCACACCCCCCCACATCTCTGTGAGGATGAGCCCTGGGCATCTGGATGGGATTCCCAACTTTTGCAGGGGAGGCAGGAGCTCCGAGCTATGGCCTCGGCCAGAGTTTGCTTTCCCCCAGCAAGAGGCACCTACCTGCAGCGCTTCCTCTTGCCACTTGCTCTCGGAGAGCAGCAAGCCCCAGCAGTAAAGCGCAGCTGCAAGTCACCACAGCAAGAGACAGTTATACTAAGAGGCTTTCTAATGGTCCCTGGAGCCACATTTTCTCCTTCCACAGCTAGGGAGCAAGAGCTTGCCTGGGACAGCTGGAGCTGGAGCTGGAGCTGGAGCCAGTGCAGAGCGCGGAGGTGGCTCCAACCCCTTGAGCACTGCCCAGGCCCATGGGCTTGGAAAATACACACACCCAAGGCCCACACACCCGCACACCAATGGAGGCATGTGGCCCCGAGCCAAGAGGAAATGCACCAGGCCATGGCAGTTTCTGCACAGACATTGCAACCCCAAAGCTCTGCAGCAAGGAGGGACCTCTAGCCAAAACGATCCTAGGCGCTCCACTCCCTCCCACGGCCGGCAGCCACGGCAGGCGTGAGGCAGGCTGCAGTCCACCTGTAAAGACCCTCTCTGGCCTTCACTGTGTCACGGAGATGGGAAGCTGGAAGGCGCCACAGGATCTGCTGCCTCTCCCTGCCCCTGAAAGCTGGCATCCGGTCCGCCTGTGCTACCGCGCAAGAGGTTTGGTCAGCGCTGCTCACCAGCCAAGAGTGGGGCCAGCAGGAAAAGGACCCTCAGGCACCTCCTGCCATTCTGCCAGGTGCTGCGTGGCCTAAAAGAGAGGGAATGCTGCTGTTAGCCAAGCCTACAGTGCGGGCTTTGCTTTGCCGGTGATCCGTTGAGGGGCTCCCTTGCCACCAGGTTCCTCAGCTCAGCAGAGCGAAGCCCAGGGCCTGGGGGCCTTTAGGAAGCTCTGAGCTGCAGCACAGCACCCTGCGGGCACTAAGGCAGTTGAAGACCTCTGGCCTGACACAGGCGTAATCACCCACACGCGTAGTGTCGTGGCCTGACACAGTCTGGTGGCACTGGGCTCTCCCGAGCAGAAGGGGCAGCACCTTGCCCAGCCAAAGGCTCTGCTGGGCTGCCTGGCTGCCCAGGCTGGAGGGCAGTGCTGCATACAGCCCCAGGGCTCAGGGGCTGTCTGTCGCCACCATGGAAGCCGGGCGGCACACAGGGCTTCTTGCCTTATCCCTCCCTGCTTTTTGGGCCCCGTCACACCCACCTGCCCAACTCGGCTGGCATCTCCTCTAATCCAACTCCGTCACCAGCAGCAGGGAAAAGGACGCTGTGCGGCAGATCCCCGCAGGCCTCTTCCCAAAGCACTTGCTGGCCTCTGCAAAGCTCCTTGTTTGCAGAGCTACACACATCTGCAGGCTGGGCTTTTATGGAGGGCAGCTGTTGATGACATCACAAGAGCCAACCGCCAGGGAGGCAAGGTGTTGCCCATGATGACCTCAGAGGGGGGCTTACCCAGGAGGGGGTTGCCACGCAGCCTGAGCGAGAGGAAGCCTGTGCGTTAGCCCCCACCGCAAGCCTGAAGCCTGCCGGCACACCCGCAGAGGAGCCCTGGTTAGCCCAGAGAGCCAGCTCACTTGGTTGCGCGGGCAAGCTGCTGCTGTGCCGTTGCACCCCTCGTCCTCTACCAGGCTGATGTGTCGTGTCATCCTGGGCAGGGCTCAAAGGGCTGAGCGTGAAGCCCTGCTAAGTCAGAAGGGAGAGTGGCAAGAGCTTTCTCCTCTTGAGACCCACCCGGGCATTGACACGGTACTGCAGCAAGCCAAAGGACATCAGCCAGGTGACCTTGTTGGCCCTGGAAGACATAGCCCCGCCTCTGCTAGGAAAGCAAGAGTAGAGCGGTCAGCTTGCTGGCACAAAGGCAGATGTCTCTTCCCCTAGGTACACCTGCACCCACACGGAACAGTGGGGGTGAGGGGCACAGGCTCCCTCAGCAGCCCACTGATGGGCACCCAAAGGGGAGCTCCAGGGTCGGCTCTGAGGTGCGTTGCAGAAATGCAAGCAACCATTGAGCAAGAGCAGGGGCCAGGACTGGAGACGGGGACAGCTGCAGGCCAGCTCCCGCAAGGAGTGGGCCTGAGCTTCAGTCAGGCTCCTGGGCCAGTGGGTGGAGGTGCCAGGGCAGGCCGCTCAGGGGAACTAAGCCCTCCTTAGTGCACGCCGGGCCCTGACGGTCCAAGCCGCGGTCTGTAGCCTTTGCACTTCTCTGCTGCAGCCTCTGCGGTTTGTCAACGCCTCCCTTGACCTGGCAGATTCAAAACTGGATGCAGGCGAGCCCTAGCAAGTGCCGAGTGTCTTCCACACATTCCTCCATCTGCTCGCTCTACAGCAGCTGACGCAGCCACACACACGCTTGGCCTTTGCTGCTGCCGAAGCACATTGCCTGCTCATGGTTAGCTTGCTGTGTGCCAGGACCCCCGGGGCCTTTTGTGCAGCACGACACCGCAGCCCATCAGGCCCCAGCACATGCTGCTGCCGCTGCTGCTGCTGCTGCTGTTGCTTGCGGTCTGGCCATGCCTGGGGCCAACCTTTGCATTGATCGTTGCCAAGGCTGAAGCAGTTCCGCGTGGCACAGCCTGCTGAGGTCTTGCTGAGTAGTGGCTCTTCCTTCGGCATAGCTAACTCTCCTCACACTTGCTGAGGGCTCAGTCGATCCCCACGCTGAGGTGGTTTAGGAAGGTATTGAGCAGTATCAGAGGCAGGCAGGCCCCCGGAGGAACTCTGCTTGGGAGCAGCTGCCCATTGGACTTGGAGGCATGAAGCAGCAGCAGCCTTGCAGCTTGGTGCTGTGGCCAGTGCCCATGCAGCTTGTGGTGCCCCTGCCCAGCGCAGCTCTTGCCAGCTTGTCAGCACCTTGTCTGCCAGGTGCTCACGCCAGCATCTGTTCCGGCTCTTTGTCCAGCTGGTCCCTAGGCTCCTCGTTGTCACCTGGGTGCTCCTCAGAGCAGCGGGCTCTCTAGGCAGAGCAGGCCTAGCATGGCTGCCTGGGTTCCCATGCTGCCTTTGCTCTGTCCCCCCACCCACCGAATCACAGAACCACAGAATGGTTGAGGTTGGAAGGGACCTCTGGAGATCACCTAGTCCAAGCCCCTGGCTCCAGCAGGGTCACCTAGAGCATGCTGGCCAGGATGGTGTCCAGACGGCTTTTGAAGATCTCCAAGGAGGGAGAGTGCACAAACTCTCTGGGCAATCTAAGGGTAGCCTGTGATGGTCTCTTTCCTCCAATTTTCCAGCATCACTTCAAATTCTGAATTTGCTCTCCAAGTTGCTTTCAGAGCCTACCAGAGTAATGTCAGGTCATCTGCAAAGAGACCACTCCATCCCCTCAGTCCTTAATGGGACTGCTTAGCAGGACTGTACCCGGGACAAGGCTCTGCAGAGCCCCACTAGACAGAGGTTTCCGTTTGGCCAGCAAGTGCCTCCTCCTGGACACCCTGGGCTCAAAAAGGCGGCTTTGGGGAGACATTTGCTTCACTTGAGCGTCACAGAAGACCTGGGAAGGCCACCAACGCATATGACTTGAATCTACCTTCCAAGAGGTGATTTTGCATGAAAATCAACACCCAAGAAACATTAGAATGTTCTTCATGTGTAGATATATACTTTGCTATTTCACCCAAAAGAAAGAGAATAATCAGGGGAAAAGATGGAAAACGTAGCCCCAGTTCCTCGGAATGTCGACTAGAGGTTGCAAATATGCTCTGTCACTCTTCCATGTTATTCCACATGAAGACCCACTCATCCCAAAGCTGAAAGAGCAACCGTGGGGTTCACTGGAGTCCATTCCTTGGAAAGAATTAGTCACAAAGGACTTCACGAGCAGAGAAGTGGCTGGCTTGGGAGGCAGAAGCCTAGAGAAGCAAACATGCTTGTGCTGGAAACACAGTGACACGCTCGGAAGGCACATGAGGATCAGCGATTCCTTTGATTGGAAAAGACCAGTTTCCTCATCTCTGGACTCTGCAACAGGGACAGAGACCCGTGAGAGGATGCCAGGGAACTCCTGGCATCACTCACAAAGGCAGGAAACCCGGAGGCCTGCACCGACTTTAGGAACTCGGGGGCTATTGTCTGGGTTGTTTCATGGCCAAAGCGGGTGGTGGCCATAGGAGTCATGTTGGTGAGGCCGTGGCGGTGAAGTCACAGAGATGCAGGCAGCCCATGTCCCTTGGTCTCACAACACAAGCACAGGCAGTGACAGCAACCCCTCTCTGGCAGCCTGCAGCCAGAAGCACAGCAGAGAGACTATAGACCTGCGCAGAAGCAGGACTAAGAAAATTAGGGGCAAGGGGATGCAGGTGGTCAACAACACGGAGCAGCTCTCCAGTGGGACAAGTTGAACACACCTGAGCCCTCTAGCTTGGGAAAGAGAGGCCCAAAGCCACCACAGAGACACCAGTGTCTGAGGTCATGAGAAGGTGAAGGGACAAGGTGAGGAGGGACCACCAGCTCCCATGACACCAGAGCGCAGGGGCATCCCGTGGAGCAACCAGGCAGGAATTTTACACTGGAATACAAGGAACTCTCGTCACACAGCACCCAGGGAAATTGCTGAACTCCCTGCCCTAGGATCCCAGACATGGACAAGGAGGAATGGCTTCATAAAGCGATGAGATCGCCCTGCGCTATTAACACAAAAGGGCACTAAACCACAGCATTGGGATTGGGGTGGGAAGTACCAGAGGAGATGGGGTCCTCGGAAAGAAAAGAGCCACCCAAACCCAGACCCAAGACATCAGCGCCCCACAGGCACCATCAAGGTCACGCTGCAGCTACGGCCAGACATCACAGCAAATCCTGTCAGCAAGGGTTTCTTTTTTCTTTTTTTTTTGGTTTTTAACATCTCCCATTTCTGCCTCTGTTTCCAGGCTCTCTGCAGCTGCCTTAGACCCCTTTTAGCCACCACGAACTCTGGCGATCGCCTTTGCAGGGTCTAGGGCAGCAGAAATGTGGCACATCCCTTTTATCGCAGTTGGGTTAGAATAGCCAGCTCTAATTAATGTCCATCACATAGCAGTCACCAAAGCACTCAATACATGGGAATAATATGATGTTGTTATAAGACAACCCTGGAAGCTCAGAAAGAATGGTCATGCTGTTTAAACTAGGCAGATTAGGATAACCCCTATCTCTGTTTTCTGAAAAGAAGCATTCTTGAATCAAGGGCATCCTAGAACTGCTAAAGCCCTAAGAGAAACATTAAATCAAAACGTTTTACTTCTAGGTACATATTGCCAATTTGGCAAAAGAACTGGAGGTCCATGTATCCCTAACTGAACTGTCCTCATTATATTACAAAAAATCACGCCCATAGGTCCAAAAGACCCATGCGCAGGTGAAGACCCCTCCCCTGAGCATGCGTAGTACTAAAATGGTGTGTAAGCAAAATTGTAATTGTATGTAAATCATTAACGAATCAGTGTAAAAGGGAAAGTTGCAAACTTTGCAATTTGTTTGTATAGATGCTCCTTGAGAAGCCGGTGTGGGGGTGTGCTTGATTTGTGGGAAACCACCGAGCACCCAGGCTTGCGCAACTCTGAAATAAAGCAGCAAATGTCTCTCCTGAGTGTGTAATTATTGGCTTACTGCACACCGGGCAACAAATCCGCTTTTTGGACAAGAGTGTCAGTGGGTAGAACAGTTCCGAGACACTTGGCCTCTATGCCATGTTACTCGGAAATAACACCAAAAGGGCCTTCTTACAGTCCTGGCTGCCAAACGGCCCCGGGGCCGTAGGGGACCATCAGTCAGGGCTCTGGCTGCAGCCCCCAGTGCTGCCCAGCATCTCCCCTGCAGGCCCCGGGGCATCCAGGGATGGGGGAGGGAAGGAGGGAGAGGCAGGGAGAGAGGAAGAGAAGGGCAGAGGGAGGGAGGAAGAGAAGGAGGGAGGGAGGGAGAGGGAGGAGCAGAGGAGGCCAGGGCAGCCCTGGGAGCCCAAGGGCTGCTGTTGCTAGGCAGCACGGGGGGAGGGGGGGCACGAGGAGGCCACATGACCTGCAGCTGGTGCTGTTGCCAGGCAACACTGGGTGGGGCAGCAACAGACACTGGGGGAGGTGTTGGGAGGTGGTTGGAGCTGGGCTGGGGCAGCCATGGTGGGGCTGCGTGTGGGGCTGGGAGCTTCAGGGAGCCAGGCCCTCCACGGCCCTGGCCCTGCTGCCCCCGGTGGTGTGGGGGCTCGGAGGAGCTGGGCCCGCACCCAGGCCCCGCACACAGCGGCTGCCGGCAGGAAGGGACGACCAAAGGCCCTGCATGGGCGCTGGAGGCCGGACCCGGCTCCTCACAGCGCCTCTGGTGCTGACGCGGCTCTTCGGGGCAGAGCTGGGGCCCTTCACGAGCCTAGAAAGTAGGAGGCATGGGGAAGCATGACACTGAGACCCTCCAGTTGGCTCTGAGCAAGAGTTGCCTCAGGAATGGACAAAAATATGCCTGCTGTGTTTTTCATGTGTGTTTCGAAGTGGCAGATAGGGCTTACTTGCCTCAAACTTTGTGCCAGTGCACTAAGAGAAGACTTGCAGTTTGCCTAATCCCAGTGTGAGGCCAGAGCCAGAGCCTCTGCGTCATCTCAGCCAGTGTTCTCTCTAAAAGACGTTCAGCTGTTTGCAAGAGCATTTACCTGTGTGATTTGCAGAGCAGTTCCCCAATATTGCAGGTGTTTAACAGCGACCTCTATATTTATAGGTAGCTGGTTCAGTTTCAAAATGTTTATGCTGAGAAAGGAGCTCAGTAAGATGAAGCTGTCATTAATAAGGAGATGAAGAGGACTCCATAGATCACATACAAAAATGCAGCTGTGCAAAAGGGACAGCCATATATGATGTAATGCTCAGTGGTGCAAATGTAGCCTCCTTTTAATGAGCAGTGCTTCTTTGTGAATAGTTGTATTTGTATTGCCTGTTTATTTGCAGAGTTTTTGACTTGATTGTATCTTGAGTAGCGCAAGTTGAGTATTCAGGAGGGTCCTGAAGCCAGCTGCCCTAGCCGCTCTCCCTCTCATCTACTCACTGCAGAGCACTGTCTCTGGCAGTGCTTACAGAAGCTCTCTTGTCTCGTGGCTCAGCTGGTAGTTCTGCCTTGCCATCACCCCATGAACCTGCACTCGATAAATACACGTGTACTGGGGGTTGCCCCAGTTGCTCTGCACCTGGAATTTGATATACTGGAAGGCTCTGGGAAGCTGCTTCTGCAAAGGAAACGGGGGGAGCCGTCATTCCTCAGGTGTAAGGAGCAACAGCACAGCAACGTAGCTTCCTTTGCCAGCGCTAGCCCTGCTGGGGAACAAACTGGAGCCCTGACAAAGGAGGCAGCCAGGGTTGCTATGCCAGAGCCACAAGGCACAGGATGCTTTGGCTCATCCTCCGCACTCTGTGGTCCAAGCCCTTGCAGGCAAAGCTCAGTTTGCCCCTCGCGTCGTGCCCACACGCACTCACAGTACCTTCAGGCGGAAGGTCTGAACAGCCTCTTGGTCCACGTCAAATACAAAGAGCCCCAGGAGAGTTTCTTCTGCTGCTTCCTCATCCACGCCCTCAAAGGCAACCGACAAGGGCAGCAGGTCAGGCTCAAGCAGAGCCGGAGGAAAAGTGCCCGCTGCGTCAGACTCGGGGAAGCCTGCCTCATGTCCCACCCCTCTAGCACTAGTCTGGAAGAGGTCAGTGTGGATGTGGCTCAGGCTCTTTTGAGCAAGCGCTCCAAGACCCTGGGCCAGAAAGCACAAAGCAAGCCGCAGAGGCATACCACCACCGTGGGCCCCCACATACGCCATGCAGGGACGCTCTGCTCTGCAGCAACCAGCCCACGCTTCTCTGAGAGAAGGCGCCAGGAGAAACAAGGCTCCCTCGCAGCTTTCTGCCCTGGCCAGCTTCCCTGCCCACCCTCCACGCTGGGGCAAGGCTGAGGCTTACGGAGACAGCAAAGTCTTTGGGGGCGCTGCTGACTTCCCCGGAAGGAGAGACCGCCTTGGAGATGTGCTCCACGGTGACAGCCATGGGCCAGATCTGCTCAGGCAGCCGAATGACCACTTGGCCCTCCGCTCCTTGGAAAGCCCAGCACTGTCCAGGGGAAGTGTGCGGCTGAAACCAGAAAGCAGCCACCCTCAGTGGCAAGGCACTCCAGGAGCCCAGCGGACTGGCTGCTTTGCCAGCAGCACAGCCCTGGCTCGGTCTGTTGGCTGGCTTTCTGCATGGAAGGGCACCCAAGTGGATGAAAGGGACAGGAGGGGACTTGCCACCTTGCTTTCAGAAGACGGAAATCTTCCTTACAAAACATCTAGGCTCACTTGCCTTTCCCAAATCCCGCTCTGATTTTGCACAGCATTCAGAGACAGGGCGGGGCTGCCTAGGGGAGGTCACCCCGTGAGCCTTCAAAGAGTGTGCGGGAGGGACGAGCCCCCTTCCTCCAACTCGGCAGATCCCGCCAGGCTTGGGGGCCTGGAGGAGGTTCTGTCCTTGCCTGAGTGGCTTGTCAGGCTCCCCCCAACTTCCACTCTCTCTGGAAAGGGGCCGTGGGAGTTGAGGTGGGAAAATGCAGCTGCCAAGGACAAAGGTGCCCAGCACACTGCGGCCAGGGGTTGTGGGCAGGTGGCTGCTGTTGGGTTCAGCTCCATTCCCCTCCAGACGGCAGGGCAGCACTGTGGGGAAGCGCAGGGGATCGTCAGGAAGAGGCTGAGCCCTGTGGGGCTGCGCGAGGCTGCTGCTGTGAAGGGAGGTGTTTGGGGCTTGGAGGCTCAACTTGAAAGCAAGCAACTGCCTCAGAAGTCATGCTGCCTGTGCTATTACCTGCAGAATAGTATCCGGAGGGTTGGCCACGGCAAAGAAGGCGAGACAAAGCCAGCAAGCCTCACTGCCTCGCCCACCATAAGTCCGGGATGTTCTCTCTGCATCGATGGTGGCCCCTGAAAGGCACATGCAAAGCAGCTGCCTCAGACAGGCCAGAGGCTAGGAGCAGCAGGGAGCTAGCAGGTATTTCTCAGGCTGCAAGCCCAGCTGGGCAGACTTGGTGGGAGGGCCATACGCCAGCGGAGGGCCAGCAGACTTTGCGTAGGCATACCTGTGGTTTTCAGAGCCCAGTCCACCGTCTGCAGGTACTTTGCCTCTATCTTCTCAAGGGCTGCCCGTGTCAAGTTGAGAAGGGGCTGGGAAAAGCATTGCAAAGGCAGAGACGGAAAGCAACAGGGAGAATGACACAAACTCATCACGGGGCACTTCTGCATGAAGACTGAGTGCTTGCACAGAGCAAAGGGGAGACTCGGGGTCAGTCCACCAAAGGCAAGACTTGTTGGAAAAGGCACCACACCTTCTGGTCAGCGCTTTCTGACAAGTCAAGCAAGGACTCAGGGAGAACACCAGTCTCAGGAGCCACCGTGCAGACCTGGCTCAGGTCAGCACTGCCCCAAGCAGCCCTGAGAGCCAGGTTTGTGCTGGGCAGCAAGAGGACAGAGCACACGCTGCAAAGGGCCAAGAGGAAGCAGCAGGAGACAGCCTCCAACTGAGAGCAAGGTCTTTGATCAAATGGCAGCCACTTTACCCCTCTCTTCTCCTCAGCCATCGCCCTCTCCTCCAAGACTTCTGCTATGGAGTGCAGGATGGCCTCATTTGCAGCAGCCAGCTCTGCTCGCAGGTGAGCCACCTGCTCTTCCAGGAGCTCCCGCTCATGGATCTTCTCCCTCAGCAAGGGCAGGGAGTTGCTGCAGACAAAGGGAAAGCAGATGTGGTGCAAGAGCTGAGCAGCCCCTGCAGGCAGTCCCGAGTAGGGTGCCACAGTCTTGCCCCCATCCTCTTCCCTCCCTCACAAGAACAGAGGCTTCCCTTCCCCTCCACGTTTAGCACAAGGCAAAGGCTGGCGCCCTGGATGCTTTGCCACTCAATGAGTTCCATGGGAAGGAAGCCCTCTTACCTGAGCGTTGTGAGCTCTGTTTCTGGCACCCCAGCCTTCTCCTGAAACACAAAGGCCCTCCCTGAGAGGAAGCCCAAGGAGCTGCATGGGGGCTTCCCACAGGACACTTCCCCAGGAAGAGCAGGTGGCAGTTGCTGCTGCTTTCTATCCATTTGGAGCAAGCCAGAGGATGTCGGGCCTTTTTCCAGCCACTGTCTTTGGGAAGTCCATTTGCTGTCTGAGCATTTGCAGACTGCAGGAGCTAAGGCAGGAGCAAAGCCACCTCCTGCCCAAGTGCTCCTTCCTGCAGCCTGCCAACCTGCAGTGCTCACTCAGGGAGCTCTCAGGGTCAAACCTCATTCAGCAGCTACAGAAAGTGAAGGACAAGCACAAGCGTGTCCCCCCCACACCCCCCCACATCTCTGTGAGGATGAGCCCTGGGCATCTGGACGGGATTCCCAACTTTTGCAGGGGAGGCAGGAGCTCCGAGCTATGGCCTCGGCCAGAGTTTGCTTTCCCCCAGCAAGAGGCACCTACCTGCAGCGCTTCCTCTTGCCACTTGCTCTCGGAGAGCAGCAAGCCCCAGCAGTAAAGCGCAGCTGCAAGTCACCACAGCAAGAGACAGTTATACTAAGAGGCTTTCTAATGGTCCCTGGAGCCACATTTTCTCCTTCCACAGCTAGGGAGCAAGAGCTTGCCTGGGACAGCTGGAGCTGGAGCTGGAGCTGGAGCCAGTGCAGAGCGCGGAGGTGGCTCCAACCCCTTGAGCACTGCCCAGGCCCATGGGCTTGGAAAATGCACACACCCAAGGCCCACACACCCGCACACCAATGGAGGCATGTGGCCCCGAGCCAAGAGGAAATGCACCAGGCCATGGCAGTTTCTGCACAGACATTGCAACCCCAAAGCTCTGCAGCAAGGAGGGACCTCTAGCCAAAACGATCCTAGGCGCTCCACTCCCTCCCACGGCCGGCAGCCACGGCAGGCGTGAGGCAGGCTGCAGTCCACCTGTAAAGACCCTCTCTGGCCTTCACTGTGTCACGGAGATGGGAAGCTGGAAGGCGCCACAGGATCTGCTGCCTCTCCCTGCCCCTGAAAGCTGGCATCCGGTCCGCCTGTGCTACCGCGCAAGAGGTTTGGTCAGCGCTGCTCACCAGCCAAGAGTGGGGCCAGCAGGAAAAGGACCCTCAGGCACCTCCTGCCATTCTGCCAGGTGCTGCGTGGCCTAAAAGAGAGGGAATGCTGCTGTTAGCCAAGCCTACAGTGCGGGCTTTGCTTTGCCGGTGATCCGTTGAGGGGCTCCCTTGCCACCAGGTTCCTCAGCTCAGCAGAGCGAAGCCCAGGGCCTGGGGGCCTTTAGGAAGCTCTGAGCTGCAGCACAGCACCCTGCGGGCACTAAGGCAGTTGAAGACCTCTGGCCTGACACAGGCGTAATCACCCACACGCGTAGTGTCGTGGCCTGACACAGTCTGGTGGCACTGGGCTCTCCCGAGCAGAAGGGGCAGCACCTTGCCCAGCCAAAGGCTCTGCTGGGCTGCCTGGCTGCCCAGGCTGGAGGGCAGTGCTGCACACAGCCCCAGGGCTCAGGGGCTGTCTGTCGCCACCATGGAAGCCGGGCGGCACACAGGGCTTCTTGCCTTATCCCTCCCTGCTTTTTGGGCCCCGTCACACCCACCTGCCCAACTCGGCTGGCATCTCCTCTAATCCAACTCCGTCACCAGCAGCAGGGAAAAGGACGCTGTGCGGCAGATCCCCGCAGGCCTCTTCCCAAAGCACTTGCTGGCCTCTGCAAAGCTCCTTGTTTGCAGAGCTACACACGTCTGCAGGCTGGGCTTTTATGGAGGGCAGCTGTTGATGACATCACAAGAGCCAACCGCCAGGGAGGCAAGGTGTTGCCCATGATGACCTCAGAGGGGGGCTTACCCAGGAGGGGGTTGCCACGCAGCCTGAGCGAGAGGAAGCCTGTGCGTTAGCCCCCACCCCAAGCCTGAAGCCTCCCGGCACACCCGCAGAGGAGCCCTGGTTAGCCCAGAGAGCCAGCTCACTTGGTTGCGCGGGCAAGCTGCTGCTGTGCCGTTGCACCCCTCGTCCTCTACCAGGCTGATGTGTCGTGTCATCCTGGGCAGGGCTCAAAGGGCTGAGCGTGAAGCCCTGCTAAGTCAGAAGGGAGAGTGGCAAGAGCTTTCTCCTCTTGAGACCCACCCGGGCATTGACACGGTACTGCAGCAAGCCAAAGGACATCAGCCAGGTGACCTTGTTGGCCCTGGAAGACATAGCCCCGCCTCTGCTAGGAAAGCAAGAGTAGAGCGGTCAGCTTGCTGGCACAAAGGCAGATGTCTCTTCCCCTAGGTACACCTGCACCCACACGGAACAGTGGGGGTGAGGGGCACAGGCTCCCTCAGCAGCCCACTGATGGGCACCCAAAGGGGAGCTCCAGGGTCGGCTCTGAGGTGCGTTGCAGAAATGCAAGCAACCATTGAGCAAGAGCAGGGGCCAGGACTGGAGACGGGGACAGCTGCAGGCCAGCTCCCGCAAGGAGTGGGCCTGAGCTTCAGTCAGGCTCCTGGGCCAGTGGGTGGAGGTGCCAGGGCAGGCCGCTCAGGGGAACTAAGCCCTCCTTAGTGCACACCGGGCCCTGACGGTCCAAGCCGCGGTCTGTAGCCTTTGCACTTCTCTGCTGCAGCCTCTGCGGTTTGTCAACGCCTCCCTTGACCTGGCAGATTCAAAACTGGATGCAGGCGAGCCCTAGCAAGTGCCGAGTGTCTTCCACACATTCCTCCATCTGCTCGCTCTACAGCAGCTGACGCAGCCACACACACGCTTGGCCTTTGCTGCTGCCGAAGCACATTGCCTGCTCATGGTTAGCTTGCTGTGTGCCAGGACCCCCAGGGCCTTTTGTGCAGCACGACACCGCAGCCCATCAGGCCCCAGCACATGCTGCTGCCGCTGCTGCTGCTGCTGCTGCTGTTGCTTGCGGTCTGGCCATGCCTGGGGCCAACCTTTGCATTGATCGTTGCCAAGGCTGAAGCAGTTCCGCGTGGCACAGCCTGCTGAGGTCTTGCTGAGTAGTGGCTCTTCCTTCGGCATAGCTAACTCTCCTCACACTTGCTGAGGGCTCAGTCGATCCCCACGCTGAGGTGGTTTAGGAAGGTATTGAGCAGTATCAGAGGCAGGCAGGCCCCCGGAGGAACTCTGCTTGGGAGCAGCTGCCCATTGGACTTGGAGGCATGAAGCAGCAGCAGCCTTGCAGCTTGGTGCTGTGGCCAGTGCCCATGCAGCTTGTGGTGCCACTGCCCAGCGCAGCTCTTGCCAGCTTGTCAGCACCTTGTCTGCCAGGTGCTCACGCCAGCATCTGTTCCGGCTCTTTGTCCAGCTGGTCCCTAGGCTCCTCGTTGTCACCTGGGTGCTCCTCAGAGCAGCGGGCTCTCTAGGCAGAGCAGGCCTAGCATGGCTGCCTGGGTTCCCATGCTGCCTTTGCTCTGTCCCCCCACCCACCGAATCACAGAACCACAGAATGGTTGAGGTTGGAAGGGACCTCTGGAGATCACCTAGTCCAAGCCCCTGGCTCCAGCAGGGTCACCTAGAGCATGCTGGCCAGGATGGTGTCCAGACGGCTTTTGAAGATCTCCAAGGAGGGAGAGTGCACAAACTCTCTGGGCAATCTAAGGGTAGCCTGTGATGGTCTCTTTCCTCCAATTTTCCAGCATCACTTCAAATTCTGAATTTGCTCTCCAAGTTGCTTTCAGAGCCTACCAGAGTAATGTCAGGTCATCTGCAAAGAGACCACTCCATCCCCTCAGTCCTTAATGG
Organism: Dromaius novaehollandiae; assembly: GCF_036370855.1. NCBI lineage: Eukaryota > Metazoa > Chordata > Aves > Casuariiformes > Dromaiidae > Dromaius > Dromaius novaehollandiae. The sequence goes on along the minus strand of NC_088125.1, from coordinate 1,518,097 downwards.
GACTGCTTAGCAGGACTGTACCCGGGACAAGGCTCTGCAGAGCCCCACTAGACAGAGGTTTCCGTTTGGCCAGCAAGTGCCTCCTCCTGGACACCCTGGGCTCAAAAAGGCGGCTTTGGGGAGACATTTGCTTCACTTGAGCGTCACAGAAGACCTGGGAAGGCCACCAACGCATATGACTTGAATCTACCTTCCAAGAGGTGATTTTGCATGAAAATCAACACCCAAGAAACATTAGAATGTTCTTCATGTGTAGATATATACTTTGCTATTTCACCCAAAAGAAAGAGAATAATCAGGGGAAAAGATGGAAAACGTAGCCCCAGTTCCTCGGAATGTCGACTAGAGGTTGCAAATATGCTCTGTCACTGTTCCATGTTATTCCACATGAAGACCCACTCATCCCAAAGCTGAAAGAGCAACCGTGGGGTTCACTGGAGTCCATTCCTTGGAAAGAATTAGTCACAAAGGACTTCACGAGCAGAGAAGTGGCTGGCTTGGGAGGCAGAAGCCTAGAGAAGCAAACATGCTTGTGCTGGAAACACAGTGACACGCTCGGAAGGCACATGAGGATCAGCGATTCCTTTGATTGGAAAAGACCAGTTTCCTCATCTCTGGACTCTGCAACAGGGACAGAGACCCGTGAGAGGATGCCAGGGAACTCCTGGCATCACTCACAAAGGCAGGAAACCCGGAGGCCTGCACCGACTTTAGGAACTCGGGGGCTATTGTCTGGGTTGTTTCATGGCCAAAGCGGGTGGTGGCCATAGGAGTCATGTTGGTGAGGCCGCGGCGGTGAAGTCACAGAGATGCAGGCAGCCCATGTCCCTTGGTCTCACAACACAAGCACAGGCAGTGACAGCAACCCCTCTCTGGCAGCCTGCAGCCAGAAGCACAGCAGAGAGACTATAGACCTGCGCAGAAGCAGGACTAAGAAAATTAGGGGCAAGGGGATGCAGGTGGTCAACAACACGGAGCAGCTCCCCAGTGGGACAAGTTGAACACACCTGAGCCCTCTAGCTTGGGAAAGAGAGGCCCGAAGCCACCACAGAGACACCAGTGTCTGAGGTCATGAGAAGGTGAAGGGACAAGGTGAGGAGGGACCACCAGCTCCCATGACACCAGAGCGCAGGGGCATCCCGTGGAGCAACCAGGCAGGAATTTTACACTGGAATACAAGGAACTCTCGTCACACAGCACCCAGGGAAATTGCTGAACTCCCTGCCCTAGGATCCCAGACATGGACAAGGAGGAATGGCTTCATAAAGCGATGAGATCGCCCTGCGCTATTAACACAAAAGGGCACTAAACCACAGCATTGGGATTGGGGTGGGAAGTACCAGAGGAGATGGGGTCCTCGGAAAGAAAAGAGCCACCCAAACCCAGACCCAAGACATCAGCGCCCCACAGGCACCATCAAGGTCACGCTGCAGCTACGGCCAGACATCACAGCAAATCCTGTCAGCAAGGGTTTCTTTTTTCTTTTTTTTTTTGGTTTTTAACGTCTCCCATTTCTGCCTCTGTTTCCAGGCTCTCTGCAGCTGCCTTAGACCCCTTTTAGCCACCACGAACTCTGGCGATCGCCTTTGCAGGGTCTAGGGCAGCAGAAATGTGGCACATCCCTTTTATCGCAGTTGGGTTAGAATAGCCAGCTCTAATTAATGTCCATCACATAGCAGTCACCAAAGCACTCAATACATGGGAATAATATGATGTTGTTATAAGACAACCCTGGAAGCTCAGAAAGAATGGTCATGCTGTTTAAACTGGGCAGATTAGGATAACCCCTATTTCTGTTTTCTGAAAAGAAGCATTCTTGAATCAAGGGCATCCTAGAACTGCTAAAGCCCTAAGAGAAACATTAAATCAAAACGTTTCACTTCTAGGTACATATTGCCAATTTGGCAAAAGAACTGGAGGTCCATGTATCCCTAACTGAACTGTCCTCATTATACTACAAAAAATCATGCCCATAGGTCCAAAAGACCCATGCGCAGGTGAAGACCCCTCCCCTGAGCATGCGTAGTACTAAAATGGTGCGTAAGCAAAATTGTAATTGTATGTAAATCATTAACGAATCAGTGTAAAAGGGAAAGTTGCAAACTTTGCAATTTGTTTGTATAGATGCTCCTTGAGAAGCCGGTGTGGGGGTGTGCTTGATTTGTGGGAAACCACCGAGCACCCAGGCTTGCGCAACTCTGAAATAAAGAAGCAAATGTCTCTCCTGAGTGTGTAATTATTGGCTTACTGCACACCGGGCAACAAATCCGCTTTTTGGACAACAGTGTCAGTGGGTAGAACAGTTCCGAGACACTTGGCCTTTGTGCCATATTACTCGGAAATAACACCAAAAGGGCCTTCTTACAGTCCTGGCTGCCAAACGGCCCCGGGGCCGTAGGGGACCATCAGTCAGGGCTCTGGCTGCAGCCCCCAGTGCTGCCCAGCATCTCCCCTGCAGGCCCCGGGGCATCCAGGGATGGGGGAGGGAAGGAGGGAGAGGCAGGGAGAGAGGAAGAGAAGGGCAGAGGGAGGGAGGGAGGAAAAGAGGGAGGAAGGAAGAGAAGGAGGGAGGGAGGGAGAGGGAGGAGCAGAGGAGGCCAGGGCAGCCCTGGGAGCCCAAGGGCTGCTGTTGCTAGGCAGCACGGGGGGAGGGGGGGCACGAGGAGGCCACATGACCTGCAGCTGGTGCTGTTGCCAGGCAACACTGGGTGGGGCAGCAACAGACACTGGGGGAGGTGTTGGGAGGTGGTTGGAGCTGGGCTGGGGCAGCCATGGTGGGGCTGCGTGTGGGGCTGGGAGCTTCAGGGAGCCAGGCCCTCCACGGCCCTGGCCCTGCTGCCCCCGGTGGTGTGGGGGCTTGGAGGAGCTGGGCCCGCACCCAGGCCCCGCACACAGCGGCTGCCGGCAGGAAGGGACGACCAAAGGCCCTGCATGGGCGCTGGAGGCCGGACCCGGCTCCTCACAGCGCCTCTGGTGCTGACGCGGCTCTTCGGGGCAGAGCTGGGGCCCTTCACGAGCCTAGAAAGTAGGAGGCATGGGGAAGCATGACACTGAGACCCTCCAGTTGGCTCTGAGCAAGAGTTGCCTCAGGAATGGACAAAAATATGCCTGCTGTGTTTTTCATGTGTGTTTCGAAGTGGCAGATAGGGCTTACTTGCCTCAAACTTTGTGCCAGTGCACTAAGAGAAGACTTGCAGTTTGCCTAATACCAGTGTGAGGCCAGAGCCAGAGCCTCTGCGTCATCTCAGCCAGTGTTCTCTCTAAAAGACGTTCAGCTGTTTGCAAGAGCATTTACCTGTGTGATTTGCAGAGCAGTTCCCCAATATTGCAGGTGTTTAACAGCGACCTCTATATTTATAGGTAGCTGGTTCAGTTTCAAAATGTTTATGCTGAGAAAGGAGCTCAGTAAGATGAAGCTGTCATTAATAAGGAGATGAAGAGGACTCCATAGATCACATACAAAAATGCAGCTGTGCAAAAGGGACAGCCATATATGATGTAATGCTCAGTGGTGCAAATGTAGCCTCCTTTTAATGAGCAGTGCTTCTTTGTGAATAGTTGTATTTGTATTGCCTGTTTATTTGCAGAGTTTTTGACTTGATTGTATCTTGAGTAGCGCAAGTTGAGTATTCAGGAGGGTCCTGAAGCCAGATGCCCTAGCCGCTCTCCCTCTCATCTACTCACTGCAGAGCACTGTCTCTGGCAGTGCTTACAGAAGCTCTCTTGTCTCGTGGCTCAGCTGGTAGTTCTGCCTTGCCATCACCCCATGAACCTGCACTCGATAAATACACGTGTACTGGGGGTTGCCCCAGTTGCTCTGCACCTGGAATTTGATATACTGGAAGGCTCTGGGAAGCTGCTTCTGCAAAGGAAACGGGGGGAGCCGTCATTCCTCAGGTGTAAGGAGCAACAGCACAGCAACGTAGCTTCCTTTGCCAGCGCTAGCCCTGCTGGGGAACAAACTGGAGCCCTGACAAAGGAGGCAGCCAGGGTTGCTATGCCAGAGCCACAAGGCACAGGATGCTTTGGCTCATCCTCCGCACTCTGTGGTCCAAGCCCTTGGAGGCAAAGCTCAGTTTGCCCCTCGCGTCGTGCCCACACGCACTCACAGTACCTTCAGGCGGAAGGTCTGAACGGCCTCTTGGTCCACGTCAAATACAAAGAGCCCCAGGAGAGTTTCTTCTGCTGCTTCCTCATCCACGCCCTCAAAGGCAACCGACAAGGGCAGCAGGTCAGGCTCAAGCAGAGCCGGAGGAAAAGTGCCCGCTGCGTCCGACTCGGGGAAGCCTGCCTCATGTCCCACCCCTCTAGCACTAGTCTGGAAGAGGTCAGTGTGGATGTGGCTCAGGCTCTTTTGAGCAAGCGCTCCAAGACCCTGGGCCAGAAAGCACAAAGCAAGCCGCAGAGGCATACCACCACCGTGGGCCCCCACATACGCCATGCAGGGATGCTCTGCTCTGCAGCAACCAGCCCACGCTTCTCTGAGAGAAGGCGCCAGGAGAAACAAGGCTCCCTCGCAGCTTTCTGCCCTGGCCAGCTTCCCTGCCCACCCTCCACGCTGGGGCAAGGCTGAGGCTTACGGAGACAGCAAAGTCTTTGGGGGCGCTGCTGACTTCCCCGGAAGGAGAGACCGCCTTGGAGATGTGCTCCACGGTGACAGCCATGGGCCAGATCTGCTCAGGCAGCCGAATGACCACTTGGCCCTCCGCTCCTTGGAAAGCCCAGCACTGTCCAGGGGAAGTGTGCGGCTGAAACCAGAAAGCAGCCACCCTCAGTGGCAAGGCACTCCAGGAGCCCAGCGGACTGGCTGCTTTGCCAGCAGCACAGCCCTGGCTCGGTCTGTTGGCTGGCTTTCTGCATGGAAGGGCACCCCAGTGGATGAAAGGGACAGGAGGGGACTTGCTACCTTGCTTTCAGAAGACGGAAATCTTCCTTACAAAACATCTAGGCTCACCTGCCTTTCCCAAATCCCGCTCTGATTTTGCACAGCATTCAGAGACAGGGCGGGGCTGCCTAGGGGAGGTCACCCCGTGAGCCTTCAAAGAGTGTGCGGGAGGGACGAGCCCCCTTCCTCCAACTCGGCAGATCCCGCCAGGCTTGGGGGCCTGGAGGAGGTTCTGTCCTTGCCTGAGTGGCTTGTCAGGCTCCCCCCAACTTCCACTCTCTCTGGAAAGGGGCCGTGGGAGTTGAGGTGGGAAAATGCAGCTGCCAAGGACAAAGGTGCCCAGCACACTGCGGCCAGGGGTTGTGGGCAGGTGGCTGCTGTTGGGTTCAGCTCCATTCCCCTCCAGACGGGAGGGCAGCACTGTGGGGAAGCGCAGGGGATCGTCAGGAAGAGGCTGAGCCCTGTGGGGCTGCGCGAGGCTGCTGCTGTGAAGGGAGGTGTTTGGGGCTTGGAGGCTCAACTTGAAAGCAAGCAACTGCCTCAGAAGTCATGCTGCCTGTGCTATTACCTGCAGAATAGTATCCGGAGGGTTGGCCACGGCAAAGAAGGCGAGACAAAGCCAGCAAGCCTCACTGCCTCGCCCACCATAAGTCCGGGATGTTCTCTCTGCATCGATGGTGGCCCCTGAAAGGCACATGCAAAGCAGCTGCCTCAGACAGGCCAGAGGCTAGGAGCAGCAGGGAGCTAGCAGGTATTTCTCAGGCTGCAAGCCCAGCTGGGCAGACTTGGTGGGAGGGCCATACGCCAGCGGAGGGCCAGCAGACTTTGCGTAGGCATACCTGTGGTTTTCAGAGCCCAGTCCACCGCCTGCAGGTACTTTGCCTCTATCTTCTCAAGGGCTGTCCGTGTCAAGTTGAGAAGGGGCTGGGAAAAGCATTGCAAAGGCAGAGACGGAAAGCAACAGGGAGAATGACACAAACTCATCACGGGGCACTTCTGCATGAAGACTGAGTACTTGCACAGAGCAAAGGGGAGACTCGGGGTCAGTCCACCAAAGGCAAGACTTGTTGGAAAAGGCACCACACCTTCTGGTCAGCGCTTTCTGACAAGTCAAGCAAGGACTCAGGGAGAACACCAGTCTCAGGAGCCACCGTGCAGACCTGGCTCAGGTCAGCACTGCCCCAAGCAGCCCTAAGAGCCAGGTTTGCGCTGGGCAGCAAGAGGACAGAGCACACGCTGCAAAGGGCCAAGAGGAAGCAGCTGGAGACAGCCTCCAACTGAGAGCAAGGTCTTTGATCAAATGGCAGCCACTTTACCCCTCTCTTCTCCTCAGCCATCGCCCTCTCCTCCAAGACTTCTGCTATGGAGTGCAGGATGGCCTCATTTGCAGCAGCCAGCTCTGCTCGCAGGTGAGCCACCTGCTCTTCCAGGAGCTCCCGCTCATGGATCTTCTCCCTCAGCAAGGGCAGGGAGTTGCTGCAGACAAAGGGAAAGCAGATGTGGTGCAAGAGCTGAGCAGCCCCTGCAGGCAGTCCCGAGTAGGGTGCCACAGTCTTGCCCCCATCCTCTTCCCTCCCTCACAAGAACAGAGGCTTCCCTTCCCCTCCACGTTTAGCACAAGGCAAAGGCTGGCGCCCTGGATGCTTTGCCACTCAATGAGTTCCATGGGAAGGAAGCCCTCTTACCTGAGCGTTGTGAGCTCTGTTTCTGGCACCCCAGCCTTCTCCTGAAACACAAAGGCCCTCCCTGAGAGGAAGCCCAAGGAGCTCCATGGGGGCTTCCCACAGGACACTTCCCCAGGAAGAGCAGGTGGCAGTTGCTGCTGCTTTCTATCCATTTGGAGCAAGCCAGAGGATGTCGGGCCTTTTTCCAGGCACTGTCTTTGGGAAGTCCATTTCCTGTCTGAGCATTTGCAGACTGCAGGAGCTAAGGCAGGAGCAAAGCCACCTCCTGCCCAAGTGCTCCTTCCTGCAGCCTGCCAACCTGCAGTGCTCACTCAGGGAGCTCTCAGGGTCAAACCTCATTCAGCAGCTACAGAAAGTGAAGGACAAGCACAAGCGTGTCCCCCCCACACCCCCCCACATCTCTGTGAGGATGAGCCCTGGGCATCTGGATGGGATTCCCAACTTTTGCAGGGGAGGCAGGAGCTCCGAGCTATGGCCTCGGCCAGAGTTTGCTTTCCCCCAGCAAGAGGCACCTACCTGCAGCGCTTCCTCTTGCCACTTGCTCTCGGAGAGCAGCAAGCCCCAGCAGTAAAGCGCAGCTGCAAGTCACCACAGCAAGAGACAGTTATACTAAGAGGCTTTCTAATGGTCCCTGGAGCCACATTTTCTCCTTCCACAGCTAGGGAGCAAGAGCTTGCCTGGGACAGCTGGAGCTGGAGCTGGAGCTGGAGCCAGTGCAGAGCGCGGAGGTGGCTCCAACCCCTTGAGCACTGCCCAGGCCCATGGGCTTGGAAAATACACACACCCAAGGCCCACACACCCGCACACCAATGGAGGCATGTGGCCCCGAGCCAAGAGGAAATGCACCAGGCCATGGCAGTTTCTGCACAGACATTGCAACCCCAAAGCTCTGCAGCAAGGAGGGACCTCTAGCCAAAACGATCCTAGGCGCTCCACTCCCTCCCACGGCCGGCAGCCACGGCAGGCGTGAGGCAGGCTGCAGTCCACCTGTAAAGACCCTCTCTGGCCTTCACTGTGTCACGGAGATGGGAAGCTGGAAGGTGCCACAGGATCTGCTGCCTCTCCCTGCCCCTGAAAGCTGGCATCCGGTCCGCCTGTGCTACCGCGCAAGAGGTTTGGTCAGCGCTGCTCACCAGCCAAGAGTGGGGCCAGCAGGAAAAGGACCCTCAGGCACCTCCTGCCATTCTGCCAGGTGCTGCGTGGCCTAAAAGAGAGGGAATGCTGCTGTTAGCCAAGCCTACAGTGCGGGCTTTGCTTTGCCGGTGATCCGTTGAGGGGCTCCCTTGCCACCAGGTTCCTCAGCTCAGCAGAGCGAAGCCCAGGGCCTGGGGGCCTTTAGGAAGCTCTGAGCTGCAGCACAGCACCCTGCGGGCACTAAGGCAGTTGAAGACCTCTGGCCTGACACAGGCGTAATCACCCACACGCGTAGTGTCGTGGCCTGACACAGTCTGGTGGCACTGGGCTCTCCCGAGCAGAAGGGGCAGCACCTTGCCCAGCCAAAGGCTCTGCTGGGCTGCCTGGCTGCCCAGGCTGGAGGGCAGTGCTGCACACAGCCCCAGGGCTCAGGGGCTGTCTGTCGCCACCATGGAAGCCGGGCGGCACACAGGGCTTCTTGCCTTATCCCTCCCTGCTTTTTGGGCCCCGTCACACCCACCTGCCCAACTCGGCTGGCATCTCCTCTAATCCAACTCCGTCACCAGCAGCAGGGAAAAGGACGCTGTGCGGCAGATCCCCGCAGGCCTCTTCCCAAAGCACTTGCTGGCCTCTGCAAAGCTCCTTGTTTGCAGAGCTACACACGTCTGCAGGCTGGGCTTTTATGGAGGGCAGCTGTTGATGACATCACAAGAGCCAACCGCCAGGGAGGCAAGGTGTTGCCCATGATGACCTCAGAGGGGGGCTTACCCAGGAGGGGGTTGCCACGCAGCCTGAGCGAGAGGAAGCCTGTGCGTTAGCCCCCACCGCAAGCCTGAAGCCTGCCGGCACACCCGCAGAGGAGCCCTGGTTAGCCCAGAGAGCCAGCTCACTTGGTTGCGCGGGCAAGCTGCTGCTGTGCCGTTGCACCCCTCGTCCTCTACCAGGCTGATGTGTCGTGTCATCCTGGGCAGGGCTCAAAGGGCTGAGCGTGAAGCCCTGCTAAGTCAGAAGGGAGAGTGGCAAGAGCTTTCTCCTCTTGAGACCCACCCGGGCATTGACACGGTACTGCAGCAAGCCAAAGGACATCAGCCAGGTGACCTTGTTGGCCCTGGAAGACATAGCCCCGCCTCTGCTAGGAAAGCAAGAGTAGAGCGGTCAGCTTGCTGGCACAAAGGCAGATGTCTCTTCCCCTAGGTACACCTGCACCCACACGGAACAGTGGGGGTGAGGGGCACAGGCTCCCTCAGCAGCCCACTGATGGGCACCCAAAGGGGAGCTCCAGGGTCGGCTCTGAGGTGCGTTGCAGAAATGCAAGCAACCATTGAGCAAGAGCAGGGGCCAGGACTGGAGACGGGGACAGCTGCAGGCCAGCTCCCGCAAGGAGTGGGCCTGAGCTTCAGTCAGGCTCCTGGGCCAGTGGGTGGAGGTGCCAGGGCAGGCCGCTCAGGGGAACTAAGCCCTCCTTAGTGCACGCCGGGCCCTGACGGTCCAAGCCGCGGTCTGTAGCCTTTGCACTTCTCTGCTGCAGCCTCTGCGGTTTGTCAACGCCTCCCTTGACCTGGCAGATTCAAAACTGGATGCAGGCGAGCCCTAGCAAGTGCCGAGTGTCTTCCACACATTCCTCCATCTGCTCGCTCTACAGCAGCTGACGCAGCCGCACACACGCTTGGCCTTTGCTGCTGCCGAAGCGCATTGCCTGCTCATGGTTAGCTTGCTGTGTGCCAGGACCCCCGGGGCCTTTTGTGCAGCACGACACCGCAGCCCATCAGGCCCCAGCACATGCTGCTGCCGCTGCTGCTGCTGCTGCTGTTGCTTGCGGTCTGGCCATGCCTGGGGCCAACCTTTGCATTGATCGTTGCCAAGGCTGAAGCAGTTCCGCGTGGCACAGCCTGCTGAGGTCTTGCTGAGTAGTGGCTCTTCCTTCGGCATAGCTAACTCTCCTCACACTTGCTGAGGGCTCAGTCGATCCCCACGCTGAGGTGGTTTAGGAAGGTATTGAGCAGTATCAGAGGCAGGCAGGCCCCCGGAGGAACTCTGCTTGGGAGCAGCTGCCCATTGGACTTGGAGGCATGAAGCAGCAGCAGCCTTGCAGCTTGGTGCTGTGGCCAGTGCCCATGCAGCTTGTGGTGCCCCTGCCCAGCGCAGCTCTTGCCAGCTTGTCAGCACCTTGTCTGCCAGGTGCTCACGCCAGCATCTGTTCCGGCTCTTTGTCCAGCTGGTCCCTAGGCTCCTCGTTGTCACCTGGGTGCTCCTCAGAGCAGCGGGCTCTCTAGGCAGAGCAGGCCTAGCATGGCTGCCTGGGTTCCCATGCTGCCTTTGCTCTGTCCCCCCACCCACCGAATCACAGAACCACAGAATGGTTGAGGTTGGAAGGGACCTCTGGAGATCACCTAGTCCAAGCCCCTGGCTCCAGCAGGGTCACCTAGAGCATGCTGGCCAGGATGGTGTCCAGATGGCTTTTGAAGATCTCCAAGGAGGGAGAGTGCACAAACTCTCTGGGCAATCTAAGGGTAGCCTGTGATGGTCTCTTTCCTCCAATTTTCCAGCATCACTTCAAATTCTGAATTTGCTCTCCAAGTTGCTTTCAGAGCCTACCAGAGTAATGTCAGGTCATCTGCAAAGAGACCACTCCATCCCCTCAGTCCTTAATGGGACTGCTTAGCAGGACTGTACCCGGGACAAGGCTCTGCAGAGCCCCACTAGACAGAGGTTTCCGTTTGGCCAGCAAGTGCCTCCTCCTGGACACCCTGGGCTCAAAAAGGCGGCTTTGGGGAGACATTTGCTTCACTTGAGCGTCACAGAAGACCTGGGAAGGCCACCAACGCATATGACTTGAATCTACCTTCCAAGAGGTGATTTTGCATGAAAATCAACACCCAAGAAACATTAGAATGTTCTTCATGTGTAGATATATACTTTGCTATTTCACCCAAAAGAAAGAGAATAATCAGGGGAAAAGATGGAAAACGTAGCCCCAGTTCCTCGGAATGTCGACTAGAGGTTGCAAATATGCTCTGTCACTCTTCCATGTTATTCCACATGAAGACCCACTCATCCCAAAGCTGAAAGAGCAACCGTGGGGTTCACTGGAGTCCATTCCTTGGAAAGAATTAGTCACAAAGGACTTCACGAGCAGAGAAGTGGCTGGCTTGGGAGGCAGAAGCCTAGAGAAGCAAACATGCTTGTGCTGGAAACACAGTGACACGCTCGGAAGGCACATGAGGATCAGCGATTCCTTTGATTGGAAAAGACCAGTTTCCTCATCTCTGGACTCTGCAACAGGGACAGAGACCCGTGAGAGGCTGCCAGGGAACTCCTGGCATCACTCACAAAGGCAGGAAACCCGGAGGCCTGCACCGACTTTAGGAACTCGGGGGCTATTGTCTGGGTTGTTTCATGGCCAAAGCGGGTGGTGGCCATAGGAGTCATGTTGGTGAGGCCGCGGCGGTGAAGTCACAGAGATGCAGGCAGCCCATGTCCCTTGGTCTCACAACACAAGCACAGGCAGTGACAGCAACCCCTCTCTGGCAGCCTGCAGCCAGAAGCACAGCAGAGAGACTATAGACCTGCGCAGAAGCAGGACTAAGAAAATTAGGGGCAAGGGGATGCAGGTGGTCAACAACACGGAGCAGCTCCCCAGTGGGACAAGTTGAACACACCTGAGCCCTCTAGCTTGGGAAAGAGAGGCCCGAAGCCACCACAGAGACACCAGTGTCTGAGGTCATGAGAAGGTGAAGGGACAAGGTGAGGAGGGACCACCAGCTCCCATGACACCAGAGCGCAGGGGCATCCCGTGGAGCAACCAGGCAGGAATTTTACACTGGAATACAAGGAACTCTCGTCACACAGCACCCAGGGAAATTGCTGAACTCCCTGCCCTAGGATCCCAGACATGGACAAGGAGGAATGGCTTCATAAAGCGATGAGATCGCCCTGCGCTATTAACACAAAAGGGCACTAAACCACAGCATTGGGATTGGGGTGGGAAGTACCAGAGGAGATGGGGTCCTCGGAAAGAAAAGAGCCACCCAAACCCAGACCCAAGACATCAGCGCCCCACAGGCACCATCAAGGTCACGCTGCAGCTACGGCCAGACATCACAGCAAATCCTGTCAGCAAGGGTTTCTTTTTTCTTTTTTTTTTTGGTTTTTAACATCTCCCATTTCTGCCTCTGTTTCCAGGCTCTCTGCAGCTGCCTTAGACCCCTTTTAGCCACCACGAACTCTGGCGATCGCCTTTGCAGGGTCTAGGGCAGCAGAAATGTGGCACATCCCTTTTATCGCAGTTGGGTTAGAATAGCCAGCTCTAATTAATGTCCATCACATAGCAGTCACCAAAGCACTCAATACATGGGAATAATATGATGTTGTTATAAGACAACCCTGGAAGCTCAGAAAGAATGGTCATGCTGTTTAAACTGGGCAGATTAGGATAACCCCTATTTCTGTTTTCTGAAAAGAAGCATTCTTGAATCAAGGGCATCCTAGAACTGCTAAAGCCCTAAGAGAAACATTAAATCAAAACGTTTTACTTCTAGGTACATATTGCCAATTTGGCAAAAGAACTGGAGGTCCATGTATCCCTAACTGAACTGTCCTCATTATACTACAAAAAATCATGCCCATAGGTCCAAAAGACCCATGCGCAGGTGAAGACCCCTCCCCTGAGCATGCGTAGTACTAAAATGGTGTGTAAGCAAAATTGTAATTGTATGTAAATCATTAACGAATCAGTGTAAAAGGGAAAGTTGCAAACTTTGCAATTTGTTTGTATAGATGCTCCTTGAGAAGCCGGTGTGGGGGTGTGCTTGATTTGTGGGAAACCACCGAGCACCCAGGCTTGCGCAACTCTGAAATAAAGCAGCAAATGTCTCTCCTGAGTGTGTAATTATTGGCTTACTGCACACCGGGCAACAAATCCGCTTTTTGGACAACAGTGTCAGTGGGTAGAACAGTTCCGAGACACTTGGCCTTTATGCCATATTACTCGGAAATAACACCAAAAGGGCCTTCTTACAGTCCTGGCTGCCAAACGGCCCCGGGGCCGTAGGGGACCATCAGTCAGGGCTCTGGCTGCAGCCCCCAGTGCTGCCCAGCATCTCCCCTGCAGGCCCCTGGGCATCCAGGGATGGGGGAGGGAAGGAGGGAGAGGCAGGGAGAGAGGAAGAGAAGGGCAGAGGGAGGGAGGGAGGAAAAGAGGGAGGAAGGAAGAGAAGGAGGGAGGGAGGGAGAGGGAGGAGCAGAGGAGGCCAGGGCAGCCCTGGGAGCCCAAGGGCTGCTGTTGCTAGGCAGCACAGGGGGAGGGGGGGCACGAGGAGGCCACATGACCTGCAGCTGGTGCTGTTGCCAGGCAACACTGGGTGGGGCAGCAGCAGACACTGGGGGAGGTGTTGGGAGGTGGTTGGAGCTGGGCTGGGGCAGCCATGGTGGGGCTGCGTGTGGGGCTGGGAGCTTCAGGGAGCCAGGCCCTCCACGGCCCTGGCCCTGCTGCCCCCGGTGGTGTGGGGGCTCGGAGGAGCTGGGCCCGCACCCAGGCCCCGCACACAGCGGCTGCCGGCAGGAAGGGACGACCAAAGGCCCTGCATGGGCGCTGGAGGCCGGACCCGGCTCCTCACAGCGCCTCTGGTGCTGACGCGGCTCTTCGGGGCAGAGCTGGGGCCCTTCACGAGCCTAGAAAGTAGGAGGCATGGGGAAGCATGACACTGAGACCCTCCAGCTGGCTCTGAGCAAGAGTTGCCTCAGGAATGGACAAAAATATGCCTGCTGTGTTTTTCATGTGTGTTTCGAAGTGGCAGATAGGGCTTACTTGCCTCAAACTTTGTGCCAGTGCACTAAGAGAAGACTTGCAGTTTGCCTAATCCCAGTGTGAGGCCAGAGCCAGAGCCTCTGCGTCATCTCAGCCAGTGTTCTCTCTAAAAGACGTTCAGCTGTTTGCAGGAGCATTTACCTGTGTGATTCCAGAGCAGTTCCCCAATATTGCAGGTGTTTAACAGCGACCTCTATATTTATAGGTAGCTGGTTCAGTTTCAAAATGTTTATGCTGAGAAAGGAGCTCAGTAAGATGAAGCTGTCATTAATAAGGAGATGAAGAGGACTCCATAGATCACATACAAAAATGCAGCTGTGCAAAAGGGACAGCCATATATGATGTAATGCTCAGTGGTGCAAATGTAGCCTCCTTTTAATGAGCAGTGCTTCTTTGTGAATAGTTGTATTTGTATTGCCTGTTTATTTGCAGAGTTTTTGACTTGATTGTATCTTGAGTAGCGCAAGTTGAGTATTCAGGAGGGTCCTGAAGCCAGATGCCCTAGCCGCTCTCCCTCTCATCTACTCACTGCAGAGCACTGTCTCTGGCAGTGCTTACAGAAGCTCTCTTGTCTCGTGGCTCAGCTGGTAGTTCTGCCTTGCCATCACCCCATGAACCTGCACTCGATAAATACACGTGTACTGGGGGTTGCCCCAGTTGCTCTGCACCTGGAATTTGATATACTGGAAGGCTCTGGGAAGCTGCTTCTGCAAAGGAAACGGGGGGAGCCGTCATTCCTCAGGTGTAAGGAGCAACAGCACAGCAACGTAGCTTCCTTTGCCAGCGCTAGCCCTGCTGGGGAACAAACTGGAGCCCTGACAAAGGAGGCAGCCAGGGTTGCTATGCCAGAGCCACAAGGCACAGGATGCTTTGGCTCATCCTCCGCACTCTGTGGTCCAAGCCCTTGCAGGCAAAGCTCAGTTTGCCCCTCGCGTCGTGCCCACACGCACTCACAGTACCTTCAGGCGGAAGGTCTGAACAGCCTCTTGGTCCACGTCAAATACAAAGAGCCCCAGGAGAGTTTCTTCTGCTGCTTCCTCATCCACGCCCTCAAAGGCAACCGACAAGGGCAGCAGGTCAGGCTCAAGCAGAGCCGGAGGAAAAGTGCCCGCTGCGTCCGACTCAGGGAAGCCTGCCTCATGTCCCACCCCTCTAGCACTAGTCTGGAAGAGGTCAGTGTGGATGTGGCTCAGGCTCTTTTGAGCAAGCGCTCCAAGACCCTGGGCCAGAAAGCACAAAGCAAGCCGCAGAGGCATACCACCACCGTGGGCCCCCACATACGCCATGCAGGGACGCTCTGCTCTGCAGCAACCAGCCCACGCTTCTCTGAGAGAAGGCGCCAGGAGAAACAAGGCTCCCTCGCAGCTTTCTGCCCTGGCCAGCTTCCCTGCCCACCCTCCACGCTGGGGCAAGGCTGAGGCTTACGGAGACAGCAAAGTCTTTGGGGGCGCTGCTGACTTCCCCGGAAGGAGAGACCGCCTTGGAGATGTGCTCCACGGTGACAGCCATGGGCCAGATCTGCTCAGGCAGCCGAATGACCACTTGGCCCTCCGCTCCTTGGAAAGCCCAGCACTGTCCAGGGGAAGTGTGCGGCTGAAACCAGAAAGCAGCCACCCTCAGTGGCAAGGCACTCCAGGAGCCCAGCGGACTGGCTGCTTTGCCAGCAGCACAGCCCTGGCTCGGTCTGTTGGCTGGCTTTCTGCATGGAAGGGCACCCAAGTGGATGAAAGGGACAGCAGGGGACTTGCCACCTTGCTTTCAGAAGACGGAAATCTTCCTTACAAAACATCTAGGCTCACTTGCCTTTCCCAAATCCCGCTCTGATTTTGCACAGCATTCAGAGACAGGGCGGGGCTGCCTAGGGGAGGTCACCCCGTGAGCCTTCAAAGAGTGTGCGGGAGGGACGAGCCCCCTTCCTCCAACTCGGCAGATCCCGCCAGGCTTGGGGGCCTGGAGGAGGTTCTGTCCTTGCCTGAGTGGCTTGTCAGGCTCCCCCCAACTTCCACTCTCTCTGGAAAGGGGCCGTGGGAGTTGAGGTGGGAAAATGCAGCTGCCAAGGACAAAGGTGCCCAGCACACTGCGGCCAGGGGTTGTGGGCAGGTGGCTGCTGTTGGGTTCAGCTCCATTCCCCTCCAGACGGGAGGGCAGCACTGTGGGGAAGCGCAGGGGATCGTCAGGAAGAGGCTGAGCCCTGTGGGGCTGCGCGAGGCTGCTGCTGTGAAGGGAGGTGTTTGGGGCTTGGAGGCTCAACTTGAAAGCAAGCAACTGCCTCAGAAGTCATGCTGCCTGTGCTATTACCTGCAGAATAGTATCCGGAGGGTTGGCCACGGCAAAGAAGGCGAGACAAAGCCAGCAAGCCTCACTGCCTCGCCCACCATAAGTCCGGGATGTTCTCTCTGCATCGATGGTGGCCCCTGAAAGGCACATGCAAAGCAGCTGCCTCAGACAGGCCAGAGGCTAGGAGCAGCAGGGAGCTAGCAGGTATTTCTCAGGCTGCAAGCCCAGCTGGGCAGACTTGGTGGGAGGGCCATACGCCAGCGGAGGGCCAGCAGACTTTGCATAGGCATACCTGTGGTTTTCAGAGCCCAGTCCACCGTCTGCAGGTACTTTGCCTCTATCTTCTCAAGGGCTGCCCGTGTCAAGTTGAGAAGGGGCTGGGAAAAGCATTGCAAAGGCAGAGACGGAAAGCAACAGGGAGAATGACACAAACTCATCACGGGGCACTTCTGCATGAAGACTGAGTGCTTGCACAGAGCAAAGGGGAGACTCGGGGTCAGTCCACCAAAGGCAAGACTTGTTGGAAAAGGCACCACACCTTCTGGTCAGCGCTTTCTGACAAGTCAAGCAAGGACTCAGGGAGAACACCAGTCTCAGGAGCCACCGTGCAGACCTGGCTCAGGTCAGCACTGCCCCAAGCAGCCCTGAGAGCCAGGTTTGTGCTGGGCAGCAAGAGGACAGAGCACACGCTGCAAAGGGCCAAGAGGAAGCAGCAGGAGACAGCCTCCAACTGAGAGCAAGGCCTTTGATCAAATGGCAGCCACTTTACCCCTCTCTTCTCCTCAGCCATCGCCCTCTCCTCCAAGACTTCTGCTATGGAGTGCAGGATGGCCTCATTTGCAGCAGCCAGCTCTGCTCGCAGGTGAGCCACCTGCTCTTCCAGGAGCTCCCGCTCATGGATCTTCTCCCTCAGCAAGGGCAGGGAGTTGCTGCAGACAAAGGGAAAGCAGATGTGGTGCAAGAGCTGAGCAGCCCCTGCAGGCAGTCCCGAGTAGGGTGCCACAGTCTTGCCCCCATCCTCTTCCCTCCCTCACAAGAACAGAGGCTTCCCTTCCCCTCCACGTTTAGCACAAGGCAAAGGCTGGCGCCCTGGATGCTTTGCCACTCAATGAGTTCCATGGGAAGGAAGCCCTCTTACCTGAGCGTTGTGAGCTCTGTTTCTGGCACCCCAGCCTTCTCCTGAAACACAAAGGCCCTCCCTGAGAGGAAGCCCAAGGAGCTCCATGGGGGCTTCCCACAGGACACTTCCCCAGGAAGAGCAGGTGGCAGTTGCTGCTGCTTTCTATCCATTTGGAGCAAGCCAGAGGATGTCGGGCCTTTTTCCAGCCACTGTCTTTGGGAAGTCCATTTCCTGTCTGAGCATTTGCAGACTGCAGGAGCTAAGGCAGGAGCAAAGCCACCTCCTGCCCAAGTGCTCCTTCCTGCAGCCTGCCAACCTGCAGTGCTCACTCAGGGAGCTCTCAGGGTCAAACCTCATTCAGCAGCTACAGAAAGTGAAGGACAAGCACAAGCGTGTCCCCCCCACACCCCCCCCACATCTCTGTGAGGATGAGCCCTGGGCATCTGGATGGGATTCCCAACTTTTGCAGGGGAGGCAGGAGCTCCGAGCTATGGCCTCGGCCAGAGTTTGCTTTCCCCCAGCAAGAGGCACCTACCTGCAGCGCTTCCTCTTGCCACTTGCTCTCGGAGAGCAGCAAGCCCCAGCAGTAAAGCGCAGCTGCAAGTCACCACAGCAAGAGACAGTTATACTAAGAGGCTTTCTAATGGTCCCTGGAGCCACATTTTCTCCTTCCACAGCTAGGGAGCAAGAGCTTGCCTGGGACAGCTGGAGCTGGAGCTGGAGCTGGAGCCAGTGCAGAGCGCGGAGGTGGCTCCAACCCCTTGAGCACTGCCCAGGCCCATGGGCTTGGAAAATACACACACCCAAGGCCCACACACCCGCACACCAATGGAGGCATGTGGCCCCGAGCCAAGAGGAAATGCACCAGGCCATGGCAGTTTCTGCACAGACATTGCAACCCCAAAGCTCTGCAGCAAGGAGGGACCTCTAGCCAAAACGATCCTAGGCGCTCCACTCCCTCCCACGGCCGGCAGCCACGGCAGGCGTGAGGCAGGCTGCAGTCCACCTGTAAAGACCCTCTCTGGCCTTCACTGTGTCACGGAGATGGGAAGCTGGAAGGCGCCACAGGATCTGCTGCCTCTCCCTGCCCCTGAAAGCTGGCATCCGGTCCGCCTGTGCTACCGCGCAAGAGGTTTGGTCAGCGCTGCTCACCAGCCAAGAGTGGGGCCAGCAGGAAAAGGACCCTCAGGCACCTCCTGCCATTCTGCCAGGTGCTGCGTGGCCTAAAAGAGAGGGAATGCTGCTGTTAGCCAAGCCTACAGTGCGGGCTTTGCTTTGCCGGTGATCCGTTGAGGGGCTCCCTTGCCACCAGGTTCCTCAGCTCAGCAGAGCGAAGCCCAGGGCCTGGGGGCCTTTAGGAAGCTCTGAGCTGCAGCACAGCACCCTGCGGGCACTAAGGCAGTTGAAGACCTCTGGCCTGACACAGGCGTAATCACCCACACGCGTAGTGTCGTGGCCTGACACAGTCTGGTGGCACTGGGCTCTCCCGAGCAGAAGGGGCAGCACCTTGCCCAGCCAAAGGCTCTGCTGGGCTGCCTGGCTGCCCAGGCTGGAGGGCAGTGCTGCACACAGCCCCAGGGCTCAGGGGCTGTCTGTCGCCACCATGGAAGCCGGGCGGCACACAGGGCTTCTTGCCTTATCCCTCCCTGCTTTTTGGGCCCCGTCACACCCACCTGCCCAACTCGGCTGGCATCTCCTCTAATCCAACTCCGTCACCAGCAGGAGGGAAAAGGTCGCTGTGCGGCAGATCCCCACAGGCCTCTTCCCAAAGCACTTGCTGGCCTCTGCAAAGCTCCTTGTTTGCAGAGCTACACACGTCTGCAGGCTGGGCTTTTATGGAGGGCAGCTGTTGATGACATCACAAGAGCCAACCGCCAGGGAGGCAAGGTGTTGCCCATGATGACCTCAGAGGGGGGCTTACCCAGGAGGGGGTTGCCACGCAGCCTGAGCGAGAGGAAGCCTGTGCGTTAGCCCCCACCCCAAGCCTGAAGCCTGCCGGCACACCCGCAGAGGAGCCCTGGTTAGCCCAGAGAGCCAGCTCACTTGGTTGCGCGGGCAAGCTGCTGCTGTGCCGTTGCACCCCTCGTCCTCTACCAGGCTGATGTGTCGTGTCATCCTGGGCAGGGCTCAAAGGGCTGAGCGTGAAGCCCTGCTAAGTCAGAAGGGAGAGTGGCAAGAGCTTTCTCCTCTTGAGACCCACCCGGGCATTGACACGGTACTGCAGCAAGCCAAAGGACATCAGCCAGGTGACCTTGTTGGCCCTGGAAGACATAGCCCCGCCTCTGCTAGGAAAGCAAGAGTAGAGCGGTCAGCTTGCTGGCACAAAGGCAGATGTCTCTTCCCCTAGGTACACCTGCACCCACACGGAACAGTGGGGGTGAGGGGCACAGGCTCCCTCAGCAGCCCACTGATGGGCACCCAAAGGGGAGCTCCAGGGTCGGCTCTGAGGTGCGTTGCAGAAATGCAAGCAACCATTGAGCAAGAGCAGGGGCCAGGACTGGAGACGGGGACAGCTGCAGGCCAGCTCCCGCAAGGAGTGGGCCTGAGCTTCAGTCAGGCTCCTGGGCCAGTGGGTGGAGGTGCCAGGGCAGGCCGCTCAGGGGAACTAAGCCCTCCTTAGTGCACGCCGGGCCCTGACGGTCCAAGCCGCGGTCTGTAGCCTTTGCACTTCTCTGCTGCAGCCTCTGCGGTTTGTCAACGCCTCCCTTGACCTGGCAGATTCAAAACTGGATGCAGGCGAGCCCTAGCAAGTGCCGAGTGTCTTCCACACATTCCTCCATCTGCTCGCTCTACAGCAGCTGACGCAGCCGCACACACGCTTGGCCTTTGCTGCTGCCGAAGCGCATTGCCTGCTCATGGTTAGCTTGCTGTGTGCCAGGACCCCCGGGGCCTTTTGTGCAGCACGACACCGCAGCCCATCAGGCCCCAGCACATGCTGCTGCCGCTGCTGCTGCTGCTGCTGTTGCTTGCGGTCTGGCCATGCCTGGGGCCAACCTTTGCATTGATCGTTGCCAAGGCTGAAGCAGTTCCGCGTGGCACAGCCTGCTGAGGTCTTGCTGAGTAGTGGCTCTTCCTTCGGCATAGCTAACTCTCCTCACACTTGCTGAGGGCTCAGTCGATCCCCACGCTGAGGTGGTTTAGGAAGGTATTGAGCAGTATCAGAGGCAGGCAGGCCCCCGGAGGAACTCTGCTTGGGAGCAGCTGCCCATTGGACTTGGAGGCATGAAGCAGCAGCAGCCTTGCAGCTTGGTGCTGTGGCCAGTGCCCATGCAGCTTGTGGTGCCCCTGCCCAGCGCAGCTCTTGCCAGCTTGTCAGCACCTTGTCTGCCAGGTGCTCACGCCAGCATCTGTTCCGGCTCTTTGTCCAGCTGGTCCCTAGGCTCCTCGTTGTCACCTGGGTGCTCCTCAGAGCAGCGGGCTCTCTAGGCAGAGCAGGCCTAGCATGGCTGCCTGGGTTCCCATGCTGCCTTTGCTCTGTCCCCCCACCCACCGAATCACAGAATCACAGAATGGTTGAGGTTGGAAGGGACCTCTGGAGATCACCTAGTCCAAGCCCCTGGCTCCAGCAGGGTCACCTAGAGCATGCTGGCCAGGATGGTGTCCAGACAGCTTTTGAAGATCTCCAAGGAGGGAGAGTGCACAAACTCTCTGGGCAATCTAAGGGTAGCCTGTGATGGTCTCTTTCCTCCAATTTTCCAGCATCACTTCAAATTCTGAATTTGCTCTCCAAGTTGCTTTCAGAGCCTACCAGAGTAATGTCAGGTCATCTGCAAAGAGACCACTCCATCCCCTCAGTCCTTAATGGGACTGCTTAGCAGGACTGTACCCGGGACAAGGCTCTGCAGAGCCCCACTAGACAGAGGTTTCCGTTTGGCCAGCAAGTGCCTCCTCCTGGACACCCTGGGCTCAAAAAGGCGGCTTTGGGGAGACATTTGCTTCACTTGAGCGTCACAGAAGACCTGGGAAGGCCACCAACGCATATGACTTGAATCTACCTTCCAAGAGGTGATTTTGCATGAAAATCAACACCCAAGAAATATTAGAATGTTCTTCATGTGTAGATATATACTTTGCTATTTCACCCAAAAGAAAGAGAATAATCAGGGGAAAAGATGGAAAACGTAGCCCCAGTTCCTCGGAATGTCGACTAGAGGTTGCAAATATGCTCTGTCACTCTTCCATGTTATTCCACATGAAGACCCACTCATCCCAAAGCTGAAAGAGCAACCGTGGGGTTCACTGGAGTCCATTCCTTGGAAAGAATTAGTCACAAAGGACTTCACGAGCAGAGAAGTGGCTGGCTTGGGAGGCAGAAGCCTAGAGAAGCAAACATGCTTGTGCTGGAAACACAGTGACACGCTCGGAAGGCACATGAGGATCAGCGATTCCTTTGATTGGAAAAGACCAGTTTCCTCATCTCTGGACTCTGCAACAGGGACAGAGACCCGTGAGAGGCTGCCAGGGAACTCCTGGCATCACTCACAAAGGCAGGAAACCCGGAGGCCTGCACCGACTTTAGGAACTCGGGGGCTATTGTCTGGGTTGTTTCATGGCCAAAGCGGGTGGTGGCCATAGGAGTCATGTTGGTGAGGCCGCGGCGGTGAAGTCACAGAGATGCAGGCAGCCCATGTCCCTTGGTCTCACAACACAAGCACAGGCAGTGACAGCAACCCCTCTCTGGCAGCCTGCAGCCAGAAGCACAGCAGAGAGACTATAGACCTGCGCAGAAGCAGGACTAAGAAAATTAGGGGCAAGGGGATGCAGGTGGTCAACAACACGGAGCAGCTCCCCAGTGGGACAAGTTGAACACACCTGAGCCCTCTAGCTTGGGAAAGAGAGGCCCGAAGCCACCACAGAGACACCAGTGTCTGAGGTCATGAGAAGGTGAAGGGACAAGGTGAGGAGGGACCACCAGCTCCCATGACACCAGAGCGCAGGGGCATCCCGTGGAGCAACCAGGCAGGAATTTTACACTGGAATACAAGGAACTCTCGTCACACAGCACCCAGGGAAATTGCTGAACTCCCTGCCCTAGGATCCCAGACATGGACAAGGAGGAATGGCTTCATAAAGCGATGAGATCGCCCTGCGCTATTAACACAAAAGGGCACTAAACCACAGCATTGGGATTGGGGTGGGAAGTACCAGAGGAGATGGGGTCCTCGGAAAGAAAAGAGCCACCCAAACCCAGACCCAAGACATCAGCGCCCCACAGGCACCATCAAGGTCACGCTGCAGCTACGGCCAGACATCACAGCAAATCCTGTCAGCAAGGGTTTCTTTTTTCTTTTTTTTTTTGGTTTTTAACATCTCCCATTTCTGCCTCTGTTTCCAGGCTCTCTGCAGCTGCCTTAGACCCCTTTTAGCCACCACGAACTCTGGCGATCGCCTTTGCAGGGTCTAGGGCAGCAGAAATGTGGCACATCCCTTTTATCGCAGTTGGGTTAGAATAGCCAGCTCTAATTAATGTCCATCACATAGCAGTCACCAAAGCACTCAATACATGGGAATAATATGATGTTGTTATAAGACAACCCTGGAAGCTCAGAAAGAATGGTCATGCTGTTTAAACTGGGCAGATTAGGATAACCCCTATTTCTGTTTTCTGAAAAGAAGCATTCTTGAATCAAGGGCATCCTAGAACTGCTAAAGCCCTAAGAGAAACATTAAATCAAAACGTTTTACTTCTAGGTACATATTGCCAATTTGGCAAAAGAACTGGAGGTCCATGTATCCCTAACTGAACTGTCCTCATTATACTACAAAAAATCATGCCCATAGGTCCAAAAGACCCATGCGCAGGTGAAGACCCCTCCCCTGAGCATGCGTAGTACTAAAATGGTGTGTAAGCAAAATTGTAATTGTATGTAAATCATTAACGAATCAGTGTAAAAGGGAAAGTTGCAAACTTTGCAATTTGTTTGTATAGATGCTCCTTGAGAAGCCGGTGTGGGGGTGTGCTTGATTTGTGGGAAACCACCGAGCACCCAGGCTTGCGCAACTCTGAAATAAAGCAGCAAATGTCTCTCCTGAGTGTGTAATTATTGGCTTACTGCACACCGGGCAACAAATCCGCTTTTTGGACAACAGTGTCAGTGGGTAGAACAGTTCAGAGACACTTGGCCTTTATGCCATGTTACTCGGAAATAACACCAAAAGGGCCTTCTTACAGTCCTGGCTGCCAAACGGCCCCGGGGCCGTAGGGGACCATCAGTCAGGGCTCTGGCTGCAGCCCCCAGTGCTGCCCAGCATCTCCCCTGCAGGCCCCGGGGCATCCAGGGATGGGGGAGGGAAGGAGGGAGAGGCAGGGAGAGAGGAAGAGAAGGGCAGAGGGAGGGAGGGAGGAAAAGAGGGAGGAAGGAAGAGAAGGAGGGAGGGAGGGAGAGGGAGGAGCAGAGGAGGCCAGGGCAGCCCTGGGAGCCCAAGGGCTGCTGTTGCTAGGCAGCACGGGGGGAGGGGGGGCACGAGGAGGCCACATGACCTGCAGCTGGTGCTGTTGCCAGGCAACACTGGGTGGGGCAGCAACAGGCACTGGGGGAGGTGTTGGGAGGTGGTTGGAGCTGGGCTGGGGCAGCCATGGTGGGGCTGCGTGTGGGGCTGGGAGCTTCAGGGAGCCAGGCCCTCCACGGCCCTGGCCCTGCTGCCCCCGGTGGTGTGGGGGCTCGGAGGAGCTGGGCCCGCACCCAGGCCCCGCACACAGCGGCTGCCGGCAGGAAGGGACGACCAAAGGCCCTGCATGGGCGCTGGAGGCCGGACCCGGCTCCTCACAGCGCCTCTGGTGCTGACGCGGCTCTTCGGGGCAGAGCTGGGGCCCTTCACGAGCCTAGAAAGTAGGAGGCATGGGGAAGCATGACACTGAGACCCTCCAGTTGGCTCTGAGCAAGAGTTGCCTCAGGAATGGACAAAAATATGCCTGCTGTGTTTTTCATGTGTGTTTCGAAGTGGCAGATAGGGCTTACTTGCCTCAAACTTTGTGCCAGTGCACTAAGAGAAGACTTGCAGTTTGCCTAATCCCAGTGTGAGGCCAGAGCCAGAGCCTCTGCGTCATCTCAGCCAGTGTTCTCTCTAAAAGACGTTCAGCTGTTTGCAGGAGCATTTACCTGTGTGATTCCAGAGCAGTTCCCCAATATTGCAGGTGTTTAACAGCGACCTCTATATTTATAGGTAGCTGGTTCAGTTTCAAAATGTTTATGCTGAGAAAGGAGCTCAGTAAGATGAAGCTGTCATTAATAAGGAGATGAAGAGGACTCCATAGATCACATACAAAAATGCAGCTGTGCAAAAGGGACAGCCATATATGATGTAATGCTCAGTGGTGCAAATGTAGCCTCCTTTTAATGAGCAGTGCTTCTTTGTGAATAGTTGTATTTGTATTGCCTGTTTATTTGCAGAGTTTTTGACTTGATTGTATCTTGAGTAGCGCAAGTTGAGTATTCAGGAGGGTCCTGAAGCCAGCTGCCCTAGCCGCTCTCCCTCTCATCTACTCACTGCAGAGCACTGTCTCTGGCAGTGCTTACAGAAGCTCTCTTGTCTCGTGGCTCAGCTGGTAGTTCTGCCTTGCCATCACCCCATGAACCTGCACTCGATAAATACACGTGTACTGGGGGTTGCCCCAGTTGCTCTGCACCTGGAATTTGATATACTGGAAGGCTCTGGGAAGCTGCTTCTGCAAAGGAAACGGGGGGAGCCGTCATTCCTCAGGTGTAAGGAGCAACAGCACAGCAACGTAGCTTCCTTTGCCAGCGCTAGCCCTGCTGGGGAACAAACTGGAGCCCTGACAAAGGAGGCAGCCAGGGTTGCTATGCCAGAGCCACAAGGCACAGGATGCTTTGGCTCATCCTCCGCACTCTGTGGTCCAAGCCCTTGGAGGCAAAGCTCAGTTTGCCCCTCGCGTCGTGCCCACACGCACTCACAGTACCTTCAGGCGGAAGGTCTGAACGGCCTCTTGGTCCACGTCAAATACAAAGAGCCCCAGGAGAGTTTCTTCTGCTGCTTCCTCATCCACGCCCTCAAAGGCAACCGACAAGGGCAGCAGGTCAGGCTCAAGCAGAGCCGGAGGAAAAGTGCCCGCTGCGTCCGACTCGGGGAAGCCTGCCTCATGTCCCACCCCTCTAGCACTAGTCTGGAAGAGGTCAGTGTGGATGTGGCTCAGGCTCTTTTGAGCAAGCGCTCCAAGACCCTGGGCCAGAAAGCACAAAGCAAGCCGCAGAGGCATACCACCACCGTGGGCCCCCACATACGCCATGCAGGGACGCTCTGCTCTGCAGCAACCAGCCCACGCTTCTCTGAGAGAAGGCGCCAGGAGAAACAAGGCTCCCTCGCAGCTTTCTGCCCTGGCCAGCTTCCCTGCCCACCCTCCACGCTGGGGCAAGGCTGAGGCTTACGGAGACAGCAAAGTCTTTGGGGGCGCTGCTGACTTCCCCGGAAGGAGAGACCGCCTTGGAGATGTGCTCCACGGTGACAGCCATGGGCCAGATCTGCTCAGGCAGCCGAATGACCACTTGGCCCTCCGCTCCTTGGAAAGCCCAGCACTGTCCAGGGGAAGTCTGCGGCTGAAACCAGAAAGCAGCCACCCTCAGTGGCAAGGCACTCCAGGAGCCCAGCGGACTGGCTGCTTTGCCAGCAGCACAGCCCTGGCTCGGTCTGTTGGCTGGCTTTCTGCATGGAAGGGCACCCCAGTGGATGAAAGGGACAGGAGGGGACTTGCCACCTTGCTTTCAGAAGATGGAAATCTTCCTTACAAAACATCTAGGCTCACCTGCCTTTCCCAAATCCCGCTCTGATTTTGCACAGCATTCAGAGACAGGGCGGGGCTGCCTAGGGGAGGTCACCCCGTGAGCCTTCAAAGAGTGTGCGGGAGGGACGAGCCCCCTTCCTCCAACTCGGCAGATCCCGCCAGGCTTGGGGGCCTGGAGGAGGTTCTGTCCTTGCCTGAGTGGCTCGTCAGGCTTCCCCCAACTTCCACTCTCTCTGGAAAGGGGCCGTGGGAGTTGAGGTGGGAAAATGCAGCTGCCAAGGACAAAGGTGCCCAGCACACTGCGGCCAGGGGTTGTGGGCAGGTGGCTGCTGTTGGGTTCAGCTCCATTCCCCTCCAGACGGCAGGGCAGCACTGTGGGGAAGCACAGGGGATCGTCAGGAAGAGGCTGAGCCCTGTGGGGCTGCGCGAGGCTGCTGCTGTGAAGGGAGGTGTTTGGGGCTTGGAGGCTCAACTTGAAAGCAAGCAACTGCCTCAGAAGTCATGCTGCCTGTGCTATTACCTGCAGAATAGTATCCGGAGGGTTGGCCACGGCAAAGAAGGCGAGACAAAGCCAGCAAGCCTCACTGCCTCGCCCACCATAAGTCCGGGATGTTCTCTCTGCATCGATGGTGGCCCCTGAAAGGCACATGCAAAGCAGCTGCCTCAGACAGGCCAGAGGCTAGGAGCAGCAGGGAGCTAGCAGGTATTTCTCAGGCTGCAAGCCCAGCTGGGCAGACTTGGTGGGAGGGCCATACGCCAGCGGAGGGCCAGCAGACTTTGCGTAGGCATACCTGTGGTTTTCAGAGCCCAGTCCACCGCCTGCAGGTACTTTGCCTCTATCTTCTCAAGGGCTGCCCGTGTCAAGTTGAGAAGGGGCTGGGAAAAGCATTGCAAAGGCAGAGACGGAAAGCAACAGGGAGAATGACACAAACTCATCACGGGGCACTTCTGCATGAAGACTGAGTGCTTGCACAGAGCAAAGGGGAGACTCGGGGTCAGTCCACCAAAGGCAAGACTTGTTGGAAAAGGCACCACACCTTCTGGTCAGCGCTTTCTGACAAGTCAAGCAAGGACTCAGGGAGAACACCAGTCTCAGGAGCCACCGTGCAGACCTGGCTCAGGTCAGCACTGCCCCAAGCAGCCCTGAGAGCCAGGTTTGCGCTGGGCAGCAAGAGGACAGAGCACACGCTGCAAAGGGCCAAGAGGAAGCAGCAGGAGACAGCCTCCAACTGAGAGCAAGGTCTTTGATCAAATGGCAGCCACTTTACCCCTCTCTTCTCCTCAGCCATCGCCCTCTCCTCCAAGACTTCTGCTATGGAGTGCAGGATGGCCTCATTTGCAGCAGCCAGCTCTGCTCGCAGGTGAGCCACCTGCTCTTCCAGGAGCTCCCGCTCATGGATCTTCTCCCTCAGCAAGGGCAGGGAGTTGCTGCAGACAAAGGGAAAGCAGATGTGGTGCAAGAGCTGAGCAGCCCCTGCAGGCAGTCCCGAGTAGGGTGCCACAGTCTTGCCCCCATCCTCTTCCCTCCCTCACAAGAACAGAGGCTTCCCTTCCCCTCCACGTTTAGCACAAGGCAAAGGCTGGCGCCCTGGATGCTTTGCCACTCAATGAGTTCCATGGGAAGGAAGCCCTCTTACCTGAGCGTTGTGAGCTCTGTTTCTGGCACCCCAGCCTTCTCCTGAAACACAAAGGCCCTCCCTGAGAGGAAGCCCAAGGAGCTGCATGGGGGCTTCCCACAGGACACTTCCCCAGGAAGAGCAGGTGGCAGTTGCTGCTGCTTTCTATCCATTTGGAGCAAGCCAGAGGATGTCGGGCCTTTTTCCAGGCACTGTCTTTGGGAAGTCCATTTCCTGTCTGAGCATTTGCAGACTCCAGGAGCTAAGGCAGGAGCAAAGCCACCTCCTGCCCAAGTGCTCCTTCCTGCAGCCTGCCAACCTGCAGTGCTCACTCAGGGAGCTCTCAGGGTCAAACCTCATTCAGCAGCTACAGAAAGTGAAGGACAAGCACAAGCGTGTCCCCCCCACACCCCCCCACATCTCTGTGAGGATGAGCCCTGGGCATCTGGATGGGATTCCCAACTTTTGCAGGGGAGGCAGGAGCTCCGAGCTATGGCCTCGGCCAGAGTTTGCTTTCCCCCAGCAAGAGGCACCTACCTGCAGCGCTTCCTCTTGCCACTTGCTCTCGGAGAGCAGCAAGCCCCAGCAGTAAAGCGCAGCTGCAAGTCACCACAGCAAGAGACAGTTATACTAAGAGGCTTTCTAATGGTCCCTGGAGCCACATTTTCTCCTTCCACAGCTAGGGAGCAAGAGCTTGCCTGGGACAGCTGGAGCTGGAGCTGGAGCTGGAGCCAGTGCAGAGCGCGGAGGTGGCTCCAACCCCTTGAGCACTGCCCAGGCCCATGGGCTTGGAAAATACACACACCCAAGGCCCACACACCCGCACACCAATGGAGGCATGTGGCCCCGAGCCAAGAGGAAATGCACCAGGCCATGGCAGTTTCTGCACAGACATTGCAACCCCAAAGCTCTGCAGCAAGGAGGGACCTCTAGCCAAAACGATCCTAGGCGCTCCACTCCCTCCCACGGCCGGCAGCCACGGCAGGCGTGAGGCAGGCTGCAGTCCACCTGTAAAGACCCTCTCTGGCCTTCACTGTGTCACGGAGATGGGAAGCTGGAAGGCGCCACAGGATCTGCTGCCTCTCCCTGCCCCTGAAAGCTGGCATCCGGTCCGCCTGTGCTACCGCGCAAGAGGTTTGGTCAGCGCTGCTCACCAGCCAAGAGTGGGGCCAGCAGGAAAAGGACCCTCAGGCACCTCCTGCCATTCTGCCAGGTGCTGCGTGGCCTAAAAGAGAGGGAATGCTGCTGTTAGCCAAGCCTACAGTGCGGGCTTTGCTTTGCCGGTGATCCGTTGAGGGGCTCCCTTGCCACCAGGTTCCTCAGCTCAGCAGAGCGAAGCCCAGGGCCTGGGGGCCTTTAGGAAGCTCTGAGCTGCAGCACAGCACCCTGCGGGCACTAAGGCAGTTGAAGACCTCTGGCCTGACACAGGCGTAATCACCCACACGCGTAGTGTCGTGGCCTGACACAGTCTGGTGGCACTGGGCTCTCCCGAGCAGAAGGGGCAGCACCTTGCCCAGCCAAAGGCTCTGCTGGGCTGCCTGGCTGCCCAGGCTGGAGGGCGGTGCTGCACACAGCCCCAGGGCTCAGGGGCTGTCTGTTGCCACCATGGAAGCCGGGCGGCACACAGGGCTTCTTGCCTTATCCCTCCCTGCTTTTTGGGCCCCGTCACACCCACCTGCCCAACTCGGCTGGCATCTCCTCTAATCCAACTCCGTCACCAGCAGGAGGGAAAAGGTCGCTGTGCGGCAGATCCCCGCAGGCCTCTTCCCAAAGCACTTGCTGGCCTCTGCAAAGCTCCTTGTTTGCAGAGCTACACACATCTGCAGGCTGGGCTTTTATGGAGGGCAGCTGTTGATGACGTCACAAGAGCCAACCGCCAGGGAGGCAAGGTGTTGCCCATGATGACCTCAGAGGGGGGCTTACCCAGGAGGGGGTTGCCACGCAGCCTGAGCGAGAGGAAGCCTGTGCGTTAGCCCCCACCGCAAGCCTGAAGCCTGCCGGCACACCCGCAGAGGAGCCCTGGTTAGCCCAGAGAGCCAGCTCACTTGGTTGCGCGGGCAAGCTGCTGCTGTGCCGTTGCACCCCTCGTCCTCTACCAGGCTGATGTGTCGTGTCATCCTGGGCAGGGCTCAAAGGGCTGAGCGTGAAGCCCTGCTAAGTCAGAAGGGAGAGTGGCAAGAGCTTTCTCCTCTTGAGACCCACCCGGGCATTGACACGGTACTGCAGCAAGCCAAAGGACATCAGCCAGGTGACCTTGTTGGCCCTGGAAGACATAGCCCCGCCTCTGCTAGGAAAGCAAGAGTAGAGCGGTCAGCTTGCTGGCACAAAGGCAGATGTCTCTTCCCCTAGGTACACCTGCACCCACACGGAACAGTGGGGGTGAGGGGCACAGGCTCCCTCAGCAGCCCACTGATGGGCACCCAAAGGGGAGCTCCAGGGTCGGCTCTGAGGTGCGTTGCAGAAATGCAAGCAACCATTGAGCAAGAGCAGGGGCCAGGACTGGAGACGGGGACAGCTGCAGGCCAGCTCCCGCAAGGAGTGGGCCTGAGCTTCAGTCAGGCTCCTGGGCCAGTGGGTGGAGGTGCCAGGGCAGGCCGCTCAGGGGAACTAAGCCCTCCTTAGTGCACGCCGGGCCCTGACGGTCCAAGCCGCGGTCTGTAGCCTTTGCACTTCTCTGCTGCAGCCTCTGCGGTTTGTCAACGCCTCCCTTGACCTGGCAGATTCAAAACTGGATGCAGGCGAGCCCTAGCAAGTGCCGAGTGTCTTCCACACATTCCTCCATCTGCTCGCTCTACAGCAGCTGACGCAGCCACACACACGCTTGGCCTTTGCTGCTGCCGAAGCACATTGCCTGCTCATGGTTAGCTTGCTGTGTGCCAGGACCCCCGGGGCCTTTTGTGCAGCACGACACCGCAGCCCATCAGGCCCCAGCACATGCTGCTGCCGCTGCTGCTGCTGCTGCTGTTGCTTGCGGTCTGGCCATGCCTGGGGCCAACCTTTGCATTGATCGTTGCCAAGGCTGAAGCAGTTCCGCGTGGCACAGCCTGCTGAGGTCTTGCTGAGTAGTGGCTCTTCCTTCGGCATAGCTAACTCTCCTCACACTTGCTGAGGGCTCAGTCGATCCCCACGCTGAGGTGGTTTAGGAAGGTATTGAGCAGTATCAGAGGCAGGCAGGCCCCCGGAGGAACTCTGCTTGGGAGCAGCTGCCCATTGGACTTGGAGGCATGAAGCAGCAGCAGCCTTGCAGCTTGGTGCTGTGGCCAGTGCCCATGCAGCTTGTGGTGCCCCTGCCCAGCGCAGCTCTTGCCAGCTTGTCAGCACCTTGTCTGCCAGGTGCTCACGCCAGCATCTGTTCCGGCTCTTTGTCCAGCTGGTCCCTAGGCTCCTCGTTGTCACCTGGGTGCTCCTCAGAGCAGCGGGCTCTCTAGGCAGAGCAGGCCTAGCATGGCTGCCTGGGTTCCCATGCTGCCTTTGCTCTGTCCCCCTACCCACCGAATCACAGAACCACAGAATGGTTGAGGTTGGAAGGGACCTCTGGAGATCACCTAGTCCAAGCCCCTGGCTCCAGCAGGGTCACCTAGAGCATGCTGGCCAGGATGGTGTCCAGACGGCTTTTGAAGATCTCCAAGGAGGGAGAGTGCACAAACTCTCTGGGCAATCTAAGGGTAGCCTGTGATGGTCTCTTTCCTCCAATTTTCCAGCATCACTTCAAATTCTGAATTTGCTCTCCAAGTTGCTTTCAGAGCCTACCAGAGTAATGTCAGGTCATCTGCAAAGAGACCACTCCATCCCCTCAGTCCTTAATGGGACTGCTTAGCAGGACTGTACCCGGGACAAGGCTCTGCAGAGCCCCACTAGACAGAGGTTTCCGTTTGGCCAGCAAGTGCCTCCTCCTGGACACCCTGGGCTCAAAAAGGCGGCTTTGGGGAGACATTTGCTTCACTTGAGCGTCACAGAAGACCTGGGAAGGCCACCAACGCATATGACTTGAATCTACCTTCCAAGAGGTGATTTTGCATGAAAATCAACACCCAAGAAACATTAGAATGTTCTTCATGTGTAGATATATACTTTGCTATTTCACCCAAAAGAAAGAGAATAATCAGGGGAAAAGATGGAAAACGTAGCCCCAGTTCCTCGGAATGTCGACTAGAGGTTGCAAATATGCTCTGTCACTCTTCCATGTTATTCCACATGAAGACCCACTCATCCCAAAGCTGAAAGAGCAACCGTGGGGTTCACTGGAGTCCATTCCTTGGAAAGAATTAGTCACAAAGGACTTCACGAGCAGAGAAGTGGCTGGCTTGGGAGGCAGAAGCCTAGAGAAGCAAACATGCTTGTGCTGGAAACACAGTGACACGCTCGGAAGGCACATGAGGATCAGCGATTCCTTTGATTGGAAAAGACCAGTTTCCTCATCTCTGGACTCTGCAACAGGGACAGAGACCCGTGAGAGGCTGCCAGGGAACTCCTGGCATCACTCACAAAGGCAGGAAACCCGGAGGCCTGCACCGACTTTAGGAACTCGGGGGCTATTGTCTGGGTTGTTTCATGGCCAAAGCGGGTGGTGGCCATAGGAGTCATGTTGGTGAGGCCGCGGCGGTGAAGTCACAGAGATGCAGGCAGCCCATGTCCCTTGGTCTCACAACACAAGCACAGGCAGTGACAGCAACCCCTCTCTGGCAGCCTGCAGCCAGAAGCACAGCAGAGAGACTATAGACCTGCGCAGAAGCAGGACTAAGAAAATTAGGGGCAAGGGGATGCAGGTGGTCAACAACATGGAGCAGCTCCCCAGTGGGACAAGTTGAACACACCTGAGCCCTCTAGCTTGGGAAAGAGAGGCCCGAAGCCACCACAGAGACACCAGTGTCTGAGGTCATGAGAAGGTGAAGGGACAAGGTGAGGAGGGACCACCAGCTCCCATGACACCAGAGCGCAGGGGCATCCCGTGGAGCAACCAGGCAGGAATTTTACACTGGAATACAAGGAACTCTCGTCACACAGCACCCAGGGAAATTGCTGAACTCCCTGCCCTAGGATCCCAGACATGGACAAGGAGGAATGGCTTCATAAAGCGATGAGATCGCCCTGCGCTATTAACACAAAAGGGCACTAAACCACAGCATTGGGATTGGGGTGGGAAGTACCAGAGGAGATGGGGTCCTCGGAAAGAAAAGAGCCACCCAAACCCAGACCCAAGACATCAGCGCCCCACAGGCACCATCAAGGTCACGCTGCAGCTACGGCCAGACATCACAGCAAATCCTGTCAGCAAGGGTTTCTTTTTTCTTTTTTTTTTGGTTTTTTACATCTCCCATTTCTGCCTCTGTTTCCAGGCTCTCTGCAGCTGCCTTAGACCCCTTTTAGCCACCACGAACTCTGGCGATCGCCTTTGCAGGGTCTAGGGCAGCAGAAATGTGGCACATCCCTTTTATCGCAGTTGGGTTAGAATAGCCAGCTCTAATTAATGTCCATCACATAGCAGTCACCAAAGCACTCAATACATGGGAATAATATGATGTTGTTATAAGACAACCCTGGAAGCTCAGAAAGAATGGTCATGCTGTTTAAACTGGGCAGATTAGGATAACCCCTATTTCTGTTTTCTGAAAAGAAGCATTCTTGAATCAAGGGCATCCTAGAACTGCTAAAGCCCTAAGAGAAACATTAAATCAAAACGTTTTACTTCTAGGTACATATTGCCAATTTGGCAAAAGAACTGGAGGTCCATGTATCCCTAACTGAACTGTCCTCATTATACTACAAAAAATCATGCCCATAGGTCCAAAAGACCCATGCGCAGGTGAAGACCCCTCCCCTGAGCATGCGTAGTACTAAAATGGTGTGTAAGCAAAATTGTAATTGTATGTAAATCATTAACGAATCAGTGTAAAAGGGAAAGTTGCAAACTTTGCAATTTGTTTGTATAGATGCTCCTTGAGAAGCCGGTGTGGGGGTGTGCTTGATTTGTGGGAAACCACCGAGCACCCAGGCTTGCGCAACTCTGAAATAAAGCAGCAAATGTCTCTCCTGAGTGTGTAATTATTGGCTTACTGCACACCGGGCAACAAATCCGCTTTTTGGACAACAGTGTCAGTGGGTAGAACAGTTCCGAGACACTTGGCCTTTATGCCATATTACTCGGAAATAACACCAAAAGGGCCTTCTTACAGTCCTGGCTGCCAAACGGCCCCGGGGCCGTAGGGGACCATCAGTCAGGGCTCTGGCTGCAGCCCCCAGTGCTGCCCAGCATCTCCCCTGCAGGCCCCGGGGCATCCAGGGATGGGGGAGGGAAGGAGGGAGAGGCAGGGAGAGAGGAAGAGAAGGGCAGAGGGAGGGAGGGAGGAAAAGAGGGAGGAAGGAAGAGAAGGAGGGAGGGAGGGAGAGGGAGGAGCAGAGGAGGCCAGGGCAGCCCTGGGAGCCCAAGGGCCGCTGTTGCTAGGCAGCACAGGGGGAGGGAGGGCACGAGGAGGCCACATGACCTGCAGCTGGTGCTGTTGCCAGGCAACACTGGGTGGGGCAGCAGCAGACACTGGGGGAGGTGTTGGGAGGTGGTTGGAGCTGGGCTGGGGCAGCCATGGTGGGGCTGCGTGTGGGGCTGGGAGCTTCAGGGAGCCAGGCCCTCCACGGCCCTGGCCCTGCTGCCCCCGGTGGTGTGGGGGCTCGGAGGAGCTGGGCCCGCACCCAGGCCCCGCACACAGCGGCTGCCGGCAGGAAGGGACGACCAAAGGCCCTGCATGGGCGCTGGAGGCCGGACCCGGCTCCTCACAGCGCCTCTGGTGCTGACGCGGCTCTTCGGGGCAGAGCTGGGGCCCTTCACGTGCCTAGAAAGTAGGAGGCATGGGGAAGCATGACACTGAGACCCTCCAGCTGGCTCTGAGCAAGAGTTGCCTCAGGAATGGACAAAAATATGCCTGCTGTGTTTTTCATGTGTGTTTCGAAGTGGCAGATAGGGCTTACTTGCCTCAAACTTTGTGCCAGTGCACTAAGAGAAGACTTGCAGTTTGCCTAATCCCAGTGTGAGGCCAGAGCCAGAGCCTCTGCGTCATCTCAGCCAGTGTTCTCTCTAAAAGACGTTCAGCTGTTTGCAAGAGCATTTACCTGTGTGATTTCCAGAGCAGTTCCCCAATATTGCAGGTGTTTAACAGCGACCTCTATATTTATAGGTAGCTGGTTCAGTTTCAAAATGTTTATGCTGAGAAAGGAGCTCAGTAAGATGAAGCTGTCATTAATAAGGAGATGAAGAGGACTCCATAGATCACATACAAAAATGCAGCTGTGCAAAAGGGACAGCCATATATGATGTAATGCTCAGTGGTGCAAATGTAGCCTCCTTTTAATGAGCAGTGCTTCTTTGTGAATAGTTGTATTTGTATTGCCTGTTTATTTGCAGAGTTTTTGACTTGATTGTATCTTGAGTAGCGCAAGTTGAGTATTCAGGAGGGTCCTGAAGCCAGCTGCCCTAGCCGCTCTCCCTCTCATCTACTCACTGCAGAGCACTGTCTCTGGCAGTGCTTACAGAAGCTCTCTTGTCTCGTGGCTCAGCTGGTAGTTCTGCCTTGCCATCACCCCATGAACCTGCACTCGATAAATACACGTGTACTGGGGGTTGCCCCAGTTGCTCTGCACCTGGAATTTGATAT
The DNA here is from genome assembly GCF_036370855.1 of Dromaius novaehollandiae. Lineage (NCBI taxonomy): Eukaryota > Metazoa > Chordata > Aves > Casuariiformes > Dromaiidae > Dromaius > Dromaius novaehollandiae. The sequence continues at coordinate 1,483,194 of NC_088125.1, read as the reverse complement.
ACTGGAAGGCTCTGGGAAGCTGCTTCTGCAAAGGAAACGGGGGGAGCCGTCATTCCTCAGGTGTAAGGAGCAACAGCACAGCAACGTAGCTTCCTTTGCCAGCGCTAGCCCTGCTGGGGAAGAAACTGGAGCCCTGACAAAGGAGGCAGCCAGGGTTGCTATGCCAGAGCCACAAGGCACAGGATGCTTTGGCTCATCCTCCGCACTCTGTGGTCCAAGCCCTTGCAGGCAAAGCTCAGTTTGCCCCTCGCGTCGTGCCCACACGCACTCACAGTACCTTCAGGCGGAAGGTCTGAACAGCCTCTTGGTCCACGTCAAATACAAAGAGCCCCAGGAGAGTTTCTTCTGCTGCTTCCTCATCCACGCCCTCAAAGGCAACCGACAAGGGCAGCAGGTCAGGCTCAAGCAGAGCCGGAGGAAAAGTGCCCGCTGCGTCCGACTCGGGGAAGCCTGCCTCATGTCCCACCCCTCTAGCACTAGTCTGGAAGAGGTCAGTGTGGATGTGGCTCAGGCTCTTTTGAGCAAGCGCTCCAAGACCCTGGGCCAGAAAGCACAAAGCAAGCCGCAGAGGCATACCACCACCGTGGGCCCCCACATACGCCATGCAGGGACGCTCTGCTCTGCAGCAACCAGCCCACGCTTCTCTGAGAGAAGGCGCCAGGAGAAACAAGGCTCCCTCGCAGCTTTCTGCCCTGGCCAGCTTCCCTGCCCACCCTCCACGCTGGGGCAAGGCTGAGGCTTACGGAGACAGCAAAGTCTTTGGGGGCGCTGCTGACTTCCCCGGAAGGAGAGACCGCCTTGGAGATGTGCTCCACGGTGACAGCCATGGGCCAGATCTGCTCAGGCAGCCGAATGACCACTTGGCCCTCCGCTCCTTGGAAAGCCCAGCACTGTCCAGGGGAAGTGTGCGGCTGAAACCAGAAAGCAGCCACCCTCAGTGGCAAGGCACTCCAGGAGCCCAGCGGACTGGCTGCTTTGCCAGCAGCACAGCCCTGGCTCGGTCTGTTGGCTGGCTTTCTGCATGGAAGGGCACCCAAGTGGATGAAAGGGACAGCAGGGGACTTGCCACCTTGCTTTCAGAAGACGGAAATCTTCCTTACAAAACATCTAGGCTCACTTGCCTTTCCCAAATCCCGCTCTGATTTTGCACAGCATTCAGAGACAGGGCGGGGCTGCCTAGGGGAGGTCACCCCGTGAGCCTTCAAAGAGTGTGCGGGAGGGACGAGCCCCCTTCCTCCAACTCGGCAGATCCCGCCAGGCTCGGGGGCCTGGAGGAGGTTCTGTCCTTGCCTGAGTGGCTTGTCAGGCTCCCCCCAACTTCCACTCTCTCTGGAAAGGGGCCGTGGGAGTTGAGGTGGGAAAATGCAGCTGCCAAGGACAAAGGTGCCCAGCACACTGCGGCCAGGGGTTGTGGGCAGGTGGCTGCTGTTGGGTTCAGCTCCGTTCCCCTCCAGACGGCAGGGCAGCACTGTGGGGAAGCGCAGGGGATCGTCAGGAAGAGGCTGAGCCCTGTGGGGCTGCGCGAGGCTGCTGCTGTGAGGGGAGGTGTTTGGGGCTTGGAGGCTCAACTTGAAAGCAAGCAACTGCCTCAGAAGTCATGCTGCCTGTGCTATTACCTGCAGAATAGTATCCGGAGGATTGGCCACAGCAAAGAAGGCGAGACAAAGCCAGCAAGCCTCACTGCCTCGCCCACCATAAGTCCGGGATGTTCTCTCTGCATCGATGGTGGCCCCTGAAAGGCACATGCAAAGCAGCTGCCTCAGACAGGCCAGAGGCTAGGAGCAGCAGGGAGCTAGCAGGTATTTCTCAGGCTGCAAGCCCAGCTGGGCAGACTTGGTGGGAGGGCCATACGCCAGCGGAGGGCCAGCAGACTTTGCGTAGGCATACCTGTGGTTTTCAGAGCCCAGTCCACTGTCTGCAGGTACTTTGCCTCTATCTTCTCAAGGGCTGCCCGTGTCAAGTTGAGAAGGGGCTGGGAAAAGCATTGCAAAGGCAGAGACGGAAAGCAACAGGGAGAATGACATAAACTCATCAAGGGGGACTTCTGCATGAAGACTGAGTGCTTGCACAGAGCAAAGGGGAGACTCGGGGTCAGTCCACCAAAGGCAAGACTTGTTGGAAAAGGCACCACACCTTCTGGTCAGCGCTTTCTGACAAGTCAAGCAAGGACTCAGGGAGAACACCAGTCTCAGGAGCCACCGTGCAGACCTGGCTCAGGTCAGCACTGCCCCAAGCAGCCCTGAGAGCCAGGTTTGCGCTGGGCAGCAAGAGGACAGAGCACACGCTGCAAAGGGCCAAGAGGAAGCAGCAGGAGACAGCCTCCAACTGAGAGCAAGGTCTTTGATCAAATGGCAGCCACTTTACCCCTCTCTTCTCCTCAGCCATCGCCCTCTCCTCCAAGACTTCTGCTATGGAGTGCAGGATGGCCTCATTTGCAGCAGCCAGCTCTGCTCGCAGGTGAGCCACCTGCTCTTCCAGGAGCTCCCGCTCATGGATCTTCTCCCTCAGCAAGGGCAGGGAGTTGCTGCAGACAAAGGGAAAGCAGATGTGGTGCAAGAGCTGAGCAGCCCCTGCAGGCAGTCCCGAGTAGGGTGCCACAGTCTTGCCCCCATCCTCTTCCCTCCCTCACAAGAACAGAGGCTTCCCTTCCCCTCCACGTTTAGCACAAGGCAAAGGCTGGCGCCCTGGATGCTTTGCCACTCAATGAGTTCCATGGGAAGGAAGCCCTCTTACCTGAGCGTTGTGAGCTCTGTTTCTGGCACCCCAGCCTTCTCCTGAAACACAAAGGCCCTCCCTGAGAGGAAGCCCAAGGAGCTCCATGGGGGCTTCCCACAGGACACTTCCCCAGGAAGAGCAGGTGGCAGTTGCTGCTGCTTTCTATCCATTTGGAGCAAGCCAGAGGATGTCGGGCCTTTTTCCAGCCACTGTCTTTGGGAAGTCCATTTGCTGTCTGAGCATTTGCAGACTCCAGGAGCTAAGGCAGGAGCAAAGCCACCTCCTGCCCAAGTGCTCCTTCCTGCAGCCTGCCAACCTGCAGTGCTCACTCAGGGAGCTCTCAGGGTCAAACCTCATTCAGCAGCTACAGAAAGTGAAGGACAAGCACAAGCGTGTCCCCCCCACACCCCCCCACACCTCTGTGAGGATGAGCCCTGGGCATCTGGACGGGATTCCCAACTTTTGCAGGGGAGGCAGGAGCTCCGAGCTATGGCCTCGGCCAGAGTTTGCTTTCCCCCAGCAAGAGGCACCTACCTGCAGCGCTTCCTCTTGCCACTTGCTCTCGGAGAGCAGCAAGCCCCAGCAGTAAGGCGCAGCTGCAAGTCACCACAGCAAGAGACAGTTATACTAAGAGGCTTTCTAATGGTCCCTGGAGCCACATTTTCTCCTTCCACAGCTAGGGAGCAAGAGCTTGCCTGGGACAGCTGGAGCTGGAGCTGGAGCTGGAGCCAGTGCAGAGCGCGGAGGTGGCTCCAACCCCTTGAGCACTGCCCAGGCCCATGGGCTTGGAAAATACACACACCCAAGGCCCACACACCCGCACACCAATGGAGGCATGTGGCCCCGAGCCAAGAGGAAATGCACCAGGCCATGGCAGTTTCTGCACAGACATTGCAACCCCAAAGCTCTGCAGCAAGGAGGGACCTCTAGCCAAAACGATCCTAGGCGCTCCACTCCCTCCCACGGCCGGCAGCCACGGCAGGCGTGAGGCAGGCTGCAGTCCACCTGTAAAGACCCTCTCTGGCCTTCACTGTGTCACGGAGATGGGAAGCTGGAAGGCGCCACAGGATCTGCTGCCTCTCCCTGCCCCTGAAAGCTGGCATCCGGTCCGCCTGTGCTACCGCGCAAGAGGTTTGGTCAGCGCTGCTCACCAGCCAAGAGTGGGGCCAGCAGGAAAAGGACCCTCAGGCACCTCCTGCCATTCTGCCAGGTGCTGCGTGGCCTAAAAGAGAGGGAATGCTGCCGTTAGCCAAGCCTACAGTGCGGGCTTTGCTTTGCCGGTGATCCGTTGAGGGGCTCCCTCGCCACCAGGTTCCTCAGCTCAGCAGAGCGGAGAAGCCCAGGGCCTGGGGGCCTTTAGGAAGCTCTGAGCTGCAGCACAGCACCCTGCGGGCACTAAGGCAGTTGAAGACCTCTGGCCTGACACAGGCGTAATCACCCACACGCGTAGTGTCGTGGCCTGACACAGTCTGGTGGCACTGGGCTCTCCCGAGCAGAAGGGGCAGCACCTTGCCCAGCCAAAGGCTCTGCTGGGCTGCCTGGCTGCCCAGGCTGGAGGGCAGTGCTGCACACAGCCCCAGGGCTCAGGGGCTGTCTGTCGCCACCATGGAAGCCGGGCGGCACACAGGGCTTCTTGCCTTATCCCTCCCTGCTTTTTGGGCCCCGTCACACCCACCTGCCCAACTCGGCTGGCATCTCCTCTAATCCAACTCCGTCACCAGCAGGAGGGAAAAGGTCGCTGTGCGGCAGATCCCCACAGGCCTCTTCCCAAAGCACTTGCTGGCCTCTGCAAAGCTCCTTGTTTGCAGAGCTACACACGTCTGCAGGCTGGGCTTTTATGGAGGGCAGCTGTTGATGACATCACAAGAGCCAACCGCCAGGGAGGCAAGGTGTTGCCCATGATGACCTCAGAGGGGGGCTTACCCAGGAGGGGGTTGCCACGCAGCCTGAGCGAGAGGAAGCCTGTGCGTTAGCCCCCACCGCAAGCCTGAAGCCTGCCGGCACACCCGCAGAGGAGCCCTGGTTAGCCCAGAGAGCCAGCTCACTTGGTTGCGCGGGCAAGCTGCTGCTGTGCCGTTGCACCCCTCGTCCTCTACCAGGCTGATGTGTCGTGTCATCCTGGGCAGGGCTCAAAGGGCTGAGCGTGAAGCCCTGCTAAGTCAGAAGGGAGAGTGGCAAGAGCTTTCTCCTCTTGAGACCCACCCGGGCATTGACACGGTACTGCAGCAAGCCAAAGGACATCAGCCAGGTGACCTTGTTGGCCCTGGAAGACATAGCCCCGCCTCTGCTAGGAAAGCAAGAGTAGAGCGGTCAGCTTGCTGGCACAAAGGCAGATGTCTCTTCCCCTAGGTACACCTGCACCCACACGGAACAGTGGGGGTGAGGGGCACAGGCTCCCTCAGCAGCCCACTGATGGGCACCCAAAGGGGAGCTCCAGGGTCGGCTCTGAGGTGCGTTGCAGAAATGCAAGCAACCATTGAGCAAGAGCAGGGGCCAGGACTGGAGACGGGGACAGCTGCAGGCCAGCTCCCGCAAGGAGTGGGCCTGAGCTTCAGTCAGGCTCCTGGGCCAGTGGGTGGAGGTGCCAGGGCAGGCCGCTCAGGGGAACTAAGCCCTCCTTAGTGCACGCCGGGCCCTGACGGTCCAGGCCGCGGTCTGTAGCCTTTGCACTTCTCTGCTGCGGCCTCTGCGGTTTGTCAACGCCTCCCTTGACCTGGCAGATTCAAAACTGGATGCAGGCGAGCCCTAGCAAGTGCCGAGTGTCTTCCACACATTCCTCCATCTGCTCGCTCTACAGCAGCTGACGCAGCCACACACACGCTTGGCCTTTGCTGCTGCCGAAGCACATTGCCTGCTCATGGTTAGCTTGCTGTGTGCCAGGACCCCCGGGGCCTTTTGTGCAGCACGACACCGCAGCCCATCAGGCCCCAGCACATGCTGCTGCCGCTGCTGCTGCTGCTGCTGTTGCTTGCGGTCTGGCCATGCCTGGGGCCAACCTTTGCATTGATCGTTGCCAAGGCTGAAGCAGTTCCGCGTGGCACAGCCTGCTGAGGTCTTGCTGAGTAGTGGCTCTTCCTTCGGCATAGCTAACTCTCCTCACACTTGCTGAGGGCTCAGTCGATCCCCACGCTGAGGTGGTTTAGGAAGGTATTGAGCAGTATCAGAGGCAGGCAGGCCCCCGGAGGAACTCTGCTTGGGAGCAGCTGCCCATTGGACTTGGAGGCATGAAGCAGCAGCAGCCTTGCAGCTTGGTGCTGTGGCCAGTGCCCATGCAGCTTGTGGTGCCCCTGCCCAGCGCAGCTCTTGCCAGCTTGTCAGCACCTTGTCTGCCAGGTGCTCACGCCAGCATCTGTTCCGGCTCTTTGTCCAGCTGGTCCCTAGGCTCCTCGTTGTCACCTGGGTGCTCCTCAGAGCAGCGGGCTCTCTAGGCAGAGCAGGCCTAGCATGGCTGCCTGGGTTCCCATGCTGCCTTTGCTCTGTCCCCCCACCCACCGAATCACAGAACCACAGAATGGTTGAGGTTGGAAGGGACCTCTGGAGATCACCTAGTCCAAGCCCCTGGCTCCAGCAGGGTCACCTAGAGCATGCTGGCCAGGATGGTGTCCAGACGGCTTTTGAAGATCTCCAAGGAGGGAGAGTGCACAAACTCTCTGGGCAATCTAAGGGTAGCCTGTGATGGTCTCTTTCCTCCAATTTTCCAGCATCACTTCAAATTCTGAATTTGCTCTCCAAGTTGCTTTCAGAGCCTACCAGAGTAATGTCAGGTCATCTGCAAAGAGACCACTCCATCCCCTCAGTCCTTAATGGGACTGCTTAGCAGGACTGTACCCGGGACAAGGCTCTGCAGAGCCCCACTAGACAGAGGTTTCCGTTTGGCCAGCAAGTGCCTCCTCCTGGACACCCTGGGCTCAAAAAGGCGGCTTTGGGGAGACATTTGCTTCACTTGAGCGTCACAGAAGACCTGGGAAGGCCACCAACGCATATGACTTGAATCTACCTTCCAAGAGGTGATTTTGCATGAAAATCAACACCCAAGAAATATTAGAATGTTCTTCATGTGTAGATATATACTTTGCTATTTCACCCAAAAGAAAGAGAATAATCAGGGGAAAAGATGGAAAACGTAGCCCCAGTTCCTCGGAATGTCGACTAGAGGTTGCAAATATGCTCTGTCACTCTTCCATGTTATTCCACATGAAGACCCACTCATCCCAAAGCTGAAAGAGCAACCGTGGGGTTCACTGGAGTCCATTCCTTGGAAAGAATTAGTCACAAAGGACTTCACGAGCAGAGAAGTGGCTGGCTTGGGAGGCAGAAGCCTAGAGAAGCAAACATGCTTGTGCTGGAAACACAGTGACACGCTCGGAAGGCACATGAGGATCAGCGATTCCTTTGATTGGAAAAGACCAGTTTCCTCATCTCTGGACTCTGCAACAGGGACAGAGACCCGTGAGAGGCTGCCAGGGAACTCCTGGCATCACTCACAAAGGCAGGAAACCCGGAGGCCTGCACCGACTTTAGGAACTCGGGGGCTATTGTCTGGGTTGTTTCATGGCCAAAGCGGGTGGTGGCCATAGGAGTCATGTTGGTGAGGCCGCGGCGGTGAAGTCACAGAGATGCAGGCAGCCCATGTCCCTTGGTCTCACAACACAAGCACAGGCAGTGACAGCAACCCCTCTCTGGCAGCCTGCAGCCAGAAGCACAGCAGAGAGACTATAGACCTGCGCAGAAGCAGGACTAAGAAAATTAGGGGCAAGGGGATGCAGGTGGTCAACAACACGGAGCAGCTCCCCAGTGGGACAAGTTGAACACACCTGAGCCCTCTAGCTTGGGAAAGAGAGGCCCGAAGCCACCACAGAGACACCAGTGTCTGAGGTCATGAGAAGGTGAAGGGACAAGGTGAGGAGGGACCACCAGCTCCCATGACACCAGAGCGCAGGGGCATCCCGTGGAGCAACCAGGCAGGAATTTTACACTGGAATACAAGGAACTCTCGTCACACAGCACCCAGGGAAATTGCTGAACTCCCTGCCCTAGGATCCCAGACATGGACAAGGAGGAATGGCTTCATAAAGCGATGAGATCGCCCTGCGCTATTAACACAAAAGGGCACTAAACCACAGCATTGGGATTGGGGTGGGAAGTACCAGAGGAGATGGGGTCCTCAGAAAGAAAAGAGCCACCCAAACCCAGACCCAAGACATCAGCGCCCCACAGGCACCATCAAGGTCACGCTGCAGCTACGGCCAGACATCACAGCAAATCCTGTCAGCAAGGGTTTCTTTTTTCTTTTTTTTTTGGTTTTTAACATCTCCCATTTCTGCCTGTTTCCAGGCTCTCTGCAGCTGCCTTAGACCCCTTTTAGCCACCACGAACTCTGGCGATCGCCTTTGCAGGGTCTAGGGCAGCAGAAATGTGGCACATCCCTTTTATCGCAGTTGGGTTAGAATAGCCAGCTCTAATTAATGTCCATCACATAGCAGTCACCAAAGCACTCAATACATGGGAATAATATGATGTTGTTATAAGACAACCCTGGAAGCTCAGAAAGAATGGTCATGCTGTTTAAACTGGGCAGATTAGGATAACCCCTATTTCTGTTTTCTGAAAAGAAGCATTCTTGAATCAAGGGCATCCTAGAACTGCTAAAGCCCTAAGAGAAACATTAAATCAAAACGTTTTACTTCTAGGTACATATTGCCAATTTGGCAAAAGAACTGGAGGTCCATGTATCCCTAACTGAACTGTCCTCATTATACTACAAAAAATCATGCCCATAGGTCCAAAAGACCCATGCGCAGGTGAAGACCCCTCCCCTGAGCATGCGTAGTACTAAAATGGTGTGTAAGCAAAATTGTAATTGTATGTAAATCATTAACGAATCAGTGTAAAAGGGAAAGTTGCAAACTTTGCAATTTGTTTGTATAGATGCTCCTTGAGAAGCCGGTGTGGGGGTGTGCTTGATTTGTGGGAAACCACCGAGCACCCAGGCTTGCGCAACTCTGAAATAAAGCAGCAAATGTCTCTCCTGAGTGTGTAATTATTGGCTTACTGCACACCGGGCAACAAATCCGCTTTTTGGACAACAGTGTCAGTGGGTAGAACAGTTCAGAGACACTTGGCCTTTATGCCATATTACTCGGAAATAACACCAAAAGGGCCTTCTTACAGTCCTGGCTGCCAAACGGCCCCGGGGCCGTAGGGGACCATCAGTCAGGGCTCTGGCTGCAGCCCCCAGTGCTGCCCAGCATCTCCCCTGCAGGCCCCGGGGCATCCAGGGATGGGGGAGGGAAGGAGGGAGAGGCAGGGAGAGAGGAAGAGAAGGGCAGAGGGAGGGAGGGAGGAAAAGAGGGAGGAAGGAAGAGAAGGCGGGAGGGAGGGAGAGGGAGGAGCAGAGGAGGCCAGGGCAGCCCTGGGAGCCCAAGGGCTGCTGTTGCTAGGCAGCACGGGGGGAGGGGGGGCACGAGGAGGCCACATGACCTGCAGCTGGTGCTGTTGCCAGGCAACACTGGGTGGGGCAGCAGCAGACACTGGGGGAGGTGTTGGGAGGTGGTTGGAGCTGGGCTGGGGCAGCCATGGTGGGGCTGTGTGTGGGGCTGGGAGCTTCAGGGAGCCAGGCCCTCCACGGCCCTGGCCCTGCTGCCCCCGGTGGTGTGGGGGCTCGGAGGAGCTGGGCCCGCACCCAGGCCCCGCACACAGCGGCTGCCGGCAGGAAGGGACGACCAAAGGCCCTGCATGGGCGCTGGAGGCCGGACCCGGCTCCTCACAGCGCCTCTGGTGCTGACGCGGCTCTTCGGGGCAGAGCTGGGGCCCTTCACGAGCCTAGAAAGTAGGAGGCATGGGGAAGCATGACACTGAGACCCTCCAGTTGGCTCTGAGCAAGAGTTGCCTCAGGAATGGACAAAAATATGCCTGCTGTGTTTTTCATGTGTGTTTCGAAGTGGCAGATAGGGCTTACTTGCCTCAAACTTTGTGCCAGTGCACTAAGAGAAGACTTGCAGTTTGCCTAATCCCAGTGTGAGGCCAGAGCCAGAGCCTCTGCGTCATCTCAGCCAGTGTTCTCTCTAAAAGACGTTCAGCTGTTTGCAAGAGCATTTACCTGTGTGATTTCCAGAGCAGTTCCCCAATATTGCAGGTGTTTAACAGCGACCTCTATATTTATAGGTAGCTGGTTCAGTTTCAAAATGTTTATGCTGAGAAAGGAGCTCAGTAAGATGAAGCTGTCATTAATAAGGAGATGAAGAGGACTCCATAGATCACATACAAAAATGCAGCTGTGCAAAAGGGACAGCCATATATGATGTAATGCTCAGTGGTGCAAATGTAGCCTCCTTTTAATGAGCAGTGCTTCTTTGTGAATAGTTGTATTTGTATTGCCTGTTTATTTGCAGAGTTTTTGACTTGATTGTATCTTGAGTAGCGCAAGTTGAGTATTCAGGAGGGTCCTGAAGCCAGCTGCCCTAGCCGCTCTCCCTCTCATCTACTCACTGCAGAGCACTGTCTCTGGCAGTGCTTACAGAAGCTCTCTTGTCTCGTGGCTCAGCTGGTAGTTCTGCCTTGCCATCACCCCATGAACCTGCACTCGATAAATACACGTGTACTGGGGGTTGCCCCAGTTGCTCTGCACCTGGAATTTGATATACTGGAAGGCTCTGGGAAGCTGCTTCTGCAAAGGAAACGGGGGGAGCCGTCATTCCTCAGGTGTAAGGAGCAACAGCACAGCAACGTAGCTTCCTTTGCCAGCGCTAGCCCTGCTGGGGAACAAACTGGAGCCCTGACAAAGGAGGCAGCCAGGGTTGCTATGCCAGAGCCACAAGGCACAGGATGCTTTGGCTCATCCTCCGCACTCTGTGGTCCAAGCCCTTGCAGGCAAAGCTCAGTTTGCCCCTCGCGTCGTGCCCACACGCACTCACAGTACCTTCAGGCGGAAGGTCTGAACAGCCTCTTGGTCCACGTCAAATACAAAGAGCCCCAGGAGAGTTTCTTCTGCTGCTTCCTCATCCACGCCCTCCAAGGCAACCGACAAGGGCAGCAGGTCAGGCTCAAGCAGAGCCGGAGGAAAAGTGCCCGCTGCGTCCGACTCGGGGAAGCCTGCCTCATGTCCCACCCCTCTAGCACTAGTCTGGAAGAGGTCAGTGTGGATGTGGCTCAGGCTCTTTTGAGCAAGCGCTCCAAGACCCTGGGCCAGAAAGCACAAAGCAAGCCGCAGAGGCATACCACCACCGTGGGCCCCCACATACGCCATGCAGGGACGCTCTGCTCTGCAGCAACCAGCCCACGCTTCTCTGAGAGAAGGCGCCAGGAGAAACAAGGCTCCCTCGCAGCTTTCTGCCCTGGCCAGCTTCCCTGCCCACCCTCCACGCTGGGGCAAGGCTGAGGCTTACGGAGACAGCAAAGTCTTTGGGGGCGCTGCTGACTTCCCCGGAAGGAGAGACCGCCTTGGAGATGTGCTCCACGGTGACGGCCATGGGCCAGATCTGCTCAGGCAGCCGAATGACCACTTGGCCCTCCGCTCCTTGGAAAGCCCAGCACTGTCCAGGGGAAGTCTGCGGCTGAAACCAGAAAGCAGCCACCCTCAGTGGCAAGGCACTCCAGGAGCCCAGCGGACTGGCTGCTTTGCCAGCAGCACAGCCCTGGCTCGGTCTGTTGGCTGGCTTTCTGCATGGAAGGGCACCCAAGTGGATGAAAGGGACAGGAGGGGACTTGCCACCTTGCTTTCAGAAGACGGAAATCTTCCTTACAAAACATCTAGGCTCACTTGCCTTTCCCAAATCCCGCTCTGATTTTGCACAGCATTCAGAGACAGGGCGGGGCTGCCTAGGGGAGGTCACCCCGTGAGCCTTCAAAGAGTGTGCGGGAGGGACGAGCCCCCTTCCTCCAACTCGGCAGATCCCGCCAGGCTCGGGGGCCTGGAGGAGGTTCTGTCCTTGCCTGAGTGGCTTGTCAGGCTCCCCCCAACTTCCACTCTCTCTGGAAAGGGGCCGTGGGAGTTGAGGTGGGAAAATGCAGCTGCCAAGGACAAAGGTGCCCAGCACACTGCGGCCAGGGGTTGTGGGCAGGTGGCTGCTGTTGGGTTCAGCTCCGTTCCCCTCCAGACGGCAGGGCAGCACTGTGGGGAAGCGCAGGGGATCGTCAGGAAGAGGCTGAGCCCTGTGGGGCTGCGCGAGGCTGCTGCTGTGAGGGGAGGTGTTTGGGGCTTGGAGGCTCAACTTGAAAGCAAGCAACTGCCTCAGAAGTCATGCTGCCTGTGCTATTACCTGCAGAATAGTATCCGGAGGATTGGCCACAGCAAAGAAGGCGAGACAAAGCCAGCAAGCCTCACTGCCTCGCCCACCATAAGTCCGGGATGTTCTCTCTGCATCGATGGTGGCCCCTGAAAGGCACATGCAAAGCAGCTGCCTCAGACAGGCCAGAGGCTAGGAGCAGCAGGGAGCTAGCAGGTATTTCTCAGGCTGCAAGCCCAGCTGGGCAGACTTGGTGGGAGGGCCATACGCCAGCGGAGGGCCAGCAGACTTTGCGTAGGCATACCTGTGGTTTTCAGAGCCCAGTCCACCGTCTGCAGGTACTTTGCCTCTATCTTCTCAAGGGCTGCCCGTGTCAAGTTGAGAAGGGGCTGGGAAAAGCATTGCAAAGGCAGAGACGGAAAGCAACAGGGAGAATGACATAAACTCATCAAGGGGGACTTCTGCATGAAGACTGAGTGCTTGCACAGAGCAAAGGGGAGACTCGGGGTCAGTCCACCAAAGGCAAGACTTGTTGGAAAAGGCACCACACCTTCTGGTCAGCGCTTTCTGACAAGTCAAGCAAGGACTCAGGGAGAACACCAGTCTCAGGAGCCACCGTGCAGACCTGGCTCAGGTCAGCACTGCCCCAAGCAGCCCTGAGAGCCAGGTTTGCGCTGGGCAGCAAGAGGACAGAGCACACGCTGCAAAGGGCCAAGAGGAAGCAGCAGGAGACAGCCTCCAACTGAGAGCAAGGTCTTTGATCAAATGGCAGCCACTTTACCCCTCTCTTCTCCTCAGCCATCGCCCTCTCCTCCAAGACTTCTGCTATGGAGTGCAGGATGGCCTCATTTGCAGCAGCCAGCTCTGCTCGCAGGTGAGCCACCTGCTCTTCCAGGAGCTCCCGCTCATGGATCTTCTCCCTCAGCAAGGGCAGGGAGTTGCTGCAGACAAAGGGAAAGCAGATGTGGTGCAAGAGCTGAGCAGCCCCTGCAGGCAGTCCCGAGTAGGGTGCCACAGTCTTGCCCCCATCCTCTTCCCTCCCTCACAAGAACAGAGGCTTCCCTTCCCCTCCACGTTTAGCACAAGGCAAAGGCTGGCGCCCTGGATGCTTTGCCACTCAATGAGTTCCATGGGAAGGAAGCCCTCTTACCTGAGCGTTGTGAGCTCTGTTTCTGGCACCCCAGCCTTCTCCTGAAACACAAAGGCCCTCCCTGAGAGGAAGCCCAAGGAGCTCCATGGGGGCTTCCCACAGGACACTTCCCCAGGAAGAGCAGGTGGCAGTTGCTGCTGCTTTCTATCCATTTGGAGCAAGCCAGAGGATGTCGGGCCTTTTTCCAGGCACTGTCTTTGGGAAGTCCATTTCCTGTCTGAGCATTTGCAGACTGCAGGAGCTAAGGCAGGAGCAAAGCCACCTCCTGCCCAAGTGCTCCTTCCTGCAGCCTGCCAACCTGCAGTGCTCACTCAGGGAGCTCTCAGGGTCAAACCTCATTCAGCAGCTACAGAAAGTGAAGGACAAGCACAAGCGTGTCCCCCCCACACCCCCCCACACCTCTGTGAGGATGAGCCCTGGGCATCTGGACGGGATTCCCAACTTTTGCAGGGGAGGCAGGAGCTCCGAGCTATGGCCTCGGCCAGAGTTTGCTTTCCCCCAGCAAGAGGCACCTACCTGCAGCGCTTCCTCTTGCCACTTGCTCTCGGAGAGCAGCAAGCCCCAGCAGTAAGGCGCAGCTGCAAGTCACCACAGCAAGAGACAGTTATACTAAGAGGCTTTCTAATGGTCCCTGGAGCCACATTTTCTCCTTCCACAGCTAGGGAGCAAGAGCTTGCCTGGGACAGCTGGAGCTGGAGCTGGAGCTGGAGCCAGTGCAGAGCGCGGAGGTGGCTCCAACCCCTTGAGCACTGCCCAGGCCCATGGGCTTGGAAAATGCACACACCCAAGGCCCACACACCCGCACACCAATGGAGGCATGTGGCCCCGAGCCAAGAGGAAATGCACCAGGCCATGGCAGTTTCTGCACAGACATTGCAACCCCAAAGCTCTGCAGCAAGGAGGGACCTCTAGCCAAAACGATCCTAGGCGCTCCACTCCCTCCCACGGCCGGCAGCCACGGCAGGCGTGAGGCAGGCTGCAGTCCACCTGTAAAGACCCTCTCTGGCCTTCACTGTGTCACGGAGATGGGAAGCTGGAAGGCGCCACAGGATCTGCTGCCTCTCCCTGCCCCTGAAAGCTGGCATCCGGTCCGCCTGTGCTACCGCGCAAGAGGTTTGGTCAGCGCTGCTCACCAGCCAAGAGTGGGGCCAGCAGGAAAAGGACCCTCAGGCACCTCCTGCCATTCTGCCAGGTGCTGCGTGGCCTAAAAGAGAGGGAATGCTGCCGTTAGCCAAGCCTACAGTGCGGGCTTTGCTTTGCCGGTGATCCGTTGAGGGGCTCCCTCGCCACCAGGTTCCTCAGCTCAGCAGAGCGGAGAAGCCCAGGGCCTGGGGGCCTTTAGGAAGCTCTGAGCTGCAGCACAGCACCCTGCGGGCACTAAGGCAGTTGAAGACCTCTGGCCTGACACAGGCGTAATCACCCACACGCGTAGTGTCGTGGCCTGACACAGTCTGGTGGCACTGGGCTCTCCCGAGCAGAAGGGGCAGCACCTTGCCCAGCCAAAGGCTCTGCTGGGCTGCCTGGCTGCCCAGGCTGGAGGGCAGTGCTGCACACAGCCCCAGGGCTCAGGGGCTGTCTGTCGCCACCATGGAAGCCGGGCGGCACACAGGGCTTCTTGCCTTATCCCTCCCTGCTTTTTGGGCCCCGTCACACCCACCTGCCCAACTCGGCTGGCATCTCCTCTAATCCAACTCCGTCACCAGCAGGAGGGAAAAGGTCGCTGTGCGGCAGATCCCCACAGGCCTCTTCCCAAAGCACTTGCTGGCCTCTGCAAAGCTCCTTGTTTGCAGAGCTACACACGTCTGCAGGCTGGGCTTTTATGGAGGGCAGCTGTTGATGACATCACAAGAGCCAACCGCCAGGGAGGCAAGGTGTTGCCCATGATGACCTCAGAGGGGGGCTTACCCAGGAGGGGGTTGCCACGCAGCCTGAGCGAGAGGAAGCCTGTGCGTTAGCCCCCACCGCAAGCCTGAAGCCTGCCGGCACACCCGCAGAGGAGCCCTGGTTAGCCCAGAGAGCCAGCTCACTTGGTTGCGCGGGCAAGCTGCTGCTGTGCCGTTGCACCCCTCGTCCTCTACCAGGCTGATGTGTCGTGTCATCCTGGGCAGGGCTCAAAGGGCTGAGCGTGAAGCCCTGCTAAGTCAGAAGGGAGAGTGGCAAGAGCTTTCTCCTCTTGAGACCCACCCGGGCATTGACACGGTACTGCAGCAAGCCAAAGGACATCAGCCAGGTGACCTTGTTGGCCCTGGAAGACATAGCCCCGCCTCTGCTAGGAAAGCAAGAGTAGAGCAGTCAGCTTGCTGGCACAAAGGCAGATGTCTCTTCCCCTAGGTACACCTGCACCCACACGGAACAGTGGGGGTGAGGGGCACAGGCTCCCTCAGCAGCCCACTGATGGGCACCCAAAGGGGAGCTCCAGGGTCGGCTCTGAGGTGCGTTGCAGAAATGCAAGCAACCATTGAGCAAGAGCAGGGGCCAGGACTGGAGACGGGGACAGCTGCAGGCCAGCTCCCGCAAGGAGTGGGCCTGAGCTTCAGTCAGGCTCCTGGGCCAGTGGGTGGAGGTGCCAGGGCAGGCCGCTCAGGGGAACTAAGCCCTCCTTAGTGCACGCCGGGCCCTGACGGTCCAGGCCGCGGTCTGTAGCCTTTGCACTTCTCTGCTGCGGCCTCTGCGGTTTGTCAACGCCTCCCTTGACCTGGCAGATTCAAAACTGGATGCAGGCGAGCCCTAGCAAGTGCCGAGTGTCTTCCACACATTCCTCCATCTGCTCGCTCTACAGCAGCTGACGCAGCCACACACACGCTTGGCCTTTGCTGCTGCCGAAGCACATTGCCTGCTCATGGTTAGCTTGCTGTGTGCCAGGACCCCCGGGGCCTTTTGTGCAGCACGACACCGCAGCCCATCAGGCCCCAGCACATGCTGCTGCCGCTGCTGCTGTTGCTTGCGGTCTGGCCATGCCTGGGGCCAACCTTTGCATTGATCGTTGCCAAGGCTGAAGCAGTTCCGCGTGGCACAGCCTGCTGAGGTCTTGCTGAGTAGTGGCTCTTCCTTCGGCATAGCTAACTCTCCTCACACTTGCTGAGGGCTCAGTCGATCCCCACGCTGAGGTGGTTTAGGAAGGTATTGAGCAGTATCAGAGGCAGGCAGGCCCCCGGAGGAACTCTGCTTGGGAGCAGCTGCCCATTGGACTTGGAGGCATGAAGCAGCAGCAGCCTTGCAGCTTGGTGCTGTGGCCAGTGCCCATGCAGCTTGTGGTGCCCCTGCCCAGCGCAGCTCTTGCCAGCTTGTCAGCACCTTGTCTGCCAGGTGCTCACGCCAGCATCTGTTCCGGCTCTTTGTCCAGCTGGTCCCTAGGCTCCTCGTTGTCACCTGGGTGCTCCTCAGAGCAGCGGGCTCTCTAGGCAGAGCAGGCCTAGCATGGCTGCCTGGGTTCCCATGCTGCCTTTGCTCTGTCCCCCCACCCACCGAATCACAGAACCACAGAATGGTTGAGGTTGGAAGGGACCTCTGGAGATCACCTAGTCCAAGCCCCTGGCTCCAGCAGGGTCACCTAGAGCATGCTGGCCAGGATGGTGTCCAGACGGCTTTTGAAGATCTCCAAGGAGGGAGAGTGCACAAACTCTCTGGGCAATCTAAGGGTAGCCTGTGATGGTCTCTTTCCTCCAATTTTCCAGCATCACTTCAAATTCTGAATTTGCTCTCCAAGTTGCTTTCAGAGCCTACCAGAGTAATGTCAGGTCATCTGCAAAGAGACCACTCCATCCCCTCAGTCCTTAATGGGACTGCTTAGCAGGACTGTACCCGGGACAAGGCTCTGCAGAGCCCCACTAGACAGAGGTTTCCGTTTGGCCAGCAAGTGCCTCCTCCTGGACACCCTGGGCTCAAAAAGGCGGCTTTGGGGAGACATTTGCTTCACTTGAGCGTCACAGAAGACCTGGGAAGGCCACCAACGCATATGACTTGAATCTACCTTCCAAGAGGTGATTTTGCATGAAAATCAACACCCAAGAAATATTAGAATGTTCTTCATGTGTAGATATATACTTTGCTATTTCACCCAAAAGAAAGAGAATAATCAGGGGAAAAGATGGAAAACGTAGCCCCAGTTCCTCGGAATGTCGACTAGAGGTTGCAAATATGCTCTGTCACTCTTCCATGTTATTCCACATGAAGACCCACTCATCCCAAAGCTGAAAGAGCAACCGTGGGGTTCACTGGAGTCCATTCCTTGGAAAGAATTAGTCACAAAGGACTTCACGAGCAGAGAAGTGGCTGGCTTGGGAGGCAGAAGCCTAGAGAAGCAAACATGCTTGTGCTGGAAACACAGTGACACGCTCGGAAGGCACATGAGGATCAGCGATTCCTTTGATTGGAAAAGACCAGTTTCCTCATCTCTGGACTCTGCAACAGGGACAGAGACCCGTGAGAGGATGCCAGGGAACTCCTGGCATCACTCACAAAGGCAGGAAACCTGGAGGCCTGCACCGACTTTAGGAACTCGGGGGCTATTGTCTGGGTTGTTTCATGGCCAAAGCGGGTGGTGGCCATAGGAGTCATGTTGGTGAGGCCGCGGCGGTGAAGTCACAGAGATGCAGGCAGCCCATGTCCCTTGGTCTCACAACACAAGCACAGGCAGTGACAGCAACCCCTCTCTGGCAGCCTGCAGCCAGAAGCACAGCAGAGAGACTATAGACCTGCGCAGAAGCAGGACTAAGAAAATTAGGGGCAAGGGGATGCAGGTGGTCAACAACACAGAGCAGCTCCCCAGTGGGACAAGTTGAACACACCTGAGCCCTCTAGCTTGGGAAAGAGAGGCCCGAAGCCACCACAGAGACACCAGTGTCTGAGGTCATGAGAAGGTGAAGGGACAAGGTGAGGAGGGACCACCAGCTCCCATGACACCAGAGCGCAGGGGCATCCCGTGGAGCAACCAGGCAGGAATTTTACACTGGAATACAAGGAACTCTCGTCACACAGCACCCAGGGAAATTGCTGAACTCCCTGCCCTAGGATCCCAGACATGGACAAGGAGGAATGGCTTCATAAAGCGATGAGATCGCCCTGCGCTATTAACACAAAAGGGCACTAAACCACAGCATTGGGATTGGGGTGGGAAGTACCAGAGGAGATGGGGTCCTCGGAAAGAAAAGAGCCACCCAAACCCAGACCCAAGACATCAGCGCCCCACAGGCACCATCAAGGTCACGCTGCAGCTACGGCCAGACATCACAGCAAATCCTGTCAGCAAGGGTTTCTTTTTTCTTTTTTTTTTTGGTTTTTAACATCTCCCATTTCTGCCTCTGTTTCCAGGCTCTCTGCAGCTGCCTTAGACCCCTTTTAGCCACCACGAACTCTGGCGATCGCCTTTGCAGGGTCTAGGGCAGCAGAAATGTGGCACATCCCTTTTATCGCAGTTGGGTTAGAATAGCCAGCTCTAATTAATGTCCATCACATAGCAGTCACCAAAGCACTCAATACATGGGAATAATATGATGTTGTTATAAGACAACCCTGGAAGCTCAGAAAGAATGGTCATGCTGTTTAAACTAGGCAGATTAGGATAACCCCTATCTCTATTTTCTGAAAAGAAGCATTCTTGAATCAAGGGCATCCTAGAACTGCTAAAGCCCTAAGAGAAACATTAAATCAAAACGTTTTACTTCTAGGTACGTATTGCCAATTTGGCAAAAGAACTGGAGGTCCATGTATGCCTAACTGAACTGTCCTCATTATACTACAAAAAATCACGCCCATAGGTCCAAAAGACCCATGCGCAGGTGAAGACCCCTCCCCTGAGCATGCGTAGTACTAAAATGGTGTGTAAGCAAAATTGTAATTGTATGTAAATCATTAACGAATCAGTGTAAAAGGGAAAGTTGCAAACTTTGCAATTTGTTTGTATAGATGCTCCTTGAGAAGCCGGGGTGGGGGTATGCTTGATTTGTGGGAAACCACCGAGCACCCAGGCTTGCGCAACTCTGAAATAAAGCAGCAAATGTCTCTCCTGAGTGTGTAATTATTGGCTTACTGCACACCGGGCAACAAATCCGCTTTTTGGACAACAGTGTCAGTGGGTAGAACAGTTCCGAGACACTTGGCCTTTATGCCATATTACTCGGAAATAACACCAAAAGGGCCTTCTTACAGTCCTGGCTGCCAAACGGCCCCGGGGCCGTAGGGGACCATCAGTCAGGGCTCTGGCTGCAGCCCCCAGTGCTGCCCAGCATCTCCCCTGCAGGCCCCGCAGGCCCCGGGGCATCCAGGGATGGGGGAGGGAAGGAGGGAGAGGCAGGGAGAGAGGAAGAGAAGGGCAGAGGGAGGGAGGGAGGAAAAGAGGGAGGAAGGAAGAGAAGGAGGGAGGGAGGGAGAGGGAGGAGCAGAGGAGGCCAGGGCAGCCCTGGGAGCCCAAGGGCCGCTGTTGCTAGGCAGCACGGGGGGAGGGGGGGCACGAGGAGGCCACATGACCTGCAGCTGGTGCTGTTGCCAGGCAACACTGGGTGGGGCAGCAGCAGACACTGGGGGAGGTGTTGGGAGGTGGTTGGAGCTGGGCTGGGGCAGCCATGGTGGGGCTGCGTGTGGGGCTGGGAGCTTCAGGGAGCCAGGCCCTCCACGGCCCTGGCCCTGCTGCCCCCGGTGGTGTGGGGGCTCGGAGGAGCTGGGCCCGCACCCAGGCCCCGCACACAGCGGCTGCCGGCAGGAAGGGACGACCAAAGGCCCTGCATGGGCGCTGGAGGCCGGACCCGGCTCCTCACAGCGCCTCTGGTGCTGACGCGGCTCTTCGGGGCAGAGCTGGGGCCCTTCACATGCCTAGAAAGTAGGAGGCATGGGGAAGCATGACACTGAGACCCTCCAGCTGGCTCTGAGCAAGAGTTGCCTCAGGAATGGACAAAAATATGCCTGCTGTGTTTTTCATGTGTGTTTCGAAGTGGCAGATAGGGCTTACTTGCCTCAAACTTTGTGCCAGTGCACTAAGAGAAGACTTGCAGTTTGCCTAATCCCAGTGTGAGGCCAGAGCCAGAGCCTCTGCGTCATCTCAGCCAGTGTTCTCTCTAAAAGACGTTCAGCTGTTTGCAGGAGCATTTACCTGTGTGATTTCCAGAGCAGTTCCCCAATATTGCAGGTGTTTAACAGCGACCTCTATATTTATAGGTAGCTGGTTCAGTTTCAAAATGTTTATGCTGAGAAAGGAGCTCAGTAAGATGAAGCTGTCATTAATAAGGAGATGAAGAGGACTCCATAGATCACATACAAAAATGCAGCTGTGCAAAAGGGACAGCCATATATGATGTAATGCTCAGTGGTGCAAATGTAGCCTCCTTTTAATGAGCAGTGCTTCTTTGTGAATAGTTGTATTTGTATTGCCTGTTTATTTGCAGAGTTTTTGACTTGATTGTATCTTGAGTAGCGCAAGTTGAGTATTCAGGAGGGTCCTGAAGCCAGCTGCCCTAGCCGCTCTCCCTCTCATCTACTCACTGCAGAGCACTGTCTCTGGCAGTGCTTACAGAAGCTCTCTTGTCTCGTGGCTCAGCTGGTAGTTCTGCCTTGCCATCACCCCATGAACCTGCACTCGATAAATACACGTGTACTGGGGGTTGCCCCAGTTGCTCTGCACCTGGAATTTGATATACTGGAAGGCTCTGGGAAGCTGCTTCTGCAAAGGAAACGGGGGGAGCCGTCATTCCTCAGGTGTAAGGAGCAACAGCACAGCAACGTAGCTTCCTTTGCCAGCGCTAGCCCTGCTGGGGAACAAACTGGAGCCCTGACAAAGGAGGCAGCCAGGGTTGCTATGCCAGAGCCACAAGGCACAGGATGCTTTGGCTCATCCTCCGCACTCTGTGGTCCAAGCCCTTGCAGGCAAAGCTCAGTTTGCCCCTCGCGTCGTGCCCACACGCACTCACAGTACCTTCAGGCGGAAGGTCTGAACAGCCTCTTGGTCCACGTCAAATACAAAGAGCCCCAGGAGAGTTTCTTCTGCTGCTTCCTCATCCACGCCCTCCAAGGCAACCGACAAGGGCAGCAGGTCAGGCTCAAGCAGAGCCGGAGGAAAAGTGCCCGCTGCGTCCGACTCGGGGAAGCCTGCCTCATGTCCCACCCCTCTAGCACTAGTCTGGAAGAGGTCAGTGTGGATGTGGCTCAGGCTCTTTTGAGCAAGCGCTCCAAGACCCTGAGCCAGAAAGCACAAAGCAAGCCGCAGAGGCATACCACCACCGTGGGCCCCCACATACGCCATGCAGGGACGCTCTGCTCTGCAGCAACCAGGCCACGCTTCTCTGAGAGAAGGCGCCAGGAGAAACAAGGCTCCCTCGCAGCTTTCTGCCCTGGCCAGCTTCCCTGCCCACCCTCCACGCTGGGGCAAGGCTGAGGCTTACGGAGACAGCAAAGTCTTTGGGGGCACTGCTGACTTCCCCGGAGAGACCGCCTTGGAGATGTGCTCCACGGTGACAGCCATGGGCCAGATCTGCTCAGGCAGCCGAATGACCACTTGGCCCTCCGCTCCTTGGAAAGCCCAGCACTGTCCAGGGGAAGTGTGCGGCTGAAACCAGAAAGCAGCCACCCTCAGTGGCAAGGCACTCCAGGAGCCCAGCGGACTGGCTGCTTTGCCAGCAGCACAGCCCTGGCTCGGTCTGTTGGCTGGCTTTCTGCATGGAAGGGCACCCAAGTGGATGAAAGGGACAGGAGGGGACTTGCCACCTTGCTTTCAGAAGACGGAAATCTTCCTTACAAAACATCTAGGCTCACTTGCCTTTCCCAAATCCCGCTCTGATTTTGCACAGCATTCAGAGACAGGGCGGGGCTGCCTAGGGGAGGTCACCCCGTGAGCCTTCAAAGAGTGTGCGGGAGGGACGAGCCCCCTTCCTCCAACTCGGCAGATCCCGCCAGGCTTGGGGGCCTGGAGGAGGTTCTGTCCTTGCCTGAGTGGCTTGTCAGGCTCCCCCCAACTTCCACTCTCTCTGGAAAGGGGCCGTGGGAGTTGAGGTGGGAAAATGCAGCTGCCAAGGACAAAGGTGCCCAGCACACTGCGGCCAGGGGTTGTGGGCAGGTGGCTGCTGTTGGGTTCAGCTCCGTTCCCCTCCAGACGGCAGGGCAGCACTGTGGGGAAGCGCAGGGGATCGTCAGGAAGAGGCTGAGCCCTGTGGGGCTGCGCGAGGCTGCTGCTGTGAAGGGAGGTGTTTGGGGCTTGGAGGCTCAACTTGAAAGCAAGCAACTGCCTCAGAAGTCATGCTGCCTGTGCTATTACCTGCAGAATAGTATCCGGAGGATTGGCCACGGCAAAGAAGGCGAGACAAAGCCAGCAAGCCTCACTGCCTCGCCCACCATAAGTCCGGGATGTTCTCTCTGCATCGATGGTGGCCCCTGAAAGGCACATGCAAAGCAGCTGCCTCAGACAGGCCAGAGGCTAGAAGCAGCAGGGAGCTAGCAGGTATTTCTCAGGCTGCAAGCCCAGCTGGGCAGACTTGGTGGGAGGGCCATACGCCAGCGGAGGGCCAGCAGACTTTGCGTAGGCATACCTGTGGTTTTCAGAGCCCAGTCCACCGTCTGCAGGTACTTTGCCTCTATCTTCTCAAGGGCTGCCCGTGTCAAGTTGAGAAGGGGCTGGGAAAAGCATTGCAAAGGCAGAGACGGAAAGCAACAGGGAGAATGACACAAACTCATCACGGGGCACTTCTGCATGAAGACTGAGTGCTTGCACAGAGCAAAGGGGAGACTTGGGGTCAGTCCACCAAAGGCAAGACTTGTTGGAAAAGGCACCACACCTTCTGGTCAGCGCTTTCTGACAAGTCAAGCAAGGACTCAGGGAGAACACCAGTCTCAGGAGCCACCGTGCAGACCTGGCTCAGGTCAGCACTGCCCCAAGCAGCCCTGAGAGCCAGGTTTGCGCTGGGCAGCAAGAGGACAGAGCACACGCTGCAAAGGGCCAAGAGGAAGCAGCAGGAGACAGCCTCCAACTGAGAGCAAGGTCTTTGATCAAATGGCAGCCACTTTACCCCTCTCTTCTCCTCAGCCATCGCCCTCTCCTCCAAGACTTCTGCTATGGAGTGCAGGATGGCCTCATTTGCAGCAGCCAGCTCTGCTCGCAGGTGAGCCACCTGCTCTTCCAGGAGCTCCCGCTCATGGATCTTCTCCCTCAGCAAGGGCAGGGAGTTGCTGCAGACAAAGGGAAAGCAGATGTGGTGCAAGAGCTGAGCAGCCCCTGCAGGCAGTCCCGAGTAGGGTGCCACAGTCTTGCCCCCATCCTCTTCCCTCCCTCACAAGAACAGAGGCTTCCCTTCCCCTCCACGTTTAGCACAAGGCAAAGGCTGGCGCCCTGGATGCTTTGCCACTCAGTGAGTTCCATGGGAAGGAAGCCCTCTTACCTGAGCGTTGTGAGCTCTGTTTCTGGCACCCCAGCCTTCTCCTGAAACACAAAGGCCCTCCCTGAGAGGAAGCCCAAGGAGCTCCATGGGGGCTTCCCACAGGACACTTCCCCAGGAAGAGCAGGTGGCAGTTGCTGCTGCTTTCTATCCATTTGGAGCAAGCCAGAGGATGTCGGGCCTTTTTCCAGCCACTGTCTTTGGGAAGTCCATTTCCTGTCTGAGCATTTGCAGACTGCAGGAGCTAAGGCAGGAGCAAAGCCACCTCCTGCCCAAGTGCTCCTTCCTGCAGCCTGCCAACCTGCAGTGCTCACTCAGGGAGCTCTCAGGGTCAAACCTCATTCAGCAGCTACAGAAAGTGAAGGACAAGCACAAGCGTGTCCCCCCCACACCCCCTCACATCTCTGTGAGGATGAGCCCTGGGCATCTGGACGGGATTCCCAACTTTTGCAGGGGAGGCAGGAGCTCCGAGCTATGGCCTCGGCCAGAGTTTGCTTTCCCCCAGCAAGAGGCACCTACCTGCAGCGCTTCCTCTTGCCACTTGCTCTCGGAGAGCAGCAAGCCCCAGCAGTAAAGCGCAGCTGCAAGTCACCACAGCAAGAGACAGTTATACTAAGAGGCTTTCTAATGGTCCCTGGAGCCACATTTTCTCCTTCCACAGCTAGGGAGCAAGAGCTTGCCTGGGACAGCTGGAGCTGGAGCTGGAGCTGGAGCCAGTGCAGAGCGCGGAGGTGGCTCCAACCCCTTGAGCACTGCCCAGGCCCATGGGCTTGGAAAATACACACACCCAAGGCCCACACACCCGCACACCAATGGAGGCATGTGGCCCCGAGCCAAGAGGAAATGCACCAGGCCATGGCAGTTTCTGCACAGACATTGCAACCCCAAAGCTCTGCAGCAAGGAGGGACCTCTAGCCAAAACGATCCTAGGCGCTCCACTCCCTCCCACGGCCGGCAGCCACGGCAGGCGTGAGGCAGGCTGCAGTCCACCTGTAAAGACCCTCTCTGGCCTTCACTGTGTCACGGAGATGGGAAGCTGGAAGGCGCCACAGGATCTGCTGCCTCTCCCTGCCCCTGAAAGCTGGCATCCGGTCTGCCTGTGCTACCGCGCAAGAGCTTTGGTCAGCGCTGCTCACCAGCCAAGAGTGGGGCCAGCAGGAAAAGGACCCTCAGGCACCTCCTGCCATTCTGCCAGGTGCTGCGTGGCCTAAAAGAGAGGGAATGCTGCCGTTAGCCAAGCCTACAGTGCGGGCTTTGCTTTGCCGGTGATCCGTTGAGGGGCTCCCTTGCCACCAGGTTCCTCAGCTCAGCAGAGCGGAGAAGCCCAGGGCCTGGGGGCCTTTAGGAAGCTCTGAGCTGCAGCACAGCACCCTGCGGGCACTAAGGCAGTTGAAGACCTCTGGCCTGACACAGGCGTAATCACCCACACGCGTAGTGTCGTGGCCTGACACAGTCTGGTGGCACTGGGCTCTCCCGAGGAGAAGGGGCAGCGCCTTGCCCAGCCAAAGGCTCTGCTGGGCTGCCTGGCTGCCCAGGCTGGAGGGCGGTGCTGCACACAGCCCCAGGGCTCAGGGGCTGTCTGTTGCCACCATGGAAGCCGGGCGGCACACAGGGCTTCTTGCCTTATCCCTCCCTGCTTTTTGGGCCCCGTCACACCCACCTGCCCAACTCGGCTGGCATCTCCTCTAATCCAACTCCGTCACCAGCAGGAGGGAAAAGGTCGCTGTGCGGCAGATCCCCGCAGGCCTCTTCCCAAAGCACTTGCTGGCCTCTGCAAAGCTCCTTGTTTGCAGAGCTACACACATCTGCAGGCTGGGCTTTTATGGAGGGCAGCTGTTGATGACGTCACAAGAGCCAACCGCCAGGGAGGCAAGGTGTTGCCCATGATGACCTCAGAGGGGGGCTTACCCAGGAGGGGGTTGCCACGCAGCCTGAGCGAGAGGAAGCCTGTGTGTTAGCCCCCACCGCAAGCCTGAAGCCTGCCGGCACACCCGCAGAGGAGCCCTGGTTAGCCCAGAGAGCCAGCTCACTTGGTTGCGCGGGCAAGCTGCTGCTGTGCCGTTGCACCCCTCGTCCTCTACCAGGCTGATGTGTCATGTCATCCTGGGCAGGGCTCAAAGGGCTGAGCGTGAAGCCCTGCTAAGTCAGAAGGGAGAGTGGCAAGAGCTTTCTCCTCTTGAGACCCACCCGGGCATTGACACGGTACTGCAGCAAGCCAAAGGACATCAGCCAGGTGACCTTGTTGGCCCTGGAAGACATAGCCCCGCCTCTGCTAGGAAAGCAAGAGTAGAGCGGTCAGCTTGCTGGCACAAAGGCAGATGTCTCTTCCCCTAGGTACACCTGCACCCACACGGAACAGTGGGGGTGAGGGGCACAGGCTCCCTCAGCAGCCCACTGATGGGCACCCAAAGGGGAGCTCCAGGGTCGGCTCTGAGGTGCGTTGCAGAAATGCAAGCAACCATTGAGCAAGAGCAGGGGCCAGGACTGGAGACGGGGACAGCTGCAGGCCAGCTCCCGCAAGGACTGGGCCTGAGCTTCAGTCAGGCTCCTGGGCCAGTGGGTGGAGGTGCCAGGGCAGGCCGCTCAGGGGAACTAAGCCCTCCTTAGTGCACGCCGGGCCCTGACGGTCCAAGCCGCGGTCTGTAGCCTTTGCACTTCTCTGCTGCGGCCTCTGCGGTTTGTCAACGCCTCCCTTGACCTGGCAGATTCAAAACTGGATGCAGGCGAGCCCTAGCAAGTGCCGAGTGTCTTCCACACATTCCTCCATCTGCTCGCTCTACAGCAGCTGACGCAGCCGCACACACGCTTGGCCTTTGCTGCTGCCGAAGCGCATTGCCTGCTCATGGTTAGCTTGCTGTGTGCCAGGACCCCCGGGGCCTTTTGTGCAGCACGACACCGCAGCCCATCAGGCCCCAGCACATGCTGCTGCCGCTGCTGCTGCTGCTGCTGTTGCTTGCGGTCTGGCCATGCCTGGGGCCAACCTTTGCATTGATCGTTGCCAAGGCTGAAGCAGTTCTGCGTGGCACAGCCTGCTGAGGTCTTGCTGAGTAGTGGCTCTTCCTTCGGCATAGCTAACTCTCCTCACACTTGCTGAGGGCTCAGTCGATCCCCACGCTGAGGTGGTTTAGGAAGGTATTGAGCAGTATCAGAGGCAGGCAGGCCCCCGGAGGAACTCTGCTTGGGAGCAGCTGCCCATTGGACTTGGAGGCATGAAGCAGCAGCAGCCTTGCAGCTTGGTGCTGTGGCCAGTGCCCATGCAGCTTGTGGTGCCCCTGCCCAGCGCAGCTCTTGCCAGCTTGTCAGCACCTTGTCTGCCAGGTGCTCACGCCAGCATCTGTTCCGGCTCTTTGTCCAGCTGGTCCCTAGGCTCCTCGTTGTCACCTGGGTGCTCCTCAGAGCAGCGGGCTCTCTAGGCAGAGCAGGCCTAGCATGGCTGCCTGGGTTCCCATGCTGCCTTTGCTCTGTCCCCCCACCCACCGAATCACAGAACCACAGAATGGTTGAGGTTGGAAGGGACCTCTGGAGATCACCTAGTCCAAGCCCCTGGCTCCAGCAGGGTCACCTAGAGCATGCTGGCCAGGATAGTGTCCAGACGGCTTTTGAAGATCTCCCAGGAGGGAGAGTGCACAAACTCTCTGGGCAATCTAAGGGTAGCCTGTGATGGTCTCTTTCCTCCAATTTTCCAGCATCACTTCAAATTCTGAATTTGCTCTCCAAGTTGCTTTCAGAGCCTACCAGAGTAATGTCAGGTCATCTGCAAAGAGACCACTCCATCCCCTCAGTCCTTAATGGGACTGCTTAGCAGGACTGTACCCGGGACAAGGCTCTGCAGAGCCCCACTAGACAGAGGTTTCCGTTTGGCCAGCAAGTGCCTCCTCCTGGACACCCTGGGCTCAAAAAGGCGGCTTTGGGGAGACATTTGCTTCACTTGAGCGTCACAGAAGACCTGGGAAGGCCACCAACGCATATGACTTGAATCTACCTTCCAAGAGGTGATTTTGCATGAAAATCAACACCCAAGAAACATTAGAATGTTCTTCATGTGTAGATATATACTTTGCTATTTCACCCAAAAGAAAGAGAATAATCAGGGGAAAAGATGGAAAACGTAGCCCCAGTTCCTCGGAATGTCGACTAGAGGTTGCAAATATGCTCTGTCACTCTTCCATGTTATTCCACATGAAGACCCACTCATCCCAAAGCTGAAAGAGCAACCGTGGGGTTCACTGGAGTCCATTCCTTGGAAAGAATTAGTCACAAAGGACTTCACGAGCAGAGAAGTGGCTGGCTTGGGAGGCAGAAGCCTAGAGAAGCAAACATGCTTGTGCTGGAAACACAGTGACACGCTCGGAAGGCACATGAGGATCAGCGATTCCTTTGATTGGAAAAGACCAGTTTCCTCATCTCTGGACTCTGCAACAGGGACAGAGACCCGTGAGAGGATGCCAGGGAACTCCTGGCATCACTCACAAAGGCAGGAAACCCGGAGGCCTGCACCGACTTTAGGAACTCGGGGGCTATTGTCTGGGTTGTTTCATGGCCAAAGTGGGTGGTGGCCATAGGAGTCATGTTGGTGAGGCCGTGGCGGTGAAGTCACAGAGATGCAGGCAGCCCATGTCCCTTGGTCTCACAACACAAGCACAGGCAGTGACAGCAACCCCTCTCTGGCAGCCTGCAGCCAGAAGCACAGCAGAGAGACTATAGACCTGCGCAGAAGCAGGACTAAGAAAATTAGGGGCAAGGGGATGCAGGTGGTCAACAACACGGAGCAGCTCTCCAGTGGGACAAGTTGAACACACCTGAGCCCTCTAGCTTGGGAAAGAGAGGCCCGAAGCCACCACAGAGACACCAGTGTCTGAGGTCATGAGAAGGTGAAGGGACAAGGTGAGGAGGGACCACCAGCTCCCATGACACCAGAGCGCAGGGGCATCCCGTGGAGCAACCAGGCAGGAATTTTACACTGGAATACAAGGAACTCTCGTCACACAGCACCCAGGGAAATTGCTGAACTCCCTGCCCTAGGATCCCAGACATGGACAAGGAGGAATGGCTTCATAAAGCGATGAGATCGCCCTGCGCTATTAACACAAAAGGGCACTAAACCACAGCATTGGGATTGGGGTGGGAAGTACCAGAGGAGATGGGGTCCTCGGAAAGAAAAGAGCCACCCAAACCCAGACCCAAGACATCAGCGCCCCACAGGCACCATCAAGGTCACGCTGCAGCTACGGCCAGACATCACAGCAAATCCTGTCAGCAAGGGTTTCTTTTTTCTTTTTTTTTTGGTTTTTAACATCTCCCATTTCTGCCTCTGTTTCCAGGCTCTCTGCAGCTGCCTTAGACCCCTTTTAGCCACCACGAACTCTGGCGATCGCCTTTGCAGGGTCTAGGGCAGCAGAAATGTGGCACATCCCTTTTATCGCAGTTGGGTTAGAATAGCCAGCTCTAATTAATGTCCATCACATAGCAGTCACCAAAGCACTCAATACATGGGAATAATATGATGTTGTTATAAGACAACCCTGGAAGCTCAGAAAGAATGGTCATGCTGTTTAAACTGGGCAGATTAGGATAACCCCTATCTCTGTTTTCTGAAAAGAAGCACTCTTGAATCAAGGGCATCCTAGAACTGCTAAAGCCCTAAGAGAAACATTAAATCAAAACGTTTTACTTCTAGGTACATATTGCCAATTTGGCAAAAGAACTGGAGGTCCATGTATCCCTAACTGAACTGTCCTCATTATATTACAAAAAATCACGCCCATAGGTCCAAAAGACCCATGCGCAGGTGAAGACCCCTCCCCTGAGCATGCGTAGTACTAAAATGGTGTGTAAGCAAAATTGTAATTGTATGTAAATCATTAACGAATCAGTGTAAAAGGGAAAGTTGCAAACTTTGCAATTTGTTTGTATAGATGCTCCTTGAGAAGCCGGTGTGGGGGTGTGCTTGATTTGTGGGAAACCACCGAGCACCCAGGCTTGCGCAACTCTGAAATAAAGCAGCAAATGTCTCTCCTGAGTGTGTAATTATTGGCTTACTGCACACCGGGCAACAAATCCGCTTTTTGGACAACAGTGTCAGTGGGTAGAACAGTTCCGAGACACTTGGCCTTTATGCCATGTTACTCGGAAATAACACCAAAAGGGCCTTCTTACAGTCCTGGCTGCCAAACGGCCCCGGGGCCGTAGGGGACCATCAGTCAGGGCTCTGGCTGCAGCCCCCAGTGCTGCCCAGCATCTCCCCTGCAGGCCCCGGGGCATCCAGGGATGGGGGAGGGAAGGAGGGAGAGGCAGGGAGAGAGGAAGAGAAGGGCAGAGGGAGGGAGGGAGGAAAAGAGGGAGGAAGGAAGAGAAGGAGGGAGGGAGGGAGAGGGAGGAGCAGAGGAGGCCAGGGCAGCCCTGGGAGCCCAAGGGCTGCTGTTGCTAGGCAGCACGGGGGGAGGGGGGGCACGAGGAGGCCACATGACCTGCAGCTGGTGCTGTTGCCAGGCAACACTGGGTGGGGCAGCAACAGACACTGGGGGAGGTGTTGGGAGGTGGTTGGAGCTGGGCTGGGGCAGCCATGGTGGGGCTGCGTGTGGGGCTGGGAGCTTCAGGGAGCCAGGCCCTCCACGGCCCTGGCCCTGCTGCCCCCGGTGGTGTGGGGGCTCGGAGGAGCTGGGCCCGCACCCAGGCCCCGCACACAGCGGCTGCCGGCAGGAAGGGACGACCAAAGGCCCTGCATGGGCGCTGGAGGCCGGACCCGGCTCCTCACAGCGCCTCTGGTGCTGACGCGGCTCTTCGGGGCAGAGCTGGGGCCCTTCACGAGCCTAGAAAGTAGGAGGCATGGGGAAGCATGACACTGAGACCCTCCAGTTGGCTCTGAGCAAGAGTTGCCTCAGGAATGGACAAAAATATGCCTGCTGTGTTTTTCATGTGTGTTTCGAAGTGGCAGATAGGGCTTACTTGCCTCAAACTTTGTGCCAGTGCACTAAGAGAAGACTTGCAGTTTGCCTAATACCAGTGTGAGGCCAGAGCCAGAGCCTCTGCGTCATCTCAGCCAGTGTTCTCTCTAAAAGACGTTCAGCTGTTTGCAAGAGCATTTACCTGTGTGATTTCCAGAGCAGTTCCCCAATATTGCAGGTGTTTAACAGCGACCTCTATATTTATAGGTAGCTGGTTCAGTTTCAAAATGTTTATGCTGAGAAAGGAGCTCAGTAAGATGAAGCTGTCATTAATAAGGAGATGAAGAGGACTCCATAGATCACATACAAAAATGCAGCTGTGCAAAAGGGACAGCCATATATGATGTAATGCTCAGTGGTGCAAATGTAGCCTCCTTTTAATGAGCAGTGCTTCTTTGTGAATAGTTGTATTTGTATTGCCT
This sequence comes from Dromaius novaehollandiae, assembly GCF_036370855.1. Taxonomy (NCBI): domain Eukaryota; kingdom Metazoa; phylum Chordata; class Aves; order Casuariiformes; family Dromaiidae; genus Dromaius; species Dromaius novaehollandiae. Next base: position 1,452,387 of record NC_088125.1, on the reverse strand, counting down.
GTTTATTTGCAGAGTTTTTGACTTGATTGTATCTTGAGTAGCGCAAGTTGAGTATTCAGGAGGGTCCTGAAGCCAGATGCCCTAGCCGCTCTCCCTCTCATCTACTCACTGCAGAGCACTGTCTCTGGCAGTGCTTACAGAAGCTCTCTTGTCTCGTGGCTCAGCTGGTAGTTCTGCCTTGCCATCACCCCATGAACCTGCACTCGATAAATACACGTGTACTGGGGGTTGCCCCAGTTGCTCTGCACCTGGAATTTGATATACTGGAAGGCTCTGGGAAGCTGCTTCTGCAAAGGAAACGGGGGGAGCCGTCATTCCTCAGGTGTAAGGAGCAACAGCACAGCAACGTAGCTTCCTTTGCCAGCGCTAGCCCTGCTGGGGAACAAACTGGAGCCCTGACAAAGGAGGCAGCCAGGGTTGCTATGCCAGAGCCACAAGGCACAGGATGCTTTGGCTCATCCTCCGCACTCTGTGGTCCAAGCCCTTGCAGGCAAAGCTCAGTTTGCCCCTCGCGTCGTGCCCACACGCACTCACAGTACCTTCAGGCGGAAGGTCTGAACAGCCTCTTGGTCCACGTCAAATACAAAGAGCCCCAGGAGAGTTTCTTCTGCTGCTTCCTCATCCACGCCCTCAAAGGCAACCGACAAGGGCAGCAGGTCAGGCTCAAGCAGAGCCGGAGGAAAAGTGCCCGCTGCGTCAGACTCGGGGAAGCCTGCCTCATGTCCCACCCCTCTAGCACTAGTCTGGAAGAGGTCAGTGTGGATGTGGCTCAGGCTCTTTTGAGCAAGCGCTCCAAGACCCTGGGCCAGAAAGCACAAAGCAAGCCGCAGAGGCATACCACCACCGTGGGCCCCCACATACGCCATGCAGGGACGCTCTGCTCTGCAGCAACCAGCCCACGCTTCTCTGAGAGAAGGCGCCAGGAGAAACAAGGCTCCCTCGCAGCTTTCTGCCCTGGCCAGCTTCCCTGCCCACCCTCCACGCTGGGGCAAGGCTGAGGCTTACGGAGACAGCAAAGTCTTTGGGGGCGCTGCTGACTTCCCCGGAAGGAGAGACCGCCTTGGAGATGTGCTCCACGGTGACAGCCATGGGCCAGATCTGCTCAGGCAGCCGAATGACCACTTGGCCCTCCGCTCCTTGGAAAGCCCAGCACTGTCCAGGGGAAGTGTGCGGCTGAAACCAGAAAGCAGCCACCCTCAGTGGCAAGGCACTCCAGGAGCCCAGCGGACTGGCTGCTTTGCCAGCAGCACAGCCCTGGCTCGGTCTGTTGGCTGGCTTTCTGCATGGAAGGGCACCCAAGTGGATGAAAGGGACAGGAGGGGACTTGCCACCTTGCTTTCAGAAGACGGAAATCTTCCTTACAAAACATCTAGGCTCACTTGCCTTTCCCAAATCCCGCTCTGATTTTGCACAGCATTCAGAGACAGGGCGGGGCTGCCTAGGGGAGGTCACCCCGTGAGCCTTCAAAGAGTGTGCGGGAGGGACGAGCCCCCTTCCTCCAACTCGGCAGATCCCGCCAGGCTTGGGGGCCTGGAGGAGGTTCTGTCCTTGCCTGAGTGGCTTGTCAGGCTCCCCCCAACTTCCACTCTCTCTGGAAAGGGGCCGTGGGAGTTGAGGTGGGAAAATGCAGCTGCCAAGGACAAAGGTGCCCAGCACACTGCGGCCAGGGGTTGTGGGCAGGTGGCTGCTGTTGGGTTCAGCTCCATTCCCCTCCAGACGGCAGGGCAGCACTGTGGGGAAGCGCAGGGGATCGTCAGGAAGAGGCTGAGCCCTGTGGGGCTGCGCGAGGCTGCTGCTGTGAAGGGAGGTGTTTGGGGCTTGGAGGCTCAACTTGAAAGCAAGCAACTGCCTCAGAAGTCATGCTGCCTGTGCTATTACCTGCAGAATAGTATCCGGAGGGTTGGCCACGGCAAAGAAGGCGAGACAAAGCCAGCAAGCCTCACTGCCTCGCCCACCATAAGTCCGGGATGTTCTCTCTGCATCGATGGTGGCCCCTGAAAGGCACATGCAAAGCAGCTGCCTCAGACAGGCCAGAGGCTAGGAGCAGCAGGGAGCTAGCAGGTATTTCTCAGGCTGCAAGCCCAGCTGGGCAGACTTGGTGGGAGGGCCATACGCCAGCGGAGGGCCAGCAGACTTTGCGTAGGCATACCTGTGGTTTTCAGAGCCCAGTCCACCGCCTGCAGGTACTTTGCCTCTATCTTCTCAAGGGCTGCCCGTGTCAAGTTGAGAAGGGGCTGGGAAAAGCATTGCAAAGGCAGAGACGGAAAGCAACAGGGAGAATGACACAAACTCATCACGGGGCACTTCTGCATGAAGACTGAGTGCTTGCACAGAGCAAAGGGGAGACTCGGGGTCAGTCCACCAAAGGCAAGACTTGTTGGAAAAGGCACCACACCTTCTGGTCAGCGCTTTCTGACAAGTCAAGCAAGGACTCAGGGAGAACACCAGTCTCAGGAGCCACCGTGCAGACCTGGCTCAGGTCAGCACTGCCCCAAGCAGCCCTGAGAGCCAGGTTTGTGCTGGGCAGCAAGAGGACAGAGCACACGCTGCAAAGGGCCAAGAGGAAGCAGCAGGAGACAGCCTCCAACTGAGAGCAAGGCCTTTGATCAAATGGCAGCCACTTTACCCCTCTCTTCTCCTCAGCCATCGCCCTCTCCTCCAAGACTTCTGCTATGGAGTGCAGGATGGCCTCATTTGCAGCAGCCAGCTCTGCTCGCAGGTGAGCCACCTGCTCTTCCAGGAGCTCCCGCTCATGGATCTTCTCCCTCAGCAAGGGCAGGGAGTTGCTGCAGACAAAGGGAAAGCAGATGTGGTGCAAGAGCTGAGCAGCCCCTGCAGGCAGTCCCGAGTAGGGTGCCACAGTCTTGCCCCCATCCTCTTCCCTCCCTCACAAGAACAGAGGCTTCCCTTCCCCTCCACGTTTAGCACAAGGCAAAGGCTGGCGCCCTGGATGCTTTGCCACTCAATGAGTTCCATGGGAAGGAAGCCCTCTTACCTGAGCGTTGTGAGCTCTGTTTCTGGCACCCCAGCCTTCTCCTGAAACACAAAGGCCCTCCCTGAGAGGAAGCCCAAGGAGCTCCATGGGGGCTTCCCACAGGACACTTCCCCAGGAAGAGCAGGTGGCAGTTGCTGCTGCTTTCTATCCATTTGGAGCAAGCCAGAGGATGTCGGGCCTTTTTCCAGCCACTGTCTTTGGGAAGTCCATTTCCTGTCTGAGCATTTGCAGACTCCAGGAGCTAAGGCAGGAGCAAAGCCACCTCCTGCCCAAGTGCTCCTTCCTGCAGCCTGCCAACCTGCAGTGCTCACTCAGGGAGCTCTCAGGGTCAAACCTCATTCAGCAGCTACAGAAAGTGAAGGACAAGCACAAGCGTGTCCCCCCCACACCCCCCCACATCTCTGTGAGGATGAGCCCTGGGCATCTGGACGGGATTCCCAACTTTTGCAGGGGAGGCAGGAGCTCCGAGCTATGGCCTCGGCCAGAGTTTGCTTTCCCCCAGCAAGAGGCACCTACCTGCAGCGCTTCCTCTTGCCACTTGCTCTCGGAGAGCAGCAAGCCCCAGCAGTAAAGCGCAGCTGCAAGTCACCACAGCAAGAGACAGTTATACTAAGAGGCTTTCTAATGGTCCCTGGAGCCACATTTTCTCCTTCCACAGCTAGGGAGCAAGAGCTTGCCTGGGACAGCTGGAGCTGGAGCTGGAGCTGGAGCCAGTGCAGAGCGCGGAGGTGGCTCCAACCCCTTGAGCACTGCCCAGGCCCATGGGCTTGGAAAATGCACACACCCAAGGCCCACACACCCGCACACCAATGGAGGCATGTGGCCCCGAGCCAAGAGGAAATGCACCAGGCCATGGCAGTTTCTGCACAGACATTGCAACCCCAAAGCTCTGCAGCAAGGAGGGACCTCTAGCCAAAACGATCCTAGGCGCTCCACTCCCTCCCACGGCCGGCAGCCACGGCAGGCGTGAGGCAGGCTGCAGTCCACCTGTAAAGACCCTCTCTGGCCTTCACTGTGTCACGGAGATGGGAAGCTGGAAGGCGCCACAGGATCTGCTGCCTCTCCCTGCCCCTGAAAGCTGGCATCCGGTCCGCCTGTGCTACCGCGCAAGAGGTTTGGTCAGCGCTGCTCACCAGCCAAGAGTGGGGCCAGCAGGAAAAGGACCCTCAGGCACCTCCTGCCATTCTGCCAGGTGCTGCGTGGCCTAAAAGAGAGGGAATGCTGCTGTTAGCCAAGCCTACAGTGCGGGCTTTGCTTTGCCGGTGATCCGTTGAGGGGCTCCCTTGCCACCAGGTTCCTCAGCTCAGCAGAGCGAAGCCCAGGGCCTGGGGGCCTTTAGGAAGCTCTGAGCTGCAGCACAGCACCCTGCGGGCACTAAGGCAGTTGAAGACCTCTGGCCTGACACAGGCGTAATCACCCACACGCGTAGTGTCGTGGCCTGACACAGTCTGGTGGCACTGGGCTCTCCCGAGCAGAAGGGGCAGCACCTTGCCCAGCCAAAGGCTCTGCTGGGCTGCCTGGCTGCCCAGGCTGGAGGGCAGTGCTGCACACAGCCCCAGGGCTCAGGGGCTGTCTGTCGCCACCATGGAAGCCGGGCGGCACACAGGGCTTCTTGCCTTATCCCTCCCTGCTTTTTGGGCCCCGTCACACCCACCTGCCCAACTCGGCTGGCATCTCCTCTAATCCAACTCCGTCACCAGCAGCAGGGAAAAGGACACTGTGCGGCAGATCCCCGCAGGCCTCTTCCCAAAGCACTTGCTGGCCTCTGCAAAGCTCCTTGTTTGCAGAGCTACACACGTCTGCAGGCTGGGCTTTTATGGAGGGCAGCTGTTGATGACATCACAAGAGCCAACCGCCAGGGAGGCAAGGTGTTGCCCATGATGACCTCAGAGGGGGGCTTACCCAGGAGGGGGTTGCCACGCAGCCTGAGCGAGAGGAAGCCTGTGTGTTAGCCCCCACCCCAAGCCTGAAGCCTGCCGGCACACCCGCAGAGGAGCCCTGGTTAGCCCAGAGAGCCAGCTCACTTGGTTGCGCGGGCAAGCTGCTGCTGTGCCGTTGCACCCCTCGTCCTCTACCAGGCTGATGTGTCGTGTCATCCTGGGCAGGGCTCAAAGGGCTGAGCGTGAAGCCCTGCTAAGTCAGAAGGGAGAGTGGCAAGAGCTTTCTCCTCTTGAGACCCACCCGGGCATTGACACGGTACTGCAGCAAGCCAAAGGACATCAGCCAGGTGACCTTGTTGGCCCTGGAAGACATAGCCCCGCCTCTGCTAGGAAAGCAAGAGTAGAGCGGTCAGCTTGCTGGCACAAAGGCAGATGTCTCTTCCCCTAGGTACACCTGCACCCACACGGAACAGTGGGGGTGAGGGGCACAGGCTCCCTCAGCAGCCCACTGATGGGCACCCAAAGGGGAGCTCCAGGGTCGGCTCTGAGGTGCGTTGCAGAAATGCAAGCAACCATTGAGCAAGAGCAGGGGCCAGGACTGGAGATGGGGACAGCTGCAGGCCAGCTCCCGCAAGGACTGGGCCTGAGCTTCAGTCAGGCTCCTGGGCCAGTGGGTGGAGGTGCCAGGGCAGGCCGCTCAGGGGAACTAAGCCCTCCTTAGTGCACGCCGGGCCCTGACAGTCCAAGCCGCGGTCTGTAGCCTTTGCACTTCTCTGCTGCAGCCTCTGCGGTTTGTCAACGCCTCCCTTGACCTGGCAGATTCAAAACTGGATGCAGGCAAGCCCTAGCAAGTGCCGAGTGTCTTCCACACATTCCTCCATCTGCTCGCTCTACAGCAGCTGACGCAGCCACACACACGCTTGGCCTTTGCTGCTGCCGAAGCACATTGCCTGCTCATGGTTAGCTTGCTGTGTGCCAGGACCCCCAGGGCCTTTTGTGCAGCACGACACCGCAGCCCATCAGGCCCCAGCACATGCTGCTGCCGCTGCTGCTGCTGCTGCTGCTGTTGCTTGCGGTCTGGCCATGCCTGGGGCCAACCTTTGCATTGATCGTTGCCAAGGCTGAAGCAGTTCCGCGTGGCACAGCCTGCTGAGGTCTTGCTGAGTAGTGGCTCTTCCTTCGGCATAGCTAACTCTCCTCACACTTGCTGAGGGCTCAGTCGATCCCCACGCTGAGGTGGTTTAGGAAGGTATTGAGCAGTATCAGAGGCAGGCAGGCCCCCGGAGGAACTCTGCTTGGGAGCAGCTGCCCATTGGACTTGGAGGCATGAAGCAGCAGCAGCCTTGCAGCTTGGTGCTGTGGCCAGTGCCCATGCAGCTTGTGGTGCCCCTGCCCAGCGCAGCTCTTGCCAGCTTGTCAGCACCTTGTCTGCCAGGTGCTCACGCCAGCATCTGTTCCGGCTCTTTGTCCAGCTGGTCCCTAGGCTCCTCGTTGTCACCTGGGTGCTCCTCAGAGCAGCGGGCTCTCTAGGCAGAGCAGGCCTAGCATGGCTGCCTGGGTTCCCATGCTGCCTTTGCTCTGTCCCCCCACCCACCGAATCACAGAACCACAGAATGGTTGAGGTTGGAAGGGACCTCTGGAGATCACCTAGTCCAAGCCCCTGGCTCCAGCAGGGTCACCTAGAGCATGCTGGCCAGGATGGTGTCCAGACGGCTTTTGAAGATCTCCAAGGAGGGAGAGTGCACAAACTCTCTGGGCAATCTAAGGGTAGCCTGTGATGGTCTCTTTCCTCCAATTTTCCAGCATCACTTCAAATTCTGAATTTGCTCTCCAAGTTGCTTTCAGAGCCTACCAGAGTAATGTCAGGTCATCTGCAAAGAGACCACTCCATCCCCTCAGTCCTTAATGGGACTGCTTAGCAGGACTGTACCCGGGACAAGGCTCTGCAGAGCCCCACTAGACAGAGGTTTCCGTTTGGCCAGCAAGTGCCTCCTCCTGGACACCCTGGGCTCAAAAAGGCGGCTTTGGGGAGACATTTGCTTCACTTGAGCGTCACAGAAGACCTGGGAAGGCCACCAACGCATATGACTTGAATCTACCTTCCAAGAGGTGATTTTGCATGAAAATCAACACCCAAGAAACATTAGAATGTTCTTCATGTGTAGATATATACTTTGCTATTTCACCCAAAAGAAAGAGAATAATCAGGGGAAAAGATGGAAAACGTAGCCCCAGTTCCTCGGAATGTCGACTAGAGGTTGCAAATATGCTCTGTCACTCTTCCATGTTATTCCACATGAAGACCCACTCATCCCAAAGCTGAAAGAGCAACCGTGGGGTTCACTGGAGTCCATTCCTTGGAAAGAATTAGTCACAAAGGACTTCACGAGCAGAGAAGTGGCTGGCTTGGGAGGCAGAAGCCTAGAGAAGCAAACATGCTTGTGCTGGAAACACAGTGACACGCTCGGAAGGCACATGAGGATCAGCGATTCCTTTGATTGGAAAAGACCAGTTTCCTCATCTCTGGACTCTGCAACAGGGACAGAGACCCGTGAGAGGATGCCAGGGAACTCCTGGCATCACTCACAAAGGCAGGAAACCCGGAGGCCTGCACCGACTTTAGGAACTCGGGGGCTATTGTCTGGGTTGTTTCATGGCCAAAGCGGGTGGTGGCCATAGGAGTCATGTTGGTGAGGCCGCGGCGGTGAAGTCACAGAGATGCAGGCAGCCCATGTCCCTTGGTCTCACAACACAAGCACAGGCAGTGACAGCAACCCCTCTCTGGCAGCCTGCAGCCAGAAGCACAGCAGAGAGACTATAGACCTGCGCAGAAGCAGGACTAAGAAAATTAGGGGCAAGGGGATGCAGGTGGTCAACAACATGGAGCAGCTCCCCAGTGGGACAAGTTGAACACACCTGAGCCCTCTAGCTTGGGAAAGAGAGGCCCGAAGCCACCACAGAGACACCAGTGTCTGAGGTCATGAGAAGGTGAAGGGACAAGGTGAGGAGGGACCACCAGCTCCCATGACACCAGAGCGCAGGGGCATCCCGTGGAGCAACCAGGCAGGAATTTTACACTGGAATACAAGGAACTCTCGTCACACAGCACCCAGGGAAATTGCTGAACTCCCTGCCCTAGGATCCCAGACATGGACAAGGAGGAATGGCTTCATAAAGCGATGAGATCGCCCTGCGCTATTAACACAAAAGGGCACTAAACCACAGCATTGGGATTGGGGTGGGAAGTACCAGAGGAGATGGGGTCCTCGGAAAGAAAAGAGCCACCCAAACCCAGACCCAAGACATCAGCGCCCCACAGGCACCATCAAGGTCACGCTGCAGCTACGGCCAGACATCACAGCAAATCCTGTCAGCAAGGGTTTCTTTTTTCTTTTTTTTTTTGGTTTTTAACGTCTCCCATTTCTGCCTCTGTTTCCAGGCTCTCTGCAGCTGCCTTAGACCCCTTTTAGCCACCACGAACTCTGGCGATCGCCTTTGCAGGGTCTAGGGCAGCAGAAATGTGGCACATCCCTTTTATCGCAGTTGGGTTAGAATAGCCAGCTCTAATTAATGTCCATCACATAGCAGTCACCAAAGCACTCAATACATGGGAATAATATGATGTTGTTATAAGACAACCCTGGAAGCTCAGAAAGAATGGTCATGCTGTTTAAACTGGGCAGATTAGGATAACCCCTATTTCTGTTTTCTGAAAAGAAGCATTCTTGAATCAAGGGCATCCTAGAACTGCTAAAGCCCTAAGAGAAACATTAAATCAAAACGTTTTACTTCTAGGTACATATTGCCAATTTGGCAAAAGAACTGGAGGTCCATGTATCCCTAACTGAACTGTCCTCATTATACTACAAAAAATCATGCCCATAGGTCCAAAAGACCCATGCGCAGGTGAAGACCCCTCCCCTGAGCATGCGTAGTACTAAAATGGTGCGTAAGCAAAATTGTAATTGTATGTAAATCATTAACGAATCAGTGTAAAAGGGAAAGTTGCAAACTTTGCAATTTGTTTGTATAGATGCTCCTTGAGAAGCCAGTGTGGGGGTGTGCTTGATTTGTGGGAAACCACCGAGCACCCAGGCTTGCGCAACTCTGAAATAAAGCAGCAAATGTCTCTCCTGAGTGTGTAATTATTGGCTTACTGCACACCGGGCAACAAATCCGCTTTTTGGACAACAGTGTCAGTGGGTAGAACAGTTCCGAGACACTTGGCCTTTGTGCCATATTACTCGGAAATAACACCAAAAGGGCCTTCTTACAGTCCTGGCTGCCAAACGGCCCCGGGGCCGTAGGGGACCATCAGTCAGGGCTCTGGCTGCAGCCCCCAGTGCTGCCCAGCATCTCCCCTGCAGGCCCCGGGGCATCCAGGGATGGGGGAGGGAAGGAGGGAGAGGCAGGGAGAGAGGAAGAGAAGGGCAGAGGGAGGGAGGGAGGAAAAGAGGGAGGAAGGAAGAGAAGGAGGGAGGGAGGGAGAGGGAGGAGCAGAGGAGGCCAGGGCAGCCCTGGGAGCCCAAGGGCTGCTGTTGCTAGGCAGCACAGGAGGAGGGGGGGCACGAGGAGGCCACATGACCTGCAGCTGGTGCTGTTGCCAGGCAACACTGGGTGGGGCAGCAACAGACACTGGGGGAGGTGTTGGGAGGTGGTTGGAGCTGGGCTGGGGCAGCCATGGTGGGGCTGCGTGTGGGGCTGGGAGCTTCAGGGAGCCAGGCCCTCCACGGCCCTGGCCCTGCTGCCCCCGGTGGTGTGGGGGCTTGGAGGAGCTGGGCCCGCACCCAGGCCCCGCACACAGCGGCTGCCGGCAGGAAGGGACGACCAAAGGCCCTGCATGGGCGCTGGAGGCCGGACCCGGCTCCTCACAGCGCCTCTGGTGCTGACGCGGCTCTTCGGGGCAGAGCTGGGGCCCTTCACGAGCCTAGAAAGTAGGAGGCATGGGGAAGCATGACACTGAGACCCTCCAGTTGGCTCTGAGCAAGAGTTGCCTCAGGAATGGACAAAAATATGCCTGCTGTGTTTTTCATGTGTGTTTCGAAGTGGCAGATAGGGCTTACTTGCCTCAAACTTTGTGCCAGTGCACTAAGAGAAGACTTGCAGTTTGCCTAATACCAGTGTGAGGCCAGAGCCAGAGCCTCTGCGTCATCTCAGCCAGTGTTCTCTCTAAAAGACGTTCAGCTGTTTGCAAGAGCATTTACCTGTGTGATTTCCAGAGCAGTTCCCCAATATTGCAGGTGTTTAACAGCGACCTCTATATTTATAGGTAGCTGGTTCAGTTTCAAAATGTTTATGCTGAGAAAGGAGCTCAGTAAGATGAAGCTGTCATTAATAAGGAGATGAAGAGGACTCCATAGATCACATACAAAAATGCAGCTGTGCAAAAGGGACAGCCATATATGATGTAATGCTCAGTGGTGCAAATGTAGCCTCCTTTTAATGAGCAGTGCTTCTTTGTGAATAGTTGTATTTGTATTGCCTGTTTATTTGCAGAGTTTTTGACTTGATTGTATCTTGAGTAGCGCAAGTTGAGTATTCAGGAGGGTCCTGAAGCCAGATGCCCTAGCCGCTCTCCCTCTCATCTACTCACTGCAGAGCACTGTCTCTGGCAGTGCTTACAGAAGCTCTCTTGTCTCGTGGCTCAGCTGGTAGTTCTGCCTTGCCATCACCCCATGAACCTGCACTCGATAAATACACGTGTACTGGGGGTTGCCCCAGTTGCTCTGCACCTGGAATTTGATATACTGGAAGGCTCTGGGAAGCTGCTTCTGCAAAGGAAACGGGGGGAGCCGTCATTCCTCAGGTGTAAGGAGCAACAGCACAGCAACGTAGCTTCCTTTGCCAGCGCTAGCCCTGCTGGGGAACAAACTGGAGCCCTGACAAAGGAGGCAGCCAGGGTTGCTATGCCAGAGCCACAAGGCACAGGATGCTTTGGCTCATCCTCCGCACTCTGTGGTCCAAGCCCTTGGAGGCAAAGCTCAGTTTGCCCCTCGCGTCGTGCCCACACGCACTCACAGTACCTTCAGGCGGAAGGTCTGAACGGCCTCTTGGTCCACGTCAAATACAAAGAGCCCCAGGAGAGTTTCTTCTGCTGCTTCCTCATCCACGCCCTCAAAGGCAACCGACAAGGGCAGCAGGTCAGGCTCAAGCAGAGCCGGAGGAAAAGTGCCCGCTGCGTCCGACTCGGGGAAGCCTGCCTCATGTCCCACCCCTCCAGCACTAGTCTGGAAGAGGTCAGTGTGGATGTGGCTCAGGCTCTTTTGAGCAAGCGCTCCAAGACCCTGGGCCAGAAAGCACAAAGCAAGCCGCAGAGGCATACCACCACCGTGGGCCCCCACATACGCCATGCAGGGACGCTCTGCTCTGCAGCAACCAGCCCACGCTTCTCTGAGAGAAGGCGCCAGGAGAAACAAGGCTCCCTCGCAGCTTTCTGCCCTGGCCAGCTTCCCTGCCCACCCTCCACGCTGGGGCAAGGCTGAGGCTTACGGAGACAGCAAAGTCTTTGGGGGCGCTGCTGACTTCCCCGGAAGGAGAGACCGCCTTGGAGATGTGCTCCACGGTGACAGCCATGGGCCAGATCTGCTCAGGCAGCCGAATGACCACTTGGCCCTCCGCTCCTTGGAAAGCCCAGCACTGTCCAGGGGAAGTGTGCGGCTGAAACCAGAAAGCAGCCACCCTCAGTGGCAAGGCACTCCAGGAGCCCAGCGGACTGGCTGCTTTGCCAGCAGCACAGCCCTGGCTCGGTCTGTTGGCTGGCTTTCTGCATGGAAGGGCACCCCAGTGGATGAAAGGGACAGCAGGGGACTTGCCACCTTGCTTTCAGAAGACGGAAATCTTCCTTACAAAACATCTAGGCTCACCTGCCTTTCCCAAATCCCGCTCTGATTTTGCACAGCATTCAGAGACAGGGCGGGGCTGCCTAGGGGAGGTCACCCCGTGAGCCTTCAAAGAGTGTGCGGGAGGGACGAGCCCCCTTCCTCCAACTCGGCAGATCCCGCCAGGCTTGGGGGCCTGGAGGAGGTTCTGTCCTTGCCTGAGTGGCTTGTCAGGCTCCCCCCAACTTCCACTCTCTCTGGAAAGGGGCCGTGGGAGTTGAGGTGGGAAAATGCAGCTGCCAAGGACAAAGGTGCTCAGCACACTGCGGCCAGGGGTTGTGGGCAGGTGGCTGCTGTTGGGTTCAGCTCCATTCCCCTCCAGACGGGAGGGCAGCACTGTGGGGAAGCGCAGGGAATCGTCAGGAAGAGGCTGAGCCCTGTGGGGCTGCGCGAGGCTGCTGCTGTGAAGGGAGGTGTTTGGGGCTTGAAGGCTCAACTTGAAAGCAAGCAACTGCCTCAGAAGTCATGCTGCCTGTGCTATTACCTGCAGAATAGTATCCGGAGGGTTGGCCACGGCAAAGAAGGCGAGACAAAGCCAGCAAGCCTCACTGCCTCGCCCACCATAAGTCCGGGATGTTCTCTCTGCATCGATGGTGGCCCCTGAAAGGCACATGCAAAGCAGCTGCCTCAGACAGGCCAGAGGCTAGGAGCAGCAGGGAGCTAGCAGGTATTTCTCAGGCTGCAAGCCCAGCTGGGCAGACTTGGTGGGAGGGCCATACGCCAGCGGAGGGCCAGCAGACTTTGCGTAGGCATACCTGTGGTTTTCAGAGCCCAGTCCACCGCCTGCAGGTACTTTGCCTCTATCTTCTCAAGGGCTGTCCGTGTCAAGTTGAGAAGGGGCTGGGAAAAGCATTGCAAAGGCAGAGACGGAAAGCAACAGGGAGAATGACACAAACTCATCACGGGGCACTTCTGCATGAAGACTGAGTGCTTGCACAGAGCAAAGGGGAGACTCGGGGTCAGTCCACCAAAGGCAAGACTTGTTGGAAAAGGCACCACACCTTCTGGTCAGCGCTTTCTGACAAGTCAAGCAAGGACTCAGGGAGAACACCAGTCTCAGGAGCCACCGTGCAGACCTGGCTCAGGTCAGCACTGCCCCAAGCAGCCCTGAGAGCCAGGTTTGTGCTGGGCAGCAAGAGGACAGAGCACACGCTGCAAAGGGCCAAGAGGAAGCAGCTGGAGACAGCCTCCAACTGAGAGCAAGGTCTTTGATCAAATGGCAGCCACTTTACCCCTCTCTTCTCCTCAGCCATCGCCCTCTCCTCCAAGACTTCTGCTATGGAGTGCAGGATGGCCTCATTTGCAGCAGCCAGCTCTGCTCGCAGGTGAGCCACCTGCTCTTCCAGGAGCTCCCGCTCATGGATCTTCTCCCTCAGCAAGGGCAGGGAGTTGCTGCAGACAAAGGGAAAGCAGATGTGGTGCAAGAGCTGAGCAGCCCCTGCAGGCAGTCCCGAGTAGGGTGCCACAGTCTTGCCCCCATCCTCTTCCCTCCCTCACAAGAACAGAGGCTTCCCTTCCCCTCCACGTTTAGCACAAGGCAAAGGCTGGCGCCCTGGATGCTTTGCCACTCAATGAGTTCCATGGGAAGGAAGCCCTCTTACCTGAGTGTTGTGAGCTCTGTTTCTGGCACCCCAGCCTTCTCCTGAAACACAAAGGCCCTCCCTGAGAGGAAGCCCAAGGAGCTGCATGGGGGCTTCCCACAGGACACTTCCCCAGGAAGAGCAGGTGGCAGTTGCTGCTGCTTTCTATCCATTTGGAGCAAGCCAGAGGATGTCGGGCCTTTTTCCAGGCACTGTCTTTGGGAAGTCCATTTCCTGTCTGAGCATTTGCAGACTGCAGGAGCTAAGGCAGGAGCAAAGCCACCTCCTGCCCAAGTGCTCCTTCCTGCAGCCTGCCAACCTGCAGTGCTCACTCAGGGAGCTCTCAGGGTCAAACCTCATTCAGCAGCTACAGAAAGTGAAGGACAAGCACAAGCGTGTCCCCCCCACACCCCCCCACATCTCTGTGAGGATGAGCCCTGGGCATCTGGATGGGATTCCCAACTTTTGCAGGGGAGGCAGGAGCTCCGAGCTATGGCCTCGGCCAGAGTTTGCTTTCCCCCAGCAAGAGGCACCTACCTGCAGCGCTTCCTCTTGCCACTTGCTCTCGGAGAGCAGCAAGCCCCAGCAGTAAAGCGCAGCTGCAAGTCACCACAGCAAGAGACAGTTATACTAAGAGGCTTTCTAATGGTCCCTGGAGCCACATTTTCTCCTTCCACAGCTAGGGAGCAAGAGCTTGCCTGGGACAGCTGGAGCTGGAGCTGGAGCTGGAGCCAGTGCAGAGCGCGGAGGTGGCTCCAACCCCTTGAGCACTGCCCAGGCCCATGGGCTTGGAAAATACACACACCCAAGGCCCACACACCCGCACACCAATGGAGGCATGTGGCCCCGAGCCAAGAGGAAATGCACCAGGCCATGGCAGTTTCTGCACAGACATTGCAACCCCAAAGCTCTGCAGCAAGGAGGGACCTCTAGCCAAAACGATCCTAGGCGCTCCACTCCCTCCCACGGCCGGCAGCCACGGCAGGCGTGAGGCAGGCTGCAGTCCACCTGTAAAGACCCTCTCTGGCCTTCACTGTGTCACGGAGATGGGAAGCTGGAAGGCGCCACAGGATCTGCTGCCTCTCCCTGCCCCTGAAAGCTGGCATCCGGTCCGCCTGTGCTACCGCGCAAGAGGTTTGGTCAGCGCTGCTCACCAGCCAAGAGTGGGGCCAGCAGGAAAAGGACCCTCAGGCACCTCCTGCCATTCTGCCAGGTGCTGCGTGGCCTAAAAGAGAGGGAATGCTGCTGTTAGCCAAGCCTACAGTGCGGGCTTTGCTTTGCCGGTGATCCGTTGAGGGGCTCCCTTGCCACCAGGTTCCTCAGCTCAGCAGAGCGAAGCCCAGGGCCTGGGGGCCTTTAGGAAGCTCTGAGCTGCAGCACAGCACCCTGCGGGCACTAAGGCAGTTGAAGACCTCTGGCCTGACACAGGCGTAATCACCCACACGCGTAGTGTCGTGGCCTGACACAGTCTGGTGGCACTGGGCTCTCCCGAGCAGAAGGGGCAGCACCTTGCCCAGCCAAAGGCTCTGCTGGGCTGCCTGGCTGCCCAGGCTGGAGGGCAGTGCTGCACACAGCCCCAGGGCTCAGGGGCTGTCTGTCGCCACCATGGAAGCCGGGCGGCACACAGGGCTTCTTGCCTTATCCCTCCCTGCTTTTTGGGCCCCGTCACACCCACCTGCCCAACTCGGCTGGCTTCTCCTCTAATCCAACTCCGTCACCAGCAGCAGGGAAAAGGTCGCTGTGCGGCAGATCCCCACAGGCCTCTTCCCAAAGCACTTGCTGGCCTCTGCAAAGCTCCTTGTTTGCAGAGCTACACACATCTGCAGGCTGGGCTTTTATGGAGGGCAGCTGTTGATGACATCACAAGAGCCAACCGCCAGGGAGGCAAGGTGTTGCCCATGATGACCTCAGAGGGGGGCTTACCCAGGAGGGGGTTGCCACGCAGCCTGAGCGAGAGGAAGCCTGTGCGTTAGCCCCCACCGCAAGCCTGAAGCCTGCCGGCACACCCGCAGAGGAGCCCTGGTTAGCCCAGAGAGCCAGCTCACTTGGTTGCGCGGGCAAGCTGCTGCTGTGCCGTTGCACCCCTCGTCCTCTACCAGGCTGATGTGTCGTGTCATCCTGGGCAGGGCTCAAAGGGCTGAGCGTGAAGCCCTGCTAAGTCAGAAGGGAGAGTGGCAAGAGCTTTCTCCTCTTGAGACCCACCCGGGCATTGACACGGTACTGCAGCAAGCCAAAGGACATCAGCCAGGTGACCTTGTTGGCCCTGGAAGACATAGCCCCGCCTCTGCTAGGAAAGCAAGAGTAGAGCGGTCAGCTTGCTGGCACAAAGGCAGATGTCTCTTCCCCTAGGTACACCTGCACCCACACGGAACAGTGGGGGTGAGGGGCACAGGCTCCCTCAGCAGCCCACTGATGGGCACCCAAAGGGGAGCTCCAGGGTCGGCTCTGAGGTGCGTTGCAGAAATGCAAGCAACCATTGAGCAAGAGCAGGGGCCAGGACTGGAGACGGGGACAGCTGCAGGCCAGCTCCCGCAAGGAGTGGGCCTGAGCTTCAGTCAGGCTCCTGGGCCAGTGGGTGGAGGTGCCAGGGCAGGCCGCTCAGGGGAACTAAGCCCTCCTTAGTGCACGCCGGGCCCTGACAGTCCAAGCCGCGGTCTGTAGCCTTTGCACTTCTCTGCTGTGGCCTCTGCGGTTTGTCAACGCCTCCCTTGACCTGGCAGATTCAAAACTGGATGCAGGCGAGCCCTAGCAAGTGCCGAGTGTCTTCCACACATTCCTCCATCTGCTCGCTCTACAGCAGCTGACGCAGCCGCACACACGCTTGGCCTTTGCTGCTGCCGAAGCGCATTGCCTGCTCATGGTTAGCTTGCTGTGTGCCAGGACCCCCGGGGCCTTTTGTGCAGCACGACACCGCAGCCCATCAGGCCCCAGCACATGCTGCTGCCGCTGCTGCTGCTGCTGCTGTTGCTTGCGGTCTGGCCATGCCTGGGGCCAACCTTTGCATTGATCGTTGCCAAGGCTGAAGCAGTTCCGCGTGGCACAGCCTGCTGAGGTCTTGCTGAGTAGTGGCTCTTCCTTCGGCATAGCTAACTCTCCTCACACTTGCTGAGGGCTCAGTCGATCCCCACGCTGAGGTGGTTTAGGAAGGTATTGAGCAGTATCAGAGGCAGGCAGGCCCCCGGAGGAACTCTGCTTGGGAGCAGCTGCCCATTGGACTTGGAGGCATGAAGCAGCAGCAGCCTTGCAGCTTGGTGCTGTGGCCAGTGCCCATGCAGCTTGTGGTGCCCCTGCCCAGCGCAGCTCTTGCCAGCTTGTCAGCACCTTGTCTGCCAGGTGCTCACGCCAGCATCTGTTCCGGCTCTTTGTCCAGCTGGTCCCTAGGCTCCTCGTTGTCACCTGGGTGCTCCTCAGAGCAGCGGGCTCTCTAGGCAGAGCAGGCCTAGCATGGCTGCCTGGGTTCCCATGCTGCCTTTGCTCTGTCCCCCCACCCACCGAATCACAGAACCACAGAATGGTTGAGGTTGGAAGGGACCTCTGGAGATCACCTAGTCCAAGCCCCTGGCTCCAGCAGGGTCACCTAGAGCATGCTGGCCAGGATGGTGTCCAGATGGCTTTTGAAGATCTCCAAGGAGGGAGAGTGCACAAACTCTCTGGGCAATCTAAGGGTAGCCTGTGATGGTCTCTTTCCTCCAATTTTCCAGCATCACTTCAAATTCTGAATTTGCTCTCCAAGTTGCTTTCAGAGCCTACCAGAGTAATGTCAGGTCATCTGCAAAGAGACCACTCCATCCCCTCAGTCCTTAATGGGACTGCTTAGCAGGACTGTACCCGGGACAAGGCTCTGCAGAGCCCCACTAGACAGAGGTTTCCGTTTGGCCAGCAAGTGCCTCCTCCTGGACACCCTGGGCTCAAAAAGGCGGCTTTGGGGAGACATTTGCTTCACTTGAGCGTCACAGAAGACCTGGGAAGGCCACCAACGCATATGACTTGAATCTACCTTCCAAGAGGTGATTTTGCATGAAAATCAACACCCAAGAAACATTAGAATGTTCTTCATGTGTAGATATATACTTTGCTATTTCACCCAAAAGAAAGAGAATAATCAGGGGAAAAGATGGAAAACGTAGCCCCAGTTCCTCGGAATGTCGACTAGAGGTTGCAAATATGCTCTGTCACTCTTCCATGTTATTCCACATGAAGACCCACTCATCCCAAAGCTGAAAGAGCAACCGTGGGGTTCACTGGAGTCCATTCCTTGGAAAGAATTAGTCACAAAGGACTTCACGAGCAGAGAAGTGGCTGGCTTGGGAGGCAGAAGCCTAGAGAAGCAAACATGCTTGTGCTGGAAACACAGTGACACGCTCGGAAGGCACATGAGGATCAGCGATTCCTTTGATTGGAAAAGACCAGTTTCCTCATCTCTGGACTCTGCAACAGGGACAGAGACCCGTGAGAGGCTGCCAGGGAACTCCTGGCATCACTCACAAAGGCAGGAAACCCGGAGGCCTGCACCGACTTTAGGAACTCGGGGGCTATTGTCTGGGTTGTTTCATGGCCAAAGCGGGTGGTGGCCATAGGAGTCATGTTGGTGAGGCCGCGGCGGTGAAGTCACAGAGATGCAGGCAGCCCATGTCCCTTGGTCTCACAACACAAGCACAGGCAGTGACAGCAACCCCTCTCTGGCAGCCTGCAGCCAGAAGCACAGCAGAGAGACTATAGACCTGCGCAGAAGCAGGACTAAGAAAATTAGGGGCAAGGGGATGCAGGTGGTCAACAACATGGAGCAGCTCCCCAGTGGGACAAGTTGAACACACCTGAGCCCTCTAGCTTGGGAAAGAGAGGCCCGAAGCCACCACAGAGACACCAGTGTCTGAGGTCATGAGAAGGTGAAGGGACAAGGTGAGGAGGGACCACCAGCTCCCATGACACCAGAGCGCAGGGGCATCCCGTGGAGCAACCAGGCAGGAATTTTACACTGGAATACAAGGAACTCTCGTCACACAGCACCCAGGGAAATTGCTGAACTCCCTGCCCTAGGATCCCAGACATGGACAAGGAGGAATGGCTTCATAAAGCGATGAGATCGCCCTGCGCTATTAACACAAAAGGGCACTAAACCACAGCATTGGGATTGGGGTGGGAAGTACCAGAGGAGATGGGGTCCTCGGAAAGAAAAGAGCCACCCAAACCCAGACCCAAGACATCAGCGCCCCACAGGCACCATCAAGGTCACGCTGCAGCTACGGCCAGACATCACAGCAAATCCTGTCAGCAAGGGTTTCTTTTTTCTTTTTTTTTTTGGTTTTTAACATCTCCCATTTCTGCCTCTGTTTCCAGGCTCTCTGCAGCTGCCTTAGACCCCTTTTAGCCACCACGAACTCTGGCGATCGCCTTTGCAGGGTCTAGGGCAGCAGAAATGTGGCACATCCCTTTTATCGCAGTTGGGTTAGAATAGCCAGCTCTAATTAATGTCCATCACATAGCAGTCACCAAAGCACTCAATACATGGGAATAATATGATGTTGTTATAAGACAACCCTGGAAGCTCAGAAAGAATGGTCATGCTGTTTAAACTGGGCAGATTAGGATAACCCCTATTTCTGTTTTCTGAAAAGAAGCATTCTTGAATCAAGGGCATCCTAGAACTGCTAAAGCCCTAAGAGAAACATTAAATCAAAACGTTTTACTTCTAGGTACATATTGCCAATTTGGCAAAAGAACTGGAGGTCCATGTATCCCTAACTGAACTGTCCTCATTATACTACAAAAAATCATGCCCATAGGTCCAAAAGACCCATGCGCAGGTGAAGACCCCTCCCCTGAGCATGCGTAGTACTAAAATGGTGTGTAAGCAAAATTGTAATTGTATGTAAATCATTAACGAATCAGTGTAAAAGGGAAAGTTGCAAACTTTGCAATTTGTTTGTATAGATGCTCCTTGAGAAGCCGGTGTGGGGGTGTGCTTGATTTGTGGGAAACCACCGAGCACCCAGGCTTGCGCAACTCTGAAATAAAGCAGCAAATGTCTCTCCTGAGTGTGTAATTATTGGCTTACTGCACACCGGGCAACAAATCCGCTTTTTGGACAACAGTGTCAGTGGGTAGAACAGTTCCGAGACACTTGGCCTTTATGCCATATTACTCGGAAATAACACCAAAAGGGCCTTCTTACAGTCCTGGCTGCCAAACGGCCCCGGGGCCGTAGGGGACCATCAGTCAGGGCTCTGGCTGCAGCCCCCAGTGCTGCCCAGCATCTCCCCTGCAGGCCCCGGGGCATCCAGGGATGGGGGAGGGAAGGAGGGAGAGGCAGGGAGAGAGGAAGAGAAGGGCAGAGGGAGGGAGGGAGGAAAAGAGGGAGGAAGGAAGAGAAGGAGGGAGGGAGGGAGAGGGAGGAGCAGAGGAGGCCAGGGCAGCCCTGGGAGCCCAAGGGCCGCTGTTGCTAGGCAGCACGGGGGGAGGGAGGGCACGAGGAGGCCACATGACCTGCAGCTGGTGCTGTTGCCAGGCAACACTGGGTGGGGCAGCAGCAGACACTGGGGGAGGTGTTGGGAGGTGGTTGGAGCTGGGCTGGGGCAGCCATGGTGGGGCTGCGTGTGGGGCTGGGAGCTTCAGGGAGCCAGGCCCTCCACGGCCCTGGCCCTGCTGCCCCCGGTGGTGTGGGGGCTTGGAGGAGCTGGGCCCGCACCCAGGCCCCGCACACAGCGGCTGCCGGCAGGAAGGGACGACCAAAGGCCCTGCATGGGCGCTGGAGGCCGGACCCGGCTCCTCACAGCGCCTCTGGTGCTGACGCGGCTCTTCGGGGCAGAGCTGGGGCCCTTCACGTGCCTAGAAAGTAGGAGGCATGGGGAAGCATGACACTGAGACCCTCCAGCTGGCTCTGAGCAAGAGTTGCCTCAGGAATGGACAAAAATATGCCTGCTGTGTTTTTCATGTGTGTTTCGAAGTGGCAGATAGGGCTTACTTGCCTCAAACTTTGTGCCAGTGCACTAAGAGAAGACTTGCAGTTTGCCTAATACCAGTGTGAGGCCAGAGCCAGAGCCTCTGCGTCATCTCAGCCAGTGTTCTCTCTAAAAGACGTTCAGCTGTTTGCAGGAGCATTTACCTGTGTGATTTCCAGAGCAGTTCCCCAATATTGCAGGTGTTTAACAGCGACCTCTATATTTATAGGTAGCTGGTTCAGTTTCAAAATGTTTATGCTGAGAAAGGAGCTCAGTAAGATGAAGCTGTCATTAATAAGGAGATGAAGAGGACTCCATAGATCACATACAAAAATGCAGCTGTGCAAAAGGGACAGCCATATATGATGTAATGCTCAGTGGTGCAAATGTAGCCTCCTTTTAATGAGCAGTGCTTCTTTGTGAATAGTTGTATTTGTATTGCCTGTTTATTTGCAGAGTTTTTGACTTGATTGTATCTTGAGTAGCGCAAGTTGAGTATTCAGGAGGGTCCTGAAGCCAGCTGCCCTAGCCGCTCTCCCTCTCATCTACTCACTGCAGAGCACTGTCTCTGGCAGTGCTTACAGAAGGTCTCTTGTCTCGTGGCTCAGCTGGTAGTTCTGCCTTGCCATCACCCCATGAACCTGCACTCGATAAATACACGTGTACTGGGGGTTGCCCCAGTTGCTCTGCACCTGGAATTTGATATACTGGAAGGCTCTGGGAAGCTGCTTCTGCAAAGGAAACGGGGGGAGCCGTCATTCCTCAGGTGTAAGGAGCAACAGCACAGCAACGTAGCTTCCTTTGCCAGCGCTAGCCCTGCTGGGGAAGAAACTGGAGCCCTGACAAAGGAGGCAGCCAGGGTTGCTATGCCAGAGCCACAAGGCACAGGATGCTTTGGCTCATCCTCCGCACTCTGTGGTCCAAGCCCTTGCAGGCAAAGCTCAGTTTGCCCCTCGCGTCGTGCCCACACGCACTCACAGTACCTTCAGGCGGAAGGTCTGAACAGCCTCTTGGTCCACGTCAAATACAAAGAGCCCCAGGAGAGTTTCTTCTGCTGCTTCCTCATCCACGCCCTCAAAGGCAACCGACAAGGGCAGCAGGTCAGGCTCAAGCAGAGCCGGAGGAAAAGTGCCCGCTGCGTCCGACTCGGGGAAGCCTGCCTCATGTCCCACCCCTCCAGCACTAGTCTGGAAGAGGTCAGTGTGGATGTGGCTCAGGCTCTTTTGAGCAAGCGCTCCAAGACCCTGGGCCAGAAAGCACAAAGCAAGCCGCAGAGGCATACCACCACCGTGGGCCCCCACATACGCCATGCAGGGACGCTCTGCTCTGCAGCAACCAGCCCACGCTTCTCTGAGAGAAGGCGCCAGGAGAAACAAGGCTCCCTCGCAGCTTTCTGCCCTGGCCAGCTTCCCTGCCCACCCTCCACGCTGGGGCAAGGCTGAGGCTTACGGAGACAGCAAAGTCTTTGGGGGCGCTGCTGACTTCCCCGGAAGGAGAGACCGCCTTGGAGATGTGCTCCACGGTGACAGCCATGGGCCAGATCTGCTCAGGCAGCCGAATGACCACTTGGCCCTCCGCTCCTTGGAAAGCCCAGCACTGTCCAGGGGAAGTGTGCGGCTGAAACCAGAAAGCAGCCACCCTCAGTGGCAAGGCACTCCAGGAGCCCAGCGGACTGGCTGCTTTGCCAGCAGCACAGCCCTGGCTCGGTCTGTTGGCTGGCTTTCTGCATGGAAGGGCACCCAAGTGGATGAAAGGGACAGCAGGGGACTTGCCACCTTGCTTTCAGAAGACGGAAATCTTCCTTACAAAACATCTAGGCTCACTTGCCTTTCCCAAATCCCGCTCTGATTTTGCACAGCATTCAGAGACAGGGCGGGGCTGCCTAGGGGAGGTCACCCCGTGAGCCTTCAAAGAGTGTGCGGGAGGGACGAGCCCCCTTCCTCCAACTCGGCAGATCCCGCCAGGCTTGGGGGCCTGGAGGAGGTTCTGTCCTTGCCTGAGTGGCTTGTCAGGCTCCCCCCAACTTCCACTCTCTCTGGAAAGGGGCCGTGGGAGTTGAGGTGGGAAAATGCAGCTGCCAAGGACAAAGGTGCCCAGCACACTGCGGCCAGGGGTTGTGGGCAGGTGGCTGCTGTTGGGTTCAGCTCCATTCCCCTCCAGACGGCAGGGCAGCACTGTGGGGAAGCGCAGGGGATCGTCAGGAAGAGGCTGAGCCCTGTGGGGCTGCGCGAGGCTGCTGCTGTGAAGGGAGGTGTTTGGGGCTTGGAGGCTCAACTTGAAAGCAAGCAACTGCCTCAGAAGTCATGCTGCCTGTGCTATTACCTGCAGAATAGTATCCGGAGGGTTGGCCACGGCAAAGAAGGCGAGACAAAGCCAGCAAGCCTCACTGCCTCGCCCACCATAAGTCCGGGATGTTCTCTCTGCATCGATGGTGGCCCCTGAAAGGCACATGCAAAGCAGCTGCCTCAGACAGGCCAGAGGCTAGGAGCAGCAGGGAGCTAGCAGGTATTTCTCAGGCTGCAAGCCCAGCTGGGCAGACTTGGTGGGAGGGCCATACGCCAGCGGAGGGCCAGCAGACTTTGCGTAGGCATACCTGTGGTTTTCAGAGCCCAGTCCACCGTCTGCAGGTACTTTGCCTCTATCTTCTCAAGGGCTGCCCGTGTCAAGTTGAGAAGGGGCTGGGAAAAGCATTGCAAAGGCAGAGACGGAAAGCAACAGGGAGAATGACACAAACTCATCACGGGGCACTTCTGCATGAAGACTGAGTGCTTGCACAGAGCAAAGGGGAGACTCGGGGTCAGTCCACCAAAGGCAAGACTTGTTGGAAAAGGCACCACACCTTCTGGTCAGCGCTTTCTGACAAGTCAAGCAAGGACTCAGGGAGAACACCAGTCTCAGGAGCCACCGTGCAGACCTGGCTCAGGTCAGCACTGCCCCAAGCAGCCCTGAGAGCCAGGTTTGTGCTGGGCAGCAAGAGGACAGAGCACACGCTGCAAAGGGCCAAGAGGAAGCAGCAGGAGACAGCCTCCAACTGAGAGCAAGGCCTTTGATCAAATGGCAGCCACTTTACCCCTCTCTTCTCCTCAGCCATCGCCCTCTCCTCCAAGACTTCTGCTATGGAGTGCAGGATGGCCTCATTTGCAGCAGCCAGCTCTGCTCGCAGGTGAGCCACCTGCTCTTCCAGGAGCTCCCGCTCATGGATCTTCTCCCTCAGCAAGGGCAGGGAGTTGCTGCAGACAAAGGGAAAGCAGATGTGGTGCAAGAGCTGAGCAGCCCCTGCAGGCAGTCCCGAGTAGGGTGCCACAGTCTTGCCCCCATCCTCTTCCCTCCCTCACAAGAACAGAGGCTTCCCTTCCCCTCCACGTTTAGCACAAGGCAAAGGCTGGCGCCCTGGATGCTTTGCCACTCAATGAGTTCCATGGGAAGGAAGCCCTCTTACCTGAGCGTTGTGAGCTCTGTTTCTGGCACCCCAGCCTTCTCCTGAAACACAAAGGCCCTCCCTGAGAGGAAGCCCAAGGAGCTCCATGGGGGCTTCCCACAGGACACTTCCCCAGGAAGAGCAGGTGGCAGTTGCTGCTGCTTTCTATCCATTTGGAGCAAGCCAGAGGATGTCGGGCCTTTTTCCAGCCACTGTCTTTGGGAAGTCCATTTCCTGTCTGAGCATTTGCAGACTGCAGGAGCTAAGGCAGGAGCAAAGCCACCTCCTGCCCAAGTGCTCCTTCCTGCAGCCTGCCAACCTGCAGTGCTCACTCAGGGAGCTCTCAGGGTCAAACCTCATTCAGCAGCTACAGAAAGTGAAGGACAAGCACAAGCGTGTCCCCCCCACACCCCCCCACATCTCTGTGAGGATGAGCCCTGGGCATCTGGATGGGATTCCCAACTTTTGCAGGGGAGGCAGGAGCTCCGAGCTATGGCCTCGGCCAGAGTTTGCTTTCCCCCAGCAAGAGGCACCTACCTGCAGCGCTTCCTCTTGCCACTTGCTCTCGGAGAGCAGCAAGCCCCAGCAGTAAAGCGCAGCTGCAAGTCACCACAGCAAGAGACAGTTATACTAAGAGGCTTTCTAATGGTCCCTGGAGCCACATTTTCTCCTTCCACAGCTAGGGAGCAAGAGCTTGCCTGGGACAGCTGGAGCTGGAGCTGGAGCTGGAGCCAGTGCAGAGCGCGGAGGTGGCTCCAACCCCTTGAGCACTGCCCAGGCCCATGGGCTTGGAAAATACACACACCCAAGGCCCACACACCCGCACACCAATGGAGGCATGTGGCCCCGAGCCAAGAGGAAATGCACCAGGCCATGGCAGTTTCTGCACAGACATTGCAACCCCAAAGCTCTGCAGCAAGGAGGGACCTCTAGCCAAAACGATCCTAGGCGCTCCACTCCCTCCCACGGCCGGCAGCCACGGCAGGCGTGAGGCAGGCTGCAGTCCACCTGTAAAGACCCTCTCTGGCCTTCACTGTGTCACGGAGATGGGAAGCTGGAAGGCGCCACAGGATCTGCTGCCTCTCCCTGCCCCTGAAAGCTGGCATCCGGTCCGCCTGTGCTACCGCGCAAGAGGTTTGGTCAGCGCTGCTCACCAGCCAAGAGTGGGGCCAGCAGGAAAAGGACCCTCAGGCACCTCCTGCCATTCTGCCAGGTGCTGCGTGGCCTAAAAGAGAGGGAATGCTGCTGTTAGCCAAGCCTACAGTGCGGGCTTTGCTTTGCCGGTGATCCGTTGAGGGGCTCCCTTGCCACCAGGTTCCTCAGCTCAGCAGAGCAGAGAAGCCCAGGGCCTGGGGGCCTTTAGGAAGCTCTGAGCTGCAGCACAGCACCCTGCGGGCACTAAGGCAGTTGAAGACCTCTGGCCTGACACAGGCGTAATCACCCACACGCGTAGTGTCGTGGCCTGACACAGTCTGGTGGCACTGGGCTCTCCCGAGCAGAAGGGGCAGCACCTTGCCCAGCCAAAGGCTCTGCTGGGCTGCCTGGCTGCCCAGGCTGGAGGGCAGTGCTGCACACAGCCCCAGGGCTCAGGGGCTGTCTGTCGCCACCATGGAAGCCGGGCGGCACACAGGGCTTCTTGCCTTATCCCTCCCTGCTTTTTGGGCCCCGTCACACCCACCTGCCCAACTCGGCTGGCATCTCCTCTAATCCAACTCCGTCACCAGCAGCAGGGAAAAGGACGCTGTGCGGCAGATCCCCGCAGGCCTCTTCCCAAAGCACTTGCTGGCCTCTGCAAAGCTCCTTGTTTGCAGAGCTACACACGTCTGCAGGCTGGGCTTTTATGGAGGGCAGCTGTTGATGACATCACAAGAGCCAACCGCCAGGGAGGCAAGGTGTTGCCCATGATGACCTCAGAGGGGGGCTTACCCAGGAGGGGGTTGCCACGCAGCCTGAGCGAGAGGAAGCCTGTGCGTTAGCCCCCACCGCAAGCCTGAAGCCTGCCGGCACACCCGCAGAGGAGCCCTGGTTAGCCCAGAGAGCCAGCTCACTTGGTTGCGCGGGCAAGCTGCTGCTGTGCCGTTGCACCCCTCGTCCTCTACCAGGCTGATGTGTCGTGTCATCCTGGGCAGGGCTCAAAGGGCTGAGCGTGAAGCCCTGCTAAGTCAGAAGGGAGAGTGGCAAGAGCTTTCTCCTCTTGAGACCCACCCGGGCATTGACACAGTACTGCAGTAAGCCAAAGGACATCAGCCAGGTGACCTTGTTGGCCCTGGAAGACATAGCCCCGCCTCTGCTAGGAAAGCAAGAGTAGAGCGGTCAGCTTGCTGGCACAAAGGCAGATGTCTCTTCCCCTAGGTACACCTGCACCCACACGGAACAGTGGGGGTGAGGGGCACAGGCTCCCTCAGCAGCCCACTGATGGGCACCCAAAGGGGAGCTCCAGGGTCGGCTCTGAGGTGCGTTGCAGAAATGCAAGCAACCATTGAGCAAGAGCAGGGGCCAGGACTGGAGACGGGGACAGCTGCAGGCCAGCTCCCGCAAGGAGTGGGCCTGAGCTTCAGTCAGGCTCCTGGGCCAGTGGGTGGAGGTGCCAGGGCAGGCCGCTCAGGGGAACTAAGCCCTCCTTAGTGCACGCCGGGCCCTGACGGTCCAAGCCGCGGTCTGTAGCCTTTGCACTTCTCTGCTGCAGCCTCTGCGGTTTGTCAACGCCTCCCTTGACCTGGCAGATTCAAAACTGGATGCAGGCGAGCCCTAGCAAGTGCCGAGTGTCTTCCACACATTCCTCCATCTGCTCGCTCTACAGCAGCTGACGCAGCCACACACACGCTTGGCCTTTGCTGCTGCCGAAGCACATTGCCTGCTCATGGTTAGCTTGCTGTGTGCCAGGACCCCCGGGGCCTTTTGTGCAGCACGACACCGCAGCCCATCAGGCCCCAGCACATGCTGCTGCCGCTGCTGCTGCTGCTGCTGTTGCTTGCGGTCTGGCCATGCCTGGGGCCAACCTTTGCATTGATCGTTGCCAAGGCTGAAGCAGTTCCGCGTGGCACAGCCTGCTGAGGTCTTGCTGAGTAGTGGCTCTTCCTTCGGCATAGCTAACTCTCCTCACACTTGCTGAGGGCTCAGTCGATCCCCACGCTGAGGTGGTTTAGGAAGGTATTGAGCAGTATCAGAGGCAGGCAGGCCCCCGGAGGAACTCTGCTTGGGAGCAGCTGCCCATTGGACTTGGAGGCATGAAGCAGCAGCAGCCTTGCAGCTTGGTGCTGTGGCCAGTGCCCATGCAGCTTGTGGTGCCCCTGCCCAGCGCAGCTCTTGCCAGCTTGTCAGCACCTTGTCTGCCAGGTGCTCACGCCAGCATCTGTTCCGGCTCTTTGTCCAGCTGGTCCCTAGGCTCCTCGTTGTCACCTGGGTGCTCCTCAGAGCAGCGGGCTCTCTAGGCAGAGCAGGCCTAGCATGGCTGCCTGGGTTCCCATGCTGCCTTTGCTCTGTCCCCCCACCCACCGAATCACAGAACCACAGAATGGTTGAGGTTGGAAGGGACCTCTGGAGATCACCTAGTCCAAGCCCCTGGCTCCAGCAGGGTCACCTAGAGCATGCTGGCCAGGATGGTGTCCAGACGGCTTTTGAAGATCTCCAAGGAGGGAGAGTGCACAAACTCTCTGGGCAATCTAAGGGTAGCCTGTGATGGTCTCTTTCCTCCAATTTTCCAGCATCACTTCAAATTCTGAATTTGCTCTCCAAGTTGCTTTCAGAGCCTACCAGAGTAATGTCAGGTCATCTGCAAAGAGACCACTCCATCCCCTCAGTCCTTAATGGGACTGCTTAGCAGGACTGTACCCGGGACAAGGCTCTGCAGAGCCCCACTAGACAGAGGTTTCCGTTTGGCCAGCAAGTGCCTCCTCCTGGACACCCTGGGCTCAAAAAGGCGGCTTTGGGGAGACATTTGCTTCACTTGAGCGTCACAGAAGACCTGGGAAGGCCACCAACGCATATGACTTGAATCTACCTTCCAAGAGGTGATTTTGCATGAAAATCAACACCCAAGAAATATTAGAATGTTCTTCATGTGTAGATATATACTTTGCTATTTCACCCAAAAGAAAGAGAATAATCAGGGGAAAAGATGGAAAACGTAGCCCCAGTTCCTCGGAATGTCGACTAGAGGTTGCAAATATGCTCTGTCACTCTTCCATGTTATTCCACATGAAGACCCACTCATCCCAAAGCTGAAAGAGCAACCGTGGGGTTCACTGGAGTCCATTCCTTGGAAAGAATTAGTCACAAAGGACTTCACGAGCAGAGAAGTGGCTGGCTTGGGAGGCAGAAGCCTAGAGAAGCAAACATGCTTGTGCTGGAAACACAGTGACACGCTCGGAAGGCACATGAGGATCAGCGATTCCTTTGATTGGAAAAGACCAGTTTCCTCATCTCTGGACTCTGCAACAGGGACAGAGACCCGTGAGAGGATGCCAGGGAACTCCTGGCATCACTCACAAAGGCAGGAAACCCGGAGGCCTGCACCGACTTTAGGAACTCGGGGGCTATTGTCTGGGTTGTTTCATGGCCAAAGCGGGTGGTGGCCATAGGAGTCATGTTGGTGAGGCCGCGGCGGTGAAGTCACAGAGATGCAGGCAGCCCATGTCCCTTGGTCTCACAACACAAGCACAGGCAGTGACAGCAACCCCTCTCTGGCAGCCTGCAGCCAGAAGCACAGCAGAGAGACTATAGACCTGCGCAGAAGCAGGACTAAGAAAATTAGGGGCAAGGGGATGCAGGTGGTCAACAACATGGAGCAGCTCCCCAGTGGGACAAGTTGAACACACCTGAGCCCTCTAGCTTTGGAAAGAGAGGCCCGAAGCCACCACAGAGACACCAGTGTCTGAGGTCATGAGAAGGTGAAGGGACAAGGTGAGGAGGGACCACCAGCTCCCATGACACCAGAGCGCAGGGGCATCCCGTGGAGCAACCAGGCAGGAATTTTACACTGGAATACAAGGAACTCTCGTCACACAGCACCCAGGGAAATTGCTGAACTCCCTGCCCTAGGATCCCAGACATGGACAAGGAGGAATGGCTTCATAAAGCGATGAGATCGCCCTGCGCTATTAACACAAAAGGGCACTAAACCACAGCATTGGGATTGGGGTGGGAAGTACCAGAGGAGATGGGGTCCTCGGAAAGAAAAGAGCCACCCAAACCCAGACCCAAGACATCAGCGCCCCACAGGCACCATCAAGGTCACGCTGCAGCTACGGCCAGACATCACAGCAAATCCTGTCAGCAAGGGTTTCTTTTTTCTTTTTTTTTTTGGTTTTTAACATCTCCCATTTCTGCCTCTGTTTCCAGGCTCTCTGCAGCTGCCTTAGACCCCTTTTAGCCACCACGAACTCTGGCGATCGCCTTTGCAGGGTCTAGGGCAGCAGAAATGTGGCACATCCCTTTTATCGCAGTTGGGTTAGAATAGCCAGCTCTAATTAATGTCCATCACATAGCAGTCACCAAAGCACTCAATACATGGGAATAATATGATGTTGTTATAAGACAACCCTGGAAGCTCAGAAAGAATGGTCATGCTGTTTAAACTGGGCAGATTAGGATAACCCCTATTTCTGTTTTCTGAAAAGAAGCATTCTTGAATCAAGGGCATCCTAGAACTGCTAAAGCCCTAAGAGAAACATTAAATCAAAACGTTTTACTTCTAGGTACATATTGCCAATTTGGCAAAAGAACTGGAGGTCCATGTATCCCTAACTGAACTGTCCTCATTATACTACAAAAAATCATGCCCATAGGTCCAAAAGACCCATGCGCAGGTGAAGACCCCTCCCCTGAGCATGCGTAGTACTAAAATGGTGTGTAAGCAAAATTGTAATTGTATGTAAATCATTAACGAATCAGTGTAAAAGGGAAAGTTGCAAACTTTGCAGTTTGTTTGTATAGATGCTCCTTGAGAAGCCGGTGTGGGGGTGTGCTTGATTTGTGGGAAACCACCGAGCACCCAGGCTTGCGCAACTCTGAAATAAAGCAGCAAATGTCTCTCCTGAGTGTGTAATTATTGGCTTACTGCACACCGGGCAACAAATCCGCTTTTTGGACAACAGTGTCAGTGGGTAGAACAGTTCAGAGACACTTGGCCTTTATGCCATGTTACTCGGAAATAACACCAAAAGGGCCTTCTTACAGTCCTGGCTGCCAAACGGCCCCGGGGCCGTAGGGGACCATCAGTCAGGGCTCTGGCTGCAGCCCCCAGTGCTGCCCAGCATCTCCCCTGCAGGCCCCGGGGCATCCAGGGATGGGGGAGGGAAGGAGGGAGAGGCAGGGAGAGAGGAAGAGAAGGGCAGAGGGAGGGAGGGAGGAAAAGAGGGAGGAAGGAAGAGAAGGAGGGAGGGAGGGAGAGGGAGGAGCAGAGGAGGCCAGGGCAGCCCTGGGAGCCCAAGGGCTGCTGTTGCTAGGCAGCACGGGGGGAGGGGGGGCACGAGGAGGCCACATGACCTGCAGCTGGTGCTGTTGCCAGGCAACACTGGGTGGGGCAGCAACAGGCACTGGGGGAGGTGTTGGGAGGTGGTTGGAGCTGGGCTGGGGCAGCCATGGTGGGGCTGCATGTGGGGCTGGGAGCTTCAGGGAGCCAGGCCCTCCACGGCCCTGGCCCTGCTGCCCCCGGTGGTGTGGGGGCTCGGAGGAGCTGGGCCCGCACCCAGGCCCCGCACACAGCGGCTGCCGGCAGGAAGGGACGACCAAAGGCCCTGCATGGGCGCTGGAGGCCGGACCCGGCTCCTCACAGCGCCTCTGGTGCTGACGCGGCTCTTCGGGGCAGAGCTGGGGCCCTTCACGAGCCTAGAAAGTAGGAGGCATGGGGAAGCATGACACTGAGACCCTCCAGTTGGCTCTGAGCAAGAGTTGCCTCAGGAATGGACAAAAATATGCCTGCTGTGTTTTTCATGTGTGTTTCGAAGTGGCAGATAGGGCTTACTTGCCTCAAACTTTGTGCCAGTGCACTAAGAGAAGACTTGCAGTTTGCCTAATACCAGTGTGAGGCCAGAGCCAGAGCCTCTGCGTCATCTCAGCCAGTGTTCTCTCTAAAAGACGTTCAGCTGTTTGCAGGAGCATTTACCTGTGTGATTTCCAGAGCAGTTCCCCAATATTGCAGGTGTTTAACAGCGACCTCTATATTTATAGGTAGCTGGTTCAGTTTCAAAATGTTTATGCTGAGAAAGGAGCTCAGTAAGATGAAGCTGTCATTAATAAGGAGATGAAGAGGACTCCATAGATCACATACAAAAATGCAGCTGTGCAAAAGGGACAGCCATATATGATGTAATGCTCAGTGGTGCAAATGTAGCCTCCTTTTAATGAGCAGTGCTTCTTTGTGAATAGTTGTATTTGTATTGCCTGTTTATTTGCAGAGTTTTTGACTTGATTGTATCTTGAGTAGCGCAAGTTGAGTATTCAGGAGGGTCCTGAAGCCAGCTGCCCTAGCCGCTCTCCCTCTCATCTACTCACTGCAGAGCACTGTCTCTGGCAGTGCTTACAGAAGGTCTCTTGTCTCGTGGCTCAGCTGGTAGTTCTGCCTTGCCATCACCCCATGAACCTGCACTCGATAAATACACGTGTACTGGGGGTTGCCCCAGTTGCTCTGCACCTGGAATTTGATATACTGGAAGGCTCTGGGAAGCTGCTTCTGCAAAGGAAACGGGGGGAGCCGTCATTCCTCAGGTGTAAGGAGCAACAGCACAGCAACGTAGCTTCCTTTGCCAGCGCTAGCCCTGCTGGGGAACAAACTGGAGCCCTGACAAAGGAGGCAGCCAGGGTTGCTATGCCAGAGCCACAAGGCACAGGATGCTTTGGCTCATCCTCCGCACTCTGTGGTCCAAGCCCTTGGAGGCAAAGCTCAGTTTGCCCCTCGCGTCGTGCCCACATGCACTCACAGTACCTTCAGGCGGAAGGTCTGAACGGCCTCTTGGTCCACGTCAAATACAAAGAGCCCCAGGAGAGTTTCTTCTGCTGCTTCCTCATCCACGCCCTCAAAGGCAACCGACAAGGGCAGCAGGTCAGGCTCAAGCAGAGCCGGAGGAAAAGTGCCCGCTGCGTCCGACTCGGGGAAGCCTGCCTCATGTCCCACCCCTCTAGCACTAGTCTGGAAGAGGTCAGTGTGGATGTGGCTCAGGCTCTTTTGAGCAAGCGCTCCAAGACCCTGGGCCAGAAAGCACAAAGCAAGCCGCAGAGGCATACCACCACCGTGGGCCCCCACATACGCCATGCAGGGACGCTCTGCTCTGCAGCAACCAGCCCACGCTTCTCTGAGAGAAGGCGCCAGGAGAAACAAGGCTCCCTCGCAGCTTTCTGCCCTGGCCAGCTTCCCTGCCCACCCTCCACGCTGGGGCAAGGCTGAGGCTTACGGAGACAGCAAAGTCTTTGGGGGCGCTGCTGACTTCCCCGGAAGGAGAGACCGCCTTGGAGATGTGCTCCACGGTGACAGCCATGGGCCAGATCTGCTCAGGCAGCCGAATGACCACTTGGCCCTCCGCTCCTTGGAAAGCCCAGCACTGTCCAGGGGAAGTGTGCGGCTGAAACCAGAAAGCAGCCACCCTCAGTGGCAAGGCACTCCAGGAGCCCAGCGGACTGGCTGCTTTGCCAGCAGCACAGCCCTGGCTCGGTCTGTTGGCTGGCTTTCTGCATGGAAGGGCACCCCAGTGGATGAAAGGGACA
Source organism: Dromaius novaehollandiae (assembly GCF_036370855.1). NCBI lineage: Eukaryota > Metazoa > Chordata > Aves > Casuariiformes > Dromaiidae > Dromaius > Dromaius novaehollandiae. The sequence continues at coordinate 1,419,998 of NC_088125.1, read as the reverse complement.
GGAGGGGACTTGCCACCTTGCTTTCAGAAGACGGAAATCTTCCTTACAAAACATCTAGGCTCACCTGCCTTTCCCAAATCCCGCTCTGATTTTGCACAGCATTCAGAGACAGGGCGGGGCTGCCTAGGGGAGGTCACCCCGTGAGCCTTCAAAGAGTGTGCGGGAGGGACGAGCCCCCTTCCTCCAACTCAGCAGATCCCGCCAGGCTTGGGGGCCTGGAGGAGGTTCTGTCCTTGCCTGAGTGGCTTGTCAGGCTCCCCCCAACTTCCACTCTCTCTGGAAAGGGGCCGTGGGAGTTGAGGTGGGAAAATGCAGCTGCCAAGGACAAAGGTGCCCAGCACACTGCGGCCAGGGGTTGTGGGCAGGTGGCTGCTGTTGGGTTCAGCTCCGTTCCCCTCCAGACGGCAGGGCAGCACTGTGGGGAAGCACAGGGGATCGTCAGGAAGAGGCTGAGCCCTGTGGGGCTGCGCGAGGCTGCTGCTGTGAAGGGAGGTGTTTGGGGCTTGGAGGCTCAACTTGAAAGCAAGCAACTGCCTCAGAAGTCATGCTGCCTGTGCTATTACCTGCAGAATAGTATCCGGAGGGTTGGCCACGGCAAAGAAGGCGAGACAAAGCCAGCAAGCCTCACTGCCTCGCCCACCATAAGTCCGGGATGTTCTCTCTGCATCGATGGTGGCCCCTGAAAGGCACATGCAAAGCAGCTGCCTCAGACAGGCCAGAGGCTAGGAGCAGCAGGGAGCTAGCAGGTATTTCTCAGGCTGCAAGCCCAGCTGGGCAGACTTGGTGGGAGGGCCATACGCCAGCGGAGGGCCAGCAGACTTTGCGTAGGCATACCTGTGGTTTTCAGAGCCCAGTCCACCGCCTGCAGGTACTTTGCCTCTATCTTCTCAAGGGCTGCCCGTGTCAAGTTGAGAAGGGGCTGGGAAAAGCATTGCAAAGGCAGAGACGGAAAGCAACAGGGAGAATGACACAAACTCATCACGGGGCACTTCTGCATGAAGACTGAGTGCTTGCACAGAGCAAAGGGGAGACTCGGGGTCAGTCCACCAAAGGCAAGACTTGTTGGAAAAGGCACCACACCTTCTGGTCAGCGCTTTCTGACAAGTCAAGCAAGGACTCAGGGAGAACACCAGTCTCAGGAGCCACCGTGCAGACCTGGCTCAGGTCAGCACTGCCCCAAGCAGCCCTGAGAGCCAGGTTTGTGCTGGGCAGCAAGAGGACAGAGCACACGCTGCAAAGGGCCAAGAGGAAGCAGCAGGAGACAGCCTCCAACTGAGAGCAAGGTCTTTGATCAAATGGCAGCCACTTTACCCCTCTCTTCTCCTCAGCCATCGCCCTCTCCTCCAAGACTTCTGCTATGGAGTGCAGGATGGCCTCATTTGCAGCAGCCAGCTCTGCTCGCAGGTGAGCCACCTGCTCTTCCAGGAGCTCCCGCTCATGGATCTTCTCCCTCAGCAAGGGCAGGGAGTTGCTGCAGACAAAGGGAAAGCAGATGTGGTGCAAGAGCTGAGCAGCCCCTGCAGGCAGTCCCGAGTAGGGTGCCACAGTCTTGCCCCCATCCTCTTCCCTCCCTCACAAGAACAGAGGCTTCCCTTCCCCTCCACGTTTAGCACAAGGCAAAGGCTGGCGCCCTGGATGCTTTGCCACTCAATGAGTTCCATGGGAAGGAAGCCCTCTTACCTGAGTGTTGTGAGCTCTGTTTCTGGCACCCCAGCCTTCTCCTGAAACACAAAGGCCCTCCCTGAGAGGAAGCCCAAGGAGCTGCATGGGGGCTTCCCACAGGACACTTCCCCAGGAAGAGCAGGTGGCAGTTGCTGCTGCTTTCTATCCATTTGGAGCAAGCCAGAGGATGTCGGGCCTTTTTCCAGGCACTGTCTTTGGGAAGTCCATTTCCTGTCTGAGCATTTGCAGACTGCAGGAGCTAAGGCAGGAGCAAAGCCACCTCCTGCCCAAGTGCTCCTTCCTGCAGCCTGCCAACCTGCAGTGCTCACTCAGGGAGCTCTCAGGGTCAAACCTCATTCAGCAGCTACAGAAAGTGAAGGACAAGCACAAGCGTGTCCCCCCCACACCCCCCCACATCTCTGTGAGGATGAGCCCTGGGCATCTGGATGGGATTCCCAACTTTTGCAGGGGAGGCAGGAGCTCCGAGCTATGGCCTCGGCCAGAGTTTGCTTTCCCCCAGCAAGAGGCACCTACCTGCAGCGCTTCCTCTTGCCACTTGCTCTCGGAGAGCAGCAAGCCCCAGCAGTAAAGCGCAGCTGCAAGTCACCACAGCAAGAGACAGTTATACTAAGAGGCTTTCTAATGGTCCCTGGAGCCACATTTTCTCCTTCCACAGCTAGGGAGCAAGAGCTTGCCTGGGACAGCTGGAGCTGGAGCTGGAGCTGGAGCCAGTGCAGAGCGCGGAGGTGGCTCCAACCCCTTGAGCACTGCCCAGGCCCATGGGCTTGGAAAATACACACACCCAAGGCCCACACACCCGCACACCAATGGAGGCATGTGGCCCCGAGCCAAGAGGAAATGCACCAGGCCATGGCAGTTTCTGCACAGACATTGCAACCCCAAAGCTCTGCAGCAAGGAGGGACCTCTAGCCAAAACGATCCTAGGCGCTCCACTCCCTCCCACGGCCGGCAGCCACGGCAGGCGTGAGGCAGGCTGCAGTCCACCTGTAAAGACCCTCTCTGGCCTTCACTGTGTCACGGAGATGGGAAGCTGGAAGGCGCCACAGGATCTGCTGCCTCTCCCTGCCCCTGAAAGCTGGCATCCGGTCCGCCTGTGCTACCGCGCAAGAGGTTTGGTCAGCGCTGCTCACCAGCCAAGAGTGGGGCCAGCAGGAAAAGGACCCTCAGGCACCTCCTGCCATTCTGCCAGGTGCTGCGTGGCCTAAAAGAGAGGGAATGCTGCTGTTAGCCAAGCCTACAGTGCGGGCTTTGCTTTGCCGGTGATCCGTTGAGGGGCTCCCTTGCCACCAGGTTCCTCAGCTCAGCAGAGCGAAGCCCAGGGCCTGGGGGCCTTTAGGAAGCTCTGAGCTGCAGCACAGCACCCTGCGGGCACTAAGGCAGTTGAAGACCTCTGGCCTGACACAGGCGTAATCACCCACACGCGTAGTGTCGTGGCCTGACACAGTCTGGTGGCACTGGGCTCTCCCGAGCAGAAGGGGCAGCACCTTGCCCAGCCAAAGGCTCTGCTGGGCTGCCTGGCTGCCCAGGCTGGAGGGCAGTGCTGCACACAGCCCCAGGGCTCAGGGGCTGTCTGTCGCCACCATGGAAGCCGGGCGGCACACAGGGCTTCTTGCCTTATCCCTCCCTGCTTTTTGGGCCCCGTCACACCCACCTGCCCAACTCGGCTGGCATCTCCTCTAATCCAACTCCGTCACCAGCAGCAGGGAAAAGGTCGCTGTGCGGCAGATCCCCGCAGGCCTCTTCCCAAAGCACTTGCTGGCCTCTGCAAAGCTCCTTGTTTGCAGAGCTACACACGTCTGCAGGCTGGGCTTTTATGGAGGGCAGCTGTTGATGACATCACAAGAGCCAACCGCCAGGGAGGCAAGGTGTTGCCCATGATGACCTCAGAGGGGGGCTTACCCAGGAGGGGGTTGCCACGCAGCCTGAGCGAGAGGAAGCCTGTGCGTTAGCCCCCACCCCAAGCCTGAAGCCTGCCGGCACACCCGCAGAGGAGCCCTGGTTAGCCCAGAGAGCCAGCTCACTTGGTTGCGCGGGCAAGCTGCTGCTGTGCCGTTGCACCCCTCGTCCTCTACCAGGCTGATGTGTCGTGTCATCCTGGGCAGGGCTCAAAGGGCTGAGCGTGAAGCCCTGCTAAGTCAGAAGGGAGAGTGGCAAGAGCTTTCTCCTCTTGAGACCCACCCGGGCATTGACACGGTACTGCAGCAAGCCAAAGGACATCAGCCAGGTGACCTTGTTGGCCCTGGAAGACATAGCCCCGCCTCTGCTAGGAAAGCAAGAGTAGAGCGGTCAGCTTGCTGGCACAAAGGCAGATGTCTCTTCCCCTAGGTACACCTGCACCCACACGGAACAGTGGGGGTGAGGGGCACAGGCTCCCTCAGCAGCCCACTGATGGGCACCCAAAGGGGAGCTCCAGGGTCGGCTCTGAGGTGCGTTGCAGAAATGCAAGCAACCATTGAGCAAGAGCAGGGGCCAGGACTGGAGACGGGGACAGCTGCAGGCCAGCTCCCGCAAGGAGTGGGCCTGAGCTTCAGTCAGGCTCCTGGGCCAGTGGGTGGAGGTGCCAGGGCAGGCCGCTCAGGGGAACTAAGCCCTCCTTAGTGCACGCCGGGCCCTGACGGTCCAAGCCGCGGTCTGTAGCCTTTGCACTTCTCTGCTGCAGCCTCTGCGGTTTGTCAACGCCTCCCTTGACCTGGCAGATTCAAAACTGGATGCAGGCGAGCCCTAGCAAGTGCCGAGTGTCTTCCACACATTCCTCCATCTGCTCGCTCTACAGCAGCTGACGCAGCCACACACACGCTTGGCCTTTGCTGCTGCCGAAGCACATTGCCTGCTCATGGTTAGCTTGCTGTGTGCCAGGACCCCCGGGGCCTTTTGTGCAGCACGACACCGCAGCCCATCAGGCCCCAGCACATGCTGCTGCCGCTGCTGCTGCTGCTGCTGTTGCTTGCGGTCTGGCCATGCCTGGGGCCAACCTTTGCATTGATCGTTGCCAAGGCTGAAGCAGTTCCGCGTGGCACAGCCTGCTGAGGTCTTGCTGAGTAGTGGCTCTTCCTTCGGCATAGCTAACTCTCCTCACACTTGCTGAGGGCTCAGTCGATCCCCACGCTGAGGTGGTTTAGGAAGGTATTGAGCAGTATCAGAGGCAGGCAGGCCCCCGGAGGAACTCTGCTTGGGAGCAGCTGCCCATTGGACTTGGAGGCATGAAGCAGCAGCAGCCTTGCAGCTTGGTGCTGTGGCCAGTGCCCATGCAGCTTGTGGTGCCCCTGCCCAGCGCAGCTCTTGCCAGCTTGTCAGCACCTTGTCTGCCAGGTGCTCACGCCAGCATCTGTTCCGGCTCTTTGTCCAGCTGGTCCCTAGGCTCCTCGTTGTCACCTGGGTGCTCCTCAGAGCAGCGGGCTCTCTAGGCAGAGCAGGCCTAGCATGGCTGCCTGGGTTCCCATGCTGCCTTTGCTCTGTCCCCCCACCCACCGAATCACAGAACCACAGAATGGTTGAGGTTGGAAGGGACCTCTGGAGATCACCTAGTCCAAGCCCCTGGCTCCAGCAGGGTCACCTAGAGCATGCTGGCCAGGATGGTGTCCAGACGGCTTTTGAAGATCTCCAAGGAGGGAGAGTGCACAAACTCTCTGGGCAATCTAAGGGTAGCCTGTGATGGTCTCTTTCCTCCAATTTTCCAGCATCACTTCAAATTCTGAATTTGCTCTCCAAGTTGCTTTCAGAGCCTACCAGAGTAATGTCAGGTCATCTGCAAAGAGACCACTCCATCCCCTCAGTCCTTAATGGGACTGCTTAGCAGGACTGTACCCGGGACAAGGCTCTGCAGAGCCCCACTAGACAGAGGTTTCCGTTTGGCCAGCAAGTGCCTCCTCCTGGACACCCTGGGCTCAAAAAGGCGGCTTTGGGGAGACATTTGCTTCACTTGAGCGTCACAGAAGACCTGGGAAGGCCACCAACGCATATGACTTGAATCTACCTTCCAAGAGGTGATTTTGCATGAAAATCAACACCCAAGAAATATTAGAATGTTCTTCATGTGTAGATATATACTTTGCTATTTCACCCAAAAGAAAGAGAATAATCAGGGGAAAAGATGGAAAACGTAGCCCCAGTTCCTCGGAATGTCGACTAGAGGTTGCAAATATGCTCTGTCACTCTTCCATGTTATTCCACATGAAGACCCACTCATCCCAAAGCTGAAAGAGCAACCGTGGGGTTCACTGGAGTCCATTCCTTGGAAAGAATTAGTCACAAAGGACTTCACGAGCAGAGAAGTGGCTGGCTTGGGAGGCAGAAGCCTAGAGAAGCAAACATGCTTGTGCTGGAAACACAGGGACACGCTCGGAAGGCACATGAGGATCAGCGATTCCTTTGATTGGAAAAGACCAGTTTCCTCATCTCTGGACTCTGCAACAGGGACAGAGACCCGTGAGAGGCTGCCAGGGAACTCCTGGCATCACTCACAAAGGCAGGAAACCCGGAGGCCTGCACCGACTTTAGGAACTCGGGGGCTATTGTCTGGGTTGTTTCATGGCCAAAGCGGGTGGTGGCCATAGGAGTCATGTTGGTGAGGCCGCGGCGGTGAAGTCACAGAGATGCAGGCAGCCCATGTCCCTTGGTCTCACAACACAAGCACAGGCAGTGACAGCAACCCCTCTCTGGCAGCCTGCAGCCAGAAGCACAGCAGAGAGACTATAGACCTGCGCAGAAGCAGGACTAAGAAAATTAGGGGCAAGGGGATGCAGGTGGTCAACAACATGGAGCAGCTCCCCAGTGGGACAAGTTGAACACACCTGAGCCCTCTAGCTTGGGAAAGAGAGGCCCGAAGCCACCACAGAGACACCAGTGTCTGAGGTCATGAGAAGGTGAAGGGACAAGGTGAGGAGGGACCACCAGCTCCCATGACACCAGAGCGCAGGGGCATCCCGTGGAGCAACCAGGCAGGAATTTTACACTGGAATACAAGGAACTCTCGTCACACAGCACCCAGGGAAATTGCTGAACTCCCTGCCCTAGGATCCCAGACATGGACAAGGAGGAATGGCTTCATAAAGCGATGAGATCGCCCTGCGCTATTAACACAAAAGGGCACTAAACCACAGCATTGGGATTGGGGTGGGAAGTACCAGAGGAGATGGGGTCCTCAGAAAGAAAAGAGCCACCCAAACCCAGACCCAAGACATCAGCGCCCCACAGGCACCATCAAGGTCACGCTGCAGCTACGGCCAGACATCACAGCAAATCCTGTCAGCAAGGGTTTCTTTTTTCTTTTTTTTTTGGTTTTTTACATCTCCCATTTCTGCCTCTGTTTCCAGGCTCTCTGCAGCTGCCTTAGACCCCTTTTAGCCACCACGAACTCTGGCGATCGCCTTTGCAGGGTCTAGGGCAGCAGAAATGTGGCACATCCCTTTTATCGCAGTTGGGTTAGAATAGCCAGCTCTAATTAATGTCCATCACATAGCAGTCACCAAAGCACTCGATAAATGGGAATAATATGATGTTGTTATAAGACAACCCTGGAAGCTCAGAAAGAATGGTCATGCTGTTTAAACTGGGCAGATTAGGATAACCCCTATTTCTGTTTTCTGAAAAGAAGCATTCTTGAATCAAGGGCATCCTAGAACTGCTAAAGCCCTAAGAGAAACATTAAATCAAAACGTTTTACTTCTAGGTACATATTGCCAATTTGGCAAAAGAACTGGAGGTCCATGTATCCCTAACTGAACTGTCCTCATTATACTACAAAAAATCATGCCCATAGGTCCAAAAGACCCATGCGCAGGTGAAGACCCCTCCCCTGAGCATGCGTAGTACTAAAATGGTGTGTAAGCAAAATTGTAATTGTATGTAAATCATTAACGAATCAGTGTAAAAGGGAAAGTTGCAAACTTTGCAATTTGTTTGTATAGATGCTCCTTGAGAAGCCGGTGTGGGGGTGTGCTTGATTTGTGGGAAACCACCGAGCACCCAGGCTTGCGCAACTCTGAAATAAAGCAGCAAATGTCTCTCCTGAGTGTGTAATTATTGGCTTACTGCACACCGGGCAACAAATCCGCTTTTTGGACAACAGTGTCAGTGGGTAGAACAGTTCAGAGACACTTGGCCTTTATGCCATATTACTCGGAAATAACACCAAAAGGGCCTTCTTACAGTCCTGGCTGCCAAACGGCCCCGGGGCCGTAGGGGACCATCAGTCAGGGCTCTGGCTGCAGCCCCCAGTGCTGCCCAGCATCTCCCCTGCAGGCCCCGGGGCATCCAGGGATGGGGGAGGGAAGGAGGGAGAGGCAGGGAGAGAGGAAGAGAAGGGCAGAGGGAGGGAGGGAGGAAAAGAGGGAGGAAGGAAGAGAAGGAGGGAGGGAGGGAGAGGGAGGAGCAGAGGAGGCCAGGGCAGCCCTGGGAGCCCAAGGGCCGCTGTTGCTAGGCAGCACGGGGGGAGGGGGGGCACGAGGAGGCCACATGACCTGCAGCTGGTGCTGTTGCCAGGCAACACTGGGTGGGGCAGCAGCAGACACTGGGGGAGGTGTTGGGAGGTGGTTGGAGCTGGGCTGGGGCAGCCATGGTGGGGCTGCGTGTGGGGCTGGGAGCTTCAGGGAGCCAGGCCCTCCACGGCCCTGGCCCTGCTGCCCCCGGTGGTGTGGGGGCTCGGAGGAGCTGGGCCTGCACCCAGGCCCCGCACACAGCGGCTGCCGGCAGGAAGGGACGACCAAAGGCCCTGCATGGGCGCTGGAGGCCGGACCCGGCTCCTCACAGCGCCTCTGGTGCTGACGCGGCTCTTCGGGGCAGAGCTGGGGCCCTTCACGTGCCTAGAAAGTAGGAGGCATGGGGAAGCATGACACTGAGACCCTCCAGCTGGCTCTGAGCAAGAGTTGCCTCAGGAATGGACAAAAATATGCCTGCTGTGTTTTTCATGTGTGTTTCGAAGTGGCAGATAGGGCTTACTTGCCTCAAACTTTGTGCCAGTGCACTAAGAGAAGACTTGCAGTTTGCCTAATACCAGTGTGAGGCCAGAGCCAGAGCCTCTGCGTCATCTCAGCCAGTGTTCTCTCTAAAAGACGTTCAGCTGTTTGCAGGAGCATTTACCTGTGTGATTTCCAGAGCAGTTCCCCAATATTGCAGGTGTTTAACAGCGACCTCTATATTTATAGGTAGCTGGTTCAGTTTCAAAATGTTTATGCTGAGAAAGGAGCTCAGTAAGATGAAGCTGTCATTAATAAGGAGATGAAGAGGACTCCATAGATCACATACAAAAATGCAGCTGTGCAAAAGGGACAGCCATATATGATGTAATGCTCAGTGGTGCAAATGTAGCCTCCTTTTAATGAGCAGTGCTTCTTTGTGAATAGTTGTATTTGTATTGCCTGTTTATTTGCAGAGTTTTTGACTTGATTGTATCTTGAGTAGCGCAAGTTGAGTATTCAGGAGGGTCCTGAAGCCAGCTGCCCTAGCCGCTCTCCCTCTCATCTACTCACTGCAGAGCACTGTCTCTGGCAGTGCTTACAGAAGCTCTCTTGTCTCGTGGCTCAGCTGGTAGTTCTGCCTTGCCATCACCCCATGAACCTGCACTCGATAAATACACGTGTACTGGGGGTTGCCCCAGTTGCTCTGCACCTGGAATTTGATATACTGGAAGGCTCTGGGAAGCTGCTTCTGCAAAGGAAACGGGGGGAGCCGTCATTCCTCAGGTGTAAGGAGCAACAGCACAGCAACGTAGCTTCCTTTGCCAGCGCTAGCCCTGCTGGGGAACAAACTGGAGCCCTGACAAAGGAGGCAGCCAGGGTTGCTATGCCAGAGCCACAAGGCACAGGATGCTTTGGCTCATCCTCCGCACTCTGTGGTCCAAGCCCTTGGAGGCAAAGCTCAGTTTGCCCCTCGCGTCGTGCCCACACGCACTCACAGTACCTTCAGGCGGAAGGTCTGAACGGCCTCTTGGTCCACGTCAAATACAAAGAGCCCCAGGAGAGTTTCTTCTGCTGCTTCCTCATCCACGCCCTCAAAGGCAACCGACAAGGGCAGCAGGTCAGGCTCAAGCAGAGCCGGAGGAAAAGTGCCCGCTGCGTCCGACTCGGGGAAGCCTGCCTCATGTCCCACCCCTCTAGCACTAGTCTGGAAGAGGTCAGTGTGGATGTGGCTCAGGCTCTTTTGAGCAAGCGCTCCAAGACCCTGGGCCAGAAAGCACAAAGCAAGCCGCAGAGGCATACCACCACCGTGGGCCCCCACATACGCCATGCAGGGACGCTCTGCTCTGCAGCAACCAGCCCACGCTTCTCTGAGAGAAGGCGCCAGGAGAAACAAGGCTCCCTCGCAGCTTTCTGCCCTGGCCAGCTTCCCTGCCCACCCTCCACGCTGGGGCAAGGCTGAGGCTTACGGAGACAGCAAAGTCTTTGGGGGCGCTGCTGACTTCCCCGGAAGGAGAGACCGCCTTGGAGATGTGCTCCACGGTGACAGCCATGGGCCAGATCTGCTCAGGCAGCCGAATGACCACTTGGCCCTCCGCTCCTTGGAAAGCCCAGCACTGTCCAGGGGAAGTGTGCGGCTGAAACCAGAAAGCAGCCACCCTCAGTGGCAAGGCACTCCAGGAGCCCAGCGGACTGGCTGCTTTGCCAGCAGCACAGCCCTGGCTCGGTCTGTTGGCTGGCTTTCTGCATGGAAGGGCACCCCAGTGGATGAAAGGGACAGGAGGGGACTTGCCACCTTGCTTTCAGAAGACGGAAATCTTCCTTACAAAACATCTAGGCTCACCTGCCTTTCCCAAATCCCGCTCTGATTTTGCACAGCATTCAGAGACAGGGCAGGGCTGCCTAGGGGAGGTCACCCCGTGAGCCTTCAAAGAGTGTGCGGGAGGGACGAGCCCCCTTCCTCCAACTCAGCAGATCCCGCCAGGCTTGGGGGCCTGGAGGAGGTTCTGTCCTTGCCTGAGTGGCTTGTCAGGCTCCCCCCAACTTCCACTCTCTCTGGAAAGGGGCCGTGGGAGTTGAGGTGGGAAAATGCAGCTGCCAAGGACAAAGGTGCCCAGCACACTGCGGCCAGGGGTTGTGGGCAGGTGGCTGCTGTTGGGTTCAGCTCCATTCCCCTCCAGACGGCAGGGCAGCACTGTGGGGAAGCACAGGGGATCGTCAGGAAGAGGCTGAGCCCTGTGGGGCTGCGCGAGGCTGCTGCTGTGAAGGGAGGTGTTTGGGGCTTGGAGGCTCAACTTGAAAGCAAGCAACTGCCTCAGAAGTCATGCTGCCTGTGCTATTACCTGCAGAATAGTATCCGGAGGGTTGGCCACGGCAAAGAAGGCGAGACAAAGCCAGCAAGCCTCACTGCCTCGCCCACCATAAGTCCGGGATGTTCTCTCTGCATCGATGGTGGCCCCTGAAAGGCACATGCAAAGCAGCTGCCTCAGACAGGCCAGAGGCTAGGAGCAGCAGGGAGCTAGCAGGTATTTCTCAGGCTGCAAGCCCAGCTGGGCAGACTTGGTGGGAGGGCCATACGCCAGCGGAGGGCCAGCAGACTTTGCGTAGGCATACCTGTGGTTTTCAGAGCCCAGTCCACCGCCTGCAGGTACTTTGCCTCTATCTTCTCAAGGGCTGCCCGTGTCAAGTTGAGAAGGGGCTGGGAAAAGCATTGCAAAGGCAGAGACGGAAAGCAACAGGGAGAATGACACAAACTCATCACGGGGCACTTCTGCATGAAGACTGAGTGCTTGCACAGAGCAAAGGGGAGACTCGGGGTCAGTCCACCAAAGGCAAGACTTGTTGGAAAAGGCACCACACCTTCTGGTCAGCGCTTTCTGACAAGTCAAGCAAGGACTCAGGGAGAACACCAGTCTCAGGAGCCACCGTGCAGACCTGGCTCAGGTCAGCACTGCCCCAAGCAGCCCTGAGAGCCAGGTTTGTGCTGGGCAGCAAGAGGACAGAGCACACGCTGCAAAGGGCCAAGAGGAAGCAGCAGGAGACAGCCTCCAACTGAGAGCAAGGTCTTTGATCAAATGGCAGCCACTTTACCCCTCTCTTCTCCTCAGCCATCGCCCTCTCCTCCAAGACTTCTGCTATGGAGTGCAGGATGGCCTCATTTGCAGCAGCCAGCTCTGCTCGCAGGTGAGCCACCTGCTCTTCCAGGAGCTCCCGCTCATGGATCTTCTCCCTCAGCAAGGGCAGGGAGTTGCTGCAGACAAAGGGAAAGCAGATGTGGTGCAAGAGCTGAGCAGCCCCTGCAGGCAGTCCCGAGTAGGGTGCCACAGTCTTGCCCCCATCCTCTTCCCTCCCTCACAAGAACAGAGGCTTCCCTTCCCCTCCACGTTTAGCACAAGGCAAAGGCTGGCGCCCTGGATGCTTTGCCACTCAATGAGTTCCATGGGAAGGAAGCCCTCTTACCTGAGCGTTGTGAGCTCTGTTTCTGGCACCCCAGCCTTCTCCTGAAACACAAAGGCCCTCCCTGAGAGGAAGCCCAAGGAGCTGCATGGGGGCTTCCCACAGGACACTTCCCCAGGAAGAGCAGGTGGCAGTTGCTGCTGCTTTCTATCCATTTGGAGCAAGCCAGAGGATGTCGGGCCTTTTTCCAGGCACTGTCTTTGGGAAGTCCATTTCCTGTCTGAGCATTTGCAGACTCCAGGAGCTAAGGCAGGAGCAAAGCCACCTCCTGCCCAAGTGCTCCTTCCTGCAGCCTGCCAACCTGCAGTGCTCACTCAGGGAGCTCTCAGGGTCAAACCTCATTCAGCAGCTACAGAAAGTGAAGGACAAGCACAAGCGTGTCCCCCCCACACCCCCCCACATCTCTGTGAGGATGAGCCCTGGGCATCTGGATGGGATTCCCAACTTTTGCAGGGGAGGCAGGAGCTCCGAGCTATGGCCTCGGCCAGAGTTTGCTTTCCCCCAGCAAGAGGCACCTACCTGCAGCGCTTCCTCTTGCCACTTGCTCTCGGAGAGCAGCAAGCCCCAGCAGTAAAGCGCAGCTGCAAGTCACCACAGCAAGAGACAGTTATACTAAGAGGCTTTCTAATGGTCCCTGGAGCCACATTTTCTCCTTCCACAGCTAGGGAGCAAGAGCTTGCCTGGGACAGCTGGAGCTGGAGCTGGAGCTGGAGCCAGTGCAGAGCGCGGAGGTGGCTCCAACCCCTTGAGCACTGCCCAGGCCCATGGGCTTGGAAAATACACACACCCAAGGCCCACACACCCGCACACCAATGGAGGCATGTGGCCCCGAGCCAAGAGGAAATGCACCAGGCCATGGCAGTTTCTGCACAGACATTGCAACCCCAAAGCTCTGCAGCAAGGAGGGACCTCTAGCCAAAACGATCCTAGGCGCTCCACTCCCTCCCACGGCCGGCAGCCACGGCAGGCGTGAGGCAGGCTGCAGTCCACCTGTAAAGACCCTCTCTGGCCTTCACTGTGTCACGGAGATGGGAAGCTGGAAGGCGCCACAGGATCTGCTGCCTCTCCCTGCCCCTGAAAGCTGGCATCCGGTCCGCCTGTGCTACCGCGCAAGAGGTTTGGTCAGCGCTGCTCACCAGCCAAGAGTGGGGCCAGCAGGAAAAGGACCCTCAGGCACCTCCTGCCATTCTGCCAGGTGCTGCGTGGCCTAAAAGAGAGGGAATGCTGCTGTTAGCCAAGCCTACAGTGCGGGCTTTGCTTTGCCGGTGATCCGTTGAGGGGCTCCCTTGCCACCAGGTTCCTCAGCTCAGCAGAGCGAAGCCCAGGGCCTGGGGGCCTTTAGGAAGCTCTGAGCTGCAGCACAGCACCCTGCGGGCACTAAGGCAGTTGAAGACCTCTGGCCTGACACAGGCGTAATCACCCACACGCGTAGTGTCGTGGCCTGACACAGTCTGGTGGCACTGGGCTCTCCCGAGCAGAAGGGGCAGCACCTTGCCCAGCCAAAGGCTCTGCTGGGCTGCCTGGCTGCCCAGGCTGGAGGGCAGTGCTGCACACAGCCCCAGGGCTCAGGGGCTGTCTGTCGCCACCATGGAAGCCGGGCGGCACACAGGGCTTCTTGCCTTATCCCTCCCTGCTTTTTGGGCCCCGTCACACCCACCTGCCCAACTCGGCTGGCATCTCCTCTAATCCAACTCCGTCACCAGCAGCAGGGAAAAGGTCGCTGTGCGGCAGATCCCCGCAGGCCTCTTCCCAAAGCACTTGCTGGCCTCTGCAAAGCTCCTTGTTTGCAGAGCTACACACGTCTGCAGGCTGGGCTTTTATGGAGGGCAGCTGTTGATGACATCACAAGAGCCAACCGCCAGGGAGGCAAGGTGTTGCCCATGATGACCTCAGAGGGGGGCTTACCCAGGAGGGGGTTGCCACGCAGCCTGAGCGAGAGGAAGCCTGTGCGTTAGCCCCCACCGCAAGCCTGAAGCCTGCCGGCACACCCGCAGAGGAGCCCTGGTTAGCCCAGAGAGCCAGCTCACTTGGTTGCGCGGGCAAGCTGCTGCTGTGCCGTTGCACCCCTCGTCCTCTACCAGGCTGATGTGTCGTGTCATCCTGGGCAGGGCTCAAAGGGCTGAGCGTGAAGCCCTGCTAAGTCAGAAGGGAGAGTGGCAAGAGCTTTCTCCTCTTGAGACCCACCCGGGCATTGACACGGTACTGCAGCAAGCCAAAGGACATCAGCCAGGTGACCTTGTTGGCCCTGGAAGACATAGCCCCGCCTCTGCTAGGAAAGCAAGAGTAGAGCGGTCAGCTTGCTGGCACAAAGGCAGATGTCTCTTCCCCTAGGTACACCTGCACCCACACGGAACAGTGGGGGTGAGGGGCACAGGCTCCCTCAGCAGCCCACTGATGGGCACCCAAAGGGGAGCTCCAGGGTCGGCTCTGAGGTGCGTTGCAGAAATGCAAGCAACCATTGAGCAAGAGCAGGGGCCAGGACTGGAGACGGGGACAGCTGCAGGCCAGCTCCCGCAAGGAGTGGGCCTGAGCTTCAGTCAGGCTCCTGGGCCAGTGGGTGGAGGTGCCAGGGCAGGCCGCTCAGGGGAACTAAGCCCTCCTTAGTGCACGCCGGGCCCTGACGGTCCAAGCCGCGGTCTGTAGCCTTTGCACTTCTCTGCTGCAGCCTCTGCGGTTTGTCAACGCCTCCCTTGACCTGGCAGATTCAAAACTGGATGCAGGCGAGCCCTAGCAAGTGCCGAGTGTCTTCCACACATTCCTCCATCTGCTCGCTCTACAGCAGCTGACGCAGCCACACACACGCTTGGCCTTTGCTGCTGCCGAAGCACATTGCCTGCTCATGGTTAGCTTGCTGTGTGCCAGGACCCCCGGGGCCTTTTGTGCAGCACGACACCGCAGCCCATCAGGCCCCAGCACATGCTGCTGCCGCTGCTGCTGCTGCTGCTGTTGCTTGCGGTCTGGCCATGCCTGGGGCCAACCTTTGCATTGATCGTTGCCAAGGCTGAAGCAGTTCCGCGTGGCACAGCCTGCTGAGGTCTTGCTGAGTAGTGGCTCTTCCTTCGGCATAGCTAACTCTCCTCACACTTGCTGAGGGCTCAGTCGATCCCCACGCTGAGGTGGTTTAGGAAGGTATTGAGCAGTATCAGAGGCAGGCAGGCCCCCGGAGGAACTCTGCTTGGGAGCAGCTGCCCATTGGACTTGGAGGCATGAAGCAGCAGCAGCCTTGCAGCTTGGTGCTGTGGCCAGTGCCCATGCAGCTTGTGGTGCCCCTGCCCAGCGCAGCTCTTGCCAGCTTGTCAGCACCTTGTCTGCCAGGTGCTCACGCCAGCATCTGTTCCGGCTCTTTGTCCAGCTGGTCCCTAGGCTCCTCGTTGTCACCTGGGTGCTCCTCAGAGCAGCGGGCTCTCTAGGCAGAGCAGGCCTAGCATGGCTGCCTGGGTTCCCATGCTGCCTTTGCTCTGTCCCCCCACCCACCGAATCACAGAACCACAGAATGGTTGAGGTTGGAAGGGACCTCTGGAGATCACCTAGTCCAAGCCCCTGGCTCCAGCAGGGTCACCTAGAGCATGCTGGCCAGGATGGTGTCCAGACGGCTTTTGAAGATCTCCAAGGAGGGAGAGTGCACAAACTCTCTGGGCAATCTAAGGGTAGCCTGTGATGGTCTCTTTCCTCCAATTTTCCAGCATCACTTCAAATTCTGAATTTGCTCTCCAAGTTGCTTTCAGAGCCTACCAGAGTAATGTCAGGTCATCTGCAAAGAGACCACTCCATCCCCTCAGTCCTTAATGGGACTGCTTAGCAGGACTGTACCCGGGACAAGGCTCTGCAGAGCCCCACTAGACAGAGGTTTCCGTTTGGCCAGCAAGTGCCTCCTCCTGGACACCCTGGGCTCAAAAAGGCGGCTTTGGGGAGACATTTGCTTCACTTGAGCGTCACAGAAGACCTGGGAAGGCCACCAACGCATATGACTTGAATCTACCTTCCAAGAGGTGATTTTGCATGAAAATCAACACCCAAGAAATATTAGAATGTTCTTCATGTGTAGATATATACTTTGCTATTTCACCCAAAAGAAAGAGAATAATCAGGGGAAAAGATGGAAAACGTAGCCCCAGTTCCTCGGAATGTCGACTAGAGGTTGCAAATATGCTCTGTCACTCTTCCATGTTATTCCACATGAAGACCCACTCATCCCAAAGCTGAAAGAGCAACCGTGGGGTTCACTGGAGTCCATTCCTTGGAAAGAATTAGTCACAAAGGACTTCACGAGCAGAGAAGTGGCTGGCTTGGGAGGCAGAAGCCTAGAGAAGCAAACATGCTTGTGCTGGAAACACAGTGACACGCTCGGAAGGCACATGAGGATCAGCGATTCCTTTGATTGGAAAAGACCAGTTTCCTCATCTCTGGACTCTGCAACAGGGACAGAGACCCGTGAGAGGCTGCCAGGGAACTCCTGGCATCACTCACAAAGGCAGGAAACCCGGAGGCCTGCACCGACTTTAGGAACTCGGGGGCTATTGTCTGGGTTGTTTCATGGCCAAAGCGGGTGGTGGCCATAGGAGTCATGTTGGTGAGGCCGCGGCGGTGAAGTCACAGAGATGCAGGCAGCCCATGTCCCTTGGTCTCACAACACAAGCACAGGCAGTGACAGCAACCCCTCTCTGGCAGCCTGCAGCCAGAAGCACAGCAGAGAGACTATAGACCTGCGCAGAAGCAGGACTAAGAAAATTAGGGGCAAGGGGATGCAGGTGGTCAACAACATGGAGCAGCTCCCCAGTGGGACAAGTTGAACACACCTGAGCCCTCTAGCTTGGGAAAGAGAGGCCCGAAGCCACCACAGAGACACCAGTGTCTGAGGTCATGAGAAGGTGAAGGGACAAGGTGAGGAGGGACCACCAGCTCCCATGACACCAGAGCGCAGGGGCATCCCGTGGAGCAACCAGGCAGGAATTTTACACTGGAATACAAGGAACTCTCGTCACACAGCACCCAGGGAAATTGCTGAACTCCCTGCCCTAGGATCCCAGACATGGACAAGGAGGAATGGCTTCATAAAGCGATGAGATCGCCCTGCGCTATTAACACAAAAGGGCACTAAACCACAGCATTGGGATTGGGGTGGGAAGTACCAGAGGAGATGGGGTCCTCAGAAAGAAAAGAGCCACCCAAACCCAGACCCAAGACATCAGCGCCCCACAGGCACCATCAAGGTCACGCTGCAGCTACGGCCAGACATCACAGCAAATCCTGTCAGCAAGGGTTTCTTTTTTCTTTTTTTTTTGGTTTTTTACATCTCCCATTTCTGCCTCTGTTTCCAGGCTCTCTGCAGCTGCCTTAGACCCCTTTTAGCCACCACGAACTCTGGCGATCGCCTTTGCAGGGTCTAGGGCAGCAGAAATGTGGCACATCCCTTTTATCGCAGTTGGGTTAGAATAGCCAGCTCTAATTAATGTCCATCACATAGCAGTCACCAAAGCACTCGATAAATGGGAATAATATGATGTTGTTATAAGACAACCCTGGAAGCTCAGAAAGAATGGTCATGCTGTTTAAACTGGGCAGATTAGGATAACCCCTATTTCTGTTTTCTGAAAAGAAGCATTCTTGAATCAAGGGCATCCTAGAACTGCTAAAGCCCTAAGAGAAACATTAAATCAAAACGTTTTACTTCTAGGTACATATTGCCAATTTGGCAAAAGAACTGGAGGTCCATGTATGCCTAACTGAACTGTCCTCATTATACTACAAAAAATCATGCCCATAGGTCCAAAAGACCCATGCGCAGGTGAAGACCCCTCCCCTGAGCATGCGTAGTACTAAAATGGTGTGTAAGCAAAATTGTAATTGTATGTAAATCATTAACGAATCAGTGTAAAAGTGAAAGTTGCAAACTTTGCAATTTGTTTGTATAGATGCTCCTTGAGAAGCCGGTGTGGGGGTGTGCTTGATTTGTGGGAAACCACCGAGCACCCAGGCTTGCGCAACTCTGAAATAAAGCAGCAAATGTCTCTCCTGAGTGTGTAATTATTGGCTTACTGCACACCGGGCAACAAATCCGCTTTTTGGACAACAGTGTCAGTGGGTAGAACAGTTCCGAGACACTTGGCCTTTATGCCATATTACTCGGAAATAACACCAAAAGGGCCTTCTTACAGTCCTGGCTGCCAAACGGCCCCGGGGCCGTAGGGGACCATCAGTCAGGGCTCTGGCTGCAGCCCCCAGTGCTGCCCAGCATCTCCCCTGCAGGCCCCGGGGCATCCAGGGATGGGGGAGGGAAGGAGGGAGAGGCAGGGAGAGAGGAAGAGAAGGGCAGAGGGAGGGAGGGAGGAAAAGAGGGAGGAAGGAAGAGAAGGAGGGAGGGAGGGAGAGGGAGGAGCAGAGGAGGCCAGGGCAGCCCTGGGAGCCCAAGGGCCGCTGTTGCTAGGCAGCACGGGGGGAGGGAGGGCACGAGGAGGCCACATGACCTGCAGCTGGTGCTGTTGCCAGGCAACACTGGGTGGGGCAGCAGCAGACACTGGGGGAGGTGTTGGGAGGTGGTTGGAGCTGGGCTGGGGCAGCCATGGTGGGGCTGCGTGTGGGGCTGGGAGCTTCAGGGAGCCAGGCCCTCCACGGCCCTGGCCCTGCTGCCCCCGGTGGTGTGGGGGCTTGGAGGAGCTGGGCCCGCACCCAGGCCCCGCACACAGCGGCTGCCGGCAGGAAGGGACGACCAAAGGCCCTGCATGGGCGCTGGAGGCCGGACCCGGCTCCTCACAGCGCCTCTGGTGCTGACGCGGCTCTTCGGGGCAGAGCTGGGGCCCTTCACATGCCTAGAAAGTAGGAGGCATGGGGAAGCATGACACTGAGACCCTCCAGTTGGCTCTGAGCAAGAGTTGCCTCAGGAATGGACAAAAATATGCCTGCTGTGTTTTTCATGTGTGTTTCGAAGTGGCAGATAGGGCTTACTTGCCTCAAACTTTGTGCCAGTGCACTAAGAGAAGACTTGCAGTTTGCCTAATCCCAGTGTGAGGCCAGAGCCAGAGCCTCTGCGTCATCTCAGCCAGTGTTCTCTCTAAAAGACGTTCAGCTGTTTGCAAGAGCATTTACCTGTGTGATTTCCAGAGCAGTTCCCCAATATTGCAGGTGTTTAACAGCGACCTCTATATTTATAGGTAGCTGGTTCAGTTTCAAAATGTTTATGCTGAGAAAGGAGCTCAGTAAGATGAAGCTGTCATTAATAAGGAGATGAAGAGGACTCCATAGATCACATACAAAAATGCAGCTGTGCAAAAGGGACAGCCATATATGATGTAATGCTCAGTGGTGCAAATGTAGCCTCCTTTTAATGAGCAGTGCTTCTTTGTGAATAGTTGTATTTGTATTGCCTGTTTATTTGCAGAGTTTTTGACTTGATTGTATCTTGAGTAGCGCAAGTTGAGTATTCAGGAGGGTCCTGAAGCCAGCTGCCCTAGCCGCTCTCCCTCTCATCTACTCACTGCAGAGCACTGTCTCTGGCAGTGCTTACAGAAGGTCTCTTGTCTCGTGGCTCAGCTGGTAGTTCTGCCTTGCCATCACCCCATGAACCTGCACTCGATAAATACACGTGTACTGGGGGTTGCCCCAGTTGCTCTGCACCTGGAATTTGATATACTGGAAGGCTCTGGGAAGCTGCTTCTGCAAAGGAAACGGGGGGAGCCGTCATTCCTCAGGTGTAAGGAGCAACAGCACAGCAACGTAGCTTCCTTTGCCAGCGCTAGCCCTGCTGGGGAAGAAACTGGAGCCCTGACAAAGGAGGCAGCCAGGGTTGCTATGCCAGAGCCACAAGGCACAGGATGCTTTGGCTCATCCTCCGCACTCTGTGGTCCAAGCCCTTGCAGGCAAAGCTCAGTTTGCCCCTCGCGTCGTGCCCACACGCACTCACAGTACCTTCAGGCGGAAGGTCTGAACAGCCTCTTGGTCCACGTCAAATACAAAGAGCCCCAGGAGAGTTTCTTCTGCTGCTTCCTCATCCACGCCCTCCAAGGCAACCGACAAGGGCAGCAGGTCAGGCTCAAGCAGAGCCGGAGGAAAAGTGCCCGCTGCGTCCGACTCGGGGAAGCCTGCCTCATGTCCCACCCCTCTAGCACTAGTCTGGAAGAGGTCAGTGTGGATGTGGCTCAGGCTCTTTTGAGCAAGCGCTCCAAGACCCTGGGCCAGAAAGCACAAAGCAAGCCGCAGAGGCATACCACCACCGTGGGCCCCCACATACGCCATGCAGGGACGCTCTGCTCTGCAGCAACCAGCCCACGCTTCTCTGAGAGAAGGCGCCAGGAGAAACAAGGCTCCCTCGCAGCTTTCTGCCCTGGCCAGCTTCCCTGCCCACCCTCCACGCTGGGGCAAGGCTGAGGCTTACGGAGACAGCAAAGTCTTTGGGGGCGCTGCTGACTTCCCCGGAAGGAGAGACCGCCTTGGAGATGTGCTCCACGGTGACAGCCATGGGCCAGATCTGCTCAGGCAGCCGAATGACCACTTGGCCCTCCGCTCCTTGGAAAGCCCAGCACTGTCCAGGGGAAGTGTGCGGCTGAAACCAGAAAGCAGCCACCCTCAGTGGCAAGGCACTCCAGCAGCCCAGCGGACTGGCTGCTTTGCCAGCAGCACAGCCCTGGCTCGGTCTGTTGGCTGGCTTTCTGCATGGAAGGGCACCCAAGTGGATGAAAGGGACAGCAGGGGACTTGCCACCTTGCTTTCAGAAGACGGAAATCTTCCTTACAAAACATCTAGGCTCACTTGCCTTTCCCAAATCCCGCTCTGATTTTGCACAGCATTCAGAGACAGGGCGGGGCTGCCTAGGGGAGGTCACCCCGTGAGCCTTCAAAGAGTGTGCGGGAGGGACGAGCCCCCTTCCTCCAACTCGGCAGATCCCGCCAGGCTCGGGGGCCTGGAGGAGGTTCTGTCCTTGCCTGAGTGGCTTGTCAGGCTCCCCCCAACTTCCACTCTCTCTGGAAAGGGGCTGTGGGAGTTGAGGTGGGAAAATGCAGCTGCCAAGGACAAAGGTGCCCAGCACACTGCGGCCAGGGGTTGTGGGCAGGTGGCTGCTGTTGGGTTCAGCTCCGTTCCCCTCCAGACGGCAGGGCAGCACTGTGGGGAAGCGCAGGGGATCGTCAGGAAGAGGCTGAGCCCTGTGGGGCTGCGCGAGGCTGCTGCTGTGAGGGGAGGTGTTTGGGGCTTGGAGGCTCAACTTGAAAGCAAGCAACTGCCTCAGAAGTCATGCTGCCTGTGCTATTACCTGCAGAATAGTATCCGGAGGATTGGCCACAGCAAAGAAGGCGAGACAAAGCCAGCAAGCCTCACTGCCTCGCCCACCATAAGTCCGGGATGTTCTCTCTGCATCGATGGTGGCCCCTGAAAGGCACATGCAAAGCAGCTGCCTCAGACAGGCCAGAGGCTAGGAGCAGCAGGGAGCTAGCAGGTATTTCTCAGGCTGCAAGCCCAGCTGGGCAGACTTGGTGGGAGGGCCATACGCCAGCGGAGGGCCAGCAGACTTTGCGTAGGCATACCTGTGGTTTTCAGAGCCCAGTCCACCGTCTGCAGGTACTTTGCCTCTATCTTCTCAAGGGCTGCCCGTGTCAAGTTGAGAAGGGGCTGGGAAAAGCATTGCAAAGGCAGAGACGGAAAGCAACAGGGAGAATGACATAAACTCATCAAGGGGGACTTCTGCATGAAGACTGAGTGCTTGCACAGAGCAAAGGGGAGACTCGGGGTCAGTCCACCAAAGGCAAGACTTGTTGGAAAAGGCACCACACCTTCTGGTCAGCGCTTTCTGACAAGTCAAGCAAGGACTCAGGGAGAACACCAGTCTCAGGAGCCACCGTGCAGACCTGGCTCAGGTCAGCACTGCCCCAAGCAGCCCTGAGAGCCAGGTTTGCGCTGGGCAGCAAGAGGACAGAGCACACGCTGCAAAGGGCCAAGAGGAAGCAGCAGGAGACAGCCTCCAACTGAGAGCAAGGTCTTTGATCAAATGGCAGCCACTTTACCCCTCTCTTCTCCTCAGCCATCGCCCTCTCCTCCAAGACTTCTGCTATGGAGTGCAGGATGGCCTCATTTGCAGCAGCCAGCTCTGCTCGCAGGTGAGCCACCTGCTCTTCCAGGAGCTCCCGCTCATGGATCTTCTCCCTCAGCAAGGGCAGGGAGTTGCTGCAGACAAAGGGAAAGCAGATGTGGTGCAAGAGCTGAGCAGCCCCTGCAGGCAGTCCCGAGTAGGGTGCCACAGTCTTGCCCCCATCCTCTTCCCTCCCTCACAAGAACAGAGGCTTCCCTTCCCCTCCACGTTTAGCACAAGGCAAAGGCTGGCGCCCTGGATGCTTTGCCACTCAATGAGTTCCATGGGAAGGAAGCCCTCTTACCTGAGCGTTGTGAGCTCTGTTTCTGGCACCCCAGCCTTCTCCTGAAACACAAAGGCCCTCCCTGAGAGGAAGCCCAAGGAGCTCCATGGGGGCTTCCCACAGGACACTTCCCCAGGAAGAGCAGGTGGCAGTTGCTGCTGCTTTCTATCCATTTGGAGCAAGCCAGAGGATGTCGGGCCTTTTTCCAGGCACTGTCTTTGGGAAGTCCATTTCCTGTCTGAGCATTTGCAGACTCCAGGAGCTAAGGCAGGAGCAAAGCCACCTCCTGCCCAAGTGCTCCTTCCTGCAGCCTGCCAACCTGCAGTGCTCACTCAGGGAGCTCTCAGGGTCAAACCTCATTCAGCAGCTACAGAAAGTGAAGGACAAGCACAAGCGTGTCCCCCCCACACCCCCCCACACCTCTGTGAGGATGAGCCCTGGGCATCTGGACGGGATTCCCAACTTTTGCAGGGGAGGCAGGAGCTCCGAGCTATGGCCTCGGCCAGAGTTTGCTTTCCCCCAGCAAGAGGCACCTACCTGCAGCGCTTCCTCTTGCCACTTGCTCTCGGAGAGCAGCAAGCCCCAGCAGTAAAGCGCAGCTGCAAGTCACCACAGCAAGAGACAGTTATACTAAGAGGCTTTCTAATGGTCCCTGGAGCCACATTTTCTCCTTCCACAGCTAGGGAGCAAGAGCTTGCCTGGGACAGCTGGAGCTGGAGCTGGAGCCAGTGCAGAGCGCGGAGGTGGCTCCAACCCCTTGAGCACTGCCCAGGCCCATGGGCTTGGAAAATACACACACCCAAGGCCCACACACCCGCACACCAATGGAGGCATGTGGCCCCGAGCCAAGAGGAAATGCACCAGGCCATGGCAGTTTCTGCACAGACATTGCAACCCCAAAGCTCTGCAGCAAGGAGGGACCTCTAGCCAAAACGATCCTAGGCGCTCCACTCCCTCCCACGGCCGGCAGCCACGGCAGGTGTGAGGCAGGCTGCAGTCCACCTGTAAAGACCCTCTCTGGCCTTCACTGTGTCACGGAGATGGGAAGCTGGAAGGCGCCACAGGATCTGCTGCCTCTCCCTGCCCCTGAAAGCTGGCATCCGGTCCGCCTGTGCTACCGCGCAAGAGGTTTGGTCAGCGCTGCTCACCAGCCAAGAGTGGGGCCAGCAGGAAAAGGACCCTCAGGCACCTCCTGCCATTCTGCCAGGTGCTGCGTGGCCTAAAAGAGAGGGAATGCTGCCGTTAGCCAAGCCTACAGTGCGGGCTTTGCTTTGCCGGTGATCCGTTGAGGGGCTCCCTCGCCACCAGGTTCCTCAGCTCAGCAGAGCGGAGAAGCCCAGGGCCTGGGGGCCTTTAGGAAGCTCTGAGCTGCAGCACAGCACCCTGCGGGCACTAAGGCAGTTGAAGACCTCTGGCCTGACACAGGCGTAATCACCCACACGCGTAGTGTCGTGGCCTGACACAGTCTGGTGGCACTGGGCTCTCCCGAGCAGAAGGGGCAGCACCTTGCCCAGCCAAAGGCTCTGCTGGGCTGCCTGGCTGCCCAGGCTGGAGGGCAGTGCTGCACACAGCCCCAGGGCTCAGGGGCTGTCTGTCGCCACCATGGAAGCCGGGCGGCACACAGGGCTTCTTGCCTTATCCCTCCCTGCTTTTTGGGCCCCGTCACACCCACCTGCCCAACTCGGCTGGCATCTCCTCTAATCCAACTCCGTCACCAGCAGGAGGGAAAAGGTCGCTGTGCGGCAGATCCCCACAGGCCTCTTCCCAAAGCACTTGCTGGCCTCTGCAAAGCTCCTTGTTTGCAGAGCTACACACGTCTGCAGGCTGGGCTTTTATGGAGGGCAGCTGTTGATGACGTCACAAGAGCCAACCGCCAGGGAGGCAAGGTGTTGCCCATGATGACCTCAGAGGGGGGCTTACCCAGGAGGGGGTTGCCACGCAGCCTGAGCGAGAGGAAGCCTGTGCGTTAGCCCCCACCGCAAGCCTGAAGCCTGCCGGCACACCCGCAGAGGAGCCCTGGTTAGCCCAGAGAGCCAGCTCACTTGGTTGCACGGGCAAGCTGCTGCTGTGCCGTTGCACCCCTCGTCCTCTACCAGGCTGATGTGTCGTGTCATCCTGGGCAGGGCTCAAAGGGCTGAGCGTGAAGCCCTGCTAAGTCAGAAGGGAGAGTGGCAAGAGCTTTCTCCTCTTGAGACCCACCCGGGCATTGACACGGTACTGCAGCAAGCCAAAGGACATCAGCCAGGTGACCTTGTTGGCCCTGGAAGACATAGCCCCACCTCTGCTAGGAAAGCAAGAGTAGAGCAGTCAGCTTGCTGGCACAAAGGCAGATGTCTCTTCCCCTAGGTACACCTGCACCCACACGGAACAGTGGGGGTGAGGGGCACAGGCTCCCTCAGCAGCCCACTGATGGGCACCCAAAGGGGAGCTCCAGGGTCGGCTCTGAGGTGCGTTGCAGAAATGCAAGCAACCATTGAGCAAGAGCAGGGGCCAGGACTGGAGACGGGGACAGCTGCAGGCCAGCTCCCGCAAGGAGTGGGCCTGAGCTTCAGTCAGGCTCCTGGGCCAGTGGGTGGAGGTGCCAGGGCAGGCCGCTCAGGGGAACTAAGCCCTCCTTAGTGCACGCCGGGCCCTGACGGTCCAGGCCGCGGTCTGTAGCCTTTGCACTTCTCTGCTGCGGCCTCTGCGGTTTGTCAACGCCTCCCTTGACCTGGCAGATTCAAAACTGGATGCAGGCGAGCCCTAGCAAGTGCCGAGTGTCTTCCACACATTCCTCCATCTGCTCGCTCTACAGCAGCTGACGCAGCCGCACACACGCTTGGCCTTTGCTGCTGCCGAAGCACATTGCCTGCTCATGGTTAGCTTGCTGTGTGCCAGGACCCCCGGGGCCTTTTGTGCAGCACGACACCGCAGCCCATCAGGCCCCAGCACATGCTGCTGCCGCTGCTGCTGCTGCTGCTGTTGCTTGCGGTCTGGCCATGCCTGGGGCCAACCTTTGCATTGATCGTTGCCAAGGCTGAAGCAGTTCCGCGTGGCACAGCCTGCTGAGGTCTTGCTGAGTAGTGGCTCTTCCTTCGGCATAGCTAACTCTCCTCACACTTGCTGAGGGCTCAGTCGATCCCCACGCTGAGGTGGTTTAGGAAGGTATTGAGCAGTATCAGAGGCAGGCAGGCCCCCGGAGGAACTCTGCTTGGGAGCAGCTGCCCATTGGACTTGGAGGCATGAAGCAGCAGCAGCCTTGCAGCTTGGTGCTGTGGCCAGTGCCCATGCAGCTTGTGGTGCCCCTGCCCAGCGCAGCTCTTGCCAGCTTGTCAGCACCTTGTCTGCCAGGTGCTCACGCCAGCATCTGTTCCGGCTCTTTGTCCAGCTGGTCCCTAGGCTCCTCGTTGTCACCTGGGTGCTCCTCAGAGCAGCGGGCTCTCTAGGCAGAGCAGGCCTAGCATGGCTGCCTGGGTTCCCATGCTGCCTTTGCTCTGTTCCCCCACCCACCGAATCACAGAATCACAGAATGGTTGAGGTTGGAAGGGACCTCTGGAGATCACCTAGTCCAAGCCCCTGGCTCCAGCAGGGTCACCTAGAGCATGCTGGCCAGGATGGTGTCCAGACGGCTTTTGAAGATCTCCAAGGAGGGAGAGTGCACAAACTCTCTGGGCAATCTAAGGGTAGCCTGTGATGGTCTCTTTCCTCCAATTTTCCAGCATCACTTCAAATTCTGAATTTGCCCTCCAAGTTGCTTTCAGAGCCTACCAGAGTAATGTCAGGTCATCTGCAAAGAGACCACTCCATCCCCTCAGTCCTTAATGGGACTGCTTAGCAGGACTGTACCCGGGACAAGGCTCTGCAGAGCCCCACTAGACGGAGGTTTCCGTTTGGCCAGCAAGTGCCTCCTCCTGGACACCCTGGGCTCAAAAAGGCGGCTTTGGGGAGACATTTGCTTCACTTGAGCGTCACAGAAGACCTGGGAAGGCCACCAACGCATATGACTTGAATCTACCTTCCAAGAGGTGATTTTGCATGAAAATCAACACCCAAGAAACATTAGACTGTTTTTCATGTGTAGATATATACTTTGCTATTTCACCCAAAAGAAAGAGAATAATCAGGGGAAAAGATGGAAAACGTAGCCCCAGTTCCTCGGAATGTCGACTAGAGGTTGCAAATATGCTCTGTCACTCTTCCATGTTATTCCACATGAAGACCCACTCATGCCAAAGCTGAAAGAGCAACCGTGGGGTTCACTGGGGTCCATTCCTTGGAAAGAATTAGTCACAAAGGACTTCACGAGCAGAGAAGTGGCTGGCTTGGGAGGCAGAAGCCTAGAGAAGCAAACATGCTTGTGCTGGAAACACAGTGACACGCTCGGAAGGCACATGAGGATCAGCGATTCCTTTGATTGGAAAAGACCAGTTTCCTCATCTCTGGACTCTGCAACAGGGACAGAGACCCGTGAGAGGATGCCAGGGAACTCCTGGCATCACTCACAAAGGCAGGAAACCCGGAGGCCTGCACCGACTTTAGGAACTCGGGGGCTATTGTCTGGGTTGTTTCATGGCCAAAGCGGGTGGTGGCCATAGGAGTCATGTTGGTGAGGCCGCGGCGGTGAAGTCACAGAGATGCAGGCAGCCCATGTCCCTTGGTCTCACAACACAAGCACAGGCAGTGACAGCAACCCCTCTCTGGCAGCCTGCAGCCAGAAGCACAGCAGAGAGACTATAGACCTGCGCAGAAGCAGGACTAAGAAAATTAGGGGCAAGGGGATGCAGGTGGTCAACAACACAGAGCAGCTCCCCAGTGGGACAAGTTAAACACACCTGAGCCCTCTAGCTTGGGAAAGAGAGGCCCGAAGCCACCACAGAGACACCAGTGTCTGAGGTCATGAGAAGGTGAAGGGACAAGGTGAGAAGGGACCACCAGCTCCCATGACACCAGAGCGCAGGGGCATCCCGTGGAGCAACCAGGCAGGAATTTTACACTGGAATACAAGGAACTCTCGTCACACAGCACCCAGGGAAATTGCTGAACTCCCTGCCCTAGGATCCCAGACATGGACAAGGAGGAATGGCTTCATAAAGCGATGAGATCGCCCTGCGCTATTAACACAAAAGGGCACTAAACCACAGCATTGGGATTGGGGTGGGAAGTACCAGAGGAGATGGGGTCCTCGGAAAGAAAAGAGCCACCCAAACCCAGACCCAAGACATCAGCGCCCCACAGGCACCATCAAGGTCACGCTGCAGCTACGGCCAGACATCACAGCAAATCCTGTCAGCAAGGGTTTCTTTTTTCTTTTTTTTTTTTTGTTTTTAACATCTCCCATTTCTGCCTCTGTTTCCAGGCTCTCTGCAGCTGCCTTAGACCCCTTTTAGCCACCACGAACTCTGGCGATCGCCTTTGCAGGGTCTAGGGCAGCAGAAATGTGGCACATCCCTTTTATCGCAGTTGGGTTAGAATAGCCAGCTCTAATTAATGTCCATCACATAGCAGTCACCAAAGCACTCAATACATGGGAATAATATGATGTTGTTATAAGACAACCCTGGAAGCTCAGAAAGAATGGTCATGCTGTTTAAACTGGACAGATTAGGATAACCCCTATTTCTGTTTTCTGAAAAGAAGCATTCTTGAATCAAGGGCATCCTAGAACTGCTAAAGCCCTAAGAGAAACATTAAATCAAAACGTTTTACTTCTAGGTACGTATTGCCAATTTGGCAAAAGAATTGGAGGTCCATGTATGCCTAACTGAACTGTCCTCATTATACTACAAAAAATCACGCCCATAGGTCCAAAAGACCCATGCGCAGGTGAAGACCCCTCCCCTGAGCATGCGTAGTACTAAAATGGTGTGTAAGCAAAATTGTAATTGTATGTAAATCATTAACGAATCAGTGTAAAATGGAAAGTTGCGAACTTTGCAATTTGTTTGTATAGATGCTCCTTGAGAAGCCGGGGTGGGGGTGTGCTTGATTTGTGGGAAACCACCGAGCACCCAGGCTTGCGCAACTCTGAAATAAAGCAGCAAATGTCTCTCCTGAGTGTGTAATTATTGGCTTACTGCACACCGGGCAACAAATCCGCTTTTTGGACAACAGTGTCAGTGGGTAGAACAGTTCCGAGACACTTGGCCTTTATGCCATATTACTCGGAAATAACACCAAAAGGGCCTTCTTACAGTCCTGGCTGCCAAACGGCCCCGGGGCCGTAGGGGACCATCAGTCAGGGCTCTGGCTGCAGCCCCCAGTGCTGCCCAGCATCTCCCCTGCAGGCCCCGGGGCATCCAGGGATGGGGGAGGGAAGGAGGGAGAGGCAGGGAGAGAGGAAGAGAAGGGCAGAGGGAGGGAGGGAGGAAAAGAGGGAGGAAGGAAGAGAAGGAGGGAGGGAGGGAGAGGGAGGAGCAGAGGAGGCCAGGGCAGCCCTGGGAGCCCAAGGGCTGCTGTTGCTAGGCAGCACGGGGGGAGGGGGGGCACGAGGAGGCCACATGACCTGCAGCTGGTGCTGTTGCCAGGCAACACTGGGTGGGGCAGCAGCAGACACTGGGGGAGGTGTTGGGAGGTGGTTGGAGCTGGGCTGGGGCAGCCATGGTGGGGCTGCGTGTGGGGCTGGGAGCTTCAGGGAGCCAGGCCCTCCACGGCCCTGGCCCTGCTGCCCCCGGTGGTGTGGGGGCTCGGAGGAGCTGGGCCCGCACCCAGGCCCCGCACACAGCGGCTGCCGGCAGGAAGGGACGACCAAAGGCCCTGCATGGGCGCTGGAGGCTGGACCCGGCTCCTCACAGCGCCTCTGGTGCTGACGCGGCTCTTCGGGGCAGAGCTGGGGCCCTTCACGTGCCTAGAAAGTAGGAGGCATGGGGAAGCATGACACTGAGACCCTCCAGTTGGCTCTGAGCAAGAGTTGCCTCAGGAATGGACAAAAATATGCCTGCTGTGTTTTTCATGTGTGTTTCGAAGTGGCAGATAGGGCTTACTTGCCTCAAACTTTGTGCCAGTGCACTAAGAGAAGACTTGCAGTTTGCCTAATCCCAGTGTGAGGCCAGAGCCAGAGCCTCTGCGTCATCTCAGCCAGTGTTCTCTCTAAAAGACGTTCAGCTGTTTGCAGGAGCATTTACCTGTGTGATTTCCAGAGCAGTTCCCCAATATTGCAGGTGTTTAACAGCGACCTCTATATTTATAGGTAGCTGGTTCAGTTTCAAAATGTTTATGCTGAGAAAGGAGCTCAGTAAGATGAAGCTGTCATTAATAAGGAGATGAAGAGGACTCCATAGATCACATACAAAAATGCAGCTGTGCAAAAGGGACAGCCATATATGATGTAATGCTCAGTGGTGCAAATGTAGCCTCCTTTTAATGAGCAGTGCTTCTTTGTGAATAGTTGTATTTGTATTGCCTGTTTATTTGCAGAGTTTTTGACTTGATTGTATCTTGAGTAGCGCAAGTTGAGTATTCAGGAGGGTCCTGAAGCCAGCTGCCCTAGCCGCTCTCCCTCTCATCTACTCACTGCAGAGCACTGTCTCTGGCAGTGCTTACAGAAGGTCTCTTGTCTCGTGGCTCAGCTGGTAGTTCTGCCTTGCCATCACCCCATGAACCTGCACTCGATAAATACACGTGTACTGGGGGTTGCCCCAGTTGCTCTGCACCTGGAATTTGATATACTGGAAGGCTCTGGGAAGCTGCTTCTGCAAAGGAAACGGGGGGAGCCGTCATTCCTCAGGTGTAAGGAGCAACAGCACAGCAACGTAGCTTCCTTTGCCAGCGCTAGCCCTGCTGGGGAACAAACTGGAGCCCTGACAAAGGAGGCAGCCAGGGTTGCTATGCCAGAGCCACAAGGCACAGGATGCTTTGGCTCATCCTCCGCACTCTGTGGTCCAAGCCCTTGCAGGCAAAGCTCAGTTTGCCCCTCGCGTCGTGCCCACACGCACTCACAGTACCTTCAGGCGGAAGGTCTGAACAGCCTCTTGGTCCACGTCAAATACAAAGAGCCCCAGGAGAGTTTCTTCTGCTGCTTCCTCATCCACGCCCTCAAAGGCAACCGACAAGGGCAGCAGGTCAGGCTCAAGCAGAGCCGGAGGAAAAGTGCCCGCTGCGTCCGACTCGGGGAAGCCTGCCTCATGTCCCACCCCTCTAGCACTAGTCTGGAAGAGGTCAGTGTGGATGTGGCTCAGGCTCTTTTGAGCAAGCGCTCCAAGACCCTGGGCCAGAAAGCACAAAGCAAGCCGCAGAGGCATACCACCACCGTGGGCCCCCACATACGCCATGCAGGGACGCTCTGCTCTGCAGCAACCAGCCCACGCTTCTCTGAGAGAAGGCGCCAGGAGAAACAAGGCTCCCTCGCAGCTTTCTGCCCTGGCCAGCTTCCCTGCCCACCCTCCACGCTGGGGCAAGGCTGAGGCTTACGGAGACAGCAAAGTCTTTGGGGGCGCTGCTGACTTCCCCGGAAGGAGAGACCGCCTTGGAGATGTGCTCCACGGTGACAGCCATGGGCCAGATCTGCTCAGGCAGCCGAATGACCACTTGGCCCTCCGCTCCTTGGAAAGCCCAGCACTGTCCAGGGGAAGTGTGCGGCTGAAACCAGAAAGCAGCCACCCTCAGTGGCAAGGCACTCCAGCAGCCCAGCGGACTGGCTGCTTTGCCAGCAGCACAGCCCTGGCTCGGTCTGTTGGCTGGCTTTCTGCATGGAAGGGCACCCAAGTGGATGAAAGGGACAGCAGGGGACTTGCCACCTTGCTTTCAGAAGACGGAAATCTTCCTTACAAAACATCTAGGCTCACTTGCCTTTCCCAAATCCCGCTCTGATTTTGCACAGCATTCAGAGACAGGGCGGGGCTGCCTAGGGGAGGTCACCCCGTGAGCCTTCAAAGAGTGTGCGGGAGGGACGAGCCCCCTTCCTCCAACTCGGCAGATCCCGCCAGGCTCGGGGGCCTGGAGGAGGTTCTGTCCTTGCCTGAGTGGCTTGTCAGGCTCCCCCCAACTTCCACTCTCTCTGGAAAGGGGCCGTGGGAGTTGAGGTGGGAAAATGCAGCTGCCAAGGACAAAGGTGCCCAGCACACTGCGGCCAGGGGTTGTGGGCAGGTGGCTGCTGTTGGGTTCAGCTCCGTTCCCCTCCAGACGGCAGGGCAGCACTGTGGGGAAGCGCAGGGGATCGTCAGGAAGAGGCTGAGCCCTGTGGGGCTGCGCGAGGCTGCTGCTGTGAGGGGAGGTGTTTGGGGCTTGGAGGCTCAACTTGAAAGCAAGCAACTGCCTCAGAAGTCATGCTGCCTGTGCTATTACCTGCAGAATAGTATCCGGAGGATTGGCCACGGCAAAGAAGGCGAGACAAAGCCAGCAAGCCTCACTGCCTCGCCCACCATAAGTCCGGGATGTTCTCTCTGCATCGATGGTGGCCCCTGAAAGGCACATGCAAAGCAGCTGCCTCAGACAGGCCAGAGGCTAGGAGCAGCAGGGAGCTAGCAGGTATTTCTCAGGCTGCAAGCCCAGCTGGGCAGACTTGGTGGGAGGGCCATACGCCAGCGGAGGGCCAGCAGACTTTGCGTAGGCATACCTGTGGTTTTCAGAGCCCAGTCCACCGTCTGCAGGTACTTTGCCTCTATCTTCTCAAGGGCTGCCCGTGTCAAGTTGAGAAGGGGCTGGGAAAAGCATTGCAAAGGCAGAGACGGAAAGCAACAGGGAGAATGACACAAACTCATCACGGGGCACTTCTGCATGAACACTGAGTGCTTGCACAGAGCAAAGGGGAGACTCGGGGTCAGTCCACCAAAGGCAAGACTTGTTGGAAAAGGCACCACACCTTCTGGTCAGCGCTTTCTGACAAGTCAAGCAAGGACTCAGGGAGAACACCAGTCTCAGGAGCCACCGTGCAGACCTGGCTCAGGTCAGCACTGCCCCAAGCAGCCCTGAGAGCCAGGTTTGCGCTGGGCAGCAAGAGGACAGAGCACACGCTGCAAAGGGCCAAGAGGAAGCAGCAGGAGACAGCCTCCAACTGAGAGCAAGGTCTTTGATCAAATGGCAGCTACTTTACCCCTCTCTTCTCCTCAGCCATCGCCCTCTCCTCCAAGACTTCTGCTATGGAGTGCAGGATGGCCTCATTTGCAGCAGCCAGCTCTGCTCGCAGGTGAGCCACCTGCTCTTCCAGGAGCTCCCGCTCATGGATCTTCTCCCTCAGCAAGGGCAGGGAGTTGCTGCAGACAAAGGGAAAGCAGATGTGGTGCAAGAGCTGAGCAGCCCCTGCAGGCAGTCCCGAGTAGGGTGCCACAGTCTTGCCCCCATCCTCTTCCCTCCCTCACAAGAACAGAGGCTTCCCTTCCCCTCCACGTTTAGCACAAGGCAAAGGCTGGCGCCCTGGATGCTTTGCCACTCAATGAGTTCCATGGGAAGGAAGCCCTCTTACCTGAGCGTTGTGAGCTCTGTTTCTGGCACCCCAGCCTTCTCCTGAAACACAAAGGCCCTCCCTGAGAGGAAGCCCAAGGAGCTCCATGGGGGCTTCCCACAGGACACTTCCCCAGGAAGAGCAGGTGGCAGTTGCTGCTGCTTTCTATCCATTTGGAGCAAGCCAGAGGATGTCGGGCCTTTTTCCAGCCACTGTCTTTGGGAAGTCCATTTCCTGTCTGAGCATTTGCAGACTCCAGGAGCTAAGGCAGGAGCAAAGCCACCTCCTGCCCAAGTGCTCCTTCCTGCAGCCTGCCAACCTGCAGTGCTCACTCAGGGAGCTCTCAGGGTCAAACCTCATTCAGCAGCTACAGAAAGTGAAGGACAAGCACAAGCGTGTCCCCCCCACACCCCCCCACATCTCTGTGAGGATGAGCCCTGGGCATCTGGATGGGATTCCCAACTTTTGCAGGGGAGGCAGGAGCTCCGAGCTATGGCCTCGGCCAGAGTTTGCTTTCCCCCAGCAAGAGGCACCTACCTGCAGCGCTTCCTCTTGCCACTTGCTCTCGGAGAGCAGCAAGCCCCAGCAGTAAGGCGCAGCTGCAAGTCACCACAGCAAGAGACAGTTATACTAAGAGGCTTTCTAATGGTCCCTGGAGCCACATTTTCTCCTTCCACAGCTAGGGAGCAAGAGCTTGCCTGGGACAGCTGGAGCTGGAGCTGGAGCTGGAGCCAGTGCAGAGCGCGGAGGTGGCTCCAACCCCTTGAGCACTGCCCAGGCCCATGGGCTTGGAAAATACACACACCCAAGGCCCACACACCCGCACACCAATGGAGGCATGTGGCCCCGAGCCAAGAGGAAATGCACCAGGCCATGGCAGTTTCTGCACAGACATTGCAACCCCAAAGCTCTGCAGCAAGGAGGGACCTCTAGCCAAAACGATCCTAGGCGCTCCACTCCCTCCCACGGCCGGCAGCCACGGCAGGCGTGAGGCAGGCTGCAGTCCACCTGTAAAGACCCTCTCTGGCCTTCACTGTGTCACGGAGATGGGAAGCTGGAAGGCGCCACAGGATCTGCTGCCTCTCCCTGCCCCTGAAAGCTGGCATCCGGTCTGCCTGTGCTACCGCGCAAGAGCTTTGGTCAGCGCTGCTCACCAGCCAAGAGTGGGGCCAGCAGGAAAAGGACCCTCAGGCACCTCCTGCCATTCCGCCAGGTGCTGCGTGGCCTAAAAGAGAGGGAATGCTGCTGTTAGCCAAGCCTACAGTGCGGGCTTTGCTTTGCCGGTGATCCGTTGAGGGGCTCCCTTGCCACCAGGTTCCTCAGCTCAGCAGAGCGGAGAAGCCCAGGGCCTGGGGGCCTTTAGGAAGCTCTGAGCTGCAGCACAGCACCCTGCGGGCACTAAGGCAGTTGAAGACCTCTGGCCTGACACAGGCGTAATCACCCACACGCGTAGTGTCGTGGCCTGACACAGTCTGGTGGCACTGGGCTCTCCCGAGCAGAAGGGGCAGCACCTTGCCCAGCCAAAGGCTCTGCTGGGCTGCCTGGCTGCCCAGGCTGGAGGGCAGTGCTGCATACAGCCCCAGGGCTCAGGGGCTGTCTGTCACCACCATGGAAGCCGGGCGGCACACAGGGCTTCTTGCCTTATCCCTCCCTGCTTTTTGGGCCCCGTCACACCCACCTGCCCAACTCGGCTGGCATCTCCTCTAATCCAACTCCGTCACCAGCAGGAGGGAAAAGGTCGCTGTGCGGCAGATCCCCGCAGGCCTCTTCCCAAAGCACTTGCTGGCCTCTGCAAAGCTCCTTGTTTGCAGAGCTACACACGTCTGCAGGCTGGGCTTTTATGGAGGGCAGCTGTTGATGACGTCACAAGAGCCAACCGCCAGGGAGGCAAGGTGTTGCCCATGATGACCTCAGAGGGGGGCTTACCCAGGAGGGGGTTGCCACGCAGCCTGAGCGAGAGGAAGCCTGTGCGTTAGCCCCCACCGCAAGCCTGAAGCCTCCCGGCACACCCGCAGAGGAGCCCTGGTTAGCCCAGAGAGCCAGCTCACTTGGTTGCGCGGGCAAGCTGCTGCTGTGCCGTTGCACCCCTCGTCCTCTACCAGGCTGATGTGTCGTGTCATCCTGGGCAGGGCTCAAAGGGCTGAGCGTGAAGCCCTGCTAAGTCAGAAGGGAGAGTGGCAAGAGCTTTCTCCTCTTGAGACCCACCCGGGCATTGACACGGTACTGCAGCAAGCCAAAGGACATCAGCCAGGTGACCTTGTTGGCCCTGGAAGACATAGCCCCGCCTCTGCTAGGAAAGCAAGAGTAGAGCGGTCAGCTTGCTGGCACAAAGGCAGATGTCTCTTCCCCTAGGTACACCTGCACCCACACGGAACAGTGGGGGTGAGGGGCACAGGCTCCCTCAGCAGCCCACTGATGGGCACCCAAAGGGGAGCTCCAGGGTCGGCTCTGAGGTGCGTTGCAGAAATGCAAGCAACCATTGAGCAAGAGCAGGGGCCAGGACTGGAGACGGGGACAGCTGCAGGCCAGCTCCCGCAAGGAGTGGGCCTGAGCTTCAGTCAGGCTCCTGGGCCAGTGGGTGGAGGTGCCAGGGCAGGCCGCTCAGGGGAACTAAGCCCTCCTTAGTGCACGCCGGGCCCTGACGGTCCAGGCCGCGGTCTGTAGCCTTTGCACTTCTCTGCTGCGGCCTCTGCGGTTTGTCAACGCCTCCCTTGACCTGGCAGATTCAAAACTGGATGCAGGCGAGCCCTAGCAAGTGCCGAGTGTCTTCCACACATTCCTCCATCTGCTCGCTCTACAGCAGCTGACGCAGCTGCACACACGCTTGGCCTTTGCTGCTGCCGAAGCGCATTGCCTGCTCATGGTTAGCTTGCTGTGTGCCAGGACCCCCGGGGCCTTTTGTGCAGCACGACACCGCAGCCCATCAGGCCCCAGCACATGCTGCTGCTGCTGCTGCTGCTGCTGCTGCTGCTGTTGCTTGCGGTCTGGCCATGCCTGGGGCCAACCTTTGCATTGATCGTTGCCAAGGCTGAAGCAGTTCCGCGTGGCACAGCCTGCTGAGGTCTTGCTGAGTAGTGGCTCTTCCTTCGGCATAGCTAACTCTCCTCACACTTGCTGAGGGCTCAGTCGATCCCCACGCTGAGGTGGTTTAGGAAGGTATTGAGCAGTATCAGAGGCAGGCAGGCCCCCGGAGGAACTCTGCTTGGGAGCAGCTGCCCATTGGACTTGGAGGCATGAAGCAGCAGCAGCCTTGCAGCTTGGTGCTGTGGCCAGTGCCCATGCAGCTTGTGGTGCCCCTGCCCAGCGCAGCTCTTGCCAGCTTGTCAGCACCTTGTCTGCCAGGTGCTCACGCCAGCATCTGTTCCGGCTCTTTGTCCAGCTGGTCCCTAGGCTCCTCGTTGTCACCTGGGTGCTCCTCAGAGCAGCGGGCTCTCTAGGCAGAGCAGGCCTAGCATGGCTGCCTGGGTTCCCATGCTGCCTTTGCTCTGTCCCCCCACCCACCGAATCACAGAACCACAGAATGGTTGAGGTTGGAAGGGACCTCTGGAGATCACCTAGTCCAAGCCCCTGGCTCCAGCAGGGTCACCTAGAGCATGCTGGCCAGGATGGTGTCCAGACGGCTTTTGAAGATCTCCAAGGAGGGAGAGTGCACAAACTCTCTGGGCAATCTAAGGGTAGCCTGTGATGGTCTCTTTCCTCCAATTTTCCAGCATCACTTCAAATTCTGAATTTGCTCTCCAAGTTGCTTTCAGAGCCTACCAGAGTAATGTCAGGTCATCTGCAAAGAGACCACTCCATCCCCTCAGTCCTTAATGGGACTGCTTAGCAGGACTGTACCCGGGACAAGGCTCTGCAGAGCCCCACTAGACAGAGGTTTCCGTTTGGCCAGCAAGTGCCTCCTCCTGGACACCCTGGGCTCAAAAAGGCGGCTTTGGGGAGACATTTGCTTCACTTGAGCGTCACAGAAGACCTGGGAAGGCCACCAACGCATATGACTTGAATCTACCTTCCAAGAGGTGATTTTGCATGAAAATCAACACCCAAGAAACATTAGACTGTTTTTCATGTGTAGATATATACTTTGCTATTTCACCCAAAAGAAAGAGAATAATCAGGGGAAAAGATGGAAAACGTAGCCCCAGTTCCTCGGAATGTCGACTAGAGGTTGCAAATATGCTCTGTCACTCTTCCATGTTATTCCACATGAAGACCCACTCATCCCAAAGCTGAAAGAGCAACCGTGGGGTTCACTGGAGTCCATTCCTTGGAAAGAATTAGTCACAAAGGACTTCACGAGCAGAGAAGTGGCTGGCTTGGGAGGCAGAAGCCTAGAGAAGCAAACATGCTTGTGCTGGAAACACAGTGACACGCTCGGAAGGCACATGAGGATCAGCGATTCCTTTGATTGGAAAAGACCAGTTTCCTCATCTCTGGACTCTGCAACAGGGACAGAGACCCGTGAGAGGATGCCAGGGAACTCCTGGCATCACTCACAAAGGCAGGAAACCTGGAGGCCTGCACCGACTTTAGGAACTCGGGGGCTATTGTCTGGGTTGTTTCATGGCCAAAGCGGGTGGTGGCCATAGGAGTCATGTTGGTGAGGCCGCGGCGGTGAAGTCACAGAGATGCAGGCAGCCCATGTCCCTTGGTCTCACAACACAAGCACAGGCAGTGACAGCAACCCCTCTCTGGCAGCCTGCAGCCAGAAGCACAGCAGAGAGACTATAGACCTGCGCAGAAGCAGGACTAAGAAAATTAGGGGCAAGGGGATGCAGGTGGTCAACAACACGGAGCAGCTCCCCAGTGGGACAAGTTGAACACACCTGAGCCCTCTAGCTTGGGAAAGAGAGGCCCGAAGCCACCACAGAGACACCAGTGTCTGAGGTCATGAGAAGGTGAAGGGACAAGGTGAGGAGGGACCACCAGCTCCCATGACACCAGAGCGCAGGGGCATCCCGTGGAGCAACCAGGCAGGAATTTTACACTGGAATACAAGGAACTCTCGTCACACAGCACCCAGGGAAATTGCTGAACTCCCTGCCCTAGGATCCCAGACATGGACAAGGAGGAATGGCTTCATAAAGCGATGAGATCGCCCTGCGCTATTAACACAAAAGGGCACTAAACCACAGCATTGGGATTGGGGTGGGAAGTACCAGAGGAGATGGGGTCCTCGGAAAGAAAAGAGCCACCCAAACCCAGACCCAAGACATCAGCGCCCCACAGGCACCATCAAGGTCACGCTGCAGCTACGGCCAGACATCACAGCAAATCCTGTCAGCAAGGGTTTCTTTTTTCTTTTTTTTTTTGGTTTTTAACATCTCCCATTTCTGCCTCTGTTTCCAGGCTCTCTGCAGCTGCCTTAGACCCCTTTTAGCCACCACGAACTCTGGCGATCGCCTTTGCAGGGTCTAGGGCAGCAGAAATGTGGCACATCCCTTTTATCGCAGTTGGGTTAGAATAGCCAGCTCTAATTAATGTCCATCACATAGCAGTCACCAAAGCACTCAATACATGGGAATAATATGATGTTGTTATAAGACAACCCTGGAAGCTCAGAAAGAATGGTCATGCTGTTTAAACTAGGCAGATTAGGATAACCCCTATCTCTATTTTCTGAAAAGAAGCATTCTTGAATCAAGGGCATCCTAGAACTGCTAAAGCCCTAAGAGAAACATTAAATCAAAACGTTTTACTTCTAGGTACGTATTGCCAATTTGGCAAAAGAATTGGAGGTCCATGTATGCCTAACTGAACTGTCCTCATTATACTACAAAAAATCACGCCCATAGGTCCAAAAGACCCATGTGCAGGTGAAGACCCCTCCCCTGAGCATGCGTAGTACTAAAATGGTGTGTAAGCAAAATTGTAATTGTATGTAAATCATTAACGAATCAGTGTAAAAGGGAAAGTTGCAAACTTTGCAATTTGTTTGTATAGATGCTCCTTGAGAAGCCGGGGTGGGGGTATGCTTGATTTGTGGGAAACCACCGAGCACCCAGGCTTGCGCAACTCTGAAATAAAGCAGCAAATGTCTCTCCTGAGTGTGTAATTATTGGCTTACTGCACACCGGGCAACAAATCCGCTTTTTGGACAACAGTGTCAGTGGGTAGAACAGTTCCGAGACACTTGGCCTTTATGCCATATTACTCGGAAATAACACCAAAAGGGCCTTCTTACAGTCCTGGCTGCCAAACGGCCCCGGGGCCGTAGGGGACCATCAGTCAGGGCTCTGGCTGCAGCCCCCAGTGCTGCCCAGCATCTCCCCTGCAGGCCCCGCAGGCCCCGGGGCATCCAGGGATGGGGGAGGGAAGGAGGGAGAGGCAGGGAGAGAGGAAGAGAAGGGCAGAGGGAGGGAGGGAGGAAAAGAGGGAGGAAGGAAGAGAAGGAGGGAGGGAGGGAGAGGGAGGAGCAGAGGAGGCCAGGGCAGCCCTGGGAGCCCAAGGGCCGCTGTTGCTAGGCAGCACGGGGGGGAGGGGGGGCACGAGGAGGCCACATGACCTGCAGCTGGTGCTGTTGCCAGGCAACACTGGGTGGGGCAGCAGCAGACACTGGGGGAGGTGTTGGGAGGTGGTTGGAGCTGGGCTGGGGCAGCCATGGTGGGGCTGCGTGTGGGGCTGGGAGCTTCAGGGAGCCAGGCCCTCCACGGCCCTGGCCCTGCTGCCCCCGGTGGTGTGGGGGCTCGGAGGAGCTGGGCCCGCACCCAGGCCCCGCACACAGCGGCTGCCGGCAGGAAGGGACGACCAAAGGCCCTGCATGGGCGCTGGAGGCCGGACCCGGCTCCTCACAGCGCCTCTGGTGCTGACGCGGCTCTTCGGGGCAGAGCTGGGGCCCTTCACATGCCTAGAAAGTAGGAGGCATGGGGAAGCATGACACTGAGACCCTCCAGCTGGCTCTGAGCAAGAGTTGCCTCAGGAATGGACAAAAATATGCCTGCTGTGTTTTTCATGTGTGTTTCGAAGTGGCAGATAGGGCTTACTTGCCTCAAACTTTGTGCCAGTGCACTAAGAGAAGACTTGCAGTTTGCCTAATCCCAGTGTGAGGCCAGAGCCAGAGCCTCTGCGTCATCTCAGCCAGTGTTCTCTCTAAAAGACGTTCAGCTGTTTGCAGGAGCATTTACCTGTGTGATTTCCAGAGCAGTTCCCCAATATTGCAGGTGTTTAACAGCGACCTCTATATTTATAGGTAGCTGGTTCAGTTTCAAAATGTTTATGCTGAGAAAGGAGCTCAGTAAGATGAAGCTGTCATTAATAAGGAGATGAAGAGGACTCCATAGATCACATACAAAAATGCAGCTGTGCAAAAGGGACAGCCATATATGATGTAATGCTCAGTGGTGCAAATGTAGCCTCCTTTTAATGAGCAGTGCTTCTTTGTGAATAGTTGTATTTGTATTGCCTGTTTATTTGCAGAGTTTTTGACTTGATTGTATCTTGAGTAGTGCAAGTTGAGTATTCAGGAGGGTCCTGAAGCCAGCTGCCCTAGCCGCTCTCCCTCTCATCTACTCACTGCAGAGCACTGTCTCTGGCAGTGCTTACAGAAGGTCTCTTGTCTCGTGGCTCAGCTGGTAGTTCTGCCTTGCCATCACCCCATGAACCTGCACTCGATAAATACACGTGTACTGGGGGTTGCCCCAGTTGCTCTGCACCTGGAATTTGATATACTGGAAGGCTCTGGGAAGCTGCTTCTGCAAAGGAAACGGGGGGAGCCGTCATTCCTCAGGTGTAAGGAGCAACAGCACAGCAACGTAGCTTCCTTTGCCAGCGCTAGCCCTGCTGGGGAACAAACTGGAGCCCTGACAAAGGAGGCAGCCAGGGTTGCTATGCCAGAGCCACAAGGCACAGGATGCTTTGGCTCATCCTCCGCACTCTGTGGTCCAAGCCCTTGCAGGCAAAGCTCAGTTTGCCCCTCGCGTCGTGCCCACACGCACTCACAGTACCTTCAGGCGGAAGGTCTGAACAGCCTCTTGGTCCACGTCAAATACAAAGAGCCCCAGGAGAGTTTCTTCTGCTGCTTCCTCATCCACGCCCTCAAAGGCAACCAACAAGGGCAGCAGGTCAGGCTCAAGCAGAGCCGGAGGAAAA
Source organism: Dromaius novaehollandiae (assembly GCF_036370855.1). Taxonomy (NCBI): domain Eukaryota; kingdom Metazoa; phylum Chordata; class Aves; order Casuariiformes; family Dromaiidae; genus Dromaius; species Dromaius novaehollandiae. The sequence continues at coordinate 1,379,190 of NC_088125.1, read as the reverse complement.
GTGCCCGCTGCGTCCGACTCGGGGAAGCCTGCCTCATGTCCCACCCCTCCAGCACTAGTCTGGAAGAGGTCAGTGTGGATGTGGCTCAGGCTCTTTTGAGCAAGCGCTCCAAGACCCTGGGCCAGAAAGCACAAAGCAAGCCGCAGAGGCATACCACCACCGTGGGCCCCCACATACGCCATGCAGGGACGCTCTGCTCTGCAGCAACCAGCCCACGCTTCTCTGAGAGAAGGCGCCAGGAGAAACAAGGCTCCCTCGCAGCTTTCTGCCCTGGCCAGCTTCCCTGCCCACCCTCCACGCTGGGGCAAGGCTGAGGCTTACGGAGACAGCAAAGTCTTTGGGGGCACTGCTGACTTCCCCGGAAGGAGAGACCGCCTTGGAGATGTGCTCCACGGTGACAGCCATGGGCCAGATCTGCTCAGGCAGCCGAATGACCACTTGGCCCTCCGCTCCTTGGAAAGCCCAGCACTGTCCAGGGGAAGTGTGCGGCTGAAACCAGAAAGCAGCCACCCTCAGTGGCAAGGCACTCCAGGAGCCCAGCGGACTGGCTGCTTTGCCAGCAGCACAGCCCTGGCTCGGTCTGTTGGCTGGCTTTCTGCATGGAAGGGCACCCAAGTGGATGAAAGGGACAGCAGGGGACTTGCCACCTTGCTTTCAGAAGACGGAAATCTTCCTTACAAAACATCTAGGCTCACTTGCCTTTCCCAAATCCCGCTCTGATTTTGCACAGCATTCAGAGACAGGGCGGGGCTGCCTAGGGGAGGTCACCCCGTGAGCCTTCAAAGAGTGTGCGGGAGGGACGAGCCCCCTTCCTCCAACTCGGCAGATCCCGCCAGGCTTGGGGGCCTGGAGGAGGTTCTGTCCTTGCCTGAGTGGCTTGTCAGGCTCCCCCCAACTTCCACTCTCTCTGGAAAGGGGCCGTGGGAGTTGAGGTGGGAAAATGCAGCTGCCAAGGACAAAGGTGCCCAGCACACTGCGGCCAGGGGTTGTGGGCAGGTGGCTGCTGTTGGGTTCAGCTCCGTTCCCCTCCAGACGGCAGGGCAGCACTGTGGGGAAGCGCAGGGGATCGTCAGGAAGAGGCTGAGCCCTGTGGGGCTGCGCGAGGCTGCTGCTGTGAAGGGAGGTGTTTGGGGCTTGGAGGCTCAACTTGAAAGCAAGCAACTGCCTCAGAAGTCATGCTGCCTGTGCTATTACCTGCAGAATAGTATCCGGAGGATTGGCCACGGCAAAGAAGGCGAGACAAAGCCAGCAAGCCTCACTGCCTCGCCCACCATAAGTCCGGGATGTTCTCTCTGCATCGATGGTGGCCCCTGAAAGGCACATGCAAAGCAGCTGCCTCAGACAGGCCAGAGGCTAGGAGCAGCAGGGAGCTAGCAGGTATTTCTCAGGCTGCAAGCCCAGCTGGGCAGACTTGGTGGGAGGGCCATACGCCAGCGGAGGGCCAGCAGACTTTGCGTAGGCATACCTGTGGTTTTCAGAGCCCAGTCCACCGTCTGCAGGTACTTTGCCTCTATCTTCTCAAGGGCTGCCCGTGTCAAGTTGAGAAGGGGCTGGGAAAAGCATTGCAAAGGCAGAGACGGAAAGCAACAGGGAGAATGACACAAACTCATCACGGGGCACTTCTGCATGAAGACTGAGTGCTTGCACAGAGCAAAGGGGAGACTTGGGGTCAGTCCACCAAAGGCAAGACTTGTTGGAAAAGGCACCACACCTTCTGGTCAGCGCTTTCTGACAAGTCAAGCAAGGACTCAGGGAGAACACCAGTCTCAGGAGCCACCGTGCAGACCTGGCTCAGGTCAGCACTGCCCCAAGCAGCCCTGAGAGCCAGGTTTGCGCTGGGCAGCAAGAGGACAGAGCACACGCTGCAAAGGGCCAAGAGGAAGCAGCAGGAGACAGCCTCCAACTGAGAGCAAGGTCTTTGATCAAATGGCAGCCACTTTACCCCTCTCTTCTCCTCAGCCATCGCCCTCTCCTCCAAGACTTCTGCTATGGAGTGCAGGATGGCCTCATTTGCAGCAGCCAGCTCTGCTCGCAGGTGAGCCACCTGCTCTTCCAGGAGCTCCCGCTCATGGATCTTCTCCCTCAGCAAGGGCAGGGAGTTGCTGCAGACAAAGGGAAAGCAGATGTGGTGCAAGAGCTGAGCAGCCCCTGCAGGCAGTCCCGAGTAGGGTGCCACAGTCTTGCCCCCATCCTCTTCCCTCCCTCACAAGAACAGAGGCTTCCCTTCCCCTCCACGTTTAGCACAAGGCAAAGGCTGGCGCCCTGGATGCTTTGCCACTCAGTGAGTTCCATGGGAAGGAAGCCCTCTTACCTGAGCGTTGTGAGCTCTGTTTCTGGCACCCCAGCCTTCTCCTGAAACACAAAGGCCCTCCCTGAGAGGAAGCCCAAGGAGCTCCATGGGGGCTTCCCACAGGACACTTCCCCAGGAAGAGCAGGTGGCAGTTGCTGCTGCTTTCTATCCATTTGGAGCAAGCCAGAGGATGTCGGGCCTTTTTCCAGCCACTGTCTTTGGGAAGTCCATTTCCTGTCTGAGCATTTGCAGACTGCAGGAGCTAAGGCAGGAGCAAAGCCACCTCCTGCCCAAGTGCTCCTTCCTGCAGCCTGCCAACCTGCAGTGCTCACTCAGGGAGCTCTCAGGGTCAAACCTCATTCAGCAGCTACAGAAAGTGAAGGACAAGCACAAGCGTGTCCCCCCCACACCCCCTCACATCTCTGTGAGGATGAGCCCTGGGCATCTGGACGGGATTCCCAACTTTTGCAGGGGAGGCAGGAGCTCCGAGCTATGGCCTCGGCCAGAGTTTGCTTTCCCCCAGCAAGAGGCACCTACCTGCAGCGCTTCCTCTTGCCACTTGCTCTCGGAGAGCAGCAAGCCCCAGCAGTAAAGCGCAGCTGCAAGTCACCACAGCAAGAGACAGTTATACTAAGAGGCTTTCTAATGGTCCCTGGAGCCACATTTTCTCCTTCCACAGCTAGGGAGCAAGAGCTTGCCTGGGACAGCTGGAGCTGGAGCTGGAGCTGGAGCCAGTGCAGAGCGCGGAGGTGGCTCCAACCCCTTGAGCACTGCCCAGGCCCATGGGCTTGGAAAATACACACACCCAAGGCCCACACACCCGCACACCAATGGAGGCATGTGGCCCCGAGCCAAGAGGAAATGCACCAGGCCATGGCAGTTTCTGCACAGACATTGCAACCCCAAAGCTCTGCAGCAAGGAGGGACCTCTAGCCAAAACGATCCTAGGCGCTCCACTCCCTCCCACGGCCGGCAGCCACGGCAGGCGTGAGGCAGGCTGCAGTCCACCTGTAAAGACCCTCTCTGGCCTTCACTGTGTCACGGAGATGGGAAGCTGGAAGGCGCCACAGGATCTGCTGCCTCTCCCTGCCCCTGAAAGCTGGCATCCGGTCTGCCTGTGCTACCGCGCAAGAGCTTTGGTCAGCGCTGCTCACCAGCCAAGAGTGGGGCCAGCAGGAAAAGGACCCTCAGGCACCTCCTGCCATTCTGCCAGGTGCTGCGTGGCCTAAAAGAGAGGGAATGCTGCCGTTAGCCAAGCCTACAGTGCGGGCTTTGCTTTGCCGGTGATCCGTTGAGGGGCTCCCTTGCCACCAGGTTCCTCAGCTCAGCAGAGCGGAGAAGCCCAGGGCCTGGGGGCCTTTAGGAAGCTCTGAGCTGCAGCACAGCACCCTGCGGGCACTAAGGCAGTTGAAGACCTCTGGCCTGACACAGGCGTAATCACCCACACGCGTAGTGTCGTGGCCTGACACAGTCTGGTGGCACTGGGCTCTCCCGAGGAGAAGGGGCAGCGCCTTGCCCAGCCAAAGGCTCTGCTGGGCTGCCTGGCTGCCCAGGCTGGAGGGCGGTGCTGCACACAGCCCCAGGGCTCAGGGGCTGTCTGTTGCCACCATGGAAGCCGGGCGGCACACAGGGCTTCTTGCCTTATCCCTCCCTGCTTTTTGGGCCCCGTCACACCCACCTGCCCAACTCGGCTGGCATCTCCTCTAATCCAACTCCGTCACCAGCAGGAGGGAAAAGGTCGCTGTGCGGCAGATCCCCGCAGGCCTCTTCCCAAAGCACTTGCTGGCCTCTGCAAAGCTCCTTGTTTGCAGAGCTACACACGTCTGCAGGCTGGGCTTTTATGGAGGGCAGCTGTTGATGACGTCACAAGAGCCAACCGCCAGGGAGGCAAGGTGTTGCCCATGATGACCTCAGAGGGGGGCTTACCCAGGAGGGGGTTGCCACGCAGCCTGAGCGAGAGGAAGCCTGTGTGTTAGCCCCCACCGCAAGCCTGAAGCCTCCCGGCACACCCGCAGAGGAGCCCTGGTTAGCCCAGAGAGCCAGCTCACTTGGTTGCGCGGGCAAGCTGCTGCTGTGCCGTTGCACCCCTCGTCCTCTACCAGGCTGATGTGTCATGTCATCCTGGGCAGGGCTCAAAGGGCTGAGCGTGAAGCCCTGCTAAGTCAGAAGGGAGAGTGGCAAGAGCTTTCTCCTCTTGAGACCCACCCGGGCATTGACACGGTACTGCAGCAAGCCAAAGGACATCAGCCAGGTGACCTTGTTGGCCCTGGAAGACATAGCCCCGCCTCTGCTAGGAAAGCAAGAGTAGAGCGGTCAGCTTGCTGGCACAAAGGCAGATGTCTCTTCCCCTAGGTACACCTGCACCCACACGGAACAGTGGGGGTGAGGGGCACAGGCTCCCTCAGCAGCCCACTGATGGGCACCCAAAGGGGAGCTCCAGGGTCGGCTCTGAGGTGCGTTGCAGAAATGCAAGCAACCATTGAGCAAGAGCAGGGGCCAGGACTGGAGACGGGGACAGCTGCAGGCCAGCTCCCGCAAGGAGTGGGCCTGAGCTTCAGTCAGGCTCCTGGGCCAGTGGGTGGAGGTGCCAGGGCAGGCCGCTCAGGGGAACTAAGCCCTCCTTAGTGCACGCCGGGCCCTGACGGTCCAAGCCGCGGTCTGTAGCCTTTGCACTTCTCTGCTGCGGCCTCTGCGGTTTGTCAACGCCTCCCTTGACCTGGCAGATTCAAAACTGGATGCAGGCGAGCCCTAGCAAGTGCCGAGTGTCTTCCACACATTCCTCCATCTGCTCGCTCTACAGCAGCTGACGCAGCCGCACACACGCTTGGCCTTTGCTGCTGCCGAAGCGCATTGCCTGCTCATGGTTAGCTTGCTGTGTGCCAGGACCCCCGGGGCCTTTTGTGCAGCACGACACCGCAGCCCATCAGGCCCCAGCACATGCTGCTGCCGCTGCTGCTGCTGCTGCTGTTGCTTGCGGTCTGGCCATGCCTGGGGCCAACCTTTGCATTGATCGTTGCCAAGGCTGAAGCAGTTCCGCGTGGCACAGCCTGCTGAGGTCTTGCTGAGTAGTGGCTCTTCCTTCGGCATAGCTAACTCTCCTCACACTTGCTGAGGGCTCAGTCGATCCCCACGCTGAGGTGGTTTAGGAAGGTATTGAGCAGTATCAGAGGCAGGCAGGCCCCCGGAGGAACTCTGCTTGGGAGCAGCTGCCCATTGGACTTGGAGGCATGAAGCAGCAGCAGCCTTGCAGCTTGGTGCTGTGGCCAGTGCCCATGCAGCTTGTGGTGCCCCTGCCCAGCGCAGCTCTTGCCAGCTTGTCAGCACCTTGTCTGCCAGGTGCTCACGCCAGCATCTGTTCCGGCTCTTTGTCCAGCTGGTCCCTAGGCTCCTCGTTGTCACCTGGGTGCTCCTCAGAGCAGCGGGCTCTCTAGGCAGAGCAGGCCTAGCATGGCTGCCTGGGTTCCCATGCTGCCTTTGCTCTGTTCCCCCACCCACCGAATCACAGAATCACAGAATGGTTGAGGTTGGAAGGGACCTCTGGAGATCACCTAGTCCAAGCCCCTGGCTCCAGCAGGGTCACCTAGAGCATGCTGGCCAGGATGGTGTCCAGACGGCTTTTGAAGATCTCCAAGGAGGGAGAGTGCACAAACTCTCTGGGCAATCTAAGGGTAGCCTGTGATGGTCTCTTTCCTCCAATTTTCCAGCATCACTTCAAATTCTGAATTTGCTCTCCAAGTTGCTTTCAGAGCCTACCAGAGTAATGTCAGGTCATCTGCAAAGAGACCACTCCATCCCCTCAGTCCTTAATGGGACTGCTTAGCAGGACTGTACCCGGGACAAGGCTCTGCAGAGCCCCACTAGACAGAGGTTTCCGTTTGGCCAGCAAGTGCCTCCTCCTGGACACCCTGGGCTCAAAAAGGCGGCTTTGGGGAGACATTTGCTTCACTTGAGCGTCACAGAAGACCTGGGAAGGCCACCAACGCATATGACTTGAATCTACCTTCCAAGAGGTGATTTTGCATGAAAATCAACACCCAAGAAACATTAGACTGTTTTTCATGTGTAGATATATACTTTGCTATTTCACCCAAAAGAAAGAGAATAATCAGGGGAAAAGATGGAAAACGTAGCCCCAGTTCCTCGGAATGTCGACTAGAGGTTGCAAATATGCTCTGTCACTCTTCCATGTTATTCCACATGAAGACCCACTCATCCCAAAGCTGAAAGAGCAACCGTGGGGTTCACTGGAGTCCATTCCTTGGAAAGAATTAGTCACAAAGGACTTCACGAGCAGAGAAGTGGCTGGCTTGGGAGGCAGAAGCCTAGAGAAGCAAACATGCTTGTGCTGGAAACACAGTGACACGCTCGGAAGGCACATGAGGATCAGCGATTCCTTTGATTGGAAAAGACCAGTTTCCTCATCTCTGGACTCTGCAACAGGGACAGAGACCCGTGAGAGGATGCCAGGGAACTCCTGGCATCACTCACAAAGGCAGGAAACCTGGAGGCCTGCACCGACTTTAGGAACTCGGGGGCTATTGTCTGGGTTGTTTCATGGCCAAAGCGGGTGGTGGCCATAGGAGTCATGTTGGTGAGGCCGCGGCGGTGAAGTCACAGAGATGCAGGCAGCCCATGTCCCTTGGTCTCACAACACAAGCACAGGCAGTGACAGCAACCCCTCTCTGGCAGCCTGCAGCCAGAAGCACAGCAGAGAGACTATAGACCTGCGCAGAAGCAGGACTAAGAAAATTAGGGGCAAGGGGATGCAGGTGGTCAACAACACGGAGCAGCTCCCCAGTGGGACAAGTTGAACACACCTGAGCCCTCTAGCTTGGGAAAGAGAGGCCCGAAGCCACCACAGAGACACCAGTGTCTGAGGTCATGAGAAGGTGAAGGGACAAGGTGAGGAGGGACCACCAGCTCCCATGACACCAGAGCGCAGGGGCATCCCGTGGAGCAACCAGGCAGGAATTTTACACTGGAATACAAGGAACTCTCGTCACACAGCACCCAGGGAAATTGCTGAACTCCCTGCCCTAGGATCCCAGACATGGACAAGGAGGAATGGCTTCATAAAGCGATGAGATCGCCCTGCACTATTAACACAAAAGGGCACTAAACCACAGCATTGGGATTGGGGTGGGAAGTACCAGAGGAGATGGGGTCCTCGGAAAGAAAAGAGCCACCCAAACCCAGACCCAAGACATCAGCGCCCCACAGGCACCATCAAGGTCACGCTGCAGCTACGGCCAGACATCACAGCAAATCCTGTCAGCAAGGGTTTCTTTTTTCTTTTTTTTTTTGGTTTTTAACATCTCCCATTTCTGCCTCTGTTTCCAGGCTCTCTGCAGCTGCCTTAGACCCCTTTTAGCCACCACGAACTCTGGCGATCGCCTTTGCAGGGTCTAGGGCAGCAGAAATGTGGCACATCCCTTTTATCGCAGTTGGGTTAGAATAGCCAGCTCTAATTAATGTCCATCACATAGCAGTCACCAAAGCACTCAATACATGGGAATAATATGATGTTGTTATAAGACAACCCTGGAAGCTCAGAAAGAATGGTCATGCTGTTTAAACTAGGCAGATTAGGATAACCCCTATCTCTATTTTCTGAAAAGAAGCATTCTTGAATCAAGGGCATCCTAGAACTGCTAAAGCCCTAAGAGAAACATTAAATCAAAACGTTTTACTTCTAGGTACGTATTGCCAATTTGGCAAAAGAATTGGAGGTCCATGTATGCCTAACTGAACTGTCCTCATTATACTACAAAAAATCACGCCCATAGGTCCAAAAGACCCATGTGCAGGTGAAGACCCCTCCCCTGAGCATGCGTAGTACTAAAATGGTGTGTAAGCAAAATTGTAATTGTATGTAAATCATTAACGAATCAGTGTAAAAGGGAAAGTTGCAAACTTTGCAATTTGTTTGTATAGATGCTCCTTGAGAAGCCGGGGTGGGGGTATGCTTGATTTGTGGGAAACCACCGAGCACCCAGGCTTGCGCAACTCTGAAATAAAGCAGCAAATGTCTCTCCTGAGTGTGTAATTATTGGCTTACTGCACACCGGGCAACAAATCCGCTTTTTGGACAACAGTGTCAGTGGGTAGAACAGTTCCGAGACACTTGGCCTTTATGCCATATTACTCGGAAATAACACCAAAAGGGCCTTCTTACAGTCCTGGCTGCCAAACGGCCCCGGGGCCGTAGGGGACCATCAGTCAGGGCTCTGGCTGCAGCCCCCAGTGCTGCCCAGCATCTCCCCTGCAGGCCCCGCAGGCCCCGGGGCATCCAGGGATGGGGGAGGGAAGGAGGGAGAGGCAGGGAGAGAGGAAGAGAAGGGCAGAGGGAGGGAGGGAGGAAAAGAGGGAGGAAGGAAGAGAAGGAGGGAGGGAGGGAGAGGGAGGAGCAGAGGAGGCCAGGGCAGCCCTGGGAGCCCAAGGGCCGCTGTTGCTAGGCAGCACGGGGGGAGGGGGGGCACGAGGAGGCCACATGACCTGCAGCTGGTGCTGTTGCCAGGCAACACTGGGTGGGGCAGCAGCAGACACTGGGGGAGGTGTTGGGAGGTGGTTGGAGCTGGGCTGGGGCAGCCATGGTGGGGCTGCGTGTGGGGCTGGGAGCTTCAGGGAGCCAGGCCCTCCACGGCCCTGGCCCTGCTGCCCCCGGTGGTGTGGGGGCTCGGAGGAGCTGGGCCCGCACCCAGGCCCCGCACACAGCGGCTGCCGGCAGGAAGGGACGACCAAAGGCCCTGCATGGGCGCTGGAGGCCGGACCCGGCTCCTCACAGCGCCTCTGGTGCTGACGCGGCTCTTCGGGGCAGAGCTGGGGCCCTTCACGTGCCTAGAAAGTAGGAGGCATGGGGAAGCATGACACTGAGACCCTCCAGCTGGCTCTGAGCAAGAGTTGCCTCAGGAATGGACAAAAATATGCCTGCTGTGTTTTTCATGTGTGTTTCGAAGTGGCAGATAGGGCTTACTTGCCTCAAACTTTGTGCCAGTGCACTAAGAGAAGACTTGCAGTTTGCCTAATCCCAGTGTGAGGCCAGAGCCAGAGCCTCTGCGTCATCTCAGCCAGTGTTCTCTCTAAAAGACGTTCAGCTGTTTGCAGGAGCATTTACCTGTGTGATTTCCAGAGCAGTTCCCCAATATTGCAGGTGTTTAACAGCGACCTCTATATTTATAGGTAGCTGGTTCAGTTTCAAAATGTTTATGCTGAGAAAGGAGCTCAGTAAGATGAAGCTGTCATTAATAAGGAGATGAAGAGGACTCCATAGATCACATACAAAAATGCAGCTGTGCAAAAGGGACAGCCATATATGATGTAATGCTCAGTGGTGCAAATGTAGCCTCCTTTTAATGAGCAGTGCTTCTTTGTGAATAGTTGTATTTGTATTGCCTGTTTATTTGCAGAGTTTTTGACTTGATTGTATCTTGAGTAGTGCAAGTTGAGTATTCAGGAGGGTCCTGAAGCCAGCTGCCCTAGCCGCTCTCCCTCTCATCTACTCACTGCAGAGCACTGTCTCTGGCAGTGCTTACAGAAGGTCTCTTGTCTCGTGGCTCAGCTGGTAGTTCTGCCTTGCCATCACCCCATGAACCTGCACTCGATAAATACACGTGTACTGGGGGTTGCCCCAGTTGCTCTGCACCTGGAATTTGATATACTGGAAGGCTCTGGGAAGCTGCTTCTGCAAAGGAAACGGGGGGAGCCGTCATTCCTCAGGTGTAAGGAGCAACAGCACAGCAACGTAGCTTCCTTTGCCAGCGCTAGCCCTGCTGGGGAAGAAACTGGAGCCCTGACAAAGGAGGCAGCCAGGGTTGCTATGCCAGAGCCACAAGGCACAGGATGCTTTGGCTCATCCTCCGCACTCTGTGGTCCAAGCCCTTGCAGGCAAAGCTCAGTTTGCCCCTCGCGTCGTGCCCACACGCACTCACAGTACCTTCAGGCGGAAGGTCTGAACAGCCTCTTGGTCCACGTCAAATACAAAGAGCCCCAGGAGAGTTTCTTCTGCTGCTTCCTCATCCACGCCCTCAAAGGCAACCAACAAGGGCAGCAGGTCAGGCTCAAGCAGAGCCGGAGGAAAAGTGCCCGCTGCGTCCGACTCGGGGAAGCCTGCCTCATGTCCCACCCCTCCAGCACTAGTCTGGAAGAGGTCAGTGTGGATGTGGCTCAGGCTCTTTTGAGCAAGCGCTCCAAGACCCTGGGCCAGAAAGCACAAAGCAAGCCGCAGAGGCATACCACCACCGTGGGCCCCCACATACGCCATGCAGGGACGCTCTGCTCTGCAGCAACCAGCCCACGCTTCTCTGAGAGAAGGCGCCAGGAGAAACAAGGCTCCCTCGCAGCTTTCTGCCCTGGCCAGCTTCCCTGCCCACCCTCCACGCTGGGGCAAGGCTGAGGCTTACGGAGACAGCAAAGTCTTTGGGGGCACTGCTGACTTCCCCGGAAGGAGAGACCGCCTTGGAGATGTGCTCCACGGTGACAGCCATGGGCCAGATCTGCTCAGGCAGCCGAATGACCACTTGGCCCTCCGCTCCTTGGAAAGCCCAGCACTGTCCAGGGGAAGTGTGCGGCTGAAACCAGAAAGCAGCCACCCTCAGTGGCAAGGCACTCCAGGAGCCCAGCGGACTGGCTGCTTTGCCAGCAGCACAGCCCTGGCTCGGTCTGTTGGCTGGCTTTCTGCATGGAAGGGCACCCAAGTGGATGAAAGGGACAGCAGGGGACTTGCCACCTTGCTTTCAGAAGACGGAAATCTTCCTTACAAAACATCTAGGCTCACTTGCCTTTCCCAAATCCCGCTCTGATTTTGCACAGCATTCAGAGACAGGGCGGGGCTGCCTAGGGGAGGTCACCCCGTGAGCCTTCAAAGAGTGTGCGGGAGGGACGAGCCCCCTTCCTCCAACTCGGCAGATCCCGCCAGGCTCGGGGGCCTGGAGGAGGTTCTGTCCTTGCCTGAGTGGCTTGTCAGGCTCCCCCCAACTTCCACTCTCTCTGGAAAGGGGCCGTGGGAGTTGAGGTGGGAAAATGCAGCTGCCAAGGACAAAGGTGCCCAGCACACTGCGGCCAGGGGTTGTGGGCAGGTGGCTGCTGTTGGGTTCAGCTCCGTTCCCCTCCAGACGGGAGGGCAGCACTGTGGGGAAGCGCAGGGGATCGTCAGGAAGAGGCTGAGCCCTGTGGGGCTGCGCGAGGCTGCTGCTGTGAGGGGAGGTGTTTGGGGCTTGGAGGCTCAACTTGAAAGCAAGCAACTGCCTCAGAAGTCATGCTGCCTGTGCTATTACCTGCAGAATAGTATCCGGAGGGTTGGCCACGGCAAAGAAGGCGAGACAAAGCCAGCAAGCCTCACTGCCTCGCCCACCATAAGTCCGGGATGTTCTCTCTGCATCGATGGTGGCCCCTGAAAGGCACATGCAAAGCAGCTGCCTCAGACAGGCCAGAGGCTAGGAGCAGCAGGGAGCTAGCAGGTATTTCTCAGGCTGCAAGCCCAGCTGGGCAGACTTGGTGGGAGGGCCATACGCCAGCGGAGGGCCAGCAGACTTTGCGTAGGCATACCTGTGGTTTTCAGAGCCCAGTCCACCGTCTGCAGGTACTTTGCCTCTATCTTCTCAAGGGCTGCCCGTGTCAAGTTGAGAAGGGGCTGGGAAAAGCATTGCAAAGGCAGAGACGGAAAGCAACAGGGAGAATGACACAAACTCATCACGGGGCACTTCTGCATGAACACTGAGTGCTTGCACAGAGCAAAGGGGAGACTCGGGGTCAGTCCACCAAAGGCAAGACTTGTTGGAAAAGGCACCACACCTTCTGGTCAGCGCTTTCTGACAAGTCAAGCAAGGACTCAGGGAGAACACCAGTCTCAGGAGCCACCGTGCAGACCTGGCTCAGGTCAGCACTGCCCCAAGCAGCCCTGAGAGCCAGGTTTGCGCTGGGCAGCAAGAGGACAGAGCACACGCTGCAAAGGGCCAAGAGGAAGCAGCAGGAGACAGCCTCCAACTGAGAGCAAGGTCTTTGATCAAATGGCAGCCACTTTACCCCTCTCTTCTCCTCAGCCATCGCCCTCTCCTCCAAGACTTCTGCTATGGAGTGCAGGATGGCCTCATTTGCAGCAGCCAGCTCTGCTCGCAGGTGAGCCACCTGCTCTTCCAGGAGCTCCCGCTCATGGATCTTCTCCCTCAGCAAGGGCAGGGAGTTGCTGCAGACAAAGGGAAAGCAGATGTGGTGCAAGAGCTGAGCAGCCCCTGCAGGCAGTCCCGAGTAGGGTGCCACAGTCTTGCCCCCATCCTCTTCCCTCCCTCACAAGAACAGAGGCTTCCCTTCCCCTCCACGTTTAGCACAAGGCAAAGGCTGGCGCCCTGGATGCTTTGCCACTCAGTGAGTTCCATGGGAAGGAAGCCCTCTTACCTGAGCGTTGTGAGCTCTGTTTCTGGCACCCCAGCCTTCTCCTGAAACACAAAGGCCCTCCCTGAGAGGAAGCCCAAGGAGCTCCATGGGGGCTTCCCACAGGACACTTCCCCAGGAAGAGCAGGTGGCAGTTGCTGCTGCTTTCTATCCATTTGGAGCAAGCCAGAGGATGTCGGGCCTTTTTCCAGCCACTGTCTTTGGGAAGTCCATTTCCTGTCTGAGCATTTGCAGACTGCAGGAGCTAAGGCAGGAGCAAAGCCACCTCCTGCCCAAGTGCTCCTTCCTGCAGCCTGCCAACCTGCAGTGCTCACTCAGGGAGCTCTCAGGGTCAAACCTCATTCAGCAGCTACAGAAAGTGAAGGACAAGCACAAGCGTGTCCCCCCCACACCCCCTCACATCTCTGTGAGGATGAGCCCTGGGCATCTGGACGGGATTCCCAACTTTTGCAGGGGAGGCAGGAGCTCCGAGCTATGGCCTCGGCCAGAGTTTGCTTTCCCCCAGCAAGAGGCACCTACCTGCAGCGCTTCCTCTTGCCACTTGCTCTCGGAGAGCAGCAAGCCCCAGCAGTAAAGCGCAGCTGCAAGTCACCACAGCAAGAGACAGTTATACTAAGAGGCTTTCTAATGGTCCCTGGAGCCACATTTTCTCCTTCCACAGCTAGGGAGCAAGAGCTTGCCTGGGACAGCTGGAGCTGGAGCTGGAGCTGGAGCCAGTGCAGAGCGCGGAGGTGGCTCCAACCCCTTGAGCACTGCCCAGGCCCATGGGCTTGGAAAATACACACACCCAAGGCCCACACACCCGCACACCAATGGAGGCATGTGGCCCCGAGCCAAGAGGAAATGCACCAGGCCATGGCAGTTTCTGCACAGACATTGCAACCCCAAAGCTCTGCAGCAAGGAGGGACCTCTAGCCAAAACGATCCTAGGCGCTCCACTCCCTCCCACGGCCGGCAGCCACGGCAGGCGTGAGGCAGGCTGCAGTCCACCTGTAAAGACCCTCTCTGGCCTTCACTGTGTCACGGAGATGGGAAGCTGGAAGGCGCCACAGGATCTGCTGCCTCTCCCTGCCCCTGAAAGCTGGCATCCGGTCTGCCTGTGCTACCGCGCAAGAGCTTTGGTCAGCGCTGCTCACCAGCCAAGAGTGGGGCCAGCAGGAAAAGGACCCTCAGGCACCTCCTGCCATTCTGCCAGGTGCTGCGTGGCCTAAAAGAGAGGGAATGCTGCCGTTAGCCAAGCCTACAGTGCGGGCTTTGCTTTGCCGGTGATCCGTTGAGGGGCTCCCTTGCCACCAGGTTCCTCAGCTCAGCAGAGCGGAGAAGCCCAGGGCCTGGGGGCCTTTAGGAAGCTCTGAGCTGCAGCACAGCACCCTGCGGGCACTAAGGCAGTTGAAGACCTCTGGCCTGACACAGGCGTAATCACCCACACGCGTAGTGTCGTGGCCTGACACAGTCTGGTGGCACTGGGCTCTCCCGAGGAGAAGGGGCAGCGCCTTGCCCAGCCAAAGGCTCTGCTGGGCTGCCTGGCTGCCCAGGCTGGAGGGCGGTGCTGCACACAGCCCCAGGGCTCAGGGGCTGTCTGTTGCCACCATGGAAGCCGGGCGGCACACAGGGCTTCTTGCCTTATCCCTCCCTGCTTTTTGGGCCCCGTCACACCCACCTGCCCAACTCGGCTGGCATCTCCTCTAATCCAACTCCGTCACCAGCAGGAGGGAAAAGGTCGCTGTGCGGCAGATCCCCGCAGGCCTCTTCCCAAAGCACTTGCTGGCCTCTGCAAAGCTCCTTGTTTGCAGAGCTACACACATCTGCAGGCTGGGCTTTTATGGAGGGCAGCTGTTGATGACGTCACAAGAGCCAACCGCCAGGGAGGCAAGGTGTTGCCCATGATGACCTCAGAGGGGGGCTTACCCAGGAGGGGGTTGCCACGCAGCCTGAGCGAGAGGAAGCCTGTGTGTTAGCCCCCACCGCAAGCCTGAAGCCTGCCGGCACACCCGCAGAGGAGCCCTGGTTAGCCCAGAGAGCCAGCTCACTTGGTTGCGCGGGCAAGCTGCTGCTGTGCCGTTGCACCCCTCGTCCTCTACCAGGCTGATGTGTCATGTCATCCTGGGCAGGGCTCAAAGGGCTGAGCGTGAAGCCCTGCTAAGTCAGAAGGGAGAGTGGCAAGAGCTTTCTCCTCTTGAGACCCACCCGGGCATTGACACGGTACTGCAGCAAGCCAAAGGACATCAGCCAGGTGACCTTGTTGGCCCTGGAAGACATAGCCCCGCCTCTGCTAGGAAAGCAAGAGTAGAGCGGTCAGCTTGCTGGCACAAAGGCAGATGTCTCTTCCCCTAGGTACACCTGCACCCACACGGAACAGTGGGGGTGAGGGGCACAGGCTCCCTCAGCAGCCCACTGATGGGCACCCAAAGGGGAGCTCCAGGGTCGGCTCTGAGGTGCGTTGCAGAAATGCAAGCAACCATTGAGCAAGAGCAGGGGCCAGGACTGGAGACGGGGACAGCTGCAGGCCAGCTCCCGCAAGGAGTGGGCCTGAGCTTCAGTCAGGCTCCTGGGCCAGTGGGTGGAGGTGCCAGGGCAGGCCGCTCAGGGGAACTAAGCCCTCCTTAGTGCACGCCGGGCCCTGACGGTCCAAGCCGCGGTCTGTAGCCTTTGCACTTCTCTGCTGCGGCCTCTGCGGTTTGTCAACGCCTCCCTTGACCTGGCAGATTCAAAACTGGATGCAGGCGAGCCCTAGCAAGTGCCGAGTGTCTTCCACACATTCCTCCATCTGCTCGCTCTACAGCAGCTGACGCAGCCGCACACACGCTTGGCCTTTGCTGCTGCCGAAGCGCATTGCCTGCTCATGGTTAGCTTGCTGTGTGCCAGGACCCCCGGGGCCTTTTGTGCAGCACGACACCGCAGCCCATCAGGCCCCAGCACATGCTGCTGCCGCTGCTGCTGCTGCTGCTGTTGCTTGCGGTCTGGCCATGCCTGGGGCCAACCTTTGCATTGATCGTTGCCAAGGCTGAAGCAGTTCCGCGTGGCACAGCCTGCTGAGGTCTTGCTGAGTAGTGGCTCTTCCTTCGGCATAGCTAACTCTCCTCACACTTGCTGAGGGCTCAGTCGATCCCCACGCTGAGGTGGTTTAGGAAGGTATTGAGCAGTATCAGAGGCAGGCAGGCCCCCGGAGGAACTCTGCTTGGGAGCAGCTGCCCATTGGACTTGGAGGCATGAAGCAGCAGCAGCCTTGCAGCTTGGTGCTGTGGCCAGTGCCCATGCAGCTTGTGGTGCCCCTGCCCAGCGCAGCTCTTGCCAGCTTGTCAGCACCTTGTCTGCCAGGTGCTCACGCCAGCATCTGTTCCGGCTCTTTGTCCAGCTGGTCCCTAGGCTCCTCGTTGTCACCTGGGTGCTCCTCAGAGCAGCGGGCTCTCTAGGCAGAGCAGGCCTAGCATGGCTGCCTGGGTTCCCATGCTGCCTTTGCTCTGTTCCCCCACCCACCGAATCACAGAATCACAGAATGGTTGAGGTTGGAAGGGACCTCTGGAGATCACCTAGTCCAAGCCCCTGGCTCCAGCAGGGTCACCTAGAGCATGCTGGCCAGGATGGTGTCCAGACGGCTTTTGAAGATCTCCAAGGAGGGAGAGTGCACAAACTCTCTGGGCAATCTAAGGGTAGCCTGTGATGGTCTCTTTCCTCCAATTTTCCAGCATCACTTCAAATTCTGAATTTGCCCTCCAAGTTGCTTTCAGAGCCTACCAGAGTAATGTCAGGTCATCTGCAAAGAGACCACTCCATCCCCTCAGTCCTTAATGGGACTGCTTAGCAGGACTGTACCCGGGACAAGGCTCTGCAGAGCCCCACTAGACGGAGGTTTCCGTTTGGCCAGCAAGTGCCTCCTCCTGGACACCCTGGGCTCAAAAAGGCGGCTTTGGGGAGACATTTGCTTCACTTGAGCGTCACAGAAGACCTGGGAAGGCCACCAACGCATATGACTTGAATCTACCTTCCAAGAGGTGATTTTGCATGAAAATCAACACCCAAGAAACATTAGACTGTTTTTCATGTGTAGATATATACTTTGCTATTTCACCCAAAAGAAAGAGAATAATCAGGGGAAAAGATGGAAAACGTAGCCCCAGTTCCTCGGAATGTCGACTAGAGGTTGCAAATATGCTCTGTCACTCTTCCATGTTATTCCACATGAAGACCCACTCATCCCAAAGCTGAAAGAGCAACCGTGGGGTTCACTGGGGTCCATTCCTTGGAAAGAATTAGTCACAAAGGACTTCACGAGCAGAGAAGTGGCTGGCTTGGGAGGCAGAAGCCTAGAGAAGCAAACATGCTTGTGCTGGAAACACAGTGACACGCTCAGAAGGCACATGAGGATCAGCGATTCCTTTGATTGGAAAAGACCAGTTTCCTCATCTCTGGACTCTGCAACAGGGACAGAGACCCGTGAGAGGCTGCCAGGGAACTCCTGGCATCACTCACAAAGGCAGGAAACCCGGAGGCCTGCACTGACTTTAGGAACTCGGGGGCTATTGTCTGGGTTGTTTCATGGCCAAAGCGGGTGGTGGCCATAGGAGTCATGTTGGTGAGGCTGCGGCGGTGAAGTCACAGAGATGCAGGCAGCCCATGTCCCTTGGTCTCACAACACAAGCACAGGCAGTGACAGCAACCCCTCTCTGGCAGCCTGCAGCCAGAAGCACAGCAGAGAGACTATAGACCTGCGCAGAAGCAGGACTAAGAAAATTAGGGGCAAGGGGATGCAGGTGGTCAACAACACGGAGCAGCTCCCCAGTGGGACAAGTTAAACACACCTGAGCCCTCTAGCTTGGGAAAGAGAGGCCCGAAGCCACCACAGAGACACCAGTGTCTGAGGTCATGAGAAGGTGAAGGGACAAGGTGAGGAGGGACCACCAGCTCCCATGACACCAGAGCGCAGGGGCATCCCGTGGAGCAACCAGGCAGGAATTTTACACTGGAATACAAGGAACTCTCGTCACACAGCACCCAGGGAAATTGCTGAACTCCCTGCCCTAGGATCCCAGACATGGACAAGGAGGAATGGCTTCATAAAGCGATGAGATCGCCCTGCGCTATTAACACAAAAGGGCACTAAACCACAGCATTGGGATTGGGGTGGGAAGTACCAGAGGAGATGGGGTCCTCGGAAAGAAAAGAGCCACCCAAACCCAGACCCAAGACATCAGCGCCCCACAGGCACCATCAAGGTCACGCTGCAGCTACGGCCAGACATCACAGCAAATCCTGTCAGCAAGGGATTCTTTTTTCTTTTTTTTTTTTGGTTTTTAACATCTCCCATTTCTGCCTCTGTTTCCAGGCTCTCTGCAGCTGCCTTAGACCCCTTTTAGCCACCACGAACTCTGGCGATCGCCTTTGCAGGGTCTAGGGCAGCAGAAATGTGGCACATCCCTTTTATCGCAGTTGGGTTAGAATAGCCAACTCTAATTAATGTCCATCACATAGCAGTCACCAAAGCACTCAATACATGGGAATAATATGATGTTGTTATAAGACAACCCTGGAAGCTCAGAAAGAATGGTCATGCTGTTTAAACTAGGCAGATTAGGATAACCCCTATCTCTATTTTCTGAAAAGAAGCATTCTTGAATCAAGGGCATCCTAGAACTGCTAAAGCCCTAAGAGAAACATTAAATCAAAACGTTTTACTTCTAGGTACGTATTGCCAATTTGGCAAAAGAATTGGAGGTCCATGTATGCCTAACTGAACTGTCCTCATTATACTACAAAAAATCACGCCCATAGGTCCAAAAGACCCATGCGCAGGTGAAGACCCCTCCCCTGAGCATGCGTAGTACTAAAATGGTGTGTAAGCAAAATTGTAATTGTATGTAAATCATTAACGAATCAGTGTAAAATGGAAAGTTGCAAACTTTGCAATTTGTTTGTATAGATGCTCCTTGAGAAGCCGGGGTGGGGGTATGCTTGATTTGTGGGAAACCACCGAGCACCCAGGCTTGCGCAACTCTGAAATAAAGCAGCAAATGTCTCTCCTGAGTGTGTAATTATTGGCTTACTGCACACCGGGCAACAAATCCGCTTTTTGGACAACAGTGTCAGTGGGTAGAACAGTTCCGAGACACTTGGCCTTTATGCCATATTACTCGGAAATAACACCAAAAGGGCCTTCTTACAGTCCTGGCTGCCAAACGGCCCCGGGGCCGTAGGGGACCATCAGTCAGGGCTCTGGCTGCAGCCCCCAGTGCTGCCCAGCATCTCCCCTGCAGGCCCCGCAGGCCCCGGGGCATCCAGGGATGGGGGAGGGAAGGAGGGAGAGGCAGGGAGAGAGGAAGAGAAGGGCAGAGGGAGGGAGGGAGGAAAAGAGGGAGGAAGGAAGAGAAGGAGGGAGGGAGGGAGAGGGAGGAGCAGAGGAGGCCAGGGCAGCCCTGGGAGCCCAAGGGCCGCTGTTGCTAGGCAGCACGGGGGGAGGGGGGGCACGAGGAGGCCACATGACCTGCAGCTGGTGCTGTTGCCAGGCAACACTGGGTGGGGCAGCAACAGGCACTGGGGGAGGTGTTGGGAGGTGGTTGGAGCTGGGCTGGGGCAGCCATGGTGGGGCTGCGTGTGGGGCTGGGAGCTTCAGGGAGCCAGGCCCTCCACGGCCCTGGCCCTGCTGCCCCCGGTGGTGTGGGGGCTCGGAGGAGCTGGGCCCGCACCCAGGCCCTGCACACAGCGGCTGCCGGCAGGAAGGGACGACCAAAGGCCCTGCATGGGCGCTGGAGGCCGGACCCGGCTCCTCACAGCGCCTCTGGTGCTGACGCGGCTCTTTGGGGCAGAGCTGGGGCCCTTCACATGCCTAGAAAGTAGGAGGCATGGGGAAGCATGACACTGAGACCCTCCAGCTGGCTCTGAGCAAGAGTTGCCTCAGGAATGGACAAAAATATGCCTGCTGTGTTTTTCATGTGTGTTTCGAAGTGGCAGATAGGGCTTACTTGCCTCAAACTTTGTGCCAGTGCACTAAGAGAAGACTTGCAGTTTGCCTAATCCCAGTGTGAGGCCAGAGCCAGAGCCTCTGCGTCATCTCAGCCAGTGTTCTCTCTAAAAGACGTTCAGCTGTTTGCAGGAGCATTTACCTGTGTGATTTCCAGAGCAGTTCCCCAATATTGCAGGTGTTTAACAGCGACCTCTATATTTATAGGTAGCTGGTTCAGTTTCAAAATGTTTATGCTGAGAAAGGAGCTCAGTAAGATGAAGCTGTCATTAATAAGGAGATGAAGAGGACTCCATAGATCACATACAAAAATGCAGCTGTGCAAAAGGGACAGCCATATATGATGTAATGCTCAGTGGTGCAAATGTAGCCTCCTTTTAATGAGCAGTGCTTCTTTGTGAATAGTTGTATTTGTATTGCCTGTTTATTTGCAGAGTTTTTGACTTGATTGTATCTTGAGTAGTGCAAGTTGAGTATTCAGGAGGGTCCTGAAGCCAGCTGCCCTAGCCGCTCTCCCTCTCATCTACTCACTGCAGAGCACTGTCTCTGGCAGTGCTTACAGAAGGTCTCTTGTCTCGTGGCTCAGCTGGTAGTTCTGCCTTGCCATCACCCCATGAACCTGCACTCGATAAATACACGTGTACTGGGGGTTGCCCCAGTTGCTCTGCACCTGGAATTTGATATACTGGAAGGCTCTGGGAAGCTGCTTCTGCAAAGGAAACGGGGGGAGCCGTCATTCCTCAGGTGTAAGGAGCAACAGCACAGCAACGTAGCTTCCTTTGCCAGCGCTAGCCCTGCTGGGGAAGAAACTGGAGCCCTGACAAAGGAGGCAGCCAGGGTTGCTATGCCAGAGCCACAAGGCACAGGATGCTTTGGCTCATCCTCCGCACTCTGTGGTCCAAGCCCTTGCAGGCAAAGCTCAGTTTGCCCCTCGCGTCATGCCCACACGCACTCACAGTACCTTCAGGCGGAAGGTCTGAACAGCCTCTTGGTCCACGTCAAATACAAAGAGCCCCAGGAGAGTTTCTTCTGCTGCTTCCTCATCCACGCCCTCAAAGGCAACCAACAAGGGCAGCAGGTCAGGCTCAAGCAGAGCCGGAGGAAAAGTGCCCGCTGCGTCCGACTCGGGGAAGCCTGCCTCATGTCCCACCCCTCTAGCACTAGTCTGGAAGAGGTCAGTGTGGATGTGGCTCAGGCTCTTTTGAGCAAGCGCTCCAAGACCCTGGGCCAGAAAGCACAAAGCAAGCCGCAGAGGCATACCACCACCGTGGGCCCCCACATACGCCATGCAGGGACGCTCTGCTCTGCAGCAACCAGGCCACGCTTCTCTGAGAGAAGGCGCCAGGAGAAACAAGGCTCCCTCGCAGCTTTCTGCCCTGGCCAGCTTCCCTGCCCACCCTCCACGCTGGGGCAAGGCTGAGGCTTACGGAGACAGCAAAGTCTTTGGGGGCACTGCTGACTTCCCCGGAAGGAGAGACCGCCTTGGAGATGTGCTCCACGGTGACAGCCATGGGCCAGATCTGCTCAGGCAGCCGAATGACCACTTGGCCCTCCGCTCCTTGGAAAGCCCAGCACTGTCCAGGGGAAGTGTGCGGCTGAAACCAGAAAGCAGCCACCCTCAGTGGCAAGGCACTCCAGGAGCCCAGCGGACTGGCTGCTTTGCCAGCAGCACAGCCCTGGCTCGGTCTGTTGGCTGGCTTTCTGCATGGAAGGGCACCCAAGTGGATGAAAGGGACAGCAGGGGACTTGCCACCTTGCTTTCAGAAGACGGAAATCTTCCTTACAAAACATCTAGGCTCACTTGCCTTTCCCAAATCCCGCTCTGATTTTGCACAGCATTCAGAGACAGGGCGGGGCTGCCTAGGGGAGGTCACCCCGTGAGCCTTCAAAGAGTGTGCGGGAGGGACGAGCCCCCTTCCTCCAACTCGGCAGATCCCGCCAGGCTCGGGGGCCTGGAGGAGGTTCTGTCCTTGCCTGAGTGGCTTGTCAGGCTCCCCCCAACTTCCACTCTCTCTGGAAAGGGGCCGTGGGAGTTGAGGTGGGAAAATGCAGCTGCCAAGGACAAAGGTGCCCAGCACACTGCGGCCAGGGGTTGTGGGCAGGTGGCTGCTGTTGGGTTCAGCTCCGTTCCCCTCCAGACGGCAGGGCAGCACTGTGGGGAAGCGCAGGGGATCGTCAGGAAGAGGCTGAGCCCTGTGGGGCTGCGCGAGGCTGCTGCTGTGAGGGGAGGTGTTTGGGGCTTGGAGGCTCAACTTGAAAGCAAGCAACTGCCTCAGAAGTCATGCTGCCTGTGCTATTACCTGCAGAATAGTATCCGGAGGGTTGGCCACGGCAAAGAAGGCGAGACAAAGCCAGCAAGCCTCACTGCCTCGCCCACCATAAGTCCGGGATGTTCTCTCTGCATCGATGGTGGCCCCTGAAAGGCACATGCAAAGCAGCTGCCTCAGACAGGCCAGAGGCTAGGAGCAGCAGGGAACTAGCAGGTATTTCTCAGGCTGCAAGCCCAGCTGGGCAGACTTGGTGGGAGGGCCATACGCCAGCGGAGGGCCAGCAGACTTTGCGTAGGCATACCTGTGGTTTTCAGAGCCCAGTCCACCGTCTGCAGGTCCTTTGCCTCTATCTTCTCAAGGGCTGCCCGTGTCAAGTTGAGAAGGGGCTGGGAAAAGCATTGCAAAGGCAGAGACGGAAAGCAACAGGGAGAATGACACAAACTCATCACGGGGCACTTCTGCATGAACACTGAGTGCTTGCACAGAGCAAAGGGGAGACTCGGGGTCAGTCCACCAAAGGCAAGACTTGTTGGAAAAGGCACCACACCTTCTGGTCAGCGCTTTCTGACAAGTCAAGCAAGGACTCAGGGAGAACACCAGTCTCAGGAGCCACCGTGCAGACCTGGCTCAGGTCAGCACTGCCCCAAGCAGCCCTGAGAGCCAGGTTTGCGCTGGGCAGCAAGAGGACAGAGCACACGCTGCAAAGGGCCAAGAGGAAGCAGCAGGAGACAGCCTCCAACTGAGAGCAAGGTCTTTGATCAAATGGCAGCTACTTTACCCCTCTCTTCTCCTCAGCCATCGCCCTCTCCTCCAAGACTTCTGCTATGGAGTGCAGGATGGCCTCATTTGCAGCAGCCAGCTCTGCTCGCAGGTGAGCCACCTGCTCTTCCAGGAGCTCCCGCTCATGGATCTTCTCCCTCAGCAAGGGCAGGGAGTTGCTGCAGACAAAGGGAAAGCAGATCTGGTGCAAGAGCTGAGCAGCCCCTGCAGGCAGTCCCGAGTAGGGTGCCACAGTCTTGCCCCCATCCTCTTCCCTCCCTCACAAGAACAGAGGCTTCCCTTCCCCTCCACGTTTAGCACAAGGCAAAGGCTGGCGCCCTGGATGCTTTGCCACTCAGTGAGTTCCATGGGAAGGAAGCCCTCTTACCTGAGCGTTGTGAGCTCTGTTTCTGGCACCCCAGCCTTCTCCTGAAACACAAAGGCCCTCCCTGAGAGGAAGCCCAAGGAGCTGCATGGGGGCTTCCCACAGGACACTTCCCCAGGAAGAGCAGGTGGCAGTTGCTGCTGCTTTCTATCCATTTGGAGCAAGCCAGAGGATGTCGGGCCTTTTTCCAGCCACTGTCTTTGGGAAGTCCATTTCCTGTCTGAGCATTTGCAGACTCCAGGAGCTAAGGCAGGAGCAAAGCCACCTCCTGCCCAAGTGCTCCTTCCTGCAGCCTGCCAACCTGCAGTGCTCACTCAGGGAGCTCTCAGGGTCAAACCTCATTCAGCAGCTACAGAAAGTGAAGGACAAGCACAAGCGTGTCCCCCCCACACCCCCCCACATCTCTGTGAGGATGAGCCCTGGGCATCTGGACGGGATTCCCAACTTTTGCAGGGGAGGCAGGAGCTCCGAGCTATGGCCTCGGCCAGAGTTTGCTTTCCCCCAGCAAGAGGCACCTACCTGCAGCGCTTCCTCTTGCCACTTGCTCTCGGAGAGCAGCAAGCCCCAGCAGTAAAGCGCAGCTGCAAGTCACCACAGCAAGAGACAGTTATACTAAGAGGCTTTCTAATGGTCCCTGGAGCCACATTTTCTCCTTCCACAGCTAGAGAGCAAGAGCTTGCCTGGGACAGCTGGAGCTGGAGCTGGAGCCAGTGCAGAGCGCGGAGGTGGCTCCAACCCCTTGAGCACTGCCCAGGCCCATGGGCTTGGAAAATACACACACCCAAGGCCCACACACCCGCACACCAATGAAGGCATGTGGCCCCGAGCCAAGAGGAAATGCACCAGGCCATGGCAGTTTCTGCACAGACATTGCAACCCCAAAGCTCTGCAGCAAGGAGGGACCTCTAGCCAAAACGATCCTAGGCGCTCCACTCCCTCCCACGGCCGGCAGCCACGGCAGGCGTGAGGCAGGCTGCAGTCCACCTGTAAAGACCCTCTCTGGCCTTCACTGTGTCACGGAGATGGGAAGCTGGAAGGCGCCACAGGATCTGCTGCCTCTCCCTGCCCCTGAAAGCTGGCATCTGGTCCACCTGTGCTACCGCGCAAGAGCTTTGGTCAGCGCTGCTCACCAGCCAAGAGTGGGGCCAGCAGGAAAAGGACCCTCAGGCACCTCCTGCCATTCTGCCAGGTGCTGCGTGGCCTAAAAGAGAGGGAATGCTGCTGTTAGCCAAGCCTACAGTGCGGGCTTTGCTTTGCCGGTGATCCGTTGAGGGGCTCCCTTGCCACCAGGTTCCTCAGCTCAGCAGAGCGGAGAAGCCCAGGGCCTGGGGGCCTTTAGGAAGCTCTGAGCTGCAGCACAGCACCCTGCGGGCACTAAGGCAGTTGAAGACCTCTGGCCTGACACAGGCGTAATCACCCACACGCGTAGTGTCGTGGCCTGACACAGTCTGGTGGCACTGGGCTCTCCCGAGCAGAAGGGGCAGCGCCTTGCCCAGCCAAAGGCTCTGCTGGGCTGCCTGGCTGCCCAGGCTGGAGGGCAGTTCTGCACACAGCCCCAGGGCTCAGGGGCTGTCTGTCGCCACCATGGAAGCCGGGCGGCACACAGGGCTTCTTGCCTTATCCCTCCCTGCTTTTTGGGCCCCGTCACACCCACCTGCCCAACTCGGCTGGCATCTCCTCTAATCCAACTCCGTCACCAGCAGGAGGGAAAAGGTCGCTGTGCGGCAGATCCCCGCAGGCCTCTTCCCAAAGCACTTGCTGGCCTCTGCAAAGCTCCTTGTTTGCAGAGCTACACACATCTGCAGGCTGGGCTTTTATGGAGGGCAGCTGTTGATGACGTCACAAGAGCCAACCGCCAGGGAGGCAAGGTGTTGCCCATGATGACCTCAGAGGGGGGCTTACCCAGGAGGGGGTTGCCACGCAGCCTGAGCGAGAGGAAGCCTGTGCGTTAGCCCCCACCGCAAGCCTGAAGCCTGCCGGCACACCCGCAGAGGAGCCCTGGTTAGCCCAGAGAGCCAGCTCACTTGGTTGCGCGGGCAAGCTGCTGCTGTGCCGTTGCACCCCTCGTCCTCTACCAGGCTGATGTGTCGTGTCATCCTGGGCAGGGCTCAAAGGGCTGAGCGTGAAGCCCTGCTAAGTCAGAAGGGAGAGTGGCAAGAGCTTTCTCCTCTTGAGACCCACCCGGGCATTGACACGGTACTGCAGCAAGCCAAAGGACATCAGCCAGGTGACCTTGTTGGCCCTGGAAGACATAGCCCCGCCTCTGCTAGGAAAGCAAGAGTAGAGCGGTCAGCTTGCTGGCACAAAGGCAGATGTCTCTTCCCCTAGGTACACCTGCACCCACACGGAACAGTGGGGGTGAGGGGCACAGGCTCCCTCAGCAGCCCACTGATGGGCACCCAAAGGGGAGCTCCAGGGTCGGCTCTGAGGTGCGTTGCAGAAATGCAAGCAACCATTGAGCAAGAGCAGGGGCCAGGACTGGAGACGGGGACAGCTGCAGGCCAGCTCCCGCAAGGAGTGAGCCTGAGCTTCAGTCAGGCTCCTGGGCCAGTGGGTGGAGGTGCCAGGGCAGGCCGCTCAGGGGAACTAAGCGCTCCTTAGTGCACGCCGGGCCCTGACAGTCCAAGCCGCGGTCTGTAGCCTTTGCACTTCTCTGCTGCGGCCTCTGCGGTTTGTCAACGCCTCCCTTGACCTGGCAGATTCAAAACTGGATGCAGGCGAGCCCTAGCAAGTGCCGAGTGTCTTCCACACATTCCTCCATCTGCTCGCTCTACAGCAGCTGACGCAGCCACACACACGCTTGGCCTTTGCTGCTGCCGAAGCGCATTGCCTGCTCATGGTTAGCTTGCTGTGTGCCAGGACCCCCGGGGCCTTTTGTGCAGCACGACACCGCAGCCCATCAGGCCCCAACACATGCTGCTGCCGCTGCTGCTGCTGCTGCTGTTGCTTGCGGTCTGGCCATGCCTGGGGCCAACCTTTGCATTGATCGTTGCCAAGGCTGAAGCAGTTCCGCGTGGCACAGCCTGCTGAGGTCTTGCTGAGTGGTGGCTCTTCCTTCGGCATAGCTAACTCTCCTCACACTTGCTGAGGGCTCAGTCGATCCCCACGCTGAGGTGGTTTAGGAAGGTATTGAGCAGTATCAGAGGCAGGCAGGCCCCCGGAGGAACTCTGCTTGGGAGCAGCTGCCCATTGGACTTGGAGGCATGAAGCAGCAGCAGCCTTGCAGCTTGGTGCTGTGGCCAGTGCCCATGCAGCTTGTGGTGCCCCTGCCCAGCGCAGCTCTTGCCAGCTTGTCAGCACCTTGTCTGCCAGGTGCTCACGCCAGCATCTGTTCCGGCTCTTTGTCCAGCTGGTCCCTAGGCTCCTCGTTGTCACCTGGGTGCTCCTCAGAGCAGCGGGCTCTCTAGGCAGAGCAGGCCTAGCATGGCTGCCTGGGTTCCCATGCTGCCTTTGCTCTGTCCCCCCACCCACCGAATCACAGAACCACAGAATGGTTGAGGTTGGAAGGGACCTCTGGAGATCACCTAGTCCAAGCCCCTGGCTCCAGCAGGGTCACCTAGAGCATGCTGGCCAGGATGGTGTCCAGACGGCTTTTGAAGATCTCCAAGGAGGGAGAGTGCACAAACTCTCTGGGCAATCTAAGGGTAGCCTGTGATGGTCTCTTTCCTCCAATTTTCCAGCATCACTTCAAATTCTGAATTTGCTCTCCAAGTTGCTTTCAGAGCCTACCAGAGTAATGTCAGGTCATCTGCAAAGAGACCACTCCATCCCCTCAGTCCTTAATGGGACTGCTTAGCAGGACTGTACCCGGGACAAGGCTCTGCAGAGCCCCACTAGACAGAGGTTTCCGTTTGGCCAGCAAGTGCCTCCTCCTGGACACCCTGGGCTCAAAAAGGCGGCTTTGGGGAGACATTTGCTTCACTTGAGCGTCACAGAAGACCTGGGAAGGCCACCAACGCATATGACTTGAATCTACCTTCCAAGAGGTGATTTTGCATGAAAATCAACACCCAAGAAATATTAGAATGTTCTTCATGTGTAGATATAGACTTTGCTATTTCACCCAAAAGAAAGAGAATAATCAGGGGAAAAGATGGAAAACGTAGCCCCAGTTCCTCGGAATGTCGACTAGAGGTTGCAAATATGCTCTGTCACTCTTCCATGTTATTCCACATGAAGACCCACTCATCCCAAAGCTGAAAGAGCAACCGTGGGGTTCACTGGAGTCCATTCCTTGGAAAGAATTAGTCACAAAGGACTTCACGAGCAGAGAAGTGGCTGGCTTGGGAGGCAGAAGCCTAGAGAAGCAAACATGCTTGTGCTGGAAACACAGTGACACGCTCGGAAGGCACATGAGGATCAGCGATTCCTTTGATTGGAAAAGACCAGTTTCCTCATCTCTGGACTCTGCAACAGGGACAGAGACCCGTGAGAGGATGCCAGGGAACTCCTGGCATCACTCACAAAGGCAGGAAACCCGGAGGCCTGCACCGACTTTAGGAACTCGGGGGCTATTGTCTGGGTTGTTTCATGGCCAAAGCGGGTGGTGGCCATAGGAGTCATGTTGGTGAGGCCGCGGCGGTGAAGTCACAGAGATGCAGGCAGCCCATGTCCCTTGCTCTCACGACACAAGCACAGGCAGTGACAGCAACCCCTCTCTGGCAGCCTGCAGCCAGAAGCACAGCAGAGAGACTACAGACCTGCGCAGAAGCAGGACTAAGAAAATTAGGGGCAAGGGGATGCAGGTGGTCAACAACACGGAGCAGCTCCCCAGTGGGACAAGTTGAACACACCTGAGCCCTCTAGCTTGGGAAAGAGAGGCCCGAAGCCACCACAGAGACACCAGTGTCTGAGGTCATGAGAAGGTGAAGGGACAAGGTGAGGAGGGACCACCAGCTCCCATGACACCAGAGCGCAGGGGCATCCCGTGGAGCAACCAGGCAGGAATTTTACACTGGAATACAAGGAACTCTCGTCACACAGCACCCAGGGAAATTGCTGAACTCCCTGCCCTAGGATCCCAGACATGGACAAGGAGGAATGGCTTCATAAAGCGATGAGATCGCCCTGCGCTATTAACACAAAAGGGCACTAAACCACAGCATTGGGATTGGGGTGGGAAGTACCAGAGGAGATGGGGTCCTCGGAAAGAAAAGAGCCACCCAAACCCAGACCCAAGACATCAGCGCCCCACAGGCACCATCAAGGTCACGCTGCAGCTACGGCCAGACATCACAGCAAATCCTGTCAGCAAGGGTTTCTTTTTTCTTTTTTTTTTGGTTCTTAACATCTCCCATTTCTGCCTCTGTTTCCAGGCTCTCTGCAGCTGCCTTAGACCCCTTTTAGCCACCACGAACTCTGGCGATCGCCTTTGCAGGGTCTAGGGCAGCAGAAATGTGGCATATCCCTTTTATCGCAGTTGGGTTAGAATAGCCAGCTCTAATTAATGTCCATCACATAGCAGTCACCAAAGCACTCAATACATGGGAATAATATGATGTTGTTATAAGACAACCCTGGAAGCTCAGAAAGAATGGTCATGCTGTTTAAACTAGGCAGATTAGGATAACCCCTATCTCTATTTTCTGAAAAGAAGCATTCTTGAATCAAGGGCATCCTAGAACTGCTAAAGCCCTAAGAGAAACATTAAATCAAAACGTTTTACTTCTAGGTACGTATTGCCAATTTGGCAAAAGAATTGGAGGTCCATGTATCCCTAACTGAACTGTCCTCATTATACTACAAAAAATCACGCCCATAGGTCCAAAAGACCCATGCGCAGGTGAAGACCCCTCCCCTGAGCATGCGTAGTACTAAAATGGTGTGTAAGCAAAATTGGAATTGTATGTAAATCATTAACGAATCAGTGTAAAAGGGAAAGTTGCAAACTTTGCAATTTGTTTGTATAGATGCTCCTTGAGAAGCCGGTGTGGGGGTGTGCTTGATTTGTGGGAAACCACCGAGCACCCAGGCTTGCGCAACTCTGAAATAAAGCAGCAAATGTCTCTCCTGAGTGTGTAATTATTGGCTTACTGCACACCGGGCAACAAATCCGCTTTTTGGACAACAGTGTCAGTGGGTAGAACAGTTCCGAGACACTTGGCCTTTATGCCATATTACTCGGAAATAACACCAAAAGGGCCTTCTTACAGTCCTGGCTGCCAAATGGCCCCGGGGCCGTAGGGGACCATCAGTCAGGGCTCTGGCTGCAGCCCCCAGTGCTGCCCAGCATCTCCCCTGCAGGCCCCGGGGCATCCAGGGATGGGGGAGGGAAGGAGGGAGAGGCAGGGAGAGAGGAAGAGAAGGGCAGAGGGAGGGAGGGAGGAAAAGAGGGAGGAAGGAAGAGAAGGCGGGAGGGAGGGAGAGGGAGGAGCAGAGGAGGCCAGGGCAGCCCTGGGAGCCCAAGGGCCGCTGTTGCTAGGCAGCACGGGGGGGAGGGGGGGGCACGAGGAGGCCACATGACCTGCAGCTGGTGCTGTTGCCAGGCAACACTGGGTGGGGCAGCAACAGGCACTGGGGGAGGTGTTGGGAGGTGGTTGGAGCTGGGCTGGGGCAGCCATGGTGGGGCTGCGTGTGGGGCTGGGAGCTTCAGGGAGCCAGGCCCTCCACGGCCCTGGCCCTGCTGCCCCCGGTGGTGTGGGGGCTCGGAGGAGCTGGGCCCGCACCCAGGCCCCGCACACAGCGGCTGCCGGCAGGAAGGGACGACCAAAGGCCCTGCATGGGCGCTGGAGGCCGGACCCGGCTCCTCACAGCGCCTCTGGTGCTGACGCGGCTCTTCGGGGCAGAGCTGGGGCCCTTCACGTGCCTAGAAAGTAGGAGGCATGGGGAAGCATGACACTGAGACCCTCCAGCTGGCTCTGAGCAAGAGTTGCCTCAGGAATGGACAAAAATATGCCTGCTGTGTTTTTCATGTGTGTTTCGAAGTGGCAGATAGGGCTTACTTGCCTCAAACTTTGTGCCAGTGCACTAAGAGAAGACTTGCAGTTTGCCTAATCCCAGTGTGAGGCCAGAGCCAGAGCCTCTGCGTCATCTCAGCCAGTGTTCTCTCTAAAAGACGTTCAGCTGTTTGCAGGAGCATTTACCTGTGTGATTTCCAGAGCAGTTCCCCAATATTGCAGGTGTTTAACAGCGACCTCTATATTTATAGGTAGCTGGTTCAGTTTCAAAATGTTTATGCTGAGAAAGGAGCTCAATAAGATGAAGCTGTCATTAATAAGGAGATGAAGAGGGCTCCATAGATCACATACAAAAATGCAGCTGTGCAAAAGGGACAGCCATATATGATGTAATGCTCAGTGGTGCAAATGTAGCCTCCTTTTAATGAGCAGTGCTTCTTTGTGAATAGTTGTATTTGTATTGCCTGTTTATTTGCAGAGTTTTTGACTTGATTGTATCTTGAGTAGCGCAAGTTGAGTATTCAGGAGGGTCCTGAAGCCAGCTGCCCTAGCCACTCTCCCTCTCATCTACTCACTGCAGAGCACTGTCTCTGGCAGTGCTTACAGAAGGTCTCTTGTCTCGTGGCTCAGCTGGTAGTTCTGCCTTGCCATCACCCCATGAACCTGCACTCGATAAATACACGTGTACTGGGGGTTGCCCCAGTTGCTCTGCACCTGGAATTTGATATACTGGAAGGCTCTGGGAAGCTGCTTCTGCAAAGGAAACGGGGGGAGCCGTCATTCCTCAGGTGTAAGGAGCAACAGCACAGCAACGTAGCTTCCTTTGCCAGCGCTAGCCCTGCTGGGGAAGAAACTGGAGCCCTGACAAAGGAGGCAGCCAGGGTTGCTATGCCAGAGCCACAAGGCACAGGATGCTTTGGCTCATCCTCCGCACTCTGTGGTCCAAGCCCTTGCAGGCAAAGCTCAGTTTGCCCCTCGCGTCGTGCCCACACGCACTCACAGTACCTTCAGGCGGAAGGTCTG
Organism: Dromaius novaehollandiae; assembly: GCF_036370855.1. Lineage (NCBI taxonomy): Eukaryota > Metazoa > Chordata > Aves > Casuariiformes > Dromaiidae > Dromaius > Dromaius novaehollandiae. The sequence continues at coordinate 1,348,226 of NC_088125.1, read as the reverse complement.
AACAGCCTCTTGGTCCACGTCAAATACAAAGAGCCCCAGGAGAGTTTCTTCTGCTGCTTCCTCATCCACGCCCTCAAAGGCAACCGACAAGGGCAGCAGGTCAGGCTCAAGCAGAGCCGGAGGAAAAGTGCCCGCTGCGTCCGACTCGGGGAAGCCTGCCTCATGTCCCACCCCTCTAGCACTAGTCTGGAAGAGGTCAGTGTGGATGTGGCTCAGGCTCTTTTGAGCAAGCGCTCCAAGACCCTGGGCCAGAAAGCACAAAGCAAGCCGCAGAGGCATACCACCACCGTGGGCCCCCACATACGCCATGCAGGGACGCTCTGCTCTGCAGCAACCAGGCCACGCTTCTCTGAGAGAAGGCGCCAGGAGAAACAAGGCTCCCTCGCAGCTTTCTGCCCTGGCCAGCTTCCCTGCCCACCCTCCACGCTGGGGCAAGGCTGAGGCTTACGGAGACAGCAAAGTCTTTGGGGGCACTGCTGACTTCCCCGGAAGGAGAGACCGCCTTGGAGATGTGCTCCACGGTGACAGCCATGGGCCAGATCTGCTCAGGCAGCCGAATGACCACTTGGCCCTCCGCTCCTTGGAAAGCCCAGCACTGTCCAGGGGAAGTGTGCGGCTGAAACCAGAAAGCAGCCACCCTCAGTGGCAAGGCACTCCAGGAGCCCAGCGGACTGGCTGCTTTGCCAGCAGCACAGCCCTGGCTCGGTCTGTTGGCTGGCTTTCTGCATGGAAGGGCACCCAAGTGGATGAAAGGGACAGCAGGGGACTTGCCACCTTGCTTTCAGAAGACGGAAATCTTCCTTACAAAACATCTAGGCTCACTTGCCTTTCCCAAATCCCGCTCTGATTTTGCACAGCATTCAGAGACAGGGCGGGGCTGCCTAGGGGAGGTCACCCCGTGAGCCTTCAAAGAGTGTGCGGGAGGGACGAGCCCCCTTCCTCCAACTCGGCAGATCCCGCCAGGCTTGGGGGCCTGGAGGAGGTTCTGTCCTTGCCTGAGTGGCTTGTCAGGCTCCCCCCAACTTCCACTCTCTCTGGAAAGGGGCCGTGGGAGTTGAGGTGGGAAAATGCAGCTGCCAAGGACAAAGGTGCCCAGCACACTGCGGCCAGGGGTTGTGGGCAGGTGGCTGCTGTTGGGTTCAGCTCCGTTCCCCTCCAGACGGCAGGGCAGCACTGTGGGGAAGCGCAGGGGATCGTCAGGAAGAGGCTGAGCCCTGTGGGGCTGCGCGAGGCTGCTGCTGTGAAGGGAGGTGTTTGGGGCTTGGAGGCTCAACTTGAAAGCAAGCAACTGCCTCAGAAGTCATGCTGCCTGTGCTATTACCTGCAGAATAGTATCCGGAGGATTGGCCACGGCAAAGAAGGCGAGACAAAGCCAGCAAGCCTCACTGCCTCGCCCACCATAAGTCCGGGATGTTCTCTCTGCATCGATGGTGGCCCCTGAAAGGCACATGCAAAGCAGCTGCCTCAGACAGGCCAGAGGCTAGAAGCAGCAGGGAGCTAGCAGGTATTTCTCAGGCTGCAAGCCCAGCTGGGCAGACTTGGTGGGAGGGCCATACGCCAGCGGAGGGCCAGCAGACTTTGCGTAGGCATACCTGTGGTTTTCAGAGCCCAGTCCACCGTCTGCAGGTACTTTACCTCTATCTTCTCAAGGGCTGCCCGTGTCAAGTTGAGAAGGGGCTGGGAAAAGCATTGCAAAGGCAGAGACGGAAAGCAACAGGGAGAATGACACAAACTCATCACGGGGCACTTCTGCATGAAGACTGAGTGCTTGCACAGAGCAAAGGGGAGACTTGGGGTCAGTCCACCAAAGGCAAGACTTGTTGGAAAAGGCACCACACCTTCTGGTCAGCGCTTTCTGACAAGTCAAGCAAGGACTCAGGGAGAACACCAGTCTCAGGAGCCACCGTGCAGACCTGGCTCAGGTCAGCACTGCCCCAAGCAGCCCTGAGAGCCAGGTTTGCGCTGGGCAGCAAGAGGACAGAGCACACGCTGCAAAGGGCCAAGAGGAAGCAGCAGGAGACAGCCTCCAACTGAGAGCAAGGTCTTTGATCAAATGGCAGCCACTTTACCCCTCTCTTCTCCTCAGCCATCGCCCTCTCCTCCAAGACTTCTGCTATGGAGTGCAGGATGGCCTCATTTGCAGCAGCCAGCTCTGCTCGCAGGTGAGCCACCTGCTCTTCCAGGAGCTCCCGCTCATGGATCTTCTCCCTCAGCAAGGGCAGGGAGTTGCTGCAGACAAAGGGAAAGCAGATGTGGTGCAAGAGCTGAGCAGCCCCTGCAGGCAGTCCCGAGTAGGGTGCCACAGTCTTGCCCCCATCCTCTTCCCTCCCTCACAAGAACAGAGGCTTCCCTTCCCCTCCACGTTTAGCACAAGGCAAAGGCTGGCGCCCTGGATGCTTTGCCACTCAGTGAGTTCCATGGGAAGGAAGCCCTCTTACCTGAGCGTTGTGAGCTCTGTTTCTGGCACCCCAGCCTTCTCCTGAAACACAAAGGCCCTCCCTGAGAGGAAGCCCAAGGAGCTCCATGGGGGCTTCCCACAGGACACTTCCCCAGGAAGAGCAGGTGGCAGTTGCTGCTGCTTTCTATCCATTTGGAGCAAGCCAGAGGATGTCGGGCCTTTTTCCAGCCACTGTCTTTGGGAAGTCCATTTCCTGTCTGAGCATTTGCAGACTGCAGGAGCTAAGGCAGGAGCAAAGCCACCTCCTGCCCAAGTGCTCCTTCCTGCAGCCTGCCAACCTGCAGTGCTCACTCAGGGAGCTCTCAGGGTCAAACCTCATTCAGCAGCTACAGAAAGTGAAGGACAAGCACAAGCGTGTCCCCCCCACACCCCCTCACATCTCTGTGAGGATGAGCCCTGGGCATCTGGACGGGATTCCCAACTTTTGCAGGGGAGGCAGGAGCTCCGAGCTATGGCCTCGGCCAGAGTTTGCTTTCCCCCAGCAAGAGGCACCTACCTGCAGCGCTTCCTCTTGCCACTTGCTCTCGGAGAGCAGCAAGCCCCAGCAGTAAAGCGCAGCTGCAAGTCACCACAGCAAGAGACAGTTATACTAAGAGGCTTTCTAATGGTCCCTGGAGCCACATTTTCTCCTTCCACAGCTAGGGAGCAAGAGCTTGCCTGGGACAGCTGGAGCTGGAGCTGGAGCTGGAGCCAGTGCAGAGCGCGGAGGTGGCTCCAACCCCTTGAGCACTGCCCAGGCCCATGGGCTTGGAAAATACACACACCCAAGGCCCACACACCCGCACACCAATGGAGGCATGTGGCCCCGAGCCAAGAGGAAATGCACCAGGCCATGGCAGTTTCTGCACAGACATTGCAACCCCAAAGCTCTGCAGCAAGGAGGGACCTCTAGCCAAAACGATCCTAGGCGCTCCACTCCCTCCCACGGCCGGCAGCCACGGCAGGCGTGAGGCAGGCTGCAGTCCACCTGTAAAGACCCTCTCTGGCCTTCACTGTGTCACGGAGATGGGAAGCTGGAAGGCGCCACAGGATCTGCTGCCTCTCCCTGCCCCTGAAAGCTGGCATCCGGTCTGCCTGTGCTACCGCGCAAGAGCTTTGGTCAGCGCTGCTCACCAGCCAAGAGTGGGGCCAGCAGGAAAAGGACCCTCAGGCACCTCCTGCCATTCTGCCAGGTGCTGCGTGGCCTAAAAGAGAGGGAATGCTGCCGTTAGCCAAGCCTACAGTGCGGGCTTTGCTTTGCCGGTGATCCGTTGAGGGGCTCCCTTGCCACCAGGTTCCTCAGCTCAGCAGAGCGGAGAAGCCCAGGGCCTGGGGGCCTTTAGGAAGCTCTGAGCTGCAGCACAGCACCCTGCGGGCACTAAGGCAGTTGAAGACCTCTGGCCTGACACAGGCGTAATCACCCACACGCGTAGTGTCGTGGCCTGACACAGTCTGGTGGCACTGGGCTCTCCCGAGGAGAAGGGGCAGCGCCTTGCCCAGCCAAAGGCTCTGCTGGGCTGCCTGGCTGCCCAGGCTGGAGGGCGGTGCTGCACACAGCCCCAGGGCTCAGGGGCTGTCTGTTGCCACCATGGAAGCCGGGCGGCACACAGGGCTTCTTGCCTTATCCCTCCCTGCTTTTTGGGCCCCGTCACACCCACCTGCCCAACTCGGCTGGCATCTCCTCTAATCCAACTCCGTCACCAGCAGGAGGGAAAAGGTCGCTGTGCGGCAGATCCCCGCAGGCCTCTTCCCAAAGCACTTGCTGGCCTCTGCAAAGCTCCTTGTTTGCAGAGCTACACACATCTGCAGGCTGGGCTTTTATGGAGGGCAGCTGTTGATGACGTCACAAGAGCCAACCGCCAGGGAGGCAAGGTGTTGCCCATGATGACCTCAGAGGGGGGCTTACCCAGGAGGGGGTTGCCACGCAGCCTGAGCGAGAGGAAGCCTGTGCGTTAGCCCCCACCGCAAGCCTGAAGCCTGCCGGCACACCCGCAGAGGAGCCCTGGTTAGCCCAGAGAGCCAGCTCACTTGGTTGCGCGGGCAAGCTGCTGCTGTGCCGTTGCACCCCTCGTCCTCTACCAGGCTGATGTGTCATGTCATCCTGGGCAGGGCTCAAAGGGCTGAGCGTGAAGCCCTGCTAAGTCAGAAGGGAGAGTGGCAAGAGCTTTCTCCTCTTGAGACCCACCCGGGCATTGACACGGTACTGCAGCAAGCCAAAGGACATCAGCCAGGTGACCTTGTTGGCCCTGGAAGACATAGCCCCGCCTCTGCTAGGAAAGCAAGAGTAGAGCGGTCAGCTTGCTGGCACAAAGGCAGATGTCTCTTCCCCTAGGTACACCTGCACCCACACGGAACAGTGGGGGTGAGGGGCACAGGCTCCCTCAGCAGCCCACTGATGGGCACCCAAAGGGGAGCTCCAGGGTCGGCTCTGAGGTGCGTTGCAGAAATGCAAGCAACCATTGAGCAAGAGCAGGGGCCAGGACTGGAGACGGGGACAGCTGCAGGCCAGCTCCCGCAAGGAGTGGGCCTGAGCTTCAGTCAGGCTCCTGGGCCAGTGGGTGGAGGTGCCAGGGCAGGCCGCTCAGGGGAACTAAGCCCTCCTTAGTGCACGCCGGGCCCTGACGGTCCAAGCCGCGGTCTGTAGCCTTTGCACTTCTCTGCTGCGGCCTCTGCGGTTTGTCAACGCCTCCCTTGACCTGGCAGATTCAAAACTGGATGCAGGCGAGCCCTAGCAAGTGCCGAGTGTCTTCCACACATTCCTCCATCTGCTCGCTCTACAGCAGCTGACGCAGCCGCACACACGCTTGGCCTTTGCTGCTGCCGAAGCGCATTGCCTGCTCATGGTTAGCTTGCTGTGTGCCAGGACCCCCGGGGCCTTTTGTGCAGCACGACACCGCAGCCCATCAGGCCCCAGCACATGCTGCTGCCGCTGCTGCTGCTGCTGCTGTTGCTTGCGGTCTGGCCATGCCTGGGGCCAACCTTTGCATTGATCGTTGCCAAGGCTGAAGCAGTTCCGCGTGGCACAGCCTGCTGAGGTCTTGCTGAGTAGTGGCTCTTCCTTCGGCATAGCTAACTCTCCTCACACTTGCTGAGGGCTCAGTCGATCCCCACGCTGAGGTGGTTTAGGAAGGTATTGAGCAGTATCAGAGGCAGGCAGGCCCCCGGAGGAACTCTGCTTGGGAGCAGCTGCCCATTGGACTTGGAGGCATGAAGCAGCAGCAGCCTTGCAGCTTGGTGCTGTGGCCAGTGCCCATGCAGCTTGTGGTGCCCCTGCCCAGCGCAGCTCTTGCCAGCTTGTCAGCACCTTGTCTGCCAGGTGCTCACGCCAGCATCTGTTCCGGCTCTTTGTCCAGCTGGTCCCTAGGCTCCTCGTTGTCACCTGGGTGCTCCTCAGAGCAGCGGGCTCTCTAGGCAGAGCAGGCCTAGCATGGCTGCCTGGGTTCCCATGCTGCCTTTGCTCTGTTCCCCCACCCACCGAATCACAGAATCACAGAATGGTTGAGGTTGGAAGGGACCTCTGGAGATCACCTAGTCCAAGCCCCTGGCTCCAGCAGGGTCACCTAGAGCATGCTGGCCAGGATGGTGTCCAGACGGCTTTTGAAGATCTCCAAGGAGGGAGAGTGCACAAACTCTCTGGGCAATCTAAGGGTAGCCTGTGATGGTCTCTTTCCTCCAATTTTCCAGCATCACTTCAAATTCTGAATTTGCCCTCCAAGTTGCTTTCAGAGCCTACCAGAGTAATGTCAGGTCATCTGCAAAGAGACCACTCCATCCCCTCAGTCCTTAATGGGACTGCTTAGCAGGACTGTACCCGGGACAAGGCTCTGCAGAGCCCCACTAGACGGAGGTTTCCGTTTGGCCAGCAAGTGCCTCCTCCTGGACACCCTGGGCTCAAAAAGGCGGCTTTGGGGAGACATTTGCTTCACTTGAGCGTCACAGAAGACCTGGGAAGGCCACCAACGCATATGACTTGAATCTACCTTCCAAGAGGTGATTTTGCATGAAAATCAACACCCAAGAAACATTAGACTGTTTTTCATGTGTAGATATATACTTTGCTATTTCACCCAAAAGAAAGAGAATAATCAGGGGAAAAGATGGAAAACGTAGCCCCAGTTCCTCGGAATGTCGACTAGAGGTTGCAAATATGCTCTGTCACTCTTCCATGTTATTCCACATGAAGACCCACTCATCCCAAAGCTGAAAGAGCAACCGTGGGGTTCACTGGGGTCCATTCCTTGGAAAGAATTAGTCACAAAGGACTTCACGAGCAGAGAAGTGGCTGGCTTGGGAGGCAGAAGCCTAGAGAAGCAAACATGCTTGTGCTGGAAACACAGTGACACGCTCAGAAGGCACATGAGGATCAGCGATTCCTTTGATTGGAAAAGACCAGTTTCCTCATCTCTGGACTCTGCAACAGGGACAGAGACCCGTGAGAGGCTGCCAGGGAACTCCTGGCATCACTCACAAAGGCAGGAAACCCGGAGGCCTGCACCGACTTTAGGAACTCGGGGGCTATTGTCTGGGTTGTTTCATGGCCAAAGCGGGTGGTGGCCATAGGAGTCATGTTGGTGAGGCTGCGGCGGTGAAGTCACAGAGATGCAGGCAGCCCATGTCCCTTGGTCTCACAACACAAGCACAGGCAGTGACAGCAACCCCTCTCTGGCAGCCTGCAGCCAGAAGCACAGCAGAGAGACTATAGACCTGCGCAGAAGCAGGACTAAGAAAATTAGGGGCAAGGGGATGCAGGTGGTCAACAACACGGAGCAGCTCCCCAGTGGGACAAGTTAAACACACCTGAGCCCTCTAGCTTGGGAAAGAGAGGCCCGAAGCCACCACAGAGACACCAGTGTCTGAGGTCATGAGAAGGTGAAGGGACAAGGTGAGGAGGGACCACCAGCTCCCATGACACCAGAGCGCAGGGGCATCCCGTGGAGCAACCAGGCAGGAATTTTACACTGGAATACAAGGAACTCTCGTCACACAGCACCCAGGGAAATTGCTGAACTCCCTGCCCTAGGATCCCAGACATGGACAAGGAGGAATGGCTTCATAAAGCGATGAGATCGCCCTGCGCTATTAACACAAAAGGGCACTAAACCACAGCATTGGGATTGGGGTGGGAAGTACCAGAGGAGATGGGGTCCTCGGAAAGAAAAGAGCCACCCAAACCCAGACCCAAGACATCAGCGCCCCACAGGCACCATCAAGGTCACGCTGCAGCTACGGCCAGACATCACAGCAAATCCTGTCAGCAAGGGATTCTTTTTTCTTTTTTTTTTTTGGTTTTTAACATCTCCCATTTCTGCCTCTGTTTCCAGGCTCTCTGCAGCTGCCTTAGACCCCTTTTAGCCACCACGAACTCTGGCGATCGCCTTTGCAGGGTCTAGGGCAGCAGAAATGTGGCACATCCCTTTTATCGCAGTTGGGTTAGAATAGCCAACTCTAATTAATGTCCATCACATAGCAGTCACCAAAGCACTCAATACATGGGAATAATATGATGTTGTTATAAGACAACCCTGGAAGCTCAGAAAGAATGGTCATGCTGTTTAAACTAGGCAGATTAGGATAACCCCTATCTCTATTTTCTGAAAAGAAGCATTCTTGAATCAAGGGCATCCTAGAACTGCTAAAGCCCTAAGAGAAACATTAAATCAAAACGTTTTACTTCTAGGTACGTATTGCCAATTTGGCAAAAGAATTGGAGGTCCATGTATGCCTAACTGAACTGTCCTCATTATACTACAAAAAATCACGCCCATAGGTCCAAAAGACCCATGCGCAGGTGAAGACCCCTCCCCTGAGCATGCGTAGTACTAAAATGGTGTGTAAGCAAAATTGTAATTGTATGTAAATCATTAACGAATCAGTGTAAAATGGAAAGTTGCAAACTTTGCAATTTGTTTGTATAGATGCTCCTTGAGAAGCCGGGGTGGGGGTATGCTTGATTTGTGGGAAACCACCGAGCACCCAGGCTTGCGCAACTCTGAAATAAAGCAGCAAATGTCTCTCCTGAGTGTGTAATTATTGGCTTACTGCACACCGGGCAACAAATCCGCTTTTTGGACAACAGTGTCAGTGGGTAGAACAGTTCCGAGACACTTGGCCTTTATGCCATATTACTCGGAAATAACACCAAAAGGGCCTTCTTACAGTCCTGGCTGCCAAACGGCCCCGGGGCCGTAGGGGACCATCAGTCAGGGCTCTGGCTGCAGCCCCCAGTGCTGCCCAGCATCTCCCCTGCAGGCCCCGCAGGCCCCGGGGCATCCAGGGATGGGGGAGGGAAGGAGGGAGAGGCAGGGAGAGAGGAAGAGAAGGGCAGAGGGAGGGAGGGAGGAAAAGAGGGAGGAAGGAAGAGAAGGAGGGAGGGAGGGAGAGGGAGGAGCAGAGGAGGCCAGGGCAGCCCTGGGAGCCCAAGGGCCGCTGTTGCTAGGCAGCACGGGGGGAGGGGGGGCACGAGGAGGCCACATGACCTGCAGCTGGTGCTGTTGCCAGGCAACACTGGGTGGGGCAGCAACAGGCACTGGGGGAGGTGTTGGGAGGTGGTTGGAGCTGGGCTGGGGCAGCCATGGTGGGGCTGCGTGTGGGGCTGGGAGCTTCAGGGAGCCAGGCCCTCCACGGCCCTGGCCCTGCTGCCCCCGGTGGTGTGGGGGCTCGGAGGAGCTGGGCCCGCACCCAGGCCCTGCACACAGCGGCTGCCGGCAGGAAGGGACGACCAAAGGCCCTGCATGGGCGCTGGAGGCCGGACCCGGCTCCTCACAGCGCCTCTGGTGCTGACGCGGCTCTTTGGGGCAGAGCTGGGGCCCTTCACATGCCTAGAAAGTAGGAGGCATGGGGAAGCATGACACTGAGACCCTCCAGCTGGCTCTGAGCAAGAGTTGCCTCAGGAATGGACAAAAATATGCCTGCTGTGTTTTTCATGTGTGTTTCGAAGTGGCAGATAGGGCTTACTTGCCTCAAACTTTGTGCCAGTGCACTAAGAGAAGACTTGCAGTTTGCCTAATCCCAGTGTGAGGCCAGAGCCAGAGCCTCTGTGTCATCTCAGCCAGTGTTCTCTCTAAAAGACGTTCAGCTGTTTGCAGGAGCATTTACCTGTGTGATTTCCAGAGCAGTTCCCCAATATTGCAGGTGTTTAACAGCGACCTCTATATTTATAGGTAGCTGGTTCAGTTTCAAAATGTTTATGCTGAGAAAGGAGCTCAGTAAGATGAAGCTGTCATTAATAAGGAGATGAAGAGGACTCCATAGATCACATACAAAAATGCAGCTGTGCAAAAGGGACAGCCATATATGATGTAATGCTCAGTGGTGCAAATGTAGCCTCCTTTTAATGAGCAGTGCTTCTTTGTGAATAGTTGTATTTGTATTGCCTGTTTATTTGCAGAGTTTTTGACTTGATTGTATCTTGAGTAGTGCAAGTTGAGTATTCAGGAGGGTCCTGAAGCCAGCTGCCCTAGCCGCTCTCCCTCTCATCTACTCACTGCAGAGCACTGTCTCTGGCAGTGCTTACAGAAGGTCTCTTGTCTCGTGGCTCAGCTGGTAGTTCTGCCTTGCCATCACCCCATGAACCTGCACTCGATAAATACACGTGTACTGGGGGTTGCCCCAGTTGCTCTGCACCTGGAATTTGATATACTGGAAGGCTCTGGGAAGCTGCTTCTGCAAAGGAAACGGGGGGAGCCGTCATTCCTCAGGTGTAAGGAGCAACAGCACAGCAACGTAGCTTCCTTTGCCAGCGCTAGCCCTGCTGGGGAAGAAACTGGAGCCCTGACAAAGGAGGCAGCCAGGGTTGCTATGCCAGAGCCACAAGGCACAGGATGCTTTGGCTCATCCTCCGCACTCTGTGGTCCAAGCCCTTGCAGGCAAAGCTCAGTTTGCCCCTCGCGTCGTGCCCACACGCACTCACAGTACCTTCAGGCGGAAGGTCTGAACAGCCTCTTGGTCCACGTCAAATACAAAGAGCCCCAGGAGAGTTTCTTCTGCTGCTTCCTCATCCACGCCCTCAAAGGCAACCAACAAGGGCAGCAGGTCAGGCTCAAGCAGAGCCGGAGGAAAAGTGCCCGCTGCGTCCGACTCGGGGAAGCCTGCCTCATGTCCCACCCCTCTAGCACTAGTCTGGAAGAGGTCAGTGTGGATGTGGCTCAGGCTCTTTTGAGCAAGCGCTCCAAGACCCTGGGCCAGAAAGCACAAAGCAAGCCGCAGAGGCATACCACCACCGTGGGCCCCCACATACGCCATGCAGGGACGCTCTGCTCTGCAGCAACCAGGCCACGCTTCTCTGAGAGAAGGCGCCAGGAGAAACAAGGCTCCCTCGCAGCTTTCTGCCCTGGCCAGCTTCCCTGCCCACCCTCCACGCTGGGGCAAGGCTGAGGCTTACGGAGACAGCAAAGTCTTTGGGGGCACTGCTGACTTCCCCGGAAGGAGAGACCGCCTTGGAGATGTGCTCCACGGTGACAGCCATGGGCCAGATCTGCTCAGGCAGCCGAATGACCACTTGGCCCTCCGCTCCTTGGAAAGCCCAGCACTGTCCAGGGGAAGTGTGCGGCTGAAACCAGAAAGCAGCCACCCTCAGTGGCAAGGCACTCCAGGAGCCCAGCGGACTGGCTGCTTTGCCAGCAGCACAGCCCTGGCTCGGTCTGTTGGCTGGCTTTCTGCATGGAAGGGCACCCAAGTGGATGAAAGGGACAGCAGGGGACTTGCCACCTTGCTTTCAGAAGACGGAAATCTTCCTTACAAAACATCTAGGCTCACTTGCCTTTCCCAAATCCCGCTCTGATTTTGCACAGCATTCAGAGACAGGGCGGGGCTGCCTAGGGGAGGTCACCCCGTGAGCCTTCAAAGAGTGTGCGGGAGGGACGAGCCCCCTTCCTCCAACTCGGCAGATCCCGCCAGGCTCGGGGGCCTGGAGGAGGTTCTGTCCTTGCCTGAGTGGCTTGTCAGGCTCCCCCCAACTTCCACTCTCTCTGGAAAGGGGCCGTGGGAGTTGAGGTGGGAAAATGCAGCTGCCAAGGACAAAGGTGCCCAGCACACTGCGGCCAGGGGTTGTGGGCAGGTGGCTGCTGTTGGGTTCAGCTCCGTTCCCCTCCAGACGGCAGGGCAGCACTGTGGGGAAGCGCAGGGGATCGTCAGGAAGAGGCTGAGCCCTGTGGGGCTGCGCGAGGCTGCTGCTGTGAGGGGAGGTGTTTGGGGCTTGGAGGCTCAACTTGAAAGCAAGCAACTGCCTCAGAAGTCATGCTGCCTGTGCTATTACCTGCAGAATAGTATCCGGAGGGTTGGCCACGGCAAAGAAGGCGAGACAAAGCCAGCAAGCCTCACTGCCTCGCCCACCATAAGTCCGGGATGTTCTCTCTGCATCGATGGTGGCCCCTGAAAGGCACATGCAAAGCAGCTGCCTCAGACAGGCCAGAGGCTAGGAGCAGCAGGGAGCTAGCAGGTATTTCTCAGGCTGCAAGCCCAGCTGGGCAGACTTGGTGGGAGGGCCATACGCCAGCGGAGGGCCAGCAGACTTTGCGTAGGCATACCTGTGGTTTTCAGAGCCCAGTCCACCGTCTGCAGGTACTTTGCCTCTATCTTCTCAAGGGCTGCCCGTGTCAAGTTGAGAAGGGGCTGGGAAAAGCATTGCAAAGGCAGAGACGGAAAGCAACAGGGAGAATGACACAAACTCATCACGGGGCACTTCTGCATGAAGACTGAGTGCTTGCACAGAGCAAAGGGGAGACTCGGGGTCAGTCCACCAAAGGCAAGACTTGTTGGAAAAGGCACCACACCTTCTGGTCAGCGCTTTCTGACAAGTCAAGCAAGGACTCAGGGAGAACACCAGTCTCAGGAGCCACCGTGCAGACCTGGCTCAGGTCAGCACTGCCCCAAGCAGCCCTGAGAGCCAGGTTTGCGCTGGGCAGCAAGAGGACAGAGCACACGCTGCAAAGGGCCAAGAGGAAGCAGCAGGAGACAGCCTCCAACTGAGAGCAAGGTCTTTGATCAAATGGCAGCCACTTTACCCCTCTCTTCTCCTCAGCCATCGCCCTCTCCTCCAAGACTTCTGCTATGGAGTGCAGGATGGCCTCATTTGCAGCAGCCAGCTCTGCTCGCAGGTGAGCCACCTGCTCTTCCAGGAGCTCCCGCTCATGGATCTTCTCCCTCAGCAAGGGCAGGGAGTTGCTGCAGACAAAGGGAAAGCAGATGTGGTGCAAGAGCTGAGCAGCCCCTGCAGGCAGTCCCGAGTAGGGTGCCACAGTCTTGCCCCCATCCTCTTCCCTCCCTCACAAGAACAGAGGCTTCCCTTCCCCTCCACGTTTAGCACAAGGCAAAGGCTGGCGCCCTGGATGCTTTGCCACTCAGTGAGTTCCATGGGAAGGAAGCCCTCTTACCTGAGCGTTGTGAGCTCTGTTTCTGGCACCCCAGCCTTCTCCTGAAACACAAAGGCCCTCCCTGAGAGGAAGCCCAAGGAGCTGCATGGGGGCTTCCCACAGGACACTTCCCCAGGAAGAGCAGGTGGCAGTTGCTGCTGCTTTCTATCCATTTGGAGCAAGCCAGAGGATGTCGGGCCTTTTTCCAGCCACTGTCTTTGGGAAGTCCATTTGCTGTCTGAGCATTTGCAGACTCCAGGAGCTAAGGCAGGAGCAAAGCCACCTCCTGCCCAAGTGCTCCTTCCTGCAGCCTGCCAACCTGCAGTGCTCACTCAGGGAGCTCTCAGGGTCAAACCTCATTCAGCAGCTACAGAAAGTGAAGGACAAGCACAAGCGTGTCCCCCCCACACCCCCCCACATCTCTGTGAGGATGAGCCCTGGGCATCTGGACGGGATTCCCAACTTTTGCAGGGGAGGCAGGAGCTCCGAGCTATGGCCTCGGCCAGAGTTTGCTTTCCCCCAGCAAGAGGCACCTACCTGCAGCGCTTCCTCTTGCCACTTGCTCTCGGAGAGCAGCAAGCCCCAGCAGTAAAGCGCAGCTGCAAGTCACCACAGCAAGAGACAGTTATACTAAGAGGCTTTCTAATGGTCCCTGGAGCCACATTTTCTCCTTCCACAGCTAGAGAGCAAGAGCTTGCCTGGGACAGCTGGAGCTGGAGCTGGAGCCAGTGCAGAGCGCGGAGGTGGCTCCAACCCCTTGAGCACTGCCCAGGCCCATGGGCTTGGAAAATACACACACCCAAGGCCCACACACCCGCACACCAATGAAGGCATGTGGCCCCGAGCCAAGAGGAAATGCACCAGGCCATGGCAGTTTCTGCACAGACATTGCAACCCCAAAGCTCTGCAGCAAGGAGGGACCTCTAGCCAAAACGATCCTAGGCGCTCCACTCCCTCCCACGGCCGGCAGCCACGGCAGGCGTGAGGCAGGCTGCAGTCCACCTGTAAAGACCCTCTCTGGCCTTCACTGTGTCACGGAGATGGGAAGCTGGAAGGCGCCACAGGATCTGCTGCCTCTCCCTGCCCCTGAAAGCTGGCATCTGGTCCACCTGTGCTACCGCGCAAGAGCTTTGGTCAGCGCTGCTCACCAGCCAAGAGTGGGGCCAGCAGGAAAAGGACCCTCAGGCACCTCCTGCCATTCTGCCAGGTGCTGCGTGGCCTAAAAGAGAGGGAATGCTGCTGTTAGCCAAGCCTACAGTGCGGGCTTTGCTTTGCCGGTGATCCGTTGAGGGGCTCCCTTGCCACCAGGTGCCTCAGCTCAGCAGAGCGGAGAAGCCCAGGGCCTGGGGGCCTTTAGGAAGCTCTGAGCTGCAGCACAGCACCCTGCGGGCACTAAGGCAGTTGAAGACCTCTGGCCTGACACAGGCGTAATCACCCACACGCGTAGTGTCGTGGCCTGACACAGTCTGGTGGCACTGGGCTCTCCCGAGCAGAAGGGGCAGCGCCTTGCCCAGCCAAAGGCTCTGCTGGGCTGCCTGGCTGCCCAGGCTGGAGGGCAGTTCTGCACACAGCCCCAGGGCTCAGGGGCTGTCTGTCGCCACCATGGAAGCCGGGCGGCACACAGGGCTTCTTGCCTTATCCCTCCCTGCTTTTTGGGCCCCGTCACACCCACCTGCCCAACTCGGCTGGCATCTCCTCTAATCCAACTCCGTCACCAGCAGGAGGGAAAAGGTCGCTGTGCGGCAGATCCCCGCAGGCCTCTTCCCAAAGCACTTGCTGGCCTCTGCAAAGCTCCTTGTTTGCAGAGCTACACACATCTGCAGGCTGGGCTTTTATGGAGGGCAGCTGTTGATGACGTCACAAGAGCCAACCGCCAGGGAGGCAAGGTGTTGCCCATGATGACCTCAGAGGGGGGCTTACCCAGGAGGGGGTTGCCACGCAGCCTGAGCGAGAGGAAGCCTGTGCGTTAGCCCCCACCGCAAGCCTGAAGCCTGCCGGCACACCCGCAGAGGAGCCCTGGTTAGCCCAGAGAGCCAGCTCACTTGGTTGCGCGGGCAAGCTGCTGCTGTGCCGTTGCACCCCTCGTCCTCTACCAGGCTGATGTGTCGTGTCATCCTGGGCAGGGCTCAAAGGGCTGAGCGTGAAGCCCTGCTAAGTCAGAAGGGAGAGTGGCAAGAGCTTTCTCCTCTTGAGACCCACCCGGGCATTGACACGGTACTGCAGCAAGCCAAAGGACATCAGCCAGGTGACCTTGTTGGCCCTGGAAGACATAGCCCCGCCTCTGCTAGGAAAGCAAGAGTAGAGCGGTCAGCTTGCTGGCACAAAGGCAGATGTCTCTTCCCCTAGGTACACCTGCACCCACACGGAACAGTGGGGGTGAGGGGCACAGGCTCCCTCAGCAGCCCACTGATGGGCACCCAAAGGGGAGCTCCAGGGTCGGCTCTGAGGTGCGTTGCAGAAATGCAAGCAACCATTGAGCAAGAGCAGGGGCCAGGACTGGAGACGGGGACAGCTGCAGGCCAGCTCCCGCAAGGAGTGAGCCTGAGCTTCAGTCAGGCTCCTGGGCCAGTGGGTGGAGGTGCCAGGGCAGGCCGCTCAGGGGAACTAAGCCCTCCTTAGTGCACGCCGGGCCCTGACAGTCCAAGCCGCGGTCTGTAGCCTTTGCACTTCTCTGCTGCGGCCTCTGCGGTTTGTCAACGCCTCCCTTGACCTGGCAGATTCAAAACTGGATGCAGGCGAGCCCTAGCAAGTGCCGAGTGTCTTCCACACATTCCTCCATCTGCTCGCTCTACAGCAGCTGACGCAGCCACACACACGCTTGGCCTTTGCTGCTGCCGAAGCGCATTGCCTGCTCATGGTTAGCTTGCTGTGTGCCAGGACCCCCGGGGCCTTTTGTGCAGCACGACACCGCAGCCCATCAGGCCCCAACACATGCTGCTGCCGCTGCTGCTGCTGCTGCTGTTGCTTGCGGTCTGGCCATGCCTGGGGCCAACCTTTGCATTGATCGTTGCCAAGGCTGAAGCAGTTCCGCGTGGCACAGCCTGCTGAGGTCTTGCTGAGTGGTGGCTCTTCCTTCGGCATAGCTAACTCTCCTCACACTTGCTGAGGGCTCAGTCGATCCCCACGCTGAGGTGGTTTAGGAAGGTATTGAGCAGTATCAGAGGCAGGCAGGCCCCCGGAGGAACTCTGCTTGGGAGCAGCTGCCCATTGGACTTGGAGGCATGAAGCAGCAGCAGCCTTGCAGCTTGGTGCTGTGGCCAGTGCCCATGCAGCTTGTGGTGCCCCTGCCCAGCGCAGCTCTTGCCAGCTTGTCAGCACCTTGTCTGCCAGGTGCTCACGCCAGCATCTGTTCCGGCTCTTTGTCCAGCTGGTCCCTAGGCTCCTCGTTGTCACCTGGGTGCTCCTCAGAGCAGCGGGCTCTCTAGGCAGAGCAGGCCTAGCATGGCTGCCTGGGTTCCCATGCTGCCTTTGCTCTGTCCCCCCACCCACCGAATCACAGAACCACAGAATGGTTGAGGTTGGAAGGGACCTCTGGAGATCACCTAGTCCAAGCCCCTGGCTCCAGCAGGGTCACCTAGAGCATGCTGGCCAGGATGGTGTCCAGACGGCTTTTGAAGATCTCCAAGGAGGGAGAGTGCACAAACTCTCTGGGCAATCTAAGGGTAGCCTGTGATGGTCTCTTTCCTCCAATTTTCCAGCATCACTTCAAATTCTGAATTTGCTCTCCAAGTTGCTTTCAGAGCCTACCAGAGTAATGTCAGGTCATCTGCAAAGAGACCACTCCATCCCCTCAGTCCTTAATGGGACTGCTTAGCAGGACTGTACCCGGGACAAGGCTCTGCAGAGCCCCACTAGACAGAGGTTTCCGTTTGGCCAGCAAGTGCCTCCTCCTGGACACCCTGGGCTCAAAAAGGCGGCTTTGGGGAGACATTTGCTTCACTTGAGCGTCACAGAAGACCTGGGAAGGCCACCAACGCATATGACTTGAATCTACCTTCCAAGAGGTGATTTTGCATGAAAATCAACACCCAAGAAATATTAGAATGTTCTTCATGTGTAGATATAGACTTTGCTATTTCACCCAAAAGAAAGAGAATAATCAGGGGAAAAGATGGAAAACGTAGCCCCAGTTCCTCGGAATGTCGACTAGAGGTTGCAAATATGCTCTGTCACTCTTCCATGTTATTCCACATGAAGACCCACTCATCCCAAAGCTGAAAGAGCAACCGTGGGGTTCACTGGGGTCCATTCCTTGGAAAGAATTAGTCACAAAGGACTTCACGAGCAGAGAAGTGGCTGGCTTGGGAGGCAGAAGCCTAGAGAAGCAAACATGCTTGTGCTGGAAACACAGTGACACGCTCGGAAGGCACATGAGGATCAGCGATTCCTTTGATTGGAAAAGACCAGTTTCCTCATCTCTGGACTCTGCAACAGGGACAGAGACCCGTGAGAGGATGCCAGGGAACTCCTGGCATCACTCACAAAGGCAGGAAACCCGGAGGCCTGCACCGACTTTAGGAACTCGGGGGCTATTGTCTGGGTTGTTTCATGGCCAAAGCGGGTGGTGGCCATAGGAGTCATGTTGGTGAGGCCGCGGCGGTGAAGTCACAGAGATGCAGGCAGCCCATGTCCCTTGCTCTCACGACACAAGCACAGGCAGTGACAGCAACCCCTCTCTGGCAGCCTGCAGCCAGAAGCACAGCAGAGAGACTACAGACCTGCGCAGAAGCAGGACTAAGAAAATTAGGGGCAAGGGGATGCAGGTGGTCAACAACACGGAGCAGCTCCCCAGTGGGACAAGTTGAACACACCTGAGCCCTCTAGCTTGGGAAAGAGAGGCCCGAAGCCACCACAGAGACACCAGTGTCTGAGGTCATGAGAAGGTGAAGGGACAAGGTGAGGAGGGACCACCAGCTCCCATGACACCAGAGCGCAGGGGCATCCCGTGGAGCAACCAGGCAGGAATTTTACACTGGAATACAAGGAACTCTCGTCACACAGCACCCAGGGAAATTGCTGAACTCCCTGCCCTAGGATCCCAGACATGGACAAGGAGGAATGGCTTCATAAAGCGATGAGATCGCCCTGCGCTATTAACACAAAAGGGCACTAAACCACAGCATTGGGATTGGGGTGGGAAGTACCAGAGGAGATGGGGTCCTCGGAAAGAAAAGAGCCACCCAAACCCAGACCCAAGACATCAGCGCCCCACAGGCACCATCAAGGTCACGCTGCAGCTACGGCCAGACATCACAGCAAATCCTGTCAGCAAGGGTTTCTTTTTTCTTTTTTTTTTGGTTCTTAACATCTCCCATTTCTGCCTCTGTTTCCAGGCTCTCTGCAGCTGCCTTAGACCCCTTTTAGCCACCACGAACTCTGGCGATCGCCTTTGCAGGGTCTAGGGCAGCAGAAATGTGGCACATCCCTTTTATCGCAGTTGGGTTAGAATAGCCAGCTCTAATTAATGTCCATCACATAGCAGTCACCAAAGCACTCAATAAATGGGAATAATATGATGTTGTTATAAGACAACCCTGGAAGCTCAGAAAGAATGGTCATGCTGTTTAAACTAGGCAGATTAGGATAACCCCTATCTCTATTTTCTGAAAAGAAGCATTCTTGAATCAAGGGCATCCTAGAACTGCTAAAGCCCTAAGAGAAACATTAAATCAAAACGTTTTACTTCTAGGTACGTATTGCCAATTTGGCAAAAGAATTGGAGGTCCATGTATCCCTAACTGAACTGTCCTCATTATACTACAAAAAATCACGCCCATAGGTCCAAAAGACCCATGCGCAGGTGAAGACCCCTCCCCTGAGCATGCGTAGTACTAAAATGGTGTGTAAGCAAAATTGGAATTGTATGTAAATCATTAACGAATCAGTGTAAAAGGGAAAGTTGCAAACTTTGCAATTTGTTTGTATAGATGCTCCTTGAGAAGCCGGTGTGGGGGTGTGCTTGATTTGTGGGAAACCACCGAGCACCCAGGCTTGCGCAACTCTGAAATAAAGCAGCAAATGTCTCTCCTGAGTGTGTAATTATTGGCTTACTGCACACCGGGCAACAAATCCGCTTTTTGGACAACAGTGTCAGTGGGTAGAACAGTTCCGAGACACTTGGCCTTTATGCCATATTACTCGGAAATAACACCAAAAGGGCCTTCTTACAGTCCTGGCTGCCAAACGGCCCCGGGGCCGTAGGGGACCATCAGTCAGGGCTCTGGCTGCAGCCCCCAGTGCTGCCCAGCATCTCCCCTGCAGGCCCCGGGGCATCCAGGGATGGGGGAGGGAAGGAGGGAGAGGCAGGGAGAGAGGAAGAGAAGGGCAGAGGGAGGGAGGGAGGAAAAGAGGGAGGAAGGAAGAGAAGGCGGGAGGGAGGGAGAGGGAGGAGCAGAGGAGGCCAGGGCAGCCCTGGGAGCCCAAGGGCCGCTGTTGCTAGGCAGCACGGGGGGGAGGGGGGGGCACGAGGAGGCCACATGACCTGCAGCTGGTGCTGTTGCCAGGCAACACTGGGTGGGGCAGCAACAGGCACTGGGGGAGGTGTTGGGAGGTGGTTGGAGCTGGGCTGGGGCAGCCATGGTGGGGCTGCGTGTGGGGCTGGGAGCTTCAGGGAGCCAGGCCCTCCACGGCCCTGGCCCTGCTGCCCCCGGTGGTGTGGGGGCTCGGAGGAGCTGGGCCCGCACCCAGGCCCCGCACACAGCGGCTGCCGGCAGGAAGGGACGACCAAAGGCCCTGCATGGGCGCTGGAGGCCGGACCCGGCTCCTCACAGCGCCTCTGGTGCTGACGCGGCTCTTCGGGGCAGAGCTGGGGCCCTTCACGTGCCTAGAAAGTAGGAGGCATGGGGAAGCATGACACTGAGACCCTCCAGCTGGCTCTGAGCAAGAGTTGCCTCAGGAATGGACAAAAATATGCCTGCTGTGTTTTTCATGTGTGTTTCGAAGTGGCAGATAGGGCTTACTTGCCTCAAACTTTGTGCCAGTGCACTAAGAGAAGACTTGCAGTTTGCCTAATCCCAGTGTGAGGCCAGAGCCAGAGCCTCTGCGTCATCTCAGCCAGTGTTCTCTCTAAAAGACGTTCAGCTGTTTGCAGGAGCATTTACCTGTGTGATTTCCAGAGCAGTTCCCCAATATTGCAGGTGTTTAACAGCGACCTCTATATTTATAGGTAGCTGGTTCAGTTTCAAAATGTTTATGCTGAGAAAGGAGCTCAATAAGATGAAGCTGTCATTAATAAGGAGATGAAGAGGGCTCCATAGATCACATACAAAAATGCAGCTGTGCAAAAGGGACAGCCATATATGATGTAATGCTCAGTGGTGCAAATGTAGCCTCCTTTTAATGAGCAGTGCTTCTTTGTGAATAGTTGTATTTGTATTGCCTGTTTATTTGCAGAGTTTTTGACTTGATTGTATCTTGAGTAGCGCAAGTTGAGTATTCAGGAGGGTCCTGAAGCCAGCTGCCCTAGCCACTCTCCCTCTCATCTACTCACTGCAGAGCACTGTCTCTGGCAGTGCTTACAGAAGGTCTTGTCTCGTGGCTCAGCTGGTAGTTCTGCCTTGCCATCACCCCATGAACCTGCACTCGATAAATACACGTGTACTGGGGGTTGCCCCAGTTGCTCTGCACCTGGAATTTGATATACTGGAAGGCTCTGGGAAGCTGCTTCTGCAAAGGAAACGGGGGGAGCCGTCATTCCTCAGGTGTAAGGAGCAACAGCACAGCAACGTAGCTTCCTTTGCCAGCGCTAGCCCTGCTGGGGAACAAACTGGAGCCCTGACAAAGGAGGCAGCCAGGGTTGCTATGCCAGAGCCACAAGGCACAGGATGCTTTGGCTCATCCTCCGCACTCTGTGGTCCAAGCCCTTGCAGGCAAAGCTCAGTTTGCCCCTCGCGTCGTGCCCACACGCACTCACAGTACCTTCAGGCGGAAGGTCTGAACAGCCTCTTGGTCCACGTCAAATACAAAGAGCCCCAGGAGAGTTTCTTCTGCTGCTTCCTCATCCACGCCCTCAAAGGCAACCGACAAGGGCAGCAGGTCAGGCTCAAGCAGAGCCGGAGGAAAAGTGCCCGCTGCGTCCGACTCGGGGAAGCCTGCCTCATGTCCCACCCCTCTAGCACTAGTCTGGAAGAGGTCAGTGTGGATGTGGCTCAGGCTCTTTTGAGCAAGCGCTCCAAGACCCTGGGCCAGAAAGCACAAAGCAAGCCGCAGAGGCATACCACCACCGTGGGCCCCCACATACGCCATGCAGGGACGCTCTGCTCTACAGCAACCAGCCCACGCTTCTCTGAGAGAAGGCGCCAGGAGAAACAAGGCTCCCTCGCAGCTTTCTGCCCTGGCCAGCTTCCCTGCCCACCCTCCACGCTGGGGCAAGGCTGAGGCTTACGGAGACAGCAAAGTCTTTGGGGGCGCTGCTGACTTCCCCGGAAGGAGAGACCGCCTTGGAGATGTGCTCCACGGTGACAGCCATGGGCCAGATCTGCTCAGGCAGCCGAATGACCACTTGGCCCTCCGCTCCTTGGAAAGCCCAGCACTGTCCAGGGGAAGTGTGCGGCTGAAACCAGAAAGCAGCCACCCTCAGTGGCAAGGCACTCCAGCAGCCCAGCGGACTGGCTGCTTTGCCAGCAGCACAGCCCTGGCTCGGTCTGTTGGCTGGCTTTCTGCATGGAAGGGCACCCAAGTGGATGAAAGGGACAGGAGGGGACTTGCCACCTTGCTTTCAGAAGACGGAAATCTTCCTTACAAAACATCTAGGCTCACCTGCCTTTCCCAAATCCCGCTCTGATTTTGCACAGCATTCAGAGACAGGGCGGGGCTGCCTAGGGGAGGTCACCCCGTGAGCCTTCAAAGAGTGTGCGGGAGGGACGAGCCCCCTTCCTCCAACTCGGCAGATCCCGCCAGGCTTGGGGGCCTGGAGGAGGTTCTGTCCTTGCCTGAGTGGCTTGTCAGGCTCCCCCCAACTTCCACTCTCTCTGGAAAGGGGCCGTGGGAGTTGAGGTGGGAAAATGCAGCTGTCAAGGACAAAGGTGCCCAGCACACTGCGGCCAGGGGTTGTGGGCAGGTGGCTGCTGTTGGGTTCAGCTCCGTTCCCCTCCAGACGGGAGGGCAGCACTGTGGGGAAGCGCAGGGGATCGTCAGGAAGAGGCTGAGCCCTGTGGGGCTGCGCGAGGCTGCTGCTGTGAAGGGAGGTGTTTGAGGCTTGGAGGCTCAACTTGAAAGCAAGCAACTGCCTCAGAAGTCATGCTGCCTGTGCTATTACCTGCAGAATAGTATCCGGAGGGTTGGCCACGGCAAAGAAGGCGAGACAAAGCCAGCAAGCCTCACTGCCTCGCCCACCATAAGTCCGGGATATTCTCTCTGCATCGATGGTGGCCCCTGAAAGGCACATGCAAAGCAGCTGCCTCAGACAGGCCAGAGGCTAGGAGCAGCAGGGAGCTAGCAGGTATTTCTCAGGCTGCAAGCCCAGCTGGGCAGACTTGGTGGGAGGGCCATACGCCAGCGGAGGGCCAGCAGACTTTGTGTAGGCATACCTGTGGTTTTCAGAGCCCAGTCCACCGTCTGCAGGTCCTTTGCCTCTATCTTCTCAAGGGCTGCCCGTGTCAAGTTGAGAAGGGGCTGGGAAAAGCATTGCAAAGGCAGAGACGGAAAGCAACAGGGAGAATGACACAAACTCATCACGGGGCACTTCTGCATGAAGACTGAGTGCTTGCACAGAGCAAAGGGGAGACTCGGGGTCAGTCCACCAAAGGCAAGACTTGTTGGAAAAGGCACCACACCTTCTGGTCAGCGCTTTCTGACAAGTCAAGCAAGGACTCAGGGAGAACACCAGTCTCAGGAGCCACCGTGCAGACCTGGCTCAGGTCAGCACTGCCCCAAGCAGCCCTGAGAGCCAGGTTTGTGCTGGGCAGCAAGAGGACAGAGCACACGCTGCAAAGGGCCAAGAGGAAGCAGCAGGAGACAGCCTCCAACTGAGAGCAAGGTCTTTGATCAAATGGCAGCCACTTTACCCCTCTCTTCTCCTCAGCCATCGCCCTCTCCTCCAAGACTTCTGCTATGGAGTGCAGGATGGCCTCATTTGCAGCAGCCAGCTCTGCTCGCAGGTGAGCCAGCTGCTCTTCCAGGAGCTCCCGCTCATGGATCTTCTCCCTCAGCAAGGGCAGGGAGTTGCTGCAGACAAAGGGAAAGCAGATCTGGTGCAAGAGCTGAGCAGCCCCTGCAGGCAGTCCCGAGTAGGGTGCCACAGTCTTGCCCCCATCCTCTTCCCTCCCTCACAAGAGCAGAGGCTTCCCTTCCCCTCCACGTTTAGCACAAGGCAAAGGCTGGCGCCCTGGATGCTTTGCCACTCAGTGAGTTCCATGGGAAGGAAGCCCTCTTACCTGAGCGTTGTGAGCTCTGTTTCTGGCACCCCAGCCTTCTCCTGAAACACAAAGGCCCTCCCTGAGAGGAAGCCCAAGGAGCTGCATGGGGGGCTTCCCACAGGACACTTCCCCAGGAAGAGCAGGTGGCAGTTGCTGCTGCTTTCTATCCATTTGGAGCAAGCCAGAGGATGTCGGGCCTTTTTCCAGCCACTGTCTTTGGGAAGTCCATTTCCTGTCTGAGCATTTGCAGACTCCAGGAGCTAAGGCAGGAGCAAAGCCACCTCCTGCCCAAGTGCTCCTCCCTACAGCCTGCCAACCTGCAGTGCTCACTCAGGGAGCTCTCAGGGTCAAACCTCATTCAGCAGCTACAGAAAGTGAAGGACAAGCACAAGCGTGTCCCCCCCCACACACCCCCACATCTCTGTGAGGATGAGCCCTGGGCATCTGGACGGGATTCCCAACTTTTGCAGGGGAGGCAGGAGCTCCGAGCTATGGCCTCGGCCAGAGTTTGCTTTCCCCCAGCAAGAGGCACCTACCTGCAGCGCTTCCTCTTGCCACTTGCTCTCGGAGAGCAGCAAGCCCCAGCAGTAAAGCCCAGCTGCAAGTCACCACAGCAAGAGACAGTTATACTAAGAGGCTTTCTAATGGTCCCTGGAGCCACATTTTCTCCTTCCACAGCTAGGGAGCAAGAGCTTGCCTGGGACAGCTGGAGCTGGAGCTGGAGCCAGTGCAGAGCGTGGAGGTGGCTCCAACCCCTTGAGCACTGCCCAGGCCCATGGGCTTGGAAAATACACACACCCAAGGCCCACACACCCGCACACCAATGAAGGCATGTGGCCCCGAGCCAAGAGGAAATGCACCAGGCCATGGCAGTTTCTGCACAGACATTGCAACCCCAAAGCTCTGCAGCAAGGAGGGACCTCTAGCCAAAACGATCCTAGGCGCTCCACTCCCTCCCACGGCCGGCAGCCACGGCAGGCGTGAGGCAGGCTGCAGTCCACCTGTAAAGACCCTCTCTGGCCTTCACTGTGTCACGGAGATGGGAAGCTGGAAGGCGCCACAGGATCTGCTGCCTCTCCCTGCCCCTGAAAGCTGGCATCCGGTCCGCCTGTGCTACCGCGCAAGAGGTTTGGTCAGCGCTGCTCACCAGCCAAGAGTGGGGCCAGCAGGAAAAGGACCCTCAGGCACCTCCTGCCATTCCGCCAGGTGCTGCGTGGCCTAAAAGAGAGGGAATGCTGCTGTTAGCCAAGCCTACAGTGCGGGCTTTGCTTTGCCGGTGATCCGTTGAGGGGCTCCCTTGCCACCAGGTTCCTCAGCTCAGCAGAGCGGAGAAGCCCAGGGCCTGGGGGCCTTTAGGAAGCTCTGAGCTGCAGCACAGCACCCTGCGGGCACTAAGGCAGTTGAAGACCTCTGGCCTGACACAGGCGTAATCACCCACACGCGTAGTGTCGTGGCCTGACACAGTCTGGTGGCACTGGGCTCTCCCGAGGAGAAGGGGCAGCGCCTTGCCCAGCCAAAGGCTCTGCTGGGCTGCCTGGCTGCCCAGGCTGGAGGGCAGTGCTGCACACAGCCCCAGGGCTCAGGGGCTGTCTGTCGCCACCATGGAAGCCGGGCGGCACACAGGGCTTCTTGCCTTATCCCTCCCTGCTTTTTGGGCCCCGTCACACCCACCTGCCCAACTCGGCTGGCATCTCCTCTAATCCAACTCCGTCACCAGCAGGAGGGAAAAGGTCGCTGTGCGGCAGATCCCCGCAGGCCTCTTCCCAAAGCACTTGCTGGCCTCTGCAAAGCTCCTTGTTTGCAGAGCTACACACGTCTGCAGGCTGGGCTTTTATGGAGGGCAGCTGTTGATGACGTCACAAGAGCCAACCGCCAGGGAGGCAAGGTGTTGCCCATGATGACCTCAGAGGGGGGCTTACCCAGGAGGGGGTTGCCACGCAGCCTGAGCGAGAGGAAGCCTGTGTGTTAGCCCCCACCCCAAGCCTGAAGCCTGCCGGCACACCCGCAGAGGAGCCCTGGTTAGCCCAGAGAGCCAGCTCACTTGGTTGCGCGGGCAAGCTGCTGCTGTGCCGTTGCACCCCTCGTCCTCTACCAGGCTCGTGTGTCGTGTCATCCTGGGCAGGGCTCAAAGGGCTGAGCGTGAAGCCCTGCTAAGTCAGAAGGGAGAGTGGCAAGAGCTTTCTCCTCTTGAGACCCACCCGGGCATTGACACGGTACTGCAGCAAGCCAAAGGACATCAGCCAGGTGACCTTGTTGGCCCTGGAAGACATAGCCCCGCCTCTGCTAGGAAAGCAAGAGTAGAGCGGTCAGCTTGCTGGCACAAAGGCAGATGTCTCTTCCCCTAGGTACAGCGGGGGTGAGGGGCACAGGCTCCCTCAGCAGCCCACTGATGGGCACCCAAAGGGGAGCTCCAGGGTCGGCTCTGAGGTGCGTTGCAGAAATGCAAGCAACCATTGAGCAAGAGCAGGGGCCAGGACTGGAGACGGGGACAGCTGCAGGCCAGCTCCCGCAAGGAGTGGGCCTGAGCTTCAGTCAGGCTCCTGGGCCAGTGGGTGGAGGTGCCAGGGCAGGCCGCTCAGGGGAACTAAGCCCTCCTTAGTGCACGCCGGGCCCTGACGGTCCAGGCCGCGGTCTGTAGCCTTTGCACTTCTCTGCTGCGGCCTCTGCGGTTTGTCAACGCCTTCCTTGACCTGGCAGATTCAAAACTGGATGCAGGCGAGCCCTAGCAAGTGCCGAGTGTCTTCCACACATTCCTCCATCTGCTCGCTCTACAGCAGCTGACGCAGCCGCACACATGCTTGGCCTTTGCTGCTGCCGAAGCGCATTGCCTGCTCATGGTTAGCTTGCTGTGTGCCAGGACCCCCCGGGGCCTTTTGTGCAGCATGACACCGCAGCCCATCAGGCCCCAGCACATGCTGCTGCTGTTGCTGCTGCTGCTGCTGCTGTTGCTTGCGGTCTGGCCATGCCTGGGGCCAACCTTTGCATTGATCGTTGCTAAGGCTGAAGCAGTTCCGCGTGGCACAGCCTGCTGAGGTCTTGCTGAGTAGTGGCTCTTCCTTCAGCATAGCTAACTCTCCTCACACTTGCTGAGGGCTCAGTCGATCCCCACGCTGAGGTGGTTTAGGAAGGTATTGAGCAGTATCAGAGGCAGGCAGGCCCCCGGAGGAACTCTGCTTGGGAGCAGCTGCCCATTGGACTTGGAGGCATGAAGCAGCAGCAGCCTTGCAGCTTGGTGCTGTGGCCAGTGCCCATGCAGCTTGTGGTGCCCCTGCCCAGCGCAGCTCTTGCCAGCTTGTCAGCACCTTGTCTGCCAGGTGCTCACGCCAGCATCTGTTCCGGCTCCTTGTCCAGCTGGTCCCTAGGCTCCTCGTTGTCACCTGGGTGCTCCTCAGAGCAGCGGGCTCTCTAGGCAGAGCAGGCCTAGCATGGCTGCCTGGGTTCCCATGCTGCCTTTGCTCTGTCCCCCCACCCACCGAATCACAGAACCACAGATTGGTTGAGGTTGGAAGGGACCTCTGGAGATCACCTAGTCCAAGCCCCTGGCTCCAGCAGGGTCACCTAGAGCATGCTGGCCAGGATGGTGTCCAGATGGCTTTTGAAGATCTCCCAGGAGGGAGAGTGCACAAACTCTCTGGGCAATCTAAGGGTAGCCTGTGATGGTCTCTTTCCTCCAATTCTCCAGCATCACTTCAAATTCTGAATTTGCCCTCCAAGTTGCTTTCAGAGCCTACCAGAGTAATGTCAGGTCATCTGCAAAGAGACCACTCCATCCCCTCAGTCCTTAATGGGACTGCTTAGCAGGACTGTACCCGGGACAAGGCTCTGCAGAGCCCCACTAGACGGAGGTTTCCATTTGGCCAGCAAGTGCCTCCTCCTGGACACCCTGGGCTCAAAAAGGCGGCTTTGGGGAGACATTTGCTTCACTTGAGCGTCACAGAAGACCTGGGAAGGCCACCAACGCATATGACTTGAATCTACCTTCCAAGAGGTGATTCTGCATGAAAATCAACACCCAAGAAATATTAGAATGTTTTTCATGTGTAGATATATACTTTGCTATTTCACCCAAAAGAAAGAGAATAATCAGGGGAAAAGATGGAAAACGTAGCCCCAGTTCCTCGGAATGTCGACTAGAGGTTGCAAATATGCTCTGTCACTGTTCCATGTTATTCCACATGAAGACCCACTCATCCCAAAGCTGAAAGAGCAACCGTGGGGTTCACTGGGGTCCATTCCTTGGAAAGAATTAGTCACAAAGGACTTCACGAGCAGAGAAGTGGCTGGCTTGGGAGGCAGAAGCCTAGAGAAGCAAACATGCTTGTGCTGGAAACACAGGGACACGCTCGGAAGGCACATGAGGATCAGCGATTCCTTTGATTGGAAAAGACCAGTTTCCTCATCTCTGGACTCTGCAACAGGGACAGAGACCCGTGAGAGGATGCCAGGGAACTCCTGGCATCACTCACAAAGGCAGGAAACCCGGAGGCCTGCACCGACTTTAGGAACTCGGGGGCTATTGTCTGGGTTGTTTCATGGCCAAAGCGGGTGGTGGCCATAGGAGTCATGTTGGTGAGGCCGCGGCGGTGAAGTCACAGAGATGCAGGCAGCCCATGTCCCTTGGTCTCACAACACAAGCACAGGCAGTGACAGCAACCCCTCTCTGGCAGCCTGCAGCCAGAAGCACAGCAGAGAGACTATAGACCTGCGCAGAAGCAGGACTAAGAAAATTAGGGGCAAGGGGATGCAGGTGGTCAACAACACGGAGCAGCTCCCCAGTGGGACAAGTTAAACACACCTGAGCCCTCTAGCTTGGGAAAGAGAGGCCCGAAGCCACCACAGAGACACCAGTGTCTGAGGTCATGAGAAGGTGAAGGGACAAGGTGAGGAGGGACCACCAGCTCCCATGACACCAGAGCGCAGGGGCATCCCGTGGAGCAACCAGGCAGGAATTTTACACTGGAATACAAGGAACTCTCGTCACACAGCACCCAGGGAAATTGCTGAACTCCCTGCCCTAGGATCCCAGACATGGACAAGGAGGAATGGCTTCATAAAGCGATGAGATCGCCCTGCGCTATTAACACAAAAGGGCACTAAACCACAGCATTGGGATTGGGGTGGGAAGTACCAGAGGAGATGGGGTCCTCGGAAAGAAAAGAGCCACCCAAACCCAGACCCAAGACATCAGCGCCCCACAGGCACCATCAAGGTCACGCTGCAGCTACGGCCAGACATCACAGCAAATCCTGTCAGCAAGGGTTTCTTTTTTCTTTTTTTTTTTGGTTTTTAACATCTCCCATTTCTGCCTCTGTTTCCAGGCTCTCTGCAGCTGCCTTAGACCCCTTTTAGCCACCACGAACTCTGGCGATCACCTTTGCATGGTCTAGGGCAGCAGAAATGTGGCACATCCCTTTTATCGCAGTTGGGTTAGAATAGCCAGCTCTAATTAATGTCCATCACATAGCAGTCACCAAAGCACTCGATAAATGGGAATAATATGATGTTGTTATAAGACAACCCTGGAAGCTCAGAAAGAATGGTCATGCTGTTTAAACTGGGCAGATTAGGATAACCCCTATCTCTATTTTCTGAAAAGAAGCATTCTTGAATCAAGGGCATCCTAGAACTGCTAAAGCCCTAAGAGAAACATTAAATCAAAACGTTTTACTTCTAGGTACGTATTGCCAATTTGGCAAAAGAACTGGAGGTCCATGTATCCCTAACTGAACTGTCCTCATTATACTACAAAAAATCACGCCCATAGGTCCAAAAGACCCATGCGCAGGTGAAGACCCCTCCCCTGAGCATGCGTAGTACTAAAATGGTGTGTAAGCAAAATTGTAATTGTATGTAAATCATTAACGAATCAGTGTAAAAGGGAAAGTTGCAAACTTTGCAATTTGTTTGTATAGATGCTCCTTGAGAAGCCGGGGTGGGGGTGTGCTTGATTTGTGGGAAACCACCGAGCACCCAGGCTTGCGCAACTCTGAAATAAAGCAGCAAATGTCTCTCCTGAGTGTGTAATTATTGGCTTACTGCACACCGGGCAACAAATCCGCTTTTTGGACAACAGTGTCAGTGGGTAGAACAGTTCCGAGACACTTGGCCTTTA
Organism: Dromaius novaehollandiae; assembly: GCF_036370855.1. Classification (NCBI taxonomy): domain Eukaryota; kingdom Metazoa; phylum Chordata; class Aves; order Casuariiformes; family Dromaiidae; genus Dromaius; species Dromaius novaehollandiae. The sequence goes on along the minus strand of NC_088125.1, from coordinate 1,318,973 downwards.
TGCCATATTACTCGGAAATAACACCAAAAGGGCCTTCTTACAGTCCTGGCTGCCAAACGGCCCCGGGGCCGTAGGGGACCATCAGTCAGGGCTCTGGCTGCAGCCCCCAGTGCTGCCCAGCATCTCCCCTGCAGGCCCCGGGGCATCCAGGGATGGGGGAGGGAAGGAGGGAGAGGCAGGGAGAGAGGAAGAGAAGGGCAGAGGGAGGGAGGGAGGAAAAGAGGGAGGAAGGAAGAGAAGGAGGGAGGGAGGGAGAGGGAGGAGCAGAGGAGGCCAGGGCAGCCCTGGGAGCCCAAGGGCCGCTGTTGCTAGGCAGCACGGGGGGGAGGGGGGGCACGAGGAGGCCACATGACCTGCAGCTGGTGCTGTTGCCAGGCAACACTGGGTGGGGCAGCAACAGGCACTGGGGGAGGTGTTGGGAGGTGGTTGGAGCTGGGCTGGGGCAGCCATGGTGGGGCTGCGTGTGGGGCTGGGAGCTTCAGGGAGCCAGGCCCTCCACGGCCCTGGCCCTGCTGCCCCCGGTGGTGTGGGGGCTCGGAGGAGCTGGGCCCGCACCCAGGCCCCGCACACAGCGGCTGCCGGCAGGAAGGGACGACCAAAGGCCCTGCATGGGCGCTGGAGGCCGGACCCGGCTCCTCACAGCGCCTCTGGTGCTGACGCGGCTCTTCGGGGCAGAGCTGGGGCCCTTCACGTGCCTAGAAAGTAGGAGGCATGGGGAAGCATGACACTGAGACCCTCCAGCTGGCTCTGAGCAAGAGTTGCCTCAGGAATGGACAAAAATGTGCCTGCTGTGTTTTTCATGTGTGTTTCGAAGTGGCAGATAGGGCTTACTTGCCTCAAACTTTGTGCCAGTGCACTAAGAGAAGACTTGCAGTTTGCCTAATCCCAGTGTGAGGCCAGAGCCAGAGCCTCTGTGTCATCTCAGCCAGTGTTCTCTCTAAAAGACGTTCAGCTGTTTGCAAGAGCATTTACCTGTGTGATTTCCAGAGCAGTTCCCCAATATTGCAGGTGTTTAACAGCGACCTCTATATTTATAGGTAGCTGGTTCAGTTTCAAAATGTTTATGCTGAGAAAGGAGCTCAATAAGATGAAGCTGTCATTAATAAGGAGATGAAGAGGACTCCATAGATCACATACAAAAATGCAGCTGTGCAAAAGGGACAGCCATATATAATGTAATGCTCAGTGGTGCAAATGTAGCCTCCTTTTAATGAGCAGTGCTTCTTTGTGAATAGTTGTATTTGTATTGCCTGTTTATTTGCAGAGTTTTTGACTTGATTGTATCTTGAGTAGCGCAAGTTGAGTATTCAGGAGGGTCCTGAAGCCAGCTGCCCTAGCCGCTCTCCCTCTCATCTACTCACTGCAGAGCACTGTCTCTGGCAGTGCTTACAGAAGGTCTCTTGTCTCGTGGCTCAGCTGGTAGTTCTGCCTTGCCATCACCCCATGAACCTGCACTCGATAAATACACGTGTACTGGGGGTTGCCCCAGTTGCTCTGCACCTGGAATTTGATATACTGGAAGGCTCTGGGAAGCTGCTTCTGCAAAGGAAACGGGGGGAGCCGTCATTCCTCAGGTGTAAGGAGCAACAGCACAGCAACGTAGCTTCCTTTGCCAGCGCTAGCCCTGCTGGGGAAGAAACTGGAGCCCTGACAAAGGAGGCAGCCAGGGTTGCTATGCCAGAGCCACAAGGCACAGGATGCTTTGGCTCATCCTCCGCACTCTGTGGTCCAAGCCCTTGCAGGCAAAGCTCAGTTTGCCCCTCGCGTCGTGCCCACACGCACTCACAGTACCTTCAGGCGGAAGGTCTGAACAGCCTCTTGGTCCACGTCAAATACAAAGAGCCCCAGGAGAGTTTCTTCTGCTGCTTCCTCATCCACGCCCTCAAAGGCAACCGACAAGGGCAGCAGGTCAGGCTCAAGCAGAGCCGGAGGAAAAGTGCCCGCTGCGTCCGACTCAGGGAAGCCTGCCTCATGTCCCACCCCTCTAGCACTAGTCTGGAAGAGGTCAGTGTGGATGTGGCTCAGGCTCTTTTGAGCAAGCGCTCCAAGACCCTGGGCCAGAAAGCACAAAGCAAGCCGCAGAGGCATACCACCACCGTGGGCCCCCACATACGCCATGCAGGGACGCTCTGCTCTGCAGCAACCAGCCCACGCTTCTCTGAGAGAAGGCGCCAGGAGAAACAAGGCTCCCTCGCAGCTTTCTGCCCTGGCCAGCTTCCCTGCCCACCCTCCACGCTGGGGCAAGGCTGAGGCTTACGGAGACAGCAAAGTCTTTGGGGGCACTGCTGACTTCCCCGGAAGGAGAGACCGCCTTGGAGATGTGCTCCACGGTGACAGCCATGGGCCAGATCTGCTCAGGCAGCCGAATGACCACTTGGCCCTCCGCTCCTTGGAAAGCCCAGCACTGTCCAGGGGAAGTGTGCGGCTGAAACCAGAAAGCAGCCACCCTCAGTGGCAAGGCACTCCAGGAGCCCAGCGGACTGGCTGCTTTGCCAGCAGCACAGCCCTGGCTCGGTCTGTTGGCTGGCTTTCTGCATGGAAGGGCACCCAAGTGGATGAAAGGGACAGGAGGGGACTTGCCACCTTGCTTTCAGAAGACGGAAATCTTCCTTACAAAACATCTAGGCTCACCTGCCTTTCCCAAATCCCGCTCTGATTTTGCACAGCATTCAGAGACAGGGCGGGGCTGCCTAGGGGAGGTCACCCCGTGAGCCTTCAAAGAGTGTGCGGGAGGGACGAGCCCCCTTCCTCCAACTCGGCAGATCCCGCCAGGCTTGGGGGCCTGGAGGAGGTTCTGTCCTTGCCTGAGTGGCTTGTCAGGCTCCCCCCAACTTCCACTCTCTCTGGAAAGGGGCCGTGGGAGTTGAGGTGGGAAAATGGAGCTGCCAAGGACAAAGGTGCCCAGCACACTGCGGCCAGGGGTTGTGGGCAGGTGGCTGCTGTTGGGTTCAGCTCCATTCCCCTCCAGACGGGAGGGCAGCACTGTGGGGAAGCGCAGGGGATCGTCAGGAAGAGGCTGAGCCCTGTGGGGCTGCGCGAGGCTGCTGCTGTGAAGGGAGGTGTTTGAGGCTTGGAGGCTCAACTTGAAAGCAAGCAACTGCCTCAGAAGTCATGCTGCCTGTGCTATTACCTGCAGAATAGTATCCGGAGGGTTGGCCACGGCAAAGAAGGCGAGACAAAGCCAGCAAGCCTCACTGCCTCGCCCACCATAAGTCCGGGATGTTCTCTCTGCATCGATGGTGGCCCCTGAAAGGCACATGCAAAGCAGCTGCCTCAGACAGGCCAGAGGCTAGGAGCAGCAGGGAGCTAGCAGGTATTTCTCAGGCTGCAAGCCCAGCTGGGCAGACTTGGTGGGAGGGCCATACGCCAGCGGAGGGCCAGCAGACTTTGCGTAGGCATACCTGTGGTTTTCAGAGCCCAGTCCACCGTCTGCAGGTCCTTTGCCTCTATCTTCTCAAGGGCTGCCCGTGTCAAGTTGAGAAGGGGCTGGGAAAAGCATTGCAAAGGCAGAGACGGAAAGCAACAGGGAGAATGACACAAACTCATCACGGGGCACTTCTGCATGAAGACTGAGTGCTTGCACAGAGCAAAGGGGAGACTCGGGGTCAGTCCACCAAAGGCAAGACTTGTTGGAAAAGGCACCAGACCTTCTGGTCAGCGCTTTCTGACAAGTCAAGCAAGGACTCAGGGAGAACACCAGTCTCAGGAGCCACCATGCAGACCTGGCTCAGGTCAGCACTGCCCCAAGCAGCCCTGAGAGCCAGGTTTGCGCTGGGCAGCAAGAGGACAGAGCACACGCTGCAAAGGGCCAAGAGGAAGCAGCAGGAGACAGCCTCCAACTGAGAGCAAGGTCTTTGATCAAATGGCAGCCACTTTACCCCTCTCCTCTCCTCAGCCATCGCCCTCTCCTCCAAGACTTCTGCTATGGAGTGCAGGATGGCCTCATTTGCAGCAGCCAGCTCTGCTCGCAGGTGAGCCAGCTGCTCTTCCAGGAGCTCCCGCTCATGGATCTTCTCCCTCAGCAAGGGCAGGGAGTTGCTGCAGACAAAGGGAAAGCAGATCTGGTGCAAGAGCTGAGCAGCCCCTGCAGGCAGTCCCGAGTAGGGTGCCACAGTCTTGCCCCCATCCTCTTCCCTCCCTCACAAGAACAGAGGCTTCCCTTCCCCTCCACGTTTAGCACAAGGCAGAGGCTGGCGCCCTGGATGCTTTGCCACTCAGTGAGTTCCATGGGAAGGAAGCCCTCTTACCTGAGCGTTGTGAGCTCTGTTTCTGGCACCCCAGCCTTCTCCTGAAACACAAAGGCCCTCCCTGAGAGGAAGCCCAAGGAGCTGCATGGGGGGCTTCCCACAGGACACTTCCCCAGGAAGAGCAGGTGGCAGTTGCTGCTGCTTTCTATCCATTTGGAGCAAGCCAGAGGATGTCGGGCCTTTTTCCAGCCACTGTCTTTGGGAAGTCCATTTGCTGTCTGAGCATTTGCAGACTCCAGGAGCTAAGGCAAGAGCAAAGCCACCTCCTGCCCAAGTGCTCCTTCCTGCAGCCTGCCAACCTGCAGTGCTCACTCAGGGAGCTCTCAGGGTCAAACCTCATTCAGCAGCTACAGAAAGTGAAGGACAAGCACAAGCGTGTCCCCCCCACACCCCCCCACATCTCTGTGAGGATGAGCCCTGGGCATCTGGACGGGATTCCCAACTTTTGCAGGGGAGGCAGGAGCTCCGAGCTATGGCCTCGGCCAGAGTTTGCTTTCCCCCAGCAAGAGGCACCTACCTGCAGCGCTTCCTCTTGCCACTTGCTCTCGGAGAGCAGCAAGCCCCAGCAGTAAAGCCCAGCTGCAAGTCACCACAGCAAGAGACAGTTATACTAAGAGGCTTTCTAATGGTCCCTGGAGCCACATTTTCTCCTTCCACAGCTAGGGAGCAAGAGCTTGCCTGGGACAGCTGGAGCTGGAGCCAGTGCAGAGCGTGGAGGTGGCTCCAACCCCTTGAGCACTGCCCAGGCCCATGGGCTTGGAAAATACACACACCCAAGGCCCACACACCCGCACACCAATGAAGGCATGTGGCCCCGAGCCAAGAGGAAATGCACCAGGCCATGGCAGTTTCTACACAGACATTGCAACCCCAAAGCTCTGCAGCAAGGAGGGACCTGTAGCCAAAACGATCCTAGGCGCTCCACTCCCTCCCACGGCCGGCAGCCACGGCAGGCGTGAGGCAGGCTGCAGTCCACCTGTAAAGACCCTCTCTGGCCTTCACTGTGTCACGGAGATGGGAAGCTGGAAGGCGCCACAGGATCTGCTGCCTCTCCCTGCCCCTGAAAGCTGGCATCCGGTCCACCTGGGCTACCGCGCAAGAGGTTTGGTCAGCGCTGCTCACCAGCCAAGAGTGGGGCCAGCAGGAAAAGGACCCTCAGGCACCTCCTGCCATTCTGCCAGGTGCTGCGTGGCCTAAAAGAGAGGGAATGCTGCTGTTAGCCAAGCCTACAGTGCGGGCTTTGCTTTGCCGGTGATCCGTTGAGGGGCTCCCTTGCCACCAGGTTCCTCAGCTCAGCAGAGCGGAGAAGCCCAGGGCCTGGGGGCCTTTAGGAAGCTCTGAGCTGCAGCACAGCACCCTGCGGGCACTAAGGCAGTTGAAGACCTCTGGCCTGACACAGGCGTAATCACCCACACGCGTAGTGTCGTGGCCTGACACAGTCTGGTGGCACTGGGCTCTCCCGAGCAGAAGGGGCAGCACCTTGCCCAGCCAAAGGCTCTGCTGGGCTGCCTGGCTGCCCAGGCTGGAGGGCAGTGCTGCACACAGCCCCAGGGCTCAGGGGCTGTCTGTCGCCACCATGGAAGCCGGGCGGCACACAGGGCTTCTTGCCTTATCCCTCCCTGCTTTTTGGGCCCCGTCACACCCACCTGCCCAACTCGGCTGGCATCTCCTCTAATCCAACTCCGTCACCAGCAGGAGGGAAAAGGTCGCTGTGCGGCAGATCCCCGCAGGCCTCTTCCCAAAGCACTTGCTGGCCTCTGCAAAGCTCCTTGTTTGCAGAGCTACACACGTCTGCAGGCTGGGCTTTTATGGAGGGCAGCTGTTGATGACGTCACAAGAGCCAACCGCCAGGGAGGCAAGGTGTTGCCCATGATGACCTCAGAGGGGGGCTTACCCAGGAGGGGGTTGCCACGCAGCCTGAGCGAGAGGAAGCCTGTGTGTTAGCCCCCACCGCAAGCCTGAAGCCTGCCGGCACACCCGCAGAGGAGCCCTGGTTAGCCCAGAGAGCCAGCTCACTTGGTTGCGCGGGCAAGCTGCTGCTGTGCCGTTGCAGTCCTCGTCCTCTACCAGGCTGATGTGTCGTGTCATCCTGGGCAGGGCTCAAAGGGCTGAGCGTGAAGCCCTGCTAAGTCAGAAGGGAGAGTGGCAAGAGCTTTCTCCTCTTGAGACCCACCCGGGCATTGACACGGTACTGCAGCAAGCCAAAGGACATCAGCCAGGTGACCTTGTTGGCCCTGGAAGACATAGCCCCGCCTCTGCTAGGAAAGCAAGAGTAGAGCGGTCAGCTTGCTGGCACAAAGGCAGATGTCTCTTCCCCTAGGTACAGCGGGGGTGAGGGGCACAGGCTCCCTCAGCAGCCCACTGATGGGCACCCAAAGGGGAGCTCCAGGGTCGGCTCTGAGGTGCGTTGCAGAAATGCAAGCAACCATTGAGCAAGAGCAGGGGCCAGGACTGGAGACGGGGACAGCTGCAGGCCAGCTCCCGCAAGGAGTGGGCCTGAGCTTCAGTCAGGCTCCTGGGCCAGTGGGTGGAGGTGCCAGGGCAGGCCGCTCAGGGGAACTAAGCCCTCCTTAGTGCACGCCGGGCCCTGACGGTCCAGGCCGCGGTCTGTAGCCTTTGCACTTCTCTGCTGCGGCCTCTGCGGTTTGTCAACGCCTTCCTTGACCTGGCAGATTCAAAACTGGATGCAGGCGAGCCCTAGCAAGTGCCGAGTGTCTTCCACACATTCCTCCATCTGCTCGCTCTACAGCAGCTGACGCAGCCGCACACATGCTTGGCCTTTGCTGCTGCCGAAGCGCATTGCCTGCTCATGGTTAGCTTGCTGTGTGCCAGGACCCCCCGGGGCCTTTTGTGCAGCATGACACCGCAGCCCATCAGGCCCCAGCACATGCTGCTGCTGTTGCTGCTGCTGCTGCTGCTGTTGCTTGCGGTCTGGCCATGCCTGGGGCCAACCTTTGCATTGATCGTTGCTAAGGCTGAAGCAGTTCCGCGTGGCACAGCCTGCTGAGGTCTTGCTGAGTAGTGGCTCTTCCTTCAGCATAGCTAACTCTCCTCACACTTGCTGAGGGCTCAGTCGATCCCCACGCTGAGGTGGTTTAGGAAGGTATTGAGCAGTATCAGAGGCAGGCAGGCCCCCGGAGGAACTCTGCTTGGGAGCAGCTGCCCATTGGACTTGGAGGCATGAAGCAGCAGCAGCCTTGCAGCTTGGTGCTGTGGCCAGTGCCCATGCAGCTTGTGGTGCCCCTGCCCAGCGCAGCTCTTGCCAGCTTGTCAGCACCTTGTCTGCCAGGTGCTCACGCCAGCATCTGTTCCGGCTCCTTGTCCAGCTGGTCCCTAGGCTCCTCGTTGTCACCTGGGTGCTCCTCAGAGCAGCGGGCTCTCTAGGCAGAGCAGGCCTAGCATGGCTGCCTGGGTTCCCATGCTGCCTTTGCTCTGTCCCCCCACCCACCGAATCACAGAACCACAGATTGGTTGAGGTTGGAAGGGACCTCTGGAGATCACCTAGTCCAAGCCCCTGGCTCCAGCAGGGTCACCTAGAGCATGCTGGCCAGGATGGTGTCCAGATGGCTTTTGAAGATCTCCCAGGAGGGAGAGTGCACAAACTCTCTGGGCAATCTAAGGGTAGCCTGTGATGGTCTCTTTCCTCCAATTCTCCAGCATCACTTCAAATTCTGAATTTGCCCTCCAAGTTGCTTTCAGAGCCTACCAGAGTAATGTCAGGTCATCTGCAAAGAGACCACTCCATCCCCTCAGTCCTTAATGGGACTGCTTAGCAGGACTGTACCCGGGACAAGGCTCTGCAGAGCCCCACTAGACGGAGGTTTCCATTTGGCCAGCAAGTGCCTCCTCCTGGACACCCTGGGCTCAAAAAGGCGGCTTTGGGGAGACATTTGCTTCACTTGAGCGTCACAGAAGACCTGGGAAGGCCACCAACGCATATGACTTGAATCTACCTTCCAAGAGGTGATTCTGCATGAAAATCAACACCCAAGAAATATTAGAATGTTTTTCATGTGTAGATATATACTTTGCTATTTCACCCAAAAGAAAGAGAATAATCAGGGGAAAAGATGGAAAACGTAGCCCCAGTTCCTCGGAATGTCGACTAGAGGTTGCAAATATGCTCTGTCACTGTTCCATGTTATTCCACATGAAGACCCACTCATCCCAAAGCTGAAAGAGCAACCGTGGGGTTCACTGGGGTCCATTCCTTGGAAAGAATTAGTCACAAAGGACTTCACGAGCAGAGAAGTGGCTGGCTTGGGAGGCAGAAGCCTAGAGAAGCAAACATGCTTGTGCTGGAAACACAGGGACACGCTCGGAAGGCACATGAGGATCAGCGATTCCTTTGATTGGAAAAGACCAGTTTCCTCATCTCTGGACTCTGCAACAGGGACAGAGACCCGTGAGAGGATGCCAGGGAACTCCTGGCATCACTCACAAAGGCAGGAAACCCGGAGGCCTGCACCGACTTTAGGAACTCGGGGGCTATTGTCTGGGTTGTTTCATGGCCAAAGCGGGTGGTGGCCATAGGAGTCATGTTGGTGAGGCCGCGGCGGTGAAGTCACAGAGATGCAGGCAGCCCATGTCCCTTGGTCTCACAACACAAGCACAGGCAGTGACAGCAACCCCTCTCTGGCAGCCTGCAGCCAGAAGCACAGCAGAGAGACTATAGACCTGCGCAGAAGCAGGACTAAGAAAATTAGGGGCAAGGGGATGCAGGTGGTCAACAACACGGAGCAGCTCCCCAGTGGGACAAGTTAAACACACCTGAGCCCTCTAGCTTGGGAAAGAGAGGCCCGAAGCCACCACAGAGACACCAGTGTCTGAGGTCATGAGAAGGTGAAGGGACAAGGTGAGGAGGGACCACCAGCTCCCATGACACCAGAGCGCAGGGGCATCCCGTGGAGCAACCAGGCAGGAATTTTACACTGGAATACAAGGAACTCTCGTCACACAGCACCCAGGGAAATTGCTGAACTCCCTGCCCTAGGATCCCAGACATGGACAAGGAGGAATGGCTTCATAAAGCGATGAGATCGCCCTGCGCTATTAACACAAAAGGGCACTAAACCACAGCATTGGGATTGGGGTGGGAAGTACCAGAGGAGATGGGGTCCTCGGAAAGAAAAGAGCCACCCAAACCCAGACCCAAGACATCAGCGCCCCACAGGCACCATCAAGGTCACGCTGCAGCTACGGCCAGACATCACAGCAAATCCTGTCAGCAAGGGTTTCTTTTTTCTTTTTTTTTTTGGTTTTTAACATCTCCCATTTCTGCCTCTGTTTCCAGGCTCTCTGCAGCTGCCTTAGACCCCTTTTAGCCACCACGAACTCTGGCGATCACCTTTGCATGGTCTAGGGCAGCAGAAATGTGGCACATCCCTTTTATCGCAGTTGGGTTAGAATAGCCAGCTCTAATTAATGTCCATCACATAGCAGTCACCAAAGCACTCGATAAATGGGAATAATATGATGTTGTTATAAGACAACCCTGGAAGCTCAGAAAGAATGGTCATGCTGTTTAAACTGGGCAGATTAGGATAACCCCTATCTCTATTTTCTGAAAAGAAGCATTCTTGAATCAAGGGCATCCTAGAACTGCTAAAGCCCTAAGAGAAACATTAAATCAAAACGTTTTACTTCTAGGTACGTATTGCCAATTTGGCAAAAGAACTGGAGGTCCATGTATCCCTAACTGAACTGTCCTCATTATACTACAAAAAATCACGCCCATAGGTCCAAAAGACCCATGCGCAGGTGAAGACCCCTCCCCTGAGCATGCGTAGTACTAAAATGGTGTGTAAGCAAAATTGTAATTGTATGTAAATCATTAACGAATCAGTGTAAAAGGGAAAGTTGCAAACTTTGCAATTTGTTTGTATAGATGCTCCTTGAGAAGCCGGGGTGGGGGTGTGCTTGATTTGTGGGAAACCACCGAGCACCCAGGCTTGCGCAACTCTGAAATAAAGCAGCAAATGTCTCTCCTGAGTGTGTAATTATTGGCTTACTGCACACCGGGCAACAAATCCGCTTTTTGGACAACAGTGTCAGTGGGTAGAACAGTTCCGAGACACTTGGCCTTTATGCCATATTACTCGGAAATAACACCAAAAGGGCCTTCTTACAGTCCTGGCTGCCAAACGGCCCCGGGGCCGTAGGGGACCATCAGTCAGGGCTCTGGCTGCAGCCCCCAGTGCTGCCCAGCATCTCCCCTGCAGGCCCCGGGGCATCCAGGGATGGGGGAGGGAAGGAGGGAGAGGCAGGGAGAGAGGAAGAGAAGGGCAGAGGGAGGGAGGGAGGAAAAGAGGGAGGAAGGAAGAGAAGGAGGGAGGGAGGGAGAGGGAGGAGCAGAGGAGGCCAGGGCAGCCCTGGGAGCCCAAGGGCCGCTGTTGCTAGGCAGCACGGGGGGGAGGGGGGGCACGAGGAGGCCACATGACCTGCAGCTGGTGCTGTTGCCAGGCAACACTGGGTGGGGCAGCAACAGGCACTGGGGGAGGTGTTGGGAGGTGGTTGGAGCTGGGCTGGGGCAGCCATGGTGGGGCTGCGTGTGGGGCTGGGAGCTTCAGGGAGCCAGGCCCTCCACGGCCCTGGCCCTGCTGCCCCCGGTGGTGTGGGGGCTCGGAGGAGCTGGGCCCGCACCCAGGCCCCGCACACAGCGGCTGCCGGCAGGAAGGGACGACCAAAGGCCCTGCATGGGCGCTGGAGGCCGGACCCGGCTCCTCACAGCGCCTCTGGTGCTGACGCGGCTCTTCGGGGCAGAGCTGGGGCTCTTCACGTGCCTAGAAAGTAGGAGGCATGGGGAAGCATGACACTGAGACCCTCCAGCTGGCTCTGAGCAAGAGTTGCCTCAGGAATGGACAAAAATATGCCTGCTGTGTTTTTCATGTGTGTTTCGAAGTGGCAGATAGGGCTTACTTGCCTCAAACTTTGTGCCAGTGCACTAAGAGAAGACTTGCAGTTTGCCTAATCCCAGTGTGAGGCCAGAGCCAGAGCCTCTGTGTCATCTCAGCCAGTGTTCTCTCTAAAAGACGTTCAGCTGTTTGCAAGAGCATTTACCTGTGTGATTTCCAGAGCAGTTCCCCAATATTGCAGGTGTTTAACAGCGACCTCTATATTTATAGGTAGCTGGTTCAGTTTCAAAATGTTTATGCTGAGAAAGGAGCTCAATAAGATGAAGCTGTCATTAATAAGGAGATGAAGAGGACTCCATAGATCACATACAAAAATGCAGCTGTGCAAAAGGGACAGCCATATATAATGTAATGCTCAGTGGTGCAAATGTAGCCTCCTTTTAATGAGCAGTGCTTCTTTGTGAATAGTTGTATTTGTATTGCCTGTTTATTTGCAGAGTTTTTGACTTGATTGTATCTTGAGTAGCGCAAGTTGAGTATTCAGGAGGGTCCTGAAGCCAGCTGCCCTAGCCGCTCTCCCTCTCATCTACTCACTGCAGAGCACTGTCTCTGGCAGTGCTTACAGAAGGTCTCTTGTCTCGTGGCTCAGCTGGTAGTTCTGCCTTGCCATCACCCCATGAACCTGCACTCGATAAATACACGTGTACTGGGGGTTGCCCCAGTTGCTCTGCACCTGGAATTTGATATACTGGAAGGCTCTGGGAAGCTGCTTCTGCAAAGGAAACGGGGGGAGCCGTCATTCCTCAGGTGTAAGGAGCAACAGCACAGCAACGTAGCTTCCTTTGCCAGCGCTAGCCCTGCTGGGGAAGAAACTGGAGCCCTGACAAAGGAGGCAGCCAGGGTTGCTATGCCAGAGCCACAAGGCACAGGATGCTTTGGCTCATCCTCCGCACTCTGTGGTCCAAGCCCTTGCAGGCAAAGCTCAGTTTGCCCCTCGCGTCGTGCCCACACGCACTCACAGTACCTTCAGGCGGAAGGTCTGAACAGCCTCTTGGTCCACGTCAAATACAAAGAGCCCCAGGAGAGTTTCTTCTGCTGCTTCCTCATCCACGCCCTCAAAGGCAACCGACAAGGGCAGCAGGTCAGGCTCAAGCAGAGCCGGAGGAAAAGTGCCCGCTGCGTCCGACTCAGGGAAGCCTGCCTCATGTCCCACCCCTCTAGCACTAGTCTGGAAGAGGTCAGTGTGGATGTGGCTCAGGCTCTTTTGAGCAAGCGCTCCAAGACCCTGGGCCAGAAAGCACAAAGCAAGCCGCAGAGGCATACCACCACCGTGGGCCCCCACATACGCCATGCAGGGACGCTCTGCTCTGCAGCAACCAGCCCACGCTTCTCTGAGAGAAGGCGCCAGGAGAAACAAGGCTCCCTCGCAGCTTTCTGCCCTGGCCAGCTTCCCTGCCCACCCTCCACGCTGGGGCAAGGCTGAGGCTTACGGAGACAGCAAAGTCTTTGGGGGCACTGCTGACTTCCCCGGAAGGAGAGACCGCCTTGGAGATGTGCTCCACGGTGACAGCCATGGGCCAGATCTGCTCAGGCAGCCGAATGACCACTTGGCCCTCCGCTCCTTGGAAAGCCCAGCACTGTCCAGGGGAAGTGTGCGGCTGAAACCAGAAAGCAGCCACCCTCAGTGGCAAGGCACTCCAGCAGCCCAGCGGACTGGCTGCTTTGCCAGCAGCACAGCCCTGGCTCGGTCTGTTGGCTGGCTTTCTGCATGGAAGGGCACCCAAGTGGATGAAAGGGACAGGAGGGGACTTGCCACCTTGCTTTCAGAAGACGGAAATCTTCCTTACAAAACATCTAGGCTCACCTGCCTTTCCCAAATCCCGCTCTGATTTTGCACAGCATTCAGAGACAGGGCGGGGCTGCCTAGGGGAGGTCACCCCGTGAGCCTTCAAAGAGTGTGCGGGAGGGACGAGCCCCCTTCCTCCAACTCGGCAGATCCCGCCAGGCTTGGGGGCCTGGAGGAGGTTCTGTCCTTGCCTGAGTGGCTTGTCAGGCTCCCCCCAACTTCCACTCTCTCTGGAAAGGGGCCGTGGGAGTTGAGGTGGGAAAATGGAGCTGCCAAGGACAAAGGTGCCCAGCACACTGCGGCCAGGGGTTGTGGGCAGGTGGCTGCTGTTGGGTTCAGCTCCATTCCCCTCCAGACGGGAGGGCAGCACTGTGGGGAAGCGCAGGGGATCGTCAGGAAGAGGCTGAGCCCTGTGGGGCTGCGCGAGGCTGCTGCTGTGAAGGGAGGTGTTTGGGGCTTGGAGGCTCAACTTGAAAGCAAGCAACTGCCTCAGAAGTCATGCTGCCTGTGCTATTACCTGCAGAATAGTATCCGGAGGGTTGGCCACGGCAAAGAAGGCGAGACAAAGCCAGCAAGCCTCACTGCCTCGCCCACCATAAGTCCGGGATGTTCTCTCTGCATCGATGGTGGCCCCTGAAAGGCACATGCAAAGCAGCTGCCTCAGACAGGCCAGAGGCTAGGAGCAGCAGGGAGCTAGCAGGTATTTCTCAGGCTGCAAGCCCAGCTGGGCAGACTTGGTGGGAGGGCCATACGCCAGCGGAGGGCCAGCAGACTTTGCGTAGGCATACCTGTGGTTTTCAGAGCCCAGTCCACCGTCTGCAGGTCCTTTGCCTCTATCTTCTCAAGGGCTGCCCGTGTCAAGTTGAGAAGGGGCTGGGAAAAGCATTGCAAAGGCAGAGACGGAAAGCAACAGGGAGAATGACACAAACTCATCACGGGGCACTTCTGCATGAAGACTGAGTGCTTGCACAGAGCAAAGGGGAGACTCGGGGTCAGTCCACCAAAGGCAAGACTTGTTGGAAAAGGCACCAGACCTTCTGGTCAGCGCTTTCTGACAAGTCAAGCAAGGACTCAGGGAGAACACCAGTCTCAGGAGCCACCATGCAGACCTGGCTCAGGTCAGCACTGCCCCAAGCAGCCCTGAGAGCCAGGTTTGCGCTGGGCAGCAAGAGGACAGAGCACACGCTGCAAAGGGCCAAGAGGAAGCAGCAGGAGACAGCCTCCAACTGAGAGCAAGGTCTTTGATCAAATGGCAGCCACTTTACCCCTCTCCTCTCCTCAGCCATCGCCCTCTCCTCCAAGACTTCTGCTATGGAGTGCAGGATGGCCTCATTTGCAGCAGCCAGCTCTGCTCGCAGGTGAGCCAGCTGCTCTTCCAGGAGCTCCCGCTCATGGATCTTCTCCCTCAGCAAGGGCAGGGAGTTGCTGCAGACAAAGGGAAAGCAGATCTGGTGCAAGAGCTGAGCAGCCCCTGCAGGCAGTCCCGAGTAGGGTGCCACAGTCTTGCCCCCATCCTCTTCCCTCCCTCACAAGAACAGAGGCTTCCCTTCCCCTCCACGTTTAGCACAAGGCAGAGGCTGGCGCCCTGGATGCTTTGCCACTCAGTGAGTTCCATGGGAAGGAAGCCCTCTTACCTGAGCGTTGTGAGCTCTGTTTCTGGCACCCCAGCCTTCTCCTGAAACACAAAGGCCCTCCCTGAGAGGAAGCCCAAGGAGCTGCATGGGGGGCTTCCCACAGGACACTTCCCCAGGAAGAGCAGGTGGCAGTTGCTGCTGCTTTCTATCCATTTGGAGCAAGCCAGAGGATGTCGGGCCTTTTTCCAGCCACTGTCTTTGGGAAGTCCATTTGCTGTCTGAGCATTTGCAGACTCCAGGAGCTAAGGCAAGAGCAAAGCCACCTCCTGCCCAAGTGCTCCTTCCTGCAGCCTGCCAACCTGCAGTGCTCACTCAGGGAGCTTTCAGGGTCAAACCTCATTCAGCAGCTACAGAAAGTGAAGGACAAGCACAAGCGTGTCCCCCCCACACCCCCCCACATCTCTGTGAGGATGAGCCCTGGGCATCTGGACGGGATTCCCAACTTTTGCAGGGGAGGCAGGAGCTCCGAGCTATGGCCTCGGCCAGAGTTTGCTTTCCCCCAGCAAGAGGCACCTACCTGCAGCGCTTCCTCTTGCCACTTGCTCTCGGAGAGCAGCAAGCCCCAGCAGTAAAGCCCAGCTGCAAGTCACCACAGCAAGAGACAGTTATACTAAGAGGCTTTCTAATGGTCCCTGGAGCCACATTTTCTCCTTCCACAGCTAGGGAGCAAGAGCTTGCCTGGGACAGCTGGAGCTGGAGCCAGTGCAGAGCGCGGAGGTGGCTCCAACCCCTTGAGCACTGCCCAGGCCCATGGGCTTGGAAAATACACACACCCAAGGCCCACACACCCGCACACCAATGAAGGCATGTGGCCCCGAGCCAAGAGGAAATGCACCAGGCCATGGCAGTTTCTACACAGACATTGCAACCCCAAAGCTCTGCAGCAAGGAGGGACCTGTAGCCAAAACGATCCTAGGCGCTCCACTCCCTCCCACGGCCGGCAGCCACGGCAGGCGTGAGGCAGGCTGCAGTCCACCTGTAAAGACCCTCTCTGGCCTTCACTGTGTCACGGAGATGGGAAGCTGGAAGGCGCCACAGGATCTGCTGCCTCTCCCTGCCCCTGAAAGCTGGCATCCGGTCCACCTGGGCTACCGCGCAAGAGGTTTGGTCAGCGCTGCTCACCAGCCAAGAGTGGGGCCAGCAGGAAAAGGACCCTCAGGCACCTCCTGCCATTCTGCCAGGTGCTGCGTGGCCTAAAAGAGAGGGAATGCTGCTGTTAGCCAAGCCTACAGTGCGGGCTTTGCTTTGCCGGTGATCCGTTGAGGGGCTCCCTTGCCACCAGGTTCCTCAGCTCAGCAGAGCGGAGAAGCCCAGGGCCTGGGGGCCTTTAGGAAGCTCTGAGCTGCAGCACAGCACCCTGCGGGCACTAAGGCAGTTGAAGACCTCTGGCCTGACACAGGCGTAATCACCCACACGCCTAGTGTCGTGGCCTGACACAGTCTGGTGGCACTGGGCTCTCCCGAGCAGAAGGGGCAGCGCCTTGCCCAGCCAAAGGCTCTGCTGGGCTGCCTGGCTGCCCAGGCTGGAGGGCAGTGCTGCATACAGCCCCAGGGCTCAGGGGCTGTCTGTCACCACCATGGAAGCCGGGCGGCACACAGGGCTTCTTGCCTTATCCCTCCCTGCTTTTTGGGCCCCGTCACACCCACCTGCCCAACTCGGCTGGCATCTCCTCTAATCCAACTCCGTCACCAGCAGGAGGGAAAAGGTCGCTGTGCGGCAAATCCCCGCAGGCCTCTTCCCAAAGCACTTGCTGGCCTCTGCAAGGCTCCTTGTTTGCAGAGCTACACACGTCTGCAGGCTGGGCTTTTATGGAGGGCAGCTGCTGATGACGTCACAAGAGCCAACCGCCAGGGAGGCAAGGTGTTGCCCATGATGACCTCAGAGGGGGGCTTACCCAGGAGGGGGTTGCCACGCAGCCTGAGCGAGAGGAAGCCTGTGTGTTAGCCCCCACCCCAAGCCTGAAGCCTCCCGGCACACCCGCAGAGGAGCCCTGGTTAGCCCAGAGAGCCAGCTCACTTGGTTGCGCGGGCAAGCTGCTGCTGTGCCGTTGCACCGCTCGTCCTCTACCAGGCTGATGTGTCGTGTCATCCTGGGCAGGGCTCAAAGGGCTGAGCGTGAAGCCCTGCTAAGTCAGAAGGGAGAGTGGCAAGAGCTTTCTCCTCTTGAGACCCACCCGGGCATTGACACGGTACTGCAGCAAGCCAAAGGACATCAGCCAGGTGACCTTGTTGGCCCTGGAAGACATAGCCCCGCCTCTGCTAGGAAAGCAAGAGTAGAGCGGTCAGCTTGCTGGCACAAAGGCAGATGTCTCTTCCCCTAGGTACACCTGCACCCACACGGAACAGCGGGGGTGAGGGGCACAGGCTCCCTCAGCAGCCCACTGATGGGCACCCAAAGGGGAGCTCCAGGGTCGGCTCTGAGGTGCGTTGCAGAAATGCAAGCAACCATTGAGCAAGAGCAGGGGCCAGGACTGGAGACGGGGACAGCTGCAGGCCAGCTCCCGCAAGGAGTGGGCCTGAGCTTCAGTCAGGCTCCTGGGCCAGTGGGTGGAGGTGCCAGGGCAGGCCGCTCAGGGGAACTAAGCCCTCCTTAGTGCACGCCGGGCCCTGACGGTCCAGGCCGCGGTCTGTAGCCTTTGCACTTCTCTGCTGCGGCCTCTGCGGTTTGTCAACGCCTTCCTTGACCTGGCAGATTCAAAACTGGATGCAGGCGAGCCCTAGCAAGTGCCGAGTGTCTTCCACACATTCCTCCATCTGCTCGCTCTACAGCAGCTGACGCAGCCGCACACATGCTTGGCCTTTGCTGCTGCCGAAGCGCATTGCCTGCTCATGGTTAGCTTGCTGTGTGCCAGGACCCCCCGGGGCCTTTTGTGCAGCATGACACCGCAGCCCATCAGGCCCCAGCACATGCTGCTGCTGTTGCTGCTGCTGCTGCTGCTGTTGCTTGCGGTCTGGCCAGGCCTGGGGCCAACCTTTGCATTGATCGTTGCCAAGGCTGAAGCAGTTCCGCTTGGCACAGCCTGCTGAGGTCTTGCTGAGTGGTGGCTCTTCCTTCGGCATAGCTAACTCTCCTCACACTTGCTGAGGGCTCAGTCGATCCCCACGCTGAGGTGGTTTAGGAAGGTATTGAGCAGTATCAGAGGCAGGCAGGCCCCCGGAGGAACTCTGCTTGGGAGCAGCTGCCCATTGGACTTGGAGGCATGAAGCAGCAGCAGCCTTGCAGCTTGGTGCTGTGGCCAGTGCCCATGCAGCTTGTGGTGCCCCTGCCCAGCGCAGCTCTTGCCAGCTTGTCAGCACCTTGTCTGCCAGGTGCTCACGCCAGCATCTGTTCCGGCTCCTTGTCCAGCTGGTCCCTAGGCTCCTCGTTGTCACCTGGGTGCTCCTCAGAGCAGCGGGCTCTCTAGGCAGAGCAGGCCTAGCATGGCTGCCTGGGTTCCCATGCTGCCTTTGCTCTGTCCCCCCACCCACCGAATCACAGAACCACAGAATGGTTGAGGTTGGAAGGGACCTCTGGAGATCACCTAATCCAAGCCCCTGGCTCCAGCAGGGTCACCTAGAGCATGCTGGCCAGGATGGTGTCCAGACGGCTTTTGAAGATCTCCAAGGAGGGAGAGTGCACAAGCTCTCTGGGCAATTTGTTCCAGTGCTAAGTCACCCTCACTGGAATGCAGTTGGGACGGAACTTCCTGTGTTTCAATTTGTGCCCGTTGCCTGGCGTCCTGTCGCTGGGCATCCCTGAAAAGAGTCTGGCCCCATCCTCTTTACACCCTCCCTTCAGATACTTAGACACATTGATAAGCTCCCCCGCAGTCTTCTCCTCCCCAGGCGGAAGAGTCCCAGCTCTCTCAGCCTTTCCTCCTATGGGAGGTGCTCCGCTGCCTTCATCATCTTCATAGCCCTCCGCTGGACTCCCTGCAGGAGCTCCATGTCTCTCTCGTATTGGGGAGCCCACAACTGGGCACAGCAGTGCGGATGCAGCCTCCCCAGGCCTGAGTCGAGGGGCAGGATCACCTCCCTCACCCTGCTGGCACTGCTCTGCCTAATGCAGCCCCCGCATGCCATTGGCCTTCTTGGCCACAAGGGCGCATTGCTGGCTCATGGTCAACTCGGTGTGCACCAGGACTCCCGGGTCCTCCTCTGTGGAGCTGCTTTCCAGCAGGTCAGCCCCCAGCCTGCGCTGCTGCATGGCATTATCCCTCCCTAGGTGCAGGACTCTGCACAGCCCTTGCTTGAACTTCATCAGCTTCCTCTCTGTCCATCTCGCCGGCCTGCCGTGGTCCCTCTGAACAGAAGCGTAGCCCTCTGCTGTATCAGCGCCTGCTCCCATGTTTTGCATCCTCAGCAGACTTGCTGAGGGTGCACTTTGTCTCTTCAGCCAGTGCACTGATGAAGAAGTTGAACAATATTGGACCCACTGTTCAGCCCTGGGGGCCATCGCTAGCTACAGGCCTCCAAGTAGACTTTGTGCCACTGAGGACATCCCTTTGAGCACTGCCGTTCCACCAGTTCTCATCCCACCTCAGTGTCCCCTCATCTAGCCCACACTCCTGAGCCTTGCCTGTGAGGATGCTAGGGGAGACGGTGGTGAAAGCCTTACTGAAGTGAAGGTAGACAACATCCAGTGCTCTCTCCTCATCTCTGCAGCCAGCCATTCCACTGGAGAGGCTGCTGCTTTGCAGGGCCCCAAGACCCCCTTGGTGCTCCGCATCACCTGATTTGGGAGCAGCAAGCAGCGTTGCATGTCATGGGGAGGAGGAGGTCCTTCAGGGTATCGAAGGACAGCAGGTATGCTCAGGAGAGCAGGACTGCTGTGGGTTCACACAGGCTTAGGTATTTAGCAGGTGATGCTGTGTGTTTAGAAAATGCAGTTGCATGGCACTCCATTCTGCCAAGATCCCTGACAAGGGGTTCCTTGGAGCATTCAGAGACTTCTTTGGGAACGTCCTTGAGAGCTGCAAGCTCCTCTGTACTTTCACAATGCACGCGTCCTGTCTGCACGATCATGGCAGTCCTAAGGACACTGTACCTGGGAATCGTTTGTCACACAGAGGGTCACTAGGAGGCCTTTGGCTGAGGCTTTTAGTGCCCAAAGCTCTGCATAAACAGTACCAGCAGTCAATATTATATGGGGTAAAGCATGGAGTACCTAGGCCCAAAAATATTGCAAAAGTATGTCAAGTCGCGCAGGGTAAGAATGAGGATCCCTCTGCATTTTACGAGCAGTTATGTGAAACCACCCGAGAATGGATAGACTTGGATCCTGAGGACAAAGTGAGCAAGATGACTTTTACTACATTATTTGTAGGACAAACAGCACCAGGTATAAGGAGAAAGCTTCAGAAGGCAGGTGGTATGTCGGGGATGTCAATATCACAGTTAATAGGATTTGCATATAAGGTATACAGTAACAGGGAAGAAGTAGAGAGAAAGGAAAAACAAAAGGAGAAACTGAAAGATAAGAGGCAAAATGTTGCAATCTTGGCAGCTGCATTTGCCCAGGCACAAACTTCCTCTCGGGGAAGGGGTTTTCCGAAAGGACAAGGACGTGGAAGAGGACACAGAGTAGGAGGGAATTTGGGAAATAGAATTTCACTGAGGAGAGATCAATGTGCGATTTGTAGGGAGAAGGGGCACTGGAAAAATGAGTACCCAAAGAAACAATCAGATCATTGGAAACCTCAGTCTGTGTCTGTTCCGGAGGCAGGTTTGCTCATGACTGGTGCAGAAGATTCAGACTGATGGGGACCGGGGGTTGAGAAATTGGATTCCCCAGCTGAAGCCCTGGTTTCAGTAAAGCTGGGGAATGAAATAGTTAATTTTTTAGTAGACACTGGAGCAACATATTTGGTATGAAATAGCTGTAAGGGACCAGTGAGTAAATTCTCTGTACCAGTAATTGGGGCCACGGGAAAGCGAGAGGTCAAACCTTTCTTTCAGCCAATTAAATGTAAAATAGGAAGTAGAGTGTTAACACATGCATTCTTATACATGCCAGAATGCCCATTACCCCGAATGGGGAGGGATTTACTGAATAAACTGGGGGCACAAATAACCTTTGATAAGAACAAAGTTCAGGTGCACATTCCACCAAATAACGCCTGGAAGACACAAGCATATATGTTACAGAAAGCACTGGATTCCAAACAGGTGGAGAGTGGACCAAGCAAAATTCCCTCCGCAGTAATGGACGCAGTAGTCCCTTTTGTGTGGGCGATGGAGAAACCTGGACGAGCCAGATGTGCAGAACCGGTAAAGGTGGAATTAAAACAAGGAACTGAATCAGTAGCGTAAAAACAGTATCCCATGAAGTTAGAGGCCCCTGTTGGACTGGAGCCTATAATTAATAATTTCTTAAAGTATGGACTGCTGCGAGAATGTCAGTCCAAGTACAGTACTCCAATCCTGCCTGTTAAAAAAACACATTCACAAGAATACCATCTAGTACAGGATTTGCAAGCTATTAACCAGATAGTCATTGATGTGCACCCAGTGGTACCCAATCCATACACTTTCTAACGACGATAAATGATTCAAATGTCCATTTTACAGTAGTGGACTTAAAAGATGCTTCCTTCTGTATCGCTTTGGAGGAACAAAGTCAACAATTATTCGCCTTTGAGTGGGAAAGTCCTACAAGGAGACGCAAAATGCAGTTGTGCTGGACAGTACTCCCGCAAGGATTCAAGAACAGCCCCACCATTTTTGGCAATGTACTCACAAAAGAATTAGAATTATGGCAAGGTAAGAAAGATACCACTACCTTATTACAGTATGTGGACGCTATCTTGTTGGGGGCAGACACGACTGAAGAATGTAGAGAAACAACCATCAGTTTATTAAATTTTGGGGAACAGCAGGATATAGGGTGTCTCAGAAAAAAGTTCAGATCATGAAGGAAAGCGTAATCTATCTAGGATTTGAAATATCCCAGGGGGAAAGAAAATTAGGAATCGAAAGGAAAGAAGCGATTTGTCAGCTCGCCCCCCAAAATCAAAAAGAGAACTTAGGGGATTTTTAGGAATGGCTGGGTGGTGTGGCCTGTGGATACCTAATTTTGGATTAATGGCAGAGCCTTTATAGGAAGCTGTTAAGGGGCCGGGAGACTTGCTGGAGTGGACTGCAGAGTGCCGAAAAGGATTTGATGAAATCAAGATTGCTCTCATGAGTGCTCCCACATTAGTACTTCCAAACCTAACAAAGCCATTTGAGCTTTACGTACATGAGAGAGGGCACCAGGCTTTGGGAGTGCTTGTACAGACTTTAGGAAACTGGAAAAGACCTGTGGCTTACTTTTCCAAACAATTGGATAAAGTGAGTGCAGGTGGCCAGGATGCCTGCGAGCAGTTGCAGCTGCTGTGATGTTAATACAAGAAGCACGAAAATTGACCTTGGGACAAAAGGTGACTGCTTATGTGCCACATGCTGTTGCAGCAGTTTTAGAACAGAAAGGGCATCACTGGTTATCCCCAAGTAGGATGGTGCAATACCAAGCAGTAATACTTGAGCAAGAAGAGGTAACCATGAAAGTGTCTACTACCCTTAATCTAGCCTCTTTATTACCACTTCATGAAGAGGGGAAGTTGGCTCAAGACTGCCTGCAAACTATTGAGCGAGTATATTCCAGCCATCTGGATTTCAGAGGTATTCCATTGCAGAATGCAGACTGGGAATTTTTTACCGATGGGAGCAGTTTTATCCTAAAGGGAGAAAGAAGGGCTGGGTATGCTGTTGTCACCTTGGAAGAAGAAATCGAAGCAAGATTGCTACCAGCAAATCCATCCGCCCAGAAAGCAGAACTGATTGCTTTAACCCGGGCTCTGGAATTATCAGAAGGAAAACGGACCAATGCGTTTACAGATTCCAAATATGCCTTTGGGGTTATACATGCCCATGGTGCAATTTGGAAGGAAAGAGAATCCCATTAAATACAGTAAGAAGATTATGGAACTACTCGAAGCACTTAATAAACCCAAAGAAACTGGACTCCTGCCCTTTCTGCGGTGACAGGGGCACCTTGGTGCACAGGGACACAGAGCAAGGAGCCCAGCAGGCTTTCCTGGCCACACCCAGTGCGCAGCCACGCAAGGAGACGACCAGCTGCCCTGGCGTCCTGGGCACAGGGACTGCACGAGGGCTGGCACCCCAGGGACCTTGTGCCGCACGCCGATGCTGGGCCAGCAGGCAGCTGGCAGGGGAGGCTGCGGCGGGGCCGCGGGGCCCCGATGTCACAGTGCTGTCCCCCGGCAATGCAGTCACAATGCCCCGGGGCAGCATAAGAGGCGCAGCCTCCTGGGCCCCCTGCCAGAGCACAGAGCTGCCTGCAGCCAAGGGCTCTCGGCAGGCTCTCAGCAGGCTGTCCTTGGGCACGAACGCACCCCTGCGAGGGCAGCAGGGCTATCGTTGGCTACCGAGCGGGGCATTATCGCAGCGCATGCGGGGGCACCAGTGCCTGCACCTCAGGCCACCCAACGATGGAAGCGCTCAGCAGCTGCACCGCCACTTGGTATGGAGACCTCCTCCTGGCCTTCCTCTGACCTTACTGCCAGCCCTTGCTTTGCACCTTCTCTGCCTGGCTTTGGTGCTGAGACCACTCACTGCTCTGCCTCGCGGGCTCGTCGAGTGCCTGTGTCTGCCGCTCCGCTCCCTAACACTGCCTAAACACGGCCGGAAGAAAACCATGATGCAGAAGACAGGCACGGTGAGACCCTAGGATGCCTCTTTGCCAAGCAGAGCGAGAGAAGGGGCCTAGCAAAGAGAGGTGCACCACTCTGCAGCCTCCTCAGGCCACGAGGGACACATGAGAGCCCCAAAGCACTCGTGATCTCTCTGGCCGCACTGGCCTGCACTTCCCATTGGCAAGAGAGTGCAGGGAACCCAGTAGCCTGGGGGTGGCTCAATCACGTTCCCGTGCAGTGCAACAAACCTCTGCCTTCCTCTTGCTCTGCCCCTGCTGCCCTTGTTTCTCTGTTTGTGGTGGCCATTGGCGTTGCGGCAGGAGCTTTCTGAGGAGGCTGCGTGAGCTGCAGCAGTGCCGAGACCAAGCCGAAGCTGTACTGTGCTTTGGGGGTGGAGAAAACCCTGCCTTTCTGGAGCTCCCAGGTTGGCTGTGTTCTGCATTGTGCTGGCTCAGGGGGTGCTGCTAGGTGTTTGGAGCTGTCCTCGGAAAGCTTGTGGTGACCTCAGGCAGGTGGTGGTTGCCAGGCCCTCAAGGGGCATGGTGGAAATTGTCTTGGGGCTGCTCCCTCTTGGGAGCTGTGGCAGCGGCATTTGCAGGCGAGGTCAGTGGGGACGGACATGCTGAGGTTGAAGTGCGCAGTGCTGTGTTCTGGTGCTAGTGCAGAGCTTGGAGGCAGTGCACTGCGCAGGGCTCGGGGAAGACTGGTTGGGCGTTTGAAGGAGCTATGCGGGATTTGGCTGTGGAGTGCTTCCTTCTTCCAGGGAACAGGAGGGAGACAAGCCAGCAAATCAGAGAGGCTGCCTGTGCCCGCGTGTCTATCCAAATCATGCTCTTCCAGCGTGCTTGCCTGCTGAGCGTCACGCAGGGCTATTGTGCGCTTCCAAATCCCAGGGGAGAGCTCCATTCCACTGCTCTTTGGGAGAGGGAAACGCAGCTCTTTCAGAGACTCCAGAAAGATAGCAGCCGTCTCCTTATTTCTGAAGCCATTTCCGGGCCATTGTTGCCACCACTGGAATGCAGGTTCCAGCGCACCGGAATCTGCTGGCTCATTGCAGGACTCAGTCTGGTGGCAGGAGTCAGCAAAGGGTATTATGCTGCGTGTTGTGAGGCAGTGTTGTGTGTGTGCTTTCAGTCAAATGACCTAGAGCAGTTCTCAATGCTTGCGGCATGTGGCCACGAGCTGGCCTGTGGCAACTGCCCTGCCTGCAGCACCTTTGCTGGCCTGCTGAGCGAAGTGGCCCTCAGTGCCTGACCTGGGACAGCAGAGATGGGTCTTTGAAAGAGCCTCAGGCAATGGCTGCCTTGCATGAGGACTGCTGAGAGCCTGATGGAGACGGGGAGTCAGAGCTCCCTGGCAAAGCCTCGCAGAGCTGCTGGAACTGGCAAGCAGGCGGTCCTTCCCCATCACGGCACGAATGTTCCCCCGAGGACAAGGCACTCTCGGAGGTGCCAGTTCTCCTCACCTGTGCTTGGCGTCTCGCGCCAGCCTGCACCGCTGGTAGCTTGCAGCAGCACGGGCACAGAAGAGGTTGCCTGCTGATTGTGGACCAATAGCCTTCTTTCTTCGGAGGAAGTGCTTCCAGCCTGAGGGGACAAGGGCCTGTGCCAGCAAGGGCTCTTGCTGGGGAGCACGTACTTGCGGGGAGAGTGTCCTGCTGCAGTGCCCAGCACCTGCTCTAAGATTGGGCCTTTGGCTTGTCTGAGCCTCACAAAGACTGCTGATCCTCTTCTGCCTGGGACACCTGCAAAGACGGAGAGAGCAATACCAAGGGACAGCAATGTTTTCACAGCGTTTTCACTCTCCGGAAAGCAGAGGGAGGTCAGCATCTGCCAGCTCCAGGTCTCTTCGAAGCCCCGTCAGCTGAGCTGACCCAACGAGGCCAAGGCAAGCAGGCTTGAAGGCTTTCTTCCTGGACTCGTGGCGCGCTGCTGGGCACTGCTGGCCTCTGCATGCCTCCTCTGGCAAATGGAAGAGACACCTCCCGCCACTGTCAGCAGCCACTGCTCTGGGAGCGGAGACTGTGCCCCGGCATTTCCTGATGGGAAGGCAACGGGCTGAATCTCACAGCTGATTCAGCCGTTGTGTAGCCATTGGATCGTGGAAGAATTTCCCTTGGAAGAGTTCTCTGCAGGTGCTCTGATCCAAGTCATGCTCCGAGCAGGCTGGGATTCAAAGCCGCATGTAGCTGTGGTCCTTCCGAGAGTGGACCAACCCCTTGCTGGCATGACAAGACCCCCACGCACCTCGAGATGCCCAAGGGCACCAGGCCTTTCCAGCTGGAGATCAGGGGGAAAAGTGAACTCGAGGGCCTGCAAAGAACAAGGACATCCATTCTCGGCAGCCGAAGACCCTTCCAAAGCTCCCCATGCATATGTGCTTCAGCGCCAGGTGCAGCAGCCAGGAAATGCAGGGGCTGGGATGTGAGGATGTTCCAGGTGGTTATCCTCAGTGTCATACCTCGCAGCCAACCCTCTGCAGCAGCCGGCGGTTTCCTGCAGGGCCCAGGAAAGATTTTTTTTTTTCCCCCCAGCTCTGTCAGGTCTGTGGGTTTTTTTTTTTTCCCCACTCTCTGGAGCCCCTAAGGTGGCTGCAGGTTGAGAGAGGAAAGGGGTCGGGCAGTGCTGGTGCCTCATGGCCCGGTGGGCGTGAGAAGCCTCCCAGGGCTGGCTGGGAGGCAGGCCTTGCTCACATGCCCAGGGAACAGCCGATCGCCAGCTTTGGGGTCAGAAAGGAATTTTCCCCCAGGACAGATTGGCAGCAGTGCCTGGGGGTTTTTCGCCTTCCTCTGGAGCATTGAGCACGGCCCATTGCCAAGGCTTCTCTGGGCCCTTGCAGGCCAGTGGCTGCCTGCTCTTGCAGCACCAAGACACCAGCTGTGCCCTGCAGCTCTCAGTCTCTCTCTGCCCTGGGGCAAGTTTGTCACAGGAGCTCAGGGACTGCCGGTGCTTCCATCTGCTTGGGGTGTTCTGGCTTGTGCAAAAGAGCGTGTGTTTGGAAAGGCTGGAGGATCCATGAGGAGCTGCCCCTTGCCATCTCTCCCTGCATGCACACAATAAAAGCAAAGTGCTGTTCTCCTCTCTTAGGTGTGCCGTTTGTGTGGTGCATGTGCTGGCTGTGGCCTGAGAGCTTGCTCCTGCAGCTGCGCTGTCAGGAACTGCCGCTACCCTGCTGCCCACGGGGCTTGTCCTCCCCCCTGGGAAGTTTGGAGGGTTGGCCTTGGCCCCAGCCCTTCCTGGCGGGGCGCTGGGTGTGTCTCAGCAGCCTGTGTGCAAGGCGTCTTCAGTGCCTGCCTCCTGGCTTCGGCTTAGAGTGGGCCAGGGAGGAGAGTGGCCGGAGCTCTGCTATGGCAGGGCTCGGCCGTGACAGGAGAGGTGGCCCTCACCTGCTGAAACACATGGCTGCAAATGTGGCCGCTGGCCCTGGAAAAGACACTCTGTGCCTCACTGTCATCCCCTTCCTTTCCTTGTTAGCCTTTTCTCCAAGTGGCCACCACCTTGAAGCCTCACCACGGCCACTGCCTCCTTGCCCTCTCCTGCCCGCCTCTTCTAGGCCTGTACTGCCACCTCCTCCTGTTCCCCACTCCTAATGCCTGCACCTGCCTCCTCAGCCTGCCACAAACACATCTTCCGCTCTGTTGCTGCATCCTTCTCTGGTCTGCACATCTCCCAGACTTCATAGAGAACCTCCTCCCCTTTCCTTGGGCATCATCCACAGGCTGAGGGCCTCGCTGAGAATGGCCTGTCTGCCGGCTGACATCAAAAGAGCAGCTCTGAACATGTGTGTCAGGAAGGGGCACCAGGTGCTGAGAGCCAGCAGAGAAGAGCCCATTTGGGTTGCCTCTGGGGTTTGCACCATTCTGTAGGCTCAGCAAAGTTGAGCTGCTGGCCTGCAGACAGAGCTGGCCATGCCTGCTTTCTACTGAGGCGAGTACAAGTCCCACTGGAGGAGCACTAGTCTTCTGCTCAGCTACAGCCATGCCTGTGCCTGGCCATGGGCACCTGGCCCATGGCCAGACCTCTTGGCCTGACCCGGGACCTACCTGCTGATCACTGGACTGTGTCTGACCCAAGGGACCACGTCAGACCTCATGCTGACCTTGACCTGGGGATTGGTTTCCTGGCTTGACCTCGCACCTGCCTCATCACCACGAGCACGCCTGATGAGCCGGACTCTTGCTTGGAGCGGGCTGCCATCTCTGGGCCTGCCTCGCTCACCTCAGGTGGCTCCTGTGCGATGGGGCCCTGGCTGCTGACGTCCCTGCCATGGCAGCCCTGTGACTGTGGCTCCCAGCTCCCAGGAGCAGCTGAGGGAGCAGCTGGCCCTTGCTGCGCCCTGGCAATGTCAAAGCTAGAGTCTGCTGCAGGCCTGCACCTAGCAAGGTCAGTCTCCTGCAAAGAGACTAGTCATGCCCAAGATGTCTTGTGCAGCTCTTGCAGAGTTGTGCAACCAGCTGTTGAACAAGGTGGCATGCACACAAGAAGACAGTGGTGTATGTGCAAGGCCTCAGCAAATTGCTGCCGAGCTGCGAGGGCGGCTGAGTGCTAGCTTTAGTAGAGAGGCTGACTGCAGGAAACCAAGCCTATGCCAATCCTTCCCAGCGCTGCTCAAGACGCTTGGAAATGGCAGCTTTCCTACAGCCTCCAACTCCAGAAAGTGCTCCAGCCTTTGCACTTGCAGAGCCTTGCTAACTGCCATTTCCTTTCATTGCCGCTCTCAAGGAAAAAACAGACAGACACCAAAATGTTGCTCTCAGGGGCTTTATCAGGTGAACCTCCTTGTCTGTGCTTGGCCAGCTTGCTTGAGAGAACAGCTTCTCAATCCCTGGTCACCTGCATTGGCCTCGGAGACTTTCATGGGAATGCTGACTTGGAGTTCCACCCCACGCAGGCAGCTAAGCCCACAGCTGGCTGTCCCCTGACTTTGTCTGGAACAAGCCTGCTCCCAGGTTGTCAGTCAGAAATGGCTTGCTTCAGGAGCCTATTAAAGAGATGAGGTTCAGAGGCTGGCCTTTCGGAAAAGCCTAGGCACATGTGATTCAAACTGCACACACCAACAGCTGGAAGGCCTGGCAGCAGCCGTCTCAGGCCATGGTCTTAGTGTTGACAGCCACAGGAGCCACTGGGTAACCTTCAAGAGGTTGTGCTTATGCTGAAGACGTGTTTAGAAGAGAGAGCCCTTCTTTGCTGCACCTGCTGCTGTTCTGTGCCTGAAGAAGTCCGGCTAGGGCCCCGGCACTGATGCTGTGAGGCAGGGTGGAAGAGGGGCCTGCACCTGTGGCCCGGGGCCGCAATCTGGTGCCCAGAACAACTGAGCTCGCCCCTCACCTCCAACACCCCCACCTCCACCTGCCAGGAGGTCACTGCTGCCCAGCTGCTGGCACTGTGCCCAGCTCTGCCAAGCTCCCCAGCTGCTTGCGGAGCTGCGAGAGAAGCCACTTCCCAGTGCCAGCATCTATGCTTGTGCCTTCCAGGCGTTATTTTGCGGAATGTCCACCTGAACTTTGTTTTTATCAAAGGTTATCTGTGCCCCCAGTTTATTCAGTAAATCCCTCCCCATTAGGGGTAATGGGCATTCTGGCATGTATAAGAATGCATGTGTTAACACACTATTTCCTATTTTACATTTAATTGGTTGAAAGAAAGGTTTGACCTCTCACTTTCCCGTGACCCCAATTAGTGGCACAGAGAAACCTAGTAGGTCGCTTTATTAAAGGATTATTGCCCCTCTTTTGTCTCCTCATGAATGTTCTTAACCAGGATTTTTGATTCTTGTTACTCAGTTCTTTTGTTACAGTAATATTAGGGATTATTGCCCCTAGAGTCCGTGTCCCTGACCAATTAGGAGGTAGCACTTTTCATGCCTTGTTCCCACACAACCAATACCATCCACTACCTTTCGGAACACGCCACCCATTTAGTTCCTTACTTGGCCACTTATAACCTATTGCAGGGATCCGAGAGCAATCTTCATAACTCCCTGCCTTAATGGCTCCAGTACAGTTGATCGGCTGTTTTCCATAAGGTACAGTTTTCTCCCACCATTTATTACTATTGCACCTTCGGATACATTGATAATAATCGCCTGTCACACTCTGGACTTGCCATTCCTGTTCTGTTGTTTCATCATATTCCGTTTGATCACTAGCATTTCTTATCTGTTTCATAAATTCCATACAGGAAAACTTAAGAGGCACTCCAATCAGCGGGAAGCCCTTGTTGGAATGTTCAGGGAAGTGGGGACACACCCAACCATCCATCTGGTTAACTATCTTCATAGATTTCATAATTACTTCCAAATGAAGATTTTGACCCCCAAATCCTTCCTGATTCCCTTTGGCTCGGGTAACCTAGAAAAACTAACCACCACATTTCTCCCCTGTTGTTTGTTAAGGAGAACATCCTTTTTACACAGAGACCCTAACAACAATATTAACCCTATTCCTAACAAAGAGATTAAAGCAATTTTTCCCTGAATACAATCTAAATTTAAAACTGATTCACTTCTAACACAACTCATATATCTTTATATATTTTTAACTTGAAAGGTTGGACTCGTTCAGCTTTCCACATCTCTCGAGGTCCTGCTTTCACTCGGGTGGAGTGGATCCAGGAATCAATTCCCTGCAGTTTCACAGCAGTATTTGTTGTTAGTAGGACAAGATACGGTCCTCTCCATTTTTCTATCAACGGCTCATCCTTCCAGGTTCGAAGATACACTTGATCTCCAAGCTGGAATGAATGTACAGGTGAATCTAAAAGTACAGGAGATCTTAACTGGATGTACCTACGGAGAGAAGGAAGAACCTTTGCCATAGACAAGAGATAGTCACTTAAAATTTGATCGCCCTTAGATGGACTAACTTTCTGCCTAACCCTTGGGGTTATTCTGATTCTTAATAATGCCAGAGGTAAAACATCAGTCCCTTTCATCTGAGTCTCCTGACACAATTTCCCTCTCTGTCTCTTAATTGCTTGATTCATTCTTTCCACTTTTCCACTGGATTGTGGCCTTCAGGGGGTATGTAAATCCCATTTAATTTGTAGTATTTTTGAGGTCTCCTGTACTATTTCTGCTATAAAATGAGGTCCCCTATCCGAAGACAATCCTTCTGGTACCCCAAATCTTGGTAGGATTTCTTTTAATACCATTTTCACTACCTCCCTTGCTTTATTGGTACGGCACGGGAAAGCCTCAGGCCATCCTGAAAAGGTGGCAACAATTACCAACAAATATTTATATCCATTACAGCTTGGTAATTCAGAAAAATCAGTTTGCCAGGAATCCCCAGGCATGAAGCCCCTTTTTCCTTCCCCTGGGGGGCTTTGGGGGGGGGGCGCTTCTTCTGAATCATGGGATTATTTCTAAGACAG
Organism: Dromaius novaehollandiae; assembly: GCF_036370855.1. Classification (NCBI taxonomy): domain Eukaryota; kingdom Metazoa; phylum Chordata; class Aves; order Casuariiformes; family Dromaiidae; genus Dromaius; species Dromaius novaehollandiae. The sequence continues at coordinate 1,288,345 of NC_088125.1, read as the reverse complement.
ATTTCACATTTTTGTGTAATTCCCTTTGCAATTAGTAACACACTAACTCCCACAGCAAATCTTTCAACTGTTTCAACCAATGCCTCGGCTCCCATGTGGGTACTATCATGTGTTTGCTTCATCAGCTTCTTCATTATCGCCAAAGTTACCACACCTTGTCCAGTAGATGTTACCACCATCCTTTGGAAGTCTTTATGCATTGCAGTATTTCTGCTAATTTATTTTCTTTTCCAGTGTATACTGGAATTTCCATTTTTCACGTTCTCTCTGGAACTAATGCTGCCACCAACACAGATAATGCTACCCTTTTTGCAGCCTCATCGGCTCTTTTGTTCCCTTTAGCTACGTCAGTCTGCCCGGATTGGTGTGCTTTGCAATACATTACTGCTGTTTCTTTGGGTTTATTAACTGCTTCGAGTAGTTCCATAATCTCCTTACTGTATTTTATAGGATTCCCTTGAGAAGACAGCAATCCTCTTTCCTTCCCAATTGTGCCATGGGCATGTATAACCCCAAAGGCATATTTGGAATCTGTGAACACATTGCTCCGTTTTCCTTCTGATAATTCCAGAGCCGAAGTTAAAGCAATCAGTCCTGCTTTCTGGGTGGATGGATTTGCTGGTAGCAATCTTGCTTCGATTTCTTCTTCCAAGGTGACAACAGCATACCCAGCCCTTCTTTCTCCCTTTAGGATAAAACTGCTCCCATCGGTAAAAAATTCCCAGTCTGCATTCTGCAATGGAATACCTCTGAAATCCAGATGGCTGGAATATACTCGCTCAGTAGTTTGCAGGCAGTCTTGAGCCAACTTCCCCTCTTCATGAAGTGGTTATAAAGATGCCGGATTAAGGGTATTAGACACTTTCATGGTTACCTCTTCTTGCTCAAGTATTACTGCTTGGTACTGCACCATCCTACCTGGGGATAACCAATGATGCCCCTTCTGTTCTAAAACTGCTGCAACAGCATGTGGCACATAAGCAGTCACCTTTTGTCCCAATGTCAATTTTCGTGCTTCTTGTATTAACATCACAGCAGCTGCAACTGCTCGCAGGCATCCTGGCCACCTGCACTCACTTTATCCAATTGTTTGGAAAAGTAAGCCACAGGTCTTTTCCAATTTTTGGAAGTCCTAATGCGGGAGTACTCATGAGAGCAATCTTGATTTCATCAAATCCTTTTCGGCACTCTGCAGTCCACTCCAGCAAGTCTCCTGGCCCCTTAACAGCTTCATATAAAGGCTCTGCCATTAATCCAAAATTAGGTATCCACAGGCCACACCACCCAGCCATTCCTAAAAATCCCCTAAGTTCTCTTTTTGATTTCGAGGGGGTGATCTGACAAATCGCTTCTTTCCTTTTGATTCCTAATTTTCTTTTCCCCTAGGATATTTCAAATCCTAGATAGATTATGCTTTCCTTCATGATCTGTACTTTTTTCTGAGACACCCTATATCCTGCTGTTCCCCCCAAATTTAATAAACTGATGGTTGTTTCTCTACATTCTTCAGTCGTGTCTGCCCCCAATAAGATAGCGTCCACATACTTTAATAAGGTAGTGGTATCTTTCTTACCTTGCCATAATTCTAATTCTTTTGCAAGTACATTGCCAAAAATTGTAGGGCTGTTCTTGAATCCTTGCGGGAGTACTGTCCAGCACAACTGCATTTTGCATCTCCTTGTAGGACTTTCCCACTCAAAGGCAAATAATTGTTGACTTTGTTCCTCCAAAGGGATACAGAAGGAAGCATCTTTTAAGTCCACTACTGTAAAATAGACATTTGAATCATTTATCATCGTTAACAAAGTGTATGGATTGGGTACCACTGGGTGCACATCAATGACTATCTGGTTAATAGCTTGCAAATCCTGTACTAGATGGTATTCTTGTGAATGTGTTTTTTTAACAGGCAGGATTGGAGTACTGTACTGGGACTGACATTCTTGCAGCAGTCCATACTTTAAGAAATTATTAATTATAGGCTCCAGTCCAACACGGGCCTCTAACTTCATGGGATACTGTTTTCACGCAACTGATTCAGTTCCTTGTTTTAATTCCACCTTTACCGGTTCTACACATTGGGCTCTTCCAGGTTTCTCCGTCGCCCATGCAAAAGGGACTACTGCGTCCATTACTGTGCAGGGAATTTTGCTTGGTCCACTCTCCACCTGTTTGGAATCCAGTGCTTTCTGTAACATATATGCTTGTGTCTTCCAGGCATTATTTGGTGGAATGTGCACCTGAACTTTGTTCTTATCAAAGGTTATTTGTGCCCCCACTTTATTCAGTAAATCCCTCCCCATTAGGGGTAATGGGCATTCTGGCATATATAAGAATGCATGTGTTAACACTCTATTTCCTATTTTACATTTAATTGGCTGAAAGAAAGGTTTGACCTCTTGCTTTCCTGTGGCCCCAATTAGTGGCACAGAGAATTTACTCATTGGTGCCTTACAGCTGTTTCATACTGAATATGTTGCTCCAGTGTCTACTAAAAAATTAACTGTTTCCTTCCCCAGCTTTACTGAAACCAGGGCTTCAGCTGGGGAATCCAATTTCTCAACCCCCGGTCCCCATCAGTCTGAATCTTCTGCACCAATCATGAGCAAACCTGCCTCCGGAACAGATACAGATACAGACTGAGGTTTGCAATGATCTGATTGTTTCTTCGGGCACTCATTTTTCCAGTGCCCCTTCTCCCTACAAATCGCACATTGATCTCTCCTCAGTGAAATTCTGTTTCCCAAATTCCCTCCTACTCTATGTCCTCTTCCACGTCCTTATCCTTTCAGACAACCCCTTCCCTGAGAGGAAGTTTGTGGCTGGGCAAATGCAGCTGCCAAGATTGCAGCATTTTGCCTCTTATCTTTCAGTTTCTCCTTTTGTTTTTCCTTTCTCTCTACTTCTTCCTTGTTACTGTACGCCTCATATGCAATTTCTATTAGCTGTGATATTGACATCCCCGACATACCATCTACTTTCTGAAGCTTTCTCCTTATATCTGGTGCTGTTTTTCCTACAAATAATGTAGTAAAGGTCATCTTGCTCGCTTCATGCTCGGGATCCAAGTCTGTCCATTTTCAGGCAGTTTCACATAACCACTCGTAAAATGCAGAAGGATCCTCATTCTTACCCTGCGCGACTTGACATACTTTTGCAATATTTTTGGGCCTAGGTACTCCATGCTTTACCCCATATAACATTAACTGTTGGTACTGTTTAGTCATTAACCTGCCCGTCCCTGTATTTTGATCCCAGTCCGGTTCTTGGGCCGGCATAAAGCGGTCTGTTCCATCTTTAGCATTTTGTCTTTCGTTTTCCTCTCGAGCTTTGTCTAATACCATTCTCTTCTCTTCAGGTGCAAGCAAAGTATTTAAAAGCACCTGTAAATCCTGCCAGTCTGCATTATGACTCTCAGTTATCATTTTAAAGGATTGATACATCTTTTGTGGATTTTCTCGGTATGACCCAGCAGATTCCTTCCAATTCATTAAATCTGTAGTTGAAAAGGGGACCTTCACATATACAGGCATTCCATCTGGTCCTACTGCTTGATGCAGTGGGGCCTGAATCGCGGGATTTTGTTGAGCCCGAGTAGCCCGAGTTTTGCCTGCAATCAGGCTACATGCCTCACTTCCCTTATTTCTGCTATCGATACTGTCTTGATCTCTTTCCGGAGAGACCAATAATTGTACATCCTCTTCCTCATCACCCACTTTTAAACATCTCTTCCCAATACTACAAGCAGAGCAACACCGAGGTATTTTCTCTTTGTCTTTCACCATCGTTAACACATTTGAGTCAGAGACCAATAGCTTACATTTTTTTCTTGTTTCATGATCATTTCTCAGAGAGAAAAACAAATCTACATACGGGACCTCATCCCATTTGTTCTGTCTTCTGCAAAACAACATAAGTTGCAAGATTGTATTATAGTTTAGCATTCCCATTTCTGGCCATTTTTCCTCATCCTCCAGTTTATGCATTGGCCACCACTGAGTACAGTATTCCTTTAATTTTCTCCTTGTTAAAAGATTCCCACCAAACTTACTCCAATGTTTCGGGATGCATCCTAAAGGAGAACAGGGTGATACCCCCGCAGATTGTCCCATTCCCATATTATTACCCTTAAAAGAACATTCTTACCAACTATGCTTTTGTACACTCCAGTCGTCACTGTCCAAACGGGTACAAAGCTTACCTTTAGTTACCACAACCAACTACCCCTATATCATACCCTCTATGCAATGTCTCTTAATAATTACTGCGTTGCACCTTTGAGTCGTTTACCCGCTCCGACTGGGTAGGGTGCTCGCGGAGTCCCCGAACAAAACGGTCGGTGCGCGCTGGAGTCCAAAGAGCAGCATCTCCCCACTGGGAACTGCCAAGACGATCCAGGCAAGGCTTTACAGCGAGGGTCCCGGTGGAGTCGCCAGAAAACTGTTGTCCGAAAAGCGGATTCGTTGCCCGGTGTGCAGTAAGCCAATAATTACACACTCAGGAGAGACATTTGCTTCTTTATTTCAGAGTTGTGCAAGCCTGGGTGCTCGGTGGTTTCCCACAGATCAAGCACACCTCCCCACCCCAGCTCTTCTAGTAGCATTTATACAAACAAACTGCCAGGTTTGCAACTTTCCCTTTTACACTGATTCGTTAATGATTTACATACGATTACAATTTTTGCTTACACACCATTTTAGTACTACGCATGCTCAGGGGAGGGGTCTTCACCTGCGCATGGGTCTTTTGGACCTATGGGCGTGATTTTTTGTAGTATAATGAGGACAGTTCAGTTAGGGATACATGGACCTCCAATTCTTTTGCCAAACTGGCAACATGTACCTAGAAATAAGACAGTTTGATTTAATGTTTCTCCTAGGGCTTTAGCAGTTCCAGGATGCCCTTGATTCAAGAATGCTTCTTTTCAGAAAACAGAGATAGAAGTTATCCTAATCTGTCTAGTTTAAACAGTATGACCATTCTTTCTGAGCTTCCCAGGGTTGTCTTGTAAGAGTATTGCCCTATTATTCCTTAATTAAGCATCCAATTAGCCCCCTCAGTCCAGTGGAATAAGGGGAGTGGGGGCAGGGTCCTGAGCTCTCCCTGCCAAAGGGCTCCTTGCCTTTGAGATCTGGGCTACAATCCACACACCCTGCACTGCCCTGGGCCTTGAAACAAGACAACCAAGGCTGATATCCAGGAGAGGGCCACAGAGAGCAGTTTTGACACAGTGGGACTATTTTCTGTGGCATAGTTAACAAGGAAATGGTCTTGCCACGACAGAGGGCTCGGAGGTACTCTTTCCAACGGCAGTGCCACAGTCATCACTTTTCAAAATGGGCAAAATAAGGAAAACTTCCAAGGACAAAGTATTTCTTCAGAAAATAATTGGCCTCTTACAACCACTTCTCCCAGTGCAAATGACAATGTTTCAAGCGCTTAGGGCTTATTTTTCTGTGCAGAAAACTAAGCAAATTACAGCATTGCTCCTGGACCCTGAAAATCGTCACCTCAAGCACTTTCCTGCAAGCCGGCAGGAAATACTTGAAGGGTCATAGCTGAGAATCGGCTTCCAAAGTTGAAGGGTATTTTAGGCAGTTAACTCTGCAAGCCCCCTCAGAATTATTGGCCTCACCTTTGCACATGCTCCTCTAAGGCAGTCATTGCTAATCTGACAGCTGAGGAGTCCATCTCAGCTGAGCACATTTTGCAATGTGTCACTAGCTTGGTTGAGGCGTGCAGCTTGTGAAATTCTTGCCAAGATCTCCTGCCAGGATGCTAATAAACCCCCAGGTTCAGCTGATCAGATGCAAGGAACATCACAATCAGCATGCGAGCCATGGGCCTGCTGCTGGCCTATCAGAGGCTGAGACAGAAGTGACCTCCCAAGCAAGAATGCAAACCTTGTCCATCAGAGAAGCTGAAAGGCCATCAAGCAGTCACATGGCCTTGGGAGATGATTGTAAGGTCGCCTCTATCTGAGCAGCTGATGGGCCAGCACTTGGCTAATGCTTGGGGCAATTGTTTGGGAGGTCACTTCTGCCCAAAGACCTGATAGGCGACCAAGAGGCACAGGGCTGGGATGTTGACGGTGAAGTCATTTAGAACTGAGTAGCTGATAGGTCAGAAACAGCTACATGGTTGGATGGTGACTGTGAGATCACTTCTATCTCAGCCTCTGATAGGTCAGCAGCAGGCACATCGCCATTTCTGCCTGAGTACATGACTGGATGTAAGCCAAGACCATGCTGAAGCCATTTCCCTAAGGGAAGGTTAAAGGCCCATTGGCTTGGCAGGTGATTATGAGGTCAGTTGTATCTGGTCAGCTGAGAGGCTGCCAGGAGGCTGATGGGTGGGGACATCTTTATGAGATCACTTGTGTCTCAGAAGCCATGACAAATTCCAGCTGAAGAGCCCATGTGGCATGGGAGCAAGCCAGGAAGAGAGAACCCATGCCCTGTGTTCAGGCAAAAATGCTGGGATCAGTGGCACAAGATCCAACTGGCAGCCGGTTACTAGTGGCATCCCTCAGTGACTGTAGTGAGAACACCTGCTTAAGATCTGGTGAGGAGTTGGGTGACTGGCAGAGTACATGCTAGCAGCCCCAGAGTGTGCTCTCTACAGGCTGACCAAATTCCTGTCAAGGCTGCATGTGCATTTTCCATTTTGTCAACAGTGTCCAGCTGCCGTACAGCCAGTAGCTACCCAAGAATAGCACAGCTGAGATAAGGAAATAGTTCCAGTAGATAAAAGGGCCCTTAGGATACAACAAAGTGAATCTTGCCTGGGTGTCCAACTCCTGCATCCAGCAGCCTCCCATCGACGACCTCTCCTTGTGGTTCCTGGGGCTGCTCGCACAGTTTGGCGTGTAACTCCTCCAGTAAATCTACTCTGCTTACCCCCCCATGAACTTTGAGTGTCTCACGAGGCCAGTATCCAACCCTCCCTTTCCTGCCTTGTGGTCACACCCTGCTTAAAAGAAAAAGAAATCAGATGCCATACTTCTAAATAATTATGCCCCTCATTTCATTGCCAAAAGTGAAATTCTAAAATAGATCCACATTGTACAAGTACTTCCCATATATTTCTATAATGACTTTTTTTTCATTTGAATATTATGCCATGGAAAGACAGATTTCTTTCTCTCTGCAAATGAAAACTATTTCTGCGCATCAGGTATTCTTGTATTCCTAATTTTTTAGATTTCCTGACACTTAAGCCAGCTAAGTATTTTTCTGCCTACATCCCCAGTGATTTCATAAATTGTCCACCAGACACTTTGTGTGTCTGTCTAGCTATTTATCAAATATCCTTTTCCTCTCTCTCTGATTTTGTCTTTCCCCATCTCTGTCTAATTCTTGGGCAAATTTTCAGGACAGACTCTGTCACCAATTTGTGTCTCTAATCATCTCTCTGCCCGTCTACCTGTGGTCACCTCTGCCTAGCTGTCTGTGTCTCCAGATCACGTGACCATCTCTGTTAGTGGGGCCGGGGCTGTTGTGTGGGCACATTTTACTGTCAAGTGAAAACACTGCCAAAAACATTTCAGAAATGCTGTAAAGCATTACCCAGATTAAGAACTCCAAAGAACCACTCACCCTGACTGTGTGTGCAGGTGATTGCACAGGGGAGGCACCGCAGGGAAATGGGGCTGACCCGGGAGCTGCAATGCCGTGTCCTGCTCTGCTCCAGGACGGGCTGGGGAGAGGGAAGGTTTCACCAGAAACAGCTGAGTCCGAGGGGCCCAGTGCTTATCCCCAGCCTGTCTGAACAGTGATGCTTTCGGTCATCCCCAGCCTGAGGTTTCCCCTAGTCACCATGAGGGGGAGGCACACGGAATGCCTACGTCTCCTTGCCCCATCCCCGGCACTGCCCCCAGCATTATCCCCTGCTCAGCCAGTGCCTCTCAGTCCTCAGCTGTCTGCCATGTTGCCTCCGTTCCCCTGATAGCCCTCAGCCTTGGCCCCCATCCCTCAGGAGTCTGACCCCAAAGAGGTGGTCCCCAACACCGCCATATGCAACCGCAGAGCGATTCCCCAGCTCACCAGACCTCACTGTTTGAGTGGTGCCTTGCCTTCATGAATCACCGCCTGTGCTCCCTCATGCCTCTCCCTGCTATCTTTGATCCTTTGCTTACCACAGAACTTTGTTTCTGCACCCCCATTTTCTGCCAATGTCCGTCTCTTCTGGAAGGTTCCAAAAATGGACTTTTGGATGCTTTTCATCCATGGAAAGCAGTGATGCATGTGTATTAGATTTGAAAAATGCAACTGAGAAAAATCCTAGTCTCAGTACCTGTTGCACAAAAAAACCCCTGGTCAGTTCTCCAAAAATGGTGAGGGTTCTTTCCTGTAAACTTAGAGGCCTTAGGACAACACAGTCTATGCCTTAAAGTAAGGCAAGCACTCTTGTACTTCATCTTCAATCCTCTTTTCTAATACTTCATCCTCAGACCTCTGAAACTACCAAAAACAGAGCAAGAGGGTGTTTGATGACATCTCTGGAGATGAACTTCTGTGCTTCCTTTCTTCCACCTTGGAAAAGCATGCAATGGCTCACTTCCATGCCCTGTGTGCATGGGAAATGCCCTGGGCTCCACAGGGATGCTTTTGCAGCCTCTCAGAAGAAGCTCTGAAGTGATTCTCAACGAAAACATTACCCAGGCTCGAATAAAAGCATCACGGGTACTGCTAAAACAAGAGGGGGATTGCTACAAATACTCTGTGCCCTGATGTTCAATCCTCATGTCAGATGTACTTAATGATACCTATGTGTAGCAATTTTACTCCAGGTTTGGAGATTTTTGAGGTTGTTTGCTCTGCCTGGTTAATGGCAGGCAGCAACGGGCATGAAATGGGAAAGCAGCTTTGCTGGGAAAGATGAAAGATGGAAAAACAAATGGATTGCCATTCTCACATCACAGGGCAATACAGCTGACGCCCCCCCTGTGATAGCTGCAGAGTAGCTCATCTGCCTTTGCACAAGCGCAAGGAGACTGGCACTTCCAGAGAGCAATTGCTTTCCTCCTTCCTAGGAGGAGACTTTGGACCAGCATGAACTGTCATCCCAAATTTCCTCTTTGCATCCACTGGCCTTAATGGGAGTCCAGAGAGCCCTCTCAGACGTGGGCATCAACACGGGAGACATAAATGCTTGTTTGGGAGATGCTGCAGGACTCATTTCACACAAATGCAGGCCTCCATGGGAGAGCAGCAGGACTGAAGGACTCAGGTGGTGGGCATGTTGAAGGGTGATAGGGTGGCCTAAGGGGCTCCATTTTGGGAGAGGAAATGCGGGATGGTTGTGAAGGGTCCAGGGAGGGGGCCAATATTTTGTTATAGGGGAATCTGTCCCACGCTCAGCGTATTTGCAGGTGCTTCCTGGTCTGGGTCAGAGGGGCACCCAGCATCAGCTGGGGAGAGGGGTCTGTCCAACACCTGGCAAAACAGAAGGATGCTGTTGTGGCGGGGGGAAGGGGTCTGTGCAGCACCCAGCCAAACCCGAAGGGCCCAGTCTGGCTCCCGGGGAAGTTCCCCACTTCTGGCCCTGCTGTGATCTCCATGGGCAAGGTCTGGAGCAGGGTATGCTGGGCGTGACCTGTGCAGGGGAGCTGAAGGATGCTCTGCACCAAATCCAAGATGGGCCCGTGCTCGCTGCCCTACAAGTGTACCATCTGGGACCCCAGGGATAGGGACAAGGCCCCCAGAACTGCCTGGAGCTGATGCCCTTTGCATCCCCCTTTGTCCTTGGACCCTGGGTCCTGTCTGTCTATGGGGAGGAAAGCTGTGCCCCAAGCAGCGACTTGGAAGGCGCATGCGTTTGATCATTGAGCCTCCTGACCTCAGCGAACTCACAAAATGAGGTCAGGGATGTCTGCTGTGAGAAGACTGACCACTCCTCATCTCCAACCTGATTGTCTTCTAGGATAACGCCGTTGGCTCTGTGCAGGAGGGCGGAGCAGTGGATGTCACTGTCCTTGACTTTAGCAAGACTTCTGACATGGTCTTCCACACAAGTCTTGCATGTAAGGGTAGACTGTGATGGTCTCTTTCCTCCAATTTTCCAGCATCACTTCAAATTCTGAATTTGCCCTCCAAGTTGCTTTCAGAGCCTACCAGAGTAATGTCAGGTCATCTGCAAAGAGACCACTCCATCCCCTCAGTCCTTAATGGGACTGCTTAGCAGGACTGTACCCGGGACAAGGCTCTGCAGAGCCCCAGTAGACGGAGGTTTCCATTTGGCCAGCAGGTGCCTCCTCCTGGACACCCTGGGCTCAAAAAGGTGGCTTTGGGGAGACATTTGCTTCACTTGAGCGTCACAGAAGACCCGGGAAGGCCACCAACGCATATGACTTGAATCTACCTTCCAAGAGGTGATTCTGCATGAAAATCAACACCCAAGAAATATTAGAATGTTTTTCATGTGTAGATATATACTTTGCTATTTCACCCAAAAGAAAGAGAATAATCAGGGGAAAAGATGGAAAACGTAGCCCCAGTTCCTCGGAATGTCGACTAGAGGTTGCAAATATGCTCTGTCACTGTTCCATGTTATTCCACATGAAGACCCACTCATCCCAAAGCTGAAAGAGCAACCGTGGGGTTCACTGGGGTCCATTCCTTGGAAAGAATTAGTCACAAAGGACTTCACGAGCAGAGAAGTGGCTGGCTTGGGAGGCAGAAGCCTAGAGAAGCAAACATGCTTGTGCTGGAAACACAGTGACACGCTCGGAAGGCACATGAGGATCAGCGATTCCTTTGATTGGAAAAGTCCAGTTTCCTCATCTCTGGACTCTGCAACAGGGACAGAGACCCGTGAGAGGATGCCAGGGAACTCCTGGCATCACTCACAAAGGCAGGAAACCCGGAGGCCTGCACCGACTTTAGGAACTCGGGGGCTATTGTCTGGGTTGTTTCATGGCCAAAGCGGGTGGTGGCCATAGGAGTCATGTTGGTGAGGCCGCGGCGGTGAAGTCACAGAGATGCAGGCAGCCCATGTCCCTTGGTCTCACAACACAAGCACAGGCAGTGACAGCAACCCCTCTCTGGCAGCCTGCAGCCAGAAGCACAGCAGAGAGACTATAGACCTGCGCAGAAGCAGGACTAAGAAAATTAGGGGCAAGGGGATGCAGGTGGTCAACAACACGGAGCAGCTCCCCAGTGGGACAAGTTAAACACACCTGAGCCCTCTAGCTTGGGAAAGAGAGGCCCGAAGCCACCACAGAGACACCAGTGTCTGAGGTCATGAGAAGGTGAAGGGACAAGGTGAGGAGGGACCACCAGCTCCCATGACACCAGAGCGCAGGGGCATCCCGTGGAGCAACCAGGCAGGAATTTTACACTGGAATACAAGGAACTCTCGTCACACAGCACCCAGGGAAATTGCTGAACTCCCTGCCCTAGGATCCCAGACATGGACAAGGAGGAATGGCTTCATAAAGCGATGAGATCGCCCTGCGCTATTAACACAAAAGGGCACTAAACCACAGCATTGGGATTGGGGTGGGAAGTACCAGAGGAGATGGGGTCCTCGGAAAGAAAAGAGCCACCCAAACCCAGACCCAAGACATCAGCGCCCCACAGGCACCATCAAGGTCACGCTGCAGCTACGGCCAGACATCACAGCAAATCCTGTCAGCAAGGGTTTCTTTTTTCTTTTTTTTTTGGTTTTTAACATCTCCCATTTCTGCCTCTGTTTCCAGGCTCTCTGCAGCTGCCTTAGACCCCTTTTAGCCACCACGAACTCTGGCAATCGCCTTTGCATGGTCTAGGGCAGCAGAAATGTGGCACATCCCTTTTATCGCAGTTGGGTTAGAATAGCCAGCTCTAATTAATGTCCATCACATAGCAGTCACCAAAGCACTCAATAAATGGGAATAATATGATGTTGTTATAAGACAACCCTGGAAGCTCAGAAAGAATGGTCATGCTGTTTAAACTGGGCAGATTAGGATAACCCCTATCTCTATTTTCTGAAAAGAAGCATTCTTGAATCAAGGGCATCCTAGAACTGCTAAAGCCCTAAGAGAAACATTAAATCAAAACGTTTTACTTCTAGGTACGTATTGCCAATTTGGCAAAAGAACTGGAGGTCCATGTATCCCTAACTGAACTGTCCTCATTATACTACAAAAAATCACGCCCATAGGTCCAAAAGACCCATGCGCAGGTGAAGACCCCTCCCCTGAGCATGCGTAGTACTAAAATGGTGTGTAAGCAAAATTGTAATTGTATGTAAATCATTAACGAATCAGTGTAAAAGGGAAAGTTGCAAACTTTGCAATTTGTTTGTATAGATGCTCCTTGAGAAGCCGGGGTGGGGGTGTGCTTGATTTGTGGGAAACCACCGAGCACCCAGGCTTGCGCAACTCTGAAATAAAGCAGCAAATGTCTCTCCTGAGTGTGTAATTATTGGCTTACTGCACACCGGGCAACAAATCCGCTTTTTGGACAACAGTGTCAGTGGGTAGAACAGTTCCGAGACACTTGGCCTTTATGCCATATTACTCGGAAATAACACCAAAAGGGCCTTCTTACAGTCCTGGCTGCCAAACGGCCCCGGGGCCGTAGGGGACCATCAGTCAGGGCTCTGGCTGCAGCCCCCAGTGCTGCCCAGCATCTCCCCTGCAGGCCCCGGGGCATCCAGGGATGGGGGAGGGAAGGAGGGAGAGGCAGGGAGAGAGGAAGAGAAGGGCAGAGGGAGGGAGGGAGGAAAAGAGGGAGGAAGGAAGAGAAGGAGGGAGGGAGGGAGAGGGAGGAGCAGAGGAGGCCAGGGCAGCCCTGGGAGCCCAAGGGCCGCTGTTGCTAGGCAGCACGGGGGGGAGGGGGGGCACGAGGAGGCCACATGACCTGCAGCTGGTGCTGTTGCCAGGCAACACTGGGTGGGGCAGCAACAGGCACTGGGGGAGGTGTTGGGAGGTGGTTGGAGCTGGGCTGGGGCAGCCATGGTGGGGCTGCGTGTGGGGCTGGGAGCTTCAGGGAGCCAGGCCCTCCACGGCCCTGGCCCTGCTGCCCCCGGTGGTGTGGGGGCTCGGAGGAGCTGGGCCCACACCCAGGCCCCGCACACAGCGGCTGCCGGCAGGAAGGGACGACCAAAGGCCCTGCATGGGCGCTGGAGGCCGGACCCGGCTCCTCACAGCGCCTCTGGTGCTGACGCGGCTCTTCGGGGCAGAGCTGGGGCTCTTCACGTGCCTAGAAAGTAGGAGGCATGGGGAAGCATGACACTGAGACCCTCCAGCTGGCTCTGAGCAAGAGTTGCCTCAGGAATGGACAAAAATATGCCTGCTGTGTTTTTCATGTGTGTTTCGAAGTGGCAGATAGGGCTTACTTGCCTCAAACTTTGTGCCAGTGCACTAAGAGAAGACTTGCAGTTTGCCTAATCCCAGTGTGAGGCCAGAGCCAGAGCCTCTGCGTCATCTCAGCCAGTGTTCTCTCTGAAAGACGTTCAGCTGTTTGCAAGAGCATTTACCTGTGTGATTTCCAGAGCAGTTCCCCAATATTGCAGGTGTTTAACAGCAACCTCTATATTTATAGGTAGCTGGTTCAGTTTCAAAATGTTTATGCTGAGAAAGGAGCTCAATAAGATGAAGCTGTCATTAATAAGGAGATGAAGAGGACTCCATAGATCACATACAAAAATGCAGCTGTGCAAAAGGGACAGCCATATATGATGTAATGCTCAGTGGTGCAAATGTAGCCTCCTTTTAATGAGCAGTGCTTCTTTGTGAATAGTTGTATTTGTATTGCCTGTTTATTTGCAGAGTTTTTGACTTGATTGTATCTTGAGTAGCGCAAGTTGAGTATTCAGGAGGGTCCTGAAGCCAGCTGCCCTAGCCGCTCTCCCTCTCATCTACTCACTGCAGAGCACTGTCTCTGGCAGTGCTTACAGAAGGTCTCTTGTCTCGTGGCTCAGCTGGTAGTTCTGCCTTGCCATCACCCCATGAACCTGCACTCGATAAATACACGTGTACTGGGGGTTGCCCCAGTTGCTCTGCACCTGGAATTTGATATACTGGAAGGCTCTGGGAAGCTGCTTCTGCAAAGGAAACGGGGGGAGCCGTCATTCCTCAGGTGTAAGGAGCAACAGCACAGCAACGTAGCTTCCTTTGCCAGCGCTAGCCCTGCTGGGGAAGAAACTGGAGCCCTGACAAAGGAGGCAGCCAGGGTTGCTATGCCAGAGCCACAAGGCACAGGATGCTTTGGCTCATCCTCCGCACTCTGTGGTCCAAGCCCTTGCAGGCAAAGCTCAGTTTGCCCCTCGCGTCGTGCCCACACGCACTCACAGTACCTTCAGGCGGAAGGTCTGAACAGCCTCTTGGTCCACGTCAAATACAAAGAGCCCCAGGAGAGTTTCTTCTGCTGCTTCCTCATCCACGCCCTCAAAGGCAACCGACAAGGGCAGCAGGTCAGGCTCAAGCAGAGCCGGAGGAAAAGTGCCCGCTGCGTCAGACTCGGGGAAGCCTGCCTCATGTCCCACCCCTCTAGCACTAGTCTGGAAGAGGTCAGTGTGGATGTGGCTCAGGCTCTTTTGAGCAAGCGCTCCAAGACCCTGGGCCAGAAAGCACAAAGCAAGCCGCAGAGGCATACCACCACCGTGGGCCCCCACATACGCCATGCAGGGACGCTCTGCTCTACAGCAACCAGCCCACGCTTCTCTGAGAGAAGGCGCCAGGAGAAACAAGGCTCCCTCGCAGCTTTCTGCCCTGGCCAGCTTCCCTGCCCACCCTCCACGCTGGGGCAAGGCTGAGGCTTACGGAGACAGCAAAGTCTTTGGGGGCGCTGCTGACTTCCCCGGAAGGAGAGACCGCCTTGGAGATGTGCTCCACGGTGACAGCCATGGGCCAGATCTGCTCAGGCAGCCGAATGACCACTTGGCCCTCCGCTCCTTGGAAAGCCCAGCACTGTCCAGGGGAAGTGTGCGGCTGAAACCAGAAAGCAGCCACCCTCAGTGGCAAGGCACTCCAGCAGCCCAGCGGACTGGCTGCTTTGCCAGCAGCACAGCCCTGGCTCGGTCTGTTGGCTGGCTTTCTGCATGGAAGGGCACCCAAGTGGATGAAAGGGACAGGAGGGGACTTGCCACCTTGCTTTCAGAAGACGGAAATCTTCCTTACAAAACATCTAGGCTCACCTGCCTTTCCCAAATCCCGCTCTGATTTTGCACAGCATTCAGAGACAGGGCGGGGCTGCCTAGGGGAGGTCACCCCGTGAGCCTTCAAAGAGTGTGCGGGAGGGACGAGCCCCCTTCCTCCAACTCGGCAGATCCCGCCAGGCTTGGGGGCCTGGAGGAGGTTCTGTCCTTGCCTGAGTGGCTTGTCAGGCTCCCCCCAACTTCCACTCTCTCTGGAAAGGGGCCGTGGGAGTTGAGGTGGGAAAATGCAGCTGTCAAGGACAAAGGTGCCCAGCACACTGCGGCCAGGGGTTGTGGGCAGGTGGCTGCTGTTGGGTTCAGCTCCGTTCCCCTCCAGACGGGAGGGCAGCACTGTGGGGAAGCGCAGGGGATCGTCAGGAAGAGGCTGAGCCCTGTGGGGCTGCGCGAGGCTGCTGCTGTGAAGGGAGGTGTTTGGGGCTTGGAGGCTCAACTTGAAAGCAAGCAACTGCCTCAGAAGTCATGCTGCCTGTGCTATTACCTGCAGAATAGTATCTGGAGGGTTGGCCACGGCAAAGAAGGCGAGACAAAGCCAGCAAGCCTCACTGCCTCGCCCACCATAAGTCCGGGATGTTCTCTCTGCATCGATGGTGGCCCCTGAAAGGCACATGCAAAGCAGCTGCCTCAGACAGGCCAGAGGCTAGGAGCAGCAGGGAGCTAGCAGGTATTTCTCAGGCTGCAAGCCCAGCTGGGCAGACTTGGTGGGAGGGCCATACGCCAGCGGAGGGCCAGCAGACTTTGCGTAGGCATACCTGTGGTTTTCAGAGCCCAGTCCACCGTCTGCAGGTCCTTTGCCTCTATCTTCTCAAGGGCTGCCCGTGTCAAGTTGAGAAGGGGCTGGGAAAAGCATTGCAAAGGCAGAGACGGAAAGCAACAGGGAGAATGACACAAACTCATCACGGGGCACTTCTGCATGAAGACTGAGTGCTTGCACAGAGCAAAGGGGAGACTCGGGGTCAGTCCACCAAAGGCAAGACTTGTTGGAAAAGGCACTACACCTTCTGGTCAGCGCTTTCTGACAAGTCAAGCAAGGACTCAGGGAGAACACCAGTCTCAGGAGCCACCGTGCAGACCTGGCTCAGGTCAGCACTGCCCCAAGCAGCCCTGAGAGCCAGGTTTGCGCTGGGCAGCAAGAGGACAGAGCACACGCTGCAAAGGGCCAAGAGGAAGCAGCAGGAGACAGCCTCCAACTGAGAGCAAGGTCTTTGATCAAATGGCAGCCACTTTACCCCTCTCTTCTCCTCAGCCATCGCCCTCTCCTCCAAGACTTCTGCTATGGAGTGCAGGATGGCCTCATTTGCAGCAGCCAGCTCTGCTCGCAGGTGAGCCACCTGCTCTTCCAGGAGCTCCCGCTCATGGATCTTCTCCCTCAGCAAGGGCAGGGAGTTGCTGCAGACAAAGGGAAAGCAGATGTGGTGCAAGAGCTGAGCAGCCCCTGCAGGCAGTCCCGAGTAGGGTGCCACAGTCTTGCCCCCATCCTCTTCCCTCCCTCACAAGAGCAGAGGCTTCCCTTCCCCTCCACGTTTAGCACAAGGCAAAGGCTGGCGCCCTGGATGCTTTGCCACTCAGTGAGTTCCATGGGAAGGAAGCCCTCTTACCTGAGCGTTGTGAGCTCTGTTTCTGGCACCCCAGCCTTCTCCTGAAACACAAAGGCCCTCCCTGAGAGGAAGCCCAAGGAGCTGCATGGGGGCTTCCCACAGGACACTTCCCCAGGAAGAGCAGGTGGCAGTTGCTGCTGCTTTCTATCCATTTGGAGCAAGCCAGAGGATGTTGGGCCTTTTTCCAGCCACTGTCTTTGGGAAGTCCATTTGCTGTCTGAGCATTTGCAGACTCCAGGAGCTAAGGCAGGAGCAAAGCCACCTCCTGCCCAAGTGCTCCTTCCTGCAGCCTGCCAACCTGCAGTGCTCACTCAGGGAGCTCTCAGGGTCAAACCTCATTCAGCAGCTACAGAAAGTGAAGGACAAGCACAAGCGTGTCCCCCCCACACCCCCCCCACATCTCTGTGAGGATGAGCCCTGGGCATCTGGACGGGATTCCCAACTTTTGCAGGGGAGGCAGGAGCTCCGAGCTATGGCCTCGGCCAGAGTTTGCTTTCCCCCAGCAAGAGGCACCTACCTGCAGCGCTTCCTCTTGCCACTTGCTCTCGGAGAGCAGCAAGCCCCAGCAGTAAAGCCCAGCTGCAAGTCACCACAGCAAGAGACAGTTATACTAAGAGGCTTTCTAATGGTCCCTGGAGCCACATTTTCTCCTTCCACAGCTAGGGAGCAAGAGCTTGCCTGGGACAGCTGGAGCTGGAGCTGGAGCCAGTGCAGAGCGTGGAGGTGGCTCCAACCCCTTGAGCACTGCCCAGGCCCATGGGCTTGGAAAATACACACACCCAAGGCCCACACACCCGCACACCAATGGAGGCATGTGGCCCCGAGCCAAGAGGAAATGCACCAGGCCATGGCAGTTTCTGCACAGACATTGCAACCCCAAAGCTCTGCAGCAAGGAGGGACCTGTAGCCAAAACGATCCTAGGCGCTCCACTCCCTCCCACGGCCGGCAGCCACGGCAGGCGTGAGGCAGGCTGCAGTCCACCTGTAAAGACCCTCTCTGGCCTTCACTGTGTCACGGAGATGGGAAGCTGGAAGGCGCCACAGGATCTGCTGCCTCTCCCTGCCCCTGAAAGCTGGCATCCGGTCCGCCTGTGCTACCGCGCAAGAGGTTTGGTCAGCGCTGCTCACCAGCCAAGAGTGGGGCCAGCAGGAAAAGGACCCTCAGGCACCTCCTGCCATTCCGCCAGGTGCTGCGTGGCCTAAAAGAGAGGGAATGCTGCTGTTAGCCAAGCCTACAGTGCGGGCTTTGCTTTGCCGGTGATCCGTTGAGGGGCTCCCTTGCCACCAGGTTCCTCAGCTCAGCAGAGCGGAGAAGCCCAGGGCCTGGGGGCCTTTAGGAAGCTCTGAGCTGCAGCACAGCACCCTGCGGGCACTAAGGCAGTTGAAGACCTCTGGCCTGACACAGGCGTAATCACCCACACGCGTAGTGTCGTGGCCTGACACAGTCTGGTGGCACTGGGCTCTCCCGAGGAGAAGGGGCAGCGCCTTGCCCAGCCAAAGGCTCTGCTGGGCTGCCTGGCTGCCCAGGCTGGAGGGCAGTGCTGCACACAGCCCCAGGGCTCAGGGGCTGTCTGTCGCCACCATGGAAGCCGGGCGGCACACAGGGCTTCTTGCCTTATCCCTCCCTGCTTTTTGGGCCCCGTCACACCCACCTGCCCAACTCGGCTGGCATCTCCTCTAATCCAACTCCGTCACCAGCAGGAGGGAAAAGGTCGCTGTGCGGCAGATCCCCGCAGGCCTCTTCCCAAAGCACTTGCTGGCCTCTGCAAAGCTCCTTGTTTGCAGAGCTACACACGTCTGCAGGCTGGGCTTTTATGGAGGGCAGCTGTTGATGACGTCACAAGAGCCAACCGCCAGGGAGGCAAGGTGTTGCCCATGATGACCTCAGAGGGGGGCTTACCCAGGAGGGGGTTGCCACGCAGCCTGAGCGAGAGGAAGCCTGTGTGTTAGCCCCCACCGCAAGCCTGAAGCCTGCCGGCACACCCGCAGAGGAGCCCTGGTTAGCCCAGAGAGCCAGCTCACTTGGTTGCGCGGGCAAGCTGCTGCTGTGCCGTTGCACCCCTCGTCCTCTACCAGGCTCGTGTGTCGTGTCATCCTGGGCAGGGCTCAAAGGGCTGAGCGTGAAGCCCTGCTAAGTCAGAAGGGAGAGTGGCAAGAGCTTTCTCCTCTTGAGACCCACCCGGGCATTGACACGGTACTGCAGCAAGCCAAAGGACATCAGCCAGGTGACCTTGTTGGCCCTGGAAGACATAGCCCCGCCTCTGCTAGGAAAGCAAGAGTAGAGCGGTCAGCTTGCTGGCACAAAGGCAGATGTCTCTTCCCCTAGGTACAGCGGGGGTGAGGGGCACAGGCTCCCTCAGCAGCCCACTGATGGGCACCCAAAGGGGAGCTCCAGGGTCGGCTCTGAGGTGCGTTGCAGAAATGCAAGCAACCATTGAGCAAGAGCAGGGGCCAGGACTGGAGACGGGGACAGCTGCAGGCCAGCTCCCGCAAGGAGTGGGCCTGAGCTTCAGTCAGGCTCCTGGGCCAGTGGGTGGAGGTGCCAGGGCAGGCCGCTCAGGGGAACTAAGCCCTCCTTAGTGCACGCCGGGCCCTGACGGTCCAGGCCGCGGTCTGTAGCCTTTGCACTTCTCTGCTGCGGCCTCTGCGGTTTGTCAACGCCTTCCTTGACCTGGCAGATTCAAAACTGGATGCAGGCGAGCCCTAGCAAGTGCCGAGTGTCTTCCACACATTCCTCCATCTGCTCGCTCTACAGCAGCTGACGCAGCCGCACACATGCTTGGCCTTTGCTGTTGCCGAAGCGCATTGCCTGCTCATGGTTAGCTTGCTGTGTGCCAGGACCCCCCGGGGCCTTTTGTGCAGCATGACACCGCAGCCCATCAGGCCCCAGCACATGCTGCTGCTGTTGCTGCTGCTGCTGCTGCTGTTGCTTGCGGTCTGGCCATGCCTGGGGCCAACCTTTGCATTGATCGTTGCTAAGGCTGAAGCAGTTCCGCGTGGCACAGCCTGCTGAGGTCTTGCTGAGTAGTGGCTCTTCCTTCAGCATAGCTAACTCTCCTCACACTTGCTGAGGGCTCAGTCGATCCCCACGCTGAGGTGGTTTAGGAAGGTATTGAGCAGTATCAGAGGCAGGCAGGCCCCCGGAGGAACTCTGCTTGGGAGCAGCTGCCCATTGGACTTGGAGGCATGAAGCAGCAGCAGCCTTGCAGCTTGGTGCTGTGGCCAGTGCCCATGCAGCTTGTGGTGCCCCTGCCCAGCGCAGCTCTTGCCAGCTTGTCAGCACCTTGTCTGCCAGGTGCTCACGCCAGCATCTGTTCCGGCTCCTTGTCCAGCTGGTCCCTAGGCTCCTCGTTGTCACCTGGGTGCTCCTCAGAGCAGCGGGCTCTCTAGGCAGAGCAGGCCTAGCATGGCTGCCTGGGTTCCCATGCTGCCTTTGCTCTGTCCCCCCACCCACCGAATCACAGAACCACAGAATGGTTGAGGTTGGAAGGGACCTCTGGAGATCACCTAGTCCAAGCCCCTGGCTCCAGCAGGGTCACCTAGAGCATGCTGGCCAGGATGGTGTCCAGATGGCTTTTGAAGATCTCCCAGGAGGGAGAGTGCACAAACTCTCTGGGCAATCTAAGGGTAGCCTGTGATGGTCTCTTTCCTCCAATTTTCCAGCATCACTTCAAATTCTGAATTTGCCCTCCAAGTTGCTTTCAGAGCCTACCAGAGTAATGTCAGGTCATCTGCAAAGAGACCACTCCATCCCCTCAGTCCTTAATGGGACTGCTTAGCAGGACTGTACCCGGGACAAGGCTCTGCAGAGCCCCACTAGACGGAGGTTTCCATTTGGCCAGCAAGTGCCTCCTCCTGGACACCCTGGGCTCAAAAAGGCGGCTTTGGGGAGACATTTGCTTCACTTGAGCGTCACAGAAGACCTGGGAAGGCCACCAACGCATATGACTTGAATCTACCTTCCAAGAGGTGATTCTGCATGAAAATCAACACCCAAGAAATATTAGAATGTTTTTCATGTGTAGATATATACTTTGCTATTTCACCCAAAAGAAAGAGAATAATCAGGGGAAAAGATGGAAAACGTAGCCCCAGTTCCTCGGAATGTCGACTAGAGGTTGCAAATATGCTCTGTCACTGTTCCATGTTATTCCACATGAAGACCCACTCATCCCAAAGCTGAAAGAGCAACCGTGGGGTTCACTGGGGTCCATTCCTTGGAAAGAATTAGTCACAAAGGACTTCACGAGCAGAGAAGTGGCTGGCTTGGGAGGCAGAAGCCTAGAGAAGCAAACATGCTTGTGCTGGAAACACAGGGACACGCTCGGAAGGCACATGAGGATCAGCGATTCCTTTGATTGGAAAAGACCAGTTTCCTCATCTCTGGACTCTGCAACAGGGACAGAGACCCGTGAGAGGATGCCAGGGAACTCCTGGCATCACTCACAAAGGCAGGAAACCCGGAGGCCTGCACCGACTTTAGGAACTCGGGGGCTATTGTCTGGGTTGTTTCATGGCCAAAGCGGGTGGTGGCCATAGGAGTCATGTTGGTGAGGCCGCGGCGGTGAAGTCACAGAGATGCAGGCAGCCCATGTCCCTTGGTCTCACAACACAAGCACAGGCAGTGACAGCAACCCCTCTCTGGCAGCCTGCAGCCAGAAGCACAGCAGAGAGACTATAGACCTGCGCAGAAGCAGGACTAAGAAAATTAGGGGCAAGGGGATGCAGGTGGTCAACAACACGGAGCAGCTCCCCAGTGGGACAAGTTAAACACACCTGAGCCCTCTAGCTTGGGAAAGAGAGGCCCGAAGCCACCACAGAGACACCAGTGTCTGAGGTCATGAGAAGGTGAAGGGACAAGGTGAGGAGGGACCACCAGCTCCCATGACACCAGAGCGCAGGGGCATCCCGTGGAGCAACCAGGCAGGAATTTTACACTGGAATACAAGGAACTCTCGTCACACAGCACCCAGGGAAATTGCTGAACTCCCTGCCCTAGGATCCCAGACATGGACAAGGAGGAATGGCTTCATAAAGCGATGAGATCGCCCTGCGCTATTAACACAAAAGGGCACTAAACCACAGCATTGGGATTGGGGTGGGAAGTACCAGAGGAGATGGGGTCCTCGGAAAGAAAAGAGCCACCCAAACCCAGACCCAAGACATCAGCGCCCCACAGGCACCATCAAGGTCACGCTGCAGCTACGGCCAGACATCACAGCAAATCCTGTCAGCAAGGGTTTCTTTTTTCTTTTTTTTTTTGGTTTTTAACATCTCCCATTTCTGCCTCTGTTTCCAGGCTCTCTGCAGCTGCCTTAGACCCCTTTTAGCCACCACGAACTCTGGCGATCACCTTTGCATGGTCTAGGGCAGCAGAAATGTGGCACATCCCTTTTATCGCAGTTGGGTTAGAATAGCCAGCTCTAATTAATGTCCATCACATAGCAGTCACCAAAGCACTCGATAAATGGGAATAATATGATGTTGTTATAAGACAACCCTGGAAGCTCAGAAAGAATGGTCATGCTGTTTAAACTGGGCAGATTAGGATAACCCCTATCTCTATTTTCTGAAAAGAAGCATTCTTGAATCAAGGGCATCCTAGAACTGCTAAAGCCCTAAGAGAAACATTAAATCAAAACGTTTTACTTCTAGGTACATATTGCCAATTTGGCAAAAGAACTGGAGGTCCATGTATCCCTAACTGAACTGTCCTCATTATACTACAAAAAATCACGCCCATAGGTCCAAAAGACCCATGCGCAGGTGAAGACCCCTCCCCTGAGCATGCGTAGTACTAAAATGGTGTGTAAGCAAAATTGTAATTGTATGTAAATCATTAACGAATCAGTGTAAAAGGGAAAGTTGCAAACTTTGCAATTTGTTTGTATAGATGCTCCTTGAGAAGCCGGGGTGGGGGTGTGCTTGATTTGTGGGAAACCACCGAGCACCCAGGCTTGCGCAACTCTGAAATAAAGCAGCAAATGTCTCTCCTGAGTGTGTAATTATTGGCTTACTGCACACCGGGCAACAAATCCGCTTTTTGGACAACAGTGTCAGTGGGTAGAACAGTTCCGAGACACTTGGCCTTTATGCCATATTACTCGGAAATAACACCAAAAGGGCCTTCTTACAGTCCTGGCTGCCAAACGGCCCCGGGGCCGTAGGGGACCATCAGTCAGGGCTCTGGCTGCAGCCCCCAGTGCTGCCCAGCATCTCCCCTGCAGGCCCCGGGGCATCCAGGGATGGGGGAGGGAAGGAGGGAGAGGCAGGGAGAGAGGAAGAGAAGGGCAGAGGGAGGGAGGGAGGAAAAGAGGGAGGAAGGAAGAGAAGGAGGGAGGGAGGGAGAGGGAGGAGCAGAGGAGGCCAGGGCAGCCCTGGGAGCCCAAGGGCCGCTGTTGCTAGGCAGCACGGGGGGGAGGGGGGGCACGAGGAGGCCACATGACCTGCAGCTGGTGCTGTTGCCAGGCAACACTGGGTGGGGCAGCAACAGGCACTGGGGGAGGTGTTGGGAGGTGGTTGGAGCTGGGCTGGGGCAGCCATGGTGGGGCTGCGTGTGGGGCTGGGAGCTTCAGGGAGCCAGGCCCTCCACGGCCCTGGCCCTGCCGCCCCCGGTGGTGTGGGGGCTCGGAGGAGCTGGGCCCGCACCCAGGCCCCGCACACAGCGGCTGCCGGCAGGAAGGGACGACCAAAGGCCCTGCATGGGCGCTGGAGGCCGGACCCGGCTCCTCACAGCGCCTCTGGTGCTGACGCGGCTCTTCGGGGCAGAGCTGGGGCCCTTCACGTGCCTAGAAAGTAGGAGGCATGGGGAAGCATGACACTGAGACCCTCCAGCTGGCTCTGAGCAAGAGTTGCCTCAGGAATGGACAAAAATGTGCCTGCTGTGTTTTTCATGTGTGTTTCGAAGTGGCAGATAGGGCTTACTTGCCTCAAACTTTGTGCCAGTGCACTAAGAGAAGACTTGCAGTTTGCCTAATCCCAGTGTGAGGCCAGAGCCAGAGCCTCTGTGTCATCTCAGCCAGTGTTCTCTCTAAAAGACGTTCAGCTGTTTGCAAGAGCATTTACCTGTGTGATTTCCAGAGCAGTTCCCCAATATTGCAGGTGTTTAACAGCGACCTCTATATTTATAGGTAGCTGGTTCAGTTTCAAAATGTTTATGCTGAGAAAGGAGCTCAATAAGATGAAGCTGTCATTAATAAGGAGATGAAGAGGACTCCATAGATCACATACAAAAATGCAGCTGTGCAAAAGGGACAGCCATATATGATGTAATGCTCAGTGGTGCAAATGTAGCCTCCTTTTAATGAGCAGTGCTTCTTTGTGAATAGTTGTATTTGTATTGCCTGTTTATTTGCAGAGTTTTTGACTTGATTGTATCTTGAGTAGCGCAAGTTGAGTATTCAGGAGGGTCCTGAAGCCAGCTGCCCTAGCCGCTCTCCCTCTCATCTACTCACTGCAGAGCACTGTCTCTGGCAGTGCTTACAGAAGGTCTCTTGTCTCGTGGCTCAGCTGGTAGTTCTGCCTTGCCATCACCCCATGAACCTGCACTCGATAAATACACGTGTACTCGGGGTTGCCCCAGTTGCTCTGCACCTGGAATTTGATATACTGGAAGGCTCTGGGAAGCTGCTTCTGCAAAGGAAACGGGGGGAGCCGTCATTCCTCAGGTGTAAGGAGCAACAGCACAGCAACGTAGCTTCCTTTGCCAGCGCTAGCCCTGCTGGGGAACAAACTGGAGCCCTGACAAAGGAGGCAGCCAGGGTTGCTATGCCAGAGCCACAAGGCACAGGATGCTTTGGCTCATCCTCCGCACTCTGTGGTCCAAGCCCTTGCAGGCAAAGCTCAGTTTGCCCCTCGCGTCGTGCCCACACGCACTCACAGTACCTTCAGGCGGAAGGTCTGAACAGCCTCTTGGTCCACGTCAAATACAAAGAGCCCCAGGAGAGTTTCTTCTGCTGCTTCCTCATCCACGCCCTCAAAGGCAACCGACAAGGGCAGCAGGTCAGGCTCAAGCAGAGCCGGAGGAAAAGTGCCCGCTGCGTCCGACTCAGGGAAGCCTGCCTCATGTCCCACCCCTCTAGCACTAGTCTGGAAGAGGTCAGTGTGGATGTGGCTCAGGCTCTTTTGAGCAAGCGCTCCAAGACCCTGGGCCAGAAAGCACAAAGCAAGCCGCAGAGGCATACCACCACCGTGGGCCCCCACATACGCCATGCAGGGACGCTCTGCTCTGCAGCAACCAGCCCACGCTTCTCTGAGAGAAGGCGCCAGGAGAAACAAGGCTCCCTCGCAGCTTTCTGCCCTGGCCAGCTTCCCTGCCCACCCTCCACGCTGGGGCAAGGCTGAGGCTTACGGAGACAGCAAAGTCTTTGGGGGCACTGCTGACTTCCCCGGAAGGAGAGACCGCCTTGGAGATGTGCTCCACGGTGACAGCCATGGGCCAGATCTGCTCAGGCAGCCGAATGACCACTTGGCCCTCCGCTCCTTGGAAAGCCCAGCACTGTCCAGGGGAAGTGTGCGGCTGAAACCAGAAAGCAGCCACCCTCAGTGGCAAGGCACTCCAGCAGCCCAGCGGACTGGCTGCTTTGCCAGCAGCACAGCCCTGGCTCGGTCTGTTGGCTGGCTTTCTGCATGGAAGGGCACCCAAGTGGATGAAAGGGACAGGAGGGGACTTGCCACCTTGCTTTCAGAAGACGGAAATCTTCCTTACAAAACATCTAGGCTCACCTGCCTTTCCCAAATCCCGCTCTGATTTTGCACAGCATTCAGAGACAGGGCGGGGCTGCCTAGGGGAGGTCACCCCGTGAGCCTTCAAAGAGTGTGCGGGAGGGACGAGCCCCCTTCCTCCAACTCGGCAGATCCCGCCAGGCTTGGGGGCCTGGAGGAGGTTCTGTCCTTGCCTGAGTGGCTTGTCAGGCTCCCCCCAACTTCCACTCTCTCTGGAAAGGGGCCGTGGGAGTTGAGGTGGGAAAATGCAGCTGCCAAGGACAAAGGTGCCCAGCACACTGCGGCCAGGGGTTGTGGGCAGGTGGCTGCTGTTGGGTTCAGCTCCATTCCCCTCCAGACGGGAGGGCAGCACTGTGGGGAAGCGCAGGGGATCGTCAGGAAGAGGCTGAGCCCTGTGGGGCTGCGCGAGGCTGCTGCTGTGAAGGGAGGTGTTTGGGGCTTGGAGGCTCAACTTGAAAGCAAGCAACTGCCTCAGAAGTCATGCTGCCTGTGCTATTACCTGCAGAATAGTATCCGGAGGGTTGGCCACGGCAAAGAAGGCGAGACAAAGCCAGCAAGCCTCACTGCCTCGCCCACCATAAGTCCGGGATGTTCTCTCTGCATCGATGGTGGCCCCTGAAAGGCACATGCAAAGCAGCTGCCTCAGACAGGCCAGAGGCTAGGAGCAGCAGGGAGCTAGCAGGTATTTCTCAGGCTGCAAGCCCAGCTGGGCAGACTTGGTGGGAGGGCCATACGCCAGCGGAGGGCCAGCAGACTTTGCGTAGGCATACCTGTGGTTTTCAGAGCCCAGTCCACCGTCTGCAGGTCCTTTGCCTCTATCTTCTCAAGGGCTGCCCGTGTCAAGTTGAGAAGGGGCTGGGAAAAGCATTGCAAAGGCAGAGACGGAAAGCAACAGGGAGAATGACACAAACTCATCACGGGGCACTTCTGCATGAAGACTGAGTGCTTGCACAGAGCAAAGGGGAGACTCGGGGTCAGTCCACCAAAGGCAAGACTTGTTGGAAAAGGCACCAGACCTTCTGGTCAGCGCTTTCTGACAAGTCAAGCAAGGACTCAGGGAGAACACCAGTCTCAGGAGCCACCATGCAGACCTGGCTCAGGTCAGCACTGCCCCAAGCAGCCCTGAGAGCCAGGTTTGCGCTGGGCAGCAAGAGGACAGAGCACACGCTGCAAAGGGCCAAGAGGAAGCAGCAGGAGACAGCCTCCAACTGAGAGCAAGGTCTTTGATCAAATGGCAGCCACTTTACCCCTCTCCTCTCCTCAGCCATCGCCCTCTCCTCCAAGACTTCTGCTATGGAGTGCAGGATGGCCTCATTTGCAGCAGCCAGCTCTGCTCGCAGGTGAGCCAGCTGCTCTTCCAGGAGCTCCCGCTCATGGATCTTCTCCCTCAGCAAGGGCAGGGAGTTGCTGCAGACAAAGGGAAAGCAGATGTGGTGCAAGAGCTGAGCAGCCCCTGCAGGCAGTCCCGAGTAGGGTGCCACAGTCTTGCCCCCATCCTCTTCCCTCCCTCACAAGAACAGAGGCTTCCCTTCCCCTCCACGTTTAGCACAAGGCAGAGGCTGGCGCCCTGGATGCTTTGCCACTCAGTGAGTTCCATGGGAAGGAAGCCCTCTTACCTGAGCGTTGTGAGCTCTGTTTCTGGCACCCCAGCCTTCTCCTGAAACACAAAGGCCCTCCCTGAGAGGAAGCCCAAGGAGCTGCATGGGGGGCTTCCCACAGGACACTTCCCCAGGAAGAGCAGGTGGCAGTTGCTGCTGCTTTCTATCCATTTGGAGCAAGCCAGAGGATGTCGGGCCTTTTTCCAGCCACTGTCTTTGGGAAGTCCATTTGCTGTCTGAGCATTTGCAGACTCCAGGAGCTAAGGCAAGAGCAAAGCCACCTCCTGCCCAAGTGCTCCTTCCTGCAGCCTGCCAACCTGCAGTGCTCACTCAGGGAGCTCTCAGGGTCAAACCTCATTCAGCAGCTACAGAAAGTGAAGGACAAGCACAAGCGTGTCCCCCCCACACCCCCCCACATCTCTGTGAGGATGAGCCCTGGGCATCTGGACGGGATTCCCAACTTTTGCAGGGGAGGCAGGAGCTCCGAGCTATGGCCTCGGCCAGAGTTTGCTTTCCCCCAGCAAGAGGCACCTACCTGCAGCGCTTCCTCTTGCCACTTGCTCTCGGAGAGCAGCAAGCCCCAGCAGTAAAGCCCAGCTGCAAGTCACCACAGCAAGAGACAGTTATACTAAGAGGCTTTCTAATGGTCCCTGGAGCCACATTTTCTCCTTCCACAGCTAGGGAGCAAGAGCTTGCCTGGGACAGCTGGAGCTGGAGCCAGTGCAGAGCGCGGAGGTGGCTCCAACCCCTTGAGCACTGCCCAGGCCCATGGGCTTGGAAAATACACACACCCAAGGCCCACACACCCGCACACCAATGAAGGCATGTGGCCCCGAGCCAAGAGGAAATGCACCAGGCCATGGCAGTTTCTACACAGACATTGCAACCCCAAAGCTCTGCAGCAAGGAGGGACCTGTAGCCAAAACGATCCTAGGCGCTCCACTCCCTCCCACGGCCGGCAGCCACGGCAGGCGTGAGGCAGGCTGCAGTCCACCTGTAAAGACCCTCTCTGGCCTTCACTGTGTCACGGAGATGGGAAGCTGGAAGGCGCCACAGGATCTGCTGCCTCTCCCTGCCCCTGAAAGCTGGCATCCGGTCCACCTGGGCTACCGCGCAAGAGGTTTGGTCAGCGCTGCTCACCAGCCAAGAGTGGGGCCAGCAGGAAAAGGACCCTCAGGCACCTCCTGCCATTCTGCCAGGTGCTGCGTGGCCTAAAAGAGAGGGAATGCTGCTGTTAGCCAAGCCTACAGTGCGGGCTTTGCTTTGCCGGTGATCCGTTGAGGGGCTCCCTTGCCACCAGGTTCCTCAGCTCAGCAGAGCGGAGAAGCCCAGGGCCTGGGGGCCTTTAGGAAGCTCTGAGCTGCAGCACAGCACCCTGCGGGCACTAAGGCAGTTGAAGACCTCTGGCCTGACACAGGCGTAATCACCCACACGCCTAGTGTCGTGGCCTGACACAGTCTGGTGGCACTGGGCTCTCCCGAGCAGAAGGGGCAGCGCCTTGCCCAGCCAAAGGCTCTGCTGGGCTGCCTGGCTGCCCAGGCTGGAGGGCAGTGCTGCATACAGCCCCAGGGCTCAGGGGCTGTCTGTCACCACCATGGAAGCCGGGCGGCACACAGGGCTTCTTGCCTTATCCCTCCCTGCTTTTTGGGCCCCGTCACACCCACCTGCCCAACTCGGCTGGCATCTCCTCTAATCCAACTCCGTCACCAGCAGGAGGGAAAAGGTCGCTGTGCGGCAAATCCCCGCAGGCCTCTTCCCAAAGCACTTGCTGGCCTCTGCAAAGCTCCTTGTTTGCAGAGCTACACACGTCTGCAGGCTGGGCTTTTATGGAGGGCAGCTGCTGATGACGTCACAAGAGCCAACCGCCAGGGAGGCAAGGTGTTGCCCATGATGACCTCAGAGGGGGGCTTACCCAGGAGGGGGTTGCCACGCAGCCTGAGCGAGAGGAAGCCTGTGTGTTAGCCCCCACCGCAAGCCTGAAGCCTGCCGGCACACCCGCAGAGGAGCCCTGGTTAGCCCAGAGAGCCAGCTCACTTGGTTGCGCGGGCAAGCTGCTGCTGTGCCGTTGCACCGCTCGTCCTCTACCAGGCTGATGTGTCGTGTCATCCTGGGCAGGGCTCAAAGGGCTGAGCGTGAAGCCCTGCTAAGTCAGAAGGGAGAGTGGCAAGAGCTTTCTCCTCTTGAGACCCACCCGGGCATTGACACGGTACTGCAGCAAGCCAAAGGACATCAGCCAGGTGACCTTGTTGGCCCTGGAAGACATAGCCCCGCCTCTGCTAAGAAAGCAAGAGTAGAGCGGTCAGCTTGCTGGCACAAAGGCAGATGTCTCTTCCCCTAGGTACACCTGCACCCACACGGAACAGCGGGGGTGAGGGGCACAGGCTCCCTCAGCAGCCCACTGATGGGCACCCAAAGGGGAGCTCCAGGGTCGGCTCTGAGGTGCGTTGCAGAAATGCAAGCAACCATTGAGCAAGAGCAGGGGCCAGGACTGGAGACGGGGACAGCTGCAGGCCAGCTCCCGCAAGGAGTGGGCCTGAGCTTCAGTCAGGCTCCTGGGCCAGTGGGTGGAGGTGCCAGGGCAGGCCGCTCAGGGGAACTAAGCCCTCCTTAGTGCACGCCGGGCCCTGACGGTCCAGGCCGCGGTCTGTAGCCTTTGCACTTCTCTGCTGCGGCCTCTGCGGTTTGTCAACGCCTTCCTTGACCTGGCAGATTCAAAACTGGATGCAGGCGAGCCCTAGCAAGTGCCGAGTGTCTTCCACACATTCCTCCATCTGCTCGCTCTACAGCAGCTGACGCAGCCGCACACATGCTTGGCCTTTGCTGCTGCCGAAGCGCATTGCCTGCTCATGGTTAGCTTGCTGTGTGCCAGGACCCCCCGGGGCCTTTTGTGCAGCATGACACCGCAGCCCATCAGGCCCCAGCACATGCTGCTGCTGTTGCTGCTGCTGCTGCTGCTGTTGCTTGCGGTCTGGCCAGGCCTGGGGCCAACCTTTGCATTGATCGTTGCCAAGGCTGAAGCAGTTCCGCTTGGCACAGCCTGCTGAGGTCTTGCTGAGTGGTGGCTCTTCCTTCGGCATAGCTAACTCTCCTCACACTTGCTGAGGGCTCAGTCGATCCCCACGCTGAGGTGGTTTAGGAAGGTATTGAGCAGTATCAGAGGCAGGCAGGCCCCCGGAGGAACTCTGCTTGGGAGCAGCTGCCCATTGGACTTGGAGGCATGAAGCAGCAGCAGCCTTGCAGCTTGGTGCTGTGGCCAGTGCCCATGCAGCTTGTGGTGCCCCTGCCCAGCGCAGCTCTTGCCAGCTTGTCAGCACCTTGTCTGCCAGGTGCTCACGCCAGCATCTGTTCCGGCTCCTTGTCCAGCTGGTCCCTAGGCTCCTCGTTGTCACCTGGGTGCTCCTCAGAGCAGCGGGCTCTCTAGGCAGAGCAGGCCTAGCATGGCTGCCTGGGTTCCCATGCTGCCTTTGCTCTGTCCCCCCACCCACCGAATCACAGAACCACAGAATGGTTGAGGTTGGAAGGGACCTCTGGAGATCACCTAGTCCAAGCCCCTGGCTCCAGCAGGGTCACCTAGAGCATGCTGGCCAGGATGGTGTCCAGACGGCTTTTGAAGATCTCCAAGGAGGGAGAGTGCACAAGCTCTCTGGGCAATTTGTTCCAGTGCTAAGTCACCCTCACTGGAATGCAGTTGGGACGGAACTTCCTGTGTTTCAATTTGTGCCCGTTGCCTGGCGTCCTGTCGCTGGGCATCCCTGAAAAGAGTCTGGCCCCATCCTCTTTACACCCTCCCTTCAGATACTTAGACACATTGATAAGCTCCCCCGCAGTCTTCTCCTCCCCAGGCGGAAGAGTCCCAGCTCTCTCAGCCTTTCCTCCTATGGGAGGTGCTCCGCTGCCTTCATCATCTTCATAGCCCTCCGCTGGACTCCCTGCAGGAGCTCCATGTCTCTCTCGTATTGGGGAGCCCACAACTGGGCACAGCAGTGCGGATGCAGCCTCCCCAGGCCTGAGTCGAGGGGCAGGATCACCTCCCTCACCCTGCTGGCACTGCTCTGCCTAATGCAGCCCCCGCATGCCATTGGCCTTCTTGGCCACAAGGGCGCATTGCTGGCTCATGGTCAACTCGGTGTGCACCAGGACTCCCGGGTCCTCCTCTGTGGAGCTGCTTTCCAGCAGGTCAGCCCCCAGCCTGCGCTGCTGCATGGCATTATCCCTCCCTAGGTGCAGGACTCTGCACAGCCCTTGCTTGAACTTCATCAGCTTCCTCTCTGTCCATCTCGCCGGCCTGCCGTGGTCCCTCTGAACAGAAGCGTAGCCCTCTGCTGTATCAGCGCCTGCTCCCATGTTTTGCATCCTCAGCAGACTTGCTGAGGGTGCACTTTGTCTCTTCAGCCAGTGCACTGATGAAGAAGTTGAACAATATTGGACCCACTGTTCAGCCCTGGGGGCCATCGCTAGCTACAGGCCTCCAAGTAGACTTTGTGCCACTGAGGACATCCCTTTGAGCACTGCCGTTCCACCAGTTCTCATCCCACCTCAGTGTCCCCTCATCTAGCCCACACTCCTGAGCCTTGCCTGTGAGGATGCTAGGGGAGACGGTGGTGAAAGCCTTACTGAAGTGAAGGTAGACAACATCCAGTGCTCTCTCCTCATCTCTGCAGCCAGCCATTCCACTGGAGAGGCTGCTGCTTTGCAGGGCCCCAAGACCCCCTTGGTGCTCCGCATCACCTGATTTGGGAGCAGCAAGCAGCGTTGCATGTCATGGGGAGGAGGAGGTCCTTCAGGGTATCGAAGGACAGCAGGTATGCTCAGGAGAGCAGGACTGCTGTGGGTTCACACAGGCTTAGGTATTTAGCAGGTGATGCTGTGTGTTTAGAAAATGCAGTTGCATGGCACTCCATTCTGCCAAGATCCCTGACAAGGGGTTCCTTGGAGCATTCAGAGACTTCTTTGGGAACGTCCTTGAGAGCTGCAAGCTCCTCTGTACTTTCACAATGCACGCGTCCTGTCTGCACGATCATGGCAGTCCTAAGGACACTGTACCTGGGAATCGTTTGTCACACAGAGGGTCACTAGGAGGCCTTTGGCTGAGGCTTTTAGTGCCCAAAGCTCTGCATAAACAGTACCAGCAGTCAATATTATATGGGGTAAAGCATGGAGTACCTAGGCCCAAAAATATTGCAAAAGTATGTCAAGTCGCGCAGGGTAAGAATGAGGATCCCTCTGCATTTTACGAGCAGTTATGTGAAACCACCCGAGAATGGATAGACTTGGATCCTGAGGACAAAGTGAGCAAGATGACTTTTACTACATTATTTGTAGGACAAACAGCACCAGGTATAAGGAGAAAGCTTCAGAAGGCAGGTGGTATGTCGGGGATGTCAATATCACAGTTAATAGGATTTGCATATAAGGTGTACAGTAACAGGGAAGAAGTAGAGAGAAAGGAAAAACAAAAGGAGAAACTGAAAGATAAGAGGCAAAATGTTGCAATCTTGGCAGCTGCATTTGCCCAGGCACAAACTTCCTCTCGGGGAAGGGGTTTTCCGAAAGGACAAGGACGTGGAAGAGGACACAGAGTAGGAGGGAATTTGGGAAATAGAATTTCACTGAGGAGAGATCAATGTGCGATTTGTAGGGAGAAGGGGCACTGGAAAAATGAGTGCCCGAAGAAACAATCAGATCATTGCAAACCTCAGTCTGTATCTGTATCTGTTCCGGAGGCAGGTTTGCTCATGACTGGTGCAGAAGATTCAGACTGATGGGGACCGGGGGTTGAGAAATTGGATTCCCCAGCTGAAGCCCTGGTTTCAGTAAAGCTGGGGAATGAAATAGTTAATTTTTTAGTAGACACTGGAGCAACATATTTGGTATGAAATAGCTGTAAGGGACCAGTGAGTAAATTCTCTGTGCCAGTAATTGGGGCCACGGGAAAGCGAGAGGTCAAACCTTTCTTTCAGCCAATTAAATGTAAAATAGGAAGTAGAGTGTTAACACATGCATTCTTATACATGCCAGAATGCCCATTACCCCGAATGGGGAGGGATTTACTGAATAAACTGGGGGCACAAATAACCTTTGATAAGAACAAAGTTCAGGTGCACATTCCACCAAATAACGCCTGGAAGACACAAGCATATATGTTACAGAAAGCACTGGATTCCAAACAGGTGGAGAGTGGACCAAGCAAAATTCCCTCCGCAGTAATGGACGCAGTAGTCCCTTTTGTGTGGGCGATGGAGAAACCTGGACGAGCCAGATGTGCAGAACCGGTAAAGGTGGAATTAAAACAAGGAACTGAATCAGTAGCGTAAAAACAGTATCCCATGAAGTTAGAGGCCCCTGTTGGACTGGAGCCTATAATTAATAATTTCTTAAAGTATGGACTGCTGCGAGAATGTCAGTCCAAGTACAGTACTCCAATCCTGCCTGTTAAAAAAACACATTCACAAGAATACCATCTAGTACAGGATTTGCAAGCTATTAACCAGATAGTCATTGATGTGCACCCAGTGGTACCCAATCCATACACTTTCTAACGACGATAAATGATTCAAATGTCCATTTTACAGTAGTGGACTTAAAAGATGCTTCCTTCTGTATCCCTTTGGAGGAACAAAGTCAACAATTATTCGCCTTTGAGTGGGAAAGTCCTACAAGGAGACGCAAAATGCAGTTGTGCTGGACAGTACTCCCGCAAGGATTCAAGAACAGCCCCACCATTTTTGGCAATGTACTCACAAAAGAATTAGAATTATGGCAAGGTAAGAAAGATACCACTACCTTATTACAGTATGTGGACGCTATCTTGTTGGGGGCAGACACGACTGAAGAATGTAGAGAAACAACCATCAGTTTATTAAATTTTGGGGAACAGCAGGATATAGGGTGTCTCAGAAAAAAGTTCAGATCATGAAGGAAAGCGTAATCTATCTAGGATTTGAAATATCCCAGGGGGAAAGAAAATTAGGAATCGAAAGGAAAGAAGCGATTTGTCAGCTCGCCCCCCAAAATCAAAAAGAGAACTTAGGGGATTTTTAGGAATGGCTGGGTGGTGTGGCCTGTGGATACCTAATTTTGGATTAATGGCAGAGCCTTTATAGGAAGCTGTTAAGGGGCCGGGAGACTTGCTGGAGTGGACTGCAGAGTGCCGAAAAGGATTTGATGAAATCAAGATTGCTCTCATGAGTGCTCCCACATTAGTACTTCCAAACCTAACAAAGCCATTTGAGCTTTACGTACATGAGAGAGGGCACCAGGCTTTGGGAGTGCTTGTACAGACTTTAGGAAACTGGAAAAGACCTGTGGCTTACTTTTCCAAACAATTGGATAAAGTGAGTGCAGGTGGCCAGGATGCCTGCGAGCAGTTGCAGCTGCTGTGATGTTAATACAAGAAGCACAAAAATTGACCTTGGGACAAAAGGTGACTGCTTATGTGCCACATGCTGTTGCAGCAGTTTTACAACAGAAAGGGCATCACTGGTTATCCCCAAGTAGGATGGTGCAATACCAAGCAGTAATACTTGAGCAAGAAGAGGTAACCATGAAAGTGTCTACTACCCTTAATCTAGCCTCTTTATTACCACTTCATGAAGAGGGGAAGTTGGCTCAAGACTGCCTGCAAACTATTGAGCGAGTATATTCCAGCCATCTGGATTTCAGAGGTATTCCATTGCAGAATGCAGACTGGGAATTTTTTACCGATGGGAGCAGTTTTATCCTAAAGGGAGAAAGAAGGGCTGGGTATGCTGTTGTCACCTTGGAAGAAGAAATCGAAGCAAGATTGCTACCAGCAAATCCATCCGCCCAGAAAGCAGAACTGATTGCTTTAACCCGGGCTCTGGAATTATCAGAAGGAAAACGGACCAATGCGTTTACAGATTCCAAATATGCCTTTGGGGTTATACATGCCCATGGTGCAATTTGGAAGGAAAGAGAATCCCATTAAATACAGTAAGAAGATTATGGAACTACTCGAAGCACTTAATAAACCCAAAGAAACTGGACTCCTGCCCTTTCTGCGGTGACAGGGGCACCTTGGTGCACAGGGACACAGAGCAAGGAGCCCAGCAGGCTTTCCTGGCCACACCCAGTGCGCAGCCACGCAAGGAGACGACCAGCTGCCCTGGCGTCCTGGGCACAGGGACTGCACGAGGGCTGGCACCCCAGGGACCTTGTGCCGCACGCCGATGCTGGGCCAGCAGGCAGCTGGCAGGGGAGGCTGCGGCGGGGCCGCGGGGCCCCGATGTCACAGTGCTGTCCCCCGGCAATGCAGTCACAATGCCCCGGGGCAGCATAAGAGGCGCAGCCTCCTGGGCCCCCTGCCAGAGCACAGAGCTGCCTGCAGCCAAGGGCTCTCGGCAGGCTCTCAGCAGGCTGTCCTTGGGCACGAACGCACCCCTGCGAGGGCAGCAGGGCTATCGTTGGCTACCGAGCGGGGCATTATCGCAGCGCATGCGGGGGCACCAGTGCCTGCACCTCAGGCCACCCAACGATGGAAGCGCTCAGCAGCTGCACCGCCACTTGGTATGGAGACCTCCTCCTGGCCTTCCTCTGACCTTACTGCCAGCCCTTGCTTTGCACCTTCTCTGCCTGGCTTTGGTGCTGAGACCACTCACTGCTCTGCCTCGCGGGCTCGTCGAGTGCCTGTGTCTGCCGCTCCGCTCCCTAACACTGCCTAAACACGGCCGGAAGAAAACCATGATGCAGAAGACAGGCACGGTGAGACCCTAGGATGCCTCTTTGCCAAGCAGAGCGAGAGAAGGGGCCTAGCAAAGAGAGGTGCACCACTCTGCAGCCTCCTCAGGCCACGAGGGACACATGAGAGCCCCAAAGCACTCGTGATCTCTCTGGCCGCACTGGCCTGCACTTCCCATTGGCAAGAGAGTGCAGGGAACCCAGTAGCCTGGGGGTGGCTCAATCACGTTCCCGTGCAGTGCAACAAACCTCTGCCTTCCTCTTGCTCTGCCCCTGCTGCCCTTGTTTCTCTGTTTGTGGTGGCCATTGGCGTTGCGGCAGGAGCTTTCTGAGGAGGCTGCGTGAGCTGCAGCAGTGCCGAGACCAAGCCGAAGCTGTACTGTGCTTTGGGGGTGGAGAAAACCCTGCCTTTCTGGAGCTCCCAGGTTGGCTGTGTTCTGCATTGTGCTGGCTCAGGGGGTGCTGCTAGGTGTTTGGAGCTGTCCTCGGAAAGCTTGTGGTGACCTCAGGCAGGTGGTGGTTGCCAGGCCCTCAAGGGGCATGGTGGAAATTGTCTTGGGGCTGCTCCCTCTTGGGAGCTGTGGCAGCGGCATTTGCAGGCGAGGTCAGTGGGGACGGACATGCTGAGGTTGAAGTGCGCAGTGCTGTGTTCTGGTGCTAGTGCAGAGCTTGGAGGCAGTGCACTGCGCAGGGCTCGGGGAAGACTGGTTGGGCGTTTGAAGGAGCTATGCGGGATTTGGCTGTGGAGTGCTTCCTTCTTCCAGGGAACAGGAGGGAGACAAGCCAGCAAATCAGAGAGGCTGCCTGTGCCCGCGTGTCTATCCAAATCATGCTCTTCCAGCGTGCTTGCCTGCTGAGCGTCACGCAGGGCTATTGTGCGCTTCCAAATCCCAGGGGAGAGCTCCATTCCACTGCTCTTTGGGAGAGGGAAACGCAGCTCTTTCAGAGACTCCAGAAAGATAGCAGCCGTCTCCTTATTTCTGAAGCCATTTCCGGGCCATTGTTGCCACCACTGGAATGCAGGTTCCAGCGCACCGGAATCTGCTGGCTCATTGCAGGACTCAGTCTGGTGGCAGGAGTCAGCAAAGGGTATTATGCTGCGTGTTGTGAGGCAGTGTTGTGTGTGTGCTTTCAGTCAAATGACCTAGAGCAGTTCTCAATGCTTGCGGCATGTGGCCACGAGCTGGCCTGTGGCAACTGCCCTGCCTGCAGCACCTTTGCTGGCCTGCTGAGCGAAGTGGCCCTCAGTGCCTGACCTGGGACAGCAGAGATGGGTCTTTGAAAGAGCCTCAGGCAATGGCTGCCTTGCATGAGGACTGCTGAGAGCCTGATGGAGACGGGGAGTCAGAGCTCCCTGGCAAAGCCTCGCAGAGCTGCTGGAACTGGCAAGCAGGCGGTCCTTCCCCATCACGGCACGAATGTTCCCCCGAGGACAAGGCACTCTCGGAGGTGCCAGTTCTCCTCACCTGTGCTTGGCGTCTCGCGCCAGCCTGCACCGCTGGTAGCTTGCAGCAGCACGGGCACAGAAGAGGTTGCCTGCTGATTGTGGACCAATAGCCTTCTTTCTTCGGAGGAAGTGCTTCCAGCCTGAGGGGACAAGGGCCTGTGCCAGCAAGGGCTCTTGCTGGGGAGCACGTACTTGCGGGGAGAGTGTCCTGCTGCAGTGCCCAGCACCTGCTCTAAGATTGGGCCTTTGGCTTGTCTGAGCCTCACAAAGACTGCTGATCCTCTTCTGCCTGGGACACCTGCAAAGACGGAGAGAGCAATACCAAGGGACAGCAATGTTTTCACAGCGTTTTCACTCTCCGGAAAGCAGAGGGAGGTCAGCATCTGCCAGCTCCAGGTCTCTTCGAAGCCCCGTCAGCTGAGCTGACCCAACGAGGCCAAGGCAAGCAGGCTTGAAGGCTTTCTTCCTGGACTCGTGGCGCGCTGCTGGGCACTGCTGGCCTCTGCATGCCTCCTCTGGCAAATGGAAGAGACACCTCCCGCCACTGTCAGCAGCCACTGCTCTGGGAGCGGAGACTGTGCCCCGGCATTTCCTGATGGGAAGGCAACGGGCTGAATCTCACAGCTGATTCAGCCGTTGTGTAGCCATTGGATCGTGGAAGAATTTCCCTTGGAAGAGTTCTCTGCAGGTGCTCTGATCCAAGTCATGCTCCGAGCAGGCTGGGATTCAAAGCCGCATGTAGCTGTGGTCCTTCCGAGAGTGGACCAACCCCTTGCTGGCATGACAAGACCCCCACGCACCTCGAGATGCCCAAGGGCACCAGGCCTTTCCAGCTGGAGATCAGGGGGAAAAGTGAACTCGAGGGCCTGCAAAGAACAAGGACATCCATTCTCGGCAGCCGAAGACCCTTCCAAAGCTCCCCATGCATATGTGCTTCAGCGCCAGGTGCAGCAGCCAGGAAATGCAGGGGCTGGGATGTGAGGATGTTCCAGGTGGTTATCCTCAGTGTCATACCTCGCAGCCAACCCTCTGCAGCAGCCGGCGGTTTCCTGCAGGGCCCAGGAAAGATTTTTTTTTTTCCCCCCAGCTCTGTCAGGTCTGTGGGTTTTTTTTTTTTCCCCACTCTCTGGAGCCCCTAAGGTGGCTGCAGGTTGAGAGAGGAAAGGGGTCGGGCAGTGCTGGTGCCTCATGGCCCGGTGGGCGTGAGAAGCCTCCCAGGGCTGGCTGGGAGGCAGGCCTTGCTCACATGCCCAGGGAACAGCCGATCGCCAGCTTTGGGGTCAGAAAGGAATTTTCCCCCAGGACAGATTGGCAGCAGTGCCTGGGGGTTTTTCGCCTTCCTCTGGAGCATTGAGCACGGCCCATTGCCAAGGCTTCTCTGGGCCCTTGCAGGCCAGTGGCTGCCTGCTCTTGCAGCACCAAGACACCAGCTGTGCCCTGCAGCTCTCAGTCTCTCTCTGCCCTGGGGCAAGTTTGTCACAGGAGCTCAGGGACTGCCGGTGCTTCCATCTGCTTGGGGTGTTCTGGCTTGTGCAAAAGAGCGTGTGTTTGGAAAGGCTGGAGGATCCATGAGGAGCTGCCCCTTGCCATCTCTCCCTGCATGCACACAATAAAAGCAAAGTGCTGTTCTCCTCTCTTAGGTGTGCCGTTTGTGTGGTGCATGTGCTGGCTGTGGCCTGAGAGCTTGCTCCTGCAGCTGCGCTGTCAGGAACTGCCGCTACCCTGCTGCCCACGGGGCTTGTCCTCCCCCCTGGGAAGTTTGGAGGGTTGGCCTTGGCCCCAGCCCTTCCTGGCGGGGCGCTGGGTGTGTCTCAGCAGCCTGTGTGCAAGGCGTCTTCAGTGCCTGCCTCCTGGCTTCGGCTTAGAGTGGGCCAGGGAGGAGAGTGGCCGGAGCTCTGCTATGGCAGGGCTCGGCCGTGACAGGAGAGGTGGCCCTCACCTGCTGAAACACATGGCTGCAAATGTGGCCGCTGGCCCTGGAAAAGACACTCTGTGCCTCACTGTCATCCCCTTCCTTTCCTTGTTAGCCTTTTCTCCAAGTGGCCACCACCTTGAAGCCTCACCACGGCCACTGCCTCCTTGCCCTCTCCTGCCCGCCTCTTCTAGGCCTGTACTGCCACCTCCTCCTGTTCCCCACTCCTAATGCCTGCACCTGCCTCCTCAGCCTGCCACAAACACATCTTCCGCTCTGTTGCTGCATCCTTCTCTGGTCTGCACATCTCCCAGACTTCATAGAGAACCTCCTCCCCTTTCCTTGGGCATCATCCACAGGCTGAGGGCCTCGCTGAGAATGGCCTGTCTGCCGGCTGACATCAAAAGAGCAGCTCTGAACATGTGTGTCAGGAAGGGGCACCAGGTGCTGAGAGCCAGCAGAGAAGAGCCCATTTGGGTTGCCTCTGGGGTTTGCACCATTCTGTAGGCTCAGCAAAGTTGAGCTGCTGGCCTGCAGAGAGAGCTGGCCATGCCTGCTTTCTACTGAGGCGAGTACAAGTCCCACTGGAGGAGCACTAGTCTTCTGCTCAGCTACAGCCATGCCTGTGCCTGGCCATGGGCACCTGGCCCATGGCCAGACCTCTTGGCCTGACCCGGGACCTACCTGCTGATCACTGGACTGTGTCTGACCCAAGGGACCACGTCAGACCTCATGCTGACCTTGACCTGGGGATTGGTTTCCTGGCTTGACCTCGCACCTGCCTCATCACCACGAGCACGCCTGATGAGCCGGACTCTTGCTTGGAGCGGGCTGCCATCTCTGGGCCTGCCTCGCTCACCTCAGGTGGCTCCTGTGCGATGGGGCCCTGGCTGCTGACGTCCCTGCCATGGCAGCCCTGTGACTGTGGCTCCCAGCTCCCAGGAGCAGCTGAGGGAGCAGCTGGCCCTTGCTGCGCCCTGGCAATGTCAAAGCTAGAGTCTGCTGCAGGCCTGCACCTAGCAAGGTCAGTCTCCTGCAAAGAGACTAGTCATGCCCAAGATGTCTTGTGCAGCTCTTGCAGAGTTGTGCAACCAGCTGTTGAACAAGGTGGCATGCACACAAGAAGACAGTGGTGTATGTGCAAGGCCTCAGCAAATTGCTGCCGAGCTGCGAGGGCGGCTGAGTGCTAGCTTTAGTAGAGAGGCTGACTGCAGGAAACCAAGCCTATGCCAATCCTTCCCAGCGCTGCTCAAGACGCTTGGAAATGGCAGCTTTCCTACAGCCTCCAACTCCAGAAAGTGCTCCAGCCTTTGCACTTGCAGAGCCTTGCTAACTGCCATTTCCTTTCATTGCCGCTCTCAAGGAAAAAACAGACAGACACCAAAATGTTGCTCTCAGGGGCTTTATCAGGTGAACCTCCTTGTCTGTGCTTGGCCAGCTTGCTTGAGAGAACAGCTTCTCAATCCCTGGTCACCTGCATTGGCCTCGGAGACTTTCATGGGAATGCTGACTTGGAGTTCCACCCCACGCAGGCAGCTAAGCCCACAGCTGGCTGTCCCCTGACTTTGTCTGGAACAAGCCTGCTCCCAGGTTGTCAGTCAGAAATGGCTTGCTTCAGGAGCCTATTAAAGAGATGAGGTTCAGAGGCTGGCCTTTCGGAAAAGCCTAGGCACATGTGATTCAAACTGCACACACCAACAGCTGGAAGGCCTGGCAGCAGCCGTCTCAGGCCATGGTCTTAGTGTTGACAGCCACAGGAGCCACTGGGTAACCTTCAAGAGGTTGTGCTTATGCTGAAGACGTGTTTAGAAGAGAGAGCCCTTCTTTGCTGCACCTGCTGCTGTTCTGTGCCTGAAGAAGTCCGGCTAGGGCCCCGGCACTGATGCTGTGAGGCAGGGTGGAAGAGGGGCCTGCACCTGTGGCCCGGGGCCGCAATCTGGTGCCCAGAACAACTGAGCTCGCCCCTCACCTCCAACACCCCCACCTCCACCTGCCAGGAGGTCACTGCTGCCCAGCTGCTGGCACTGTGCCCAGCTCTGCCAAGCTCCCCAGCTGCTTGCGGAGCTGCGAGAGAAGCCACTTCCCAGTGCCAGCATCTATGCTTGTGCCTTCCAGGCGTTATTTTGCGGAATGTCCACCTGAACTTTGTTTTTATCAAAGGTTATCTGTGCCCCCAGTTTATTCAGTAAATCCCTCCCCATTAGGGGTAATGGGCATTCTGGCATGTATAAGAATGCATGTGTTAACACACTATTTCCTATTTTACATTTAATTGGTTGAAAGAAAGGTTTGACCTCTCACTTTCCCGTGACCCCAATTAGTGGCACAGAGAAACCTAGTAGGTCGCTTTATTAAAGGATTATTGCCCCTCTTTTGTCTCCTCATGAATGTTCTTAACCAGGATTTTTGATTCTTGTTACTCAGTTCTTTTGTTACAGTAATATTAGGGATTATTGCCCCTAGAGTCCGTGTCCCTGACCAATTAGGAGGTAGCACTTTTCATGCCTTGTTCCCACACAACCAATACCATCCACTACCTTTCGGAACACGCCACCCATTTAGTTCCTTACTTGGCCACTTATAACCTATTGCAGGGATCCGAGAGCAATCTTCATAACTCCCTGCCTTAATGGCTCCAGTACAGTTGATCGGCTGTTTTCCATAAGGTACAGTTTTCTCCCACCATTTATTACTATTGCACCTTCGGATACATTGATAATAATCGCCTGTCACACTCTGGACTTGCCATTCCTGTTCTGTTGTTTCATCATATTCCGTTTGATCACTAGCATTTCTTATCTGTTTCATAAATTCCATACAGGAAAACTTAAGAGGCACTCCAATCAGCGGGAAGCCCTTGTTGGAATGTTCAGGGAAGTGGGGACACACCCAACCATCCATCTGGTTAACTATCTTCATAGATTTCATAATTACTTCCAAATGAAGATTTTGACCCCCAAATCCTTCCTGATTCCCTTTGGCTCGGGTAACCTAGAAAAACTAACCACCACATTTCTCCCCTGTTGTTTGTTAAGGAGAACATCCTTTTTACACAGAGACCCTAACAACAATATTAACCCTATTCCTAACAAAGAGATTAAAGCAATTTTTCCCTGAATACAATCTAAATTTAAAACTGATTCACTTCTAACACAACTCATATATCTTTATATATTTTTAACTTGAAAGGTTGGACTCGTTCAGCTTTCCACATCTCTCGAGGTCCTGCTTTCACTCGGGTGGAGTGGATCCAGGAATCAATTCCCTGCAGTTTCACAGCAGTATTTGTTGT
This sequence comes from Dromaius novaehollandiae, assembly GCF_036370855.1. Lineage (NCBI taxonomy): Eukaryota > Metazoa > Chordata > Aves > Casuariiformes > Dromaiidae > Dromaius > Dromaius novaehollandiae. Next base: position 1,245,933 of record NC_088125.1, on the reverse strand, counting down.
TAGTAGGACAAGATACGGTCCTCTCCATTTTTCTATCAACGGCTCATCCTTCCAGGTTCGAAGATACACTTGATCTCCAAGCTGGAATGAATGTACAGGTGAATCTAAAAGTACAGGAGATCTTAACTGGATGTACCTACGGAGAGAAGGAAGAACCTTTGCCATAGACAAGAGATAGTCACTTAAAATTTGATCGCCCTTAGATGGACTAACTTTCTGCCTAACCCTTGGGGTTATTCTGATTCTTAATAATGCCAGAGGTAAAACATCAGTCCCTTTCATCTGAGTCTCCTGACACAATTTCCCTCTCTGTCTCTTAATTGCTTGATTCATTCTTTCCACTTTTCCACTGGATTGTGGCCTTCAGGGGGTATGTAAATCCCATTTAATTTGTAGTATTTTTGAGGTCTCCTGTACTATTTCTGCTATAAAATGAGGTCCCCTATCCGAAGACAATCCTTCTGGTACCCCAAATCTTGGTAGGATTTCTTTTAATACCATTTTCACTACCTCCCTTGCTTTATTGGTACGGCACGGGAAAGCCTCAGGCCATCCTGAAAAGGTGGCAACAATTACCAACAAATATTTATATCCATTACAGCTTGGTAATTCAGAAAAATCAGTTTGCCAGGAATCCCCAGGCATGAAGCCCCTTTTTCCTTCCCCTGGGGGGCTTTGGGGGGGGGGCGCTTCTTCTGAATCATGGGATTATTTCTAAGACAGATTTCACATTTTTGTGTAATTCCCTTTGCAATTAGTAACACACTAACTCCCACAGCAAATCTTTCAACTGTTTCAACCAATGCCTCGGCTCCCATGTGGGTACTATCATGTGTTTGCTTCATCAGCTTCTTCATTATCGCCAAAGTTACCACACCTTGTCCAGTAGATGTTACCACCATCCTTTGGAAGTCTTTATGCATTGCAGTATTTCTGCTAATTTATTTTCTTTTCCAGTGTATACTGGAATTTCCATTTTTCACGTTCTCTCTGGAACTAATGCTGCCACCAACACAGATAATGCTACCCTTTTTGCAGCCTCATCGGCTCTTTTGTTCCCTTTAGCTACGTCAGTCTGCCCGGATTGGTGTGCTTTGCAATACATTACTGCTGTTTCTTTGGGTTTATTAACTGCTTCGAGTAGTTCCATAATCTCCTTACTGTATTTTATAGGATTCCCTTGAGAAGACAGCAATCCTCTTTCCTTCCCAATTGTGCCATGGGCATGTATAACCCCAAAGGCATATTTGGAATCTGTGAACACATTGCTCCGTTTTCCTTCTGATAATTCCAGAGCCGAAGTTAAAGCAATCAGTCCTGCTTTCTGGGTGGATGGATTTGCTGGTAGCAATCTTGCTTCGATTTCTTCTTCCAAGGTGACAACAGCATACCCAGCCCTTCTTTCTCCCTTTAGGATAAAACTGCTCCCATCGGTAAAAAATTCCCAGTCTGCATTCTGCAATGGAATACCTCTGAAATCCAGATGGCTGGAATATACTCGCTCAGTAGTTTGCAGGCAGTCTTGAGCCAACTTCCCCTCTTCATGAAGTGGTTATAAAGATGCCGGATTAAGGGTATTAGACACTTTCATGGTTACCTCTTCTTGCTCAAGTATTACTGCTTGGTACTGCACCATCCTACCTGGGGATAACCAATGATGCCCCTTCTGTTCTAAAACTGCTGCAACAGCATGTGGCACATAAGCAGTCACCTTTTGTCCCAATGTCAATTTTCGTGCTTCTTGTATTAACATCACAGCAGCTGCAACTGCTCGCAGGCATCCTGGCCACCTGCACTCACTTTATCCAATTGTTTGGAAAAGTAAGCCACAGGTCTTTTCCAATTTTTGGAAGTCCTAATGCGGGAGTACTCATGAGAGCAATCTTGATTTCATCAAATCCTTTTCGGCACTCTGCAGTCCACTCCAGCAAGTCTCCTGGCCCCTTAACAGCTTCATATAAAGGCTCTGCCATTAATCCAAAATTAGGTATCCACAGGCCACACCACCCAGCCATTCCTAAAAATCCCCTAAGTTCTCTTTTTGATTTCGAGGGGGTGATCTGACAAATCGCTTCTTTCCTTTTGATTCCTAATTTTCTTTTCCCCTAGGATATTTCAAATCCTAGATAGATTATGCTTTCCTTCATGATCTGTACTTTTTTCTGAGACACCCTATATCCTGCTGTTCCCCCCAAATTTAATAAACTGATGGTTGTTTCTCTACATTCTTCAGTCGTGTCTGCCCCCAATAAGATAGCGTCCACATACTTTAATAAGGTAGTGGTATCTTTCTTACCTTGCCATAATTCTAATTCTTTTGCAAGTACATTGCCAAAAATTGTAGGGCTGTTCTTGAATCCTTGCGGGAGTACTGTCCAGCACAACTGCATTTTGCATCTCCTTGTAGGACTTTCCCACTCAAAGGCAAATAATTGTTGACTTTGTTCCTCCAAAGGGATACAGAAGGAAGCATCTTTTAAGTCCACTACTGTAAAATAGACATTTGAATCATTTATCATCGTTAACAAAGTGTATGGATTGGGTACCACTGGGTGCACATCAATGACTATCTGGTTAATAGCTTGCAAATCCTGTACTAGATGGTATTCTTGTGAATGTGTTTTTTTAACAGGCAGGATTGGAGTACTGTACTGGGACTGACATTCTTGCAGCAGTCCATACTTTAAGAAATTATTAATTATAGGCTCCAGTCCAACACGGGCCTCTAACTTCATGGGATACTGTTTTCACGCAACTGATTCAGTTCCTTGTTTTAATTCCACCTTTACCGGTTCTACACATTGGGCTCTTCCAGGTTTCTCCGTCGCCCATGCAAAAGGGACTACTGCGTCCATTACTGTGCAGGGAATTTTGCTTGGTCCACTCTCCACCTGTTTGGAATCCAGTGCTTTCTGTAACATATATGCTTGTGTCTTCCAGGCATTATTTGGTGGAATGTGCACCTGAACTTTGTTCTTATCAAAGGTTATTTGTGCCCCCACTTTATTCAGTAAATCCCTCCCCATTAGGGGTAATGGGCATTCTGGCATATATAAGAATGCATGTGTTAACACTCTATTTCCTATTTTACATTTAATTGGCTGAAAGAAAGGTTTGACCTCTTGCTTTCCTGTGGCCCCAATTAGTGGCACAGAGAATTTACTCATTGGTGCCTTACAGCTGTTTCATACTGAATATGTTGCTCCAGTGTCTACTAAAAAATTAACTGTTTCCTTCCCCAGCTTTACTGAAACCAGGGCTTCAGCTGGGGAATCCAATTTCTCAACCCCCGGTCCCCATCAGTCTGAATCTTCTGCACCAATCATGAGCAAACCTGCCTCCGGAACAGATACAGATACAGACTGAGGTTTGCAATGATCTGATTGTTTCTTCGGGCACTCATTTTTCCAGTGCCCCTTCTCCCTACAAATCGCACATTGATCTCTCCTCAGTGAAATTCTGTTTCCCAAATTCCCTCCTACTCTATGTCCTCTTCCACGTCCTTATCCTTTCAGACAACCCCTTCCCTGAGAGGAAGTTTGTGGCTGGGCAAATGCAGCTGCCAAGATTGCAGCATTTTGCCTCTTATCTTTCAGTTTCTCCTTTTGTTTTTCCTTTCTCTCTACTTCTTCCTTGTTACTGTACGCCTCATATGCAATTTCTATTAGCTGTGATATTGACATCCCCGACATACCATCTACTTTCTGAAGCTTTCTCCTTATATCTGGTGCTGTTTTTCCTACAAATAATGTAGTAAAGGTCATCTTGCTCGCTTCATGCTCGGGATCCAAGTCTGTCCATTTTCAGGCAGTTTCACATAACCACTCGTAAAATGCAGAAGGATCCTCATTCTTACCCTGCGCGACTTGACATACTTTTGCAATATTTTTGGGCCTAGGTACTCCATGCTTTACCCCATATAACATTAACTGTTGGTACTGTTTAGTCATTAACCTGCCCGTCCCTGTATTTTGATCCCAGTCCGGTTCTTGGGCCGGCATAAAGCGGTCTGTTCCATCTTTAGCATTTTGTCTTTCGTTTTCCTCTCGAGCTTTGTCTAATACCATTCTCTTCTCTTCAGGTGCAAGCAAAGTATTTAAAAGCACCTGTAAATCCTGCCAGTCTGCATTATGACTCTCAGTTATCATTTTAAAGGATTGATACATCTTTTGTGGATTTTCTCGGTATGACCCAGCAGATTCCTTCCAATTCATTAAATCTGTAGTTGAAAAGGGGACCTTCACATATACAGGCATTCCATCTGGTCCTACTGCTTGATGCAGTGGGGCCTGAATCGCGGGATTTTGTTGAGCCCGAGTAGCCCGAGTTTTGCCTGCAATCAGGCTACATGCCTCACTTCCCTTATTTCTGCTATCGATACTGTCTTGATCTCTTTCCGGAGAGACCAATAATTGTACATCCTCTTCCTCATCACCCACTTTTAAACATCTCTTCCCAATACTACAAGCAGAGCAACACCGAGGTATTTTCTCTTTGTCTTTCACCATCGTTAACACATTTGAGTCAGAGACCAATAGCTTACATTTTTTTCTTGTTTCATGATCATTTCTCAGAGAGAAAAACAAATCTACATACGGGACCTCATCCCATTTGTTCTGTCTTCTGCAAAACAACATAAGTTGCAAGATTGTATTATAGTTTAGCATTCCCATTTCTGGCCATTTTTCCTCATCCTCCAGTTTATGCATTGGCCACCACTGAGTACAGTATTCCTTTAATTTTCTCCTTGTTAAAAGATTCCCACCAAACTTACTCCAATGTTTCGGGATGCATCCTAAAGGAGAACAGGGTGATACCCCCGCAGATTGTCCCATTCCCATATTATTACCCTTAAAAGAACATTCTTACCAACTATGCTTTTGTACACTCCAGTCGTCACTGTCCAAACGGGTACAAAGCTTACCTTTAGTTACCACAACCAACTACCCCTATATCATACCCTCTATGCAATGTCTCTTAATAATTACTGCGTTGCACCTTTGAGTCGTTTACCCGCTCCGACTGGGTAGGGTGCTCGCGGAGTCCCCGAACAAAACGGTCGGTGCGCGCTGGAGTCCAAAGAGCAGCATCTCCCCACTGGGAACTGCCAAGACGATCCAGGCAAGGCTTTACAGCGAGGGTCCCGGTGGAGTCGCCAGAAAACTGTTGTCCGAAAAGCGGATTCGTTGCCCGGTGTGCAGTAAGCCAATAATTACACACTCAGGAGAGACATTTGCTTCTTTATTTCAGAGTTGTGCAAGCCTGGGTGCTCGGTGGTTTCCCACAGATCAAGCACACCTCCCCACCCCAGCTCTTCTAGTAGCATTTATACAAACAAACTGCCAGGTTTGCAACTTTCCCTTTTACACTGATTCGTTAATGATTTACATACGATTACAATTTTTGCTTACACACCATTTTAGTACTACGCATGCTCAGGGGAGGGGTCTTCACCTGCGCATGGGTCTTTTGGACCTATGGGCGTGATTTTTTGTAGTATAATGAGGACAGTTCAGTTAGGGATACATGGACCTCCAATTCTTTTGCCAAACTGGCAACATGTACCTAGAAATAAGACAGTTTGATTTAATGTTTCTCCTAGGGCTTTAGCAGTTCCAGGATGCCCTTGATTCAAGAATGCTTCTTTTCAGAAAACAGAGATAGAAGTTATCCTAATCTGTCTAGTTTAAACAGTATGACCATTCTTTCTGAGCTTCCCAGGGTTGTCTTGTAAGAGTATTGCCCTATTATTCCTTAATTAAGCATCCAATTAGCCCCCTCAGTCCAGTGGAATAAGGGGAGTGGGGGCAGGGTCCTGAGCTCTCCCTGCCAAAGGGCTCCTTGCCTTTGAGATCTGGGCTACAATCCACACACCCTGCACTGCCCTGGGCCTTGAAACAAGACAACCAAGGCTGATATCCAGGAGAGGGCCACAGAGAGCAGTTTTGACACAGTGGGACTATTTTCTGTGGCATAGTTAACAAGGAAATGGTCTTGCCACGACAGAGGGCTCGGAGGTACTCTTTCCAACGGCAGTGCCACAGTCATCACTTTTCAAAATGGGCAAAATAAGGAAAACTTCCAAGGACAAAGTATTTCTTCAGAAAATAATTGGCCTCTTACAACCACTTCTCCCAGTGCAAATGACAATGTTTCAAGCGCTTAGGGCTTATTTTTCTGTGCAGAAAACTAAGCAAATTACAGCATTGCTCCTGGACCCTGAAAATCGTCACCTCAAGCACTTTCCTGCAAGCCGGCAGGAAATACTTGAAGGGTCATAGCTGAGAATCGGCTTCCAAAGTTGAAGGGTATTTTAGGCAGTTAACTCTGCAAGCCCCCTCAGAATTATTGGCCTCACCTTTGCACATGCTCCTCTAAGGCAGTCATTGCTAATCTGACAGCTGAGGAGTCCATCTCAGCTGAGCACATTTTGCAATGTGTCACTAGCTTGGTTGAGGCGTGCAGCTTGTGAAATTCTTGCCAAGATCTCCTGCCAGGATGCTAATAAACCCCCAGGTTCAGCTGATCAGATGCAAGGAACATCACAATCAGCATGCGAGCCATGGGCCTGCTGCTGGCCTATCAGAGGCTGAGACAGAAGTGACCTCCCAAGCAAGAATGCAAACCTTGTCCATCAGAGAAGCTGAAAGGCCATCAAGCAGTCACATGGCCTTGGGAGATGATTGTAAGGTCGCCTCTATCTGAGCAGCTGATGGGCCAGCACTTGGCTAATGCTTGGGGCAATTGTTTGGGAGGTCACTTCTGCCCAAAGACCTGATAGGCGACCAAGAGGCACAGGGCTGGGATGTTGACGGTGAAGTCATTTAGAACTGAGTAGCTGATAGGTCAGAAACAGCTACATGGTTGGATGGTGACTGTGAGATCACTTCTATCTCAGCCTCTGATAGGTCAGCAGCAGGCACATCGCCATTTCTGCCTGAGTACATGACTGGATGTAAGCCAAGACCATGCTGAAGCCATTTCCCTAAGGGAAGGTTAAAGGCCCATTGGCTTGGCAGGTGATTATGAGGTCAGTTGTATCTGGTCAGCTGAGAGGCTGCCAGGAGGCTGATGGGTGGGGACATCTTTATGAGATCACTTGTGTCTCAGAAGCCATGACAAATTCCAGCTGAAGAGCCCATGTGGCATGGGAGCAAGCCAGGAAGAGAGAACCCATGCCCTGTGTTCAGGCAAAAATGCTGGGATCAGTGGCACAAGATCCAACTGGCAGCCGGTTACTAGTGGCATCCCTCAGTGACTGTAGTGAGAACACCTGCTTAAGATCTGGTGAGGAGTTGGGTGACTGGCAGAGTACATGCTAGCAGCCCCAGAGTGTGCTCTCTACAGGCTGACCAAATTCCTGTCAAGGCTGCATGTGCATTTTCCATTTTGTCAACAGTGTCCAGCTGCCGTACAGCCAGTAGCTACCCAAGAATAGCACAGCTGAGATAAGGAAATAGTTCCAGTAGATAAAAGGGCCCTTAGGATACAACAAAGTGAATCTTGCCTGGGTGTCCAACTCCTGCATCCAGCAGCCTCCCATCGACGACCTCTCCTTGTGGTTCCTGGGGCTGCTCGCACAGTTTGGCGTGTAACTCCTCCAGTAAATCTACTCTGCTTACCCCCCCATGAACTTTGAGTGTCTCACGAGGCCAGTATCCAACCCTCCCTTTCCTGCCTTGTGGTCACACCCTGCTTAAAAGAAAAAGAAATCAGATGCCATACTTCTAAATAATTATGCCCCTCATTTCATTGCCAAAAGTGAAATTCTAAAATAGATCCACATTGTACAAGTACTTCCCATATATTTCTATAATGACTTTTTTTTCATTTGAATATTATGCCATGGAAAGACAGATTTCTTTCTCTCTGCAAATGAAAACTATTTCTGCGCATCAGGTATTCTTGTATTCCTAATTTTTTAGATTTCCTGACACTTAAGCCAGCTAAGTATTTTTCTGCCTACATCCCCAGTGATTTCATAAATTGTCCACCAGACACTTTGTGTGTCTGTCTAGCTATTTATCAAATATCCTTTTCCTCTCTCTCTGATTTTGTCTTTCCCCATCTCTGTCTAATTCTTGGGCAAATTTTCAGGACAGACTCTGTCACCAATTTGTGTCTCTAATCATCTCTCTGCCCGTCTACCTGTGGTCACCTCTGCCTAGCTGTCTGTGTCTCCAGATCACGTGACCATCTCTGTTAGTGGGGCCGGGGCTGTTGTGTGGGCACATTTTACTGTCAAGTGAAAACACTGCCAAAAACATTTCAGAAATGCTGTAAAGCATTACCCAGATTAAGAACTCCAAAGAACCACTCACCCTGACTGTGTGTGCAGGTGATTGCACAGGGGAGGCACCGCAGGGAAATGGGGCTGACCCGGGAGCTGCAATGCCGTGTCCTGCTCTGCTCCAGGACGGGCTGGGGAGAGGGAAGGTTTCACCAGAAACAGCTGAGTCCGAGGGGCCCAGTGCTTATCCCCAGCCTGTCTGAACAGTGATGCTTTCGGTCATCCCCAGCCTGAGGTTTCCCCTAGTCACCATGAGGGGGAGGCACACGGAATGCCTACGTCTCCTTGCCCCATCCCCGGCACTGCCCCCAGCATTATCCCCTGCTCAGCCAGTGCCTCTCAGTCCTCAGCTGTCTGCCATGTTGCCTCCGTTCCCCTGATAGCCCTCAGCCTTGGCCCCCATCCCTCAGGAGTCTGACCCCAAAGAGGTGGTCCCCAACACCGCCATATGCAACCGCAGAGCGATTCCCCAGCTCACCAGACCTCACTGTTTGAGTGGTGCCTTGCCTTCATGAATCACCGCCTGTGCTCCCTCATGCCTCTCCCTGCTATCTTTGATCCTTTGCTTACCACAGAACTTTGTTTCTGCACCCCCATTTTCTGCCAATGTCCGTCTCTTCTGGAAGGTTCCAAAAATGGACTTTTGGATGCTTTTCATCCATGGAAAGCAGTGATGCATGTGTATTAGATTTGAAAAATGCAACTGAGAAAAATCCTAGTCTCAGTACCTGTTGCACAAAAAAACCCCTGGTCAGTTCTCCAAAAATGGTGAGGGTTCTTTCCTGTAAACTTAGAGGCCTTAGGACAACACAGTCTATGCCTTAAAGTAAGGCAAGCACTCTTGTACTTCATCTTCAATCCTCTTTTCTAATACTTCATCCTCAGACCTCTGAAACTACCAAAAACAGAGCAAGAGGGTGTTTGATGACATCTCTGGAGATGAACTTCTGTGCTTCCTTTCTTCCACCTTGGAAAAGCATGCAATGGCTCACTTCCATGCCCTGTGTGCATGGGAAATGCCCTGGGCTCCACAGGGATGCTTTTGCAGCCTCTCAGAAGAAGCTCTGAAGTGATTCTCAACGAAAACATTACCCAGGCTCGAATAAAAGCATCACGGGTACTGCTAAAACAAGAGGGGGATTGCTACAAATACTCTGTGCCCTGATGTTCAATCCTCATGTCAGATGTACTTAATGATACCTATGTGTAGCAATTTTACTCCAGGTTTGGAGATTTTTGAGGTTGTTTGCTCTGCCTGGTTAATGGCAGGCAGCAACGGGCATGAAATGGGAAAGCAGCTTTGCTGGGAAAGATGAAAGATGGAAAAACAAATGGATTGCCATTCTCACATCACAGGGCAATACAGCTGACGCCCCCCCTGTGATAGCTGCAGAGTAGCTCATCTGCCTTTGCACAAGCGCAAGGAGACTGGCACTTCCAGAGAGCAATTGCTTTCCTCCTTCCTAGGAGGAGACTTTGGACCAGCATGAACTGTCATCCCAAATTTCCTCTTTGCATCCACTGGCCTTAATGGGAGTCCAGAGAGCCCTCTCAGACGTGGGCATCAACACGGGAGACATAAATGCTTGTTTGGGAGATGCTGCAGGACTCATTTCACACAAATGCAGGCCTCCATGGGAGAGCAGCAGGACTGAAGGACTCAGGTGGTGGGCATGTTGAAGGGTGATAGGGTGGCCTAAGGGGCTCCATTTTGGGAGAGGAAATGCGGGATGGTTGTGAAGGGTCCAGGGAGGGGGCCAATATTTTGTTATAGGGGAATCTGTCCCACGCTCAGCGTATTTGCAGGTGCTTCCTGGTCTGGGTCAGAGGGGCACCCAGCATCAGCTGGGGAGAGGGGTCTGTCCAACACCTGGCAAAACAGAAGGATGCTGTTGTGGCGGGGGGAAGGGGTCTGTGCAGCACCCAGCCAAACCCGAAGGGCCCAGTCTGGCTCCCGGGGAAGTTCCCCACTTCTGGCCCTGCTGTGATCTCCATGGGCAAGGTCTGGAGCAGGGTATGCTGGGCGTGACCTGTGCAGGGGAGCTGAAGGATGCTCTGCACCAAATCCAAGATGGGCCCGTGCTCGCTGCCCTACAAGTGTACCATCTGGGACCCCAGGGATAGGGACAAGGCCCCCAGAACTGCCTGGAGCTGATGCCCTTTGCATCCCCCTTTGTCCTTGGACCCTGGGTCCTGTCTGTCTATGGGGAGGAAAGCTGTGCCCCAAGCAGCGACTTGGAAGGCGCATGCGTTTGATCATTGAGCCTCCTGACCTCAGCGAACTCACAAAATGAGGTCAGGGATGTCTGCTGTGAGAAGACTGACCACTCCTCATCTCCAACCTGATTGTCTTCTAGGATAACGCCGTTGGCTCTGTGCAGGAGGGCGGAGCAGTGGATGTCACTGTCCTTGACTTTAGCAAGACTTCTGACATGGTCTTCCACACAAGTCTTGCATGTAAGGGTAGACTGTGATGGTCTCTTTCCTCCAATTTTCCAGCATCACTTCAAATTCTGAATTTGCCCTCCAAGTTGCTTTCAGAGCCTACCAGAGTAATGTCAGGTCATCTGCAAAGAGACCACTCCATCCCCTCAGTCCTTAATGGGACTGCTTAGCAGGACTGTACCCGGGACAAGGCTCTGCAGAGCCCCAGTAGACGGAGGTTTCCATTTGGCCAGCAGGTGCCTCCTCCTGGACACCCTGGGCTCAAAAAGGTGGCTTTGGGGAGACATTTGCTTCACTTGAGCGTCACAGAAGACCCGGGAAGGCCACCAACGCATATGACTTGAATCTACCTTCCAAGAGGTGATTCTGCATGAAAATCAACACCCAAGAAATATTAGAATGTTTTTCATGTGTAGATATATACTTTGCTATTTCACCCAAAAGAAAGAGAATAATCAGGGGAAAAGATGGAAAACGTAGCCCCAGTTCCTCGGAATGTCGACTAGAGGTTGCAAATATGCTCTGTCACTGTTCCATGTTATTCCACATGAAGACCCACTCATCCCAAAGCTGAAAGAGCAACCGTGGGGTTCACTGGGGTCCATTCCTTGGAAAGAATTAGTCACAAAGGACTTCACGAGCAGAGAAGTGGCTGGCTTGGGAGGCAGAAGCCTAGAGAAGCAAACATGCTTGTGCTGGAAACACAGTGACACGCTCGGAAGGCACATGAGGATCAGCGATTCCTTTGATTGGAAAAGTCCAGTTTCCTCATCTCTGGACTCTGCAACAGGGACAGAGACCCGTGAGAGGATGCCAGGGAACTCCTGGCATCACTCACAAAGGCAGGAAACCCGGAGGCCTGCACCGACTTTAGGAACTCGGGGGCTATTGTCTGGGTTGTTTCATGGCCAAAGCGGGTGGTGGCCATAGGAGTCATGTTGGTGAGGCCGCGGCGGTGAAGTCACAGAGATGCAGGCAGCCCATGTCCCTTGGTCTCACAACACAAGCACAGGCAGTGACAGCAACCCCTCTCTGGCAGCCTGCAGCCAGAAGCACAGCAGAGAGACTATAGACCTGCGCAGAAGCAGGACTAAGAAAATTAGGGGCAAGGGGATGCAGGTGGTCAACAACACGGAGCAGCTCCCCAGTGGGACAAGTTAAACACACCTGAGCCCTCTAGCTTGGGAAAGAGAGGCCCGAAGCCACCACAGAGACACCAGTGTCTGAGGTCATGAGAAGGTGAAGGGACAAGGTGAGGAGGGACCACCAGCTCCCATGACACCAGAGCGCAGGGGCATCCCGTGGAGCAACCAGGCAGGAATTTTACACTGGAATACAAGGAACTCTCGTCACACAGCACCCAGGGAAATTGCTGAACTCCCTGCCCTAGGATCCCAGACATGGACAAGGAGGAATGGCTTCATAAAGCGATGAGATCGCCCTGCGCTATTAACACAAAAGGGCACTAAACCACAGCATTGGGATTGGGGTGGGAAGTACCAGAGGAGATGGGGTCCTCGGAAAGAAAAGAGCCACCCAAACCCAGACCCAAGACATCAGCGCCCCACAGGCACCATCAAGGTCACGCTGCAGCTACGGCCAGACATCACAGCAAATCCTGTCAGCAAGGGTTTCTTTTTTCTTTTTTTTTTGGTTTTTAACATCTCCCATTTCTGCCTCTGTTTCCAGGCTCTCTGCAGCTGCCTTAGACCCCTTTTAGCCACCACGAACTCTGGCAATCGCCTTTGCATGGTCTAGGGCAGCAGAAATGTGGCACATCCCTTTTATCGCAGTTGGGTTAGAATAGCCAGCTCTAATTAATGTCCATCACATAGCAGTCACCAAAGCACTCAATAAATGGGAATAATATGATGTTGTTATAAGACAACCCTGGAAGCTCAGAAAGAATGGTCATGCTGTTTAAACTGGGCAGATTAGGATAACCCCTATCTCTATTTTCTGAAAAGAAGCATTCTTGAATCAAGGGCATCCTAGAACTGCTAAAGCCCTAAGAGAAACATTAAATCAAAACGTTTTACTTCTAGGTACGTATTGCCAATTTGGCAAAAGAACTGGAGGTCCATGTATCCCTAACTGAACTGTCCTCATTATACTACAAAAAATCACGCCCATAGGTCCAAAAGACCCATGCGCAGGTGAAGACCCCTCCCCTGAGCATGCGTAGTACTAAAATGGTGTGTAAGCAAAATTGTAATTGTATGTAAATCATTAACGAATCAGTGTAAAAGGGAAAGTTGCAAACTTTGCAATTTGTTTGTATAGATGCTCCTTGAGAAGCCGGGGTGGGGGTGTGCTTGATTTGTGGGAAACCACCGAGCACCCAGGCTTGCGCAACTCTGAAATAAAGCAGCAAATGTCTCTCCTGAGTGTGTAATTATTGGCTTACTGCACACCGGGCAACAAATCCGCTTTTTGGACAACAGTGTCAGTGGGTAGAACAGTTCCGAGACACTTGGCCTTTATGCCATATTACTCGGAAATAACACCAAAAGGGCCTTCTTACAGTCCTGGCTGCCAAACGGCCCCGGGGCCGTAGGGGACCATCAGTCAGGGCTCTGGCTGCAGCCCCCAGTGCTGCCCAGCATCTCCCCTGCAGGCCCCGGGGCATCCAGGGATGGGGGAGGGAAGGAGGGAGAGGCAGGGAGAGAGGAAGAGAAGGGCAGAGGGAGGGAGGGAGGAAAAGAGGGAGGAAGGAAGAGAAGGAGGGAGGGAGGGAGAGGGAGGAGCAGAGGAGGCCAGGGCAGCCCTGGGAGCCCAAGGGCCGCTGTTGCTAGGCAGCACGGGGGGGAGGGGGGGCACGAGGAGGCCACATGACCTGCAGCTGGTGCTGTTGCCAGGCAACACTGGGTGGGGCAGCAACAGGCACTGGGGGAGGTGTTGGGAGGTGGTTGGAGCTGGGCTGGGGCAGCCATGGTGGGGCTGCGTGTGGGGCTGGGAGCTTCAGGGAGCCAGGCCCTCCACGGCCCTGGCCCTGCTGCCCCCGGTGGTGTGGGGGCTCGGAGGAGCTGGGCCCACACCCAGGCCCCGCACACAGCGGCTGCCGGCAGGAAGGGACGACCAAAGGCCCTGCATGGGCGCTGGAGGCCGGACCCGGCTCCTCACAGCGCCTCTGGTGCTGACGCGGCTCTTCGGGGCAGAGCTGGGGCTCTTCACGTGCCTAGAAAGTAGGAGGCATGGGGAAGCATGACACTGAGACCCTCCAGCTGGCTCTGAGCAAGAGTTGCCTCAGGAATGGACAAAAATATGCCTGCTGTGTTTTTCATGTGTGTTTCGAAGTGGCAGATAGGGCTTACTTGCCTCAAACTTTGTGCCAGTGCACTAAGAGAAGACTTGCAGTTTGCCTAATCCCAGTGTGAGGCCAGAGCCAGAGCCTCTGCGTCATCTCAGCCAGTGTTCTCTCTGAAAGACGTTCAGCTGTTTGCAAGAGCATTTACCTGTGTGATTTCCAGAGCAGTTCCCCAATATTGCAGGTGTTTAACAGCAACCTCTATATTTATAGGTAGCTGGTTCAGTTTCAAAATGTTTATGCTGAGAAAGGAGCTCAATAAGATGAAGCTGTCATTAATAAGGAGATGAAGAGGACTCCATAGATCACATACAAAAATGCAGCTGTGCAAAAGGGACAGCCATATATGATGTAATGCTCAGTGGTGCAAATGTAGCCTCCTTTTAATGAGCAGTGCTTCTTTGTGAATAGTTGTATTTGTATTGCCTGTTTATTTGCAGAGTTTTTGACTTGATTGTATCTTGAGTAGCGCAAGTTGAGTATTCAGGAGGGTCCTGAAGCCAGCTGCCCTAGCCGCTCTCCCTCTCATCTACTCACTGCAGAGCACTGTCTCTGGCAGTGCTTACAGAAGGTCTCTTGTCTCGTGGCTCAGCTGGTAGTTCTGCCTTGCCATCACCCCATGAACCTGCACTCGATAAATACACGTGTACTGGGGGTTGCCCCAGTTGCTCTGCACCTGGAATTTGATATACTGGAAGGCTCTGGGAAGCTGCTTCTGCAAAGGAAACGGGGGGAGCCGTCATTCCTCAGGTGTAAGGAGCAACAGCACAGCAACGTAGCTTCCTTTGCCAGCGCTAGCCCTGCTGGGGAAGAAACTGGAGCCCTGACAAAGGAGGCAGCCAGGGTTGCTATGCCAGAGCCACAAGGCACAGGATGCTTTGGCTCATCCTCCGCACTCTGTGGTCCAAGCCCTTGCAGGCAAAGCTCAGTTTGCCCCTCGCGTCGTGCCCACACGCACTCACAGTACCTTCAGGCGGAAGGTCTGAACAGCCTCTTGGTCCACGTCAAATACAAAGAGCCCCAGGAGAGTTTCTTCTGCTGCTTCCTCATCCACGCCCTCAAAGGCAACCGACAAGGGCAGCAGGTCAGGCTCAAGCAGAGCCGGAGGAAAAGTGCCCGCTGCGTCAGACTCGGGGAAGCCTGCCTCATGTCCCACCCCTCTAGCACTAGTCTGGAAGAGGTCAGTGTGGATGTGGCTCAGGCTCTTTTGAGCAAGCGCTCCAAGACCCTGGGCCAGAAAGCACAAAGCAAGCCGCAGAGGCATACCACCACCGTGGGCCCCCACATACGCCATGCAGGGACGCTCTGCTCTACAGCAACCAGCCCACGCTTCTCTGAGAGAAGGCGCCAGGAGAAACAAGGCTCCCTCGCAGCTTTCTGCCCTGGCCAGCTTCCCTGCCCACCCTCCACGCTGGGGCAAGGCTGAGGCTTACGGAGACAGCAAAGTCTTTGGGGGCGCTGCTGACTTCCCCGGAAGGAGAGACCGCCTTGGAGATGTGCTCCACGGTGACAGCCATGGGCCAGATCTGCTCAGGCAGCCGAATGACCACTTGGCCCTCCGCTCCTTGGAAAGCCCAGCACTGTCCAGGGGAAGTGTGCGGCTGAAACCAGAAAGCAGCCACCCTCAGTGGCAAGGCACTCCAGCAGCCCAGCGGACTGGCTGCTTTGCCAGCAGCACAGCCCTGGCTCGGTCTGTTGGCTGGCTTTCTGCATGGAAGGGCACCCAAGTGGATGAAAGGGACAGGAGGGGACTTGCCACCTTGCTTTCAGAAGACGGAAATCTTCCTTACAAAACATCTAGGCTCACCTGCCTTTCCCAAATCCCGCTCTGATTTTGCACAGCATTCAGAGACAGGGCGGGGCTGCCTAGGGGAGGTCACCCCGTGAGCCTTCAAAGAGTGTGCGGGAGGGACGAGCCCCCTTCCTCCAACTCGGCAGATCCCGCCAGGCTTGGGGGCCTGGAGGAGGTTCTGTCCTTGCCTGAGTGGCTTGTCAGGCTCCCCCCAACTTCCACTCTCTCTGGAAAGGGGCCGTGGGAGTTGAGGTGGGAAAATGCAGCTGTCAAGGACAAAGGTGCCCAGCACACTGCGGCCAGGGGTTGTGGGCAGGTGGCTGCTGTTGGGTTCAGCTCCGTTCCCCTCCAGACGGGAGGGCAGCACTGTGGGGAAGCGCAGGGGATCGTCAGGAAGAGGCTGAGCCCTGTGGGGCTGCGCGAGGCTGCTGCTGTGAAGGGAGGTGTTTGGGGCTTGGAGGCTCAACTTGAAAGCAAGCAACTGCCTCAGAAGTCATGCTGCCTGTGCTATTACCTGCAGAATAGTATCTGGAGGGTTGGCCACGGCAAAGAAGGCGAGACAAAGCCAGCAAGCCTCACTGCCTCGCCCACCATAAGTCCGGGATGTTCTCTCTGCATCGATGGTGGCCCCTGAAAGGCACATGCAAAGCAGCTGCCTCAGACAGGCCAGAGGCTAGGAGCAGCAGGGAGCTAGCAGGTATTTCTCAGGCTGCAAGCCCAGCTGGGCAGACTTGGTGGGAGGGCCATACGCCAGCGGAGGGCCAGCAGACTTTGCGTAGGCATACCTGTGGTTTTCAGAGCCCAGTCCACCGTCTGCAGGTCCTTTGCCTCTATCTTCTCAAGGGCTGCCCGTGTCAAGTTGAGAAGGGGCTGGGAAAAGCATTGCAAAGGCAGAGACGGAAAGCAACAGGGAGAATGACACAAACTCATCACGGGGCACTTCTGCATGAAGACTGAGTGCTTGCACAGAGCAAAGGGGAGACTCGGGGTCAGTCCACCAAAGGCAAGACTTGTTGGAAAAGGCACTACACCTTCTGGTCAGCGCTTTCTGACAAGTCAAGCAAGGACTCAGGGAGAACACCAGTCTCAGGAGCCACCGTGCAGACCTGGCTCAGGTCAGCACTGCCCCAAGCAGCCCTGAGAGCCAGGTTTGCGCTGGGCAGCAAGAGGACAGAGCACACGCTGCAAAGGGCCAAGAGGAAGCAGCAGGAGACAGCCTCCAACTGAGAGCAAGGTCTTTGATCAAATGGCAGCCACTTTACCCCTCTCTTCTCCTCAGCCATCGCCCTCTCCTCCAAGACTTCTGCTATGGAGTGCAGGATGGCCTCATTTGCAGCAGCCAGCTCTGCTCGCAGGTGAGCCACCTGCTCTTCCAGGAGCTCCCGCTCATGGATCTTCTCCCTCAGCAAGGGCAGGGAGTTGCTGCAGACAAAGGGAAAGCAGATGTGGTGCAAGAGCTGAGCAGCCCCTGCAGGCAGTCCCGAGTAGGGTGCCACAGTCTTGCCCCCATCCTCTTCCCTCCCTCACAAGAGCAGAGGCTTCCCTTCCCCTCCACGTTTAGCACAAGGCAAAGGCTGGCGCCCTGGATGCTTTGCCACTCAGTGAGTTCCATGGGAAGGAAGCCCTCTTACCTGAGCGTTGTGAGCTCTGTTTCTGGCACCCCAGCCTTCTCCTGAAACACAAAGGCCCTCCCTGAGAGGAAGCCCAAGGAGCTGCATGGGGGCTTCCCACAGGACACTTCCCCAGGAAGAGCAGGTGGCAGTTGCTGCTGCTTTCTATCCATTTGGAGCAAGCCAGAGGATGTTGGGCCTTTTTCCAGCCACTGTCTTTGGGAAGTCCATTTGCTGTCTGAGCATTTGCAGACTCCAGGAGCTAAGGCAGGAGCAAAGCCACCTCCTGCCCAAGTGCTCCTTCCTGCAGCCTGCCAACCTGCAGTGCTCACTCAGGGAGCTCTCAGGGTCAAACCTCATTCAGCAGCTACAGAAAGTGAAGGACAAGCACAAGCGTGTCCCCCCCACACCCCCCCCACATCTCTGTGAGGATGAGCCCTGGGCATCTGGACGGGATTCCCAACTTTTGCAGGGGAGGCAGGAGCTCCGAGCTATGGCCTCGGCCAGAGTTTGCTTTCCCCCAGCAAGAGGCACCTACCTGCAGCGCTTCCTCTTGCCACTTGCTCTCGGAGAGCAGCAAGCCCCAGCAGTAAAGCCCAGCTGCAAGTCACCACAGCAAGAGACAGTTATACTAAGAGGCTTTCTAATGGTCCCTGGAGCCACATTTTCTCCTTCCACAGCTAGGGAGCAAGAGCTTGCCTGGGACAGCTGGAGCTGGAGCTGGAGCCAGTGCAGAGCGTGGAGGTGGCTCCAACCCCTTGAGCACTGCCCAGGCCCATGGGCTTGGAAAATACACACACCCAAGGCCCACACACCCGCACACCAATGGAGGCATGTGGCCCCGAGCCAAGAGGAAATGCACCAGGCCATGGCAGTTTCTGCACAGACATTGCAACCCCAAAGCTCTGCAGCAAGGAGGGACCTGTAGCCAAAACGATCCTAGGCGCTCCACTCCCTCCCACGGCCGGCAGCCACGGCAGGCGTGAGGCAGGCTGCAGTCCACCTGTAAAGACCCTCTCTGGCCTTCACTGTGTCACGGAGATGGGAAGCTGGAAGGCGCCACAGGATCTGCTGCCTCTCCCTGCCCCTGAAAGCTGGCATCCGGTCCGCCTGTGCTACCGCGCAAGAGGTTTGGTCAGCGCTGCTCACCAGCCAAGAGTGGGGCCAGCAGGAAAAGGACCCTCAGGCACCTCCTGCCATTCCGCCAGGTGCTGCGTGGCCTAAAAGAGAGGGAATGCTGCTGTTAGCCAAGCCTACAGTGCGGGCTTTGCTTTGCCGGTGATCCGTTGAGGGGCTCCCTTGCCACCAGGTTCCTCAGCTCAGCAGAGCGGAGAAGCCCAGGGCCTGGGGGCCTTTAGGAAGCTCTGAGCTGCAGCACAGCACCCTGCGGGCACTAAGGCAGTTGAAGACCTCTGGCCTGACACAGGCGTAATCACCCACACGCGTAGTGTCGTGGCCTGACACAGTCTGGTGGCACTGGGCTCTCCCGAGGAGAAGGGGCAGCGCCTTGCCCAGCCAAAGGCTCTGCTGGGCTGCCTGGCTGCCCAGGCTGGAGGGCAGTGCTGCACACAGCCCCAGGGCTCAGGGGCTGTCTGTCGCCACCATGGAAGCCGGGCGGCACACAGGGCTTCTTGCCTTATCCCTCCCTGCTTTTTGGGCCCCGTCACACCCACCTGCCCAACTCGGCTGGCATCTCCTCTAATCCAACTCCGTCACCAGCAGGAGGGAAAAGGTCGCTGTGCGGCAGATCCCCGCAGGCCTCTTCCCAAAGCACTTGCTGGCCTCTGCAAAGCTCCTTGTTTGCAGAGCTACACACGTCTGCAGGCTGGGCTTTTATGGAGGGCAGCTGTTGATGACGTCACAAGAGCCAACCGCCAGGGAGGCAAGGTGTTGCCCATGATGACCTCAGAGGGGGGCTTACCCAGGAGGGGGTTGCCACGCAGCCTGAGCGAGAGGAAGCCTGTGTGTTAGCCCCCACCGCAAGCCTGAAGCCTGCCGGCACACCCGCAGAGGAGCCCTGGTTAGCCCAGAGAGCCAGCTCACTTGGTTGCGCGGGCAAGCTGCTGCTGTGCCGTTGCACCCCTCGTCCTCTACCAGGCTCGTGTGTCGTGTCATCCTGGGCAGGGCTCAAAGGGCTGAGCGTGAAGCCCTGCTAAGTCAGAAGGGAGAGTGGCAAGAGCTTTCTCCTCTTGAGACCCACCCGGGCATTGACACGGTACTGCAGCAAGCCAAAGGACATCAGCCAGGTGACCTTGTTGGCCCTGGAAGACATAGCCCCGCCTCTGCTAGGAAAGCAAGAGTAGAGCGGTCAGCTTGCTGGCACAAAGGCAGATGTCTCTTCCCCTAGGTACAGCGGGGGTGAGGGGCACAGGCTCCCTCAGCAGCCCACTGATGGGCACCCAAAGGGGAGCTCCAGGGTCGGCTCTGAGGTGCGTTGCAGAAATGCAAGCAACCATTGAGCAAGAGCAGGGGCCAGGACTGGAGACGGGGACAGCTGCAGGCCAGCTCCCGCAAGGAGTGGGCCTGAGCTTCAGTCAGGCTCCTGGGCCAGTGGGTGGAGGTGCCAGGGCAGGCCGCTCAGGGGAACTAAGCCCTCCTTAGTGCACGCCGGGCCCTGACGGTCCAGGCCGCGGTCTGTAGCCTTTGCACTTCTCTGCTGCGGCCTCTGCGGTTTGTCAACGCCTTCCTTGACCTGGCAGATTCAAAACTGGATGCAGGCGAGCCCTAGCAAGTGCCGAGTGTCTTCCACACATTCCTCCATCTGCTCGCTCTACAGCAGCTGACGCAGCCGCACACATGCTTGGCCTTTGCTGTTGCCGAAGCGCATTGCCTGCTCATGGTTAGCTTGCTGTGTGCCAGGACCCCCCGGGGCCTTTTGTGCAGCATGACACCGCAGCCCATCAGGCCCCAGCACATGCTGCTGCTGTTGCTGCTGCTGCTGCTGCTGTTGCTTGCGGTCTGGCCATGCCTGGGGCCAACCTTTGCATTGATCGTTGCTAAGGCTGAAGCAGTTCCGCGTGGCACAGCCTGCTGAGGTCTTGCTGAGTAGTGGCTCTTCCTTCAGCATAGCTAACTCTCCTCACACTTGCTGAGGGCTCAGTCGATCCCCACGCTGAGGTGGTTTAGGAAGGTATTGAGCAGTATCAGAGGCAGGCAGGCCCCCGGAGGAACTCTGCTTGGGAGCAGCTGCCCATTGGACTTGGAGGCATGAAGCAGCAGCAGCCTTGCAGCTTGGTGCTGTGGCCAGTGCCCATGCAGCTTGTGGTGCCCCTGCCCAGCGCAGCTCTTGCCAGCTTGTCAGCACCTTGTCTGCCAGGTGCTCACGCCAGCATCTGTTCCGGCTCCTTGTCCAGCTGGTCCCTAGGCTCCTCGTTGTCACCTGGGTGCTCCTCAGAGCAGCGGGCTCTCTAGGCAGAGCAGGCCTAGCATGGCTGCCTGGGTTCCCATGCTGCCTTTGCTCTGTCCCCCCACCCACCGAATCACAGAACCACAGAATGGTTGAGGTTGGAAGGGACCTCTGGAGATCACCTAGTCCAAGCCCCTGGCTCCAGCAGGGTCACCTAGAGCATGCTGGCCAGGATGGTGTCCAGATGGCTTTTGAAGATCTCCCAGGAGGGAGAGTGCACAAACTCTCTGGGCAATCTAAGGGTAGCCTGTGATGGTCTCTTTCCTCCAATTTTCCAGCATCACTTCAAATTCTGAATTTGCCCTCCAAGTTGCTTTCAGAGCCTACCAGAGTAATGTCAGGTCATCTGCAAAGAGACCACTCCATCCCCTCAGTCCTTAATGGGACTGCTTAGCAGGACTGTACCCGGGACAAGGCTCTGCAGAGCCCCACTAGACGGAGGTTTCCATTTGGCCAGCAAGTGCCTCCTCCTGGACACCCTGGGCTCAAAAAGGCGGCTTTGGGGAGACATTTGCTTCACTTGAGCGTCACAGAAGACCTGGGAAGGCCACCAACGCATATGACTTGAATCTACCTTCCAAGAGGTGATTCTGCATGAAAATCAACACCCAAGAAATATTAGAATGTTTTTCATGTGTAGATATATACTTTGCTATTTCACCCAAAAGAAAGAGAATAATCAGGGGAAAAGATGGAAAACGTAGCCCCAGTTCCTCGGAATGTCGACTAGAGGTTGCAAATATGCTCTGTCACTGTTCCATGTTATTCCACATGAAGACCCACTCATCCCAAAGCTGAAAGAGCAACCGTGGGGTTCACTGGGGTCCATTCCTTGGAAAGAATTAGTCACAAAGGACTTCACGAGCAGAGAAGTGGCTGGCTTGGGAGGCAGAAGCCTAGAGAAGCAAACATGCTTGTGCTGGAAACACAGGGACACGCTCGGAAGGCACATGAGGATCAGCGATTCCTTTGATTGGAAAAGACCAGTTTCCTCATCTCTGGACTCTGCAACAGGGACAGAGACCCGTGAGAGGATGCCAGGGAACTCCTGGCATCACTCACAAAGGCAGGAAACCCGGAGGCCTGCACCGACTTTAGGAACTCGGGGGCTATTGTCTGGGTTGTTTCATGGCCAAAGCGGGTGGTGGCCATAGGAGTCATGTTGGTGAGGCCGCGGCGGTGAAGTCACAGAGATGCAGGCAGCCCATGTCCCTTGGTCTCACAACACAAGCACAGGCAGTGACAGCAACCCCTCTCTGGCAGCCTGCAGCCAGAAGCACAGCAGAGAGACTATAGACCTGCGCAGAAGCAGGACTAAGAAAATTAGGGGCAAGGGGATGCAGGTGGTCAACAACACGGAGCAGCTCCCCAGTGGGACAAGTTAAACACACCTGAGCCCTCTAGCTTGGGAAAGAGAGGCCCGAAGCCACCACAGAGACACCAGTGTCTGAGGTCATGAGAAGGTGAAGGGACAAGGTGAGGAGGGACCACCAGCTCCCATGACACCAGAGCGCAGGGGCATCCCGTGGAGCAACCAGGCAGGAATTTTACACTGGAATACAAGGAACTCTCGTCACACAGCACCCAGGGAAATTGCTGAACTCCCTGCCCTAGGATCCCAGACATGGACAAGGAGGAATGGCTTCATAAAGCGATGAGATCGCCCTGCGCTATTAACACAAAAGGGCACTAAACCACAGCATTGGGATTGGGGTGGGAAGTACCAGAGGAGATGGGGTCCTCGGAAAGAAAAGAGCCACCCAAACCCAGACCCAAGACATCAGCGCCCCACAGGCACCATCAAGGTCACGCTGCAGCTACGGCCAGACATCACAGCAAATCCTGTCAGCAAGGGTTTCTTTTTTCTTTTTTTTTTTGGTTTTTAACATCTCCCATTTCTGCCTCTGTTTCCAGGCTCTCTGCAGCTGCCTTAGACCCCTTTTAGCCACCACGAACTCTGGCGATCACCTTTGCATGGTCTAGGGCAGCAGAAATGTGGCACATCCCTTTTATCGCAGTTGGGTTAGAATAGCCAGCTCTAATTAATGTCCATCACATAGCAGTCACCAAAGCACTCGATAAATGGGAATAATATGATGTTGTTATAAGACAACCCTGGAAGCTCAGAAAGAATGGTCATGCTGTTTAAACTGGGCAGATTAGGATAACCCCTATCTCTATTTTCTGAAAAGAAGCATTCTTGAATCAAGGGCATCCTAGAACTGCTAAAGCCCTAAGAGAAACATTAAATCAAAACGTTTTACTTCTAGGTACATATTGCCAATTTGGCAAAAGAACTGGAGGTCCATGTATCCCTAACTGAACTGTCCTCATTATACTACAAAAAATCACGCCCATAGGTCCAAAAGACCCATGCGCAGGTGAAGACCCCTCCCCTGAGCATGCGTAGTACTAAAATGGTGTGTAAGCAAAATTGTAATTGTATGTAAATCATTAACGAATCAGTGTAAAAGGGAAAGTTGCAAACTTTGCAATTTGTTTGTATAGATGCTCCTTGAGAAGCCGGGGTGGGGGTGTGCTTGATTTGTGGGAAACCACCGAGCACCCAGGCTTGCGCAACTCTGAAATAAAGCAGCAAATGTCTCTCCTGAGTGTGTAATTATTGGCTTACTGCACACCGGGCAACAAATCCGCTTTTTGGACAACAGTGTCAGTGGGTAGAACAGTTCCGAGACACTTGGCCTTTATGCCATATTACTCGGAAATAACACCAAAAGGGCCTTCTTACAGTCCTGGCTGCCAAACGGCCCCGGGGCCGTAGGGGACCATCAGTCAGGGCTCTGGCTGCAGCCCCCAGTGCTGCCCAGCATCTCCCCTGCAGGCCCCGGGGCATCCAGGGATGGGGGAGGGAAGGAGGGAGAGGCAGGGAGAGAGGAAGAGAAGGGCAGAGGGAGGGAGGGAGGAAAAGAGGGAGGAAGGAAGAGAAGGAGGGAGGGAGGGAGAGGGAGGAGCAGAGGAGGCCAGGGCAGCCCTGGGAGCCCAAGGGCCGCTGTTGCTAGGCAGCACGGGGGGGAGGGGGGGCACGAGGAGGCCACATGACCTGCAGCTGGTGCTGTTGCCAGGCAACACTGGGTGGGGCAGCAACAGGCACTGGGGGAGGTGTTGGGAGGTGGTTGGAGCTGGGCTGGGGCAGCCATGGTGGGGCTGCGTGTGGGGCTGGGAGCTTCAGGGAGCCAGGCCCTCCACGGCCCTGGCCCTGCTGCCCCCGGTGGTGTGGGGGCTCGGAGGAGCTGGGCCCACACCCAGGCCCCGCACACAGCGGCTGCCGGCAGGAAGGGACGACCAAAGGCCCTGCATGGGCGCTGGAGGCCGGACCCGGCTCCTCACAGCGCCTCTGGTGCTGACGCGGCTCTTCGGGGCAGAGCTGGGGCTCTTCACGTGCCTAGAAAGTAGGAGGCATGGGGAAGCATGACACTGAGACCCTCCAGCTGGCTCTGAGCAAGAGTTGCCTCAGGAATGGACAAAAATATGCCTGCTGTGTTTTTCATGTGTGTTTCGAAGTGGCAGATAGGGCTTACTTGCCTCAAACTTTGTGCCAGTGCACTAAGAGAAGACTTGCAGTTTGCCTAATCCCAGTGTGAGGCCAGAGCCAGAGCCTCTGCGTCATCTCAGCCAGTGTTCTCTCTGAAAGACGTTCAGCTGTTTGCAAGAGCATTTACCTGTGTGATTTCCAGAGCAGTTCCCCAATATTGCAGGTGTTTAACAGCAACCTCTATATTTATAGGTAGCTGGTTCAGTTTCAAAATGTTTATGCTGAGAAAGGAGCTCAATAAGATGAAGCTGTCATTAATAAGGAGATGAAGAGGACTCCATAGATCACATACAAAAATGCAGCTGTGCAAAAGGGACAGCCATATATAATGTAATGCTCAGTGGTGCAAATGTAGCCTCCTTTTAATGAGCAGTGCTTCTTTGTGAATAGTTGTATTTGTATTGCCTGTTTATTTGCAGAGTTTTTGACTTGATTGTATCTTGAGTAGCGCAAGTTGAGTATTCAGGAGGGTCCTGAAGCCAGCTGCCCTAGCCGCTCTCCCTCTCATCTACTCACTGCAGAGCACTGTCTCTGGCAGTGCTTACAGAAGGTCTCTTGTCTCGTGGCTCAGCTGGTAGTTCTGCCTTGCCATCACCCCATGAACCTGCACTCGATAAATACACGTGTACTGGGGGTTGCCCCAGTTGCTCTGCACCTGGAATTTGATATACTGGAAGGCTCTGGGAAGCTGCTTCTGCAAAGGAAACGGGGGGAGCCGTCATTCCTCAGGTGTAAGGAGCAACAGCACAGCAACGTAGCTTCCTTTGCCAGCGCTAGCCCTGCTGGGGAACAAACTGGAGCCCTGACAAAGGAGGCAGCCAGGGTTGCTATGTCAGAGCCACAAGGCACAGGATGCTTTGGCTCATCCTCCGCACTCTGTGGTCCAAGCCCTTGCAGGCAAAGCTCAGTTTGCCCCTCGCGTCGTGCCCACACGCACTCACAGTACCTTCAGGCGGAAGGTCTGAACAGCCTCTTGGTCCACGTCAAATACAAAGAGCCCCAGGAGAGTTTCTTCTGCTGCTTCCTCATCCACGCCCTCAAAGGCAACCGACAAGGGCAGCAGGTCAGGCTCAAGCAGAGCCGGAGGAAAAGTGCCCGCTGCGTCCGACTCGGGGAAGCCTGCCTCATGTCCCACCCCTCTAGCACTAGTCTGGAAGAGGTCAGTGTGGATGTGGCTCAGGCTCTTTTGAGCAAGCGCTCCAAGACCCTGGGCCAGAAAGCACAAAGCAAGCCGCAGAGGCATAACACCACCGTGGGCCCCCACATACGCCATGCAGGGACGCTCTGCTCTGCAGCAACCAGCCCACGCTTCTCTGAGAGAAGGCGCCAGGAGAAACAAGGCTCCCTCGCAGCTTTCTGCCCTGGCCAGCTTCCCTGCCCACCCGCCACGCTGGGGCAAGGCTGAGGCTTACGGAGACAGCAAAGTCTTTGGGGGCGCTGCTGACTTCCCCGGAAGGAGAGACCGCCTTGGAGATGTGCTCCACAGTGACAGCCATGGGCCAGATCTGCTCAGGCAGCCGAATGACCACTTGGCCCTCCGCTCCTTGGAAAGCCCAGCACTGTCCAGGGGAAGTGTGCGGCTGAAACCAGAAAGCAGCCACCCTCAGTGGCAAGGCACTCCAGGAGCCCAGCGGACTGGCTGCTTTGCCAGCAGCACAGCCCTGGCTCGGTCTGTTGGCTGGCTTTCTGCATGGAAGGGCACCCAAGTGGATGAAAGGGACAGGAGGGGACTTGCCACCTTGCTTTCAGAAGACGGAAATCTTCCTTACAAAACATCTAGGCTCACCTGCCTTTCCCAAATCCCGCTCTGATTTTGCACAGCATTCAGAGACAGGGCGGGGCTGCCTAGGGGAGGTCACCCCGTGAGCCTTCAAAGAGTGTGCGGGAGGGACGAGCCCCCTTCCTCCAACTCGGCAGATCCCGCCAGGCTTGGGGGCCTGGAGGAGGTTCTGTCCTTGCCTGAGTGGCTTGTCAGGCTGCCCCCAACTTCCACTCTCTCTGGAAAGGGGCCGTGGGAGTTGAGGTGGGAAAATGCAGCTGCCAAGGACAAAGGTGCCCAGCACACTGCGGCCAGGGGTTGTGGGCAGGTGGCTGCTGTTGGGTTCAGCTCCATTCCCCTCCAGACGGGAGGGCAGCACTGTGGGGAAGCGCAGGGGATCGTCAGGAAGAGGCTGAGCCCTGTGGGGCTGCGCGAGGCTGCTGCTGTGAAGGGAGGTGTTTGGGGCTTGGAGGCTCAACTTGAAAGCAAGCAACTGCCTCAGAAGTCATGCTGCCTGTGCTATTACCTGCAGAATAGTATCTGGAGGGTTGGCCACGGCAAAGAAGGCGAGACAAAGCCAGCAAGCCTCACTGCCTCGCCCACCATAAGTCCGGGATGTTCTCTCTGCATCGATGGTGGCCCCTGAAAGGCACATGCAAAGCAGCTGCCTCGGACAGGCCAGAGGCTAGGAGCAGCAGGGAGCTAGCAGGTATTTCTCAGGCTGCAAGCCCAGCTGGGCAGACTTGGTGGGAGGGCCATACGCCAGCGGAGGGCCAGCAGACTTTGCGTAGGCATACCTGTGGTTTTCAGAGCCCAGTCCACCGTCTGCAGGTCCTTTGCCTCTATCTTCTCAAGGGCTGCCCGTGTCAAGTTGAGAAGGGGCTGGGAAAAGCATTGCAAAGGCAGAGACGGAAAGCAACAGGGAGAATGACACAAACTCATCACGGGGCACTTCTGCATGAAGACTGAGTGCTTGCACAGAGCAAAGGGGAGACTCGGGGTCAGTCCACCAAAGGCAAGACTTGTTGGAAAAGGCACTACACCTTCTGGTCAGCGCTTTCTGACAAGTCAAGCAAGGACTCAGGGAGAACACCAGTCTCAGGAGCCACCGTGCAGACCTGGCTCAGGTCAGCACTGCCCCAAGCAGCCCTGAGAGCCAGGTTTGCGCTGGGCAGCAAGAGGACAGAGCACACGCTGCAAAGGGCCAAGAGGAAGCAGCAGGAGACAGCCTCCAACTGAGAGCAAGGTCTTTGATCAAATGGCAGCCACTTTACCCCTCTCTTCTCCTCAGCCATCGCCCTCTCCTCCAAGACTTCTGCTATGGAGTGCAGGATGGCCTCATTTGCAGCAGCCAGCTCTGCTCGCAGGTGAGCCAGCTGCTCTTCCAGGAGCTCCCGCTCATGGATCTTCTCCCTCAGCAAGGGCAGGGAGTTGCTGCAGACAAAGGGAAAGCAGATGTGGTGCAAGAGCTGAGCAGCCCCTGCAGGCAGTCCCGAGTAGGGTGCCACAGTCTTGCCCCCATCCTCTTCCCTCCCTCACAAGAGCAGAGGCTTCCCTTCCCCTCCACGTTTAGCACAAGGCAAAGGCTGGCGCCCTGGATGCTTTGCCACTCAGTGAGTTCCATGGGAAGGAAGCCCTCTTACCTGAGCGTTGTGAGCTCTGTTTCTGGCACCCCAGCCTTCTCCTGAAACACAAAGGCCCTCCCTGAGAGGAAGCCCAAGGAGCTGCATGGGGGCTTCCCACAGGACACTTCCCCAGGAAGAGCAGGTGGCAGTTGCTGCTGCTTTCTATCCATTTGGAGCAAGCCAGAGGATGTCGGGCCTTTTTCCAGCCACTGTCTTTGGGAAGTCCATTTGCTGTCTGAGCATTTGCAGACTCCAGGAGCTAAGGCAGGAGCAAAGCCACCTCCTGCCCAAGTGCTCCTTCCTGCAGCCTGCCAACCTGCAGTGCTCACTCAGGGAGCTCTCAGGGTCAAACCTCATTCAGCAGCTACAGAAAGTGAAGGACAAGCACAAGCGTGTCCCCCCCCACACACCCCCACATCTCTGTGAGGATGAGCCCTGGGCATCTGGACGGGATTCCCAACTTTTGCAGGGGAGGCAGGAGCTCCGAGCTATGGCCTCGGCCAGAGTTTGCTTTCCCCCAGCAAGAGGCACCTACCTGCAGCGCTTCCTCTTGCCACTTGCTCTCGGAGAGCAGCAAGCCCCAGCAGTAAAGCCCAGCTGCAAGTCACCACAGCAAGAGACAGTTATACTAAGAGGCTTTCTAATGGTCCCTGGAGCCACATTTTCTCCTTCCACAGCTAGGGAGCAAGAGCTTGCCTGGGACAGCTGGAGCTGGAGCCAGTGCAGAGCGCGGAGGTGGCTCCAACCCCTTGAGCACTGCCCAGGCCCATGGGCTTGGAAAATACACACACCCAAGGCCCACACACCCGCACACCAATGAAGGCATGTGGCCCCGAGCCAAGAGGAAATGCACCAGGCCATGGCAGTTTCTACACAGACATTGCAACCCCAAAGCTCTGCAGCAAGGAGGGACCTGTAGCCAAAACGATCCTAGGCGCTCCACTCCCTCCCACGGCCGGCAGCCACGGCAGGCGTGAGGCAGGCTGCAGTCCACCTGTAAAGACCCTCTCTGGCCTTCACTGTGTCACGGAGATGGGAAGCTGGAAGGCGCCACAGGATCTGCTGCCTCTCCCTGCCCCTGAAAGCTGGCATCCGGTCCACCTGGGCTACCGCGCAAGAGGTTTGGTCAGCGCTGCTCACCAGCCAAGAGTGGGGCCAGCAGGAAAAGGACCCTCAGGCACCTCCTGCCATTCTGCCAGGTGCTGCGTGGCCTAAAAGAGAGGGAATGCTGCTGTTAGCCAAGCCTACAGTGCGGGCTTTGCTTTGCCGGTGATCCGTTGAGGGGCTCCCTTGCCACCAGGTTCCTCAGCTCAGCAGAGCGGAGAAGCCCAGGGCCTGGGGGCCTTTAGGAAGCTCTGAGCTGCAGCACAGCACCCTGCGGGCACTAAGGCAGTTGAAGACCTCTGGCCTGACACAGGCGTAATCACCCACACGCCTAGTGTCGTGGCCTGACACAGTCTGGTGGCACTGGGCTCTCCCGAGCAGAAGGGGCAGCGCCTTGCCCAGCCAAAGGCTCTGCTGGGCTGCCTGGCTGCCCAGGCTGGAGGGCAGTGCTGCATACAGCCCCAGGGCTCAGGGGCTGTCTGTCGCCACCATGGAAGCCGGGCGGCACACAGGGCTTCTTGCCTTATCCCTCCCTGCTTTTTGGGCCCCGTCACACCCACCTGCCCAACTCGGCTGGCATCTCCTCTAATCCAACTCCGTCACCAGCAGGAGGGAAAAGGTCGCTGTGCGGCAAATCCCCGCAGGCCTCTTCCCAAAGCACTTGCTGGCCTCTGCAAGGCTCCTTGTTTGCAGAGCTACACACGTCTGCAGGCTGGGCTTTTATGGAGGGCAGCTGCTGATGACGTCACAAGAGCCAACCGCCAGGGAGGCAAGGTGTTGCCCATGATGACCTCAGAGGGGGGCTTACCCAGGAGGGGGTTGCCACGCAGCCTGAGCGAGAGGAAGCCTGTGTGTTAGCCCCCACCCCAAGCCTGAAGCCTCCCGGCACACCCGCAGAGGAGCCCTGGTTAGCCCAGAGAGCCAGCTCACTTGGTTGCGCGGGCAAGCTGCTGCTGTGCCGTTGCACCGCTCGTCCTCTACCAGGCTGATGTGTCGTGTCATCCTGGGCAGGGCTCAAAGGGCTGAGCGTGAAGCCCTGCTAAGTCAGAAGGGAGAGTGGCAAGAGCTTTCTCCTCTTGAGACCCACCCGGGCATTGACACGGTACTGCAGCAAGCCAAAGGACATCAGCCAGGTGACCTTGTTGGCCCTGGAAGACATAGCCCCGCCTCTGCTAGGAAAGCAAGAGTAGAGCGGTCGGCTTGCTGGCACAAAGGCAGATGTCTCTTCCCCTAGGTACAGCGGGGGTGAGGGGCACAGGCTCCCTCAGCAGCCCACTGATGGGCACCCAAAGGGGAGCTCCAGGGTCGGCTCTGAGGTGCGTTGCAGAAATGCAAGCAACCATTGAGCAAGAGCAGGGGCCAGGACTGGAGACGGGGACAGCTGCAGGCCAGCTCCCGCAAGGAGTGGGCCTGAGCTTCAGTCAGGCTCCTGGGCCAGTGGGTGGAGGTGCCAGGGCAGGCCGCTCAGGGGAACTAAGCCCTCCTTAGTGCACGCCGGGCCCTGACGGTCCAGGCCGCGGTCTGTAGCCTTTGCACTTCTCTGCTGCGGCCTCTGCGGTTTGTCAACGCCTTCCTTGACCTGGCAGATTCAAAACTGGATGCAGGCGAGCCCTAGCAAGTGCCGAGTGTCTTCCACACATTCCTCCATCTGCTCGCTCTACAGCAGCTGACGCAGCCGCACACATGCTTGGCCTTTGCTGCTGCCGAAGCGCATTGCCTGCTCATGGTTAGCTTGCTGTGTGCCAGGACCCCCCGGGGCCTTTTGTGCAGCATGACACCGCAGCCCATCAGGCCCCAGCACATGCTGCTGCTGTTGCTGCTGCTGCTGCTGCTGTTGCTTGCGGTCTGGCCATGCCTGGGGCCAACCTTTGCATTGATCGTTGCCAAGGCTGAAGCAGTTCCGCTTGGCACAGCCTGCTGAGGTCTTGCTGAGTAGTGGCTCTTCCTTCGGCATAGCTAACTCTCCTCACACTTGCTGAGGGCTCAGTCGATCCCCACGCTGAGGTGGTTTAGGAAGGTATTGAGCAGTATCAGAGGCAGGCAGGCCCCCGGAGGAACTCTGCTTGGGAGCAGCTGCCCATTGGACTTGGAGGCATGAAGCAGCAGCAGCCTTGCAGCTTGGTGCTGTGGCCAGTGCCCATGCAGCTTGTGGTGCCCCTGCCCAGCGCAGCTCTTGCCAGCTTGTCAGCACCTTGTCTGCCAGGTGCTCACGCCAGCATCTGTTCCGGCTCCTTGTCCAGCTGGTCCCTAGGCTCCTCGTTGTCACCTGGGTGCTCCTCAGAGCAGCGGGCTCTCTAGGCAGAGCAGGCCTAGCATGGCTGCCTGGGTTCCCATGCTGCCTTTGCTCTGTCCCCCCACCCACCGAATCACAGAACCACAGAATGGTTGAGGTTGGAAGGGACCTCTGGAGATCACCTAATCCAAGCCCCTGGCTCCAGCAGGGTCACCTAGAGCATGCTGGCCAGGATGGTGTCCAGACGGCTTTTGAAGATCTCCAAGGAGGGAGAGTGCACAAGCTCTCTGGGCAATTTGTTCCAGTGCTAAGTCACCCTCACTGGAATGCAGTTGGGACGGAACTTCCTGTGTTTCAATTTGTGCCCGTTGCCTGGCGTCCTGTCGCTGGGCATCCCTGAAAAGAGTCTGGCCCCATCCTCTTTACACCCTCCCTTCAGATACTTAGACACATTGATAAGCTCCCCCGCAGTCTTCTCCTCCCCAGGCGGAAGAGTCCCAGCTCTCTCAGCCTTTCCTCCTATGGGAGGTGCTCCGCTGCCTTCATCATCTTCATAGCCCTCCGCTGGACTCCCTGCAGGAGCTCCATGTCTCTCTCGTATTGGGGAGCCCACAACTGGGCACAGCAGTGCGGATGCAGCCTCCCCAGGCCTGAGTCGAGGGGCAGGATCACCTCCCTCACCCTGCTGGCACTGCTCTGCCTAATGCAGCCCCCGCATGCCATTGGCCTTCTTGGCCACAAGGGCGCATTGCTGGCTCATGGTCAACTCGGTGTGCACCAGGACTCCCGGGTCCTCCTCTGTGGAGCTGCTTTCCAGCAGGTCAGCCCCCAGCCTGCGCTGCTGCATGGCATTATCCCTCCCTAGGTGCAGGACTCTGCACAGCCCTTGCTTGAACTTCATCAGCTTCCTCTCTGTCCATCTCACCGGCCTGCCGTGGTCCCTCTGAACAGAAGCGTAGCCCTCTGCTGTATCAGCGCCTGCTCCCATGTTTTGCATCCTCAGCAGACTTGCTGAGGGTGCACTTTGTCTCTTCAGCCAGTGCACTGATGAAGAAGTTGAACAATATTGGACCCACTGTTCAGCCCTGGGGGCCATCGCTAGCTACAGGCCTCCAAGTAGACTTTGTGCCACTGAGGACATCCCTTTGAGCACTGCCGTTCCACCAGTTCTCATCCCACCTCAGTGTCCCCTCATCTAGCCCACACTCCTGAGCCTTGCCTGTGAGGATGCTAGGGGAGACGGTGGTGAAAGCCTTACTGAAGTGAAGGTAGACAACATCCAGTGCTCTCTCCTCATCTCTGCAGCCAGCCATTCCACTGGAGAGGCTGCTGCTTTGCAGGGCCCCAAGACCCCCTTGGTGCTCCGCATCACCTGATTTGGGAGCAGCAAGCAGCGTTGCATGTCATGGGGAGGAGGAGGTCCTTCAGGGTATCGAAGGACAGCAGGTATGCTCAGGAGAGCAGGACTGCTGTGGGTTCACACAGGCTTAGGTATTTAGCAGGTGATGCTGTGTGTTTAGAAAATGCAGTTGCATGGCACTCCATTCTGCCAAGATCCCTGACAAGGGGTTCCTTGGAGCATTCAGAGACTTCTTTGGGAACGTCCTTGAGAGCTGCAAGCTCCTCTGTACTTTCACAATGCACGCGTCCTGTCTGCACGATCATGGCAGTCCTAAGGACACTGTACCTGGGAATCGTTTGTCACACAGAGGGTCACTAGGAGGCCTTTGGCTGAGGCTTTTAGTGCCCAAAGCTCTGCATAAACAGTACCAGCAGTCAATATTATATGGGGTAAAGCATGGAGTACCTAGGCCCAAAAATATTGCAAAAGTATGTCAAGTCGCGCAGGGTAAGAATGAGGATCCCTCTGCATTTTACGAGCAGTTATGTGAAACCACCCGAGAATGGATAGACTTGGATCCTGAGGACAAAGTGAGCAAGATGACTTTTACTACATTATTTGTAGGACAAACAGCACCAGGTATAAGGAGAAAGCTTCAGAAGGCAGGTGGTATGTCGGGGATGTCAATATCACAGTTAATAGGATTTGCATATAAGGTGTACAGTAACAGGGAAGAAGTAGAGAGAAAGGAAAAACAAAAGGAGAAACTGAAAGATAAGAGGCAAAATGTTGCAATCTTGGCAGCTGCATTTGCCCAGGCACAAACTTCCTCTCGGGGAAGGGGTTTTCCGAAAGGATAAGGACGTGGAAGAGGACACAGAGTAGGAGGGAATTTGGGAAATAGAATTTCACTGAGGAGAGATCAATGTGCGATTTGTAGGGAGAAGGGGCACTGGAAAAATGAGTACCCAAAGAAACAATCAGATCATTGGAAACCTCAGTCTGTATCTGTTCCGGAGGCAGGTTTGCTCATGACTGGTGCAGAAGATTCAGACTGATGGGGACCGGGGGTTGAGAAATTGGATTCCCCAGCTGAAGCCCTGGTTTCAGTAAAGCTGGGGAATGAAATAGTTAATTTTTTAGTAGACACTGGAGCAACATATTTGGTATGAAATAGCTGTAAGGGACCAGTGAGTAAATTCTCTGTGCCAGTAATTGGGGCCACGGGAAAGCGAGAGGTCAAACCTTTCTTTCAGCCAATTAAATGTAAAATAGGAAGTAGAGTGTTAACACATGCAT
This sequence comes from Dromaius novaehollandiae, assembly GCF_036370855.1. Classification (NCBI taxonomy): domain Eukaryota; kingdom Metazoa; phylum Chordata; class Aves; order Casuariiformes; family Dromaiidae; genus Dromaius; species Dromaius novaehollandiae. The sequence continues at coordinate 1,212,168 of NC_088125.1, read as the reverse complement.
TCTTATACATGCCAGAATGCCCATTACCCCGAATGGGGAGGGATTTACTGAATAAACTGGGGGCACAAATAACCTTTGATAAGAACAAAGTTCAGGTGCACATTCCACCAAATAACGCCTGGAAGACACAAGCATATATGTTACAGAAAGCACTGGATTCCAAACAGGTGGAGAGTGGACCAAGCAAAATTCCCTCCGCAGTAATGGACGCAGTAGTCCCTTTTGTGTGGGCGATGGAGAAACCTGGACGAGCCAGATGTGCAGAACCGGTAAAGGTGGAATTAAAACAAGGAACTGAATCAGTAGCGTAAAAACAGTATCCCATGAAGTTAGAGGCCCCTGTTGGACTGGAGCCTATAATTAATAATTTCTTAAAGTATGGACTGCTGCGAGAATGTCAGTCCAAGTACAGTACTCCAATCCTGCCTGTTAAAAAAACACATTCACAAGAATACCATCTAGTACAGGATTTGCAAGCTATTAACCAGATAGTCATTGATGTGCACCCAGTGGTACCCAATCCATACACTTTCTAACGACGATAAATGATTCAAATGTCCATTTTACAGTAGTGGACTTAAAAGATGCTTCCTTCTGTATCCCTTTGGAGGAACAAAGTCAACAATTATTCGCCTTTGAGTGGGAAAGTCCTACAAGGAGACGCAAAATGCAGTTGTGCTGGACAGTACTCCCGCAAGGATTCAAGAACAGCCCCACCATTTTTGGCAATGTACTCACAAAAGAATTAGAATTATGGCAAGGTAAGAAAGATACCACTACCTTATTACAGTATGTGGACGCTATCTTGTTGGGGGCAGACACGACTGAAGAATGTAGAGAAACAACCATCAGTTTATTAAATTTTGGGGAACAGCAGGATATAGGGTGTCTCAGAAAAAAGTTCAGATCATGAAGGAAAGCGTAATCTATCTAGGATTTGAAATATCCCAGGGGGAAAGAAAATTAGGAATCGAAAGGAAAGAAGCGATTTGTCAGCTCGCCCCCCAAAATCAAAAAGAGAACTTAGGGGATTTTTAGGAATGGCTGGGTGGTGTGGCCTGTGGATACCTAATTTTGGATTAATGGCAGAGCCTTTATAGGAAGCTGTTAAGGGGCCGGGAGACTTGCTGGAGTGGACTGCAGAGTGCCGAAAAGGATTTGATGAAATCAAGATTGCTCTCATGAGTGCTCCCACATTAGTACTTCCAAACCTAACAAAGCCATTTGAGCTTTACGTACATGAGAGAGGGCACCAGGCTTTGGGAGTGCTTGTACAGACTTTAGGAAACTGGAAAAGACCTGTGGCTTACTTTTCCAAACAATTGGATAAAGTGAGTGCAGGTGGCCAGGATGCCTGCGAGCAGTTGCAGCTGCTGTGATGTTAATACAAGAAGCACAAAAATTGACCTTGGGACAAAAGGTGACTGCTTATGTGCCACATGCTGTTGCAGCAGTTTTACAACAGAAAGGGCATCACTGGTTATCCCCAAGTAGGATGGTGCAATACCAAGCAGTAATACTTGAGCAAGAAGAGGTAACCATGAAAGTGTCTACTACCCTTAATCTAGCCTCTTTATTACCACTTCATGAAGAGGGGAAGTTGGCTCAAGACTGCCTGCAAACTATTGAGCGAGTATATTCCAGCCATCTGGATTTCAGAGGTATTCCATTGCAGAATGCAGACTGGGAATTTTTTACCGATGGGAGCAGTTTTATCCTAAAGGGAGAAAGAAGGGCTGGGTATGCTGTTGTCACCTTGGAAGAAGAAATCGAAGCAAGATTGCTACCAGCAAATCCATCCGCCCAGAAAGCAGAACTGATTGCTTTAACCCGGGCTCTGGAATTATCAGAAGGAAAACGGACCAATGCGTTTACAGATTCCAAATATGCCTTTGGGGTTATACATGCCCATGGTGCAATTTGGAAGGAAAGAGAATCCCATTAAATACAGTAAGAAGATTATGGAACTACTCGAAGCACTTAATAAACCCAAAGAAACTGGACTCCTGCCCTTTCTGCGGTGACAGGGGCACCTTGGTGCACAGGGACACAGAGCAAGGAGCCCAGCAGGCTTTCCTGGCCACACCCAGTGCGCAGCCACGCAAGGAGACGACCAGCTGCCCTGGCGTCCTGGGCACAGGGACTGCACGAGGGCTGGCACCCCAGGGACCTTGTGCCGCACGCCGATGCTGGGCCAGCAGGCAGCTGGCAGGGGAGGCTGCGGCGGGGCCGCGGGGCCCCGATGTCACAGTGCTGTCCCCCGGCAATGCAGTCACAATGCCCCGGGGCAGCATAAGAGGCGCAGCCTCCTGGGCCCCCTGCCAGAGCACAGAGCTGCCTGCAGCCAAGGGCTCTCGGCAGGCTCTCAGCAGGCTGTCCTTGGGCACGAACGCACCCCTGCGAGGGCAGCAGGGCTATCGTTGGCTACCGAGCGGGGCATTATCGCAGCGCATGCGGGGGCACCAGTGCCTGCACCTCAGGCCACCCAACGATGGAAGCGCTCAGCAGCTGCACCGCCACTTGGTATGGAGACCTCCTCCTGGCCTTCCTCTGACCTTACTGCCAGCCCTTGCTTTGCACCTTCTCTGCCTGGCTTTGGTGCTGAGACCACTCACTGCTCTGCCTCGCGGGCTCGTCGAGTGCCTGTGTCTGCCGCTCCGCTCCCTAACACTGCCTAAACACGGCCGGAAGAAAACCATGATGCAGAAGACAGGCACGGTGAGACCCTAGGATGCCTCTTTGCCAAGCAGAGCGAGAGAAGGGGCCTAGCAAAGAGAGGTGCACCACTCTGCAGCCTCCTCAGGCCATGAGGGACACATGAGAGCCCCAAAGCACTCGTGATCTCTCTGGCCGCGCTGGCCTGCACTTCCCATTGGCAAGAGAGTGCAGGGAACCCAGTAGCCTGGGGGTGGCTCAATCACGTTCCCGTGCAGTGCAACAAACCTCTGCCTTCCTCTTGCTCTGCCCCTGCTGCCCTTGTTTCTCTGTTTGTGGTGGCCATTGGCGTTGCGGCAGGAGCTTTCTGAGGAGGCTGCGTGAGCTGCAGCAGTGCCGAGACCAAGCCGAAGCTGTACTGTGCTTTGGGGGTGGAGAAAACCCTGCCTTTCTGGAGCTCCCAGGTTGGCTGTGTTCTGCATTGTGCTGGCTCAGGGGGTGCTGCTAGGTGTTTGGAGCTGTCCTCGGAAAGCTTGTGGTGACCTCAGGCAGGTGGTGGTTGCCAGGCCCTCAAGGGGCATGGTGGAAATTGTCTTGGGGCTGCTCCCTCTTGGGAGCTGTGGCAGCGGCATTTGCAGGAGAGGTCAGTGGGGACGGACATGCTGAGGTTGAAGTGCGCGGTGCTGTGTTCTGGTGCTAGTGCAGAGCTTGGAGGCAGTGCACTGCGCAGGGCTCGGGGAAGACTGGTTGGGCGTTTGAAGGAGCTATGCGGGATTTGGCTGTGGAGTGCTTCCTTCTTCCAGGGAACAGGAGGGAGACAAGCCAGCAAATCAGAGAGGCTGCCTGTGCCCGCGTGTCTATCCAAATCATGCTCTTCCAGCGTGCTTGCCTGCTGAGCGTCACGCAGGGCTATTGTGCGCTTCCAAATCCCAGGGGAGAGCTCCATTCCACTGCTCTTTGGGAGAGGGAAACGCAGCTCTTTCAGAGACTCCAGAAAGATAGCAGCCGTCTCCTTATTTCTGAAGCCATTTCCGGGCCATTGTTGCCACCACTGGAATGCAGGTTCCAGCGCACCGGAATCTGCTGGCTCATTGCAGGACTCAGTCTGGTGGCAGGAGTCAGCAAAGGGTATTATGCTGCGTGTTGTGAGGCAGTGTTGTGTGTGTGCTTTCAGTCAAATGACCTAGAGCAGTTCTCAATGCTTGCGGCATGTGGCCACGAGCTGGCCTGTGGCAACTGCCCTGCCTGCAGCACCTTTGCTGGCCTGCTGAGCGAAGTGGCCCTCAGTGCCTGACCTGGGACAGCAGAGATGGGTCTTTGAAAGAGCCTCAGGCAATGGCTGCCTTGCATGAGGACTGCTGAGAGCCTGATGGAGACGGGGAGTCAGAGCTCCCTGGCAAAGCCTCGCAGAGCTGCTGGAACTGGCAAGCAGGCGGTCCTTCCCCATCACGGCACGAATGTTCCCCCGAGGACAAGGCACTCTCGGAGGTGCCAGTTCTCCTCACCTGTGCTTGGCGTCTCGCGCCAGCCTGCACCGCTGGTAGCTTGCAGCAGCACGGGCACAGAAGAGGTTGCCTGCTGATTGTGGACCAATAGCCTTCTTTCTTCGGAGGAAGTGCTTCCAGCCTGAGGGGACAAGGGCCTGTGCCAGCAAGGGCTCTTGCTGGGGAGCACGTACTTGCGGGGAGAGTGTCCTGCTGCAGTGCCCAGCACCTGCTCTAAGATTGGGCCTTTGGCTTGTCTGAGCCTCACAAAGACTGCTGATCCTCTTCTGCCTGGGACACCTGCAAAGACGGAGAGAGCAATACCAAGGGACAGCAATGTTTTCACAGCGTTTTCACTCTCCGGAAAGCAGAGGGAGGTCAGCATCTGCCAGCTCCAGGTCTCTTCGAAGCCCCGTCAGCTGAGCTGACCCAACGAGGCCAAGGCAAGCAGGCTTGAAGGCTTTCTTCCTGGACTCGTGGCGCGCTGCTGGGCACTGCTGGCCTCTGCATGCCTCCTCTGGCAAATGGAAGAGACACCTCCCGCCACTGTCAGCAGCCACTGCTCTGGGAGCGGAGACTGTGCCCCGGCATTTCCTGATGGGAAGGCAACGGGCTGAATCTCACAGCTGATTCAGCCGTTGTGTAGCCATTGGATCGTGGAAGAATTTCCCTTGGAAGAGTTCTCTGCAGGTGCTCTGATCCAAGTCATGCTCCGAGCAGGCTGGGATTCAAAGCCGCATGTAGCTGTGGTCCTTCCGAGAGTGGACCAACCCCTTGCTGGCATGACAAGACCCCCACGCACCTCGAGATGCCCAAGGGCACCAGGCCTTTCCAGCTGGAGATCAGGGGGAAAAGTGAACTCGAGGGCCTGCAAAGAACAAGGACATCCATTCTCGGCAGCCGAAGACCCTTCCAAAGCTCCCCATGCATATGTGCTTCAGCGCCAGGTGCAGCAGCCAGGAAATGCAGGGGCTGGGATGTGAGGATGTTCCAGGTGGTTATCCTCAGTGTCATACCTCGCAGCCAACCCTCTGCAGCAGCCGGCGGTTTCCTGCAGGGCCCAGGAAAGATTTTTTTTTTTCCCCCCAGCTCTGTCAGGTCTGTGGGTTTTTTTTTTTTCCCCACTCTCTGGAGCCCCTAAGGTGGCTGCAGGTTGAGAGAGGAAAGGGGTCGGGCAGTGCTGGTGCCTCATGGCCCGGTGGGCGTGAGAAGCCTCCCAGGGCTGGCTGGGAGGCAGGCCTTGCTCACATGCCCAGGGAACAGCCGATCGCCAGCTTTGGGGTCAGAAAGGAATTTTCCCCCAGGACAGATTGGCAGCAGTGCCTGGGGGTTTTTCGCCTTCCTCTGGAGCATTGAGCACGGCCCATTGCCAAGGCTTCTCTGGGCCCTTGCAGGCCAGTGGCTGCCTGCTCTTGCAGCACCAAGACACCAGCTGTGCCCTGCAGCTCTCAGTCTCTCTCTGCCCTGGGGCAAGTTTGTCACAGGAGCTCAGGGACTGCCGGTGCTTCCATCTGCTTGGGGTGTTCTGGCTTGTGCAAAAGAGCGTGTGTTTGGAAAGGCTGGAGGATCCATGAGGAGCTGCCCCTTGCCATCTCTCCCTGCATGCACACAATAAAAGCAAAGTGCTGTTCTCCTCTCTTAGGTGTGCCGTTTGTGTGGTGCATGTGCTGGCTGTGGCCTGAGAGCTTGCTCCTGCAGCTGCGCTGTCAGGAACTGCCGCTACCCTGCTGCCCACGGGGCTTGTCCTCCCCCCCTGGGAAGTTTGGAGGGTTGGCCGTGGCCCCAGCCCTTCCTGGCGGGGCGCTGGGTGTGTCTCAGCAGCCTGTGTGCAAGGTGTCTTCAGTGCCTGCCTCCTGGCTTCGGCTTAGAGTGGGCCAGGGAGGAGAGTGGCCGGAGCTCTGCTATGGCAGGGCTCGGCCGTGACAGGAGAGGTGGCCCTCACCTGCTGAAACACATGGCTGCAAATGTGGCCGCTGGCCCTGGAAAAGACACTCTGTGCCTCACTGTCATCCCCTTCCTTTCCTTGTTAGCCTTTTCTCCAAGTGGCCACCACCTTGAAGCCTCACCACGGCCACTGCCTCCTTGCCCTCTCCTGCCCGCCTCTTCTAGGCCTGTACTGCCACCTCCTCCTGTTCCCCACTCCTAATGCCTGCACCTGCCTCCTCAGCCTGCCACAAACACATCTTCCGCTCTGTTGCTGCATCCTTCTCTGGTCTGCACATCTCCCAGACTTCATAGAGAACCTCCTCCCCTTTCCTTGGGCATCATCCACAGGCTGAGGGCCTCGCTGAGAATGGCCTGTCTGCCGGCTGACATCAAAAGAGCAGCTCTGAACATGTGTGTCAGGAAGGGGCACCAGGTGCTGAGAGCCAGCAGAGAAGAGCCCATTTGGGTTGCCTCTGGGGTTTGCACCATTCTGTAGGCTCAGCAAAGTTGAGCTGCTGGCCTGCAGACAGAGCTGGCCATGCCTGCTTTCTACTGAGGCGAGTACAAGTCCCACTGGAGGAGCACTAGTCTTCTGCTCAGCTACAGCCATGCCTGTGCCTGGCCATGGGCACCTGGCCCATGGCCAGACCTCTTGGCCTGACCCGGGACCTACCTGCTGATCACTGGACTGTGTCTGACCCAAGGGACCACGTCAGACCTCATGCTGACCTTGACCTGGGGATTGGTTTCCTGGCTTGACCTCGCACCTGCCTCATCACCACGAGCACGCCTGATGAGCCGGACTCTTGCTTGGAGCGGGCTGCCATCTCTGGGCCTGCCTCGCTCACCTCAGGTGGCTCCTGTGCGATGGGGCCCTGGCTGCTGACGTCCCTGCCATGGCAGCCCTGTGACTGTGGCTCCCAGCTCCCAGGAGCAGCTGAGGGAGCAGCTGGCCCTTGCTGCGCCCTGGCAATGTCAAAGCTAGAGTCTGCTGCAGGCCTGCACCTAGCAAGGTCAGTCTCCTGCAAAGAGACTAGTCATGCCCAAGATGTCTTGTGCAGCTCTTGCAGAGTTGTGCAACCAGCTGTTGAACAAGGTGGCATGCACACAAGAAGACAGTGGTGTATGTGCAAGGCCTCAGCAAATTGCTGCCGAGCTGCGAGGGCGGCTGAGTGCTAGCTTTAGTAGAGAGGCTGACTGCAGGAAACCAAGCCTATGCCAATCCTTCCCAGCGCTGCTCAAGACGCTTGGAAATGGCAGCTTTCCTACAGCCTCCAACTCCAGAAAGTGCTCCAGCCTTTGCACTTGCAGAGCCTTGCTAACTGCCATTTCCTTTCATTGCCGCTCTCAAGGAAAAAACAGACAGACACCAAAATGTTGCTCTCAGGGGCTTTATCAGGTGAACCTCCTTGTCTGTGCTTGGCCAGCTTGCTTGAGAGAACAGCTTCTCAATCCCTGGTCACCTGCATTGGCCTCGGAGACTTTCATGGGAATGCTGACTTGGAGTTCCACCCCACGCAGGCAGCTAAGCCCACAGCTGGCTGTCCCCTGACTTTGTCTGGAACAAGCCTGCTCCCAGGTTGTCAGTCAGAAATGGCTTGCTTCAGGAGCCTATTAAAGAGATGAGGTTCAGAGGCTGGCCTTTCGGAAAAGCCTAGGCACATGTGATTCAAACTGCACACACCAACAGCTGGAAGGCCTGGCAGCAGCCGTCTCAGGCCATGGTCTTAGTGTTGACAGCCACAGGAGCCACTGGGTAACCTTCAAGAGGTTGTGCTTATGCTGAAGACGTGTTTAGAAGAGAGAGCCCTTCTTTGCTGCACCTGCTGCTGTTCTGTGCCTGAAGAAGTCCGGCTAGGGCCCCGGCACTGATGCTGTGAGGCAGGGTGGAAGAGGGGCCTGCACCTGTGGCCCGGGGCCGCAATCTGGTGCCCAGAACAACTGAGCTCGCCCCTCACCTCCAACACCCCCACCTCCACCTGCCAGGAGGTCACTGCTGCCCAGCTGCTGGCACTGTGCCCAGCTCTGCCAAGCTCCCCAGCTGCTTGCGGAGCTGCGAGAGAAGCCACTTCCCAGTGCCAGCATCTATGCTTGTGCCTTCCAGGCGTTATTTTGCGGAATGTCCACCTGAACTTTGTTTTTATCAAAGGTTATCTGTGCCCCCAGTTTATTCAGTAAATCCCTCCCCATTAGGGGTAATGGGCATTCTGGCATGTATAAGAATGCATGTGTTAACACACTATTTCCTATTTTACATTTAATTGGTTGAAAGAAAGGTTTGACCTCTCACTTTCCCGTGACCCCAATTAGTGGCACAGAGAAACCTAGTAGGTCGCTTTATTAAAGGATTATTGCCCCTCTTTTGTCTCCTCATGAATGTTCTTAACCAGGATTTTTGATTCTTGTTACTCAGTTCTTTTGTTACAGTAATATTAGGGATTATTGCCCCTAGAGTCCGTGTCCCTGACCAATTAGGAGGTAGCACTTTTCATGCCTTGTTCCCACACAACCAATACCATCCACTACCTTTCGGAACACGCCACCCATTTAGTTCCTTACTTGGCCACTTATAACCTATTGCAGGGATCCGAGAGCAATCTTCATAACTCCCTGCCTTAATGGCTCCAGTACAGTTGATCGGCTGTTTTCCATAAGGTACAGTTTTCTCCCACCATTTATTACTATTGCACCTTCGGATACATTGATAATAATCGCCTGTCACACTCTGGACTTGCCATTCCTGTTCTGTTGTTTCATCATATTCCGTTTGATCACTAGCATTTCTTATCTGTTTCATAAATTCCATACAGGAAAACTTAAGAGGCACTCCAATCAGCGGGAAGCCCTTGTTGGAATGTTCAGGGAAGTGGGGACACACCCAACCATCCATCTGGTTAACTATCTTCATAGATTTCATAATTACTTCCAAATGAAGATTTTGACCCCCAAATCCTTCCTGATTCCCTTTGGCTCGGGTAACCTAGAAAAACTAACCACCACATTTCTCCCCTGTTGTCTGTTAAGGAGAACATCCTTTTTACACAGAGACCCTAACAACAATATTAACCCTATTCCTAACAAAGAGATTAAAGCAATTTTTCCCTGAATACAATCTAAATTTAAAACTGATTCACTTCTAACACAACTCATATATCTTTATATATTTTTAACTTGAAAGGTTGGACTCGTTCAGCTTTCCACATCTCTCGAGGTCCTGCTTTCACTCGGGTGGAGTGGATCCAGGAATCAATTCCCTGCAGTTTCACAGCAGTATTTGTTGTTAGTAGGACAAGATACGGTCCTCTCCATTTTTCTATCAACGGCTCATCCTTCCAGGTTCGAAGATACACTTGATCTCCAAGCTGGAATGAATGTACAGGTGAATCTAAAAGTACAGGAGATCTTAACTGGATGTACCTACGGAGAGAAGGAAGAACCTTTGCCATAGACAAGAGATAGTCACTTAAAATTTGATCGCCCTTAGATGGACTAACTTTCTGCCTAACCCTTGGGGTTATTCTGATTCTTAATAATGCCAGAGGTAAAACATCAGTCCCTTTCATCTGAGTCTCCTGACACAATTTCCCTCTCTGTCTCTTAATTGCTTGATTCATTCTTTCCACTTTTCCACTGGATTGTGGCCTTCAGGGGGTATGTAAATCCCATTTAATTTGTAGTATTTTTGAGGTCTCCTGTACTATTTCTGCTATAAAATGAGGTCCCCTATCCGAAGACAATCCTTCTGGTACCCCAAATCTTGGTAGGATTTCTTTTAATACCATTTTCACTACCTCCCTTGCTTTATTGGTACGGCACGGGAAAGCCTCAGGCCATCCTGAAAAGGTGGCAACAATTACCAACAAATATTTATATCCATTACAGCTTGGTAATTCAGAAAAATCAGTTTGCCAGGAATCCCCAGGCATGAAGCCCCTTTTTCCTTCCCCTGGGGGGCTTTGGGGGGGGGGCGCTTCTTCTGAATCATGGGATTATTTCTAAGACAGATTTCACATTTTTGTGTAATTCCCTTTGCAATTAGTAACACACTAACTCCCACAGCAAATCTTTCAACTGTTTCAACCAATGCCTCGGCTCCCATGTGGGTACTATCATGTGTTTGCTTCATCAGCTTCTTCATTATCGCCAAAGTTACCACACCTTGTCCAGTAGATGTTACCACCATCCTTTGGAAGTCTTTATGCATTGCAGTATTTCTGCTAATTTATTTTCTTTTTCAGTGTATACTGGAATTTCCATTTTTCACGTTCTCTCTGGAACTAATGCTGCCACCAACACAGATAATGCTACCCTTTTTGCAGCCTCATCGGCTCTTTTGTTCCCTTTAGCTACGTCAGTCTGCCCGGATTGGTGTGCTTTGCAATACATTACTGCTGTTTCTTTGGGTTTATTAACTGCTTCGAGTAGTTCCATAATCTCCTTACTGTATTTTATAGGATTCCCTTGAGAAGACAGCAATCCTCTTTCCTTCCCAATTGTGCCATGGGCATGTATAACCCCAAAGGCATATTTGGAATCTGTGAACACATTGCTCCGTTTTCCTTCTGATAATTCCAGAGCCGAAGTTAAAGCAATCAGTCCTGCTTTCTGGGTGGATGGATTTGCTGGTAGCGATCTTGCTTCGATTTCTTCTTCCAAGGTGACAACAGCATACCCAGCCCTTCTTTCTCCCTTTAGGATAAAACTGCTCCCATCGGTAAAAAATTCCCAGTCTGCATTCTGCAATGGAATACCTCTGAAATCCAGATGGCTGGAATATACTCGCTCAGTAGTTTGCAGGCAGTCTTGAGCCAACTTCCCCTCTTCATGAAGTGGTTATAAAGATGCCGGATTAAGGGTATTAGACACTTCCATGGTTACCTCTTCTTGCTCAAGTATTACTGCTTGGTACTGCACCATCCTACCTGGGGATAACCAATGATGCCCCTTCTGTTCTAAAACTGCTGCAACAGCATGTGGCACATAAGCAGTCACCTTTTGTCCCAATGTCAATTTTCGTGCTTCTTGTATTAACATCACAGCAGCTGCAACTGCTCGCAGGCATCCTGGCCACCTGCACTCACTTTATCCAATTGTTTGGAAAAGTAAGCCACAGGTCTTTTCCAATTTTTGGAAGTCCTAATGCGGGAGCACTCATGAGAGCAATCTTGATTTCATCAAATCCTTTTCGGCACTCTGCAGTCCACTCCAGCAAGTCTCCTGGCCCCTTAACAGCTTCATATAAAGGCTCTGCCATTAATCCAAAATTAGGTATCCACAGGCCACACCACCCAGCCATTCCTAAAAATCCCCTAAGTTCTCTTTTTGATTTCGAGGGGGTGATCTGACAAATCGCTTCTTTCCTTTTGATTCCTAATTTTCTTCTCCCCTAGGATATTTCAAATCCTAGATAGATTATGCTTTCCTTCATGATCTGTACTTTTTTCTGAGACACCCTATATCCTGCTGTTCCCCCCAAATTTAATAAACTGATGGTTGTTTCTCTACATTCTTCAGTCGTGTCTGCCCCCAATAAGATAGCGTCCACATACTTTAATAAGGTAGTGGTATCTTTCTTACCTTGCCATAATTCTAATTCTTTTGCAAGTACATTGCCAAAAATTGTAGGGCTGTTCTTGAATCCTTGCGGGAGTACTGTCCAGCACAACTGCATTTTGCATCTCCTTGTAGGACTTTCCCACTCAAAGGCAAATAATTGTTGACTTTGTTCCTCCAAAGGGATACAGAAGGAAGCATCTTTTAAGTCCACTACTGTAAAATAGACATTTGAATCATTTATCATCGTTAACAAAGTGTATGGATTGGGTACCACTGGGTGCACATCAATGACTATCTGGTTAATAGCTTGCAAATCCTGTACTAGATGGTATTCTTGTGAATGTGTTTTTTTAACAGGCAGGATTGGAGTATTGTACTGGGACTGACATTCTTGCAGCAGTCCATACTTTAAGAAATTATTAATTATAGGCTCCAGTCCAACACGGGCCTCTAACTTCATGGGATACTGTTTTCACGCAACTGATTCAGTTCCTTGTTTTAATTCCACCTTTACCGGTTCTACACATTGGGCTCTTCCAGGTTTCTCCGTCGCCCACGCAAAAGGGACTACTGCGTCCATTACTGTGCAGGGAATTTTGCTTGGTCCACTCTCCACCTGTTTGGAATCCAGTGCTTTCTGTAACATATATGCTTGTGTCTTCCAGGCGTTATTTGGTGGAATGTGCACCTGAACTTTGTTCTTATCAAAGGTTATTTGTGCCCCCACTTTATTCAGTAAATCCCTCCCCATTAGGGGTAATGGGCATTCTGGCATATATAAGAATGCATGTGTTAACACTCTATTTCCTATTTTACATTTAATTGGCTGAAAGAAAGGTTTGACCTCTTGCTTTCCTGTGGCCCCAATTAGTGGCACAGAGAATTTACTCATTGGTGCCTTACAGCTGTTTCATACTGAATATGTTGCTCCAGTGTCTACTAAAAAATTAACTGTTTCCTTCCCCAGCTTTACTGAAACCAGGGCTTCAGCTGGGGAATCCAATTTCTCAACCCCCGGTCCCCATCAGTCTGAATCTTCTGCACCAATCATGAGCAAACCTGCCTCCGGAACAGATACAGATACAGACTGAGGTTTGCAATGATCTGATTGTTTCTTCGGGCACTCATTTTTCCAGTGCCCCTTCTCCCTACAAATCGCACATTGATCTCTCCTCAGTGAAATTCTGTTTCCCAAATTCCCTCCTACTCTATGTCCTCTTCCACGTCCTTATCCTTTCAGACAACCCCTTCCCTGATAGGAAGTTTGTGGCTGGGCAAATGCAGCTGCCAAGATTGCAGCATTTTGCCTCTTATCTTTCAGTTTCTCCTTTTGTTTTTCCTTTCTCTCTACTTCTTCCTTGTTACTGTACGCCTCATATGCAATTTCTATTAGCTGTGATATTGACATCCCCGACATACCATCTACTTTCTGAAGCTTTCTCCTTATATCTGGTGCTGTTTTTCCTACAAATAATGTAGTAAAGGTCATCTTGCTCGCTTCATGCTCGGGATCCAAGTCTGTCCATTTTCAGGCAGTTTCACATAACCACTCGTAAAATGCAGAAGGATCCTCATTCTTACCCTGCGCGACTTGACATACTTTTGCAATATTTTTGGGCCTAGGTACTCCATGCTTTACCCCATATAACATTAACTGTTGGTACTGTTTAGTCATTAACCTGCCCGTCCCTGTATTTTGATCCCAGTCCGGTTCTTGGGCCGGCATAAAGCGGTCTGTTCCATCTCTAGCATTTTGTCTTTCGTTTTCCTCTCGAGCTTTGTCTAATACCATTCTCTTCTCTTCAGGTGCAAGCAAAGTATTTAAAAGCACCTGTAAATCCTGCCAGTCTGCATTATGACTCTCAGTTATCATTTTAAAGGATTGATACATCTTTTGTGGATTTTCTCGGTATGACCCAGCAGACTCCTTCCAATTCATTAAATCTGTAGTTGAAAAGGGGACCTTCACATATACAGGCATTCCATCTGGTCCTACTGCTTGATGCAGTGGGGCCTGAATCGCGGGATTTTGTTGAGCCCGAGTAGCCCGAGTTTTGCCTGCAATCAGGCTACATGCCTCACTTCCCTTATTTCTGCTATCGATACTGTCTTGATCTCTTTCCGGAGAGACCAATAATTGTACATCCTCTTCCTCATCACCCACTTTTAAACATCTCTTCCCAATACTACAAGCAGAGCAACACCGAGGTATTTTCTCTTTGTCTTTCACCATCGTTAACACATTTGAGTCAGAGACCAATAGCTTACATTTTTTTCTTGTTTCATGATCATTTCTCAGAGAGAAAAACAAATCTACATACGGGACCTCATCCCATTTGTTCTGTCTTCTGCAAAACAACATAAGTTGCAAGATTGTATTATAGTTTAGCATTCCCATTTCTGGCCATTTTTCCTCATCCTCCAGTTTATGCATTGGCCACCACTGAGTACAGTATTCCTTTAATTTTCTCCTTGTTAAAAGATTCCCACCAAACTTACTCCAATGTTTCGGGATGCATCCTAAAGGAGAACAGGGTGATACCCCCGCAGATTGTCCCATTCCCATATTATTACCCTTAAAAGAACATTCTTACCAACTATGCTTTTGTACACTCCAGTCGTCACTGTCCAAACGGGTACAAAGCTTACCTTTAGTTACCACAACCAACTACCCCTATATCATACCCTCTATGCAATGTCTCTTAATAATTACTGCGTTGCACCTTTGAGTCGTTTACCCGCTCCGACTGGGTAGGGTGCTCGCGGAGTCCCCGAACAAAACGGTCGGTGCGCGCTGGAGTCCAAAGAGCAGCATCTCCCCACTGGGAACTGCCAAGACGATCCAGGCAAGGCTTTACAGCGAGGGTCCCGGTGGAGTCGCCAGAAAACTGTTGTCCGAAAAGCGGATTCGTTGCCCGGTGTGCAGTAAGCCAATAATTACACACTCAGGAGAGACATTTGCTTCTTTATTTCAGAGTTGTGCAAGCCTGGGTGCTCGGTGGTTTCCCACAGATCAAGCACACCTCCCCACCCCAGCTCTTCTAGTAGCATTTATACAAACAAACTGCCAGGTTTGCAACTTTCCCTTTTACACTGATTCGTTAATGATTTACATACAATTACAATTTTTGCTTACACACCATTTTAGTACTACGCATGCTCAGGGGAGGGGTCTTCACCTGCGCATGGGTCTTTTGGACCTATGGGCGTGATTTTTTGTAGTATAATGAGGACAGTTCAGTTAGGGATACATGGACCTCCAATTCTTTTGCCAAACTGGCAACATGTACCTAGAAATAAGACAGTTTGATTTAATGTTTCTCCTAGGGCTTTAGCAGTTCTAGGATGCCCTTGATTCAAGAATGCTTCTTTTCAGAAAACAGAGATAGAAGTTATCCTAATCTGTCTAGTTTAAACAGTATGACCATTCTTTCTGAGCTTCCCAGGGTTGTCTTCTAAGAGTATTGCCCTATTATTCCTTAATTAAGCATCCAATTAGCCCCCTCAGTCCAGTGGAATAAGGGGAGTGGGGGCAGGGTCCTGAGCTCTCCCTGCCAAAGGGCTCCTTGCCTTTGAGATCTGGGCTACAATCCACACACCCTGCACTGCCCTGGGCCTTGAAACAAGACAACCAAGGCTGATATCCAGGAGAGGGCCACAGAGAGCAGTTTTGACACAGTGGGACTATTTTCTGTGGCATAGTTAACAAGGAAATGGTCTTGCCACGACAGAGGGCTCGGAGGTACTCTTTCCAACGGCAGTGCCACAGTCATCACTTTTCAAAATGGGCAAAATAAGGAAAACTTCCAAGGACAAAGTATTTCTTCAGAAAATAATTGGCCTCTTACAACCACTTCTCCCAGTGCAAATGACAATGTTTCAAGCGCTTAGGGCTTATTTTTCTGTGCAGAAAACTAAGCAAATTACAGCATTGCTCCTGGACCCTGAAAATCGTCACCTCAAGCACTTTCCTGCAAGCCGGCAGGAAATACTTGAAGGGTCATAGCTGAGAATCGGCTTCCAAAGTTGAAGGGTATTTTAGGCAGTTAACTCTGCAAGCCCCCTCAGAATTATTGGCCTCACCTTTGCACATGCTCCTCTAAGGCAGTCATTGCTAATCTGACAGCTGAGGAGTCCATCTCAGCTGAGCACATTTTGCAATGTGTCACTAGCTTGGTTGAGGCGTGCAGCTTGTGAAATTCTTGCCAAGATCTCCTGCCAGGATGCTAATAAACCCCCAGGTTCAGCTGATCAGATGCAAGGAACATCACAATCAGCATGCGAGCCATGGGCCTGCTGCTGGCCTATCAGAGGCTGAGACAGAAGTGACCTCCCAAGCAAGAATGCAAACCTTGTCCATCAGAGAAGCTGAAAGGCCATCAAGCAGTCACATGGCCTTGGGAGATGATTGTAAGGTCGCCTCTATCTGAGCAGCTGATGGGCCAGCACTTGGCTAATGCTTGGGGCAATTGTTTGGGAGGTCACTTCTGCCCAAAGACCTGATAGGCGACCAAGAGGCACAGGGCTGGGATGTTGACGGTGAAGTCATTTAGAACTGAGTAGCTGATAGGTCAGAAACAGCTACATGGTTGGATGGTGACTGTGAGATCACTTCTATCTCAGCCTCTGATAGGTCAGCAGCAGGCACATCGCCATTTCTGCCTGAGTACATGACTGGATGTAAGCCAAGACCATGCTGAAGCCATTTCCCTAAGGGAAGGTTAAAGGCCCATTGGCTTGGCAGGTGATTATGAGGTCAGTTGTATCTGGTCAGCTGAGAGGCTGCCAGGAGGCTGATGGGTGGGGACATCTTTATGAGATCACTTGTGTCTCAGAAGCCATGACAAATTCCAGCTGAAGAGCCCATGTGGCATGGGAGCAAGCCAGGAAGAGAGAACCCATGCCCTGTGTTCAGGCAAAAATGCTGGGATCAGTGGCACAAGATCCAACTGGCAGCCGGTTACTAGTGGCATCCCTCAGTGACTGTAGTGAGAACACCTGCTTAAGATCTGGTGAGGAGTTGGGTGACTGGCAGAGTACATGCTAGCAGCCCCAGAGTGTGCTCTCTACAGGCTGACCAAATTCCTGTCAAGGCTGCATGTGCATTTTCCATTTTGTCAACAGTGTCCAGCTGCCGTACAGCCAGTAGCTACCCAAGAATAGCACAGCTGAGATAAGGAAATAGTTCCAGTAGATAAAAGGGCCCTTAGGATACAACAAAGTGAATCTTGCCTGGGTGTCCAACTCCTGCATCCAGCAGCCTCCCATCGACGACCTCTCCTTGTGGTTCCTGGGGCTGCTCGCACAGTTTGGCGTGTAACTCCTCCAGTAAATCTACTCTGCTTACCCCCCCATGAACTTTGAGTGTCTCACGAGGCCAGTATCCAACCCTCCCTTTCCTGCCTTGTGGTCACACCCTGCTTAAAAGAAAAAGAAATCAGATGCCATACTTCTAAATAATTATGCCCCTCATTTCATTGCCAAAAGTGAAATTCTAAAATAGATCCACATTGTACAAGTACTTCCCATATATTTCTATAATGACTTTTTTTTCATTTGAATATTATGCCATGGAAAGACAGATTTCTTTCTCTCTGCAAATGAAAACTATTTCTGCGCATCAGGTATTCTTGTATTCCTAATTTTTTAGATTTCCTGACACTTAAGCCAGCTAAGTATTTTTCTGCCTACATCCCCAGTGATTTCATAAATTGTCCACCAGACACTTTGTGTGTCTGTCTAGCTATTTATCAAATATCCTTTTTCTCTCTCTCTGATTTTGTCTTTCCCCATCTCTGTCTAATTCTTGGGCAAATTTTCAGGACAGACTCTGTCACCAATTTGTGTCTCTAATCATCTCTCTGCCCGTCTACCTGTGGTCACCTCTGCCTAGCTGTCTGTGTCTCCAGATCACGTGACCATCTCTGTTAGTGGGGCCGGGGCTGTTGTGTGGGCACATTTTACTGTCAAGTGAAAACACTGCCAAAAACATTTCAGAAATGCTGTAAAGCATTACCCAGATTAAGAACTCCAAAGAACCACTCACCCTGACTGTGTGTGCAGGTGATTGCACAGGGGAGGCACCGCAGGGAAATGGGGCTGACCCGGGAGCTGCAATGCCGTGTCCTGCTCTGCTCCAGGACGGGCTGGGGAGAGGGAAGGTTTCACCAGAAACAGCTGAGTCCGAGGGGCCCAGTGCTTATCCCCAGCCTGTCTGAACAGTGATGCTTTCGGTCATCCCCAGCCTGAGGTTTCCCCTAGTCACCATGAGGGGGAGGCACACGGAATGCCTACGTCTCCTTGCCCCATCCCCGGCACTGCCCCCAGCATTATCCCCTGCTCAGCCAGTGCCTCTCAGTCCTCAGCTGTCTGCCATGTTGCCTCCGTTCCCCTGATAGCCCTCAGCCTTGGCCCCCATCCCTCAGGAGTCTGACCCCAAAGAGGTGGTCCCCAACACCGCCATATGCAACCGCAGAGCGATTCCCCAGCTCACCAGACCTCACTGTTTGAGTGGTGCCTTGCCTTCATGAATCACCGCCTGTGCTCCCTCATGCCTCTCCCTGCTATCTTTGATCCTTTGCTTACCACAGAACTTTGTTTCTGCACCCCCATTTTCTGCCAATGTCCGTCTCTTCTGGAAGGTTCCAAAAATGGACTTTTGGATGCTTTTCATCCATGGAAAGCAGTGATGCATGTGTATTAGATTTGAAAAATGCAACTGAGAAAAATCCTAGTCTCAGTACCTGTTGCACAAAAAAACCCCTGGTCAGTTCTCCAAAAATGGTGAGGGTTCTTTCCTGTAAACTTAGAGGCCTTAGGACAACACAGTCTATGCCTTAAAGTAAGGCAAGCACTCTTGTACTTCATCTTCAATCCTCTTTTCTAATACTTCATCCTCAGACCTCTGAAACTACCAAAAACAGAGCAAGAGGGTGTTTGATGACATCTCTGGAGATGAACTTCTGTGCTTCCTTTCTTCCACCTTGGAAAAGCATGCAATGGCTCACTTCCATGCCCTGTGTGCATGGGAAATGCCCTGGGCTCCACAGGGATGCTTTTGCAGCCTCTCAGAAGAAGCTCTGAAGTGATTCTCAACGAAAACATTACCCAGGCTCGAATAAAAGCATCACGGGTACTGCTAAAACAAGAGGGGGATTGCTACAAATACTCTGTGCCCTGATGTTCAATCCTCATGTCAGATGTACTTAATGATACCTATGTGTAGCAATTTTACTCCAGGTTTGGAGATTTTTGAGGTTGTTTGCTCTGCCTGGTTAATGGCAGGCAGCAACGGGCATGAAATGGGAAAGCAGCTTTGCTGGGAAAGATGAAAGATGGAAAAACAAATGGATTGCCATTCTCACATCACAGGGCAATACAGCTGACGCCCCCCCTGTGATAGCTGCAGAGTAGCTCATCTGCCTTTGCACAAGCGCAAGGAGACTGGCACTTCCAGAGAGCAATTGCTTTCCTCCTTCCTAGGAGGAGACTTTGGACCAGCATGAACTGTCATCCCAAATTTCCTCTTTGCATCCACTGGCCTTAATGGGAGTCCAGAGAGCCCTCTCAGACGTGGGCATCAACACGGGAGACATAAATGCTTGTTTGGGAGATGCTGCAGGACTCATTTCACACAAATGCAGGCCTCCATGGGAGAGCAGCAGGACTGAAGGACTCAGGTGGTGGGCATGTTGAAGGGTGATAGGGTGGCCTAAGGGGCTCCATTTTGGGAGAGGAAATGCGGGATGGTTGTGAAGGGTCCAGGGAGGGGGCCAATATTTTGTTATAGGGGAATCTGTCCCACGCTCAGCGTATTTGCAGGTGCTTCCTGGTCTGGGTCAGAGGGGCACCCAGCATCAGCTGGGGAGAGGGGTCTGTCCAACACCTGGCAAAACAGAAGGATGCTGTTGTGGCGGGGGGAAGGGGTCTGTGCAGCACCCAGCCAAACCCGAAGGGCCCAGTCTGGCTCCCGGGGAAGTTCCCCACTTCTGGCCCTGCTGTGATCTCCATGGGCAAGGTCTGGAGCAGGGTATGCTGGGCGTGACCTGTGCAGGGGAGCTGAAGGATGCTCTGCACCAAATCCAAGATGGGCCCGTGCTCGCTGCCCTACAAGTGTACCATCTGGGACCCCAGGGATAGGGACAAGGCCCCCAGAACTGCCTGGAGCTGATGCCCTTTGCATCCCCCTTTGTCCTTGGACCCTGGGTCCTGTCTGTCTATGGGGAGGAAAGCTGTGCCCCAAGCAGCGACTTGGAAGGCGCATGCGTTTGATCATTGAGCCTCCTGACCTCAGCGAACTCACAAAATGAGGTCAGGGATGTCTGCTGTGAGAAGACTGACCACTCCTCATCTCCAACCTGATTGTCTTCTAGGATAACGCCGTTGGCTCTGTGCAGGAGGGCGGAGCAGTGGATGTCACTGTCCTTGACTTTAGCAAGACTTCTGACATGGTCTTCCACACAAGTCTTGCATGTAAGGGTAGACTGTGATGGTCTCTTTCCTCCAATTTTCCAGCATCACTTCAAATTCTGAATTTGCCCTCCAAGTTGCTTTCAGAGCCTACCAGAGTAATGTCAGGTCATCTGCAAAGAGACCACTCCATCCCCTCAGTCCTTAATGGGACTGCTTAGCAGGACTGTACCCGGGACAAGGCTCTGCAGAGCCCCAGTAGACGGAGGTTTCCATTTGGCCAGCAAGTGCCTCCTCCTGGACACCCTGGGCTCAAAAAGGTGGCTTTGGGGAGACATTTGCTTCACTTGAGCGTCACAGAAGACCCGGGAAGGCCACCAACGCATATGACTTGAATCTACCTTCCAAGAGGTGATTCTGCATGAAAATCAACACCCAAGAAATATTAGAATGTTTTTCATGTGTAGATATATACTTTGCTATTTCACCCAAAAGAAAGAGAATAATCAGGGGAAAAGATGGAAAACGTAGCCCCAGTTCCTCGGAATGTCGACTAGAGGTTGCAAATATGCTCTGTCACTGTTCCATGTTATTCCACATGAAGACCCACTCATCCCAAAGCTGAAAGAGCAACCGTGGGGTTCACTGGGGTCCATTCCTTGGAAAGAATTAGTCACAAAGGACTTCACGAGCAGAGAAGTGGCTGGCTTGGGAGGCAGAAGCCTAGAGAAGCAAACATGCTTGTGCTGGAAACACAGTGACACGCTCGGAAGGCACATGAGGATCAGCGATTCCTTTGATTGGAAAAGTCCAGTTTCCTCATCTCTGGACTCTGCAACAGGGACAGAGACCCGTGAGAGGATGCCAGGGAACTCCTGGCATCACTCACAAAGGCAGGAAACCCGGAGGCCTGCACCGACTTTAGGAACTCGGGGGCTATTGTCTGGGTTGTTTCATGGCCAAAGCGGGTGGTGGCCATAGGAGTCATGTTGGTGAGGCCGCGGCGGTGAAGTCACAGAGATGCAGGCAGCCCATGTCCCTTGGTCTCACAACACAAGCACAGGCAGTGACAGCAACCCCTCTCTGGCAGCCTGCAGCCAGAAGCACAGCAGAGAGACTATAGACCTGCGCAGAAGCAGGACTAAGAAAATTAGGGGCAAGGGGATGCAGGTGGTCAACAACACGGAGCAGCTCCCCAGTGGGACAAGTTAAACACACCTGAGCCCTCTAGCTTGGGAAAGAGAGGCCCGAAGCCACCACAGAGACACCAGTGTCTGAGGTCATGAGAAGGTGAAGGGACAAGGTGAGGAGGGACCACCAGCTCCCATGACACCAGAGCGCAGGGGCATCCCGTGGAGCAACCAGGCAGGAATTTTACACTGGAATACAAGGAACTCTCGTCACACAGCACCCAGGGAAATTGCTGAACTCCCTGCCCTAGGATCCCAGACATGGACAAGGAGGAATGGCTTCATAAAGCGATGAGATCACCCTGCGCTATTAACACAAAAGGGCACTAAACCACAGCATTGGGATTGGGGTGGGAAGTACCAGAGGAGATGGGGTCCTCGGAAAGAAAAGAGCCACCCAAACCCAGACCCAAGACATCAGCGCCCCACAGGCACCATCAAGGTCACGCTGCAGCTACGGCCAGACATCACAGCAAATCCTGTCAGCAAGGGTTTCTTTTTTCTTTTTTTTTTGGTTTTTAACATCTCCCATTTCTGCCTCTGTTTCCAGGCTCTCTGCAGCTGCCTTAGACCCCTTTTAGCCACCACGAACTCTGGCGATCGCCTTTGCATGGTCTAGGGCAGCAGAAATGTGGCACATCCCTTTTATCGCAGTTGGGTTAGAATAGCCAGCTCTAATTAATGTCCATCACATAGCAGTCACCAAAGCACTCAATAAATGGGAATAATATGATGTTGTTATAAGACAACCCTGGAAGCTCAGAAAGAATGGTCATGCTGTTTAAACTGGGCAGATTAGGATAACCCCTATCTCTATTTTCTGAAAAGAAGCATTCTTGAATCAAGGGCATCCTAGAACTGCTAAAGCCCTAAGAGAAACATTAAATCAAAACGTTTTACTTCTAGGTACATATTGCCAATTTGGCAAAAGAACTGGAGGTCCATGTATCCCTAACTGAACTGTCCTCATTATACTACAAAAAATCACGCCCATAGGTCCAAAAGACCCATGCGCAGGTGAAGACCCCTCCCCTGAGCATGCGTAGTACTAAAATGGTGTGTAAGCAAAATTGTAATTGTATGTAAATCATTAACGAATCAGTGTAAAAGGGAAAGTTGCAAACTTTGCAATTTGTTTGTATAGATGCTCCTTGAGAAGCCGGGGTGGGGGTGTGCTTGATCTGTGGGAAACCACCGAGCACCCAGGCTTGCGCAACTCTGAAATAAAGCAGCAAATGTCTCTCCTGAGTGTGTAATTATTGGCTTACTGCACACCGGGCAACGAATCCGCTTTTTGGACAACAGTGTCAGTGGGTAGAACAGTTCCGAGACACTTGGCCTTTATGCCATATTACTCGGAAATAACACCAAAAGGGCCTTCTTACAGTCCTGGCTGCCAAACGGCCCCGGGGCCGTAGGGGACCATCAGTCAGGGCTCTGGCTGCAGCCCCCAGTGCTGCCCAGCATCTCCCCTGCAGGCCCCGGGGCATCCAGCGATGGGGGAGGGAAGGAGGGAGAGGCAGGGAGAGAGGAAGAGAAGGGCAGAGGGAGGGAGGGAGGAAAAGAGGGAGGAAGGAAGAGAAGGAGGGAGGGAGGGAGAGGGAGGAGCAGAGGAGGCCAGGGCAGCCCTGGGAGCCCAAGGGCCGCTGTTGCTAGGCAGCACGGGGGGGAGGGGGGGCACGAGGAGGCCACATGACCTGCAGCTGGTGCTGTTGCCAGGCAACACTGGGTGGGGCAGCAACAGGCACTGGGGGAGGTGTTGGGAGGTGGTTGGAGCTGGGCTGGGGCAGCCATGGTGGGGCTGTGTGTGGGGCTGGGAGCTTCAGGGAGCCAGGCCCTCCACGGCCCTGGCCCTGCTGCCCCCGGTGGTGTGGGGGCTCGGAGGAGCTGGGCCCACACCCAGGCCCCGCACACAGCGGCTGCCGGCAGGAAGGGACGACCAAAGGCCCTGCATGGGCGCTGGAGGCCGGACCCGGCTCCTCACAGCGCCTCTGGTGCTGACGCGGCTCTTCGGGGCAGAGCTGGGGCCCTTCACGTGCCTAGAAAGTAGGAGGCATGGGGAAGCATGACACTGAGACCCTCCAGCTGGCTCTGAGCAAGAGTTGCCTCAGGAATGGACAAAAATGTGCCTGCTGTGTTTTTCATGTGTGTTTCGAAGTGGCAGATAGGGCTTACTTGCCTCAAACTTTGTGCCAGTGCACTAAGAGAAGACTTGCAGTTTGCCTAATCCCAGTGTGAGGCCAGAGCCAGAGCCTCTGCGTCATCTCAGCCAGTGTTCTCTCTGAAAGACGTTCAGCTGTTTGCAAGAGCATTTACCTGTGTGATTTCCAGAGCAGTTCCCCAATATTGCAGGTGTTTAACAGCGACCTCTGTATTTATACGTAGCTGGTTCAGTTTCAAAATGTTTATGCTGAGAAAGGAGCTCAATAAGATGAAGCTGTCATTAATAAGGAGATGAAGAGGACTCCATAGATCACATACAAAAATGCAGCTGTGCAAAAGGGACAGCCATATATGATGTAATGCTCAGTGGTGCAAATGTAGCCTCCTTTTAATGAGCAGTGCTTCTTTGTGAATAGTTGTATTTGTATTGCCTGTTTATTTGCAGAGTTTTTGACTTGATTGTATCTTGAGTAGCGCAAGTTGAGTATTCAGGAGGGTCCTGAAGCCAGCTGCCCTAGCCGCTCTCCCTCTCATCTACTCACTGCAGAGCACTGTCTCTGGCAGTGCTTACAGAAGGTCTCTTGTCTCGTGGCTCAGCTGGTAGTTCTGCCTTGCCATCACCCCATGAACCTGCACTCGATAAATACACGTGTACTGGGGGTTGCCCCAGTTGCTCTGCACCTGGAATTTGATATACTGGAAGGCTCTGGGAAGCTGCTTCTGCAAAGGAAACGGGGGGAGCCGTCATTCCTCATGTGTAAGGAGCAACAGCACAGCAACGTAGCTTCCTTTGCCAGCGCTAGCCCTGCTGGGGAACAAACTGGAGCCCTGACAAAGGAGGCAGCCAGGGTTGCTATGCCAGAGCCACAAGGCACAGGATGCTTTGGCTCATCCTCCGCACTCTGTGGTCCAAGCCCTTGCAGGCAAAGCTCAGTTTGCCCCTCGCGTCGTGCCCACACGCACTCACAGTACCTTCAGGCGGAAGGTCTGAACAGCCTCTTGGTCCACGTCAAATACAAAGAGCCCCAGGAGAGTTTCTTCTGCTGCTTCCTCATCCACGCCCTCAAAGGCAACCGACAAGGGCAGCAGGTCAGGCTCAAGCAGAGCCGGAGGAAAAGTGCCCGCTGCGTCCGACTCGGGGAAGCCTGCCTCATGTCCCACCCCTCTAGCACTAGTCTGGAAGAGGTCAGTGTGGATGTGGCTCAGGCTCTTTTGAGCAAGCGCTCCAAGACCCTGGGCCAGAAAGCACAAAGCAAGCCGCAGAGGCATAACACCACCGTGGGCCCCCACATACGCCATGCAGGGACGCTCTGCTCTGCAGCAACCAGCCCACGCTTCTCTGAGAGAAGGCGCCAGGAGAAACAAGGCTCCCTCGCAGCTTTCTGCCCTGGCCAGCTTCCCTGCCCACCCGCCACGCTGGGGCAAGGCTGAGGCTTACGGAGACAGCAAAGTCTTTGGGGGCGCTGCTGACTTCCCCGGAAGGAGAGACCGCCTTGGAGATGTGCTCCACAGTGACAGCCATGGGCCAGATCTGCTCAGGCAGCCGAATGACCACTTGGCCCTCCGCTCCTTGGAAAGCCCAGCACTGTCCAGGGGAAGTGTGCGGCTGAAACCAGAAAGCAGCCACCCTCAGTGGCAAGGCACTCCAGGAGCCCAGCGGACTGGCTGCTTTGCCAGCAGCACAGCCCTGGCTCGGTCTGTTGGCTGGCTTTCTGCATGGAAGGGCACCCAAGTGGATGAAAGGGACAGGAGGGGACTTGCCACCTTGCTTTCAGAAGACGGAAATCTTCCTTACAAAACATCTAGGCTCACCTGCCTTTCCCAAATCCCGCTCTGATTTTGCACAGCATTCAGAGACAGGGCGGGGCTGCCTAGGGGAGGTCACCCCGTGAGCCTTCAAAGAGTGTGCGGGAGGGACGAGCCCCCTTCCTCCAACTCGGCAGATCCCGCCAGGCTTGGGGGCCTGGAGGAGGTTCTGTCCTTGCCTGAGTGGCTTGTCAGGCTGCCCCCAACTTCCACTCTCTCTGGAAAGGGGCCGTGGGAGTTGAGGTGGGAAAATGCAGCTGCCAAGGACAAAGGTGCCCAGCACACTGCGGCCAGGGGTTGTGGGCAGGTGGCTGCTGTTGGGTTCAGCTCCATTCCCCTCCAGACGGGAGGGCAGCACTGTGGGGAAGCGCAGGGGATCGTCAGGAAGAGGCTGAGCCCTGTGGGGCTGCGCGAGGCTGCTGCTGTGAAGGGAGGTGTTTGGGGCTTGGAGGCTCAACTTGAAAGCAAGCAACTGCCTCAGAAGTCATGCTGCCTGTGCTATTACCTGCAGAATAGTATCCGGAGGGTTGGCCACGGCAAAGAAGGCGAGACAAAGCCAGCAAGCCTCACTGCCTCGCCCACCATAAGTCCGGGATGTTCTCTCTGCATCGATGGTGGCCCCTGAAAGGCACATGCAAAGCAGCTGCCTCAGACAGGCCAGAGGCTAGGAGCAGCAGGGAGCTAGCAGGTATTTCTCAGGCTGCAAGCCCAGCTGGGCAGACTTGGTGGGAGGGCCATACGCCAGCGGAGGGCCAGCAGACTTTGCGTAGGCATACCTGTGGTTTTCAGAGCCCAGTCCACCGTCTGCAGGTCCTTTGCCTCTATCTTCTCAAGGGCTGCCCGTGTCAAGTTGAGAAGGGGCTGGGAAAAGCATTGCAAAGGCAGAGACGGAAAGCAACAGGGAGAATGACACAAACTCATCACGGGGCACTTCTGCATGAAGACTGAGTGCTTGCACAGAGCAAAGGGGAGACTCGGGGTCAGTCCACCAAAGGCAAGACTTGTTGGAAAAGGCACTACACCTTCTGGTCAGCGCTTTCTGACAAGTCAAGCAAGGACTCAGGGAGAACACCAGTCTCAGGAGCCACCGTGCAGACCTGGCTCAGGTCAGCACTGCCCCAAGCAGCCCTGAGAGCCAGGTTTGCGCTGGGCAGCAAGAGGACAGAGCACACGCTGCAAAGGGCCAAGAGGAAGCAGCAGGAGACAGCCTCCAACTGAGAGCAAGGTCTTTGATCAAATGGCAGCCACTTTACCCCTCTCTTCTCCTCAGCCATCGCCCTCTCCTCCAAGACTTCTGCTATGGAGTGCAGGATGGCCTCATTTGCAGCAGCCAGCTCTGCTCGCAGGTGAGCCAGCTGCTCTTCCAGGAGCTCCCGCTCATGGATCTTCTCCCTCAGCAAGGGCAGGGAGTTGCTGCAGACAAAGGGAAAGCAGATGTGGTGCAAGAGCTGAGCAGCCCCTGCAGGCAGTCCCGAGTAGGGTGCCACAGTCTTGCCCCCATCCTCTTCCCTCCCTCACAAGAGCAGAGGCTTCCCTTCCCCTCCACGTTTAGCACAAGGCAAAGGCTGGCGCCCTGGATGCTTTGCCACTCAGTGAGTTCCATGGGAAGGAAGCCCTCTTACCTGAGCGTTGTGAGCTCTGTTTCTGGCACCCCAGCCTTCTCCTGAAACACAAAGGCCCTCCCTGAGAGGAAGCCCAAGGAGCTGCATGGGGGCTTCCCACAGGACACTTCCCCAGGAAGAGCAGGTGGCAGTTGCTGCTGCTTTCTATCCATTTGGAGCAAGCCAGAGGATGTCGGGCCTTTTTCCAGCCACTGTCTTTGGGAAGTCCATTTGCTGTCTGAGCATTTGCAGACTCCAGGAGCTAAGGCAGGAGCAAAGCCACCTCCTGCCCAAGTGCTCCTTCCTGCAGCCTGCCAACCTGCAGTGCTCACTCAGGGAGCTCTCAGGGTCAAACCTCATTCAGCAGCTACAGAAAGTGAAGGACAAGCACAAGCGTGTCCCCCCCACACCCCCCCACATCTCTGTGAGGATGAGCCCTGGGCATCTGGACGGGATTCCCAACTTTTGCAGGGGAGGCAGGAGCTCCGAGCTATGGCCTCGGCCAGAGTTTGCTTTCCCCCAGCAAGAGGCACCTACCTGCAGCGCTTCCTCTTGCCACTTGCTCTCGGAGAGCAGCAAGCCCCAGCAGTAAAGCCCAGCTGCAAGTCACCACAGCAAGAGACAGTTATACTAAGAGGCTTTCTAATGGTCCCTGGAGCCACATTTTCTCCTTCCACAGCTAGGGAGCAAGAGCTTGCCTGGGACAGCTGGAGCTGGAGCCAGTGCAGAGCGCGGAGGTGGCTCCAACCCCTTGAGCACTGCCCAGGCCCATGGGCTTGGAAAATACACACACCCAAGGCCCACACACCCGCACACCAATGAAGGCATGTGGCCCCGAGCCAAGAGGAAATGCACCAGGCCATGGCAGTTTCTGCACAGACATTGCAACCCCAAAGCTCTGCAGCAAGGAGGGACCTCTAGCCAAAACGATCCTAGGCACTCCACTCCCTCCCACGGCCGGCAGCCACGGCAGGCGTGAGGCAGGCTGCAGTCCACCTGTAAAGACCCTCTCTGGCCTTCACTGTGTCACGGAGATGGGAAGCTGGAAGGCGCCACAGGATCTGCTGCCTCTCCCTGCCCCTGAAAGCTGGCATCCGGTCCACCTGTGCTACCGCGCAAGAGGTTTGGTCAGCGCTGCTCACCAGCCAAGAGTGGGGCCAGCAGGAAAAGGACCCTCAGGCACCTCCTGCCATTCTGCCAGGTGCTGCGTGGCCTAAAAGAGAGGGAATGCTGCTGTTAGCCAAGCCTACAGTGCGGGCTTTGCTTTGCCGGTGATCCGTTGAGGGGCTCCCTTGCCACCAGGTTCCTCAGCTCAGCAGAGCGGAGAAGCCCAGGGCCTGGGGGCCTTTAGGAAGCTCTGAGCTGCAGCACAGCACCCTGCGGGCACTAAGGCAGTTGAAGACCTCTGGCCTGACACAGGCGTAATCACCCACACGCCTAGTGTCGTGGCCTGACACAGTCTGGTGGCACTGGGCTCTCCCGAGCAGAAGGGGCAGCGCCTTGCCCAGCCAAAGGCTCTGCTGGGCTGCCTGGCTGCCCAGGCTGGAGGGCAGTGCTGCATACAGCCCCAGGGCTCAGGGGCTGTCTGTCGCCACCATGGAAGCCGGGCGGCACACAGGGCTTCTTGCCTTATCCCTCCCTGCTTTTTGGGCCCCGTCACACCCACCTGCCCAACTCGGCTGGCATCTCCTCTAATCCAACTCCGTCACCAGCAGGAGGGAAAAGGTCGCTGTGCGGCAGATCCCCGCAGGCCTCTTCCCAAAGCACTTGCTGGCCTCTGCAAAGCTCCTTGTTTGCAGAGCTACACACGTCTGCAGGCTGGGCTTTTATGGAGGGCAGCTGTTGATGACGTCACAAGAGCCAACCGCCAGGGAGGCAAGGTGTTGCCCATGATGACCTCAGAGGGGGGCTTACCCAGGAGGGGGTTGCCACGCAGCCTGAGCGAGAGGAAGCCTGTGCGTTAGCCCCCACCCCAAGCCTGAAGCCTCCCGGCACACCCGCAGAGGAGCCCTGGTTAGCCCAGAGAGCCAGCTCACTTGGTTGCGCGGGCAAGCTGCTGCTGTGCCGTTGCACCCCTCGTCCTCTATCAGGCTGATGTGTCGTGTCATCCTGGGCAGGGCTCAAAGGGCTGAGCGTGAAGCCCTGCTAAGTCAGAAGGGAGAGTGGCAAGAGCTTTCTCCTCTTGAGACCCACCCGGGCATTGACACGGTACTGCAGCAAGCCAAAGGACATCAGCCAGGTGACCTTGTTGGCCCTGGAAGACATAGCCCCGCCTCTGCTAGGAAAGCAAGAGTAGAGCGGTCAGCTTGCTGGCACAAAGGCAGATGTCTCTTCCCCTAGGTACACCTGCACCTACACGGAACAGCGGGGGTGAGGGGCACAGGCTCCCTCAGCAGCCCACTGATGGGCACCCAAAGGGGAGCTCCAGGGTCGGCTCTGAGGTGCGTTGCAGAAATGCAAGCAACCATTGAGCAAGAGCAGGGGCCAGGACTGGAGACGGGGACAGCTGCAGGCCAGCTCCCGCAAGGAGTGGGCCTGAGCTTCAGTCAGGCTCCTGGGCCAGTGGGTGGAGGTGCCAGGGCAGGCCGCTCAGGGGAACTAAGCCCTCCTTAGTGCACGCCGGGCCCTGACGGTCCAGGCCGTGGTCTGTAGCCTTTGCACTTCTCTGCTGCGGCCTCTGCGGTTTGTCAACGCCTCCCTTGACCTGGCAGATTCAAAACTGGATGCAGGCGAGCCCTAGCAAGTGCCGAGTGTCTTCCACACATTCCTCCATCTGCTCGCTCTACAGCAGCTTACGCAGCCGCACACACGCTTGGCCTTTGCTGCTGCCGAAGCGCATTGCCTGCTCATGGTTAGCTTGCTGTGTGCCAGGACCCCCGGGGCCTTTTGTGCAGCACGACACCGCAGCCCATCAGGCCCCAGCACATGCTGCTGCCGCTGCTGCTGCTGCTGCTGCTGTTGCTTGCGGTCTGGCCATGCCTGGGGCCAACCTTTGCATTGATCGTTGCCAAGGCTGAAGCAGTTCCGCTTGGCACAGCCTGCTGAGGTCTTGCTGAGTGGTGGCTCTTCCTTCGGCATAGCTAACTCTCCTCACACTTGCTGAGGGCTCAGTCGATCCCCACGCTGAGGTGGTTTAGGAAGGTATTGAGCAGTATCAGAGGCAGGCAGGCCCCCGGAGGAACTCTGCTTGGGAGCAGCTGCCCATTGGACTTGGAGGCATGAAGCAGCAGCAGCCTTGCAGCTTGGTGCTGTGGCCAGTGCCCATGCAGCTTGTGGTGCCCCTGCCCAGCGCAGCTCTTGCCAGCTTGCCAGCACCTTGTCTGCCAGGTGCTCACGCCAGCATCTGTTCCGGCTCCTTGTCCAGCTGGTCCCTAGGCTCCTCGTTGTCACCTGGGTGCTCCTCAGAGCAGCGGGCTCTCTAGGCAGAGCAGGCCTAGCATGGCTGCCTGGGTTCCCATGCTGCCTTTGCTCTGTCCCCCCACCCACCGAATCACAGAACCACAGATTGGTTGAGGTTGGAAGGGACCTCTGGAGATCACCTAGTCCAAGCCCCTGGCTCCAGCAGGGTCACCTAGAGCATGCTGGCCAGGATGGTGTCCAGACGGCTTTTGAAGATCTCCCAGGAGGGAGAGTGCACAAACTCTCTGGGCAATCTAAGGGTAGCCTGTGATGGTCTCTTTCCTCCAATTTTCCAGCATCACTTCAAATTCTGAATTTGCTCTCCAAGTTGCTTTCAGAGCCTACCAGAGTAATGTCAGGTCATCTGCAAAGAGACCACTCCATCCCCTCAGTCCTTAATGGGACTGCTTAGCAGGACTGTACCCGGGACAAGGCTCTGCAGAGCCCCACTAGACGGAGGTTTCCGTTTGGCCAGCAAGTGCCTCCTCCTGGACACCCTGGGCTCAAAAAGGCGGCTTTGGGGAGACATTTGCTTCACTTGAGCGTCACAGAAGACCTGGGAAGGCCACCAACGCATATGACTTGAATCTACCTTCCAAGAGGTGATTTTGCATGAAAATCAACACCCAAGAAATATTAGAATGTTTTTCATGTGTAGATATATACTTTGCTATTTCACCTAAAAGAAAGAGAATAATCAGGGGAAAAGATGGAAAACGTAGCCCCAGTTCCTCGGAATGTCGACTAGAGGTTGCAAATATGCTCTGTCACTGTTCCATGTTATTCCACATGAAGACCCACTCATCCCAAAGCTGAAAGAGCAACCGTGGGGTTCACTGGGGTCCATTCCTTGGAAAGAATTAGTCACAAAGGACTTCACGAGCAGAGAAGTGGCTGGCTTGGGAGGCAGAAGCCTAGAGAAGCAAACATGCTTGTGCTGGAAACACAGTGACACGCTCGGAAGGCACATGAGGATCAGCGATTCCTTTGATTGGAAAAGTCCAGTTTCCTCATCTCTGGACTCTGCAACAGGGACAGAGACCCGTGAGAGGATGCCAGGGAACTCCTGGCATCACTCACAAAGGCAGGAAACCCGGAGGCCTGCACCGACTTTAGGAACTCGGGGGCTATTGTCTGGGTTGTTTCATGGCCAAAGCGGGTGGTGGCCATAGGAGTCATGTTGGTGAGGCCGCGGCGGTGAAGTCACAGAGATGCAGGCAGCCCATGTCCCTTGGTCTCACAACACAAGCACAGGCAGTGACAGCAACCCCTCTCTGGCAGCCTGCAGCCAGAAGCACAGCAGAGAGACTATAGACCTGCGCAGAAGCAGGACTAAGAAAATTAGGGGCAAGGGGATGCAGGTGGTCAACAACACGGAGCAGCTCCCCAGTGGGACAAGTTAAACACACCTGAGCCCTCTAGCTTGGGAAAGAGAGGCCCGAAGCCACCACAGAGACACCAGTGTCTGAGGTCATGAGAAGGTGAAGGGACAAGGTGAGGAGGGACCACCAGCTCCCATGACACCAGAGCGCAGGGGCATCCCGTGGAGCAACCAGGCAGGAATTTTACACTGGAATACAAGGAACTCTCGTCACACAGCACCCAGGGAAATTGCTGAACTCCCTGCCCTAGGATCCCAGACATGGACAAGGAGGAATGGCTTCATAAAGCGATGAGATCGCCCTGCGCTATTAACACAAAAGGGCACTAAACCACAGCATTGGGATTGGGGTGGGAAGTACCAGAGGAGATGGGGTCCTCGGAAAGAAAAGAGCCACCCAAACCCAGACCCAAGACATCAGCGCCCCACAGGCACCATCAAGGTCACGCTGCAGCTACGGCCAGACATCACAGCAAATCCTGTCAGCAAGGGTTTCTTTTTTCTTTTTTTTTTTGGTTTTTAACATCTCCCATTTCTGCCTCTGTTTCCAGGCTCTCTGCAGCTGCCTTAGACCCCTTTTAGCCACCACGAACTCTGGCAATCGCCTTTGCATGGTCTAGGGCAGCAGAAATGTGGCACATCCCTTTTATCGCAGTTGGGTTAGAATAGCCAGCTCTAATTAATGTCCATCACATAGCAGTCACCAAAGCACTCAATAAATGGGAATAATATGATGTTGTTATAAGACAACCCTGGAAGCTCAGAAAGAATGGTCATGCTGTTTAAACTGGGCAGATTAGGATAACCCCTATCTCTGTTTTCTGAAAAGAAGCATTCTTGAATCAAGGGCATCCTAGAACTGCTAAAGCCCTAAGAGAAACATTAAATCAAAACGTTTTACTTCTAGGTACGTATTGCCAATTTGGCAAAAGAATTGGAGGTCCATGTATCCCTAACTGAACTGTCCTCATTATACTACAAAAAATCACGCCCATAGGTCCAAAAGACCCATGCGCAGGTGAAGACCCCTCCCCTGAGCATGCGTAGTACTAAAATGGTGTGTAAGCAAAATTGTAATTGTATGTAAATCATTAACGAATCAGTGTAAAAGGGAAAGTTGCAAACTTTGCAATTTGTTTGTATAGATGCTCCTTGAGAAGCCGGGGTGGGGGTGTGCTTGATTTGTGGGAAACCACCGAGCACCCAGGCTTGCGCAACTCTGAAATAAAGCAGCAAATGTCTCTCCTGAGTGTGTAATTATTGGCTTACTGCACACCGGGCAACAAATCCGCTTTTTGGACAACAGTGTCAGTGGGTAGAACAGTTCCGAGACACTTGGCCTTTATGCCATATTACTCGGAAATAACACCAAAAGGGCCTTCTTACAGTCCTGGCTGCCAAACGGCCCCGGGGCCGTAGGGGACCATCAGTCAGGGCTCTGGCTGCAGCCCCCAGTGCTGCCCAGCATCTCCCCTGCAGGCCCCGGGGCATCCAGCGATGGGGGAGGGAAGGAGGGAGAGGCAGGGAGAGAGGAAGAGAAGGGCAGAGGGAGGGAGGGAGGAAAAGAGGGAGGAAGGAAGAGAAGGAGGGAGGGAGGGAGAGGGAGGAGCAGAGGAGGCCAGGGCAGCCCTGGGAGCCCAAGGGCCGCTGTTGCTAGGCAGCACGGGGGGGAGGGGGGGCACGAGGAGGCCACATGACCTGCAGCTGGTGCTGTTGCCAGGCAACACTGGGTGGGGCAGCAACAGGCACTGGGGGAGGTGTTGGGAGGTGGTTGGAGCTGGGCTGGGGCAGCCATGGTGGGGCTGCGTGTGGGGCTGGGAGCTTCAGGGAGCCAGGCCCTCCACGGCCCTGGCCCTGCCGCCCCCGGTGGTGTGGGGGCTCGGAGGAGCTGGGCCCACACCCAGGCCCCGCACACAGCGGCTGCCGGCAGGAAGGGACGACCAAAGGCCCTGCATGGGCGCTGGAGGCCGGACCCGGCTCCTCACAGCGCCTCTGGTGCTGACGCGGCTCTTCGGGGCAGAGCTGGGGCCCTTCACGTGCCTAGAAAGTAGGAGGCATGGGGAAGCATGACACTGAGACCCTCCAGCTGGCTCTGAGCAAGAGTTGCCTCAGGAATGGACAAAAATATGCCTGCTGTGTTTTTCATGTGTGTTTCGAAGTGGCAGATAGGGCTTACTTGCCTCAAACTTTGTGCCAGTGCACTAAGAGAAGACTTGCAGTTTGCCTAATCCCAGTGTGAGGCCAGAGCCAGAGCCTCTGTGTCATCTCAGCCAGTGTTCTCTCTAAAAGACGTTCAGCTGTTTGCAAGAGCATTTACCTGTGTGATTTCCAGAGCAGTTCCCCAATATTGCAGGTGTTTAACAGCGACCTCTATATTTATAGGTAGCTGGTTCAGTTTCAAAATGTTTATGCTGAGAAAGGAGCTCAATAAGATGAAGCTGTCATTAATAAGGAGATGAAGAGGACTCCATAGATCACATACAAAAATGCAGCTGTGCAAAAGGGACAGCCATATATAATGTAATGCTCAGTGGTGCAAATGTAGCCTCCTTTTAATGAGCAGTGCTTCTTTGTGAATAGTTGTATTTGTATTGCCTGTTTATTTGCAGAGTTTTTGACTTGATTGTATCTTGAGTAGCGCAAGTTGAGTATTCAGGAGGGTCCTGAAGCCAGCTGCCCTAGCCGCTCTCCCTCTCATCTACTCACTGCAGAGCACTGTCTCTGGCAGTGCTTACAGAAGGTCTCTTGTCTCGTGGCTCAGCTGGTAGTTCTGCCTTGCCATCACCCCATGAACCTGCACTCGATAAATACACGTGTACTGGGGGTTGCCCCAGTTGCTCTGCACCTGGAATTTGATATACTGGAAGGCTCTGGGAAGCTGCTTCTGCAAAGGAAACGGGGGGAGCCGTCATTCCTCAGGTGTAAGGAGCAACAGCACAGCAACGTAGCTTCCTTTGCCAGCGCTAGCCCTGCTGGGGAACAAACTGGAGCCCTGACAAAGGAGGCAGCCAGGGTTGCTATGCCAGAGCCACAAGGCACAGGATGCTTTGGCTCATCCTCCGCACTCTGTGGTCCAAGCCCTTGCAGGCAAAGCTCAGTTTGCCCCTCGCGTCGTGCCCACACGCACTCACAGTACCTTCAGGCGGAAGGTCTGAACAGCCTCTTGGTCCACGTCAAATACAAAGAGCCCCAGGAGAGTTTCTTCTGCTGCTTCCTCATCCACGCCCTCAAAGGCAACCGACAAGGGCAGCAGGTCAGGCTCAAGCAGAGCCGGAGGAAAAGTGCCCGCTGCGTCCGACTCGGGGAAGCCTGCCTCATGTCCCACCCCTCTAGCACTAGTCTGGAAGAGGTCAGTGTGGATGTGGCTCAGGCTCTTTTGAGCAAGCGCTCCAAGACCCTGGGCCAGAAAGCACAAAGCAAGCCGCAGAGGCATAACACCACCGTGGGCCCCCACATACGCCATGCAGGGACGCTCTGCTCTGCAGCAACCAGCCCACGCTTCTCTGAGAGAAGGCGCCAGGAGAAACAAGGCTCCCTCGCAGCTTTCTGCCCTGGCCAGCTTCCCTGCCCACCCGCCACGCTGGGGCAAGGCTGAGGCTTACGGAGACAGCAAAGTCTTTGGGGGCGCTGCTGACTTCCCCGGAAGGAGAGACCGCCTTGGAGATGTGCTCCACAGTGACAGCCATGGGCCAGATCTGCTCAGGCAGCCGAATGACCACTTGGCCCTCCGCTCCTTGGAAAGCCCAGCACTGTCCAGGGGAAGTGTGCGGCTGAAACCAGAAAGCAGCCACCCTCAGTGGCAAGGCACTCCAGGAGCCCAGCGGACTGGCTGCTTTGCCAGCAGCACAGCCCTGGCTCGGTCTGTTGGCTGGCTTTCTGCATGGAAGGGCACCCAAGTGGATGAAAGGGACAGGAGGGGACTTGCCACCTTGCTTTCAGAAGACGGAAATCTTCCTTACAAAACATCTAGGCTCACCTGCCTTTCCCAAATCCCGCTCTGATTTTGCACAGCATTCAGAGACAGGGCGGGGCTGCCTAGGGGAGGTCACCCCGTGAGCCTTCAAAGAGTGTGCGGGAGGGACGAGCCCCCTTCCTCCAACTCGGCAGATCCCGCCAGGCTTGGGGGCCTGGAGGAGGTTCTGTCCTTGCCTGAGTGGCTTGTCAGGCTCCCCCCAACTTCCACTCTCTCTGGAAAGGGGCCGTGGGAGTTGAGGTGGGAAAATGCAGCTGCCAAGGACAAAGGTGCCCAGCACACTGCGGCCAGGGGTTGTGGGCAGGTGGCTGCTGTTGGGTTCAGCTCCATTCCCCTCCAGACGGGAGGGCAGCACTGTGGGGAAGCGCAGGGGATCGTCAGGAAGAGGCTGAGCCCTGTGGGGCTGCGCGAGGCTGCTGCTGTGAAGGGAGGTGTTTGGGGCTTGGAGGCTCAACTTGAAAGCAAGCAACTGCCTCAGAAGTCATGCTGCCTGTGCTATTACCTGCAGAATAGTATCCGGAGGGTTGGCCACGGCAAAGAAGGCGAGACAAAGCCAGCAAGCCTCACTGCCTCGCCCACCATAAGTCCGGGATGTTCTCTCTGCATCGATGGTGGCCCCTGAAAGGCACATGCAAAGCAGCTGCCTCAGACAGGCCAGAGGCTAGGAGCAGCAGGGAGCTAGCAGGTATTTCTCAGGCTGCAAGCCCAGCTGGGCAGACTTGGTGGGAGGGCCATACGCCAGCGGAGGGCCAGCAGACTTTGCGTAGGCATACCTGTGGTTTTCAGAGCCCAGTCCACCGTCTGCAGGTCCTTTGCCTCTATCTTCTCAAGGGCTGCCCGTGTCAAGTTGAGAAGGGGCTGGGAAAAGCATTGCAAAGGCAGAGACGGAAAGCAACAGGGAGAATGACACAAACTCATCATGGGGCACTTCTGCATGAAGACTGAGTGCTTGCACAGAGCAAAGGGGAGACTCGGGGTCAGTCCACCAAAGGCAAGACTTGTTGGAAAAGGCACTACACCTTCTGGTCAGCGCTTTCTGACAAGTCAAGCAAGGACTCAGGGAGAACACCAGTCTCAGGAGCCACCGTGCAGACCTGGCTCAGGTCAGCACTGCCCCAAGCAGCCCTGAGAGCCAGGTTTGCGCTGGGCAGCAAGAGGACAGAGCACACGCTGCAAAGGGCCAAGAGGAAGCAGCAGGAGACAGCCTCCAACTGAGAGCAAGGTCTTTGATCAAATGGCAGCCACTTTACCCCTCTCTTCTCCTCAGCCATCGCCCTCTCCTCCAAGACTTCTGCTATGGAGTGCAGGATGGCCTCATTTGCAGCAGCCAGCTCTGCTCGCAGGTGAGCCAGCTGCTCTTCCAGGAGCTCCCGCTCATGGATCTTCTCCCTCAGCAAGGGCAGGGAGTTGCTGCAGACAAAGGGAAAGCAGATGTGGTGCAAGAGCTGAGCAGCCCCTGCAGGCAGTCCCGAGTAGGGTGCCACAGTCTTGCCCCCATCCTCTTCCCTCCCTCACAAGAGCAGAGGCTTCCCTTCCCCTCCACGTTTAGCACAAGGCAAAGGCTGGCGCCCTGGATGCTTTGCCACTCAGTGAGTTCCATGGGAAGGAAGCCCTCTTACCTGAGCGTTGTGAGCTCTGTTTCTGGCACCCCAGCCTTCTCCTGAAACACAAAGGCCCTCCCTGAGAGGAAGCCCAAGGAGCTGCATGGGGGCTTCCCACAGGACACTTCCCCAGGAAGAGCAGGTGGCAGTTGCTGCTGCTTTCTATCCATTTGGAGCAAGCCAGAGGATGTCGGGCCTTTTTCCAGCCACTGTCTTTGGGAAGTCCATTTGCTGTCTGAGCATTTGCAGACTCCAGGAGCTAAGGCAGGAGCAAAGCCACCTCCTGCCCAAGTGCTCCTTCCTGCAGCCTGCCAACCTGCAGTGCTCACTCAGGGAGCTCTCAGGGTCAAACCTCATTCAGCAGCTACAGAAAGTGAAGGACAAGCACAAGCGTGTCCCCCCCACTCCCCCCCACATCTCTGTGAGGATGAGCCCTGGGCATCTGGACGGGATTCCCAACTTTTGCAGGGGAGGCAGGAGCTCCGAGCTATGGCCTCGGCCAGAGTTTGCTTTCCCCCAGCAAGAGGCACCTACCTGCAGCGCTTCCTCTTGCCACTTGCTCTCGGAGAGCAGCAAGCCCCAGCAGTAAAGCGCAGCTGCAAGTCACCACAGCAAGAGACAGTTATACTAAGAGGCTTTCTAATGGTCCCTGGAGCCACATTTTCTCCTTCCACAGCTAGGGAGCAAGAGCTTGCCTGGGATAGCTGGAGCTGGAGCTGGAGCCAGTGCAGAGCGCGGAGGTGGCTCCAACCCCTTGAGCACTGCCCAGGCCCATGGGCTTGGAAAATACACACACCCAAGGCCCACACACCCGCACACCAATGAAGGCATGTGGCCCCGAGCCAAGAGGAAATGCACCAGGCCATGGCAGTTTCTGCACAGACATTGCAACCCCAAAGCTCTGCAGCAAGGAGGGACCTCTAGCCAAAACGATCCTAGGCGCTCCACTCCCTCCCACGGCCGGCAGCCACGGCAGGCGTGAGGCAGGCTGCAGTCCACCTGTAAAGACCCTCTCTGGCCTTCACTGTGTCACGGAGATGGGAAGCTGGAAGGCGCCACAGGATCTGCTGCCTCTCCCTGCCCCTGAAAGCTGGCATCCGGTCCACCTGTGCTACCGCGCAAGAGGTTTGGTCAGCGCTGCTCACCAGCCAAGAGTGGGGCCAGCAGGAAAAGGACCCTCAGGCACCTCCTGCCATTCTGCCAGGTGCTGCGTGGCCTAAAAGAGAGGGAATGCTGCTGTTAGCCAAGCCTACAGTGCGGGCTTTGCTTTGCCGGTGATCCGTTGAGGGGCTCCCTTGCCACCAGGTTCCTCAGCTCAGCAGAGCGGAGAAGCCCAGGGCCTGGGGGCCTTTAGGAAGCTCTGAGCTGCAGCACAGCACCCTGCGGGCACTAAGGCAGTTGAAGACCTCTGGCCTGACACAGGCGTAATCACCCACACGCCTAGTGTCGTGGCCTGACACAGTCTGGTGGCACTGGGCTCTCCCGAGCAGAAGGGGCAGCGCCTTGCCCAGCCAAAGGCTCTGCTGGGCTGCCTGGCTGCCCAGGCTGGAGGGCAGTGCTGCATACAGCCCCAGGGCTCAGGGGCTGTCTGTCGCCACCATGGAAGCCGGGCGGCACACAGGGCTTCTTGCCTTATCCCTCCCTGCTTTTTGGGCCCCGTCACACCCACCTGCCCAACTCGGCTGGCATCTCCTCTAATCCAACTCCGTCACCAGCAGGAGGGAAAAGGTCGCTGTGCGGCAGATCCCCGCAGGCCTCTTCCCAAAGCACTTGCTGGCCTCTGCAAAGCTCCTTGTTTGCAGAGCTACACACGTCTGCAGGCTGGGCTTTTATGGAGGGCAGCTGTTGATGACGTCACAAGAGCCAACCGCCAGGGAGGCAAGGTGTTGCCCATGATGACCTCAGAGGGGGGCTTACCCAGGAGGGGGTTGCCACGCAGCCTGAGCGAGAGGAAGCCTGTGCGTTAGCCCCCACCCCAAGCCTGAAGCCTCCCGGCACACCTGCAGAGGAGCCCTGGTTAGCCCAGAGAGCCAGCTCACTTGGTTGCGCGGGCAAGCTGCTGCTGTGCCGTTGCACCCCTCGTCCTCTACCAGGCTGATGTGTCGTGTCATCCTGGGCAGGGCTCAAAGGGCTGAGCGTGAAGCCCTGCTAAGTCAGAAGGGAGAGTGGCAAGAGCTTTCTCCTCTTGAGACCCACCCGGGCATTGACACGGTACTGCAGCAAGCCAAAGGACATCAGCCAGGTGACCTTGTTGGCCCTGGAAGACATAGCCCCGCCTCTGCTAGGAAAGCAAGAGTAGAGCGGTCGGCTTGCTGGCACAAAGGCAGATGTCTCTTCCCCTAGGTACAGCGGGGGTGAGGGGCACAGGCTCCCTCAGCAGCCCACTGATGGGCACCCAAAGGGGAGCTCCAGGGTCGGCTCTGAGGTGCGTTGCAGAAATGCAAGCAACCATTGAGCAAGAGCAGGGGCCAGGACTGGAGACGGGGACAGCTGCAGGCCAGCTCCCGCAAGGAGTGGGCCTGAGCTTCAGTCAGGCTCCTGGGCCAGTGGGTGGAGGTGCCAGGGCAGGCCGCTCAGGGGAACTAAGCCCTCCTTAGTGCACGCCGGGCCCTGACGGTCCAGGCCGCGGTCTGTAGCCTTTGCACTTCTCTGCTGCGGCCTCTGCGGTTTGTCAACGCCTTCCTTGACCTGGCAGATTCAAAACTGGATGCAGGCGAGCCCTAGCAAGTGCCGAGTGTCTTCCACACATTCCTCCATCTGCTCGCTCTACAGCAGCTGACGCAGCCGCACACATGCTTGGCCTTTGCTGCTGCCGAAGCGCATTGCCTGCTCATGGTTAGCTTGCTGTGTGCCAGGACCCCCCGGGGCCTTTTGTGCAGCATGACACCGCAGCCCATCAGGCCCCAGCACATGCTGCTGCTGTTGCTGCTGCTGCTGCTGCTGTTGCTTGCGGTCTGGCCAGGCCTGGGGCCAACCTTTGCATTGATCGTTGCCAAGGCTGAAGCAGTTCCGCTTGGCACAGCCTGCTGAGGTCTTGCTGAGTAGTGGCTCTTCCTTCGGCATAGCTAACTCTCCTCACACTTGCTGAGGGCTCAGTCGATCCCCACGCTGAGGTGGTTTAGGAAGGTATTGAGCAGTATCAGAGGCAGGCAGGCCCCCGGAGGAACTCTGCTTGGGAGCAGCTGCCCATTGGACTTGGAGGCATGAAGCAGCAGCAGCCTTGCAGCTTGGTGCTGTGGCCAGTGCCCATGCAGCTTGTGGTGCCCCTGCCCAGCGCAGCTCTTGCCAGCTTGCCAGCACCTTGTCTGCCAGGTGCTCACGCCAGCATCTGTTCCGGCTCCTTGTCCAGCTGGTCCCTAGGCTCCTCGTTGTCACCTGGGTGCTCCTCAGAGCAGCGGGCTCTCTAGGCAGAGCAGGCCTAGCATGGCTGCCTGGGTTCCCATGCTGCCTTTGCTCTGTCCCCCCACCCACCGAATCACAGAACCACAGATTGGTTGAGGTTGGAAGGGACCTCTGGAGATCACCTAGTCCAAGCCCCTGGCTCCAGCAGGGTCACCTAG
Organism: Dromaius novaehollandiae; assembly: GCF_036370855.1. NCBI lineage: Eukaryota > Metazoa > Chordata > Aves > Casuariiformes > Dromaiidae > Dromaius > Dromaius novaehollandiae. The sequence goes on along the minus strand of NC_088125.1, from coordinate 1,171,464 downwards.
AGCATGCTGGCCAGGATGGTGTCCAGACGGCTTTTGAAGATCTCCAAGGAGGGAGAGTGCACAAACTCTCTGGGCAATCTAAGGGTAGCCTGTGATGGTCTCTTTCCTCCAATTTTCCAGCATCACTTCAAATTCTGAATTTGCCCTCCAAGTTGCTTTCAGAGCCTACCAGAGTAATGTCAGGTCATCTGCAAAGAGACCACTCCATCCCCTCAGTCCTTAATGGGACTGCTTAGCAGGACTGTACCCGGGACAAGGCTCTGCAGAGCCCCACTAGACGGAGGTTTCCGTTTGGCCAGCAAGTGCCTCCTCCTGGACACCCTGGGCTCAAAAAGGCGGCTTTGGGGAGACATTTGCTTCACTTGAGCGTCACAGAAGACCTGGGAAGGCCACCAACGCATATGACTTGAATCTACCTTCCAAGAGGTGATTTTGCATGAAAATCAACACCCAAGAAATATTAGAATGTTCTTCATGTGTAGATATATACTTTGCTATTTCACCCAAAAGAAAGAGAATAATCAGGGGAAAAGATGGAAAACGTAGCCCCAGTTCCTCGGAATGTCGACTAGAGGTTGCAAATATGCTCTGTCACTGTTCCATGTTATTCCACATGAAGACCCACTCATCCCAAAGCTGAAAGAGCAACCGTGGGGTTCACTGGGGTCCATTCCTTGGAAAGAATTAGTCACAAAGGACTTCACGAGCAGAGAAGTGGCTGGCTTGGGAGGCAGAAGCCTAGAGAAGCAAACATGCTTGTGCTGGAAACACAGTGACACGCTCGGAAGGCACATGAGGATCAGCGATTCCTTTGATTGGAAAAGTCCAGTTTCCTCATCTCTGGACTCTGCAACAGGGACAGAGACCCGTGAGAGGATGCCAGGGAACTCCTGGCATCACTCACAAAGGCAGGAAACCCGGAGGCCTGCACCGACTTTAGGAACTCGGGGGCTATTGTCTGGGTTGTTTCATGGCCAAAGCGGGTGGTGGCCATAGGAGTCATGTTGGTGAGGCCGCGGCGGTGAAGTCACAGAGATGCAGGCAGCCCATGTCCCTTGGTCTCACAACACAAGCACAGGCAGTGACAGCAACCCCTCTCTGGCAGCCTGCAGCCAGAAGCACAGCAGAGAGACTATAGACCTGCGCAGAAGCAGGACTAAGAAAATTAGGGGCAAGGGGATGCAGGTGGTCAACAACACGGAGCAGCTCCCCAGTGGGACAAGTTAAACACACCTGAGCCCTCTAGCTTGGGAAAGAGAGGCCCGAAGCCACCACAGAGACACCAGTGTCTGAGGTCATGAGAAGGTGAAGGGACAAGGTGAGGAGGGACCACCAGCTCCCATGACACCAGAGCGCAGGGGCATCCCGTGGAGCAACCAGGCAGGAATTTTACACTGGAATACAAGGAACTCTCGTCACACAGCACCCAGGGAAATTGCTGAACTCCCTGCCCTAGGATCCCAGACATGGACAAGGAGGAATGGCTTCATAAAGCGATGAGATCGCCCTGCGCTATTAACACAAAAGGGCACTAAACCACAGCATTGGGATTGGGGTGGGAAGTACCAGAGGAGATGGGGTCCTCGGAAAGAAAAGAGCCACCCAAACCCAGACCCAAGACATCAGCGCCCCACAGGCACCATCAAGGTCACGCTGCAGCTACGGCCAGACATCACAGCAAATCCTGTCAGCAAGGGTTTCTTTTTTCTTTTTTTTTTTGGTTTTTAACATCTCCCATTTCTGCCTCTGTTTCCAGGCTCTCTGCAGCTGCCTTAGACCCCTTTTAGCCACCACGAACTCTGGCGATCACCTTTGCATGGTCTAGGGCAGCAGAAATGTGGCACATCCCTTTTATCGCAGTTGGGTTAGAATAGCCAGCTCTAATTAATGTCCATCACATAGCAGTCACCAAAGCACTCAATAAATGGGAATAATATGATGTTGTTATAAGACAACCCTGGAAGCTCAGAAAGAATGGTCATGCTGTTTAAACTGGGCAGATTAGGATAACCCCTATCTCTATTTTCTGAAAAGAAGCATTCTTGAATCAAGGGCATCCTAGAACTGCTAAAGCCCTAAGAGAAACATTAAATCAAAACGTTTTACTTCTAGGTACGTATTGCCAATTTGGCAAAAGAACTGGAGGTCCATGTATCCCTAACTGAACTGTCCTCATTATACTACAAAAAATCACGCCCATAGGTCCAAAAGACCCATGCGCAGGTGAAGACCCCTCCCCTGAGCATGCGTAGTACTAAAATGGTGTGTAAGCAAAATTGTAATTGTATGTAAATCATTAACGAATCAGTGTAAAAGGGAAAGTTGCAAACTTTGCAATTTGTTTGTATAGATGCTCCTTGAGAAGCCGGGGTGGGGGTGTGCTTGATCTGTGGGAAACCACCGAGCACCCAGGCTTGCGCAACTCTGAAATAAAGCAGCAAATGTCTCTCCTGAGTGTGTAATTATTGGCTTACTGCACACCGGGCAACAAATCCGCTTTTTGGACAACAGTGTCAGTGGGTAGAACAGTTCCGAGACACTTGGCCTTTATGCCATATTACTCGGAAATAACACCAAAAGGGCCTTCTTACAGTCCTGGCTGCCAAACGGCCCCGGGGCCGTAGGGGACCATCAGTCAGGGCTCTGGCTGCAGCCCCCAGTGCTGCCCAGCATCTCCCCTGCAGGCCCCGGGGCATCCAGGGATGGGGGAGGGAAGGAGGGAGAGGCAGGGAGAGAGGAAGAGAAGGGCAGAGGGAGGGAGGGAGGAAAAGAGGGAGGAAGGAAGAGAAGGAGGGAGGGAGGGAGAGGGAGGAGCAGAGGAGGCCAGGGCAGCCCTGGGAGCCCAAGGGCCGCTGTTGCTAGGCAGCACGGGGGGGAGGGGGGGCACGAGGAGGCCACATGACCTGCAGCTGGTGCTGTTGCCAGGCAACACTGGGTGGGGCAGCAACAGGCACTGGGGGAGGTGTTGGGAGGTGGTTGGAGCTGGGCTGGGGCAGCCATGGTGGGGCTGCGTGTGGGGCTGGGAGCTTCAGGGAGCCAGGCCCTCCACGGCCCTGGCCCTGCTGCCCCCGGTGGTGTGGGGGCTCGGAGGAGCTGGGCCCGCACCCAGGCCCCGCACACAGCGGCTGCCGGCAGGAAGGGACAACCAAAGGCCCTGCATGGGCGCTGGAGGCCGGACCCGGCTCCTCACAGCGCCTCTGGTGCTGACGCGGCTCTTCGGGGCAGAGCTGGGGCCCTTCACGTGCCTAGAAAGTAGGAGGCATGGGGAAGCATGACACTGAGACCCTCCAGCTGGCTCTGAGCAAGAGTTGCCTCAGGAATGGACAAAAATATGCCTGCTGTGTTTTTCATGTGTGTTTCGAAGTGGCAGATAGGGCTTACTTGCCTCAAACTTTGTGCCAGTGCACTAAGAGAAGACTTGCAGTTTGCCTAATCCCAGTGTGAGGCCAGAGCCAGAGCCTCTGTGTCATCTCAGCCAGTGTTCTCTCTAAAAGACGTTCAGCTGTTTGCAAGAGCATTTACCTGTGTGATTTCCAGAGCAGTTCCCCAATATTGCAGGTGTTTAACAGCGACCTCTATATTTATAGGTAGCTGGTTCAGTTTCAAAATGTTTATGCTGAGAAAGGAGCTCAATAAGATGAAGCTGTCATTAATAAGGAGATGAAGAGGACTCCATAGATCACATACAAAAATGCAGCTGTGCAAAAGGGACAGCCATATATAATGTAATGCTCAGTGGTGCAAATGTAGCCTCCTTTTAATGAGCAGTGCTTCTTTGTGAATAGTTGTATTTGTATTGCCTGTTTATTTGCAGAGTTTTTGACTTGATTGTATCTTGAGTAGCGCAAGTTGAGTATTCAGGAGGGTCCTGAAGCCAGCTGCCCTAGCCGCTCTCCCTCTCATCTACTCACTGCAGAGCACTGTCTCTGGCAGTGCTTACAGAAGGTCTCTTGTCTCGTGGCTCAGCTGGTAGTTCTGCCTTGCCATCACCCCATGAACCTGCACTCGATAAATACACGTGTACTGGGGGTTGCCCCAGTTGCTCTGCACCTGGAATTTGATATACTGGAAGGCTCTGGGAAGCTGCTTCTGCAAAGGAAACGGGGGGAGCCGTCATTCCTCAGGTGTAAGGAGCAACAGCACAGCAACGTAGCTTCCTTTGCCAGCGCTAGCCCTGCTGGGGAACAAACTGGAGCCCTGACAAAGGAGGCAGCCAGGGTTGCTATGCCAGAGCCACAAGGCACAGGATGCTTTGGCTCATCCTCCGCACTCTGTGGTCCAAGCCCTTGCAGGCAAAGCTCAGTTTGCCCCTCGCGTCGTGCCCACACGCACTCACAGTACCTTCAGGCGGAAGGTCTGAACAGCCTCTTGGTCCACGTCAAATACAAAGAGCCCCAGGAGAGTTTCTTCTGCTGCTTCCTCATCCACGCCCTCAAAGGCAACCGACAAGGGCAGCAGGTCAGGCTCAAGCAGAGCCGGAGGAAAAGTGCCCGCTGCGTCCGACTCGGGGAAGCCTGCCTCATGTCCCACCCCTCTAGCACTAGTCTGGAAGAGGTCAGTGTGGATGTGGCTCAGGCTCTTTTGAGCAAGCGCTCCAAGACCCTGGGCCAGAAAGCACAAAGCAAGCCGCAGAGGCATACCACCACCGTGGGCCCCCACATACGCCATGCAGGGACGCTCTGCTCTACAGCAACCAGCCCACGCTTCTCTGAGAGAAGGCGCCAGGAGAAACAAGGCTCCCTCGCAGCTTTCTGCCCTGGCCAGCTTCCCTGCCCACCCTCCACGCTGGGGCAAGGCTGAGGCTTACGGAGACAGCAAAGTCTTTGGGGGCGCTGCTGACTTCCCCGGAAGGAGAGACCGCCTTGGAGATGTGCTCCACGGTGACAGCCATGGGCCAGATCTGCTCAGGCAGCCGAATGACCACTTGGCCCTCCGCTCCTTGGAAAGCCCAGCACTGTCCAGGGGAAGTGTGCGGCTGAAACCAGAAAGCAGCCACCCTCAGTGGCAAGGCACTCCAGGAGCCCAGCGGACTGGCTGCTTTGCCAGCAGCACAGCCCTGGCTCGGTCTGTTGGCTGGCTTTCTGCATGGAAGGGCACCCAAGTGGATGAAAGGGACAGGAGGGGACTTGCCACCTTGCTTTCAGAAGACGGAAATCTTCCTTACAAAACATCTAGGCTCACCTGCCTTTCCCAAATCCCGCTCTGATTTTGCACAGCATTCAGAGACAGGGCGGGGCTGCCTAGGGGAGGTCACCCCGTGAGCCTTCAAAGAGTGTGCGGGAGGGACGAGCCCCCTTCCTCCAACTCGGCAGATCCCGCCAGGCTTGGGGGCCTGGAGGAGGTTCTGTCCTTGCCTGAGTGGCTTGTCAGGCTCCCCCCAACTTCCACTCTCTCTGGAAAGGGGCCGTGGGAGTTGAGGTGGGAAAATGGAGCTGCCAAGGACAAAGGTGCCCAGCACACTGCGGCCAGGGGTTGTGGGCAGGTGGCTGCTGTTGGGTTCAGCTCCATTCCCCTCCAGACGGGAGGGCAGCACTGTGGGGAAGCGCAGGGGATCGTCAGGAAGAGGCTGAGCCCTGTGGGGCTGCGCGAGGCTGCTGCTGTGAAGGGAGGTGTTTGGGGCTTGGAGGCTCAACTTGAAAGCAAGCAACTGCCTCAGAAGTCATGCTGCCTGTGCTATTACCTGCAGAATAGTATCCGGAGGGTTGGCCACGGCAAAGAAGGCGAGACAAAGCCAGCAAGCCTCACTGCCTCGCCCACCATAAGTCCGGGATGTTCTCTCTGCATCGATGGTGGCCCCTGAAAGGCACATGCAAAGCAGCTGCCTCAGACAGGCCAGAGGCTAGGAGCAGCAGGGAGCTAGCAGGTATTTCTCAGGCTGCAAGCCCAGCTGGGCAGACTTGGTGGGAGGGCCATACGCCAGCGGAGGGCCAGCAGACTTTGCGTAGGCATACCTGTGGTTTTCAGAGCCCAGTCCACCGTCTGCAGGTCCTTTGCCTCTATCTTCTCAAGGGCTGCCCGTGTCAAGTTGAGAAGGGGCTGGGAAAAGCATTGCAAAGGCAGAGACGGAAAGCAACAGGGAGAATGACACAAACTCATCACGGGGTACTTCTGCATGAAGACTGAGTGCTTGCACAGAGCAAAGGGGAGACTCGGGGTCAGTCCACCAAAGGCAAGACTTGTTGGAAAAGGCACCACACCTTCTGGTCAGCGCTTTCTGACAAGTCAAGCAAGGACTCAGGGAGAACACCAGTCTCAGGAGCCACCGTGCAGACCTGGCTCAGGTCAGCACTGCCCCAAGCAGCCCTGAGAGCCAGGTTTGCGCTGGGCAGCAAGAGGACAGAGCACACGCTGCAAAGGGCCAAGAGGAAGCAGCAGGAGACAGCCTCCAACTGAGAGCAAGGTCTTTGATCAAATGGCAGCCACTTTACCCCTCTCTTCTCCTCAGCCATCGCCCTCTCCTCCAAGACTTCTGCTATGGAGTGCAGGATGGCCTCATTTGCAGCAGCCAGCTCTGCTCGCAGGTGAGCCAGCTGCTCTTCCAGGAGCTCCCGCTCATGGATCTTCTCCCTCAGCAAGGGCAGGGAGTTGCTGCAGACAAAGGGAAAGCAGATGTGGTGCAAGAGCTGAGCAGCCCCTGCAGGCAGTCCCGAGTAGGGTGCCACAGTCTTGCCCCCATCCTCTTCCCTCCCTCACAAGAGCAGAGGCTTCCCTTCCCCTCCACGTTTAGCACAAGGCAAAGGCTGGCGCCCTGGATGCTTTGCCACTCAGTGAGTTCCATGGGAAGGAAGCCCTCTTACCTGAGCGTTGTGAGCTCTGTTTCTGGCACCCCAGCCTTCTCCTGAAACACAAAGGCCCTCCCTGAGAGGAAGCCCAAGGAGCTGCATGGGGGCTTCCCACAGGACACTTCCCCAGGAAGAGCAGGTGGCAGTTGCTGCTGCTTTCTATCCATTTGGAGCAAGCCAGAGGATGTCGGGCCTTTTTCCAGCCACTGTCTTTGGGAAGTCCATTTGCTGTCTGAGCATTTGCAGACTCCAGGAGCTAAGGCAGGAGCAAAGCCACCTCCTGCCCAAGTGCTCCTCCCTACAGCCTGCCAACCTGCAGTGCTCACTCAGGGAGCTCTCAGGGTCAAACCTCATTCAGCAGCTACAGAAAGTGAAGGACAAGCACAAGCGTGTCCCCCCCCCACATCTCTGTGAGGATGAGCCCTGGGCATCTGGACGGGATTCCCAACTTTTGCAGGGGAGGCAGGAGCTCCGAGCTATGGCCTCGGCCAGAGTTTGCTTTCCCCCAGCAAGAGGCACCTACCTGCAGCGCTTCCTCTTGCCACTTGCTCTCGGAGAGCAGCAAGCCCCAGCAGTAAAGCGCAGCTGCAAGTCACCACAGCAAGAGACAGTTATACTAAGAGGCTTTCTAATGGTCCCTGGAGCCACATTTTCTCCTTCCACAGCTAGGGAGCAAGAGCTTGCCTGGGATAGCTGGAGCTGGAGCTGGAGCCAGTGCAGAGCGCGGAGGTGGCTCCAACCCCTTGAGCACTGCCCAGGCCCATGGGCTTGGAAAATACACACACCCAAGGCCCACACACCCGCACACCAATGAAGGCATGTGGCCCCGAGCCAAGAGGAAATGCACCAGGCCATGGCAGTTTCTGCACAGACATTGCAACCCCAAAGCTCTGCAGCAAGGAGGGACCTCTAGCCAAAACGATCCTAGGCGCTCCACTCCCTCCCACGGCCGGCAGCCACGGCAGGCGTGAGGCAGGCTGCAGTCCACCTGTAAAGACCCTCTCTGGCCTTCACTGTGTCACGGAGATGGGAAGCTGGAAGGCGCCACAGGATCTGCTGCCTCTCCCTGCCCCTGAAAGCTGGCATCCGGTCCACCTGTGCTACCGCGCAAGAGGTTTGGTCAGCGCTGCTCACCAGCCAAGAGTGGGGCCAGCAGGAAAAGGACCCTCAGGCACCTCCTGCCATTCTGCCAGGTGCTGCGTGGCCTAAAAGAGAGGGAATGCTGCTGTTAGCCAAGCCTACAGTGCGGGCTTTGCTTTGCCGGTGATCCGTTGAGGGGCTCCCTTGCCACCAGGTTCCTCAGCTCAGCAGAGCGGAGAAGCCCAGGGCCTGGGGGCCTTTAGGAAGCTCTGAGCTGCAGCACAGCACCCTGCGGGCACTAAGGCAGTTGAAGACCTCTGGCCTGACACAGGCGTAATCACCCACACGCCTAGTGTCGTGGCCTGACACAGTCTGGTGGCACTGGGCTCTCCCGAGCAGAAGGGGCAGCGCCTTGCCCAGCCAAAGGCTCTGCTGGGCTGCCTGGCTGCCCAGGCTGGAGGGCAGTGCTGCATACAGCCCCAGGGCTCAGGGGCTGTCTGTCGCCACCATGGAAGCCGGGCGGCACACAGGGCTTCTTGCCTTATCCCTCCCTGCTTTTTGGGCCCCGTCACACCCACCTGCCCAACTCGGCTGGCATCTCCTCTAATCCAACTCCGTCACCAGCAGGAGGGAAAAGGTCGCTGTGCGGCAGATCCCCGCAGGCCTCTTCCCAAAGCACTTGCTGGCCTCTGCAAAGCTCCTTGTTTGCAGAGCTACACACGTCTGCAGGCTGGGCTTTTATGGAGGGCAGCTGTTGATGACGTCACAAGAGCCAACCGCCAGGGAGGCAAGGTGTTGCCCATGATGACCTCAGAGGGGGGCTTACCCAGGAGGGGGTTGCCACGCAGCCTGAGCGAGAGGAAGCCTGTGCGTTAGCCCCCACCCCAAGCCTGAAGCCTCCCGGCACACCTGCAGAGGAGCCCTGGTTAGCCCAGAGAGCCAGCTCACTTGGTTGCGCGGGCAAGCTGCTGCTGTGCCGTTGCACCCCTCGTCCTCTACCAGGCTGATGTGTCGTGTCATCCTGGGCAGGGCTCAAAGGGCTGAGCGTGAAGCCCTGCTAAGTCAGAAGGGAGAGTGGCAAGAGCTTTCTCCTCTTGAGACCCACCCGGGCATTGACACGGTACTGCAGCAAGCCAAAGGACATCAGCCAGGTGACCTTGTTGGCCCTGGAAGACATAGCCCCGCCTCTGCTAGGAAAGCAAGAGTAGAGCGGTCGGCTTGCTGGCACAAAGGCAGATGTCTCTTCCCCTAGGTACAGCGGGGGTGAGGGGCACAGGCTCCCTCAGCAGCCCACTGATGGGCACCCAAAGGGGAGCTCCAGGGTCGGCTCTGAGGTGCGTTGCAGAAATGCAAGCAACCATTGAGCAAGAGCAGGGGCCAGGACTGGAGACGGGGACAGCTGCAGGCCAGCTCCCGCAAGGAGTGGGCCTGAGCTTCAGTCAGGCTCCTGGGCCAGTGGGTGGAGGTGCCAGGGCAGGCCGCTCAGGGGAACTAAGCCCTCCTTAGTGCACGCCGGGCCCTGACGGTCCAGGCCGCGGTCTGTAGCCTTTGCACTTCTCTGCTGCGGCCTCTGCGGTTTGTCAACGCCTTCCTTGACCTGGCAGATTCAAAACTGGATGCAGGCGAGCCCTAGCAAGTGCCGAGTGTCTTCCACACATTCCTCCATCTGCTCGCTCTACAGCAGCTGACGCAGCCGCACACATGCTTGGCCTTTGCTGCTGCCGAAGCGCATTGCCTGCTCATGGTTAGCTTGCTGTGTGCCAGGACCCCCCGGGGCCTTTTGTGCAGCATGACACCGCAGCCCATCAGGCCCCAGCACATGCTGCTGCTGTTGCTGCTGCTGCTGCTGCTGTTGCTTGCGGTCTGGCCAGGCCTGGGGCCAACCTTTGCATTGATCGTTGCCAAGGCTGAAGCAGTTCCGCTTGGCACAGCCTGCTGAGGTCTTGCTGAGTAGTGGCTCTTCCTTCGGCATAGCTAACTCTCCTCACACTTGCTGAGGGCTCAGTCGATCCCCACGCTGAGGTGGTTTAGGAAGGTATTGAGCAGTATCAGAGGCAGGCAGGCCCCCGGAGGAACTCTGCTTGGGAGCAGCTGCCCATTGGACTTGGAGGCATGAAGCAGCAGCAGCCTTGCAGCTTGGTGCTGTGGCCAGTGCCCATGCAGCTTGTGGTGCCCCTGCCCAGCGCAGCTCTTGCCAGCTTGCCAGCACCTTGTCTGCCAGGTGCTCACGCCAGCATCTGTTCCGGCTCCTTGTCCAGCTGGTCCCTAGGCTCCTCGTTGTCACCTGGGTGCTCCTCAGAGCAGCGGGCTCTCTAGGCAGAGCAGGCCTAGCATGGCTGCCTGGGTTCCCATGCTGCCTTTGCTCTGTCCCCCCACCCACCGAATCACAGAACCACAGATTGGTTGAGGTTGGAAGGGACCTCTGGAGATCACCTAGTCCAAGCCCCTGGCTCCAGCAGGGTCACCTAGAGCATGCTGGCCAGGATGGTGTCCAGACGGCTTTTGAAGATCTCCAAGGAGGGAGAGTGCACAAACTCTCTGGGCAATCTAAGGGTAGCCTGTGATGGTCTCTTTCCTCCAATTTTCCAGCATCACTTCAAATTCTGAATTTGCCCTCCAAGTTGCTTTCAGAGCCTACCAGAGTAATGTCAGGTCATCTGCAAAGAGACCACTCCATCCCCTCAGTCCTTAATGGGACTGCTTAGCAGGACTGTACCCGGGACAAGGCTCTGCAGAGCCCCACTAGACGGAGGTTTCCATTTGGCCAGCAAGTGCCTCCTCCTGGACACCCTGGGCTCAAAAAGGCGGCTTTGGGGAGACATTTGCTTCACTTGAGCGTCACAGAAGACCTGGGAAGGCCACCAACGCATATGACTTGAATCTACCTTCCAAGAGGTGATTCTGCATGAAAATCAACACCCAAGAAATATTAGAATGTTTTTCATGTGTAGATATATACTTTGCTATTTCACCTAAAAGAAAGAGAATAATCAGGGGAAAAGATGGAAAACGTAGGCCCAGTTCCTCGGAATGTCGACTAGAGGTTGCAAATATGCTCTGTCACTGTTCCATGTTATTCCACATGAAGACCCACTCATCCCAAAGCTGAAAGAGCAACCGTGGGGTTCACTGGGGTCCATTCCTTGGAAAGAATTAGTCACAAAGGACTTCACGAGCAGAGAAGTGGCTGGCTTGGGAGGCAGAAGCCTAGAGAAGCAAACATGCTTGTGCTGGAAACACAGTGACACGCTCGGAAGGCACATGAGGATCAGCGATTCCTTTGATTGGAAAAGTCCAGTTTCCTCATCTCTGGACTCTGCAACAGGGACAGAGACCCGTGAGAGGATGCCAGGGAACTCCTGGCATCACTCACAAAGGCAGGAAACCCGGAGGCCTGCACCGACTTTAGGAACTCGGGGGCTATTGTCTGGGTTGTTTCATGGCCAAAGCGGGTGGTGGCCATAGGAGTCATGTTGGTGAGGCCGCGGCGGTGAAGTCACAGAGATGCAGGCAGCCCATGTCCCTTGGTCTCACAACACAAGCACAGGCAGTGACAGCAACCCCTCTCTGGCAGCCTGCAGCCAGAAGCACAGCAGAGAGACTATAGACCTGCGCAGAAGCAGGACTAAGAAAATTAGGGGCAAGGGGATGCAGGTGGTCAACAACACGGAGCAGCTCCCCAGTGGGACAAGTTAAACACACCTGAGCCCTCTAGCTTGGGAAAGAGAGGCCCGAAGCCACCACAGAGACACCAGTGTCTGAGGTCATGAGAAGGTGAAGGGACAAGGTGAGGAGGGACCACCAGCTCCCATGACACCAGAGCGCAGGGGCATCCCGTGGAGCAACCAGGCAGGAATTTTACACTGGAATACAAGGAACTCTCGTCACACAGCACCCAGGGAAATTGCTGAACTCCCTGCCCTAGGATCCCAGACATGGACAAGGAGGAATGGCTTCATAAAGCGATGAGATCGCCCTGCGCTATTAACACAAAAGGGCACTAAACCACAGCATTGGGATTGGGGTGGGAAGTACCAGAGGAGATGGGGTCCTCGGAAAGAAAAGAGCCACCCAAACCCAGACCCAAGACATCAGCGCCCCACAGGCACCATCAAGGTCACGCTGCAGCTACGGCCAGACATCACAGCAAATCCTGTCAGCAAGGGTTTCTTTTTTCTTTTTTTTTTTGGTTTTTAACATCTCCCATTTCTGCCTCTGTTTCCAGGCTCTCTGCAGCTGCCTTAGACCCCTTTTAGCCACCACGAACTCTGGCGATCACCTTTGCATGGTCTAGGGCAGCAGAAATGTGGCACATCCCTTTTATCGCAGTTGGGTTAGAATAGCCAGCTCTAATTAATGTCCATCACATAGCAGTCACCAAAGCACTCAATAAATGGGAATAATATGATGTTGTTATAAGACAACCCTGGAAGCTCAGAAAGAATGGTCATGCTGTTTAAACTGGGCAGATTAGGATAACCCCTATCTCTATTTTCTGAAAAGAAGCATTCTTGAATCAAGGGCATCCTAGAACTGCTAAAGCCCTAAGAGAAACATTAAATCAAAACGTTTTACTTCTAGGTACGTATTGCCAATTTGGCAAAAGAACTGGAGGTCCATGTATCCCTAACTGAACTGTCCTCATTATACTACAAAAAATCACGCCCATAGGTCCAAAAGACCCATGCGCAGGTGAAGACCCCTCCCCTGAGCATGCGTAGTACTAAAATGGTGTGTAAGCAAAATTGTAATTGTATGTAAATCATTAACGAATCAGTGTAAAAGGGAAAGTTGCAAACTTTGCAATTTGTTTGTATAGATGCTCCTTGAGAAGCCGGGGTGGGGGTGTGCTTGATCTGTGGGAAACCACCGAGCACCCAGGCTTGCGCAACTCTGAAATAAAGCAGCAAATGTCTCTCCTGAGTGTGTAATTATTGGCTTACTGCACACCGGGCAACAAATCCGCTTTTTGGACAACAGTGTCAGTGGGTAGAACAGTTCCGAGACACTTGGCCTTTATGCCATATTACTCGGAAATAACACCAAAAGGGCCTTCTTACAGTCCTGGCTGCCAAACGGCCCCGGGGCCGTAGGGGACCATCAGTCAGGGCTCTGGCTGCAGCCCCCAGTGCTGCCCAGCATCTCCCCTGCAGGCCCCGGGGCATCCAGGGATGGGGGAGGGAAGGAGGGAGAGGCAGGGAGAGAGGAAGAGAAGGGCAGAGGGAGGGAGGGAGGAAAAGAGGGAGGAAGGAAGAGAAGGAGGGAGGGAGGGAGAGGGAGGAGCAGAGGAGGCCAGGGCAGCCCTGGGAGCCCAAGGGCCGCTGTTGCTAGGCAGCACGGGGGGGAGGGGGGGCACGAGGAGGCCACATGACCTGCAGCTGGTGCTGTTGCCAGGCAACACTGGGTGGGGCAGCAACAGGCACTGGGGGAGGTGTTGGGAGGTGGTTGGAGCTGGGCTGGGGCAGCCATGGTGGGGCTGCATGTGGGGCTGGGAGCTTCAGGGAGCCAGGCCCTCCACGGCCCTGGCCCTGCTGCCCCCGGTGGTGTGGGGGCTCGGAGGAGCTGGGCCCACACCCAGGCCCCGCACACAGCGGCTGCCGGCAGGAAGGGACGACCAAAGGCCCTGCATGGGCGCTGGAGGCCGGACCCGGCTCCTCACAGCGCCTCTGGTGCTGACGCGGCTCTTCGGGGCAGAGCTGGGGCCCTTCACGTGCCTAGAAAGTAGGAGGCATGGGGAAGCATGACACTGAGACCCTCCAGCTGGCTCTGAGCAAGAGTTGCCTCAGGAATGGACAAAAATATGCCTGCTGTGTTTTTCATGTGTGTTTCGAAGTGGCAGATAGGGCTTACTTGCCTCAAACTTTGTGCCAGTGCACTAAGAGAAGACTTGCAGTTTGCCTAATCCCAGTGTGAGGCCAGAGCCAGAGCCTCTGTGTCATCTCAGCCAGTGTTCTCTCTAAAAGACGTTCAGCTGTTTGCAAGAGCATTTACCTGTGTGATTTGCAGAGCAGTTCCCCAATATTGCAGGTGTTTAACAGCGACCTCTATATTTATAGGTAGCTGGTTCAGTTTCAAAATGTTTATGCTGAGAAAGGAGCTCAATAAGATGAAGCTGTCATTAATAAGGAGATGAAGAGGACTCCATAGATCACATACAAAAATGCAGCTGTGCAAAAGGGACAGCCATATATAATGTAATGCTCAGTGGTGCAAATGTAGCCTCCTTTTAATGAGCAGTGCTTCTTTGTGAATAGTTGTATTTGTATTGCCTGTTTATTTGCAGAGTTTTTGACTTGATTGTATCTTGAGTAGCGCAAGTTGAGTATTCAGGAGGGTCCTGAAGCCAGCTGCCCTAGCCGCTCTCCCTCTCATCTACTCACTGCAGAGCACTGTCTCTGGCAGTGCTTACAGAAGGTCTCTTGTCTCGTGGCTCAGCTGGTAGTTCTGCCTTGCCATCACCCCATGAACCTGCACTCGATAAATACACGTGTACTGGGGGTTGCCCCAGTTGCTCTGCACCTGGAATTTGATATACTGGAAGGCTCTGGGAAGCTGCTTCTGCAAAGGAAACGGGGGGAGCCGTCATTCCTCAGGTGTAAGGAGCAACAGCACAGCAACGTAGCTTCCTTTGCCAGCGCTAGCCCTGCTGGGGAACAAACTGGAGCCCTGACAAAGGAGGCAGCCAGGGTTGCTATGCCAGAGCCACAAGGCACAGGATGCTTTGGCTCATCCTCCGCACTCTGTGGTCCAAGCCCTTGCAGGCAAAGCTCAGTTTGCCCCTCGCGTCGTGCCCACACGCACTCACAGTACCTTCAGGCGGAAGGTCTGAACAGCCTCTTGGTCCACGTCAAATACAAAGAGCCCCAGGAGAGTTTCTTCTGCTGCTTCCTCATCCACGCCCTCAAAGGCAACCGACAAGGGCAGCAGGTCAGGCTCAAGCAGAGCCGGAGGAAAAGTGCCCGCTGCGTCCGACTCGGGGAAGCCTGCCTCATGTCCCACCCCTCTAGCACTAGTCTGGAAGAGGTCAGTGTGGATGTGGCTCAGGCTCTTTTGAGCAAGCGCTCCAAGACCCTGGGCCAGAAAGCACAAAGCAAGCCGCAGAGGCATACCACCACCGTGGGCCCCCACATACGCCATGCAGGGACGCTCTGCTCTACAGCAACCAGCCCACGCTTCTCTGAGAGAAGGCGCCAGGAGAAACAAGGCTCCCTCGCAGCTTTCTGCCCTGGCCAGCTTCCCTGCCCACCCTCCACGCTGGGGCAAGGCTGAGGCTTACGGAGACAGCAAAGTCTTTGGGGGCGCTGCTGACTTCCCCGGAAGGAGAGACCGCCTTGGAGATGTGCTCCACGGTGACAGCCATGGGCCAGATCTGCTCAGGCAGCCGAATGACCACTTGGCCCTCCGCTCCTTGGAAAGCCCAGCACTGTCCAGGGGAAGTGTGCGGCTGAAACCAGAAAGCAGCCACCCTCAGTGGCAAGGCACTCCAGGAGCCCAGCGGACTGGCTGCTTTGCCAGCAGCACAGCCCTGGCTCGGTCTGTTGGCTGGCTTTCTGCATGGAAGGGCACCCAAGTGGATGAAAGGGACAGGAGGGGACTTGCCACCTTGCTTTCAGAAGACGGAAATCTTCCTTACAAAACATCTAGGCTCACCTGCCTTTCCCAAATCCCGCTCTGATTTTGCACAGCATTCAGAGACAGGGCGGGGCTGCCTAGGGGAGGTCACCCCGTGAGCCTTCAAAGAGTGTGCGGGAGGGACGAGCCCCCTTCCTCCAACTCGGCAGATCCCGCCAGGCTTGGGGGCCTGGAGGAGGTTCTGTCCTTGCCTGAGTGGCTTGTCAGGCTGCCCCCAACTTCCACTCTCTCTGGAAAGGGGCCGTGGGAGTTGAGGTGGGAAAATGGAGCTGCCAAGGACAAAGGTGCCCAGCACACTGCGGCCAGGGGTTGTGGGCAGGTGGCTGCTGTTGGGTTCAGCTCCATTCCCCTCCAGACGGGAGGGCAGCACTGTGGGGAAGCGCAGGGGATCGTCAGGAAGAGGCTGAGCCCTGTGGGGCTGCGCGAGGCTGCTGCTGTGAAGGGAGGTGTTTGGGGCTTGGAGGCTCAACTTGAAAGCAAGCAACTGCCTCAGAAGTCATGCTGCCTGTGCTATTACCTGCAGAATAGTATCCGGAGGGTTGGCCACGGCAAAGAAGGCGAGACAAAGCCAGCAAGCCTCACTGCCTCGCCCACCATAAGTCCGGGATGTTCTCTCTGCATCGATGGTGGCCCCTGAAAGGCACATGCAAAGCAGCTGCCTCAGACAGGCCAGAGGCTAGGAGCAGCAGGGAGCTAGCAGGTATTTCTCAGGCTGCAAGCCCAGCTGGGCAGACTTGGTGGGAGGGCCATACGCCAGCGGAGGGCCAGCAGACTTTGCGTAGGCATACCTGTGGTTTTCAGAGCCCAGTCCACCGTCTGCAGGTCCTTTGCCTCTATCTTCTCAAGGGCTGCCCGTGTCAAGTTGAGAAGGGGCTGGGAAAAGCATTGCAAAGGCAGAGACGGAAAGCAACAGGGAGAATGACACAAACTCATCACGGGGCACTTCTGCATGAAGACTGAGTGCTTGCACAGAGCAAAGGGGAGACTCGGGGTCAGTCCACCAAAGGCAAGACTTGTTGGAAAAGGCACCACACCTTCTGGTCAGCGCTTTCTGACAAGTCAAGCAAGGACTCAGGGAGAACACCAGTCTCAGGAGCCACCGTGCAGACCTGGCTCAGGTCAGCACTGCCCCAAGCAGCCCTGAGAGCCAGGTTTGCGCTGGGCAGCAAGAGGACAGAGCACACGCTGCAAAGGGCCAAGAGGAAGCAGCAGGAGACAGCCTCCAACTGAGAGCAAGGTCTTTGATCAAATGGCAGCCACTTTACCCCTCTCTTCTCCTCAGCCATCGCCCTCTCCTCCAAGACTTCTGCTATGGAGTGCAGGATGGCCTCATTTGCAGCAGCCAGCTCTGCTCGCAGGTGAGCCAGCTGCTCTTCCAGGAGCTCCCGCTCATGGATCTTCTCCCTCAGCAAGGGCAGGGAGTTGCTGCAGACAAAGGGAAAGCAGATGTGGTGCAAGAGCTGAGCAGCCCCTGCAGGCAGTCCCGAGTAGGGTGCCACAGTCTTGCCCCCATCCTCTTCCCTCCCTCACAAGAGCAGAGGCTTCCCTTCCCCTCCACGTTTAGCACAAGGCAAAGGCTGGCGCCCTGGATGCTTTGCCACTCAGTGAGTTCCATGGGAAGGAAGCCCTCTTACCTGAGCGTTGTGAGCTCTGTTTCTGGCACCCCAGCCTTCTCCTGAAACACAAAGGCCCTCCCTGAGAGGAAGCCCAAGGAGCTGCATGGGGGCTTCCCACAGGACACTTCCCCAGGAAGAGCAGGTGGCAGTTGCTGCTGCTTTCTATCCATTTGGAGCAAGCCAGAGGATGTCGGGCCTTTTTCCAGCCACTGTCTTTGGGAAGTCCATTTGCTGTCTGTGCATTTGCAGACTCCAGGAGCTAAGGCAGGAGCAAAGCCACCTCCTGCCCAAGTGCTCCTCCCTACAGCCTGCCAACCTGCAGTGCTCACTCAGGGAGCTCTCAGGGTCAAACCTCATTCAGCAGCTACAGAAAGTGAAGGACAAGCACAAGCGTGTCCCCCCCACACATCTCTGTGAGGATGAGCCCTGGGCATCTGGACGGGATTCCCAACTTTTGCAGGGGAGGCAGGAGCTCCGAGCTATGGCCTCGGCCAGAGTTTGCTTTCCCCCAGCAAGAGGCACCTACCTGCAGCGCTTCCTCTTGCCACTTGCTCTCGGAGAGCAGCAAGCCCCAGCAGTAAAGCGCAGCTGCAAGTCACCACAGCAAGAGACAGTTATACTAAGAGGCTTTCTAATGGTCCCTGGAGCCACATTTTCTCCTTCCACAGCTAGGGAGCAAGAGCTTGCCTGGGATAGCTGGAGCTGGAGCTGGAGCCAGTGCAGAGCGCGGAGGTGGCTCCAACCCCTTGAGCACTGCCCAGGCCCATGGGCTTGGAAAATACACACACCCAAGGCCCACACACCCGCACACCAATGAAGGCATGTGGCCCCGAGCCAAGAGGAAATGCACCAGGCCATGGCAGTTTCTGCACAGACATTGCAACCCCAAAGCTCTGCAGCAAGGAGGGACCTCTAGCCAAAACGATCCTAGGCGCTCCACTCCCTCCCACGGCCGGCAGCCACGGCAGGCGTGAGGCAGGCTGCAGTCCACCTGTAAAGACCCTCTCTGGCCTTCACTGTGTCACGGAGATGGGAAGCTGGAAGGCGCCACAGGATCTGCTGCCTCTCCCTGCCCCTGAAAGCTGGCATCCGGTCCACCTGGGCTACCGCGCAAGAGGTTTGGTCAGCGCTGCTCACCAGCCAAGAGTGGGGCCAGCAGGAAAAGGACCCTCAGGCACCTCCTGCCATTCTGCCAGGTGCTGCGTGGCCTAAAAGAGAGGGAATGCTGCTGTTAGCCAAGCCTACAGTGCGGGCTTTGCTTTGCCGGTGATCCGTTGAGGGGCTCCCTTGCCACCAGGTTCCTCAGCTCAGCAGAGCAGAGAAGCCCAGGGCCTGGGGGCCTTTAGGAAGCTCTGAGCTGCAGCACAGCACCCTGCGGGCACTAAGGCAGTTGAAGACCTCTGGCCTGACACAGGCGTAATCACCCACACGCCTAGTGTCGTGGCCTGACACAGTCTGGTGGCACTGGGCTCTCCCGAGCAGAAGGGGCAGCGCCTTGCCCAGCCAAAGGCTCTGCTGGGCTGCCTGGCTGCCCAGGCTGGAGGGCAGTGCTGCATACAGCCCCAGGGCTCAGGGGCTGTCTGTCGCCACCATGGAAGCCGGGCGGCACACAGGGCTTCTTGCCTTATCCCTCCCTGCTTTTTGGGCCCCGTCACACCCACCTGCCCAACTCGGCTGGCATCTCCTCTAATCCAACTCCGTCACCAGCAGGAGGGAAAAGGTCGCTGTGCGGCAGATCCCCGCAGGCCTCTTCCCAAAGCACTTGCTGGCCTCTGCAAAGCTCCTTGTTTGCAGAGCTACACACGTCTGCAGGCTGGGCTTTTATGGAGGGCAGCTGTTGATGACGTCACAAGAGCCAACCGCCAGGGAGGCAAGGTGTTGCCCATGATGACCTCAGAGGGGGGCTTACCCAGGAGGGGGTTGCCACGCAGCCTGAGCGAGAGGAAGCCTGTGCGTTAGCCCCCACCCCAAGCCTGAAGCCTCCCGGCACACCCGCAGAGGAGCCCTGGTTAGCCCAGAGAGCCAGCTCACTTGGTTGCGCGGGCAAGTTGCTGCTGTGCCGTTGCACCGCTCGTCCTCTACCAGGCTGATGTGTCATGTCATCCTGGGCAGGGCTCAAAGGGCTGAGCGTGAAGCCCTGCTAAGTCAGAAGGGAGAGTGGCAAGAGCTTTCTCCTCTTGAGACCCACCCGGGCATTGACACGGTACTGCAGCAAGCCAAAGGACATCAGCCAGGTGACCTTGTTGGCCCTGGAAGACATAGCCCCGCCTCTGCTAGGAAAGCAAGAGTAGAGCGGTCGGCTTGCTGGCACAAAGGCAGATGTCTCTTCCCCTAGGTACAGCGGGGGTGAGGGGCACAGGCTCCCTCAGCAGCCCACTGATGGGCACCCAAAGGGGAGCTCCAGGGTCGGCTCTGAGGTGCGTTGCAGAAATGCAAGCAACCATTGAGCAAGAGCAGGGGCCAGGACTGGAGACGGGGACAGCTGCAGGCCAGCTCCCGCAAGGAGTGGGCCTGAGCTTCAGTCAGGCTCCTGGGCCAGTGGGTGGAGGTGCCAGGGCAGGCCGCTCAGGGGAACTAAGCCCTCCTTAGTGCACGCCGGGCCCTGACGGTCCAGGCCGCGGTCTGTAGCCTTTGCACTTCTCTGCTGCGGCCTCTGCGGTTTGTCAACGCCTTCCTTGACCTGGCAGATTCAAAACTGGATGCAGGCGAGCCCTAGCAAGTGCTGAGTGTCTTCCACACATTCCTCCATCTGCTCGCTCTACAGCAGCTGACGCAGCCGCACACATGCTTGGCCTTTGCTGCTGCCGAAGCGCATTGCCTGCTCATGGTTAGCTTGCTGTGTGCCAGGACCCCCCGGGGCCTTTTGTGCAGCATGACACCGCAGCCCATCAGGCCCCAGCACATGCTGCTGCTGTTGCTGCTGCTGCTGCTGCTGTTGCTTGCGGTCTGGCCATGCCTGGGGCCAACCTTTGCATTGATCGTTGCTAAGGCTGAAGCAGTTCCGCTTGGCACAGCCTGCTGAGGTCTTGCTGAGTAGTGGCTCTTCCTTCAGCATAGCTAACTCTCCTCACACTTGCTGAGGGCTCAGTCGATCCCCACGCTGAGGTGGTTTAGGAAGGTATTGAGCAGTATCAGAGGCAGGCAGGCCCCCGGAGGAACTCTGCTTGGGAGCAGCTGCCCATTGGACTTGGAGGCATGAAGCAGCAGCAGCCTTGCAGCTTGGTGCTGTGGCCAGTGCCCATGCAGCTTGTGGTGCCCCTGCCCAGCACAGCTCTTGCCAGCTTGTCAGCACCTTGTCTGCCAGGTGCTCATGCCAGCATCTGTTCCGGCTCCTTGTCCAGCTGGTCCCTAGGCTCCTCGTTGTCACCTGGGTGCTCCTCAGAGCAGCGGGCTCTCTAGGCAGAGCAGGCCTAGCATGGCTGCCTGGGTTCCCATGCTGCCTTTGCTCTGTCCCCCCACCCACCGAATCACAGAACCACAGAATGGTTGAGGTTGGAAGGGACCTCTGGAGATCACCTAATCCAAGCCCCTGGCTCCAGCAGGGTCACCTAGAGCATGCTGGCCAGGATGGTGTCCAGACGGCTTTTGAAGATCTCCAAGGAGGGAGAGTGCACAAGCTCTCTGGGCAATTTGTTCCAGTGCTAAGTCACCCTCACTGGAATGCAGTTGGGACGGAACTTCCTGTGTTTCAATTTGTGCCCGTTGCCTGGCGTCCTGTCGCTGGGCATCCCTGAAAAGAGTCTGGCCCCATCCTCTTTACACCCTCCCTTCAGATACTTAGACACATTGATAAGCTCCCCCGCAGTCTTCTCCTCCCCAGGCGGAAGAGTCCCAGCTCTCTCAGCCTTTCCTCCTATGGGAGGTGCTCCGCTGCCTTCATCATCTTCATAGCCCTCCGCTGGACTCCCTGCAGGAGCTCCATGTCTCTCTCGTATTGGGGAGCCCACAACTGGGCACAGCAGTGCGGATGCAGCCTCCCCAGGCCTGAGTCGAGGGGCAGGATCACCTCCCTCACCCTGCTGGCACTGCTCTGCCTAATGCAGCCCCCGCATGCCATTGGCCTTCTTGGCCACAAGGGCGCATTGCTGGCTCATGGTCAACTCGGTGTGCACCAGGACTCCCGGGTCCTCCTCTGTGGAGCTGCTTTCCAGCAGGTCAGCCCCCAGCCTGCGCTGCTGCATGGCATTATCCCTCCCTAGGTGCAGGACTCTGCACAGCCCTTGCTTGAACTTCATCAGCTTCCTCTCTGTCCATCTCGCCGGCCTGCCGTGGTCCCTCTGAACAGAAGCGTAGCCCTCTGCTGTATCAGCGCCTGCTCCCATGTTTTGCATCCTCAGCAGACTTGCTGAGGGTGCACTTTGTCTCTTCAGCCAGTGCACTGATGAAGAAGTTGAACAATATTGGACCCACTGTTCAGCCCTGGGGGCCATCGCTAGCTACAGGCCTCCAAGTAGACTTTGTGCCACTGAGGACATCCCTTTGAGCACTGCCGTTCCACCAGTTCTCATCCCACCTCAGTGTCCCCTCATCTAGCCCACACTCCTGAGCCTTGCCTGTGAGGATGCTAGGGGAGACGGTGGTGAAAGCCTTACTGAAGTGAAGGTAGACAACATCCAGTGCTCTCTCCTCATCTCTGCAGCCAGCCATTCCACTGGAGAGGCTGCTGCTTTGCAGGGCCCCAAGACCCCCTTGGTGCTCCGCATCACCTGATTTGGGAGCAGCAAGCAGCGTTGCATGTCATGGGGAGGAGGAGGTCCTTCAGGGTATCGAAGGACAGCAGGTATGCTCAGGAGAGCAGGACTGCTGTGGGTTCACACAGGCTTAGGTATTTAGCAGGTGATGCTGTGTGTTTAGAAAATGCAGTTGCATGGCACTCCATTCTGCCAAGATCCCTGACAAGGGGTTCCTTGGAGCATTCAGAGACTTCTTTGGGAACGTCCTTGAGAGCTGCAAGCTCCTCTGTACTTTCACAATGCACGCGTCCTGTCTGCACGATCATGGCAGTCCTAAGGACACTGTACCTGGGAATCGTTTGTCACACAGAGGGTCACTAGGAGGCCTTTGGCTGAGGCTTTTAGTGCCCAAAGCTCTGCATAAACAGTACCAGCAGTCAATATTATATGGGGTAAAGCATGGAGTACCTAGGCCCAAAAATATTGCAAAAGTATGTCAAGTCGCGCAGGGTAAGAATGAGGATCCCTCTGCATTTTACGAGCAGTTATGTGAAACCACCCGAGAATGGATAGACTTGGATCCTGAGGACAAAGTGAGCAAGATGACTTTTACTACATTATTTGTAGGACAAACAGCACCAGGTATAAGGAGAAAGCTTCAGAAGGCAGGTGGTATGTCGGGGATGTCAATATCACAGTTAATAGGATTTGCATATAAGGTGTACAGTAACAGGGAAGAAGTAGAGAGAAAGGAAAAACAAAAGGAGAAACTGAAAGATAAGAGGCAAAATGTTGCAATCTTGGCAGCTGCATTTGCCCAGGCACAAACTTCCTCTCGGGGAAGGGGTTTTCCGAAAGGACAAGGACATGGAAGAGGACACAGAGTAGGAGGGAATTTGGGAAATAGAATTTCACTGAGGAGAGATCAATGTGCGATTTGTAGGGAGAAGGGGCACTGGAAAAATGAGTGCCCAAAGAAACAATCAGATCATTGGAAACCTCAGTCTGTATCTGTTCCGGAGGCAGGTTTGCTCATGACTGGTGCAGAAGATTCAGACTGATGGGGACCGGGGATTGAGAAATTGGATTCCCCAGCTGAAGCCCTGGTTTCAGTAAAGCTGGGGAATGAAATAGTTAATTTTTTAGTAGACACTGGAGCAACATATTTGGTATGAAATAGCTGTAAGGGACCAGTGAGTAAATTCTCTGTGCCAGTAATTGGGGCCACGGGAAAGCGAGAGGTCAAACCTTTCTTTCAGCCAATTAAATGTAAAATAGGAAGTAGAGTGTTAACACATGCATTCTTATACATGCCAGAATGCCCATTACCCCGAATGGGGAGGGATTTACTGAATAAACTGGGGGCACAAATAACCTTTGATAAGAACAAAGTTCAGGTGCACATTCCACCAAATAACGCCTGGAAGACACAAGCATATATGTTACAGAAAGCACTGGATTCCAAACAGGTGGAGAGTGGACCAAGCAAAATTCCCTCCGCAGTAATGGACGCAGTAGTCCCTTTTGTGTGGGCGATGGAGAAACCTGGACGAGCCAGATGTGCAGAACCGGTAAAGGTGGAATTAAAACAAGGAACTGAATCAGTAGCGTAAAAACAGTATCCCATGAAGTTAGAGGCCCCTGTTGGACTGGAGCCTATAATTAATAATTTCTTAAAGTATGGACTGCTGCGAGAATGTCAGTCCAAGTACAGTACTCCAATCCTGCCTGTTAAAAAAACACATTCACAAGAATACCATCTAGTACAGGATTTGCAAGCTATTAACCAGATAGTCATTGATGTGCACCCAGTGGTACCCAATCCATACACTTTCTAACGACGATAAATGATTCAAATGTCCATTTTACAGTAGTGGACTTAAAAGATGCTTCCTTCTGTATCCCTTTGGAGGAACAAAGTCAACAATTATTCGCCTTTGAGTGGGAAAGTCCTACAAGGAGACGCAAAATGCAGTTGTGCTGGACAGTACTCCCGCAAGGATTCAAGAACAGCCCCACCATTTTTGGCAATGTACTCACAAAAGAATTAGAATTATGGCAAGGTAAGAAAGATACCACTACCTTATTACAGTATGTGGACGCTATCTTGTTGGGGGCAGACACGACTGAAGAATGTAGAGAAACAACCATCAGTTTATTAAATTTTGGGGAACAGCAGGATATAGGGTGTCTCAGAAAAAAGTTCAGATCATGAAGGAAAGCGTAATCTATCTAGGATTTGAAATATCCCAGGGGGAAAGAAAATTAGGAATCGAAAGGAAAGAAGCGATTTGTCAGCTCGCCCCCCAAAGTCAAAAAGAGAACTTAGGGGATTTTTAGGAATGGCTGGGTGGTGTGGCCTGTGGATACCTAATTTTGGATTAATGGCAGAGCCTTTATATGAAGCTGTTAAGGGGCCGGGAGACTTGCTGGAGTGGACTGCAGAGTGCCGAAAAGGATTTGATGAAATCAAGATTGCTCTCATGAGTGCTCCCACATTAGTACTTCCAAACCTAACAAAGCCATTTGAGCTTTACGTACATGAGAGAGGGCACCAGGCTTTGGGAGTGCTTGTACAGACTTTAGGAAACTGGAAAAGACCTGTGGCTTACTTTTCCAAACAATTGGATAAAGTGAGTGCAGGTGGCCAGGATGCCTGCGAGCAGTTGCAGCTGCTGTGATGTTAATACAAGAAGCACAAAAATTGACCTTGGGACAAAAGGTGACTGCTTATGTGCCACATGCTGTTGCAGCAGTTTTACAACAGAAAGGGCATCACTGGTTATCCCCAAGTAGGATGGTGCAATACCAAGCAGTAATACTTGAGCAAGAAGAGGTAACCATGAAAGTGTCTACTACCCTTAATCTAGCCTCTTTATTACCACTTCATGAAGAGGGGAAGTTGGCTCAAGACTGCCTGCAAACTATTGAGCGAGTATATTCCAGCCATCTGGATTTCAGAGGTATTCCATTGCAGAATGCAGACTGGGAATTTTTTACCGATGGGAGCAGTTTTATCCTAAAGGGAGAAAGAAGGGCTGGGTATGCTGTTGTCACCTTGGAAGAAGAAATCGAAGCAAGATTGCTACCAGCAAATCCATCCGCCCAGAAAGCAGAACTGATTGCTTTAACCCGGGCTCTGGAATTATCAGAAGGAAAACGGACCAATGCGTTTACAGATTCCAAATATGCCTTTGGGGTTATACATGCCCATGGTGCAATTTGGAAGGAAAGAGAATCCCATTAAATACAGTAAGAAGATTATGGAACTACTCGAAGCACTTAATAAACCCAAAGAAACTGGACTCCTGCCCTTTCTGCGGTGACAGGGGCACCTTGGTGCACAGGGACACAGAGCAAGGAGCCCAGCAGGCTTTCCTGGCCACACCCAGTGCGCAGCCACGCAAGGAGACGACCAGCTGCCCTGGCGTCCTGGGCACAGGGACTGCACGAGGGCTGGCACCCCAGGGACCTTGTGCCGCACGCCGATGCTGGGCCAGCAGGCAGCTGGCAGGGGAGGCTGCGGCGGGGCCGCGGGGCCCCGATGTCACAGTGCTGTCCCCCGGCAATGCAGTCACAATGCCCCGGGGCAGCATAAGAGGCGCAGCCTCCTGGGCCCCCTGCCAGAGCACAGAGCTGCCTGCAGCCAAGGGCTCTCGGCAGGCTCTCAGCAGGCTGTCCTTGGGCACGAACGCACCCCTGCGAGGGCAGCAGGGCTATCGTTGGCTACCGAGCGGGGCATTATCGCAGCGCATGCGGGGGCACCAGTGCCTGCACCTCAGGCCACCCAACGATGGAAGCGCTCAGCAGCTGCACCGCCACTTGGTATGGAGACCTCCTCCTGGCCTTCCTCTGACCTTACTGCCAGCCCTTGCTTTGCACCTTCTCTGCCTGGCTTTGGTGCTGAGACCACTCACTGCTCTGCCTCGCGGGCTCGTCGAGTGCCTGTGTCTGCCGCTCCGCTCCCTAACACTGCCTAAACACGGCCGGAAGAAAACCATGATGCAGAAGACAGGCACGGTGAGACCCTAGGATGCCTCTTTGCCAAGCAGAGCAAGAGAAGGGGCCTAGCAAAGAGAGGTGCACCACTCTGCAGCCTCCTCAGGCCACGAGGGACACATGAGAGCCCCAAAGCACTCGTGATCTCTCTGGCCGCACTGGCCTGCACTTCCCATTGGCAAGAGAGTGCAGGGAACCCAGTAGCCTGGGGGTGGCTCAATCACGTTCCCGTGCAGTGCAACAAACCTCTGCCTTCCTCTTGCTCTGCCCCTGCTGCCCTTGTTTCTCTGTTTGTGGTGGCCATTGGCGTTGCGGCAGGAGCTTTCTGAGGAGGCTGCGTGAGCTGCAGCAGTGCCGAGACCAAGCCGAAGCTGTACTGTGCTTTGGGGGTGGAGAAAACCCTGCCTTTCTGGAGCTCCCAGGTTGGCTGTGTTCTGCATTGTGCTGGCTCAGGGGGTACTGCTAGGTGTTTGGAGCTGTCCTCGGAAAGCTTGTGGTGACCTCAGGCAGGTGGTGGTTGCCAGGCCCTCAAGGGGCATGGTGGAAATTGTCTTGGGGCTGCTCCCTCTTGGGAGCTGTGGCAGCGGCATTTGCAGGAGAGGTCAGTGGGGACGGACATGCTGAGGTTGAAGTGCACAGTGCTGTGTTCTGGTGCTAGTGCAGAGCTTGGAGGCAGTGCACTGCGCAGGGCTCGGGGAAGACTGGTTGGGCGTTTGAAGGAGCTATGCGGGATTTGGCTGTGGAGTGCTTCCTTCTTCCAGGGAACAGGAGGGAGACAAGCCAGCAAATCAGAGAGGCTGCCTGTGCCTGCGTGTCTATCCAAATCATGCTCTTCCAGCGTGCTTGCCTGCTGAGCGTCACGCAGGGCTATTGTGCGCTTCCAAATCCCAGGGGAGAGCTCCATTCCACTGCTCTTTGGGAGAGGGAAACGCAGCTCTTTCAGAGACTCCAGAAAGATAGCAGCCGTCTCCTTATTTCTGAAGCCATTTCCGGGCCATTGTTGCCACCACTGGAATGCAGGTTCCAGTGCACCGGAATCTGCTGGCTCATTGCAGGACTCAGTCTGGTGGCAGGAGTCAGCAAAGGGTATTATGCTGCGTGTTGTGAGGCAGTGTTGTGTGTGTGCTTTCAGTCAAATGACCTAGAGCAGTTCTCAATGCTTGCGGCATGTGGCCACGAGCTGGCCTGTGGCAACTGCCCTGCCTGCAGCACCTTTGCTGGCCTGCTGAGCGAAGTGGCCCTCAGTGCCTGACCTGGGACAGCAGAGATGGGTCTTTGAAAGAGCCTCAGGCAATGGCTGCCTTGCATGAGGACTGCTGAGAGCCTGATGGAGACGGGGAGTCAGAGCTCCCTGGCAAAGCCTCGCAGAGCTGCTGGAACTGGCAAGCAGGCGGTCCTTCCCCATCACGGCACGAATGTTCCCCCGAGGACAAGGCACTCTCGGAGGTGCCAGTTCTCCTCACCTGTGCTTGGCGTCTCGCGCCAGCCTGCACCGCTGGTAGCTTGCAGCAGCACGGGCACAGAAGAGGTTGCCTGCTGATTGTGGACCAATAGCCTTCTTTCTTCGGAGGAAGTGCTTCCAGCCTGAGGGGACAAGGGCCTGTGCCAGCAAGGGCTCTTGCTGGGGAGCACGTACTTGCGGGGAGAGTGTCCTGCTGCAGTGCCCAGCACCTGCTCTAAGATTGGGCCTTTGGCTTGTCTGAGCCTCACAAAGACTGCTGATCCTCTTCTGCCTGGGACACCTGCAAAGACGGAGAGAGCAATACCAAGGGACAGCAATGTTTTCACAGCGTTTTCACTCTCCGGAAAGCAGAGGGAGGTCAGCATCTGCCAGCTCCAGGTCTCTTCGAAGCCCCGTCAGCTGAGCTGACCCAACGAGGCCAAGGCAAGCAGGCTTGAAGGCTTTCTTCCTGGACTCGTGGCGCGCTGCTGGGCACTGCTGGCCTCTGCATGCCTCCTCTGGCAAATGGAAGAGACACCTCCCGCCACTGTCAGCAGCCACTGCTCTGGGAGCGGAGACTGTGCCCCGGCATTTCCTGATGGGAAGGCAACGGGCTGAATCTCACAGCTGATTCAGCCGTTGTGTAGCCATTGGATCGTGGAAGAATTTCCCTTGGAAGAGTTCTCTGCAGGTGCTCTGATCCAAGTCATGCTCCGAGCAGGCTGGGATTCAAAGCCGCATGTAGCTGTGGTCCTTCCGAGAGTGGACCAACCCCTTGCTGGCATGACAAGACCCCCACGCACCTCGAGATGCCCAAGGGCACCAGGCCTTTCCAGCTGGAGATCAGGGGGAAAAGTGAACTCGAGGGCCTGCAAAGAACAAGGACATCCATTCTCGGCAGCCGAAGACCCTTCCAAAGCTCCCCATGCATATGTGCTTCAGCGCCAGGTGCAGCAGCCAGGAAATGCAGGGGCTGGGATGTGAGGATGTTCCAGGTGGTTATCCTCAGTGTCATACCTCGCAGCCAACCCTCTGCAGCAGCCGGCGGTTTCCTGCAGGGCCCAGGAAAGATTTTTTTTTTTCCCCCCAGCTCTGTCAGGTCTGTGGGTTTTTTTTTTTTCCCCACTCTCTGGAGCCCCTAAGGTGGCTGCAGGTTGAGAGAGGAAAGGGGTCGGGCAGTGCTGGTGCCTCATGGCCCGGTGGGCGTGAGAAGCCTCCCAGGGCTGGCTGGGAGGCAGGCCTTGCTCACATGCCCAGGGAACAGCCGATCGCCAGCTTTGGGGTCAGAAAGGAATTTTCCCCCAGGACAGATTGGCAGCAGTGCCTGGGGGTTTTTCGCCTTCCTCTGGAGCATTGAGCACGGCCCATTGCCAAGGCTTCTCTGGGCCCTTGCAGGCCAGTGGCTGCCTGCTCTTGCAGCACCAAGACACCAGCTGTGCCCTGCAGCTCTCAGTCTCTCTCTGCCCTGGGGCAAGTTTGTCACAGGAGCTCAGGGACTGCCGGTGCTTCCATCTGCTTGGGGTGTTCTGGCTTGTGCAAAAGAGCGTGTGTTTGGAAAGGCTGGAGGATCCATGAGGAGCTGCCCCTTGCCATCTCTCCCTGCATGCACACAATAAAAGCAAAGTGCTGTTCTCCTCTCTTAGGTGTGCCGTTTGTGTGGTGCATGTGCTGGCTGTGGCCTGAGAGCTTGCTCCTGCAGCTGCGCTGTCAGGAACTGCCGCTACCCTGCTGCCCACGGGGCTTGTCCTCCCCCCCTGGGAAGTTTGGAGGGTTGGCCTTGGCCCCAGCCCTTCCTGGCGGGGCGCTGGGTGTGTCTCAGCAGCCTGTGTGCAAGGTGTCTTCAGTGCCTGCCTCCTGGCTTCGGCTTAGAGTGGGCCAGGGAGGAGAGTGGCCGGAGCTCTGCTATGGCAGGGCTCGGCCGTGACAGGAGAGGTGGCCCTCACCTGCTGAAACACATGGCTGCAAATGTGGCCGCTGGCCCTGGAAAAGACACTCTGTGCCTCACTGTCATCCCCTTCCTTTCCTTGCTAGCCTTTTCTCCAAGTGGCCACCACCTTGAAGCCTCACCACGGCCACTGCCTCCTTGCCCTCTCCTGCCCGCCTCTTCTAGGCCTGTACTGCCACCTCCTCCTGTTCCCCACTCCTAATGCCTGCACCTGCCTCCTCAGCCTGCCACAAACACATCTTCCGCTCCGTTGCTGCATCCTTCTCTGGTCTGCACATCTCCCAGACTTCATAGAGAACCTCCTCCCCTTTCCTTGGGCATCATCCACAGGCTGAGGGCCTCGCTGAGAATGGCCTGTCTGCCGGCTGACATCAAAAGAGCAGCTCTGAACATGTGTGTCAGGAAGGGGCACCAGGTGCTGAGAGCCAGCAGAGAAGAGCCCATTTGGGTTGCCTCTGGGGTTTGCACCATTCTGTAGGCTCAGCAAAGTTGAGCTGCTGGCCTGCAGACAGAGCTGGCCATGCCTGCTTTCTACTGAGGCGAGTACAAGTCCCACTGGAGGAGCACTAGTCTTCTGCTCAGCTACAGCCATGCCTGTGCCTGGCCATGGGCACCTGGCCCATGGCCAGACCTCTTGGCCTGACCCGGGACCTACCTGCTGATCACTGGACTGTGTCTGACCCAAGGGACCACGTCAGACCTCATGCTGACCTTGACCTGGGGATTGGTTTCCTGGCTTGACCTCGCACCTGCCTCATCACCACGAGCACGCCTGATGAGCCGGACTCTTGCTTGGAGCGGGCTGCCATCTCTGGGCCTGCCTCGCTCACCTCAGGTGGCTCCTGTGCGATGGGGCCCTGGCTGCTGACGTCCCTGCCATGGCAGCCCTGTGACTGTGGCTCCCAGCTCCCAGGAGCAGCTGAGGGAGCAGCTGGCCCTTGCTGCGCCCTGGCAATGTCAAAGCTAGAGTCTGCTGCAGGCCTGCACCTAGCAAGGTCAGTCTCCTGCAAAGAGACTAGTCATGCCCAAGATGTCTTGTGCAGCTCTTGCAGAGTTGTGCAACCAGCTGTTGAACAAGGTGGCATGCACACAAGAAGACAGTGGTGTATGTGCAAGGCCTCAGCAAATTGCTGCCGAGCTGCGAGGGCGGCTGAGTGCTAGCTTTAGTAGAGAGGCTGACTGCAGGAAACCAAGCCTATGCCAATCCTTCCCAGCGCTGCTCAAGACGCTTGGAAATGGCAGCTTTCCTACAGCCTCCAACTCCAGAAAGTGCTCCAGCCTTTGCACTTGCAGAGCCTTGCTAACTGCCATTTCCTTTCATTGCCGCTCTCAAGGAAAAAACAGACAGACACCAAAATGTTGCTCTCAGGGGCTTTATCAGGTGAACCTCCTTGTCTGTGCTTGGCCAGCTTGCTTGAGAGAACAGCTTCTCAATCCCTGGTCACCTGCATTGGCCTCGGAGACTTTCATGGGAATGCTGACTTGGAGTTCCACCCCACGCAGGCAGCTAAGCCCACAGCTGGCTGTCCCCTGACTTTGTCTGGAACAAGCCTGCTCCCAGGTTGTCAGTCAGAAATGGCTTGCTTCAGGAGCCTATTAAAGAGATGAGGTTCAGAGGCTGGCCTTTCGGAAAAGCCTAGGCACATGTGATTCAAACTGCACACACCAACAGCTGGAAGGCCTGGCAGCAGCCGTCTCAGGCCATGGTCTTAGTGTTGACAGCCACAGGAGCCACTGGGTAACCTTCAAGAGGTTGTGCTTATGCTGAAGACGTGTTTAGAAGAGAGAGCCCTTCTTTGCTGCACCTGCTGCTGTTCTGTGCCTGAAGAAGTCCGGCTAGGGCCCCGGCACTGATGCTGTGAGGCAGGGTGGAAGAGGGGCCTGCACCTGTGGCCCGGGGCCGCAATCTGGTGCCCAGAACAACTGAGCTCGCCCCTCACCTCCAACACCCCCACCTCCACCTGCCAGGAGGTCACTGCTGCCCAGCTGCTGGCACTGTGCCCAGCTCTGCCAAGCTCCCCAGCTGCTTGCGGAGCTGCGAGAGAAGCCACTTCCCAGTGCCAGCATCTATGCTTGTGCCTTCCAGGCGTTATTTTGCGGAATGTCCACCTGAACTTTGTTTTTATCAAAGGTTATCTGTGCCCCCAGTTTATTCAGTAAATCCCTCCCCATTAGGGGTAATGGGCATTTTGGCATGTATAAGAATGCATGTGTTAACACACTATTTCCTATTTTACATTTAATTGGTTGAAAGAAAGGTTTGACCTCTCACTTTCCCGTGACCCCAATTAGTGGCACAGAGAAACCTAGTAGGTCGCTTTATTAAAGGATTATTGCCCCTCTTTTGTCTCCTCATGAATGTTCTTAACCAGGATTTTTGATTCTTGTTACTCAGTTCTTTTGTTACAGTAATATTAGGGATTATTGCCCCTAGAGTCCGTGTCCCTGACCAATTAGGAGGTAGCACTTTTCATGCCTTGTTCCCACACAACCAATACCATCCACTACCTTTCGGAACACGCCACCCATTTAGTTCCTTACTTGGCCACTTATAACCTATTGCAGGGATCCGAGAGCAATCTTCATAACTCCCTGCCTTAATGGCTCCAGTACAGTTGATCGGCTGTTTTCCATAAGGTACAGTTTTCTCCCACCATTTATTACTATTATTACACCTTCGGATACATTGATAATAATCGCCTGTCACACTCTGGACTTGCCATTCCTGTTCTGTTGTTTCATCATATTCCGTTTGATCACTAGCATTTCTTATCTGTTTCATAAATTCCATACAGGAAAACTTAAGAGGCACTCCAATCAGCGG
This sequence comes from Dromaius novaehollandiae, assembly GCF_036370855.1. NCBI lineage: Eukaryota > Metazoa > Chordata > Aves > Casuariiformes > Dromaiidae > Dromaius > Dromaius novaehollandiae. Next base: position 1,139,472 of record NC_088125.1, on the reverse strand, counting down.
GAAGCCCTTGTTGGAATGTTCAGGGAAGTGGGGACACACCCAACCATCCATCTGGTTAACTATCTTCATAGATTTCATAATTACTTCCAAATGAAGATTTTGACCCCCAAATCCTTCCTGATTCCCTTTGGCTCGGGTAACCTAGAAAAACTAACCACCACATTTCTCCCCTGTTGTTTGTTAAGGAGAACATCCTTTTTACACAGAGACCCTAACAACAATATTAACCCTATTCCTAACAAAGAGATTAAAGCAATTTTTCCCTGAATACAATCTAAATTTAAAACTGATTCACTTCTAACACAACTCATATATCTTTATATATTTTTAACTTGAAAGGTTGGACTCGTTCAGCTTTCCACATCTCTCGAGGTCCTGCTTTCACTCGGGTGGAGTGGATCCAGGAATCAATTCCCTGCAGTTTCACAGCAGTATTTGTTGTTAGTAGGACAAGATACGGTCCTCTCCATTTTTCTATCAACGGCTCATCCTTCCAGGTTCGAAGATACACTTGATCTCCAAGCTGGAATGAATGTACAGGTGAATCTAAAAGTACAGGAGATCTTAACTGGATGTACCTACGGAGAGAAGGAAGAACCTTTGCCATAGACAAGAGATAGTCACTTAAAATTTGATCGCCCTTAGATGGACTAACTTTCTGCCTAACCCTTGGGGTTATTCTGATTCTTAATAATGCCAGAGGTAAAACATCAGTCCCTTTCATCTGAGTCTCCTGACACAATTTCCCTCTCTGTCTCTTAATTGCTTGATTCATTCTTTCCACTTTTCCACTGGATTGTGGCCTTCAGGGGGTATGTAAATCCCATTTAATTTGTAGTATTTTTGAGGTCTCCTGTACTATTTCTGCTATAAAATGAGGTCCCCTATCCGAAGACAATCCTTCTGGTACCCCAAATCTTGGTAGGATTTCTTTTAATACCATTTTCACTACCTCCCTTGCTTTATTGGTACGGCACGGGAAAGCCTCAGGCCATCCTGAAAAGGTGTCAACAATTACCAACAAATATTTATATCCATTACAGCTTGGTAATTCAGAAAAATCAATTTGCCAGGAATCCCCAGGCATGAAGCCCCTTTTTCCTTCCCCTGGGGGGGTCTGAGGGGGGGGGGCACTTCTTCTGAATCATGGGATTATTTCTAAGACAGATTTCACATTTTTGTGTAATTCCGTTTGCAATTAGTAACACACTAACTCCCACAGCAAATCTTTCAACTGTTTCAACCAATGCCTCGGCTCCCATGTGGGTACTATCATGTGTTTGCCTCATCAGCTTCTTCATTATCGCCAAAGTTACCACACCTTGTCCAGTAGATGTTACCACCATCCTTTGGAAGTCTTCATGCATTGCAGTATTTCTGCTAATTTATTTTCTTTTTCAGTCTATACCGGAATTTCCATTTTTAACGTTCTCTCTGGAACTAATGCTGCCACCGACACGGATAATGCTACCCTTTTTGCAGCCTCATCGGCTCTTTTGTTCCCTTTAGCTACATCAGTCTGCCCAGATTGGTGTGCTTTGCAATACATTACTGCTGTTTCTTTGGGTTTATTAACTGCTTCGAGTAGTTCCATAATCTCCTTACTGTATTTTATAGGATTCCCTTGAGAAGACAGCAATCCTCTTTCCTTCCCAGTTGTGCCATGGGCATGTATAACCCCAAAGGCATATTTGGAATCTGTGAACACATTGGTCCGTTTTCCTTCTGATAATTCCAGAGCCGAAGTTAAAGCAATCAGTCCTGCTTTCTGGGTGGATGGATTTGCTGGTAGCGATCTTGCTTCGATTTCTTCTTCCAAGGTGACAACAGCATACCCAGCCCTTCTTTCTCCCTTTAGGATAAAACTGCTCCCATCGGTAAATAATTCCCAGTCTGCATTCTGCAATGGAATACCTCTGAAATCTGGACGGCTGGAATATACTCGCTCAGTAGTTTGCAGGCAGTCTTGAGCCAAGTTCCCCTCTTCATGAAGTGGTAATAAAGAGGCTGGATTAAGGGTATTAGACACTTTCATGGTTACATCTTCTTGCTCAAGTATTACTGCTTGGTATTGCACCATCCTACTTGGGGATAACCAGTGATGCCCTTTCTGTTCTAAAACTGCTGCAACAGCATGTGGCACATAAGCAGTCACCTTTTGTCCCAATGTCAATTTTCGTGCTTCTTGTATTAACATCACAGCAGCTGCAACTGCTCGCAGGCATCCTGGCCACCTGCACTCACTTTATCCAATTGTTTGGAAAAGTAAGCCACAGGTCTTTTCCAATTTTTGGAAGTCCTAATGCGGGAGCACTCATGAGAGCAATCTTGATTTCATCAAATCCTTTTCGGCACTCTGCAGTCCACTCCAGCAAGTCTCCTGGCCCCTTAACAGCTTCATATAAAGGCTCTGCCATTAATCCAAAATTAGGTATCCACAGGCCACACCACCCAGCCATTCCTAAAAATCCCCTAAGTTCTCTTTTTGATTTCGAGGGGGCGATCTGACAAATCGCTTCTTTCCTTTCGATTCCTAATTTTCTTTCCCCCTGGGATATTTCAAATCCTAGATAGATTACGCTTTCCTTCATGATCTGAACTTTTTTCTGAGACACCCTATATCCTGCTGTTCCCCCCAAATTTAATAAACTGATGGTTGTTTCTCTACATTCTTCAGTCGTGTCTGCCCCCAACAAGATAGCGTCCACATACTGTAATAAGGTAGTGGTATCTTTCTTACCTTGCCATAATTCTAATTCTTTTGTGAGTACACTGCCAAAAATGGTGGGGCTGTTCTTGAATCCTTGCGGGAGTACTGTCCAGCACAACTGCATTTTGCGTCTCCTTGTAGGACTTTCCCACTCAAAGGCAAATAATTGTTGACTTTGTTCCTCCAAAGCGATACAGAAGGAAGTATCTTTTAAGTCCAGTACTGTAAAATAGACATTTGGATCATTTATCATCGTTAACAAAGTGTATGGATTGGGTACCACTGGGTGCACATCAATGACTATCTGGTTAATAGCTTGCAAATCCTGTACTAGATGGTATTCTTGTGAATGTGTTTTTTTAACAGGCAGGATTGGAGTATTGTACTGGGACTGACATTCTCGCAGCAGTCCATACTTTAAGAAATTATTAATTGTAGGCTCCAGTCCAACATGGGCCTCTAACTTCATGGGATACTGTTTTCACGCTACTGATTCAGTTCCTTGTTTTAATTCCACCTTTACTGGTTCTACACATTTGGCTCTTCCAGGTTTCTCCATCGCCCACGCAAAAGGGACTACTGCATCCATTACTGCGGAGGGAATTTTGCTTGGTCCACTCTCCACCTGTTTGGAATCCAGTGCTTTCTGTAACATATATGCTTGTGTCTTCCAGGCGTTATTTGGTGGAATGTGCACCTGAACTTTGTTCTTATCAAAGGTTATTTGTGCCCCCACTTTATTCAGTAAATCCCTCCCCATTAGGGGTAATGGGCATTCTGGCATGTATAAGAATGCATGGGTTAACACTCTATTTCCTATTTTACATTTAATTGGCTGAATGAAAGGTTTGACCTCTTGCTTTCCTGTGGCCCCAATTAGTGGCACAGAGAATTTACTCATTGGTGCCTTACAGCTGTTTCATACTGAATATGTTGCTCCAGTGTCTACTAAAAAATTAACTGTTTCCTTCCCCAGCTTTACTGAAACCAGGGCTTCAGCTGGGGAATCCAATTTCCCAACCCCCGGTTCCCATCAGTCTGAATCTTCTGCACCAGTCATGAGCAAACCTGCCTCTGGAACAGATACAGATACAGACTGAGGTTTCCAATAATCTGATTGTTTATTCGGGCATTCATTTTTCCAGTGCCCCTTCTCCCTACAAATCACACATTGATCTCTCCTCAGTGAAATTCTATTTCCCAAATTCCCTCCTACTCTATGTCGTCTTCCACGTCCTTATCCTTTCAGAAAACCCCTTCCCCGAGAGGAAGTTTGTGCCTGGGCAAATGCAGCTGCCAAGATTGCAGCATTTTGCCCCTTATCTTTCAGTTTCTCCTTCTGTTTTTCCTTTCTCTCTACTTCTTCCCTGTTATTGTACACCTCTCATGCAATTTCTATTAACTGTGATATTGACATCCGCGACATACCATCTATTTTCTGAAGCTTTCTCCTTATACCTGGTGCTGATTGTCCTACAAATAATGTAGTAAAAGTCATCTTGTTCTCTTCGTCCTCGGGATCCAAGTCTGTCCATTTTCGGGCGGTTTCACATAACCGCTCCTAAAATGCAGAGGGATGCTCATTCATACCCTGCGCTACTTGATACAGTTTTGCAATATTTTTGGGCCTAGGTACTGCATGCTTTACCCCATATAACATTAACTGTTGGTGCTGTTTAGTCATTAACCTGCCTGCCCCTGTATTTTGATCCCAGTCCGGTTCTTGGGCCGGCATAAAGCGCTCCGGCCATCTCTAGCATTTTGTCTTTCATTTTCCTCTCGAGCTTTGTCTAATACCATTCTCTTCTGCTCAGGTGCAAGCCAAGTATTTAAAAGCACCTGTAAATCCTGCCAGTCTGCATTATGACTCTCAATTATCATTTTAAAGGATTGATACATCTTTTCTGGATTTTCTCGGTACGACCCGGCAGACTCCTTCCAATTCATTAAATCTGTAGTTGAAAAGGGGACCTTCACATATACAGGCATTCCATCTGGTCCTACTGCTTGACGCAGTGGGGCCTGAATCACAGGATTTTGTTGAGCCCAAGTAGCCCGAGTTCTGCCTGCAATCGGGCTACATGCCTCACTTCCCTTATCTCTGGCATCAACACGATCTTGATCTCTTTCTGGAGGGACCAATAATTGTACATCCTCTTCCTCATCACCCACTTTTAAACATCTCTTCCCAATACTACAAGCAGAGCAACACCGAGGTATTTTCTCTTTGTCTTTCATCATCGTTAACACATTTGAGTCAGAGACCAATAGCTTACATTATTTTTCTTGTTTCATATTACCCTTAAAAGAACGTTCTTACCAATTACGCTTTTGTACACTGGAGTCCAAAGAGCAGCATCTCCCCGCTGGGAACTGGCAAGACGATCCAGGCAAGGCTTTACAGTGAGGGTCCCACTTGGGTCGCCAGAAAACTGTTCTCCAAAAAGCAGATTCGTTGCCCGGTGTGCAGTAAGCCAATAATTACACACTCAGGAGAGACTTTTGCTTCTTTATTTCAGAGTTGTGCAAGCCTGGGTGCTCGGTGGTTTCCCACAGATCAAGCACACACCCCCACCCCGGCTTGTCAAGGAGCATTTATACAAACAAATTGCAAAGTTTGCAACTTTCCCTTTTACACTGATTCATTAGTGATTTACATACAATTACAATTTTGCTTACACACCATTTTAGTACTACGCATGCTCAGGGGATCTAGAGATAGAGGTTATTCTAATCTGCCTAGTTTAAACAGCATGAACATTCTTTCTGAGCTTCCAGGGTTGTCTTGTAACACCAGCAGTGTTGACGCACGGCCCCGGTGCCCCCAGCACCAGCCCTGGGACCTCCTCCACGCACACCCTGCCCACAGCACAGAGAGCCCTGCTGCAGGGATGGGGAGAGACGGAGCTGGGTGAGGAGATGGGATGGCCTGGGCTGGTCAGGCGCAGGGCACGGCCACACACATGGCCTGGCCAGCCACCTCCTGACACGCGACCAGCCCCTTTTATCCCCTTTTCCTTCTGTCTCCCCACACTTGTTCCTCCCCAAACTTGATCACCTCACCCAGTGGCCTCTCACTAAAAAAACACTTGAGCACTTTCAAGTGAATTTACCTGTTTGATTTACTGAGCAGTCCCCCATTACATGCTGTTGGGGAATTACTTGCATCTATATGTTTATATGTAGCTGATTTCCGTTTGAATGTGTTTGTGCTGAATGCAGAATCAAGTAACATTAAGGTGTCATTACTAAGGGGTGGCAAAATACTATGCCAAAGTAGTTCTCAGTCTGGAAGCTTTTTCTTCTGTGTCTATTGTGGCACTAATGGTAGTTAACATTCTGTATTTTGAAAGGTGGAGAGAGAAATCATAAAATAGATGTCTAGACACATCCCATATAATTGGCCCAGATTCTCAGCAGGGCTGTCCACCTTGTCTTATGCTGTAGAAATGTTGATACAAATCATTCCTTGCATTTTTGGTAGGATTTAAGCTGCAAGAGTGAGGGAGCCGGGACATGAATCTCCCATACCAGGACAGTCTGTCTGTGAGGATGTTATGGGGGACGGTGTGGAAAGCCTTACTAAAGTCAAGACAAGTAGTACCCACTGCTCTGCCCTCATCCGACAAGCTAGTTGTTTTCTCGCAGAAAGCTCTCAGGTTGGTGATATGCTGAGTATTGCCAGTCAGCTGCTTGTTGAAATCTGTGTGGAAATGGCTTCCTGGAGAATTTTCTCCATCATCTTCTCAAGAGTCAAGGAGGGTATTTGGCCTCTAGTGAGGGCATCAGAGGATGCGGGCTCATGTCTATTGCCTTGCAGCATCACGGTGGAGCTGTGGAGGAGACCGGGGAGAAGCATGCATGAGTTTCAGGTCCGGAAGCACTTAGCAGAGAAATTAAGGGCAGCAGGAAACAACAGCCACAGGATTGGCTCCTGGCTTTGCTGGTCCTGGGTCTCAAGGACCTCTTGTTGTGGAAGTGAGAAATGCAGACAGTAAAAGCCGCCTGGGTAGGTGGGGGGACCAGGCTGGTGGGAAAAGCTTGTGTTCTAACAGGTAGTTCTTGGTCAAATTTCTCTGTAGAGCACCCACGCTATCTTGGAGGTGGTGCAGGCTCCTTGCTTGCTGAGTGTCCTTCCCTTCCCTCAACTAACCCTACTGGGAAAAGTGTCCGGGAGGAACAGTGCAGTGGCTAGGTCCCTCGAGATGGGGAAGGCCATGGCCTGGCTCTCAGTTTGGGGTAATTGGTGCAGCCCAGGGCACGGGGACCTGGTCATTTCGGCAGGGCCAAAACTGATGTGTTTGGTCACACATGAGGAGGTGGGACTGGTTGGTACAAGACACCCACAGCTGGAGATTTGGCTGCAGCGTGGTCATTCCTACCCTTAAAATCTATCCCACCAGCCGGGGAGCCCCATCAGGTGGCTTCCTCATAGCACTGTGCTCTGCCCACATCCCTGCTCCTCAAGGGTAAAGAGAAAATTGCTGCTGGCTGTTTCCTGCAAGTCCTTCTTCACAAAATGCTGGTTAGAAGAGCTGTCTTGGGCATTTAGCATCGAGGAAGTCTAGGGACCCTGAGTTTTCTCCTGCTGTCAGTGGGTTTGGGGCATGACAAAGGATGAAAATGCCCGTTTTCTGTTAGCTTTACTGACTTGAAGGCTATGAAGCATCCTTTCAGGGGCAGTTTACCTCTCCTTTGGTGGAGTTTAGGATGAGCAAACGAACACCTCCCAAGGTAGCTGAGCTTTTCTGGCTCTGCAAAAGACCGTTTTTCCCTAAACTTCTGTGACTGCAGATTTTTGTTTTCTTGTTTTCCACCAGGCTTTCCATTGAAGGAAGGAAGGGTTCAGAGGGGGGTTATTAAGAACCTGCTGCTTGGGATGTCTCCTTCTGTGGGAAGATCCTAGAAGAAAGTGTCGCTGTAGAGACTTGAGTGGATCCTCCTTTGTACGAAGCTTCTTGGGAGCTGCACCTCCCCTGCCTGCTGACTCCTTCCCTGAGCTGCTGCCAGGGACGTTATGGTCCCTCTGAACTAGCCTGTCCTAGTCCTCACCAGTGGTCCAAACTAGTCTGTTGTGGTCCTTGTCACTGGTCCTTCTGCGGGAGGAAACCCAGATGGGTGTTTGATCAGTGCCCCCTTTCCAAGGCCGCCCCCTGGCCCCAGATAGAACCTGCTTCTGAGCTAACTCGACCTCGGCAGATCTCCTGAACAGCTGCCTCACACTCATCCTCGAGCACAGGGTTACCCAAAGCCACTTCGCCAGGAGTCTCACCTCATTTGATGCACTCCAGCCTGGGCCTTTCTCCTCTCCTCTCCTCTCCTCTCCCATCAGCTCCATGTCACGGATCAGCTTTGGCTGAACATGTCCTCGGGAAAGGAGGCGCTTGCCAGCAAGACCCTCTGGAAGTACAAAACAAGGAAGCTCTTCACACCTACATTGCTGGGATGGTTCCCACAAGAAGGATATGCTGGCCTGCTCACGCATTGGCTACTGCAGACTGAGCACAGGTTCCTCCAACCTTGCAGGCCCCCCTTCTGTGTGCTCCTTGGCCCTCACACACTCCTTCTTGTGTCCAACCCTCCCTTTCTGGAGAGACACATTGTTCCCATGGGTCGTCCTGTCCCACTGCTTCCTTGGGGCCATATTCGGAAAGGGGGGCCAGCTGCCACATCTTGGTCGCCTGAGAGAGTCACTTTGGCGCCAATACTTCCACACAAGGGGGCCACGCTCTTGGACCTCCACACTCTTCTCATCCACACCTTTTGGCCCTCTGTTGGCACACTCAACCAAAGGATATGGTTTCTGAACAGTTCTCTAGGAACTCAGACAGACCGGCTTCAAGTCCCATCTTCCCAAACAACAGGAAGGTTGGACACTGCTTAGCAGACTTTGCACCATCTGCCTTGGATGATTTCTCTCCTCAAACAGAAACCAACGGCCTCCATGACATATGTCAGCCCCTCCACTGCCCACGGCTCCAGGCAGAGCTGCTGGCTCACAGCACACATGCCTGCTCCCAGCTCTTTCCTCCACAAGAGGAGGCGGCACAAATACACCCCTCTGACACAACACAACAGTCCGCAACTGTGGACAAGCAGCACGGCTCAGGGCAAAAATGCCTTTCAGCAGCACCAGTGGCTCTTGGGAGCAGGCGCTCTCCCTGCGGCTTCTTCCACAAGCACTCACTGCACATGGCAGGAGCAGGGAAAGAGATTCCCAAGAGGCACCTTCTACTCTACCCGGCATTGCACTGTCACCTGGGATCTAAGCCCCTCCGCACAAGGACAGCGCTGAACCCCCCAAACCTCTCTCGCAACTCACATGGTACCTTACCTCCTCTGCCCCTTTACCTCTGCTCCCCACAGATGACGCCTTCTCCCTTCTTTCTCTGTGCCAGCTCTACAGATTTGGCTGATGGCTCTGCCTCAGCCTTGCCTGGGCACTGCTCATCTGCCAACCTGAAAAGCAGGACACAGAAATGAAACCTCCCATAGGAGTCTCACGCTTCCAACCCAGCCAGGAGACCTAGAGTCCTTGGGGCACGTGGTCAGAACCTCTCATCACTCCTACAGGCAACAGGGCAAAAGGAAACAGCTCCCTCGCACACGGGCAAGAGCACGGGGTGACCCAAAGCCAGTTCTCCAAGAGTCTCACCTCACTCGAGACACTCCAGCCCACACCTTCGTCCTCTTCTCTCCTGTCACCTCCACCTTGCTTGTTTGGAGCTGACAAAGATGCCCTCAGGAGAGGAGGTGCTCACCAGCAGGACTTCCTGGAAGTACAGAACACGGAAGCTCTTTACATCTGCATCTCCAAGACAGATCCCACAAGAAGGACAGGCCAGCCTCCCCAGGCATGGGTGACTACGGTCTGAGCCCAGACTTCTCATCCCTTCTGCTCAAGACTTCCAAGGAGGCCCTTGGATCTTTACGGTTCCCCGGGTTGCCCCCCCGTCCCTTCTCTAGATGGACACGTTGCTCCCTGCCATTACCTCATCCCACTGCTTTCCCAGGTCCACATTCTCAGAAGGAGGACAGCTGTTACCTTACCTCGTAGGCCCCTCTGCTCCTCAGAGCTGCCTTCCCTTGCCTTCTCTTTCGTCGAAGCGCAACAGATTGCCTGGCAGCTTCTTCCTCTCCTTTGCCCAGGCACTGCTCATCTGCAAAGCTGCAAATCAGAAGGACACCCCGAAATGAAACCTCATGCAAGAGGCTTTCCAAAAACTGCTACGCACTTCCCAGCAGAGCAAGGTGACTAACGTCCTTGGAGCATGTGCTCAGAACCTCCCAGCATTGATACAGGCAACATCACCAGCAAAAGGGCTGCCTCACACATGTCCCAGAGCACAGGGTGACACAAAGCCACTCCCACAAGACTCTCACCTCACTCGACACACACCAGCCCGTGTCTTGGTCCTCTCCTCACCCATCCCCTCCACAGCACTGGTCTGGATTGAAGGAAGATGTCCGGGGCAAACGATGCCCTTGACAGCAAGGCCCTCCTCGGGAACTACAAAACAACAAAGCTCTTCACACCTGCACTGCTGGCACAGTTCCCACAGGAAGGACACGCAATGTTACAGTATCTTTTCTCTCAGCCTGCTCAACCAAGGCTTTTTCGGAAGCTGCATCTTTAGGCACAAACCTGGAAACAAGATGGCAACACTGGTTTCAGTAAAGAGCAACACAGCCTCTTGCAGCCTCCACTAAGCAGCTGCAGAGATAGTGCGGAGCTACTGTCAACTCTCCACTTTGACAAAGCAGAAGACAGCACACATTAGCAATATATCTTAGGAAGGCCCAGAGCACAAAACATCAGTGCTGGGACGGGCACAAGAGCCTCCAGTCAGAGGGCTTGCCGAGATCTGGTGATGATCCCCCTTTTCAGGGATGCTTCTTGAGGGAAGAAAAACACACAGGCAGGAAAGAGTAACATCTTGGGCTTGGGGAGGGTTGTCTTTTTTATGCTCACCCAGAAGAAAGGGAAGGAGCAGATGAAGCTCCGTGTGTGCAAAGCGGTGCCTAGCATCCTCTCCCACACAGCGGCGGAATGGAAAGCATGCCCTCCTCCATGTGACTCCACCGGAAGACACATGAATTCCCAGAAAAGCAAGAGAGAGTGACCATGGAGTTCACTGAGAACCCTGCCTTTAACAGAGTTATTCCCCACTAGCTTCATGAGGAGACAAGCCCTGGCAGCTACACCCTAGGAAGCAATAGTGACAGAGACACGCCAGGTCATCCCCAGGAAACTGGCCAGCCTTTCTGCTGGCACGGCTTTCTGGAAGAAGGAGGGCACGTGTCGGGGGAAGGGCCACCAAAAGCCTGCCCCCCACTTATACTTCCTCCTGATGCTAACGGACATGGGCTACTGGGCTGCATCTTTGCTCTGACCAAAGACAGCTTCCCTGAAGGGCTTCTCCAGCGCCAGGTCTCTCCTCTAAGCCAGACAAGAACTCTGCAGAGAACTCATGGGCTTGTAAACCAGGTTTAGCACAAGCGACTAGAAAGCCCATGGAGAATTCTTTCTGCACATTTCCAAAAAAGTAGAGGGAGCCCTGAAAACATCCCAAGCTTACACTGTCGAAAGATTTTGCCAGCTTCCTGGTCTTCCCAACTGCCTGGATAACACCTTCCAAAACATGCCGGACGACTCTCCTTTCTCGGCACACAAGCAGGCCGATGTTCTCGAAAATAAAGTGGAAATCTTCTCCTTTGGGCAAGGCCCACACAAACAATTGCAGCGTCACTGCTATGCAGACGGACACCCACTTAGAAACGTGGGTCCTCAGAGCGATCTGGGCATGGTTCACCTCCGCAGCTTCTAAATGCCCTGCACACAAACCACCAAGCAACAAAGTCACTTCAACAGCCCTTCAGCACACTCAAAGCACCTCGCAGCACAACAGCCCCTCGGGAGCCTTCTCACCCCTCACCCACCCCAACCACTCTCCAGGCAACAGCAAACCTCTCGCCTGGCGGGGCCGCAGCCCCGGCCCTCCCCACACACTGCTCTTCCGAGCAAACAGTAGGTGGCCTCACTGGAGCAGAAGAACCACCCCAAACACAGCCCCAACACCCTGTTGCCCCACAGCCACCAGCAAGGGCACCCCAGAGACCTCCTTGGCCTTGCGGAAAACTACCCCTCCCATCTCCCATTCGCCCCTGACTGCACCTCACTTACACTCCTCCTAACGACAAGCCGCCGGCAGAGACACCAGCAACACTGGCACTCGCCTTCCCAAGGAATCTGGCAGCCCAAATGGGCAGCAGCAACTTCATTTCCCTTGGCTTTGAAGAAACACCTCCAAGAAACTGCTCTCACGCAGCAGGCACTGCAACGTGACACCCACAGACCTCCCACAGGTCTGCAGAGCTCTTAGCAGAGACCCCCGCCACAACACAAGGGGGAGCCCAGCTTTGAAGCGCTCTTCCTACCAGGCCAGGGGCTCTCATCATAGCTGACATGGTGCTCCACCAGAAGCACCTCGTCCAGCTGAAGCACTAGTCTCCAAACTCCAAACAAGCAGGGAAAACCCCCACAGCCTCAGGATGCCCAGGGAGGGACAACACCTGGCATAAAACCTCCACAGTGCACCACGAGCTCTGTCGGGTCCTTCCACCCTGCCACAAGGAGCTAGAGAAGGCCCCCAGAAAGAAACCCCACACTCTGCTTCTCCAGCTGCGCTTTGCTTTTGCTCTCCATTGAGGGAGAGGTTGCTCTGAGGCAAATCTGCCACCTGCAGCCTCCTCCCGGGGCATTTCTTCCGCTTTCAGAGGCTGGGAGGAATAGTGCTGCTCAATGGCCGCATGCAAGGGGCCACTCAGCACTCATCAGGGTTGGAGGGAGGATGAGGAGACAAGACTCACCTTGTCCAGCAGCAGCTGCACTTGGTGGTAGCACTCACACACGCTATCCCAAACTTCAGCGATGTCTGTCTGGGGAGCAAGAGAAAGATGTGCCATGCTTCAAGTCAACAAGCTCACCACCATCCTGCCTGGTCCAAACCAAACAGATGCAGCCATCATCCACCACCACCACCACCACCACCACCACCACCATCATCTCCAAAAGCACCTGTGCAGGAGGCGGCTGCAGAGCCGAGACTCTTAACTGACTTCCAACTAGAAGCCCTCCACTGACCCCACCAGAGGGCTGGAGTTGAAATGAAGACACGAGAAGGGCTTTGGACAAGGGCATCCTCCCATCCACGATGGGAAGGCATCTCCGACCTCAGAGCCTCTTCCTCCCTCCAGCTTGCAATTCTGGTACTGCAGCACAAGCAAACAAAGTGCTGTCTAAAGCACAACTCACACCAAGCTCATTTTTAGTCACTTCAGTAAGGCCAGCAACATTGAACCACTACCAGCCAGCTAAACTGCACCACAGAGGGCTGGGCATTCTTCAGCCAGCAGGGCCAGTTTCTCTCACCCCCACCCCCACCGACCATTTCAGTCATTACTAAGGAAACAAGGAAGCTCCTTTGCCAAAAACAAAGCAACAACAAATGCCAATTAGCAGCTAAGAGTCAACATCCTCCTATGTTGAAGCACCAGAACTGAGACCTTTACAGCCACCCAAGATGAACTCCAAGCACAGCGCAGGGACAAACTAAGAGATAACAAAGCATCAGTCAGGCTGCCAGAGCCATTAGGAGTACACAAGGAGAGCAAAAAGTGTTTTCATTTTCGAGCTCTTGAAATTAGACACAAAATACAACCCATACAAACACAAAGACAACGGCAGGACTCAGCTATAGGCAGCCAGGTCTCCACACTTAGCAGTCCCTAACTCCAGCAGGGAGAAGGAAAGGTTTGTTGAGGTACATAGTCCTATTTTCTGGGAACAAGTACAATTCTTCTCCAGGTACTCCCTAACACAATAGGCAAATAGCGTTCCCGCACCATGCAAGCAGAGGTCAAACCAATACAGCAAGACCTTGCCTTTGCTGAAATTCAGCTACCAAACTCACACACACGTCAGGGGCACAATCGAGCGGCTGCGCCCTGTCTTACCACTGCAAGGGCATTAACAGGCAGCCTGACTAGACATGCGGCTCCCTGCTATTTGCATGTTGCACACCAAGCGCCAGCTACTCTTTGATTCCCCACAGACTTCACAGCCAGAGTCGACCAGCAGACCAGAGCCCTGCAATCCACACACACAGGTCTTCTCCAGAGAAACTCCCTGGGGACGCCACAAAGGCGGCCCTGACTCCACTCGCCACATTGCTAACAGCAGCAGATGGCACAGGGCCAGCTGCACTCAGCGTTGGTAGCTTCCCCCCAGGAAAAAAGAGCAGCGTAGCTGCAAGCAAGACTTCAGGAAAATACTCCTGAAGCTGGAGCTAGGAAGGTCGCTCAGCCCACAAGGAAAGAGAAACACGGAATTTGTTTAAGACTAGCTCCTGACATTATGGCGCAGGAAAGCTGAGAGCATCCACCCGATTCACACACTTGGAGAAAGGGCCGTCTCTCCTAAGAAGCAGCAGCCTGCTACACAAGACTGCTTACAAACACAGGCACGACTGCTAGAAGCAACGGCCATTCACGAGTCTCTGCACGCTTGTTCTCCTTCCCTCCCTCAGGAATGGAGCATGACTCAAAACAGCAACTGTGCATGCAACAGCAGAACTACTTCACACCTGACCGGGCTGTAAAAAAGAGCAACAGAGCACTGCCACACTGAAAGAGGCCCAAATAACTACAACAGAGAGAGAAAGCCTCCCTGGTGGACAAGACTGCTGACTCCCAACTGCTCTTCCAGAAACGATTCCCCCCGGAACATCTTCCCTTGGGGAGTTCCTCTCTTTTCTACCTGGTCTCCTGAAGCAATATTGTCTGGCTTTACGTACAAAAAGCAGCTTCTCAGTCTCTGCTTGCTCTGAAACACTTCCAAGTATGTACCATGATGCAAATTCTGCTGGCTGCTAGGATGGATGAGCAACAGGCTGGTACTCACGGCACTGCAGGAAGCTCCTTGCACACAGGAGGCGTTTTAGAGCCTTCTTCCTCGTGGAGAGGGGAGAAAAAGCTAAAAAAAAACCCCACCCAAGCGCAGAGGCCGCCTGAGGGAGCTCAGGCAGCCCCGTGGGCACTGACCCAACACCATCGCGGCCACCCCCGCCGCAGAGGACCGAGAAAGCCTGGGGTTAGTGGCGGCAGAGACACTGCAGCAGGCCGGGCTGGGGGCACCAGGCAGGCGGTGGCTGCCGGCAGGGCAGCGTGGGGCTCCGCGGGAGCCCGCCTGGCTCCATCCTGCCCAGGGCCCGGGTGGCACCGCAGCCCCGCTGCCCCAGGCCCTGAGCCCTCCCTGCCCAGCTGAGGGGTGGCAGCGCCCAGCAGGGAGCCCGGGGCCAAGCTCCAGCCCCAGCCCCAGCTCCAGCTCCAGCTGGGCCCAGCCAGAGAGCCAAGGGCAGGTGCCGAGCTGACGGGGCCTGGCCCCTGCAGCGGTGCTCCTCGGTGCTCCTGCGGGCCCCAGCTCCCTGGAGGCCAGGGCCCCGGGCTCAGGGGCCCCCAGCCCACCCACCTCGAGCCTGGCAATTCCCTGTTGTCCAAAAGGTGTTTTGGGATACACATTTCAGCTGCTGCGAGCGCATTGCTCTCTTCATCATATGTGAGCAGAGGAGAAAGCAGCCTTTGTGTGAACCTGGCCCCGCGGGAAGAGTGGAAGGGAAGTCCTGAAGCAAGAAGCCCTGAAGCATCTTCCTAGCACACTGCAGCCCTGCTCCGCTGACATCTTCCACTTCAAAGGACTCCAAGAGCCAAAACCTGCTTTCAGCAGCCCCCACGGCTGCTGCAGCCTTTGCCCAGGGAACAAGTTTGGGGGAAAGTCCATTGCATAGTAGCTCGGTTTGAGTCCTTCTCTTGTCTCCCGCTAAAATACTCTTTGGCAGAGGAAAGAGACAGTATACCCACAGAACGGGTATTTATAATAGAGACAATCCCAATTCAGCAGAGGCAGTTCTTCCTTTGCTGAAAAGCAAGGGCCCACTCTCGTTCGGGTTTGGAGATGGTTTCTCATCTATGATCCTGCTTCCATGCCCATTCGAGTCTTTGCACTTCTTTACTTAGTCATCAGTCAGGCGAGGCACCTGTTCTTCTTCTTTTTCAGAGTAAAACTCTGACAATATGCATCCTAATCACGATTTCCCCATGCCTCAGCTCCCTGGCACAAGTAGCGGGAAGGAGCCCTTCCAGAGCTCGCTGTGCAGCTTAGTGGAGGATTTTGCATTTGTTTGGGGAGCGGGATCTACCTCTAAAGGGCACAATGTACTGAAGTGCTTAGAGAAACCTATTTTCTGCCCTATCTGTGCTCCTCGTCCTCCTGACTACAGTGTTGGGGTGAAAAGGACAGGGCATGAGAAATGTACCCACTTGTTGGTTGGGTCAGGCCTTACATAGGCTTTAAATTTGTTGCAGTAGTGTGGCCAGACACCTGAGCATCCGTGTGAGAAAACGGATGAAATGCTCCATTTTCAGTACCTTTCCCTGCACTTAGAAGGCCTGTAAAGCAGGGGAAGGTGCTGCTTCCCTGCAGGTATCCCCAGCAGCAGCTGCCTGGCCACTGCCCAGCCTGCTTTGAGGACTTCAGCAGTGAAATGAGCTGACAAAGGCAGGTGGCACAACGGGCTGATGCTGCCCACCTTGTTCGAGCTGTCACAGCAGGTCAAAGGCATTTTTACCCAAGCAGTGGATGAACGGTGTGGAGCCTGAGCCTTTTGACTCTAAGGATGGAGGGATAAAAGGTTTGCTGCTTAGCAAAACAGGACCACACCAGGAGCCTTTCTGAAGGCGGTTCTTATGCCACTGGCTGATCCTTCAGATGCAGGGAGCATAGCAACACCTGCAGGGAGAGGAGATTTCTGCAGCATTTTTGTTCTAATGTTGGTACTGTAGAGAAAAGCTTGGGAATGAGGTCATCAGCCTATTGCAGACCTGATGCTTCCAGAGCCTCCTCTCACTAGCTCACACCCTTTTTTAGTTAGGGCATCCAGAGAGAGCCTGTTCATGTAACTGGCAGGCTTTGTTTTCACACCTTCTTATCTCTGTTGCTGCCTCCCTGTGAAATGCCTCCCCTGTGTTTGCCTCACACAGCAGCTGTGAGCAGAGGCAGGAGCCCAGGAGCCAGAGAGAGCTGATGGCTTTCAGCTGGAGGAGAGGGGCATGCAAAGGAAGAAGGCAGAGGAGCAGGTGGCTGGAAGGAAGGAAAGAACACTGGCAACAGCCACTTTCCCAGCACTCGGGCATGTGCACGCTCCAGCTGTGCAAATGCGGGGCTACATTTTCACTGCTGGCTGGGCTTTAGTGTCCTGGGGGCTCTAGCTACAAACTTGCTGCTCCTAAGGAAGCAGCAGCAATTAATCCTGCCTTCCCCTCCACAAGGTCCAGCTGCAACTAGCTCCAGCCCTGGCCCTGGAAGAGCCTGAGCCCAAGGCCAGGGCAGGCGCTGCCAGCAAAGGCTGTCAAAGCTGCAGGGGGGCCACAGATGAGTCCCTGCCCTCCCCACAGCACATGGCTGCTTCTGTCAGCAGCACCGGTGCTCCTCCTGTGCTTCCCAAGGCACCCATCGAGGCTGCTGCTCCTCAGGGAAAGCCCCCGGCACCTGGGAACACGAGGAATGTGCCAGCCTGGGCACCGCTGAGAGGCAAAGCACCCAGGTGCCCCCCAGGGCAGGCTGGCAGAGTGTCTCTGCCCCTCTGAGGAATTGGGGTACTGCTCTGGCCTCTCCGGCCTCGGGGCCCTGGGGCCATGCTGCTGCCCTTCCCGCCTCCCCTGACAGCCTCCAGCACGCAGTCGGAGCTGGCCGGCCCCAGCACCACCAGTCCAGCAGAATCAATGCCATCCCCCAGCTCCCGGCTCCTGAGAGCAGCAGCTGGTCAGGCCAACCGGGACAGACCAAAGGCCAGGCTGCTCAAGGTTACTATGCCAGTCGCAAGATGCTTACAGCCGGCCCTGCAGACCCTGCGGGACGAGCCATGTGCCAGCCCCAAGTGATGGCACCAGTGCTCAGCCCCCACGAGAATCAAACTGGCAGCTGATCTCAACTGCACTGGGAGAGCACAGTTACATTTAGTCACAGGTTTCTCCGCCTCTGCCTTTTGGTGGGGGCTGCTGGTACAGATGGGAGCAGTGGGGGTGTCTTCTCTCCGGCTGCTGGCAAGACCTTCCCCAGACCTTTCTTGCTTTGTGCTAGCTTTGGCCAGCTGGCGAGCGGCTTGGATGAGCAGCTTGGCCTCTGGCACGAGCCAGAGAAGCTTCCACTCTGTTTCTTGAGCGTAAGGCATCGCCTTGGCCTTGTGATTAAGGAGTTGCTTCTCCTCTGCTCCGGAGGGCATTGAACACTGGCTTCTGCTAGCATCTCTTGAGCTCTGTGAAAAATACAGAAGCGTTTTGCAAGACCTGCCCTTGTGCATACGTTCAGAGTTGTGCTCCAAGTCTTACACCATCTTATCAGACTTCTGAACATAGGCTGCCCAGTTACCAAAGCTTACGCCTCCTCAGGGTTAGATCTTCAAAGCAGAGGACTCTTTTTGCCTCACAGACTCACGGTCTGTTCTCTAGCCCTTTCCGAGCACATTTCTGTGGACTTCTAGGTCGAGCACAACAGCCTCAGAAGCAAAATTCCTCTTTTCCTTACAGGAAGAGGAGGTGATTGCAGGGCTGCCAAAAGGCAGAGTGGGTCAAACAACACTCACTTCAAAAATACTCTACAGGTGCATGCCTATTTTTGTTTCTTCCAAGGCAGTAAAGAGAAATGAACACAGTCCTCAGGAAGGCAATCCCTCCGTCAGTAAGGCAGGGACCACACTGGACTCTTCCCGTAAGCGCTCCATCTTACACTTGCATACATCCTAAGCAGATGCAAGACAGGGATTTGGGACACAAAATCCTAGATTAAAACAAGGTAATACCTGATTACTTATCTATTAAGAAAAGAAAAAAAAAAGCACAGATTTACCTTGCCAGTTTCTCTGCTAGGTGTCTTCTCATTTCCACATTCACCAAGTGGAGTTTTTCAGACCTTTCCAATTCTCCCTGAGCAAATGCCACTTGCAATGCGCTGTCTTGCTGCATGTTTTGTAGTCTAGCCAATTCCAATTCTAGCCCTCCAATTCTCCGCTCCAGCTGGTTTCTCAGTGAGGCATTATTGGCGTTTATTTCTTCTAACCTGCCTTGAGTGGCTGCCTGCATCTAAAGCAGAAAACGCAACTTCAAGAAACAGGAAGGAAAAGACAGTGCTCCCCCAACTCCACTTCACAGACCCGACTGAAAAAGCACAGCCTGACTCAACTAGGGAACCCTGCTGCCTCCCTACCAGCAACAATCAGGGAAGAAATCTGAAACTACTAAATGGGTTATGCTTGTTTCTTTGTTTCTTTGTTTGTTTCCTTCCCCCAGGAGGGCAGGAACCTTAGGGACTTGTTTTCTCAACAGCCTTGTCTGGAGAATGACACTGCAGGTCCTGTGACACTGGCCACAGACACTCTCAGCAGTAACAGCCATTAGAGGACAAACATATCCCTTGGCAATTCAACCACCTACTGCAGATGTGAACAGTCCGTCCCCCTCTGCATGCTTTGCCTTTCCACCTGGGATCTCCCTCTACTCAATACAGAGGCCAGAGGGATGATGCACACTAATGCCACCTCCTCACAATGCATCCTGAGGACAAAAAGGCAAGATGGCAACTCCCTCTGCAAACTGCCAACAGGAAGCCTGCCTTGGGCAGGCTTTTTGACTGAAGGAGCTACAGGGGCTGCTGGAAGGCAATCAGAGAGTAGGTGTTTTCCCAGACATGCATATCACACAACACACACAGGAGCACTTTCACACAGCCATTTTCAGCGCTCCAACTTCCCTAAAAAAAAAAAAAAGACAAAAGAAAAAGGGCGCTACAAGAGAACGAGATACCTAAAGCAAAAGACCTAAAAGACAATGACAACAACAACAAATGAATGCACTGTAGACTGCAGATGCAAATGGTGAATGAGTTTACCTGCAAGAAGAGATTGACTTCTTCCAGTTTTTGCCTTATCTTTTGGTAGGCTCTTTCTCCAATCTCTCTTTTATACTCCTCTATTTTGCAAAGATCTACCGCACTGCTCCGTAAGCATCGTTGGAGGCAAACCACCTCTTCTTGCAGCTCCAGATTTCTAGTTCCTAGCTGCAGAGATTTTGTGGATTCCCTCACCAGCTGCTGGAAGAGTTCACTGGCCTGTATCCAGGGGAAAAACAAACACAATTCATCAGAGAGGTCTAGAATCCCTCCATTCGGGGAAAATCCAGCAAACCTATCAGTCGAGACGATAGCTGACACCCACTAACTTGGTATTTCAACCAAGAAAGAGGGATTTGTATCTCCATTTCTTTTGTTTCTTTACATCTTTCTCAGGAGTTCAGACAGGGTCGCTTCAGCTCCCATGCTTCCTCAGTTCTCCAGCAAGAGTTCACAACCCACTCCACAGCTCACCTGAACAGCACAGACTCCAAACCAGCAGCATTTCAGCCACGTGCTTGGGCTGAAAAGCACAAGGTCTCTTCTTCAGTGAGACTCCGCAGCCCTGAAAGCAGCTCCCTGAAAAGCCACTGCTGTCTGGCAAGAGCAGAGGGCAGGCAGCAGCAAAGAGAAAGGAGATCACTGCAATACGACCCAAGAGCCTGAACCTGAGAGCTCCTGCTCATGCTGTGTGTCTGAAGGGCAGGATCTCCTCTTATTGCAACCTGGAGCAGTTGCTCTTGTGATGTTTCAGATAAAAGCACACTCGGGCCTGGAAAACGACCAGGAGCTCCTTTTGAGGAAGGCTCAAGGAGTGGCTTCATTAGCTACACTACAATGAGGAATGCCTCTAGACAAACCTCTCTGGCATTTGTGCTCAGAATATGTTGTTCTGTTCCAGCAGTGGAGGAAAAGAACAGCTTCGTAGATATTACTATGTTTACAGAGTTGGTATACCTCGGCTTTTGTCCTGTCCAAGTCCTCTTGCAAATGCAGTTTTTCTTCCTTGAGGTCATCGCACAAACGGGTAGAAACTCTAAGGGAAGTCTCTGACATCCGCTGCTTTCTGAGAGCCTCACTAAGTTCTCGCTGCAGCTGGCAGACTGTTCTCTAACGAAAGATTATAACACAAGGATGAAGAGAAAGGCAAGAATGTGAAATCTGCATTTCTACTTTCACTCACTAGTTCATATACTTAAGATCAGTTTTCAGACGTGCTACAAAGGTCAGAAATGTTGTCCCCCAGAAGATGGGCTCTGCACAGCTGGGCACCTCTCTCCTTCCTGAGGGAGGAAGGTAGCAACGCTTAGCTCAGATGTGCTGGAGGCGCAAAACATTATGTGAGCACTCTGCACGGGAGCATGCTTTGCAGCTTGCACAAAGTCAGCTCAGCTGATTTCCTAATTAGTCCTTCCCCTCACTGGCAGCATAGTCTTTCACAGCGCCGCAACAAAAGGACATGGTTGGAGAAGGCTGTAACTCAGAAGCTATGGGAGAGAAAGCTGAGGCCAGGGTAGTGGCTGAAGCTAACTTCTTGGGAGGTTGCCAGCCTCCTTAAGTGCCCCAAATGCATACATCAGCTAGTCCCTGCACAACACTCGGACTCCTCTATTGCAGTAACACTTCAGGCCACAGGCATTCCTTCTCTGTACAAACAGGAAAGAAAAACACTCTTTTCTTTGCTCAGGACTCAGCAACTCCTCCTCGCTCACTACTCTCTCGTCACACCTCCTCCCTTCCTTCTTTCCCACTCATCTCCAGGCACCTTCTCCTCCCTCTCCTCCTCTCACTCTGCCCATCCTCAATATTTTCCTAAACATTCTCTCTCCTCCTTCCCCCACCCTACCTCTCTTTCTGCTTTGTTCCTCTTGCACACCAAGACTTGGTCTCTTAAATGAAGACACTTGGCGTTCAGTTCCTTGTTTCTTGCCTGCAGCAGGTACACTTCCTCTTCCGCTTCTGCTCTGCGTTTACTGAGAATGTGGTTCAGTCCATCCTGGACAGCACTCACAATTTTTTCTTGGGTGCTCCGATTCGGCACATCTCCCAGCTGCTGACGGAGCAAGCGATTCTCACTTTGGAGCTGGGCCACTTGTGCCCGCAGAGATTCCTCTTCCGCAAGGTGTTTGCTCACTTCATCTTTCTCACGTTGCAGAGCACGACCATGTTCCTTGGCCTGACACTGGGCTCGACGTAGTGCCCTCTGTGTCATTTCCAAAAATGATGTTTTTTTCCTAAGAGACTGTTTCAGTTGGTGAACTGTCTTCTCTAAGGTGGTAGCTTTACTTTCAGCCTCACTCAGCTGCTGAGACAAGCTCTTGCTGGTTTCCCGCAAATCAGAGAGCTCCTGATTGAGCTTGTCTTGCAAACAAAGACCCTGCTCACATTCCCTCTGAAACGTCTGCTCAGCCTCACGTTCTGCTGTCTGACAACTTCCCAGTTCCTGAACTTGAGCAGAGATCTCGTGCGAAGGCGATGAGTCCACCTGTGTCTCCAGCCTCTCTTGGCTCTCATTTGTCTGTTCAAATGCAAGCAATGAAAGTTGGCCAACTTAAGCAAATCCTCTGAAAACAGGAGGCAATGGCAAGCATTCTCTATAACCATACAAAGACTGGAGCTACCTGGACCTCGGATTAGAATGCAACACTAATCTACAGACTGCTTCTCTCAACATCAGTCATTCAACAGTGTTATTTTACATTGGTACAGACCACCAGTTCAAAATTCAACTAAAATGTGTGTTTTTACATACCTGCCTCCCAGGGGTTTCCCTGCTAGCCTTGAGGGCTTCTTCGTCATTTGGCGAAGACTTACGAAGAATGGCAGAGTCGGAGTCCCCATCTGTACAAGAAAAACACATCTTTTGGTGAGCAGTGTGAGCTAATACAATTCCTGAAGCCTAGAGCGCTTCCTGAATCATCACATTTCAGAGAAAAATCTTAACACTAACACCCCCCCAACTCATCAAGTCCAAAAGAGAAAGCTATCAATGAGCAGATTCAACATGCAGCTGTTTTCTTACTCATCCATTTCCTCTAGCGCATATTCCTTGCTCATATACAAAGGAAATCACTGCAAGGGCTCCAAAACAAGCCAGCAAGCAGTCACAGCCTACAGAACTCTGCTTTCGAGGGACAATGCCAAATAGCCCATTTTTTAAAATGGGACTTGCTCCATACATGATACCCATATTCAAAATACTGAAATGACCAGCTCCAATGGCGACTTCCGGTCTCCCTCAACTTCACCAGGCTGCATCTGTCAGATTGAGGGGATTTCTTCATCTTTATAGAAGCCTTGATAAATGCATGGATCATTATTTAAGCTGCCCAGCTCAGCTACAGAAAATACTACAGCGTTGCCAGCACACTCAAAAGACCTCCCTCGAAAAAGCCTCCCATTCCTCTGGGTACCAATAAATATGCCTTTGACATACCTCGACCAGAAATTGCACAGGAAACCTTTGCTCCCAGCTTTCGCATTGACGCATAACTGCCACCTATTATCTAATGCACGTTCACCTAACGTGCTCTGCGTTCCTAAGGAAAGCTGCCAGTGCAGACACAGCAGGGATTTGGACAGCTATCATTTTCCACTGGGCAATTAAACAGTCCCATATTTGTCTTCCAACAAACAAGTCTCAAACAAGCCAGAGTAAGCAGGGTACTGTTGCGGAGACCAGAAAAATCACACCAAACGCAGGAGGACAAAAGGGCCCAAGGTAGGCGTCCCTTCTGGTCTCTCCAGAGCTCTTCCAAGTTCCTCCTCTCCCAAAGACTTCAAAGCCTCTTCCTGCTGCGTATCAGAGGGAATCAGAGGCGGGGGCTATGCTTTGCCTGTGCCAGCCAGCAACTGCAGAATTAGGTTCAAGAGCCTTCCCAAGAAGCTGTCAAGTTCCCTCTCACGGCACCCACGCCATCTTTGAAGAGATTCCACACAAGCAGGAAAGGATCCAGGGAGAAGAGGAAATCCTTCTAGAAAGACACTCCAAAGACGGCCTACTCTTCCTCCAAGTCCCTGACTCACACAACCTTCTCTTCATACCCTATATGCATCACAAAACGCTCCAGAGGAGGGTTGGCCCTAACAACATATGTTCACCAACAGGATGATTCTGCAGTTGCCCAGGAACAGGGCAGGGCCGTTCTTTGGGGGGAAGCAACATTCTGCTGATCCGACCGTCCGCACAGAGCCCCCAGCAGCAGACCTCTTCCTGCGCTCTAGCAGGAGGAGTCACAAACCTCCGCCTGGATAAAGCTCCTGTTCCTAAGTGAAAGGCAGCAAAATGTGACTCTCGACTCACTTCTCACTTCTGGGAAATAACACACAAGTCAAGAAGAAAAGAAAAAATAGAGTGCAGTTTCTGTATCTTTGTAGGTTTTCAAAGACAGTAACAAACTGTGTATGAATACTGTCTGCTCTCCTCATTTGACACATACTGTAGCTTTCCATACAGTAGTCTTACCAAAAAAAAAAAAAAAAAAAAAAAAAAAGGCAGAATAAACCCCCCTACTAGAGGGTCTGAAAGGTAGAGTACAGAGAACACAGTTTGGGTAATTCTGAAATAGTAATTGTGTGAGATATGTTCAGTGCTAGGCAAGCTCACGAGCGTAGCTCAAACTGCACACACTCACTGAAGGAGAAGATATTTTTTTAAGCCACCCTGATAATTCTTCTGGATCATAACCTCATACGGATTTTCAACACTTTTTTTTTTTTCCTCATAAAAAGTCAGAACTTAAAAACAACATTTAAAAAACATAAATACATCTAAGAAGTTATAGTAAGTGCAGTTTCCTATAATGCACGGATCCAGCTGTGCCTAAGGCAGCACTGTCCCCTCGGGGAGGAGAATCCTGAAGCAACAAGACAGAAGCGTTTCTAAGCATCATGTCTCCGCAGCACCTCAGAGTCCCCACAAAAGCAGTTGGGACTGAGATGAGAAACAGGGCACCTGGGCCGAGCACGGCTGACACAATTCACACCAAGGCAAAGAGACCACTGCGCTCCGGGGCCATCCCGGCAGCAGCTGCCTGCCTGCTGCCTCCCCCGGCACTGCCTCACTGCAGCAAGGTGGCTCCGACACCGACCTGGCGCTTTGGGGACGGGGTTTGCGCCAGCAGAGCCGGGCGCGCAGAGGGAAGAGCGCACACCCGAGCAACAGGGAGGCCCGCGCTTCCTCGCTGGGCCCCGCTTAGTGGTTTGCTCCCCCTCACCCCCCCAGTTTTCTGACAGGAGCTGCAGCGCGGCCGGCTGCAGCCCCGCGGGGCCGTGTCACCCCCCGAGGGCCCTCGCAGCCCCCAGCTGCACGTCCCGGCCCCGACAGACGCGCCCAGGGCGCTCGTCCCCCGGGGCCGCCCCAGCGCGCGGCTGCAGCAGGACACCCCGCCGCCAGCAAAGGCCACGGCGCCTCTCCCCGGCCCCGCGGGCGGCCAAGGCTCCCACCTCCTCTCTCCGCAGCAGCCACCCCCCGCGGCAGCCCCACGGCTCCTGCCCGCTGCGGGGCGCAGGGCACCGACGCGCCCGGGGCGCTGCCGGGAGCAGCATCCCCCGCTGGCAGAACCGCTCTGCCGGCGGGCAGCTGGCCCAGGCCCTCCGCCCGCAGCTCGGCGCCGCCGCCGCTCCCGGGGCCGCCGGGCACCCGCGGCCCCTTCCTCCTCCGCAGGAGCCGCCGGATCTTCTCCATCCTCCGCCGGGGCGGGACACGACGATGGCGCCGCTTCGCCTCGGGGAGCCCCGAGAAGAGAAAAGCAGGGAGGGAGGCAGCGGCACCGGCAACGGAACCCGCAACGGCAACGGAACCCGCAACGGCAACGGCCGCCAGAGGTCGCGCGAGCACCACGCAGCTGCCCCCGGCCCGGCCAGGACGCTCGGGCTCGTCACAAGGGGCTGGGGGGGCGGGGCGGGGCGGGGCGCCGCCGCCGTCTTCCGCTGCCGAGGGGGGCGGGGCGGTGGGCGCTGCGGCCGCGCGGGGGCAGCTGGGGACTGCGGCGTTTCTGTGGCGGCTGCTGCGGCGGCTGCTGCGGCGGGGCCGGGGCCGGGGGGAAGCGCTGTTCACGGTGGGGGGTGCCGGGGGCTGCCGGTGCGGAGGGGCTGCCGGGGTCTCCCGTGCGGCTCCTGCCCGGCGGGGCCTGGCGCGGGCCAGAGCCGGGTGCTGCGGGCTGTGTCCAGGCGGGTCTGCGAAACCTCCGCGGACAGACGCTGCCCGGCTGCCCTGGGCCACCCGCCCCCTGCCACTGTGCTCTGACTGAAGAGTCCCCACGGATTTGAGAGTCATGGCTGGCTGCTAGAAATGCTGATCTCTTCTAAAATGCGTAAAAGCCGGGGAAGGACACACAGGCAAGAACAGGGTGGTAAGGTGTGAAAACAAAGCCTGCCAGTTACATGAACAGGCTCTCTCTGGATGCCCTAACTAAAAAAGGGTGTGAGCTAGTGAGAGGAGGCTCTGGAAGCATCAGGTCTGCAATAGGCTGATGAGCTCATTCCCAAGCTTTTCTCTACAGTACCAACATTAGAACAAAAATGCTGCAGAAATCTCCTCTCCCTGCAGGTGTTGCTATGCTCCCTGCATCTGAAGGATCAGCCAGTGGCATAAGAACCGCCTTCAGAAAGGCTCCTGGTGTGGTCCTGTTTTGCTAAGCAGCAAATCTTTTATCCCTCCATCCTTAGAGTCAAAAGGCTCAGGCTCAACACCGTTCATCCACTGCTTGGGTAAAAATGCCTTTGACCTGCTGTGACAGCTCGAACAAGGTGGGCAGCATCAGCCCGTTGTGCCACCTGCCTTTGTCAGCTCATTTCACTGCTGAAGTCCTGAAAGCAGGCTGGGCAGTGGCCAGGCAGCTGCTGCTGGGGATACCTGCAGGGAAGCAGCACCTTCCCCTGCTTTACAGGCCTTCTAAGTGCAGGGAAAGGTACTGAAAATGGAGCATTTCATCCGTTTTCTCACACGGATGCTCAGGTGTTTGGCCACACTACTGCAACAAATTTAAAGCCTATGTAAGGCCTGACCCAACCAACAAGTGGGTACGTTTCTCATACCATGTCCTTTTCACCCCAACACTGTAGTCAGGAGGACGAGGAGCACAGATAGGGCAGAAAATAGGTTTCTCTAAGCACTTCAGTACATTGTGCCCTTTAGAGGTAGATCCCGCTCCCCAAACAAATGCAAAATCCTCCACTAAGCTGCACAGCGACCTCTGGAAAGGCTCCTTCCTGCTACTTGTGCCAGGGAGCTGAGGCATGGGGAAATCGTGATTAGGATGCATATTGTCAGAGTTTTACTCTGAAAAAGAAGAAGAACAGGTGCCTCGCCTGACTGATGACTAAGTAAAGAAGTGCAAAGACTCAAATGGGCATGGAAGCAGGATCATAGATGAGAAACCATCTCCAAACCCGAACGAGAGTGGGCCCTTGCTTTTCAGCAAAGGAAGAACTGCCTCTGCTGAATTGGGATTGTCTCTACTATAAATACCCGTTCTGTGGGTATACTGTCTCTTTCCTCTGCCAAAGAGTATTTTACCAGGAGACAAGAGAAGGACTCAAACCGAGCTACTATGCAATGGACTTTCCCCCAAACTTGTTCCCTGGGCAAAGGCTGCAGCAGCAATGGGGGCTGCTGAAAGCAGGTTTTGGCTCTTGGAGTCCTTTGAAGTGGAAAATGCCAGCGGAACAGGGCTGCTCTGTGCTTTGAAGATGGGACTTGCCCCATGCAGGGAAAGGTTTGTGTTCTTTGCTCCCACTAAGCGGGATTGCTCTCTTGCTTCAGGACTTCCCTGCCACTCTTCCCGTGGGGCCAGGTTCACGCAAATGCTGCTTTCTCCTCTGCTCACATATCATGAAGAGAGCAATGGGCTCACAGCAGCTGAAATGTACATCCCAAAACACCTTTCTGACAACGGGGAATTCCAGGTCCTGTGATTTTTCCACGTGTTGGTAATACAGCTAGTTCCACTGATGCCAAGGGACCTAATGTCTTGTTTTAAACTCAGTCCATGTGTGATTTTCTTGGGAACACCTGGAAGAGCACGTGTGACCTGTTCTTCATTTGTCTAAGCATTACAATGTAAAATGTTGAAAAGTCATGAAAACACAGAGCCAGAGAAGTTGAGAGAGACAGAGGCAGGAAAGCCCCCTACGGTGAGAAAACCGGAGATGCTTCAGTCCTGCCAGTGTTTCTGATGCTCCCAGTGAATTCAAATGAGCATTTCTGGGACGGGCCCTTGAAATGGGACTAAGGTCCAGGAAAAGGCTTCAGAAGCCTGAGAATCTGTAAAAAGGGAGCGGGGAGCAAAGGCTGCGTCCCGGTGGCACAGAAAAATCTCTTGTTTTAGATCAGTTGCTGTGGCTGAAATTGAAACATGAGTCAAGTATGAGTAAACCAAGGCACCAAGGAAAAAAAGGATCCAGTTTAAAGAGGTCTTCATTGATTTATTAACAGAAAAGACATGGTTAGGAACGATAACTCAATGGCAATTACTTCAACTAGATAAACAAGTCCCATGCCACACGTTTTGAACAGATCTCATCAACATTCATCAAAAGAGAGGCAAGAGAGAGAGAGAGAGAGAGAGAGATATCACGACCTGTGGATCCAGTGGCGTCCCATTGGTCCCCTTCACTCTGGGTGTCTCGGCAGTGGGGGGGGTCCCCCACTTAGCTTCTGGTGGTGCCATTTTTATACAGTCCAAGTCCCCAAATCTCCGCCCAGTTCCAAGAAACCTCATGCATATGCATGGTGGGCATTAGAGGCGTGGTCTGGTTCGGTGCAGCCTCGCTGTGTCCCGGGTGGTCGCAGGGAGACCATTTCAGGGGTCGCAGCACCTCAGTCTTGTTTCCACCAGAAACAGATAGCTTGCTTGTACAACAGAAAAACACCATCTCAGTCCTGTTTCCTCTGGGAACAGGTGGCTTGCTCGTACAATGGGAAAACACTGTCTCAATCCTGTTTCCACCGGGAACAAATGGAAATGGATGGCTTGCTCGTGGTTATGGTTTTCTGCAAAATCTGCAACGTGCGCAGCAAGGCTCACATCTTAGGCACCAAGAAATGTATAAGGCAAAAGTTCACTCATCAGTCCGCCACACTCATCTGCAAACAGGAGAAGCCCTGTTTCCCTTGCTTAGTATGCACATAGCCTCTACTGTGAATAGTGATCCTTCTTAATAGAGCACCAGGCCCCAAACGCCTTAGCAATAGGCTTACAAGATGCCTGGAGGGTTAGGTGGCCCGGGGGTCTGTGTTTGTGTGGGGATGATGGCTTGAGTCTGGTCTAGCACTTGAAGGCAAGCAATGAGGGCTAGGGCTTAGCTTCAGATGCAGGGTAAGAGAGAGGGTGTGGGGGGGTAAGGATTCAGGCTGCAGCGTAGCAGTTTGAGCTTGGCCTTAGCGACTAGAGGAGGAGAAGGAGGGAAGGCGGAAGGGCAGGGCTTCAGCTTAGTGGTGAGGCTGCAGGTCTGGCCCTGCCAGAGGAGCTCTCGCAGGCCCTGTGCCAGCGGCATCCCCATTACCTGAAGCCTCCTGACCTCCCCAACACAGGTGCTGTCTCTTGGCCAAGAGCTCCGTGCCCTTCATGTGCTCCCACGCCGGCCTCCAGCTTCTGCCTGCTCACCTGAGGGCACACAGAGCACCTCCTCATCAGCACCCGAGTGCTGTCCCCCCAAACCTGACCCTGCCTCTGCAAGCCCCCAGCCTCTCTGCCCTCCTGGCATGACCCTGCCCTTCCCTGCAGCACCTCACCATGCCAGCCTGCTGCTCCCCACCAAGCAGCTTCCTGCACCACAAGTGACCTCACAACCGAGAGCCCAGCCCTCACACCGCCACTCGCAGCTCCCCCTCGCCTGCCTCTGCCCTCTGCTCTCAGCTCCATGCGCTTGCACTCTCAGACTAAACACCAGCCCTGCCATGCCTCTGCTTCTGCCTCCCAGGCCCCAAACACCTTGGCGCTAGGCTTACAAGATGCCTGGAGGGTTCGGGCCTTTGGGGCAGCAGCATAGGGCTTAGGCTTCAGGCGTCAGCGGGGAGGTTGCGCTTTGCAGTTGGTGGTGGGCTTTGGGAAAGCGTGTGGGTGATGGCTGAGTGCTGGGCTTCATGTTTCTGCTGAGCGTTTTCAGAATGGGCTAATTGGGTGGTCTGGGGGTGTGTGTTTGTGTGGGGGTGAGGGCTAGAGCCTGGTCTAGCACTTGAAGGCAAGCGATGAGGGCTAGGCCATATCTTCAGACACAGGTTAAGGGAGAGGGTAGAGGGCAGGGATTCAGGCTGCAGCACAGCACTTTGCATTTAGCCTTAGCGACTAGAGGAGGGGAAGGAGGGAAGGCGGAAGGCTAGGGCTTCAGCTTAGTGGTTAGGCTTCAGGTATGGTCCTGCCAGAGGAGCTCTCTCGCAGGCCCTGTGCCAGCAGCATCCCCATTACCTGGAGCCTCCTGACCTCCCCAACACGCGTCCTGTCTCTTGGCCAGGAGCTCCATGGCCTTCATGTG
This sequence comes from Dromaius novaehollandiae, assembly GCF_036370855.1. Classification (NCBI taxonomy): domain Eukaryota; kingdom Metazoa; phylum Chordata; class Aves; order Casuariiformes; family Dromaiidae; genus Dromaius; species Dromaius novaehollandiae. The sequence goes on along the minus strand of NC_088125.1, from coordinate 1,109,287 downwards.
CTCATACCACGTATGGCCTAATGCAGAAGAATGTGAAGGAGACAGGCTGTGGAAAGTAGCCAGACCATCCTAGGAGGAAAAAGAAACAGTGAAAGAGTTGGAAAAGCAGGTAGGGGATTTGCGAGATGCAAAGGTGATAGTCCAAGAAGTGACTACAGCACAAGCTGAGAAAAGCCAAGATTTAGCAAGATGGAGCAGCTAGCTTTGCGGATGGCTAATAAGCACTGCGGGCGTTATGGAAAGGTGCCCGCTCCTGCTTCTCAGGTGCGGGTGATTATAGCTCGACCTTCCTGGGATCCAGGGGAGTGGGATGGTAATATTTGGAGTACCTCATCTGACTCAGAAATTGAGTCTGATATTGAGCAAGAAGCCGCTAACACTCAGGTGCAGCCGCTTGTTCAGATGCGGGGGGAGCGACACATAAATAGGGATACCGTAGAGCAGTCAAGGACTTATACACCAAAGGAATTACGTGAGTTTTTGACTACATTTCAGCAACAACCAAGGGAGTTATTACTAGCGTGGATGGTGAGAGCCTGGGACAATGGGGCTGGATCATTAACGTTATTAAGGGAAGAACTGAATTTAATGAGCCCACTGTCCACAGATGCTCAAGTGCAGTATTATGTCTCCCAATGTAACGTTTGCATGAGATAGCGCTGGTAACTCTATAGTTGCTCCTCTGCTCTACCAGTGGTTATGTGCCACGGTGGTAGCGGCTTACCCATCTACAGGTGAGCTGGGCGCCACGGTGGGGGCATGGCGTATCATGGAAGAAGGAATAAATGTTGCGACAGTTGGGGGTGGCCATTGGACGAGCAGATGATAATGGTCCAGATGGCGTAGAAATAACTTGGCAAATGAAAATGCGGCTATTGAAATTGGCCCCAAGTGCCTTGAAACCGCTCCTGTTAGGGACGGCGATGCCTGCTACTGGTACAGTAGCAGCCTTGGTGAATAATTTGCGAGACCTAGCTTTGGTGGGTGGACCAGATTCTAAACGGGTAAGGGTGGCTCAGAAAGTTGGAGCAAAGAGACAGGGAGGAGCGACTAAGGTGAGTGGAAAGGTTACACAAAAGCAGATGTGGACTGACTTGCTGCAGGCGGGGATATTGCAGGATGAGATCAATGGCTTGCCAACTGCCGATTTATTCAAGCATGGCAGCATTTGCCTGCCAATCAACAAAACCGAGTTAAACCCACTGCCCCACCTGCACCCAGTGCTCCCTGGAAGCTGCCTGCTAAGAAACAATGAAGGGGAGGCAGGTCCCCCGAAATCCGAGCATGAGTTGCAGCATATCATCTGAGGGACAGGCGCCCATATGTACCCCTGCGAATTAGATGACACTCGGGAGGGGAAATAGCTGTGCTTGCTTTAGTAGATACAGGAGCAGAAGTTACAGTGCCACACAGTGCCCTAAACCCTGGAAAAGCAACAGGGCACTTCTGTGGTTTGGGTGGATCTGCCACCCCTGCTGTCGGGCCATAGTTCCTTTAGTGATTGGGAAAAACCCTCCCTTCTCCATTCCAGTCTTATTGGCACCCATTCATGCATATATTTTAGGAACTGATGTGTTACTAGGTTGAGACATACACACAATGCAAGGATTCTTCTCTTTTGCAAGGAGTCCCTCACTGCCACAAGCACGAGGAATCACTCTAATCAGAGGGTACCCAAACTGGGACCCCATAGATTTGCCTGTACCAACTACCGTTGTGTAAATAAAACAGGACAGAATACCAGGAGGAGAAACAGAAATTCAAGAAACAAAAGATGCTCTCTTACATGCACACATAATACACCCTGCCCTATCGGCCTTTAATAACCCAATATGGCCTGTGGAGAAGACAGATGGCTCCTGGTGTACGATTGTGCATTACAGAGAATTGAGTAAGGTGGTCCCACCCCTGATGGCAGTGGTCCCCAATATGGTGTCTTTGTTAGAAGAAGTGGGTAAAAATTTGCAAGAATGGAAGGCTGAGGTGGATCTGGCAAACGCCTTTTTCTCTATTGCTATATCCCCAGCCTCGCAGGACCAATTTGCCTTCACTTGGAGTGGTAAGCAGTATACATTCCAAGTCCTTCCGCAGGGATATAGGCATAGCCCCACTATATGTCATCAAATGGTCGCTGCTGACCTCCCAACACCTCTCCCAGAATGTACTAGTCATCATTACATCAATGATATTTTGAGAATGGGACCATCTGAACATCAGGTGAAAGGGCAACTAATGGCACTGACGCATGCTTTCCAGGATAGGGGATGGGCTGTGAACCCCAGAAAGGTACAAGGATCAGATATTAGTGTTCAATTTCTAGGAGTAGTGTGGAGAGGACAAACAAAGGCCATTCCTGAAAAAGTGCGTAATACTATCCAGCAATGCCTTGTCCCTATGACGATAAAACAGCTGCAAGCTTTCCTAGGTCTCCGAGGACTCTGGTGAACTTTTATACCTCATTTAGCATACTTGATGCGGCCCTTGCAGCGTTTAACAAAGAAAAGCAGTCAGTTGCAGTGGACCAAAGAGCACCAGCAGGCTTTTGATTTGTGCAAGGAAGCGGTGGTCCAACACTCTGAGTTATTTACACCCTATGAAGGACAATGTTTTGAATTGGAAATTACAGTTATGGGAGATACAGTAACTTGGGGGTTATGACAGCAATGTGCTCATGCACAGTGTGAGCCCATAGGGTTCTGGTCCCGCTCATCACAAGGAGCTACAGCAGATTACACCGCCCTTAGAAAAACAACTCCTAGCAGTGGTATGGGCCCTGCAGGACACAGAACAAACTACTCAACGCCATCGGGTCACTGCGCATACAGCCATCCCAATTCAAGCGTGGGTAAATGATGACACTGTTAGAGCCCATGTTGGAGTGGCCCAAGATGCAACGCAATGGAAGTGGAAACATTCTTTGCAAGCTCGACTGAAAGGAGGGAAGAAGGAGTTAAGCACCCCACATGCCACTTTACTGGGAGAAGTACAGTTTAAGCACATGCCCTTACTACCTGAACCGGAGGGTCTACCTCTTCCTGCCTCCCCCCACCCACCCCCCCGGCAGAAGTGTCACCGATACAAGAAGCTCCTCCCTTTGAGATGTTATCTTCTGAACAGCAGGAGTGGCCTTGGTTTTCCGATGGTAGTGCAGTGTATTCTTGGGCAGGAGAACGCGTATGGCATTCTGTGGCGTACAACCCTGCCACGGACACTATCTGTTTTGCCCCCGGAACAGGATATGCCAGTCAGTGGGCTGAACTAAAAGCCACAGCTATAGCTTTAGATGAAGGAGATGCACACTATCTCGATACAGATAGTTGCGTAGTGTACAAAGGCTTGCAAGCTTGGCTGCCAGCGTGGACCGCTGCACAATGGAAAATACATGATAGGGAACTTTGGGGAAGCTCCTTGTGGGAAAAAAATGGAGTATTGTGCAGACAAAAGTTATTTCAGTATGACACGCTGATGCCCATCAAAGGCAAGAGCCTCTTGAAATGCAATATAATTCAGCGGTTGACTGAATGGCAACCCCCTCAGAACTGAAACAGGCCCGACAAGCGCACAAACGGTCAGGGCACCGGGGCCCTGTCACCGCTCGAGCTTGGGACTTGTCGCGACGTTACCCCATGCTAGCGCTACACTGCTGTAAGACTGCACGTGCTAATTGTTCCCCCTGTATGAAGGTAGTAAAAGGACCTCTAACTAGGACATACGGTCGTGTTAAATGAGGCGAACAACCATTTACAACCTGGCAAGTAGATTCTATAGGCCCATTGCCCCTTTCACAGGGACAAAAGTATATTCGAACTGCCACAGACACCTACACAAGTCTGATGTGCACACATCCCACCTCTCATGCGAATCAGTCCGCCATTGTACGAGGTTTAGAGCAACTGATGTATACCAATGGGATACCTAAAGAAATACAGTGTGATCAAGGTACCCACTTTGTGGGACATGTAGTGCAGGAATGGGCAAAGGATTTGGGGATCACCTGGATTTTACACATCCCATACCATCCCCAAACTAGTGGACGAATACAAAGAATGAATGGTTTACTGAAAGAGCAAGTTCGAAAACTCACCCCAACACAGACATTAAAGCGATGGGCAAGTGTATTGCCCCAGGCACTATGCATGCTTAACAAGAGACGTGTGGGAGTACTTACTCCCTATGAGCGAGTGCAAATTAAACTAACATTGGCACCCCCCGCCCGAATATCAATTATGGAAGGAGGGGTTGCCACCCACATGCTTGCCTCACGACAAGTAGAATTCTATGCATCCAAACCGTTATTAAGTGCCAAGCAGAAAAATATAAGCCTACACTTGCAGCTCGATTGTCCATCGCAGCTTGTATGGCTATTCACACCTTTGGTATCTGTTCAAGTAACCCCACCTCTACTAACTTCCTCTCCAGATTTATCATTCCAGGTATCCGCACCTGCGCCAGTATTTATTGCACAAGGAAAACCGATACTGCAAAGAATTTTAGTCCGTAATGCTGGAGTACCTCACATTCAGCAAACACCTTCAACACCTTCCTTAGCTAATGTGTGGATATTAAATCCTCACAAGGAAAAACGACCTGGTACCATCCTGGCAGATGGGCCAGGAGCGACAGTCCTAGTGCTCCCTGATGGTGATACAATACCTTTTTAGCTCCCTGCTAACAGGTTATCCCCTCGGCATTTGTGAAGTATTGCTGGCATGTTGCATCCTGTGCTCCCCAACAAATGCGATCGACTTACAGGATCATCCCGCACCACATAAAAATACATGGATCTGGCTAGTTCAGCGTTTGGCTAACTTATCTGCCTTTTGTATTGCGGGTGGACGGTCTCTTGATGATGTACTAACCACATGTTATATAGGAATACTAACCTCCCTTCAAATATTACCAAATTATACCTTCTTGAGAAATTTTGATATCCAGCTCACCCCCTTGAATTTACACGATCTGGGAACAGCCTCTACTAAATGAACACCTTGGACGTATTCATTTTAGATTGCCAACGTGTCCAAAGCAGATCTATGTTTTTGCTTTGTCCATGCTACCACACCAAAGTATGATATGACCAATATGCAGTTGAAATGCAATAGTACTATGAATATAACCTTTAGGGTGGTTCTTTTTAGGCGGCACCACTGCTTACACTTATGTGCCAGCCAATACCACCGATGGCCCTTGCGCTATTATGCTAAGCATCCTCCCTTTTATGACAGAACAAAAGAGGAAGCCACGGCATGTTTTGCATGCCACATGTGACCCCCACATGAATCTGTTTTCTCATGGAGAGGCTCTAGGATTGTTACTGAGCCCAACTGGTGTCCCGGGGTGGTAACCACTAATTATAAACAAGTAGAACATGTCGCCTGTGCTTTAGCCCAAGGACTAAATTGGACATCTAAAGCCATCGCCTCTTGAAACAAAGACGTCAGTGCAATACGACAAAGCACTTTGCAAAATCCATTAGTAATTGACTACCTTCTGCTCCAACATAACCATGGATGCCATGATTTTGCTGGCATGTGCTGCTTCAACATTCCTGATGAATCAGCATCTATTGAAACTAACATCAACCATCTGCAAGATATTATTCAACACATTTGCCAAAATGATGGCGAAGCATGGCTAGCCAACTGGTTCAGTTCTCTAACCGGGTGCTTAGGCCACCTCATCCAAGGAGGGCTTCTGTTTCTTTTTGGCCTTGGTTTATGTTATGTTATAGCATCATTTCTCTGTAAAATCCCTTGTCCACACCCATGACACCCTCATAAAGATTGGGACAGCCTGTGACTAGCACCTCATTGCGGGGGTGGAATGTAGGGAGTAATGCGGAAGAATGTCGAGGAGGCAGGCGATGGGAACTAGCCAGACTGTCCCAGGAGGAAAAAGAAGCAGTGTAATGTGTCTTGCACATCTTATCTGTTCCAACCCCTAGCTTGACATGCTTTAGCAGTTATAATATCACACGACCATTTCATGAGCATAATGTAATTCTGCTTATTGTGCATGTGCCTGTTGCATAAAAGCCTATTAGTTCCCCCTCCCCGGGTTCCTTGCCATGGACAAACACTCAGCAGTGCCAGGAATTCTCCTGTCTTCTTATTGCCTCCAGGGGCGACAACACTGGGGAAGGCCCGCATAGACACAGAAGTAGTAAAGGCCTTCTAAGGATCCTTGTGTGCATTGCATTTGTGTATCCGCCCCTGCCTGGGGCTAGGGCGATGACCCCGCCTTGCACCCACACCCACCATTACCTACAGCTCTAGGCACAATCTCTGATTCACACTGCCCAAGGATTGTCCTCACCTTTGACTCCCTTCTGCAGCAAATCCTCAAACAAAAGAGCAGTTTGCAGCGCACGCTAGGGCACGGAGTCCCGTGGGAAAGTTTAACTCAGAGGTATCAACTGTAGGTGGGAGTAGTGGGCTGCCCGGAGATCTTGTCCCCTCATGGGGAACCCATACTGGGTAAGCAGTGTCACCTCTAGTGCCTCATGCTACCCAAGCTATCACACTGCGGCCTTGGCTCCAATGTCCTACCAATGAGCACAGAAGGAGAAGGCACAAACCCCTGCCTGGAAGCAGCTGTTTCATTACCTTTCTTGCCACTGCTGCGTCAGCTTTTCCCCTCTCCTGTTCCTGGGTGGGCTTCACAGGTGCCACAGGCCTCTAGGTGGTATTCTAGGTGCAGTCTCAAGCTTGTACCTGGAAACAGCAACAACACATCAGTCTGAAGAGAGGGCACCAAAGTGTCCTTTGCATCTCACGTCAATAATGGGGACACAGGGTCACATGGGAGCTCCTGTGAAGTCCATCCTTGCCCAAAGCAGAATATGTGGAACATGCCAGATGCTGGAGGACTGTATGAGGCAGCTGAATGCCATAATGAAGACCTCCAGTGCTTGGAGGGGCATTCGCTTCCTCATCAGCCTGTGCCAGGGCTTCCCTGTCCTTCCTGTGAGAAAGCTCATTTTGATGTAAATCCTCTGCACTGCCGTTGGAGACCGGCTCCCATCTCCCGTGGGAGCCAGGGGCTAAGAAGCAAACATACTCACTCTGGAAAGACAATGGCATCACCAGAAAGGGTCTGCGAAGCAGCAGTTTTGCTGCCTGAGAGGACTGAATCCCTCGTCTCTGGCATCTGCAAAGGGGAGAGAAACATGTGAGATGATGCCAAGAAAATTATCTTGTTGCTCGCAAGAGCAGCAAACACTTCCAATGCTCAGAAATGCTGCCTCTCTGAAATGCTGAAAGAACGAACTCTGTTCCTCACAGCAGCCCCTCAGTTAGCAGCTGCAGGGGAATACATGAGAAAGCATAATAACCCTGTCAGGCTTTTTGCAAGGCCGAGAAGCCAGGGACTCAGCCCGGAGACCAGGTGCTTCCTAATGCAGCAGTTGATGGAGGTAAGTACAAGAGAAGGCATTTCACTAGCTGGGGGTCCTGCTTGCTGCATTTTTCCTGCTGCCCTGAGTTGATGCCTTCTGAGGTGAGAACAAAGGCCTCACATGTGGGGTTAACCCCACAGTCTCTCCTAACGTTCAGACGGGTGCCTCAGCAGCATGGAAGAAGAGAGTGACACAGCCCTTCCTTTCCTTTTGCACAGCAGCTAACAACTGTGAGGGACAACCCTCTGGTGTGTGTTCAAGGGGCAGTTGAGGGTCCAGCTCTGGGACCCACTGGAACAAAGGCTGGAGAAAAGGCCCTGGCCCACACAACAGCCTGGAAAGACACCACGCACTTAGCAGAAGGAAGAGACAGAGCTGCGAACCAGGGCTGGCCTACAGCCACCTTGCATCTCTGGCTTAGCCCTTGAGGAGCTTAGCTCAGACTGCTTTCACATCTCACTTGCCCCTGAAAGCTCAGGCCGAAGGACACGCTTGCACTAGAGACCTGGCGAAGGGCATTGGACTGGAATGATTCTCTCTGTGACACCAGTGGCCATTCTCTCAGTGTGGCCACCACTAGCAGCATGTGGGTGCATACATCAGGAAAAGCCTGTCTTTGTGCTGCTGTGGCTCCCAGGGCACTGGGAAGAGCTGGTCAGCACAACTAGACCAACACGGTGACAGCAGCAAAAGGGGCGTGCTCCAATCTGGGCTTTGGTCTGCCTGTTCTTTGGCTTCCAGACATGGATTCAAATATGATCCTAAAACAGAAAGGCACTGAATGCTGCTTTTCTGGAAGAAGGGAAGTCTCAGGGCAAAACACACAATAGGTGTGATCTTTTCTTTGAAATTTTCCATGAGCACATGGGAAGGGGATCCTGGGCTGGAGGGAACTTTGGGTTGACCCACTACAGAAATTCCCAGGGTCTTCTATGTCCCCGAGTCCCCTGAATGCTAGAGAAGAACAGTCCAGGGAGGTGGCATTGCTCTAGGCCAGGACTGTCCCTGTGACCGGAGAGGTCCTGGCAGGCCAATAGAAATGCATCCACTTGTACTTTGCTAGGATTTCAAAAGAACAAGAGGTAGAACTGGAGAAATGGAAAACTTACCCCAAGAAGAGCTTCTGCCAGCTGTTCAGTCCCATTCGGCTTTTGCAGGATGCAGCTCTGCAGGTCTCGGGCTGCAGAAAAAGCCTGGGATCTCTCCGTGAGGCTGGGGATGACAGTCATCTTTTCTGCAGAAGATGTGCTGCTGTTGATGAGGTCGCCAGATAAAGGAGTTAGGGAGGAGGAAGTAAGCAGAGGAGGAAGTAAGCAGACCGCGTGGCATCCGACAAGATGAGCGAGAGGTAGATAGGATATTCTCAGAGACCCTACAGCTTCAACAATCTCAACCCTCCCATAGTAGCGGAGGTGCAGGCGGGCTCCGTGCCATGTGGAACACTAAGTCGTAACTCTGTAGAAGATGAAGGCTGGATCATTCAGTATATTCCAGGTTGGGAGAGATTTAGCTATGCCACATCACATGAATACAAGGAAGAAGGAAAACACAAGGACTGCACTACAGCCCTTTGGTTCTTTCAGGCCACCCACAGCACCCTCAGAAGTGCACAGCAACCATCCCTGCTTTTGCCACCAGAGGCCTGTCCCTGAGAGGAGCCAGACTAATGTTGCCATCACAGAGATGGAATCCTTTGAAAAGAAAGGCCAGCTCCAAACACAGCTCTCAGCTCCTGCTGCCCCACAGGCCTCACCCATGTCCACTACATCTGCAGTGCTGGCAGCGCTGACCAGCAATCACAGTAAAGCTGGCCTCCAATGGGTTCTCAGGCACACTCTGGTCCCCATCTCTCTTTCAAAGCTCTCTACATCTGGCTCACTTCTAAGCAGAAGGAGAATGCAAGAGGCAGCATGAATGCTGGTGTTTGCCTTGACAAGGTCTGGTGTGGCAAGAAACATGGACCAAAGCTTTTCACTAGATCTGAGCAGAAGAGGAATCCCCAGGACACTGGGCGTGTAGCCAGCTCTTAAAGCAAGTCAGAGAGAGAAGTATAATTGCATTGTGCACTATGATGTCATGATAATAATAATAATAAAAAAAGGTTGAAGCTGTTTTCAGGACCCAGTGGAGGAATTCTAAATTTCTACCAGTCACATCTGAACAGCACTTGTGCACATCCCAAAGATATCCCAAGGGGAAGCCAAAGTAGCAGCCTGTCTTCCTACCAGGAACACAGGCCTTATCATCAGTGAGGCCGTGAACCTCTGCAATAGGCATTGAAAGATGGAACACGGGTCTGTGAACAGTCAGAAGACCACGCTTCCCACCACCAACTTGTTCAGTGACAACACCAAAGGTCCCAAGCCGAATAATTCTGGCTCCCTGAAAACAGGAAGGAAGAAAAGAATTATGAGACTGTTAGGTGGAGAGGCTGATGACTGGTCAGCACATGGTGATGGTGCTCAGTGCCCTGCCCACTCCTGCTGTACTGGAACGCTTTGAAGAAGCTCTGGAGAAGCTCTTTGGAAGAACCTTCCAGGCCCAGGGTGGCAGACCCACCTGCTTCAGCACCAGCTGCCGCACACACACCTCCCAGGTAGCAAGGGTCTCTGGAAAGTACGTGAAAGACACGTCATGCTCCGGGAGGGCCAACTCACCACCATTCAGCACATGCCTAACCCAGGAGATGACAAGTGCAAGCGCATTCAAACAGCATCCCCCTCCCCAAACATACCCCATCCCTGACAGCAGCTGCAGAGCTGAGGTGGGGACAGGGGCTTTCATGTGGACCCAGGAGGGGTCTGGATCTGAAACAGAGGCATTAGGGCATGCAGATCCTGCCATGGGACATCCACAATGTGTTCCTGAGCTCAAAGCCTGCTCTGCTGCTCTGGAGGTACAAGGAGATCCAGCAGGAAGGAGCGGGAGGCAGTGGCTGGTCTCCCAGACAGCAAGCCACTGGGAGCTGAGGAAAAGTCCAAGGATTCATTTCCAGCACAGGTGTTTCTGGAAGCCTCTCCAGAGCCCAGCAGGAGCTACAGGAGCCCTCAGCCTTCTTCAAACAGGTCTCCCGTCCTTCCAGATGCAGCTGTCACAGGGGGACCCCCTCCCTAGGGATTTTGGCAATGGATTGCCACGCAGCGAGAGGATGGTGCTGTGCCCAATGTAGTCCGGGGCTCAGGCCATCCTGCAGGGTCTCCCCTGTGGGGCCAGGCATCTCCCACTGCTGCCAACAGCCCCACCACATGTCTGCCAACAGCCGGGGACTGTCACTGGGCTGTGATGGGTCTGTGCCCATCGCCAGGGCCAGCCATGTGCCAGGCGCTCTCCCCAGGGCAGCCATGTGCCCGTCCCCACTCTGGACCCGCTGTGTGCCAGGTCCTTGCCGGGGCCGGGCTGGTGCTGGGCACCCTGGGCCCAGGTAGGATGGGGAACTGCTCTGCCCCAGGAGGACGTGGGGCTGGCCCAGGCAAGGGCTGGGCACCTTGGCCCGGAGGCGATCACTGCAGCCGTCACATACTGGCTCCAGCGGCCCGTCCCTGCCCAGGGCGGCAGGAGCAGGCAGCTGGGGCCAGGCCGGGCCGGGGTAGTGCGACATGGTGCCACGTGGCGCCGGGGCACGGGGCCGGGCCGGGGCGTCGCTGCTGTGGCGGCAGCGCCAAAGGTCGGGGTGGAGAGAAATACTGTGTCATGTCAGCGCTGCCGCACAGTCCTCCTGCAATAGGACCCAAAACCGCGTTGCTGCAAAATGCCAGGCAGAACTGTAACTTGATCAGCGTGCATGATCATGGGCCTTGGTCTTGAAGAAGGAAATGGAATTAGAAAAAGCATAAAGCATAAACAAAGGGTTCCTTCCCTCCCCAGGTAGCTTTTTCAGAAAAGCGGCAGTTCCCCACTGTTACCTGGGATCAGCTCCCCAGCAGTCCAGCTTGCTGCAGAGTGGATCAAATGCCAGTGCCAGCACGACGGGGAGGACCGTACTGGAGGGGTAAAATCAGTGGGAGGGAGAAGGAGGGGTTTTGTTTGTTTGTTTGTTTGTTTGTTTGTTTTTATGGCAGTATCAGGAGGGCAGGAGAGCCCAGGGCAGCCCTTGGCAGGGGCAGGGCCACGGTTGCCAGGCAACATGGGGGGGACAGGAGGCGGGAGGAGACCACGTGCCCTGCAGCCAATGGGGTGCGGCTGCCAGGCGATGCGGGGCCGGAAGCAGGAAGCCAGGTGCCCGGCAGCCAGCAGGGTGCCGTTGCCAGGGGAGAGGGGCGGGGCGCGGCCTGCCCTGGGGGAGGGAGTCCCAGGCCCTGGAGGCGGCTGGAGGCCGGCTGGGGCGGCCGTGGCGGGGCAGCGCGTGGGGCCGGGAGCGCCGGGGAGCCGGGCCCTGTGCGCCCCGGCCGCGCTGCACCAGCCTGCTGGGACGGGGGCCGTGCGCGTCACGAGGCCCCGCTCTCCGGGGCAGCCGTGCACCCCACGGAGGCGGCGGGTCCTGCCCTGACACAGCAGGGGCTGCTGGCCAGGCGGGGAGGCCTGGGCCTGGCGCGGCCCGAGGGGCTGGACCGGCTCTGCCTCCTCCCGGGGAGCCGCGTTGTCCCAGGATGTGCTGCGGCTCTGGCCCCAGCACGGCAGGTCTCCCTCTGTCCGGGCTCTCTGGGTACCGGTGTTGTCCGAAAAGCGGATTCGTTGCCCGGTGTGCAATAAACCAATAATTGCACCCTCAGGAGAGACATTTGCTTCTTTATTTCAGAGTTGCACAAGCCTGGCTGCTCGGTGGTTTCCCACAAATCAAGCACACCCCCCCCCCCCCAGCCCGGCTTCTCAAGGAGCATTTATACAAACAAATTGCCAGGTTTGCAACTTTCCTTTTTACACTGATTGGTTAGTGATTTACACACAATTATAACTCTGCTTTCACACCATTTTACTAGGACGCATGCTCAGGGGAGGGGTCTTCACCTGGGCACGGGTCTTTTGGACCTATGGGCGTGATTTTTTGTAGTATAATGAGGACAGTTCAGTTAGAGATACATGGACCTCCAGTTCTTTTGCCAAATTGGCAATATGTACCTAGAAATAAAACATTTTGATGTAATGTTTCTTTTAGGGCTTTAGCAGTTCTAGGATGCCCTTGTTTAAAGAATGCTTCTTTTCAGAAAATAGAGATAGAGGTTATCCTAATCTGCCTAGTTAAAACCGAATGAACATTCTTTCTGAGCTTCGCAGGGTTGTCTTGTAACAGTTCCCCCTTTGAGACTTGTATGACCATTCTCATATTAGTGTCACCCTTTTAAAATTTTTCCCTTATTAGCTTTGTACAACATCTAGAAATGCATTGAATCTCTACATAGACACATACAAAAACTAACAACACCATTCCCAAAATTGTTAAATGCTTTTTAACCCATGAGCTTGCGTCAGGGAACCAGGAAGTCAACCATTTCCATGTTTCTTCAAATCCGAAAGAAAGTATCATCTTTCTGAACCCCATGTAAGATTTCAGTCTGCTTCCAGATTTCATTTAGATTGGTAGTAATTCTCCCGCTTTGATCCACAGCAACTAGTATTTATTACTGTACATACTCCTCCCTGAGATGCCAAGAACATATCTAGAGCCATTCTGTTCTGGGTGGTTATTTTAGCAATTTCTGAAACCTCCTCTTGTAAAGCTGCAATGGCATCAGAGGTTTTATTCCCTATTTGCTCAATAACTGCTGAAATATTTACTATTGCTTTTTCAAGTTCACTCACTCCCAATGGTGGAAACAGCCACCTTGCGAATGAATGAAACCTAGTAGGTCGCTCTGTTAAAGGATTATTGCCCCTCTTTTGTCTCCTCATGAATGTTCTTAACCATGATTTTTGATTCTTGTTACTCAGTTCTTTTGTTACAGTAATATTAGGGATTATTGCCCCTAGAGTCCATGTCCCTGACCAATTAGGAGGTAGCACTTTTCGTTCCCGCACAACCAATACCATCCACTACCTTTCGGAACACGCCACCCATTTAGTTCCTTACTTGGCCACTTATAACCTATTGCAGGGATCCGAGAGCAATCTTCATAACTCCCTGCCTTAATGGCTCCAGTACAGTTGATCGGCTGTTTTCCATAAGGTACAGTTTTCTCCCACCATTTATTACTATTATTGCACCTTCGGATACGTTGATAATAATCGCCTGTCACACTCTGGACTTGCCATTCCTGTTCTGTTGTTTCATCATGTTCCGTTTGATCACTAGCATTTCTTATCTGTTTCATAAATTCCATACAGGAAAACTTAAGAGGCACTCCAATCAGAGGGAAGCCCTTGTTGTAATGTTCAGGGAAGTGGGGACACACCCAACCATCCATCTGGTTAACTATCTTCATAGATTTCATAATTACTTCCAAATGAAGATTTTGACCCCCAAATCCTTCCTGATTCCCTTTGGCTCAGGTAACCTAGAGAAACTAACCACCACATTTCTCCCCTGTTGTTTGTTAAGGAGAACATCCTTTTTACACAGAGACCCTAACAACAATATTAACCCTATTCCTAACAAAGAGATTAAAGCAATTTTTCCCTGAATACAATCTAAATTTAAAACTGATTCACTTCTAACACAACTCATATATCTTTATATATTTTTAACTTGAAAGGTTGGACTTGTTCAGCTTTCCACATCTCTCGAGGTCCTGCTTTCACTCGGGTGGAGTGGATCCAGGAATCAATTCCCTGCAGTTTCACAGCAGTATTTGTTGTTAGTAGGACAAGATACGGTCCTCTCCATTTTTCTATCAACGGCTCATCCTTCCAGGTTCGAAGATACACTTGATCTCCAAGCTGGAATGAATGTACAGGTGAATCTAAAAGTATGGGAGATCTTAACTGGATGTACCTACGGAGAGAAGGAAGAACCTTTGCCATAGACAAGAGATAGTCACTTAAAATTTGATCGCCCTTAGACGGACTAACTTTCTGCCTAACCCTTGGGGTTATTCTGATTCTTAATAATGCCAGAGGTAAAACATCAGTCCCTTTCATCTGAGTCTCCTGACACAATTTCCCTCTCTGTCTCTTAATTGCTTGATTCATTCTTTCCACTTTTCCACTGGATTGTGGCCTTCAGGGGGTATGTAAATCCCATTTAATTTGTAGTATTTTTGAGGTCTCCTGTACTATTTCTGCTATAAAATGAGGTCCCCTATCCGAAGACAATCCTTCTGGTACCCCAAATCTTGGTAGGATTTCTTTTAATACCATTTTCACTACCTCCCTTGCTTTATTGGTACGGCACGGGAAAGCCTCAGGCCATCCTGAAAAGGTGGCAACAATTACCAACAAATATTTATATCCATTACAGCTTGGTAATTCAGAAAAATCAGTTTGCCAGGAATCCCCAGGCATGAAGCCCCTTTTTCCTTCCCCTGGGGGGCTTTGGGGGGGGGGGCACTTCTTCTGAATCATGGGATTATTTCTAAGACAGATTTCACATTTTTGTGTAATTCCCTTTGCAATTAGTAACACACTAACTCCCACAGCAAATCTTTCAACTGTTTCAACCAATGCCTCGGCTCCCATGTGGGTACTATCATGTGTTTGCTTCATCAGCTTCTTCATTATCGCCAAAGTTACCACACCTTGTCCAGTAGATGTTACCACCATCCTTTGGAAGTCTTTATGCATTGCAGTATTTCTGCTAATTTATTTTCTTTTTCAGTGTATACCGGAATTTCCATTTTTCACGTTCTCTCTGGAACTAATGCTGCCACCGACACGGATAATGCTACCCTTTTTGCAGCCTCATCGGCTCTTTTGTTCCCTTTAGCTACGTCAGTCTGCCCGGATTGGTGTGCTTTGCAATACATTACCGCTGTTTCTTTGGGTTTATTAACTGCTTCGAGTAGTTCCATAATCTCCTTACTGTATTTTATAGGATTCCCTTGAGAAGACAGCAATCCTCTTTCCTTCCCAATTGTGCCATGGGCATGTATAACCCCAAAGGCATATTTGGAATCTGTGAACACATTGGTCCGTTTCCCTTCTGATAATTCCAGAGCCGAAGTTAAAGCAATCAGTCCTGCTTTCTGGGTGGATGGATTTGCTGGTAGCGATCTTGCTTCGATTTCTTCTTCCAAGGTGACAACAGCATACCCAGCCCTTCTTTCTCCCTTTAGGATAAAACTGCTCCCATCGGTAAATAATTCCCAGTCTGGATTCTGCAATGGAATACCTCTGAAATCTGGACGGCTGGAATATACTCGCTCAGTAGTTTGCAGGCAGTCTTGAGCCAACTTCCCCTCTTCATGAAGTGGTTATAAAGATGCCGGATTAAGGGTATTAGACACTTTCATGGTTACATCTTCTTGCTCAAGTATTACTGCTTGGTACTGCACCATCCTACCTGGGGATAACCAATGGTGCCCCTTCTGTTCTAAAACTGCTGCAACAGCATGTGGCACATAAGCAGTCACCTTTTCTCCCAATGTCAATTTTCGTGCTTCTTGTATTAACATCACAGCAGCTGCAACTGCTCGCAGGCATCCTGGCCACCTGCACTCACTTTATCCAATTGTTTGGAAAAGTAAGCCACAGGTCTTTTCCAATTTTTGGAAGTCCTAATGCGGGAGCACTCATGAGAGCAATCTTGATTTCATCAAATCCTTTTCGGCACTCTGCAGTCCACTCCAGCAAGTCTCCTGGCCCCTTAACAGCTTCATATAAAGGCTCTGACATTAATCCAAAATTAGGTATCCACAGGCCACACCACCCAGCCATTCCTAAAAATCCCCTGAGTTCTCTTTTTGATTTTGGGGGGGCGATCTGACAAATCGCTTCTTTCCTTTCGATTCCTAATTTTCTTTCCCCCTGGGATATTTCAAATCCTAGATAGATTATGCTTTCCTTCATGATCTGTACTTTTTTCTGAGACACCCTATATCCTGCTGTTCCCCCCAAATTTAATAAACTGATGGTTGTTTCTCTACATTCTTCAGTCGTGTCTGCCCCCAATAAGATAGCGTCCACATACTGTAATAAGGTAGTGGTATCTTTCTTACCTTGCCATAATTCTAATTCTTTTGCAAGTACATTGCCAAAAATTGTGGGGCTGTTCTTGAATCCTTGCGGGAGTACTGTCCAGCACAACTGCATTTTGCGTCTCATTGTAGGACTTTCCCACTCAAAGGCAAATAATTGTTGACTTTGTTCCTCCAAAGCGATACAGAAGGAAGCATCTTTTAAGTCCAGTACTGTAAAATAGACATTTGGATCATTTATCATCGTTAACAAAGTGTATGGATTGGGTACCACTGGGTGCACATCAATGACTATCTGGTTAATAGCTTGCAAATCCTGTACTAGATGGTATTCTTGTGAATGTGTTTTTTTAACAGGCAGGATTGGAGTATTGTACTCGGACTGACATTCTCGCAGCAGTCCATACTTTAAGAAATTATTAATTATAGGCTCCAGTCCAACACGGGCCTCTAACTTCATGGGATACTGTTTTCATGCTACTGATTCAGTTCCTTGTTTTAATTCCACCTTTACCGGTTCTACACATTTGGCTCTTCCAGGTTTCTCCATCGCCCACGCAAAAGGGACTACTGCGTCCATTACTGCGGAGGGAATTTTGCTTGGTCCACTCTCCACCTGTTTGGAATCCAGTGCTTTCTGTAACATATATGCCTGTGTCTTCCAGGCGTTATTTGGTGGAATGTGCACCTGAACTTTGTTCTTATCAAAGGTTATTTGTGCCCCCACTTTATTCAGTAAATCCCTCCCCATTAGGGGTAATGGGCATTCTGGCATGTATAAGAATGCATGTGTTAACACTCTATTTCCTATTTTACATTTAATTGGCTGAATGAAAGGTTTGACCTCTTGCTTTCCTGTGGCCCCAATTAGTGGCACAGAGAATTTACTCATTGGTGCCTTACAGCTGTTTCATACTGAATATGTTGCTCCAGTGTCTACTAAAAAATTAACTGTTTCCTTCCCCAGCTTTACTGAAACCAGGGCTTCAGCTGGGGAATCCAATTTCTCAACCCCCGGTCCCCATCAGTCTGAATCTTCTGCACCAGTCGTGAGCAAACCTGCCTCTGGAACAGATACAGATACAGACTGAGGTTTCCAATAATCTGATTGTTTCTTCGGGCACTCATTTTTCCAGTGCCCCTTCTCCCTACAAATTGCACATTGATCTCTCCTCAGTGAAATTCTATTTCCCAAATTCCCTCCTACTCTATGTCCTCTTCTACGTCCTTATCCTTTCAGAAAACCCCTTCCCCGAGAGGAAGTTTGTGCCTGGGCAAATGCAGCTGCCAAGATTGCAGCATTTTGCCCCTTATCTTTCAGTTTCTCCTTTTGTTTTTCCTTTCCCTCTACTTCTTCCCTGTTATTGTACACCTGATATGCAATTTCTATTAACTGTGGTATTGACATCCGTGACATACCATCTATTTTCTGAAGCTTTCTCCTTATACCTGGTGCTGATTGTCCTACAAATAATGTAGTAAAAGTCATCTTGTTCTCTTCGTCCTCGGGATCCAAGTCTGTCCATTTTCGGGCAGTTTCACATAACTGCTCCTAAAATGCAGAGGGATGCTCATTCATACCCTGCGCTACTTGATACAGTTTTGCAATATTTTTGGGCCTAGGTACTGCATGCTTTACCCCATATAACAATAACTGTTGGTGCTGTTTAGTCATTAACCTGCCTGCCCCTGTATTTTGATCCCAGTCCGGTTCTTGGGCCGGCATAAAGCGCTCCGGCCATCTCTAGCATTTTGTCTTTCATTTTCCTCTCGAGCTTTGTCTAATACCATTCTCTTCTGCTCAGGTGCAAGCCAAGTATTTAAAAGCACCTGTAAATCCTGCCAGTCTGCATGATGACTCTCAATTATCATTTTAAAGGATTGATACACCTTTTCTGGATTTTCTCGGTACGACCCGGCAGACTCCTTCCAATTCATTAAATCTGTAGTTGAAAAGGGGACCTTCACATATACAGGCATTCCATCTGGTCCTACTGCTTGACGCAGTGGGGCCTGAATCACAGGATTTTGTGGAGCCCAAGTAGCCCGAGTTCTGCCTGCAATCGGGCTACATGCCTCACTTCCCTTATTTCTGCTATCGACACGATCTTGATCTCTTTCTGGAGAGACCAATAATTGTACATCCTCTTCCTCATCACCCACTTTTAAACATCTCTTCCCAATACTACAAGCAGAGCAACACCGAGGTATTTTCTCTTTGTCTTTCATCATCGTTAACACATTTGAGTCAGAGACCAATAGCTTACATTATTTTTCTTGTTTCATATTACCCTTAAAAGAACGTTCTTACCAATTACACTTTTGTACAGTGGAGTCCAAAGAGCAGCATCTCCCCGCCGGGAAGTGGCAAGACGATCCAGGCAAGGCTTTACAGTGAGGGTCCCACTTGGGTCGCCAGAAAACTGTTGTCCAAAAAGCAGATTTGTTGCCCGGTGTGCAATAAGCCAATAATTACACACTCAGGAGAGACTTTTGCTTCTTTATTTCAGAGTTGCGCAAGCCTGGCTGCTCGGTGCTTTCCCACAGATCAAGCACACACCCCCATCCCGGCTTGTCAAGGAGCATTTATACAAACAAATTGCAAAGTTTGCAACTTTCCCT
Organism: Dromaius novaehollandiae; assembly: GCF_036370855.1. Lineage (NCBI taxonomy): Eukaryota > Metazoa > Chordata > Aves > Casuariiformes > Dromaiidae > Dromaius > Dromaius novaehollandiae. Next base: position 1,090,264 of record NC_088125.1, on the reverse strand, counting down.
TTTACACTGATTGGTTAGTGATTTACATACAATTACAATTTTGCTTACACACCATTTTACTAGGACGCATGCTCAGGGGAGGGGTCTTCACCTGGGCACGGGTCTTTTGGACCTATGGGCGTGATTTTTTGTAGTATAATGAGGACAGGTCAGTTAGAGATACATGGACCTCCAATTCTTTTGCCAATTTGATTTAATGTTTCTTTTAGGGCTTTAGCAGTTCTAGGATGCCCTTGATTCAAGAATGCTTCTTTTCAGAAGATAGAGATAGGGGTTATCCTAATCTGCCTAGTTTAAACAGCATGAACATTCTTTCTGAGCTTCCAGGGCTGTCTTGTAACACCGGCACTGTCGACGCACGGCCCCAGTGCCCCCAGCACCAGCCCTGGGACCTCCTCCACGCACACCCTGCCCACAGCACAGAGAGCCCTGCTGCAGGGATGGGGAGAGACGGAGCTGGGTGAGGAGATGGGATGGCCTGGGCTGGTCAGGCGCAGGGCACGGCCGCGCACATGGCCTGGCCAGCCACCTCCTGACACGCAACCGGCCCCTTTTATCCCCTTTTCCCTCTGTCTCCCCACACTTGTTCCTCCCCAAACTTGATCACCTCACCCAGTGGCCTCTCACTAAAGAAACACTTGAGCACTTTCAAGTGAATTTACCTGTTTGATTTACTGAGCAGTCCCCCATTACATGCTGTTGGGGAATTACTTGCACTATATGTTTATATGTAGCTGATTTCCGTTTGAATGTGTTTGTGCTGAATGCACAGAATCAAGTAACATTAAGGTGTCATTACTAAGGGGTGGCAAAATACTATGCCAAAGTAGTTCTCAGTCTGGAAGCTTTTTCTTCTGTGTCTATTGTGGCACTAATGGTAGTTAACATTCTGTATTTTGAAAGGTGGAGAGAGAAATCATAAAATAGATGTCTAGACACATCCCATATAATTGGCCCAGATTCTCAGCAGGGCTGTCCACCTTGTCTTATGCTGTAGAAATGTTGATACAAATCATTCCTTGCATTTTTGGTAGGGTTTAAGCTGCAAGAGTGAGGGAGCTGGGACATGAATCTCCCACACCAGGACAGTCTGTCTGTGAGGATGTTATGGGGGACGGTGTGGAAAGCCTTACTAAAGTCAAGATAAGTAGTACCCACTGCTCTGCCCTCATCCGACAAGCTAGTTGTTTTCTCGCAGAAAGCTCTCAGGTTGGTGATATGCTGAGTATTGCCAGTCAGCTGCTTGTTGAAATCTGTGTGGAAATGGCTTCCTGGAGAATTTTCTCCATCATCTTCTCAAGAGTCAAGGAGGGTATTTGGCCTCTAGTGAGGGCATCAGAGGATGTGGGCTCATGTCTGTTGCCTTGCAGCATCACGGTGGAGCTGTGGAGGAGACCGGGGAGAAGCATGCATGAGTTTCAGGTCCAGAAGCACTTAGCAGAGAAATTAAGGGCAGCAGGAAACAACAGCCATGGGACTGACTCCTGGCTTTGCTGGTCCTGGGTCTCAAGCACCTCTTGTTGTGGAAGTGAGAAATGCAGACAGTAAAAGCTGCCCGGGCAAAAGCTCGTGTTCTAACAGGTAGTTCTTGGTCAAATTTCTCTGTAGAGCACCCACGCTATCTTGGAGGTGGTGCAGGCTCCTTGCTTGCTGAGTGTCCTTCCCTTCCCTCAACTAACCCTACTGGGAAAAGTGTCCGGGAGGAACAGTGCAGTGGCTAGGTCCCTCGAGATGGGGAAGGCCGTGGCCTGGCTCTCAGTTTGGGGTAATTGGTGCAGCCCAGGGCATGGGGACCTGGTCGTTTCGGCAGGGCCAAAACTGATGTGTTTGGTCACACATGAGGAGGTGGGACTGGTTGGTACAAGACACCCACAGCTGGAGATTTGGCTGCAGCGTGGTCATTCCTGCCCTTAAAATCTATCCCACCAGCTGGGGAGCCCCATCAGGTGGCTTCCTCATAGCACTGTGCTCTGCCCACATCCCTGCTCCTCAAGGGTTAGAGAAAATCGCTGCTGGCTGTTTCCTGCAAGTCCTTCTTCACAAAATGCTGGTTAGAAGAGCTGTCTTGGGCATTTAGCATCGAGGAAGTCTAGGGACCCTGAGTTTTCTCCTGCTGTCAGCGGGTTTGGGGCATGACAAAGGATGAAAATGCCCGTTTTCTGTTAGCTTTACTGACTTGAAGGCTATGAAGCATCCTTTCAGGGGCAGTTTACCTCTCCTTTGGTGGAGTTTAGGATGAGCAAACGAACACCCCTTAAGGTAGATGAGCTTTTCTGGCTCTGCAAAAGACTGTTTTTCCCTAAACTTCTGTGACTGCAGATTTTTGTTTTCTTGTTTTCCACCAGGCTTTCCATTGAAGGAAGGAAGGGTTCAGAGGGGGTTTATTAAGAACCTGCTGCTTGGGATGTCTCCTTCTGTGGGAAGATCCTAGAAGAAAGTGTCGCTGTAGAGACTTGAGTGGATCCTCCTTTGTACGAAGCTTCTTGGGAGCTGCACCTCCCCTGCCTGCTGACTCCTTCCCTGAGCTGCTGCCAGGGATGTTATGGTCCCTCTGAACTAGCCTGTCCTAGTCCTCACCAGTGGTCCAAACTAGTCTGTTGTGGTCCTTGCCACTGGTCCTTCTGGGGGAGGAAACCCAGATGGGTGTTTGATCAGTGCCCCCTTTCCAAGGCCGCCCCCTGGCCCCAGATAGAACCTGCTTCTGAGCTAACTCGACCTCGGCAGATCTCCTGAACTGTACCCTGATGCTAGTGGACGTGTTGCTTTATTGTAGCTGAGGAGGGACCCGCTGGTCAAGGAGAGGAAGCTCCTTAAGCCACTCTTAATGTACCTTAGTGGAGAAATCACACGACCAAGTCAGCACCGTGGGGCAGATGGCAGTGAGGGCCTGGGCAAAATGGTCGAGGGAGCACCCAAGAAGGTGCGATGAACTTTTCTCCCCTCGACCCATGGCCCCTTGCTAGAAAGCTCCTGGTGGAGAGCTGCACGGGGCTTAAAGAGTCTGGAGAAACTAGCAAAGGAAAAGGTGAGTGTTTCCTAAGGCCATGCCCCTTTCTGTGACATCAGGGGGGTTGGACAGGGGAAATTTGGTGCAATAAGTGGATCTCTGGACTGAGATTTTCTCTGGCCTTATTTCTAGCAACTTTAACCCTTGGCAGCAATGTAAAGAACAGCTATTAGAGGCAGGAACAGGGAGAAGCTCATGCACATCTTTTGCTTTGCAGCTGCAAAAGGCACAAAAGACCAAAAGGTACAGCCAAAAGAAGTAAGGGAACGAACGTATCTGAAGACATCCTTTAAGCCTCCGTGGCCACACAGCTATGCTTTTCGACACTGAACTATGACACCAGCATTACGTAAATCTGGTTCACATAGTAGTTCTCTCATCTGCCTCTCCCCTGCAGGGACTCTGGCTTCAGGAGATTCCTTCTGGACAGATTTTCCTCCTTTCTGCACAGAGCTCCCCGCAGCTGGTGGCAGCACACTGCAAATACACCACACAGGCAGTTTGCAGGAGTCTGTTCTCCAGGCTGTGCTCATGAGCCAAGCCCGTCAGGAGCATGGGGTTCCGCAATCTGTTTCTCCAACAGCCTCACCTCACTACACGCTCTGCACATCCTGATTGCTGCAGCACTTCTCCCGTCAGCGCCACATCATTGCTGTGCCCTGGAGAAAGACGTGCTCGGGAGAGCAGGCACTTGCCTGAAAGACCTCCTGGAAGTACAGAACAAGGAAGCGCTTCACAACTGCATCTCAGGGACAGGGCTCACAAGAAGGACAGGCCAGCATCCTCACGCATGGGCACTAGGGACTAAGTCTGGACTCCTCCTGCTCGCTTCAGACTCCCTATATTGTCCAACCCTCCCCTTCTAGAGCACCACCTTCCTCCCTGGGGACTTCTTGTCCTACTGCTTCCTGGCCTCCAGAGTCTGAAAAGCAGGGTCCGCTGTTACATCACCTCTTACATCGCGCAGCTCCTCAGAGCTGCCTTCTCCCTTCTTGCGCTGGGCAAGCCCTTCAGATTTGGGGACAGCTTCCTTTGCCGCTTTGCCCAGGTCTTGCTCATTTCAAAACCTGCAAACCAGAAGGAGACATCAGCTGGCAGACTCACCAAAAGCTGCTACACGCTTCCCACCCAACCACAAGACTTCAGCCCAGGGGGCACACAAGCATAATCTCTCCACGTTAATACACGCCACACTGCCAAGGCAAACAGCTGCCTCACACTCATCCTCGAGCACAGGGTTACCCAAAGCCACTTCGCCAGGAGTCTCACCTCATTTGATGCACTCCAGCCTGGGCCTTTCTCCTCTCCTCTCCTCTCCTCTCCCGTCAGCTCCATGTCACGGCTCAGCTTTGGCTGAACATGTCCTCGGGAAAGGAGGCGCTTGCCAGCAAGACCCTCTGGAAGTACAAAACAAGGAAGCTCTTCACACCTACATCGCTGGGATGGTTCCCACAAGAAGGATATGCTGGCCTGCTCACGCATTGGCTACTGCAGACTGAGCACAGATTCCTCCAACCTTGCAGGCCCCCCTTCTGTGTGCTCCTTGGCCCTCACACACTCCTCCTTGTGTCCAACCCTCCCTTTCTGGAGAGACACATTGTTCCCATGGGTCATCCTGTCCCACTGCTTCCTTGGGGTCACATTCGGAAAGGGGGGCCAGCTGCCACATCTTGGTCGCCTGAGAGAGTCACTTTGGCACCAATACTTCCACACAAGGGCGGCACGCTCTTGGACCTCCACACTCTTCTCATCCACACCTTTTGGCCCTCTGTTGGCACACTCAACCAAAGGATATGGTTTCTGAACAGTTCTCTAGGAACTCAGACAGACCGGCTTCAAGTCCCATCTTCCCAAACAACAGGAAGGTTGGACACTGCTTAGCAGACTTTGCACCATCTGCCTTGGATGATTTCTCTCCTCAAACAGAAACCAACAGCCTCCAGGACATACGTCAGCCCCTCCACTGCCCACGGCTCCAGGCAGAGCTGCTGGCTCACAGCACACATGCCTGCTCCCAGCTCTTTCCTCCACAAGAGGAGGCGGCACAAACACACCCCTCTGACACAACACAACAGTCCGCAACTGTGGACAAGCAGCACGGCTCAGGGCAAAAATGCCTTTCAGCAGCACCAGTGGCTCTTGGGAGCAGGCACTCTCCCTGCGGCTTCTTCCACAAGCACTCACTGCACATGGCAGGAGCAGGGAAAGAGATTCCCAAGAGGCACCTTCTACTCTACCCGGCATTGCACTGTCACCTGGGATCTAAGCCCCTCCACACAAGGACAGCGCTGAACCCCCCAAACCTCTCTCACAACTCACATGGTACCTTACCTCCTCTGCCCCTTCACCTCTGCTCCCCACAGATGACGCCTTCTCCCTTCTTTCTCTGTGCCAGCTCTACAGATTTGGCTGATGGCTCTGCCTCAGCCTTGCCTGGGCACTGCTCATCTGCCAACCTGAAAAGCAGGACACAGAAATGAAACCTCCCATAGGAGTCTCACCAGAAACTGATACACGCTTCCAACCCAGCCAGGAGACCTAGAGTCCTTGGGGCACGTGGTCAGAACCTCTCAGCACTCCTACAGGCAACAGGGCAAAAGGAAACAGCTCCCTCGCACGCGGGCAAGAGCACGGGGTGACCCAAAGCCAGTTCTCCAAGAGTCTCACCTCACTCGAGACACTCCAGCCCACACCTTCGTCCTCTTCTCTCCTGTCACCTCCACCTTGCTTGTTTGGAGCTGACAAAGATGCCCTCAGGAGAGGAGGTGCTCGCCAGCAGGACTTCCTGGAAGTACAGAACACGGAAGCTCTTTACATCTGCATCTCCAAGACAGATCCCACAAGAAGGACAGGCCAGCCTCCCCAGGCATGGGTGACTACGGTCTGAGCCCAGACTTCTCATCCCTTCTGCTCAAGACTTCCAAGGAGGCCCTTGGATCTTTACGGTTCCCCGGGTTGCCCCCCCGTCCCTTCTCTAGATGGACACGTTGCTCCCTGCCATTACCTCATCCCACTGCTTTCCCAGGTCCACATTCTCAGAAGGAGGACAGCTGTTACCTTACCTCGTAGGCCCCTCTGCTCCTCAGAGCTGCCTTCCCTTGCCTTCTCTTTCGTCGAAGCGCAACAGATTGCCTGGCAGCTTCTTCCTCTCCTTTGCCCAGGCACTGCTCATCTGCAAAGCTGCAAATCAGAAGGACACCGAAATGAAACCTCATGCAAGAGGCTTTCCAAAAACTGCTACGCACTTCCCAGCAGAGCAAGGTGATTAACGTCCTTGGAGCATGTGCTCAGAACCTCCCAGCATTGATACAGGCAACATCACCAGCAAAAGGGCTGCCTCACACATGTCCCAGAGCACAGGGTGACACAAAGCCACTCCCACAAGACTCTCACCTCACTCGACACACACCAGCCCATGCCTTGGTCCTCTCCTCACCCATCCCCTCCACAGCACTGGTCTGGATTGAAGGAAGATGTCCGGGGCAAACGATGCCCTTGACAGCAAGGCCCTCCTCGGGAACTACAAAACAACAAAGCTCTTCACACCTGCACTGCTGGCACAGTTCCCACAGGAAGGACACGCAATGTTACAGTATCTTTTCTCTCAGCCTGCTCAACCAAGGCTTTTTCGGAAGCTGCATCTTTAGGCACAAACCTGGAAACAAGATGGCAACGCTGGTTTCAGTAAAGAGCAACACAGCCTCTTGCAGCCTCCACTAAGCAGCTGCAGAGATAGTGCGGAGCTACTGTCAACTCTCCACTTTGACAAAGCAGAAGACAGCACACATTAGCAATATATCTTAGGAAGGCCCAGAGCACAAAACATCAGTGCTGGGACGGGCACAAGAGCCTCCAGTCAGAGGGCTTGCCGAGATCTGGTGATGATCCACCTTTTCAGGGATGCTTCTTGAGGGAAGAAAAACACACAGGCAGGAAAGAGTAACATCTTGGGCTTGGGGAGGGTTGTCTTTTTTATGCTCACCCAGAAGAAAGGGAAGGAGCCGATGAAGCTCCGTGTGTGCAAAGCGGTGCCTAGCATCCTCTCCCACACAGCGGCGGAATGGAAAGCATGCCCTCCTCCATGTGACTCCACCGGAAGACACATGAATTCCCAGAAAAGCAAGAGAGAGTGACCACGGGTTCACTGAGAACCCTGCCCTTAACAGAGTTATTCCCCACTAGCTTCATGAGGAGACAAGCCCTGGCAGCTACACCCTAGGAAGCAATAGTGACAGAGACACGCCAGGTCATCCCCAGGAAACTGGCCAGCCTTTCTGCTGGCACGGCTTTCTGGAAGAAGGAGGGCACGTGTCGGGGGAAGGGCCACCAAAAGCCTGCCCCCCACTTATACTTCCTCCTGATGCTAACGGACATGGGCTACTGGGCTGCATCTTTGCTCTGACCAAAGACAGCTTCCCTGAAGGGCTTCTCCAGCGCCAGGTCTCTCCTCAAGGCGAGACAAGAACTCTGCAGAAAACTCGTGGGCTTGTAAACCAGGTTTAGTGCAAGCGACTAGACAGCCCATGGAGAATTCTTTCCGCACATTTCCAAAAAAGTAGAGGGAGCCCTGAAAACATCTCAAGCTTACACTGTCGAAAGATTTTGCCAGCTTCCCGGTCTTCCCAACTGCCTGGATAACATCTTCCAAAACATGCCGGACGACTCTCCTTTCTCGGCACACAAGCAGGCCGATGTTCTCGAAAATAAAGTGGAAATCTTCTCCTTTGGACAAGGCCCACACAAACAATTGCAGCGTCACTGCTATGCAGACGGACACCTTCCACTTAGAAACGTGGGTCCTCAGAGCGATCTGGGCATGGTTCACCTCCGCAGCTTCTAAGTGCCCTGCACACAAACCACCAAGCAACAAAGTCACTTCAACAGCCCTTCAGCACACTCAAAGCACCTCGCAGCACAACAGCCCCTCGGGAGCCTTCTCACCCCTCACCCACCCCAACCACTCTCCAGGCAACAGCAAACCTCTCGCCTGGCGGGGCCGCAGCCCCGGCCCTCCCCACACACTGCTCTTCCGAGCAAACAGTAGGTGGCCTCACTGGAGCAGAAGAACCACCCCAAACACAGCCCCAACACCCTGTTGCCCCACAGCCACCAGCAAGGGCACCCCAGAGACCTCCTTGGCCTTGCGGAAAACTACCCCTCCCATCTCCCATTCGCCCCTGACTGCACCTCACTTACACTCCTCCTAACGACAAGCCGCCGGCAGAGACACCAGCAACACTGGCACTCGCCTTCCCAAGGAATCTGGCAGCCCAAATGGGCAGCAGCAACTTCGTTTCCCTGGGCTTTGCAGAAACACCTCCAAGAAACTGCTCTCACGCAGCAGGCACTGCAACGTGACACCCACAGACCTCCCACAGGTCTGCAGAGCTCTTAGCAGAGACCCCCGCCACAACACAAGGGGGAGCCCAGCTTTGAAGCGCTCTTCCTACCAGGCCAGGGGCTCTCATCATAGCTGACATGGTGCTCCACCAGAAGCACCTCGTCCAGCTGAAGCACTAGTCCCCAAACTTTGGTCTCCCTTCTTGTCCACAGAACACAAATAACTTTCCATAATGCACATTACTCACGCCTGCTAGCCTCACAGTCTAAAAACGAGACAGCAAGAAAGGAACAAAGAGAGGTGTTCTGCAGACACAATAACTATGTGATGACTTGTCAGGGCATGCTAAGGGTGCTCTGGGGCCTCTCCACCCCTGATCTTCAAAGAGGCTGCAAAAGGGGGTGCTTTGGGGGAGAGCCTTGCACTCTGGAGTCTTCCCCTCTCCCTCCTCTTCACCTCCCACAAGCTGATGGGTGACACGCAAGCAGGGAAAACCCCCACAGCCTCAGGAGGCCCAGGGAGGGACAACACCTGGCATAAAACCTCCACAGTGCACCACGAGCTCTGTCGGGTCCTTCCACCCTGCCACAAGGGGCTAGAGAAGGCCCCCAGAAAGAAACCCCACACTCTGCTTCTCCAGCTGCGCTTTGCTTTTGCTCTCCATTGAGGGAGAGGTTGCTCTGAGGCAAATCTGCCACCTGCAGCCTCCTCCCGGGGCATTTCTTCCGCTTTCAGAGGCTGGGAGGAATAGTGCTGCTCAATGGCCGCATGCAAGGGGCCACTCAGCACTCACCGGGGTTGGAGGGAGGATGAGGAGACAAGACTCACCTTGTCCAGCAGCAGCTGCACTTGGCGGTAGCACTCACACACACTATCCCAAACTTCAGCGATGTCTGTCTGGGGAGCAAGAGAAAGATGTGCCATGCTTCAAGTCAACAAGCTCACCACCATCCTGCCTGGTCCAAACCAAACAGATGCAGCCATCATCCACCACCACCACCACCACCATCTCCAAAAGCACCTGTGCAGGAGGCGGCTGCAGAGCCGAGACTCTTAACTGACTTCCAACTAGAAGCCCTCCACTGACCCCACCAGAGGGCTGGAGCTGAAATGAAGACACGAGAAGGGCTTTGGACAAGGGCATCCTCCCATCCACGATGGGAAGGCGTCTCCGACCTCGGAGCCTCTTCCTCCCTCTAGCTTGCAATTCTGGTATTGCAGCACAAGCAAACAAAGTGCTGTCTAAAGCACAACTCACACCAAGCTCATTTTTAGTCACTTCAGTAAGGCCAGCAACATTGAACCACTACCAGCCAGCTAAACTGCACCACAGAGGGCTGGGCATTCTTCAGCCAGCAGGGCCAGTTTCTCTCACCCCCACCCCCACCGACCATTTCAGTCATTACTAAGGAAACAAGGAAGCTCCTTTGCCAAAAACAAAGCAACAACAAATGCCAATTAGCAGCTAAGAGTCAACATCCTCCTATGTTGAAGCACCAGAAGTGAGACCTTTACAGCCACCCAAGATGAACTCCAAGCACAGCGCAGGGACAAACTAAGAGATAACAAAGCATCAGTCAGGCTGCCAGAGCCATTAGGAGTACACAAGGAGAGCAAAAAGAAAGTGTTTTCATTTTCGAGCTCTTGAAATTAGACACAAAATACAACCCATACAAACACAAAGACAACGGCAGGACTCAGCTATAGGCAGCCAGGTCTCCACACTTAGCAGTCCCTAACTCCAGCAGGGAGAAGGAAAGGTTTGTTGAGGTACATAGCCCTATTTTCTGGGAACAAGTACAATTCTTCTCCAGGTACTCCCTAACACAATAGGCAAATAGCGTTCCCGCACCATGCAAGCAGAGGTCAAACCAATACAGCAAGACCTTGCCTTTGCTGAAATTCAGCTACCAAACTCACACACACGTCAGGGGCACAATCGAGCGGCTGCGCCCTGTCTTACCACTGCAAGGGCATTAACAGGCAGCCTGACTAGACATGCGGCTCCCTGCTATTTGCATGTTGCACAACAAGCGCCAGCTACTCTTTGATTCCCCACAGACTTCACAGCCAGAGTCGACCAGCAGACCAGAGCCCTGCAATCCACACACACAGGTCTTCTCCAGAGAAACTCCCTGGGGACGCCACAAAGGCGGCCCTGACTCCACTCACCACGTTGCTAACAGCAGCAGATGGCACAGGGCCAGCTGCACTCGGCGTTGGTAGCTTCCCCCCAGGAAAAAAGAGCAGCGTAGCTGCAAGCAAGACTTCAGGAAAATACTCCTGAAGCTGGAGCTAGGAAGGTCGCTCAGCCCACAAGGAAAGAGAAACACGGAATTTGTTTAAGACTAGCTCCTGTCATTATGGCGCAGGAAAGCCGAGAGCATCCACCTGATTCACACACTTGGAGAAAGGGCCGTCTCTCCTAAGCAGCAGCAGCCTGCTACACAAGACTGCTTACAAACACAGGCACGACTGCTAGAAGCAACGGCCATTCACAAGTCTCTGCACGCTTGTTCTCCTTCCCTCCCTCAGGAATGGAGCATGACTCAAAACAGCAACTGTGCATGCAACAGCAGAACTAGTTCACACCTGACCAGGCTGTAAAAAAGAGCAACAGAGCACTGCCACACTGAAAGAGGCCCAAATAACTACAACAGAGAGAGAAAGCCTCCCTGGTGGACAAGACAACTGCTCTTCCAGAAACGATTCCCCCCGGAACATCTTCCCTTGGGGAGTTCCTCTCTTTTCTACCTGGTCTCCTGAAGCAGTATCGTCTGGCTTTACGTACAAAAAGCAGCTTCTCAGTCTCTGCTTGCTCTGAAACACTTCCAAGTACGTACCATGATGCAAATTCTGCTGGCTGCTAGGATGGATGAGCAACAGGCTGGTACTCACGGCACTGCAGGAAGCTCCTTGCACACAGGAGGCATTTTAGAGCCTTCTTCCTCGTGGAGAGGGGAGAAAAAGCTAACCCCCCCCCCCACACCCAAGCGCAGAGGCCGCCTGAGGGAGTTCAGGCAGCCCCGTGGGCACTGACCCAACACCATCGCGGCCACCCCCACCGCAGAGGACCGAGAAAGCCCGGGGTTAGTGGCGGCAGAGACACTGCAGCAGGCCGGGCTGGGGGCACCGGGCAGGCGGTGGCTGCCGGCAGGGCAGCGTGGGGCTCCGCGGGAGCCCGCCTGGCTCCATCCTGCCCAGGGCCCGGGTGGCACCGCAGCCCCGCTGCCCCAGGCCCTGAGCCCTCCCTGCCCAGCTGAGGGGTGGCAGCGCCCAGCAGGGAGCCCGGGGCCAAGCTCCAGCCCCAGCCCCAGCTCCAGCTCCAGCTCCAGCTGGGCCCAGCCAGAGAGCCAAGGGCAGGTGCCGAGCTGACAGCGCCTGGCCCCTGCAGCGGTGCTCCTCGGTGCTCCTGCGGGCCCCAGCTCCCTGGAGGCCAGGGCCCCGGGCTCAGGGGCCCCCAGCCTGCCCACCTCGAGCCTGGCAACTCCCTGTTGTCAAAAAGGTGTTTTGGGATACACATTTCAGCTGCTGCGAGCGCATTGCTCTCTTCATCATATGTAAGCAGAGGAGAAAGCAGCCTTTGTGTGAACCTGGCCCCGCGGGAAGAGTGGAAGGGAAGTCCTGAAGCAAGAAGCCCTGAAGCATCTTCCTAGAACACTGCAGCCCTGCTCCGCTGACATCTTCCACTTCAAAGGACTCCAAGAGCCAAAACCTGCTTTCAGCAGCCCCCACGGCTGCTGCAGCCTTTGCCCAGGGAACAAGTTTGGGGGAAAGTCCATTGCATAGTAGCTCGGTTTGAGTCCTTCTCTTGTCTCCCGGTAAAATACTCTTTGGCAGAGGAAAGAGACAGTATACCCACAGAACGGGTATTTATAGTAGAGACAATCCCAGTTCAGCAGAGGCAGTTCTTCCTTTGCTGAAAAGCAAGGGCCCACTCTCGTTCGGGTTTGGAGATGGTTTCTCATCTATGATCCTGCTTCCATGCCCATTCGAGTCTTTGCACTTCTTTACTTAGTCATCAGTCAGGCGAGGCACCTGTTCTTCTTCTTTTTCAGAGTAAAACTCTGACAATATGCATCCTAATCACGATTTCCCCATGCCTCAGCTCCCTGGCACAAGTAGCGGGAAGGAGCCCTTCCAGAGGTCGCTGTGCAGCTTAGTGGAGGATTTTGCATTCGTTTAGGGAGCGGGATCTACCTCTAAAGGGCACAATGTACTGAAGTGCTTAGAGAAACCTATTTTCTGCCCTATCTGTGCTCCTCGTCCTCCTGACTACAGTGTTGGGGTGAAATGGACAGGGCATGGGAAATGTACCCACTTGTTGGTTGGGTCAGGCCTTACATAGGCTTTAAATTTGTTGCAGTAGTGTGGCCAAACACCTGAGCATCCGTGTGAGAAAACGGATGAAATGCTCCATTTTCAGTACCTTTCCCTGCACTTAGAAGGCCTGTAAAGCAGGGGAAGGTGCTGCTTCCCTGCAGGTATCCCCAGCAGCAGCTGCCTGGCCACTGCCCAGACTGCTTTGAGGACTTCAGCAGTGAAATGAGCTGACAAAGGAAGGTGGCACAACAGGCTGATGCTGCCCACCTTGTTCGAGCTGTCACAGCAGGTCAAAGGCATTTTTACCCAAGCAGTGGATGAACGGTGTTGAGCCTGAGCCTTTTGACTCTAAGGATGGAGGGATAAAAGGTTTGCTGCTTAGCAAAAGAGGACCACACCAGGAGCCTTTCTGAAGGCGCTTCTTATGCCACTGGCTGATCCTTCAGATGCAGGGAGCATAGCAACACCTGCAGGGAGAGGAGATTTCTGCAGCATTTTTGTTCTAATGTTTGTACTGTAGAGAAAAGCTTGGGAATGAGGTCATCAGCGTATTGCAGACCTGATGCTTCCAGAGCCTCCTCTCACTAGCTCACACCCTTTTTTAGTTAGGGCATCCAGAGAGAGCCTGTTCATGTAACTGGCAGGCTTTGTTTTCACACCTTCTTATCTCTGTTGCTGCCTCCCTGTGAAATGCCTCCCCTGTGTTTGCCTCACACAGCAGCTGTGAGCAGAGGCAGGAGCCCAGGAGCCAGAGAGAGCTGATGGCTTTCAGCTGGAGGAGAGGGGCATGCAAAGGAAGAAGGCAGAGGAGCAGGTGGCAGGAAGGAAGGAAAGAACACTGGCAACAGCCACTTTCCCAGCACTCGGGCATGTGCACGCTCCAGCTGTGCAAATGCGGGGCTACATTTTCACTGCTGGCTGGGCTTTAGTGTCCTGGGGGCTCTAGCTACAAACTTGCTGCTCCTAAGGAAGCAGCAGCAATTAATCCTGCCTTCCCCTCCACAAGGTCCAGCTGCAACTAGCTCCAGCCCTGGCCCTGGAAGAGCCTGAGCCCAAGGCCAGGGCAGGCGCTGCCAGCAAAGGCTGTCAAAGCTGCAGGGGGGCCACAGATGAGTCCCTGCCCTCCCCACAGCACATGGCTGCTTCTGTCAGCAGCACCGGTGCTCCTCCTGTGCTTCCCAAGGCACCCATTGAGGCTGCTGCTCCTCAGGGAAAGCCCCCGGCACCTGGGAACATGAGGAATGTGCCAGCCTGGGCACCGCTGAGAGGCAAAGCACCCAGGTGCCCCCCAGGGCAGGCTGGCAGAGTGTCTCTGCCCCTCTGAGGAATGGGGGTACTGCTCTGGCCTCTCCGGCCTCGGGGCCCTGGGGCCATGCTGCTGCCCTTCCCGCCTCCCCTGACAGCCTCCAGCACGCAGTCGGAGCTGGCCGGCCCCAGCACCACCAGTCCAGCAGAATCAATGCCATCCCCCAGCTCCCGGCTCCTGAGAGCAGCAGCTGGTCAGGCCAACCGGGACAGACCAAAGGCCAGGCTGCTCAAGGTTACTATGCCAGTCGCAAGATGCTTACAGCCGGCCCTGCAGACCCTGCGGGACGAGCCATGTGCCAGCCCCAAGTGATGGCACCAGTGCTCAGCCCCCACGAGAATCAAACTGGCAGCTGATCTCAACTGCACTGGGAGAGCACAGTTACACTTAGTCACAAGTTTCTCCGCCTCTGCCTTTCGGTGGGGGCTGCTGGTACAGATGGGAGCAGTGGGGGTGTCTTCTCTCCGGCTGCTGGCAAGACCTTCCCCAGACCTTTCTTGCTTTGTGCTAGCCTTGGCCAGCTGGCGAGCGGCTTGGATGAGCAGCTTGGCCTCTGGCACGAGCCAGAGAAGCTTCCACTCTGTTTCTTGAGCGTAAGGCATCGCCTTGGCCTTGTGATTAAGGAGTTGCTTCTCCTCTGCTCCGGAGGGCATTGAACACTGGCTTCTGCTAGCATCTCTTGAGCTCTGTGAAAAATACAGAAGCGTTTTGCAAGACCTGCCCTTGTGCATACGTTCAGAGTTGTGCTCCAAGTCTTACACCGTCTTATCAGACTTCTGAACATAGGCTGCCCAGTTACCAAAGCTTACGCCTCCTCAGGGTTAGATCTTCAAAGCAAAGGACTCTTTTTGCCTCACAGACTCATGGTCTGTTCTCTAGCCCTTTCCGAGCACATTTCTGTGGACTTCTAGGTCGAGCACAACAGCCTCAGAAGCAAAATTCCTCTTTTCCTTACAGGAAGAGGAGGTGATTGCAGGGCTGCCAAAAGGCAGAGTGGGTCAAACAACACTCACTTCAAAAATACTCTATAGGTGCATGCCTATTTTTGTTTCTTCCAAGGCAGTAAAGAGAAATGAACACAGTCCTCAGGAAGGCAATCCCTCCCTCAGTAAGGCAGGGACCACACTGGACTCTTCCCGTAAGCGCTCCATCTTACACTTGCATACATCCTAAGCAGATGCAAGACAGGGATTTGGGACACAAAATCCTAGATTAAAACAAGGTAATACTTGATTACTTATCTATTAAGAAAAGAAAAAAAAAAGCATAGATTTACCTTGCCAGTGTCTCTGCTAGGTGTCTTCTCATTTCCACATTCACCAAGTGGAGTTTTTCAGACCTTTCCAATTCTCCCTGAGCAAATGCCACTTGCAATGCGCTGTCTTGCTACATGTTTTGTAGTCTAGCCAATTCCAATTCTAGCCCTCCAATTCTCCGCTCCAGCTGGTTTCTCAGTGAGGCATTATTGGCGTTTATTTCTTCTAATCTGCCTTGAGTGGCTGCCTGCATCTAAAGCAGAAAACGCAACTTCAAGAAACAGGAAGGAAAAGACAGTGCTCCCCCAACTCCACTTCACAGACCCGACTGAAAAAGCACAGCCTGACTCAACTAGGGAACCCTGCTGCCTCCCTACCAGCAACAATCAGGGAAGAAATCTGAAACTACTAAATGGGTTATGCTTGTTTCTTTGTTTCTTTGTTTGTTTCCTTCCCCCAGGAGGGCAGGAACCTTAGGGACTTGTTTTCTCAACAGCCTTGTCTGGAGAATGACACTGCAGGTCCTGTGACTCTGGCCACAGACACTCTCAGCAGTAACAGCCATTAGAGGACAAACATATCCCTTGGCGATTCAACCACCTACTGCAGATATGAACAGTCCGTCCCCCTCTGCATGCTTTGCCTTTCCACCTGGGATCTCCCTCTACTCAATACAGAGGCCAGAGGGATGATGCACACTAATGCCACCTCCTCACAATGCATCCTGAGGACAAAAAGGCAAGATGGCAACTCCCTCTGCAAACTGCCAACAGGAAGCCTGCCTTGGGCAGGCTTTTTGACTGAAGGAGCTACAGGGGCTGCTGGAAGGCAATCAGAGAGTAGGTGTTTTCCCAGACATGCATATCACACAACACACACAGGAGCACTTTCACACAGCCATTTTCAGCGCTCCAACTTCCCTAAAAAAAAAAAAAAGACAAAAAAAAAAGGGCGCTACAAGAGAACTAGATACCTAAAGCAAAAGACCTAAAAGACAATGACAACAACAACAAATGAATGCACTGTAGACTGCAGATGCAAATGGTGAATGAGTTTACCTGCAAGAAGAGATTGACTTCTTCTAGTTTTTGCCTTATCTTTTGGTAGGCTCTTTCTCCAATCTCTCTTTTATACTCCTCTATTTTGCAAAGATCTACCGCACTGCTCTGTAAGCATCGTTGGAGGCAAACCACCTCTTCTTGCAGCTCCAGATTTCTAGTTCGTAGCTGCAGAGATTTTGTGGATTCCCTCACCAGCTGCTGGAAGAGTTCACTGGCCTGTATCCAGGGGAAAAACAAACACAATTCATCAGAGAGGTCTAGAATCCCTCCATTCGGGGAAAATCCAGCAAACCTATCAGTCGAGACGATAGCTGACACCCACTGACTTGGTATTTCAACCAAGAAAGAGGGATTTGTATCTCCATTTCTTTTGTTTCTTTACATCTTTCTCAGGAGTTCAGACAGGGTCGCTTCAGCTCCCATGCTTCCTCAGTTCTCCAGCAAGAGTTCACAACCCACTCCACAACTCACCTGAACAGCACAGACTCCAAACCAGCAGCATTTCAGCCACGTGCTTGGGCTGAAAAGCACAAGGTCTCTTCTTCAGTGAGACTCCGCAGCCCTGAAAGCAGCTCCCTGAAAAGCCACTGCTGTCTGGCAAGAGCAGAGGGCAGGCAGCAGCAAAGAGAAAGGAGATCACTGCAATACGACCCAAGAGCCTGAACCTGAGAGCTCCTGCTCATGCTGTGTGTCTGAAGGGCAGGATCTCCTCTTATTGCAACCCGGAGCAGTTGCTCTTGTGATGTTTCAGATAAAAGCACACTCGGGCCTGGAAAACGACCAGGAGCTCCTTTTGAGGAAGGCTCAAGGAGTGGCTTCATTAGCTACACTACAATGAGGAATGTCTCTAGACAAACCTCTCTGGCTTTTGTGCTCAGAATATGTTGTTCTGTTCCAGCAGTGGAGGAAAAGAACAGCTTCGTAGATATTACTATGTTTACAGAGTTGGTATACCTCGGCTTTTGTCCTGTCCAAGTCCTCTTGCAAGTGCAGTTTTTCTTCCTTGAGGTCATCGCACAAACGGGTAGAAACTCTAAGGGAAGTCTCTGACATCCGCTGCTTTCTGAGAGCCTCACTAAGTTCTCGCTGCAGCTGGCAGACTGTTCTCTAACGAAAGATTATAACACAAGGATGAAGAGAAAGGCAAGAATGTGAAATCTGCATTTCTACTTTCACTCACTAGTTCATATACTTAAGATCAGTTTTCAGACGTGCTACAAAGGTCAGAAATGTTGTCCCCCAGAAGATGGGCTCTGCACAGCTGGGCACCTCTCTCCTTCCTGAGGGAGGAAGGTAGCAACGCTTAGCTCAGATGTGCTGGAGGCGCAAAACATTATGTGAGCACTCTGCACGGGAGCATGCTTTGCAGCTTGCACAAAGTCAGCTCAGCTGATTTCCTAATTAGTCCTTCCCCTCACTGGCAGCATAGTCTTTCACAGCGCCGCAACAAAAGGACATGGTTGGAGAAGGCTGTAACTCAGAAGCTATGGGAGAGAAAGCTGAGGCCAGGGTAGTGGCTGAAGCTAACTTCTTGGGAGGTTGCCAGCCTCCTTAAGTGCCCCAAATGCATACATCAGCTAGTCCCTGCACAACACTCGGACTCCTCTATTGCAGTAACACTTCAGGCCACAGGCATTCCTTCTCTGTACAAACAGGAAAGAAAAACACTCTTTTCTTTGCTCAGGACTCAGCAACTCCTCCTCGCTCACTACTCTCTCGTCACACCTCCTCCCTTCCTTCTTTCCCACTCATCTCCAGGCACCTTCTCCTCCCTCTCCTCCTCTCACTCTGCCCATCCTCAATATTTTCCTAAACATTCTCTCTCCTCCTTCCCCCACCCTACCTCTCTTTCTGCTTTGTTCCTCTTGCACACCAAGACTTGGTCTCTTAAATGAAGACACTTGGCGTTCAGTTCCTTGTTTCTTGCCTGCAGCAGGTACACTTCCTCTTCCGCTTCTGCCCTGCGTTTACTGAGAATGTTGTTCAGTCCATCCTGGACAGCACTCACAATTTTTTCTTGGGTGCTCCGATTCGGCACATCTCCCAGCTGCTGACGGAGCAAGCGATTCTCACTTTGGAGCTGGGCCACTTGTGCCCGCAGAGATTCCTCTTCCGCAAGGTGTTTGCTCAATTGATCTTTCTCACGTTGCAGAGCACGACCATGTTCCTTGGCCTGACACTGGGCTTGACGTAGTGCCCTCCGTGTCATTTCCAAAAATGATGTTTTTTTCCTAAGAGACTGTTTCAGTTGGTGAACTGTCTTCTCTAAGGTGGTAGCTTTACTTTCAGCCTCACTCAGCTGCTGAGACAAGCTCTTGCTGGTTTCCCGCAAATCAGAGAGCTCCTGATTGAGCTTGTCTTGCAAACAAAGACCCTGCTCACATTCCCTCCGAAACGTCTGCTCAGCCTCACGTTCTGCTGTCTGACAACTTCCCAGTTCCTGAACTTGAGCAGAGATCTCGTGCGAAGGCGATGAGTCCACCTGTGTCTCCAGCCTCTCTTGGCTCTCATTTGTCTGTTCAAATGCAAGCAATGAAAGATGGCCAACTTAAGCAAATCCTCTGAAAACAGGAGGCAATGGCAAGCATTCTCTATAACCATACAAAGACTGGAGCTACCTGGACCTCGGATTAGAATGCAACACTAATCTACAGACTGCTTCTCTCAACATCAGTCATTCAACAGTGTTATTTTACATTGGTACAGACCACCAGTTCAAAATTCAACTAAAATGTGTGTTTTTACATACCTGCCTCCCAGGGGTTTCCCTGCTAGCCTTGAGGGCTTCTTCGTCATTTGGCGAAGACTTACGAAGAATGGCAGAGTCGGAGTCCCCATCTGTACAAGAAAAACACATCTTTTGGTGAGCAGTGTGAGCTAATACAATTCCTGAAGCCTAGAGCGCTTCCTGAATCATCACATTTCAGAGAAAAATCTTAACACTAACACCCCCCCAACTCATCAAGTCCAAAAGAGAAAGCTATCAATGAGCAGATTTAACATGCAGCTGTTTTCTTACTCATCCATTCCTCTAGCGCATATTCCTTGCTCATATACAAAGGAAATCACTGCAAGGGCTCCAAAACAAGCCAGCAAGCAGTCACAGCCTACAGAACTCTGCTTTCAAGGGACAATGCCAAATAGCCCATTTTTTAAAAATGGACTTGCTCCATACATGATACCCATATTCAAAATACTGAAATGACCAGCTCCGATGGCGACTTCCGGTCTCCCTCAACTTCACCAGGCTGCATCTGTCAGATTGAGGGGATTTCTTCATCTTTATAGAAGCCTTGATAAATGCATGGATCATTATTTAAGCTGCCCAGCTCAGCTACAGAAAATACTACAGCGTTGCCAGCACACTCAAAAGACCTCCCTCGAAAAAGCCTCCGATTCCTCCGGGTACCAATAAATACGCCTTTGACATACCTCGACCAGAAATTGCACAGGAAACCTTTGCTCCCAGCTTTCGCATTGACGCATAACTGCCACCTATTATCTAATGCACGTTCACCTAACGTGCTCTGCGTTCCTAAGGAAAGCTGCCAGTGCAGACACAGCAGGGATTTGGACAGCTATCATTTTCCACTGGGCAATTAAACAGTCCCATATTTGTCTTCCAACAAACAAGTCTCAAACAAGCCAGAGTAAGCAGGGTACTGTTGCGGAGACCAGAAAAATCACACCAAATGCAGGAGGACAAAAGGGCCCAAGGTAGGCGTCCCTTCTGGTCTCTCCAGAGCTCTTCCAAGTTCCTCCTCTCCCAAAGACTTCAAAGCCTCTTCCTGCTGCGTATCAGAGGGAATCAGAGGTGGGGGCTATGCTTTGCCTGTGCCAGCCAGCAACTGCAGAATTAGGTTCAAGAGCCTTCCCAAGAAGCTGTCAAGTTCCCTCTCACGGCACCCACGCCATCTTTGAAGAGATTCCACACAAGCAGGAAAGGATCCAGGGAGAAGAGGAAATCCTTCTAGAAAGACACTCCAAAGACGGCCTACTCTTCCTCCAAGTCCCTGACTCACACAACCTTCTCTTCATACCCTATATGCATCACAAAACGCTCCAGAGGAGGGTTGGCCCTAATAACATATGTTCACCAACAGGATGATTCTGCAGTTGCCCAGGAACAGGGCAGGGCTGTTCTTTGGGGGGAAGCAACATTCTGCTGATCCGACCGTCCGCACAGAGCCCCCAGCAGCAGACCTCTTCCTGCGCTCTAGCAGGAGGAGTCACAAACCTCCGCCTGGATAAAGCTCCTGTTCCTAAGTGAAAGGCAGCAAAATGTGACTCTCGACTCACTTCTCACTTCTGGGAAATAACACACAAGTCAAGAAGAAAAGAAAAAATAGAGCGCAGTTTCTGTATCTTTGTAGGTTTTCAAAGACAGTAACAAACTGTGTATGAATACTGTCTGCTCTCCTCATTTGACACATACTGTAGCTTTCCATACAGTAGTCTTACCAAAAAAAAAAAAAAAAAAAAAAAAGGCAGAATAAACCCCCCTACTAGAGGGTCTGAAAGGTAGAGTACAGAGAACACAGTTTGGGTAATTCTGAAATAGTAATTGTGTGAGATATGTTCAGTGCTAGGCAAGCTCACGAGCGTAGCTCAAACTGCACACACTCACTGAAGGAGAAGATATTTTTTTAAGCCACCCTGATAATTCTTCTGGATCATAACCTCATATGGATTTTCAACACTTTTTTTTCCCTCATAAAAAGTCAGAACTTAAAAACAACATTTAAAAAACATAAATACATCTAAGAAGTTATAGTAAGTGCAGTTTCCTATAATGCACGGATCCAGCTGTGCCTAAGGCAGCACTGTCCCCTCGGGGAGGAGAATCCTGAAGCAACAAGACAGAAGCGTTTCTAAGCATCATGTCTCCGCAGCACCTCAGAGTCCCCACAAAAGCAGTTGGGACTGAGATGAGAAACAAGGCACCTCAGGAACCTGGGCCGAGCACGGCTGACACAATTCACACCAAGGCAAAGAGACCACCGCGCTCCAGGGCCATCCCGGCAGCAGCTGCCTGCCTGCTGCCTCCCCCGGCACTGCCTCACTGCAGCAAGGCGGCTCCGACACCGACCTGGCGCTTTGGGGATGGGGTTTGCGCCAGCAGAGCCGGGCGCGCAGAGGGAAGAGCGCACACCCGAGCAACAGGGAGGCCCGCGCTTCCTCGCTGGGCCCCGCTTAGTGGTTTGCTCCCCCTCACCCCTCCAGTTTTCTGACAGGAGCTGCAGCGCGGCCGGCTGCAGCCCCGCGGGGCCGTGTCACCCCCCCGAGGACCCTCGCAGCCCCCAGCTGCACGTCCCGGCCCCGACAGACGCGCCCAGGGCGCTCGTCCCCCGGGGCCGCCCCAGCGCGCGGCTGCAGCAGGACACCCCGCCGCCAGCAAAGGCCACGGCGCCTCTCCCCGGCCCCGCGGGCGGCCAAGGCTCCCACCTCCTCTCTCCGCAGCAGCCACCCCCCGCGGCAGCCCCACGGCTCCTGCCCACTGCGGGGCGCCGGGCACCGACGCGCCCGGGGCGCTGCCGGGAGCAGCATCCCCCGCTGGCAGAACCGCTCTGCCGGCGGGCAGCTGGCCCAGGCCCTCCGCCCGCAGCTCGGCACCGCCGCCGCTCCCGGGGCCGCCGGGCACCCGCGGCCCCTTCCTCCTCCGCAGGAGCCGCCGGATCTTCTCCATCCTCCGCCGGGGCGGGACACGACGATGGCGCCGCTTCGCCTCGGGGAGCCCCGAGAAGAGAAAAGCAGGGAGGGCGGCACCGGCACCCTCAACAGCACCGGCACCGGCAACGGCACCCGCAACGGCAACGGCCGCCAGAGGTCGCGCGAGCACCACGCAGCTGCCCCCGGCCCGGCCAGGACGCTCGGGCGCGTCACAAGGGGCTGGGGGGGGCGGGGCGGGGCGGGGCGCCGCCGCCGTCTTCCGCTGCCGAGGGGGGCGGGGCGGTGGGTGTCGGGCTGGGCGCTGCGGCCGCGCGGGGGCAGCTGGGGACTGCGGCGTTTCTGTGGCGGCTGCTGCGGCGACTGCTGCGGCGGGGCCGGGGCCGGGGCCGGGGGGAAGCGCTGTTCGCGGTGGGGGGGGCCGGGGGCTGCCGGTGCGGAGGGGCTGCCGGGGTCTCCCGTGCGGCTCCTGCCCGGCGGGGCCTGGCGCGGGCCAGAGCCGGGTGCTGCGGGCTGTGTCCAGGCGGGTCTGCGAAACCTCCGCGGACAGACGCTGCCCGGCTGCCCTGGGCCACCCGCCCCCTGCCACTGTGCTCTGACTGAAGAGTCCCCACGGATTTGAGAGTCATGGCTGGCTGCTAGAAATGCTGATCTCTTCTAAAATGTGTAAAAGCCGGGGAAGGACACACAGGCAAGAACAGGGTGATAAGGTGTGAAAACAAAGCCTGCCAGTTACATGAACAGGCTCTCTCTGGATGCCCTAACTCAAAAAGGGTGTGAGCTAGTGAGAGGAGGCTCTGGAAGCATCAGGTCTGCAATACGCTGATGACCTCATTCCCAAGCTTTTCTCTACAGTACCAACATTAGAACAAAAATGCTGCAGAAATCTCCTCTCCCTGCAGGTGTTGCTATGCTCCCTGCATCTGAAGGATCAGCCAGTGGCATAAGAAGCGCCTTCAGAAAGGCTCCTGGTGTGGTCCTCTTTTGCTAAGCAGCAAATCTTTTATCCCTCCATCCTTAGAGTCAAAAGGGTCAGGCTCCACATCGTTCATCCACTGCTTGGGTAAAAATGCCTTTGACCTGCTATGACAGCTCGAACAAGGTGGGCAGCATCAGCCCGTTGTGCCACCTTCCTTTGTCAGCTCATTTCACTGCTGAAGTCCTCAAAGCAGGCTGGGCAGTGGCCAGGCAGCTGCTGCTGGGAATACCTGCAGGGAAGCAGCACCTTCCCCTGCTTTACAGGCCTTCTAAGTGCAGGGAAAGGTACTGAAAAATGGAGCATTTCATCCGTTTTCTCACACGGATGCTCAGGTGTCTGGCCACACTACTGCAACAAATTTAAAGCCTATGTAAGGCCTGACCCAACCAACAAGTGGGTACATTTCTCATGCCCTGTCCTTTTCACCCCACCACTGTAGTCAGGAGGACGAGGAGCACAGATAGGGCAGAAAATAGGTTTCTCTAAGCACTTCAGTACATTGTGCCCTTTAGAGGTAGATCCTGCTCCCCAGACGAATGCAAAATCCTCCACTAAGCTGCACAGTGACCTCTGGAAGGGCTCCTTCCCACTACTTATGCCAGGGAGCTGAGGCATGGGGAAATCGTGATTAGGATGCATACTGTCAGAGTTTTACTCTGAAAAAGAAGAACAGGTGCCTCGCCTGACTGATGACTAAGTAAAGAAGTGCAAAGACTCGAATGGGCATGGAAGCAGGATCATAGATGAGAAACCATCTCCAAACCCGAACGAGAGTGGGCCCTTGCTTTTCAGCAAAGGAAGAACTGCCTCTGCTGAATTGGGATTGTCTGTACTATAAATACCCATTCTGTGGGTATACTGTCTCTTTCCTCTGCCAAAGAGTATTTTACCGGGAGACAAGAGAAGGACTCAAACCGAGCTACTATGCAATGGACTTTCCCCCAAACTTGTTCCCTGGGCAAAGGCTGCAGCAGCCGTGGGGGCTGCTGAAAGCAGGTTTTTGGCTCTTGGAGTCCTTTGAAGTGGAAAATGCCAGCGGAACGGGGCTGCTCTGTGCTTTGAAGATGGGACTTGCCCCATGCAGGGAAAGGTTTGTGTTCTTTGCCCCCAGTAACCGGGATTGCTCTCTTGCTGCAGGACTTCCCTGCCACTCTTCCCGTGGGGCCAGGTTCACGCAAACGCTGCTTTCTCCTCTGCTCACGTATCATGAAGAGAGCAATGGGCTCACAGCAGCTGAAATGTGTATCCCAAAACACCTTTCTGACAACGGGGAATTCCAGGTCCTGTGATTTTTCCACGTGTTGGTTATACAGCTAGTTCCACTGATGCCAAGGGACCTAATGTCTTGTTTTAAACTCAGTCCATGTGTGATTTTCTTGGGAACACCTGGAAGAGCACGTGCGACCTGTTCTTCATTTGTCTAAGCATTACAATGTAAAATGTTGAAAAGTCATGAAAACACAGAGCCAGAGAAGTTGAGAGAGACAGAGGCAGGAAAGCCCCCTATAGTGAGAAAACCGGAGATGCTTCAGTCCTGCCAGTGTTTCTGATGCTCCCAGTGAATTCAAATGAGCATTTCTGGGACGGGCCCTTGAAATGGGACTGAGGTCCAGGAAAAGGCTTCAGAAGCCTGAGAATCTGTAAAAAGGGAGCGGGGAGCAAAGGCTGCGTCCCGGTGGCACAGAAAAATCTCTTGTTTTAGATCAGTTGCTGTGGCTGAAATTGAAACATGAGTCAAGTATGAGTAAACCAAGGCACCAAGGAAAAAAAGGATCCAGTTTAAAGAGGTCTTCATTGTCGCAGCCTGAAAGGAGTCGTTTAGGACGACCTCCCTCCCCTTGGGACCAACGACCAAGTTCGTGATGCTCTTGGAAAGGGATCCAATTTAAAGAGGTCTTCATTGTCGCAGCCTGAAAGGAGTCGTTTAGGACGACCTCCCTCCCCTTGGGACCAACGACCAAGTTCGTGATGCTCTTGGACTGAATTAAGGTGAAACGACACCAGCCAACCAGTTTTATGATTTATTAACACAAAAGACATGGTTAGGAACGATAACTCAATGGCAATTACTTCAACTAGATAAACAAGTCCCATGCCGCACGTTTTGAACAGATCTCATCAACATTCATCAAAAGAGAGGGGAGAGAGAGAGAGAGAGAGATATCACCACCTGTGGATCCAGTGGCGTCCCATTGGTCCCCTTCACTCTGGGTATCTCGGCAGTGGGGGGGGGGGTCCCCCACTTAGCTTCTGGTGGTGCCCTTTTTATACAGTCCAAGTCCCCAAATCTCCACCCAGTTCCAAGAAACCTCATGCATATGCATGGTGGGCATTAGAGGCGTGGTCTGGTTCGGTGCAGCCTCGCTGTGTCCCGGGTGGTCGCAGGGAGACCATTTCAGGGGTCGCAGCACCTCAGTCTTGTTTCCACCAGAAACAGATAGCTTGCTTGTACAACAGAAAAACACCATCTCAGTCCTGTTTCCTCCGGGAACAGGTGGCTTGCTCGTACAATGGGAAAACACTGTCTCAATCCTGTTTCCACCGGGAACAAATGGAAATGGATGGCTTGCTCGTGGTTATGGTTTTCTGCAAAATCTGCAACGTGCGCAGCAAGGCTCACATCTTAGGTACCAAGAAATGTATAAGGCAAAAGTTCACTCATCAGTCCGCCACACTCATCTGCAAACAGGAGAAGCCCTGTTTCCCTTGCTTAGTATGCACATAGCCTCTACTGTGAATAGTGATCCTTCTTAATAGAGCACCAGGCCCCAAACGCCTTGGCACTAGGCTTACAAGATGCCTGGAGGGTTAGGTGGCCCGGGGGTCTGTGTTTGTGTGGGGATGACGGCTTGAGTCTGGTCTAGCACTTGAAGGCAAGCAATGAGGGCTAGGGCTTAGCTTCAGATGCAGGGTAAGAGAGAGGGTGTGGGGGGGGTAAGGATTCAGGCTGCAGCGTAGCAGTTTGGGCTTGGCCTTAGCGACTAGAGGAGGAGAAGGAGGGAAGGCGGAAGGGCAGGGCTTCAGCTTCGTGGTGAGGCTGCAGGTCTGGCCCTGCCAGAGGAGCTCTCGCAGGCCCTGTGCCAGCGGCATCCCCATTACCTGAAGCCTCCTGACCTCCCCAACACAGGTGCTGTCTCTTGGCCAAGAGCTCCGTGCCCTTCATGTGCTCCCACGCCGGCCTCCAGCTTCTGCCTGCTCACCTGAGGGCACACAGAGCACCTCCTCATCAGCACCCAAGCGCTGTCCCCCAAAACCTGACCCTGCCTCTGCAAGCCCCCAACCTCTCTGCCCTCCTGGCATGACCCTGCCCTTCCCTGCAGCACCTCACCATGCCAGCCTGCTGCTCCCCACCAAGCAGCTTCCTGCACCACAAGTGACCTCACAACCGAGAGCCCAGCCCTCACACCGCCACTCGCAGCTCCCCCTCGCCTGCCTCTGCCCTCTGCTCTCAGCTCCATGCGCTTGCACTCTCAGACTAAACACCAGCCCTGCCATGCCTCTGCTTCTGCCTCCCAGGCCCCAAACACCTTGGCGCTAGGCTTACAAGACGCCTGGAGGGTTCGGGCCTTTGGGGCAGCAGCATAGGGCTTAGGCTTCAGGCATCAGCGGGGAGGTTGCGCTTTGCAGTTGGTGGTGGGCTTTGGGAAAGCGTGTGGGTGATGGCTGAGTGCTGGGCTTCATGTTTCTGCTGAGCGTTTTCAGAATGGGCTAATTGGGTGGTCTGGGGGGGTGTGTTTGTGTGGGGGTGAGGGCTAGAGCCTGGTCTAGCACTTGAAGGCAAGCGATGAGGGCTAGGCCATATCTTCAGACACAGGTTAAGGGAGAGGGTAGAGGGCAGGGATTCAGGCTGCAGCACAGCACTTTGCATTTAGCCTTAGCGACTAGAGGAGGGGAAGGAGGGAAGGCGGAAGGCTAGGGCTTCAGCTTAGTGGTTAGGCTTCAGGTATGGTCCTGCCAGAGGAGCTCTCTCGCAGGCCCTGTGCCAGCAGCATCCCCATTACCTGGAGCCTCCTGACCTCCCCAACACGCGTCCTGTCTCTTGGCCAGGAGCTCCATGGCCTTCATGTGCTCATACCACGTATGGCCTAATGCAGAAGAATGTGAAGGAGACAGGCTGTGGAAAGTAGCCAGACCATCCTAGGAGGAAAAAGAAACAGTGTAGATAATGACGTAGTATCCTTGCAGCAGCAAGTGAAAGAGTTGGAAAAGCAGGTAGGGGATTTGCGAGATGCAAAGGTGATAGCCCAAGAAGTGACTACAGCACAAGCTGAGAAAAGCCAAGATTTAGCAAGATGGAGCAGCTAGCTTTGCGGATGGCTAATAAGCACTGCCGGCTTTATGGAAAGGTGCCCGCTCCTGCTTCTCAGGTGCGGGTGATTATAGCTCGACCTTCCTGGGATCCAGGGGAGTGGGATGGTAATATTTGGAGTACCTCATCTGACTCAGAAATTGAGTCTGATATTGAGCAAGAAGCCGCTAACGCTCAGGTGCAGCCGCTTGTTCAGATGCGGGGGGAGCGACACATAAATAGGGATACCGTAGAGCAGTCAAGGACTTATACGCCAAAGGAATTACGTGAGTTTTTGACTACATTTCAGCAACAACCAAGGGAGTTATTACTAGCGTGGATGGTGAGAGCCTGGGACAATGGGGCTGGATCATTAACGTTATTAAGGGAAGAACTGAATTTAATGAGCCCACTGTCCACAGATGCTCAAGTGCAGTATTATGTCTCCCAATGTAACGTTTGCATGAGATAGCGCTGGTAACTCTATAGTTGCTCCTCTGCTCTACCAGTGGTTATGTGCCACGGTGGTAGCGGCTTACCCATCTACAGGTGAGCTGGGCGCCACGGTGGGGGCATGGCGTATCATGGAAGAAGGAATAAATGTTGCGACAGTTGGGGGTGGCCATTGGACGAGCGGATGATAATGGTCCAGATGGCATAGAAATAACTTGGCAAATGAAAATGCGGCTATTGAAATTGGCCCCAAGTGCCTTGAAACCGCTCCTGTTAGGGACGGCGATGCCTGCTACTGGTACAGTAGCAGCCTTGGTGAATAATTTGCGAGACCTAGCTTTGGTGGGTGGACCAGATTCTAAACGGGTAAGGGTGGCTCAGAAAGTTGGAGCAAAGAGACAGAGAGGAGCGACTAAGGTGAGCGGAAAGGTTACACAAAAGCAGATGTGGACTGACTTGCTGCAGGTGGGGATATTGCGGGATGAGATCAATGGCTTGCCAACTGCTGGTTTATTCAAGCATGGCAGCATTTGCCTGCCAATCAACAAAACCCACTGCCCCACCTGCACCCAGTGCTCCCTGGAAGCTGCCTGCTAAGAAACAATGAAGGGGAGGCAGGTCCCCCGAAATCCGAGCGTGAGTTGCAGCATATCATCTGTGGGACAGACGCCCATATGTACCCCTGCGAATTAGATGACACTCGGGAGGGGAAATAGCTGTGCTTGCTTTAGTAGATACAGGAGCAGAAGTTACAGTGCCACACAGTGCCCTAAACCCTGGAAAAGCAACAGGGCACTTCTGTGGTTTGGGTGGATCTGCCACCCCTGCTGTCGGGCCATAGTTCCTTTAGTGATTGGGAAAAACCCTCCCTTCTCCATTCCAGTCTTATTGGCACCCATTCATGCATATATTTTAGGAACTCATGTGTTACTAGGTTGAGATATACACACAATGCAAGGATTCTTCTCTTTTGCAAGGAGTCCCTCACTGCCACAAGCACGAGGAATCACTCTAATCAGAGGGTACCCAAACTGGGACCCCATAGATTTGCCTGTACCAACTACCATTGTGTAAATAAAACAGGACAGAATACCAGGAGGAGAAACAGAAATTCAAGAAACAAAAGATGCTCTCTTACATGCACACATAATACACCCTGCCCTATCGGCCTTTAATAACCCCATATGGCCTGCGGAGAAGCCGGATGGCTCCTGGCGTACGATTGTGGATTACAGAGAATTGAATAAGGTGGTCCCACCCCTGATGGCAGTGGTCCCCAATATGGTGTCTTTGTTAGAAGAAGTGGGTAAAAATTTGCAAGAATGGAAGGCTGAGGTGGATCTGGCAAACGCCTTTTTCTCTATTGCTATATCCCCAGCCTCGCAGGACCAATTTGCCTTCACTTGGAGTGGTAAGCAGTATACATTCCAAGTCCTTCCGCAGGGATATAGGCATAGCCCCACTATATGTCATCAAATGGTCGCTGCTGACCTCCCAACACCTCTCCCAGACTGTACTAGTCATCATTACATCAATGATATTTTGAGAACGGGACCATCTGAACATCAGGTGAAAGGGCAACTAATGGCACTGACGCATGCTTTCCAGGATAGGGGATGGGCTGTGAACCCCAGAAAGGTACAAGGATCAGATATTAGTGTTCAATTTCTAGGAGTAGTGTGGATAGGACAAACGAAGGCCATTCCTGAAAAAGTGCGTAATACTATCCAGCAATGTTAGAGCCCATGTTGGAGTGGCGCAAGCTGCAATGCAATGGAAGTGCAGTGGTATGGGCCCTGCAGGACACAGAACAAACTACTCGACGCCATCGGGTCACTGCGCATACAGCCATCCCAATTCAAGCGTGGGTAAATGATGACACTGTTAGAGCCCATGTTGGAGTGGCCCAAGATGCAACGCAATGGAAGTGGAAACATTCTTTGCAAGCTCGACTGAAAGGAGGGAAGAAGGAGTTAAGCACCCCACATGCCACTTTACTGGGAGAAGTACAGTTTAAGCACATGCCCTTACTACCTGAACCGGAGGGTCTACCTCTTCCTACCTCCCCCCACCCACCCCTCCGGCAGAAGTGTCACCGGTACAAGAAGCTCCTCCCTTTGAGATGTTATCTCCTGAACAGTGGGAGTGGCCTTGGTTTTCCGATGGTAGTGCAGTGTATTCTTGGGCAGGAGAACGCATACGGCATTCCGTGGCATACAAGCCTGCTACAGACGCTACCTGTTTTGCCCCCAGAACAGGATATGCCAGTCAGTGGGCTGAGCTAAAAGCCACAGCTATAGCTTTAGATGAAGGAGATGCATGCTATCTTGATACAGATAGTTGGGTAGTGTACAAAGGCTTGCAAGCTTGGCTGCCAGCGTGGACCGCTGCACAATGGAAAATACATGATAGGGAACTTTGGGGAAGCTCCTTGTGGGGAAAAAAATGGAGTATTGTGCAGACAAAAGTTATTTCAGTACGACACGTTGATGCCCATCAAAGGCAAGAGCCTCTTGAAACGCAATATAATTCAGCGTTTGACTGAATGGCAACCCCCTCAGAATTGAAACAGGCCCGACAAGCGCACAAACGGTCAGGGCATCGGGGCCCTGTCACCGCTCGAGCTTGGGACTTGTCACGACGTTACCCCATGCTAGCGCTACACTGCTGTAAGACTGCACGTGCTAATTGTTCCCCCTGTATGAAGGTAGTAAAAGGACCTCTAACTAGTACATATGGTCGTGTTAAATGAGGTGAACAACCATTTACAACCTGGCAAGTAGATTCTATAGGCCCATTGCCCCCTTCACAGGGACAAAAGTATATTCGAACTGCCGCAGACACCTACACAAGTCTGATGTGCACACATCCCACCTCTCATGCAAATCAGTCCGCCACTGTACGAGGTTTAGAGCAACTGATGTATACCAATGGGATACCTAAAGAAATACAGTGTGATCAAGGTACCCACTTTGTGGGACATGTAGTGCAGGAATGGGCAAAGGATTTGGGGATCACCTGGATTTTACACATCCCATACCATCCCCAAGCTAGTGGACGAATACAAAGAATGAATGGTTTACTGAAAGAGCAAGTTCGAAAACTCACCCCAACACAGACATTAAAGCGATGGGCAAGTGTGTTGCCCCAGGCACTATGCATGCTTAACAAGAGACGTGTGGGAGTACTTACTCCCTATGAGCGAGTGCAAATTAAACTAACATTGGCACCCCCCGCCCGAATATCAATTATGGAAGGAGGGGTTGCCACCCACATGCTTGCCTCACGAGAAGTAGAATTCTATGCATCCAAACCGTTATTAAGTGCCAAGCAGAAAAATATAAGCCTACACTTGCAGCTCGATTGTCCATCGCAGCTTGTATGGCTATTCACACCTTTGCTATCCGTTCAAATAACCCCACTTCTACTAACTTCCTCTCCAGATTTCTCGTTCCAGGTATCCGCACCTGCGCCAGTAAATATTGCACAAGGAAAACCAATACTGCAAAGAATTTTAGTCCGTAATGCTGCAGTACCTCACATTCAGCAAACACCTTCAACACCTTCCTTAGCTAATGTGTGGATATTAAATCCTCACAAGGAAAAACGACCTGGTACCATCCTGGCAGATGGGCCAGGAGCGACGGTCCTAGTGCTCCCTGATGGCGATACAATACCTTTTTAGCTCCCTGCTAACAGGTTATCCCCTCGGCATTTGCATATTTCTGGCATGTTGCATCCTGTGCTCCCCAACAAATGCGATCGACTTACAGGATCATCCCACACCACATATAAATACATGGATCTGGCTAGCTCAGCGTTTGGCTAACTTATCTGCCTTTTGTATTGCGGGTGGACGGTCTCTTGATGATGTACTAACCACACGTTATATAGGAATACTAACCTCCCTTCAAATATTACCAAATTATACCTTCTTGAGAAATTTTGATATCCAGCTCACCCCCTTGAATTTATACGATCTGGGAACAGCCTCTACTAAATGAACACCTTGGACGTATTCATTTTAGATTGCCAACGTGTCCAAAGCAGATCTATGTTTTTGCTTTGTCCATGCTACCATACCAAAGTATGATATGACCAATATACAGTTGAAATGCAATAGCACTATGAATATAACCTTTAGGGTGGTTCTTTTTAGGCGGCACCACTGCTTACACTTATGTGCCAGCCAATACCACCGATGGCCCTTGCGCTATTGTGCTAAGCATCCTCCCTTTTATGACAGAACAAAAGAGGAAGCCACGGCATGTTTTGCATGCCACATGTGACCCCCACATGAATCTGTTTTCTCATGGAGAGGCTCTAGGATTCTTACGGAGCCCAACTGGTGTCCCGGGGTGGTAACCCCTAATTATAAACAAGTAGAACATGTCGCCTGTGCTTTAGCCCAAGGCAGATTTTGTTTGTTTGTTTGTTTGTTTGTTTGTTTTTATGGCAGTATCAGGAGGGCAGGAGAGCCCAGGGCAGCCCTTGGCAGGGGCAGGGCCACGGTTGCCAGGCAACATGGGGGGGACAGGAGGCGGGAGGAGACCACGTGCCCTGCAGCCAATGGGGTGCGGCTGCCAGGCGATGCGGGGCCGGAAGCAGGAAGCCAGGTGCCCGGCAGCCAGCAGGGTGCCGTTGCCAGGGGAGAGGGGCGGGGCGCGGCCTGCCCTGGGGGAGGGAGTCCCAGGCCCTGGAGGCGGCTGGAGGCCGGCTGGGGCGGCCGTGGCGGGGCAGCGCGTGGGGCCAGGAGCGCCGGGGAGCCGGGCCCTGTGCGCCCCGGCCGCGCTGCACCAGCCTGCTGGGACAGGGGCCGTGCGCGTCACGAGGCCCCGCTCTCCGGGGCAGCCGTGCACCCCACGGAGGCGGCGGGTCCTGCCCTGACACAGCAGGGGCTGCTGGCCAGGCGGGGAGGCCTGGGCCTGGCGCGGCCCGAGGGGCTGGACCGGCTCTGCCTCCTCCCGGGGAGCCGCGTTGTCCCAGGATGTGCTGCGGCTCAGAGGGCAGGTCTCCCTCTGTCCGGGCTCTCTGGGTACCGGTGTTGTCCGAAAAGCGGATTCGTTGCCCGGTGTGCAATAAACCAATAATTGCACCCTCAGGAGAGACATTTGCTTCTTTATTTCAGAGTTGCACAAGCCTGGCTGCTCGGTGGTTTCCCACAAATCAAGCACACCCCCCCCCCCCCCCCCCAGCCCGGCTTCTCAAGGAGCATTTATACAAACAAATTGCCAGGTTTGCAACTTTCCTTTTTACACTGATTGGTTAGTGATTTACACACAATTATAACTCTGCTTTCACACCATTTTACTAGGACGCATGCTCAGGGGAGGGGTCTTCACCTGGGCACGGGTCTTTTGGACCTATGGGTGTGATGTTTTGCAGTATAATGAGGACAGTTCAGTCAGGGATACATGGACCTCCCATTCTTTTGCCAAATTGGCAATATGTACCTAGAAATAAAACATTTTGATGTAATGTTTCTTTTAGGGCTTTAGCAGTTCTAGGATGCCCTTGTTTAAAGAATGCTTCTTTTCAGAAAATAGAGATAGAGGTTATCCTAATCTGCCTAGTTAAAACCGAATGAACATTCTTTCTGAGCTTCGCAGGGTTGTCTTGTAACAGTTCCCCCTTTGAGACTTGTATGACCATTCTCATATTAGTCTCACCCTTTTAAAATTTTTCCCTTATTAGCTTTGTACAACATCTAGAAATGCATTGAATCTCTACATAGACACATACAAAAACTAACAACACCATTCCCAAAATTGTTAAATGCTATTTAACCCATGAGCTTGCGTCAGGGAACCAGGAAGTCAACCATTTCCATGTTTCTTCAAATCCGAAAGAAAGTATCATCTTTCTGAACCCCATGTAAGATTTCAGTCTGCTTCCAGATTTCATTTAGATTGGTAGTAATTCTCCCGCTTTGATCCACAGCAACTAGTATTTATTACTGTACATACTCCTCCCTGAGATGCCAAGAACATATCTAGAGCCATTCTGTTCTGGGTGGTTATTTTAGCAATTTCTGAAACCTCCTCTTGTAAAGCTGCAATGGCATCAGAGGTTTTATTCCCTATTTGCTCAATAACTGCTGAAATATTTACTATTGCTTTTTCAAGTTCACTCACTCCCAATGGTGGAAACAGCCACCTTGCGAATGAATGAAACCTAGTAGGTCGCTCTATTAAAGGATTATTGCCCCTCTTTTGTCTCCTCATGAATGTTCTTAACCATGATTTTTGATTCTTGTTACTCAGTTCTTTTGTTACAGTAATATTAGGGATTATTGCCCCTAGAGTCCATGTCCCTGACCAATTAGGAGGTAGCACTTTTCGTGCCTTGTTCCCGCACAACCAATACCATCCACTACCTTTCGGAACACGCCACCCATTTAGTTCCTTACTTGGCCACTTATAACCTATTGCAGGGATCCGAGAGCAATCTTCATAACTCCCTGCCTTAATGGCTCCAGTACAGTTGATCGGCTGTTTTCCATAAGGTACAGTTTTCTCCCACCATTTATTACTATTATTGCACCTTCGGATACATTGATAATAATCGCCTGTCACACTCTGGACTTGCCATTCCTGTTCTGTTGTTTCATCATGTTCCGTTTGATCACTAGCATTTCTTATCTGTTTTATAAATTCCATACAGGAAAACTTAAGAGGCACTCCAATTAGTGGGAAGCCCTTGTTGGAATGTTCAGGGAAGTGGGGACACACCCAACCATCCATCTGGTTAACTATCTTCATAGATTTCATAATTACTTCCAAATGAAGATTTTGACCCCCAAATCCTTCCTGATTCCCTTTGGCTCAGGTAACCTAGAGAAACTAACCACCACATTTCTCCCCTGTTGTTTGTTAAGGAGAACATCATTTTTACACAGAGACCCTAACAACAATATTAACCCTATTCCTAACAAAGAGATTAAAGCAATTTTTCCCTGAATACAATCTAAATTTAAAACTGATTCACTTCTAACACAACTCATATATCTTTATATATTTTTAACTTGAAAGGTTGGACTTGTTCAGCTTTCCACATCTCTCGAGGTCCTGCTTTCACTCGGGTGGAGTGGATCCAGGAATCAATTCCCTGCAGTTTCACAGCAGTATTTGTTGTTAGTAGGACAAGATACGGTCCTCTCCATTTTTCTATCAACGGCTCATCCTTCCAGGTTCGAAGATATACTTGATCTCCCAGCTGGAATGAATGTACAGGTGAATCTAAAAGTACAGGAGATCTTAACTGGATGTACCTACGGAGAGAAGGAAGAACCTTTGCCATAGACAAGAGATAGTCACTTAAAATTTGATCGCCCTTAGATGGACTAACTTTCTGCCTAACCCTTGGGGTTATTCTGATTCTTAATAATGCCAGAGGTAAAACATCAGTCCCTTTCATCTGAGTCTCCTGACACAATTTCCCTCTCTGTCTCTTAATTGCTTGATTCATTCTTTCCACTTTTCCACTGGATTGTGGCCTTCAGGGGGTATGTAAATCCCATTTAATTTGTAGTATTTTTGAGGTCTCCTGTACTATTTCTGCTATAAAATGAGGTCCCCTATCCGAAGACAATCCTTCTGGTACCCCAAATCTTGGTAGGATTTCTTTTAATACCATTTTCACTACCTCCCTTGCTTTATTGGTACGGCACGGGAAAGCCTCAGGCCATCCTGAAAAGGTGTCAACAATTACCAACAAATATTTATATCCATTACAGCTTGGTAATTCAGAAAAATCAATTTGCCAGGAATCCCCAGGCATGAAGCCCCTTTTTCCTTCCCCTGGGGGGCTTTGGGGGGGGGGGCGCTTCTTCTGAATCATGGGATTATTTCTAAGACAGATTTCACATTTTTGTGTAATTCCCTTTGCAATTAGTAACACACTAACTCCCACAGCAAATCTTTCAACTGTTTCAACCAATGCCTCGGCTCCCATGTGGGTACTATCATGTGTTTGCTTCATCAGCTTCTTCATTATCACCAAAGTTACCACACCTTGTCCAGTAGATGTTACCACCATCCTTTGGAAGTCTTTATGCATTGCAGTATTTCTGCTAATTTATTTTCTTTTTCAGTGTATACCGGAATTTCCATTTTTCACGTTCTCTCTGGAACTAATGCTGCCACCGACACGGATAATGCTACCCTTTTTGCAGCCTCATCGGCTCTTTTGTTCCCTTTAGCTACGTCAGTCTGCCCGGATTGGTGTGCTTTGCAATACATTACCGCTGTTTCTTTGGGTTTATTAACTGCTTCGAGTAGTTCCATAATCTCCTTACTGTATTTTATAGGATTCCCTTGAGAAGACAGCAATCCTCTTTCCTTCCCAATTGTGCCATGGGCATGTATAACCCCAAAGGCATATTTGGAATCTGTGAACACATTGGTCCGTTTCCCTTCTGATAATTCCAGAGCCGAAGTTAAAGCAATCAGTCCTGCTTTCTGGGTGGATGGATTTGCTGGTAGCGATCTTGCTTCGATTTCTTCTTCCAAGGTGACAACAGCATACCCAGCCCTTCTTTCTCCCTTTAGGATAAAACTGCTCCCATCGGTAAATAATTCCCAGTCTGGATTCTGCAATGGAATACCTCTGAAATCTGGACGGCTGGAATATACTCGCTCAGTAGTTTGCAGGCAGTCTTGAGCCAACTTCCCCTCTTCATGAAGTGGTTATAAAGATGCCGGATTAAGGGTATTAGACACTTTCATGGTTACATCTTCTTGCTCAAGTATTACTGCTTGGTACTGCACCATCCTACCTGGGGATAACCAATGGTGCCCCTTCTGTTCTAAAACTGCTGCAACAGCATGTGGCACATAAGCAGTCACCTTTTCTCCCAATGTCAATTT
Source organism: Dromaius novaehollandiae (assembly GCF_036370855.1). Classification (NCBI taxonomy): domain Eukaryota; kingdom Metazoa; phylum Chordata; class Aves; order Casuariiformes; family Dromaiidae; genus Dromaius; species Dromaius novaehollandiae. Next base: position 1,053,716 of record NC_088125.1, on the reverse strand, counting down.
TCGTGCTTCTTGTATTAACATCACAGCAGCTGCAACTGCTCGCAGGCATCCTGGCCACCTGCACTCACTTTATCCAATTGTTTGGAAAAGTAAGCCACAGGTCTTTTCCAATTTTTGGAAGTCCTAATGCGGGAGCACTCATGAGAGCAATCTTGATTTCATCAAATCCTTTTCGGCACTCTGCAGTCCACTCCAGCAAGTCTCCTGGCCCCTTAACAGCTTCATATAAAGGCTCTGCCATTAATCCAAAATTAGGTATCCACAGGCCACACCACCCAGCCATTCCTAAAAATCCCCTGAGTTCTCTTTTTGATTTTGGGGGGGCGATCTGACAAATCGCTTCTTTCCTTTCGATTCCTAATTTTCTTTCCCCCTGGGATATTTCAAATCCTAGATAGATTACGCTTTCCTTCATGATCTGTACTTTTTTCCGAGACACCCTGTATCCCGCTGTTCCCCCCAAATTTAATAAACTGATGGTTGTTTCTCTACATTCTTCAATAGTGTCTGCCCCCAGTAAGATATCGTCCACATACTGTAATAAGGTAGTGGTCTCTTTCTTATCTTGCCATAATTCTAATTCTTTTGCAAGTACATTACCAAAAATTGTGGGGCTGTTCTTGAATCCTTGAGGGAGTACTGTCCAGCACAACTGCATTTTGCGTCTCCTTGTAGGACTTTCCCACTCAAAGGCAAATAATTGTTGACTTTGTTCCTCCAAAGGAATACAGAAGAAAGCATCTTTTAAGTCCAATACTGTAAAATAGACATTGGAATCATTTATCGTTGTTAACAAAGTGTATGGATTGGGTACCACTGGGTGCACATCAGTCACTATCTGGTTAATAGCTTGCAAATCCTGTACTAGACGATATTCTTGTGAACGTGGTTTTTTTACAGGCAGGATTGGAGTATTGTATTCGGATTGACATTCTCGCAACAGTCCATACTTTAAGAAATTATTAATTATAGGCTCCAGTCCAACACGGGCCTCTAACTTCACGGGATACTGTTTTCGCCTTACCGGTTTAACTCCTTGTTTTAATTCCACCTTTACCGGTTCTGCACATCTGGCTCTTCCAGGTTTCTCCGTTGCCCACACAAAAGGGATTACTGCGTCCATTTCTTCAGAGGGAATTTCGCTTGGTCCATCCTCCACCTGTTTGGAATCCAGTGCTTTCTGTAACATATATGCTTGTGCCTTCCAGGCGTTATTTGGTGGAATGTGCACCTGAACTTTGTTCTTATCAAAGGTTATTTGTGCCCCCACTTTATTCAGTACATCCCTCCCCATTAGGGGTAATGGGCATTCTGGCATATATAAAAATGCATGTGTTAACACTCTATTTCCTATTTTACATTTAATTGGCTGAAAGAAAGGTTTGACCTCTTGCTTTCCTGTGGCCCCAATTAGTGGCACAGAGAATTTACTCATTGGTGCCTTACAGCTGTTTCATACTGAATATGTTGCTCCAGTGTCTACTAAAAAATTAACTGTTTCCTTCCCCAGCTTTACTGAAACCAGGGCTTCAGCTGGGGAATCCAATTTCCCAACCCCCGGTTCCCATCAGTCTGAATCTTCTGCACCAGTCGTGAGCAAACCTGCCTCTGGAACAGATACAGATACAGACTGAGGTTTCCAATAATCTGATTGTTTCTTCGGGCACTCATTTTTCCAGTGCCCCTTCTCCCTACAAATCGCACATTGATCTCTCCTCAGTGAAATTCTATTTCCCAAATTCCCTCCTACTCTATGTCCTCTTCCACGTCCTTATCCTTTCAGAAAACCCCTTCCCCGAGAGGAAGTTTGTGCCTGGGCAAATGCAGCTGCCAAGATTGCAGCATTTTGCCCCTTATCTTTCAGTTTCTCCTTTTGTTTTTCCTTTCTCTCTACTTCTTCCCTGTTATTGTACACCTCTCATGCAATTTCTATTAACTGTGGTATTGACATCCGTGACATACCATCTATTTTCTGAAGCTTTCTCCTTATACCTGGTGCTGATTGTCCTACAAATAATGTAGTAAAAGTCATCTTGTTCTCTTCGTCCTCGGGATCCAAGTCTGTCCATTTTCGGGCGGTTTCACATAACCGCTCCTAAAATGCAGAGGGATGCTCATTCATACCCTGCGCTACTTGATACAGTTTTGCAATATTTTTGGGCCTAGGTACTGCATGCTTTACCCCATATAACATTAACTGTTGGTGCTGTTTAGTCATTAACCTGCCTGCCCCTGTATTTTGATCCCAGTCCGGTTCTTGGGCCGGCATAAAGCGCTCCGGCCATCTCTAGCATTTTGTCTTTCATTTTCCTCTCGAGCTTTGTCTAATACCATTCTCTTCTGCTCAGGTGCAAGCCAAGTATTTAAAAGCACCTGTAAATCCTGCCAGTCTGCATTATGACTCTCAATTATCATTTTAAAGGATTGATACATCTTTTCTGGATTTTCTCGGTACGACCTGGCAGACTCCTTCCAATTCATTAAATCTGTAGTTGAAAAGGGGACCTTCACATATACAGGCATTCCATCTGGTCCTACTGCTTGACGCAGTGGGGCCTGAATCACAGGATTTTGTGGAGCCTGAGTAGCCCGAGTTCTGCCTGCAATCGGGCTACATGCCTCACTTCCCTTATCTCTGGCATCAACACGATCTTGATCTCTTTCTGGAGGGACCAATAATTGTACATCCTCTTCCTCATCACCCACTTTTAAACATCTCTTCCCAATACTACAAGCAGAGCAACACCGAGGTATTTTCTCTTTGTCTTTCACCATCGTTAACACATTTGAGTCAGAGACCAATAGCTTACATTATTTTTCTTGTTTCATATTACCCTTAAAAGAACGTTCTTACCAATTACGCTTTTGTACACTGGAGTCCAAAGAGCAGCATCTCCCCGCCGGGAAGTGGCAAGACGATCCAGGCAAGGCTTTACAGTGAGGGTCCCACTTGGGTCGCCAGAAAACTGTTCTCCAAAAAGCAGATTTGTTGCCCGGTGTGCAGTAAGCCAATAATTACACACTCAGGAGAGACTTTTGCTTCTTTATTTCAGAGTTGTGCAAGCCTGGGTGCTCGGTGGTTTCCCACAGATCAAGCACACACCCCCACCCCGGCTTCTCAAGGAGCATTTATACAAACAAATTGCAAAGTTTGCAACTTTCCCTTTTACACTGATTGGTTAGTGATTTACATACAATTACAATTTTGCTTACACACCATTTTAGTACTACGCATGCTCAGGGGATCTAGAGATAGGGGTTATCCTAATCTGCCTAGTTTAAACAGCATGAACATTCTTTCTGAGCTTCCAGGGTTGTCTTGTAACACCAGCAGTGTTGACGCACGGCCCCGGTGCCCCCAGCACCAGCCCTGGGACCTCCTCCACATGCACCCTGCCCACAGCACAGAGAGCCCTGCTGCAGGGATGGGGAGAGACGGAGCTGGGTGAGGAGATGGGATGGCCTGGGCTGGTCAGGCGCAGGGCACGGCCACACACATGGCCTGGCCAGCCACCTCCTGACACGCCACCGGCCCCTTTTATCCCCTTTTCCCTCTGTCTCCCCACACTTGTTCCTCCCCAAACTTGATCACCTCACCCAGTGGCCTCTCACTAAAAAAACACTTGAGCACTTTCAAGTGAATTTACCTGTTTGATTTACTGAGCAGTCCCCCATTACATGCTGTTGGGGAATTACTTGCATCTATATGTTTATATGTAGCTGATTTCAGTATGAATGTGTTTGTGCTGAATGCAGAATCAAGTAACATTCAGGTGTCATTACTAAGGGGTGGCAAAATACTATGCCAAAGTAGTTCTCAGTCTGGAAGCTTTTTCTTCTGTGTCTATTGTGGCACTAATGGTAGTTAACATTCTGTATTTTGAAAGGTGGAGAGAGAAATCATAAAATAGATGTCTAGACACATCCCATATAATTGGCCCAGATTCTCAGCAGGGCTGTCCACCTTGTCTTATGCTGTAGAAATGTTGATACAAATCATTCCTTGCATTTTTGGTAGGGTTTAAGCTGCAAGAGTGAGGGAGCTGGGACATGAATCTCCCACACCAGGACAGTCTGTCTGTGAGGATGTTATGGGGGACGGTGTGGAAAGCCTTACTAAAGTCAAGACAAGTAGTACCCACTGCTCTGCCCTCATCCGACAAGCTAGTTGTTTCCTCGCAGAAAGCTCTCAGGTTGGTGATATGCTGAGTATTGCCAGTCAGCTGCTTGTTGAAATCTGTGTGGAAATGGCTTCCTGGAGAATTTTCTCCATCATCTTCTCAAGAGTCAAGGAGGGTATTTGGCCTCTAGTGAGGGCATCAGAGGATGTGGGCTCATGTCTGTTGCCTTGCAGCATCACGGTGGAGCTGTGGAGGAGACCGGGGAGAAGCATGCATGAGTTTCAGGTCCGGAAGCACTTAGCAGAGAAATTAAGGGCAGCAGGAAACAACAGCCATGGGACTGACTCCTGGCTTTGCTGGTCCTGGGTCTCAAGGACCTCTTGTGGAAGTGAGAAATGCAGACAGTAAAAGCCGCCTGGGTAGGTGGGGGGACCAGGCTGGTGGGAAAAGCTCGTGTTCTAACAGGTAGTTCTTGGTCAAATTTCTCTGTAGAGCACCCACGCTATCTTGGAGGTGGTGCAGGCTCCTTGCTTGCTGAGTGTCCTTCCCTTCCCTCAACTAACCCTACTGGGAAAAGTGTCCGGGAGGAACAGTGCAGTGGCTAGGTCCCTCGAGATGGGGAAGGCCGTGGCCTGGCTCTCAGTTTGGGGTAATTGGTGCAGCCCAGGGCATGGGGACCTGGTCGTTTCGGCAGGGCCAAAACTGATGTGTTTGGTCACACATGAGGAGGTGGGACTGGTTGGTACAAGACACCCACAGCTGGAGATTTGGCTGCAGCGTGGTCATTCCTGCCCTTAAAATCTATCCCACCAGCTGGGGAGCCCCATCAGGTGGCTTCCTCATAGCGCTGTGCTCTGCCCACATCCCTGCTCCTCAAGGGTTAGAGAAAATCGCTGCTGGCTGTTTCCTGCAAGTCCTTCTTCACAAAATGCTGGTTAGAAGAGCTGTCTTGGGCATTTAGCATCGAGGAAGTCTAGGGACCCTGAGTTTTCTCCTGCTGTCAGCGGGTTTGGGGCATGACAAAGGATGAAAATGCCCGTTTTCTGTTAGCTTTACTGACTTGAAGGCTATGAAGCATCCTTTCAGGGGCAGTTTACCTCTGCTTTGGTGGAGTTTAGGATGAGCAAACGAACACCCCTTAAGGTAGATGAGCTTTTCTGGCTCTGCAAAAGACCGTTTTTCCCTAAACTTCTGTGACTGCAGATTTTTGTTTTCTTGCTTTCCACCAGGCTTTCCATTGAAGGAAGGAAGGGTTCAGAGGGGGGTTATTAAGAACCTGCTGCTTGGGATGTCTCCTTCTGTGGGAAGATCCTAGAAGAAAGTGTCGCTGTAGAGACTTGAGTGGATCCTCCTTTGTACGAAGCTTCTTGGGAGCTGCACCTCCCCTGCCTGCTGACTCCTTCCCTGAGCTGCTGCCAGGGATGTTATGGTCCCTCTGAACTAGCCTGTCCTAGTCCTCACCAGTGGTCCAAACTAGTCTGTTGTGGTCCTTGCCACTGGTCCTTCTGGGGGAGGAAACCCAGATGGGTGTTTGATCAGTGCCCCCTTTCCAAGGCCGCCCCCTGGCCCCAGATAGAACCTGCTTCTGAGCTAACTCGACCTCGGCAGATCTCCTGAACTGTACCCTGATGCTAGTGGACGTGTTGCTTTATTGTAGCTGAGGAGGGACCCGCTGGTCAAGGAGAGGAAGCTCCTTAAGCCACTCTTAATGTACCTTAGTGGAGAAATCACACGACCAAGTCAGCACCGTGGGGCAGATGGCAGTGAGGGCCTGGGCAACATGGTCGAGGGAGCACCCAAGAAGGTGTGATGAACTTTTCTCCCCTCGACCCATGGCCCCTTGCTAGAAAGCTCCTGGTGGAGAGCTGCACGGGGCTTAAAGAGTCTGGAGAAACTAGCAAAGGCAAAGGTGAGTGTTTCCTAAGGCCATGCCCCTTTCTGTGACATCAGGGGGGTTGGACAGGGGAAATTTGGTGCAATAAGTGGATCTCTGGACTGAGATTTTCTCTGGCCTTATTTCTAGCAACTTTAACACTTGGCAGCAATGTAAAGAACAGCCATTAGAGGCAGGAACAGGGAGAAGCTCGTGCACATCTTTTGCTTTGCAGCTGCAAAAGGCACAAAAGACTAAAAGGTACAGCCAAAAGAAGTAAGGGAACAAACTTATCTGAAGACATCCTTTAAGCCTCCATGGCCACACAGCTATGCTTTTCGACACTGAACTATGACACCAGCATTACGTAAATCTGGTTCACATAGCAGTTCTCTCATCTGCCTCTCCCCTGCAGGGACTCTGGCTTCAGGAGATTCCTTCTGGACAGATTTTCCTCCTTTCTGCACAGAGCTCCCCGCAGCTGGTGGCAGCGCACTGCAAATACACCACACAGGCAGTTTGCAGGAGTCTGTTCTCCAGGCTGTGCTCATGAGCCAAGCCCGTCAGGAGCATGGGGTTCCGCAATCTGTTTCTCCAACAGCCTCACCTCACTACACGCTCTGCACATCCTGATTGCTGCAGCACTTCTCCCGTCAGCGCCACATCATTGCTGTGCCCTGGAGAAAGACGTGCTCGGGAGAGCAGGCACTTGCCTGAAAGACCTCCTGGAAGTACAGAACAAGGAAGCTCTTCACAACTGCATCTCAGGGACAGGGCTCGCAAGAAGGACAGGCCAGCATCCTCACGCATGGGCACTAGGGACTAAGTCTGGACTCCTCCTGCTCGCTTCAGACTCCCTATATTGTCCAACCCTCCCCTTCTAGAGCACCACCTTCCTCCCTGGGGACTTCTTGTCCTACTGCTTCCTGGCCTCCAGAGTCTGAAAAGCAGGGTCCGCTGTTACATCACCTCTTACATCGCGCAGCTCCTCAGAGCTGCCTTCTCCCTTCTTGCGCTGGGCAAGCCCTTCAGATTTGGGGACAGCTTCCTTTGCCGCTTTGCCCAGGTCTTGCTCATTTCAAAACCTGCAAACCAGAAGGAGACATCAGCTGGCAGACTCACCAAAAGCTACTACACGCTTCCCACCCAACCACAAGACTTCAGCCCAGGGGGCACACAAGCATAATCTCTCCACGTTAATACACGCCACACTGCCAAGGCAAACAGCTGCCTCACACTCATCCTCGAGCACAGGGTTACCCAAAGCCACTTCGCCAGGAGTCTCACCTCATTTGATGCACTCCAGCCTGGGCCCTTCTCCTCTCCCCTCCTCTCCCGTCAGCTCCATGTCACGGATCAGCTTTGGCTGAACATGTCCTTGGGAAAGGAGGCACTTGCCAGCAAGACCCTCTGGAAGTACAAAACAAGGAAGCTCTTCACACCTACATCGCTGGGATGGTTCCCACAAGAAGGATATGCTGGCCTGCTCACGCATTGGCTACTGCAGACTGAGCACAGATTCCTCCAACCTTGCAGGCCCCCCTTCTATGTGCTCCTTGGCCCTCACACACTCCTCCTTGTGTCCAACCCTCCCTTTCTGGAGAGACACATTGTTCCCATGGGTCATCCTGTCCCACTGCTTCCTTGGGGCCACATTCGGAAAGGGGGGCCAGCTGCCACATCTTGGTCGCCTGAGAGAGTCACTTTGGCGCCAATACTTCCACACAAGGGGGCCACGCTCTTGGACCTCCACACTCTTCTCATCCACACCTGTTGGCCCTCTGTTGGCACACTCAACCAAAGGATATGGTTTCTGAACAGTTCTCTAGGAACTCCGACAGACCGGCTTCAAGTCCCATCTTCCCAAACAACAGGAAGGTTGGACACTGCTTAGCAGGGAAAGAGATTCCCAAGAGGCACCTTCTACTCTACCCGGCATTGCACTGTCACCTGGGATCTAAGCCCCTCCACACAAGGACAGCGCTGAACCCCCCAAACCTCTCTCACAACTCACATGGTACCTTACCTCCTCTGCCCCTTCACCTCTGCTCCCCACAGATGACGCCTTCTCCCTTCTTTCTCTGTGCCAGCTCTACAGATTTGGCTGATGGCTCTGCCTCAGCCTTGCCTGGGCACTGCTCATCTGCCAACCTGAAAAGCAGGACACAGAAATGAAACTCCCATAGGAGTCTCACCAGAAACTGATACACGCTTCCAACCCAGCCAGGAGACCTAGAGTCCTTGGGGCACGTGGTCAGAACCTCTCATCACTCCTACAGGCAACAGGGCAAAAGGAAACAGCTCCCTCGCACACGGGCAAGAGCACGGGGTGACCCAAAGCCAGTTCTTCAAGAGTCTCACCTCACTCGAGACACTCCAGCCCACACCTTCGTCCTCTTCTCTCCTGTCACCTCCACCTCGCTTATTTGGAGCTGACAAAGATGCCCTCAGGAGAGGAGGTGCTCGCCAGCAGAGGACTTCCTGGAAGTACAGAACACGGAAGCTCTTTACATCTGCATCTCCAAGACAGATCCCACAAGAAGGACAGGCCAGCATCCCCAGGCATGGGTGACTACGGTCTGAGCCCAGACTTCTCATCCCTTCTGCTCAAGACTTCCAAGGAGGCCCTTGGATCTTTACGGTTCCCCAGGTTGCCCCCCCCGTCCCTTCTCTAGATGGACACGTTGCTCCCTGCCATTACCTCATCCCACTGCTTTCCCAGGTCCACATTCTCAGAAGGAGGACAGCTGTTACCTTACCTCGTAGGCCCCTCTGCTCCTCAGAGCTGCCTTCCCTTCCCTTCTCTTCCGTGGAAGCTCAACAGATTGCCTGGCAGCTTCTTCCTCTCCTTTGCCCAGGCACTGCTCATCTGCAAAGCTGCAAATCAGAAGGACACCGAAATGAAACCTCATGCAAGAGGCTTTCCAAAAACTGCTACACACTTCCCAGCAGAGCAAGGTGACTAACGTCCTTGGAGCATGTGCTCAGAACCTCCCAGCATTGATACAGGCAACATCACCAGCAAAAGGGCTGCCTCACACATGTCCCAGAGCACACTTACACTCCTCCTAACGACAAGCCGCCGGCAGAGACACCAGCAACACTGGCACTCGCCTTCCCAAGGAATCTGGCAGCCCAAATGGGCAGCAGCAACTTCGTTTCCCTGGGCTTTGCAGAAACACCTCCAAGAAACTGCTCTCACGCAGCAGGCACTGCAACGTGACACCCACAGACCTCCCACAGGTCTGCAGAGCTCTTAGCAGAGACCCCCACCACAACACAAGGGGGAGCCCAGCTTTGAAGCGCTCTTCCTACCAGGCCAGGGGCTCTCATCATAGCTGACATGGTGCTCCACCAGAAGCACCTCGTCCAGCTGAAGCACTAGTCTCCAAACTCCAAACAAGCAGGGAAAACCCCCACAGCCTCAGGATGCCCAGGGAGGCACAACACCTGGCATAAAACCTCCACAGTGCACCACGAGCTCTGTCGGGTCCTTCTACCCTGCCACAAGGAGCTAGAGAAGGCCCCCAGAAAGAAACCCCACACTCTGCTTCTCCAGCTGCGCTTTGCTTTTGCTCTCCATTGAGGGAGAGGTTGCTCTGAGGCAAATCTGCCACCTGCAGCCTCCTCCCGGGGCATTTCTTCGGCTTTCAGAGGCTGGGAGGAATAGTGCTGCTCAATGGCTGCATGCAAGGGGCCACTCAGCACTCATCAGGGTTGGAGGGAGGATGGGGAGACAAGACTCACCTTGTCCAGCAGCAGCTGCACTTGGTGGTAGCACTCACACACGCTATCCCAAACTTCAGCGATGTCTGTCTGGGGAGCAAGAGAAAGATGTGCTATGCTTCAAGTCAACAAGCTCACCACCATCCTGCCTGGTCCAAACCAAACAGATGCAGCCATCATCCACCACCACCACCACCACCACCACCACCACCACCACCACCATCTCCAAAAGCACCTGTGCAGGAGGCGGCTGCAGAGCCGAGACTCTTAACTGACTTCCAACTAGAAGCCCTCCACTGACCCCACCAGAAGGCTGGAGTTGAAATGAAGACACGAGAAGGGCTTTGGACAAGGGCATCCTCCCATCCACGATGGGAAGGCGTCTCCGACCTCAGAGCCTCTTCCTCCCTCTAGCTTGCAATTCTGGTACTGCAGCACAAGCAAACAAAGTGCTGTCTAAAGCACAACTCACACCAAGCTCATTTTTAGTCACTTCAGTAAGGCCAGCAACATTGAACCACTACCAGCCAGCTAAACTGCACCACAGAGGGCTGGGCATTCTTCGGCCAGCAGGGCCAGTTTCTCTCACCCCCACCCCCGCCGACCATTTCAGTCATTACTAAGGAAACAAGGAAGCTCCTTTGCCAAAAACAAAGCAACAACAAATGCCAATTAGCAGCTAAGAGTCAACATCCTCCTATGTTGAAGCACCAGAACTGAGACCTTTACAGCCACCCAAGATGAACTCCAAGCACAGCGCAGGGACAAACTAAGAGATAACAAAGCATCAGTCAGGCTGCCAGAGCCATTAGGAGTACACAAGGAGAGCAAAAAGAAAGTGTTTTCATTTTCGAGCTCTTGAAATTAGACACAAAATACAACCCATACAAACACAAAGACAACGGCAGGACTCAGCTATAGGCAGCCAGGTCTCCACACTTAGCAGTCCCTAACTCCAGCAGGGAGAAGGAAAGGTTTGTTGAGGTACATAGTCCTATTTTCTGGGAACAAGTACAATTCTTCTCCAGGTACTCCCTAACACAATAGGCAAATAGCGTTCCCGCACCATGCAAGCAGAGGTCAAACCAATACAGCAAGACCTTGCCTTTGCTGAAATTCAGCTACCAAACTCACACACACGTCAGGGGCACAATCGAGCGGCTGCGCCCTGTCTTACCACTGCAAGGGCATTAACAGGCAGCCTGACTAGACATGCGGCTCCCTGCTATTTGCATGTTGCACAACAAGCGCCAGCTACTCTTTGATTCCCCACAGACTTCACAGCCAGAGTCGACCAGCAGACCAGAGCCCTGCAATCCACACACACAGGTCTTCTCCAGAGAAACTCCCTGGGGACGCCACAAAGGCGGCCCTGACTCCACTCGCCACATTGCTAACAGCAGCAGATGGCACAGGGCCAGCTGCACTCAGCGTTGGTAGCTTCCCCCCAGGAAAAAAGAGCAGCGTAGCTGCAAGCAAGACTTCAGGAAAATACTCCTGAAGCTGGAGCTAGGAAGGTCGCTCAGCCCACAAGGAAAGAGAAACACGGAATTTGTTTAAGACTAGCTCCTGACATTATGGCGCAGGAAAGCTGAGAGCATCCACCCGATTCACACACTTGGAGAAAGGGCCGTCTCTCCTAAGAAGCAGCAGCCTGCTACACAAGACTGCTTACAAACACAGGCACGACTGCTAGAAGCAACGGCCATTCACGAGTCTCTGCACGCTTGTTCTCCTTCCCTCCCTCAGGAATGGAGCATGACTCAAAACAGCAACTGTGCATGCAACAGCAGAACTACTTCACACCTGACCGGGCTGTAAAAAAGAGCAACAGAGCACTGCCACACTGAAAGAGGCCCAAATAACTACAACAGAGAGAGAAAGCCTCCCTGGTGGACAAGACTGCTGACTCCCAACTGCTCTTCCAGAAACGATTCCCCCCGGAACATCTTCCCTTGGGGAGTTCCTCTCTTTTCTACCTGGTCTCCTGAAGCAATATTGTCTGGCTTTACGTACAAAAAGCAGCTTCTCAGTCTCTGCTTGCTCTGAAACACTTCCAAGTACGTACCATGATGCAAATTCTGCTGGCTGCTAGGATGGATGAGCAACAGGCTGGTACTCACGGCACTGCAGGAAGCTCCTTGCACACAGGAGGCGTTTTAGAGCCTTCTTCCTCGTGGAGAGGGGAGAAAAAGCTAAAAAAAACCCCCACCCAAGCGCAGAGGCCGCCTGAGGGAGCTCAGGCAGCCCCGTGGGCACTGACCCAACACCATCGCGGCCACCCCCGCCGCAGAGGACCGAGAAAGCCTGGGGTTAGTGGCGGCAGAGACACTGCAGCAGGCCGGGCTGGGGGCACCGGGCAGGCGGTGGCTGCCGGCAGGGCAGCGTGGGGCTCCGCGGGAGCCCGCCTGGCTCCATCCTGCCCAGGGCCCGGGTGGCACCGCAGCCCCGCTGCCCCAGGCCCTGAGCCCTCCCTGCCCAGCTGAGGGGTGGCAGCGCCCAGCAGGGAGCCCGGGGCCAAGCTCCAGCCCCAGCCCCAGCTCCAGCTCCAGCTGGGCCCAGCCAGAGAGCCAAGGGCAGGTGCCGAGCTGACGGGGCCTGGCCCCTGCAGCGGTGCTCCTCGGTGCTCCTGCGGGCCCCAGCTCCCTGGAGGCCAGGGCCCCGGGCTCAGGGGCCCCCAGCCCACCCACCTCGAGCCTGGCAATTCCCTGTTGTCCAAAAGGTGTTTTGGGATACACATTTCAGCTGCTGCGAGCGCATTGCTCTCTTCATCATATGTGAGCAGAGGAGAAAGCAGCCTTTGTGTGAACCTGGCCCCGCGGGAAGAGTGGAAGGGAAGTCCTGAAGCAAGAAGCCCTGAAGCATCTTCCTAGCACACTGCAGCCCTGCTCCGCTGACATCTTCCACTTCAAAGGACTCCAAGAGCCAAAACCTGCTTTCAGCAGCCCCCACGGCTGCTGCAGCCTTTGCCCAGGGAACAAGTTTGGGGGAAAGTCCATTGCATAGTAGCTCGGTTTGAGTCCTTCTCTTGTCTCCCGCTAAAATACTCTTTGGCAGAGGAAAGAGACAGTATACCCACAGAACGGGTATTTATAATAGAGACAATCCCAATTCAGCAGAGGCAGTTCTTCCTTTGCTGAAAAGCAAGGGCCCACTCTCGTTCGGGTTTGGAGATGGTTTCTCATCTATGATCCTGCTTCCATGCCCATTCGAGTCTTTGCACTTCTTTACTTAGTCATCAGTCAGGCGAGGCACCTGTTCTTCTTCTTTTTCAGAGTAAAACTCTGACAATATGCATCCTAATCACGATTTCCCCATGCCTCAGCTCCCTGGCACAAGTAGCGGGAAGGAGCCCTTCCAGAGCTCGCTGTGCAGCTTAGTGGAGGATTTTGCATTCGTTTGGGGAGCGGGATCTACCTCTAAAGGGCACAATGTACTGAAGTGCTTAGAGAAACCTATTTTCTGCCCTATCTGTGCTCCTCGTCCTCCTGACTACAGTGTTGGGGTGAAAAGGACAGGGCATGAGAAATGTACCCACTTGTTGGTTGGGTCAGGCCTTACATAGGCTTTAAATTTGTTGCAGTAGTGTGGCCAGACACCTGAGCATCCGTGTGAGAAAACGGATGAAATGCTCCATTTTCAGTACCTTTCCCTGCACTTAGAAGGCCTGTAAAGCAGGGGAAGGTGCTGCTTCCCTGCAGGTATCCCCAGCAGCAGCTGCCTGGCCACTGCCCAGCCTGCTTTGAGGACTTCAGCAGTGAAATGAGCTGACAAAGGCAGGTGGCACAACGGGCTGATGCTGCCCACCTTGTTCGAGCTGTCACAGCAGGTCAAAGGCATTTTTACCCAAGCAGTGGATGAACGGTGTGGAGCCTGAGCCTTTTGACTCTAAGGATGGAGGGATAAAAGGTTTGCTGCTTAGCAAAACAGGACCACACCAGGAGCCTTTCTGAAGGCGGTTCTTATGCCACTGGCTGATCCTTCAGATGCAGGGAGCATAGCAACACCTGCAGGGAGAGGAGATTTCTGCAGCATTTTTGTTCTAATGTTGGTACTGTAGAGAAAAGCTTGGGAATGAGGTCATCAGCCTATTGCAGACCTGATGCTTCCAGAGCCTCCTCTCACTAGCTCACACCCTTTTTTAGTTAGGGCATCCAGAGAGAGCCTGTTCATGTAACTGGCAGGCTTTGTTTTCACACCTTCTTATCTCTGTTGCTGCCTCCCTGTGAAATGCCTCCCCTGTGTTTGCCTCACACAGCAGCTGTGAGCAGAGGCAGGAGCCCAGGAGCCAGAGAGAGCTGATGGCTTTCAGCTGGAGGAGAGGGGCATGCAAAGGAAGAAGGCAGAGGAGCAGGTGGCTGGAAGGAAGGAAAGAACACTGGCAACAGCCACTTTCCCAGCACTCGGGCATGTGCACGCTCCAGCTGTGCAAATGCGGGGCTACATTTTCACTGCTGGCTGGGCTTTAGTGTCCTGGGGGCTCTAGCTACAAACTTGCTGCTCCTAAGGAAGCAGCAGCAATTAATCCTGCCTTCCCCTCCACAAGGTCCAGCTGCAACTAGCTCCAGCCCTGGCCCTGGAAGAGCCTGAGCCCAAGGCCAGGGCAGGCGCTGCCAGCAAAGGCTGTCAAAGCTGCAGGGGGGCCACAGATGAGTCCCTGCCCTCCCCACAGCACATGGCTGCTTCTGTCAGCAGCACCGGTGCTCCTCCTGTGCTTCCCAAGGCACCCATCGAGGCTGCTGCTCCTCAGGGAAAGCCCCCGGCACCTGGGAACACGAGGAATGTGCCAGCCTGGGCACCGCTGAGAGGCAAAGCACCCAGGTGCCCCCCAGGGCAGGCTGGCAGAGTGTCTCTGCCCCTCTGAGGAATGGGGGTACTGCTCTGGCCTCTCCGGCCTCGGGGCCCTGGGGCCATGCTGCTGCCCTTCCCGCCTCCCCTGACAGCCTCCAGCACGCAGTCGGAGCTGGCCGGCCCCAGCACCACCAGTCCAGCAGAATCAATGCCATCCCCCAGCTCCCGGCTCCTGAGAGCAGCAGCTGGTCAGGCCAACCGGGACAGACCAAAGGCCAGGCTGCTCAAGGTTACTATGCCAGTCGCAAGATGCTTACAGCCGGCCCTGCAGACCCTGCGGGACGAGCCATGTGCCAGCCCCAAGTGATGGCACCAGTGCTCAGCCCCCACGAGAATCAAACTGGCAGCTGATCTCAACTGCACTGGGAGAGCACAGTTACATTTAGTCACAGGTTTCTCCGCCTCTGCCTTTCGGCGGGGGCTGCTGGCACAGATGGGAGCAGTGGGGGTGTCTTCTCTCCGGCTGCTGGCAAGACCTTCCCCAGACCTTTCTTGCTTTGTGCTAGCCTTGGCCAGCTGGCGAGCGGCTTGGATGAGCAGCTTGGCCTCTGGCACGAGCCAGAGAAGCTTCCACTCTGTTTCTTGAGCGTAAGGCATCGCCTTGGCCTTGTGATTAAGGAGTTGCTTCTCCTCTGCTCCGGAGGGCATTGAACACTGGCTTCTGCTAGCATCTCTTGAGCTCTGTGAAAAATGCAGAAGCGTTTTGGAAGACCTGCTGTTGTACGTATGTTCAGAGTTGTGCTCCAAGTCTTACACCGTCTTATCAGACTTCTGAACATAGGCTGCCCAGTTACCAAAGCTTACACCTCCTCAGGGTTAGATCTTCAAAGCAGAGGACTCTTTTTGCCTCACAGACTCATGGTCTGTTCTCTAGCCCTTTCCGAGCACATTTCTATGGACTTCTAGGTCGAGCACAACAGCCTCAGAAGCAAAATTCCTCTTTTCCTTACAGGAAGAGGAGGTGATTGCAGGGCTGCCAAAAGGCAGAGTGGGTCAAACAACACTCACTTCAAAAATACTCTATAGGTGCATGCCTATTTTTGTTTCTTCCAAGGCAGTAAAGAGAAATGAACGCAGTCCTCAGGAAGGCAATCCCTCCCTCAATAAGGCAGGGACCACACTGGACTCTTCCCATAAGCGCTCCATCTTACACTTGCATACATCCTAAGCAGATGCAAGACAGGGATTTGGGACACAAAATCCTAGATTAAAACAAGGTAATACTTGATTACTTATCTATTAAGAAAAGAAAAAAAAAAGCGTAGCTTTACCTTGCCAGTTTCTCTGCTAGGTGTCTTCTCATTTCCACATTCACCAAGTAGAGTTTTTCAGACCTTTCCAATTCTCCCTGAGCAAATGCCACTTGCAATGCGCTGTCTTGCTGCATGTTTTGTAGTCTAGCCAATTCCAATTCTAGCCCTCCAATTCTCCGCTCCAGCTGGTTTCTCAGTGAGGCATTATTGGCGTTTATTTCTTCTAATCTGCCTTGAGTGGCTGCCTGCATCTAAAGCAGAAAACGCAACTTCAAGAAACAGGAAGGAAAAGACAGTGCTCCCCCAACTCCACTTCACAGACCCGACTGAAAAAGCACAGCCTGACTCAACTAGGGAACCCTGCTGCCTCCCTACCAGCAACAATCAAGGAAGAAATCTGAAACTACTAAATGGGTTATGCTTGTTTCTTTGTTTGTTTGTTTGTTTCCTTCCCCCAGGAGGGCAGGAACCTTAGGGACTTGTTTTCTCAACAGCCTTGTCTGGAGAATGACACTGCAGGTCCTGTGACTCTGGCCACAGACACTCTCAGCAGTAACAGCCATTAGAGGACAAACATATCCCTTGGCGATTCAACCACCTACTGCAGATGTGAACAGTCCGTCCCCCTCTGCATGCTTTGCCTTTCCACCTGGGATCTCCCTCTACTCAATACAGAGGCCAGAGGGATGATGCACACTAATGCCACCTCCTCACAATGCATCCTGAGGACAAAAAGGCAAGATGGCAACTCCCTCTGCAAACTGCCAACAGGAAGCCTGCCTTGGGCAGGCTTTTTGACTGAAGGAGCTACAGGGGCTGCTGGAAGGCAATCAGAGAGTAGGTGTTTTCCCAGACATGCATATCACACAACACACACAGGAGCACTTTCACACAGCCATTTTCAGCGCTCCAACTTCCCTAAAAAAAAAAAAAAAAGGCAAAAAAAAAAAAGGGGCACTACAAGAGAACTAGATACCTAAAGCAAAAGACCTAAAAGACAATGACAACAACAACAAATGAATGCACTGTAGACTGCAGATGCAAATGGTGAATGAGTTTACCTGCAAGAAGAGATTGACTTCTTCTAGTTTTTGCCTTATCTTTTGGTAGGCTCTTTCTCCAATCTCTCTTTTATACTCCTCTATTTTGCAAAGATCTACCGCACTGCTCCGTAAGCATCGTTGGAGGCAAACCACCTCTTCTTGCAGCTCCAGATTTCTAGTTCGTAGCTGCAGAGATTTTGTGGATTCCCTCACCAGCTGCTGGAAGAGTTCACTGGCCTGTATCCAGGGGAAAAACAAACACAATTCATCAGAGAGGTCTAGAATCCCTCCATTCGGGGAAAATCCAGCAAACCTATCAGTCAAGACGATAGCTGACACCCACTGACTTGATATTTCAACCAAGAAAGAGGGATTTGTATCTCCATTTCTTTTGTTTCTTTACATCCGTCTCAGGAGTTCGGACAGGGTCGCTTCAGCTCCCATGCTTCCTCAGTTCTCCAGCAAGAGTTCACAACCCACTCCACAGCTCACCTGAACAGCACAGACTCCAAACCAGCAGCATTTCAGCCACGTGCTTGGGCTGAAAAGCACAAGGTCTCTTCTTCAGTGAGACTCCACAGCCCTGAAAGCAGCTCCCTGAAAAGCCACTGCTGTCTGGCAAGAGCAGAGGGCAGGCAGCAGCAAAGAGAAAGGAGATCACTGCAATACGACCCAAGAGCCTGAACCTGAGAGCTCCTGCTCATGCTGTGTGTCTGAAGGGCAGGATCTCCTCTTATTGCAACCCAGAGCAGTTGTTCTTGCGATGTTTCAGATAAAAGCACACTCGGGCCTGGAAAACAACCAGGAGCTCCTTTTCAGGAAGGCTCAAGGAGTGGCTTCATTAGCTACACTACAATGAGGAATGTCTCTAGACAAACCTCTCTGGCATTTGTGCTCGGAATATGTTGTTCTGTTCCAGCAGTGGAGGAAAAGAACAGCTTCGTAGATATTACTGTGTTTACAGAGTTGGTATACCTCGGCTTTTGTCCTGTCCAAGTCCTCTTGCAAGTGCAGTTTTTCTTCCTTGAGGTCATCGCACAAACGGGTAGAAACTCTAAGGGAAGTCTCTGACATCCGCTGCTTTCTGAGAGCCTCACTAAGTTCTCGCTGCAGCTGGCAGACTGTTCTCTAACGAAAGATTATAACACAAGGATGAAGAGAAAGGCAAGAATGTGAAATCTGCATTTCTACTTTCACTCACTAGTTCATATACTTAAGATCAGTTTTCAGACGTGCTACAAAGGTCAGAAATGTTGTCCCCCAGAAGATGGGCTCTGCACAGCTGGGCACCTCTCTCCTTCCTGAGAGAGGAAGGTAGCAATGCTTAGCTCAGATGTGCTGGAGGCGCAAAACATTATGTGAGCACTCTGCACAGGAGCATGCTTTGCAGCTTGCACAAAGTCAGTTCAGCTGATTTCCTAATTAGTCCTTCCCCTCACTGGCAGCATAGTCTTTCACAGCGCCGCAACAAAAGGACATGGTTGGAGAAGGCTGTAACTCAGAAGCTATGGGAGAGAAAGCTGAGGCCAGGGTAGTGGCTGAAGCTAACTTCTTGGGAGGTTGCCAGCCTCCTTAAGTGCCCCAAATGCATACATCAGCTAGTGCCTGCACAACACTCGGACTCCTCTATTGCAGTAACACTTCAGGCCACAGGCATTCCTTCTCTGTACAAACAGGAAAGAAAAACACTCTTTTCTTTGCTCAGGACTCAGCAACTCCTCCTCGCTCACTACTCTCTCGTCACACCTCCTCCCTTCCTTCTTTCCCACTCATCTCCAGGCATCTTCTCCTCCCTCTCCTCCTCTCACTCTGCCCATCCTCAATATTTTCCTAAACATTCTCTCTCCTCCTTCCCCCACCCTACCTCTCTTTCTGCTTTGTTCCTCTTGCACACCAAGACTTGGTCTCTTAAATGAAGACACTTGGCGTTCAGTTCCTTGTTTCTTGCCTGCAGCAGGTACACTTCCTCTTCCGCTTCTGCTCTGCGTTTACTGAGAATGTGGTTCAGTCCATCCTGGACAGCACTCACAATTTTTTCTTGGGTGCTCCGATTCGGCACATCTCCCAGCTGCTGACGGAGCAAGCGATTCTCACTTTGGAGCTGGGCCACTTGTGCCCGCAGAGATTCCTCTTCCGC
Source organism: Dromaius novaehollandiae (assembly GCF_036370855.1). NCBI lineage: Eukaryota > Metazoa > Chordata > Aves > Casuariiformes > Dromaiidae > Dromaius > Dromaius novaehollandiae. The sequence goes on along the minus strand of NC_088125.1, from coordinate 1,034,712 downwards.
AAGGTGTTTGCTCACTTCATCTTTCTCACGTTGCAGAGCACGACCATGTTCCTTGGCCTGACACTGGGCTCGACGTAGTGCCCTCTGCGTCATTTCCAAAAATGATGTTTTTTTCCTAAGAGACTGTTTCAGTTGGTGAACTGTCTTCTCTAAGGTGGTAGCTTTACTTTCAGCCTCACTCAGCTGCTGAGACAAGCTCTTGCTGGTTTCCCACAAATCAGAGAGCTCCTGATTGAGCTTGTCTTGCAAACAAAGACCCTGCTCACATTCCCTCCGAAACGTCTGCTCAGCCTCACGTTCTGCTGTCTGACAACTTCCCAGTTCCTGAACTTGAGCAGAGATCTCGTGCGAAGGCGATGAGTCCACCTGTGTCTCCAGCCTCTCTTGGCTCTCACTTGTCTGTTCAAATGCAAGCAATGAAAGTTGGCCAACTTAAGCAAATCCTCTGAAAACAGGAGGCAATGGCAAGCATTCTCTATAACCATACAAAGACTGGAGCTACCTGGACCTCGGATTAGAATGCAACACTAATCTACAGACTGCTTCTCTCAACTTCAGTCATTCAACAGTGTTATTTTACATTGGTACAGACCACCAGTTCAAAATTCAACTAAAATGTGTGTTTTTACATACCTGCCTCCCAGGGGTTTCCCTGCTAGCCTTGAGGGCTTCTTCGTCATTTGGCGAAGACTTACGAAGAATGGCAGAGTCGGAGTCCCCATCTGTACAAGAAAAACACATCTTTTGGTGAGCAGTGTGAGCTAATACAATTCCTGAAGCCTAGAGCGCTTCCTGAATCATCACATTTCAGAGAAAAATCTTAACACTAACAGCCCCCCAACTCATCAAGTCCAAAAGAGAAAGCTATCAATGAGAAGATTTAACATGCAGCTGTTTTCTTACTTATCCATTTCCTCTAGCGCATATTTCTTGCTCATATACAAAGGAAATCACTGCAAGGGCTCCAAAACAAGCCAGCAAGCAGTCACAGCCTACAGAACTCTGCTTTCGAGGGACAATGCCAAATAGCCCATTTTTTAAAATGGGACTTGCTCCATACATGATACCCATATTCAAAATACTGAAATGACCAGCTCCGATGGCGACTTCCGGTCTCCCTCAACTTCACCAGGCTGCATCTGTCAGATTGAGGTGATTTCTTCATCTTTATAGAAGCCTTGATTAATGCATGGATCATTATTTAAGCTGCCCAGCTCAGCTACAGAAAATACTACAGCGTTGCCAGCACACTCAAAAGACCTCCCTCGAAAAAGCCTCCAATTCCTCTGGGTACCAATAAATACGCCTTTGACATACCTCGACCAGAAATTGCACAGGAAACCTTTGCTCCCAGCTTTCGCATTGACGCATAACTGCCACCTATTATCTAATGCACGTTCACCTAACGTGCTCTGCGTTCCTAAGGAAAGCTGCCAGTGCAGACACAGCAGGGATTTGGACAGCTATCATTTTCCACTGGGCAATTAAACAGTCCCATATTTGTCTTCCAACAAACGAGTCTCAAACAAGCCAGAGTAAGCAGGGTACTGTTGCGGAGACCAGAAAAATCACACCAAATGCAGGAGGACTAAAGGGCCCAAGGTAGGCGTCCCTTCTGGTCTCTCCAGAGCTCTTCCAAGTTCCTCCTCTCCCAAAGACTTCAAAGCCTCTTCCTGCTGCATATCAGAGGGAATCAGAGGCGGGGGCTATGCTTTGCCTGTGCCAGCCAGCAACTGCAGAATTAGGTTCAAGAGCCTTCCCAAGAAGCTGTCAAGTTCCCTCTCACGGCACCCACGCCATCTTTGAAGAGATTCCACACAAGCAGGAAAGGATCCAGGGAGAAGAGGAAACCCTTCTAGAAAGACACTCCAAAGACGGCCTACTCTTCCTCCAAGTCCCTGACTCACACAACCTTCTCTTCATACCCTATATGCATCACAAAACGCTCCAGAGGAGGGTTGGCCCTAACAACATATGTTCACCAACAGGATGATTCTGCAGTTGCCCAGGAACAGGGCAGGGCTGTTCTTTGGGGGGAAGCAACATTCTGCTGATCCGACCGTCCGCACAGAGCCCCCAGCAGCAGACCTCTTCCTGCGCTCTAGCAGGAGGAGTCACAAACCTCCGCCTGGATAAAGCTCCTGTTCCTAAGTGAAAGGCAGCAAAATGTGACTCTCGACTCACTTCTCACTTCTGGGAAATAACACACAAGTCAAGAAGAAAAGAAAAAATAGGGCGCAGTTTCTGTATCTTTGTAGGTTTTCAAAGACAGTAACAAACTGTGTATGAATACTGTCTGCTCTCCTCATTTGACACATACTGTAGCTTTCCATACAGTAGTCTTACCAAAAAAAAAAAAAAAAAAGGCAGAATAAACCCCCCTACCCTACTAGAGGGTCTGAAAGGTAGAGTACAGAGAACACAGTTTGGGTAATTCTGAAATAGTAATTGTGTGAGATATGTTCAGTGCTAGGCAAGCTCACGAGCGTAGCTCAAACTGCACACACTCACTGAAGGAGAAGATATTTTTTAAAGCCACCCTGATAATTCTTCTGGATCATAACCTCATACGGATTTTCAACACTTTTTTTTTCCTCATAAAAAGTCAGAACTTAAAAACAACATTTAAAAAACATAAATACATCTAAGAAGTTATAGTAAGTGCAGTTTCCTATAATGCACGGATCCAGCTGTGCCTAAGGCAGCACTGTCCCCTCGGGGAGGAGAATCCTGAAGCAACAAGACAGAAGCGTTTCTAAGCATCATGTCTCCGCAGCACCTCAGAGTCCCCACAAAAGCAGTTGGGACTGAGATGAGAAACAAGGCACCTCGGGAACCTGGGCCGAGCACGGCTGACACAATTCACACCAAGGCAAAGAGACCACCGCGCTCCGGGGCCATCCCGGCAGCAGCTGCCTGCCTGCTGCCTCCCCCGGCACTGCCTCACTGCAGCAAGGCGGCTCCGACACCGACCTGGCGCTTTGGGGACGGGGTTTGCGCCAGCAGAGCCGGGCGCGCAGAGGGAAGAGCGCACACCCGAGCAACAGGGAGGCCCACGCTTCCTCGCTGGGCCCCGCTTAGTGGTTTGCTCCCCCTCACCCCCCCAGTTTTCTGACAGGAGCTGCAGCGCGGCCGGCTGCAGCCCCGCGGGGCCGTGTCACCCCCCGAGGGCCCTCGCAGCCCCCAGCTGCACGTCCCGGCCCCGACAGACGCGCCCAGGGCACTCGTCCCCCGGGGCCGCCCCAGCGCGCGGCTGCAGCAGGACACCCCGCCGCCAGCAAAGGCCACGGCGCCTCTCCCCGGCCCCGCGGGCGGCCACGGCTCCCACCTCCTCTCTCCGCAGCAGCCACCCCCCGCGGCAGCCCCGCGGCTCCTGCCCGCTGCGGGGCGCAGGGCACCGACGCGCCCGGGGCGCTGCCGGGAGCAGCATCCCCCGCCGGCAGAACCGCTCTGCCGGCAGGCAGCTGGCCCAGGCCCTCCGCCCGCAGCTCGGTGCTGCCGCCGCTCCCGGGGCCGCCGGGCACCCGCGGCCCCTTCCTCCTCCACAGGAGCCGCCGGATCTTCTCCATCCTCCGCCGGGGCGGGACACGACGATGGCGCCGCTTCGCCTCGGGGAGCCCCGAGAAGAGAAAAGCAGGGAGGGCGGCACCAGCACCGGCACCGGCACCCGCAACGGCAACGGCACCGGCACCGGCACCGGCACCCGCAAGGGCAACGGCCGCCAGAGGTCGCGCGAGCACCACCTGCCCCCGGCCCGGCCAGGACGCTCGGGGGCGTCACAAGGGGCTGGGGGGGGCGGGGCGGGGCGGGGCGCCGCCGCCGTCTTCCGCTGCCGAGGGGGGCGGGGCGGTGGGCGTCGGGCTGGGCGCTGCGGCCGCGCGGGGGCAGCTGGGGACTGCGGCGTTTCTGTGGCGGCTTCTGCGGCGGCTCCTGCGCGGGGCCGGGGCCGGGGCCGGGGCCGGGGGGAAGCGCTGTTCGCGGTGGGGGGGGCCGGGGGCTGCCGGTGCGGAGGGGCTGCCGGGGTCTCCCGTGCGGCTCCTGCCCGGCGGGGCCTGGCGCGGGCCAGAGCCGGGTGCTGCGGGCTGTGTCCAGGCGGGTCTGCGAAACCTCTGTGGACAGACGCTGCCCGGCTGCCCTGGGCCACCCGCCCCCTGCCACTGTGCTCTGACTGAAGAGTCCCCACGGATTTGAGAGTCATGGCTGGCTGCTAGAAATGCTGATCTCTTCTAAAATGCGTAAAAGCCGGGGAAGGACACACAGGCAAGAACAGGGTGATAAGGTGTGAAAACAAAGCCTGCCAGTTACATGAACAGGCTCTCTCTGGATGCCCTAACTCAAAAAGGGTGTGAGCTAGTGAGAGGAGGCTCTGGAAGCATCAGGTCTGCAATAGGCTGATGACCTCATTCCCAAGCTTTTCTCTACAGTACAAACATTAGAACAAAAATGCTGCAGAAATCTCCTCTCCCTGCAGGTGTTGCTATGCTCCCTGCATCTGAAGGATCAGCCAGTGGCATAAGAAGCGCCTTCAGAAAGGCTCCTGGTGTGGTCCTGTTTTGCTAAGCAGCAAATCTTTTATTCCTCCATCCTTAGAGTCAAAAGGGTCAGGCTCCACATCGTTCATCCACTGCTTGGGTAAAAATGCCTTTGACCTGCTATGACAGCTCGAACAAGGTGGGCAGCATCAGCCCGTTGTGCCACCTTCCTTTGTCAGCTCATTTCACTGCTGAAGTCCTCAAAGCAGGCTGGGCAGTGGCCAGGCAGCTGCTGCTGGGGATACCTGCAGGGAAGCAGCACCTTCCCCTGCTTTACAGGCCTTCTAAGTGCAGGGAAAGGTACTGAAAAATGGAGCATTTCATCCATTTTCTCACACGGATGCTCAAGTGTTTGGCCACACTACTGCAACAAATTTATAGCCTATGTAAGGCCTGACCCAACCAACAAGTGGGTACATTTCTCATGCCATGTCCTTTTCACCCCAACACTGTAGTCAGGAGGACGAGGAGCACAGATAGGGCAGAAAAGTGCAAAGACTCGAATGGGCACGGAAGCAGGATCATAGATGAAAAACCATCTCCAAACCCGAACGAGAGTGGGCCCTTGCTTTTCAGCAAAGGAAGAACTGCCTCTGCTGAATTGGGATTGTCTGTACTATAAATACCCATTCTGTGGGTATACTGTCTCTTTCCTCTGCCAAAGAGTATTTTACCGGGAGACAAGAGAAGGACTCAAACCGAGCTACTATGCAATGGACTTTCCCCCAAACTTGTTCCCTGGGCAAAGGCTGCAGCAGCAACGGGGGCTGCTGAAAGCAGGTTTTTGGCTCTTGGAGTCCTTTGAAGTGGAAAATGCCAGCGGAACGGGGCTGCTCTGTGCTTTGAAGATGGGACTTGCCCCATGCAGGGAAAGGTTTGTGTTCTTTGCTCCCACTAAGCGGGATTGCTCTCTTGCTTCAGGACTTCCCTGCCACTCTTCCCACGGGGCCAGGTTCACTCAAACGCTGCTTTCTCCTCTGCTCACGTATCATGAAGAGAGCAATGGGCTCACAGCAGCTGAAATGTACATCCCAAAACACCTTTCTGACAACGGGGAATTCCAGGTCCTGTGATTTTTCCACGTGTTGGTTATACAGCTAGTTCCACTGATGCCAAGGGACCTAATGTCTTGTTTTAAACTCAGTCCATGTGTGATTTTCTTGGGAACACCTGGAAGAGCATGTGTGACCTGTTCTTCATTTGTCTAAGCATTACAATGTAAAATGTTGAAAAGTCATGAAAACACAGAGCCAGAGAAGTTGAGAGAGACAGAGGCAGGAAAGCCCCCTACAGTGAGAAAACCGGAGATGCTTCAATCCTGCCAGTGTTTCTGATGCTCCCAGTGAATTCAAATGAGCATTTCTGGGACGGGCCCTTGAAATGGGACTAAGGTCCAGGAAAAGGCTTCAGAAGCCTGAGAATCTGTAAAAAGGGAGCGGGGAGCAAAGGCTGCGTCCCGGTGGCACAGAAAAATCTCTTGTTTTAGATCAGTTGCTGTGGCTGAAATTGAAACATGAGTCAAGTATGAGTAAACCAAGGCACCAAGGAAAAAAAGGATCCAGTTTAAAGAGGTCTTCATTATCGCAGCCCGAAAGGAGTCGTTTAGGACGACCTCCCTCCCCTTGGGACCAACGACCAAGTTCGTGATGCTCTTGGACTGAATTAAGGTGAAACGACACAGGCCAACCAGTTTTATGATTTATTAACACAAAAGACATGGTTAGGAACGATAACTCAATGGCAATTACTTCAACTAGATAAACAAGTCCCATGCCGCACGTTTTGAACAGATCTCATCAACATTCATCAAAAGAGAGGGGGGAGAGGGAGAGAGAGAGAGGGAGAGAGAGAGAGAGAGAGAGAGATATCACCACCTGTGGATCCAGTGGTGTCCTGTTGGTCCCCTTCACTCTGGGTGTCTCGGCGGTGGGGGGGGTCCCCCACTTAGCTTCTGGTGGTGCCCTTTTTATACAGTCCAAGTCCCCAAATCTCCGCCCAGTTCCAAGAAACCTCATGCTTATGCATGGTGGGCATTAGAGGCATGGTCTGGTTCAGTGCAGCCTCGCTGTGTCCCGGGTGGTCGCAGGGAGACCATTTCGGGGGTCGCAGCACCTCAGTCTTGTTTCCACCAGAAACAGATGGCTTGCTCGTACAATGGAAAAACACCACCTCAGTCCTGTTTCCTCCGGGAACAAATGGAAATGGATGGCTTGCTCGTGGTTATGGTTTCCTGCAAGATCTGCAACGTGCGCAGCAAGGCTCGCATCTTAGGTACCAAGAAATGTATAAGGCAAAAGTTCACTCATCAGTCCGCCACACTCATCTGCAAACAGGAGAAGCCCTGTTTCCCTTGCTTAGTATGCACATAGCCTCTACTGTGAATAGTGATCCTTCTTAATAGAGCACCAGGCCCCAAATGCCTTGGCACTAGGCTTACAAGATGCCTGTAGGGTTAGGACCAGTGCGGGAGCAGCAGAGGGCTTAGGCTTGAGGCATCAGCGGGGAGGTTGCGCTTTGCAGTTGGTGGGCTTCTGGAAAGCTTGTGGGAGATGGCTGCGCGCTGGGCTTCATGTTTCTGCTGAGCATTTTGGGAATGGGCTGACTCTGTGGCCCGGGGGTCTGTGTTTGTGTGGGGATGACGGCTTAAGCCTGCTCTAGCACTTGAAGGCAAGTGATGCGGGCTAGGGCTTAGCTTCAGACCCAGGGTAAGAGAGCGGGTGGTGGTGGTGGGGGGGTAAGGATTCAGGCTGCAGCGTAGCAGTTTGGGCTTGGCCTTAGCGACCAGAGGAGGGGAAGGAGGGAAGGCGGAAGGGCAGGGCTTCAGCTTAGTGGTGAGGCTGCAGGTCTGGCCCTGCCAGAGGAGCTCTCGCAGGCCCTGTGCCAGTGGCATCCGCATTACCTGAAGCCTCCTGACCTCCCCAACACAGGTGTTGTCTCTTGGCCGAGAGCTCCGTGCCCTTCATGTGCTCACACGCCGGCCTCCAGCTTCTGCCTGCTCACCTGAGGGCACACAGAGCACCGCCTCATCAGCACCCGAGTGCTGTCCCCCCAAACCTGACCCTGCCTCTGCAAGCCCCCAACCCCTCTGCCCTCCTGGCATGACCCTGCCCTTCCCTGCAGCACCTCACCATGCCAGCCTGCTGCTCCCCACCAAGCAGCTTCCTGCCCCACAAGTGACCTCACAACCGAGAGCCCAGCCCTCACACCGCCACTCGCAGCTCCCCCTCGCCTGCCTCTGCCCTCTGCTCTCAGCTCCATGCGCTTGCACTCTCAGACTAAACACCAGCCCTGCCATGCCTCTGCCTCTGCCTCCCAGGCCCCAAACACCTTGGCGCTAGGCTTACAAGACGCCTGGAGGGTTCGGGCCTTTGGGGCAGCAGCATAGGGCTTAGGCTTCAGGCGTCAGCGGGGAGGTTGCGCTTTGCAGTTGGTGGTGGGCTTTGGGAAAGCTTGTGGGTGATGGCTGAGTGCTGGGCTTCATGTTTCTGCTGAGCGTTTTTGGAATGGGCGAATTCTGTGGTCTGGGGGTGTGTGTTTGTGTGGGGGTGAGGGCTAGAGCCTGGTCTAGCACTTGAAGGCAAGTGATGAGGGCTAGGCCTTAGCTTCAGACACAGGGCAAGAGTGAGGGTAGGGGTAAGGATTCAGGCTGCAGTGTAGTAGTTTGGGTTTGTCCTTAGCCACTAGAGGGGGGAAGGAGGGAAGGTGGAAGGGTAGGGCTTCAGCTTAGTGGTTAGGCTTCAGGTATGGTCGTGCCAGAGGAGCTCTCACAGGCCCTGTGCCAGCAGCATCCCCATTACCTGAAGCCTCCTGACCTCCCCAACATAGGTGTTGTCTCTTGGCCAGGAGCTCCATGGCCTTCATGTGCTCATACCACGTATGGCCTAACGCGGAAGAATGTGAAGGAGATAGGCTGTGGAAAGTAGCCAGACCATCCTAGGAGGAAAAAGAAACAGTGTAAACTCTCCTGCACATCTTTTCTGTTACAACTCCTAGCTTGGCATGCTTTATGGGATATTATCATGTAACCATTTCACGATCATAACATAATTGTGTTTATTGCGCATAAGTCTGTTGCATAAAAACCTATTAGTTCCCCCTCTCCATGTCCCTCGCCATGGTCAAATACTCAGCGGCCTCTGGGACTCTCCTGTCTTTTTATTGCCTCGATCTGGATAACACTGGGGAACCCCTGCATAAACACAGAGGTAAGAATTGCCTTCTAATGATCCTTGTGTTCGTTTTATTTGTGTATCCGTCCCTGCCCAGAGCTAGGGTGGCACCCCACCTTGCCCCCACAATTGGCGTAGTCTGCAGGATAGACAAATAATGATACCGTGGTCTAAGAAGGTGAAGGGGGAAGGCAAGAGCCAGAGGGAAGTTGCTCGTCCTCGACCACCTGGATGGCCCCAGACTGAGCACTGGGGGCCGGCAGCCGCATTAGTTGCTATGTTGGCCATCCCAGAGAACTGGCCGGAGCTGGCAAAAGGGGAAGACATCACCCTGAAGGCAGCTGAATTGTAGGGGATTTGCGAGATGCAAAGGCGATAGCCCAAGAAGTGATTACAGCACAAGCTGAGAAAAGCCAAGATTTAGCAAGATGGAGCAGCTAGCTTTGCGGATGGCTAATAAGCACTGCCGGCTTTATGGAAAGGTGCCCGCTACACCCAGTGCTCCCTGGAAGCTGCCTGCTAAGAAACAATGAAGGGGAGGCAGGTCCCCCGAAATCCGAGCGTGAGTTGCAGCATATCATCTGAGGGACAGGCGCCCATATGTACCCCTGCGAATTAGATGACACTCGGGAGGGGAAATAGCTGTGCTTGCTTTAGTAGATACAGGAGCAGAAGTTACAGTGCCACACAGTGCCCTAAACCCTGGAAAAGCAACAGGGCACTTCTGTGGTTTGGGTGGATCTGCCACCCCTGCTGTCGGGCAATAGTTCCTTTAGTGATTGGGAAAAACCCTCCCTTCTCCATTCCAGTCTTATTGGCACCCATTCATGCATATATTTTAGGAACTGATGTGTTACTAGGTTGAGATATACACACAATGCAAGGATTCTTCTCTTTTGCAAGGAGTCCCTCACTGCCACAAGCACGAGGAATCACTCTAATCAGAGGGTACCCAAACTGGGACCCCATAGATTTGCCTGTACCAACTACCGTTGTGTAAATAAAACAGGACAGAATACCAGGAGGAGAAACAGAAATTCAAGAAACAAAAGATGCTCTCTTACATGCACACATAATACACCCTGCCCTATCGGCCTTTAATAACCCCATATGGCCTGCGGAGAAGCCGGATGGCTCCTGGCGTACGATTGTGGATTACAGAGAATTGAGTAAGGTGGTCCCACCCCTGATGGCAGTGGTCCCCAATATGGTGACTTTGTTAGAAGAAGTGGGTAAAAATTTGCAAGAATGGAAGGCTGAGGTGGATCTGGCAAACGCCTTTTTCTCTATTGCTATATCCCCAGCCTCGCAGGACCAATTTGCCTTCACTTGGAGTGGTAAGCAGTATACATTCCAAGTCCTTCCGCAGGGATATAGGCATAGCCCCACTATATGTCATCAAATGGTCGCTGCTGACCTCCCAACACCTCTCCCAGAATGTACTAGTCATCATTACATCAATGATATTTTGAGAACGGGATCATCTGAACATCAGGTGAAAGGGCAACTAATGGCACTGACGCATGCTTTCCAGGATAGGGGATGGGCTGTGAACCCCAGAAAGGTACAAGGATCAGATATTAGTGTTCAATTTCTAGGAGTAGTGTGGAGAGGACAAACGACGGCCATTCCTGAAAAAGTGTGTAATACTATCCAGCAATGCCTTGTCCCTACGACTATAAAACAGCTGCAAGCTTTCCTAGGTCTCCGAGGACTCCGGTGAACTTTTATACCTCATTTAGCATACTTGATGCGGCCCTTGCAGCGTTTAACAAAGAAAAGCAGTCAGTGGCAGTGGACCAAAGAGCACCAGCAGGCTTTTGCTTTGTGCAAGGAAGCGGTGGTCCAACACTCTGAGTTATTTACACCCTATGAAGGACAATGTTTTGAATTGGAAGTTACAGTTATGGGAGATACAGTATCTTGGGGGTTATGACAGCAATGTGCTCGTGCACAGTGTGAGCCCGTAGGGTTCTGGTCCCGCTCATCACAAGGAGCTACAGCAGATTACACTGCCCTTAGAAAAACAACTCCTAGCAGTGGTATGGGCCCTGCAGGACACAGAACAAATTACTGAATGCCATCATGTCACTGCGCATACACCCTTCCCAATTCAAGCGTGGGTAAATGATGACACTGTTAGAGCCCATGTTGGAGTGGCGCAAACTGCAACGCAATGGAAGTGGAAACATTCTTTGCAAGCTCGACTGAAAGGAGGGAAGAAGGAGTTAAGCACCCCACATGCCACTTTACTGGGAGAAGTACAGTTTAAGCACATGCCCTTACTACCTGAACCGGAGGGTCTACCTCTTCCTGCCTCCCCCCACCCACCCCCCCGGCAGAAGTGTCACCGGTACAAGAAGCTCCTCCCTTTGAGATGTTATCTCCTGAACAGCAGGAGTGGCCTTGGTTTTCCGATGGTAGTGCAGTGTATTCTTGGGCAGGAGAACGCATACGGCATTCTGTGGCGTACAAGCCTGCCATGGACACTATCTGTTTTGCCCCCGGAACAGGATACACCAGTCAGTGGGCTGAACTAAAAGCCACAGCTATAGCTTTAGATGAAGGAGATGCATGCTATCTCGATACAGATAGCTGGGTAGTGTACAAAGGCTTGCAAGCTTGGCTGCCAACATGGACTGCTGCACAATGGAAAATACATGATAGGGAACTTTGGGGAAGCTCCTTGTGGGAAAAAAATGGAGTATTGTGCAGACAAAAGTTATTTCAGTACGACACGTTGCTGCCCATCAAAGGCAAGAGCCTCTTGAAATGCAATATAATTCAGCGGTTGACTGAATGGCAACCCCCTCAGAATTGAAACAGGCCCGACAAGCGCACAAACGGTCAGGGCACCGGGGCCCTGTCACCGCTCGAGCTTGGGACTTGTCACGACGTTACCCCATGCTAGCGCTACACTGCTGTAAGACCGCACGTGCTAATTGTTCCCCCTGTATGAAGGTAGTAAAAGGACCTCTAACTAGGACATACGGTCGTGTTAAATGAGGTGAACAACCATTTACAACCTGGCAAGTAGATTCTATAGGCCCATTGCCCCCTTCACAGGGACAAAAGTATATTCGAACTGCCACAGACACCTACACAAGTCGGATGTGCACACATCCCACCTCTCATGCGAATCAATCCGCCACTGTACGAGGTTTAGAGCAACTGATGTATACCAATGGGATACCTAAAGAAATACAGTGTGATCAAGGTACCCACTTTGTGGGACATGTAGTGCAGGAATGGGCAAAGGATTTGGGGATCACCTGGATTTTACACATCCCATACCATCCCCAAGCTAGTGGACGAATACAAAGAATGAATGGTTTACTGAAAGAGCAAGTTCGAAAACTCACCCCAACACAGACATTAAAGCGATGGGCAAGTGTGTTGCCCCAGGCACTATGCATGCTTAACAAGAGACCTGTGGGAGTACTTACTCCCTATGAGCGAGTGCAAATTAAACTAACATTGGCACCCCCCGCCCGAATATCAATTATGGAAGGAGGGGTCGCCCCCCACATGCTTGCCTCACGAGAAGTAGAATTCTATGCATCCAAACCGTTATTAAGTGCCAAGCAGAAAAATATAAGCCTACACTTGCAGCTCGATTGTCCATCGCAGCTTGTATGGCTATTCACACCTTTGCTATCCATTCAAATAACCCCACTTCTACTAACTTCCTCTCCAGATTTCTCATTCCAGGTATCCGCACCTGCACCAGTAAATATTGCACAAGGAAAACCGATACTGCAAAGAATTTTAGTCCGTAATGCTGGAGTACCTCACATTCAGCAAACACCTTCAACACATTCCTTAGCTAATGTGTGGATATTAAATCCTCACAAGGAAAAACGACCTGGTACCATCCTGGCAGATGGGCCAGGAGCGACGGTCCTAGTGCTCCCTGATGGCGATACAATACCTTTTTAGCTCCCTGCTAACAGGTTATCCCCTCGGCATTTGTGAAGTATTGCTGGCATGTTGCATCCTGTGCTCCCCAACAAATGCGATTGACTTACAGGATCATCCCGCACCACATATAAATACATGGATCTGGCTAGCTCAGCGTTTGGCTAACTTATCTGCCTTTTGTATTGCGGGTGGATGGTCTCTTGATGATGTACTAACCACACGTTATATAGGAATACTAACCTCCCTTCAAATATTACCAAATTATACCTTCTTGAGAAATTTTGATATCCAGCTCACCCCCTTGAATTTACACGATCTGGGAACAGCCTCTACTAAATGAACACCTTGGAGGTATTCATTTTAGATTGCCAACGTGTCCAAAGCAGATCTATGTTTTTGCTTTGTCCATGCTACCATACCAAAGTATGATATGACCAATATGCAGTTGAAATGCAATAGTACTATGAATATAACCTTTAGGGTGGTTCCTTTTAGGCAGCACCACTGCTTACACTTATGTGCCAGCCAATACCACCGATGGCCCTTGCGCTATTGTGCTAAGCATCCTCCCTTTTATGACAGAACAAAAGAGGAAGCCACGGCATGTTTTGCATGCCACATGTGACCCCCACATGAATCTGTTTTCTCATGGAGAGGCTCTAGGATTGTTACTGAGCCCAACTGGTGTCCCGGGGTGGTAACCCCTAATTATAGACAAGTAGAACATGCCGCCTGTGCTTTAGCCCAAGGACTAAATTGGACATCTAAAGCCATCGCCTCTTGAAACAAAGACGTCAGTGCAATATGACAAAGCACTTTGCAAAATCCATTAGTAATTGACTACCTTCTGCTCCAACATAACCATGGATGCCATGATTTTGCTGGCATGTGCTGCTTCAACATTCCTGATGAATCAGCATCTATTGAAACTAACATCAACCATCTGCAAGATATTATTCAACACATTTGCCAAAATGATGGCGAAGCATGGCTAGCCAACTGGTTCAGTTCTCTAACCAGGTGCTTAGGCCACCTCATCCAAGGAGGGCTTCTGTTTCTTTTTGGCCTTGGTTTATGTTATGTTATAGCATGATTTCTCTGTAAAATCCCTTGTCCACACCCATGACACCCTCATAAAGATTGGGACAGCCTGTGACTAGCACCTCATTGCGGGGGTGGAATGTAGGGAGTAATGCGGAAGAATGTCGAGGAGGCAGGCGATGGGAACTAGCCAGACTGTCCCAGGAGGAAAAAGAAGCAGTGTAATGTGTCTTGCACATCTTATCTGTTCCAACCCCTAGCTCGACATGCTTTAGCAGTTATAATATCACACGACCATTTCATGAGCATAATGTAATTCTGCTTATTGTGCATGTGCCTGTTGCATAAAAGCCTATTAGTTCCCCCTCCCCGGGTTCCTCGCCATGGACAAACACTCAGCAGTGCCAGGAATTCTCCTGTCTTCTTATTGCCTCCAGGGGGGACAACACTGGGGAAGGCCCGCATAGACACAGAAGTAGTAAAGGCCTTCTAAGGATCCTTGTGTGCATTGCATTTGTGTATCCACCCCTGCCTGGGGCTAGGGCGATGACCCCGCCTTGCACCCACACCCACCATTACCTACAGCTCTAGGCACAATCTCTGATTCACACTGCCCAAGGATTGTCCTCATCTTTGACTCCCTTCTGCAGCAAATCCTCAAACAAAAGAGCAGTTGCAGCGCACGCTAGGGCACAGAGTCCCGTGGGAAAGTTTAACTCAGAGGTATCAACTGCAGGTGGGAGTAGTGGGCTGCCCGGAGATCTTGTCCCCTCATGGGGAACCCATACTGGGTAAGCAGTGTCACCTCTAGTGCCTCATGCTACCCAAGCTATCACACTGCGGCCTTGGCTCCAATGTCCTACCAATGAGCACAGAAGGAGAAGGCACAAACCCCTGCCTGGAAGCAGCTGGTTCATTACCTTTCTTGCCACTGCTGCGTCAGCTTTTCCCCTCTCCTGTTCCTGGGTGGGCTTCACAGGTGCCACAGGCCTCTAGGTGGTAAACTAGGTGCAGTCTCAAGCTTGTACCTGGAAACAGCAACAACACATCAGTCTGAAGAGAGGGCACCAAAGTGTCCTTTGCATCTCACGTCAATAATGGGGACACAGGGTCACATGGGAGCTCCTGTGAAGTCCATCCTTGCCCAAAGCAGAATATGCGGAACATGCCAGATGCTGGAGGACTGTATGAGGCAGCTGAATGCCATAATGAAGACCTCCAGTGCTTGGAGGGGCATTCGCTTCCTCATCAGCCTGTGCCAGGGCTTCCCTGTCCTTCCTGTGAGAAAGCTCATTTTGATGTAAATCCTCTGCACTGCTGTTGGAGACCAGCTCCCATCTCCCGTGGGAGCCAGGGGCTAAGAAGCAAACATACTCACTCTGGAAAGACAATGGCATCACCAGAAAGGGTCTGAGAAGCTGAGAAGCAGCAGTTTTGCTGCTTGAGAGGACTGAATCCCTCGTCTCTGGCATCTACAAAGGGGAGAGAAACAAAAGGGGCGTGCTCCAATCTGGGCTTTGGTCTGCCTGTTCTTCGGCTTCCAGTCATGGATTCAAATATGGTCCTAAAACAGAAAGGCACTAAACGCTGGTTTTCTGGAAGAAGGGAAGTCTCAGGGCAAAACACACAATAGGTGTGATCTTTTCTTTGAAATTTTCCATGAGCACATGGGAAGGGGATCCTGGGCTGGAGGGAACTTTGGGTTGACCCACTACAGAAATTCCCACGGTCTTCTATGTCCCCAAGTCCCCTGAATGCTAGAGAAGAACAGTCCAGGGAGGTGGCATTGCTCTAGGCCAGGACTGTCCCTGTGACCGGAGAGGTCCTGGCAGGCCAATAGAAATGCATCCGCTTGTACTTTGCTAGGATTTCAAAAGAACAAGAGGTAGAACTGGAGAAATGGAAAACTTACCCCAAGAAGAGCTTCTGCCAGCTGCTCAGTCCCATTCAGCTTTTGCAGGATGCAGCTCTGCAGGTCTCGGGCTGCAAAAAAAGCCTGGGATCTCTCCGTGAGGCTGGGGATGACAGTCATCTTTTCTGCAGAAGATGTGCTGCTGTTGATAAGGTCGCCAGATAAAGGAGTTAGGGAGGAGGAAGTAAGCAGAGGAGGAAGTAAGCAGACCATGCGGCATCCGACAAGATGAGCGAGAGGTAGATAGGATATTCTCAGAGACCCTACAGCTTCAAGAATCTCAACCCTCCCATAGTAGTGGAGGTGCAGGCGGGCTCCGTGCCATGTGGAACACTAAGTCGTAACTCTGTAGAAGATGAAGGCTGGATCATTCAGTATATTCCAGGTTGGGAGAGATTTAGCTGTGCCACATCACATGAATACAAGGAAGAAGGAAACACAAGGACTGCACTACAGCCCTTTGGTTCTTTCAGGCCACCCACAGCACCCTCAGAAGTGCACAGCAACCATCCCTGCTTTTGCCACCAGAGGCCTGTCCCTGAGAGGAGCCAGACTAATGTTGCCATCACAGAGATGGAATCCTTTGAAAAGAAAGGCCAGCTCCAAACACAGCTCTCAGCTCCTGCTGCCCCACAGGCCTCACCCATGTCCACTACATCTGCAGTGCTGGCAGCGCTGACCAGCAATCACAGTAAAGCTGGCCTCCAATGGGTTCTCAGGCACACTCTGGTCCCCATCTCTCTTTCAAAGCTCTCTACATCTGGCTCACTTCTAAGCAGAAGGAGAATGCAAGAGGCAGCATGAATGCTGGTGTTTGCCTTGACAAGGTCTGGTGTGGCAAGAAACATGGACCAAAGCTTTTCACTAGATCTGAGCAGAAGAGGAATCCCCAGGACACTGGGCGTGTAGCCAGCTCTTAAAGCAAGTCAGACAGAGAAGTATAATTGCATTGTGCACTATGATGTCATGATAATAATAATAATAAAAAAAGGTTGAAGCTGTTTTCAGGACCCGGTGGAGGAATTCTAAATTTCTACCAGTCACATCTGAACAGCACTTGTGCACATCCCAAAGATATCCCAAGGGGAAGCCAAAGTAGCAGCCTGTCTTCCTACCAGGAACACAGGCCTTATCATCGGTGAGGCCGTGAACCTCTGCAATAGGCATTGAAAGATGGAACACGGGTCTGTGAACAGTCAGAAGACCACGCTTCCCACCACCAACTTGTTCAGTGACAACACCAAAGGTCCCAAGCCGAATAATTCTGGCTCCCTGAAAACAGGAAGGAAGAAAAGAATTATGAGACTGTTAGGTGGAGAGGCTGATGATTGGTCAGCACATGGTGATGGTGCTCAGTGCCCTGCCCACTCCTGCTGTACTGGAACGCTTTGAAGAAGCTCTGGAGAAGCTCTTTGGAAGAACCTTCCAGGCCCAGGGTGGCAGACCCACCTGCTTCAGCACCAGCTGCTGCACACACACCTCCCCAGGTAGCAAGGGTCTCTGGAAAGTACGTGAAAGACACGTCATGCTCCAGGAGGGCCAACTCACCACCATTCAGCACATGCCTAACCCAGGAGATGACAAGTGCAAGCGCATTCAAACAGCATCCCCCTCCCCAAACATACCCCATCCCTGACAGCAGCTGCAGAGCTGAGGTGGGGACAGGGGCTTTCATGTGGACCCAGGAGGGGTCTGGATCTGAAACAGAGGCATTAGGGCATGCAGATCCTGCCATGGGACATCCACAATGTGTTCCTGAGCTCAAAGCCTGCTCTGCTGCTCTGGAGGTACAAGGAGATCCAGCAGGAAGGAGCGGCAGGCAGTGGCTGGTCTCCCAGACAGCAAGCCACTGGGAGCTGAGGAAAAGTCCAAGGATTCATTTCCAGCACAGCTGTTTCTGGAAGCCTCTCCAGAGCCCAGCAGGAGCTGCAGGAGCCCTCAGCCTTCTTCAAACAGGTCTCCCGTCCTTCCAGATGCAGCTGTCACAGGGGGACCCCCTCCCTAGGGATTTTGGCAATGGATTGCCACGCAGCGAGAGGATGGTGCTGTGCCCAATGTAGTCCGGGGCTCAGGCCATCCCGCAGGGTCTCCCCTGTGGGGCCAGGCATCTCCCACTGCTGCCAACAGCCCCGCCACATGTCTGCCAACAGCCGGGGACTGTCACTGGGCTGTGATGGGTCTGTGCCCATCACCAGGGCCAGCCATGTGCCAGGCGCTCACCCCAGGGCAGCCATGTGCCCGTCCCCACTCTGGACCCGCTGTGTGTCAGGTCCTTGCCGGGGCCAGGCTGGTGCTGGGCACCCTGGGCCCAGGTAGGATGGGGAACTGCTCTGCCCCAGGAGGACGTGGGGCTGGCCCAGGCAAGGGCTGGGCACCTTGGCCCGGAGGCGATCACTGCAGCCGTCACATACTGGCTCCAGCGGCCCGTCCCTGCCCAGGGCGGCAGGAGCAGGCAGCTGGGGCCAGGCCGGGCCGGGGTAGTGCGACATGGTGCCACGTGGGGCCGGGGCACGGGGCTGGGCCGGGGCGTCGCTGCTGTGGCGGCAGTGCCAAAGGTCGGGGTGGAGAGAAATACTGTGTCACGTCAGCGCTGCCGCACAGTCCTCCTGCAATAG
Organism: Dromaius novaehollandiae; assembly: GCF_036370855.1. Lineage (NCBI taxonomy): Eukaryota > Metazoa > Chordata > Aves > Casuariiformes > Dromaiidae > Dromaius > Dromaius novaehollandiae. The sequence goes on along the minus strand of NC_088125.1, from coordinate 1,016,522 downwards.
GACCCAAAACCGCGTTGCTGCAAAATGCCAGGCAGAACTGTAACTTGATCAGCGTGCATGATCATGGGCCTTGGTCTTGAAGAAGGAAATGGAATTAGAAAAAGCATAAACCAAGGGTTCCTTCCCTCCCCAGGTAGCTTTTTCAGAAAACCGGCAGTTCCCCACTGTTACCTGGGATCAGCTCCCCAGCAGTCCAGCTTGCTGCAGAGTGGATCAAATGCCAGTGCCAGCACGACGGGGAGGACCGTACTGGAGGGGTAAAATCAGTGGGAGGGAGAAGGAGGGGTTTTGTTTGTTTGTTTGTTTGTTTGTTTGTTTGTTTTTATGGCAGTATCAGGAGGGCAGGAGAGCCCAGGGCAGCCCTTGGCAGGGGCAGGGCCATGGTTGCCAGGCAACATGGGGGGGACAGGAGGCGGGAGGAGGCCACGTGCCCTGCAGCCAATGGGGTGCGGCTGCCAGGCGATGCGGGGCCGGAAGCAGGAAGCCAGGTGCCCGGCAGCCAGCAGGGTGCCGTTGCCAGGGGAGAGGGGCGGGGCGCGGCCTGCCCTGGGGGAGGGAGTCCCAGGCCCTGGAGGCGGCTGGAGGCCGGCTGGGGCGGCCGTGGCGGGGCAGCGCGTGGGGCCAGGAGCGCCGGGGAGCCGGGCCCTGTGCGCCCCGGCCGCGCTGCACCAGCCTGCTGGGACGGGGGCCGTGCGCGTCACGAGGCCCCGCTCTCCGGGGCAGCCGTGCACCCCACGGAGGCGGCGGGTCCTGCCCTGACACAGCAGGGGCTGCTGGCCAGGCGGGGAGGCCTGGGCCTGGCGCGGCCCGAGGGGCTGGACCGGCTCTGCCTCCTCCCGGGGAGCCGCGTTGTCCCAGGATGTGCTGCGGCTCTGGCCCCAGCACGGCAGGTCTCCCTCTGTCCGGGCTCTCTGGGTGCCGGTGTTGTCTGAACTGTTAACTTTGTTCCTCCAAAGCCATTACAGAAGGAAGCATCTTTTAAGTCCAGTACTGTAAAATAGACATTTGAATCATTTATCATTGTTAACAAAGTGTATGGATTGGGTACCACTGGGTGCACATCAATGACTATCTGGTTAATAGCTTGCAAATCCTGTACTAGATGATATTCTTGTGAATGTGTTTTTTTAACAGGCAGGATTGGAGTACTGTACTCGGACTGACATTCTCGCAGCAGTCCATACTTTAAGAAATTATTAATTATAGGCTCCAGTCCAACATGGGCCTCTAACTTCATGGGATACTGTTTTCACGCTACTGATTCAGTTCCTTGTTTTAATTCCACCTTTACCGGTTCTACACATTTGGCTCTTCCAGGTTTCTCCATCGCCCACGCAAAAGGGACTACTGCGTCCATTACTGTGGAGGGAATTTTGCTTGGTCCACTCTCCACCTGTTTGGAATCCAGTGCTTTCTGTAACATATATGCTTGTGTCTTCCAGGCGTTATTTGGTGGAATGTGCACCTGAACTTTGTTCTTATCAAAGGTTATTTGTGCCCCCACTTTATTCAGTAAATCCCTCCCCATTAGGGGTAATGGGCATTCTGGCATGTATAAGAATGCATGTGTTAACACTCTATTTCCTATTTTACATTTAATTGGCTGAATGAAAGGTTTGACCTCTTGCTTTCCTGTGGCCCCAATTAGTGGCACAGAGAATTTACTCATTGGTGCCTTATAGCTGTTTCATACTGAATATGTTGCTCCAGTGTCTACTAAAAAATTAACTGTTTCCTTCCCCAGCTTTACTGAAACCAGGGCTTCACCTGGGGAATCCAATTTCTCAACCCCCGGTCCCCATCAGTCTGAATCTTCTGCACCAGTCATGAGCAAACCTGCCTCTGGAACAGATACAGATACAGACTGAGGTTTCCAATAATCTGATTGTTTCTTCGGGCACTCATTTTTCCAGTGCCCCTTCTCCCTACAAATTGCACACTGATCTCTCCTCAGTGAAATTCTATTTCCCAAATTCCCTCCTACTCTATGTCCTCTTCCATGTCCTTATCCTTTCAGAAAACCCCTTCCCCGAGAGGAAGTTTGTGCCTGGGCAAATGCAGCTGCCAAGATTGCAGCATTTTGCCTCTTATCCTTCAGATCCTTCTTTTGTTTTTTCCTTTCTCTCTTCCTTGTTAATGTACACCTTATATGCAATTTCTACTAACTGTGGTATTGACATCCCTGACATACCACCTGCCTTCTGAAGCTTTCTCCTTATACCTGGTGCTGTTTGTCCTACAAATAATGTAGTAAAAGTCATCTTGCTCACTTTGTCCTCAGGATCCAAGTCTATCCATTTTCGGGCGGTTTCACATAGCTGCTCGTAAAATGCAGAAGGATCCTCATTCTTACCCTGCGTGACTTGATACAGTTTTGCAATATTTTTGGGCCTAGGTACTCCATGCTTTACCCCATATAACATCAACTGTTGGTACTGTTTAGTCATTAACCTGCCTGCCCCTGTATTTTGATCCCAGTCCGGTTCTTGGGCCAGCATAAAGCGCTCCGGCCATCTCTAGCATTTTGTCTTTCCTTTTCCTCTCGAGCTTTGTCTAATACCATTCTCTTCTGCTCAGGTGCAAGCAAAGTATTTAAAAGCACCTGTAAATCCTGCCAGTCTGCATTATGATTCTCAATTATCATTTTAAAGGATTGATACATCTTTTCTGCATTTTCTCAGTACGACCCAGCAGACTCCTTCCAATTCATTAAATCTGTAGTTGAAAAGGGGACCTTCACATATACAGGCATTCCATCTGGTCCTACTGCTTGACGCAGTGGGGCCTGAATCACAGGATTTTGTGGAGCCCAAGTAGCCCGAGTTCTGCCTGCAATCGGGCTACATGCCTCACTTCCCTTATCTCTGGCATCGACACGATCTTGATCTCTTTCTGGAGGGACCAATAATTGTACATCCTCTTCCTCATCACCCACTTTTAAACATCTCTTCCCAATACTACAAGCAGAGCAACACCGAGGTATTTTCTCTTTGTCTTTCACCATCGTTAACACATTTGAGTCAGAGACCAATAGCTTACATTATTTTCTTGTTTCATATTACCCTTAAAAGAACGTTCTTACCAATTACGCTTTTGTACACTGGAGTCCAAAGAGCAGCATCTCCCCGCCGGGAAGTGGCAAGACGATCCAGGCAAGGCTTTACAGTGAGGGTCCCACTTGGATCGCCAGAAAACTGTTGTCCAAAAAGCAGATTCGTTGCCCGGTGTGCAGTAAGCCAATAATTACACACTCAGGAGAGACTTCTGCTTCTTTATTTCAGAGTTGTGCAAGCCTGGCTGCTCGGTGCTTTCCCACAGATCAAGCACACACCCCCACCCCGGCTTGTCAAGGAGCATTTATACAAACAAATTGCAAAGTTTGCAACTTTCCCTTTTACACTGATTGGTTAGTGATTTACATACAATTATAATTTTGCTTACACACCATTTTACTAGGACGCATGCTCAGGGGAGGGGTCTTCATCTGCGCATGGGTCTTTTGGACCTATGGGTGTGATTTTTTGTAGTATAATGAGGACAGTTCAGTTAGAGATACATGGACATCCAATTCTTTTGCCAATTTGATTTAATGTTTCTTTTAGGGCTTTAGCAGTTCTAGGATGCCCTTGATTCAAGAATGCTTCTTTTCAGAAGATAGAGATAGGGGTTATCCTAATCTGCCTAGTTTAAACAGCATGAACATTCTTTCTGAGCTTCCAGGGTTGTCTTGTAACACCGGCACTGTCGACGCACGGCCCCAGTGCCCCCAGCACCAGCCCTGGGACCTCCTCCACGCACACCCTGCCCACAGCACAGAGAGCCCTGCCCCAGGGATGGGGAGAGACGGAGCTGGGTGAGGAGATGGGATGGCCTGGGCTGGTCAGGCGCAGGGCACGGCCACACACATGGCCTGGCCAGCCACCTCCTGACACGCGACCGGCCCCTTTTATCCCCTTTTCCCTCTGTCTCCCCACACTTGTTCCTCCCCAAACTTGATCACCTCACCCAGTGGCCTCTCACTAAAAAAACACTTGAGCACTTTCAAGTGAATTTACCTGTTTGATTTACTGGGCAGTCCCCCATTACATGCTGTTGGGGAATTACTTGCACTATATGTTTATATGTAGCTGATTTCCGTTTGAATGTGTTTGTGCTGAATGCACAGAATCAAGTAACATTCAGGTGTCATTACTAAGGGGTGGCAAAATACTATGCCAAAGTAGTTCTCAGTCTGGAAGCTTTTTCTTCTGTGTCTGTTGTGGCACTAATGGTAGTTAACATTCTGTATTTTGAAAGGTGGAGAGAGAAATCATAAAATAGATGTCTAGACACATCCCATATAATTGGCCCAGATTCTCAGCAGGGCTGTCCACCTTGTCTTATGCTGTAGAAATGTTGATACAAATCATTCCTTGCATTTTTGGTAGGGTATAAGCTGCAAGAGTGAGGGAGCCGGGACATGAATCTCCCACACCAGGACAGTCTGTCTGTGAGGATGTTATGGGGGACGGTGTGGAAAGCTTTACTAAAGTCAAGACAAGTAGTACCCACTGCTCTGCCCTCATCCGACAAGCTAGTTGTTTCCTCGCAGAAAGCTCTCAGGTTGGTGATATGCTGAGTATTGCCAGTCAGCTGCTTGTTGAAATCTGTGTGGAAATGGCTTCCTGGAGAATTTTCTCCATCATCTTCTCAAGAGTCAAGGAGGGTATTTGGCCTCTAGTGAGGACATCAGAGGATGTGGGCTCATGTCTACTGCCTTGCAGCATCACGGTGGAGCTGTGGAGGAGACTGGGGAGAAGCATGCATGAGTTTCAGGTCCAGAAGCACTTAGCAGAGAAATTAAGGGCAGCAGGAAACAACAGCCACAGGATTGGCTCCTGGCTTTGCTGGTCCTGGGTCTCAAGGACCTCTTGTTGTGGAAGTGAGAAATGCAGACAGTAAAAGCCGCCTGGGTAGGTGGGGGGACCAGGCTGGTGGGAAAAGCTCGTGTTCTAACAGGTAGTTCTTGGTCAAATTTCTCTGTAGAGCACCCACGCTATCTTGGAGGTGGTGCAGGCTCCTTGCTTGCTGAGTGTCCTTCCCTTCCCTCAACTAACCCTACTGGGAAAAGTGTCTGGGAGGAGCAGTGCAGTGGCTAGGTCCCTCGAGATGGGGAAGGCCGTGGCCTGGCTCTTAGTTTGGGGTAACTGGTGCAGCCCAGGGCACGGGGACCTGGTCGTTTCGGCAGGGCCAAAACTGATGTGTTTGGTCACACATGAGGAGGTGGGACTGGTTGGTACAAGACACCCACAGCTGGAGATTTGGCTGCAGCGTGGTCATTCCTGCCCTTAAAATCTATCCCACCAGCCGGGGAGCCCCATCAGGTGGCTTCCTCATAGCACTGTGCTCTGCCCACATCCCTGCTCCTCAAGGGTAAAGAGAAAATTGCTGCTGGCTGTTTCCTGCAAGTCCTTCTTCACAAAATGCTGGTTAGAAGAGCTGTCTTGGGCATTTAGCATCGAGGAAGTCTAGGAACCCTGAGTTTTCTCCTGCTGTCAGCGGGTTTGGGGCATGACAAAGGATGAAAATGCCCGTTTTCTGTTAGCTTTACAGACTTGAAGGCTATGAAGCATCCTTTCAGGGGCAGTTTACCTCTGCTTTGGTGGAGTTTAGGATGAGCAAACGAACACCTCCCAGGGTAGCTGAGCTTTTCTGGCTCTGCAAAAGACCGTTTTTCCCTAAACTTCTGTGACTGCAGATTTTTTTTTCTTTTTTTCCACCAGGCTTTCCATTGAAGGAAGGAAGGGTTCAGAGGGGGGTTATTAAGAACCTGCTGCTTGGGATGTCTCCTTCTGTGGGAAGATCCTAGAAGAAAGTGTCGCTGTAGAGACTTGAGTGGATCCTCCTTTGTACGAAGCTTCTTGGGAGCTGCACCTCCCCTGCCTGCTGACTCCTTCCCTGAGCTGCTGCCAGGGACATTATGGTCCCTCTGAACTAGCCTGTCCTAGTCCTCACCAGTGGTCCAAACTAGTCTGTTGTGGTCCTTGCCACTGGTCCTTCTGGGGGAGGAAACCCAGATGGGTGTTTGATCAGTGCCCCCTTTCCAAGGCCGCCCCCTGGCCCCAGATAGAACCTGCTTCTGAGCTAACTCGACCTCGGCAGATCTCCTGAACTGTACCCTGATGCTAGTGGACGTGTTGCTTTATTGTAGCTGAGGAGGGACCCGCTGGTCAAGGAGAGGAAGCTCCTTAAGCCACTCTTAATGTACCTTAGTGGAGAAATCACACGACCAAGTCAGCACCGTGGGGCAGAGGGCAGTGAGGGCCTGGGCAACATGGTCGAGGGAGCACCCAAGAAGGTGCGATGAACTTTTCTCCCCTTGACCTACGGCCCCTTACTAGAAAGCTCCTGGTGGAGAGCTGCACGGGGCTTAAAGAGCCTGGAGAGACTAGCAAAGGCAAAGGTGAGTGTTTCCTAAGGCCATGCCCCTTTCTGTGACATCAGGGGGGTTGGACAGGGGAAATTTGGTGCAATAAGTGGATCTCTGGACTGAGATTTTCTCTGGCCTTATTTCTAGCAACTTTAACCCTTGGCAGCAATGTAAAGAACAGCTATTAGAGGCAGGAACAGGGAGAAGCTCGTGCACATCTTTTGCTTTGCAGTTGCAAAAGGTACAAAAGACCAAAAGGTACAGCCAAAAGAAGTAAGGGAACGAACGTATCTGAAGACATCCTTTAAGCCTCCATGGCCACACAGCTATGCTTTTCGACACTGAACTATGACACCAGCATTACGTAAATCTGGTTCACATAGCAGTTCTCTCATCTGCCTCTCCCCTGCAGGGACTCTGGCTTCAGGAGACTCCTTCTGGACAGATTTTCCTCCTTTCTGCACAGAGCTCCCCGCAGCTGGTGGCAGCGCACTGCAAATACACCACACAGGCAGTTTGCAGGAGTCTGTTCTCCAGGTTGTGCTCATGAGCCAAGCCCGTCAAGAGCATGGGGTTCCACAATCTGTTTCTCCAACAGCCTCACCTCACTGCACGCTCTGCACATCCTGATTGCTGCAGCATTTCTCCCGTCAGCGCCACATCATTGCTGTGCCCTGGAGAAAGACGTGCTCAGGAGAGCAGGCACTTACCTGAAAGACCTCCTGGAAGTACAGAACAAGGAAGCGCTTCACAACTGCATCTCAGGGACAGGGCTCACAAGAAGGACAGGCCAGCATCCTCACGCATGGGCACTAGGGACTAAGTCCGGACTCCACCTGCCCGCTTCAGACTCCCTATATTGTCCAACCCTCCCCTTCTAGAGCACCACCTTCCTCCCTGGGGACTTCTTGTCCTACTGCTTCCTGGCCTCCAGAGTCTGAAAAGCAGGGTCCGCTGTTACATCACCTCTTACATCGCGCAGCTCCTCAGAGCTGCCTTCTCCCTTCTTGCGCTGGGCAAGCCCTTCAGATTTGGGGACAGCTTCCTTTGCCGCTTTGCCCAGGTCTTGCTCATTTCAATACCTGCAAACCAGAAGGAGACATCAGCTGGCAGACTCACCAAAAGCTGCTACACGCTTCCCACCCAACCACAAGACTTCAGCCCAGGGAGCACACAAGCATAATCTCTCCACGTTAATACACGCAACACTGCCAAGGCAAACAGCTGCCTCACACTCATCCTCGAGCACAGGGTTACCCAAAGCCACTTTGCCAGGAGTCTCACCTCATTTGATGCACTCCAGCCTGGGCCTTTCTCCTCTCCTCTCCTCTCCTCTCCTCTCCCATCAGCTCCATGTCACGGATCAGCTTTGGCTGAACATGTCCTCGGGAAAGGAGGCGCTTGCCAGCAAGACCCTCTGGAAGTACAAAACAAGGAAGCTCTTCACACCTACATCGCTGGGATGGTTCCCACAAGAAGGATATGCTGGCCTGCTCACGCATTGGCTACTGCAGACTGAGCACAGATTCCTCCAACCTTGCAGGCCCCCCTTCTGTGTGCTCCTTGGCCCTCACACACTCCTCCTTGTGTCCAACCCTCCCTTTCTGGAGAGACACATTGTTCCCATGGGTCATCCTGTCCCACTGCTTCCTTGGGGCCACATTCGGAAAGGGGGGCCAGCTGCCACATCTTGGTCGCCTGAGAGAGTCACTTTGGCACCAATACTTCCACACAAGGGGGCCACGCTCTTGGACCTCCACACTCTTCTCATCCACACCTTTTGGCCCTCTGTTGGCACACTCAACCAAAGGATATGGTTTCTGAACAGTTCTCTAGGAACTCAGACAGACCGGCTTCAAGTCCCATCTTCCCAAACAACAGGAAGGTTGGACACTGCTTAGCAGACTTTGCACCATCTGCCTTGGATGATTTCTCTCCTCAAACAGAAACCAACAGCCTCCAGAACATACGTCAGCCCCTCCACTGCCCACGGCTCCAGGCAGAACTGCTGGCTCACAGCACACATGCCTGCTCCCAGCTCTTTCCTCCACAAGAAGAGGCGGCACAAACACACCCCTCTGACACAACACAACAGTCCGCAACTGTGGACAAGCAGCATGGCTCAGGGCAAAAATGCCTTTCAGTAGCACCAGTGGCTCTTGGGAGCAGGCGCTCTCCCTGCGGCTTCTTCCACAAGCACTCACTGCACATGGCAGGAGCAGGGAAAGAGATTCCCAAGAGGCACCTTCTACTCTACCCGGCATTGCACTGTCACCTGGGATCTAAGCCCCTCCACACAAGGACAGCGCTGAACCCCCCAAACCTCTCTCACAACTCACATGGTACTTTACCTCCTCTGCCCCTTCACCTCTGCTCCCCACAGATGACGCCTTCTCCCTTCTTTCTCTGTGCCAGCTCTACAGATTTGGCTGATGGCTCTGCCTCAGCCTTGCCTGGGCACTGCTCATCTGCCAACCTGAAAAGCAGGACACAAATGAAACCTCCCATAGGAGTCTCACCAGAAACTGATACAAGCTTCCAACCCAGCCAGGAGACCTAGAGTCCTTGGGGCACGTGGTCAGAACCTCTCAGCACTCCTACAGGCAACAGGGCAAAAGAAAACAGCTCCCTCGCACGCGGGCAAGAGCACGGGGTGACCCAAAGCCAGTTCTCCAAGAGTCTCACCTCACTCGAGACACTCCAGCCCACACCTTCGTCCTCTTCTCTCCTGTCACCTCCACCTTGCTTGTTTGGAGCTGACAAAGATGCCCTCAGGAGAGGAGGTGCTCGCCAGCAGCACTTCCTGGAAGTACAGAACACGGAAGCCCTTTACATCTGCATCTCCAAGACAGATCCCACAAGAAGGACAGGCCAGCCTCCCCAGGCATGGGTGACTACGGTCTGAGCCCAGACTTCTCATCCCTTCTGCTCAAGACTTCCAAGGAGGCCCTTGGATCTTTACGGTTCCCCAGGCTGCCCCCCCGTCCCTTCTCTAGATGGACACGTTGCTCCCTGCCATTACCTCATCCCACTGCTTTCCCAGGTCCACATTCTCAGAAGGAGGACAGCTGTTACCTTACCTCGTAGGCCCCTCTGCTCCTCAGAGCTGCCTTCCCTTGCCTTCTCTTTCGTCGAAGCGCAACAGATTGCCTGGCAGCTTCTTCCTCTCCTTTGCCCAGGCACTGCTCATCTGCAAAGCTGCAAATCAGAAGGACACCGAAATGAAACCTCATGCAAGAGGCTTTCCAAAAACTGCTACGCACTTCCCAGCAGAGCAAGGTGACTAACGTCCTTGGAGCATGTGCTCAGAACCTCCCAGCATTGATACAGGCAACATCACCAGCAAAAGGGCTGCCTCACACATGTCCCAGAGCACAGGGTGACACAAAGCCACTCCCACAAGACTCTCACCTCACTCGACACACACCAGCCCGTGCCTTGGTCCTCTCCTCACCCATCCCCTCCACAGCACTGGTCTGGATTGAAGGAAGATGTCCGGGGCAAACGATGCCCTTGACAGCAAGGCCCTCCTCGGGAACTACAAAACAACAAAGCTCTTCACACCTGCACTGCTGGCACAGTTCCCACAGGAAGGACACGCAATGTTACAGTATCTTTTCTCTCAGCCTGCTCAACCAAGGCTTTTTCGGAAGCTGCATCTTTAGGCACAAACCTGGAAACAAGATGGCAACACTGGTTTCAGTAAAGAGCAACACAGCCTCTTGCAGCCTCCACTAAGCAGCTGCAGAGATAGTGCGGAGCTACTGTCAACTCTCCACTTTGACAAAGCAGAAGACAGCACACATTAGCAATATATCTTAGGAAGCCCCAGAGCACAAAACATCAGTGCTGGGACGGGCACAAGAGCCTCCAGTCAGAGGGCTTGCCGAGATCTGGTGATGATCCCCCTTTTCAGGGATGCTTCTTGAGGGAAGAAAAACACACAGGCAGGAAAGAGTAACATCTTGGGCTTGGGGAGGGTTGTCTTTTTTATGCTCACCCAGAAGAAAGGGAAGGAGCAGATGAAGCTCCATGTGTGCAAAGCGGTGCCTAGCATCCTCTCCCACACAGCGGCAGAATGGAAAGCATGCCCTCCTCCATGTGACTCCACCGGAAGACACATGAATTCCCAGAAAAGCAAGAGAGAGTGACCACGGAGTTCACTGAGAACCCTGCCTTTAACAGAGTTATTCCCCACTAGCTTCATGAGGAGACAAGCCCTGGCAGCTACACCCTAGGAAGCAATAGTGACAGAGACATGACAGGTCATCCCCAGGAAACTGGCCGGCCTTTCTGCTGGCACGGCTTTCTGGAATAAGGAGGGCACGTGTCGGGGGAAGGGCCACCAAAAGCCTGCCCCCCACTTATACTTCCTCCTGATGCTAACGGACATGGGCTACTGGGCTGCATCTTTGCTCTGACCAAAGACAGCTTCCCTGAAGGGCTTCTCCAGCGCCAGGTCTCTCCTCTAAGCCAGACAAGAACTCTGCAGAGAACTCGTGGGCTTGTAAACCAGGTTTAGTGCAAGCGACTAGAAAGCCCATGGAGAATTCTTTCCGCACATTTCCAAAAAAGTAGAGGGAGCCCTGAAAACATCTCAAGCTTACACTGTCGAAAGATTTTGCCAGCTTCCCGGTCTTCCCAACTGCCTGGATAACACCTTCCAAAACATGCCGGACGACTCTCCTTTCTCGGCACACAAGCAGGCCGATGTTCTCGAAAATAAAGTGGAAATCTTCTCCTTTGGACAAGGCCCACACAAACAATTGCAGCGTCACTGCTATGCAGACGGACACCTTCCACTTAGAAACGTGGGTCCTCAGAGCGATCTGGGCATGGTTCACCTCCGCAGCTTCTAAATGCCCTGCACACAAACCACCAAGCAACAAAGTCACTTCAACAGCCCTTCAGCACACTCAAAGCACCTCGCAGCACAACAGCCCCTCGGGAGCCTTCTCACCCCTCACCCACCCCAACCACTCTCCAGGCAACAGCAAACCTCTCGCCTGGCGGGGCCGCAGCCCCGGCCCTCCCCACACACTGCTCTTCCGAGCAAACAGTAGGTGGCCTCACTGGAGCAGAAGAACCACCCCAAACACAGCCCCAACACCCTGTTGCCCCACAGCCACCAGCAAGGGCACCCCAGAGACCTCCTTGGCCTTGCGGAAAACTACCCCTCCCATCTCCCATTCGCCCCTGACTGCACCTCACTTACACTCCTCCTAACGACAAGCCGCCGGCAGAGACACCAGCAACACTGGCACTCGCCTTCCCAAGGAATCTGGCAGCCCAAATGGGCAGCAGCAACTTCGTTTCCCTGGGCTTTGCAGAAACACCTCCAAGAAACTGCTCTCACGCAGCAGGCACTGCAACGTGACACCCACAGACCTCCCACAGGTCTGCAGAGCTCTTAGCAGAGACCCCCGCCACAACACAAGGGGGAACCCAGCTTTGAAGCGCTCTTCCTACCAGGCCAGGGGCTCTCATCATAGCTGACATGGTGCTCCACCAGAAGCACCTCGTCCAGCTGAAGCACTAGTCTCCAAACTCCAAACAAGCAGGGAAAACCCCCACAGCCTCAGGATGCCCAGGGAGGGACAACACCTGGCATAAAACCTCCACAGTGCACCACGAGCTCTGTCAGGTCCTTCCACCCTGCCACAAGGGGCTAGAGAAGGCCCCCAGAAAGAAACCCCACGCTCTGCTTCTCCAGCTGCGCTTTGCTTTTGCTCTCCATTGAGGGAGAGGTTGCTCTGAGGCAAATCTGCCACCTGCAGCCTCCTCCCAGGGCATTTCTTCCGCTTTCAGAGGCTGGGAGGAATAGTGCTGCTCAATGGCCGCATGCAAGGGGCCACTCAGCACTCATCAGGGTTGGAGGGAGGATGAGGAGACAAGACTCACCTTGTCCAGCAGCAGCTGCACTTGGTGGTAGCACTCACACACGCTATCCCAAACTTCAGCGATGTCTGTCTGGGGAGCAAGAGAAAGATGTGCCATGCTTCAAGTCAACAAGCTCACCACCATCCTGCCCGGTCCAAACCAAACAGATGCAGCCATCATCCACCACCACCACCACCACCACCACCACCACCATCATCTCCAAAAGCACCTGTGCAGGAGGCGGCTGCAGAGCCGAGACTCTTAACTGACTTCCAACTAGAAGCCCTCCACTGACCCCACCAGAGGGCTGGAGTTGAAATGAAGACACGAGAAGGGCTTTGGACAAGGGCATCCTCCCATCCACGATGGGAAGGCGTCTCCGACCTCAGAGCCTCTTCCTCCCTCTAGCTTGCAATTCTGGTACTGCAGCACAAGCAAACAAAGTGCTGTCTAAAGCACAACTCACACCAAGCTCATTTTTAGTCACTTCAGTAAGGCCAGCAACATTGAACCACTACCAGCCAGCTAAACTGCACCACAGAGGGCTGGGCATTCTTCAGCCAGCAGGGCCAGTTTCTCTCACCCCCACCCCCACCAACCATTTCAGTCATTACTAAGGAAACAAGGAAGCTCCTTTGCCAAAAACAAAGCAACAACAAATGCCAATTAGCAGCTAAGAGTCAACATCCTCCTATGTTGAAGCACCAGAACTGAGACCTTTACAGCCACCCAAGATGAACTCCAAGCACAGCGCAGGGACAAACTAAGAGATAACGAAGCATCAGTCAGGCTGCCAGAGCCATTAGGAGTACACAAGGAGAGCAAAAAGAAAGTGTTTTCATTTTCGAGCTCTTGAAATTAGACACAAAATACAACCCATACAAACACAAAGACAACGGCAGGACTCAGCTATAGGCAGCCAGGTCTCCACACTTAGCAGTCCCTAACTCCAGCAGGGAGAAGGAAAGGTTTGTTGAGGTACATAGTCCTATTTTCTGGGAACAAGTACAATTCTTCTCCAGGTACTCCCTAACACAATAGGCAAATAGCGTTCCCGCACCATGCAAGCAGAGGTCAAACCAATACAGCAAGACCTTGCCTTTGCTGAAATTCAGCTACCAAACTCACACACACGTCAGGGGCACAATCGAGCGGCTGCGCCCTGTCTTACCACTGCAAGGGCATTAACAGGCAGCCCGACTAGACATGCGGCTCCCTGCTATTTGCATGTTGCACAACAAGCGCCAGCTACTCTTTGATTCCCCACAGACTTCACAGCCAGAGTCGACCAGCAGACCAGAGCCCTGCAATCCACACACACAGGTCTTCTCCAGAGAAACTCCCTGGGGACGCCACAAAGGCGGCCCTGACTCCACTCACCACGTTGCTAACAGCAGCAGATGGCACAGGGCCAGCTGCACTCGGCGTTGGTAGCTTCCCCCCCAGGAAAAAAGAGCAGCGTAGCTGCAAGCAAGACTTCAGGAAAATACTCCTGAAGCTGGAGCTAGGAAGGTCGCTCAGCCCACAAGGAAAGAGAAACACGGAATTTGTTTAAGACTAGCTCCTGTCATTATGGCGCAGGAAAGCCGAGAGCATCCACCCGATTCACACACTTGGAGAAAGGGCCGTCTCTCCTAAGCAGCAGCAGCCTGCTACACAAGACTGCTTACAAACACAGGCACGACTGCTAGAAGCAACGGCCATTCACAAGTCTCTGCACGCTTGTTCTCCTTCCCTCCCTCAGGAATGGAGCATGACTCAAAACAGCAACTGTGCATGCAACAGCAGAACTAGTTCACACCTGACCAGGCTGTAAAAAAGAGCAACAGAGCACTGCCACACTGAAAGAGGCCCAAATAACTACAGCAAAGAGAGAAAGCCTCCCTGGTGGACAAGACAACTGCTCTTCCAGAAACGATTCCCCCCGGAACATCTTCCCTTGGGGAGTTCCTCTCTTTTCTACCTGGTCTCCTGAAGCAGTATCGTCTGGCTTTACGTACAAAAAGCAGCTTCTCAGTCTCTGCTTGCTCTGAAACACTTCCAAGTACGTACCATGATGCAAATTCTGCTGGCTGCTAGGATGGATGAGCAACAGGCTGGTACTCACGGCACTGCAGGAAGCTCCTTGCACACAGGAGGCATTTTAGAGCCTTCTTCCTCGTGGAGAGGGGAGAAAAAGCTAACCCCCCCCCCCCCCACACCCAAGCGCAGAGGCCGCCTGAGGGAGTTCAGGCAGCCCCGTGGGCACTGACCCAACACCATCGCGGCCACCCCCACCGCAGAGGACCGAGAAAGCCCGGGGTTAGTGGCGGCAGAGACACTGCAGCAGGCCGGGCTGGGGGCACTGGGCAGGCGGTGGCTGCCGGCAGGGCAGCGTGGGGCTCCGCGGGAGCCCGCCTGGCTCCATCCTGCCCAGGGCCCGGGTGGCACCGCAGCCCCGCTGCCCCAGGCCCTGAGCCCTCCCTGCCCAGCTGAGGGGTGGCAGCGCCCAGCAGGGAGCCCGGGGCCAAGCTCCAGCCCCAGGCCCAGCTCCAGCTCCAGCTCCAGCTCCAGCTGGGCCCGGCCAGAGAGCCGAGCACAGGCGCCGAGCTGACGGGGCCTGGCCCCTGCAGCGGTGCTCCTCGGCGCTCCTGCGGGCCCCAGCTCCCTGGAGGCCAGGGCCCCGGGCTCAGGGGCCCCCAGCCTGCCCACCTCGAGCCTGGCAATTCCCTGTTGTCCAAAAGGTGTTTTGGGATACACATTTCAGCTGCTGCGAGCGCATTGCTCTCTTCATCATATGTGAGCAGAGGAGAAAGCAGCCTTTGTGTGAACCTGGCCCCGCGGGAAGAGTGGAAGGGAAGTCCTGAAGCAAGAAGCCCTGAAGCATCTTCCTAGAACACTGCAGCCCTGCTCCGCTGACATCTTCCACTTCAAAGGACTCCAAGAGCCAAAACCTGCTTTCAGCAGCCCCCACGGCTGCTGCAGCCTTTGCCCAGGGAACAAGTTTGGGGGAAAGTCCATTGCATAGTAGCTCGGTTTGAGTCCTTCTCTTGTCTCCCGGTAAAATACTCTTTGGCAGAGGAAAGAGACAGTATACCCACAGAACGGGTATTTATAGTAGAGACAATCCCAGTTCAGCAGAGGCAGTTCTTCCTTTGCTGAAAAGCAAGGGCCCACTCTCGTTCGGGTTTGGAGATGGTTTCTCATCTATGATCCTGCTTCCATGCCCATTCAAGTCTTTGCACTTCTTTACTTAGTCATCAGTCAGGCGAGGCACCTGTTCTTCTTCTTTTTCAGAGTAAAACTCTGACAATATGCATCCTAATCACGATTTCCCCATGCCTCAGCTCCCTGGCACAAGTAGCGGGAAGGAGCCCTTCCAGAGCTCGCTGTGCAGCTTAGTGGAGGATTTTGCATTCGTTTGGGGAGCGGGATCTACCTCTAAAGGGCACAATGTACTGAAGTGCTTAGAGAAACCTATTTTCTGCCCTATCTGTGCTCCTCGTCCTCCTGACTACAGTGTTGGGGTGAAAAGGACAGGGCATGGGAAATGTACCCACTTGTTGGTTGGGTCAGGCCTTACATAGGCTTTAAATTTGTTGCAGTAGTGTGGCCAAACACTTCAGCATCCATGTGAGAAAATGGATGAAACGCTTCATTTTTCAGTACCTTTCCCTGCACTTAGAAGGCCTGTAAAGCAGGGGAAGGTGCTGGTTCCCTGCAGGTATCCCCAGCAGCAGCTGCCTGGCCACTGCCCAGCCTGCTTTGAGGACTTCAGCAGTGAAATGAGCTGACAAAGGAAGGTGGCACAACAGGCTGATGCTGCCCACCTTGTTCGAGCTGTCACAGCAGGTCAAAGGCATTTTTACCCAAGCAGTGGATGAACGGTGTTGAGCCTGAGCCTTTTGACTCTAAGGATGGAGGGATAAAAGATTTGCTGCTTAGCAAAAGAGGACCACACCAGGAGCCTTTCTGAAGGCGGTTCTTATGCCACTGGCTGATCCTTCAGATGCAGGGAGCATAGCAACACCTGCAGGGAGAGGAGATTTCTGCAGCATTTTTGTTCTAATGTTTGTACTGTAGAGAAAAGCTTGGGAATGAGGTCATCAGCGTATTGCAGACCTGATGCTTCCAGAGCCTCCTTTCACTAGCTCACACCCTTTTTTAGTTAGGGCATCCAGAGAGAGCCTGTTCATGTAACTGGCAGGCTTTGTTTTCACACCTTCTTATCTCTGTTGCTGCCTCCCTGTGAAATGCCTCCCCTGTGTTTGCCTCACACAGCAGCTGTGAGCAGAGGCAGGAGCCCAGGAGGCAGAGAGAGCTGATGGCTTTCAGCTGGAGGAGAGGGGCATGCAAAGGAAGAAGGCAGAGGAGCAGGTGGCAGGAAGGAAGGAAAGAACACTGGCAACAGCCACTTTCCCAGCACTCGGGCATGTGCACGCTCCAGCTGTGCAAATGCGGGGCTACATTTTCACTGCTGGCTGGGCTTTAGTGTCCTGGGGGCTCTAGCTACAAACTTGCTGCTCCTAAGGAAGCAGCAGCAATTAATCCTGCCTTCCCCTCCACAAGGTCCAGCTGCAACTAGCTCCAGCCCTGGCCCTGGAAGAGCCTGAGCCCAAGGCCAGGGCAGGCGCTGCCAGCAAAGGCTGTCAAAGCTGCAGGGGGGCCACAGATGAGTCCCTGCCCTCCCCACAGCACATGGCTGCTTCTGTCAGCAGCACCGGTGCTCCTCCTGTGCTTCCCAAGGCACCCATCGAGGCTGCTGCTCCTCAGGGAAAGCCCCCGGCACCTGGGAACACGAGGAATGTGCCAGCCTGGGCACCGCTGAGAGGCAAAGCACCCAGGTGCCCCCCAGGGCAGGCTGGCAGAGTGTCTCTGCCCCTCTGAGGAATGGGGGTACTGCTCTGGCCTCTCCGGCCTCGGGGCCCTGGGGCCATGCTGCTGCCCTTCCCGCCTCCCCTGACAGCCTCCAGCATGCAGTCGGAGCTGGCCGGCCCCAGCACCACCAGTCCAGCAGAATCAATGCCATCCCCCAGCTCCCGGCTCCTGAGAGCAGCAGCTGGTCAGGCCAACCGGGACAGACCAAAGGCCAGGCTGCTCAAGGTTACTATGCCAGTCGCAAGATGCTTACAGCCGGCCCTGCAGACCCTGCGGGACGAGCCATGTGCCAGCCCCAAGTGATGGCACCAGTGCTCAGCCCCCACGAGAATCAAACTGGCAGCTGATCTCAACTGCACTGGGAGAGCACAGTTACATTTAGTCACAAGTTTCTCCGCCTCTGCCTTTCGGTGGGGGCTGCTGGTACAGATGGGAGCAGTGGGGGTGTCTTCTCTCCAGCTGCTGGCAAGACCTTCCCCAGACCTTTCTTGCTTTGTGCTAGCCTTGGCCAGCTGGTGAGCGGCTTGGATGAGCAGCTTGGCCTCTGGCACGAGCCAGAGAAGCTTCCACTCTGTTTCTTGAGCGTAAGGCATCGCCTTGGCCTTGTGATTAAGGAGTTGCTTCTCCTCTGCTCCGGAGGGCATTGAACACTGGCTTCTGCTAGCATCTCTTGAGCTCTGTGAAAAATACAGAAGCGTTTTGCAAGACCTGCCCTTGTGCATACGTTCAGAGTTGTGCTCCAAGTCTTACACCATCTTATCAGACTTCTGAACATAGGCTGCCCAGTTACCAAAGCTTACGCCTCCTCAGGGTTAGATCTTCAAAGCAAAGGACTCTTTTTGCCTCACAGACTCATGGTCTGTTCTCTAGCCCTTTCCGAGCACATTTCTGTGGACTTCTAGGTCGAGCACAACAGCCTCAGAAGCAAAATTCCTCTTTTCCTTACAGGAAGAGGAGGTGATTGCAGGGCTGCCAAAAGGCAGAGTGGGTCAAACAACACTCACTTCAAAAATACTCTACAGGTGCATGCCTATTTTTGTTTCTTCCAAGGCAGTAAAGAGAAATGAACACAGTCCTCAGGAAGGCAATCCCTCCCTCAGTAAGGCAGGGACCACACTGGACTCTTCCCGTAAGCGCTCCATCTTACACTTGCATACATCCTAAGCAGATGCAAGACAGGGATTTGGGACACAAAATCCTAGATTAAAACAAGGTAATACTTGATTACTTATCTATTAAGAAAAGAAAAAAAAAGCGTAGATTTACCTTGCCAGTTTCTCTGCTAGGTGTCTTCTCATTTCCACATTCACCAAGTGGAGTTTTTCAGACCTTTCCAATTCTCCCTGAGCAAATGCCACTTGCAATGCGCTGTCTTGCTGCATGTTTTGTAGTCTAGCCAATTCCAATTCTAGCCCTCCAATTCTCCGCTCCAGCTGGTTTCTCAGTGAGGCATTATTGGCGTTTATTTCTTCTAATCTGCCTTGAGTGGCTGCCTGCATCTAAAGCAGAAAACGCAACTTCAAGAAACAGGAAGGAAAAGACAGTGCTCCCCCAACTCCACTTCACAGACCCGACTGAAAAAGCACAGCCTGACTCAACTAGGGAACCCTGCTGCCTCCCTACCAGCAACAATCAGGGAAGAAATCTGAAACTACTAAATGGGTTATGCTTGTTTCTTTGTTTGTTTGTTTGTTTCCTTCCCCCAGGAGGGCAGGAACCTTAGGGACTTGTTTTCTCAACAGTCTTGTCTGGAGAATGACACTGCAGGTCCTGTGACTCTGGCCACAGACACTCTCAGCAGTAACAGCCATTAGAGGACAAACATATCCCTTGGCGATTCAACCACCTACTGCAGATGTGAACAGTCCGTCCCCCTCTGCATGCTTTGCCTTTCCACCTGGGATCTCCCTCTACTCAATACAGAGGCCAGAGGGATGATGCACACTAATGCCACCTCCTCACAATGCATCCTGAGGACAAAAAGGCAAGATGGCAACTCCCTCTGCAAACTGCCAACAGGAAGCCTGCCTTGGGCAGGCTTTTTGACTGAAGGAGCTACAGGGGCTGCTGGAAGGCAATCAGAGAGTAGGTGTTTTCCCAGACATGCATATCACACAACACACACAGGAGCACTTTCACACAGCCATTTTCAGCGCTCCAACTTCCCTAAAAAAAAAAAAAAGACAAAAAAAAGGGCGCTACAAGAGAACTAGATACCTAAAGCAAAAGACCTAAAAGACAATGACAACAACAACAAATGAATGCATTGTAGACTGCAGATGCAAATGGTGAATGAGTTTACCTGCAAGAAGAGATTGACTTCTTCCAGTTTTTGCCTTATCTTTTGGTAGGCTCTTTCTCCAATCTCTCTTTTATACTCCTCTATTTTGCAAAGATCTACCGCACTGCTCCGTAAGCATCGTTGGAGGCAAACCACCTCTTCTTGCAGCTCCAGATTTCTAGTTCCTAGCTGCAGAGATTTTGTGGATTCCCTCACCAGCTGCTGGAAGAGTTCACTGGCCTGTATCCAGGGGAAAAACAAACACAATTCATCAGAGAGGTCTAGAATCCCTCCATTCGGGGAAAATCCAGCAAACCTATCAGTCAAGACGATAGCTGACACCCACTGACTTGATATTTCAACCAAGAAAGAGGGATTTGTATCTCCATTTCTTTTGTTTCTTTACATCTTTCTCAGGAGTTCAGACAGGGTCGCTTCAGCTCCCATGCTTCCTCAGTTCTCCAGCAAGAGTTCACAACCCACTCCACAGCTCACCTGAACAGCACAGACTCCAAACCAGCAGCATTTCAGCCACGTGCTTGGGCTGAAAAGCACAAGGTCTCTTCTTCAGTGAGACTCCGCAGCCCTGAAAGCAGCTCCCTGAAAAGCCACTGCTGTCTGGCAAGAGCAGAGGGCAGGCAGCAGCAAAGAGAAAGGAGATCACTGCAATACGACCCAAGAGCCTGAACCTGAGAGCTCCTGCTCATGCTGTGTGTCTGAAGGGCAGGATCTCCTCTTATTGCAACCCAGAGCAGTTGTTCTTGCGATGTTTCAGATAAAAGCACACTCGGGCCTGGAAAACGACCAGGAGCTCCTTTTGAGGAAGGCTCAAGGAGTGGCTTCATTAGCTACACTACAATTAGGAATGTCTCTAGACAAACCTCTCTGGCATTTGTGCTCAGAATATGTTGTTCTGTTCCAGCAGTGGAGGAAAAGAACAGCTTCGTAGATATTACTGTGTTTACAGAGTTGGTATACCTCGGCTTTTGTCCTGTCCAAGTCCTCTTGCAAGTGCAGTTTTTCTTCCTTGAGGTCATCGCACAAACGGGTAGAAACTCTAAGGGAAGTCTCTGACATCCGCTGCTTTCTGAGAGCCTCACTAAGTTCTCGCTGCAGCTGGCAGACTGTTCTCTAACGAAAGATTATAACACAAGGATGAAGAGAAAGGCAAGAATGTGAAATCTGCATTTCTACTTTCACTCACTAGTTCATATACTTAAGATCAGTTTTCAGACGTGCTACAAAGGTCAGAAATGTTGTCCCCCAGAAGATGGGCTCTGCACAGCTGGGCACCTCTCTCCTTCCTGAGAGAGGAAGGTAGCAACGCTTAGCTCAGATGTGCTGGAGGCGCAAAACATTATGTGAGCACTCTGCACGGGAGCATGCTTTGCAGCTTGCACAAAGTCAGTTCAGCTGATTTCCTAATTAGTCCTTCCCCTCACTGGCAGCATAGTCTTTCACAGCGCCGCAACAAAAGGACATGGTTGGAGAAGGCTGTAACTCAGAAGCTATGGGAGAGAAAGCTGAGGCCAGGGTAGTGGCTGAAGCTAACTTCTTGGGAGGTTGCCAGCCTCCTTAAGTGCCCCAAATGCATACATCAGCTAGTGCCTGCACAACACTCGGACTCCTCTATTGCAGTAACACTTCAGGCCACAGGCATTCCTTCTCTGTACAAACAGGAAAGAAAAACACTCTTTTCTTTGCTCAGGACTCAGCAACTCCTCCTCGCTCACTACTCTCTCGTCACACCTCCTCCCTTCCTTCTTTCCCACTCATCTCCAGGCACCTTCTCCTCCCTCTCCTCCTCTCACTCTGCCCATCCTCAATATTTTCCTAAACATTCTCTCTCCTCCTTCCCCCACCCTACCTCTCTTTCTGCTTTGTTCCTCTTGCACACCAAGACTTGGTCTCTTAAATGAAGACACTTGGCGTTCAGTTCCTTGTTTCTTGCCTGCAGCAGGTACACTTCCTCTTCCGCTTCTGCTCTGCGTTTACTGAGAATGTGGTTCAGTCCATCCTGGACAGCACTCACAATTTTTTCTTGGGTGCTCCGATTCGGCACATCTCCCAGCTGCTGACGGAGCAAGCGATTCTCACTTTGGAGCTGGGCCACTTGTGCCCGCAGAGATTCCTCTTCCGCAAGGTGTTTGCTCACTTCATCTTTCTCACGTTGCAGAGCACGACCATGTTCCTTGGCCTGACACTGGGCTCGACGTAGTGCCCTCTGCGTCATTTCCAAAAATGATGTTTTTTTCCTAAGAGACTGTTTCAGTTGGTGAACTGTCTTCTCTAAGGTGGTAGCTTTACTTTCAGCCTCACTCAGCTGCTGAGACAAGCTCTTGCTGGTTTCCCGCAAATCAGAGAGCTCCTGATTGAGCTTGTCTTGCAAACAAAGACCCTGCTCACATTCCCTCCGAAACGTCTGCTCAGCCTCACGTTCTGCTGTCTGACAACTTCCCAGTTCCTGAACTTGAGCAGAGATCTCGTGCGAAGGCGATGAGTCCACCTGTGTCTCCAGCCTCTCTTGGCTCTCACTTGTCTGTTCAAATGTAAGCAATGAAAGTTGGCCAACTTAAGCAAATCCTCTGAAAACAGGAGGCAATGGCAAGCATTCTCTATAACCATACAAAGACTGGAGCTACCTAGACCTCGGATTAGAATGCAACACTAATCTACAGACTGCTTCTCTCAACTTCAGTCATTCAACAGTGTTATTTTACATTGGTACAGACCACCAGTTCAAAATTCAACTAAAATGTGTGTTTTTACATACCTGCCTCCCAGGGGTTTCCCTGCTAGCCTTGAGGGCTTCTTCGTCATTTGGCAAAGACTTACGAAGAATGGCAGAGTCGGAGTCCCCATCTGTACAAGAAAAACACATCTTTTGGTGAGCAGTGTGAGCTAATACAATTCCTGAAGCCTAGAGCGCTTCCTGAATCATCACATTTCAGAGAAAAATCTTAACACTAACACCCCCCCAACTCATCAAGTCCAAAAGAGAAAGCTATCAATGAGAAGATTTAACATGCAGCTGTTTTCTTACTCATCCATTTCCTCTAGCGCATATTTCTTGCTCATATACAAAGGAAATCACTGCAAGGGCTCCAAAACAAGCCAGCAAGCAGTCACAGCCTACAGAACTCTGCTTTCGAGGGACAATGCCAAATAGCCCATTTTTTAAAATGGGACTTGCTCCATACATGATACCCATATTCAAAATACTGAAATGACCAGCTCCGATGGCGACTTCCGGTCTCCCTCAACTTCACCAGGCTGCATCTGTCAGATTGAGGTGATTTCTTCATCTTTATAGAAGCCTTGATTAATGCATGGATCATTATTTAAGCTGCCCAGCTCAGCTACAGAAAATACTACAGCGTTGCCAGCACACTCAAAGGACCTCCCTCGAAAAAGCCTCCGATTCCTCTGGGTACCAATAAATACGCCTTTGACATACCTCGACCAGAAATTGCACAGGAAACCTTTGCTCCCAGCTTTCGCATTGACGCATAACTGCCACCTATTATCTAATGCACGTTCACCTAACATGCTCTGCGTTCCTAAGGAAAGCTGCCAGTGCAGACACAGCAGGGATTTGGACAGCTATCATTTTCCACTGGGCAATTAAACAGTCCCATATTTGTCTTCCAACAAACGAGTCTCAAACAAGCCAGAGTAAGCAGGGTACTGTTGCGGAGACCAGAAAAATCACACCAAATGCAGGAGGACTAAAGGGCCCAAGGTAGGCGTCCCTTCTGGTCTCTCCAGAGCTCTTCCAAGTTCCTCCTCTCCCAAAGACTTCAAAGCCTCTTCCTGCTGCGTATCAGAGGGAATCAGAGGCGGGGGCTATGCTTTGCCTGTGCCAGCCAGCAACTGCAGAATTAGGTTCAAGAGCCTTCCCAAGAAGCTGTCAAGTTCCCTCTCACGGCACCCACGCCATCTTTGAAGAGATTCCACACAAGCAGGAAAGGATCCAGGGAGAAGAGGAAATCCTTCTAGAAAGACACTCCAAAGACGGCCTACTCTTCCTCCAAGTCCCTGACTCACACAACCTTCTCTTCATACCCTATATGCATCACAAAACGCTCCAGAGGAGGGTTGGCCCTAACAACATATGTTCA
Source organism: Dromaius novaehollandiae (assembly GCF_036370855.1). Classification (NCBI taxonomy): domain Eukaryota; kingdom Metazoa; phylum Chordata; class Aves; order Casuariiformes; family Dromaiidae; genus Dromaius; species Dromaius novaehollandiae. Next base: position 992,974 of record NC_088125.1, on the reverse strand, counting down.
CCAACAGGATGATTCTGCAGTTGCCCAGGAACAGGGCAGGGCTGTTCTTTGGGGGGAAGCAACATTCTGCTGATCCGACCGTCCGCACAGAGCCCCCAGCAGCAGACCTCTTCCTGCGCTCTAGCAGGAGGAGTCACAAACCTCCGCCTGGATAAAGCTCCTGTTCCTAAGTGAAAGGCAGCAAAATGTGACTCTCGACTCACTTCTCACTTCTGGGAAATAACACACAAGTCAAGAAGAAAAGAAAAAATAGAGCGCAGTTTCTGTATCTTTGTAGGTTTTCAAAGACAGTAACAAACTGTGTATGAATACTGTCTGCTCTCCTCATTTGACACATACTGTAGCTTTCCATACAGTAGTCTTACCAAAAAAAAAAAAAAAAAAGGCAGAATAAACCCCCCTACCCTACTAGAGGGTCTGAAAGGTAGAGTACAGAGAACACAGTTTGGGTAATTCTGAAATAGTAATTGTGTGAGATATGTTCAGTGCTAGGCAAGCTCATGAGCGTAGCTCAAACTGCACACACTCACTGAAGGAGAAGATATTTTTTAAAGCCACCCTGATAATTCTTCTGGATCATAACCTCATACGGATTTTCAACACTTTTTTTTTCCTCATAAAAAGTCAGAACTTAAAAACAACATTTAAAAAACATAAATACATCTAAGAAGTTATAGTAAGTGCAGTTTCCTATAATGCACGGATCCAGCTGTGCCTAAGGCAGCACTGTCCCCTCGGGGAGGAGAATCCTGAAGCAACAAGACAGAAGCGTTTCTAAGCATCATGTCTCCGCAGCACCTCAGAGTCCCCACAAAAGCAGTTGGGACTGAGATGAGAAACAAGGCACCTCGGGAACCTGGGCCGAGCACGGCTGACACAATTCACACCAAGGCAAAGAGACCACCGCGCTCCGGGGCCATCCCGGCAGCAGCTGCCTGCCTGCTGCCTCCCCCGGCACTGCCTCGCTGCAGCAAGGCGGCTCCGACACCGACCTGGCGCTTTGGGGACGGGGTTTGCGCCAGCAGAGCCGGGCGCGCAGAGGGAAGAGCGCACACCCGAGCAACAGGGAGGCCCGCGCTTCCTCGCTGGGCCCCGCTTAGTGGTTTGCTCCCCCTCACCCCCCCAGTTTTCTGACAGGAGCTGCAGCGCGGCCGGCTGCAGCCCCGCGGGGCCGTGTCACCCCCCGAGGACCCTCGCAGCCCCCAGCTGCACGTCCCGGCCCCAACAGACGCGCCCAGGGCGCTCGTCCCCCGGGGCTGCCCCAGCGCGCGGCTGCAGCAGGACACCCCGCCGCCAGCAAAGGCCACGGCGCCTCTCCCCGGCCCCGCGGGCGGCCACGGCTCCCACCTCCTCTCTCCGCAGCAGCCACCCCCCGCGGCAGCCCCGCGGCTCCTGCCCGCTGCGGGGCGCTGGGCACCGACGCGCCCGGGGCGCTGCCGGGAGCAGCATCCCCCGCCGGCAGAACCGCTCTACCGGCGGGCAGCTGGCCCAGGCCCTCCGCCCGCAGCTCGGTGCTGCCGCCGCTCCCGGGGCCGCCGGGCACCCGCGGCCCCTTCCTCCTCCGCAGGAGCCGCCGGATCTTCTCCATCCTCCGCCGGGGCGGGACACGACGATGGCGCCGCTTCGCCTCGGGGAGCCCCGAGAAGAGAAAAGCAGGGAGGGCGGCACCGGCACCGGCACCCTCAACGGCATCGGCACCGGCACCCTCAACGGCATCGGCACCGGCACCGGCCGCCAGAGGTCGCGCGAGCACCACGCAGCTGCCCCCGGCCCGGCCAGGACGCTCGGGCGCGTCACAAGGGGCTGGGGGGGGCGGGGCGGGGCGGGGCGCCGCCGCCGTCTTCCGCTGCCGAGGGGGGCGGGGCGGTGGGTGTCGGGCTGGGCGCTGCGGCCGCGCGGGGCAGCTGGGGACTGCGGTGTTTCTGTGGCGGCCGCTGCGGCGGCTGCTGCGCGGGGCCGGGGCCGGGGCCGGGGCCGGGGGGAAGCGCTGTTCGCGGTGGGGGGTGCCGGGGGCTGCCGGTGCGGAGGGGCTGCCGGGGTCTCCCGTGCGGCTCCTGCCCGGCGGGACCTGGCGCGGGCCAGAGCCGGGTGTTGCGGGCTGTGTCCAGGCGGGTCTGCGAAACCTCTGTGGACAGACGCTGCCCGGCTGCCCTGGGCCACCCGCCCCCTGCCACTGTGCTCTAACTGAAGAGTCCCCACGGATTTGAGAGTCATGGCTGGCTGCTAGAAATGCTGATCTCTTCTAAAATGCGTAAAAGCCGGGGAAGGACACACAGGCAAGAACAGGGTGATAAGGTGTGAAAACAAAGCCTGCCAGTTACATGAACAGGCTCTCTCTGGATGCCCTAACTCAAAAAGGGTGTGAGCTAGTGAGAGGAGGCTCTGGAAGCATCAGGTCTGCAATAGGCTGATGACCTCATTCCCAAGCTTTTCTCTACAGTACCAACATTAGAACAAAAATGCTGCAGAAATCTCCTCTCCCTGCAGGTGTTGCTATGCTCCCTTCATCTGAAGGATCAGCCAGTGGCATAAGAAGCGCCTTCAGAAAGGCTCCTGGTGTGGTCCTGTTTTGCTAAGCAGCAAATCTTTTATCCCTCCATCCTTAGAGTCAAAAGGCTCAGGCTCCACACCGTTCATCCACTGCTTGGGTAAAAATGCCTTTGACCTGCTGTGACAGCTCGAACAAGGTGGGCAGCATCAGCCCATTGTGCCACCTGCCTTTGTCAGCTCATTTCACTGCTGAAGTCCTGAAAGCAGGCTGGGCAGTGGCCAGGCAGCTGCTGCTGGGGATACCTGCAGGGAAGCAGCACCTTCCCCTGCTTTACAGGCCTTCTAAGTGCAGGGAAAGGTACTGAAAAATGGAGCATTTCATCCATTTTCTCACACGGATGCTCAGGTGTTTGGCCACGCTACTGCAACAAATTTAAAGCCTATGTAAGGCCTGACCCAACCAACAAGTGGGTATATTTCTCATGCCACGTCCTTTTCACCCCAACACTGTAGTCAGGAGGACGAGGAGCACAGATAGGGCAGAAAATAGGTTTCTCTAAGCACTTCAGTACATTGTGCCCTTTAGAGGTAGATCCCGCTCCCCAAACAAATGCAAAATCCTCCTCTAAGCTGCACAGTGACCTCTGGAAGGGCTCCTTCCCGCTACTTGTGCCAGGGAGCTGAGGCATGGGGAAATCGTGATTAGGATGCATACTGTCAGAGTTTTACTCTGAAAAAGAAGAAGAACAGGTGCCTCGCCTGACTGATGACTAAGTAAAGAAGTGCAAAGACTCAAATGGGCATGGAAGCAGGATCATAGATGAGAAACCATCTCCAAACCCGAACGAGAGTGGGCCCTTGCTTTTCAGCAAAGGAAGAACTGCCTCTGCTGAACTGGGATTGTCTCTACTATAAATACCCGTTCTGTGGGTATGCTGTCTCTTTCCTCTGCCAAAGAGTATTTTACCGGGAGACAAGAGAAGGACTCAAACCGAGCTACTATGCAATGGACTTTCCCCCAAACTTGTTCCCTGGGCAAAGGCTGCAGCAGCAATGGGGGCTGCTGAAAGCAGGTTTTTGGCTCTTGGAGTCCTTTGAAGTGGAAAATGCCAGCGGAACGGGGCTGCTCTGTGCTTTGAAGATGGGACTTGCCCCATGCAGGGAAAGGTTTGTGTTCTTTGCTCCCACTAAGCGGGATTGCTCTCTTGCTTCAGGACTTCCCTGCCACTCTTCCCACGGGGCCAGGTTCACGCAAACGCTGCTTTCTCCTCTGCTCACATATCATGAAGAGAGCAATGGGCTCACAGCAGCTGAAATGTACATCCCAAAACACCTTTCTGACAACGGGGAATTCCAGGTCCTGTGATTTTTCCACATGTTGGTAATACAGCTAGTTCCACTGATGCCAAGGGACCTAATGTCTTGTTTTAAACTCAGTCCATGTGTGATTTTCTTGGGAACACCTGGAAGAGCACGTGCGACCTGTTCTTCATTTGTCTAAGCATTACAATGTAAAATGTTGAAAAGTCATGAAAACACAGAGCCAGAGAAGTTGAGAGAGACAGAGGCAGGAAAGCCCCCTACGGTGAGAAAACCGGAGATGCTTCAGTCCTGCCAGTGTTTCTGATGCTCCCAGTGAATTCAAATGAGCGTTTCTGGGACGGGCCCTTGAAATGGGACTGAGGTCCAGGAAAAGGCTTCAGAAGCCTGAGAATCTGTAAAAAGGGAGCGGGGAGCAAAGGCTGTGTCCCGGTGGCACAGAAAAATCTCTTGTTTTAGATCAGTTGCTGTGGCTGAAATTGAAACATGAGTCAAGTATGAGTAAACCAAGGCACCAAGGAAAAAAAGGATCCAGTTTAAAGAGGTCTTCATTGTCGCAGCCTGAAAGGAGTCGTTTAGGACGACCTCCCTCCCCTTGGGACCAACGACCAAGTTCGTGATGCTCTTGGACTGAATTAAGGTGAAACGACACAGGCCAACCAGTTTTATGATTTATTAACACAAAAGACATGGTTAGGAACGATAACTCAATGGCAATTACTTCAACTAGATAAACAAGTCCCATGCTGCACGTTTTGAACACATCTCATCAACATTCATCAAAAGAGAGGCAAGAGAGAGAGAGATATCACCACCTGTGAATCCAGTGGCGTCCCGTTGGTCCCCTTCACTCTGGGTGTCTCGGCGGTGGGGGGGTTCCCCCACTTAGCTTCTGGTGGTGCCATTTTTATACAGTCCAAGTCCCCAAATCTCCACCCAGTTCCAAGAAACCTCATGCATATGCATGGTGGGCATTAGAGGCGTGGTCTGGTTCGGTGCAGCCTCGCTGTGTCCCGGGTGGTCGCAGGGAGACCATTTCAGGGGTCGCAGCACCTCAGTCTTGTTTCCACCAGAAACAGATAGCTTGCTTGTACAACAGAAAAACACCATCTCAGTCCTGTTTCCTCCGGGAACAGGTGGCTTGCTCGTACAATGGGAAAACACTGTCTCAATCCTGTTTCCACTGGGAACAAATGGAAATGGATGGCTTGCTTGTGGTTATGGTTTTCTGCAAAATCTGCAACGTTGCTCACATCTTAGGCACCAAGAAATGTATAAGGCAAAAGTTCACTCATCAGTCCGCCACACTCATCTGCAAACAGGAGAAGCCCTGTTTCCCTTGCTTAGTATGCACATAGCCTCTACTGTGAATAGTGATCCTTCTTAATAGAGCACCAGGCCCCAAACGCCTTGGCACTAGGCTTACAAGACGCCTGGAGGGTTAGGTGGCCCGGGGGTCTGTGTTTGTGTGGGGATGACGGCTTGAGTCTGGTCTAGCACTTGAAGGCAAGCAATGAGGGCTAGGGCTTAGCTTCAGACGCAGGGCAAGAGGGAGGGTGTGGGGGGGGTAAGGATTCAGGCTGCAGCGTAGCAGTTTGGGCTTGGCCTTAGCGACTAGAGGAGGAGAAGGAGGGAAGGCGGAAGGGCAGGGCTTCAGCTTCGTGGTGAGGCTGCAGGTCTGGCCCTGCCAGAGGAGCTCTCGCAGGCCCTGTGCCAGCGGCATCCCCATTACCTGAAGCCTCCTGACCTCCCCAACACAGGTGCTGTCTCTTGGCCAAGAGCTCCGTGCCCTTCATGTGCTCACACGCCGGCCTCCAGCTTCTGCCTGCTCACCTGAGGGCACACAGAGCACCTCCTCATCAGCACCCAAGTGCTGTCCCCCAAAACCTGCCCCTGCCTCTGCAAGCCCCCAACCTCTCTGCCCTCCTGGCATGACCCTGCCCTTCCCTGCAGCACCTCACCATGCCAGCCTGCTGCTCCCCACCAAGCAGCTTCCTGCACCACAAGTGACCTCACAACCGAGAGCCCAGCCCTCACACCGCCACTCGCAGCTCCCCCTCGCCTGCCTCTGCCCTCTGCTCTCAGCTCCATGCACTTGCACTCTCAGACTAAACACCAGCCCTGCCATGCCTCTGCCTCTGCCTCCCAGGCCCCAAACACCTTGGCGCTAGGCTTACAAGACGCCTGGAGGGTTCGGGCCTTTGGGGCAGCAGCATAGGGCTTAGGCTTCAGGCGTCAGCGGGGAGGTTGCGCTTTGCAGTTGGTGGTGGGCTTTGGGAAAGCGTGTGGGTGATGGCTGAGTGCTGAGCTTCATGTTTCTGCTGAGCGTTTTCAGAATGGGCTAATTGGGTGGTCTGGGGGTGTGTGTTTGTGTGGGGGTGAGGGCTAGAGCCTGGTCTAGCACTTGAAGGCAAGCGATGAGGGCTAGGCCATATCTTCAGACACAGGTTAAGGGAGAGGGTAGAGGGTAGGGATTCAGGCTGCAGCACAGCACTTTGCATTTAGCCTTAGCGACTAGAGGAGGGGAAGGAGGGAAGGCGGAAGGGTAGGGCTTCAGCTTAGTGGTTAGGCTTCAGGTATGGTCCTGCCAGAGGAGCTCTCTCGCAGGCCCTGTGCCAGCAGCATCCCCATTACCTGGAGCCTCCTGACCTCCCCAACACGCGTCCTGTCTCTTGGCCAGGAGCTCCATGGCCTTCATGTGCTCATACCACATATGGCCTAATGCAGAAGAATGTGAAGGAGACAGGCTGTGGAAAGTAGCCAGACCATCCTAGGAGGAAAAAGAAACAGTGTAGATAATGACGTAGTATCCTTGCAGCAGCAAGTGAAAGAGTTGGAAAAGCAGGTAGGGGATTTGCGAGATGCAAAGGCGATAGTCCAAGAAGTGATTACAGCACAAGCTGAGAAAAGCCAAGATTTAGCAAGATGGAGCAGCTAGCTTTGCGGATGGCTAATAAGCACTGCCGGCGTTATGGAAAGGTGCCCGCTCCTGCTTCTCAGGTGCGGGTGATTATAGCTCGACCTTCCTGGGATCCAGGGGAGTGGGATGGTAATATTTGGAGTACCTCATCTGACTCAGAAATTGAGTCTGATATTGAGCAAGAAGCTGCTAACACTCAGGTGCAGCCGCTTGTTCAGATGCAGGGGGGAGCGACACATAAATAGGGATACCGTAGAGCAGTCAAGGACTTATACACCAAAGGAATTACGTGAGTTTTTGACTACATTTCAGCAACAACCAAGGGAGTTATTACTAGCGTGGATGATGAGAGCCTGGGACAATGGGGCAGGATCATTAAAGTTATTAAGGGAAGAACTGAATTTAATGAGCCCACTGTCCACAGATGCTCAAGTGCAGTATTATGCCTCCCAACTTAACGTTTGCATGAGATAGCGCTGGTAACTCTATAGTTGCTCCTCTGCTCTACCAGTGGTTATGTGCCACGGTGGTAGCGGCTTACCCATCTACAGGTGAGCTGGGCGCCACGGTGGGGGCATGGCGTATCATGGAAGAAGGAATAAATGTTGCGACAGTTGGGGGTGGCCATTGGACGAGCGGATGATAATGGTCCAGATGGCGTAGAAATAACTTGGCAAATGAAAATGCGGCTATTGAAATTGGCCCCAAGTGCCTTGAAACCGCTCCTGTTAGGGACAGCGATGCCTGCTACTGGTACAGTAGCAGCCTTGGTGAATAATTTGTGAGACCTAGCTTTGGTGGGTGGACCAGATTCTAAACGGGTAAGGGTGGCTCAGAAAGTTGGAGCAAAGAGACAGGGAGGAGCGACTAAGGTGAGCGGAAAGGTTACACAAAAGCAGATGTGGACTGATGTTGGAAACTTGCACGGGAGGAGCCGACGGAGGGAAGACCCAGACGCTCAATATGAGTGATCAGTGTACTTCAACTTTATTAGGTGTGGTCTTTCTTTATATAGCACAGGACTAATCAGGCTCATACATATTGCAAAAGCTGAGCTCCTTATTGGTAACAGCAATTTGGTTTACCCAGCAACTTCTGCATTACATCACCCGCAAGTTCCCAGGACTAATCATTGATAACACCTTGGAGCCAAGGACAATGTGTCCTTGGCTCTAGCTGTTTTTACTCTCATACGGGACTTGGCTCACATCAACTGTGTGCGATATGCACTTAGTTCTGCTTCCTTTAGTTGTTCAATCTTCACATGACCTCTGCCCTCAAGCCAGTCCTCCACAATTCCCCCGTTTTTATTTTGTGCGACTTTTTTAGTTAATTGTTCAAGCTTTTGTGTTAAGCAGCCAAAAATCACTCTTACAGCAATTAAAATTAATACAATTATGAATAGAATACGTAGCCCTTCTTTGATCAAGCCCAAAATCCAGGTACTCACATTACCAAACATCTTTCTAAACAGATCATCAAACCAATTATACTGTACGGTGATTCTCTGGGTGTGGTCCTTTAGCCATTTCAATTGCTCATAGATTGACTGTCCATGATCAGAAAGATTAAAACAACACATTCCTTCAAAATCCTCACACCCGCGTCCCTGTGCCAAAAGCAGAAAGTCTATAGCTGCTCTATTTTGCAACACTGCATGTCTCAGGCTATCCATATCCTGTGACATTTCAGAGAGAATTTGTGTAGTAACATTTGATTGCCTAACAGCCCAACAAGCAAGTTTATTTAGATTAGACATGGCATGCGCAACTGCAACGTTAGGAGCTAAAGCTGCGGCGAAAAACCTTTTCGCAGGCCCCCATAATTCTACATCATCAGCACAATCTGAACCTAGTTTTTTCAATTCACGCTTGCCTCGACGATTCTCACTTCTTCTATGTTTGATTGCTGCAGTCAGATTTGACCAACGCTGATCATGTAAGTCAGGGGCGAAGAGTGTCCTAATGAGTTCGGCCAGCGTTGAAATTTTTTTCTTGAATAGTTCGTTTTGGTTGTAACGGTGGTGCTATCCATTCTAGTACAATGGGTTCCGCCAACCCTCTTTTTTCCCCCATTTTTATTTTGTGTTGTGTAATGGCTCCCATTAGGTATCGTGGGCCACATAAAATAGTAAGATCAAGTGGCTGATTTTCCAGGTGTCGGTGCGTAGCACGCGTAGTAATTAGCGATGCAATTTCCTGGAGTACCCGTTGCTGTTCCTCTGTGAGTGTGACGGCAGCCGCTGGGTCTGTTCCCTTCAGCAAGGGGCGTAGCAGATTTAAAAGTTCATTAGGAATGCCGACAACCGGACGGATCCATTGGAGGTCTCCTAATAGTTTTTGAGCATCATTGAGTGTTCTTATGTCAGTCCTGATTGTCAATTTCTGTGGTCTGATGGTGGCATTCGAAATATGCCAACCTAGATACTGCCAGGGGCTGGATTCCTGTACCTTTTCCGGGGCCACCACAAGTTCCTTTTTCTTTAATTGTGTGATTAGATCAAATTTTTGTTCAGGAGAAAAGGGGTTTTTTGTGCCAACAATATGTCGTCCATGTAGTGATATATCATGGTCTCTGGCCACTGTTGACGTAACGGTTGAAGTGCCGCATCGACATAGAGTTGACAGAGGGTTGGTGAGTTTCGCATACCCTGCGGTAGTACTGTCCATTCAAATCTTTGGTCTGGCCCCTCTCTATTGATAGCAGGGAGTGTAAATGCAAATCGCTGTTTATCATCTTCATGGAGGGCTATGGTAAAGAAACAGTCCTTTAAATCTACGATTAGCAGGTGCCAGCCTTCTGGGATCATTGCTGGGCTGGGTAATCCCAGTTGTAAAGCACCCATGTCATGCATCTGTCTGTTTACAGCACGTAGATCGTGTAAAAGTCTGTATTTGCCGGATTTTTTCTTGATCACAAATATTGGGGTATTCCAAGGGCTGGTAGATAGTCTTAGATGACCTTGTTTGTACTGTTCCTTTACTAGTTCAGGTGCTTGAATGAGACTTTCCCGTTTAAGCGGCCATTGCTCTACCCACACAGGCTGATCAGTCCTCCAGCTGAGTGGGATTGGGAAAGTCCAGGCAATGGCCGGTGCTATAAAGGGTGTTCCGAGGTAAGCACCATACCCATCTGGGCAAGGATATCGCGCCCTATTAAGGCTTGCACTCCTTCAGGTAGGGGTAAAATGGAAACAGAGCAATTAACCACCTTGTTCCCTATAGTCCATTGTAGCATCGATGATTTCCGGGCGAGGGTGACCCCGCCTACTCCAGCTACCGTAGAGCTGGTCTCTCGGGTTGGCCAATGCTGGGGCCAAATCTTAGTGCTAATTATTGATACATCCGCTCCAGTGTCCAATAAGGCATTAGTGCGTATAGATTCTTCTTTATACCTTACAGTCACGGTTTGTCGGGGCCTTTGATGCATTCCGACAGTCAGTAATACTACACTTCCAGTGGAACCAAAAGCACCATAGCCTCGTGGTTGCTCTTTCGCTGGTGCCACCCCTACAGTCAGGTGGGGAAGCGGAATAAGCTGGGCTATTCTCGATCCTTGTGGTATGTGCATAGGTGGAAACATTGCTGAAACCACAATTTGTATTTCCCCGAAATAGTCCTTGTCGATCAATCCTGTCAAAACTTGTAATCCTTTCATTGTAGCGGACGATCTTCCAATCAGTAAGGCACCTATCGGCTCATGATTAATAGTTACTGGTCCATAGACATTCGTCCGGATTCTTGTTGGCTTTGTATCCAATAAGGTGGCGTCTACTGCTGTTGCCAAGTCCAGTCCGAGACTCCCTCTGGTGGCTGGTCGAAGACAAAGGGATTCATGCTGTTCGGAGTGGAGCTGGGCGCTGGCTGAGGTGGTTGTGTTAACTGCGGGGGTTGCTGAGTTGTTGTGGTGAAGGCCGCCTTTTGTGTCGTCGCGGGGCGGCTCGTCCCGCTCCTCCGGGCGTTTCCCGAGCCGGCCTTCCAGCAAGCCGCTCCATCATGTTTGCTGCTTTTGCAGTTGGGACACCATACTCTACTAGCTTGGCATTCTCTGCGAAGATGACCAACAACGCCGCATCGGTAGCAGTGTGCCGATCGTCGATCGGGGGGGTATTTCCGCCGAGAGTTTGCAAAGGAGCAAGGGCAGCGAATACCTGTCTTTGATTCTGTTGCATATTATCCCGCAACGCCTGTGCTTGCTCTCTCATGCTCTCTCCTAATTGTTTCACCGCCTCTACTAGCATAACTTGCGGTCCTACAGGTACCTGCGCCATTCTTTCTAGCCCCTCCTCAATAGTCCATGTTCCCGGGAGTGTGGCTAAAATACTACGCGTTGAAGGGTTACTATTCTGTATTGCACATTGTTTCAAGATAGTCCCTTTCAGGTAATCTGGTACCCCTGCTGCTTGTATAGCATTGGCTACTCTGTCAATAAATAAGCCGAAAGGCTGTTCCCGGCCCTGCTTTATTCCCATATAAGATGGGATACCCCCTTTTTTTTTTTTTCTTTTTTTTTCTTTTTTTTTCTTTTTTTTTTCTTTTTTTTTTCCTTTTTTTTTCTTTTTTTTTCTTTTTTTTTTCTTTATTATTTTTTTTTTCAAACTGCTTTTATTAGTGGTTTCTGACCATTAATATCATAGAGAAAAACTTATTTCACATTGATAGCCTGAGATGGGTGTCCTCAGATAACTGTGGCCAAAGGAAGAGGAGAAGGAGGAGAGGAGAAAAAGGGGGGGGGGGGAAGAGAGAGGGGGGAGAAGAGAGAGGGGGGAGAGAGAGAGGGGGGGAGGGGGGGGGAGAGAGGGGGCGGAGAGAGGAGGGGGGGAGGGGGGGGGGAGAGGGGGGGGGAGGGAGAGAGGGGGGAGGCGCTGAGGGAGGAGGGGGGATCTGCCGCATGGTCAATGTTGCTCCTTTTGGCAGGCCTGTGTTCCCAGACCCTCCCTGGGCAATAGTAAAGGTTCGAGGGGGGTGATGGGTATGGGGACACAGGGGACACCTCTGCATGCGGGGGTTCCTTGAACCCATCGGGGCTTCCCAAACGCTCCGCGGCAGTGGCAGCTACCTTCTTTTTTTTTTTTTTTTTTTTTTTTTCTTTGAGGTGCGAGAGCATTAGTAACTGCCCTCCACGGCTTCATCAGCTTTTTTGCTGTCTTGTTGTCACTTATTACTTCATCAAACAACTTGTCCCCAAATTTTTTCCATTCAGTTTGTTCGAACATGGTATCTGGGTTAACAAAACACCCCTTAGCCACTCCGTCAGCTAATAGCCCTGGGAGTTCCTTATCTGGGTTAACAAAACACCCCTTAGCCACTCCGTAAGCTAATAGCCCTGGGAGTTCCTTATGACATTCTATTCCTTGAGTACCTCGCTTTTCTAAAAAGCATCTTAATAAATAATAAGCCACTTGTCGCGCCGTGGTTACTCACTTACCGTTGCAACCTTTGCAAGACCTGCGGCGAGACTTTCTGGCAGGACCCCGTCTCGTCCTGGGCACGGACCCCCTTTGTTTGTGTCCTCTCCACCTCCTCTGTAGCTCTGGCACGTAGACCCCCTTTTGTGTCTCGTCGCCTTTAGCACAGCAGGACCAGCTGTCTCTAGCACTCTGTCGACTCCTGAGTTTTTAATCACCGAGTCCCTGACCGGCAGGGTCCCTGTTCGGGCGCCATTTGTTGGAAACTTGCACGGGAGGAGCCGACGGAGGGAAGACCCAGACGCTCAATATGAGTGATCAGTGTACTTCAACTTTATTAGGCGTGGTCTTTCTTTATATAGCACAGGACTAATCAGGCTCATACATATTGCAAAAGCTGAGCTCCTTATTGGTAACAGCAATTTGGTTTACCCAGCAACTTCTGCATTACATCACCCGCAAGTTCCCAGGACTAATCATTGATAACACCTTGGAGCCAAGGACAATGTGTCCTTGGCTCTAGCTGTTTTTACTCTCATACGGGACTTGGCTCACATCAACTGTGTGCGATATGCACTTAGTTCTGCTTCCTTTAGTTGTTCAATCTTCACATGACCTCTGCCCTCAAGCCAGTCCTCCACATACCTGTGGTTTTCAGAGCCCAGTCCACCGTCTGCAGGTACTTTGCCTCTATCTTCTCAAGGGCTGCCCGTGTCAAGTTGAGAAGGGGCTGGGAAAAGCATTGCAAAGGCAGAGACGGAAAGCAACAGGGAGAATGACACAAACTCATCACGGGGCACTTCTGCATGAAGACTGAGTGCTTGCACAGAGCAAAGGGGAGACTCGGGGTCAGTTCACCAAAGGCAAGACTTGTTGGAAAAGGCACCAGACCTTCTGGTCAGCGCTTTCTGACAAGTCAAGCAAGGACTTGGGGAGAACACCAGTCTCAGGAGCCACCGTGCAGACCTGGCTCAGGTCAGCACTGCCCCAAGCAGCCCTGAGAGCCAGGTTTGCGCTGGGCAGCAAGAGGACAGAGCACACGCTGCAAAGGGCCAAGAGGAAGCAGCAGGAGACAGCCTCCAACTGAGAGCAAGGTCTTTGATCAAATGGCAGCCACTTTACCCCTCTCTTCTCCTCAGCCATCGCCCTCTCCTCCAAGACTTCTGCTATGGAGTGCAGGATGGCCTCATTTGCAGCAGCCAGCTCTGCTCGCAGGTGAGCCACCTGCTCTTCCAGGAGCTCCCGCTCATGGATCTTCTCCCTCAGCAAGGGCAGGGAGTTGCTGCAGACAAAGGGAAAGCAGATGTGGTGCAAGAGCTGAGCAGCCCCTGCAGGCAGTCCCGAGTAGGGTGCCACAGTCTTGCCCTCATCCTCTTCCCTCCCTCACAAGAGCAGAGGCTTCCCTTCCCCTCCACGTTTAGCACAAGGCAAAGGCTGGCGCCCTGGATGCTTTGCCACTCAGTGAGTTCCATGGGAAGGAAGCCCTCTTACCTGAGCGTTGTGAGCTCTGTTTCTGGCACCCCAGCCTTCTCCTGAAACACAAAGGCCCTCCCTGAGAGGAAGCCCAAGGAGCTCCATGGGGGCTTCCCACAGGACACTTCCCCAGGAAGAGCAGGTGGCAGTTGCTGCTGCTTTCTATCCATTTGGAGCAAGCCAGAGGATGTCGGGCCTTTTTCCAGGCACTGTCTTTGGGAAGTCCATTTCCTGTCTGAGCATTTGCAGACTGCAGGAGCTAAGGCAGGAGCAAAGCCACCTCCTGCCCAAGTGCTCCTTCCTGCAGCCTGCCAACCTGCAGTGCTCACTCAGGGAGCTCTCAGGGTCAAACCTCATTCAGCAGCTACAGAAAGTGAAGGAGAAGCACAAGCGTGTCCCCCCTACACCCCCCCACATCTCTGTGAGGATGAGCCCTGGGCATCTGGACGGGATGCCCAACTTTTGCAGGGGAGGCAGGAGCTCCGAGCTATGGCCTCGGCCAGAGTTTGCTTTCCCCCAGCAAGAGGCACCTACCTGCAGCGCTTCCTCTTGCCACTTGCTCTCGGAGAGCAGCAAGCCCCAGCAGTAAAGCGCAGCTGCAAGTCACCACAGCAAGAGACAGTTATCCTAAGAGGCTTTCTAATGGTCCCTGGAGCCACATTTTCTCCTTCCACAGCTAGGGAGCAAGAGCTTGCCTGGGACAGCTGGAGCTGGAGCTGGAGCCAGTGCAGAGCGCGGAGGTGGCTCCAACCCCTTGAGCACTGCCCAGGCCCATGGGCTTGGAAAATACACACACCCAAGGCCCACACACCCGCACACCAATGGAGGCATGTGGCCCCGAGCCAAGAGGAAATGCACCAGGCCATGGCAGTTTCTGCACAGACATTGCAACCCCAAAGCTCTGCAGCAAGGAGGGACCTCTAGCCAAAACGATCCTAGGCGCTCCACTCCCTCCCACGGCCGGCAGCCACGGCAGGCGTGAGGCAGGCTGCAGTCCACCTGTAAAGACCCTCTCTGGCCTTCACTGTGTCACGGAGATGGGAAGCTGGAAGGCGCCACAGGATCTGCTGCCTCTCCCTGCCCCTGAAAGCTGGCATCCGGTCCGCCTGTGCTACCGCGCAAGAGGTTTGGTCAGCGCTGCTCACCAGCCAAGAGTGGGGCCAGCAGGAAAAGGACCCTCAGGCACCTCCTGCCATTCTGCCAGGTGCTGCGTGGCCTAAAAGAGAGGGAATGCTGCTGTTAGCCAAGCCTACAGTGCGGGCTTTGCTTTGCCGGTGATCCGTTGAGGGGCTCCCTTGCCACCAGGTTCCTCAGCTCAGCAGAGCGGAGAAGCCCAGGGCCTGGGGGCCTTTAGGAAGCTCTGAGCTGCAGCACAGCACCCTGCGGGCACTAAGGCAGTTGAAGACCTCTGGCCTGACACAGGCGTAATCACCCACACGCGTAGTGTCGTGGCCTGACACAGTCTGGTGGCACTGGGCTCTCCCGAGGAGAAGGGGCAGCGCCTTGCCCAGCCAAAGGCTCTGCTGGGCTGCCTGGCTGCCCAGGCTGGAGGGCGGTGCTGCACACAGCCCCAGGGCTCAGGGGCTGTCTGTCGCCACCATGGAAGCCGGGCGGCACACAGGGCTTCTTGCCTTATCCCTCCCTGCTTTTTGGGCCCCGTCACACCCACCTGCCCAACTCGGCTGGCATCTCCTCTAATCCAACTCCGTCACCAGCAGGAGGGAAAAGGTCGCTGTGCGGCAGATCCCCGCAGGCCTCTTCCCAAAGCACTTGCTGGCCTCTGCAAAGCTCCTTGTTTGCAGAGCTACACACGTCTGCAGGCTGGGCTTTTATGGAGGGCAGCTGTTGATGACATCACAAGAGCCAACCGCCAGGGAGGCAAGGTGTTGCCCATGATGACCTCAGAGGGGGGCTTACCCAGGAGGGGGTTGCCACGCAGCCTGAGCGAGAGGAAGCCTGTGTGTTAGCCCCCACCCCAAGCCTGAAGCCTGCCGGCACACCCGCAGAGGAGCCCTGGTTAGCCCAGAGAGCCAGCTCACTTGGTTGCGCGGGCAAGCTGCTGCTGTGCCGTTGCACCCCTCGTCCTCTACCAGGCTGATGTGTCGTGTCATCCTGGGCAGGGCTCAAAGGGCTGAGCGTGAAGCCCTGCTAAGTCAGAAGGGAGAGTGGCAAGAGCTTTCTCCTCTTGAGACCCACCCGGGCATTGACACGGTACTGCAGCAAGCCAAAGGACATCAGCCAGGTGACCTTGTTGGCCCTGGAAGACATAGCCCCGCCTCTGCTAGGAAAGCAAGAGTAGAGCGGTCAGCTTGCTGGCACAAAGGCAGATGTCTCTTCCCCTAGCTACAGCGGGGGTGAGGGGCACAGGCTCCCTCAGCAGCCCACTGATGGGCACCCAAAGGGGAGCTCCAGGGTCAGCTCTGTGCGTTGCAGAAATGCAAGCAACCATTGAGCAAGAGCAGGGGCCAGGACTGGAGACGGGGACAGCTGCAGGCCAGCTCCCGCAAGGAGTGGGCCTGAGCTTCAGTCAGGCTCCTGGGCCAGTGGGTGGAGGTGCCAGGGCAGGCCGCTCAGGGGAACTAAGCCCTCCTTAGTGCACGCCGGGCCCTGACGGTCCAGGCCGCGGTCTGTAGCCTTTGCACTTCTCTGCTGCGGCCTCTGCGGTTTGTCAGCGCCTCCCTTGACCTGGCAGATTCAAAACTGGATGCAGGCGAGCCCTAGCAAGTGCCGAGTGTCTTCCACACATTCCTCCATCTGCTCGCTCTACAGCAGCTGACGCAGCCGCACACACGCTTGGCCTTTGCTGCTGCCGAAGCACATTGCCTGCTCATGGTTAGCTTGCTGTGTGCCAGGACCCCCGGGGCCTTTTGTGCAGCACGACACCGCAGCCCATCAGGCCCCAGCACATGCTGCTGCCGCCGCCGCTGCTGCTGCTGTTGCTTGCGGTCTGGCCATGCCTGGGGCCAACCTTTGCATTGATCGTTGCCAAGGCTGAAGCAGTTCCGCGTGGCACAGCCTGCTGAGGTCTTGCTGAGTAGTGGCTCTTCCTTCGGCATAGCTAACTCTCCTCACACTTGCTGAGGGCTCAGTCGATCCCCACGCTGAGGTGGTTTAGGAAGGTATTGAGCAGTATCAGAGGCAGGCAGGCCCCCGGAGGAACTCTGCTTGGGAGCAGCTGCCCATTGGACTTGGAGGCATGAAGCAGCAGCAGCCTTGCAGCTTGGTGCTGTGGCCAGTGCCCATGCAGCTTGTGGTGCCCCTGCCCAGCGCAGCTCTTGCCAGCTTGTCAGCACCTTGTCTGCCAGGTGCTCACGCCAGCATCTGTTCCGGCTCTTTGTCCAGCTGGTCCCTAAGCTCCTCGTTGTCACCTGGGTGCTCCTCAGAGCAGCGGGCTCTCTAGGCAGAGCAGGCCTAGCATGGCTGCCTGGGTTCCCATGCTGCCTTTGCTCTGTCCCCCCACCCACCGAATCACAGAACCACAGAATGGTTGAGGTTGGCAGGGACCTCTGGAGGTCACCTAGTCCAAGCCCCTGGCTCCAGCAGGGTCACCTAGAGCATGCTGGCCAGGATGGTGTCCAGACGGCTTTTGAAGATCTCCAAGGAGGGAGAGTGCACGAGCTCTCTGGGCAATCTAAGGGTAGCCTGTGATGGTCTCTTTCCTCCAATTTTCCAGCATCACTTCAAATTCTGAATTTGCTCTCCAAGTTGCTTTCAGAGCCTACCAGAGTAATGTCAGGTCATCTGCAAAGAGACCACTCCATCCCCTCAGTCCTTAATGGGACTGCTTAGCAGGACTGTACCCGGGACAAGGCTCTGCAGAGCCCCACTAGACGGAGGTTTCCGTTTGGCCAGCAAGTGCCTCCTCCTGGACACCCTGGGCTCAAAAAGGCGGCTTTGGGGAGACATTTGCTTCACTTGAGCGTCACAGAAGACCTGGGAAGGCCACCAACGCATATGACTTGAATCTACCTTCCAAGAGGTGATTTTGCATGAAAATCAACACCCAAGAAATATTAGAATGTTTTTCATGTGTAGATATATACTTTGCTATTTCACCCAAAAGAAAGAGAATAATCAGGGGAAAAGATGGAAAACGTAGCCCCAGTTCCTCGGAATGTCGACTAGAGGTTGCAAATATGCTCTGTCACTCTTCCATGTTATTCCACATGAAGACCCACTCATCCCAAAGCTGAAAGAGCAACCGTGGGGTTCACTGGGGTCCATTCCTTGGAAAGAATTAGTCACAAAGGACTTCACGAGCAGAGAAGTGGCTGGCTTGGGAGGCAGAAGCCTAGAGAAGCAAACATGCTTGTGCTGGAAACACAGTGACACGCTCGGAAGGCACATGAGGATCAGCGATTCCTTTGATTGGAAAAGACCAGTTTCCTCATCTCTGGACTCTGCAACAGGGACAGAGACCCGTGAGAGGATGCCAGGGAACTCCTGGCATCACTCACAAAGGCAGGAAACCCGGAGGCCTGCACCGACTTTAGGAACTCGGGGGCTATTGTCTGGGTTGTTTCATGGCCAAAGCGGGTGGTGGCCATAGGAGTCATGTTGGTGAGGCCGCGGCGGTGAAGTCACAGAGATGCAGGCAGCCCATGTCCCTTGGTCTCACAACACAAGCACAGGCAGTGACAGCAACCCCTCTCTGGCAGCCTGCAGCCAGAAGCACAGCAGAGAGACTATAGACCTGCGCAGAAGCAGGACTAAGAAAATTAGGGGCAAGGGGATGCAGGTGGTCAACAACACGGAGCAGCTCCCCAGTGGGACAAGTTAAACACACCTGAGCCCTCTAGCTTGGGAAAGAGAGGCCCGAAGCCACCACAGAGACACCAGTGTCTGAGGTCATGAGAAGGTGAAGGGACAAGGTGAGGAGGGACCACCAGCTCCCATGACACCAGAGCGCAGGGGCATCCCGTGGAGCAACCAGGCAGGAATTTTACACTGGAATACAAGGAACTCTCGTCACACAGCACCCAGGGAAATTGCTGAACTCCCTGCCCTAGGATCCCAGACATGGACAAGGAGGAATGGCTTCATAAAGCGATGAGATCGCCCTGCGCTATTAACACAAAAGGGCACTAAACCACAGCATTGGGATTGGGGTGGGAAGTACCAGAGGAGATGGGGTCCTCGGAAAGAAAAGAGCCACCCAAACCCAGACCCAAGACATCAGCGCCCCACAGGCACCATCAAGGTCACGCTGCAGCTACGGCCAGACATCACAGCAAATCCTGTCAGCAAGGGATTCTTTTTTCTTTTTTTTTGGTTTTTAACATCTCCCATTTCTGCCTCTGTTTCCAGGCTCTCTGCAGCTGCCTTAGACCCCTTTTAGCCACCACGACCTCTGGCAATCGCCTTTGCAGGGTCTAGGGCAGTAGAAATGTGGCACATCCCTTTTATCGCAGTTGGGTTAGAATAGCCAGCTCTAATTAATGTCCATCACATAGCAGTCACCAAAGCACTCAATACATGGGAATAATATGATGTTGTTATAAGACAACCCTGGAAGCTCAGAAAGAATGGTCCTGCTGTTTAAACTGGGCAGATTAGGATAACCCCTATCTCTATTTTCTGAAAAGAAGCATTCTTGAATCAAGGGCATCCTAGAACTGCTAAAGCCCTAAGAGAAACATTAAATCAAAACGTTTTACTTCTAGGTACGTATTGCCAATTTGGCAAAAGAATTGGAGGTCCATGTATCCCTAACTGAACTGTCCTCATTATACTACAAAAAATCACGCCCATAGGTCCAAAAGACCCATGCGCAGGTGAAGACCCCTCCCCTGAGCATGCGTAGTACTAAAATGGTGTGTAAGCAAAATTGTAATTGTATGTAAATCATTAACGAATCAGTGTAAAAGGGAAAGTTGCAAACTTTGCAATTTGTTTGTATAGATGCTCCTTGAGAAGCCGGGGTGGGGGTGTGCTTGATCTGTGGGAAACCACCGAGCACCCAGGCTTGCGCAACTCTGAAATAAAGCAGCAAATGTCTCTCCTGAGTGTGTAATTATTGGCTTACTGCACACCGGGCAACAAATCCGCTTTTTGGACAACAGTGTCAGTGGGTAGAACAGTTCCGAGACACTTGGCCTTTGTGCCATATTACTCGGAAATAACACCAAAAGGGCCTTCTTACAGTCCTGGCTGCCAAACGGCCCCGGGGCCGTAGGGGACCATCAGTCAGGGCTCTGGCTGCAGCCCCCAGTGCTGCCCAGCATCTCCCCTGCAGGCCCCGGGGCATCCAGGGATGGGGGAGGGAAGGAGGGAGAGGCAGGGAGAGAGGAAGAGAAGGGCAGAGGGAGGGAGGGAGGAAAAGAGGGAGGAAGGAAGAGAAGGAGGGAGGGAGGGAGAGGGAGGAGCAGAGGAGGCCAGGGCAGCCCTGGGAGCCCAAGGGCCACTGTTGCTAGGCAGCACGGGGGGAGGGGGGGCACGAGGAGGCCACATGACCTGCAGCTGGTGCTGTTGCCAGGCAACACTGGGTGGGGCAGCAACAGGCACTGGGGGAGGTGTTGGGAGGTGGTTGGAGCTGGGCTGGGGCAGCCATGGTGGGGCTGCGTGTGGGGCTGGGAGCTTCAGGGAGCCAGGCCCTCCACGGCCCTGGCCCTGCTGCCCCCGGTGGTGTGGGGGCTCGGAGGAGCTGGGCCCGCACCCAGGCCCCGCACACAGCGGCTGCCGGCAGGAAGGGACGACCAAAGGCCCTGCATGGGCGCTGGAGGCCGGACCCGGCTCCTCACAGCGCCTCTGGTGCTGACGCGGCTCTTCGGGGCAGAGCTGGGGCCCTTCACGTGCCTAGAAAGTAGGAGGCATGGGGAAGCATGACACTGAGACCCTCCAGCTGGCTCTGAGCAAGAGTTGCCTCAGGAATGGACAAAAATATGCCTGCTGTGTTTTTCATGTGTGTTTCGAAGTGGCAGATAGGGCTTACTTGCCTCAAACTTTGTGCCAGTGCACTAAGAGAAGACTTGCAGTTTGCCTAATCCCAGTGTGAGGCCAGAGCCAGAGCCTCTGTGTCATCTCAGCCAGTGTTCTCTCTAAAAGACGTTCAGCTGTTTGCAAGAGCATTTACCTGTGTGATTTGCAGAGCAGTTCCCCAATATTGCAGGTGTTTAACAGCGACCTCTATATTTATACGTAGCTGGTTCAGTTTCAAAATGTTTATGCTGAGAAAGGAGCTCAGTAAGATGAAGCTGTCATTAATAAGGAGATGAAGAGGACTCCATAGATCACATACAAAAATGCAGCTGTGCAAAAGGGACAGCCATATATGATGTAATGCTCAGTGGTGCAAATGTAGCCTCCTTTTAATGAGCAGTGCTTCTTTGTGAATAGTTGTATTTGTATTGCCTGTTTATTTGCAGAGTTTTTGACTTGATTGTATCTTGAGTAGCGCAAGTTGAGTATTCAGGAGGGTCCTGAAGCCAGCTGCCCTAGCCGCTCTCCCTCTCATCTACTCACTGCAGAGCACTGTCTCTGGCAGTGCTTACAGAAGGTCTCTTGTCTCGTGGCTCAGCTGGTAGTTCTGCCTTGCCATCACCCCATGAACCTGCACTCGATAAATACACGTGTACTGGGGGTTGCCCCAGTTGCTCTGCACCTGGAATTTGATATACTGGAAGGCTCTGGGAAGCTGCTTCTGCAAAGGAAACGGGGGGAGCCGTCATTCCTCAGGTGTAAGGAGCAACAGCACAGCAACGTAGCTTCCTTTGCCAGCGCTAGCCCTGCTGGGGAACAAACTGGAGCCCTGACAAAGGAGGCAGCCAGGGTTGCTATGCCAGAGCCACAAGGCACAGGATGCTTTGGCTCATCCTCCGCACTCTGTGGTCCAAGCCCTTGCAGGCAAAGCTCAGTTTGCCCCTCGCGTCGTGCCCACACGCACTCACAGTACCTTCAGGCGGAAGGTCTGAACAGCCTCTTGGTCCACGTCAAATACAAAGAGCCCCAGGAGAGTTTCTTCTGCTGCTTCCTCATCCACGCCCTCAAAGGCAACCGACAAGGGCAGCAGGTCAGGCTCAAGCAGAGCCGGAGGAAAAGTGCCCGCTGCGTCCGACTCGGGGAAGCCTGCCTCATGTCCCACCCCTCTAGCACTAGTCTGGAAGAGGTCAGTGTGGATGTGGCTCAGGCTCTTTTGAGCAAGCGCTCCAAGACCCTGGGCCAGAAAGCACAAAGCAAGCCGCAGAGGCATACCACCACCGTGGGCCCCCACATACGCCATGCAGGGACGCTCTGCTCTGCAGCAACCAGCCCACGCTTCTCTGAGAGAAGGCGCCAGGAGAAACAAGGCTCCCTCGCAGCTTTCTGCCCTGGCCAGCTTCCCTGCCCACCCGCCACGCTGGGGCAAGGCTGAGGCTTACGGAGACAGCAAAGTCTTTGGGGGCGCTGCTGACTTCCCCGGAAGGAGAGACCGCCTTGGAGATGTGCTCCACGGTGACGGCCATGGGCCAGATCTGCTCAGGCAGCCGAATGACCACTTGGCCCTCCGCTCCTTGGAAAGCCCAGCACTGTCCAGGGGAAGTGTGCGGCTGAAACCAGAAAGCAGCCACCCTCAGTGGCAAGGCACTCCAGGAGCCCAGCGGACTGGCTGCTTTGCCAGCAGCACAGCCCTGGCTCAGTCTGTTGGCTGGCTTTCTGCATGGAAGGGCACCCAAGTGGATGAAAGGGACAGGAGGGGACTTGCCACCTTGCTTTCAGAAGACGGAAATCTTCCTTACAAAACATCTAGGCTCACCTGCCTTTCCCAAATCTCGCTCTGATTTTGCACAGCATTCAGAGACAGGGCGGGGCTGCCTAGGGGAGGTCACCCCGTGAGCCTTCAAAGAGTGTGCGGGAGGGACGAGCCCCCTTCCTCCAACTCGGCAGATCCCGCCAGGCTTGGGGGCCTGGAGGAGGTTCTGTCCTTGCCTGAGTGGCTTGTCAGGCTCCCCCCAACTTCCACTCTCTCTGGAAAGGGGCCGTGGGAGTTGAGGTGGGAAAATGCAGCTGCCAAGGACAAAGGTGCCCAGCACACTGCGGCCAGGGGTTGTGGGCAGGTGGCTGCTGTTGGGTTCAGCTCCATTCCCCTCCAGACGGCAGGGCAGCACTGTGGGGAAGCGCAGGGGATCGTCAGGAAGAGGCTGAGCCCTGTGGGGCTGCGCGAGGCTGCTGCTGTGAGGGGAGGTGTTTGGGGCTTGGAGGCTCAACTTGAAAGCAAGCAACTGCCTCAGAAGTCATGCTGCCTGTGCTATTACCTGCAGAATAGTATCCGGAGGATTGGCCACGGCAAAGAAGGCGAGACAAAGCCAGCAAGCCTCACTGCCTCGCCCACCATAAGTCCGGGATGTTCTCTCTGCATCGATGGTGGCCCCTGAAAGGCACATGCAAAGCAGCTGCCTCAGACAGGCCAGAGGCTAGGAGCAGCAGGGAGCCAGCAGGTATTTCTCAGGCTGCAAGCCCAGCTGGGCAGACTTGGTGGGAGGGCCATACGCCAGCGGAGGGCCAGCAGACTTTGCGTAGGCATACCTGTGGTTTTCAGAGCCCAGTCCACCGTCTGCAGGTACTTTGCCTCTATCTTCTCAAGGGCTGCCCGTGTCAAGTTGAGAAGGGGCTGGGAAAAGCATTGCAAAGGCAGAGACGGAAAGCAACAGGGAGAATGACACAAACTCATCACGGGGCACTTCTGCATGAAGACTGAGTGCTTGCACAGAGCAAAGGGGAGACTCGGGGTCAGTCCACCAAAGGCAAGACTTGTTGGAAAAGGCACCACACCTTCTGGTCAGCGCTTTCTGACAAGTCAAGCAAGGACTCGGGGAGAACACCAGTCTCAGGAGCCACCGTGCAGACCTGGCTCAGGTCAGCACTGCCCCAAGCAACCCTGAGAGCCAGGTTTGCGCTGGGCAGCAAGAGGACAGAGCACACGCTGCAAAGGGCCAAGAGGAAGCAGCAGGAGACAGCCTCCAACTGAGAGCAAGGTCTTTGATCAAATGCCAGCCACTTTACCCCTCTCTTCTCCTCAGCCATCGCCCTCTCCTCCAAGACTTCTGCTATGGAGTGCAGGATGGCCTCATTTGCAGCAGCCAGCTCTGCTCGCAGGTGAGCCACCTGCTCTTCCAGGAGCTCCCGCTCATGGATCTTCTCCTTCAGCAAGGGCAGGGAGTTGCTGCAGACAAAGGGAAAGCAGATGTGGT
Source organism: Dromaius novaehollandiae (assembly GCF_036370855.1). NCBI lineage: Eukaryota > Metazoa > Chordata > Aves > Casuariiformes > Dromaiidae > Dromaius > Dromaius novaehollandiae. Next base: position 969,198 of record NC_088125.1, on the reverse strand, counting down.
GCAAGAGCTGAGCAGCCCCTGCAGGCAGTCCCGAGTAGGGTGCCACAGTCTTGCCCCCATCCTCTTCCCTCCCTCACAAGAGCAGAGGCTTCCCTTCCCCTCCACGTTTAGCACAAGGCAAAGGCTGGCGCCCTGGATGCTTTGCCACTCAGTGAGTTCCATGGGAAGGAAGCCCTCTTACCTGAGCGTTGTGAGCTCTGTTTCTGGCACCCCAGCCTTCTCCTGAAACACAAAGGCCCTCCCTGAGAGGAAGCCCAAGGAGCTGCATGGGGGCTTCCCACAGGACACTTCCCCAGGAAGAGCAGGTGGCAGTTGCTGCTGCTTTCTATCCATTTGGAGCAAGCCAGAGGATGTCGGGCCTTTTTCCAGCCACTGTCTTTGGGAAGTCCATTTCCTGTCTGTGCATTTGCAGACTCCAGGAGCTAAGGCAGGAGCAAAGCCACCTCCTGCCCAAGTGCTCCTTCCTGCAGCCTGCCAACCTGCAGTGCTCCCTCAGGGAGCTCTCAGGGTCAAAGCTCATTCAGCAGCTACAGAAAGTGAAGGACAAGCACAAGCGTGTCCCCCCCACACCCCCTCACATCTCTGTGAGGATGAGCCCTGGGCATCTGGACAGGATTCCCAACTTTTGCAGGGGAGGCAGGAGCTCCGAGCTATGGCCTCGGCCAGAGTTTGCTTTCCCCCAGCAAGAGGCACCTACCTGCAGCGCTTCCTCTTGCCACTTGCTCTCGGAGAGCAGCAAGCCCCAGCAGTAAAGTGCAGCTGCAAGTCACCACAGCAAGAGACAGTTATCCTAAGAGGCTTTCTAATGGTCCCTGGAGCCACATTTTCTCCTTCCACAGCTAGGGAGCAAGAGCTTGCCTGGGACAGCTGGAGCTGGAGCTGGAGCCAGTGCAGAGCGCGGAGGTGGCTCCAACCCCTTGAGCACTGCCCAGGCCCATGGGCTTGGAAAATACACACACCCAAGGCCCACACACCCGCACACCAATGAAGGCATGTGGCCCCAAGCCAAGAGGAAATGCACCAGGCCATGGCAGTTTCTGCACAGACATTGCAACCCCAAAGCTCTGCAGCAAGGAGGGACCTCTAGCCAAAACGATCCTAGGCACTCCACTCCCTCCCACGGCCGGCAGCCACGGCAGGCGTGAGGCAGGCTGCAGTCCACCTGTAAAGACCCTCTCTGGCCTTCACTGTGTCACGGAGATGGGAAGCTGGAAGGCGCCACAGGATCTGCTGCCTCTCCCTGCCCCGAAAGCTGGCATCCGGTCCACCTGTGCTACCGCGCAAGAGCTTTGGTCAGCGCTGCTCACCAGCCAAGAGTGGGGCCAGCAGGAAAAGGACCCTCAGGCACCTCCTGCCATTCCGCCAGGTGCTGCGTGGCCTAAAAGAGAGGGAATGCTGCTGTTAGCCAAGCCTACAGTGCGGGCTTTGCTTTGCCGGTGATCCGTTGAGGGGCTCCCTTGCCACCAGGTTCCTCAGCTCAGCAGAGCGGAGAAGCCCAGGGCCTGGGGGCCTTTAGGAAGCTCTGAGCTGCAGCACAGCACCCTGCGGGCACTAAGGCAGTTGAAGACCTCTGGCCTGACACAGGCATAATCACCCACATGCGTAGTGTCGTGGCCTGACACAGTCTGGTGGCACTGGGCTCTCCCGAGGAGAAGGGGCAGCGCCTTGCCCAGCCAAAGGCTCTGCTGGGCTGCCTGGCTGCCCAGGCTGGAGGGCAGTGCTGCACACAGCCCCAGGGCTCAGGGGCTGTCTGTCGCCACCATGGAAGCCGGGCGGCACACAGGGCTTCTTGCCTTATCCCTCCCTGCTTTTTGGGCCCCGTCACACCCACCTGCCCAACTCGGCTGGCATCTCCTCTAATCCAACTCCGTCACCAGCAGGAGGGAAAAGGTCGCTGTGCGGCAAATCCCCGCAGGCCTCTTCCCAAAGCACTTGCTGGCCTCTGCAAAGCTCCTTGTTTGCAGAGCTACACACGTCTGCAGGCTGGGCTTTTATGGAGGGCAGCTGTTGATGACGTCACAAGAGCCAACCGCCAGGGAGGCAAGGTGTTGCCCATGATGACCTCAGAGGGGGGCTTACCCAGGAGGGGGTTGCCACACAGCCTGAGCGAGAGGAAGCCTGTGTGTTAGCCCCCACCCCAAGCCTGAAGCCTGCCGGCACACCCGCAGAGGAGCCCTGGTTAGCCCAGAGAGCCAGCTCACTTGGTTGCGCGGGCAAGCTGCTGCTGTGCCGTTGCACCCCTCGTCCTCTACCAGGCTGATGTGTCGTGTCATCCTGGGCAGGGCTCAAAGGGCTGAGCGTGAAGCCCTGCTAAGTCAGAAGGGAGAGTGGCAAGAGCTTTCTCCTCTTGAGACCCACCCGGGCATTGACACGGTACTGCAGCAAGCCAAAGGACATCAGCCAGGTGACCTTGTTGGCCCTGGAAGACATAGCCCCGCCTCTGCTAGGAAAGCAAGAGTAGAGCGGTCAGCTTGCTGGCACAAAGGCAGATGTCTCTTCCCCTAGGTACACCTGCACCCACACGGAACAGCGGGGGTGAGGGGCACAGGCTCCCTCAGCAGCCCACTGATGGGCACCCAAAGGGGAGCTACTGGGTCAGCTCTGAGGTGCGTTGCAGAAATGCAAGCAACCATTGAGCAAGAGCAGGGGCCAGGACTGGAGACGGGGACAGCTGCAGGCCAGCTCCCGCAAGGAGTGGGCCTGAGCTTCAGTCAGGCTCCTGGGCCAGTGGGTGGAGGTGCCAGGGCGGGCTGCTCAGGGGAACTAAGCCCTCCTTAGTGCACGCCGGGCCCTGACGGTCCAGGCCGCGGTCTGTAGCCTTTGCACTTCTCTGCTGCGGCCTCTGCGGTTTGTCAACGCCTCCCTTGACCTGGCAGATTCAAAACTGGATGCAGGCGAGCCCTAGCAAGTGCCGAGTGTCTTCCACACATTCCTCCATCTGCTCGCTCTACAGCAGCTGACGCAGCCGCACACACGCTTGGCCTTTGCTGCTGCCGAAGCGCATTGCCTGCTCATGGTTAGCTTGCTGTGTGCCAGGACCCCCGGGGCCTTTTGTGCAGCACGACACCGCAGCCCATCAGGCCCCAGCACATGCTGCTGCTGCTGCTGCTGCTGCTGCTGCTGCTGTTGCTTGCGGTCTGGCCATGCCTGGGGCCAACCTTTGCATTGATCATTGCTAAGGCTGAAGCAGTTCCGCGTGGCACAGCCTGCTGAGGTCTTGCTGAGTAGTGGCTCTTCCTTCGGCATAGCTGACTCTCCTCACACTTGCTGAGGGCTCAGTCGATCCCCACGCTGAGGTGGTTTAGGAAGGTATTGAGCAGTATCAGAGGCAGGCAGGCCCCCGGAGGAACTCTGCTTGGGAGCAGCTGCCCATTGGACTTGGAGGCATGAAGCAGCAGCAGCCTTGCAGCTTGGTGCTGTGGCCAGTGCCCATGCAGCTTGTGGTGCCCCTGCCCAGCGCAGCTCTTGCCAGCTTGTCAGCACCTTGTCTGCCAGGTGCTCACGCCAGCATCTGTTCCGGCTCTTTGTCCAGCTGGTCCCTAGGCTCCTCGTTGTCACCTGGGTGCTCCTCAGAGCAGCGGGCTCTCTAGGCAGAGCAGGCCTAGCATGGCTGCCTGGGTTCCCATGCTGCCTCTGCTCTGTCCCCCCACCCACCGAATCACAGAAGCACAGAATGGTTGAGGTTGGAAGGGACCTCTGGAGATCACCTAGTCCAAGCCCCTGGCTCCAGCAGGGTCACCTAGAGCATGCTGGCCAGGATGGTGTCCAGACGGCTTTTGAAGATCTCCAAGGAGGGAGAGTGCACGAGCTCTCTGGGCAATCTAAGGGTAGCCTGTGATGGTCTCTTTCCTCCAATTTTCCAGCATCACTTCAAATTCTGAATTTGCTCTCCAAGTTGCTTTCAGAGCCTACCAGAGTAATGTCAGGTCATCTGCAAAGAGACCACTCCATCCCCTCAGTCCTTAATGGGACTGCTTAGCAGGACTGTACCCGGGACAAGGCTCTGCAGAGCCCCACTAGACGGAGGTTTCCGTTTGGCCAGCAAGTGCCTCCTCCTGGACACCCTGGGCTCAAAAAGGCGGCTTTGGGGAGACATTTGCTTCACTTGAGCGTCACAGAAGACCTGGGAAGGCCACCAACGCATATGACTTGAATCTACCTTCCAAGAGGTGATTTTGCATGAAAATCAACACCCAAGAAACATTAGAATGTTTTTCATGTGTAGATATATACTTTGCTATTTCACCCAAAAGAAAGAGAATAATCAGGGGAAAAGATGGAAAACGTAGCCCCAGTTCCTCGGAATGTCGACTAGAGGTTGCAAATATGCTCTGTCACTCTTCCATGTTATTCCACATGAAGACCCACTCATCCCAAAGCTGAAAGAGCAACCGTGGGGTTCACTGGGGTCCATTCCTTGGAAAGAATTAGTCACAAAGGACTTCACGAGCAGAGAAGTGGCTGGCTTGGGAGGCAGAAGCCTAGAGAAGCAAACATGCTTGTGCTGGAAACACAGTGACACGCTCGGAAGGCACATGAGGATCAGCGATTCCTTTGATTGGAAAAGACCAGTTTCCTCATCTCTGGACTCTGCAACAGGGACAGAGACCCGTGAGAGGATGCCAGGGAACTCCTGGCATCACTCACAAAGGCAGGAAACCCGGAGGCCTGCACCGACTTTAGGAACTCGGGGGCTATTGTCTGGGTTGTTTCATGGCCAAAGCGGGTGGTGGCCATAGGAGTCATGTTGGTGAGGCCGCGGCGGTGAAGTCACAGAGATGCAGGCAGCCCATGTCCCTTGGTCTCACAACACAAGCACAGGCAGTGACAGCAACCCCTCTCTGGCAGCCTGCAGCCAGAAGCACAGCAGAGAGACTATAGACCTGCGCAGAAGCAGGACTAAGAAAATTAGGGGCAAGGGGATGCAGGTGGTCAACAACATGGAGCAGCTCCCCAGTGGGACAAGTTAAACACACCTGAGCCCTCTAGCTTGGGAAAGAGAGGCCCGAAGCCACCACAGAGACACCAGTGTCTGAGGTCATGAGAAGGTGAAGGGACAAGGTGAGGAGGGACCACCAGCTCCCATGACACCAGAGCGCAGGGGCATCCCGTGGAGCAACCAGGCAGGAATTTTACACTGGAATACAAGGAACTCTCGTCACACAGCACACAGGGAAATTGCTGAACTCCCTGCCCTAGGATCCCAGACATGGACAAGGAGGAATGGCTTCATAAAGCGATGAGATCGCCCTGCGCTATTAACACAAAAGGGCACTAAACCACAGCATTGGGATTGGGGTGGGAAGTACCAGAGGAGATGGGGTCCTCGGAAAGAAAAGAGCCACCCAAACCCAGACCCAAGACATCAGCGCCCCACAGGCACCATCAAGGTCACGCTGCAGCTACGGCCAGACATCACAGCAAATCCTGTCAGCAAGGGTTTCTTTTTTCTTTTTTTTGGTTTTTAACATCTCCCATTTCTGCCTCTGTTTCCAGGCTCTCTGCAGCTGCCTTAGACCCCTTTTAGCCACCACGAACTCTGGCGATCGCCTTTGCATGGTCTAGGGCAGCAGAAATGTGGCACATCCCTTTTATCGCAGTTGGGTTAGAATAGCCAGCTCTAATTAATTAATTAATAAGGAGATGAAGAGGGCTCCATAGATCACATACAAAAATGCAGCTGTGCAAAAGGGACAGCCATATATACTGTAATGCTCAGTGGTGCAAATGTAGCCTCCTTTTAATGAGCAGTGCTTCTTTGTGAATAGTTGTATTTGTATTGCCTGTTTATTTGCAGAGTTTTTGACTTGATTGTATCTTGAGTAGCGCAAGTTGAGTATTCAGGAGGGTCCTGAAGCCAGCTGCCCTAGCCGCTCTCCCTCTCATCTACTCACTGCAGAGCACTGTCTCTGGCAGTGCTTACAGAAGGTCTCTTGTCTCGTGGCTCAGCTGGTAGTTCTGCCTTGCCATCACCCCATGAACCTGCACTCGATAAATACACGTGTACTGGGGGTTGCCCCAGTTGCTCTGCACCTGGAATTTGATATACTGGAAGGCTCTGGGAAGCTGCTTCTGCAAAGGAAACGGGGGGAGCCGTCATTCCTCAGGTGCAAGGAGCAACAGCACAGCAACGTAGCTTCCTTTGCCAGCGCTAGCCCTGCTGGGGAACAAACTGGAGCCCTGACAAAGGAGGCAGCCAGGGTTGCTATGCCAGAGCCACAAGGCACAGGATGCTTTGGCTCATCCTCCGCACTCTGTGGTCCAAGCCCTTGCAGGCAAAGCTCAGTTTGCCCTTCGCGTCGTGCCCACACGCACTCACAGTACCTTCAGGCGGAAGGTCTGAACAGCCTCTTGGTCCACGTCAAATACAAAGAGCCCCAGGAGAGTTTCTTCTGCTGCTTCCTCATCCACGCCCTCAAAGGCAACCGACAAGGGCAGCAGGTCAGGCTCAAGCAGAGCCGGAGGAAAAGTGCCCGCTGCGTCCGACTCGGGGAAGCCTGCCTCATGTCCCACCCCTCTAGCACTAGTCTGGAAGAGGTCAGTGTGGATGTGGCTCAGGCTCTTTTGAGCAAGCGCTCCAAGACCCTGGGCCAGAAAGCACAAAGCAAGCCGCAGAGGCGTAACACCACCGTGGGCCCCCACATACGCCATGCAGGGACGCTCTGCTCTACAGCAACCAGCCCACGCTTCTCTGAGAGAAGGCACCAGGAGAAACAAGGCTCCCTCGCAGCTTTCTGCCCTGGCCAGCTTCCCTGCCCACCCTCCACGCTGGGGCAAGGCTGAGGCTTACGGAGACAGCAAAGTCTTTGGGGGCGCTGCTGACTTCCCTGGAAGGAGAGACCGCCTTGGAGATGTGCTCCACGGTGACGGCCATGGGCCAGATCTGCTCAGGCAGCCGAATGACCACTTGGCCCTCCGCTCCTTGGAAAGCCCAGCACTGTCCAGGGGAAGTGTGCGGCTGAAACCAGAAAGCAGCCACCCTCAGTGGCAAGGCACTCCAGGAGCCCAGCGGACTGGCTGCTTTGCCAGCAGCACAGCCCTGGCTCAGTCTGTTGGCTGGCTTTCTGCATGGAAGGGCACCCCAGTGGATGAAAGGGACAGGAGGGGACTTGCCACCTTGCTTTCAGAAGACGGAAATCTTCCTTACAAAACATCTAGGCTCACCTGCCTTTCCCAAATCCCGCTCTGATTTTGCACAGCATTCAGAGACAGGGCGGGGCTGCCTAGGGGAGGTCACCCTGTGAGCCTTCAAAGAGTGTGCGGGAGGGACGAGCCCCCTTCCTCCAACTCGGCAGATCCCGCCAGGCTTGGGGGCCTGGAGGAGGTTCTGTCCTTGCCTGAGTGGCTTGTCAGGCTCCCCCCAACTTCCACTCTCTCTGGAAAGGGGCCGTGGGAGTTGAGGTGGGAAAATGCAGCTGCCAAGGACAAAGGTGCCCAGCACACTGCGGCCAGGGGTTGTGGGCAGGTGGCTGCTGTTGGGTTCAGCTCCGTTCCCCTCCAGACGGCAGGGCAGCACTGTGGGGAAGCGCAGGGGATCGTCAGGAAGAGGCTGAGCCCTGTGGGGCTGCGCGAGACTGCTGCTGTGAAGGGAGGTGTTTGGGGCTTGGAGGCTCAACTTGAAAGCAAGCAACTGCCTCAGAAGTCATGCTGCCTGTGCTGTTACCTGCAGAATAGTATCCGGAGGGTTGGTCACGGCAAAGAAGGCGAGACAAAGCCAGCAAGCCTCACTGCCTCGCCCACCATAAGTCCGGGATGTTCTCTCTGCATCGATGGTGGCCCCTGAAAGGCACATGCAAAGCAGCTGCCTCAGACAGGCCAGAGGCTAGGAGCAGCAGGGAGCCAGCAGGTATTTCTCAGGCTGCAAGCCCAGCTGGGCAGACTTGGTGGGAGGGCCATACGCCAGCGGAGGGCCAGCAGACTTTGCGTAGGCATACCTGTGGTTTTCAGAGCCCAGTCCACCGTCTGCAGGTACTTTGCCTCTATCTTCTCAAGGGCTGCCCGTGTCAAGTTGAGAAGGGGCTGGGAAAAGCATTGCAAAGGCAGAGACGGAAAGCAACAGGGAGAATGACACAAACTCATCACGGGGCACTTCTGCATGAAGACTGAGTGCTTGCACAGAGCAAAGGGGAGACTTGGGGTCAGTCCACCAAAGGCAAGACTTGTTGGAAAAGGCACCAGACCTTCTGGTCAGCGCTTTCTGACAAGTCAAGCACGGACTCGGGGAGAACACCAGTCTCAGGAGCCACCGTGCAGACCTGGCTCAGGTCAGCACTGCCCCAAGCAGCCCTGAGAGCCAGGTTTGCGCTGGGCAGCAAGAGGACAGAGCACACGCTGCAAAGGGCCAAGAGGAAGCAGCAGGAGACAGCCTCCAACTGAGAGCAAGGTCTTTGATCAAATGGCAGCCACTTTACCCCTCTCTTCTCCTCAGCCATCGCCCTCTCCTCCAAGACTTCTGCTATGGAGTGCAGGATGGCCTCATTTGCAGCAGCCAGCTCTGCTCGCAGGTGAGCCACCTGCTCTTCCAGGAGCTCCCGCTCATGGATCTTCTCCCTCAGCAAGGGCAGGGAGTTGCTGCAGACAAAGGGAAAGCAGATCTGGTGCAAGAGCTGAGCAGCCCCTGCAGGCAGTCCCGAGTAGGGTGCCACAGTCTTGCCCCCATCCTCTTCCCTCCCTCACAAGAACAGAGGCTTCCCTTCCCCTCCACGTTTAGCACAAGGCAAAGGCTGGCACCCTGGATGCTTTGCCACTCAGTGAGTTCCATGGGAAGGAAGCCCTCTTACCTGAGCGTTGTGAGCTCTGTTTCTGGCACCCCAGCCTTCTCCTGAAACACAAAGGCCCTCCCTGAGAGGAAGCCCAAGGAGCTGCATGGGGGCTTCCCACAGGACACTTCCCCAGGAAGAGCAGGTGGCAGTTGCTGCTGCTTTCTATCCATTTGGAGCAAGCCAGAGGATGTCGGGCCTTTTTCCAGCCACTGTCTTTGGGAAGTCCATTTCCTGTCTGTGCATTTGCAGACTCCAGGAGCTAAGGCAGGAGCAAAGCCACCTCCTGCCCAAGTGCTCCTTCCTGCAGCCTGCCAACCTGCAGTGCTCACTCAGGGAGCTCTCAGGGTCAAAGCTCATTCAGCAGCTACAGAAAGTGAAGGACAAGCACAAGCGTGTCCCCCCCACACCCCCCCACATCTCTGTGAGGATGAGCCCTGGGCATCTGGACGGGATTCCCAACTTTTGCAGGGGAGGCAGGAGCTCCGAGCTATGGCCTCGGCCAGAGTTTGCTTTCCCCCAGCAAGAGGCACCTACCTGCAGCGCTTCCTCTTGCCACTTGCTCTCGGAGAGCAGCAAGCCCCAGCAGTAAAGCCCAGCTGCAAGTCACCACAGCAAGAGACAGTTATCCTAAGAGGCTTTCTAATGGTCCCTGGAGCCACATTTTCTCCTTCCACAGCTAGGGAGCAAGAGCTTGCCTGGGACAGCTGGAGCTGGAGCCAGTGCAGAGCGCGGAGGTGGCTCCAACCCCTTGAGCACTGCCCAGGCCCATGGGCTTGGAAAATACACACACCCAAGGCCCACACACCCGCACACCAATGAAGGCATGTGGCCCCGAGCCAAGAGGAAATGCACCAGGCCATGGCAGTTTCTGCACAGACATTGCAACCCCAAAGCTCTGCAGCAAGGAGGGACCTCTAGCCAAAACGCTCCTAGGCGCTCCACTCCCTCCCACGGCCGGCAGCCACGGCAGGCGTGAGGCAGGCTGCAGTCCACCTGTAAAGACCCTCTCTGGCCTTCACTGTGTCACGGAGATGGGAAGCTGGAAGGCGCCACAGGATCTGCTGCCTCTCCCTGCCCCTGAAAGCTGGCATCCGGTCCGCCTGCGCTACCGCGCAAGAGCTTTGGTCAGCGCTGCTCACCAGCCAAGAGTGGGGCCAGCAGGAAAAGGACCCTCAGGCACCTCCTGCCATTCTGCCAGGTGCTGCGTGGCCTAAAAGAGAGGGAATGCTGCTGTTAGCCAAGCCTACAGTGCGGGCTTTGCTTTGCCGGTGATCCGTTGAGGGGCTCCCTTGCCACCAGGTTCCTCAGCTCAGCAGAGCGGAGAAGCCCAGGGCCTGGGGGCCTTTAGGAAGCTCTGAGCTGCAGCACAGCACCCTGCGGGCACTAAGGCAGTTGAAGACCTCTGGCCTGACACAGGCATAATCACCCACACGCGTAGTGTCGTGGCCTGACACAGTCTGGTGGCACTGGGCTCTCCCGAGGAGAAGGGGCAGCGCCTTGCCCAGCCAAAGGCTCTGCTGGGCTGCCTGGCTGCCCAGGCTGGAGGGCGGTGCTGCACACAGCCCCAGGGCTCAGGGGCTGTCTGTCGCCACCATGGAAGCCGGGCGGCACACAGGGCTTCTTGCCTTATCCCTCCCTGCTTTTTGGGCCCCGTCACACCCACCTGCCCAACTCGGCTGGCATCTCCTCTAATCCAACTCCGTCACCAGCAGGAGGGAAAAGGTCGCTGTGCGGCAGATCCCCGCAGGCCTCTTCCCAAAGCACTTGCTGGCCTCTGCAAAGCTCCTTGTTTGCAGAGCTACACACATCTGCAGGCTGGGCTTTTATGGAGGGCAGCTGTTGATGACGTCACAAGAGCCAACCGCCAGGGAGGCAAGGTGTTGCCCATGATGACCTCAGAGGGGGGCTTACCCAGGAGGGGGTTGCCACGCAGCCTGAGCGAGAGGAAGCCTGTGTGTTAGCCCCCACCGCAAGCCTGAAGCCTGCCGGCACACCCGCAGAGGAGCCCTGGTTAGCCCAGAGAGCCAGCTCACTTGGTTGCGCGGGCAAGCTGCTGCTGTGCCGTTGCACCCCTCGTCCTCTACCAGGCTCGTGTGTCGTGTCATCCTGGGCAGGGCTCAAAGGGCTGAGCGTGAAGCCCTGCTAAGTCAGAAGGGAGAGTGGCAAGAGCTTTCTCCTCTTGAGACCCACCCGGGCATTGACACGGTACTGCAGCAAGCCAAAGGACATCAGCCAGGTGACCTTGTTGGCCCTGGAAGACATAGCCCCGCCTCTGCTAGGAAAGCAAGAGTAGAGCGGTCAGCTTGCTGGCACAAAGGCAGATGTCTCTTCCCCTAGGTACACCTGCACCCACACGGAACAGCGGGGGTGAGGGGCACAGGCTCCCTCAGCAGCCCACTGATGGGCACCCAAAGGGGAGCTCCAGGGTCAGCTCTGAGGTGCGTTGCAGAAATGCAAGCAACCATTGAGCAAGAGCAGGGGCCAGGACTGGAGACGGGGACAGCTGCAGGCCAGCTCCCGCAAGGAGTGGGCCTGAGCTTCAGTCAGGCTCCTGGGCCAGTGGGTGGAGGTGCCAGGGCGGGCTGCTCAGGGGAACTAAGCCCTCCTTAGTGCACGCCGGGCCCTGACGGTCCAGGCCGCGGTCTGTAGCCTTTGCACTTCTCTGCTGCGGCCTCTGCGGTTTGTCAACGCCTCCCTTGACCTGGCAGATTCAAAACTGGATGCAGGCGAGCCCTAGCAAGTGCCGAGTGTCTTCCACACATTCCTCCATCTGCTCGCTCTACAGCAGCTGACGCAGCCGCACACACGCTTGGCCTTTGCTGCTGCCGAAGCGCATTGCCTGCTCATGGTTAGCTTGCTGTGTGCCAGGACCCCCGGGGCCTTTTGTGCAGCACGACACCGCAGCCCATCAGGCCCCAGCACATGCTGCTGCTGCTGCTGCTGCTGCTGCTGTTGCTTGCGGTCTGGCCATGCCTGGGGCCAACCTTTGCATTGATCATTGCTAAGGCTGAAGCAGTTCCGCGTGGCACAGCCTGCTGAGGTCTTGCTGAGTAGTGGCTCTTCCTTCAGCATAGCTGACTCTCCTCACACTTGCTGAGGGCTCAGTCGATCCCCACGCTGAGGTGGTTTAGGAAGGTATTGAGCAGTATCAGAGGCAGGCAGGCCCCCGGAGGAACTCTGCTTGGGAGCAGCTGCCCATTGGACTTGGAGGCATGAAGCAGCAGCAGCCTTGCAGCTTGGTGCTGTGGCCAGTGCCCATGCAGCTTGTGGTGCCCCTGCCCAGCGCAGCTCTTGCCAGCTTGTCAGCACCTTGTCTGCCAGGTGCTCACGCCAGCATCTGTTCCGGCTCTTTGTCCAGCTGGTCCCTAGGCTCCTCGTTGTCACCTGGGTGCTCCTCAGAGCAGCGGGCTCTCTAGGCAGAGCAGGCCTAGCATGGCTGCCTGGGTTCCCATGCTGCCTCTGCTCTGTCCCCCCACCCACCGAATCACAGAAGCACAGAATGGTTGAGGTTGGAAGGGACCTCTGGAGATCACCTAGTCCAAGCCCCTGGCTCCAGCAGGGTCACCTAGAGCATGCTGGCCAGGATGGTGTCCAGACGGCTTTTGAAGATCTCCAAGGAGGGAGAGTGCACAAGCTCTCTGGGCAATCTAAGGGTAGCCTGTGATGGTCTCTTTCCTCCAATTTTCCAGCATCACTTCAAATTCTGAATTTGCCCTCCAAGTTGCTTTCAGAGCCTACCAGAGTAATGTCAGGTCATCTGCAAAGAGACCACTCCATCCCCTCAGTCCTTAATGGGACTGCTTAGCAGGACTGTACCCGGGACAAGGCTCTGCAGAGCCCCACTAGACGGAGGTTTCCGTTTGGCCAGCAAGTGCCTCCTCCTGGACACCCTGGGCTCAAAAAGGCGGCTTTGGGGAGACATTTGCTTCACTTGAGCGTCACAGAAGACCTGGGAAGGCCACCAACGCATATGACTTGAATCTACCTTCCAAGAGGTGATTTTGCATGAAAATCAACACCCAAGAAACATTAGAATGTTTTTCATGTGTAGATATATACTTTGCTATTTCACCCAAAAGAAAGAGAATAATCAGGGGAAAAGATGGAAAACGTAGCCCCAGTTCCTCGGAATGTCGACTAGAGGTTGCAAATATGCTCTGTCACTGTTCCATGTTATTCCACATGAAGACCCACTCATCCCAAAGCTGAAAGAGCAACCGTGGGGTTCACTGGGGTCCATTCCTTGGAAAGAATTAGTCACAAAGGACTTCACGAGCAGAGAAGTGGCTGGCTTGGGAGGCAGAAGCCTAGAGAAGCAAACATGCTTGTGCTGGAAACACAGTGACACGCTCGGAAGGCACATGAGGATCAGCGATTCCTTTGATTGGAAAAGACCAGTTTCCTCATCTCTGGACTCTGCAACAGGGACAGAGACCCGTGAGAGGATGCCAGGGAACTCCTGGCATCACTCACAAAGGCAGGAAACCCGGAGGCCTGCACCGACTTTAGGAACTCGGGGGCTATTGTCTGGGTTGTTTCATGGCCAAAGCGGGTGGTGGCCATAGGAGTCATGTTGGTGAGGCCGCGGCGGTGAAGTCACAGAGATGCAGGCAGCCCATGTCCCTTGGTCTCACAACACAAGCACAGGCAGTGACAGCAACCCCTCTCTGGCAGCCTGCAGCCAGAAGCACAGCAGAGAGACTATAGACCTGCGCAGAAGCAGGACTAAGAAAATTAGGGGCAAGGGGATGCAGGTGGTCAACAACATGGAGCAGCTCCCCAGTGGGACAAGTTAAACACACCTGAGCCCTCTAGCTTGGGAAAGAGAGGCCCGAAGCCACCACAGAGACACCAGTGTCTGAGGTCATGAGAAGGTGAAGGGACAAGGTGAGGAGGGACCACCAGCTCCCATGACACCAGAGCGCAGGGGCATCCCGTGGAGCAACCAGGCAGGAATTTTACACTGGAATACAAGGAACTCTCGTCACACAGCACCCAGGGAAATTGCTGAACTCCCTGCCCTAGGATCCCAGACATGGACAAGGAGGAATGGCTTCATAAAGCGATGAGATCGCCCTGCGCTATTAACACAAAAGGGCACTAAACCACAGCATTGGGATTGGGGTGGGAAGTACCAGAGGAGATGGGGTCCTCGGAAAGAAAAGAGCCACCCAAACCCAGACCCAAGACATCAGCGCCCCACAGGCACCATCAAGGTCACGCTGCAGCTACGGCCAGACATCACAGCAAATCCTGTCAGCAAGGGTTTCTTTTTTCTTTTTTTTGGTTTTTAACATCTCCCATTTCTGCCTCTGTTTCCAGGCTCTCTGCAGCTGCCTTAGACCCCTTTTAGCCACCACGAACTCTGGCGATCGCCTTTGCATGGTCTAGGGCAGCAGAAATGTGGCACATCCCTTTTATCGCAGTTGGGTTAGAATAGCCAGCTCTAATTAATTAATTAATAAGGAGATGAAGAGGACTCCATAGATCACATACAAAAATGCAGCTGTGCAAAAGGGACAGCCATATATAATGTAATGCTCAGTGGTGCAAATGTAGCCTCCTTTTAATGAGCAGTGCTTCTTTGTGAATAGTTGTATTTGTATTGCCTGTTTATTTGCAGAGTTTTTGACTTGATTGTATCTTGAGTAGCGCAAGTTGAGTATTCAGGAGGGTCCTGAAGCCAGCTGCCCTAGCCGCTCTCCCTCTCATCTACTCACTGCAGAGCACTGTCTCTGGCAGTGCTTACAGAAGGTCTCTTGTCTCGTGGCTCAGCTGGTAGTTCTGCCTTGCCATCACCCCATGAACCTGCACTCGATAAATACACGTGTACTGGGGGTTGCCCCAGTTGCTCTGCACCTGGAATTTGATATACTGGAAGGCTCTGGGAAGCTGCTTCTGCAAAGGAAACGGGGGGAGCCGTCATTCCTCAGGTGCAAGGAGCAACAGCACAGCAACGTAGCTTCCTTTGCCAGCGCTAGCCCTGCTGGGGAACAAACTGGAGCCCTGACAAAGGAGGCAGCCAGGGTTGCTATGCCAGAGCCACAAGGCACAGGATGCTTTGGCTCATCCTCCGCACTCTGTGGTCCAAGCCCTTGCAGGCAAAGCTCAGTTTGCCCCTCGCGTCGTGCCCACACGCACTCACAGTACCTTCAGGCGGAAGGTCTGAACAGCCTCTTGGTCCACGTCAAATACAAAGAGCCCCAGGAGAGTTTCTTCTGCTGCTTCCTCATCCACGCCCTCAAAGGCAACCGACAAGGGCAGCAGGTCAGGCTCAAGCAGAGCCGGAGGAAAAGTGCCCGCTGCGTCCGACTCGGGGAAGCCTGCCTCATGTCCCACCCCTCTAGCACTAGTCTGGAAGAGGTCAGTGTGGATGTGGCTCAGGCTCTTTTGAGCAAGCGCTCCAAGACCCTGGGCCAGAAAGCACAAAGCAAGCCGCAGAGGCATACCACCACCGTGGGCCCCCACATACGCCATGCAGGGACGCTCTGCTCTGCAGCAACCAGCCCACGCTTCTCTGAGAGAAGGCGCCAGGAGAAACAAGGCTCCCTCGCAGCTTTCTGCCCTGGCCAGCTTCCCTGCCCACCCTCCACGCTGGGGCAAGGCTGAGGCTTACGGAGACAGCAAAGTCTTTGGGGGCGCTGCTGACTTCCCCGGAAGGAGAGACCGCCTTGGAGATGTGCTCCACGGTGACAGCCATGGGCCAGATCTGCTCAGGCAGCCGAATGACCACTTGGCCCTCCGCTCCTTGGAAAGCCCAGCACTGTCCAGGGGAAGTGTGCGGCTGAAACCAGAAAGCAGCCACCCTCAGTGGCAAGGCACTCCAGGAGCCCAGCGGACTGGCTGCTTTGCCAGCAGCACAGCCCTGGCTCGGTCTGTTGGCTGGCTTTCTGCATGGAAGGGCACCCCAGTGGATGAAAGGGACAGGAGGGGACTTGCCACCTTGCTTTCAGAAGACGGAAATCTTCCTTACAAAACATCTAGGCTCACCTGCCTTTCCCAAATCCCGCTCTGATTTTGCACAGCATTCAGAGACAGGGCGGGGCTGCCTAGGGGAGGTCACCCTGTGAGCCTTCAAAGAGTGTGCGGGAGGGACGAGCCCCCTTCCTCCAACTCGGCAGATCCCGCCAGGCTTGGGGGCCTGGAGGAGGTTCTGTCCTTGCCTGAGTGGCTTGTCAGGCTCCCCCCAACTTCCACTCTCTCTGGAAAGGGGCCGTGGGAGTTGAGGTGGGAAAATGCAGCTGCCAAGGACAAAGGTGCCCAGCACACTGCGGCCAGGGGTTGTGGGCAGGTGGCTGCTGTTGGGTTCAGCTCCGTTCCCCTCCAGACGGCAGGGCAGCACTGTGGGGAAGCGCAGGGGATCGTCAGGAAGAGGCTGAGCCCTGTGGGGCTGCGCGAGACTGCTGCTGTGAAGGGAGGTGTTTGGGGCTTGGAGGCTCAACTTGAAAGCAAGCAACTGCCTCAGAAGTCATGCTGCCTGTGCTGTTACCTGCAGAATAGTATCCGGAGGGTTGGTCACGGCAAAGAAGGCGAGACAAAGCCAGCAAGCCTCACTGCCTCGCCCACCATAAGTCCGGGATGTTCTCTCTGCATCGATGGTGGCCCCTGAAAGGCACATGCAAAGTAGCTGCCTCGGACAGGCCAGAGGCTAGGAGCAGCAGGGAGCCAGCAGGTATTTCTCAGGCTGCAAGCCCAGCTGGGCAGACTTGGTGGGAGGGCCATACACCAGCGGAGGGCCAGCAGACTTTGCGTAGGCATACCTGTGGTTTTCAGAGCCCAGTCCACCGTCTGCAGGTACTTTGCCTCTATCTTCTCAAGGGCTGCCCGTGTCAAGTTGAGAAGGGGCTGGGAAAAGCATTGCAAAGGCAGAGACGGAAAGCAACAGGGAGAATGACACAAACTCATCACGGGGCACTTCTGCATGAAGACTGAGTGCTTGCACAGAGCAAAGGGGAGACTTGGGGTCAGTCCACCAAAGGCAAGACTTGTTGGAAAAGGCACCAGACCTTCTGGTCAGCGCTTTCTGACAAGTCAAGCAAGGACTCGGGGAGAACACCCGTCTCAGGAGCCACCGTGCAGACCTGGCTCAGGTCAGCACTGCCCCAAGCAGCCCTGAGAGCCAGGTTTGCGCTGGGCAGCAAGAGGACAGAGCACACGCTGCAAAGGGCCAAGAGGAAGCAGCAGGAGACAGCCTCCAACTGAGAGCAAGGTCTTTGATCAAATGGCAGCCACTTTACCCCTCTCTTCTCCTCAGCCATCGCCCTCTCCTCCAAGACTTCTGCTATGGAGTGCAGGATGGCCTCATTTGCAGCAGCCAGCTCTGCTCGCAGGTGAGCCAGCTGCTCTTCCAGGAGCTCCCGCTCATGGATCTTCTCCCTCAGCAAGGGCAGGGAGTTGCTGCAGACAAAGGGAAAGCAGATGTGGTGCAAGAGCTGAGCAGCCCCTGCAGGCAGTCCCGAGTAGGGTGCCACAGTCTTGCCCCCATCCTCTTCCCTCCCTCACAAGAGCAGAGGCTTCCCTTCCCCTCCACGTTTAGCACAAGGCAAAGGCTGGCGCCCTGGATGCTTTGCCACTCAGTGAGTTCCATGGGAAGGAAGCCCTCTTACCTGAGCGTTGTGAGCTCTGTTTCTGGCACCCCAGCCTTCTCCTGAAACACAAAGGCCCTCCCTGAGAGGAAGCCCAAGGAGCTGCATGGGGGCTTCCCACAGGACACTTCCCCAGGAAGAGCAGGTGGCAGTTGCTGCTGCTTTCTATCCATTTGGAGCAAGCCAGAGGATGTCGGGCCTTTTTCCAGCCACTGTCTTTGGGAAGTCCATTTCCTGTCTGAGCATTTGCAGACTCCAGGAGCTAAGGCAGGAGCAAAGCCACCTCCTGCCCAAGTGCTCCTTCCTGCAGCCTGCCAACCTGCAGTGCTCACTCAGGGAGCTCTCAGGGTCAAACCTCATTCAGCAGCTACAGAAAGTGAAGGACAAGCACAAGCGTGTCCCCCCCACACCCCCCCACATCTCTGTGAGGATGAGCCCTGGGCATCTGGACGGGATGCCCAACTTTTGCAGGGGAGGCAGGAGCTCCGAGCTATGGCCTCGGCCAGAGTTTGCTTTCCCCCAGCAAGAGGCACCTACCTGCAGCGCTTCCTCTTGCCACTTGCTCTCGGAGAGCAGCAAGCCCCAGCAGTAAAGCGCAGCTGCAAGTCACCACAGCAAGAGACAGTTATCCTAAGAGGCTTTCTAATGGTCCCTGGAGCCACATTTTCTCCTTCCACAGCTAGGGAGCAAGAGCTTGCCTGGGACAGCTGGAGCTGGAGCTGGAGCCAGTGCAGAGCGCGGAGGTGGCTCCAACCCCTTGAGCACTGCCCAGGCCCATGGGCTTGGAAAATACACACACCCAAGGCCCACACACCCGCACACCAATGAAGGCATGTGGCCCCAAGCCAAGAGGAAATGCACCAGGCCATGGCAGTTTCTGCACAGACATTGCAACCCCAAAGCTCTGCAGCAAGGAGGGACCTCTAGCCAAAACGATCCTAGGCACTCCACTCCCTCCCACGGCCGGCAGCCACGGCAGGCGTGAGGCAGGCTGCAGTCCACCTGTAAAGACCCTCTCTGGCCTTCACTGTGTCACGGAGATGGGAAGCTGGAAGGCGCCACAGGATCTGCTGCCTCTCCCTGCCCCGAAAGCTGGCATCCGGTCCACCTGTGCTACCGCGCAAGAGCTTTGGTCAGCGCTGCTCACCAGCCAAGAGTGGGGCCAGCAGGAAAAGGACCCTCAGGCACCTCCTGCCATTCCGCCAGGTGCTGCGTGGCCTAAAAGAGAGGGAATGCTGCTGTTAGCCAAGCCTACAGTGCGGGCTTTGCTTTGCCGGTGATCCGTTGAGGGGCTCCCTTGCCACCAGGTTCCTCAGCTCAGCAGAGCGGAGAAGCCCAGGGCCTGGGGGCCTTTAGGAAGCTCTGAGCTGCAGCACAGCACCCTGCGGGCACTAAGGCAGTTGAAGACCTCTGGCCTGACACAGGCATAATCACCCACACGCGTAGTGTCGTGGCCTGACACAGTCTGGTGGCACTGGGCTCTCCCGAGGAGAAGGGGCAGCGCCTTGCCCAGCCAAAGGCTCTGCTGGGCTGCCTGGCTGCCCAGGCTGGAGGGCAGTGCTGCACACAGCCCCAGGGCTCAGGGGCTGTCTGTCGCCACCATGGAAGCCGGGCGGCACACAGGGCTTCTTGCCTTATCCCTCCCTGCTTTTTGGGCCCCGTCACACCCACCTGCCCAACTCGGCTGGCATCTCCTCTAATCCAACTCCGTCACCAGCAGGAGGGAAAAGGTCGCTGTGCGGCAGATCCCCACAGGCCTCTTCCCAAAGCACTTGCTGGCCTCTGCAAAGCTCCTTGTTTGCAGAGCTACACACGTCTGCAGGCTGGGCTTTTATGGAGGGCAGCTGTTGATGACGTCACAAGAGCCAACCGCCAGGGAGGCAAGGTGTTGCCCATGATGACCTCAGAGGGGGGCTTACCCAGGAGGGGGTTGCCACACAGCCTGAGCGAGAGGAAGCCTGTGTGTTAGCCCCCACCGCAAGCCTGAAGCCTGCCGGCACACCCGCAGAGGAGCCCTGGTTAGCCCAGAGAGCCAGCTCACTTGGTTGCGCGGGCAAGCTGCTGCTGTGCCGTTGCACCCCTCGTCCTCTACCAGGCTCGTGTGTCGTGTCATCCTGGGCAGGGCTCAAAGGGCTGAGCGTGAAGCCCTGCTAAGTCAGAAGGGAGAGTGGCAAGAGCTTTCTCCTCTTGAGACCCACCCGGGCATTGACACGGTACTGCAGCAAGCCAAAGGACATCAGCCAGGTGACCTTGTTGGCCCTGGAAGACATAGCCCCGCCTCTGCTAGGAAAGCAAGAGTAGAGCGGTCAGCTTGCTGGCACAAAGGCAGATGTCTCTTCCCCTAGGTACACCTGCACCCACACGGAACAGCGGGGGTGAGGGGCACAGGCTCCCTCAGCAGCCCACTGATGGGCACCCAAAGGGGAGCTACTGGGTCAGCTCTGAGGTGCGTTGCAGAAATGCAAGCAACCATTGAGCAAGAGCAGGGGCCAGGACTGGAGACGGGGACAGCTGCAGGCCAGCTCCCGCAAGGAGTGGGCCTGAGCTTCAGTCAGGCTCCTGGGCCAGTGGGTGGAGGTGCCAGGGCGGGCTGCTCAGGGGAACTAAGCCCTCCTTAGTGCACGCCGGGCCCTGACGGTCCAGGCCGCGGTCTGTAGCCTTTGCACTTCTCTGCTGCGGCCTCTGCGGTTTGTCAACGCCTCCCTTGACCTGGCAGATTCAAAACTGGATGCAGGCGAGCCCTAGCAAGTGCCGAGTGTCTTCCACACATTCCTCCATCTGCTCGCTCTACAGCAGCTGACGCAGCCGCACACACGCTTGGCCTTTGCTGCTGCCGAAGCGCATTGCCTGCTCATGGTTAGCTTGCTGTGTGCCAGGACCCCCGGGGCCTTTTGTGCAGCACGACACCGCAGCCCATCAGGCCCCAGCACATGCTGCTGCTGCTGCTGCTGCTGCTGCTGTTGCTTGCGGTCTGGCCATGCCTGGGGCCAACCTTTGCATTGATCATTGCTAAGGCTGAAGCAGTTCCGCGTGGCACAGCCTGCTGAGGTCTTGCTGAGTAGTGGCTCTTCCTTCGGCATAGCTGACTCTCCTCACACTTGCTGAGGGCTCAGTCGATCCCCACGCTGAGGTGGTTTAGGAAGGTATTGAGCAGTATCAGAGGCAGGCAGGCCCCCGGAGGAACTCTGCTTGGGAGCAGCTGCCCATTGGACTTGGAGGCATGAAGCAGCAGCAGCCTTGGAGCTTGGTGCTGTGGCCAGTGCCCATGCAGCTTGTGGTGCCCCTGCCCAGCGCAGCTCTTGCCAGCTTGTCAGCACCTTGTCTGCCAGGTGCTCACGCCAGCATCTGTTCCGGCTCTTTGTCCAGCTGGTCCCTAGGCTCCTCGTTGTCACCTGGGTGCTCCTCAGAGCAGCGGGCTCTCTAGGCAGAGCAGGCCTAGCATGGCTGCCTGGGTTCCCATGCTGCCTCCGCTCTGTCCCCCCACCCACCGAATCACAGAAGCACAGAATGGTTGAGGTTGGAAGGGACCTCTGGAGATCACCTAGTCCAAGCCCCTGGCTCCAGCAGGGTCACCTAGAGCATGCTGGCCAGGATGGTGTCCAGACGGCTTTTGAAGATCTCCAAGGAGGGAGAGTGCACAAGCTCTCTGGGCAATCTAAGGGTAGCCTGTGATGGTCTCTTTCCTCCAATTTTCCAGCATCACTTCAAATTCTGAATTTGCCCTCCAAGTTGCTTTCAGAGCCTACCAGAGTAATGTCAGGTCATCTGCAAAGAGACCACTCCATCCCCTCAGTCCTTAATGGGACTGCTTAGCAGGACTGTACCCGGGACAAGGCTCTGCAGAGCCCCACTAGACGGAGGTTTCCGTTTGGCCAGCAAGTGCCTCCTCCTGGACACCCTGGGCTCAAAAAGGCGGCTTTGGGGAGACATTTGCTTCACTTGAGCGTCACAGAAGACCTGGGAAGGCCACCAACGCATATGACTTGAATCTACCTTCCAAGAGGTGATTTTGCATGAAAATCAACACCCAAGAAACATTAGAATGTTTTTCATGTGTAGATATATACTTTGCTATTTCACCCAAAAGAAAGAGAATAATCAGGGGAAAAGATGGAAAACGTAGCCCCAGTTCCTCGGAATGTCGACTAGAGGTTGCAAATATGCTCTGTCACTGTTCCATGTTATTCCACATGAAGACCCACTCATCCCAAAGCTGAAAGAGCAACCGTGGGGTTCACTGGGGTCCATTCCTTGGAAAGAATTAGTCACAAAGGACTTCACGAGCAGAGAAGTGGCTGGCTTGGGAGGCAGAAGCCTAGAGAAGCAAACATGCTTGTGCTGGAAACACAGTGACACGCTCGGAAGGCACATGAGGATCAGCGATTCCTTTGATTGGAAAAGACCAGTTTCCTCATCTCTGGACTCTGCAACAGGGACAGAGACCCGTGAGAGGATGCCAGGGAACTCCTGGCATCACTCACAAAGGCAGGAAACCCGGAGGCCTGCACCGACTTTAGGAACTCGGGGGCTATTGTCTGGGTTGTTTCATGGCCAAAGCGGGTGGTGGCCATAGGAGTCATGTTGGTGAGGCCGCGGCGGTGAAGTCACAGAGATGCAGGCAGCCCATGTCCCTTGGTCTCACAACACAAGCACAGGCAGTGACAGCAACCCCTCTCTGGCAGCCTGCAGCCAGAAGCACAGCAGAGAGACTATAGACCTGCGCAGAAGCAGGACTAAGAAAATTAGGGGCAAGGGGATGCAGGTGGTCAACAACATGGAGCAGCTCCCCAGTGGGACAAGTTAAACACACCTGAGCCCTCTAGCTTGGGAAAGAGAGGCCCGAAGCCACCACAGAGACACCAGTGTCTGAGGTCATGAGAAGGTGAAGGGACAAGGTGAGGAGGGACCACCAGCTCCCATGACACCAGAGCGCAGGGGCATCCCGTGGAGCAACCAGGCAGGAATTTTACACTGGAATACAAGGAACTCTCGTCACACAGCACCCAGGGAAATTGCTGAACTCCCTGCCCTAGGATCCCAGACATGGACAAGGAGGAATGGCTTCATAAAGCGATGAGATCGCCCTGCGCTATTAACACAAAAGGGCACTAAACCACAGCATTGGGATTGGGGTGGGAAGTACCAGAGGAGATGGGGTCCTCGGAAAGAAAAGAGCCACCCAAACCCAGACCCAAGACATCAGCGCCCCACAGGCACCATCAAGGTCACGCTGCAGCTACGGCCAGACATCACAGCAAATCCTGTCAGCAAGGGTTTCTTTTTTCTTTTTTTTGGTTTTTAACATCTCCCATTTCTGCCTCTGTTTCCAGGCTCTCTGCAGCTGCCTTAGACCCCTTTTAGCCACCACGAACTCTGGCGATCGCCTTTGCATGGTCTAGGGCAGCAGAAATGTGGCACATCCCTTTTATCGCAGTTGGGTTAGAATAGCCAGCTCTAATTAATTAATTAATAAGGAGATGAAGAGGGCTCCATAGATCACATACAAAAATGCAGCTGTGCAAAAGGGACAGCCATATATACTGTAATGCTCAGTGGTGCAAATGTAGCCTCCTTTTAATGAGCAGTGCTTCTTTGTGAATAGTTGTATTTGTATTGCCTGTTTATTTGCAGAGTTTTTGACTTGATTGTATCTTGAGTAGCGCAAGTTGAGTATTCAGGAGGGTCCTGAAGCCAGCTGCCCTAGCCGCTCTCCCTCTCATCTACTCACTGCAGAGCACTGTCTCTGGCAGTGCTTACAGAAGGTCTCTTGTCTCGTGGCTCAGCTGGTAGTTCTGCCTTGCCATCACCCCATGAACCTGCACTCGATAAATACACGTGTACTGGGGGTTGCCCCAGTTGCTCTGCACCTGGAATTTGATATACTGGAAGGCTCTGGGAAGCTGCTTCTGCAAAGGAAACGGGGGGAGCCGTCATTCCTCAGGTGTAAGGAGCAACAGCACAGCAACGTAGCTTCCTTTGCCAGCGCTAGCCCTGCTGGGGAACAAACTGGAGCCCTGACAAAGGAGGCAGCCAGGGTTGCTATGCCAGAGCCACAAGGCACAGGATGCTTTGGCTCATCCTCCGCACTCTGTGGTCCAAGCCCTTGCAGGCAAAGCTCAGTTTGCCCCTCGCGTCGTGCCCACACGCACTCACAGTACCTTCAGGCGGAAGGTCTGAACAGCCTCTTGGTCCACGTCAAATACAAAGAGCCCCAGGAGAGTTTCTTCTGCTGCTTCCTCATCCACGCCCTCAAAGGCAACCGACAAGGGCAGCAGGTCAGGCTCAAGCAGAGCCGGAGGAAAAGTGCCCGCTGCGTCCGACTCGGGGAAGCCTGCCTCATGTCCCACCCCTCTAGCACTAGTCTGGAAGAGGTCAGTGTGGATGTGGCTCAGGCTCTTTTGAGCAAGCGCTCCAAGACCCTGGGCCAGAAAGCACAAAGCAAGCCGCAGAGGCATACCACCACCGTGGGCCCCCACATACGCCATGCAGGGACGCTCTGCTCTGCAGCAACCAGCCCACGCTTCTCTGAGAGAAGGCGCCAGGAGAAACAAGGCTCCCTCGCAGCTTTCTGCCCTGGCCAGCTTCCCTGCCCACCCGCCACGCTGGGGCAAGGCTGAGGCTTACGGAGACAGCAAAGTCTTTGGGGGCGCTGCTGACTTCCCCGGAAGGAGAGACCGCCTTGGAGATGTGCTCCACGGTGACAGCCATGGGCCAGATCTGCTCAGGCAGCCGAATGACCACTTGGCCCTCCGCTCCTTGGAAAGCCCAGCACTGTCCAGGGGAAGTGTGCGGCTGAAACCAGAAAGCAGCCACCCTCAGTGGCAAGGCACTCCAGGAGCCCAGGGGACTGGCTGCTTTGCCAGCAGCACAGCCCTGGCTCGGTCTGTTGGCTGGCTTTCTGCATGGAAGGGCACCCCAGTGGATGAAAGGGACAGGAGGGGACTTGCCACCTTGCTTTCAGAAGACGGAAATCTTCCTTACAAAACATCTAGGCTCACCTGCCTTTCCCAAATCCCGCTCTGATTTTGCACAGCATTCAGAGACAGGGCGGGGCTGCCTAGGGGAGGTCACCCCGTGAGCCTTCAAAGAGTGTGCGGGAGGGACGAGCCCCCTTCCTCCAACTCGGCAGATCCCGCCAGGCTTGGGGGCCTGGAGGAGGTTCTGTCCTTGCCTGAGTGGCTTGTCAGGCTCCCCCCAACTTCCACTCTCTCTGGAAAGGGGCCGTGGGAGTTGAGGTGGGAAAATGCAGCTGCCAAGGACAAAGGTGCCCAGCACACTGCGGCCAGGGGTTGTGGGCAGGTGGCTGCTGTTGGGTTCAGCTCCGTTCCCCTCCAGACGGCAGGGCAGCACTGTGGGGAAGCGCAGGGGATCGTCAGGAAGAGGCTGAGCCCTGTGGGGCTGCGCGAGACTGCTGCTGTGAAGGGAGGTGTTTGGGGCTTGGAGGCTCAACTTGAAAGCAAGCAACTGCCTCAGAAGTCATGCTGCCTGTGCTATTACCTGCAGAATAGTATCCGGAGGGTTGGTCACGGCAAAGAAGGCGAGACAAAGCCAGCAAGCCTCACTGCCTCGCCCACCATAAGTCCGGGATGTTCTCTCTGCATCGATGGTGGCCCCTGAAAGGCACATGCAAAGTAGCTGCCTCGGACAGGCCAGAGGCTAGGAGCAGCAGGGAGCCAGCAGGTATTTCTCAGGCTGCAAGCCCAGCTGGGCAGACTTGGTGGGAGGGCCATACGCCAGCGGAGGGCCAGCAGACTTTGCGTAGGCATACCTGTGGTTTTCAGAGCCCAGTCCACCGTCTGCAGGTACTTTGCCTCTATCTTCTCAAGGGCTGCCCGTGTCAAGTTGAGAAGGGGCTGGGAAAAGCATTGCAAAGGCAGAGACGGAAAGCAACAGGGAGAATGACACAAACTCATCACGGGGCACTTCTGCATGAAGACTGAGTGCTTGCACAGAGCAAAGGGGAGACTTGGGGTCAGTCCACCAAAGGCAAGACTTGTTGGAAAAGGCACCACACCTTCTGGTCAGCGCTTTCTGACAAGTCAAGCACGGACTCGGGGAGAACACCAGTCTCAGGAGCCACCGTGCAGACCTGGCTCAGGTCAGCACTGCCCCAAGCAGCCCTGAGAGCCAGGTTTGCGCTGGGCAGCAAGAGGACAGAGCACACGCTGCAAAGGGCCAAGAGGAAGCAGCAGGAGACAGCCTCCAACTGAGAGCAAGGTCTTTGATCAAATGCCAGCCACTTTACCCCTCTCTTCTCCTCAGCCATCGTCCTCTCCTCCAAGACTTCTGCTATGGAGTGCAGGATGGCCTCATTTGCAGCAGCCAGCTCTGCTCGCAGGTGAGCCAGCTGCTCTTCCAGGAGCTCCCGCTCATGGATCTTCTCCCTCAGCAAGGGCAGGGAGTTGCTGCAGACAAAGGGAAAGCAGATCTGGTGCAAGAGCTGAGCAGCCCCTGCAGGCAGTCCCGAGTAGGGTGCCACAGTCTTGCCCCCATCCTCTTCCCTCCCTCACAAGAGCAGAGGCTTCCCTTCCCCTCCACGTTTAGCACAAGGCAAAGGCTGGCGCCCTGGATGCTTTGCCACTCAGTGAGTTCCATGGGAAGGAAGCCCTCTTACCTGAGCGTTGTGAGCTCTGTTTCTGGCACCCCAGCCTTCTCCTGAAACACAAAGGCCCTCCCTGAGAGGAAGCCCAAGGAGCTGCATGGGGGCTTCCCACAGGACACTTCCCCAGGAAGAGCAGGTGGCAGTTGCTGCTGCTTTCTATCCATTTGGAGCAAGCCAGAGGATGTCGGGCCTTTTTCCAGCCACTGTCTTTGGGAAGTCCATTTCCTGTCTGTGCATTTGCAGACTCCAGGAGCTAAGGCAGGAGCAAAGCCACCTCCTGCCCAAGTGCTCCTTCCTGCAGCCTGCCAACCTGCAGTGCTCACTCAGGGAGCTCTCAGGGTCAAACCTCATTCAGCAGCTACAGAAAGTGAAGGACAAGCACAAGCGTGTCCCCCCCACACCCCCCCACATCTCTGTGAGGATGAGCCCTGGGCATCTGGACGGGATGCCCAACTTTTGCAGGGGAGGCAGGAGCTCCGAGCTATGGCCTCGGCCAGAGTTTGCTTTCCCCCAGCAAGAGGCACCTACCTGCAGCGCTTCCTCTTGCCACTTGCTCTCGGAGAGCAGCAAGCCCCAGCAGTAAAGCGCAGCTGCAAGTCACCACAGCAAGAGACAGTTATCCTAAGAGGCTTTCTAATGGTCCCTGGAGCCACATTTTCTCCTTCCACAGCTAGGGAGCAAGAGCTTGCCTGGGACAGCTGGAGCTGGAGCTGGAGCCAGTGCAGAGCGCGGAGGTGGCTCCAACCCCTTGAGCACTGCCCAGGCCCATGGGCTTGGAAAATACACACACCCAAGGCCCACACACCCGCACACCAATGAAGGCATGTGGCCCCGAGCCAAGAGGAAATGCACCAGGCCATGGCAGTTTCTGCACAGACATTGCAACCCCAAAGCTCTGCAGCAAGGAGGGACCTCTAGCCAAAACGATCCTAGGCGCTCCACTCCCTCCCACGGCCGGCAGCCATGGCAGGCGTGAGGCAGGCTGCAGTCCACCTGTAAAGACCCTCTCTGGCCTTCACTGTGTCACGGAGATGGGAAGCTGGAAGGCACCACAGGATCTGCTGCCTCTCCCTGCCCCTGAAAGCTGGCATCCGGTCCGCCTGTGCTACCGCGCAAGAGGTTTGGTCAGCGCTGCTCACCAGCCAAGAGTGGGGCCAGCAGGAAAAGGACCCTCAGGCACCTCCTGCCATTCCACCAGGTGCTGCGTGGCCTAAAAGAGAGGGAATGCTGCTGTTAGCCAAGCCTACAGTGCGGGCTTTGCTTTGCCGGTGATCCGTTGAGGGGCTCCCTTGCCACCAGGTTCCTCAGCTCAGCAGAGCGGAGAAGCCCAGGGCCTGGGGGCCTTTAGGAAGCTCTGAGCTGCAGCACAGCACCCTGCGGGCACTAAGGCAGTTGAAGACCTCTGGCCTGACACAGGCGTAATCACCCACACGCCTAGTGTCGTGGCCTGACACAGTCTGGTGGCACTGGGCTCTCCCGAGGAGAAGGGGCAGCGCCTTGCCCAGCCAAAGGCTCTGCTGGGCTGCCTGGCTGCCCAGGCTGGAGGGCGGTGCTGCACACAGCCCCAGGGCTCAGGGGCTGTCTGTCGCCACCATGGAAGCCGGGCGGCACACAGGGCTTCTTGCCTTATCCCTCCCTGCTTTTTGGGCCCCGTCACACCCACCTGCCCAACTCGGCTGGCATCTCCTCTAATCCAACTCCGTCACCAGCAGGAGGGAAAAGGTCGCTGTGCGGCAAATCCCCGCAGGCCTCTTCCCAAAGCACTTGCTGGCCTCTGCAAAGCTCCTTGTTTGCAGAGCTACACACGTCTGCAGGCTGGGCTTTTATGGAGGGCAGCTGTTGATGACGTCACAAGAGCCAACCGCCAGGGAGGCAAGGTGTTGCCCATGATGACCTCAGAGGGGGGCTTACCCAGGAGGGGGTTGCCACGCAGCCTGAGCGAGAGGAAGCCTGTGTGTTAGCCCCCACCGCAAGCCTGAAGCCTGCCGGCACACCCGCAGAGGAGCCCTGGTTAGCCCAGAGAGCCAGCTCACTTGGTTGCGCGGGCAAGCTGCTGCTGTGCCGTTGCACCCCTCGTCCTCTACCAGGCTCGTGTGTCGTGTCATCCTGGGCAGGGCTCAAAGGGCTGAGCGTGAAGCCCTGCTAAGTCAGAAGGGAGAGTGGCAAGAGCTTTCTCCTCTTGAGACCCACCCGGGCATTGACACGGTACTGCAGCAAGCCAAAGGACATCAGCCAGGTGACCTTGTTGGCCCTGGAAGACATAGCCCCGCCTCTGCTAGGAAAGCAAGAGTAGAGCGGTCAGCTTGCTGGCACAAAGGCAGATGTCTCTTCCCCTAGGTACACCTGCACCCACACGGAACAGCGGGGGTGAGGGGCACAGGCTCCCTCAGCAGCCCACTGATGGGCACCCAAAGGGGAGCTACTGGGTCAGCTCTGAGGTGCGTTGCAGAAATGCAAGCAACCATTGAGCAAGAGCAGGGGCCAGGACTGGAGACGGGGACAGCTGCAGGCCAGCTCCCGCAAGGAGTGGGCCTGAGCTTCAGTCAGGCTCCTGGGCCAGTGGGTGGAGGTGCCAGGGCGGGCTGCTCAGGGGAACTAAGCCCTCCTTAGTGCACGCCGGGCCCTGACGGTCCAGGCCGCGGTCTGTAGCCTTTGCACTTCTCTGCTGCGGCCTCTGCGGTTTGTCAACGCCTCCCTTGACCTGGCAGATTCAAAACTGGATGCAGGCGAGCCCTAGCAAGTGCCGAGTGTCTTCCACACATTCCTCCATCTGCTCGCTCTACAGCAGCTGACGCAGCCGCACACACGCTTGGCCTTTGCTGCTGCCGAAGCGCATTGCCTGCTCATGGTTAGCTTGCTGTGTGCCAGGACCCCCGGGGCCTTTTGTGCAGCACGACACCGCAGCCCATCAGGCCCCAGCACATGCTGCTGCCGCTGCTGCTGCTGCTGCTGTTGCTTGCGGTCTGGCCATGCCTGGGGCCAACCTTTGCATTGATTGTTGCTAAGGCTGAAGCAGTTCCGCGTGGCACAGCCTGCTGAGGTCTTGCTGAGTAGTGGCTCTTCCTTCGGCATAGCTGACTCTCCTCACACTTGCTGAGGGCTCAGTCGATCCCCACGCTGAGGTGGTTTAGGAAGGTATTGAGCAGTATCAGAGGCAGGCAGGCCCCCGGAGGAACTCTGCTTGGGAGCAGCTGCCCATTGGACTTGGAGGCATGAAGCAGCAGCAGCCTTGCAGCTTGGTGCTGTGGCCAGTGCCCATGCAGCTTGTGGTGCCCCTGCCCAGCGCAGCTCTTGCCAGCTTGTCAGCACCTTGTCTGCCAGGTGCTCACGCCAGCATCTGTTCCGGCTCTTTGTCCAGCTGGTCCCTAGGCTCCTCGTTGTCACCTGGGTGCTCCTCAGAGCAGCGGGCTCTCTAGGCAGAGCAGGCCTAGCATGGCTGCCTGGGTTCCCATGCTGCCTCCGCTCTGTCCCCCCACCCACCGAATCACAGAAGCACAGAATGGTTGAGGTTGGAAGGGACCTCTGGAGATCACCTAGTCCAAGCCCCTGGCTCCAGCAGGGTCACCTAGAGCATGCTGGCCAGGATGGTGTCCAGACGGCTTTTGAAGATCTCCAAGGAGGGAGAGTGCACAAGCTCTCTGGGCAATCTAAGGGTAGCCTGTGATGGTCTCTTTCCTCCAATTTTCCAGCATCACTTCAAATTCTGAATTTGCCCTCCAAGTTGCTTTCAGAGCCTACCAGAGTAATGTCAGGTCATCTGCAAAGAGACCACTCCATCCCCTCAGTCCTTAATGGGACTGCTTAGCAGGACTGTACCCGGGACAAGGCTCTGCAGAGCCCCACTAGACGGAGGTTTCCGTTTGGCCAGCAAGTGCCTCCTCCTGGACACCCTGGGCTCAAAAAGGCGGCTTTGGGGAGACATTTGCTTCACTTGAGCGTCACAGAAGACCTGGGAAGGCCACCAACGCATATGACTTGAATCTACCTTCCAAGAGGTGATTTTGCATGAAAATCAACACCCAAGAAACATTAGAATGTTTTTCATGTGTAGATATATACTTTGCTATTTCACCCAAAAGAAAGAGAATAATCAGGGGAAAAGATGGAAAACGTAGCCCCAGTTCCTCGGAATGTCGACTAGAGGTTGCAAATATGCTCTGTCACTGTTCCATGTTATTCCACATGAAGACCCACTCATCCCAAAGCTGAAAGAGCAACCGTGGGGTTCACTGGGGTCCATTCCTTGGAAAGAATTAGTCACAAAGGACTTCACGAGCAGAGAAGTGGCTGGCTTGGGAGGCAGAAGCCTAGAGAAGCAAACATGCTTGTGCTGGAAACACAGTGACACGCTCGGAAGGCACATGAGGATCAGCGATTCCTTTGATTGGAAAAGACCAGTTTCCTCATCTCTGGACTCTGCAACAGGGACAGAGACCCGTGAGAGGATGCCAGGGAACTCCTGGCATCACTCACAAAGGCAGGAAACCCGGAGGCCTGCACCGACTTTAGGAACTCGGGGGCTATTGTCTGGGTTGTTTCATGGCCAAAGCGGGTGGTGGCCATAGGAGTCATGTTGGTGAGGCCGCGGCGGTGAAGTCACAGAGATGCAGGCAGCCCATGTCCCTTGGTCTCACAACACAAGCACAGGCAGTGACAGCAACCCCTCTCTGGCAGCCTGCAGCCAGAAGCACAGCAGAGAGACTATAGACCTGCGCAGAAGCAGGACTAAGAAAATTAGGGGCAAGGGGATGCAGGTGGTCAACAACATGGAGCAGCTCCCCAGTGGGACAAGTTAAACACACCTGAGCCCTCTAGCTTGGGAAAGAGAGGCCCGAAGCCACCACAGAGACACCAGTGTCTGAGGTCATGAGAAGGTGAAGGGACAAGGTGAGGAGGGACCACCAGCTCCCATGACACCAGAGCGCAGGGGCATCCCGTGGAGCAACCAGGCAGGAATTTTACACTGGAATACAAGGAACTCTCGTCACACAGCACCCAGGGAAATTGCTGAACTCCCTGCCCTAGGATCCCAGACATGGACAAGGAGGAATGGCTTCATAAAGCGATGAGATCGCCCTGCGCTATTAACACAAAAGGGCACTAAACCAC
Organism: Dromaius novaehollandiae; assembly: GCF_036370855.1. Lineage (NCBI taxonomy): Eukaryota > Metazoa > Chordata > Aves > Casuariiformes > Dromaiidae > Dromaius > Dromaius novaehollandiae. Next base: position 938,140 of record NC_088125.1, on the reverse strand, counting down.
AGCATTGGGATTGGGGTGGGAAGTACCAGAGGAGATGGGGTCCTCGGAAAGAAAAGAGCCACCCAAACCCAGACCCAAGACATCAGCGCCCCACAGGCACCATCAAGGTCACGCTGCAGCTACGGCCAGACATCACAGCAAATCCTGTCAGCAAGGGTTTCTTTTTTCTTTTTTTTGGTTTTTAACATCTCCCATTTCTGCCTCTGTTTCCAGGCTCTCTGCAGCTGCCTTAGACCCCTTTTAGCCACCACGAACTCTGGCGATCGCCTTTGCATGGTCTAGGGCAGCAGAAATGTGGCACATCCCTTTTATCGCAGTTGGGTTAGAATAGCCAGCTCTAATTAATTAATTAATAAGGAGATGAAGAGGGCTCCATAGATCACATACAAAAATGCAGCTGTGCAAAAGGGACAGCCATATATACTGTAATGCTCAGTGGTGCAAATGTAGCCTCCTTTTAATGAGCAGTGGAATGATAATGAGCAGAAATGTGGCACATCCCTTTTATCGCAGTTGGGTTAGAATAGCCAGCTCTAATTAATGTCCATCACATAGCAGTCACCAAAGCACTCAATACATGGGAATAATATGATGTTGTTATAAGACAACCCTGGAAGCTCAGAAAGAATGGTCATGCTGTTTAAACTAGGCAGATTAGGATAACCCCTATCTCTGTTTTCTGAAAAGAAGCATTCTTGAATCAAGGGCATCCTAGAACTGCTAAAGCCCTAAGAGAAACATTAAATCAAAACGTTTTACTTCTAGGTACGTATTGCCAATTTGGCAAAAGAATTGGAGGTCCATGTATCCCTAACTGAACTGTCCTCATTATACTACAAAAAATCACGCCCATAGGTCCAAAAGACCCATGCGCAGGTGAAGACCCCTCCCCTGAGCATGCGTAGTACTAAAATGGTGTGTAAGCAAAATTGTAATTGTATGTAAATCATTAACGAATCAGTGTAAAAGGGAAAGTTGCAAACTTTGCAATTTGTTTGTATAAATGCTCCTTGAGAAGCCGGGGTGGGGGTGTGCTTGATCTGTGGGAAACCACCGAGCACCCAGGCTTGCGCAACTCTGAAATAAAGCAGCAAATGTCTCTCCTGAGTGTGTAATTATTGGCTTACTGCACACCGGGCAACAAATCTGCTTTTTGGACAACAGTGTCAGTGGGTAGAACAGTTCCGAGACACTTGGCCTTTATGCCATATTACTCGGAAATAACACCAAAAGGGCCTTCTTACAGTCCTGGCTGCCAAACGGCCCCGGGGCCGTAGGGGACCATCAGTCAGGGCTCTGGCTGCAGCCCCCAGTGCTGCCCAGCATCTCCCCTGCAGGCCCCGGGGCATCCAGGGATGGGGGAGGGCAGGAGGGAGAGGCAGGGAGAGAGGAAGAGAAGGGCAGAGGGAGGGAGGGAGGAAAAGAGGGAGGAAGGAAGAGAAGGTGGGAGGGAGGGAGAGGGAGGAGCAGAGGAGGCCAGGGCAGCCCTGGGAGCCCAAGGGCCGCTGTTGCTAGGCAGCACGGGGGGAGGGGGGGCACGAGGAGGCCACATGACCTGCAGCTGGTGCTGTTGCCAGGCAACACTGGGTGGGGCAGCAACAGGCACTGGGGGAGGTGTTGGGAGGTGGTTGGAGCTGGGCTGGGGCAGCCATGGTGGGGCTGTGTGTGGGGCTGGGAGCTTCAGGGAGCCAGGCCCTCCACGGCCCTGGCCCTGCTGCCCCCGGTGGTGTGGGGGCTCGGAGGAGCTGGGCCCACACCCAGGCCCCGCACACAGCGGCTGCCGGCAGGAAGGGACGACCAAAGGCCCTGCATGGGCGCTGGAGGCCGGACCCGGCTCCTCACAGCGCCTCTGGTGCTGACGCGGCTCTTCGGGGCAGAGCTGGGGCCCTTCACGTGCCTAGAAAGTAGGAGGCATGGGGAAGCATGACACTGAGACCCTCCAGCTGGCTCTGAGCAAGAGTTGCCTCAGGAATGGACAAAAATATGCCTGCTGTGTTTTTCATGTGTGTTTCGAAGTGGCAGATAGGGCTTACTTGCCTCAAACTTTGTGCCAGTGCACTAAGAGAAGACTTGCAGTTTGCCTAATCCCAGTGTGAGGCCAGAGCCAGAGCCTCTGCGTCATCTCAGCCAGTGTTCTCTCTAAAAGACGTTCAGCTGTTTGCAAGAGCATTTACCTGTGTGATTTCCAGAGCAGTTCCCCAATATTGCAGGTGTTTAACAGCGACCTCTATATTTATAGGTAGCTGGTTCAGTTTCAAAATGTTTATGCTGAAAAAGGAGCTCAATAAGATGAAGCTGTCATTAATAAGGAGATGAAGAGGACTCCATAGATCACATACAAAAATGCAGCTGTGCAAAAGGGACAGCCATATATAATGTAATGCTCAGTGGTGCAAATGTAGCCTCCTTTTAATGAGCAGTGCTTCTTTGTGAATAGTTGTATTTGTATTGCCTGTTTATTTGCAGAGTTTTTGACTTGATTGTATCTTGAGTAGCGCAAGTTGAGTATTCAGGAGGGTCCTGAAGCCAGCTGCCCTAGCCGCTCTCCCTCTCATCTACTCACTGCAGAGCACTGTCTCTGGCAGTGCTTACAGAAGGTCTCTTGTCTCGTGGCTCAGCTGGTAGTTCTGCCTTGCCATCACCCCATGAACCTGCACTCGATAAATACACGTGTACTGGGGGTTGCCCCAGTTGCTCTGCACCTGGAATTTGATATACTGGAAGGCTCTGGGAAGCTGCTTCTGCAAAGGAAACGGGGGGAGCCGTCATTCCTCAGGTGTAAGGAGCAACAGCACAGCAACGTAGCTTCCTTTGCCAGCGCTAGCCCTGCTGGGGAACAAACTGGAGCCCTGACAAAGGAGGCAGCCAGGGTTGCTATGCCAGAGCCACAAGGCACAGGATGCTTTGGCTCATCCTCCGCACTCTGTGGTCCAAGCCCTTGCAGGCAAAGCTCAGTTTGCCCCTCGCGTCGTGCCCACACGCACTCACAGTACCTTCAGGCGGAAGGTCTGAACAGCCTCTTGGTCCACGTCAAATACAAAGAGCCCCAGGAGAGTTTCTTCTGCTGCTTCCTCATCCACGCCCTCAAAGGCAACCGACAAGGGCAGCAGGTCAGGCTCAAGCAGAGCCGGAGGAAAAGTGCCCGCTGCGTCCGACTCGGGGAAGCCTGCCTCATGTCCCACCCCTCTAGCACTAGTCTGGAAGAGGTCAGTGTGGATGTGGCTCAGGCTCTTTTGAGCAAGCGCTCCAAGACCCTGGGCCAGAAAGCACAAAGCAAGCCGCAGAGGCATACCACCACCGTGGGCCCCCACATACGCCATGCAGGGACGCTCTGCTCTGCAGCAACCAGCCCACGCTTCTCTGAGAGAAGGCGCCAGGAGAAACAAGGCTCCCTCGCAGCTTTCTGCCCTGGCCAGCTTCCCTGCCCACCCTCCACGCTGGGGCAAGGCTGAGGCTTACGGAGACAGCAAAGTCTTTGGGGGCGCTGCTGACTTCCCCGGAAGGAGAGACTGCCTTGGAGATGTGCTCCACGGTGACAGCCATGGGCCAGATCTGCTCAGGCAGCCGAATGACCACTTGGCCCTCCGCTCCTTGGAAAGCCCAGCACTGTCCAGGGGAAGTGTGCGGCTGAAACCAGAAAGCAGCCACCCTCAGTGGCAAGGCACTCCAGGAGCCCAGCGGACTGGCTGCTTTGCCAGCAGCACAGCCCTGGCTCGGTCTGTTGGCTGGCTTTCTGCATGGAAGGGCACCCCAGTGGATGAAAGGGACAGGAGGGGACTTGCCACCTTGCTTTCAGAAGACGGAAATCTTCCTTACAAAACATCTAGGCTCACCTGCCTTTCCCAAATCCCGCTCTGATTTTGCACAGCATTCAGAGACAGGGCGGGGCTGCCTAGGGGAGGTCACCCCGTGAGCCTTCAAAGAGTGTGCGGGAGGGACGAGCCCCCTTCCTCCAACTCGGCAGATCCCACCAGGCTTGGGGGCCTGGAGGAGGTTCTGTCCTTGCCTGAGTGGCTTGTCAGGCTCCCCCCAACTTCCACTCTCTCTGGAAAGGGGCCGTGGGAGTTGAGGTGGGAAAATGCAGCTGCCAAGGACAAAGGTGCCCAGCACACTGCGGCCAGGGGTTGTGGGCAGGTGGCTGCTGTTGGGTTCAGCTCCGTTCCCCTCCAGACGGCAGGGCAGCACTGTGGGGAAGCGCAGGGGATCGTCAGGAAGAGGCTGAGCCCTGTGGGGCTGCGCGAGACTGCTGCTGTGAAGGGAGGTGTTTGGGGCTTGGAGGCTCAACTTGAAAGCAAGCAACTGCCTCAGAAGTCATGCTGCCTGTGCTGTTACCTGCAGAATAGTATCCGGAGGGTTGGCCACGGCAAAGAAGGCGAGACAAAGCCAGCAAGCCTCACTGCCTCGCCCACCATAAGTCCGGGATGTTCTCTCTGCATCGATGGTGGCCCCTGAAAGGCACATGCAAAGTAGCTGCCTCGGACAGGCCAGAGGCTAGGAGCAGCAGGGAGCCAGCAGGTATTTCTCAGGCTGCAAGCCCAGCTGGGCAGACTTGGTGGGAGGGCCATACGCCAGCGGAGGGCCAGCAGACTTTGCGTAGGCATACCTGTGGTTTTCAGAGCCCAGTCCACCGTCTGCAGGTACTTTGCCTCTATCTTCTCAAGGGCTGCCCGTGTCAAGTTGAGAAGGGGCTGGGAAAAGCATTGCAAAGGCAGAGACGGAAAGCAACAGGGAGAATGACACAAACTCATCACGGGGCACTTCTGCATGAAGACTGAGTGCTTGCACAGAGCAAAGGGGAGACTTGGGGTCAGTCCACCAAAGGCAAGACTTGTTGGAAAAGGCACCACACCTTCTGGTCAGCGCTTTCTGACAAGTCAAGCAAGGACTCGGGGAGAACACCAGTCTCAGGAGCCACCGTGCAGACCTGGCTCAGGTCAGCACTGCCCCAAGCAGCCCTGAGAGCCAGGTTTGCGCTGGGCAGCAAGAGGACAGAGCACACGCTGCAAAGGGCCAAGAGGAAGCAGCAGGAGACAGCCTCCAACTGAGAGCAAGGTCTTTGATCAAATGCCAGCCACTTTACCCCTCTCTTCTCCTCAGCCATCGTCCTCTCCTCCAAGACTTCTGCTATGGAGTGCAGGATGGCCTCATTTGCAGCAGCCAGCTCTGCTCGCAGGTGAGCCAGCTGCTCTTCCAGGAGCTCCCGCTCATGGATCTTCTCCCTCAGCAAGGGCAGGGAGTTGCTGCAGACAAAGGGAAAGCAGATCTGGTGCAAGAGCTGAGCAGCCCCTGCAGGCAGTCCCGAGTAGGGTGCCACAGTCTTGCCCCCATCCTCTTCCCTCCCTCACAAGAGCAGAGGCTTCCCTTCCCCTCCACGTTTAGCACAAGGCAAAGGCTGGCGCCCTGGATGCTTTGCCACTCAGTGAGTTCCATGGGAAGGAAGCCCTCTTACCTGAGCGTTGTGAGCTCTGTTTCTGGCACCCCAGCCTTCTCCTGAAACACAAAGGCCCTCCCTGAGAGGAAGCCCAAGGAGCTCCATGGGGGCTTCCCACAGGACACTTCCCCAGGAAGAGCAGGTGGCAGTTGCTGCTGCTTTCTATCCATTTGGAGCAAGCCAGAGGATGTCGGGCCTTTTTCCAGCCACTGTCTTTGGGAAGTCCATTTCCTGTCTGAGCATTTGCAGACTCCAGGAGCTAAGGCAGGAGCAAAGCCACCTCCTGCCCAAGTGCTCCTTCCTGCAGCCTGCCAACCTGCAGTGCTCACTCAGGGAGCTCTCAGGGTCAAACCTCATTCAGCAGCTACAGAAAGTGAAGGACAAGCACAAGCGTGTCCCCCCCACACCCCCCACATCTCTGTGAGGATGAGCCCTGGGCATCTGGACGGGATTCCCAACTTTTGCAGGGGAGGCAGGAGCTCCGAGCTATGGCCTCGGCCAGAGTTTGCTTTCCCCCAGCAAGAGGCACCTACCTGCAGCGCTTCCTCTTGCCACTTGCTCTCGGAGAGCAGCAAGCCCCAGCAGTAAAGCGCAGCTGCAAGTCACCACAGCAAGAGACAGTTATCCTAAGAGGCTTTCTAATGGTCCCTGGAGCCACATTTTCTCCTTCCACAGCTAGGGAGCAAGAGCTTGCCTGGGACAGCTGGAGCTGGAGCTGGAGCCAGTGCAGAGCGCGGAGGTGGCTCCAACCCCTTGAGCACTGCCCAGGCCCATGGGCTTGGAAAATACACACACCCAAGGCCCACACACCCGCACACCAATGAAGGCATGTGGCCCCGAGCCAAGAGGAAATGCACCAGGCCATGGCAGTTTCTGCACAGACATTGCAACCCCAAAGCTCTGCAGCAAGGAGGGACCTCTAGCCAAAACGATCCTAGGCGCTCCACTCCCTCCCACGGCCGGCAGCCACGGCAGGCGTGAGGCAGGCTGCAGTCCACCTGTAAAGACCCTCTCTGGCCTTCACTGTGTCACGGAGATGGGAAGCTGGAAGGCGCCACAGGATCTGCTGCCTCTCCCTGCCCCTGAAAGCTGGCATCCGGTCTGCCTGTGCTACCGCGCAAGAGCTTTGGTCAGCGCTGCTCACCAGCCAAGAGTGGGGCCAGCAGGAAAAGGACCCTCAGGCACCTCCTGCCATTCTGCCAGGTGCTGCGTGGCCTAAAAGAGAGGGAATGCTGCTGTTAGCCAAGCCTACAGTGCGGGCTTTGCTTTGCCGGTGATCCGTTGAGGGGCTCCCTTGCCACCAGGTTCCTCAGCTCAGCAGAGCGGAGAAGCCCAGGGCCTGGGGGCCTTTAGGAAGCTCTGAGCTGCAGCACAGCACTCTGCGGGCACTAAGGCAGTTGAAGACCTCTGGCCTGACACAGGCGTAATCACCCACACGCGTAGTGTCGTGGCCTGACACAGTCTGGTGGCACTGGGCTCTCCCGAGGAGAAGGGGCAGCGCCTTGCCCAGCCAAAGGCTCTGCTGGGCTGCCTGGCTGCCCAGGCTGGAGGGCGGTGCTGCACACAGCCCCAGGGCTCAGGGGCTGTCTGTTGCCACCATGGAAGCCGGGCGGCACACAGGGCTTCTTGCCTTATCCCTCCCTGCTTTTTGGGCCCCGTCACACCCACCTGCCCAACTCGGCTGGCATCTCCTCTAATCCAACTCCGTCACCAGCAGGAGGGAAAAGGTCGCTGTGCGGCAAATCCCCGCAGGCCTCTTCCCAAAGCACTTGCTGGCCTCTGCAAAGCTCCTTGTTTGCAGAGCTACACACATCTGCAGGCTGGGCTTTTATGGAGGGCAGCTGTTGATGACGTCACAAGAGCCAACCGCCAGGGAGGCAAGGTGTTGCCCATGATGACCTCAGAGGGGGGCTTACCCAGGAGGGGGTTGCCACGCAGCCTGAGCAAGAGGAAGCCTGTGTGTTAGCCCCCACCCCAAGCCTGAAGCCCCCCGGCACACCCGCAGAGGAGCCCTGGTTAGCCCAGAGAGCCAGCTCACTTGGTTGCGCGGGCAAGCTGCTGCTGTGCCGTTGCACCCCTCGTCCTCTACCAGGCTGATGTGTCGTGTCATCCTGGGCAGGGCTCAAAGGGCTGAGCGTGAAGCCCTGCTAAGTCAGAAGGGAGAGTGGCAAGAGCTTTCTCCTCTTGAGACCCACCCGGGCATTGACACGGTACTGCAGCAAGCCAAAGGACATCAGCCAGGTGACCTTGTTGGCCCTGGAAGACATAGCCCCACCTCTGCTAGGAAAGCAAGAGTAGAGCGGTCAGCTTGCTGGCACAAAGGCAGATGTCTCTTCCCCTAGGTACACCTGCACCCACACGGAACAGCGGGGTTGAGGGGCACAGGCTCCCTCAGCAGCCCACTGATGGGCACCCAAAGGGGAGCTCCAGGGTCAGCTCTGAGGTGCGTTGCAGAAATGCAAGCAACCATTGAGCAAGAGCAGGGGCCAGGACTGGAGACGGGGACAGCTGCAGGCCAGCTCCCGCAAGGAGTGGGCCTGAGCTTCAGTCAGGCTCCTGGGCCAGTGGGTGGAGGTGCCAGGGCAGGCCGCTCAGGGGAACTAAGCCCTCCTTAGTGCACGCCGGGCCCTGACGGTCCAGTCCGCGGTCTGTAGCCTTTGCACTTCTCTGCTGCGGCCTCTGCGGTTTGTCAACGCCTCCCTTGACCTGGCAGATTCAAAACTGGATGCAGGCGAGCCCTAGCAAGTGCCGAGTGTCTTCCACACATTCCTCCATCTGCTCGCTCTACAGCAGCTGACGCAGCCGCACACACGCTTGGCCTTTGCTGCTGCCGAAGCGCATTGCCTGCTCATGGTTAGCTTGCTGTGTGCCAGGACCCCCGGGGCCTTTTGTGCAGCACGACACCGCAGCCCATCAGGCCCCAGCACATGCTGCTGCCGCCGCCGCTGCTGCTGCTGTTGCTTGCGGTCTGGCCATGCCTGGGGCCAACCTTTGCATTGATCGTTGCTAAGGCTGAAGCAGTTCCGCGTGGCACAGCCTGCTGAGGTCTTGCTGAGTAGTGGCTCTTCCTTCGGCATAGCTAACTCTCCTCACACTTGCTGAGGGCTCAGTCGATCCCCACGCTGAGGTGGTTTAGGAAGGTATTGAGCAGTATCAGAGGCAGGCAGGCCCCCGGAGGAACTCTGCTTGGGAGCAGCTGCCCATTGGACTTGGAGGCATGAAGCAGCAGCAGCCTTGCAGCTTGGTGCTGTGGCCAGTGCCCATGCAGCTTGTGGTGCCCCTGCCCAGCGCAGCTCTTGCCAGCTTGTCAGCACCTTGTCTGCCAGGTGCTCACGCCAGCATCTGTTCCGGCTCTTTGTCCAGCTGGTCCCTAGGCTCCTCGTTGTCACCTGGGTGCTCCTCAGAGCAGCGGGCTCTCTAGGCAGAGCAGGCCTAGCATGGCTGCCTGGGTTCCCATGCTGCCTCTGCTCTGTCCCCCCACCCACCGAATCACAGAATCACAGAATGGTTGAGGTTGGAAGGGACCTCTGGAGATCACCTAGTCCAAGCCCCTGGCTCCAGCAGGGTCACCTAGAGCATGCTGGCCAGGATGGTGTCCAGACGGCTTTTGAAGATCTCCAAGGAGGGAGAGTGCACAAACTCTCTGGGCAATCTAAGGGTAGCCTGTGATGGTCTCTTTCCTCCAATTTTCCAGCATCACTTCAAATTCTGAATTTGCCCTCCAAGTTGCTTTCAGAGCCTACCAGAGTAATGTCAAGTCATCTGCAAAGAGACCACTCCATCCCCTCAGTCCTTAATGGGACTGCTTAGCAGGACTGTACCCGGGACAAGGCTCTGCAGAGCCCCACTAGACGGAGGTTTCCGTTTGGCCAGCAAGTGCCTCCTCCTGGACACCCTGGGCTCAAAAAGGCGGCTTTGGGGAGACATTTGCTTCACTTGAGCGTCACAGAAGACCTGGGAAGGCCACCAACGCATATGACTTGAATCTACCTTCCAAGAGGTGATTTTGCATGAAAATCAACACCCAAGAAATATTAGAATGTTCTTCATGTGTAGATATATACTTTGCTATTTCACCCAAAAGAAAGAGAATAATCAGGGGAAAAGATGGAAAAACGTAGCCCCAGTTCCTCGGAATGTCGACTAGAGGTTGCAAATATGCTCTGTCACTGTTCCATGTTATTCCACATGAAGACCCACTCATCCCAAAGCTGAAAGAGCAACCGTGGGGTTCACTGGGGTCCATTCCTTGGAAAGAATTAGTCACAAAGGACTTCACGAGCAGAGAAGTGACTGGCTTGGGAGGCAGAAGCCTAGAGAAGCAAACACACTTGTGCTGGAAACACAGTGACACGCTCGGAAGGCACATGAGGATCAGCGATTCCTTTGATTGGAAAAGACCAGTTTCCTCATCTCTGGACTCTGCAACAGGGACAGAGACCCGTGAGAGGATGCCAGGGAACTCCTGGCATCATTCACAAAGGCAGGAAACCCGGAGGCCTGCACCGACTTTAGGAACTCGGGGGCTATTGTCTGGGTTGTTTCATGGCCAAAGCGGGTGGTGGCCATAGGAGTCATGTTGGTGAGGCTGCGGCGGTGAAGTCACAGAGATGCAGGCAGCCCATGTCCCTTGGTCTCACAACACAAGCACAGGCAGTGACAGCAACCCCTCTCTGGCAGCCTGCAGCCAGAAGCACAGCAGAGAGACTATAGACCTGCGCAGAAGCAGGACTAAGAAAATTAGGGGCAAGGGGATGCAGGTGGTCAACAACACGGAGCAGCTCCCCAGTGGGACAAGTTAAACACACCTGAGCCCTCTAGCTTGGGAAAGAGAGGCCCGAAGCCACCACAGAGACACCAGTGTCTGAGGTCATGAGAAGGTGAAGGGACAAGGTGAGGAGGGACCACCAGCTCCCATGACACCAGAGCGCAGGGGCATCCCGTGGAGCAACCAGGCAGGAATTTTAAACTGGAGTACAAGGAACTCTCGTCACACAGCACCCAGGGAAATTGCTGAACTCCCTGCCCTAGGATCCCAGACATGGACAAGGAGGAATGGCTTCATAAAGCGATGAGATCGCCCTGCGCTATTAACACAAAAGGGCACTAAACCACAGCATTGGGATTGGGGTGGGAAGTACCAGAGGAGATGGGGTCCTCGGAAAGAAAAGAGCCACCCAAACCCAGACCCAAGACATCAGCGCCCCACAGGCACCATCAAGGTCACGCTGCAGCTACGGCCAGACATCACAGCAAATCCTGTCAGCAAGGGTTTCTTTTTTCTTTTTTTTTGGTTTTTAACATCTCCCATTTCTGCCTCTGTTTCCAGGCTCTCTGCAGCTGCCTTAGACCCCTTTTAGCCACCACGAACTCTGGCGATCGCCTTTGCATGGTCTAGGGCAGCAGAAATGTGGCACATCCCTTTTATCGCAGTTGGGTTAGAATAGCCAGCTCTAATTAATGTCCATCACATAGCAGTCACCAAAGCACTCGACAAATGGGAATAATATGATGTTGTTATAAGACAACCCTGGAAGCTCAGAAAGAATGGTCATGCTGTTTAAACTAGGCAGATTAGGATAACCCCTATCTCTGTTTTCTGAAAAGAAGCATTCTTGAATCAAGGGCATCCTAGAACTGCTAAAGCCCTAAGAGAAACATTAAATCAAAACGTTTTACTTCTAGGTACGTATTGCCAATTTGGCAAAAGAATTGGAGGTCCATGTATCCCTAACTGAACTGTCCTCATTATACTACAAAAAATCACGCCCATAGGTCCAAAAGACCCATGCGCAGGTGAAGACCCCTCCCCTGAGCATGCGTAGTACTAAAATGGTGTGTAAGCAAAATTGTAATTGTATGTAAATCATTAACGAATCAGTGTAAAAGGGAAAGTTGCAAACTTTGCAATTTGTTTGTATAAATGCTCCTTGAGAAGCCGGGGTGGGGGTGTGCTTGATCTGTGGGAAACCACCGAGCACCCAGGCTTGCACAACTCTGAAATAAAGAAGCAAATGTCTCTCCTGAGTGTGTAATATTGGCTTACTGCACACCGGGCAACAAATCCGCTTTTTGGACAACAGTGTCAGTGGGTAGAACAGTTCCGAGACACTTGGCCTTTATGCCATATTACTCGGAAATAACACCAAAAGGGCCTTCTTACAGTCCTGGCTGCCAAACGGCCCCGGGGCCGTAGGGGACCATCAGTCAGGGCTCTGGCTGCAGCCCCCAGTGCTGCCCAGCATCTCCCCTGCAGGCCCCGGGGCATCCAGGGATGGGGGAGGGCAGGAGGGAGAGGCAGGGAGAGAGGAAGAGAAGGGCAGAGGGAGGGAGGGAGGAAAAGAGGGAGGAAGGAAGAGAAGGCGGGAGGGAGGGAGAGGGAGGAGCAGAGGAGGCCAGGGCAGCCCTGGGAGCCCAAGGGCCGCTGTTGCTAGGCAGCACGGGGGGAGGGGGGGCACGAGGAGGCCACATGACCTGCAGCTGGTGCTGTTGCCAGGCAACACTGGGTGGGGCAGCAACAGGCACTGGGGGAGGTGTTGGGAGGTGGTTGGAGCTGGGCTGGGGCAGCCATGGTGGGGCTGCGTGTGGGGCTGGGAGCTTCAGGGAGCCAGGCCCTCCACGGCCCTGGCCCTGCTGCCCCCGGTGGTGTGGGGGCTCGGAGGAGCTGGGCCCGCACCCAGGCCCCACACACAGCGGCTGCCGGCAGGAAGGGACGACCAAAGGCCCTGCATGGGCGCTGGAGGCCGGACCCGGCTCCTCACAGCGCCTCTGGTGCTGACGCGGCTCTTCGGGGCAGAGCTGGGGCCCTTCACGTGCCTAGAAAGTAGGAGGCATGGGGAAGCATGACACTGAGACCCTCCAGCTGGCTCTGAGCAAGAGTTGCCTCAGGAATGGACAAAAATATGCCTGCTGTGTTTTTCATGTGTGTTTCGAAGTGGCAGATAGGGCTTACTTGCCTCAAACTTTGTGCCAGTGCACTAAGAGAAGACTTGCAGTTTGCCTAATCCCAGTGTGAGGCCAGAGCCAGAGCCTCTGTGTCATCTCAGCCAGTGTTCTCTTTGAAAGACGTTCAGCTGTTTGCAAGAGCATTTACCTGTGTGATTTCCAGAGCAGTTCCCCAATATTGCAGGTGTTTAACAGCGACCTCTATATTTATACGTAGCTGGTTCAGTTTCAAAATGTTTATGCTGAAAAAGGAGCTCAATAAGATGAAGCTGTCATTAATAAGGAGATGAAGAGGGCTCCATAGATCACATACAAAAATGCAGCTGTGCAAAAGGGACAGCCATATATAATGTAATGCTCAGTGGTGCAAATGTAGCCTCCTTTTAATGAGCAGTGCTTCTTTGTGAATAGTTGTATTTATATTGCCTGTTTATTTGCACAGTTTTTGACTTGATTGTATCTTGAGTAGCGCAAGTTGAGTATTCAGGAGGGTCCTGAAGCCAGCTGCCCTAGCCGCTCTCCCTCTCATCTACTCACTGCAGAGCACTGTCTCTGGCAGTGCTTACAGAAGGTCTCTTGTCTCGTGGCTCAGCTGGTAGTTCTGCCTTGCCATCACCCCATGAACCTGCACTCGATAAATACACGTGTACTCGGGGTTGCCCCAGTTGCTCTGCACCTGGAATTTGATATACTGGAAGGCTCTGGGAAGCTGCTTCTGCAAAGGAAACGGGGGGAGCCGTCATTCCTCAGGTGTAAGGAGCAACAGCACAGCAACGTAGCTTCCTTTGCCAGCGCTAGCCCTGCTGGGGAACAAACTGGAGCCCTGACAAAGGAGGCAGCCAGGGTTGCTGTGCCAGAGCCACAAGGCACAGGATGCTTTGGCTCATCCTCCGCACTCTGTGGTCCAAGCCCTTGCAGGCAAAGCTCAGTTTGCCCCTCGCGTCGTGCCCACACGCACTCACAGTACCTTCAGGCGGAAGGTCTGAACAGCCTCTTGGTCCACGTCAAATACAAAGAGCCCCAGGAGAGTTTCTTCTGCTGCTTCCTCATCCACGCCCTCAAAGGCAACCGACAAGGGCAGCAGGTCAGGCTCAAGCAGAGCCGGAGGAAAAGTGCCCGCTGCGTCCGACTCGGGGAAGCCTGCCTCATGTCCCACCCCTCTAGCAGTAGTCTGGAAGAGGTCAGTGTGGATGTGGCTCAGGCTCTTTTGAGCAAGCGCTCCAAGACCCTGGGCCAGAAAGCACAAAGCAAGCCGCAGAGGCGTAACACCACCGTGGGCCCCCACATACGCCATGCAGGGACGCTCTGCTCTGCAGCAACCAGCCCACGCTTCTCTGAGAGAAGGCGCCAGGAGAAACAAGGCTCCCTCGCAGCTTTCTGCCCTGGCCAGCTTCCCTGCCCACCCTCCACGCTGGGGCAAGGCTGAGGCTTACGGAGACAGCAAAGTCTTTGGGGGCGCTGCTGACTTCCCCGGAAGGAGAGACCGCCTTGGAGATGTGCTCCACGGTGACAGCCATGGGCCAGATCTGCTCAGGCAGCCGAATGACCACTTGGCCCTCCGCTCCTTGGAAAGCCCAGCACTGTCCAGGGGAAGTGTGCGGCTGAAACCAGAAAGCAGCCACCCTCAGTGGCAAGGCACTCCAGGAGCCCAGCGGACTGGCTGCTTTGCCAGCAGCACAGCCCTGGCTCGGTCTGTTGGCTGGCTTTCTGCATGGAAGGGCACCCCAGTGGATGAAAGGGACAGGAGGGGACTTGCCACCTTGCTTTCAGAAGACGGAAATCTTCCTTACAAAACATCTAGGCTCACCTGCCTTTCCCAAATCCCGCTCTGATTTTGCACAGCATTCAGAGACAGGGCGGGGCTGCCTAGGGGAGGTCACCCCGTGAGCCTTCAAAGAGTGTGCGGGAGGGACGAGCCCCCTTCCTGCAACTCGGCAGATCCCGCCAGGCTTGGGGGCCTGGAGTAGGTTCTGTCCTTGCCTGAGTGGCTTGTCAGGCTCCCCCCAACTTCCACTCTCCCTGGAAAGGGGCCGTGGGAGTTGAGGTGGGAAAATGCAGCTGCCAAGGACAAAGGTGCCCAGCACACTGCGGCCAGGGGTTGTGGGCAGGTGGCTGCTGTTGGGTTCAGCTCCGTTCCCCTCCAGACGGCAGGGCAGCACTGTGGGGAAGCGCAGGGGATCGTCAGGAAGAGGCTGAGCCCTGTGGGGCTGCGCGAGACTGCTGCTGTGAAGGGAGGTGTTTGGGGCTTGGAGGCTCAACTTGAAAGCAAGCAACTGCCTCAGAAGTCATGCTGCCTGTGCTATTACCTGCAGAATAGTATCCGGAGGGTTGGCCACGGCAAAGAAGGTGAGACAAAGCCAGCAAGCCTCACTGCCTCGCCCACCATAAGTCCGGGATGTTCTCTCTGCATCGATGGTGGCCCCTGAAAGGCACATGCAAAGTAGCTGCCTCGGACAGGCCAGAGGCTAGGAGCAGCAGGGAGCCAGCAGGTATTTCTCAGGCTGCAAGCCCAGCTGGGCAGACTTGGTGGGAGGGCCATACACCAGCGGAGGGCCAGCAGACTTTGCGTAGGCATACCTGTGGTTTTCAGAGCCCAGTCCACCGTCTGCAGGTACTTTGCCTCTATCTTCTCAAGGGCTGCCCGTGTCAAGTTGAGAAGGGGCTGGGAAAAGCATTGCAAAGGCAGAGACGGAAAGCAACAGGGAGAATGACACAAACTCATCACGGGGCACTTCTGCATGAAGACTGAGTGCTTGCACAGAGCAAAGGGGAGACTCGGGGTCAGTCCACCAAAGGCAAGACTTGTTGGAAAAGGCACCAGACCTTCTGGTCAGCGCTTTCTGACGAGTCAAGCAAGGACTCGGGGAGAACACCAGTCTCAGGAGCCACCGTGCAGACCTGGCTCAGGTCAGCACTGCCCCAAGCAGCCCTGAGAGCCAGGTTTGCGCTGGGCAGCAAGAGGACAGAGCACACGCTGCAAAGGGCCAAGAGGAAGCAGCAGGAGACAGCCTCCAACTGAGAGCAAGGTCTTTGATCAAATGGCAGCCACTTTACCCCTCTCTTCTCCTCAGCCATCGCCCTCTCCTCCAAGACTTCTGCTATGGAGTGCAGGATGGCCTCATTTGCAGCAGCCAGCTCTGCTCGCAGGTGAGCCACCTGCTCTTCCAGGAGCTCCCGCTCATGGATCTTCTCCCTCAGCAAGGGCAGGGAGTTGCTGCAGACAAAGGGAAAGCAGATGTGGTGCAAGAGCTGAGCAGCCCCTGCAGGCAGTCCCGAGTAGGGTGCCACAGTCTTGCCCCCATCCTCTTCCCTCCCTCACAAGAGCAGAGGCTTCCCTTCCCCTCCACGTTTAGCACAAGGCAAAGGCTGGCGCCCTGGATGCTTTGCCACTCAATGAGTTCCATGGGAAGGAAGCCCTCTTACCTGAGCGTTGTGAGCTCTGTTTCTGGCACCCCAGCCTTCTCCTGAAACACAAAGGCCCTCCCTGAGAGGAAGCCCAAGGAGCTGCATGGGGGCTTCCCACAGGACACTTCCCCAGGAAGAGCAGGTGGCAGTTGCTGCTGCTTTCTATCCATTTGGAGCAAGCCAGAGGATGTCGGGCCTTTTTCCAGCCACTGTCTTTGGGAAGTCCATTTCCTGTCTGAGCATTTGCAGACTCCAGGAGCTAAGGCAGGAGCAAAGCCACCTCCTGCCCAAGTGCTCCTTCCTGCAGCCTGCCAACCTGCAGTGCTCACTCAGGGAGCTCTCAGGGTCAAACCTCATTCAGCAGCTACAGAAAGTGAAGGACAAGCACAAGCGTGTCCCCCCCACTCCCCACCCCCCACATCTCTGTGAGGATGAGCCCTGGGCATCTGGACGGGATTCCCAACTTTTGCAGGGGAGGCAGGAGCTCCGAGCTATGGCCTCGGCCAGAGTTTGCTTTCCCCCAGCAAGAGGCACCTACCTGCAGCGCTTCCTCTTGCCACTTGCTCTCGGAGAGCAGCAAGCCCCAGCAGTAAAGCCCAGCTGCAAGTCACCACAGCAAGAGACAGTTATACTAAGAGGCTTTCTAATGGTCCCTGGAGCCACATTTTCTCCTTCCACAGCTAGGGAGCAAGAGCTTGCCTGGGACAGCTGGAGCTGGAGCTGGAGCCAGTGCAGAGCGCGGAGGTGGCTCCAACCCCTTGAGCACTGCCCAGGCCCATGGGCTTGGAAAATACACACACCCAAGGCCCACACACCCGCACACCAATGAAGGCATGTGGCCCCGAGCCAAGAGGAAATGCACCAGGCCATGGCAGTTTCTGCACAGACATTGCAACCCCAAAGCTCTGCAGCAAGGAGGGACCTCTAGCCAAAACGATCCTAGGCGCTCCACTCCTTCCCACGGCCGGCAGCCACGGCAGGCGTGAGGCAGGCTGCAGTCCACCTGTAAAGACCCTCTCTGGCCTTCACTGTGTCACGGAGATGGGAAGCTGGAAGGCGCCACAGGATCTGCTGCCTCTCCCTGCCCCTGAAAGCTGGCATCCGGTCCGCCTGCGCTACCGCGCAAGAGCTTTGGTCAGCGCTGCTCACCAGCCAAGAGTGGGGCCAGCAGGAAAAGGACCCTCAGGCACCTCCTGCCATTCTGCCAGGTGCTGCGTGGCCTAAAAGAGAGGGAATGCTGCTGTTAGCCAAGCCTACAGTGCGGGCTTTGCTTTGCCAGTGATCCGTTGAGGGGCTCCCTCGCCACCAGGTTCCTCAGCTCAGCAGAGCGGAGAAGCCCAGGGCCTGGGGGCCTTTAGGAAGCTCTGAGCTGCAGCACAGCACCCTGCGGGCACTAAGGCAGTTGAAGACCTCTGGCCTGACACAGGCGTAATCACCCACACGCGTAGTGTCGTGGCCTGACACAGTCTGGTGGCACTGGGCTCTCCCGAGGAGAAGGGGCAGCGCCTTGCCCAGCCAAAGGCTCTGCTGGGCTGCCTGGCTGCCCAGGCTGGAGGGCAGTGCTGCACACAGCCCCAGGGCTCAGGGGCTGTCTGTCGCCACCATGGAAGCCGGGCGGCACACAGGGCTTCTTGCCTTATCCCTCCCTGCTTTTTGGGCCCCGTCACACCCACCTGCCCAACTCGGCTGGCATCTCCTCTAATCCAACTCCGTCACCAGCAGGAGGGAAAAGGTCGCTGTGCGGCAAATCCCCGCAGGCCTCTTCCCAAAGCACTTGCTGGCCTCTGCAAAGCTCCTTGTTTGCAGAGCTACACACGTCTGCAGGCTGGGCTTTTATGGAGGGCAGCTGTTGATGACGTCACAAGAGCCAACCGCCAGGGAGGCAAGGTGTTGCCCATGATGACCTCAGAGGGGGGCTTACCCAGGAGGGGGTTGCCACGCAGCCTGAGCCAGAGGAAGCCTGTGTGTTAGCCCCCACCCCAAGCCTGAAGCCTCCCGGCACACCCGCAGAGGAGCCCTGGTTAGCCCAGAGAGCCAGCTCACTTGGTTGCGCGGGCAAGCTGCTGCTGTGCCGTTGCACCCCTCGTCCTCTACCAGGCTGATGTGTCGTGTCATCCTGGGCAGGGCTCAAAGGGCTGAGCGTGAAGCCCTGCTAAGTCAGAAGGGAGAGTGGCAAGAGCTTTCTCCTCTTGAGACCCACCCGGGCATTGACACGGCACTGCAGCAAGCCAAAGGACATCAGCCAGGTGACCTTGTTGGCCCTGGAAGACATAGCCCCGCCTCTGCTAGGAAAGCAAGAGTAGAGCGGTCAGCTTGCTGGCACAAAGGCAGATGTCTCTTCCCCTAGGTACACCTGCACCCACACGGAACAGCGGGGGTGAGGGGCACAGGCTCCCTCAGCAGCCCACTGATGGGCACCCAAAGGGGAGCTCCAGGGTCGGCTCTGAGGTGCGTTGCAGAAATGCAAGCAACCATTGAGCAAGAGCAGGGGCCAGGACTGGAGACGGGGACAGCTGCAGGCCAGCTCCCGCAAGGAGTGGGCCTGAGCTTCAGTCAGGCTCCTGGGCCAGTGGGTGGAGGTGCCAGGGCAGGCCGCTCAGGGGAACTAAGCCCTCCTTAGTGCACGCCGGGCCCTGACGGTCCAGGCCGCGGTCTGTAGCCTTTGCACTTCTCTGCTGCGGCCTCTGCGGTTTGTCAACGCCTCCCTTGACCTGGCAGATTCAAAACTGGATGCAGGCGAGCCCTAGCAAGTGCCGAGTGTCTTCCACACATTCCTCCATCTGCTCGCTCTACAGCAGCTGACGCAGCCGCACACACGCTTGGCCTTTGCTGCTGCCGAAGCGCATTGCCTGCTCATGGTTAGCTTGCTGTGTGCCAGGACCCCCGGGGCCTTTTGTGCAGCACGACACCGCAGCCCATCAGGCCCCAGCACATGCTGCTGCCGCTGCTGCTGCTGCTTGCGGTCTGGCCATGCCTGGGGCCAACCTTTGCATTGATCGTTGCTAAGGCTGAAGCAGTTCCGCGTGGCACAGCCTGCTGAGGTCTTGCTGAGTAGTGGCTCTTCCTTCGGCATAGCTGACTCTCCTCACACTTGCTGAGGGCTCAGTCGATCCCCACGCTGAGGTGGTTTAGGAAGGTATTGAGCAGTATCAGAGGCAGGCAGGCCCCCGGAGGAACTCTGCTTGGGAGCAGCTGCCCATTGGACTTGGAGGCATGAAGCAGCAGCAGCCTTGGAGCTTGGTGCTGTGGCCAGTGCCCATGCAGCTTGTGGTGCCCCTGCCCAGCGCAGCTCTTGCCAGCTTGTCAGCACCTTGTCTGCCAGGTGCTCACGCCAGCATCTGTTCCGGCTCTTTGTCCAGCTGGTCCCTAGGCTCCTCGTTGTCACCTGGGTGCTCCTCAGAGCAGCGGGCTCTCTAGGCAGAGCAGGCCTAGCATGGCTGCCTGGGTTCCCATGCTGCCTCTGCTCTGTCCCCCCACCCACCGAATCACAGAAGCACAGAATGGTTGAGGTTGGAAGGGACCTCTGGAGATCACCTAGTCCAAGCCCCTGGCTCCAGCAGGGTCACCTAGAGCATGCTGGCCAGGATGGTGTCCAGACGGCTTTTGAAGATCTCCAAGGAGGGAGAGTGCACAAGCTCTCTGGGCAATCTAAGGGTAGCCTGTGATGGTCTCTTTCCTCCAATTTTCCAGCATCACTTCAAATTCTGAATTTGCCCTCCAAGTTGCTTTCAGAGCCTACCAGAGTAATGTCAGGTCATCTGCAAAGAGACCACTCCATCCCCTCAGTCCTTAATGGGACTGCTTAGCAGGACTGTACCCGGGACAAGGCTCTGCAGAGCCCCACTAGACGGAGGTTTCCGTTTGGCCAGCAAGTGCCTCCTCCTGGACACCCTGGGCTCAAAAAGGCGGCTTTGGGGAGACATTTGCTTCACTTGAGCGTCACAGAAGACCTGGGAAGGCCACCAACGCATATGACTTGAATCTACCTTCCAAGAGGTGATTTTGCATGAAAATCAACACCCAAGAAATATTAGAATGTTCTTCATGTGTAGATATATACTTTGCTATTTCACCCAAAAGAAAGAGAATAATCAGGGGAAAAGATGGAAAACGTAGCCCCAGTTCCTCGGAATGTCGACTAGAGGTTGCAAATATGCTCTGTCACTGTTCCATGTTATTCCACATGAAGACCCACTCATCCCAAAGCTGAAAGAGCAACCGTGGGGTTCACTGGGGTCCATTCCTTGGAAAGAATTAATCACAAAGGACTTCACGAGCAGAGAAGTGGCTGGCTTGGGAGGCAGAAGCCTAGAGAAGCAAACACGCTTGTGCTGGAAACACAGTGACACGCTCGGAAAGCACATGAGGATCAGCGATTCCTTTGATTGGAAAAGACCAGTTTCCTCATCTCTGGACTCCGCAACAGGGACAGAGACCCGTGAGAGGATGCCAGGGAACTCCTGGCATCACTCACAAAGGCAGGAAACCCGGAGGCCTGCACCGACTTTAGGAACTCGGGGGCTATTGTCTGGGTTGTTTCATGGCCAAAGCGGGTGGTGGCCATAGGAGTCATGTTGGTGAGGCCGCGGCGGTGAAGTCACAGAGATGCAGGCAGCCCATGTCCCTTGGTCTCACAACACAAGCACAGGCAGTGACAGCAACCCCTCTCTGGCAGCCTGCAGCCAGAAGCACAGCAGAGAGACTATAGACCTGCGCAGAAGCAGGACTAAGAAAATTAGGGGCAAGGGGATGCAGGTGGTCAACAACACGGAGCAGCTCCCCAGTGGGACAAGTTAAACACACCTGAGCCCTCTAGCTTGGGAAAGAGAGGCCCGAAGCCACCACAGAGACACCAGTGTCTGAGGTCATGAGAAGGTGAAGGGACAAGGTGAGGAGGGACCACCAGCTCCCATGACACCAGAGCGCAGGGGCATCCCGTGGAGCAACCAGGCAGGAATTTTAAACTGGAATACAAGGAACTCTCGTCACACAGCACCCAGGGAAATTGCTGAACTCCCTGCCCTAGGATCCCAGACATGGACAAGGAGGAATGGCTTCATAAAGCGATGAGCTCGCCCTGCGCTATTAACACAAAAGGGCACTAAACCACAGCATTGGGATTGGGGTGGGAAGTACCAGAGGAGATGGGGTCCTCGGAAAGAAAAGAGCCACCCAAACCCAGACCCAAGACATCAGCGCCCCACAGGCACCATCAAGGTCACGCTGCAGCTACGGCCAGACATCACAGCAAATCCTGTCAGCAAGGGAATCTTTTTTCTTTTTTTTTGGTTTTTAACATCTCCCATTTCTGCCTCTGTTTCCAGGCTCTCTGCAGCTGCCTTAGACCCCTTTTAGCCACCACGAACTCTGGCAATCGCCTTTGCAGGGTCTAGGGCAGCAGAAATGTGGCACATCCCTTTTATCGCAGTTGGGTTAGAATAGCCAGCTCTAATTAATGTCCATCACATAGCAGTCACCAAAGCACTCGATAAATGGGAATAATATGATGTTGTTATAAGACAACCCTGGAAGCTCAGAAAGAATGGTCATGCTGTTTAAACTAGGCAGATTAGGATAACCCCTATCTCTGTTTTCTGAAAAGAAGCATTCTTGAATCAAGGGCATCCTAGAACTGCTAAAGCCCTAAGAGAAACATTAAATCAAAACGTTTTACTTCTAGGTACGTATTGCCAATTTGGCAAAAGAATTGGAGGTCCATGTATCCCTAACTGAACTGTCCTCATTATACTACAAAAAATCATGCCCATAGGTCCAAAAGACCCATGCGCAGGTGAAGACCCCTCCCCTGAGCATGCGTAGTACTAAAATGGTGTGTAAGCAAAATTGTAATTGTATGTAAATCATTAACGAATCAGTGTAAAAGGGAAAGTTGCAAACTTTGCAATTTGTTTGTATAAATGCTCCTTGAGAAGCCAGGGTGGGGGTGTGCTTGATCTGTGGGAAACCACCGAGCACCCAGGCTTGCACAACTCTGAAATAAAGAAGCAAATGTCTCTCCTGAGTGTGTAATATTGGCTTACTGCACACCGGGCAACAAATCCGCTTTTTGGACAACAGTGTCAGTGGGTAGAACAGTTCCGAGACACTTGGCCTTTATGCCATATTACTCGGAAATAACACCAAAAGGGCCTTCTTACAGTCCTGGCTGCCAAACGGCCCCGGGGCCGTAGGGGACCATCAGTCAGGGCTCTGGCTGCAGCCCCCAGTGCTGCCCAGCATCTCCCCTGCAGGCCCCGGGGCATCCAGGGATGGGGGAGGGCAGGAGGGAGAGGCAGGGAGAGAGGAAGAGAAGGGCAGAGGGAGGGAGGGAGGAAAAGAGGGAGGAAGGAAGAGAAGGAGGGAGGGAGGGAGAGGGAGGAGCAGAGGAGGCCAGGGCAGCCCTGGGAGCCCAAGGGCCGCTGTTGCTAGGCAGCACGGGGGGAGGGGGGGCACGAGGAGGCCACATGACCTGCAGCTGGTGCTGTTGCCAGGCAACACTGGGTGGGGCAGCAACAGGCACTGGGGGAGGTGTTGGGAGGTGGTTGGAGCTGGGCTGGGGCAGCCATGGTGGGGCTGCGTGTGGGGCTGGGAGCTTCAGGGAGCCAGGCCCTCCACGGCCCTGGCCCTGCTGCCCCCGGTGGTGTGGGGGCTCGGAGGAGCTGGGCCCGCACCCAGGCCCCGCACACAGCGGCTGCCGGCAGGAAGGGACGACCAAAGGCCCTGCATGGGCGCTGGAGGCCGGACCCGGCTCCTCACAGCGCCTCTGGTGCTGACGCGGCTCTTCGGGGCAGAGCTGGGGCCCTTCACGTGCCTAGAAAGTAGGAGGCATGGGGAAGCATGACACTGAGACCCTCCAGCTGGCTCTGAGCAAGAGTTGCCTCAGGAATGGACAAAAATATGCCTGCTGTGTTTTTCATGTGTGTTTCGAAGTGGCAGATAGGGCTTACTTGCCTCAAACTTTGTGCCAGTGCACTAAGAGAAGACTTGCAGTTTGCCTAATCCCAGTGTGAGGCCAGAGCCAGAGCCTCTGCGTCATCTCAGCCAGTGTTCTCTCTAAAAGACGTTCAGCTGTTTGCAGGAGCATTTACCTGTGTGATTTGCAGAGCAGTTCCCCAATATTGCAGGTGTTTAACAGCGACCTCTATATTTATACGTAGCTGGTTCAGTTTCAAAATGTTTATGCTGAAAAAGGAGCTCAATAAGATGAAGCTGTCATTAATAAGGAGATGAAGAGGGCTCCATAGATCACATACAAAAATGCAGCTGTGCAAAAGGGACAGCCATATATAATGTAATGCTCAGTGGTGCAAATGTAGCCTCCTTTTAATGAGCAGTGCTTCTTTGTGAATAGTTGTATTTATATTGCCTGTTTATTTGCACAGTTTTTGACTTGATTGTATCTTGAGTAGCGCAAGTTGAGTATTCAGGAGGGTCCTGAAGCCAGCTGCCCTAGCCGCTCTCCCTCTCATCTACTCACTGCAGAGCACTGTCTCTGGCAGTGCTTACAGAAGGTCTCTTGTCTCGTGGCTCAGCTGGTAGTTCTGCCTTGCCATCACCCCATGAACCTGCACTCGATAAATACACGTGTACTGGGGGTTGCCCCAGTTGCTCTGCACCTGGAATTTGATATACTGGAAGGCTCTGGGAAGCTGCTTCTGCAAAGGAAACGGGGGGAGCAGTCATTCCTCAGGTGTAAGGAGCAACAGCACAGCAACGTAGCTTCCTTTGCCAGCGCTAGCCCTGCTGGGGAACAAACTGGAGCCCTGACAAAGGAGGCAGCCAGGGTTGCTATGCCAGAGCCACAAGGCACAGGATGCTTTGGCTCATCCTCCGCACTCTGTGGTCCAAGCCCTTGCAGGCAAAGCTCAGTTTGCCCCTCGCGTCGTGCCCACACGCACTCACAGTACCTTCAGGCGGAAGGTCTGAACAGCCTCTTGGTCCACGTCAAATACAAAGAGCCCCAGGAGAGTTTCTTCTGCTGCTTCCTCATCCACGCCCTCAAAGGCAACCGACAAGGGCAGCAGGTCAGGCTCAAGCAGAGCCGGAGGAAAAGTGCCCGCTGCGTCCAACTCGGGGAAGCCTGCCTCATGTCCCACCCCTCTAGCACTAGTCTGGAAGAGGTCAGTGTGGATGTGGCTCAGGCTCTTTTGAGCAAGCGCTCCAAGACCCTGGGCCAGAAAGCACAAAGCAAGCCGCAGAGGCATACCACCACCGTGGGCCCCCACATACGCCATGCAGGGACGCTCTGCTCTGCAGCAACCAGCCCACGCTTCTCTGAGAGAAGGCGCCAGGAGAAACAAGGCTCCCTCGCAGCTTTCTGCCCTGGCCAGCTTCCCTGCCCACCCTCCACGCTGGGGCAAGGCTGAGGCTTACGGAGACAGCAAAGTCTTTGGGGGCGCTGCTGACTTCCCCGGAAGGAGAGACTGCCTTGGAGATGTGCTCCACGGTGACGGCCATGGGCCAGATCTGCTCAGGCAGCCGAATGACCACTTGGCCCTCCGCTCCTTGGAAAGCCCAGCACTGTCCAGGGGAAGTGTGCGGCTGAAACCAGAAAGCAGCCACCCTCAGTGGCAAGGCACTCCAGGAGCCCAGCGGACTGGCTGCTTTGCCAGCAGCACAGCCCTGGCTCGGTCTGTTGGCTGGCTTTCTGCATGGAAGGGCACCCCAGTGGATGAAAGGGACAGGAGGGGACTTGCCACCTTGCTTTCAGAAGATGGAAATCTTCCTTACAAAACATCTAGGCTCACCTGCCTTTCCCAAATCCCGCTCTGATTTTGCACAGCATTCAGAGACAGGGCGGGGCTGCCTAGGGGAGGTCACCCCGTGAGCCTTCAAAGAGTGTGCGGGAGGGACGAGCCCCCTTCCTCCAACTCGGCAGATCCCGCCAGGCTTGGGGGCCTGGAGGAGGTTCTGTCCTTGCCTGAGTGGCTTGTCAGGCTCCCCCCAACTTCCACTCTCCCTGGAAAGGGGCCGTGGGAGTTGAGGTGGGAAAATGCAGCTGCCAAGGACAAAGGTGCCCAGCACACTGCGGCCAGGGGTTGTGGGCAGGTGGCTGCTGTTGGGTTCAGCTCCGTTCCCCTCCAGACGGCAGGGCAGCACTGTGGGGAAGCGCAGGGGATCGTCAGGAAGAGGCTGAGCCCTGTGGGGCTGCGCGAGACTGCTGCTGTGAAGGGAGGTGTTTGGGGCTTGGAGGCTCAACTTGAAAGCAAGCAACTGCCTCAGAAGTCATGCTGCCTGTGCTATTACCTGCAGAATAGTATCCGGAGGATTGGCCACGGCAAAGAAGGCGAGACAAAGCCAGCAAGCCTCACTGCCTCGCCCACCATAAGTCCGGGATGTTCTCTCTGCATCGATGGTGGCCCCTGAAAGGCACATGCAAAGTAGCTGCCTCGGACAGGCCAGAGGCTAGGAGCAGCAGGGAGCCAGCAGGTATTTCTCAGGCTGCAAGCCCAGCTGGGCAGACTTGGTGGGAGGGCCATACACCAGCGGAGGGCCAGCAGACTTTGCGTAGGCATACCTGTGGTTTTCAGAGCCCAGTCCACCGTCTGCAGGTACTTTGCCTCTATCTTCTCAAGGGCTGCCCGTGTCAAGTTGAGAAGGGGCTGGGAAAAGCATTGCAAAGGCAGAGACGGAAAGCAACAGGGAGAATGACACAAACTCATCACGGGGCACTTCTGCATGAAGACTGAGTGCTTGCACAGAGCAAAGGGGAGACTCGGGGTCAGTCCACCAAAGGCAAGACTTGTTGGAAAAGGCACCAGACCTTCTGGTCAGCGCTTTCTGACGAGTCAAGCAAGGACTCGGTGAGAACACCAGTCTCAGGAGCCACCGTGCAGACCTGGCTCAGGTCAGCACTGCCCCAAGCAGCCCTGAGAGCCAGGTTTGCGCTGGGCAGCAAGAGGACAGAGCACACGCTGCAAAGGGCCAAGAGGAAGCAGCAGGAGACAGCCTCCAACTGAGAGCAAGGTCTTTGATCAAATGGCAGCCACTTTACCCCTCTCTTCTCCTCAGCCATCGCCCTCTCCTCCAAGACTTCTGCTATGGAGTGCAGGATGGCCTCATTTGCAGCAGCCAGCTCTGCTCGCAGGTGAGCCAGCTGCTCTTCCAGGAGCTCCCGCTCATGGATCTTCTCCCTCAGCAAGGGCAGGGAGTTGCTGCAGACAAAGGGAAAGCAGATCTGGTGCAAGAGCTGAGCAGCCCCTGCAGGCAGTCCCGAGTAGGGTGCCACAGTCTTGCCCCCATCCTCTTCCCTCCCTCACAAGAGCAGAGGCTTCCCTTCCCCTCCACGTTTAGCACAAGGCAAAGGCTGGCGCCCTGGATGCTTTGCCACTCAGTGAGTTCCATGGGAAGGAAGCCCTCTTACCTGAGCGTTGTGAGCTCTGTTTCTGGCACCCCAGCCTTCTCCTGAAACACAAAGGCCCTCCCTGAGAGGAAGCCCAAGGAGCTGCATGGGGGCTTCCCACAGGACACTTCCCCAGGAAGAGCAGGTGGCAGTTGCTGCTGCTTTCTATCCATTTGGAGCAAGCCAGAGGATGTCGGGCCTTTTTCCAGCCACTGTCTTTGGGAAGTCCATTTCCTGTCTGTGCATTTGCAGACTCCAGGAGCTAAGGCAGGAGCAAAGCCACCTCCTGCCCAAGTGCTCCTTCCTGCAGCCTGCCAACCTGCAGTGCTCACTCAGGGAGCTCTCAGGGTCAAACCTCATTCAGCAGCTACAGAAAGTGAAGGACAAGCACAAGCGTGTCCCCCCCACTCCCCACCCCCCACATCTCTGTGAGGATGAGCCCTGGGCATCTGGACAGGATTCCCAACTTTTGCAGGGGAGGCAGGAGCTCCGAGCTATGGCCTCGGCCAGAGTTTGCTTTCCCCCAGCAAGAGGCACCTACCTGCAGCGCTTCCTCTTGCCACTTGCTCTCGGAGAGCAGCAAGCCCCAGCAGTAAAGCCCAGCTGCAAGTCACCACAGCAAGAGACAGTTATACTAAGAGGCTTTCTAATGGTCCCTGGAGCCACATTTTCTCCTTCCACAGCTAGGGAGCAAGAGCTTGCCTGGGACAGCTGGAGCTGGAGCTGGAGCCAGTGCAGAGCGCGGAGGTGGCTCCAACCCCTTGAGCACTGCCCAGGCCCATGGGCTTGGAAAATACACACACCCAAGGCCCACACACCCGCACACCAATGAAGGCATGTGGCCCCGAGCCAAGAGGAAATGCACCAGGCCATGGCAGTTTCTGCACAGACATTGCAACCCCAAAGCTCTGCAGCAAGGAGGGACCTCTAGCCAAAACGATCCTAGGCGCTCCACTCCCTCCCACGGCCGGCAGCCACGGCAGGCGTGAGGCAGGCTGCAGTCCACCTGTAAAGACCCTCTCTGGCCTTCACTGTGTCACGGAGATGGGAAGCTGGAAGGCGCCACAGGATCTGCTGCCTCTCCCTGCCCCTGAAAGCTGGCATCTGGTCTGCCTGTGCTACCGCGCAAGAGGTTTGGTCAGCGCTGCTCACCAGCCAAGAGTGGGGCCAGCAGGTAAAGGACCCTCAGGCACCTCCTGCCATTCTGCCAGGTGCTGCGTGGCCTAAAAGAGAGGGAATGCTGCTGTTAGCCAAGCCTACAGTGCAGGCTTTGCTTTGCCGGTGATCTGTTGAGGGGCTCCCTTGCCACCAGGTTCCTCAGCTCAGCAGAGCGGAGAAGCCCAGGGCCTGGGGGCCTTTAGGAAGCTCTGAGCTGCAGCACAGCACCCTGCGGGCACTAAGGCAGTTGAAGACCTCTGGCCTGACACAGGCGTAATCACCCACACGCGTAGTGTCGTGGCCTGACACAGTCTGGTGGCACTGGGCTCTCCCGAGGAGAAGGGGCAGCGCCTTGCCCAGCCAAAGGCTCTGCTGGGCTGCCTGGCTGCCCAGGCTGGAGGGCAGTGCTGCACACAGCCCCAGGGCTCAGGGGCTGTCTGTCGCCACCATGGAAGCCGGGCGGCACACAGGGCTTCTTGCCTTATCCCTCCCTGCTTTTTGGGCCCCGTCACACCCACCTGCCCAACTCGGCTGGCATCTCCTCTAATCCAACTCTGTCACCAGCAGGAGGGAAAAGGTCGCTGTGCGGCAAATCCCCGCAGGCCTCTTCCCAAAGCACTTGCTGGCCTCTGCAAAGCTCCTTGTTTGCAGAGCTACACACGTCTGCAGGCTGGGCTTTTATGGAGGGCAGCTGTTGATGACGTCACAAGAGCCAACCGCCAGGGAGGCAAGGTGTTGCCCATGATGACCTCAGAGGGGGGCTTACCCAGGAGGGGGTTGCCACGCAGCCTGAGCGAGAGGAAGCCTGTGTGTTAGCCCCCACCGCAAGCCTGAAGCCTCCCGGCACACCCGCAGGGGAGCCCTGGTTAGCCCAGAGAGCCAGCTCACTTGGTTGCGCGGGCAAGCTGCTGCTGTGCCGTTGCACCCCTCGTCCTCTACCAGGCTGATGTGTCGTGTCATCCTGGGCAGGGCTCAAAGGGCTGAGCGTGAAGCCCTGCTAAGTCAGAAGGGAGAGTGGCAAGAGCTTTCTCCTCTTGAGACCCACCCGGGCATTGACACGGTACTGCAGCAAGCCAAAGGACATCAGCCAGGTGACCTTGTTGGCCCTGGAAGACATAGCCCCGCCTCTGCTAGGAAAGCAAGAGTAGAGCGGTCAGCTTGCTGGCACAAAGGCAGATGTCTCTTCCCCTAGGTACACCTGCACCCACACGGAACAGCGGGGGTGAGGGGCACAGGCTCCCTCAGCAGCCCACTGATGGGCACCCAAAGGGGAGCTCCAGGGTCGGCTCTGAGGTGCGTTGCAGAAATGCAAGCAACCATTGAGCAAGAGCAGGGGCCAGGACTGGAGACGGGGACAGCTGCAGGCCAGCTCCCGCAAGGAGTGGGCCTGAGCTTCAGTCAGGCTCCTGGGCCAGTGGGTGGAGGTGCCAGGGCAGGCCGCTCAGGGGAACTAAGCCCTCCTTAGTGCACGCCGGGCCCTGACGGTCCAGGCCGCGGTCTGTAGCCTTTGCACTTCTCTGCTGCGGCCTCTGCGGTTTGTCAACGCCTCCCTTGACCTGGCAGATTCAAAACTGGATGCAGGCGAGCCCTAGCAAGTGCCGAGTGTCTTCCACACATTCCTCCATCTGCTCGCTCTACAGCAGCTGACGCAGCCGCACACACGCTTGGCCTTTGCTGCTGCCGAAGCGCATTGCCTGCTCATGGTTAGCTTGCTGTGTGCCAGGACCCCCGGGGCCTTTTGTGCAGCACGACACCGCAGCCCATCAGGCCCCAGCACATGCTGCTGCCGCTGCTGCTGCTGCTTGCGGTCTGGCCATGCCTGGGGCCAACCTTTGCATTGATCGTTGCTAAGGCTGAAGCAGTTCCGCGTGGCACAGCCTGCTGAGGTCTTGCTGAGTAGTGGCTCTTCCTTCGGCATAGCTGACTCTCCTTACACTTGCTGAGGGCTCAGTCAATCCCCACGCTGAGGTGGTTTAGGAAGGTATTGAGCAGTATCAGAGGCAGGCAGGCCCCCGGAGGAACTCTGCTTGGGAGCAGCTGCCCATTGGACTTGGAGGCATGAAGCAGCAGCAGCCTTGGAGCTTGGTGCTGTGGCCAGTGCCCATGCAGCTTGTGGTGCCCCTGCCCAGCGCAGCTCTTGCCAGCTTGTCAGCACCTTGTCTGCCAGGTGCTCACGCCAGCATCTGTTCCGGCTCTTTGTCCAGCTGGTCCCTAGGCTCCTCGTTGTCACCTGGGTGCTCCTCAGAGCAGCGGGCTCTCTAGGCAGAGCAGGCCTAGCATGGCTGCCTGGGTTCCCATGCTGCCTCTGCTCTGTCCCCCCACCCACCGAATCACAGAAGCACAGAATGGTTGAGGTTGGAAGGGACCTCTGGAGATCACCTAGTCCAAGCCCCTGGCTCCAGCAGGGTCACCTAGAGCATGCTGGCCAGGATGGTGTCCAGACGGCTTTTGAAGATCTCCAAGGAGGGAGAGTGCACAAGCTCTCTGGGCAATCTAAGGGTAGCCTGTGATGGTCTCTTTCCTCCAATTTTCCAGCATCACTTCAAATTCTGAATTTGCCCTCCAAGTTGCTTTCAGAGCCTACCAGAGTAATGTCAGGTCATCTGCAAAGAGACCACTCCATCCCCTCAGTCCTTAATGGGACTGCTTAGCAGGACTGTACCCGGGACAAGGCTCTGCAGAGCCCCACTAGACGGAGGTTTCCGTTTGGCCAGCAAGTGCCTCCTCCTGGACACCCTGGGCTCAAAAAGGCGGCTTTGGGGAGACATTTGCTTCACTTGAGCGTCACAGAAGACCTGGGAAGGCCACCAACGCATATGACTTGAATCTACCTTCCAAGAGGTGATTTTGCATGAAAATCAACACCCAAGAAACATTAGAATGTTTTTCATGTGTAGATATATACTTTGCTATTTCACCCAAAAGAAAGAGAATAATCAGGGGAAAAGATGGAAAACGTAGCCCCAGTTCCTCGGAATGTCGACTAGAGGTTGCAAATATGCTCTGTCACTCTTCCATGTTATTCCACATGAAGACCCACTCATCCCAAAGCTGAAAGAGCAACCGTGGGGTTCACTGGGGTCCATTCCTTGGAAAGAATTAGTCACAAAGGACTTCACGAGCAGAGAAGTGGCTGGCTTGGGAGGCAGAAGCCTAGAGAAGCAAACACGCTTGTGCTGGAAACACAGTGACACGCTCGGAAAGCACATGAGGATCAGCGATTCCTTTGATTGGAAAAGACCAGTTTCCTCATCTCTGGACTCCGCAACAGGGACAGAGACCCGTGAGAGGATGCCAGGGAACTCCTGGCATCACTCACAAAGGCAGGAAACCCGGAGGCCTGCACCGACTTTAGGAACTCGGGGGCTATTGTCTGGGTTGTTTCATGGCCAAAGCGGGTGGTGGCCATAGGAGTCATGTTGGTGAGGCCGCGGCGGTGAAGTCACAGAGATGCAGGCAGCCCATGTCCCTTGGTCTCACAACACAAGCACAGGCAGTGACAGCAACCCCTCTCTGGCAGCCTGCAGCCAGAAGCACAGCAGAGAGACTATAGACCTGCGCAGAAGCAGGACTAAGAAAATTAGGGGCAAGGGGATGCAGGTGGTCAACAACACGGAGCAGCTCCCCAGTGGGACAAGTTAAACACACCTGAGCCCTCTAGCTTGGGAAAGAGAGGCCCGAAGCCACCACAGAGACACCAGTGTCTGAGGTCATGAGAAGGTGAAGGGACAAGGTGAGGAGGGACCACCAGCTCCCATGACACCAGAGCGCAGGGGCATCCCGTGGAGCAACCAGGCAGGAATTTTAAACTGGAATACAAGGAACTCTCGTCACACAGCACCCAGGGAAATTGCTGAACTCCCTGCCCTAGGATCCCAGACATGGACAAGGAGGAATGGCTTCATAAAGCGATGAGCTCGCCCTGCGCTATTAACACAAAAGGGCACTAAACCACAGCATTGGGATTGGGGTGGGAAGTACCAGAGGAGATGGGGTCCTCGGAAAGAAAAGAGCCACCCAAACCCAGACCCAAGACATCAGCGCCCCACAGGCACCATCAAGGTCACGCTGCAGCTACGGCCAGACATCACAGCAAATCCTGTCAGCAAGGGAATCTTTTTTCTTTTTTTTTGGTTTTTAACATCTCCCATTTCTGCCTCTGTTTCCAGGCTCTCTGCAGCTGCCTTAGACCCCTTTTAGCCACCACGAACTCTGGCAATCGCCTTTGCAGGGTCTAGGGCAACAGAAATGTGGCACATCCCTTTTATCGCAGTTGGGTTAGAATAGCCAGCTCTAATTAATGTCCATCACATAGCAGTCACCAAAGCACTCGACAAATGGGAATAATATGATGTTGTTATAAGACAACCCTGGAAGCTCAGAAAGAATGGTCATGCTGTTTAAACTAGGCAGATTAGGATAACCCCTATCTCTGTTTTCTGAAAAGAAGCATTCTTGAATCAAGGGCATCCTAGAACTGCTAAAGCCCTAAGAGAAACATTAAATCAAAACGTTTTACTTCTAGGTACGTATTGCCAATTTGGCAAAAGAATTGGAGGTCCATGTATCCCTAACTGAACTGTCCTCATTATACTACAAAAAATCACGCCCATAGGTCCAAAAGACCCATGCGCAGGTGAAGACCCCTCCCCTGAGCATGCGTAGTACTAAAATGGTGTGTAAGCAAAATTGTAATTGTATGTAAATCATTAACGAATCAGTGTAAAAGGGAAAGTTGCAAACTTTGCAATTTGTTTGTATAAATGCTCCTTGAGAAGCCAGGGTGGGGGTGTGCTTGATCTGTGGGAAACCACCGAGCACCCAGGCTTGCACAACTCTGAAATAAAGAAGCAAATGTCTCTCCTGAGTGTGTAATATTGGCTTACTGCACACCGGGCAACAAATCCGCTTTTTGGACAACAGTGTCAGTGGGTAGAACAGTTCCGAGACACTTGGCCTTTATGCCATATTACTCGGAAATAACACCAAAAGGGCCTTCTTACAGTCCTGGCTGCCAAACGGCCCCGGGGCCGTAGGGGACCATCAGTCAGGGCTCTGGCTGCAGCCCCCAGTGCTGCCCAGCATCTCCCCTGCAGGCCCCGGGGCATCCAGGGATGGGGGAGGGCAGGAGGGAGAGGCAGGGAGAGAGGAAGAGAAGGGCAGAGGGAGGGAGGGAGGAAAAGAGGGAGGAAGGAAGAGAAGGAGGGAGGGAGGGAGAGGGAGGAGCAGAGGAGGCCAGGGCAGCCCTGGGAGCCCAAGGGCCGCTGTTGCTAGGCAGCACGGGGGGAGGGGGGGCACGAGGAGGCCACATGACCTGCAGCTGGTGCTGTTGCCAGGCAACACTGGGTGGGGCAGCAACAGGCACTGGGGGAGGTGTTGGGAGGTGGTTGGAGCTGGGCTGGGGCAGCCATGGTGGGGCTGCGTGTGGGGCTGGGAGCTTCAGGGAGCCAGGCCCTCCACGGCCCTGGCCCTGCTGCCCCCGGTGGTGTGGGGGCTCGGAGGAGCTGGGCCCGCACCCAGGCCCCGCACCCAGCGGCTGCCGGCAGGAAGGGACGACCAAAGGCCCTGCATGGGCGCTGGAGGCCGGACCCGGCTCCTCACAGCGCCTCTGGTGCTGACGCGGCTCTTCGGGGCAGAGCTGGGGCCCTTCACGTGCCTAGAAAGTAGGAGGCATGGGGAAGCATGACACTGAGACCCTCCAGCTGGCTCTGAGCAAGAGTTGCCTCAGGAATGGACAAAAATATGCCTGCTGTGTTTTTCATGTGTGTTTCGAAGTGGCAGATAGGGCTTACTTGCCTCAAACTTTGTGCCAGTGCACTAAGAGAAGACTTGCAGTTTGCCTAATCCCAGTGTGAGGCCAGAGCCAGAGCCTCTGCGTCATCTCAGCCAGTGTTCTCTCTAAAAGACGTTCAGCTGTTTGCAGGAGCATTTACCTGTGTGATTTGCAGAGCAGTTCCCCAATATTGCAGGTGTTTAACAGCGACCTCTATATTTATACGTAGCTGGTTCAGTTTCAAAATGTTTATGCTGAAAAAGGAGCTCAATAAGATGAAGCTGTCATTAATAAGGAGATGAAGAGGGCTCCATAGATCACATACAAAAATGCAGCTGTGCAAAAGGGACAGCCATATATAATGTAATGCTCAGTGGTGCAAATGTAGCCTCCTTTTAATGAGCAGTGCTTCTTTGTGAATAGTTGTATTTATATTGCCTGTTTATTTGCACAGTTTTTGACTTGATTGTATCTTGAGTAGCGCAAGTTGAGTATTCAGGAGGGTCCTGAAGCCAGCTGCCCTAGCCGCTCTCCCTCTCATCTACTCACTGCAGAGCACTGTCTCTGGCAGTGCTTACAGAAGGTCTCTTGTCTCGTGGCTCAGCTGGTAGTTCTGCCTTGCCATCACCCCATGAACCTGCACTCGATAAATACACGTGTACTGGGGGTTGCCCCAGTTGCTCTGCACCTGGAATTTGATATACTGGAAGGCTCTGGGAAGCTGCTTCTGCAAAGGAAACGGGGGGAGCAGTCATTCTTCAGGTGTAAGGAGCAACAGCACAGCAACGTAGCTTCCTTTGCCAGCGCTAGCCCTGCTGGGGAACAAACTGGAGCCCTGACAAAGGAGGCAGCCAGGGTTGCTATGCCAGAGCCACAAGGCACAGGATGCTTTGGCTCATCCTCCGCACTCTGTGGTCCAAGCCCTTGCAGGCAAAGCTCAGTTTGCCCCTCGCGTCGTGCCCACACGCACTCACAGTACCTTCAGGCGGAAGGTCTGAACAGCCTCTTGGTCCACGTCAAATACAAAGAGCCCCAGGAGAGTTTCTTCTGCTGCTTCCTCATCCACGCCCTCAAAGGCAACCGACAAGGGCAGCAGGTCAGGCTCAAGCAGAGCCGGAGGAAAAGTGCCCGCTGCGTCCGACTCGGGGAAGCCTGCCTCATGTCCCACCCCTCTAGCACTAGTCTGGAAGAGGTCAGTGTGGATGTGGCTCAGGCTCTTTTGAGCAAGCGCTCCAAGACCCTGGGCCAGAAAGCACAAAGCAAGCCGCAGAGGCATACCACCACCGTGGGCCCCCACATACGCCATGCAGGGACGCTCTGCTCTGCAGCAACCAGCCCACGCTTCTCTGAGAGAAGGCGCCAGGAGAAACAAGGCTCCCTCGCAGCTTTCTGCCCTGGCCAGCTTCCCTGCCCACCCTCCACGCTGGAGCAAGGCTGAGGCTTACGGAGACAGCAAAGTCTTTGGGGGCGCTGCTGACTTCCCCGGAAGGAGAGACCGCCTTGGAGATGTGCTCCACGGTGACGGCCATGGGCCAGATCTGCTCAGGCAGCCGAATGACCACTTGGCCCTCCGCTCCTTGGAAAGCCCAGCACTGTCCAGGGGAAGTGTGCGGCTGAAACCAGAAAGCAGCCACCCTCAGTGGCAAGGCACTCCAGGAGCCCAGGGGACTGGCTGCTTTGCCAGCAGCACAGCCCTGGCTCGGTCTGTTGGCTGGCTTTCTGCATGGAAGGGCACCCAAGTGGATGAAAGGGACAGGAGGGGACTTGCCACCTTGCTTTCAGAAGACGGAAATCTTCCTTACAAAACATCTAGGCTCACCTGCCTTTCCCAAATCCCGCTCTGATTTTGCACAGCATTCAGAGACAGGGCGGGGCTGCCTAGGGGAGGTCACCCCGTGAGCCTTCAAAGGGTGTGCGGGAAGGACGAGCCCCCTTCCTCCAACTCGGCAGATCCCGCCAGGCTTGGGGGCCTGGAGGAGGTTCTGTCCTTGCCTGAGTGGCTTGTCAGGCTCCCCCCAACTTCCACTCTCCCTGGAAAGGGGCCGTGGGAGTTGAGGTGGGAAAATGCAGCTGCCAAGGACAAAGGTGCCCAGCACACTGCGGCCAGGGGTTGTGGGCAGGTGGCTGCTGTTGGGTTCAGCTCCGTTCCCCTCCAGACGGCAGGGCAGCACTGTGGGGAAGCGCAGGGGATCGTCAGGAAGAGGCTGAGCCCTGTGGGGCTGCGCGAGACTGCTGCTGTGAAGGGAGGTGTTTGGGGCTTGGAGGCTCAACTTGAAAGCAAGCAACTGCCTCAGAAGTCATGCTGCCTGTGCTATTACCTGCAGAATAGTATCCGGAGGATTGGCCACGGCAAAGAAGGCGAGACAAAGCCAGCAAGCCTCACTGCCTCGCCCACCATAAGTCCGGGATGTTCTCTCTGCATCGATGGTGGCCCCTGAAAGGCACATGCAAAGTAGCTGCCTCGGACAGGCCAGAGGCTAGGAGCAGCAGGGAGCCAGCAGGTATTTCTCAGGCTGCAAGCCCAGCTGGGCAGACTTGGTGGGAGGGCCATACACCAGCGGAGGGCCAGCAGACTTTGCGTAGGCATACCTGTGGTTTTCAGAGCCCAGTCCACCGTCTGCAGGTACTTTGCCTCTATCTTCTCAAGGGCTGCCCGTGTCAAGTTGAGAAGGGGCTGGGAAAAGCATTGCAAAGGCAGAAACGGAAAGCAACAGGGAGAATGACACAAACTCATCACGGGGCACTTCTGCATGAAGACTGAGTGCTTGCACAGAGCAAAGGGGAGACTCGGGGTCAGTCCACCAAAGGCAAGACTTGTTGGAAAAGGCACCAGACCTTCTGGTCAGCGCTTTCTGACGAGTCAAGCAAGGACTCGGTGAGAACACCAGTCTCAGGAGCCACCGTGCAGACCTGGCTCAGGTCAGCACTGCCCCAAGCAGCCCTGAGAGCCAGGTTTGCGCTGGGCAGCAAGAGGACAGAGCACACGCTGCAAAGGGCCAAGAGGAAGCAGCAGGAGACAGCCTCCAACTGAGAGCAAGGTCTTTGATCAAATGGCAGCCACTTTACCCCTCTCTTCTCCTCAGCCATCGCCCTCTCCTCCAAGACTTCTGCTATGGAGTGCAGGATGGCCTCATTTGCAGCAGCCAGCTCTGCTCGCAGGTGAGCCAGCTGCTCTTCCAGGAGCTCCCGCTCATGGATCTTCTCCCTCAGCAAGGGCAGGGAGTTGCTGCAGACAAAGGGAAAGCAGATCTGGTGCAAGAGCTGAGCAGCCCCTGCAGGCAGTCCCGAGTAGGGTGCCACAGTCTTGCCCCCATCCTCTTCCCTCCCTCACAAGAGCAGAGGCTTCCCTTCCCCTCCACGTTTAGCACAAGGCAAAGGCTGGCGCCCTGGATGCTTTGCCACTCAGTGAGTTCCATGGGAAGGAAGCCCTCTTACCTGAGCGTTGTGAGCTCTGTTTCTGGCACCCCAGCCTTCTCCTGAAACACAAAGGCCCTCCCTGAGAGGAAGCCCAAGGAGCTGCATGGGGGCTTCCCACAGGACACTTCCCCAGGAAGAGCAGGTGGCAGTTGCTGCTGCTTTCTATCCATTTGGAGCAAGCCAGAGGATGTCGGGCCTTTTTCCAGCCACTGTCTTTGGGAAGTCCATTTCCTGTCTGAGCATTTGCAGACTCCAGGAGCTAAGGCAGGAGCAAAGCCACCTCCTGCCCAAGTGCTCCTTCCTGCAGCCTGCCAACCTGCAGTGCTCACTCAGGGAGCTCTCAGGGTCAAACCTCATTCAGCAGCTACAGAAAGTGAAGGACAAGCACAAGCGTGTCCCCCCCACTCCCCACCCCCCACATCTCTGTGAGGATGAGCCCTGGGCATCTGGACAGGATTCCCAACTTTTGCAGGGGAGGCAGGAGCTCCGAGCTATGGCCTCGGCCAGAGTTTGCTTTCCCCCAGCAAGAGGCACCTACCTGCAGCGCTTCCTCTTGCCACTTGCTCTCGGAGAGCAGCAAGCCCCAGCAGTAAAGCGCAGCTGCAAGTCACCACAGCAAGAGACAGTTATACTAAGAGGCTTTCTAATGGTCCCTGGAGCCACATTTTCTCCTTCCACAGCTAGGGAGCAAGAGCTTGCCTGGGACAGCTGGAGCTGGAGCTGGAGCCAGTGCAGAGCGCGGAGGTGGCTCCAACCCCTTGAGCACTGCCCAGGCCCATGGGCTTGGAAAATACACACACCCAAGGCCCACACACCCGCACACCAATGAAGGCATGTGGCCCCAAGCCAAGAGGAAATGCACCAGGCCATGGCAGTTTCTGCACAGACATTGCAACCCCAAAGCTCTGCAGCAAGGAGGGACCTCTAGCCAAAACGATCCTAGGCGCTCCACTCCCTCCCACGGCCGGCAGCCATGGCAGGCGTGAGGCAGGCTGCAGTCCACCTGTAAAGACCCTCTCTGGCCTTCACTGTGTCACGGAGATGGGAAGCTGGAAGGCGCCACAGGATCTGCTGCCTCTCCCTGCCCCTGAAAGCTGGCATCTGGTCTGCCTGTGCTACCGCGCAAGAGGTTTGGTCAGCGCTGCTCACCAGCCAAGAGTGGGGCCAGCAGGTAAAGGACCCTCAGGCACCTCCTGCCATTCTGCCAGGTGTTGCGTGGCCTAAAAGAGAGGGAATGCTGCTGTTAGCCAAGCCTACAGTGCAGGCTTTGCTTTGCCGGTGATCTGTTGAGGGGCTCCCTTGCCACCAGGTTCCTCAGCTCAGCAGAGCGGAGAAGCCCAGGGCCTGGGGGCCTTTAGGAAGCTCTGAGCTGCAGCACAGCACCCTGCGGGCACTAAGGCAGTTGAAGACCTCTGGCCTGACACAGGCGTAATCACCCACACGCGTAGTGTCATGGCCTGACACAGTCTGGTGGCACTGGGCTCTCCCGAGGAGAAGGGGCAGCACCTTGCCCAGCCAAAGGCTCTGCTGGGCTGCCTGGCTGCCCAGGCTGGAGGGCAGTGCTGCACACAGCCCCAGGGCTCAGGGGCTGTCTGTCGCCACCATGGAAGCCGGGCGGCACACAGGGCTTCTTGCCTTATCCCTCCCTGCTTTTTGGGCCCCGTCACACCCACCTGCCCAACTCGGCTGGCATCTCCTCTAATCCAACTCCGTCACCAGCAGGAGGGAAAAGGTCGCTGTGCGGCAGATCCCCGCAGGCCTCTTCCCAAAGCACTTGCTGGCCTCTGCAAAGCTCCTTGTTTGCAGAGCTACACACGTCTGCAGGCTGGGCTTTTATGGAGGGCAGCTGTTGATGACGTCACAAGAGCCAACCGCCAGGGAGGCAAGGTGTTGCCCATGATGACCTCAGAGGGGGGCTTACCCAGGAGGGGGTTGCCACGCAGCCTGAGCCAGAGGAAGCCTGTGTGTTAGCCCCCACCCCAAGCCTGAAGCCTCCCGGCACACCCGCAGGGGAGCCCTGGTTAGCCCAGAGAGCCAGCTCACTTGGTTGCGCGGGCAAGCTGCTGCTGTGCCGTTGCACCCCTCGTCCTCTACCAGGCTGATGTGTCGTGTCATCCTGGGCAGGGCTCAAAGGGCTGAGCGTGAAGCCCTGCTAAGTCAGAAGGGAGAGTGGCAAGAGCTTTCTCCTCTTGAGACCCACCCGGGCATTGACACGGTACTGCAGCAAGCCAAAGGACATCAGCCAGGTGACCTTGTTGGCCCTGGAAGACATAGCCCCGCCTCTGCTAGGAAAGCAAGAGTAGAGCGGTCAGCTTGCTGGCACAAAGGCAGATGTCTCTTCCCCTAGGTACACCTGCACCCACACGGAACAGCGGGGTTGAGGGGCACAGGCTCCCTCAGCAGCCCACTGATGGGCACCCAAAGGGGAGCTCCAGGGTCGGCTCTGAGGTGCGTTGCAGAAATGCAAGCAACCATTGAGCAAGAGCAGGGGCCAGGACTGGAGACGGGGACAGCTGCAGGCCAGCTCCCGCAAGGAGTGGGCCTGAGCTTCAGTCAGGCTCCTGGGCCAGTGGGTGGAGGTGCCAGAGCAGGCCGCTCAGGGGAACTAAGCCCTCCTTAGTGCACGCCGGGCCCTGACGGTCCAGGCCGCGGTCTGTAGCCTTTGCACTTCTCTGCTGCGGCCTCTGCGGTTTGTCAACGCCTCCCTTGACCTGGCAGATTCAAAACTGGATGCAGGCGAGCCCTAGCAAGTGCCGAGTGTCTTCCACACATTCCTCCATCTGCTCGCTCTACAGCAGCTGACGCAGCCGCACACACGCTTGGCCTTTGCTGCTGCCGAAGCGCATTGCCTGCTCATGGTTAGCTTGCTGTGTGCCAGGACCCCCGGGGCCTTTTGTGCAGCACGACACCGCAGCCCATCAGGCCCCAGCACATGCTGCTGCCGCTGCTGCTGCTGCTTGCGGTCTGGCCATGCCTGGGGCCAACCTTTGCATTGATCGTTGCTAAGGCTGAAGCAGTTCCGCGTGGCACAGCCTGCTGAGGTCTTGCTGAGTAGTGGCTCTTCCTTCGGCATAGCTGACTCTCCTCACACTTGCTGAGGGCTCAGTCGATCCCCACGCTGAGGTGGTTTAGGAAGGTATTGAGCAGTATCAGAGGCAGGCAGGCCCCCGGAGGAACTCTGCTTGGGAGCAGCTGCCCATTGGACTTGGAGGCATGAAGCAGCAGCAGCCTTGGAGCTTGGTGCTGTGGCCAGTGCCCATGCAGCTTGTGGTGCCCCTGCCCAGCGCAGCTCTTGCCAGCTTGTCAGCCAGGTGCTCACGCCAGCATCTGTTCCGGCTCTTTGTCCAGCTGGTCCCTAGGCTCCTCGTTGTCACCTGGGTGCTCCTCAGAGCAGCGGGCTCTCTAGGCAGAGCAGGCCTAGCATGGCTGCCTGGGTTCCCATGCTGCCTCCGCTCTGTCCCCCCACCCACCGAATCACAGAAGCACAGAATGGTTGAGGTTGGAAGGGACCTCTGGAGATCACCTAGTCCAAGCCCCTGGCTCCAGCAGGGTCACCTAGAGCATGCTGGCCAGGATGGTGTCCAGACGGCTTTTGAAGATCTCCAAGGAGGGAGAGTGCACAAGCTCTCTGGGCAATCTAAGGGTAGCCTGTGATGGTCTCTTTCCTCCAATTTTCCAGCATCACTTCAAATTCTGAATTTGCCCTCCAAGTTGCTTTCAGAGCCTACCAGAGTAATGTCAGGTCATCTGCAAAGAGACCACTCCATCCCCTCAGTCCTTAATGGGACTGCTTAGCAGGACTGTACCCGGGACAAGGCTCTGCAGAGCC
Organism: Dromaius novaehollandiae; assembly: GCF_036370855.1. Taxonomy (NCBI): domain Eukaryota; kingdom Metazoa; phylum Chordata; class Aves; order Casuariiformes; family Dromaiidae; genus Dromaius; species Dromaius novaehollandiae. Next base: position 897,840 of record NC_088125.1, on the reverse strand, counting down.
CCACTAGACGGAGGTTTCCGTTTGGCCAGCAAGTGCCTCCTCCTGGACACCCTGGGCTCAAAAAGGCGGCTTTGGGGAGACATTTGCTTCACTTGAGCGTCACAGAAGACCTGGGAAGGCCACCAACGCATATGACTTGAATCTACCTTCCAAGAGGTGATTTTGCATGAAAATCAACACCCAAGAAATATTAGAATGTTCTTCATGTGTAGATATATACTTTGCTATTTCACCCAAAAGAAAGAGAATAATCAGGGGAAAAGATGGAAAACGTAGCCCCAGTTCCTCGGAATGTCAACTAGAGGTTGCAAATATGCTCTGTCACTGTTCCATGTTATTCCACATGAAGACCCACTCATCCCAAAGCTGAAAGAGCAACCGTGGGGTTCACTGGGGTCCATTCCTTGGAAAGAATTAATCACAAAGGACTTCACGAGCAGAGAAGTGGCTGGCTTGGGAGGCAGAAGCCTAGAGAAGCAAACACGCTTGTGCTGGAAACACAGTGACACGCTCGGAAAGCACATGAGGATCAGCGATTCCTTTGATTGGAAAAGACCAGTTTCCTCATCTCTGGACTCCGCAACAGGGACAGAGACCCGTGAGAGGATGCCAGGGAACTCCTGGCATCACTCACAAAGGCAGGAAACCCGGAGGCCTGCACCGACTTTAGGAACTCGGGGGCTATTGTCTGGGTTGTTTCATGGCCAAAGCGGGTGGTGGCCATAGGAGTCATGTTGGTGAGGCCGCGGCGGTGAAGTCACAGAGATGCAGGCAGCCCATGTCCCTTGGTCTCACAACACAAGCACAGGCAGTGACAGCAACCCCTCTCTGGCAGCCTGCAGCCAGAAGCACAGCAGAGAGACTATAGACCTGCGCAGAAGCAGGACTAAGAAAATTAGGGGCAAGGGGATGCAGGTGGTCAACAACACGGAGCAGCTCCCCAGTGGGACAAGTTAAACACACCTGAGCCCTCTAGCTTGGGAAAGAGAGGCCCGAAGCCACCACAGAGACACCAGTGTCTGAGGTCATGAGAAGGTGAAGGGACAAGGTGAGGAGGGACCACCAGCTCCCATGACACCAGAGCGCAGGGGCATCCCGTGGAGCAACCAGGCAGGAATTTTAAACTGGAATACAAGGAACTCTCGTCACACAGCACCCAGGGAAATTGCTGAACTCCCTGCCCTAGGATCCCAGACATGGACAAGGAGGAATGGCTTCATAAAGCGATGAGCTCGCCCTGCGCTATTAACACAAAAGGGCACTAAACCACAGCATTGGGATTGGGGTGGGAAGTACCAGAGGAGATGGGGTCCTCGGAAAGAAAAGAGCCACCCAAACCCAGACCCAAGACATCAGCGCCCCACAGGCACCATCAAGGTCACGCTGCAGCTACGGCCAGACATCACAGCAAATCCTGTCAGCAAGGGTTTCTTTTTTCTTTTTTTTTGGTTTTTAACATCTCCCATTTCTGCCTCTGTTTCCAGGCTCTCTGCAGCTGCCTTAGACCCCTTTTAGCCACCACGAACTCTGGCGATCGCCTTTGCATGGTCTAGGGCAGCAGAAATGTGGCACATCCCTTTTATCGCAGTTGGGTTAGAATAGCCAGCTCTAATTAATGTCCATCACATAGCAGTCACCAAAGCACTCGATAAATGGGAATAATATGATGTTGTTATAAGACAACCCTGGAAGCTCAGAAAGAATGGTCATGCTGTTTAAACTAGGCAGATTAGGATAACCCCTATCTCTGTTTTCTGAAAAGAAGCATTCTTGAATCAAGGGCATCCTAGAACTGCTAAAGCCCTAAGAGAAACATTAAATCAAAACGTTTTACTTCTAGGTACGTATTGCCAATTTGGCAAAAGAATTGGAGGTCCATGTATCCCTAACTGAACTGTCCTCATTATACTACAAAAAATCACGCCCATAGGTCCAAAAGACCCATGCGCAGGTGAAGACCCCTCCCCTGAGCATGCGTAGTACTAAAATGGTGTGTAAGCAAAATTGTAATTGTATGTAAATCATTAACGAATCAGTGTAAAAGGGAAAGTTGCAAACTTTGCAATTTGTTTGTATAAATGCTCCTTGAGAAGCCAGGGTGGGGGTGTGCTTGATCTGTGGGAAACCACCGAGCACCCAGGCTTGCACAACTCTGAAATAAAGAAGCAAATGTCTCTCCTGAGTGTGTAATATTGGCTTACTGCACACCGGGCAACAAATCCGCTTTTTGGACAACAGTGTCAGTGGGTAGAACAGTTCCGAGACACTTGGCCTTTATGCCATATTACTCGGAAATAACACCAAAAGGGCCTTCTTACAGTCCTGGCTGCCAAACGGCCCCGGGGCCGTAGGGGACCATCAGTCAGGGCTCTGGCTGCAGCCCCCAGTGCTGCCCAGCATCTCCCCTGCAGGCCCCGGGGCATCCAGGGATGGGGGAGGGCAGGAGGGAGAGGCAGGGAGAGAGGAAGAGAAGGGCAGAGGGAGGGAGGGAGGAAAAGAGGGAGGAAGGAAGAGAAGGAGGGAGGGAGGGAGAGGGAGGAGCAGAGGAGGCCAGGGCAGCCCTGGGAGCCCAAGGGCCGCTGTTGCTAGGCAGCACGGGGGGAGGGGGGGCACGAGGAGGCCACATGACCTGCAGCTGGTGCTGTTGCCAGGCAACACTGGGTGGGGCAGCAACAGGCACTGGGGGAGGTGTTGGGAGGTGGTTGGAGCTGGGCTGGGGCAGCCATGGTGGGGCTGCGTGTGGGGCTGGGAGCTTCAGGGAGCCAGGCCCTCCACGGCCCTGGCCCTGCTGCCCCCGGTGGTGTGGGGGCTCGGAGGAGCTGGGCCCGCACCCAGGCCCCGCACACAGCGGCTGCCGGCAGGAAGGGACGACCAAAGGCCCTGCATGGGCGCTGGAGGCCGGACCCGGCTCCTCACAGCGCCTCTGGTGCTGACGCGGCTCTTCGGGGCAGAGCTGGGGCCCTTCACGTGCCTAGAAAGTAGGAGGCATGGGGAAGCATGACACTGAGACCCTCCAGCTGGCTCTGAGCAAGAGTTGCCTCAGGAATGGACAAAAATATGCCTGCTGTGTTTTTCATGTGTGTTTCGAAGTGGCAGATAGGGCTTACTTGCCTCAAACTTTGTGCCAGTGCACTAAGAGAAGACTTGCAGTTTGCCTAATCCCAGTGTGAGGCCAGAGCCAGAGCCTCTGCGTCATCTCAGCCAGTGTTCTCTCTAAAAGACGTTCAGCTGTTTGCAGGAGCATTTACCTGTGTGATTTGCAGAGCAGTTCCCCAATATTGCAGGTGTTTAACAGCGACCTCTATATTTATACGTAGCTGGTTCAGTTTCAAAATGTTTATGCTGAAAAAGGAGCTCAATAAGATGAAGCTGTCATTAATAAGGAGATGAAGAGGGCTCCATAGATCACATACAAAAATGCAGCTGTGCAAAAGGGACAGCCATATATGATGTAATGCTCAGTGGTGCAAATGTAGCCTCCTTTTAATGAGCAGTGCTTCTTTGTGAATAGTTGTATTTATATTGCCTGTTTATTTGCACAGTTTTTGACTTGATTGTATCTTGAGTAGCGCAAGTTGAGTATTCAGGAGGGTCCTGAAGCCAGCTGCCCTAGCCGCTCTCCCTCTCATCTACTCACTGCAGAGCACTGTCTCTGGCAGTGCTTACAGAAGGTCTCTTGTCTCGTGGCTCAGCTGGTAGTTCTGCCTTGCCATCACCCCATGAACCTGCACTCGATAAATACACGTGTACTCGGGGTTGCCCCAGTTGCTCTGCACCTGGAATTTGATATACTGGAAGGCTCTGGGAAGCTGCTTCTGCAAAAGAAACGGGGGGAGCAGTCATTCCTCAGGTGTAAGGAGCAACAGCACAGCAACGTAGCTTCCTTTGCCAGCGCTAGCCCTGCTGGGGAACAAACTGGAGCCCTGACAAAGGAGGCAGCCAGGGTTGCTATGCCAGAGCCACAAGGCACAGGATGCTTTGGCTCATCCTCCGCACTCTGTGGTCCAAGCCCTTGCAGGCAAAGCTCAGTTTGCCCCTCGCGTCGTGCCCACACGCACTCACAGTACCTTCAGGCGGAAGGTCTGAACAGCCTCTTGGTCCACGTCAAATACAAAGAGCCCCAGGAGAGTTTCTTCTGCTGCTTCCTCATCCACGCCCTCAAAGGCAACCGACAAGGGCAGCAGGTCAGGCTCAAGCAGAGCCGGAGGAAAAGTGCCCGCTGCGTCCGACTCGGGGAAGCCTGCCTCATGTCCCACCCCTCTAGCACTAGTCTGGAAGAGGTCAGTGTGGATGTGGCTCAGGCTCTTTTGAGCAAGCGCTCCAAGACCCTGGGCCAGAAAGCACAAAGCAAGCCGCAGAGGCATACCACCACCATGGGCCCCCACATACGCCATGCAGGGACGCTCTGCTCTGCAGCAACCAGCCCACGCTTCTCTGAGAGAAGGCGCCAGGAGAAACAAGGCTCCCTCGCAGCTTTCTGCCCTGGCCAGCTTCCCTGCCCACCCTCCACGCTGGGGCAAGGCTGAGGCTTACGGAGACAGCAAAGTCTTTGGGGGCGCTGCTGACTTCCCCGGAAGGAGAGACCGCCTTGGAGATGTGCTCCACGGTGACAGCCATGGGCCAGATCTGCTCAGGCAGCCGAATGACCACTTGGCCCTCCGCTCCTTGGAAAGCCCAGCACTGTCCAGGGGAAGTGTGCGGCTGAAACCAGAAAGCAGCCACCCTCAGTGGCAAGGCACTCCAGGAGCCCAGCGGACTGGCTGCTTTGCCAGCAGCACAGCCCTGGCTCGGTCTGTTGGCTGGCTTTCTGCATGGAAGGGCACCCCAGTGGATGAAAGGGACAGGAGGGGACTTGCCACCTTGCTTTCAGAAGATGGAAATCTTCCTTACAAAACATCTAGGCTCACCTGCCTTTCCCAAATCCCGCTCTGATTTTGCACAGCATTCAGAGACAGGGCGGGGCTGCCTAGGGGAGGTCACCCCGTGAGCCTTCAAAGAGTGTGCGGGAGGGACGAGCCCCCTTCCTCCAACTCGGCAGATCCCGCCAGGCTTGGGGGCCTGGAGGAGGTTCTGTCCTTGCCTGAGTGGCTTGTCAGGCTCCCCCCAACTTCCACTCTCCCTGGAAAGGGGCCGTGGGAGTTGAGGTGGGAAAATGCAGCTGCCAAGGACAAAGGTGCCCAGCACACTGCGGCCAGGGGTTGTGGGCAGGTGGCTGCTGTTGGGTTCAGCTCCGTTCCCCTCCAGACGGCAGGGCAGCACTGTGGGGAAGCGCAGGGGATCGTCAGGAAGAGGCTGAGCCCTGTGGGGCTGCGCGAGACTGCTGCTGTGAAGGGAGGTGTTTGGGGCTTGGAGGCTCAACTTGAAAGCAAGCAACTGCCTCAGAAGTCATGCTGCCTGTGCTATTACCTGCAGAATAGTATCCGGAGGGTTGGCCACGGCAAAGAAGGCGAGACAAAGCCAGCAAGCCTCACTGCCTCGCCCACCATAAGTCCGGGATGTTCTCTCTGCATCGATGGTGGCCCCTGAAAGGCACATGCAAAGTAGCTGCCTCGGACAGGCCAGAGGCTAGGAGCAGCAGGGAGCCAGCAGGTATTTCTCAGGCTGCAAGCCCAGCTGGGCAGACTTGGTGGGAGGGCCATACGCCAGCGGAGGGCCAGCAGACTTTGCATAGGCATACCTGTGGTTTTCAGAGCCCAGTCCACCGTCTGCAGGTACTTTGCCTCTATCTTCTCAAGGGCTGCCCGTGTCAAGTTGAGAAGGGGCTGGGAAAAGCATTGCAAAGGCAGAGACGGAAAGCAACAGGGAGAATGACACAAACTCATCACGGGGCACTTCTGCATGAAGACTGAGTGCTTGCACAGAGCAAAGGGGAGACTCGGGGTCAGTCCACCAAAGGCAAGACTTGTTGGAAAAGGCACCAGACCTTCTGGTCAGCGCTTTCTGACGAGTCAAGCAAGGACTCGGTGAGAACACCAGTCTCAGGAGCCACCGTGCAGACCTGGCTCAGGTCAGCACTGCCCCAAGCAGCCCTGAGAGCCAGGTTTGCGCTGGGCAGCAAGAGGACAGAGCACACGCTGCAAAGGGCCAAGAGGAAGCAGCAGGAGACAGCCTCCAACTGAGAGCAAGGTCTTTGATCAAATGGCAGCCACTTTACCCCTCTCTTCTCCTCAGCCATCGCCCTCTCCTCCAAGACTTCTGCTATGGAGTGCAGGATGGCCTCATTTGCAGCAGCCAGCTCTGCTCGCAGGTGAGCCAGCTGCTCTTCCAGGAGCTCCCGCTCATGGATCTTCTCCCTCAGCAAGGGCAGGGAGTTGCTGCAGACAAAGGGAAAGCAGATGTGGTGCAAGAGCTGAGCAGCCCCTGCAGGCAGTCCCGAGTAGGGTGCCACAGTCTTGCCCCCATCCTCTTCCCTCCCTCACAAGAGCAGAGGCTTCCCTTCCCCTCCACGTTTAGCACAAGGCAAAGGCTGGCGCCCTGGATGCTTTGCCACTCAGTGAGTTCCATGGGAAGGAAGCCCTCTTACCTGAGCGTTGTGAGCTCTGTTTCTGGCACCCCAGCCTTCTCCTGAAACACAAAGGCCCTCCCTGAGAGGAAGCCCAAGGAGCTGCATGGGGGCTTCCCACAGGACACTTCCCCAGGAAGAGCAGGTGGCAGTTGCTGCTGCTTTCTATCCATTTGGAGCAAGCCAGAGGATGTCGGGCCTTTTTCCAGCCACTGTCTTTGGGAAGTCCATTTCCTGTCTGAGCATTTGCAGACTGCAGGAGCTAAGGCAGGAGCAAAGCCACCTCCTGCCCAAGTGCTCCTTCCTGCAGCCTGCCAACCTGCAGTGCTCACTCAGGGAGCTCTCAGGGTCAAACCTCATTCAGCAGCTACAGAAAGTGAAGGACAAGCACAAGCGTGTCCCCCCCACTCCCCACCCCCCACATCTCTGTGAGGATGAGCCCTGGGCATCTGGACAGGATTCCCAACTTTTGCAGGGGAGGCAGGAGCTCCGAGCTATGGCCTCGGCCAGAGTTTGCTTTCCCCCAGCAAGAGGCACCTACCTGCAGCGCTTCCTCTTGCCACTTGCTCTCGGAGAGCAGCAAGCCCCAGCAGTAAAGCCCAGCTGCAAGTCACCACAGCAAGAGACAGTTATACTAAGAGGCTTTCTAATGGTCCCTGGAGCCACATTTTCTCCTTCCACAGCTAGGGAGCAAGAGCTTGCCTGGGACAGCTGGAGCTGGAGCTGGAGCCAGTGCAGAGCACGGAGGTGGCTCCAACCCCTTGAGCACTGCCCAGGCCCATGGGCTTGGAAAATACACACACCCAAGGCCCACACACCCGCACACCAATGAAGGCATGTGGCCCCGAGCCAAGAGGAAATGCACCAGGCCATGGCAGTTTCTGCACAGACATTGCAACCCCAAAGCTCTGCAGCAAGGAGGGACCTCTAGCCAAAACGCTCCCAGGCGCTCCACTCCCTCCCACGGCCGGCAGCCATGGCAGGCGTGAGGCAGGCTGCAGTCCACCTGTAAAGACCCTCTCTGGCCTTCACTGTGTCACGGAGATGGGAAGCTGGAAGGCGCCACAGGATCTGCTGCCTCTCCCTGCCCCTGAAAGCTGGCATCTGGTCTGCCTGTGCTACCACGCAAGAGCTTTGGTCAGCGATGCTTACCAGCCAAGAGTGGGGCCAGCAGGTAAAGGACCCTCAGGCACCTCCTGCCATTCTGCCAGGTGCTGCGTGGCCTAAAAGAGAGGGAATGCTGCTGTTAGCCAAGCCTACAGTGCAGGCTTTGCTTTGCCGGTGATCTGTTGAGGGGCTCCCTTGCCACCAGGTTCCTCAGCTCAGCAGAGCGGAGAAGCCCAGGGCCTGGGGGCCTTTAGGAAGCTCTGAGCTGCAGCACAGCACCCTGCGGGCACTAAGGCAGTTGAAGACCTCTGGCCTGACACAGGCGTAATCACCCACACGCGTAGTGTCGTGGCCTGACACAGTCTGGTGGCACTGGGCTCTCCCGAGGAGAAGGGGCAGCGCCTTGCCCAGCCAAAGGCTCTGCTGGGCTGCCTGGCTGCCCAGGCTGGAGGGCAGTGCTGCACACAGCCCCAGGGCTCAGGGGCTGTCTGTCGCCACCATGGAAGCCGGGCGGCACACAGGGCTTCTTGCCTTATCCCTCCCTGCTTTTTGGGCCCCGTCACACCCACCTGCCCAACTCGGCTGGCATCTCCTCTAATCCAACTCCGTCACCAGCAGGAGGGAAAAGGTCGCTGTGCGGCAAATCCCCGCAGGCCTCTTCCCAAAGCACTTGCTGGCCTCTGCAAAGCTCCTTGTTTGCAGAGCTACACACGTCTGCAGGCTGGGCTTTTATGGAGGGCAGCTGTTGATGACGTCACAAGAGCCAACCGCCAGGGAGGCAAGGTGTTGCCCATGATGACCTCAGAGGGGGGCTTACCCAGGAGGGGGTTGCCACGCAGCCTGAGCCAGAGGAAGCCTGTGTGTTAGCCCCCACCCCAAGCCTGAAGCCCCCCGGCACACCCGCAGAGGAGCCCTGGTTAGCCCAGAGAGCCAGCTCACTTGGTTGCGCGGCAAGCTGCTGCTGTGCCGTTGCACCCCTCGTCCTCTACCAGGCTGATGTGTCGTGTCATCCTGGGCAGGGCTCAAAGGGCTGAGCGTGAAGCCCTGCTAAGTCAGAAGGGAGAGTGGCAAGAGCTTTCTCCTCTTGAGACCCACCCGGGCATTGACACGGCACTGCAGCAAGCCAAAGGACATCAGCCAGGTGACCTTGTTGGCCCTGGAAGACATAGCCCCGCCTCTGCTAGGAAAGCAAGAGTAGAGCGGTCAGCTTGCTGGCACAAAGGCAGATGTCTCTTCCCCTAGGTACACCTGCACCCACACGGAACAGCGGGGGTGAGGGGCACAGGCTCCCTCAGCAGCCCACTGATGGGCACCCAAAGGGGAGCTCCAGGGTCGGCTCTGAGGTGTGTTGCAGAAATGCAAGCAACCATTGAGCAAGAGCAGGGGCCAGGACTGGAGACGGGGACAGCTGCAGGCCAGCTCCCGCAAGGAGTGGGCCTGAGCTTCAGTCAGGCTCCTGGGCCAGTGGGTGGAGGTGCCAGGGCAGGCCGCTCAGGGGAACTAAGCCCTCCTTAGTGCACGCTGGGCCCTGACGGTCCAGGCCGCGGTCTGTAGCCTTTGCACTTCTCTGCTGCGGCCTCTGCGGTTTGTCAACGCCTCCCTTGACCTGGCAGATTCAAAACTGGATGCAGGCGAGCCCTAGCAAGTGCCGAGTGTCTTCCACACATTCCTCCATCTGCTCGCTCTACAGCAGCTGACGCAGCCGCACACACGCTTGGCCTTTGCTGCTGCCGAAGCGCATTGCCTGCTCATGGTTAGCTTGCTGTGTGCCAGGACCCCCGGGGCCTTTTGTGCAGCACGACACCGCAGCCCATCAGGCCCCAGCACATGCTGCTGCCGCTGCTGCTGCTGCTGCTGTTGCTTGCGGTCTGGCCATGCCTGGGGCCAACCTTTGCATTGATCGTTGCTAAGGCTGAAGCAGTTCCGCGTGGCACAGCCTGCTGAGGTCTTGCTGAGTAGTGGCTCTTCCTTCGGCATAGCTAACTCTCCTCACACTTGCCGAGGGCTCAGTCGATCCCCACGCTGAGGTGGTTTAGGAAGGTATTGAGCAGTATCAGAGGCAGGCAGGCGCCCGGAGGAACTCTGCTTGGGAGCAGCTGCCCATTGGACTTGGAGGCATGAAGCAGCAGCAGCCTTGGAGCTTGGTGCTGTGGCCAGTGCCCATGCAGCTTGTGGTGCCCCTGCCCAGCGCAGCTCTTGCCAGCTTGTCAGCACCTTGTCTGCCAGGTGCTCACGCCAGCATCTGTTCCGGCTCTTTGTCCAGCTGGTCCCTAGGCTCCTCGTTGTCACCTGGGTGCTCCTCAGAGCAGCGTGCTCTCTAGGCAGAGCAGGCCTAGCATGGCTGCCTGGGTTCCCATGCTGCCTTTGCTCTGTCCCCCCACCCACCGAATCACAGAAGCACAGAATGGTTGAGGTTGGAAGGGACCTCTGGAGATCACCTAGTCCAAGCCCCTGGCTCCAGCAGGGTCACCTAGAGCATGCTGGCCAGGATGGTGTCCAGACGGCTTTTGAAGATCTCCAAGGAGGGAGAGTGCACAAACTCTCTGGGCAACCTAAGGGTAGCCTGTGATGGTCTCTTTCCTCCAATTTTCCAGCATCACTTCAAATTCTGAATTTGCCCTCCAAGTTGCTTTCAGAGCCTACCAGAGTAATGTCAGGTCATCTGCAAAGAGACCACTCCATCCCCTCAGTCCTTAATGGGACTGCTTAGCAGGACTGTACCCGGGACAAGGCTCTGCAGAGCCCCACTAGACGGAGGTTTCCGTTTGGCCAGCAAGTGCCTCCTCCTGGACACCCTGGGCTCAAAAAGGCGGCTTTGGGGAGACATTTGCTTCACTTGAGCGTCACAGAAGACCTGGGAAGGCCACCAACGCATATGACTTGAATCTACCTTCCAAGAGGTGATTTTGCATGAAAATCAACACCCAAGAAATATTAGAATGTTTTTCATGTGTAGATATATACTTTGCTATTTCACCCAAAAGAAAGAGAATAATCAGGGGAAAAGATGGAAAACGTAGCCCCAGTTCCTCGGAATGTCGACTAGAGGTTGCAAATATGCTCTGTCACTGTTCCATGTTATTCCACATGAAGACCCACTCATCCCAAAGCTGAAAGAGCAACCGTGGGGTTCACTGGGGTCCATTCCTTGGAAAGAATTAGTCACAAAGGACTTCACGAGCAGAGAAGTGGCTGGCTTGGGAGGCAGAAGCCTAGAGAAGCAAACATGCTTGTGCTGGAAACACAGGGACACGCTCGGAAGGCACATGAGGATCAGCGATTCCTTTGATTGGAAAAGACCAGTTTCCTCATCTCTGGACTCTGCAACAGGGACAGAGACCCGTGAGAGGATGCCAGGGAACTCCTGGCATCACTCACAAAGGCAGGAAACCCGGAGGCCTGCACCGACTTTAGGAACTCGGGGGCTATTGTCTGGGTTGTTTCATGGCCAAAGCGGGTGGTGGCCATAGGAGTCATGTTGGTGAGGCCGCGGCGGCGAAGTCACAGAGATGCAGGCAGCCCATGTCCCTTGGTCTCACAACACAAGCACAGGCAGTGACAGCAACCCCTCTCTGGCAGCCTGCAGCCAGAAGCACAGCAGAGAGACTATAGACCTGCGCAGAAGCAGGACTAAGAAAATTAGGGGCAAGGGGATGCAGGTGGTCGACAACACGGAGCAGCTCCCCAGTGGGACAAGTTAAACACACCTGAGCCCTCTAGCTTGGGAAAGAGAGGCCCGAAGCCACCACAGAGACACCAGTGTCTGAGGTCATGAGAAGGTGAAGGGACAAGGTGAGGAGGGACCACCAGCTCCCATGACACCAGAGCGCAGGGGCATCCCGTGGAGCAACCAGGCAGGAATTTTACACTGGAATACAAGGAACTCTCGTCACACAGCACCCAGGGAAATTGCTGAACTCCCTGCCCTAGGATCCCAGACATGGACAAGGAGGAATGGCTTCATAAAGCGATGAGATCGCCCTGCGCTATTAACACAAAAGGGCACTAAACCACAGCATTGGGATTGGGGTGGGAAGTACCAGAGGAGATGGGGTCCTCGGAAAGAAAAGAGCCACCCAAACCCAGACCCAAGACATCAGCGCCCCACAGGCACCATCAAGGTCACGCTGCAGCTATGGCCAGACATCACAGCAAATCCTGTCAGCAAGGGATTCTTTTTTCTTTTTTTTTGGTTTTTAACATCTCCCATTTCTGCCTCTGTTTCCAGGCTCTCTGCAGCTGCCTTAGACCCCTTTTAGCCACCACGAACTCTGGCGATCGCCTTTGCATGGTCTAGGGCAACAGAAATGTGGCACATCCCTTTTATCGCAGTTGGGTTAGAATAGCCAGCTCTAATTAATGTCCATCACATAGCAGTCACCAAAGCACTCAATAAATGGGAATAATATGATGTTGTTATAAGACAACCCTGGAAGCTCAGAAAGAATGGTCATGCTGTTTAAACTAGGCAGATTAGGATAACCCCTATCTCTATTTTCTGAAAAGAAGCATTCTTGAATCAAGGGCATCCTAGAACTGCTAAAGCCCTAAGAGAACCATTAAATCAAAACGTTTTACTTCTAGGTACGTATTGCCAATTTGGCAAAAGAATTGGAGGTCCATGTATCCCTAACTGAACTGTCCTCATTATACTACAAAAAATCACGCCCATAGGTCCAAAAGACCCATGCGCAGGTGAAGACCCCTCCCCTGAGCATGCGTAGTACTAAAATGGTGTGTAAGCAAAATTGTAATTGTATGTAAATCATTAACGAATCAGTGTAAAAGGGAAAGTTGCAAACTTTACAATTTGTTTGTATAGATGCTCCTTGAGAAGCCAGGGTGGGGGTGTGCTTGATCTGTGGGAAACCACCGAGCACCCAGGCTTGCGCAACTCTGAAATAAAGAAGCAAATGTCTCTCCTGAGTGTGTAATTATTGGCTTACTGCACACCGGGCAACAAATCCGCTCTTTGGACAACAGTGTCAGTGGGTAGAACAGTTCCGAGACACTTGGCCTTTAGGCCACATTACTCGGAAATAACACCAAAAGGGCCTTCTTACAGTCCTGGCTGCCAAACGGCCCCGGGGCCGTAGGGGACCATCAGTCAGGGCTCTGGCTGCAGCCCCCAGTGCTGCCCAGCATCTCCCCTGCAGGCCCCGGGGCATCCAGCGATGGGGGAGGGAAGGAGGGAGAGGCAGGGAGAGAGGAAGAGAAGGGCAGAGGGAGGGAGGGAGGAAAAGAGGGAGGAAGGAAGAGAAGGAGGGAGGGAGGGAGAGGGAGGAGCAGAGGAGGCCAGGGCAGCCCTGGGAGCCCAAGGGCCGCTGTTGCTAGGCAGCACGGGGGGAGGGGGGGCACGAGGAGGCCACATGACCTGCAGCTGGTGCTGTTGCCAGGCAACACTGGGTGGGGCAGCAACAGGCACTGGGGGAGGTGTTGGGAGGTGGTTGGAGCTGGGCTGGGGCAGCCATGGTGGGGCTGCGTGTGGGGCTGGGAGCTTCAGGGAGCCAGGCCCTCCACGGCCCTGGCCCTGCTGCCCCCGGTGGTGTGGGGGCTCGGAGGAGCTGGGCCCGCACCCAGGCCCCGCACCCAGCGGCTGCCGGCAGGAAGGGACGACCAAAGGCCCTGCATGGGCGCTGGAGGCCGGACCCGGCTCCTCACAGCGCCTCTGGTGCTGACGCGGCTCTTCGGGGCAGAGCTGGGGCCCTTCACGTGCCTAGAAAGTAGGAGGCATGGGGAAGCATGACACTGAGACCCTCCAGCTGGCTCTGAGCAAGAGTTGCCTCAGGAATGGACAAAAATATGCCTGCTGTGTTTTTCATGTGTGTTTCGAAGTGGCAGATAGGGCTTACTTGTCTCAAACTTTGTGCCAGTGCACTAAGAGAAGACTTGCAGTTTGCCTAATCCCAGTGTGAGGCCAGAGCCAGAGCCTCTGCGTCATCTCAGCCAGTGTTCTCTCTAAAAGACGTTCAGCTGTTTGCAAGAGCATTTACCTGTGTGATTTCCAGAGCAGTTCCCCAATATTGCAGGTGTTTAACAGCGACCTCTGTATTTATACGTAGCTGGTTCAGTTTCAAAATGTTTATGCTGAGAAAGGAGCTCAATAAGATGAAGCTGTCATTAATAAGGAGATGAAGAGGACTCCATAGATCACATACAAAAATGCAGCTGTGCAAAAGGGACAGCCATATATACTGTAATGCTCAGTGGTGCAAATGTAGCCTCCTTTTAATGAGCAGTGCTTCTTTGTGAATAGTTGTATTTGTATTGCCTGTTTATTTGCAGAGTTTTTGACTTGATTGTATCTTGAGTAGCGCAAGTTGAGTATTCAGGAGGGTCCTGAAGCCAGCTGCCCTAGCCGCTCTCCCTCTCATCTACTCACTGCAGAGCACTGTCTCTGGCAGTGCTTACAGAAGGTCTCTTGTCTCGTGGCTCAGCTGGTAGTTCTGCCTTGCCATCACCCCATGAACCTGCACTCGATAAATACACGTGTACTGGGGGTTGCCCCAGTTGCTCTGCACCTGGAATTTGATATACTGGAAGGCTCTGGGAAGCTGCTTCTGCAAAGGAAACGGGGGGAGCCGTCATTCCTCAGGTGTAAGGAGCAACAGCACAGCAACGTAGCTTCCTTTGCCAGCGCTAGCCCTGCTGGGGAACAAACTGGAGCCCTGACAAAGGAGGCAGCCAGGGTTGCTATGCCAGAGCCACAAGGCACAGGATGCTTTGGCTCATCCTCCGCACTCTGTGGTCCAAGCCCTTGCAGGCAAAGCTCAGTTTGCCCCTCGCGTCGTGCCCACACGCACTCACAGTACCTTCAGGCGGAAGGTCTGAACAGCCTCTTGGTCCACGTCAAATACAAAGAGCCCCAGGAGAGTTTCTTCTGCTGCTTCCTCATCCACGCCCTCAAAGGCAACCGACAAGGGCAGCAGGTCAGGCTCAAGCAGAGCCGGAGGAAAAGTGCCCGCTGCGTCCGACTCGGGGAAGCCTGCCTCATGTCCCACCCCTCTAGCACTAGTCTGGAAGAGGTCAGTGTGGATGTGGCTCAGGCTCTTTTGAGCAAGCGCTCCAAGACCCTGGGCCAGAAAGCACAAAGCAAGCCGCAGAGGCATACCACCACCGTGGGCCCCCACATACGCCATGCAGGGACGCTCTGCTCTGCAGCAACCAGCCCACGCTTCTCTGAGAGAAGGCGCCAGGAGAAACAAGGCTCCCTCGCAGCTTTCTGCCCTGGCCAGCTTCCCTGCCCACCCTCCACGCTGGGGCAAGGCTGAGGCTTACGGAGACAGCAAAGTCTTTGGGGGCGCTGCTGACTTCCCCGGAAGGAGAGACCGCCTTGGAGATGTGCTCCACGGTGACAGCCATGGGCCAGATCTGCTCAGGCAGCCGAATGACCACTTGGCCCTCCGCTCCTTGGAAAGCCCAGCACTGTCCAGGGGAAGTGTGCGGCTGAAACCAGAAAGCAGCCACCCTCAGTGGCAAGGCACTCCAGGAGCCCAGCGGACTGGCTGCTTTGCCAGCAGCACAGCCCTGGCTCGGTCTGTTGGCTGGCTTTCTGCATGGAAGGGCACCCAAGTGGATGAAAGGGACAGGAGGGGACTTGCCACCTTGCTTTCAGAAGACGGAAATCTTCCTTACAAAACATCTAGGCTCACCTGCCTTTCCCAAATCCCGCTCTGATTTTGCACAGCATTCAGAGACAGGGCGGGGCTGCCTAGGGGAGGTCACCCCGTGAGCCTTCAAAGAGTGTGCAGGAAGGATGAGCCCCCTTCCTCCAACTCGGCAGATCCCGCCAGGCTTGGGGGCCTGGAGGAGGTTCTGTCCTTGCCTGAGTGGCTTGTCAGGCTCCCCCCAACTTCCACTCTCTCTGGAAAGGGGCCGTGGGAGGTGAGGTGGGAAAATGCAGCTGCCAAGGACAAAGGTGCCCAGCACACTGCAGCCAGGGGTTGTGGGCAGGTGGCTGCTGTTGGGTTCAGCTCCGTTCCCCTCCAGACGGCAGGGCAGCACTGTGGGGAAGCGCAGGGGATCGTCAGGAAGAGGCTGAGCCCTGTGGGGCTGCGCGAGACTGCTGCTGTGAAGGGAGGTGTTTGGGGCTTGGAGGCTCAACTTGAAAGCAAGCAACTGCCTCAGAAGTCATGCTGCCTGTGCTATTACCTGCAGAATAGTATCCGGGGGGTTGGCCACGGCAAAGAAGGCGAGACAAAGCCAGCAAGCCTCACTGCCTCGCCCACCATAAGTCCGGGATGTTCTCTCTGCATCGATGGTGGCCCCTGAAAGGCACATGCAAAGCAGCTGCCTCGGACAGGCCAGAGGCTAGGAGCAGCAGGGAGCCAGCAGGTATTTCTCAGGCTGCAAGCCCAGCTGGGCAGACTTGGTGGGAGGGCCATACGCCAGCGGAGGGCCAGCAGACTTTGCGTAGGCATACCTGTGGTTTTCAGAGCCCAGTCCACCGTCTGCAGGTACTTTGCCTCTATCTTCTCAAGGGCTGCCCGTGTCAAGTTGAGAAGGGGCTGGGAAAAGCATTGCAAAGGCAGAGACGGAAAGCAACAGGGAGAATGACACAAACTCATCACGAGGCACTTCTGCATGAAGACTGAGTGCTTGCACAGAGCAAAGGGGAGACTCGGGGTCAGTCCACCAAAGGCAAGACTTGTTGGAAAAGGCACCAGACCTTCTGGTCAGCGCTTTCTGATGAGTCAAGCAAGGACTCGGGGAGAACACCAGTCTCAGGAGCCACCGTGCAGACCTGGCTCAGGTCAGCACTGCCCCAAGCAGCCCTGAGAGCCAGGTTTGCGCTGGGCAGCAAGAGGACAGAGCACACGCTGCAAAGGGCCAAGAGGAAGCAGCAGGAGACAGCCTCCAACTGAGAGCAAGGTCTTTGATCAAATGGCAGCCACTTTACCCCTCTCTTCTCCTCAGCCATCGCCCTCTCCTCCAAGACTTCTGCTATGGAGTGCAGGATGGCCTCATTTGCAGCAGCCAGCTCTGCTCGCAGGTGAGCCACCTGCTCTTCCAGGAGCTCCCGCTCATGGATCTTCTCCCTCAGCAAGGGCAGGGAGTTGCTGCAGACAAAGGGAAAGCAGATGTGGTGCAAGAGCTGAGCAGCCCCTGCAGGCAGTCCCGAGTAGGGTGCCACAGTCTTGCCCCCATCCTCTTCCCTCCCTCACAAGAGCAGAGGCTTCCCTTCCCCTCCACGTTTAGCACAAGGCAAAGGCTGGCGCCCTGGATGCTTTGCCACTCAATGAGTTCCATGGGAAGGAAGCCCTCTTACCTGAGCGTTGTGAGCTCTGTTTCTGGCACCCCAGCCTTCTCCTGAAACACAAAGGCCCTCCCTGAGAGGAAGCCCAAGGAGCTGCATGGGGGCTTCCCACAGGACACTTCCCCAGGAAGAGCAGGTGGCAGTTGCTGCTGCTTTCTATCCATTTGGAGCAAGCCAGAGGATGTCGGGCCTTTTTCCAGCCACTGTCTTTGGGAAGTCCATTTCCTGTCTGAGCATTTGCAGACTCCAGGAGCTAAGGCAGGAGCAAAGCCACCTCCTGCCCAAGTGCTCCTTCCTGCAGCCTGCCAACCTGCAGTGCTCACTCAGGGAGCTCTCAGGGTCAAAGCTCATTCAGCAGCTACAGAAAGTGAAGGACAAGCACAAGCGTGTCCCCCCCACACCCCCCCACATCTCTGTGAGGATGAGCCCTGGGCATCTGGACGGGATTCCCAACTTTTGCAGGGGAGGCAGGAGCTCCGAGCTATGGCCTCGGCCAGAGTTTGCTTTCCCCCAGCAAGAGGCACCTACCTGCAGCGCTTCCTCTTGCCACTTGCTCTCGGAGAGCAGCAAGCCCCAGCAGTAAAGCCCAGCTGCAAGTCACCACAGCAAGAGACAGTTATACTAAGAGGCTTTCTAATGGTCCCTGGAGCCACATTTTCTCCTTCCACAGCTAGGGAGCAAGAGCTTGCCTGGGACAGCTGGAGCTGGAGCTGGAGCCAGTGCAGAGCGCGGAGGTGGCTCCAACCCCTTGAGCACTGCCCAGGCCCATGGGCTTGGAAAATACACACACCCAAGGCCCACACACCCGCACACCAATGAAGGCATGTGGCCCCGAGCCAAGAGGAAATGCACCAGGCCATGGCAGTTTCTGCACAGACATTGCAACCCCAAAGCTCTGCAGCAAGGAGGGACCTCTAGCCAAAACGATCCTAGGCGCTCCACTCCCTCCCACGGCCGGCAGCCATGGCAGGCGTGAGGCAGGCTGCAGTCCACCTGTAAAGACCCTCTCTGGCCTTCACTGTGTCACGGAGATGGGAAGCTGGAAGGCGCCACAGGATCTGCTGCCTCTCCCTGCCCCTGAAAGCTGGCATCCGGTCTGCCTGTGCTACCGCGCAAGAGCTTTGGTCAGCGCTGCTCACCAGCCAAGAGTGGGGCCAGCAGGTAAAGGACCCTCAGGCACCTCCTGCCATTCTGCCAGGTGCTGCGTGGCCTAAAAGAGAGGGAATGCTGCTGTTAGCCAAGCCTACAGTGCGGGCTTTGCTTTGCCAGTGATCCGTTGAGGGGCTCCCTCGCCACCAGGTTCCTCAGCTCAGCAGAGCGGAGAAGCCCAGGGCCTGGGGGCCTTTAGGAAGCTCTGAGCTGCAGCACAGCACCCTGCAGGCACTAAGGCAGTTGAAGACCTCTGGCCTGACACAGGCGTAATCACCCACACGCGTAGTGTCGTGGCCTGACACAGTCTGGTGGCACTGGGCTCTCCCGAGCAGAAGGGGCAGCGCCTTGCCCAGCCAAAGGCTCTGCTGGGCTGCCTGGCTGCCCAGGCTGGAGGGCAGTGCTGCACACAGCCCCAGGGCTCAGGGGCTGTCTGTCGCCACCATGGAAGCCGGGCGGCACACAGGGCTTCTTGCCTTATCCCTCCCTGCTTTTTGGGCCCCGTCACACCCACCTGCCCAACTCGGCTGGCATCTCCTCTAATCCAACTCCGTCACCAGCAGGAGGGAAAAGGTCGCTGTGCGGCAAATCCCCGCAGGCCTCTTCCCAAAGCACTTGCTGGCCTCTGCAAAGCTCCTTGTTTGCAGAGCTACACACGTCTGCAGGCTGGGCTTTTATGGAGGGCAGCTGTTGATGACGTCACAAGAGCCAACCGCCAGGGAGGCAAGGTGTTGCCCATGATGACCTCAGAGGGGGGCTTACCCAGGAGGGGGTTGCCACGCAGCCTGAGCCAGAGGAAGCCTGTGTGTTAGCCCCCACCCCAAGCCTGAAGCCTCCCGGCACACCCGCAGAGGAGCCCTGGTTAGCCCAGAGAGCCAGCTCACTTGGTTGCGCGGGCAAGCTGCTGCTGTGCCGTTGCACCCCTCGTCCTCTACCAGGCTGATGTGTCGTGTCATCCTGGGCAGGGCTCAAAGGGCTGAGCGTGAAGCCCTGCTAAGTCAGAAGGGAGAGTGGCAAGAGCTTTCTCCTCTTGAGACCCACCCGGGCATTGACACGGCACTGCAGCAAGCCAAAGGACATCAGCCAGGTGACCTTGTTGGCCCTGGAAGACATAGCCCCGCCTCTGCTAGGAAAGCAAGAGTAGAGCGGTCAGCTTGCTGGCACAAAGGCAGATGTCTCTTCCCCTAGGTACACCTGCACCTACACGGAACAGCGGGGGTGAGGGGCACAGGCTCCCTCAGCAGCCCACTGATGGGCACCCAAAGGGGAGCTCCAGGGTCGGCTCTGAGGTGTGTTGCAGAAATGCAAGCAACCATTGAGCAAGAGCAGGGGCCAGGACTGGAGACGGGGACAGCTGCAGGCCAGCTCCCGCAAGGAGTGGGCCTGAGCTTCAGTCAGGCTCCTGGGCCAGTGGGTGGAGGTGCCAGGGCAGGCCGCTCAGGGGAACTAAGCCCTCCTTAGTGCACGCCGGGCCCTGACGGTCCAGGCCGCGGTCTGTAGCCTTTGCACTTCTCTGCTGCGGCCTCTGCGGTTTGTCAACGCCTCCCTTGACCTGGCAGATTCAAAACTGGATGCAGGCGAGCCCTAGCAAGTGCCGAGTGTCTTCCACACATTCCTCCATCTGCTCGCTCTACAGCAGCTGACGCAGCCGCACACACGCTTGGCCTTTGCTGCTGCCGAAGCGCATTGCCTGCTCATGGTTAGCTTGCTGTGTGCCAGGACCCCCGGGGCCTTTTGTGCAGCACGACACCGCAGCCCATCAGGCCCCAGCACATGCTGCTGCCGCTGCTGCTGCTGCTGCTGTTGCTTGCGGTCTGGCCATGCCTGGGGCCAACCTTTGCATTGATTGTTGCTAAGGCTGAAGCAGTTCCGCGTGGCACAGCCTGCTGAGGTCTTGCTGAGTAGTGGCTCTTCCTTCGGCATAGCTAACTCTCCTCACACTTGCCGAGGGCTCAGTCGATCCCCACGCTGAGGTGGTTTAGGAAGGTATTGAGCAGTATCAGAGGCAGGCAGGCCCCCGGAGGAACTCTGCTTGGGAGCAGCTGCCCATTGGACTTGGAGGCATGAAGCAGCAGCAGCCTTGGAGCTTGGTGCTGTGGCCAGTGCCCATGCAGCTTGTGGTGCCCCTGCCCAGCGCAGCTCTTGCCAGCTTGTCAGCACCTTGTCTGCCAGGTGCTCACGCCAGCATCTGTTCCGGCTCTTTGTCCAGCTGGTCCCTAGGCTCCTCGTTGTCACCTGGGTGCTCCTCAGAGCAGCGGGCTCTCTAGGCAGAGCAGGCCTAGCATGGCTGCCTGGGTTCCCATGCTGCCTTTGCTCTGTCCCCCCACCCACCGAATCACAGAACCACAGAATGGTTGAGGTTGGAAGGGACCTCTGGAGATCACCTAGTCCAAGCCCCTGGCTCCAGCAGGGTCACCTAGAGCATGCTGGCCAGGATGGTGTCCAGACGGCTTTTGAAGATCTCCAAGGAGGGAGAGTGCACAAACTCTCTGGGCAACCTAAGGGTAGCCTGTGATGGTCTCTTTCCTCCAATTTTCCAGCATCACTTCAAATTCTGAATTTGCCCTCCAAGTTGCTTTCAGAGCCTACCAGAGTAATGTCAGGTCATCTGCAAAGAGACCACTCCATCCCCTCAGTCCTTAATGGGACTGCTTAGCAGGACTGTACCCGGGACAAGGCTCTGCAGAGCCCCACTAGACGGAGGTTTCCGTTTGCCCAGCAAGTGCCTCCTCCTGGACACCCTGGGCTCAAAAAGGCGGCTTTGGGGAGACATTTGCTTCACTTGAGCGTCACAGAAGACCTGGGAAGGCCACCAACGCATATGACTTGAATCTACCTTCCAAGAGGTGATTTTGCATGAAAATCAACACCCAAGAAATATTAGAATGTTTTTCATGTGTAGATATATACTTTGCTATTTCACCCAAAAGAAAGAGAATAATCAGGGGAAAAGATGGAAAACGTAGCCCCAGTTCCTCGGAATGTCGACTAGAGGTTGCAAATATGCTCTGTCACTCTTCCATGTTATTCCACATGAAGACCCACTCATCCCAAAGCTGAAAGAGCAACCGTGGGGTTCACTGGGGTCCATTCCTTGGAAAGAATTAGTCACAAAGGACTTCACGAGCAGAGAAGTGGCTGGCTTGGGAGGCAGAAGCCTAGAGAAGCAAACATGCTTGTGCTGGAAACACAGGGACACGCTCGGAAGGCACATGAGGATCAGCGATTCCTTTGATTGGAAAAGACCAGTTTCCTCATCTCTGGACTCTGCAACAGGGACAGAGACCCGTGAGAGGATGCCAGGGAACTCCTGGCATCACTCACAAAGGCAGGAAACCCGGAGGCCTGCACCGACTTTAGGAACTCGGGGGCTATTGTCTGGGTTGTTTCATGGCCAAAGCGGGTGGTGGCCATAGGAGTCATGTTGGTGAGGCCGCGGCGGCGAAGTCACAGAGATGCAGGCAGCCCATGTCCCTTGGTCTCACAACACAAGCACAGGCAGTGACAGCAACCCCTCTCTGGCAGCCTGCAGCCAGAAGCACAGCAGAGAGACTATAGACCTGCGCAGAAGCAGGACTAAGAAAATTAGGGGCAAGGGGATGCAGGTGGTCAACAACACGGAGCAGCTCCCCAGTGGGACAAGTTAAACACACCTGAGCCCTCTAGCTTGGGAAAGAGAGGCCCGAAGCCACCACAGAGACACCAGTGTCTGAGGTCATGAGAAGGTGAAGGGACAAGGTGAGGAGGGACCACCAGCTCCCATGACACCAGAGCGCAGGGGCATCCCGTGGAGCAACCAGGCAGGAATTTTAAACTGGAATACAAGGAACTCTCGTCACACAGCACCCAGGGAAATTGCTGAACTCCCTGCCCTAGGATCCCAGACATGGACAAGGAGGAATGGCTTCATAAAGCGATGAGATCGCCCTGCGCTATTAACACAAAAGGGCACTAAACCACAGCATTGGGATTGGGGTGGGAAGTACCAGAGGAGATGGGGTCCTCGGAAAGAAAAGAGCCACCCAAACCCAGACCCAAGACATCAGCGCCCCACAGGCACCATCAAGGTCACGCTGCAGCTACGGCCAGACATCACAGCAAATCCTGTCAGCAAGGGATTCTTTTTTCTTTTTTTTTGGTTTTTAACATCTCCCATTTCTGCCTCTGTTTCCAGGCTCTCTGCAGCTGCCTTAGACCCCTTTTAGCCACCACGAACTCTGGCGATCGCCTTTGCATGGTCTAGGGCAACAGAAATGTGGCACATCCCTTTTATCGCAGTTGGGTTAGAATAGCCAGCTCTAATTAATGTCCATCACATAGCAGTCACCAAAGCACTCAATAAATGGGAATAATATGATGTTGTTATAAGACAACCCTGGAAGCTCAGAAAGAATGGTCATGCTGTTTAAACTAGGCAGATTAGGATAACCCCTATCTCTATTTTCTGAAAAGAAGCATTCTTGAATCAAGGGCATCCTAGAACTGCTAAAGCCCTAAGAGAACCATTAAATCAAAACGTTTTACTTCTAGGTACGTATTGCCAATTTGGCAAAAGAATTGGAGGTCCATGTATCCCTAACTGAACTGTCCTCATTATACTACAAAAAATCACGCCCATAGGTCCAAAAGACCCATGCGCAGGTGAAGACCCCTCCCCTGAGCATGCGTAGTACTAAAATGGTGTGTAAGCAAAATTGTAATTGTATGTAAATCATTAACGAATCAGTGTAAAAGGGAAAGTTGCAAACTTTGCAATTTGTTTGTATAGATGCTCCTTGAGAAGCCAGGGTGGGGGTGTGCTTGATCTGTGGGAAACCACCGAGCACCCAGGCTTGCGCAACTCTGAAATAAAGAAGCAAATGTCTCTCCTGAGTGTGTAATTATTGGCTTACTGCACACCGGGCAACAAATCCGCTCTTTGGACAACAGTGTCAGTGGGTAGAACAGTTCCGAGACACTTGGCCTTTAGGCCACATTACTCGGAAATAACACCAAAAGGGCCTTCTTACAGTCCTGGCTGCCAAACGGCCCCGGGGCCGTAGGGGACCATCAGTCAGGGCTCTGGCTGCAGCCCCCAGTGCTGCCCAGCATCTCCCCTGCAGGCCCCGGGGCATCCAGCGATGGGGGAGGGAAGGAGGGAGAGGCAGGGAGAGAGGAAGAGAAGGGCAGAGGGAGGGAGGGAGGAAAAGAGGGAGGAAGGAAGAGAAGGAGGGAGGGAGGGAGAGGGAGGAGCAGAGGAGGCCAGGGCAGCCCTGGGAGCCCAAGGGCCGCTGTTGCTAGGCAGCACGGGGGGAGGGGGGGCACGAGGAGGCCACATGACCTGCAGCTGGTGCTGTTGCCAGGCAACACTGGGTGGGGCAGCAACAGGCACTGGGGGAGGTGTTGGGAGGTGGTTGGAGCTGGGCTGGGGCAGCCATGGTGGGGCTGCGTGTGGGGCTGGGAGCTTCAGGGAGCCAGGCCCTCCACGGCCCTGGCCCTGCTGCCCCCGGTGGTGTGGGGGCTCGGAGGAGCTGGGCCCGCACCCAGGCCCCGCACCCAGCGGCTGCCGGCAGGAAGGGACGACCAAAGGCCCTGCATGGGCGCTGGAGGCCGGACCCGGCTCTCACAGCGCCTCTGGTGCTGACGCGGCTCTTCGGGGCAGAGCTGGGGCCCTTCACGTGCCTAGAAAGTAGGAGGCATGGGGAAGCATGACACTGAGACCCTCCAGCTGGCTCTGAGCAAGAGTTGCCTCAGGAATGGACAAAAATATGCCTGCTGTGTTTTTCATGTGTGTTTCGAAGTGGCAGATAGGGCTTACTTGTCTCAAACTTTGTGCCAGTGCACTAAGAGAAGACTTGCAGTTTGCCTAATCCCAGTGTGAGGCCAGAGCCAGAGCCTCTGCGTCATCTCAGCCAGTGTTCTCTCTAAAAGACGTTCAGCTGTTTGCAAGAGCATTTACCTGTGTGATTTCCAGAGCAGTTCCCCAATATTGCAGGTGTTTAACAGCGACCTCTGTATTTATACGTAGCTGGTTCAGTTTCAAAATGTTTATGCTGAGAAAGGAGCTCAATAAGATGAAGCTGTCATTAATAAGGAGATGAAGAGGACTCCATAGATCACATACAAAAATGCAGCTGTGCAAAAGGGACAGCCATATATAATGTAATGCTCAGTGGTGCAAATGTAGCCTCCTTTTAATGAGCAGTGCTTCTTTGTGAATAGTTGTATTTGTATTGCCTGTTTATTTGCAGAGTGTTTGACTTGATTGTATCTTGAGTAGCGCAAGTTGAGTATTCAGGAGGGTCCTGAAGCCAGCTGCCCTAGCCGCTCTCCCTCTCATCTACTCACTGCAGAGCACTGTCTCTGGCAGTGCTTACAGAAGGTCTCTTGTCTCGTGGCTCAGCTGGTAGTTCTGCCTTGCCATCACCCCATGAACCTGCACTCGATAAATACACGTGTACTTGGGGTTGCCCCAGTTGCTCTGCACCTGGAATTTGATATACTGGAAGGCTCTGGGAAGCTGCTTCTGCAAAGGAAACGGGGGGAGCCGTCATTCCTCAGGTGTAAGGAGCAACAGCACAGCAACGTAGCTTCCTTTGCCAGCGCTAGCCCTGCTGGGGAACAAACTGGAGCCCTGACAAAGGAGGCAGCCAGGGTTGCTATGCCAGAGCCACAAGGCACAGGATGCTTTGGCTCATCCTCCGCACTCTGTGGTCCAAGCCCTTGCAGGCAAAGCTCAGTTTGCCCCTCGCGTCGTGCCCACACGCACTCACAGTACCTTCAGGCGGAAGGTCTGAACAGCCTCTTGGTCCACGTCAAATACAAAGAGCCCCAGGAGAGTTTCTTCTGCTGCTTCCTCATCCACGCCCTCAAAGGCAACCGACAAGGGCAGCAGGTCAGGCTCAAGCAGAGCCGAAGGAAAAGTGCCCGCTGCGTCCGACTCGGGGAAGCCTGCCTCATGTCCCACCCCTCTAGCACTAGTCTGGAAGAGGTCAGTGTGGATGTGGCTCAGGCTCTTTTGAGCAAGCGCTCCAAGACCCTGGGCCAGAAAGCACAAAGCAAGCCGCAGAGGCATACCACCACCGTGGGCCCCCACATACGCCATGCAGGGACGCTCTGCTCTGCAGCAACCAGCCCACGCTTCTCTGAGAGAAGGCGCCAGGAGAAACAAGGCTCCCTCGCAGCTTTCTGCCCTGGCCAGCTTCCCTGCCCACCCGCCACGCTGGGGCAAGGCTGAGGCTTACGGAGACAGCAAAGTCTTTGGGGGCGCTGCTGACTTCCCCGGAAGGAGAGACCGCCTTGGAGATGTGCTCCACGGTGACAGCCATGGGCCAGATCTGCTCAGGCAGCCGAATGACCACTTGGCCCTCCGCTCCTTGGAAAGCCCAGCACTGTCCAGGGGAAGTGTGCGGCTGAAACCAGAAAGCAGCCACCCTCAGTGGCAAGGCACTCCAGGAGCCCAGGGGACTGGCTGCTTTGCCAGCAGCACAGCCCTGGCTCGGTCTGTTGGCTGGCTTTCTGCATGGAAGGGCACCCCAGTGGATGAAAGGGACAGGAGGGGACTTGCCACCTTGCTTTCAGAAGACGGAAATCTTCCTTACAAAACATCTAGGCTCACCTGCCTTTCCCAAATCCCGCTCTGATTTTGCACAGCATTCAGAGACAGGGCGGGGCTGCCTAGGGGAGGTCACCCCGTGAGCCTTCAAAGGGTGTGCGGGAAGGACGAGCCCCCTTCCTCCAACTCGGCAGATCCCGCCAGGCTTGGGGGCCTGGAGGAGGTTCTGTCCTTGCCTGAGTGGCTTGTCAGGCTCCCCCCAACTTCCACTCTCTCTGGAAAGGGGCCGTGGGAGTTGAGGTGGGAAAATGCAGCTGCCAAGGACAAAGGTGCCCAGCACACTGCGGCCAGGGGTTGTGGGCAGGTGGCTGCTGTTGGGTTCAGCTCCGTTCCCCTCCAGACGGCAGGGCAGCACTGTGGGGAAGCGCAGGGGATCGTCAGGAAGAGGCTGAGCCCTGTGGGGCTGCGCGAGACTGCTGCTGTGAAGGGAGGTGTTTGGGGCTTGGAGGCTCAACTTGAAAGCAAGCAACTGCCTCAGAAGTCATGCTGCCTGTGCTATTACCTGCAGAATAGTATCCGGAGGGTTGGCCACGGCAAAGAAGGCGAGACAAAGCCAGCAAGCCTCACTGCCTCGCCCACCATAAGTCCGGGATGTTCTCTCTGCATCGATGGTGGCCCCTGAAAGGCACATGCAAAGTAGCTGCCTCGGACAGGCCAGAGGCTAGGAGCAGCAGGGAGCCAGCAGGTATTTCTCAGGCTGCAAGCCCAGCTGGGCAGACTTGGTGGGAGGGCCATACACCAGCGGAGGGCCAGCAGACTTTGCGTAGGCATACCTGTGGTTTTCAGAGCCCAGTCCACCGTCTGCAGGTACTTTGCCTCTATCTTCTCAAGGGCTGCCCGTGTCAAGTTGAGAAGGGGCTGGGAAAAGCATTGCAAAGGCAGAGACGGAAAGCAACAGGGAGAATGACACAAACTCATCACGGGGCACTTCTGCATGAAGACTGAGTGCTTGCACAGAGCAAAGGGGAGACTCGGGGTCAGTCCACCAAAGGCAAGACTTGTTGGAAAAGGCACCAGACCTTCTGGTCAGCGCTTTCTGACGAGTCAAGCAAGGACTCGGGGAGAACACCAGTCTCAGGAGCCACCGTGCAGACCTGGCTCAGGTCAGCACTGCCCCAAGCAGCCCTGAGAGCCAGGTTTGCGCTGGGCAGCAAGAGGACAGAGCACACGCTGCAAAGGGCCAAGAGGAAGCAGCAGGAGACAGCCTCCAACTGAGAGCAAGGTCTTTGATCAAATGGCAGCCACTTTACCCCTCTCTTCTCCTCAGCCATCGCCCTCTCCTCCAAGACTTCTGCTATGGAGTGCAGGATGGCCTCATTTGCAGCAGCCAGCTCTGCTCGCAGGTGAGCCAGCTGCTCTTCCAGGAGCTCCCGCTCATGGATCTTCTCCCTCAGCAAGGGCAGGGAGTTGCTGCAGACAAAGGGAAAGCAGATGTGGTGCAAGAGCTGAGCAGCCCCTGCAGGCAGTCCCGAGTAGGGTGCCACAGTCTTGCCCCCATCCTCTTCCCTCCCTCACAAGAGCAGAGGCTTCCCTTCCCCTCCACGTTTAGCACAAGGCAAAGGCTGGCGCCCTGGATGCTTTGCCACTCAATGAGTTCCATGGGAAGGAAGCCCTCTTACCTGAGCGTTGTGAGCTCTGTTTCTGGCACCCCAGCCTTCTCCTGAAACACAAAGGCCCTCCCTGAGAGGAAGCCCAAGGAGCTGCATGGGGGCTTCCCACAGGACACTTCCCCAGGAAGAGCAGGTGGCAGTTGCTGCTGCTTTCTATCCATTTGGAGCAAGCCAGAGGATGTCGGGCCTTTTTCCAGCCACTGTCTTTGGGAAGTCCATTTCCTGTCTGAGCATTTGCAGACTCCAGGAGCTAAGGCAGGAGCAAAGCCACCTCCTGCCCAAGTGCTCCTTCCTGCAGCCTGCCAACCTGCAGTGCTCACTCAGGGAGCTCTCAGGGTCAAAGCTCATTCAGCAGCTACAGAAAGTGAAGGACAAGCACAAGCGTGTCCCCCCCACACCCCCCCACATCTCTGTGAGGATGAGCCCTGGGCATCTGGACGGGATTCCCAACTTTTGCAGGGGAGGCAGGAGCTCCGAGCTATGGCCTCGGCCAGAGTTTGCTTTCCCCCAGCAAGAGGCACCTACCTGCAGCGCTTCCTCTTGCCACTTGCTCTCGGAGAGCAGCAAGCCCCAGCAGTAAAGCCCAGCTGCAAGTCACCACAGCAAGAGACAGTTATACTAAGAGGCTTTCTAATGGTCCCTGGAGCCACATTTTCTCCTTCCACAGCTAGGGAGCAAGAGCTTGCCTGGGACAGCTGGAGCTGGAGCTGGAGCCAGTGCAGAGCGCGGAGGTGGCTCCAACCCCTTGAGCACTGCCCAGGCCCATGGGCTTGGAAAATACACACACCCAAGGCCCACACACCCGCACACCAATGAAGGCATGTGGCCCCGAGCCAAGAGGAAATGCACCAGGCCATGGCAGTTTCTGCACAGACATTGCAACCCCAAAGCTCTGCAGCAAGGAGGGACCTCTAGCCAAAACGATCCTAGGCGCTCCACTCCCTCCCACGGCCGGCAGCCACGGCAGGCGTGAGGCAGGCTGCAGTCCACCTGTAAAGACCCTCTCTGGCCTTCACTGTGTCACGGAGATGGGAAGCTGGAAGGCGCCACAGGATCTGCTGCCTCTCCCTGCCCCTGAAAGCTGGCATCCGGTCCGCCTGCGCTACCGCGCAAGAGCTTTGGTCAGCGCTGCTCACCAGCCAAGAGTGGGGCCAGCAGGAAAAGGACCCTCAGGCACCTCCTGCCATTCTGCCAGGTGCTGCGTGGCCTAAAAGAGAGGGAATGCTGCTGTTAGCCAAGCCTACAGTGCGGGCTTTGCTTTGCCAGTGATCCGTTGAGGGGCTCCCTCGCCACCAGGTTCCTCAGCTCAGCAGAGCGGAGAAGCCCAGGGCCTGGGGGCCTTTAGGAAGCTCTGAGCTGCAGCACAGCACCCTGCGGGCACTAAGGCAGTTGAAGACCTCTGGCCTGACACAGGCGTAATCACCCACACGCGTAGTGTCGTGGCCTGACACAGTCTGGTGGCACTGGGCTCTCCCGAGCAGAAGGGGCAGCGCCTTGCCCAGCCAAAGGCTCTGCTGGGCTGCCTGGCTGCCCAGGCTGGAGGGCAGTGCTGCACACAGCCCCAGGGCTCAGGGGCTGTCTGTCGCCACCATGGAAGCCGGGCGGCACACAGGGCTTCTTGCCTTATCCCTCCCTGCTTTTTGGGCCCCGTCACACCCACCTGCCCAACTCGGCTGGCATCTCCTCTAATCCAACTCCGTCACCAGCAGGAGGGAAAAGGTCGCTGTGCGGCAAATCCCCGCAGGCCTCTTCCCAAAGCACTTGCTGGCCTCTGCAAAGCTCCTTGTTTGCAGAGCTACACACGTCTGCAGGCTGGGCTTTTATGGAGGGCAGCTGTTGATGACGTCACAAGAGCCAACCGCCAGGGAGGCAAGGTGTTGCCCATGATGACCTCAGAGGGGGGCTTACCCAGGAGGGGGTTGCCACGCAGCCTGAGCCAGAGGAAGCCTGTGTGTTAGCCCCCACCCCAAGCCTGAAGCCTCCCGGCACACCCGCAGAGGAGCCCTGGTTAGCCCAGAGAGCCAGCTCACTTGGTTGCGCGGGCAAGCTGCTGCTGTGCCGTTGCACCCCTCGTCCTCTACCAGGCTGATGTGTCGTGTCATCCTGGGCAGGGCTCAAAGGGCTGAGCGTGAAGCCCTGCTAAGTCAGAAGGGAGAGTGGCAAGAGCTTTCTCCTCTTGAGACCCACCCGGGCATTGACACGGCACTGCAGCAAGCCAAAGGACATCAGCCAGGTGACCTTGTTGGCCCTGGAAGACATAGCCCCGCCTCTGCTAGGAAAGCAAGAGTAGAGCGGTCAGCTTGCTGGCACAAAGGCAGATGTCTCTTCCCCTAGGTACACCTGCACCCACACGGAACAGCGGGGGTGAGGGGCACAGGCTCCCTCAGCAGCCCACTGATGGGCACCCAAAGGGGAGCTCCAGGGTCGGCTCTGAGGTGCGTTGCAGAAATGCAAGCAACCATTGAGCAAGAGCAGGGGCCAGGACTGGAGACGGGGACAGCTGCAGGCCAGCTCCCGCAAGGAGTGGGCCTGAGCTTCAGTCAGGCTCCTGGGCCAGTGGGTGGAGGTGCCAGGGCAGGCCGCTCAGGGGAACTAAGCCCTCCTTAGTGCACGCCGGGCCCTGACGGTCCAGGCCGCGGTCTGTAGCCTTTGCACTTCTCTGCTGCGGCCTCTGCGGTTTGTCAACGCCTCCCTTGACCTGGCAGATTCAAAACTGGATGCAGGCGAGCCCTAGCAAGTGCCGAGTGTCTTCCACACATTCCTCCATCTGCTCGCTCTACAGCAGCTGACGCAGCCGCACACACGCTTGGCCTTTGCTGCTGCCGAAGCGCATTGCCTGCTCATGGTTAGCTTGCTGTGTGCCAGGACCCCCGGGGCCTTTTGTGCAGCACGACACCGCAGCCCATCAGGCCCCAGCACATGCTGCTGCCGCTGCTGCTGCTGCTGCTGTTGCTTGCGGTCTGGCCATGCCTGGGGCCAACCTTTGCATTGATCGTTGCTAAGGCTGAAGCAGTTCCGCGTGGCACAGCCTGCTGAGGTCTTGCTGAGTAGTGGCTCTTCCTTCGGCATAGCTAACTCTCCTCACACTTGCCGAGGGCTCAGTCGATCCCCACGCTGAGGTGGTTTAGGAAGGTATTGAGCAGTATCAGAGGCAGGCAGGCCCCCGGAGGAACTCTGCTTGGGAGCAGCTGCCCATTGGACTTGGAGGCATGAAGCAGCAGCAGCCTTGGAGCTTGGTGCTGTGGCCAGTGCCCATGCAGCTTGTGGTGCCCCTGCCCAGCGCAGCTCTTGCCAGCTTGTCAGCACCTTGTCTGCCAGGTGCTCACGCCAGCATCTGTTCCGGCTCTTTGTCCAGCTGGTCCCTAGGCTCCTCGTTGTCACCTGGGTGCTCCTCAGAGCAGCGGGCTCTCTAGGCAGAGCAGGCCTAGCATGGCTGCCTGGGTTCCCATGCTGCCTTTGCTCTGTCCCCCCACCCACCGAATCACAGAACCACAGAATGGTTGAGGTTGGAAGGGACCTCTGGAGATCACCTAGTCCAAGCCCCTGGCTCCAGCAGGGTCACCTAGAGCATGCTGGCCAGGATGGTGTCCAGACGGCTTTTGAAGATCTCCAAGGAGGGAGAGTGCACAAACTCTCTGGGCAACCTAAGGGTAGCCTGTGATGGTCTCTTTCCTCCAATTTTCCAGCATCACTTCAAATTCTGAATTTGCCCTCCAAGTTGCTTTCAGAGCCTACCAGAGTAATGTCAGGTCATCTGCAAAGAGACCACTCCATCCCCTCAGTCCTTAATGGGACTGCTTAGCAGGACTGTACCCGGGACAAGGCTCTGCAGAGCCCCACTAGACGGAGGTTTCCGTTTGCCCAGCAAGTGCCTCCTCCTGGACACCCTGGGCTCAAAAAGGCGGCTTTGGGGAGACATTTGCTTCACTTGAGCGTCACAGAAGACCTGGGAAGG
Organism: Dromaius novaehollandiae; assembly: GCF_036370855.1. Classification (NCBI taxonomy): domain Eukaryota; kingdom Metazoa; phylum Chordata; class Aves; order Casuariiformes; family Dromaiidae; genus Dromaius; species Dromaius novaehollandiae. The sequence goes on along the minus strand of NC_088125.1, from coordinate 866,667 downwards.
CCACCAACGCATATGACTTGAATCTACCTTCCAAGAGGTGATTTTGCATGAAAATCAACACCCAAGAAATATTAGAATGTTTTTCATGTGTAGATATATACTTTGCTATTTCACCCAAAAGAAAGAGAATAATCAGGGGAAAAGATGGAAAACGTAGCCCCAGTTCCTCGGAATGTCGACTAGAGGTTGCAAATATGCTCTGTCACTCTTCCATGTTATTCCACATGAAGACCCACTCATCCCAAAGCTGAAAGAGCAACCGTGGGGTTCACTGGGGTCCATTCCTTGGAAAGAATTAGTCACAAAGGACTTCACGAGCAGAGAAGTGGCTGGCTTGGGAGGCAGAAGCCTAGAGAAGCAAACATGCTTGTGCTGGAAACACAGGGACACGCTCGGAAGGCACATGAGGATCAGCGATTCCTTTGATTGGAAAAGACCAGTTTCCTCATCTCTGGACTCTGCAACAGGGACAGAGACCCGTGAGAGGATGCCAGGGAACTCCTGGCATCACTCACAAAGGCAGGAAACCCGGAGGCCTGCACCGACTTTAGGAACTCGGGGGCTATTGTCTGGGTTGTTTCATGGCCAAAGCGGGTGGTGGCCATAGGAGTCATGTTGGTGAGGCCGCGGCGGCGAAGTCACAGAGATGCAGGCAGCCCATGTCCCTTGGTCTCACAACACAAGCACAGGCAGTGACAGCAACCCCTCTCTGGCAGCCTGCAGCCAGAAGCACAGCAGAGAGACTATAGACCTGCGCAGAAGCAGGACTAAGAAAATTAGGGGCAAGGGGATGCAGGTGGTCAACAACACGGAGCAGCTCCCCAGTGGGACAAGTTAAACACACCTGAGCCCTCTAGCTTGGGAAAGAGAGGCCCGAAGCCACCACAGAGACACCAGTGTCTGAGGTCATGAGAAGGTGAAGGGACAAGGTGAGGAGGGACCACCAGCTCCCATGACACCAGAGCGCAGGGGCATCCCGTGGAGCAACCAGGCAGGAATTTTAAACTGGAATACAAGGAACTCTCGTCACACAGCACCCAGGGAAATTGCTGAACTCCCTGCCCTAGGATCCCAGACATGGACAAGGAGGAATGGCTTCATAAAGCGATGAGATCGCCCTGCGCTATTAACACAAAAGGGCACTAAACCACAGCATTGGGATTGGGGTGGGAAGTACCAGAGGAGATGGGGTCCTCGGAAAGAAAAGAGCCACCCAAACCCAGACCCAAGACATCAGCGCCCCACAGGCACCATCAAGGTCACGCTGCAGCTACGGCCAGACATCACAGCAAATCCTGTCAGCAAGGGATTCTTTTTTCTTTTTTTTTGGTTTTTAACATCTCCCATTTCTGCCTCTGTTTCCAGGCTCTCTGCAGCTGCCTTAGACCCCTTTTAGCCACCACGAACTCTGGCGATCGCCTTTGCATGGTCTAGGGCAACAGAAATGTGGCACATCCCTTTTATCGCAGTTGGGTTAGAATAGCCAGCTCTAATTAATGTCCATCACATAGCAGTCACCAAAGCACTCAATAAATGGGAATAATATGATGTTGTTATAAGACAACCCTGGAAGCTCAGAAAGAATGGTCATGCTGTTTAAACTAGGCAGATTAGGATAACCCCTATCTCTATTTTCTGAAAAGAAGCATTCTTGAATCAAGGGCATCCTAGAACTGCTAAAGCCCTAAGAGAACCATTAAATCAAAACGTTTTACTTCTAGGTACGTATTGCCAATTTGGCAAAAGAATTGGAGGTCCATGTATCCCTAACTGAACTGTCCTCATTATACTACAAAAAATCACGCCCATAGGTCCAAAAGACCCATGCGCAGGTGAAGACCCCTCCCCTGAGCATGCGTAGTACTAAAATGGTGTGTAAGCAAAATTGTAATTGTATGTAAATCATTAACGAATCAGTGTAAAAGGGAAAGTTGCAAACTTTGCAATTTGTTTGTATAGATGCTCCTTGAGAAGCCAGGGTGGGGGTGTGCTTGATCTGTGGGAAACCACCGAGCACCCAGGCTTGCGCAACTCTGAAATAAAGAAGCAAATGTCTCTCCTGAGTGTGTAATTATTGGCTTACTGCACACCGGGCAACAAATCCGCTCTTTGGACAACAGTGTCAGTGGGTAGAACAGTTCCGAGACACTTGGCCTTTAGGCCACATTACTCGGAAATAACACCAAAAGGGCCTTCTTACAGTCCTGGCTGCCAAACGGCCCCGGGGCCGTAGGGGACCATCAGTCAGGGCTCTGGCTGCAGCCCCCAGTGCTGCCCAGCATCTCCCCTGCAGGCCCCGGGGCATCCAGCGATGGGGGAGGGAAGGAGGGAGAGGCAGGGAGAGAGGAAGAGAAGGGCAGAGGGAGGGAGGGAGGAAAAGAGGGAGGAAGGAAGAGAAGGAGGGAGGGAGGGAGAGGGAGGAGCAGAGGAGGCCAGGGCAGCCCTGGGAGCCCAAGGGCCGCTGTTGCTAGGCAGCACGGGGGGAGGGGGGGCACGAGGAGGCCACATGACCTGCAGCTGGTGCTGTTGCCAGGCAACACTGGGTGGGGCAGCAACAGGCACTGGGGGAGGTGTTGGGAGGTGGTTGGAGCTGGGCTGGGGCAGCCATGGTGGGGCTGCGTGTGGGGCTGGGAGCTTCAGGGAGCCAGGCCCTCCACGGCCCTGGCCCTGCTGCCCCCGGTGGTGTGGGGGCTCGGAGGAGCTGGGCCCGCACCCAGGCCCCGCACCCAGCGGCTGCCGGCAGGAAGGGACGACCAAAGGCCCTGCATGGGCGCTGGAGGCCGGACCCGGCTCTCACAGCGCCTCTGGTGCTGACGCGGCTCTTCGGGGCAGAGCTGGGGCCCTTCACGTGCCTAGAAAGTAGGAGGCATGGGGAAGCATGACACTGAGACCCTCCAGCTGGCTCTGAGCAAGAGTTGCCTCAGGAATGGACAAAAATATGCCTGCTGTGTTTTTCATGTGTGTTTCGAAGTGGCAGATAGGGCTTACTTGTCTCAAACTTTGTGCCAGTGCACTAAGAGAAGACTTGCAGTTTGCCTAATCCCAGTGTGAGGCCAGAGCCAGAGCCTCTGCGTCATCTCAGCCAGTGTTCTCTCTAAAAGACGTTCAGCTGTTTGCAAGAGCATTTACCTGTGTGATTTCCAGAGCAGTTCCCCAATATTGCAGGTGTTTAACAGCGACCTCTGTATTTATACGTAGCTGGTTCAGTTTCAAAATGTTTATGCTGAGAAAGGAGCTCAATAAGATGAAGCTGTCATTAATAAGGAGATGAAGAGGACTCCATAGATCACATACAAAAATGCAGCTGTGCAAAAGGGACAGCCATATATAATGTAATGCTCAGTGGTGCAAATGTAGCCTCCTTTTAATGAGCAGTGCTTCTTTGTGAATAGTTGTATTTGTATTGCCTGTTTATTTGCAGAGTGTTTGACTTGATTGTATCTTGAGTAGCGCAAGTTGAGTATTCAGGAGGGTCCTGAAGCCAGCTGCCCTAGCCGCTCTCCCTCTCATCTACTCACTGCAGAGCACTGTCTCTGGCAGTGCTTACAGAAGGTCTCTTGTCTCGTGGCTCAGCTGGTAGTTCTGCCTTGCCATCACCCCATGAACCTGCACTCGATAAATACACGTGTACTTGGGGTTGCCCCAGTTGCTCTGCACCTGGAATTTGATATACTGGAAGGCTCTGGGAAGCTGCTTCTGCAAAGGAAACGGGGGGAGCCGTCATTCCTCAGGTGTAAGGAGCAACAGCACAGCAACGTAGCTTCCTTTGCCAGCGCTAGCCCTGCTGGGGAACAAACTGGAGCCCTGACAAAGGAGGCAGCCAGGGTTGCTATGCCAGAGCCACAAGGCACAGGATGCTTTGGCTCATCCTCCGCACTCTGTGGTCCAAGCCCTTGCAGGCAAAGCTCAGTTTGCCCCTCGCGTCGTGCCCACACGCACTCACAGTACCTTCAGGCGGAAGGTCTGAACAGCCTCTTGGTCCACGTCAAATACAAAGAGCCCCAGGAGAGTTTCTTCTGCTGCTTCCTCATCCACGCCCTCAAAGGCAACCGACAAGGGCAGCAGGTCAGGCTCAAGCAGAGCCGGAGGAAAAGTGCCCGCTGCGTCCGACTCGGGGAAGCCTGCCTCATGTCCCACCCCTCTAGCACTAGTCTGGAAGAGGTCAGTGTGGATGTGGCTCAGGCTCTTTTGAGCAAGCGCTCCAAGACCCTGGGCCAGAAAGCACAAAGCAAGCCGCAGAGGCATACCACCACCGTGGGCCCCCACATACGCCATGCAGGGACGCTCTGCTCTGCAGCAACCAGCCCACGCTTCTCTGAGAGAAGGCGCCAGGAGAAACAAGGCTCCCTCGCAGCTTTCTGCCCTGGCCAGCTTCCCTGCCCACCCGCCACGCTGGGGCAAGGCTGAGGCTTACGGAGACAGCAAAGTCTTTGGGGGCGCTGCTGACTTCCCCGGAAGGAGAGACCGCCTTGGAGATGTGCTCCACGGTGACAGCCATGGGCCAGATCTGCTCAGGCAGCCGAATGACCACTTGGCCCTCCGCTCCTTGGAAAGCCCAGCACTGTCCAGGGGAAGTGTGCGGCTGAAACCAGAAAGCAGCCACCCTCAGTGGCAAGGCACTCCAGGAGCCCAGGGGACTGGCTGCTTTGCCAGCAGCACAGCCCTGGCTCGGTCTGTTGGCTGGCTTTCTGCATGGAAGGGCACCCCAGTGGATGAAAGGGACAGGAGGGGACTTGCCACCTTGCTTTCAGAAGACGGAAATCTTCCTTACAAAACATCTAGGCTCACCTGCCTTTCCCAAATCCCGCTCTGATTTTGCACAGCATTCAGAGACAGGGCGGGGCTGCCTAGGGGAGGTCACCCCGTGAGCCTTCAAAGGGTGTGCGGGAAGGACGAGCCCCCTTCCTCCAACTCGGCAGATCCCGCCAGGCTTGGGGGCCTGGAGGAGGTTCTGTCCTTGCCTGAGTGGCTTGTCAGGCTCCCCCCAACTTCCACTCTCTCTGGAAAGGGGCCGTGGGAGTTGAGGTGGGAAAATGCAGCTGCCAAGGACAAAGGTGCCCAGCACACTGCGGCCAGGGGTTGTGGGCAGGTGGCTGCTGTTGGGTTCAGCTCCGTTCCCCTCCAGACGGCAGGGCAGCACTGTGGGGAAGCGCAGGGGATCGTCAGGAAGAGGCTGAGCCCTGTGGGGCTGCGCGAGACTGCTGCTGTGAAGGGAGGTGTTTGGGGCTTGGAGGCTCAACTTGAAAGCAAGCAACTGCCTCAGAAGTCATGCTGCCTGTGCTATTACCTGCAGAATAGTATCCGGAGGGTTGGCCACGGCAAAGAAGGCGAGACAAAGCCAGCAAGCCTCACTGCCTCGCCCACCATAAGTCCGGGATGTTCTCTCTGCATCGATGGTGGCCCCTGAAAGGCACATGCAAAGTAGCTGCCTCGGACAGGCCAGAGGCTAGGAGCAGCAGGGAGCCAGCAGGTATTTCTCAGGCTGCAAGCCCAGCTGGGCAGACTTGGTGGGAGGGCCATACACCAGCGGAGGGCCAGCAGACTTTGCGTAGGCATACCTGTGGTTTTCAGAGCCCAGTCCACCGTCTGCAGGTACTTTGCCTCTATCTTCTCAAGGGCTGCCCGTGTCAAGTTGAGAAGGGGCTGGGAAAAGCATTGCAAAGGCAGAGACGGAAAGCAACAGGGAGAATGACACAAACTCATCACGGGGCACTTCTGCATGAAGACTGAGTGCTTGCACAGAGCAAAGGGGAGACTCGGGGTCAGTCCACCAAAGGCAAGACTTGTTGGAAAAGGCACCAGACCTTCTGGTCAGCGCTTTCTGACGAGTCAAGCAAGGACTCGGGGAGAACACCAGTCTCAGGAGCCACCGTGCAGACCTGGCTCAGGTCAGCACTGCCCCAAGCAGCCCTGAGAGCCAGGTTTGCGCTGGGCAGCAAGAGGACAGAGCACACGCTGCAAAGGGCCAAGAGGAAGCAGCAGGAGACAGCCTCCAACTGAGAGCAAGGTCTTTGATCAAATGGCAGCCACTTTACCCCTCTCTTCTCCTCAGCCATCGCCCTCTCCTCCAAGACTTCTGCTATGGAGTGCAGGATGGCCTCATTTGCAGCAGCCAGCTCTGCTCGCAGGTGAGCCAGCTGCTCTTCCAGGAGCTCCCGCTCATGGATCTTCTCCCTCAGCAAGGGCAGGGAGTTGCTGCAGACAAAGGGAAAGCAGATGTGGTGCAAGAGCTGAGCAGCCCCTGCAGGCAGTCCCGAGTAGGGTGCCACAGTCTTGCCCCCATCCTCTTCCCTCCCTCACAAGAGCAGAGGCTTCCCTTCCCCTCCACGTTTAGCACAAGGCAAAGGCTGGCGCCCTGGATGCTTTGCCACTCAATGAGTTCCATGGGAAGGAAGCCCTCTTACCTGAGCGTTGTGAGCTCTGTTTCTGGCACCCCAGCCTTCTCCTGAAACACAAAGGCCCTCCCTGAGAGGAAGCCCAAGGAGCTGCATGGGGGCTTCCCACAGGACACTTCCCCAGGAAGAGCAGGTGGCAGTTGCTGCTGCTTTCTATCCATTTGGAGCAAGCCAGAGGATGTCGGGCCTTTTTCCAGCCACTGTCTTTGGGAAGTCCATTTCCTGTCTGAGCATTTGCAGACTCCAGGAGCTAAGGCAGGAGCAAAGCCACCTCCTGCCCAAGTGCTCCTTCCTGCAGCCTGCCAACCTGCAGTGCTCACTCAGGGAGCTCTCAGGGTCAAAGCTCATTCAGCAGCTACAGAAAGTGAAGGACAAGCACAAGCGTGTCCCCCCCACACCCCCCCACATCTCTGTGAGGATGAGCCCTGGGCATCTGGACGGGATTCCCAACTTTTGCAGGGGAGGCAGGAGCTCCGAGCTATGGCCTCGGCCAGAGTTTGCTTTCCCCCAGCAAGAGGCACCTACCTGCAGCGCTTCCTCTTGCCACTTGCTCTCGGAGAGCAGCAAGCCCCAGCAGTAAAGCCCAGCTGCAAGTCACCACAGCAAGAGACAGTTATACTAAGAGGCTTTCTAATGGTCCCTGGAGCCACATTTTCTCCTTCCACAGCTAGGGAGCAAGAGCTTGCCTGGGACAGCTGGAGCTGGAGCTGGAGCCAGTGCAGAGCGCGGAGGTGGCTCCAACCCCTTGAGCACTGCCCAGGCCCATGGGCTTGGAAAATACACACACCCAAGGCCCACACACCCGCACACCAATGAAGGCATGTGGCCCCGAGCCAAGAGGAAATGCACCAGGCCATGGCAGTTTCTGCACAGACATTGCAACCCCAAAGCTCTGCAGCAAGGAGGGACCTCTAGCCAAAACGATCCTAGGCGCTCCACTCCCTCCCACGGCCGGCAGCCACGGCAGGCGTGAGGCAGGCTGCAGTCCACCTGTAAAGACCCTCTCTGGCCTTCACTGTGTCACGGAGATGGGAAGCTGGAAGGCGCCACAGGATCTGCTGCCTCTCCCTGCCCCTGAAAGCTGGCATCCGGTCCGCCTGCGCTACCGCGCAAGAGCTTTGGTCAGCGCTGCTCACCAGCCAAGAGTGGGGCCAGCAGGAAAAGGACCCTCAGGCACCTCCTGCCATTCTGCCAGGTGCTGCGTGGCCTAAAAGAGAGGGAATGCTGCTGTTAGCCAAGCCTACAGTGCGGGCTTTGCTTTGCCAGTGATCCGTTGAGGGGCTCCCTCGCCACCAGGTTCCTCAGCTCAGCAGAGCGGAGAAGCCCAGGGCCTGGGGGCCTTTAGGAAGCTCTGAGCTGCAGCACAGCACCCTGCGGGCACTAAGGCAGTTGAAGACCTCTGGCCTGACACAGGCGTAATCACCCACACGCGTAGTGTCGTGGCCTGACACAGTCTGGTGGCACTGGGCTCTCCCGAGCAGAAGGGGCAGCGCCTTGCCCAGCCAAAGGCTCTGCTGGGCTGCCTGGCTGCCCAGGCTGGAGGGCAGTGCTGCACACAGCCCCAGGGCTCAGGGGCTGTCTGTCGCCACCATGGAAGCCGGGCGGCACACAGGGCTTCTTGCCTTATCCCTCCCTGCTTTTTGGGCCCCGTCACACCCACCTGCCCAACTCGGCTGGCATCTCCTCTAATCCAACTCCGTCACCAGCAGGAGGGAAAAGGTCGCTGTGCGGCAAATCCCCGCAGGCCTCTTCCCAAAGCACTTGCTGGCCTCTGCAAAGCTCCTTGTTTGCAGAGCTACACACGTCTGCAGGCTGGGCTTTTATGGAGGGCAGCTGTTGATGACGTCACAAGAGCCAACCGCCAGGGAGGCAAGGTGTTGCCCATGATGACCTCAGAGGGGGGCTTACCCAGGAGGGGGTTGCCACGCAGCCTGAGCCAGAGGAAGCCTGTGTGTTAGCCCCCACCCCAAGCCTGAAGCCTCCCGGCACACCCGCAGAGGAGCCCTGGTTAGCCCAGAGAGCCAGCTCACTTGGTTGCGCGGGCAAGCTGCTGCTGTGCCGTTGCACCCCTCGTCCTCTACCAGGCTGATGTGTCGTGTCATCCTGGGCAGGGCTCAAAGGGCTGAGCGTGAAGCCCTGCTAAGTCAGAAGGGAGAGTGGCAAGAGCTTTCTCCTCTTGAGACCCACCCGGGCATTGACACGGCACTGCAGCAAGCCAAAGGACATCAGCCAGGTGACCTTGTTGGCCCTGGAAGACATAGCCCCGCCTCTGCTAGGAAAGCAAGAGTAGAGCGGTCAGCTTGCTGGCACAAAGGCAGATGTCTCTTCCCCTAGGTACACCTGCACCCACACGGAACAGCGGGGGTGAGGGGCACAGGCTCCCTCAGCAGCCCACTGATGGGCACCCAAAGGGGAGCTCCAGGGTCGGCTCTGAGGTGCGTTGCAGAAATGCAAGCAACCATTGAGCAAGAGCAGGGGCCAGGACTGGAGACGGGGACAGCTGCAGGCCAGCTCCCGCAAGGAGTGGGCCTGAGCTTCAGTCAGGCTCCTGGGCCAGTGGGTGGAGGTGCCAGGGCAGGCCGCTCAGGGGAACTAAGCCCTCCTTAGTGCACGCCGGGCCCTGACGGTCCAGGCCGCGGTCTGTAGCCTTTGCACTTCTCTGCTGCGGCCTCTGCGGTTTGTCAACGCCTCCCTTGACCTGGCAGATTCAAAACTGGATGCAGGCGAGCCCTAGCAAGTGCCGAGTGTCTTCCACACATTCCTCCATCTGCTCGCTCTACAGCAGCTGACGCAGCCGCACACACGCTTGGCCTTTGCTGCTGCCGAAGCGCATTGCCTGCTCATGGTTAGCTTGCTGTGTGCCAGGACCCCCGGGGCCTTTTGTGCAGCACGACACCGCAGCCCATCAGGCCCCAGCACATGCTGCTGCCGCTGCTGCTGCTGCTGCTGTTGCTTGCGGTCTGGCCATGCCTGGGGCCAACCTTTGCATTGATCGTTGCTAAGGCTGAAGCAGTTCCGCGTGGCACAGCCTGCTGAGGTCTTGCTGAGTAGTGGCTCTTCCTTCGGCATAGCTAACTCTCCTCACACTTGCCGAGGGCTCAGTCGATCCCCACGCTGAGGTGGTTTAGGAAGGTATTGAGCAGTATCAGAGGCAGGCAGGCCCCCGGAGGAACTCTGCTTGGGAGCAGCTGCCCATTGGACTTGGAGGCATGAAGCAGCAGCAGCCTTGCAGCTTGGTGCTGTGGCCAGTGCCCATGCAGCTTGTGGTGCCCCTGCCCAGCGCAGCTCTTGCCAGCTTGTCAGCACCTTGTCTGCCAGGTGCTCACGCCAGCATCTGTTCCGGCTCTTTGTCCAGCTGGTCCCTAGGCTCCTCGTTGTCACCTGGGTGCTCCTCAGAGCAGCGGGCTCTCTAGGCAGAGCAGGCCTAGCATGGCTGCCTGGGTTCCCATGCTGCCTTTGCTCTGTCCCCCCACCCACCGAATCACAGAATCACAGAATGGTTGAGGTTGGAAGGGACCTCTGGAGATCACCTAGTCCAAGCCCCTGGCTCCAGCAGGGTCACCTAGAGCATGCTGGCCAGGATGGTGTCCAGACGGCTTTTGAAGATCTCCAAGGAGGGAGAGTGCACAAGCTCTCTGGGCAACCTAAGGGTAGCCTGTGATGGTCTCTTTCCTCCAATTTTCCAGCATCACTTCAAATTCTGAATTTGCCCTCCAAGTTGCTTTCAGAGCCTACCAGAGTAATGTCAGGTCATCTGCAAAGAGACCACTCCATCCCCTCAGTCCTTAATGGGACTGCTTAGCAGGACTGTACCCGGGACAAGGCTCTGCAGAGCCCCACTAGACGGAGGTTTCCGTTTGGCCAGCAAGTGCCTCCTCCTGGACACCCTGGGCTCAAAAAGGCGGCTTTGGGGAGACATTTGCTTCACTTGAGCGTCACAGAAGACCTGGGAAGGCCACCAACGCATATGACTTGAATCTACCTTCCAAGAGGTGATTCTGCATGAAAATCAACACCCAAGAAATATTAGAATGTTTTTCATGTGTAGATATATACTTTGCTATTTCACCCAAAAGAAAGAGAATAATCAGGGGAAAAGATGGAAAACGTAGCCCCAGTTCCTCGGAATGTCGACTAGAGGTTGCAAATATGCTCTGTCACTCTTCCATGTTATTCCACATGAAGACCCACTCATCCCAAAGCTGAAAGAGCAACCGTGGGGTTCACTGGGGTCCATTCCTTGGAAAGAATTAGTCACAAAGGACTTCACGAGCAGAGAAGTGGCTGGCTTGGGAGGCAGAAGCCTAGAGAAGCAAACATGCTTGTGCTGGAAACACAGGGACACGCTCGGAAGGCACATGAGGATCAGCGATTCCTTTGATTGGAAAAGACCAGTTTCCTCATCTCTGGACTCTGCAACAGGGACAGAGACCCGTGAGAGGATGCCAGGGAACTCCTGGCATCACTCACAAAGGCAGGAAACCCGGAGGCCTGCACCGACTTTAGGAACTCGGGGGCTATTGTCTGGGTTGTTTCATGGCCAAAGCGGGTGGTGGCCATAGGAGTCATGTTGGTGAGGCCGCGGCGGTGAAGTCACAGAGATGCAGGCAGCCCATGTCCCTTGGTCTCACAACACAAGCACAGGCAGTGACAGCAACCCCTCTCTGGCAGCCTGCAGCCAGAAGCACAGCAGAGAGACTATAGACCTGCGCAGAAGCAGGACTAAGAAAATTAGGGGCAAGGGGATGCAGGTGGTCAACAACACGGAGCAGCTCCCCAGTGGGACAAGTTAAACACACCTGAGCCCTCTAGCTTGGGAAAGAGAGGCCCGAAGCCACCACAGAGACACCAGTGTCTGAGGTCATGAGAAGGTGAAGGGACAAGGTGAGGAGGGACCACCAGCTCCCATGACACCAGAGCGCAGGGGCATCCCGTGGAGCAACCAGGCAGGAATTTTAAACTGGAATACAAGGAACTCTCGTCACACAGCACCCAGGGAAATTGCTGAACTCCCTGCCCTAGGATCCCAGACATGGACAAGGAGGAATGGCTTCATAAAGCGATGAGATCGCCCTGCGCTATTAACACAAAAGGGCACTAAACCACAGCATTGGGATTGGGGTGGGAAGTACCAGAGGAGATGGGGTCCTCGGAAAGAAAAGAGCCACCCAAACCCAGACCCAAGACATCAGCACCCCACAGGCACCATCAAGGTCACGCTGCAGCTACGGCCAGACATCACAGCAAATCCTGTCAGCAAGGGATTCTTTTTTCTTTTTTTTTTGGTTTTTAACATCTCCCATTTCTGCCTCTGTTTCCAGGCTCTCTGCAGCTGCCTTAGACCCCTTTTAGCCACCACGAACTCTGGCGATCGCCTTTGCATGGTCTAGGGCAACAGAAATGTGGCACATCCCTTTTATCGCAGTTGGGTTAGAATAGCCAGCTCTAATTAATGTCCATCACATAGCAGTCACCAAAGCACTCAATAAATGGGAATAATATGATGTTGTTATAAGACAACCCTGGAAGCTCAGAAAGAATGGTCATGCTGTTTAAACTAGGCAGATTAGGATAACCCCTATCTCTGTTTTCTGAAAAGAAGCATTCTTGAATCAAGGGCATCCTAGAACTGCTAAAGCCCTAAGAGAAACATTAAATCAAAACGTTTTACTTCTAGGTACGTATTGCCAATTTGGCAAAAGAATTGGAGGTCCATGTATCCCTAACTGAACTGTCCTCATTATACTACAAAAAATCACGCCCATAGGTCCAAAAGACCCATGCGCAGGTGAAGACCCCTCCCCTGAGCATGCGTAGTACTAAAATGGTGTGTAAGCAAAATTGTAATTGTATGTAAATCATTAACGAATCAGTGTAAAAGGGAAAGTTGCAAACTTTGCAATTTGTTTGTATAGATGCTCCTTGAGAAGCCGGGGTGGGGGTGTGCTTGATTTGTGGGAAACCACCGAGCACCCAGGCTTGCGCAACTCTGAAATAAAGAAGCAAATGTCTCTCCTGAGTGTGTAATTATTGGCTTACTGCACACCGGGCAACAAATCCGCTTTTTGGACAACAGTGTCAGTGGGTAGAACAGTTCAGAGACACTTGGCCTTTAGGCCATATTACTCGGAAATAACACCAAAAGGGCCTTCTTACAGTCCTGGCTGCCAAACGGCCCCGGGGCCGTAGGGGACCATCAGTCAGGGCTCTGGCTGCAGCCCCCAGTGCTGCCCAGCATCTCCCCTGCAGGCCCCGGGGCATCCAGCGATGGGGGAGGGAAGGAGGGAGAGAGGAAGAGAAGGGCAGAGGGAGGGAGGGAGGAAAAGAGGGAGGAAGGAAGAGAAGGCGGGAGGGAGGGAGAGGGAGGAGCAGAGGAGGCCAGGGCAGCCCTGGGAGCCCAAGGGCCGCTGTTGCTAGGCAGCACGGGGGGAGGGGGGGCACGAGGAGGCCACATGACCTGCAGCTGGTGCTGTTGCCAGGCAACACTGGGTGGGGCAGCAACAGGCACTGGGGGAGGTGTTGGGAGGTGGTTGGAGCTGGGCTGGGGCAGCCATGGTGGGGCTGCGTGTGGGGCTGGGAGCTTCAGGGAGCCAGGCCCTCCACGGCCCTGGCCCTGCTGCCCCCGGTGGTGTGGGGGCTCGGAGGAGCTGGGCCCGCACCCAGGCCCCGCACCCAGCGGCTGCCGGCAGGAAGGGACGACCAAAGGCCCTGCATGGGCGCTGGAGGCCGGACCCGGCTCCTCACAGCGCCTCTGGTGCTGACGCGGCTCTTCGGGGCAGAGCTGGGGCCCTTCACGTGCCTAGAAAGTAGGAGGCATGGGGAAGCATGACACTGAGACCCTCCAGCTGGCTCTGAGCAAGAGTTGCCTCAGGAATGGACAAAAATATGCCTGCTGTGTTTTTCATGTGTGTTTCGAAGTGGCAGATAGGGCTTACTTGTCTCAAACTTTGTGCCAGTGCACTAAGAGAAGACTTGCAGTTTGCCTAATCCCAGTGTGAGGCCAGAGCCAGAGCCTCTGCGTCATCTCAGCCAGTGTTCTCTCTAAAAGACGTTCAGCTGTTTGCAAGAGCATTTACCTGTGTGATTTGCAGAGCAGTTCCCCAATATTGCAGGTGTTTAACAGCGACCTCTGTATTTATACGTAGCTGGTTCAGTTTCAAAATGTTTATGCTGAGAAAGGAGCTCAATAAGATGAAGCTGTCATTAATAAGGAGATGAAGAGGACTCCATAGATCACATACAAAAATGCAGCTGTGCAAAAGGGACAGCCATATATAATGTAATGCTCAGTGGTGCAAATGTAGCCTCCTTTTAATGAGCAGTGCTTCTTTGTGAATAGTTGTATTTGTATTGCCTGTTTATTTGCACAGTTTTTGACTTGATTGTATCTTGAGTAGCGCAAGTTGAGTATTCAGGAGGGTCCTGAAGCCAGCTGCCCTAGCCGCTCTCCCTCTCATCTACTCACTGCAGAGCACTGTCTCTGGCAGTGCTTACAGAAGGTCTCTTGTCTCGTGGCTCAGCTGGTAGTTCTGCCTTGCCATCACCCCATGAACCTGCACTCGATAAATACACGTGTACTTGGGGTTGCCCCAGTTGCTCTGCACCTGGAATTTGATATACTGGAAGGCTCTGGGAAGCTGCTTCTGCAAAGGAAACGGGGGGAGCCGTCATTCCTCAGGTGTAAGGAGCAACAGCACAGCAACGTAGCTTCCTTTGCCAGCGCTAGCCCTGCTGGGGAACAAACTGGAGCCCTGACAAAGGAGGCAGCCAGGGTTGCTATGCCAGAGCCACAAGGCACAGGATGCTTTGGCTCATCCTCCGCACTCTGTGGTCCAAGCCCTTGCAGGCAAAGCTCAGTTTGCCCCTCGCGTCGTGCCCACACGCACTCACAGTACCTTCAGGCGGAAGGTCTGAACAGCCTCTTGGTCCACGTCAAATACAAAGAGCCCCAGGAGAGTTTCTTCTGCTGCTTCCTCATCCACGCCCTCAAAGGCAACCGACAAGGGCAGCAGGTCAGGCTCAAGCAGAGCCGGAGGAAAAGTGCCCGCTGCGTCCGACTCGGGGAAGCCTGCCTCATGTCCCACCCCTCTAGCACTAGTCTGGAAGAGGTCAGTGTGGATGTGGCTCAGGCTCTTTTGAGCAAGCGCTCCAAGACCCTGGGCCAGAAAGCACAAAGCAAGCCGCAGAGGCATACCACCACCGTGGGCCCCCACATACGCCATGCAGGGACGCTCTGCTCTGCAGCAACCAGCCCACGCTTCTCTGAGAGAAGGCGCCAGGAGAAACAAGGCTCCCTCGCAGCTTTCTGCCCTGGCCAGCTTCCCTGCCCACCCGCCACGCTGGGGCAAGGCTGAGGCTTACGGAGACAGCAAAGTCTTTGGGGGCGCTGCTGACTTCCCCGGAAGGAGAGACCGCCTTGGAGATGTGCTCCACGGTGACAGCCATGGGCCAGATCTGCTCAGGCAGCCGAATGACCACTTGGCCCTCCGCTCCTTGGAAAGCCCAGCACTGTCCAGGGGAAGTGTGCGGCTGAAACCAGAAAGCAGCCACCCTCAGTGGCAAGGCACTCCAGGAGCCCAGGGGACTGGCTGCTTTGCCAGCAGCACAGCCCTGGCTCGGTCTGTTGGCTGGCTTTCTGCATGGAAGGGCACCCAAGTGGATGAAAGGGACAGGAGGGGACTTGCCACCTTGCTTTCAGAAGACGGAAATCTTCCTTACAAAACATCTAGGCTCACCTGCCTTTCCCAAATCCCGCTCTGATTTTGCACAGCATTCAGAGACAGGGCGGGGCTGCCTAGGGGAGGTCACCCCGTGAGCCTTCAAAGAGTGTGCAGGAAGGACGAGCCCCCTTCCTCCAACTCGGCAGAACCCGCCAGGCTTGGGGGCCTGGAGGAGGTTCTGTCCTTGCCTGAGTGGCTTGTCAGGCTCCCCCCAACTTCCACTCTCTCTGGAAAGGGGCCGTGGGAGTTGAGGTGGGAAAATGCAGCTGCCAAGGACAAAGGTGCCCAGCACACTGCAGCCAGGGGTTGTGGGCAGGTGGCTGCTGTTGGGTTCAGCTCCGTTCCCCTCCAGACAGAAGGGCAGCACTGTGGGGAAGCGCAGGGGATCATCAGGAAGAGGCTGAGCCCTGTGGGGCTGCGCGAGACTGCTGCTGTGAAGGGAGGTGTTTGGGGCTTGGAGGCTCAACTTGAAAGCAAGCAACTGCCTCAGAAGTCATGCTGCCTGTGCTATTACCTGCAGAATAGTATCCGGGGGGTTGGCCACGGCAAAGAAGGCGAGACAAAGCCAGCAAGCCTCACTGCCTCGCCCACCATAAGTCCGGGATGTTCTCTCTGCATCGATGGTGGCCCCTGAAAGGCACATGCAAAGCAGCTGCCTCGGACAGGCCAGAGGCTAGGAGCAGCAGGGAGCCAGCAGGTATTTCTCAGGCTGCAAGCCCAGCTGGGCAGACTTGGTGGGAGGGCCATACGCCAGCAGAGGGCCAGCAGACTTTGCGTAGGCATACCTGTGGTTTTCAGAGCCCAGTCCACCGTCTGCAGGTACTTTGCCTCTATCTTCTCAAGGGCTGCCCGTGTCAAGTTGAGAAGGGGCTGGGAAAAGCATTGCAAAGGCAGAGACGGAAAGCAACAGGGAGAATGACACAAACTCATCACGGGGCACTTCTGCATGAAGACTGAGTGCTTGCACAGAGCAAAGGGGAGACTCGGGGTCAGTCCACCAAAGGCAAGACTTGTTGGAAAAGGCACCAGACCTTCTGGTCAGCGCTTTCTGACGAGTCAAGCAAGGACTCGGTGAGAACACCAGTCTCAGGAGCCACCGTGCAGACCTGGCTCAGGTCAGCACTGCCCCAAGCAGCCCTGAGAGCCAGGTTTGCGCTGGGCAGCAAGAGGACAGAGCACACGCTGCAAAGGGCCAAGAGGAAGCAGCAGGAGACAGCCTCCAACTGAGAGCAAGGTCTTTGATCAAATGGCAGCCACTTTACCCCTCTCTTCTCCTCAGCCATCGCCCTCTCCTCCAAGACTTCTGCTATGGAGTGCAGGATGGCCTCATTTGCAGCAGCCAGCTCTGCTCGCAGGTGAGCCACCTGCTCTTCCAGGAGCTCCCGCTCATGGATCTTCTCCCTCAGCAAGGGCAGGGAGTTGCTGCAGACAAAGGGAAAGCAGATGTGGTGCAAGAGCTGAGCAGCCCCTGCAGGCAGTCCCGAGTAGGGTGCCACAGTCTTGCCCCCATCCTCTTCCCTCCCTCACAAGAGCAGAGGCTTCCCTTCCCCTCCACGTTTAGCACAAGGCAAAGGCTGGCGCCCTGGATGCTTTGCCACTCAATGAGTTCCATGGGAAGGAAGCCCTCTTACCTGAGCGTTGTGAGCTCTGTTTCTGGCACCCCAGCCTTCTCCTGAAACACAAAGGCCCTCCCTGAGAGGAAGCCCAAGGAGCTGCATGGGGGCTTCCCACAGGACACTTCCCCAGGAAGAGCAGGTGGCAGTTGCTGCTGCTTTCTATCCATTTGGAGCAAGCCAGAGGATGTCGGGCCTTTTTCCAGCCACTGTCTTTGGGAAGTCCATTTCCTGTCTGAGCATTTGCAGACTCCAGGAGCTAAGGCAGGAGCAAAGCCACCTCCTGCCCAAGTGCTCCTTCCTGCAGCCTGCCAACCTGCAGTGCTCACTCAGGGAGCTCTCAGGGTCAAAGCTCATTCAGCAGCTACAGAAAGTGAAGGACAAGCACAAGCGTGTCCCCCCCACACCCCCCCACATCTCTGTGAGGATGAGCCCTGGGCATCTGGACAGGATTCCCAACTTTTGCAGGGGAGGCAGGAGCTCCGAGCTATGGCCTCGGCCAGAGTTTGCTTTCCCCCAGCAAGAGGCACCTACCTGCAGCGCTTCCTCTTGCCACTTGCTCTCGGAGAGCAGCAAGCCCCAGCAGTAAAGCCCAGCTGCAAGTCACCACAGCAAGAGACAGTTATACTAAGAGGCTTTCTAATGGTCCCTGGAGCCACATTTTCTCCTTCCACAGCTAGGGAGCAAGAGCTTGCCTGGGACAGCTGGAGCTGGAGCTGGAGCCAGTGCAGAGCGCGGAGGTGGCTCCAACCCCTTGAGCACTGCCCAGGCCCATGGGCTTGGAAAATACACACACCCAAGGCCCACACACCCGCACACCAATGAAGGCATGTGGCCCCGAGCCAAGAGGAAATGCACCAGGCCATGGCAGTTTCTGCACAGACATTGCAACCCCAAAGCTCTGCAGCAAGGAGGGACCTCTAGCCAAAACGATCCTAGGCGCTCCACTCCCTCCCACGGCCGGCAGCCATGGCAGGCGTGAGGCAGGCTGCAGTCCACCTGTAAAGACCCTCTCTGGCCTTCACTGTGTCACGGAGATGGGAAGCTGGAAGGCGCCACAGGATCTGCTGCCTCTCCCTGCCCCTGAAAGCTGGCATCCGGTCCGCCTGCGCTACCGCGCAAGAGCTTTGGTCAGCGCTGCTCACCAGCCAGGAGTGGGGCCAGCAGGAAAAGGACCCTCAGGCACCTCCTGCCATTCCGCCAGGTGCTGCGTGGCCTAAAAGAGAGGGAATGCTGCTGTTAGCCAAGCCTACAGTGCAGGCTTTGCTTTGCCGGTGATCTGTTGAGGGGCTCCCTCGCCACCAGGTTCCTCAGCTCAGCAGAGCGGAGAAGCCCAGGGCCTGGGGGCCTTTAGGAAGCTCTGAGCTGCAGCACAGCACCCTGCGGGCACTAAGGCAGTTGAAGACCTCTGGCCTGACACAGGCGTAATCACCCACACGCGTAGTGTCGTGGCCTGACACAGTCTGGTGGCACTGGGCTCTCCCGAGCAGAAGGGGCAGCGCCCTGCCCAGCCAAAGGCTCTGCTGGGCTGCCTGGCTGCCCAGGCTGGAGGGCAGTGCTGCACACAGCCCCAGGGCTCAGGGGCTGTCTGTCGCCACCATGGAAGCCGGGCGGCACACAGGGCTTCTTGCCTTATCCCTCCCTGCTTTTTGGGCCCCGTCACACCCACCTGCCCAACTCGGCTGGCATCTCCTCTAATCCAACTCCGTCACCAGCAGGAGGGAAAAGGTCGCTGTGCGGCAAATCCCCGCAGGCCTCTTCCCAAAGCACTTGCTGGCCTCTGCAAAGCTCCTTGTTTGCAGAGCTACACACGTCTGCAGGCTGGGCTTTTATGGAGGGCAGCTGTTGATGACGTCACAAGAGCCAACCGCCAGGGAGGCAAGGTGTTGCCCATGATGACCTCAGAGGGGGGCTTACCCAGGAGGGGGTTGCCACGCAGCCTGAGCCAGAGGAAGCCTGTGTGTTAGCCCCCACCCCAAGCCTGAAGCCTCCCGGCACACCCGCAGAGGAGCCCTGGTTAGCCCAGAGAGCCAGCTCACTTGGTTGCGCGGGCAAGCTGCTGCTGTGCCGTTGCACCCCTCGTCCTCTACCAGGCTGATGTGTCGTGTCATCCTGGGCAGGGCTCAAAGGGCTGAGCGTGAAGCCCTGCTAAGTCAGAAGGGAGAGTGGCAAGAGCTTTCTCCTCTTGAGACCCACCCGGGCATTGACACGGCACTGCAGCAAGCCAAAGGACATCAGCCAGGTGACCTTGTTGGCCCTGGAAGACATAGCCCCGCCTCTGCTAGGAAAGCAAGAGTAGAGCGGTCAGCTTGCTGGCACAAAGGCAGATGTCTCTTCCCCTAGGTACACCTGCACCTACACGGAACAGCGGGGGTGAGGGGCACAGGCTCCCTCAGCAGCCCACTGATGGGCACCCAAAGGGGAGCTCCAGGGTCGGCTCTGAGGTGCGTTGCAGAAATGCAAGCAACCATTGAGCAAGAGCAGGGGCCAGGACTGGAGACGGGGACAGCTGCAGGCCAGCTCCCGCAAGGAGTGGGCCTGAGCTTCAGTCAGGCTCCTGGGCCAGTGGGTGGAGGTGCCAGGGCAGGCCGCTCAGGGGAACTAAGCCCTCCTTAGTGCACGCCGGGCCCTGACGGTCCAGGCCGCGGTCTGTAGCCTTTGCACTTCTCTGCTGCGGCCTCTGCAGTTTGTCAACGCCTCCCTTGACCTGGCAGATTCAAAACTGGATGCAGGCGAGCCCTAGCAAGTGCCGAGTGTCTTCCACACATTCCTCCATCTGCTCGCTCTACAGCAGCTGACGCAGCCGCACACACGCTTGGCCTTTGCTGCTGCCGAAGCGCATTGCCTGCTCATGGTTAGCTTGCTGTGTGCCAGGACCCCCGGGGCCTTTTGTGCAGCACGACACCGCAGCCCATCAGGCCCCAGCACATGCTGCTGCCGCTGCTGCTGCTGCTGCTGTTGCTTGCGGTCTGGCCATGCCTGGGGCCAACCTTTGCATTGATCATTGCTAAGGCTGAAGCAGTTCCGCGTGGCACAGCCTGCTGAGGTCTTGCTGAGTAGTGGCTCTTCCTTCGGCATAGCTAACTCTCCTCACACTTGCCGAGGGCTCAGTCGATCCCCACGCTGAGGTGGTTTAGGAAGGTATTGAGCAGTATCAGAGGCAGGCAGGCCCCCGGAGGAACTCTGCTTGGGAGCAGCTGCCCATTGGACTTGGAGGCATGAAGCAGCAGCAGCCTTGGAGCTTGGTGCTGTGGCCAGTGCCCATGCAGCTTGTGGTGCCCCTGCCCAGCGCAGCTCTTGCCAGCTTGTCAGCACCTTGTCTGCCAGGTGCTCACGCCAGCATCTGTTCCGGCTCTTTGTCCAGCTGGTCCCTAGGCTCCTCGTTGTCACCTGGGTGCTCCTCAGAGCAGCGGGCTCTCTAGGCAGAGCAGGCCTAGCATGGCTGCCTGGGTTCCCATGCTGCCTTTGCTCTGTCCCCCCACCCACCGAATCACAGAACCACAGAATGGTTGAGGTTGGAAGGGACCTCTGGAGATCACCTAGTCCAAGCCCCTGGCTCCAGCAGGGTCACCTAGAGCATGCTGGCCAGGATGGTGTCCAGATGGCTTTTGAAGATCTCCAAGGAGGGAGAGTGCACAAACTCTCTGGGCAACCTAAGGGTAGCCTGTGATGGTCTCTTTCCTCCAATTTTCCAGCATCACTTCAAATTCTGAATTTGCCCTCCAAGTTGCTTTCAGAGCCTACCAGAGTAATGTCAGGTCATCTGCAAAGAGACCACTCCATCCCCTCAGTCCTTAATGGGACTGCTTAGCAGGACTGTACCCGGGACAAGGCTCTGCAGAGCCCCACTAGACGGAGGTTTCCGTTTGGCCAGCAAGTGCCTCCTCCTGGACACCCTGGGCTCAAAAAGGCGGCTTTGGGGAGACATTTGCTTCACTTGAGCGTCACAGAAGACCTGGGAAGGCCACCAACGCATATGACTTGAATCTACCTTCCAAGAGGTGATTTTGCATGAAAATCAACACCCAAGAAATATTAGAATGTTTTTCATGTGTAGATATATACTTTGCTATTTCACCCAAAAGAAAGAGAATAATCAGGGGAAAAGATGGAAAACGTAGCCCCAGTTCCTTGGAATGTCGACTAGAGGTTGCAAATATGCTCTGTCACTCTTCCATGTTATTCCACATGAAGACCCACTCATCCCAAAGCTGAAAGAGCAACCGTGGGGTTCACTGGGGTCCATTCCTTGGAAAGAATTAGTCACAAAGGACTTCACGAGCAGAGAAGTGGCTGGCTTGGGAGGCAGAAGCCTAGAGAAGCAAACATGCTTGTGCTGGAAACACAGGGACACGCTCGGAAGGCACATGAGGATCAGCGATTCCTTTGATTGGAAAAGACCAGTTTCCTCATCTCTGGACTCTGCAACAGGGACAGAGACCCGTGAGAGGATGCCAGGGAACTCCTGGCATCACTCACAAAGGCAGGAAACCCGGAGGCCTGCACCGACTTTAGGAACTCGGGGGCTATTGTCTGGGTTGTTTCATGGCCAAAGCGGGTGGTGGCCATAGGAGTCATGTTGGTGAGGCCGCGGCGGCGAAGTCACAGAGATGCAGGCAGCCCATGTCCCTTGGTCTCACAACACAAGCACAGGCAGTGACAGCAACCCCTCTCTGGCAGCCTGCAGCCAGAAGCACAGCAGAGAGACTATAGACCTGCGCAGAAGCAGGACTAAGAAAATTAGGGGCAAGGGGATGCAGGTGGTCAACAACACGGAGCAGCTCCCCAGTGGGACAAGTTAAACACACCTGAGCCCTCTAGCTTGGGAAAGAGAGGCCCGAAGCCACCACAGAGACACCAGTGTCTGAGGTCATGAGAAGGTGAAGGGACAAGGTGAGGAGGGACCACCAGCTCCCATGACACCAGAGCGCAGGGGCATCCCGTGGAGCAACCAGGCAGGAATTTTACACTGGAATACAAGGAACTCTCGTCACACAGCACCCAGGGAAATTGCTGAACTCCCTGCCCTAGGATCCCAGACATGGACAAGGAGGAATGGCTTCATAAAGCGATGAGATCGCCCTGCGCTATTAACACAAAAGGGCACTAAACCACAGCATTGGGATTGGGGTGGGAAGTACCAGAGGAGATGGGGTCCTCGGAAAGAAAAGAGCCACCCAAACCCAGACCCAAGACATCAGCGCCCCACAGGCACCATCAAGGTCACGCTGCAGCTACGGCCAGACATCACAGCAAATCCTGTCAGCAAGGGATTCTTTTTTCTTTTTTTTTGGTTTTTAACATCTCCCATTTCTGCCTCTGTTTCCAGGCTCTCTGCAGCTGCCTTAGACCCCTTTTAGCCACCACGAACTCTGGCGATCGCCTTTGCATGGTCTAGGGCAACAGAAATGTGGCACATCCCTTTTATCGCAGTTGGGTTAGAATAGCCAGCTCTAATTAATGTCCATCACATAGCAGTCACCAAAGCACTCAATAAATGGGAATAATATGATGTTGTTATAAGACAACCCTGGAAGCTCAGAAAGAATGGTCATGCTGTTTAAACTAGGCAGATTAGGATAACCCCTATCTCTATTTTCTGAAAAGAAGCATTCTTGAATCAAGGGCATCCTAGAACTGCTAAAGCCCTAAGAGAACCATTAAATCAAAACGTTTTACTTCTAGGTACGTATTGCCAATTTGGCAAAAGAATTGGAGGTCCATGTATCCCTAACTGAACTGTCCTCATTATACTACAAAAAATCACGCCCATAGGTCCAAAAGACCCATGCGCAGGTGAAGACCCCTCCCCTGAGCATGCGTAGTACTAAAATGGTGTGTAAGCAAAATTGTAATTGTATGTAAATCATTAACGAATCAGTGTAAAAGGGAAAGTTGCAAACTTTGCAATTTGTTTGTATAGATGCTCCTTGAGAAGCCAGGGTGGGGGTGTGCTTGATCTGTGGGAAACCACCGAGCACCCAGGCTTGCGCAACTCTGAAATAAAGAAGCAAATGTCTCTCCTGAGTGTGTAATTATTGGCTTACTGCACACCGGGCAACAAATCCGCTCTTTGGACAACAGTGTCAGTGGGTAGAACAGTTCCGAGACACTTGGCCTTTAGGCCACATTACTCGGAAATAACACCAAAAGGGCCTTCTTACAGTCCTGGCTGCCAAACGGCCCCGGGGCCGTAGGGGACCATCAGTCAGGGCTCTGGCTGCAGCCCCCAGTGCTGCCCAGCATCTCCCCTGCAGGCCCCGGGGCATCCAGCGATGGGGGAGGGAAGGAGGGAGAGGCAGGGAGAGAGGAAGAGAAGGGCAGAGGGAGGGAGGGAGGAAAAGAGGGAGGAAGGAAGAGAAGGAGGGAGGGAGGGAGAGGGAGGAGCAGAGGAGGCCAGGGCAGCCCTGGGAGCCCAAGGGCCGCTGTTGCTAGGCAGCACGGGGGGAGGGGGGGCACGAGGAGGCCACATGACCTGCAGCTGGTGCTGTTGCCAGGCAACACTGGGTGGGGCAGCAACAGGCACTGGGGGAGGTGTTGGGAGGTGGTTGGAGCTGGGCTGGGGCAGCCATGGTGGGGCTGCGTGTGGGGCTGGGAGCTTCAGGGAGCCAGGCCCTCCACGGCCCTGGCCCTGCTGCCCCCGGTGGTGTGGGGGCTCGGAGGAGCTGGGCCCGCACCCAGGCCCCGCACACAGCAGCTGCCGGCAGGAAGGGACGACCAAAGGCCCTGCATGGGCGCTGGAGGCCGGACCCGGCTCCTCACAGCGCCTCTGGTGCTGACGCGGCTCTTCGGGGCAGAGCTGGGGCCCTTCACGTGCCTAGAAAGTAGGAGGCATGGGGAAGCATGACACTGAGACCCTCCAGCTGGCTCTGAGCAAGAGTTGCCTCAGGAATGGACAAAAATATGCCTGCTGTGTTTTTCATGTGTGTTTCGAAGTGGCAGATAGGGCTTACTTGTCTCAAACTTTGTGCCAGTGCACTAAGAGAAGACTTGCAGTTTGCCTAATCCCAGTGTGAGGCCAGAGCCAGAGCCTCTGCGTCATCTCAGCCAGTGTTCTCTCTAAAAGACGTTCAGCTGTTTGCAAGAGCATTTACCTGTGTGATTTCCAGAGCAGTTCCCCAATATTGCAGGTGTTTAACAGCGACCTCTGTATTTATACGTAGCTGGTTCAGTTTCAAAATGTTTATGCTGAGAAAGGAGCTCAATAAGATGAAGCTGTCATTAATAAGGAGATGAAGAGGACTCCATAGATCACATACAAAAATGCAGCTGTGCAAAAGGGACAGCCATATATAATGTAATGCTCAGTGGTGCAAATGTAGCCTCCTTTTAATGAGCAGTGCTTCTTTGTGAATAGTTGTATTTGTATTGCCTGTTTATTTGCAGAGTTTTTGACTTGATTGTATCTTGAGTAGCGCAAGTTGAGTATTCAGGAGGGTCCTGAAGCCAGCTGCCCTAGCCGCTCTCCCTCTCATCTACTCACTGCAGAGCACTGTCTCTGGCAGTGCTTACAGAAGGTCTCTTGTCTCGTGGCTCAGCTGGTAGTTCTGCCTTGCCATCACCCCATGAACCTGCACTCGATAAATACACGTGTACTTGGGGTTGCCCCAGTTGCTCTGCACCTGGAATTTGATATACTGGAAGGCTCTGGGAAGCTGCTTCTGCAAAGGAAACGGGGGGAGCCGTCATTCCTCAGGTGTAAGGAGCAACAGCACAGCAACGTAGCTTCCTTTGCCAGCGCTAGCCCTGCTGGGGAACAAACTGGAGCCCTGACAAAGGAGGCAGCCAGGGTTGCTATGCCAGAGCCACAAGGCACAGGATGCTTTGGCTCATCCTCCGCACTCTGTGGTCCAAGCCCTTGCAGGCAAAGCTCAGTTTGCCCCTCGCGTCGTGCCCACACGCACTCACAGTACCTTCAGGCGGAAGGTCTGAACAGCCTCTTGGTCCACGTCAAATACAAAGAGCCCCAGGAGAGTTTCTTCTGCTGCTTCCTCATCCACGCCCTCAAAGGCAACCGACAAGGGCAGCAGGTCAGGCTCAAGCAGAGCCGGAGGAAAAGTGCCCGCTGCGTCCGACTCGGGGAAGCCTGCCTCATGTCCCACCCCTCTAGCACTAGTCTGGAAGAGGTCAGTGTGGATGTGGCTCAGGCTCTTTTGAGCAAGCGCTCCAAGACCCTGGGCCAGAAAGCACAAAGCAAGCCGCAGAGGCATACCACCACCGTGGGCCCCCACATACGCCATGCAGGGACGCTCTGCTCTGCAGCAACCAGCCCACGCTTCTCTGAGAGAAGGCGCCAGGAGAAACAAGGCTCCCTCGCAGCTTTCTGCCCTGGCCAGCTTCCCTGCCCACCCGCCACGCTGGGGCAAGGCTGAGGCTTACGGAGACAGCAAAGTCTTTGGGGGCACTGCTGACTTCCCCGGAAGGAGAGACCGCCTTGGAGATGTGCTCCACGGTGACAGCCATGGGCCAGATCTGCTCAGGCAGCCGAATGACCACTTGGCCCTCCGCTCCTTGGAAAGCCCAGCACTGTCCAGGGGAAGTGTGCGGCTGAAACCAGAAAGCAGCCACCCTCAGTGGCAAGGCACTCCAGGAGCCCAGGGGACTGGCTGCTTTGCCAGCAGCACAGCCCTGGCTCGGTCTGTTGGCTGGCTTTCTGCATGGAAGGGCACCCAAGTGGATGAAAGGGACAGGAGGGGACTTGCCACCTTGCTTTCAGAAGACGGAAATCTTCCTTACAAAACATCTAGGCTCACCTGCCTTTCCCAAATCCCGCTCTGATTTTGCACAGCATTCAGAGACAGGGCGGGGCTGCCTAGGGGAGGTCACCCCGTGAGCCTTCAAAGGGTGTGCGGGAAGGACGAGCCCCCTTCCTCCAACTCGGCAGATCCCGCCAGGCTTGGGGGCCTGGAGGAGGTTCTGTCCTTGCCTGAGTGGCTTGTCAGGCTCCCCCCAACTTCCACTCTCTCTGGAAAGGGGCCGTGGGAGTTGAGGTGGGAAAATGCAGCTGCCAAGGACAAAGGTGCCCAGCACACTGCGGCCAGGGGTTGTGGGCAGGTGGCTGCTGTTGGGTTCAGCTCCGTTCCCCTCCAGACAGAAGGGCAGCACTGTGGGGAAGCGCAGGGGATCGTCAGGAAGAGGCTGAGCCCTGTGGGGCTGCGCGAGACTGCTGCTGTGAAGGGAGGTGTTTGGGGCTTGGAGGCTCAACTTGAAAGCAAGCAACTGCCTTAGAAGTCATGCTGCCTGTGCTATTACCTGCAGAATAGTATCCGGAGGGTTGGCCACGGCAAAGAAGGCGAGACAAAGCCAGCAAGCCTCACTGCCTCGCCCACCATAAGTCCGGGATGTTCTCTCTGCATCGATGGTGGCCCCTGAAAGGCACATGCAAAGTAGCTGCCTCGGACAGGCCAGAGGCTAGGAGCAGCAGGGAGCCAGCAGGTATTTCTCAGGCTGCAAGCCCAGCTGGGCAGACTTGGTGGGAGGGCCATACACCAGCGGAGGGCCAGCAGACTTTGCGTAGGCATACCTGTGGTTTTCAGAGCCCAGTCCACCGTCTGCAGGTACTTTGCCTCTATCTTCTCAAGGGCTGCCCGTGTCAAGTTGAGAAGGGGCTGGGAAAAGCATTGCAAAGGCAGAGACGGAAAGCAACAGGGAGAATGACACAAACTCATCACGGGGCACTTCTGCATGAAGACTGAGTGCTTGCACAGAGCAAAGGGGAGACTCGGGGTCAGTCCACCAAAGGCAAGACTTGTTGGAAAAGGCACCAGACCTTCTGGTCAGCGCTTTCTGACGAGTCAAGCAAGGACTCGGGGAGAACACCAGTCTCAGGAGCCACCGTGCAGACCTGGCTCAGGTCAGCACTGCCCCAAGCAGCCCTGAGAGCCAGGTTTGCGCTGGGCAGCAAGAGGACAGAGCACACGCTGCAAAGGGCCAAGAGGAAGCAGCAGGAGACAGCCTCCAACTGAGAGCAAGGTCTTTGATCAAATGGCAGCCACTTTACCCCTCTCTTCTCCTCAGCCATCGCCCTCTCCTCCAAGACTTCTGCTATGGAGTGCAGGATGGCCTCATTTGCAGCAGCCAGCTCTGCTCGCAGGTGAGCCACCTGCTCTTCCAGGAGCTCCCGCTCATGGATCTTCTCCCTCAGCAAGGGCAGGGAGTTGCTGCAGACAAAGGGAAAGCAGATGTGGTGCAAGAGCTGAGCAGCCCCTGCAGGCAGTCCCGAGTAGGGTGCCACAGTCTTGCCCCCATCCTCTTCCCTCCCTCACAAGAGCAGAGGCTTCCCTTCCCCTCCACGTTTAGCACAAGGCAAAGGCTGGCGCCCTGGATGCTTTGCCACTCAATGAGTTCCATGGGAAGGAAGCCCTCTTACCTGAGCGTTGTGAGCTCTGTTTCTGGCACCCCAGCCTTCTCCTGAAACACAAAGGCCCTCCCTGAGAGGAAGCCCAAGGAGCTGCATGGGGGCTTCCCACAGGACACTTCCCCAGGAAGAGCAGGTGGCAGTTGCTGCTGCTTTCTATCCATTTGGAGCAAGCCAGAGGATGTCGGGCCTTTTTCCAGCCACTGTCTTTGGGAAGTCCATTTCCTGTCTGAGCATTTGCAGACTCCAGGAGCTAAGGCAGGAGCAAAGCCACCTCCTGCCCAAGTGCTCCTTCCTGCAGCCTGCCAACCTGCAGTGCTCACTCAGGGAGCTCTCAGGGTCAAAGCTCATTCAGCAGCTACAGAAAGTGAAGGACAAGCACAAGCGTGTCCCCCCCACACCCCCCCACATCTCTGTGAGGATGAGCCCTGGGCATCTGGACGGGATTCCCAACTTTTGCAGGGGAGGCAGGAGCTCCGAGCTATGGCCTCGGCCAGAGTTTGCTTTCCCCCAGCAAGAGGCACCTACCTGCAGCGCTTCCTCTTGCCACTTGCTCTCGGAGAGCAGCAAGCCCCAGCAGTAAAGCCCAGCTGCAAGTCACCACAGCAAGAGACAGTTATACTAAGAGGCTTTCTAATGGTCCCTGGAGCCACATTTTCTCCTTCCACAGCTAGGGAGCAAGAGCTTGCCTGGGACAGCTGGAGCTGGAGCTGGAGCCAGTGCAGAGCGCGGAGGTGGCTCCAACCCCTTGAGCACTGCCCAGGCCCATGGGCTTGGAAAATACACACACCCAAGGCCCACACACCCGCACACCAATGAAGGCATGTGGCCCCGAGCCAAGAGGAAATGCACCAGGCCATGGCAGTTTCTGCACAGACATTGCAACCCCAAAGCTCTGCAGCAAGGAGGGACCTCTAGCCAAAACGCTCCTAGGCGCTCCACTCCTTCCCACGGCCGGCAGCCACGGCAGGCGTGAGGCAGGCTGCAGTCCACCTGTAAAGACCCTCTCTGGCCTTCACTGTGTCACGGAGATGGGAAGCTGGAAGGCGCCACAGGATCTGCTGCCTCTCCCTGCCCCTGAAAGCTGGCATCCGGTCCGCCTGCGCTACCGCGCAAGAGCTTTGGTCAGCGCTGCTCACCAGCCAAGAGTGGGGCCAGCAGGAAAAGGACCCTCAGGCACCTCCTGCCATTCTGCCAGGTGCTGCGTGGCCTAAAAGAGAGGGAATGCTGCTGTTAGCCAAGCCTACAGTGCGGGCTTTGCTTTGCCAGTGATCCGTTGAGGGGCTCCCTCGCCACCAGGTTCCTCAGCTCAGCAGAGCGGAGAAGCCCAGGGCCTGGGGGCCTTTAGGAAGCTCTGAGCTGCAGCACAGCACCCTGCGGGCACTAAGGCAGTTGAAGACCTCTGGCCTGACACAGGCGTAATCACCCACACGCGTAGTGTCGTGGCCTGACACAGTCTGGTGGCACTGGGCTCTCCCGAGGAGAAGGGGCAGCGCCTTGCCCAGCCAAAGGCTCTGCTGGGCTGCCTGGCTGCCCAGGCTGGAGGGCAGTGCTGCACACAGCCCCAGGGCTCAGGGGCTGTCTGTCGCCACCATGGAAGCCGGGCGGCACACAGGGCTTCTTGCCTTATCCCTCCCTGCTTTTTGGGCCCCGTCACACCCACCTGCCCAACTCGGCTGGCATCTCCTCTAATCCAACTCCGTCACCAGCAGGAGGGAAAAGGTCGCTGTGCGGCAAATCCCCGCAGGCCTCTTCCCAAAGCACTTGCTGGCCTCTGCAAAGCTCCTTGTTTGCAGAGCTACACACGTCTGCAGGCTGGGCTTTTATGGAGGGCAGCTGTTGATGACGTCACAAGAGCCAACCGCCAGGGAGGCAAGGTGTTGCCCATGATGACCTCAGAGGGGGGCTTACCCAGGAGGGGGTTGCCACGCAGCCTGAGCCAGAGGAAGCCTGTGTGTTAGCCCCCACCCCAAGCCTGAAGCCTCCCGGCACACCCGCAGAGGAGCCCTGGTTAGCCCAGAGAGCCAGCTCACTTGGTTGCGCGGGCAAGCTGCTGCTGTGCCGTTGCACCCCTCGTCCTCTACCAGGCTGATGTGTCGTGTCATCCTGGGCAGGGCTCAAAGGGCTGAGCGTGAAGCCCTGCTAAGTCAGAAGGGAGAGTGGCAAGAGCTTTCTCCTCTTGAGACCCACCCGGGCATTGACACGGCACTGCAGCAAGCCAAAGGACATCAGCCAGGTGACCTTGTTGGCCCTGGAAGACATAGCCCCGCCTCTGCTAGGAAAGCAAGAGTAGAGCGGTCAGCTTGCTGGCACAAAGGCAGATGTCTCTTCCCCTAGGTACACCTGCACCCACACGGAACAGCGGGGGTGAGGGGCACAGGCTCCCTCAGCAGCCCACTGATGGGCACCCAAAGGGGAGCTCCAGGGTCGGCTCTGAGGTGCGTTGCAGAAATGCAAGCAACCATTGAGCAAGAGCAGGGGCCAGGACTGGAGACGGGGACAGCTGCAGGCCAGCTCCCGCAAGGAGTGGGCCTGAGCTTCAGTCAGGCTCCTGGGCCAGTGGGTGGAGGTGCCAGGGCAGGCCGCTCAGGGGAACTAAGCCCTCCTTAGTGCACGCTGGGCCCTGACGGTCCAGGCCGCGGTCTGTAGCCTTTGCACTTCTCTGCTGTGGCCTCTGCGGTTTGTCAACGCCTCCCTTGACCTGGCAGATTCAAAACTGGATGCAGGCGAGCCCTAGCAAGTGCCGAGTGTCTTCCACACATTCCTCCATCTGCTCGCTCTACAGCAGCTGACGCAGCCGCACACACGCTTGGCCTTTGCTGCTGCCGAAGCGCATTGCCTGCTCATGGTTAGCTTGCTGTGTGCCAGGACCCCCGGGGCCTTTTGTGCAGCACGACACCGCAGCCCATCAGGCCCCAGCACATGCTGCTGCCGCTGCTGCTGCTGTTGCTTGCGGTCTGGCCATGCCTGGGGCCAACCTTTGCATTGATCGTTGCTAAGGCTGAAGCAGTTCCGCGTGGCACAGCCTGCTGAGGTCTTGCTGAGTAGTGGCTCTTCCTTCGGCATAGCTAACTCTCCTCACACTTGCCGAGGGCTCAGTCGATCCCCACGCTGAGGTGGTTTAGGAAGGTATTGAGCAGTATCAGAGGCAGGCAGGCGCCCGGAGGAACTCTGCTTGGGAGCAGCTGCCCATTGGACTTGGAGGCATGAAGCAGCAGCAGCCTTGGAGCTTGGTGCTGTGGCCAGTGCCCATGCAGCTTGTGGTGCCCCTGCCCAGCGCAGCTCTTGCCAGCTTGTCAGCACCTTGTCTGCCAGGTGCTCACGCCAGCATCTGTTCCGGCTCTTTGTCCAGCTGGTCCCTAGGCTCCTCGTTGTCACCTGGGTGCTCCTCAGAGCAGCGGGCTCTCTAGGCAGAGCAGGCCTAGCATGGCTGCCTGGGTTCCCATGCTGCCTCCGCTCTGTCCCCCCACCCACCGAATCACAGAAGCACAGAATGGTTGAGGTTGGAAGGGACCTCTGGAGATCACCTAGTCCAAGCCCCTGGCTCCAGCAGGGTCACCTAGAGCATGCTGGCCAGGATGGTGTCCAGACGGCTTTTGAAGATCTCCAAGGAGGGAGAGTGCACAAGCTCTCTGGGCAACCTAAGGGTAGCCTGTGATGGTCTCTTTCCTCCAATTTTCCAGCATCACTTCAAATTCTGAATTTGCCCTCCAAGTTGCTTTCAGAGCCTACCAGAGTAATGTCAGGTCATCTGCAAAGAGACCACTCCATCCCCTCAGTCCTTAATGGGACTGCTTAGCAGGACTGTACCCGGGACAAGGCTCTGCAGAGCCCCACTAGACGGAGGTTTCCGTTTGGCCAGCAAGTGCCTCCTCCTGGACACCCTGGGCTCAAAAAGGCGGCTTTGGGGAGACATTTGCTTCACTTGAGCGTCACAGAAGACCTGGGAAGGCCACCAACGCATATGACTTGAATCTACCTTCCAAGAGGTGATTTTGCATGAAAATCAACACCCAAGAAATATTAGAATGTTCTTCATGTGTAGATATATACTTTGCTATTTCACCCAAAAGAAAGAGAATAATCAGGGGAAAAGATGGAAAACGTAGCCCCAGTTCCTCGGAATGTCGACTAGAGGTTGCAAATATGCTCTGTCACTCTTCCATGTTATTCCACATGAAGACCCACTCATCCCAAAGCTGAAAGAGCAACCGTGGGGTTCACTGGGGTCCATTCCTTGGAAAGAATTAGTCACAAAGGACTTCACGAGCAGAGAAGTGGCTGGCTTGGGAGGCAGAAGCCTAGAGAAGCAAACATGCTTGTGCTGGAAACACAGGGACACGCTCGGAAGGCACATGAGGATCAGCGATTCCTTTGATTGGAAAAGACCAGTTTCCTCATCTCTGGACTCTGCAACAGGGACAGAGACCCGTGAGAGGAGTTCCCTGGCATCACTCACAAAGGCAGGAAACCCGGAGGCCTGCACCGACTTTAGGAACTCGGGGGCTATTGTCTGGGTTGTTTCATGGCCAAAGCGGGTGGTGGCCATAGGAGTCATGTTGGTGAGGCCGCGGCGGTGAAGTCACAGAGATGCAGGCAGCCCATGTCCCTTGGTCTCACAACACAAGCACAGGCAGTGACAGCAACCCCTCTCTGGCAGCCTGCAGCCAGAAGCACAGCAGAGAGACTATAGACCTGCGCAGAAGCAGGACTAAGAAAATTAGGGGCAAGGGGATGCAGGTGGTCAACAACACGGAGCAGCTCCCCAGTGGGACAAGTTAAACACACCTGAGCCCTCTAGCTTGGGAAAGAGAGGCCCGAAGCCACCACAGAGACACCAGTGTCTGAGGTCATGAGAAGGTGAAGGGACAAGGTGAGGAGGGACCACCAGCTCCCATGACACCAGAGCGCAGGGGCATCCCGTGGAGCAACCAGGCAGGAATTTTACACTGGAATACAAGGAACTCTCGTCACACAGCACCCAGGGAAATTGCTGAACTCCCTGCCCTAGGATCCCAGACATGGACAAGGAGGAATGGCTTCATAAAGCGATGAGATCGCCCTGCGCTATTAACACAAAAGGGCACTAAACCACAGCATTGGGATTGGGGTGGGAAGTACCAGAGGAGATGGGGTCCTCGGAAAGAAAAGAGCCACCCAAACCCAGACCCAAGACATCAGCGCCCCACAGGCACCATCAAGGTCACGCTGCAGCTACGGCCAGACATCACAGCAAATCCTGTCAGCAAGGGATTCTTTTTTCTTTTTTTTTGGTTTTTAACATCTCCCATTTCTGCCTCTGTTTCCAGGCTCTCTGCAGCTGCCTTAGACCCCTTTTAGCCACCACGAACTCTGGCGATCGCCTTTGCATGGTCTAGGGCAACAGAAATGTGGCACATCCCTTTTATCGCAGTTGGGTTAGAATAGCCAGCTCTAATTAATGTCCATCACATAGCAGTCACCAAAGCACTCAATAAATGGGAATAATATGATGTTGTTATAAGACAACCCTGGAAGCTCAGAAAGAATGGTCATGCTGTTTAAACTAGGCAGATTAGGATAACCCCTATCTCTATTTTCTGAAAAGAAGCATTCTTGAATCAAGGGCATCCTAGAACTGCTAAAGCCCTAAGAGAACCATTAAATCAAAACGTTTTACTTCTAGGTACGTATTGCCAATTTGGCAAAAGAATTGGAGGTCCATGTATCCCTAACTGAACTGTCCTCATTATACTACAAAAAATCACGCCCATAGGTCCAAAAGACCCATGCGCAGGTGAAGACCCCTCCCCTGAGCATGCGTAGTACTAAAATGGTGTGTAAGCAAAATTGTAATTGTATGTAAATCATTAACGAATCAGTGTAAAAGGGAAAGTTGCAAACTTTGCAATTTGTTTGTATAGATGCTCCTTGAGAAGCCAGGGTGGGGGTGTGCTTGATCTGTGGGAAACCACCGAGCACCCAGGCTTGCGCAACTCTGAAATAAAGAAGCAAATGTCTCTCCTGAGTGTGTAATTATTGGCTTACTGCACACCGGGCAACAAATCCGCTCTTTGGACAACAGTGTCAGTGGGTAGAACAGTTCCGAGACACTTGGCCTTTAGGCCACATTACTCGGAAATAACACCAAAAGGGCCTTCTTACACTCCTGGCTGCCAAACGGCCCCGGGGCCGTAGGGGACCATCAGTCAGGGCTCTGGCTGCAGCCCCCAGTGCTGCCCAGCATCTCCCCTGCAGGCCCCGGGGCATCCAGCGATGGGGGAGGGAAGGAGGGAGAGGCAGGGAGAGAGGAAGAGAAGGGCAGAGGGAGGGAGGGAGGAAAAGAGGGAGGAAGGAAGAGAAGGAGGGAGGGAGGGAGAGGGAGGAGCAGAGGAGGCCAGGGCAGCCCTGGGAGCCCAGGGGCTGCTGTTGCTAGGCAGCACGGGGGGAGGGGGGGCACGAGGAGGCCACATGACCTGCAGCTGGTGCTGTTGCCAGGCAACACTGGGTGGGGCAGCAACAGGCACTGGGGGAGGTGTTGGGAGGTGGTTGGAGCTGGGCTGGGGCAGCCATGGTGGGGCTGTGTGTGGGGCTGGGAGCTTCAGGGAGCCAGGCCCTCCACGGCCCTGGCCCTGCTGCCCCCGGTGGTGTGGGGGCTCGGAGGAGCTGGGCCCGCACCCAGGCCCCGCACACAGCAGCTGCCGGCAGGAAGGGACGACCAAAGGCCCTGCATGGGCGCTGGAGGCCGGACCCGGCTCCTCACAGCGCCTCTGGTGCTGACGCGGCTCTTCGGGGCAGAGCTGGGGCCCTTCACGTGCCTAGAAAGTAGGAGGCATGGGGAAGCATGACACTGAGACCCTCCAGCTGGCTCTGAGCAAGAGTTGCCTCAGGAATGGACAAAAATATGCCTGCTGTGTTTTTCATGTGTGTTTCGAAGTGGCAGATAGGGCTTACTTGTCTCAAACTTTGTGCCAGTGCACTAAGAGAAGACTTGCAGTTTGCCTAATCCCAGTGTGAGGCCAGAGCCAGAGCCTCTGCGTCATCTCAGCCAGTGTTCTCTCTAAAAGACGTTCAGCTGTTTGCAAGAGCATTTACCTGTGTGATTTGCAGAGCAGTTCCCCAATATTGCAGGTGTTTAACAGCGACCTCTGTATTTATACGTAGCTGGTTCAGTTTCAAAATGTTTATGCTGAGAAAGGAGCTCAATAAGATGAAGCTGTCATTAATAAGGAGATGAAGAGGACTCCATAGATCACATACAAAAATGCAGCTGTGCAAAAGGGACAGCCATATATAATGTAATGCTCAGTGGTGCAAATGTAGCCTCCTTTTAATGAGCAGTGCTTCTTTGTGAATAGTTGTATTTGTATTGCCTGTTTATTTGCAGAGTTTTTGACTTGATTGTATCTTGAGTAGCGCAAGTTGAGTATTCAGGAGGGTCCTGAAGCCAGCTGCCCTAGCCGCTCTCCCTCTCATCTACTCACTGCAGAGCACTGTCTCTGGCAGTGCTTACAGAAGGTCTCTTGTCTCGTGGCTCAGCTGGTAGTTCTGCCTTGCCATCACCCCATGAACCTGCACTCGATAAATACACGTGTACTTGGGGTTGCCCCAGTTGCTCTGCACCTGGAATTTGATATACTGGAAGGCTCTGGGAAGCTGCTTCTGCAAAGGAAACGGGGGGAGCCGTCATTCCTCAGGTGTAAGGAGCAACAGCACAGCAACGTAGCTTCCTTTGCCAGCGCTAGCCCTGCTGGGGAACAAACTGGAGCCCTGACAAAGGAGGCAGCCAGGGTTGCTATGCCAGAGCCACAAGGCACAGGATGCTTTGGCTCATCCTCCGCACTCTGTGGTCCAAGCCCTTGCAGGCAAAGCTCAGTTTGCCCCTCGCGTCGTGCCCACACGCACTCACAGTACCTTCAGGCGGAAGGTCTGAACAGCCTCTTGGTCCACGTCAAATACAAAGAGCCCCAGGAGAGTTTCTTCTGCTGCTTCCTCATCCACGCCCTCAAAGGCAACCGACAAGGGCAGCAGGTCAGGCTCAAGCAGAGCCGGAGGAAAAGTGCCCGCTGCGTCCGACTCGGGGAAGCCTGCCTCATGTCCCACCCCTCTAGCAGTAGTCTGGAAGAGGTCAGTGTGGATGTGGCTCAGGCTCTTTTGAGCAAGCGCTCCAAGACCCTGGGCCAGAAAGCACAAAGCAAGCCGCAGAGGCATACCACCACCGTGGGCCCCCACATACGCCATGCAGGGACGCTCTGCTCTGCAGCAACCAGCCCACGCTTCTCTGAGAGAAGGCGCCAGGAGAAACAAGGCTCCCTCGCAGCTTTCTGCCCTGGCCAGCTTCCCTGCCCACCCGCCACGCTGGGGCAAGGCTGAGGCTTACGGAGACAGCAAAGTCTTTGGGGGCGCTGCTGACTTCCCCGGAAGGAGAGACCGCCTTGGAGATGTGCTCCACGGTGACAGCCATGGGCCAGATCTGCTCAGGCAGCCGAATGACCACTTGGCCCTCCGCTCCTTGGAAAGCCCAGCACTGTCCAGGGGAAGTGTGCGGCTGAAACCAGAAAGCAGCCACCCTCAGTGGCAAGGCACTCCAGGAGCCCAGCGGACTGGCTGCTTTGCCAGCAGCACAGCCCTGGCTCGGTCTGTTGGCTGGCTTTCTGCATGGAAGGGCACCCAAGTGGATGAAAGGGACAGGAGGGGACTTGCCACCTTGCTTTCAGAAGACGGAAATCTTCCTTACAAAACATCTAGGCTCACCTGCCTTTCCCAAATCCCGCTCTGATTTTGCACAGCATTCAGAGACAGGGCGGGGCTGCCTAGGGGAGGTCACCCCGTGAGCCTTCAAAGGGTGTGCGGGAAGGACGAGCCCCCTTCCTCCAACTCGGCAGATCCCGCCAGGCTTGGGGGCCTGGAGGAGGTTCTGTCCTTGCCTGAGTGGCTTGTCAGGCTCCCCCCAACTTCCACTCTCTCTGGAAAGGGGCCGTGGGAGTTGAGGTGGGAAAATGCAGCTGCCAAGGACAAAGGTGCCCAGCACACTGCGGCCAGGGGTTGTGGGCAGGTGGCTGCTGTTGGGTTCAGCTCCGTTCCCCTCCAGACAGAAGGGCAGCACTGTGGGGAAGCGCAGGGGATCGTCAGGAAGAGGCTGAGCCCTGTGGGGCTGCGCGAGACTGCTGCTGTGAAGGGAGGTGTTTGGGGCTTGGAGGCTCAACTTGAAAGCAAGCAACTGCCTCAGAAGTCATGCTGCCTGTGCTATTACCTGCAGAATAGTATCCGGAGGGTTGGCCACGGCAAAGAAGGCGAGACAAAGCCAGCAAGCCTCACTGCCTCGCCCACCATAAGTCCGGGATGTTCTCTCTGCATCGATGGTGGCCCCTGAAAGGCACATGCAAAGTAGCTGCCTCGGACAGGCCAGAGGCTAGGAGCAGCAGGGAGCCAGCAGGTATTTCTCAGGCTGCAAGCCCAGCTGGGCAGACTTGGTGGGAGGGCCATACACCAGCGGAGGGCCAGCAGACTTTGCGTAGGCATACCTGTGGTTTTCAGAGCCCAGTCCACCGTCTGCAGGTACTTTGCCTCTATCTTCTCAAGGGCTGCCCGTGTCAAGTTGAGAAGGGGCTGGGAAAAGCATTGCAAAGGCAGAGACGGAAAGCAACAGGGAGAATGACACAAACTCATCACGGGGCACTTCTGCATGAAGACTGAGTGCTTGCACAGAGCAAAGGGGAGACTCGGGGTCAGTCCACCAAAGGCAAGACTTGTTGGAAAAGGCACCAGACCTTCTGGTCAGCGCTTTCTGACGAGTCAAGCAAGGACTCGGGGAGAACACCAGTCTCAGGAGCCACCGTGCAGACCTGGCTCAGGTCAGCACTGCCCCAAGCAGCCCTGAGAGCCAGGTTTGCGCTGGGCAGCAAGAGGACAGAGCACACGCTGCAAAGGGCCAAGAGGAAGCAGCAGGAGACAGCCTCCAACTGAGAGCAAGGTCTTTGATCAAATGGCAGCCACTTTACCCCTCTCTTCTCCTCAGCCATCGCCCTCTCCTCCAAGACTTCTGCTATGGAGTGCAGGATGGCCTCATTTGCAGCAGCCAGCTCTGCTCGCAGGTGAGCCACCTGCTCTTCCAGGAGCTCCCGCTCATGGATCTTCTCCCTCAGCAAGGGCAGGGAGTTGCTGCAGACAAAGGGAAAGCAGATGTGGTGCAAGAGCTGAGCAGCCCCTGCAGGCAGTCCCGAGTAGGGTGCCACAGTCTTGCCCCCATCCTCTTCCCTCCCTCACAAGAGCAGAGGCTTCCCTTCCCCTCCACGTTTAGCACAAGGCAAAGGCTGGCGCCCTGGATGCTTTGCCACTCAATGAGTTCCATGGGAAGGAAGCCCTCTTACCTGAGCGTTGTGAGCTCTGTTTCTGGCACCCCAGCCTTCTCCTGAAACACAAAGGCCCTCCCTGAGAGGAAGCCCAAGGAGCTGCATGGGGGCTTCCCACAGGACACTTCCCCAGGAAGAGCAGGTGGCAGTTGCTGCTGCTTTCTATCCATTTGGAGCAAGCCAGAGGATGTCGGGCCTTTTTCCAGCCACTGTCTTTGGGAAGTCCATTTCCTGTCTGAGCATTTGCAGACTCCAGGAGCTAAGGCA
Organism: Dromaius novaehollandiae; assembly: GCF_036370855.1. Taxonomy (NCBI): domain Eukaryota; kingdom Metazoa; phylum Chordata; class Aves; order Casuariiformes; family Dromaiidae; genus Dromaius; species Dromaius novaehollandiae. The sequence continues at coordinate 828,984 of NC_088125.1, read as the reverse complement.
GGAGCAAAGCCACCTCCTGCCCAAGTGCTCCTTCCTGCAGCCTGCCAACCTGCAGTGCTCACTCAGGGAGCTCTCAGGGTCAAAGCTCATTCAGCAGCTACAGAAAGTGAAGGACAAGCACAAGCGTGTCCCCCCCACACCCCCCCACATCTCTGTGAGGATGAGCCCTGGGCATCTGGACGGGATTCCCAACTTTTGCAGGGGAGGCAGGAGCTCCGAGCTATGGCCTCGGCCAGAGTTTGCTTTCCCCCAGCAAGAGGCACCTACCTGCAGCGCTTCCTCTTGCCACTTGCTCTCGGAGAGCAGCAAGCCCCAGCAGTAAAGCCCAGCTGCAAGTCACCACAGCAAGAGACAGTTATACTAAGAGGCTTTCTAATGGTCCCTGGAGCCACATTTTCTCCTTCCACAGCTAGGGAGCAAGAGCTTGCCTGGGACAGCTGGAGCTGGAGCTGGAGCCAGTGCAGAGCGCGGAGGTGGCTCCAACCCCTTGAGCACTGCCCAGGCCCATGGGCTTGGAAAATACACACACCCAAGGCCCACACACCCGCACACCAATGAAGGCATGTGGCCCCGAGCCAAGAGGAAATGCACCAGGCCATGGCAGTTTCTGCACAGACATTGCAACCCCAAAGCTCTGCAGCAAGGAGGGACCTCTAGCCAAAACGCTCCTAGGCGCTCCACTCCTTCCCACGGCCGGCAGCCACGGCAGGCGTGAGGCAGGCTGCAGTCCACCTGTAAAGACCCTCTCTGGCCTTCACTGTGTCATGGAGATGGGAAGCTGGAAGGCGCCACAGGATCTGCTGCCTCTCCCTGCCCCTGAAAGCTGGCATCCGGTCCGCCTGCGCTACCGCGCAAGAGCTTTGGTCAGCGCTGCTCACCAGCCAAGAGTGGGGCCAGCAGGAAAAGGACCCTCAGGCACCTCCTGCCATTCTGCCAGGTGCTGCGTGGCCTAAAAGAGAGGGAATGCTGCTGTTAGCCAAGCCTACAGTGCGGGCTTTGCTTTGCCAGTGATCCGTTGAGGGGCTCCCTCGCCACCAGGTTCCTCAGCTCAGCAGAGCGGAGAAGCCCAGGGCCTGGGGGCCTTTAGGAAGCTCTGAGCTGCAGCACAGCACCCTGCGGGCACTAAGGCAGTTGAAGACCTCTGGCCTGACACAGGCGTAATCACCCACACGCGTAGTGTCGTGGCCTGACACAGTCTGGTGGCACTGGGCTCTCCCGAGCAGAAGGGGCAGCGCCTTGCCCAGCCAAAGGCTCTGCTGGGCTGCCTGGCTGCCCAGGCTGGAGGGCAGTGCTGCACACAGCCCCAGGGCTCAGGGGCTGTCTGTCGCCACCATGGAAGCCGGGCGGCACACAGGGCTTCTTGCCTTATCCCTCCCTGCTTTTTGGGCCCCGTCACACCCACCTGCCCAACTCGGCTGGCATCTCCTCTAATCCAACTCCGTCACCAGCAGGAGGGAAAAGGTCGCTGTGCGGCAAATCCCCGCAGGCCTCTTCCCAAAGCACTTGCTGGCCTCTGCAAAGCTCCTTGTTTGCAGAGCTACACACGTCTGCAGGCTGGGCTTTTATGGAGGGCAGCTGTTGATGACGTCACAAGAGCCAACCGCCAGGGAGGCAAGGTGTTGCCCATGATGACCTCAGAGGGGGGCTTACCCAGGAGGGGGTTGCCACGCAGCCTGAGCCAGAGGAATCCTGTGTGTTAGCCCCCACCCCAAGCCTGAAGCCTCCCGGCACACCCGCAGAGGAGCCCTGGTTAGCCCAGAGAGCCAGCTCACTTGGTTGCGCGGGCAAGCTGCTGCTGTGCCGTTGCACCCCTCGTCCTCTACCAGGCTGATGTGTCATGTCATCCTGGGCAGGGCTCAAAGGGCTGAGCGTGAAGCCCTGCTAAGTCAGAAGGGAGAGTGGCAAGAGCTTTCTCCTCTTGAGACCCACCCGGGCATTGACACGGCACTGCAGCAAGCCAAAGGACATCAGCCAGGTGACCTTGTTGGCCCTGGAAGACATAGCCCCGCCTCTGCTAGGAAAGCAAGAGTAGAGCGGTCAGCTTGCTGGCACAAAGGCAGATGTCTCTTCCCCTAGGTACACCTGCACCCACACGGAACAGCGGGGGTGAGGGGCACAGGCTCCCTCAGCAGCCCACTGATGGGCACCCAAAGGGGAGCTCCAGGGTCGGCTCTGAGGTGCGTTGCAGAAATGCAAGCAACCATTGAGCAAGAGCAGGGGCCAGGACTGGAGACGGGGACAGCTGCAGGCCAGCTCCCGCAAGGAGTGGGCCTGAGCTTCAGTCAGGCTCCTGGGCCAGTGGGTGGAGGTGCCAGGGCAGGCCGCTCAGGGGAACTAAGCCCTCCTTAGTGCACGCTGGGCCCTGACGGTCCAGGCCGCGGTCTGTAGCCTTTGCACTTCTCTGCTGCGGCCTCTGCGGTTTGTCAACGCCTCCCTTGACCTGGCAGATTCAAAACTGGATGCAGGCGAGCCCTAGCAAGTGCCGAGTGTCTTCCACACATTCCTCCATCTGCTCGCTCTACAGCAGCTGACGCAGCCGCACACACGCTTGGCCTTTGCTGCTGCCGAAGCGCATTGCCTGCTCATGGTTAGCTTGCTGTGTGCCAGGACCCCCGGGGCCTTTTGTGCAGCACGACACCGCAGCCCATCAGGCCCCAGCACATGCTGCTGCTGCTGCTGTTGCTTGCGGTCTGGCCATGCCTGGGGCCAACCTTTGCATTGATCGTTGCTAAGGCTGAAGCAGTTCCGCGTGGCACAGCCTGCTGAGGTCTTGCTGAGTAGTGGCTCTTCCTTCGGCATAGCTAACTCTCCTCACACTTGCCGAGGGCTCAGTCGATCCCCACGCTGAGGTGGTTTAGGAAGGTATTGAGCAGTATCAGAGGCAGGCAGCCCCCCGGAGGAACTCTGCTTGGGAGCAGCTGCCCATTGGACTTGGAGGCATGAAGCAGCAGCAGCCTTGGAGCTTGGTGCTGTGGCCAGTGCCCATGCAGCTTGTGGTGCCCCTGCCCAGCGCAGCTCTTGCCAGCTTGTCAGCACCTTGTCTGCCAGGTGCTCACGCCAGCATCTGTTCCGGCTCTTTGTCCAGCTGGTCCCTAGGCTCCTCGTTGTCACCTGGGTGCTCCTCAGAGCAGCGGGCTCTCTAGGCAGAGCAGGCCTAGCATGGCTGCCTGGGTTCCCATGCTGCCTTTGCTCTGTCCCCCCACCCACCGAATCACAGAATCACAGAATGGTTGAGGTTGGAAGGGACCTCTGGAGATCACCTAGTCCAAGCCCCTGGCTCCAGCAGGGTCACCTAGAGCATGCTGGCCAGGATGGTGTCCAGACGGCTTTTGAAGATCTCCAAGGAGGGAGAGTGCACAAGCTCTCTGGGCAACCTAAGGGTAGCCTGTGATGGTCTCTTTCCTCCAATTTTCCAGCATCACTTCAAATTCTGAATTTGCCCTCCAAGTTGCTTTCAGAGCCTACCAGAGTAATGTCAGGTCATCTGCAAAGAGACCACTCCATCCCCTCAGTCCTTAATGGGACTGCTTAGCAGGACTGTACCCGGGACAAGGCTCTGCAGAGCCCCACTAGACGGAGGTTTCCGTTTGGCCAGCAAGTGCCTCCTCCTGGACACCCTGGGCTCAAAAAGGCGGCTTTGGGGAGACATTTGCTTCACTTGAGCGTCACAGAAGACCTGGGAAGGCCACCAACGCATATGACTTGAATCTACCTTCCAAGAGGTGATTTTGCATGAAAATCAACACCCAAGAAACATTAGAATGTTTTTCATGTGTAGATATATACTTTGCTATTTCACCCAAAAGAAAGAGAATAATCAGGGGAAAAGATGGAAAACGTAGCCCCAGTTCCTCGGAATGTCGACTAGAGGTTGCAAATATGCTCTGTCACTCTTCCATGTTATTCCACATGAAGACCCACTCATCCCAAAGCTGAAAGAGCAACCGTGGGGTTCACTGGGGTCCATTCCTTGGAAAGAATTAGTCACAAAGGACTTCACGAGCAGAGAAGTGGCTGGCTTGGGAGGCAGAAGCCTAGAGAAGCAAACATGCTTGTGCTGGAAACACAGTGACACGCTCGGAAGGCACATGAGGATCAGCGATTCCTTTGATTGGAAAAGACCAGTTTCCTCATCTCTGGACTCTGCAACAGGGACAGAGACCCGTGAGAGGATGCCAGGGAACTCCTGGCATCACTCACAAAGGCAGGAAACCCGGAGGCCTGCACCGACTTTAGGAACTCGGGGGCTATTGTCTGGGTTGTTTCATGGCCAAAGCGGGTGGTGGCCATAGGAGTCATGTTGGTGAGGCCGCGGCGGTGAAGTCACAGAGATGCAGGCAGCCCATGTCCCTTGGTCTCACAACACAAGCACAGGCAGTGACAGCAACCCCTCTCTGGCAGCCTGCAGCCAGAAGCACAGCAGAGAGACTATAGACCTGCGCAGAAGCAGGACTAAGAAAATTAGGGGCAAGGGGATGCAGGTGGTCAACAACATGGAGCAGCTCCCCAGTGGGACAAGTTAAACACACCTGAGCCCTCTAGCTTGGGAAAGAGAGGCCCGAAGCCACCACAGAGACACCAGTGTCTGAGGTCATGAGAAGGTGAAGGGACAAGGTGAGGAGGAACCACCAGCTCCCATGACACCAGAGCGCAGGGGCATCCCGTGGAGCAACCAGGCAGGAATTTTACACTGGAATACAAGGAACTCTCGTCACACAGCACCCAGGGAAATTGCTGAACTCCCTGCCCTAGGATCCCAGACATGGACAAGGAGGAATGGCTTCATAAAGCGATGAGATCGCCCTGCGCTATTAACACAAAAGGGCACTAAACCACAGCATTGGGATTGGGGTGGGAAGTACCAGAGGAGATGGGGTCCTCGGAAAGAAAAGAGCCACCCAAACCCAGACCCAAGACATCAGCGCCCCACAGGCACCATCAAGGTCACGCTGCAGCTACGGCCAGACATCACAGCAAATCCTGTCAGCAAGGGATTCTTTTTTCTTTTTTTTTGGTTTTTAACATCTCCCATTTCTGCCTCTGTTTCCAGGCTCTCTGCAGCTGCCTTAGACCCCTTTTAGCCACCACGAACTCTGGCGATCGCCTTTGCATGGTCTAGGGCAACAGAAATGTGGCACATCCCTTTTATCGCAGTTGGGTTAGAATAGCCAGCTCTAATTAATGTCCATTACATAGCAGTCACCAAAGCACTCAATAAATGGGAATAATATGATGTTGTTATAAGACAACCCTGGAAGCTCAGAAAGAATGGTCATGCTGTTTAAACTAGGCAGATTAGGATAACCCCTATCTCTATTTTCTGAAAAGAAGCATTCTTGAATCAAGGGCATCCTAGAACTGCTAAAGCCCTAAGAGAACCATTAAATCAAAACGTTTTACTTCTAGGTACGTATTGCCAATTTGGCAAAAGAATTGGAGGTCCATGTATCCCTAACTGAACTGTCCTCATTATACTACAAAAAATCACGCCCATAGGTCCAAAAGACCCATGCGCAGGTGAAGACCCCTCCCCTGAGCATGCGTAGTACTAAAATGGTGTGTAAGCAAAATTGTAATTGTATGTAAATCATTAACGAATCAGTGTAAAAGGGAAAGTTGCAAACTTTGCAATTTGTTTGTATAGATGCTCCTTGAGAAGCCAGGGTGGGGGTGTGCTTGATCTGTGGGAAACCACCGAGCACCCAGGCTTGCGCAACTCTGAAATAAAGAAGCAAATGTCTCTCCTGAGTGTGTAATTATTGGCTTACTGCACACCGGGCAACAAATCCGCTCTTTGGACAACAGTGTCAGTGGGTAGAACAGTTCCGAGACACTTGGCCTTTAGGCCACATTACTCGGAAATAACACCAAAAGGGCCTTCTTACAGTCCTGGCTGCCAAACGGCCCCGGGGCCGTAGGGGACCATCAGTCAGGGCTCTGGCTGCAGCCCCCAGTGCTGCCCAGCATCTCCCCTGCAGGCCCCGGGGCATCCAGCGATGGGGGAGGGAAGGAGGGAGAGGCAGGGAGAGAGGAAGAGAAGGGCAGAGGGAGGGAGGGAGGAAAAGAGGGAGGAAGGAAGAGAAGGAGGGAGGGAGGGAGAGGGAGGAGCAGAGGAGGCCAGGGCAGCCCTGGGAGCCCAAGGGCCGCTGTTGCTAGGCAGCACGGGGGGAGGGGGGGCACGAGGAGGCCACATGACCTGCAGCTGGTGCTGTTGCCAGGCAACACTGGGTGGGGCAGCAACAGGCACTGGGGGAGGTGTTGGGAGGTGGTTGGAGCTGGGCTGGGGCAGCCATGGTGGGGCTGTGTGTGGGGCTGGGAGCTTCAGGGAGCCAGGCCCTCCACGGCCCTGGCCCTGCTGCCCCCGGTGGTGTGGGGGCTCGGAGGAGCTGGGCCCGCACCCAGGCCCCGCACACAGCAGCTGCCGGCAGGAAGGGACGACCAAAGGCCCTGCATGGGCGCTGGAGGCCGGACCCGGCTCCTCACAGCGCCTCTGGTGCTGACGCGGCTCTTCGGGGCAGAGCTGGGGCCCTTCACGTGCCTAGAAAGTAGGAGGCATGGGGAAGCATGACACTGAGACCCTCCAGCTGGCTCTGAGCAAGAGTTGCCTCCGGAATGGACAAAAATATGCCTGCTGTGTTTTTCATGTGTGTTTCGAAGTGGCAGATAGGGCTTACTTGTCTCAAACTTTGTGCCAGTGCACTAAGAGAAGACTTGCAGTTTGCCTAATCCCAGTGTGAGGCCAGAGCCAGAGCCTCTGCGTCATCTCAGCCAGTGTTCTCTCTAAAAGACGTTCAGCTGTTTGCAAGAGCATTTACCTGTGTGATTTGCAGAGCAGTTCCCCAATATTGCAGGTGTTTAACAGCGACCTCTGTATTTATACGTAGCTGGTTCAGTTTCAAAATGTTTATGCTGAGAAAGGAGCTCAATAAGATGAAGCTGTCATTAATAAGGAGATGAAGAGGACTCCATAGATCACATACAAAAATGCAGCTGTGCAAAAGGGACAGCCATATATAATGTAATGCTCAGTGGTGCAAATGTAGCCTCCTTTTAATGAGCAGTGCTTCTTTGTGAATAGTTGTATTTGTATTGCCTGTTTATTTGCAGAGTTTTTGACTTGATTGTATCTTGAGTAGCGCAAGTTGAGTATTCAGGAGGGTCCTGAAGCCAGCTGCCCTAGCCGCTCTCCCTCTCATCTACTCACTGCAGAGCACTGTCTCTGGCAGTGCTTACAGAAGGTCTCTTGTCTCGTGGCTCAGCTGGTAGTTCTGCCTTGCCATCACCCCATGAACCTGCACTCGATAAATACACGTGTACTTGGGGTTGCCCCAGTTGCTCTGCACCTGGAATTTGATATACTGGAAGGCTCTGGGAAGCTGCTTCTGCAAAGGAAACGGGGGGAGCAGTCATTCCTCAGGTGTAAGGAGCAACAGCACAGCAACGTAGCTTCCTTTGCCAGCGCTAGCCCTGCTGGGGAACAAACTGGAGCCCTGACAAAGGAGGCAGCCAGGGTTGCTATGCCAGAGCCACAAGGCACAGGATGCTTTGGCTCATCCTCCGCACTCTGTGGTCCAAGCCCTTGCAGGCAAAGCTCAGTTTGCCCCTCGCGTCGTGCCCACACGCACTCACAGTACCTTCAGGCGGAAGGTCTGAACAGCCTCTTGGTCCACGTCAAATACAAAGAGCCCCAGGAGAGTTTCTTCTGCTGCTTCCTCATCCACGCCCTCAAAGGCAACCGACAAGGGCAGCAGGTCAGGCTCAAGCAGAGCCGGAGGAAAAGTGCCCGCTGCGTCTGACTCGGGGAAGCCTGCCTCATGTCCCACCCCTCTAGCACTAGTCTGGAAGAGGTCAGTGTGGATGTGGCTCAGGCTCTTTTGAGCAAGCGCTCCAAGACCCTGGGCCAGAAAGCACAAAGCAAGCCGCAGAGGCATACCACCACCGTGGGCCCCCACATACGCCATGCAGGGACGCTCTGCTCTGCAGCAACCAGCCCACGCTTCTCTGAGAGAAGGCGCCAGGAGAAACAAGGCTCCCTCGCAGCTTTCTGCCCTGGCCAGCTTCCCTGCCCACCCGCCACGCTGGGGCAAGGCTGAGGCTTACGGAGACAGCAAAGTCTTTGGGGGCGCTGCTGACTTCCCCGGAAGGAGAGACCGCCTTGGAGATGTGCTCCACGGTGACAGCCATGGGCCAGATCTGCTCAGGCAGCCGAATGACCACTTGGCCCTCCGCTCCTTGGAAAGCCCAGCACTGTCCAGGGGAAGTGTGCGGCTGAAACCAGAAAGCAGCCACCCTCAGTGGCAAGGCACTCCAGGAGCCCAGCGGACTGGCTGCTTTGCCAGCAGCACAGCCCTGGCTCGGTCTGTTGGCTGGCTTTCTGCATGGAAGGGCACCCAAGTGGATGAAAGGGACAGGAGGGGACTTGCCACCTTGCTTTCAGAAGACGGAAATCTTCCTTACAAAACATCTAGGCTCACCTGCCTTTCCCAAATCCCGCTCTGATTTTGCACAGCATTCAGAGACAGGGCGGGGCTGCCTAGGGGAGGTCACCCCGTGAGCCTTCAAAGGGTGTGCGGGAAGGACGAGCCCCCTTCCTCCAACTCGGCAGATCCCGCCAGGCTTGGGGGCCTGGAGGAGGTTCTGTCCTTGCCTGAGTGGCTTGTCAGGCTCCCCCCAACTTCCACTCTCCCTGGAAAGGGGCCGTGGGAGTTGAGGTGGGAAAATGCAGCTGCCAAGGACAAAGGTGCCCAGCACACTGCGGCCAGGGGTTGTGGGCAGGTGGCTGCTGTTGGGTTCAGCTCCGTTCCCCTCCAGACAGAAGGGCAGCACTGTGGGGAAGCGCAGGGGATCGTCAGGAAGAGGCTGAGCCCTGTGGGGCTGCGCGAGACTGCTGCTGTGAAGGGAGGTGTTTGGGGCTTGGAGGCTCAACTTGAAAGCAAGCAACTGCCTCAGAAGTCATGCTGCCTGTGCTATTACCTGCAGAATAGTATCCGGAGGGTTGGCCACGGCAAAGAAGGCGAGACAAAGCCAGCAAGCCTCACTGCCTCGCCCACCATAAGTCCGGGATGTTCTCTCTGCATCGATGGTGGCCCCTGAAAGGCACATGCAAAGCAGCTGCCTCGGACAGGCCAGAGGCTAGGAGCAGCAGGGAGCCAGCAGGTATTTCTCAGGCTGCAAGCCCAGCTGGGCAGACTTGGTGGGAGGGCCATACGCCAGCAGAGGGCCAGCAGACTTTGCGTAGGCATACCTGTGGTTTTCAGAGCCCAGTCCACCGTCTGCAGGTACTTTGCCTCTATCTTCTCAAGGGCTGCCCGTGTCAAGTTGAGAAGGGGCTGGGAAAAGCATTGCAAAGGCAGAGACGGAAAGCAACAGGGAGAATGACACAAACTCATCACGGGGCACTTCTGCATGAAGACTGAGTGCTTGCACAGAGCAAAGGGGAGACTCGGGGTCAGTCCACCAAAGGCAAGACTTGTTGGAAAAGGCACCAGACCTTCTGGTCAGCGCTTTCTGACGAGTCAAGCAAGGACTCGGGGAGAACACCAGTCTCAGGAGCCACCGTGCAGACCTGGCTCAGGTCAGCACTGCCCCAAGCAGCCCTGAGAGCCAGGTTTGCGCTGGGCAGCAAGAGGACAGAGCACACGCTGCAAAGGGCCAAGAGGAAGCAGCAGGAGACAGCCTCCAACTGAGAGCAAGGTCTTTGATCAAATGGCAGCCACTTTACCCCTCTCTTCTCCTCAGCCATCGCCCTCTCCTCCAAGACTTCTGCTATGGAGTGCAGGATGGCCTCATTTGCAGCAGCCAGCTCTGCTCGCAGGTGAGCCACCTGCTCTTCCAGGAGCTCCCGCTCATGGATCTTCTCCCTCAGCAAGGGCAGGGAGTTGCTGCAGACAAAGGGAAAGCAGATGTGGTGCAAGAGCTGAGCAGCCCCTGCAGGCAGTCCCGAGTAGGGTGCCACAGTCTTGCCCCCATCCTCTTCCCTCCCTCACAAGAGCAGAGGCTTCCCTTCCCCTCCACGTTTAGCACAAGGCAAAGGCTGGCGCCCTGGATGCTTTGCCACTCAGTGAGTTCCATGGGAAGGAAGCCCTCTTACCTGAGCGTTGTGAGCTCTGTTTCTGGCACCCCAGCCTTCTCCTGAAACACAAAGGCCCTCCCTGAGAGGAAGCCCAAGGAGCTGCATGGGGGCTTCCCACAGGACACTTCCCCAGGAAGAGCAGGTGGCAGTTGCTGCTGCTTTCTATCCATTTGGAGCAAGCCAGAGGATGTCGGGCCTTTTTCCAGCCACTGTCTTTGGGAAGTCCATTTCCTGTCTGAGCATTTGCAGACTCCAGGAGCTAAGGCAGGAGCAAAGCCACCTCCTGCCCAAGTGCTCCTTCCTGCAGCCTGCCAACCTGCAGTGCTCACTCAGGGAGCTCTCAGGGTCAAAGCTCATTCAGCAGCTACAGAAAGTGAAGGACAAGCACAAGCGTGTCCCCCCCACACCCCCCCCACATCTCTGTGAGGATGAGCCCTGGGCATCTGGACGGGATTCCCAACTTTTGCAGGGGAGGCAGGAGCTCCGAGCTATGGCCTCGGCCAGAGTTTGCTTTCCCCCAGCAAGAGGCACCTACCTGCAGCGCTTCCTCTTGCCACTTGCTCTCGGAGAGCAGCAAGCCCCAGCAGTAAAGCCCAGCTGCAAGTCACCACAGCAAGAGACAGTTATACTAAGAGGCTTTCTAATGGTCCCTGGAGCCACATTTTCTCCTTCCACAGCTAGGGAGCAAGAGCTTGCCTGGGACAGCTGGAGCTGGAGCTGGAGCCAGTGCAGAGCGCGGAGGTGGCTCCAACCCCTTGAGCACTGCCCAGGCCCATGGGCTTGGAAAATACACACACCCAAGGCCCACACACCCGCACACCAATGAAGGCATGTGGCCCCGAGCCAAGAGGAAATGCACCAGGCCATGGCAGTTTCTGCACAGACATTGCAACCCCAAAGCTCTGCAGCAAGGAGGGACCTCTAGCCAAAACGCTCCTAGGCGCTCCACTCCCTCCCACGGCCGGCAGCCACGGCAGGCGTGAGGCAGGCTGCAGTCCACCTGTAAAGACCCTCTCTGGCCTTCACTGTGTCACGGAGATGGGAAGCTGGAAGGCGCCACAGGATCTGCTGCCTCTCCCTGCCCCTGAAAGCTGGCATCTGGTCTGCCTGTGCTACCGCGCAAGAGCTTTGGTCAGCGCTGCTCACCAGCCAAGAGTGGGGCCAGCAGGAAAAGGACCCTCAGGCACCTCCTGCCATTCTGCCAGGTGCTGCGTGGCCTAAAAGAGAGGGAATGCTGCTGTTAGCCAAGCCTACAGTGCGGGCTTTGCTTTGCCAGTGATCCGTTGAGGGGCTCCCTCGCCACCAGGTTCCTCAGCTCAGCAGAGCGGAGAAGCCCAGGGCCTGGAGGCCTTTAGGAAGCTCTGAGCTGCAGCACAGCACCCTGCGGGCACTGAGGCAGTTGAAGACCTCTGGCCTGACACAGGCGTAATCACCCACACGCGTAGTGTCGTGGCCTGACACAGTCTGGTGGCACTGGGCTCTCCCGAGCAGAAGGGGCAGCGCCTTGCCCAGCCAAAGGCTCTGCTGGGCTGCCTGGCTGCCCAGGCTGGAGGGCAGTGCTGCACACAGCCCCAGGGCTCAGGGGCTGTCTGTCGCCACCATGGAAGCCGGGCGGCACACAGGGCTTCTTGCCTTATCCCTCCCTGCTTTTTGGGCCCCGTCACACCCACCTGCCCAACTCGGCTGGCATCTCCTCTAATCCAACTCCGTCACCAGCAGGAGGGAAAAGGTCGCTGTGCGGCAAATCCCCGCAGGCCTCTTCCCAAAGCACTTGCTGGCCTCTGCAAAGCTCCTTGTTTGCAGAGCTACACACGTCTGCAGGCTGGGCTTTTATGGAGGGCAGCTGTTGATGACGTCACAAGAGCCAACCGCCAGGGAGGCAAGGTGTTGCCCATGATGACCTCAGAGGGGGGCTTACCCAGGAGGGGGTTGCCACGCAGCCTGAGCCAGAGGAAGCCTGTGTGTTAGCCCCCACCCCAAGCCTGAAGCCTCCCGGCACACCCGCAGAGGAGCCCTGGTTAGCCCAGAGAGCCAGCTCACTTGGTTGCGCGGGCAAGCTGCTGCTGTGCCGTTGCACCCCTCGTCCTCTACCAGGCTGATGTGTTGTGTCATCCTGGGCAGGGCTCAAAGGGCTGAGCGTGAAGCCCTGCTAAGTCAGAAGGGAGAGTGGCAAGAGCTTTCTCCTCTTGAGACCCACCCGGGCATTGACACGGCACTGCAGCAAGCCAAAGGACATCAGCCAGGTGACCTTGTTGGCCCTGGAAGACATAGCCCCGCCTCTGCTAGGAAAGCAAGAGTAGAGCGGTCAGCTTGCTGGCACAAAGGCAGATGTCTCTTCCCCTAGGTACACCTGCACCCACACGGAACAGCTGGGGTGAGGGGCACAGGCTCCCTCAGCAGCCCACTGATGGGCACCCAAAGGGGAGCTCCAGGGTCGGCTCTGAGGTGCGTTGCAGAAATGCAAGCAACCATTGAGCAAGAGCAGGGGCCAGGACTGGAGACGGGGACAGCTGCAGGCCAGCTCCCGCAAGGAGTGGGCCTGAGCTTCAGTCAGGCTCCTGGGCCAGTGGGTGGAGGTGCCAGGGCAGGCCGCTCAGGGGAACTAAGCCCTCCTTAGTGCACGCCGGGCCCTGACGGTCCAGGCCGCGGTCTGTAGCCTTTGCACTTCTCTGCTGCGGCCTCTGCGGTTTGTCAACGCCTCCCTTGACCTGGCAGATTCAAAACTGGATGCAGGCGAGCCCTAGCAAGTGCCGAGTGTCTTCCACACATTCCTCCATCTGCTCGCTCTACAGCAGCTGACGCAGCCGCACACACGCTTGGCCTTTGCTGCTGCCGAAGCGCATTGCCTGCTCATGGTTAGCTTGCTGTGTGCCAGGACCCCCGGGGCCTTTTGTGCAGCACGACACCGCAGCCCATCAGGCCCCAGCACATGCTGCTGCCGCTGCTGCTGCTGCTGCTGTTGCTTGCGGTCTGGCCATGCCTGGGGCCAACCTTTGCATTGATCGTTGCTAAGGCTGAAGCAGTTCCGCGTGGCACAGCCTGCTGAGGTCTTGCTGAGTAGTGGCTCTTCCTTCGGCATAGCTAACTCTCCTCACACTTGCCGAGGGCTCAGTCGATCCCCACGCTGAGGTGGTTTAGGAAGGTATTGAGCAGTATCAGAGGCAGGCAGCCCCCCGGAGGAACTCTGCTTGGGAGCAGCTGCCCATTGGACTTGGAGGCATGAAGCAGCAGCAGCCTTGGAGCTTGGTGCTGTGGCCAGTGCCCATGCAGCTTGTGGTGCCCCTGCCCAGCGCAGCTCTTGCCAGCTTGTCAGCACCTTGTCTGCCAGGTGCTCACGCCAGCATCTGTTCCGGCTCTTTGTCCAGCTGGTCCCTAGGCTCCTCGTTGTCACCTGGGTGCTCCTCAGAGCAGCGGGCTCTCTAGGCAGAGCAGGCCTAGCATGGCTGCCTGGGTTCCCATGCTGCCTTTGCTCTGTCCCCCCACCCACCGAATCACAGAATCACAGAATGGTTGAGGTTGGAAGGGACCTCTGGAGATCACCTAGTCCAAGCCCCTGGCTCCAGCAGGGTCACCTAGAGCATGCTGGCCAGGATGGTGTCCAGACGGCTTTTGAAGATCTCCAAGGAGGGAGAGTGCACAAACTCTCTGGGCAACCTAAGGGTAGCCTGTGATGGTCTCTTTCCTCCAATTTTCCAGCATCACTTCAAATTCTGAATTTGCCCTCCAAGTTGCTTTCAGAGCCTACCAGAGTAATGTCAGGTCATCTGCAAAGAGACCACTCCATCCCCTCAGTCCTTAATGGGACTGCTTAGCAGGACTGTACCCGGGACAAGGCTCTGCAGAGCCCCACTAGACGGAGGTTTCCGTTTGGCCAGCAAGTGCCTCCTCCTGGACACCCTGGGCTCAAAAAGGCGGCTTTGGGGAGACATTTGCTTCACTTGAGCGTCACAGAAGACCTGGGAAGGCCACCAACGCATATGACTTGAATCTACCTTCCAAGAGGTGATTTTGCATGAAAATCAACACCCAAGAAATATTAGAATGTTCTTCATGTGTAGATATATACTTTGCTATTTCACCCAAAAGAAAGAGAATAATCAGGGGAAAAGATGGAAAACGTAGCCCCAGTTCCTCGGAATGTCGACTAGAGGTTGCAAATATGCTCTGTCACTGTTCCATGTTATTCCACATGAAGACCCACTCATCCCAAAGCTGAAAGAGCAACCGTGGGGTTCACTGGGGTCCATTCCTTGGAAAGAATTAGTCACAAAGGACTTCACGAGCAGAGAAGTGGCTGGCTTGGGAGGCAGAAGCCTAGAGAAGCAAACATGCTTGTGCTGGAAACACAGGGACACGCTCGAAAGGCACATGAGGATCAGCGATTCCTTTGATTGGAAAAGACCAGTTTCCTCATCTCTGGACTCTGCAACAGGGACAGAGACCCGTGAGAGGATGCCAGGGAACTCCTGGCATCACTCACAAAGGCAGGAAACCCGGAGGCCTGCACCGACTTTAGGAACTCGGGGGCTATTGTCTGGGTTGTTTCATGGCCAAAGCGGGTGGTGGCCATAGGAGTCATGTTGGTGAGGCCGCGGCGGCGAAGTCACAGAGATGCAGGCAGCCCATGTCCCTTGGTCTCACAACACAAGCACAGGCAGTGACAGCAACCCCTCTCTGGCAGCCTGCAGCCAGAAGCACAGCAGAGAGACTATAGACCTGCGCAGAAGCAGGACTAAGAAAATTAGGGGCAAGGGGATGCAGGTGGTCAACAACACGGAGCAGCTCCCCAGTGGGACAAGTTAAACACACCTGAGCCCTCTAGCTTGGGAAAGAGAGGCCCGAAGCCACCACAGAGACACCAGTGTCTGAGGTCATGAGAAGGTGAAGGGACAAGGTGAGGAGGGACCACCAGCTCTCATGACACCAGAGCGCAGGGGCATCCCGTGGAGCAACCAGGCAGGAATTTTAAACTGGAATACAAGGAACTCTCGTCACACAGCACCCAGGGAAATTGCTGAACTCCCTGCCCTAGGATCCCAGACATGGACAAGGAGGAATGGCTTCATAAAGCGATGAGATCGCCCTGCGCTATTAACACAAAAGGGCACTAAACCACAGCATTGGGATTGGGGTGGGAAGTACCAGAGGAGATGGGGTCCTCAGAAAGAAAAGAGCCACCCAAACCCAGACCCAAGACATCAGCGCCCCACAGGCACCATCAAGGTCACGCTGCAGCTACGGCCAGACATCACAGCAAATCCTGTCAGCAAGGGATTCTTTTTTCTTTTTTTTTGGTTTTTAACATCTCCCATTTCTGCCTCTGTTTCCAGGCTCTCTGCAGCTGCCTTAGACCCCTTTTAGCCACCACGAACTCTGGCGATCGCCTTTGCATGGTCTAGGGCAACAGAAATGTGGCACATCCCTTTTATCGCAGTTGGGTTAGAATAGCCAGCTCTAATTAATGTCCATCACATAGCAGTCACCAAAGCACTCAATAAATGGGAATAATATGATGTTGTTATAAGACAACCCTGGAAGCTCAGAAAGAATGGTCATGCTGTTTAAACTAGGCAGATTAGGATAACCCCTATCTCTGTTTTCTGAAAAGAAGCATTCTTGAATCAAGGGCATCCTAGAACTGCTAAAGCCCTAAGAGAAACATTAAATCAAAACGTTTTACTTCTAGGTACGTATTGCCAATTTGGCAAAAGAATTGGAGGTCCATGTATCCCTAACTGAACTGTCCTCATTATACTACAAAAAATCACGCCCATAGGTCCAAAAGACCCATGCGCAGGTGAAGACCCCTCCCCTGAGCATGCGTAGTACTAAAATGGTGTGTAAGCAAAATTGTAATTGTATGTAAATCATTAACGAATCAGTGTAAAAGGGAAAGTTGCAAACTTTGCAATTTGTTTGTATAGATGCTCCTTGAGAAGCCGGGGTGGGGGTGTGCTTGATCTGTGGGAAACCACCGAGCACCCAGGCTTGCGCAACTCTGAAATAAAGAAGCAAATGTCTCTCCTGAGTGTGTAATTATTGGCTTACTGCACACCGGGCAACAAATCCGCTTTTTGGACAACAGTGTCAGTGGGTAGAACAGTTCCGAGACACTTGGCCTTTATGCCATATTACTCGGAAATAACACCAAAAGGGCCTTCTTACAGTCCTGGCTGCCAAACGGCCCCGGGGCCGTAGGGGACCATCAGTCAGGGCTCTGGCTGCAGCCCCCAGTGCTGCCCAGCATCTCCCCTGCAGGCCCCGGGGCATCCAGCGATGGGGGAGGGAAGGAGGGAGAGGCAGGGAGAGAGGAAGAGAAGGGCAGAGGGAGGGAGGGAGGAAAAGAGGGAGGAAGGAAGAGAAGGCGGGAGGGAGGGAGAGGGAGGAGCAGAGGAGGCCAGGGCAGCCCTGGGAGCCCAGGGGCTGCTGTTGCTAGGCAGCACGGGGGGAGGGGGGGCACGAGGAGGCCACATGACCTGCAGCTGGTGCTGTTGCCAGGCAACACTGGGTGGGGCAGCAACAGGCACTGGGGGAGGTGTTGGGAGGTGGTTGGAGCTGGGCTGGGGCAGCCATGGTGGGGCTGCGTGTGGGGCTGGGAGCTTCAGGGAGCCAGGCCCTCCACGGCCCTGGCCCTGCTGCCCCCGGTGGTGTGGGGGCTCGGAGGAGCTGGGCCCGCACCCAGGCCCCGCACACAGCGGCTGCCGGCAGGAAGGGACGACCAAAGGCCCTGCATGGGCGCTGGAGGCCGGACCCGGCTCCTCACAGCGCCTCTGGTGCTGACGCGGCTCTTCGGGGCAGAGCTGGGGCCCTTCACGTGCCTAGAAAGTAGGAGGCATGGGGAAGCATGACACTGAGACCCTCCAGCTGGCTCTGAGCAAGAGTTGCCTCAGGAATGGACAAAAATATGCCTGCTGTGTTTTTCATGTGTGTTTCGAAGTGGCAGATAGGGCTTACTTGTCTCAAACTTTGTGCCAGTGCACTAAGAGAAGACTTGCAGTTTGCCTAATCCCAGTGTGAGGCCAGAGCCAGAGCCTCTGCGTCATCTCAGCCAGTGTTCTCTCTAAAAGACGTTCAGCTGTTTGCAAGAGCATTTACCTGTGTGATTTCCAGAGCAGTTCCCCAATATTGCAGGTGTTTAACAGCGACCTCTGTATTTATACGTAGCTGGTTCAGTTTCAAAATGTTTATGCTGAGAAAGGAGCTCAATAAGATGAAGCTGTCATTAATAAGGAGATGAAGAGGACTCCATAGATCACGTACAAAAATGCAGCTGTGCAAAAGGGACAGCCATATATAATGTAATGCTCAGTGGTGCAAATGTAGCCTCCTTTTAATGAGCAGTGCTTCTTTGTGAATAGTTGTATTTGTATTGCCTGTTTATTTGCAGAGTTTTTGACTTGATTGTATCTTGAGTAGCGCAAGTTGAGTATTCAGGAGGGTCCTGAAGCCAGCTGCCCTAGCCGCTCTCCCTCTCATCTACTCACTGCAGAGCACTGTCTCTGGCAGTGCTTACAGAAGGTCTCTTGTCTCGTGGCTCAGCTGGTAGTTCTGCCTTGCCATCACCCCATGAACCTGCACTCGATAAATACACGTGTACTTGGGGTTGCCCCAGTTGCTCTGCACCTGGAATTTGATATACTGGAAGGCTCTGGGAAGCTGCTTCTGCAAAGGAAACGGGGGGGAGCCGTCATTCCTCAGGTGTAAGGAGCAACAGCACAGCAACGTAGCTTCCTTTGCCAGCGCTAGCCCTGCTGGGGAACAAACTGGAGCCCTGACAAAGGAGGCAGCCAGGGTTGCTATGCCAGAGCCACAAGGCACAGGATGCTTTGGCTCATCCTCCGCACTCTGTGGTCCAAGCCCTTGCAGGCAAAGCTCAGTTTGCCCCTCGCGTCGTGCCCACACGCACTCACAGTACCTTCAGGCGGAAGGTCTGAACAGCCTCTTGGTCCACGTCAAATACAAAGAGCCCCAGGAGAGTTTCTTCTGCTGCTTCCTCATCCACGCCCTCAAAGGCAACCGACAAGGGCAGCAGGTCAGGCTCAAGCAGAGCCGGAGGAAAAGTGCCCGCTGCGTCCGACTCGGGGAAGCCTGCCTCATGTCCCACCCCTCTAGCACTAGTCTGGAAGAGGTCAGTGTGGATGTGGCTCAGGCTCTTTTGAGCAAGCGCTCCAAGACCCTGGGCCAGAAAGCACAAAGCAAGCCGCAGAGACATACCACCACCGTGGGCCCCCACATACGCCATGCAGGGACGCTCTGCTCTGCAGCAACCAGCCCACGCTTCTCTGAGAGAAGGCGCCAGGAGAAACAAGGCTCCCTCGCAGCTTTCTGCCCTGGCCAGCTTCCCTGCCCACCCGCCACGCTGGGGCAAGGCTGAGGCTTACGGAGACAGCAAAGTCTTTGGGGGCGCTGCTGACTTCCCCGGAAGGAGAGACCGCCTTGGAGATGTGCTCCACGGTGACAGCCATGGGCCAGATCTGCTCAGGCAGCCGAATGACCACTTGGCCCTCCGCTCCTTGGAAAGCCCAGCACTGTCCAGGGGAAGTGTGCGGCTGAAACCAGAAAGCAGCCACCCTCAGTGGCAAGGCACTCCAGGAGCCCAGCGGACTGGCTGCTTTGCCAGAAGCACAGCCCTGGCTCGGTCTGTTGGCTGGCTTTCTGCATGGAAGGGCACCCCAGTGGATGAAAGGGACAGGAGGGGACTTGCCACCTTGCTTTCAGAAGACGGAAATCTTCCTTACAAAACATCTAGGCTCACCTGCCTTTCCCAAATCCCGCTCTGATTTTGCACAGCATTCAGAGACAGGGCGGGGCTGCCTAGGGGAGGTCACCCCGTGAGCCTTCAAAGGGTGTGCGGGAAGGACGAGCCCCCTTCCTCCAACTCGGCAGATCCCGCCAGGCTTGGGGGCCTGGAGGAGGTTCTGTCCTTGCCTGAGTGGCTTGTCAGGCTCCCCCCAACTTCCACTCTCTCTGGAAAGGGGCCGTGGGAGTTGAGGTGGGAAAATGCAGCTGCCAAGGAGAAAGGTGCCCAGCACACTGCAGCCAGGGGTTGTGGGCAGGTGGCTGCTGTTGGGTTCAGCTCCGTTCCCCTCCAGACGGCAGGGCAGCACTGTGGGGAAGCGCAGGGGATCGTCAGGAAGAGGCTGAGCCCTGTGGGGCTGCGCGAGACTGCTGCTGTGAAGGGAGGTGTTTGGGGCTTGGAGGCTCAACTTGAAAGCAAGCAACTGCCTCAGAAGTCATGCTGCCTGTGCTATTACCTGCAGAATAGTATCCGGAGGGTTGGCCACGGCAAAGAAGGCGAGACAAAGCCAGCAAGCCTCACTGCCTCGCCCACCATAAGTCCGGGATGTTCTCTCTGCATCGATGGTGGCCCCTGAAAGGCACATGCAAAGCAGCTGCCTCAGACAGGCCAGAGGCTAGGAGCAGCAGGGAGCCAGCAGGTATTTCTCAGGCTGCAAGCCCAGCTGGGCAGACTTGGTGGGAGGGCCATACGCCAGCAGAGGGCCAGCAGACTTTGCGTAGGCATACCTGTGGTTTTCAGAGCCCAGTCCACCGTCTGCAGGTACTTTGCCTCTATCTTCTCAAGGGCTGCCCGTGTCAAGTTGAGAAGGGGCTGGGAAAAGCATTGCAAAGGCAGAGACGGAAAGCAACAGGGAGAATGACACAAACTCATCACGGGGCACTTCTGCATGAAGACTGAGTGCTTGCACAGAGCAAAGGGGAGACTCGGGGTCAGTCCACCAAAGGCAAGACTTGTTGGAAAAGGCACCAGACCTTCTGGTCAGCGCTTTCTGACGAGTCAAGCAAGGACTCGGGGAGAACACCAGTCTCAGGAGCCACCGTGCAGACCTGGCTCAGGTCAGCACTGCCCCAAGCAGCCCTGAGAGCCAGGTTTGCGCTGGGCAGCAAGAGGACAGAGCACACGCTGCAAAGGGCCAAGAGGAAGCAGCAGGAGACAGCCTCCAACTGAGAGCAAGGTCTTTGATCAAATGGCAGCCACTTTACCCCTCTCTTCTCCTCAGCCATCGCCCTCTCCTCCAAGACTTCTGCTATGGAGTGCAGGATGGCCTCATTTGCAGCAGCCAGCTCTGCTCGCAGGTGAGCCACCTGCTCTTCCAGGAGCTCCCGCTCATGGATCTTCTCCCTCAGCAAGGGCAGGGAGTTGCTGCAGACAAAGGGAAAGCAGATCTGGTGCAAGAGCTGAGCAGCCCCTGCAGGCAGTCCCGAGTAGGGTGCCACAGTCTTGCCCCCATCCTCTTCCCTCCCTCACAAGAGCAGAGGCTTCCCTTCCCCTCCACGTTTAGCACAAGGCAAAGGCTGGCGCCCTGGATGCTTTGCCACTCAATGAGTTCCATGGGAAGGAAGCCCTCTTACCTGAGCGTTGTGAGCTCTGTTTCTGGCACCCCAGCCTTCTCCTGAAACACAAAGGCCCTCCCTGAGAGGAAGCCCAAGGAGCTGCATGGGGGCTTCCCACAGGACACTTCCCCAGGAAGAGCAGGTGGCAGTTGCTGCTGCTTTCTATCCATTTGGAGCAAGCCAGAGGATGTCGGGCCTTTTTCCAGCCACTGTCTTTGGGAAGTCCATTTCCTGTCTGAGCATTTGCAGACTGCAGGAGCTAAGGCAGGAGCAAAGCCACCTCCTGCCCAAGTGCTCCTTCCTGCAGCCTGCCAACCTGCAGTGCTCACTCAGGGAGCTCTCAGGGTCAAACCTCATTCAGCAGCTACAGAAAGTGAAGGACAAGCACAAGCGTGTCCCCCCCACACACCCCCACATCTCTGTGAGGATGAGCCCTGGGCATCTGGACGGGATTCCCAACTTTTGCAGGGGAGGCAGGAGCTCCAAGCTATGGCCTCGGCCAGAGTTTGCTTTCCCCCAGCAAGAGGCACCTACCTGCAGCGCTTCCTCTTGCCACTTGCTCTCGGAGAGCAGCAAGCCCCAGCAGTAAAGCGCAGCTGCAAGTCACCACAGCAAGAGACAGTTATCCTAAGAGGCTTTCTAATGGTCCCTGGAGCCACATTTTCTCCTTCCACAGCTAGGGAGCAAGAGCTTGCCTGGGACAGCTGGAGCTGGAGCTGGAGCCAGTGCAGAGCGCGGAGGTGGCTCCAACCCCTTGAGCACTGCCCAGGCCCATGGGCTTGGAAAATACACACACCCAAGGCCCACACACCCGCACACCAATGAAGGCATGTGGCCCCGAGCCAAGAGGAAATGCACCAGGCCATGGCAGTTTCTGCACAGACATTGCAACCCCAAAGCTCTGCAGCAAGGAGGGACCTCTAGCCAAAACGCTCCTAGGCGCTCCACTCCTTCCCACGGCCGGCAGCCACGGCAGGCGTGAGGCAGGCTGCAGTCCACCTGTAAAGACCCTCTCTGGCCTTCACTGTGTCACGGAGATGGGAAGCTGGAAGGCGCCACAGGATCTGCTGCCTCTCCCTGCCCCTGAAAGCTGGCATCCGGTCTGCCTGTGCTACCGCGCAAGAGCTTTGGTCAGCGCTGCTCACCAGCCAAGAGTGGGGCCAGCAGGAAAAGGACCCTCAGGCACCTCCTGCCATTCTGCCAGGTGCTGCGTGGCCTAAAAGAGAGGGAATGCTGCTGTTAGCCAAGCCTACAGTGCGGGCTTTGCTTTGCCGGTGATCTGTTGAGGGGCTCCCTCGCCACCAGGTTCCTCAGCTCAGCAGAGCGGAGAAGCCCAGGGCCTGGGGGCCTTTAGGAAGCTCTGAGCTGCAGCACAGCACCCTGCGGGCACTAAGGCAGTTGAAGACCTCTGGCCTGACACAGGCGTAATCACCCACACGCGTAGTGTCGTGGCCTGACACAGTCTGGTGGCACTGGGCTCTCCCGAGCAGAAGGGGCAGCGCCTTGCCCAGCCAAAGGCTCTGCTGGGCTGCCTGGCTGCCCAGGCTGGAGGGCAGTGCTGCACACAGCCCCAGGGCTCAGGGGCTGTCTGTCGCCACCATGGAAGCCGGGCGGCACACAGGGCTTCTTGCCTTATCCCTCCCTGCTTTTTGGGCCCCGTCACACCCACCTGCCCAACTCGGCTGGCATCTCCTCTAATCCAACTCCGTCACCAGCAGGAGGGAAAAGGTCGCTGTGCGGCAAATCCCCGCAGGCCTCTTCCCAAAGCACTTGCTGGCCTCTGCAAAGCTCCTTGTTTGCAGAGCTACACACGTCTGCAGGCTGGGCTTTTATGGAGGGCAGCTGTTGATGACGTCACAAGAGCCAACCGCCAGGGAGGCAAGGTGTTGCCCATGATGACCTCAGAGGGGGGCTTACCCAGGAGGGGGTTGCCACGCAGCCTGAGCGAGAGGAAGCCTGTGTGTTAGCCCCCACCCCAAGCCTGAAGCCTCCCGGCATACCCGCAGAGGAGCCCTGGTTAGCCCAGAGAGCCAGCTCACTTGGTTGCGCGGGCAAGCTGCTGCTGTGCCGTTGCACCCCTCGTCCTCTACCAGGCTCGTGTGTCGTGTCATCCTGGGCAGGGCTCAAAGGGCTGAGCGTGAAGCCCTGCTAAGTCAGAAGGGAGAGTGGCAAGAGCTTTCTCCTCTTGAGACCCACCCGGGCATTGACACGGTACTGCAGCAAGCCAAAGGACATCAGCCAGGTGACCTTGTTGGCCCTGGAAGACATAGCCCCGCCTCTGCTAGGAAAGCAAGAGTAAAGCGGTCAGCTTGCTGGCACAAAGGCAGATGTCTCTTCCCCTAGGTACACCTGCACCCACACGGAACAGCGGGGGTGAGGGGCACAGGCTCCCTCAGCAGCCCACTGATGGGCACCCAAAGGGGAGCTCCAGGGTCGGCTCTGAGGTGCGTTGCAGAAATGCAAGCAACCATTGAGCAAGAGCAGGGGCCAGGACTGGAGACGGGGACAGCTGCAGGCCAGCTCCCACAAGGAGTGGGCCTGAGCTTCAGTCAGGCTCCTGGGCCAGTGGGTGGAGGTGCCAGGGCAGGCCGCTCAGGGGAACTAAGCCCTCCTTAGTGCACGCCGGGCCCTGACGGTCCAAGCCGCGGTCTGTAGCCTTTGCACTTCTCTGCTGCGGCCTCTGCGGTTTGTCAACGCCTCCCTTGACCTGGCAGATTCAAAACTGGATGCAGGCGAGCCCTAGCAAGTGCCGAGTGTCTTCCACACATTCCTCCATCTGCTCGCTCTACAGCAGCTGACGCAGCCGCACACACGCTTGGCCTTTGCTGCTGCCGAAGCGCATTGCCTGCTCATGGTTAGCTTGCTGTGTGCCAGGACCCCCGGGGCCTTTTGTGCAGCACGACACCGCAGCCCATCAGGCCCCAGCACATGCTGCTGCCGCTGCTGCTGCTGCTGCTGTTGCTTGCGGTCTGGCCATGCCTGGGGCCAACCTTTGCATTGATCGTTGCTAAGGCTGAAGCAGTTCCGCGTGGCACAGCCTGCTGAGGTCTTGCTGAGTAGTGGCTCTTCCTTCGGCATAGCTAACTCTCCTCACACTTGCCGAGGGCTCAGTCGATCCCCACGCTGAGGTGGTTTAGGAAGGTATTGAGCAGTATCAGAGGCAGGCAGGCCCCCGGAGGAACTCTGCTTGGGAGCAGCTGCCCATTGGACTTGGAGGCATGAAGCAGCAGCAGCCTTGGAGCTTGGTGCTGTGGCCAGTGCCCATGCAGCTTGTGGTGCCCCTGCCCAGCGCAGCTCTTGCCAGCTTGTCAGCACCTTGTCTGCCAGGTGCTCACGCCAGCATCTGTTCCGGCTCTTTGTCCAGCTGGTCCCTAGGCTCCTCGTTGTCACCTGGGTGCTCCTCAGAGCAGCGGGCTCTCTAGGCAGAGCAGGCCTAGCATGGCTGCCTGGGTTCCCATGCTGCCTTTGCTCTGTCCCCCCACCCACCGAATCACAGAATCACAGAATGGTTGAGGTTGGAAGGGACCTCTGGAGATCACCTAGTCCAAGCCCCTGGCTCCAGCAGGGTCACCTAGAGCATGCTGGCCAGGATGGTGTCCAGACGGCTTTTGAAGATCTCCAAGGAGGGAGAGTGCACAAGCTCTCTGGGCAACCTAAGGGTAGCCTGTGATGGTCTCTTTCCTCCAATTTTCCAGCATCACTTCAAATTCTGAATTTGCCCTCCAAGTTGCTTTCAGAGCCTACCAGAGTAATGTCAGGTCATCTGCAAAGAGACCACTCCATCCCCTCAGTCCTTAATGGGACTGCTTAGCAGGACTGTACCCGGGACAAGGCTCTGCAGAGCCCCACTAGACGGAGGTTTCCGTTTGGCCAGCAAGTGCCTCCTCCTGGACACCCTGGGCTCAAAAAGGCGGCTTTGGGGAGACATTTGCTTCACTTGAGCGTCACAGAAGACCTGGGAAGGCCACCAACGCATATGACTTGAATCTACCTTCCAAGAGGTGATTTTGCATGAAAATCAACACCCAAGAAATATTAGAATGTTTTTCATGTGTAGATATATACTTTGCTATTTCACCCAAAAGAAAGAGAATAATCAGGGGAAAAGATGGAAAACGTAGCCCCAGTTCCTCGGAATGTCGACTAGAGGTTGCAAATATGCTCTGTCACTGTTCCATGTTATTCCACATGAAGACCCACTCATCCCAAAGCTGAAAGAGCAACCGTGGGGTTCACTGGGGTCCATTCCTTGGAAAGAATTAGTCACAAAGGACTTCACGAGCAGAGAAGTGGCTGGCTTGGGAGGCAGAAGCCTAGAGAAGCAAACATGCTTGTGCTGGAAACACAGTGACACGCTCGGAAGGCACATGAGGATCAGCGATTCCTTTGATTGGAAAAGACCAGTTTCCTCATCTCTGGACTCTGCAACAGGGACAGAGACCCGTGAGAGGATGCCAGGGAACTCCTGGCATCACTCACAAAGGCAGGAAACCCGGAGGCCTGCACCGACTTTAGGAACTCGGGGGCTATTGTCTGGGTTGTTTCATGGCCAAAGCGGGTGGTGGCCATAGGAGTCATGTTGGTGAGGCCGCGGCGGCGAAGTCACAGAGATGCAGGCAGCCCATGTCCCTTGGTCTCACAACACAAGCACAGGCAGTGACAGCAACCCCTCTCTGGCAGCCTGCAGCCAGAAGCACAGCAGAGAGACTATAGACCTGCGCAGAAGCAGGACTAAGAAAATTAGGGGCAAGGGGATGCAGGTGGTCAACAACACGGAGCAGCTCCCCAGTGGGACAAGTTAAACACACCTGAGCCCTCTAGCTTGGGAAAGAGAGGCCCGAAGCCACCACAGAGACACCAGTGTCTGAGGTCATGAGAAGGTGAAGGGACAAGGTGAGGAGGGACCACCAGCTCCCATGACACCAGAGCGCAGGGGCATCCCGTGGAGCAACCAGGCAGGAATTTTAAACTGGAATACAAGGAACTCTCGTCACACAGCACCCAGGGAAATTGCTGAACTCCCTGCCCTAGGATCCCAGACATGGACAAGGAGGAATGGCTTCATAAAGCGATGAGATCGCCCTGCGCTATTAACACAAAAGGGCACTAAACCACAGCATTGGGATTGGGGTGGGAAGTACCAGAGGAGATGGGGTCCTCGGAAAGAAAAGAGCCACCCAAACCCAGACCCAAGACATCAGCGCCCCACAGGCACCATCAAGGTCACGCTGCAGCTACGGCCAGACATCACAGCAAATCCTGTCAGCAAGGGATTCTTTTTTCTTTTTTTTTGGTTTTTAACATCTCCCATTTCTGCCTCTGTTTCCAGGCTCTCTGCAGCTGCCTTAGACCCCTTTTAGCCACCACGAACTCTGGCGATCGCCTTTGCAGGGTCTAGGGCAACAGAAATGTGGCACATCCCTTTTATCGCAGTTGGGTTAGAATAGCCAGCTCTAATTAATGTCCATCACATAGCAGTCACCAAAGCACTCGACAAATGGGAATAATATGATGTTGTTATAAGACAACCCTGGAAGCTCAGAAAGAATGGTCATGCTGTTTAAACTAGGCAGATTAGGATAACCCCTATCTCTGTTTTCTGAAAAGAAGCATTCTTGAATCAAGGGCATCCTAGAACTGCTAAAGCCCTAAGAGAAACATTAAATCAAAACGTTTTACTTCTAGGTACGTATTGCCAATTTGGCAAAAGAATTGGAGGTCCATGTATCCCTAACTGAACTGTCCTCATTATACTACAAAAAATCACGCCCATAGGTCCAAAAGGCCCATGCGCAGGTGAAGACCCCTCCCCTGAGCATGCGTAGTACTAAAATGGTGTGTAAGCAAAATTGTAATTGTATGTAAATCATTAACGAATCAGTGTAAAAGGGAAAGTTGCAAACTTTGCAATTTGTTTGTATAGATGCTCCTTGAGAAGCCGGGGTGGGGGTGTGCTTGATCTGTGGGAAACCACCGAGCACCCAGGCTTGCGCAACTCTGAAATAAAGAAGCAAATGTCTCTCCTGAGTGTGTAATTATTGGCTTACTGCACACCGGGCAACAAATCCGCTTTTTGGACAACAGTGTCAGTGGGTAGAACAGTTCCGAGACACTTGGCCTTTAGGCCATATTACTCGGAAATAACACCAAAAGGGCCTTCTTACAGTCCTGGCTGCCAAACGGCCCCGGGGCCGTAGGGGACCATCAGTCAGGGCTCTGGCTGCAGCCCCCAGTGCTGCCCAGCATCTCCCCTGCAGGCCCCGGGGCATCCAGCGATGGGGGAGGGAAGGAGGGAGAGGCAGGGAGAGAGGAAGAGAAGGGCAGAGGGAGGGAGGGAGGAAAAGAGGGAGGAAGGAAGAGAAGGAGGGAGGGAGGGAGAGGGAGGAGCAGAGGAGGCCAGGGCAGCCCTGGGAGCCCAAGGGCCGCTGTTGCTAGGCAGCACGGGGGGAGGGGGGGCACGAGGAGGCCACATGACCTGCAGCTGGTGCTGTTGCCAGGCAACACTGGGTGGGGCAGCAACAGGCACTGGGGGAGGTGTTGGGAGGTGGTTGGAGCTGGGCTGGGGCAGCCATGGTGGGGCTGTGTGTGGGGCTGGGAGCTTCAGGGAGCCAGGCCCTCCACGGCCCTGGCCCTGCTGCCCCCGGTGGTGTGGGGGCTCGGAGGAGCTGGGCCCGCACCCAGGCCCCGCACCCAGCGGCTGCCGGCAGGAAGGGACGACCAAAGGCCCTGCATGGGCGCTGGAGGCCGGACCCGGCTCCTCACAGCGCCTCTGGTGCTGACGCGGCTCTTCGGGGCAGAGCTGGGGCCCTTCACGTGCCTAGAAAGTAGGAGGCATGGGGAAGCATGACACTGAGACCCTCCAGCTGGCTCTGAGCAAGAGTTGCCTCAGGAATGGACAAAAATATGCCTGCTGTGTTTTTCATGTGTGTTTCGAAGTGGCAGATAGGGCTTACTTGCCTCAAACTTTGTGCCAGTGCACTAAGAGAAGACTTGCAGTTTGCCTAATCCCAGTGTGAGGCCAGAGCCAGAGCCTCTACGTCATCTCAGCCAGTGTTCTCTCTAAAAGACGTTCAGCTGTTTGCAAGAGCATTTACCTGTGTGATTTCCAGAGCAGTTCCCCAATATTGCAGGTGTTTAACAGCGACCTCTGTATTTATACGTAGCTGGTTCAGTTTCAAAATGTTTATGCTGAGAAAGGAGCTCAATAAGATGAAGCTGTCATTAATAAGGAGATGAAGAGGACTCCATAGATCACGTACAAAAATGCAGCTGTGCAAAAGGGACAGCCATATATAATGTAATGCTCAGTGGTGCAAATGTAGCCTCCTTTTAATGAGCAGTGCTTCTTTGTGAATAGTTGTATTTGTATTGCCTGTTTATTTGCAGAGTTTTTGACTTGATTGTATCTTGAGTAGCGCAAGTTGAGTATTCAGGAGGGTCCTGAAGCCAGCTGCCCTAGCCGCTCTCCCTCTCATCTACTCACTGCAGAGCACTGTCTCTGGCAGTGCTTACAGAAGGTCTCTTGTCTCGTGGCTCAGCTGGTAGTTCTGCCTTGCCATCACCCCATGAACCTGCACTCGATAAATACACGTGTACTCGGGGTTGCCCCAGTTGCTCTGCACCTGGAATTTGATATACTGGAAGGCTCTGGGAAGCTGCTTCTGCAAAGGAAACGGGGGGAGCCGTCATTCCTCAGGTGTAAGGAGCAACAGCACAGCAACGTAGCTTCCTTTGCCAGCGCTAGCCCTGCTGGGGAACAAACTGGAGCCCTGACAAAGGAGGCAGCCAGGGTTGCTATGCCAGAGCCACAAGGCACAGGATGCTTTGGCTCATCCTCCGCACTCTGTGGTCCAAGCCCTTGCAGGCAAAGCTCAGTTTGCCCCTCGCGTCGTGCCCACACGCACTCACAGTACCTTCAGGCGGAAGGTCTGAACAGCCTCTTGGTCCACGTCAAATACAAAGAGCCCCAGGAGAGTTTCTTCTGCTGCTTCCTCATCCACGCCCTCAAAGGCAACCGACAAGGGCAGCAGGTCAGGCTCAAGCAGAGCCGGAGGAAAAGTGCCCGCTGCGTCCGACTCGGGGAAGCCTGCC
The DNA here is from genome assembly GCF_036370855.1 of Dromaius novaehollandiae. NCBI lineage: Eukaryota > Metazoa > Chordata > Aves > Casuariiformes > Dromaiidae > Dromaius > Dromaius novaehollandiae. Next base: position 800,468 of record NC_088125.1, on the reverse strand, counting down.
TCATGTCCCACCCCTCTAGCACTAGTCTGGAAGAGGTCAGTGTGGATGTGGCTCAGGCTCTTTTGAGCAAGCGCTCCAAGACCCTGGGCCAGAAAGCACAAAGCAAGCCGCAGAGGCATAACACCACCGTGGGCCCCCACATACGCCATGCAGGGACGCTCTGCTCTGCAGCAACCAGCCCACGCTTCTCTGAGAGAAGGCGCCAGGAGAAACAAGGCTCCCTCGCAGCTTTCTGCCCTGGCCAGCTTCCCTGCCCACCCGCCACGCTGGGGCAAGGCTGAGGCTTACGGAGACAGCAAAGTCTTTGGGGGCGCTGCTGACTTCCCCGGAAGGAGAGACCGCCTTGGAGATGTGCTCCACGGTGACAGCCATGGGCCAGATCTGCTCAGGCAGCCGAATGACCACTTGGCCCTCCGCTCCTTGGAAAGCCCAGCACTGTCCAGGGGAAGTGTGCGGCTGAAACCAGAAAGCAGCCACCCTCAGTGGCAAGGCACTCCAGGAGCCCAGCGGACTGGCTGCTTTGCCAGCAGCACAGCCCTGGCTCGGTCTGTTGGCTGGCTTTCTGCATGGAAGGGCACCCAAGTGGATGAAAGGGACAGGAGGGGACTTGCCACCTTGCTTTCAGAAGACGGAAATCTTCCTTACAAAACATCTAGGCTCACCTGCCTTTCCCAAATCCCGCTCTGATTTTGCACAGCATTCAGAGACAGGGCGGGGCTGCCTAGGGGAGGTCACCCCGTGAGCCTTCAAAGAGTGTGCAGGAAGGACGAGCCCCCTTCCTCCAACTCGGCAGATCCCGCCAGGCTTGGGGGCCTGGAGGAGGTTCTGTCCTTGCCTGAGTGGCTTGTCAGGCTCCCCCCAACTTCCACTCTCTCTGGAAAGGGGCCGTGGGAGTTGAGGTGGGAAAATGCAGCTGCCAAGGAGAAAGGTGCCCAGCACACTGCAGCCAGGGGTTGTGGGCAGGTGGCTGCTGTTGGGTTCAGCTCCGTTCCCCTCCAGACGGCAGGGCAGCACTGTGGGGAAGCGCAGGGGATCGTCAGGAAGAGGCTGAGCCCTGTGGGGCTGCGCGAGACTGCTGCTGTGAAGGGAGGTGTTTGGGGCTTGGAGGCTCAACTTGAAAGCAAGCAACTGCCTCAGAAGTCATGCTGCCTGTGCTATTACCTGCAGAATAGTATCCGGAGGGTTGGCCACGGCAAAGAAGGCGAGACAAAGCCAGCAAGCCTCACTGCCTCGCCCACCATAAGTCCGGGATGTTCTCTCTGCATCGATGGTGGCCCCTGAAAGGCACATGCAAAGTAGCTGCCTCGGACAGGCCAGAGGCTAGGAGCAGCAGGGAGCCAGCAGGTATTTCTCAGACTGCAAGCCCAGCTGGGCAGACTTGGTGGGAGGGCCATACGCCAGCAGAGGGCCAGCAGACTTTGCGTAGGCATACCTGTGGTTTTCAGAGCCCAGTCCACCGTCTGCAGGTACTTTGCCTCTATCTTCTCAAGGGCTGCCCGTGTCAAGTTGAGAAGGGGCTGGGAAAAGCATTGCAAAGGCAGAGACGGAAAGCAACAGGGAGAATGACACAAACTCATCACGGGGCACTTCTGCATGAAGACTGAGTGCTTGCACAGAGCAAAGGGGAGACTCGGGGTCAGTCCACCAAAGGCAAGACTTGTTGGAAAAGGCACCAGACCTTCTGGTCAGCGCTTTCTGACGAGTCAAGCAAGGACTCGGGGAGAACACCAGTCTCAGGAGCCACCGTGCAGACCTGGCTCAGGTCAGCACTGCCCCAAGCAGCCCTGAGAGCCAGGTTTGCGCTGGGCAGCAAGAGGACAGAGCACACGCTGCAAAGGGCCAAGAGGAAGCAGCAGGAGACAGCCTCCAACTGAGAGCAAGGTCTTTGATCAAATGGCAGCCACTTTACCCCTCTCTTCTCCTCAGCCATCGCCCTCTCCTCCAAGACTTCTGCTATGGAGTGCAGGATGGCCTCATTTGCAGCAGCCAGCTCTGCTCGCAGGTGAGCCACCTGCTCTTCCAGGAGCTCCCGCTCATGGATCTTCTCCCTCAGCAAGGGCAGGGAGTTGCTGCAGACAAAGGGAAAGCAGATGTGGTGCAAGAGCTGAGCAGCCCCTGCAGGCAGTCCCGAGTAGGGTGCTACAGTCTTGCCCCCATCCTCTTCCCTCCCTCACAAGAACAGAGGCTTCCCTTCCCCTCCACGTTTAGCACAAGGCAAAGGCTGGCGCCCTGGATGCTTTGCCACTCAATGAGTTCCATGGGAAGGAAGCCCTCTTACCTGAGCGTTGTGAGCTCTGTTTCTGGCACCCCGGCCTTCTCCTGAAACACAAAGGCCCTCCCTGAGAGTAAGCCCAAGGAGCTGCATGGGGGCTTCCCACAGGTCACTTCCCCAGGAAGAGCAGGTGGCAGTTGCTGCTGCTTTCTATCCATTTGGAGCAAGCCAGAGGATGTCGGGCCTTTTTCCAGCCACTGTCTTTGGGAAGTCCATTTCCTGTCTGAGCATTTGCAGACTCCAGGAGCTAAGGCAGGAGCAAAGCCACCTCCTGCCCAAGTGCTCCTTCCTGCAGCCTGCCAACCTGCAGTGCTCACTCAGGGAGCTCTCAGGGTCAAAGCTCATTCAGCAGCTACAGAAAGTGAAGGACAAGCACAAGCGTGTCCCCCCACACACATCTCTGTGAGGATGAGCCCTGGGCATCTGGACAGGATTCCCAACTTTTGCAGGGGAGGCAGGAGCTCCGAGCTATGGCCTCGGCCAGAGTTTGCTTTCCCCCAGCAAGAGGCACCTACCTGCAGCGCTTCCTCTTGCCACTTGCTCTCGGAGAGCAGCAAGCCCCAGCAGTAAAGCCCAGCTGCAAGTCACCACAGCAAGAGACAGTTATACTAAGAGGCTTTCTAATGGTCCCTGGAGCCACATTTTCTCCTTCCACAGCTAGGGAGCAAGAGCTTGCCTGGGACAGCTGGAGCTGGAGCTGGAGCCAGTGCAGAGCGCGGAGGTGGCTCCAACCCCTTGAGCACTGCCCAGGCCCATGGGCTTGGAAAATACACACACCCAAGGCCCACACACCCGCACACCAATGAAGGCATGTGGCCCCGAGCCAAGAGGAAATGCACCAGGCCATGGCAGTTTCTGCACAGACATTGCAACCCCAAAGCTCTGCAGCAAGGAGGGACCTCTAGCCAAAACGCTCCTAGGCGCTCCACTCCCTCCCACGGCCGGCAGCCACGGCAGGCGTGAGGCAGGCTGCAGTCCACCTGTAAAGACCCTCTCTGGCCTTCACTGTGTCACGGAGATGGGAAGCTGGAAGGCGCCACAGGATCTGCTGCCTCTCCCTGCCCCTGAAAGCTGGCATCCGGTCCGCCTGCGCTACCGCGCAAGAGCTTTGGTCAGCGCTGCTCACCAGCCAAGAGTGGGGCCAGCAGGAAAAGGACCCTCAGGCACCTCCTGCCATTCTGCCAGGTGCTGCGTGGCCTAAAAGAGAGGGAATGCTGCTGTTAGCCAAGCCTACAGTGCGGGCTTTGCTTTGCCGGTGATCCGTTGAGGGGCTCCCTTGCCACCAGGTTCCTCAGCTCAGCAGAGCGGAGAAGCCCAGGGCCTGGGGGCCTTTAGGAAGCTCTGAGCTGCAGCACAGCACCCTGCGGGCACTAAGGCAGTTGAAGACCTCTGGCCTGACACAGGCGTAATCACCCACACGCGTAGTGTCGTGGCCTGACACAGTCTGGTGGCACTGGGCTCTCCCGAGGAGAAGGGGCAGCGCCTTGCCCAGCCAAAGGCTCTGCTGGGCTGCCTGGCTGCCCAGGCTGGAGGGCAGTGCTGCACACAGCCCCAGGGCTCAGGGGCTGTCTGTCGCCACCATGGAAGCCGGGCGGCACACAGGGCTTCTTGCCTTATCCCTCCCTGCTTTTTGGGCCCCGTCACACCCACCTGCCCAACTCGGCTGGCATCTCCTCTAATCCAACTCCGTCACCAGCAGGAGGGAAAAGGTCGCTGTGCGGCAAATCCCCGCAGGCCTCTTCCCAAAGCACTTGCTGGCCTCTGCAAAGCTCCTTGTTTGCAGAGCTACACACGTCTGCAGGCTGGGCTTTTATGGAGGGCAGCTGTTGATGACGTCACAAGAGCCAACCGCCAGGGAGGCAAGGTGTTGCCCATGATGACCTCAGAGGGGGGCTTACCCAGGAGGGGGTTGCCACGCAGCCTGAGCCAGAGGAAGCCTGTGTGTTAGCCCCCACCCCAAGCCTGAAGCCTCCCGGCACACCCGCAGAGAAGCCCTGGTTAGCCCAGAGAGCCAGCTCACTTGGTTGCGCGGGCAAGCTGCTGCTGTGCCGTTGCACCCCTCGTCCTCTACCAGGCTGATGTGTCGTGTCATCCTGGGCAGGGCTCAAAGGGCTGAGCGTGAAGCCCTGCTAAGTCAGAAGGGAGAGTGGCAAGAGCTTTCTCCTCTTGAGACCCACCCGGGCATTGACACGGTACTGCAGCAAGCCAAAGGACATCAGCCAGGTGACCTTGTTGGCCCTGGAAGACATAGCCCCGCCTCTGCTAGGAAAGCAAGAGTAGAGCGGTCAGCTTGCTGGCACAAAGGCAGATGTCTCTTCCCCTAGGTACACCTGCACCCACACGGAACAGCGGGGGTGAGGGGCACAGGCTTCCTCAGCAGCCCACTGATGGGCACCCAAAGGGGAGCTCCAGGGTCGGCTCTGAGGTGCGTTGCAGAAATGCAAGCAACCATTGAGCAAGAGCAGGGGCCAGGACTGGAGACGGGGACAGCTGCAGGCCAGCTCCCGCAAGGAGTGGGCCTGAGCTTCAGTCAGGCTCCTGGGCCAGTGGGTGGAGGTGCCAGGGCAGGCCGCTCAGGGGAACTAAGCCCTCCTTAGTGCACGCCGGGCCCTGACGGTCCAGGCCGCGGTCTGTAGCCTTTGCACTTCTCTGCTGCGGCCTCTGCGGTTTGTCAACGCCTCCCTTGACCTGGCAGATTCAAAACTGGATGCAGGCGAGCCCTAGCAAGTGCCGAGTGTCTTCCACACATTCCTCCATCTGCTCGCTCTACAGCAGCTGACGCAGCCGCACACACGCTTGGCCTTTGCTGCTGCCGAAGCACATTGCCTGCTCATGGTTAGCTTGCTGTGTGCCAGGACCCCCGGGGCCTTTTGTGCAGCACGACACCGCAGCCCATCAGGCCCCAGCACATGCTGCTGCCGCCGCCGCTGCTGCTGCTGCTGCTGCTGCTTGCGGTCTGGCCATGCCTGGGGCCAACCTTTGCATTGATCGTTGCTAAGGCTGAAGCAGTTCCGCGTGGCACAGCCTGCTGAGGTCTTGCTGAGTAGTGGCTCTTCCTTCCGCATAGCTAACTCTCCTCACACTTGCTGAGGGCTCAGTCGATCCCCACGCTGAGGTGGTTTAGGAAGGTATTGAGCAGTATCAGAGGCAGGCAGGCCCCCGGAGGAACTCTGCTTGGGAGCAGCTGCCCATTGGACTTGGAGGCATGAAGCAGCAGCAGCCTTGCAGCTTGGTGCTGTGGCCAGTGCCCATGCAGCTTGTGGTGCCCCTGCCCAGCGCAGCTCTTGCCAGCTTGTCAGCACCTTGTCTGCCAGGTGCTCACGCCAGCATCTGTTCCGGCTCTTTGTCCAGCTGGTCCCTAGGCTCCTCGTTGTCACCTGGGTGCTCCTCAGAGCAGCGGGCTCTCTAGGCAGAGCAGGCCTAGCATGGCTGCCTGGGTTCCCATACTGCCTTTGCTCTGTCCCCCCACCCACCGAATCACAGAATCACAGAATGGTTGAGGTTGGAAGGGACCTCTGGAGATCACCTAGTCCAAGCCCCTGGCTCCAGCAGGGTCACCTAGAGCATGCTGGCCAGGATGGTGTCCAGACGGCTTTTGAAGATCTCCAAGGAGGGAGAGTGCACGAGCTCTCTGGGCAATCTAAGGGTAGCCTGTGATGGTCTCTTTCCTCCAATTTTCCAGCATCACTTCAAATTCTGAATTTGCCCTCCAAGTTGCTTTCAGAGCCTACCAGAGTAATGTCAGGTCATCTGCAAAGAGACCACTCCATCCCCTCAGTCCTTAATGGGACTGCTTAGCAGGACTGTACCCGGGACAAGGCTCTGCAGAGCCCCACTAGACGGAGGTTTCCGTTTGGCCAGCAAGTGCCTCCTCCTGGACACCCTGGGCTCAAAAAGGCGGCTTTGGGGAGACATTTGCTTCACTTGAGCGTCACAGAAGACCTGGGAAGGCCACCAACGCATATGACTTGAATCTACCTTCCAAGAGGTGATTTTGCATGAAAATCAACACCCAAGAAATATTAGAATGTTTTTCATGTGTAGATATATACTTTGCTATTTCACCCAAAAGAAAGAGAATAATCAGGGGAAAAGATGGAAAACGTAGCCCCAGTTCCTCGGAATGTCGACTAGAGGTTGCAGATATGCTCTGTCACTGTTCCATGTTATTCCACATGAAGACCCACTCATCCCAAAGCTGAAAGAGCAACCGTGGGGTTCACTGGGGTCCATTCCTTGGAAAGAATTAGTCACAAAGGACTTCACGAGCAGAGAAGTGGCTGGCTTGGGAGGCAGAAGCCTAGAGAAGCAAACACGCTTGTGCTGGAAACACAGTGACACGCTCGGAAGGCACATGAGGATCAGCGATTCCTTTGATTGGAAAAGACCAGTTTCCTCATCTCTGGACTCTGCAACAGGGACAGAGACCCGTGAGAGGATGCCAGGGAACTCCTGGCATCATTCACAAAGGCAGGAAACCCGGAGGCCTGCACCGACTTTAGGAACTCGGGGGCTATTGTCTGGGTTGTTTCATGGCCAAAGCGGGTGGTGGCCATAGGAGTCATGTTGGTGAGGCCGCGGCGGTGAAGTCACAGAGATGCAGGCAGCCCATGTCCCTTGGTCTCACAACACAAGCACAGGCAGTGACAGCAACCCCTCTCTGGCAGCCTGCAGCCAGAAGCACAGCAGAGAGACTATAGACCTGCGCAGAAGCAGGACTAAGAAAATTAGGGGCAAGGGGATGCAGGTGGTCAACAACATGGAGCAGCTCCCCAGTGGGACAAGTTAAACACACCTGAGCCCTCTAGCTTGGGAAAGAGAGGCCCGAAGCCACCACAGAGACACCAGTGTCTGAGGTCATGAGAAGGTGAAGGGACAAGGTGAGGAGGGACCACCAGCTCCCATGACACCAGAGCGCAGGGGCATCCCGTGGAGCAACCAGGCAGGAATTTTAAACTGGAATACAAGGAACTCTCGTCACACAGCACCCAGGGAAATTGCTGAACTCCCTGCCCTAGGATCCCAGACATGGACAAGGAGGAATGGCTTCATAAAGCGATGAGATCGCCCTGCGCTATTAACACAAAAGGGCACTAAACCACAGCATTGGGATTGGGGTGGGAAGTACCAGAGGAGATGGGGTCCTCGGAAAGAAAAGAGCCACCCAAACCCAGACCCAAGACATCAGCGCCCCACAGGCACCATCAAGGTCACGCTGCAGCTACGGCCAGACATCACAGCAAATCCTGTCAGCAAGGGAATCTTTTTTCTTTTTTTTTGGTTTTTAACATCTCCCATTTCTGCCTCTGTTTCCAGGCTCTCTGCAGCTGCCTTAGACCCCTTTTAGCCACCACAAACTCTGGCGATCGCCTTTGCATGGTCTAGGGCAGCAGAAATGTGGCACATCCCTTTTATCGCAGTTGGGTTAGAATAGCCAGCTCTGATTAATGTCCATCACATAGCAGTCACCAAAGCACTCGACAAATGGGAATAATATGATGTTGTTATAAGACAACCCTGGAAGCTCAGAAAGAATGGTCATGCTGTTTAAACTAGGCAGATTAGGATAACCCCTATCTCTGTTTTCTGAAAAGAAGCATTCTTGAATCAAGGGCATCCTAGAACTGCTAAAGCCCTAAGAGAAACATTAAATCAAAACGTTTTACTTCTAGGTACGTATTGCCAATTTGGCAAAAGAATTGGAGGTCCATGTATCCCTAACTGAACTGTCCTCATTATACTACAAAAAATCACGCCCATAGGTCCAAAAGGCCCATGCGCAGGTGAAGACCCCTCCCCTGAGCATGCGTAGTACTAAAATGGTGTGTAAGCAAAATTGTAATTGTATGTAAATCATTAACGAATCAGTGTAAAAGGGAAAGTTGCAAACTTTGCAATTTGTTTGTATAAATGCTCCTTGAGAAGCCGGGGTGGGGGTGTGCTTGATCTGTGGGAAACCACCGAGCACCCAGGCTTGCGCAACTCTGAAATAAAGAAGCAAATGTCTCTCCTGAGTGTGTAATTATTGGCTTACTGCACACCGGGCAACAAATCCGCTTTTTGGACAACAGTGTCAGTGGGTAGAACAGTTCCGAGACACTTGGCCTTTATGCCATATTACTCGGAAATAACACCAAAAGGGCCTTCTTACAGTCCTGGCTGCCAAACGGCCCCGGGGCCGTAGGGGACCATCAGTCAGGGCTCTGGCTGCAGCCCCCAGTGCTGCCCAGCATCTCCCCTGCAGGCCCCGGGGCATCCAGGGATGGGGGAGGGAAGGAGGGAGAGGCAGGGAGAGAGGAAGAGAAGGGCAGAGGGAGGGAGGGAGGAAAAGAGGGAGGAAGGAAGAGAAGGCGGGAGGGAGGGAGAGGGAGGAGCAGAGGAGGCCAGGGCAGCCCTGGGAGCCCAGGGGCTGCTGTTGCTAGGCAGCACGGGGGGAGGGGGGGCACGAGGAGGCCACATGACCTGCAGCTGGTGCTGTTGCCAGGCAACACTGGGTGGGGCAGCAACAGGCACTGGGGGAGGTGTTGGGAGGTGGTTGGAGCTGGGCTGGGGCAGCCATGGTGGGGCTGCGTGTGGGGCTGGGAGCTTCAGGGAGCCAGGCCCTCCACGGCCCTGGCCCTGCTGCCCCCGGTGGTGTGGGGGCTCGGAGGAGCTGGGCCCGCACCCAGGCCCCGCACCCAGCGGCTGCCGGCAGGAAGGGACGACCAAAGGCCCTGCATGGGCGCTGGAGGCCGGACCCGGCTCCTCACAGCGCCTCTGGTGCTGACGCGGCTCTTCGGGGCAGAGCTGGGGCCCTTCACGTGCCTAGAAAGTAGGAGGCATGGGGAAGCATGACACTGAGACCCTCCAGCTGGCTCTGAGCAAGAGTTGCCTCAGGAATGGACAAAAATATGCCTGCTGTGTTTTTCATGTGTGTTTCGAAGTGGCAGATAGGGCTTACTTGCCTCAAACTTTGTGCCAGTGCACTAAGAGAAGACTTGCAGTTTGCCTAATCCCAGTGTGAGGCCAGAGCCAGAGCCTCTGCGTCATCTCAGCCAGTGTTCTCTCTAAAAGACGTTCAGCTGTTTGCAAGAGCATTTACCTGTGTGATTTCCAGAGCAGTTCCCCAATATTGCAGGTGTTTAACAGCGACCTCTATATTTATAGGTAGCTGGTTCAGTTTCAAAATGTTTATGCTGAAAAAGGAGCTCAATAAGATGAAGCTGTCATTAATAAGGAGATGAAGAGGACTCCATAGATCACATACAGAAATGCAGCTGTGCAAAAGGGACAGCCATATATAATGTAATGCTCAGTGGTGCAAATGTAGCCTCCTTTTAATGAGCAGTGCTTCTTTGTGAATAGTTGTATTTGTATTGCCTGTTTATTTGCAGAGTTTTTGACTTGATTGTATCTTGAGTAGCGCAAGTTGAGTATTCAGGAGGGTCCTGAAGCCAGCTGCCCTAGCCGCTCTCCCTCTCATCTACTCACTGCAGAGCACTGTCTCTGGCAGTGCTTACAGAAGGTCTCTTGTCTCGTGGCTCAGCTGGTAGTTCTGCCTTGCCATCACCCCATGAACCTGCACTCGATAAATACACGTGTACTTGGGGTTGCCCCAGTTGCTCTGCACCTGGAATTTGATATACTGGAAGGCTCTGGGAAGCTGCTTCTGCAAAGGAAACGGGGGGAGCCGTCATTCCTCAGGTGTAAGGAGCAACAGCACAGCAACGTAGCTTCCTTTGCCAGCGCTAGCCCTGCTGGGGAACAAACTGGAGCCCTGACAAAGGAGGCAGCCAGGGTTGCTATGCCAGAGCCACAAGGCACAGGATGCTTTGGCTCATCCTCCGCACTCTGTGGTCCAAGCCCTTGCAGGCAAAGCTCAGTTTGCCCCTCGCGTCGTGCCCACACGCACTCACAGTACCTTCAGGCGGAAGGTCTGAACAGCCTCTTGGTCCACGTCAAATACAAAGAGCCCCAGGAGAGTTTCTTCTGCTGCTTCCTCATCCACGCCCTCAAAGGCAACCGACAAGGGCAGCAGGTCAGGCTCAAGCAGAGCCGGAGGAAAAGTGCCCGCTGCGTCCGACTCGGGGAAGCCTGCCTCATGTCCCACCCCTCTAGCACTAGTCTGGAAGAGGTCAGTGTGGATGTGGCTCAGGCTCTTTTGAGCAAGCGCTCCAAGACCCTGGGCCAGAAAGCACAAAGCAAGCCGCAGAGGCATACCACCACCGTGGGCCCCCACATACGCCATGCAGGGACGCTCTGCTCTGCAGCAGCCAGCCCACGCTTCTCTGAGAGAAGGCGCCAGGAGAAACAAGGCTCCCTCGCAGCTTTCTGCCCTGGCCAGCTTCCCTGCCCACCCTCCACGCTGGGGCAAGGCTGAGGCTTACGGAGACAGCAAAGTCTTTGGGGGCGCTGCTGACTTCCCCGGAAGGAGAGACTGCCTTGGAGATGTGCTCCACGGTGACAGCCATGGGCCAGATCTGCTCAGGCAGCCGAATGACCACTTGGCCCTCCGCTCCTTGGAAAGCCCAGCACTGTCCAGGGGAAGTGTGCGGCTGAAACCAGAAAGCAGCCACCCTCAGTGGCAAGGCACTCCAGGAGCCCAGCGGACTGGCTGCTTTGCCAGCAGCACAGCCCTGGCTCGGTCTGTTGGCTGGCTTTCTGCATGGAAGGGCACCCAAGTGGATGAAAGGGACAGGAGGGGACTTGCCACCTTGCTTTCAGAAGACGGAAATCTTCCTTACAAAACATCTAGGCTCACCTGCCTTTCCCAAATCCCGCTCTGATTTTGCACAGCATTCAGAGACAGGGCGGGGCTGCCTAGGGGAGGTCAACCCGTGAGCCTTCAAAGAGTGTGCGGGAAGGACGAGCCCCCTTCCTCCAACTCGGCAGATCCCGCCAGGCTTGGGGGCCTGGAGGAGGTTCTGTCCTTGCCTGAGTGGCTTGTCAGGCTCCCCCCAACTTCCACTCTCTCTGGAAAGGGGCCGTGGGAGTTGAGGTGGGAAAATGCAGCTGCCAAGGACAAAGGTGCCCAGCACACTGCGGCCAGGGGTTGTGGGCAGGTGGCTGCTGTTGGGTTCAGCTCCGTTCCCCTCCAGACGGCAGGGCAGCACTGTGGGGAAGCGCAGGGGATCGTCAGGAAGAGGCTGAGCCCTGTGGGGCTGCGCGAGACTGCTGCTGTGAAGGGAGGTGTTTGGGGCTTGGAGGCTCAACTTGAAAGCAAGCAACTGCCTCAGAAGTCATGCTGCCTGTGCTATTACCTGCAGAATAGTATCCGGAGGGTTGGCCACGGCAAAGAAGGCGAGACAAAGCCAGCAAGCCTCACTGCCTCGCCCACCATAAGTCCGGGATGTTCTCTCTGCATCGATGGTGGCCCCTGAAAGGCACATGCAAAGCAGCTGCCTCAGACAGGCCAGAGGCTAGGAGCAGCAGGGAGCCAGCAGGTATTTCTCAGGCTGCAAGCCCAGCTGGGCAGACTTGGTGGGAGGGCCATACGCCAGCGGAGGGCCAGCAGACTTTGCGTAGGCATACCTGTGGTTTTCAGAGCCCAGTCCACCGTCTGCAGGTACTTTGCCTCTATCTTCTCAAGGGCTGCCCGTGTCAAGTTGAGAAGGGGCTGGGAAAAGCATTGCAAAGGCAGAGACGGAAAGCAAAAGGGAGAATGACACAAACTCATCACGGGGCACTTCTGCATGAAGACTGAGTGCTTGCACAGAGCAAAGGGGAGACTCGGGGTCAGTCCACCAAAGGCAAGACTTGTTGGAAAAGGCACCAGACCTTCTGGTCAGCGCTTTCTGACGAGTCAAGCACGGACTCGGGGAGAACACCAGTCTCAGGAGCCACCGTGCAGACCTGGCTCAGGTCAGCACTGCCCCAAGCAGCCCTGAGAGCCAGGTTTGCGCTGGGCAGCAAGAGGACAGAGCACACGCTGCAAAGGGCCAAGAGGAAGCAGCAGGAGACAGCCTCCAACTGAGAGCAAGGTCTTTGATCAAATGGCAGCCACTTTACCCCTCTCTTCTCCTCAGCCATCGCCCTCTCCTCCAAGACTTCTGCTATGGAGTGCAGGATGGCCTCATTTGCAGCAGCCAGCTCTGCTTGCAGGTGAGCCAGCTGCTCTTCCAGGAGCTCCCGCTCATGGATCTTCTCCCTCAGCAAGGGCAGGGAGTTGCTGCAGACAAAGGGAAAGCAGATGTGGTGCAAGAGCTGAGCAGCCCCTGCAGGCAGTCCCGAGTAGGGTGCCACAGTCTTGCCCCCATCCTCTTCCCTCCCTCACAAGAGCAGAGGCTTCCCTTCCCCTCCACGTTTAGCACAAGGCAAAGGCTGGCGCCCTGGATGCTTTGCCACTCAGTGAGTTCCATGGGAAGGAAGCCCTCTTACCTGAGCGTTGTGAGCTCTGTTTCTGGCACCCCAGCCTTCTCCTGAAACACAAAGGCCCTCCCTGAGAGGAAGCCCAAGGAGCTGCATGGGGGCTTCCCACAGGACACTTCCCCAGGAAGAGCAGGTGGCAGTTGCTGCTGCTTTCTATCCATTTGGAGCAAGCCAGAGGATGTCGGGCCTTTTTCCAGCCACTGTCTTTGGGAAGTCCATTTGCTGTCTGAGCATTTGCAGACTCCAGGAGCTAAGGCAGGAGCAAAGCCACCTCCTGCCCAAGTGCTCCTTCCTGCAGCCTGCCAACCTGCAGTGCTCACTCAGGGAGCTCTCAGGGTCAAAGCTCATTCAGCAGCTACAGAAAGTGAAGGACAAGCACAAGCGTGTCCCCCCCACACCCCCCCACATCTCTGTGAGGATGAGCCCTGGGCATCTGGACGGGATTCCCAACTTTTGCAGGGGAGGCAGGAGCTCCGAGCTATGGCCTCGGCCAGAGTTTGCTTTCCCCCAGCAAGAGGCACCTACCTGCAGCGCTTCCTCTTGCCACTTGCTCTCGGAGAGCAGCAAGCCCCAGCAGTAAAGCGCAGCTGCAAGTCACCACAGCAAGAGACAGTTATACTAAGAGGCTTTCTAATGGTCCCTGGAGCCACATTTTCTCCTTCCACAGCTAGGGAGCAAGAGCTTGCCTGGGACAGCTGGAGCTGGAGCTGGAGCCAGTGCAGAGCGCGGAGGTGGCTCCAACCCCTTGAGCACTGCCCAGGCCCATGGGCTTGGAAAATACACACACCCAAGGCCCACACACCCGCACACCAATGAAGGCATGTGGCCCCGAGCCAAGAGGAAATGCACCAGGCCATGGCAGTTTCTGCACAGACATTGCAACCCCAAAGCTCTGCAGCAAGGAGGGACCTCTAGCCAAAACGCTCCTAGGCGCTCCACTCCCTGCCACGGCAGGCATGAGGCAGGCTGCAGTCCACCTGTAAAGACCCTCTCTGGCCTTCACTGTGTCACGGAGATGGGAAGCTGGAAGGCGCCACAGGATCTGCTGCCTCTCCCTGCCCCTGAAAGCTGGCATCCGGTCTGCCTGTGCTACCGCGCAAGAGCTTTGGTCAGCGCTGCTCACCAGCCAAGAGTGGGGCCAGCAGGAAAAGGACCCTCAGGCACCTCCTGCCATTCTGCCAGGTGCTGCGTGGCCTAAAAGAGAGGGAATGCTGCTGTTAGCCAAGCCTACAGTGCGGGCTTTGCTTTGCCGGTGATCCGTTGAGGGGCTCCCTTGCCACCAGGTTCCTCAGCTCAGCAGAGCGGAGAAGCCCAGGGCCTGGGGGCCTTTAGGAAGCTCTGAGCTGCAGCACAGCACCCTGCGGGCACTAAGGCAGTTGAAGACCTCTGGCCTGACACAGGCGTAATCACCCACACGCGTAGTGTCGTGGCCTGACACAGTCTGGTGGCACTGGGCTCTCCCGAGGAGAAGGGGCAGCGCCTTGCCCAGCCAAAGGCTCTGCTGGGCTGCCTGGCTGCCCAGGCTGGAGGGCAGTGCTGCACACAGCCCCAGGGCTCAGGGGCTGTCTGTCGCCACCATGGAAGCCGGGCGGCACACAGGGCTTCTTGCCTTATCCCTCCCTGCTTTTTGGGCCCCGTCACACCCACCTGCCCAACTCGGCTGGCATCTCCTCTAATCCAACTCCGTCACCAGCAGGAGGGAAAAGGTCGCTGTGCGGCAAATCCCCGCAGGCCTCTTCCCAAAGCACTTGCTGGCCTCTGCAAAGCTCCTTGTTTGCAGAGCTACACACGTCTGCAGGCTGGGCTTTTATGGAGGGCAGCTGTTGATGACGTCACAAGAGCCAACCGCCAGGGAGGCAAGGTGTTGCCCATGATGACCTCAGAGGGGGGCTTACCCAGGAGGGGGTTGCCACGCAGCCTGAGCCAGAGGAAGCCTGTGTGTTAGCCCCCACCCCAAGCCTGAAGCCCCCCGGCACACCCGCAGAGGAGCCCTGGTTAGCCCAGAGAGCCAGTTCACTTGGTTGCGCGGGCAAGCTGCTGCTGTGCCGTTGCACCCCTCGTCCTCTACCAGGCTCGTGTGTCGTGTCATCCTGGGCAGGGCTCAAAGGGCTGAGCGTGAAGCCCTGCTAAGTCAGAAGGGAGAGTGGCAAGAGCTTTCTCCTCTTGAGACCCACCCGGGCATTGACACGGTACTGCAGCAAGCCAAAGGACATCAGCCAGGTGACCTTGTTGGCCCTGGAAGACATAGCCCCGCCTCTGCTAGGAAAGCAAGAGTAGAGCGGTCAGCTTGCTGGCACAAAGGCAGATGTCTCTTCCCCTAGGTACACCTGCACCCACACGGAACAGCGGGGGTGAGGGGCACAGGCTTCCTCAGCAGCCCACTGATGGGCACCCAAAGGGGAGCTCCAGGGTCGGCTCTGAGGTGCGTTGCAGAAATGCAAGCAACCATTGAGCAAGAGCAGGGGCCAGGACTGGAGACGGGGACAGCTGCAGGCCAGCTCCCGCAAGGAGTGGGCCTGAGCTTCAGTCAGGCTCCTGGGCCAGTGGGTGGAGGTGCCAGGGCAGGCCGCTCAGGGGAACTAAGCCCTCCTTACTGCACGCCGGGCCCTGACGGTCCAGGCCGCGGTCTGTAGCCTTTGCACTTCTCTGCTGCGGCCTCTGCGGTTTGTCAACGCCTCCCTTGACCTGGCAGATTCAAAACTGGATGCAGGCGAGCCCTAGCAAGTGCCGAGTGTCTTCCACACATTCCTCCATCTGCTCGCTCTACAGCAGCTGACGCAGCCGCACACACGCTTGGCCTTTGCTGCTGCCGAAGCACATTGCCTGCTCATGGTTAGCTTGCTGTGTGCCAGGACCCCCGGGGCCTTTTGTGCAGCACGACACCGCAGCCCATCAGGCCCCAGCACATGCTGCTGCCGCCGCCGCTGCTGCTGCTGTTGCTTGCGGTCTGGCCATGCCTGGGGCCAACCTTTGCATTGATCGTTGCTAAGGCTGAAGCAGTTCCGCGTGGCACAGCCTGCTGAGGTCTTGCTGAGTAGTGGCTCTTCCTTCCGCATAGCTAACTCTCCTCACACTTGCTGAGGGCTCAGTCGATCCCCACGCTGAGGTGGTTTAGGAAGGTATTGAGCAGTATCAGAGGCAGGCAGGCCCCCGGAGGAACTCTGCTTGGGAGCAGCTGCCCATTGGACTTGGAGGCATGAAGCAGCAGCAGCCTTGGAGCTTGGTGCTGTGGCCAGTGCCCATGCAGCTTGTGGTGCCCCTGCCCAGCGCAGCTCTTGCCAGCTTGTCAGCACCTTGTCTGCCAGGTGCTCACGCCAGCATCTGTTCCGGCTCTTTGTCCAGCTGGTCCCTAGGCTCCTCGTTGTCACCTGGGTGCTCCTCAGAGCAGCGGGCTCTCTAGGCAGAGCAGGCCTAGCATGGCTGCCTGGGTTCCCATGCTGCCTTTGCTCTGTCCCCCCACCCACCGAATCACAGAATCACAGAATGGTTGAGGTTGGAAGGGACCTCTGGAGATCACCTAGTCCAAGCCCCTGGCTCCAGCAGGGTCACCTAGAGCATGCTGGCCAGGATGGTGTCCAGACGGCTTTTGAAGATCTCCAAGGAGGGAGAGTGCACGAGCTCTCTGGGCAATCTAAGGGTAGCCTGTGATGGTCTCTTTCCTCCAATTTTCCAGCATCACTTCAAATTCTGAATTTGCCCTCCAAGTTGCTTTCAGAGCCTACCAGAGTAATGTCAGGTCATCTGCAAAGAGACCACTCCATCCCCTCAGTCCTTAATGGGACTGCTTAGCAGGACTGTACCCGGGACAAGGCTCTGCAGAGCCCCACTAGACGGAGGTTTCCGTTTGGCCAGCAAGTGCCTCCTCCTGGACACCCTGGGCTCAAAAAGGCGGCTTTGGGGAGACATTTGCTTCACTTGAGCGTCACAGAAGACCTGGGAAGGCCACCAACGCATATGACTTGAATCTACCTTCCAAGAGGTGATTTTGCATGAAAATCAACACCCAAGAAATATTAGAATGTTTTTCATGTGTAGATATATACTTTGCTATTTCACCCAAAAGAAAGAGAATAATCAGGGGAAAAGATGGAAAACGTAGCCCCAGTTCCTCGGAATGTCGACTAGAGGTTGCAAATATGCTCTGTCACTGTTCCATGTTATTCCACATGAAGACCCACTCATCCCAAAGCTGAAAGAGCAACCGTGGGGTTCACTGGGGTCCATTCCTTGGAAAGAATTAGTCACAAAGGACTTCACGAGCAGAGAAGTGGCTGGCTTGGGAGGCAGAAGCCTAGAGAAGCAAACACGCTTGTGCTGGAAACACAGTGACACGCTCGGAAGGCACATGAGGATCAGCGATTCCTTTGATTGGAAAAGACCAGTTTCCTCATCTCTGGACTCTGCAACAGGGACAGAGACCCGTGAGAGGATGCCAGGGAACTCCTGGCATCACTCACAAAGGCAGGAAACCCGGAGGCCTGCACCGACTTTAGGAACTCGGGGGCTATTGTCTGGGTTGTTTCATGGCCAAAGCGGGTGGTGGCCATAGGAGTCATGTTGGTGAGGCCGCGGCGGTGAAGTCACAGAGATGCAGGCAGCCCATGTCCCTTGGTCTCACAACACAAGCACAGGCAGTGACAGCAACCCCTCTCTGGCAGCCTGCAGCCAGAAGCACAGCAGAGAGACTATAGACCTGCGCAGAAGCAGGACTAAGAAAATTAGGGGCAAGGGGATGCAGGTGGTCAACAACACGGAGCAGCTCCCCAGTGGGACAAGTTAAACACACCTGAGCCCTCTAGCTTGGGAAAGAGAGGCCCGAAGCCACCACAGAGACACCAGTGTCTGAGGTCATGAGAAGGTGAAGGGACAAGGTGAGGAGGGACCACCAGTTCCCATGACACCAGAGCGCAGGGGCATCCCGTGGAGCAACCAGGCAGGAATTTTAAACTGGAATACAAGGAACTCTCGTCACACAGCACCCAGGGAAATTGCTGAACTCCCTGCCCTAGGATCCCAGACATGGACAAGGAGGAATGGCTTCATAAAGCGATGAGATCGCCCTGCGCTATTAACACAAAAGGGCACTAAACCACAGCATTGGGATTGGGGTGGGAAGTACCAGAGGAGATGGGGTCCTCGGAAAGAAAAGAGCCACCCAAACCCAGACCCAAGACATCAGCGCCCCACAGGCACCATCAAGGTCACGCTGCAGCTACGGCCAGACATCACAGCAAATCCTGTCAGCAAGGGAATCTTTTTTCTTTTTTTTTGGTTTTTAACATCTCCCATTTCTGCCTCTGTTTCCAGGCTCTCTGCAGCTGCCTTAGACCCCTTTTAGCCACCACAAACTCTGGCGATCGCCTTTGCATGGTCTAGGGCAGCAGAAATGTGGCACATCCCTTTTATCGCAGTTGGGTTAGAATAGCCAGCTCTAATTAATGTCCATCACATAGCAGTCACCAAAGCACTCGACAAATGGGAATAATATGATGTTGTTATAAGACAACCCTGGAAGCTCAGAAAGAATGGTCATGCTGTTTAAACTAGGCAGATTAGGATAACCCCTATCTCTGTTTTCTGAAAAGAAGCATTCTTGAATCAAGGGCATCCTAGAACTGCTAAAGCCCTAAGAGAAACATTAAATCAAAACGTTTTACTTCTAGGTACGTATTGCCAATTTGGCAAAAGAATTGGAGGTCCATGTATCCCTAACTGAACTGTCCTCATTATACTACAAAAAATCACGCCCATAGGTCCAAAAGGCCCATGCGCAGGTGAAGACCCCTCCCCTGAGCATGCGTAGTACTAAAATGGTGTGTAAGCAAAATTGTAATTGTATGTAAATCATTAACGAATCAGTGTAAAAGGGAAAGTTGCAAACTTTGCAATTTGTTTGTATAGATGCTCCTTGAGAAGCCGGGGTGGGGGTGTGCTTGATCTGTGGGAAACCACCGAGCACCCAGGCTTGCGCAACTCTGAAATAAAGAAGCAAATGTCTCTCCTGAGTGTGTAATTATTGGCTTACTGCACACCGGGCAACAAATCCGCTTTTTGGACAACAGTGTCAGTGGGTAGAACAGTTCCGAGACACTTGGCCTTTAGGCCATATTACTCGGAAATAACACCAAAAGGGCCTTCTTACAGTCCTGGCTGCCAAACGGCCCCGGGGCCGTAGGGGACCATCAGTCAGGGCTCTGGCTGCAGCCCCCAGTGCTGCCCAGCATCTCCCCTGCAGGCCCCGGGGCATCCAGCGATGGGGGAGGGCAGGAGGGAGAGGCAGGGAGAGAGGAAGAGAAGGGCAGAGGGAGGGAGGGAGGAAAAGAGGGAGGAAGGAAGAGAAGGAGGGAGGGAGGGAGAGGGAGGAGCAGAGGAGGCCAGGGCAGCCCTGGGAGCCCAGGGGCTGCTGTTGCTAGGCAGCACGGGGGGAGGGGGGGCACGAGGAGGCCACATGACCTGCAGCTGGTGCTGTTGCCAGGCAACACTGGGTGGGGCAGCAACAGGCACTGGGGGAGGTGTTGGGAGGTGGTTGGAGCTGGGCTGGGGCAGCCATGGTGGGGCTGCGTGTGGGGCTGGGAGCTTCAGGGAGCCAGGCCCTCCACGGCCCTGGCCCTGCTGCCCCCGGTGGTGTGGGGGCTCGGAGGAGCTGGGCCCGCACCCAGGCCCCGCACCCAGCGGCTGCCGGCAGGAAGGGACGACCAAAGGCCCTGCATGGGCGCTGGAGGCCGGACCCGGCTCCTCACAGCGCCTCTGGTGCTGACGCGGCTCTTCGGGGCAGAGCTGGGGCCCTTCACGTGCCTAGAAAGTAGGAGGCATGGGGAAGCATGACACTGAGACCCTCCAGCTGGCTCTGAGCAAGAGTTGCCTCAGGAATGGACAAAAATATGCCTGCTGTGTTTTTCATGTGTGTTTCGAAGTGGCAGATAGGGCTTGCCTCAAACTTTGTGCCAGTGCACTAAGAGAAGACTTGCAGTTTGCCTAATCCCAGTGTGAGGCCAGAGCCAGAGCCTCTGCGTCATCTCAGCCAGTGTTCTCTCTAAAAGACGTTCAGCTGTTTGCAAGAGCATTTACCTGTGTGATTTCCAGAGCAGTTCCCCAATATTGCAGGTGTTTAACAGCGACCTCTGTATTTATACGTAGCTGGTTCAGTTTCAAAATGTTTATGCTGAGAAAGGAGCTCAATAAGATGAAGCTGTCATTAATAAGGAGATGAAGAGGACTCCATAGATCACGTACAAAAATGCAGCTGTGCAAAAGGGACAGCCATATATAATGTAATGCTCAGTGGTGCAAATGTAGCCTCCTTTTAATGAGCAGTGCTTCTTTGTGAATAGTTGTATTTGTATTGCCTGTTTATTTGCAGAGTTTTTGACTTGATTGTATCTTGAGTAGCGCAAGTTGAGTATTCAGGAGGGTCCTGAAGCCAGCTGCCCTAGCCGCTCTCCCTCTCATCTACTCACTGCAGAGCACTGTCTCTGGCAGTGCTTACAGAAGGTCTCTTGTCTCGTGGCTCAGCTGGTAGTTCTGCCTTGCCATCACCCCATGAACCTGCACTCGATAAATACACGTGTACTTGGGGTTGCCCCAGTTGCTCTGCACCTGGAATTTGATATACTGGAAGGCTCTGGGAAGCTGCTTCTGCAAAGGAAACGGGGGGAGCCGTCATTCCTCAGGTGTAAGGAGCAACAGCACAGCAACGTAGCTTCCTTTGCCAGCGCTAGCCCTGCTGGGGAACAAACTGGAGCCCTGACAAAGGAGGCAGCCAGGGTTGCTATGCCAGAGCCACAAGGCACAGGATGCTTTGGCTCATCCTCCGCACTCTGTGGTCCAAGCCCTTGCAGGCAAAGCTCAGTTTGCCCCTCGCGTCGTGCCCACACGCACTCACAGTACCTTCAGGCGGAAGGTCTGAACAGCCTCTTGGTCCACGTCAAATACAAAGAGCCCCAGGAGAGTTTCTTCTGCTGCTTCCTCATCCACGCCCTCAAAGGCAACCGACAAGGGCAGCAGGTCAGGCTCAAGCAGAGCCGGAGGAAAAGTGCCCGCTGCGTCCGACTCGGGGAAGCCTGCCTCATGTCCCACCCCTCTAGCACTAGTCTGGAAGAGGTCAGTGTGGATGTGGCTCAGGCTCTTTTGAGCAAGCGCTCCAAGACCCTGGGCCAGAAAGCACAAAGCAAGCCGCAGAGGCATACCACCACCGTGGGCCCCCACATACGCCATGCAGGGACGCTCTGCTCTGCAGCAGCCAGCCCACGCTTCTCTGAGAGAAGGCGCCAGGAGAAACAAGGCTCCCTCGCAGCTTTCTGCCCTGGCCAGCTTCCCTGCCCACCCGCCACGCTGGGGCAAGGCTGAGGCTTACGGAGACAGCAAAGTCTTTGGGGGCGCTGCTGACTTCCCCGGAAGGAGAGACCGCCTTGGAGATGTGCTCCACGGTGACAGCCATGGGCCAGATCTGCTCAGGCAGCCGAATGACCACTTGGCCCTCCGCTCCTTGGAAAGCCCAGCACTGTCCAGGGGAAGTGTGCGGCTGAAACCAGAAAGCAGCCACCCTCAGTGGCAAGGCACTCCAGGAGCCCAGCGGACTGGCTGCTTTGCCAGCAGCACAGCCCTGGCTCGGTCTGTTGGCTGGCTTTCTGCATGGAAGGGCACCCAAGTGGATGAAAGGGACAGGAGGGGACTTGCCACCTTGCTTTCAGAAGACGGAAATCTTCCTTACAAAACATCTAGGCTCACCTGCCTTTCCCAAATCCCGCTCTGATTTTGCACAGCATTCAGAGACAGGGCGGGGCTGCCTAGGGGAGGTCACCCCGTGAGCCTTCAAAGAGTGTGCAGGAAGGACGAGCCCCCTTCCTCCAACTCGGCAGATCCCGCCAGGCTTGGGGGCCTGGAGGAGGTTCTGTCCTTGCCTGAGTGGCTTGTCAGGCTCCCCCCAACTTCCACTCTCTCTGGAAAGGGGCCGTGGGAGTTGAGGTGGGAAAATGCAGCTGCCAAGGACAAAGGTGCCCAGCACACTGCGGCCAGGGGTTGTGGGCAGGTGGCTGCTGTTGGGTTCAGCTCCGTTCCCCTCCAGACGGCAGGGCAGCACTGTGGGGAAGCGCAGGGGATCGTCAGGAAGAGGCTGAGCCCTGTGGGGCTGCGCGAGACTGCTGCTGTGAAGGGAGGTGTTTGGGGCTTGGAGGCTCAACTTGAAAGCAAGCAACTGCCTCAGAAGTCATGCTGCCTGTGCTATTACCTGCAGAATAGTATCCGGAGGGTTGGCCACGGCAAAGAAGGCGAGACAAAGCCAGCAAGCCTCACTGCCTCGCCCACCATAAGTCCGGGATGTTCTCTCTGCATCGATGGTGGCCCCTGAAAGGCACATGCAAAGCAGCTGCCTCGGACAGGCCAGAGGCTAGGAGCAGCAGGGAGCCAGCAGGTATTTCTCAGGCTGCAAGCCCAGCTGGGCAGACTTGGTGGGAGGGCCATACGCCAGCAGAGGGCCAGCAGACTTTGCGTAGGCATACCTGTGGTTTTCAGAGCCCAGTCCACCGTCTGCAGGTACTTTGCCTCTATCTTCTCAAGGGCTGCCCGTGTCAAGTTGAGAAGGGGCTGGGAAAAGCATTGCAAAGGCAGAGACGGAAAGCAACAGGGAGAATGACACAAACTCATCACGGGGCACTTCTGCATGAAGACTGAGTGCTTGCACAGAGCAAAGGGGAGACTCGGGGTCAGTCCACCAAAGGCAAGACTTGTTGGAAAAGGCACCAGACCTTCTGGTCAGCGCTTTCTGACGAGTCAAGCACGGACTCGGGGAGAACACCAGTCTCAGGAGCCACCGTGCAGACCTGGCTCAGGTCAGCACTGCCCCAAGCAGCCCTGAGAGCCAGGTTTGCGCTGGGCAGCAAGAGGACAGAGCACACGCTGCAAAGGGCCAAGAGGAAGCAGCAGGAGACAGCCTCCAACTGAGAGCAAGGTCTTTGATCAAATGGCAGCCACTTTACCCCTCTCTTTTCCTCAGCCATCGCCCTTTCCTCCAAGACTTCTGCTATGGAGTGCAGGATGGCCTCATTTGCAGCAGCCAGCTCTGCTCGCAGGTGAGCCAGCTGCTCTTCCAGGAGCTCCCGCTCATGGATCTTCTCCCTCAGCAAGGGCAGGGAGTTGCTGCAGACAAAGGGAAAGCAGATGTGGTGCAAGAGCTGAGCAGCCCCTGCAGGCAGTCCCGAGTAGGGTGCCACAGTCTTGCCCCCATCCTCTTCCCTCCCTCACAAGAGCAGAGGCTTCCCTTCCCCTCCACGTTTAGCACAAGGCAAAGGCTGGCGCCCTGGATGCTTTGCCACTCAGTGAGTTCCATGGGAAGGAAGCCCTCTTACCTGAGCGTTGTGAGCTCTGTTTCTGGCACCCCAGCCTTCTCCTGAAACACAAAGGCCCTCCCTGAGAGGAAGCCCAAGGAGCTGCATGGGGGCTTCCCACAGGACACTTCCCCAGGAAGAGCAGGTGGCAGTTGCTGCTGCTTTCTATCCATTTGGAGCAAGCCAGAGGATGTCGGGCCTTTTTCCAGCCACTGTCTTTGGGAAGTCCATTTGCTGTCTGAGCATTTGCAGACTCCAGGAGCTAAGGCAGGAGCAAAGCCACCTCCTGCCCAAGTGCTCCTTCCTGCAGCCTGCCAACCTGCAGTGCTCACTCAGGGAGCTCTCAGGGTCAAAGCTCATTCAGCAGCTACAGAAAGTGAAGGACAAGCACAAGCGTGTCCCCCCCACACCCCCCCACATCTCTGTGAGGATGAGCCCTGGGCATCTGGACGGGATTCCCAACTTTTGCAGGGGAGGCAGGAGCTCCGAGCTATGGCCTCGGCCAGAGTTTGCTTTCCCCCAGCAAGAGGCACCTACCTGCAGCGCTTCCTCTTGCCACTTGCTCTCGGAGAGCAGCAAGCCCCAGCAGTAAAGCCCAGCTGCAAGTCACCACAGCAAGAGACAGTTATCCTAAGAGGCTTTCTAATGGTCCCTGGAGCCACATTTTCTCCTTCCACAGCTAGGGAGCAAGAGCTTGCCTGGGACAGCTGGAGCTGGAGCTGGAGCCAGTGCAGAGCGCGGAGGTGGCTCCAACCCCTTGAGCACTGCCCAGGCCCATGGGCTTGGAAAATACACACACCCAAGGCCCACACACCCGCACACCAATGAAGGCATGTGGCCCCGAGCCAAGAGGAAATGCACCAGGCCATGGCAGTTTCTGCACAGACATTGCAACCCCAAAGCTCTGCAGCAAGGAGGGACCTCTAGCCAAAACGCTCCTAGGCGCTCCACTCCCTCCCACGGCCGGCAGCCACGGCAGGCGTGAGGCAGGCTGCAGTCCACCTGTAAAGACCCTCTCTGGCCTTCACTGTGTCACGGAGATGGGAAGCTGGAAGGCGCCACAGGATCTGCTGCCTCTCCCTGCCCCTGAAAGCTGGCATCCAGTCCGCCTGCGCTACCGCGCAAGAGCTTTGGTCAGCGCTGCTCACCAGCCAGGAGTGGGGCCAGCAGGAAAAGGACCCTCAGGCACCTCCTGCCATTCTGCCAGGTGCTGCGTGGCCTAAAAGAGAGGGAATGCTGCTGTTAGCCAAGCCTACAGTGCAGGCTTTGCTTTGCCGGTGATCTGTTGAGGGGCTCCCTTGCCACCAGGTTCCTCAGCTCAGCAGAGCGGAGAAGCCCAGGGCCTGGGGGCCTTTAGGAAGCTCTGAGCTGCAGCACAGCACCCTGCGGGCACTAAGGCAGTTGAAGACCTCTGGCCTGACACAGGCGTAATCACCCACACGCGTAGTGTCGTGGCCTGACACAGTCTGGTGGCACTGGGCTCTCCCGAGCAGAAGGGGCAGCGCCCTGCCCAGCCAAAGGCTCTGCTGGGCTGCCTGGCTGCCCAGGCTGGAGGGCAGTGCTGCACACAGCCCCAGGGCTCAGGGGCTGTCTGTCGCCACCATGGAAGCCGGGCGGCACACAGGGCTTCTTGCCTTATCCCTCCCTGCTTTTTGGGCCCCGTCACACCCACCTGCCCAACTCGGCTGGCATCTCCTCTAATCCTCTGCGGTTTGTCAACGCCTCCCTTGACCTGGCAGATTCAAAACTGGATGCAGGCGAGCCCTAGCAAGTGCCGAGTGTCTTCCACACATTCCTCCATCTGCTCGCTCTACAGCAGCTGACGCAGCCGCACACACGCTTGGCCTTTGCTGCTGCCGAAGCGCATTGCCTGCTCATGGTTAGCTTGCTGTGTGCCAGGACCCCCGGGGCCTTTTGTGCAGCACGACACCGCAGCCCATCAGGCCCCAGCACATGCTGCTGCTGCTGCTGCTGCTGCTGCTGCTGTTGCTTGCGGTCTGGCCATGCCTGGGGCCAACCTTTGCATTGATCGTTGCCAAGGCTGAAGCAGTTCCGCTTGGCACAGCCTGCTGAGGTCCTGCTGAGTGGTGGCTCTTCCTTCGGCATAGCTAACTCTCCTCACACTTGCTGAGGGCTCAGTCGATCCCCACGCTGAGGTGGTTTAGGAAGGTATTGAGCAGTATCAGAGGCAGGCAGGCCCCCGGAGGAACTCTGCTTGGGAGCAGCTGCCCATTGGACTTGGAGGCATGAAGCAGCAGCAGCCTTGGAGCTTGGTGCTGTGGCCAGTGCCCATGCAGCTTGTGGTGCCCCTGCCCAGCGCAGCTCTTGCCAGCTTGTCAGCACCTTGTCTGCCAGGTGCTCACGCCAGCATCTGTTCCGGCTCTTTGTCCAGCTGGTCCCTAGGCTCCTCGTTGTCACCTGGGTGCTCCTCAGAGCAGCGGGCTCTCTAGGCAGAGCAGGCCTAGCATGGCTGCCTGGGTTCCCATGCTGCCTTTGCTCTGTCCCCCCACCCACCGAATCACAGAACCACAGATTGGTTGAGGTTGGAAGGGACCTCTGGAGATCACCTAGTCCAAGCCCCTGGCTCCAGCAGGGTCACCTAGAGCATGCTGGCCAGGATGGTGTCCAGACGGCTTTTGAAGATCTCCAAGGAGGGAGAGTGCACAAACTCTCTGGGCAACCTAAGGGTAGCCTGTGATGGTCTCTTTCCTCCAATTTTCCAGCATCACTTCAAATTCTGAATTTGCCCTCCAAGTTGCTTTCAGAGCCTACCAGAGTAATGTCAGGTCATCTGCAAAGAGACCACTCCATCCCCTCAGTCCTTAATGGGACTGCTTAGCAGGACTGTACCCGGGACAAGGCTCTGCAGAGCCCCACTAGACGGAGGTTTCCGTTTGGCCAGCAAGTGCCTCCTCCTGGACACCCTGGGCTCAAAAAGGCGGCTTTGGGGAGACATTTGCTTCACTTGAGCGTCACAGAAGACCTGGGAAGGCCACCAACGCATATGACTTGAATCTACCTTCCAAGAGGTGATTTTGCATGAAAATCAACACCCAAGAAATATTAGAATGTTTTTCATGTGTAGATATATACTTTGCTATTTCACCCAAAAGAAAGAGAATAATCAGGGGAAAAGATGGAAAACGTAGCCCCAGTTCCTCGGAATGTCGACTAGAGGTTGCAAATATGCTCTGTCACTCTTCCATGTTATTCCACATGAAGACCCACTCATCCCAAAGCTGAAAGAGCAACCGTGGGGTTCACTGGGGTCCATTCCTTGGAAAGAATTAGTCACAAAGGACTTCACGAGCAGAGAAGTGGCTGGCTTGGGAGGCAGAAGCCTAGAGAAGCAAACACGCTTGTGCTGGAAACACAGTGACACGCTCGGAAGGCACATGAGGATCAGCGATTCCTTTGATTGGAAAAGACCAGTTTCCTCATCTCTGGACTCTGCAACAGGGACAGAGACCCGTGAGAGGATGCCAGGGAACTCCTGGCATCATTCACAAAGGCAGGAAACCCGGAGGCCTGCACCGACTTTAGGAACTCGGGGGCTATTGTCTGGGTTGTTTCATGGCCAAAGCGGGTGGTGGCCCTAGGAGTCATGTTGGTGAGGCCGCGGCGGTGAAGTCACAGAGATGCAGGCAGCCCATGTCCCTTGGTCTCACAACACAAGCACAGGCAGTGACAGCAACCCCTCTCTGGCAGCCTGCAGCCAGAAGCACAGCAGAGAGACTATAGACCTGCGCAGAAGCAGGACTAAGAAAATTAGGGGCAAGGGGATGCAGGTGGTCAACAACACGGAGCAGCTCCCCAGTGGGACAAGTTAAACACACCTGAGCCCTCTAGCTTGGGAAAGAGAGGCCCGAAGCCACCACAGAGACACCAGTGTCTGAGGTCATGAGAAGGTGAAGGGACAAGGTGAGGAGGGACCACCAGCTCCCATGACACCAGAGCGCAGGGGCATCCCGTGGAGCAACCAGGCAGGAATTTTACACTGGAATACAAGGAACTCTCGTCACACAGCACCCAGGGAAATTGCTGAACTCCCTGCCCTAGGATCCCAGACATGGACAAGGAGGAATGGCTTCATAAAGCGATGAGATCGCCCTGCGCTATTAACACAAAAGGGCACTAAACCACAGCATTGGGATTGGGGTGGGAAGTACCAGAGGAGATGGGGTCCTCGGAAAGAAAAGAGCCACCCAAACCCAGACCCAAGACATCAGCGCCCCACAGGCACCATCAAGGTCACGCTGCAGCTACGGCCAGACATCACAGCAAATCCTGTCAGCAAGGGTTTCTTTTTTCTTTTTTTTTGGTTTTTAACATCTCCCATTTCTGCCTCTGTTTCCAGGCTCTCTGCAGCTGCCTTAGACCCCTTTTAGCCACCACGAACTCTGGCGATCGCCTTTGCATGGTCTAGGGCAGCAGAAATGTGGCACATCCCTTTTATCGCAGTTGGGTTAGAATAGCCAGCTCTAATTAATGTCCATCACATAGCAGTCACCAAAGCACTCGACAAATGGGAATAATATGATGTTGTTATAAGACAACCCTGGAAGCTCAGAAAGAATGGTCATGCTGTTTAAACTAGGCAGATTAGGATAACCCCTATCTCTGTTTTCTGAAAAGAAGCATTCTTGAATCAAGGGCATCCTAGAACTGCTAAAGCCCTAAGAGAAACATTAAATCAAAACGTTTTACTTCTAGGTACGTATTGCCAATTTGGCAAAAGAATTGGAGGTCCATGTATCCCTAACTGAACTGTCCTCATTATACTACAAAAAATCACGCCCATAGGTCCAAAAGGCCCATGCGCAGGTGAAGACCCCTCCCCTGAGCATGCGTAGTACTAAAATGGTGTGTAAGCAAAATTGTAATTGTATGTAAATCATTAACGAATCAGTGTAAAAGGGAAAGTTGCAAACTTTGCAATTTGTTTGTATAGATGCTCCTTGAGAAGCCGGGGTGGGGGTGTGCTTGATCTGTGGGAAACCACCGAGCACCCAGGCTTGCGCAACTCTGAAATAAAGAAGCAAATGTCTCTCCTGAGTGTGTAATTATTGGCTTACTGCACACCGGGCAACAAATCCGCTTTTTGGACAACAGTGTCAGTGGGTAGAACAGTTCAGAGACACTTGGCCTTTATGCCATATTACTCGGAAATAACACCAAAAGGGCCTTCTTACAGTCCTGGCTGCCAAACGGCCCCGGGGCCGTAGGGGACCATCAGTCAGGGCTCTGGCTGCAGCCCCCAGTGCTGCCCAGCATCTCCCCTGCAGGCCCCGGGGCATCCAGGGATGGGGGAGGGCAGGAGGGAGAGGCAGGGAGAGAGGAAGAGAAGGGCAGAGGGAGGGAGGGAGGAAAAGAGGGAGGAAGGAAGAGAAGGCGGGAGGGAGGGAGAGGGAGGAGCAGAGGAGGCCAGGGCAGCCCTGGGAGCCCAGGGGCTGCTGTTGCTAGGCAGCACGGGGGGAGGGGGGGCACGAGGAGGCCACATGACCTGCAGCTGGTGCTGTTGCCAGGCAACACTGGGTGGGGCAGCAACAGGCACTGGGGGAGGTGTTGGGAGGTGGTTGGAGCTGGGCTGGGGCAGCCATGGTGGGGCTGCGTGTGGGGCTGGGAGCTTCAGGGAGCCAGGCCCTCCACGGCCCTGGCCCTGCTGCCCCCGGTGGTGTGGGGGCTCGGAGGAGCTGGGCCCGCACCCAGGCCCCGCACCCAGCGGCTGCCGGCAGGAAGGGACGACCAAAGGCCCTGCATGGGCGCTGGAGGCCGGACCCGGCTCCTCACAGCGCCTCTGGTGCTGACGCGGCTCTTCGGGGCAGAGCTGGGGCCCTTCACGTGCCTAGAAAGTAGGAGGCATGGGGAAGCATGACACTGAGACCCTCCAGCTGGCTCTGAGCAAGAGTTGCCTCAGGAATGGACAAAAATATGCCTGCTGTGTTTTTCATGTGTGTTTCGAAGTGGCAGATAGGGCTTACTTGCCTCAAACTTTGTGCCAGTGCACTAAGAGAAGACTTGCAGTTTGCCTAATCCCAGTGTGAGGCCAGAGCCAGAGCCTCTGCGTCATCTCAGCCAGTGTTCTCTCTAAAAGACGTTCAGCTGTTTGCAAGAGCATTTACCTGTGTGATTTGCAGAGCAGTTCCCCAATATTGCAGGTGTTTAACAGCGACCTCTATATTTATAGGTAGCTGGTTCAGTTTCAAAATGTTTATGCTGAAAAAGGAGCTCAATAAGATGAAGCTGTCATTAATAAGGAGATGAAGAGGACTCCATAGATCACATACAGAAATGCAGCTGTGCAAAAGGGACAGCCATATATAATGTAATGCTCAGTGGTGCAAATGTAGCCTCCTTTTAATGAGCAGTGCTTCTTTGTGAATAGTTGTATTTGTATTGCCTGTTTATTTGCAGAGTTTTTGACTTGATTGTATCTTGAGTAGCGCAAGTTGAGTATTCAGGAGGGTCCTGAAGCCAGCTGCCCTAGCCGCTCTCCCTCTCATCTACTCACTGCAGAGCACTGTCTCTGGCAGTGCTTACAGAAGGTCTCTTGTCTCGTGGCTCAGCTGGTAGTTCTGCCTTGCCATCACCCCATGAACCTGCACTCGATAAATACACGTGTACTGGGGGTTGCCCCAGTTGCTCTGCACCTGGAATTTGATATACTGGAAGGCTCTGGGAAGCTGCTTCTGCAAAGGAAACGGGGGGAGCAGTCATTCCTCAGGTGTAAGGAGCAACAGCACAGCAACGTAGCTTCCTTTGCCAGCGCTAGCCCTGCTGGGGAACAAACTGGAGCCCTGACAAAGGAGGCAGCCAGGGTTGCTATGCCAGAGCCACAAGGCACAGGATGCTTTGGCTCATCCTCCGCACTCTGTGGTCCAAGCCCTTGCAGGCAAAGCTCAGTTTGCCCCTCGCGTCGTGCCCACACGCACTCACAGTACCTTCAGGCGGAAGGTCTGAACAGCCTCTTGGTCCACGTCAAATACAAAGAGCCCCAGGAGAGTTTCTTCTGCTGCTTCCTCATCCACGCCCTCAAAGGCAACCGACAAGGGCAGCAGGTCAGGCTCAAGCAGAGCCGGAGGAAAAGTGCCCGCTGCGTCCGACTCGGGGAAGCCTGCCTCATGTCCCACCCCTCTAGCACTAGTCTGGAAGAGGTCAGTGTGGATGTGGCTCAGGCTCTTTTGAGCAAGCGCTCCAAGACCCTGGGCCAGAAAGCACAAAGCAAGCCGCAGAGGCATACCACCACCGTGGCCCCCACATACGCCATGCAGGGACGCTCTGCTCTGCAGCAACCAGCCCACGCTTCTCTGAGAGAAGGCGCCAGGAGAAACAAGGCTCCCTTGCAGCTTTCTGCCCTGGCCAGCTTCCCTGCCCACCCTCCACGCTGGGGCAAGGCTGAGGCTTACGGAGACAGCAAAGTCTTTGGGGGCGCTGCTGACTTCCCCGGAAGGAGAGACCGCCTTGGAGATGTGCTCCACGGTGACAGCCATGGGCCAGATCTGCTCAGGCAGCCGAATGACCACTTGGCCCTCCGCTCCTTGGAAAGCCCAGCACTGTCCAGGGGAAGTGTGCGGCTGAAACCAGAAAGCAGCCACCCTCAGTGGCAAGGCACTCCAGGAGCCCAGCGGACTGGCTGCTTTGCCAGCAGCACAGCCCTGGCTCGGTCTGTTGGCTGGCTTTCTGCATGGAAGGGCACCCCAGTGGATGAAAGGGACAGGAGGGGACTTGCCACCTTGCTTTCAGAAGACGGAAATCTTCCTTACAAAACATCTAGGCTCACCTGCCTTTCCCAAATCCCGCTCTGATTTTGCACAGCATTCAGAGACAGGGCGGGGCTGCCTAGGGGAGGTCACCCCGTGAGCCTTCAAAGAGTGTGCGGGAAGGACGAGCCCCCTTCCTCCAACTCGGCAGATCCCGCCAGGCTTGGGGGCCTGGAGGAGGTTCTGTCCTTGCCTGAGTGGCTTGTCAGGCTCCCCCCAACTTCCACTCTCTCTGGAAAGGGGCCGTGGGAGTTGAGGTGGGAAAATGCAGCTGCCAAGGACAAAGGTGCCCAGCACACTGCGGCCAGGGGTTGTGGGCAGGTGGCTGCTGTTGGGTTCAGCTCCGTTCCCCTCCAGACGGCAGGGCAGCACTGTGGGGAAGCGCAGGGGATCGTCAGGAAGAGGCTGAGCCCTGTGGGGCTGCGCGAGACTGCTGCTGTGAAGGGAGGTGTTTGGGGCTTGGAGGCTCAACTTGAAAGCAAGCAACTGCCTCAGAAGTCATGCTGCCTGTGCTATTACCTGCAGAATAGTATCCGGAGGGTTGGCCACGGCAAAGAAGGCGAGACAAAGCCAGCAAGCCTCACTGCCTCGCCCACCATAAGTCCGGGATGTTCTCTCTGCATCGATGGTGGCCCCTGAAAGGCACATGCAAAGCAGCTGCCTCAGACAGGCCAGAGGCTAGGAGCAGCAGGGAGCCAGCAGGTATTTCTCAGGCTGCAAGCCCAGCTGGGCAGACTTGGTGGGAGGGCCATACGCCAGCGGAGGGCCAGCAGACTTTGCGTAGGCATACCTGTGGTTTTCAGAGCCCAGTCCACCGTCTGCAGGTACTTTGCCTCTATCTTCTCAAGGGCTGCCCGTGTCAAGTTGAGAAGGGGCTGGGAAAAGCATTGCAAAGGCAGAGACGGAAAGCAACAGGGAGAATGACACAAACTCATCACGGGGCACTTCTGCATGAAGACTGAGTGCTTGCACAGAGCAAAGGGGAGACTCGGGGTCAGTCCACCAAAGGCAAGACTTGTTGGAAAAGGCACCAGACCTTCTGGTCAGCGCTTTCTGACGAGTCAAGCACGGACTCGGGGAGAACACCAGTCTCAGGAGCCACCGTGCAGACCTGGCTCAGGTCAGCACTGCCCCAAGCAGCCCTGAGAGCCAGGTTTGCGCTGGGCAGCAAGAGGACAGAGCACACGCTGCAAAGGGCCAAGAGGAAGCAGCAGGAGACAGCCTCCAACTGAGAGCAAGGTCTTTGATCAAATGGCAGCCACTTTACCCCTCTCTTCTCCTCAGCCATCGCCCTCTCCTCCAAGACTTCTGCTATGGAGTGCAGGATGGCCTCATTTGCAGCAGCCAGCTCTGCTTGCAGGTGAGCCAGCTGCTCTTCCAGGAGCTCCCGCTCATGGATCTTCTCCCTCAGCAAGGGCAGGGAGTTGCTGCAGACAAAGGGAAAGCAGATGTGGTGCAAGAGCTGAGCAGCCCCTGCAGGCAGTCCCGAGTAGGGTGCCACAGTCTTGCCCCCATCCTCTTCCCTCCCTCACAAGAGCAGAGGCTTCCCTTCCCCTCCACGTTTAGCACAAGGCAAAGGCTGGCGCCCTGGATGCTTTGCCACTCAGTGAGTTCCATGGGAAGGAAGCCCTCTTACCTGAGCGTTGTGAGCTCTGTTTCTGGCACCCCAGCCTTCTCCTGAAACACAAAGGCCCTCCCTGAGAGGAAGCCCAAGGAGCTGCATGGGGGCTTCCCACAGGACACTTCCCCAGGAAGAGCAGGTGGCAGTTGCTGCTGCTTTCTATCCATTTGGAGCAAGCCAGAGGATGTCGGGCCTTTTTCCAGCCACTGTCTTTGGGAAGTCCATTTCCTGTCTGAGCATTTGCAGACTCCAGGAGCTAAGGCAGGAGCAAAGCCACCTCCTGCCCAAGTGCTCCTTCCTGCAGCCTGCCAACCTGCAGTGCTCACTCAGGGAGCTCTCAGGGTCAAACCTCATTCAGCAGCTACAGAAAGTGAAGGACAAGCACAAGCGTGTCCCCCCCACACCCCCCCCCCCCCACATCTCTGTGAGGATGAGCCCTGGGCATCTGGACGGGATTCCCAACTTTTGCAGGGGAGGCAGGAGCTCCGAGCTATGGCCTCGGCCAGAGTTTGCTTTCCCCCAGCAAGAGGCACCTACCTGCAGCGCTTCCTCTTGCCACTTGCTCTCGGAGAGCAGCAAGCCCCAGCAGTAAAGCGCAGCTGCAAGTCACCACAGCAAGAGACAGTTATACTAAGAGGCTTTCTAATGGTCCCTGGAGCCACATTTTCTCCTTCCACAGCTAGGGAGCAAGAGCTTGCCTGGGACAGCTGGAGCTGGAGCTGGAGCCAGTGCAGAGCGCGGAGGTGGCTCCAACCCCTTGAGCACTGCCCAGGCCCATGGGCTTGGAAAATACACACACCCAAGGCCCACACACCCGCATACCAATGAAGGCATGTGGCCCCGAGCCAAGAGGAAATGCACCAGGCCATGGCAGTTTCTGCACAGACATTGCAACCCCAAAGCTCTGCAGCAAGGAGGGACCTCTAGCCAAAACGCTCCTAGGCGCTCCACTCCCTCCCACGGCAGGCATGAGGCAGGCTGCAGTCCACCTGTAAAGACCCTCTCTGGCCTTCACTGTGTCACGGAGATGGGAAGCTGGAAGGCGCCACAGGATCTGCTGCCTCTCCCTGCCCCGAAAACTGGCATCCGGTCTGCCTGTGCTACCGCGCAAGAGCTTTGGTCAGCGCTGCTCACCAGCCAAGAGTGGGGCCAGCAGGAAAAGGACCCTCAGGCACCTCCTGCCATTCTGCCAGGTGCTGCGTGGCCTAAAAGAGAGGGAATGCTGCTGTTAGCCAAGCCTACAGTGCGGGCTTTGCTTTGCCGGTGATCCGTTGAGGGGCTCCCTCGCCACCAGGTTCCTCAGCTCAGCAGAGCGGAGAAGCCCAGGGCCTGGGGGCCTTTAGGAAGCTCTGAGCTGCAGCACAGCACCCTGCGGGCACTAAGGCAGTTGAAGACCTCTGGCCTGACACAGGCGTAATCACCCACACGCGTAGTGTCGTGGCCTGACACAGTCTGGTGGCACTGGGCTCTCCCGAGCAGAAGGGGCAGCGCCTTGCCCAGCCAAAGGCTCTGCTGGGCTGCCTGGCTGCCCAGGCTGGAGGGCAGTGCTGCACACAGCCCCAGGGCTCAGGGGCTGTCTGTCGCCACCATGGAAGCCGGGCGGCACACAGGGCTTCTTGCCTTATCCCTCCCTGCTTTTTGGGCCCCGTCACACCCACCTGCCCAACTCGGCTGGCATCTCCTCTAATCCAACTCCGTCACCAGCAGGAGGGAAAAGGTCGCTGTGCGGCAGATCCCCGCAGGCCTCTTCCCAAAGCACTTGCTGGCCTCTGCAAGGCTCCTTGTTTGCAGAGCTACACACGTCTGCAGGCTGGGCTTTTATGGAGGGCAGCTGTTGATGACGTCACAAGAGCCAACCGCCAGGGAGGCAAGGTGTTGCCCATGATGACCTCAGAGGGGGGCTTACCCAGGAGGGGGTTGCCACGCAGCCTGAGCGAGAGGAAGCCTGTGTGTTAGCCCCCACCCCAAGCCTGAAGCCTCCCGGCACACCCGCAGAGGAGCCCTGGTTAGCCCAGAGAGCCAGCTCACTTGGTTGCGCGGGCAAGCTGCTGCTGTGCCGTTGCACCCCTCGTCCTCTACCAGGCTGATGTGTCGTGTCATCCTGGGCAGGGCTCAAAGGGCTGAGCGTGAAGCCCTGCTAAGTCAGAAGGGAGAGTGGCAAGAGCTTTCTCCTCTTGAGACCCACCCGGGCATTGACACGGTACTGCAGCAAGCCAAAGGACATCAGCCAGGTGACCTTGTTGGCCCTGGAAGACATAGCCCCGCCTCTGCTAGGAAAGCAAGAGTAGAGCGGTCAGCTTGCTGGCACAAAGGCAGATGTCTCTTCCCCTAGGTACACCTGCACCCACACGGAACAGCGGGGGTGAGGGGCACAGGCTCCCTCAGCAGCCCACTGATGGGCACCCAAAGGGGAGCTCCAGGGTCGGCTCTGAGGTGCGTTGCAGAAATGCAAGCAACCATTGAGCAAGAGCAGGGGCCAGGACTGGAGACGGGGACAGCTGCAGGCCAGCTCCCGCAAGGAGTGGGCCTGAGCTTCAGTCAGGCTCCTGGGCCAGTGGGTGGAGGTGCCAGGGCAGGCCGCTCAGGGGAACTAAGCCCTCCTTAGTGCACGCCGGGCCCTGACGGTCCAGGCCGCGGTCTGTAGCCTTTGCACTTCTCTGCTGCGGCCTCTGCGGTTTGTCAACGCCTCCCTTGACCTGGCAGATTCAAAACTGGATGCAGGCGAGCCCTAGCAAGTGCCGAGTGTCTTCCACACATTCCTCCATCTGCTCGCTCTACAGCAGCTGACGCAGCCGCACACACGCTTGGCCTTTGCTGCTGCCGAAGCGCATTGCCTGCTCATGGTTAACTTGCTGTGTGCCAGGACCCCCGGGGCCTTTTGTGCAGCACGACACCGCAGCCCATCAGGCCCCAGCACATGCTGCTGCTGCTGCTGCTGCTGCTGCTGTTGCTTGCGGTCTGGCCATGCCTGGGGCCAACCTTTGCATTGATCGTTGCCAAGGCTGAAGCAGTTCCGCTTGGCACAGCCTGCTGAGGTCTTGCTGAGTGGTGGCTCTTCCTTCGGCATAGCTAACTCTCCTCACACTTGCTGAGGGCTCAGTCGATCCCCACGCTGAGGTGGTTTAGGAAGGTATTGAGCAGTATCAGAGGCAGGCAGGCCCCCGGAGGAACTCTGCTTGGGAGCAGCTGCCCATTGGACTTGGAGGCATGAAGCAGCAGCAGCCTTGGAGCTTGGTGCTGTGGCCAGTGCCCATGCAGCTTGTGGTGCCCCTGCCCAGCGCAGCTCTTGCCAGCTTGTCAGCACCTTGTCTGCCAGGTGCTCACGCCAGCATCTGTTCCGGCTCCTTGTCCAGCTGGTCCCTAGGCTCCTCGTTGTCACCTGGGTGCTCCTCAGAGCAGCGGGCTCTCTAGGCAGAGCAGGCCTAGCATGGCTGCCTGGGTTCCCATGCTGCCTTTGCTCTGTCCCCCCACCCACCGAATCACAGAACCACAGATTGGTTGAGGTTGGAAGGGACCTCT
The DNA here is from genome assembly GCF_036370855.1 of Dromaius novaehollandiae. Taxonomy (NCBI): domain Eukaryota; kingdom Metazoa; phylum Chordata; class Aves; order Casuariiformes; family Dromaiidae; genus Dromaius; species Dromaius novaehollandiae. Next base: position 764,627 of record NC_088125.1, on the reverse strand, counting down.
GGAGATCACCTAGTCCAAGCCCCTGGCTCCAGCAGGGTCACCTAGAGCATGCTGGCCAGGATGGTGTCCAGATGGCTTTTGAAGATCTCCAAGGAGGGAGAGTGCACAAACTCTCTGGGCAATCTAAGGGTAGCCTGTGATGGTCTCTTTCCTCCAATTTTCCAGCATCACTTCAAATTCTGAATTTGCCCTCCAAGTTGCTTTCAGAGCCTACCAGAGTAATGTCAGGTCATCTGCAAAGAGACCACTCCATCCCCTCAGTCCTTAATGGGACTGCTTAGCAGGACTGTACCCGGGACAAGGCTCTGCAGAGCCCCAGTAGACGGAGGTTTCCATTTGGCCAGCAAGTGCCTCCTCCTGGACACCCTGGGCTCAAAAAGGCGGCTTTGGGGAGACATTTGCTTCACTTGAGCGTCACAGACGACCTGGGAAGGCCACCAACGCATATGACTTGAATCTACCTTCCAAGAGGTGATTCTGCATGAAAATCAACACCCAAGAAATATTAGAATGTTTTTCATGTGTAGATATATACTTTGCTATTTCACCTAAAAGAAAGAGAATAATCAGGGGAAAAGATGGAAAACGTAGCCCCAGTTCCTCGGAATGTCGACTAGAGGTTGCAAATATGCTCTGTCACTGTTCCATGTTATTCCACATGAAGACCCACTCATCCCAAAGCTGAAAGAGCAACCGTGGGGTTCACTGGGGTCCATTCCTTGGAAAGAATTAGTCACAAAGGACTTCACGAGCAGAGAAGTGGCTGGCTTGGGAGGCAGAAGCCTAGAGAAGCAAACATGCTTGTGCTGGAAACACAGTGACACGCTCGGAAGGCACATGAGGATCAGCGATTCCTTTGATTGGAAAAGTCCAGTTTCCTCATCTCTGGACTCTGCAACAGGGACAGAGACCCGTGAGAGGATGCCAGGGAACTCCTGGCATCACTCACAAAGGCAGGAAACCTGGAGGCCTGCACCGACTTTAGGAACTCGGGGGCTATTGTCCGGGTTGTTTCATGGCCAAAGCGGGTGGTGGCCATAGGAGTCATGTTGGTGAGGCCGCGGCGGTGAAGTCACAGAGATGCAGGCAGCCCATGTCCCTTGTTCTCACAACACAAGCACAGGCAGTGACAGCAACCCCTCTCTGGCAGCCTGCAGCCAGAAGCACAGCAGAGAGACTATAGACCTGCGCAGAAGCAGGACTAAGAAAATTAGGGGCAAGGGGATGCAGGTGGTCAACAACACGGAGCAGCTCCCCAGTGGGACAAGTTAAACACACCTGAGCCCTCTAGCTTGGGAAAGAGAGGCCCGAAGCCACCACAGAGACACCAGTGTCTGAGGTCATGAGAAGGTGAAGGGACAAGGTGAGGAGGGACCACCAGTTCCCATGACACCAGAGCGCAGGGGCATCCCGTGGAGCAACCAGGCAGGAATTTTACACTGGAATACAAGGAACTCTCGTCACACAGCACCCAGGGAAATTGCTGAACTCCCTGCCCTAGGATCCCAGACATGGACAAGGAGGAATGGCTTCATAAAGCGATGAGATCGCCCTGCGCTATTAACACAAAAGGGCACTAAACCACAGCATTGGGATTGGGGTGGGAAGTACCAGAGGAGATGGGGTCCTCGGAAAGAAAAGAGCCACCCAAACCCAGACCCAAGACATCAGCGCCCCACAGGCACCATCAAGGTCACGCTGCAGCTATGGCCAGACATCACAGCAAATCCTGTCAGCAAGGGTTTCTTTTTTCTTTTTTTTTTTTGGTTTTTAACATCTCCCATTTCTGCCTCTGTTTCCAGGCTCTCTGCAGCTGCCTTAGACCCCTTTTAGCCACCACGAACTCTGGCGATCACCTTTGCAGGGTCTAGGGCAGCAGCAATGTGGCACATCCCTTTTATCGCAGTTGGGTTAGAATAGCCAGCTCTAATTAATGTCCATCACATAGCAGTCACCAAAGCACTCAATAAATGGGAATAATATGATGTTGTTATAAGACAACCCTGGAAGCTCAGAAAGAATGCTCATGCTGTTTAAACTGGGCAGATTAGGATAACCCCTATCTCTATTTTCTGAAAAGAAGCATTCTTGAATCAAGGGCATCCTAGAACTGCTAAAGCCCTAAGAGAAACATTAAATCAAAACGTTTTACTTCTAGGTACGTATTGCCAATTTGGCAAAAGAATTGGAGGTCCATGTATCCCTAACTGAACTGTCCTCATTATACTACAAAAAATCACGCCCATAGGTCCAAAAGACCCATGCGCAGGTGAAGACCCCTCCCCTGAGCATGCGTAGTACTAAAATGGTGTGTAAGCAAAATTGTAATTGTATGTAAATCATTAACGAATCAGTGTAAAAGGGAAAGTTGCAAACTTTGCAATTTGTTTGTATAGATGCTCCTTGAGAAGCCGGGGTGGGGGTGTGCTTGATCTGTGGGAAACCACCGAGCACCCAGGCTTGCGCAACTCTGAAATAAAGCAGCAAATGTCTCTCCTGAGTGTGTAATTATTGGCTTACTGCACACCGGGCAACAAATCCGCTTTTTGGACAACAGTGTCAGTGGGTAGAACAGTTCCGAGACACTTGGCCTTTATGCCATATTACTCGGAAATAACACCAAAAGGGCCTTCTTACAGTCCTGGCTGCCAAACGGCCCCGGGGCCGTAGGGGACCATCAGTCAGGGCTCTGGCTGCAGCCCCCAGTGCTGCCCAGCATCTCCCCTGCAGGCCCCGGGGCATCCAGGGATGGGGGAGGGAAGGAGGGAGAGGCAGGGAGAGAGGAAGAGAAGGGCAGAGGGAGGGAGGGAGGAAAAGAGGGAGGAAGGAAGAGAAGGAGGGAGGGAGGGAGAGGGAGGAGCAGAGGAGGCCAGGGCAGCCCTGGGAGCCCAAGGGCCGCTGTTGCTAGGCAGCACGGGGGGGAGGGGGGGCACGAGGAGGCCACATGACCTGCAGCTGGTGCTGTTGCCAGGCAACACTGGGTGGGGCAGCAACAGACACTGGGGGAGGTGTTGGGAGGTGATTGGAGCTGGGCTGGGGCAGCCATGGTGGGGCTGCGTGTGGGGCTGGGAGCTTCAGGGAGCCAGGCCCTCCACGGCCCTGGCCCTGCTGCCCCCGGTGGTGTGGGGGCTCGGAGGAGCTGGGCCCACACCCAGGCCCTGCACACAGCGGCTGCCGGCAGGAAGGGACGACCAAAGGCCCTGCATGGGTGCTGGAGGCCGGACCCGGCTCCTCACAGCGCCTCTGGTGCTGACGCAGCTCTTCGGGGCAGAGCTGGGGCCCTTCACGTGCCTAGAAAGTAGGAGGCATGGGGAAGCATGACACTGAGACCCTCCAGCTGGCTCTGAGCAAGAGTTGCCTCAGGAATGGACAAAAATATGCCTGCTGTGTTTTTCATGTGTGTTTCGAAGTGGCAGATAGGGCTTACTTGTCTCAAACTTTGTGCCAGTGCACTAAGAGAAGACTTGCAGTTTGCCTAATCCCAGTGTGAGGCCAGAGCCAGAGCCTCTGCGTCATCTCAGCCAGTGTTCTCTCTGAAAGACGTTCAGCTGTTTGCAAGAGCATTTACCTGTGTGATTTCCAGAGCAGTTCCCCAATATTGCAGGTGTTTAACAGTGACCTCTATATTTATAGGTAGCTGGTTCAGTTTCAAAATGTTTATGCTGAGAAAGGAGCTCAATAAGAAGAAGCTGTCATTAATAAGGAGATGAAGAGGACTCCATAGATCACATACAAAAATGCAGCTGTGCAAAAGGGACAGCCATATATAATGTAATGCTCAGTGGTGCAAATGTAGCCTCCTTTTAATGAGCAGTGCTTCTTTGTGAATAGTTGTATTTGTATTGCCTGTTTATTTGCACAGTTTTTGACTTGATTGTATCTTGAGTAGCGCAAGTTGAGTATTCAGGAGGGTCCTGAAGCCAGCTGCCCTAGCCGCTCTCCCTCTCATCTACTCACTGCAGAGCACTGTCTCTGGCAGTGCTTACAGAAGGTCTCTTGTCTCGTGGCTCAGCTGGTAGTTCTGCCTTGCCATCACCCCATGAACCTGCACTCGATAAATACACGTGTACTCGGGGTTGCCCCAGTTGCTCTGCACCTGGAATTTGATATACTGGAAGGCTCTGGGAAGCTGCTTCTGCAAAGGAAATGGGGGGAGCCGTCATTCCTCAGGTGTAAGGAGCAACAGCACAGCAACGTAGCTTCCTTTGCCAGCGCTAGCCCTGCTGGGGAACAAACTGGAGCCCTGACAAAGGAGGCAGCCAGGGTTGCTATGCCAGAGCCACAAGGCACAGGATGCTTTGGCTCATCCTCCGCACTCTGTGGTCCAAGCCCTTGCAGGCAAAGCTCAGTTTGCCCCTCGCGTCGTGCCCACACGCACTCACAGTACCTTCAGGCGGAAGGTCTGAACAGCCTCTTGGTCCACGTCAAATACAAAGAGCCCCAGGAGAGTTTCTTCTGCTGCTTCCTCATCCACGCCCTCAAAGGCAACCGACAAGGGCAGCAGGTCAGGCTCAAGCAGAGCCGGAGGAAAAGTGCCCGCTGCGTCCGACTCGGGGAAGCCTGCCTCATGTCCCACCCCTCTAGCACTAGTCTGGAAGAGGTCAGTGTGGATGTGGCTCAGGCTCTTTTGAGCAAGCACTCCAAGACCCTGGGCCAGAAAGCACAAAGCAAGCCGCAGAGGCATAACACCACCGTGGGCCCCCACATACGCCATGCAGGGACGCTCTGCTCTACAGCAACCAGCCCACGCTTCTCTGAGAGAAGGCGCCAGGAGAAACAAGGCTCCCTCGCAGCTTTCTGCCCTGGCCAGCTTCCCTGCCCACCCTCCACGCTGGGGCAAGGCTGAGGCTTACGGAGACAGCAAAGTCTTTGGGGGCGCTGCTGACTTCCCCGGAAGAAGAGACCGCCTTGGAGATGTGCTCCACGGTGACAGCCATGGGCCAGATCTGCTCAGGCAGCCGAATGACCACTTGGCCCTCCGCTCCTTGGAAAGCCCAGCACTGTCCAGGGGAAGTGTGCGGCTGAAACCAGAAAGCAGCCACCCTCAGTGGCAAGGCACTCCAGGAGCCCAGCGGACTGGCTGCTTTGCCAGCAGCACAGCCCTGGCTCGGTCTGTTGGCTGGCTTTCTGCATGGAAGGGCACCCAAGTGGATGAAAGGGACAGGAGGGGACTTGCCACCTTGCTTTCAGAAGACGGAAATCTTCCTTACAAAACATCTAGGCTCACCTGCCTTTCCCAAATCCCGCTCTGATTTTGCACAGCATTCAGAGACAGGGCGGGGCTGCCTAGGGGAGGTCACCCCGTGAGCCTTCAAAGAGTGTGCGGGAGGGACGAGCCCCCTTCCTCCAACTCGGCAGATCCCGCCAGGCTTGGGGGCCTGGAGGAGGTTCTGTCCTTGCCTGAGTGGCTTGTCAGGCTCCCCCCAACTTCCACTCTCCCTGGAAAGGGGCCGTGGGAGTTGAGGTGGGAAAATGCAGCTGCCAAGGACAAAGGTGCCCAGCACACTGCGGCCAGGGGTTGTGGGCAGGTGGCTGCTGTTGGGTTCAGCTCCATTCCCCTCCAGACGGGAGGGCAGCACTGTGGGGAAGCGCAGGGGATCGTCAGGAAGAGGCTGAGCCCTGTGGGGCTGCGCGAGACTGCTGCTGTGAAGGGAGGTGTTTGGGGCTTGGAGGCTCAACTTGAAAGCAAGCAACTGCCTCAGAAGTCATGCTGCCTGTGCTATTACCTGCAGAATAGTATCCGGAGGATTGGCCACGGCAAAGAAGGCGAGACAAAGCCAGCAAGCCTCACTGCCTCGCCCACCATAAGTCCGGGATGTTCTCTCTGCATCGATGGTGGCCCCTGAAAGGCACATGCAAAGCAGCTGCCTCGGACAGGCCAGAGGCTAGGAGCAGCAGGGAGCTAGCAGGTATTTCTCAGGCTGCAAGCCCAGCTGGGCAGACTTGGTGGGAGGGCCATACGCCAGCGGAGGGCCAGCAGACTTTGCGTAGGCATACCTGTGGTTTTCAGAGCCCAGTCCACCGTCTGCAGGTCCTTTGCCTCTATCTTCTCAAGGGCTGCCCGTGTCAAGTTGAGAAGGGGCTGGGAAAAGCATTGCAAAGGCAGAGACGGAAAGCAACAGGGAGAATGACACAAACTCATCACGGGGCACTTCTGCATGAAGACTGAGTGCTTGCACAGAGCAAAGGGGAGACTCGGGGTCAGTCCACCAAAGGCAAGACTTGTTGGAAAAGGCACCACACCTTCTGGTCAGCGCTTTCTGACAAGTCAAGCAAGGACTCAGGGAGAACACCAGTCTCAGGAGCCACCGTGCAGACCTGGCTCAGGTCAGCACTGCCCCAAGCAGCCCTGAGAGCCAGGTTTGCACTGGGCAGCAAGAGGACAGAGCACACGCTGCAAAGGGCCAAGAGGAAGCAGCAGGAGACAGCCTCCAACTGAGAGCAAGGTCTTTGATCAAATGGCAGCCACTTTACCCCTCTCTTCTCCTCAGCCATCGCCCTCTCCTCCAAGACTTCTGCTATGGAGTGCAGGATGGCCTCATTTGCAGCAGCCAGCTCTGCTCGCAGGTGAGCCAGCTGCTCTTCCAGGAGCTCCCGCTCATGGATCTTCTCCCTCAGCAAGGGCAGGGAGTTGCTGCAGACAAAGGGAAAGAAGATCTGGTGCAAGAGCTGAGCAGCCCCTGCAGGCAGTCCCGAGTAGGGTGCCACAGTCTTGCCCCCATCCTCTTCCCTCCCTCACAAGAGCAGAGGCTTTCCCTTCCCCTCCACGTTTAGCACAAGGCAAAGGCTGGCGCCCTGGATGCTTTGCCACTCAATGAGTTCCATGGGAAGGAAGCCCTCTTACCTGAGCGTTGTGAGCTCTGTTTCTGGCACCCCAGCCTTCTCCTGAAACACAAAGGCCCTCCCTGAGAGGAAGCCCAAGGAGCTGCATGGGGGCTTCCCACAGGACACTTCCCCAGGAAGAGCAGGTGGCAGTTGCTGCTGCTTTCTATCCATTTGGAGCAAGCCAGAGGATGTCGGGCCTTTTTCCAGCCACTGTCTTTGGGAAGTCCATTTGCTGTCTGAGCATTTGCAGACTCCAGGAGCTAAGGCAGGAGCAAAGCCACCTCCTGCCCAAGTGCTCCTTCCTGCAGCCTGCCAACCTGCAGTGCTCACTCAGGGAGCTCTCAGGGTCAAAGCTCATTCAGCAGCTACAGAAAGTGAAGGACAAGCACAAGCGTGTCCCCCCCACACCCCCCCACATCTCTGTGAGGATGAGCCCTGGGCATCTGGACGGGATTCCCAACTTTTGCAGGGGAGGCAGGAGCTCCGAGCTATGGCCTCGGCCAGAGTTTGCTTTCCCCCAGCAAGAGGCACCTACCTGCAGCGCTTCCTCTTGCCACTTGCTCTCGGAGAGCAGCAAGCCCCAGCAGTAAAGCGCAGCTGCAAGTCACCACAGCAAGAGACAGTTATACTAAGAGGCTTTCTAATGGTCCCTGGAGCCACATTTTCTCCTTCCACAGCTAGGGAGCAAGAGCTTGCCTGGGACAGCTGGAGCTGGAGCTGGAGCCAGTGCAGAGCGCGGAGGTGGCTCCAACCCCTTGAGCACTGCCCAGGCCCATGGGCTTGGAAAATACACACACCCAAGGCCCACACACCCGCACACCAATGAAGGCATGTGGCCCCGAGCCAAGAGGAAATGCACCAGGCCATGGCAGTTTCTGCACAGACATTGCAACCCCAAAGCTCTGCAGCAAGGAGGGACCTCTAGCCAAAACGATCCTAGGCACTCCACTCCCTCCCACGGCCGGCAGCCACGGCAGGCGTGAGGCAGGCTGCAGTCCACCTGTAAAGACCCTCTCTGGCCTTCACTGTGTCACGGAGATGGGAAGCTGGAAGGCGCCACAGGATCTGCTGCCTCTCCCTGCCCCTGAAAGCTGGCATCCGGTCTGCCTGGGCTACCGCGCAAGAGCTTTGGTCAGCGCTGCTCACCAGCCAAGAGTGGGGCCAGCAGGAAAAGGACCCTCAGGCACCTCCTGCCATTCTGCCAGGTGCTGCGTGGCCTAAAAGAGAGGGAATGCTGCTGTTAGCCAAGCCTACAGTGCGAGCTTTGCTTTGCCGGTGATCCGTTGAGGGGCTCCCTTGCCACCAGGTTCCTCAGCTCAGCAGAGCGGAGAAGCCCAGGGCCTGGGGGCCTTTAGGAAGCTCTGAGCTGCAGCACAGCACCCTGCGGGCACTAAGGCAGTTGAAGACCTCTGGCCTGACACAGGCGTAATCACCCACACGCGTAGTGTCGTGGCCTGACACAGTCTGGTGGCACTGGGCTCTCCCGAGCAGAAGGGGCAGCGCCTTGCCCAGCCAAAGGCTCTGCTGGGCTGCCTGGCTGCCCAGGCTGGAGGGCAGTGCTGCATACAGCCCCAGGGCTCAGGGGCTGTCTGTCGCCACCATGGAAGCCGGGCGGCACACAGGGCTTCTTGCCTTATCCCTCCCTGCTTTTTGGGCCCCGTCACACCCACCTGCCCAACTCGGCTGGCATCTCCTCTAATCCAACTCCGTCACCAGCAGGAGGGAAAAGGTCGCTGTGCGGCAGATCCCCGCAGGCCTCTTCCCAAAGCACTTGCTGGCCTCTGCAAAGCTCCTTGTTTGCAGAGCTACACACGTCTGCAGGCTGGGCTTTTATGGAGGGCAGCTGCTGATGACGTCACAAGAGCCAACCGCCAGGGAGGCAAGGTGTTGCCCATGATGACCTCAGAGGGGGGCTTACCCAGGAGGGGGTTGCCACGCAGCCTGAGCAAGAGGAAGCCTGTGCGTTAGCCCCCACCCCAAGCCTGAAGCCTCCCGGCACACCCGCAGAGGAGCCCTGGTTAGCCCAGAGAGCCAGCTCACTTGGTTGCGCGGGCAAGCTGCTGCTGTGCCGTTGCACCCCTCGTCCTCTACCAGGCTGATGTGTCGTGTCATCCTGGGCAGGGCTCAAAGGGCTGAGCGTGAAGCCCTGCTAAGTCAGAAGGGAGAGTGGCAAGAGCTTTCTCCTCTTGAGACCCACCCGGGCATTGACACGGTACTGCAGCAAGCCAAAGGACATCAGCCAGGTGACCTTGTTGGCCCTGGAAGACATAGCCCCGCCTCTGCTAGGAAAGCAAGAGTAGAGCGGTCAGCTTGCTGGCACAAAGGCAGATGTCTCTTCCCCTAGGTACACCTGCACCCACACGGAACAGCGGGGGTGAGGGGCACAGGCTCCCTCAGCAGCCCACTGATGGGCACTCAAAAGGGAGCTCCAGGGTCGGCTCTGAGGTGCGTTGCAGAAATGCAAGCAACCATTGAGCAAGAGCAGGGGCCAGGACTGGAGACGGGGACAGCTGCAGGCCAGCTCCCGCAAGGAGTGGGCCTGAGCTTCAGTCAGGCTCCTGGGCCAGTGGGTGGAGGTGCCAGGGCAGGCCGCTCAGGGGAACTAAGCCCTCCTTAGTGCACGCCGGGCCCTGACGGTCCAGGCCGCGGTCTGTAGCCTTTGCACTTCTCTGCTGCGGCCTCTGCGGTTTGTCAACGCCTCCCTTGACCTGGCAGATTCAAAACTGGATGCAGGCGAGCCCTAGCAAGTGCCGAGTGTCTTCCACACATTCCTCCATCTGCTCGCTCTACAGCAGCTGACGCAGCCGCACACACGCTTGGCCTTTGCTGCTGCCGAAGCGCATTGCCTGCTCATGGTTAACTTGCTGTGTGCCAGGACCCCCGGGGCCTTTTGTGCAGCACGACACCGCAGCCCATCAGGCCCCAGCACATGCTGCTGCTGCTGCTGCTGCTGCTGCTGCTGCTGCTGTTGCTTGCGGTCTGGCCATGCCTGGGGCCAACCTTTGCATTGATCGTTGCCAAGGCTGAAGCAGTTCCGCTTGGCACAGCCTGCTGAGGTCTTGCTGAGTGGTGGCTCTTCCTTCGGCATAGCTAACTCTCCTCACACTTGCTGAGGGCTCAGTCGATCCCCACGCTGAGGTGGTTTAGGAAGGTATTGAGCAGTATCAGAGGCAGGCAGGCCCCCGGAGGAACTCTGCTTGGGAGCAGCTGCCCATTGGACTTGGAGGCATGAAGCAGCAGCAGCCTTGCAGCTTGGTGCTGTGGCCAGTGCCCATGCAGCTTGTGGTGCCCCTGCCCAGCGCAGCTCTTGCCAGCTTGTCAGCACCTTGTCTGCCAGGTGCTCACGCCAGCATCTGTTCCGGCTCCTTGTCCAGCTGGTCCCTAGGCTCCTCGTTGTCACCTGGGTGCTCCTCAGAGCAGCGGGCTCTCTAGGCAGAGCAGGCCTAGCATGGCTGCCTGGGTTCCCATGCTGCCTTTGCTCTGTCCCCCCACCCACCGAATCACAGAACCACAGATTGGTTGAGGTTGGAAGGGACCTCTGGAGATCACCTAGTCCAAGCCCCTGGCTCCAGCAGGGTCACCTAGAGCATGCTGGCCAGGATGGTGTCCAGATGGCTTTTGAAGATCTCCAAGGAGGGAGAGTGCACAAACTCTCTGGGCAATCTAAGGGTAGCCTGTGATGGTCTCTTTCCTCCAATTTTCCAGCATCACTTCAAATTCTGAATTTGCCCTCCAAGTTGCTTTCAGAGCCTACCAGAGTAATGTCAGGTCATCTGCAAAGAGACCACTCCATCCCCTCAGTCCTTAATGGGACTGCTTAGCAGGACTGTACCCGGGACAAGGCTCTGCAGAGCCCCACTAGACGGAGGTTTCCATTTGGCCAGCAAGTGCCTCCTCCTGGACACCCTGGGCTCAAAAAGGCGGCTTTGGGGAGACATTTGCTTCACTTGAGCGTCACAGACGACCTGGGAAGGCCACCAACGCATATGACTTGAATCTACCTTCCAAGAGGTGATTCTGCATGAAAATCAACACCCAAGAAATATTAGAATGTTTTTCATGTGTAGATATATACTTTGCTATTTCACCTAAAAGAAAGAGAATAATCAGGGGAAAAGATGGAAAACGTAGCCCCAGTTCCTCGGAATGTCGACTAGAGGTTGCAAATATGCTCTGTCACTGTTCCATGTTATTCCACATGAAGACCCACTCATCCCAAAGCTGAAAGAGCAACCGTGGGGTTCACTGGGGTCCATTCCTTGGAAAGAATTAGTCACAAAGGACTTCACGAGCAGAGAAGTGGCTGGCTTGGGAGGCAGAAGCCTAGAGAAGCAAACATGCTTGTGCTGGAAACACAGTGACACGCTCGGAAGGCACATGAGGATCAGCGATTCCTTTGATTGGAAAAGTCCAGTTTCCTCATCTCTGGACTCTGCAACAGGGACAGAGACCCGTGAGAGGATGCCAGGGAACTCCTGGCATCACTCACAAAGGCAGGAAACCTGGAGGCCTGCACCGACTTTAGGAACTCGGGGGCTATTGTCTGGGTTGTTTCATGGCCAAAGCGGGTGGTGGCCATAGGAGTCATGTTGGTGAGGCCGCGGCGGTGAAGTCACAGAGATGCAGGCAGCCCATGTCCCTTGGTCTCACAACACAAGCACAGGCAGTGACAGCAACCCCTCTCTGGCAGCCTGCAGCCAGAAGCACAGCAGAGAGACTATAGACCTGCGCAGAAGCAGGACTAAGAAAATTAGGGGCAAGGGGATGCAGGTGGTCAACAACACGGAGCAGCTCCCCAGTGGGACAAGTTGAACACACCTGAGCCCTCTAGCTTGGGAAAGAGAGGCCCGAAGCCACCACAGAGACACCAGTGTCTGAGGTCATGAGAAGGTGAAGGGACAAGGTGAGGAGGGACCACCAGTTCCCATGACACCAGAGCGCAGGGGCATCCCGTGGAGCAACCAGGCAGGAATTTTACACTGGAATACAAGGAACTCTCGTCACACAGCACCCAGGGAAATTGCTGAACTCCCTGCCCTAGGATCCCAGACATGGACAAGGAGGAATGGCTTCATAAAGCGATGAGCTCGCCCTGCGCTATTAACACAAAAGGGCACTAAACCACAGCATTGGGATTGGGGTGGGAAGTACCAGAGGAGATGGGGTCCTCGGAAAGAAAAGAGCCACCCAAACCCAGACCCAAGACATCAGCGCCCCACAGGCACCATCAAGGTCACGCTGCAGCTATGGCCAGACATCACAGCAAATCCTGTCAGCAAGGGTTTCTTTTTTCTTTTTTTTTTTTGGTTTTTAACATCTCCCATTTCTGCCTCTGTTTCCAGGCTCTCTGCAGCTGCCTTAGACCCCTTTTAGCCACCACGAACTCTGGCGATCACCTTTGCAGGGTCTAGGGCAGCAGCAATGTGGCACATCCCTTTTATCGCAGTTGGGTTAGAATAGCCAGCTCTAATTAATGTCCATCACATAGCAGTCACCAAAGCACTCAATAAATGGGAATAATATGATGTTGTTATAAGACAACCCTGGAAGCTCAGAAAGAATGGTCATGCTGTTTAAACTGGGCAGATTAGGATAACCCCTATCTCTGTTTTCTGAAAAGAAGCATTCTTGAATCAAGGGCATCCTAGAACTGCTAAAGCCCTAAGAGAAACATTAAATCAAAACGTTTTACTTCTAGGTACGTATTGCCAATTTGGCAAAAGAATTGGAGGTCCATGTATCCCTAACTGAACTGTCCTCATTATACTACAAAAAATCACGCCCATAGGTCCAAAAGACCCATGCGCAGGTGAAGACCCCTCCCCTGAGCATGCGTAGTACTAAAATGGTGTGTAAGCAAAATTGTAATTGTATGTAAATCATTAACGAATCAGTGTAAAAGGGAAAGTTGCAAACTTTGCAATTTGTTTGTATAGATGCTCCTTGAGAAGCCGGTGTGGGGGTGTGCTTGATTTGTGGGAAACCACCGAGCACCCAGGCTTGCGCAACTCTGAAATAAAGCAGCAAATGTCTCTCCTGAGTGTGTAATTATTGGCTTACTGCACACCGGGCAACAAATCCGCTTTTTGGACAACAGTGTCAGTGGGTAGAACAGTTCCGAGACACTTGGCCTTTATGCCATATTACTCGGAAATAACACCAAAAGGGCCTTCTTACAGTCCTGGCTGCCAAACGGCCCCGGGGCCGTAGGGGACCATCAGTCAGGGCTCTGGCTGCAGCCCCCAGTGCTGCCCAGCATCTCCCCTGCAGGCCCCGGGGCATCCAGCGATGGGGGAGGGAAGGAGGGAGAGGCAGGGAGAGAGGAAGAGAAGGGCAGAGGGAGGGAGGGAGGAAAAGAGGGAGGAAGGAAGAGAAGGAGGGAGGGAGGGAGAGGGAGGAGCAGAGGAGGCCAGGGCAGCCCTGGGAGCCCAAGGGCCGCTGTTGCTAGGCAGCACGGGGGGGAGGGGGGGGCACGAGGAGGCCACATGACCTGCAGCTGGTGCTGTTGCCAGGCAACACTGGGTGGGGCAGCAACAGACACTGGGGGAGGTGTTGGGAGGTGATTGGAGCTGGGCTGGGGCAGCCATGGTGGGGCTGCGTGTGGGGCTGGGAGCTTCAGGGAGCCAGGCCCTCCATGGCCCTGGCCCTGCTGCCCCCGGTGGTGTGGGGGCTCGGAGGAGCTGGGCCCACACCCAGGCCCTGCACACAGCGGCTGCCGGCAGGAAGGGACGACCAAAGGCCCTGCATGGGTGCTGGAGGCCGGACCCGGCTCCTCACAGCGCCTCTGGTGCTGACGCAGCTCTTCGGGGCAGAGCTGGGGCCCTTCACGTGCCTAGAAAGTAGGAGGCATGGGGAAGCATGACACTGAGACCCTCCAGCTGGCTCTGAGCAAGAGTTGCCTCAGGAATGGACAAAAATATGCCTGCTGTGTTTTTCATGTGTGTTTCGAAGTGGCAGATAGGGCTTACTTGTCTCAAACTTTGTGCCAGTGCACTAAGAGAAGACTTGCAGTTTGCCTAATCCCAGTGTGAGGCCAGAGCCAGAGCCTCTGCGTCATCTCAGCCAGTGTTCTCTCTGAAAGACGTTCAGCTGTTTGCAAGAGCATTTACCTGTGTGATTTCCAGAGCAGTTCCCCAATATTGCAGGTGTTTAACAGTGACCTCTATATTTATAGGTAGCTGGTTCAGTTTCAAAATGTTTATGCTGAGAAAGGAGCTCAATAAGATGAAGCTGTCATTAATAAGGAGATGAAGAGGACTCCATAGATCACATACAAAAATGCAGCTGTGCAAAAGGGACAGCCATATATAATGTAATGCTCAGTGGTGCAAATGTAGCCTCCTTTTAATGAGCAGTGCTTCTTTGTGAATAGTTGTATTTGTATTGCCTGTTTATTTGCAGAGTTTTTGACTTGATTGTATCTTGAGTAGCGCAAGTTGAGTATTCAGGAGGGTCCTGAAGCCAGCTGCCCTAGCCGCTCTCCCTCTCATCTACTCACTGCAGAGCACTGTCTCTGGCAGTGCTTACAGAAGGTCTCTTGTCTCGTGGCTCAGCTGGTAGTTCTGCCTTGCCATCACCCCATGAACCTGCACTCGATAAATACACGTGTACTGGGGGTTGCCCCAGTTGCTCTGCACCTGGAATTTGATATACTGGAAGGCTCTGGGAAGCTGCTTCTGCAAAGGAAATGGGGGGAGCCGTCATTCCTCAGGTGTAAGGAGCAACAGCACAGCAACGTAGCTTCCTTTGCCAGCGCTAGCCCTGCTGGGGAACAAACTGGAGCCCTGACAAAGGAGGCAGCCAGGGTTGCTATGCCAGAGCCACAAGGCACAGGATGCTTTGGCTCATCCTCCACACTCTGTGGTCCAAGCCCTTGCAGGCAAAGCTCAGTTTGCCCCTCGCGTCGTGCCCACACGCACTCACAGTACCTTCAGGCGGAAGGTCTGAACAGCCTCTTGGTCCACGTCAAATACAAAGAGCCCCAGGAGAGTTTCTGCTGCTGCTTCCTCATCCACGCCCTCAAAGGCAACCGACAAGGGCAGCAGGTCAGGCTCAAGCAGAGCCGGAGGAAAAGTGCCCGCTGCGTCCGACTCGGGGAAGCCTGCCTCATGTCCCACCCCTCTAGCACTAGTCTGGAAGAGGTCAGTGTGGATGTGGCTCAGGCTCTTTTGAGCATGCGCTCCAAGACCCTGGGCCAGAAAGCACAAAGCAAGCCGCAGAGGCATAACACCACCGTGGGCCCCCACATACGCCATGCAGGGACGCTCTGCTCTACAGCAACCAGCCCACGCTTCTCTGAGAGAAGGCGCCAGGAGAAACAAGGCTCCCTCACAGCTTTCTGCCCTGGCCAGCTTCCCTGCCCACCCTCCACGCTGGGGCAAGGCTGAGGCTTACGGAGACAGCAAAGTCTTTGGGGGCGCTGCTGACTTCCCCGGAAGGAGAGACCGCCTTGGAGATGTGCTCCACGGTGACAGCCATGGGCCAGATCTGCTCAGGCAGCCGAATGACCACTTGGCCCTCCGCTCCTTGGAAAGCCCAGCACTGTCCAGGGGAAGTGTGCGGCTGAAACCAGAAAGCAGCCACCCTCAGTGGCAAGGCACTCCAGGAGCCCAGCGGACTGGCTGCTTTGCCAGCAGCACAGCCCTGGCTCGGTCTGTTGGCTGGCTTTCTGCATGGAAGGGCACCCAAGTGGATGAAAGGGACAGGAGGGGACTTGCCACCTTGCTTTCAGAAGACGGAAATCTTCCTTACAAAACATCTAGGCTCACCTGCCTTTCCCAAATCCCGCTCTGATTTTGCACAGCATTCAGAGACAGGGCGGGGCTGCCTAGGGGAGGTCACCCCGTGAGCCTTCAAAGAGTGTGCGGGAGGGACGAGCCCCCTTCCTCCAACTCGGCAGATCCCGCCAGGCTTGGGGGCCTGGAGGAGGTTCTGTCCTTGCCTGAGTGGCTTGTCAGGCTCCCCCCAACTTCCACTCTCTCTGGAAAGGGGCCATGGGAGTTGAGGTGGGAAAATGCAGCTGCCAAGGACAAAGGTGCCCAGCACACTGCGGCCAGGGGTTGTGGGCAGGTGGCTGCTGTTGGGTTCAGCTCCGTTCCCCTCCAGACGGCAGGGCAGCACTGTGGGGAAGCGCAGGGGATCGTCAGGAAGAGGCTGAGCCCTGTGGGGCTGCGCGAGACTGCTGCTGTGAAGGGAGGTGTTTGGGGCTTGGAGGCTCAACTTGAAAGCAAGCAACTGCCTCAGAAGTCATGCTGCCTGTGCTATTACCTGCAGAATAGTATCCGGAGGATTGGCCACGGCAAAGAAGGCGAGACAAAGCCAGCAAGCCTCACTGCCTCGCCCACCATAAGTCCGGGATGTTCTCTCTGCATCGATGGTGGCCCCTGAAAGGCACATGCAAAGCAGCTGCCTCAGACAGGCCAGAGGCTAGGAGCAGCAGGGAGCTAGCAGGTATTTCTCAGGCTGCAAGCCCAGCTGGGCAGACTTGGTGGGAGGGCCATACGCCAGCGGAGGGCCAGCAGACTTTGCGTAGGCATACCTGTGGTTTTCAGAGCCCAGTCCACCGTCTGCAGGTCCTTTGCCTCTATCTTCTCAAGGGCTGCCCGTGTCAAGTTGAGAAGGGGCTGGGAAAAGCATTGCAAAGGCAGAGACGGAAAGCAACAGGGAGAATGACACAAACTCATCACGGGGCACTTCTGCATGAAGACTGAGTGCTTGCACAGAGCAAAGGGGAGACTCGGGGTCAGTCCACCAAAGGCAAGACTTGTTGGAAAAGGCACCACACCTTCTGGTCAGCGCTTTCTGACAAGTCAAGCAAGGACTCAGGGAGAACACCAGTCTCAGGAGCCACCGTGCAGACCTGGCTCAGGTCAGCACTGCCCCAAGCAGCCCTGAGAGCCAGGTTTGCACTGGGCAGCAAGAGGACAGAGCACACGCTGCAAAGGGCCAAGAGGAAGCAGCAGGAGACAGCCTCCAACTGAGAGCAAGGTCTTTGATCAAATGGCAGCCACTTTACCCCTCTCTTCTCCTCAGCCATCGCCCTCTCCTCCAAGACTTCTGCTATGGAGTGCAGGATGGCCTCATTTGCAGCAGCCAGCTCTGCTCGCAGGTGAGCCACCTGCTCTTCCAGGAGCTCCCGCTCATGGATCTTCTCCCTCAGCAAGGGCAGGGAGTTGCTGCAGACAAAGGGAAAGCAGATCTGGTGCAAGAGCTGAGCAGCCCCTGCAGGCAGTCCCGAGTAGGGTGCCACAGTCTTGCCCCCATCCTCTTCCCTCCCTCACAAGAGCAGAGGCTTTCCCTTCCCCTCCACGTTTAGCACAAGGCAAAGGCTGGCGCCCTGGATGCTTTGCCACTCAATGAGTTCCATGGGAAGGAAGCCCTCTTACCTGAGCGTTGTGAGCTCTGTTTCTGGCACCCCAGCCTTCTCCTGAAACACAAAGGCCCTCCCTGAGAGGAAGCCCAAGGAGCTGCATGGGGGCTTCCCACAGGACACTTCCCCAGGAAGAGCAGGTGGCAGTTGCTGCTGCTTTCTATCCATTTGGAGCAAGCCAGAGGATGTCGGGCCTTTTTCCAGCCACTGTCTTTGGGAAGTCCATTTGCTGTCTGAGCATTTGCAGACTCCAGGAGCTAAGGCAGGAGCAAAGCCACCTCCTGCCCAAGTGCTCCTTCCTGCAGCCTGCCAACCTGCAGTGCTCACTCAGGGAGCTCTCAGGGTCAAACCTCATTCAGCAGCTACAGAAAGTGAAGGACAAGCACAAGCGTGTCCCCCCCCACACCCCCCCACATCTCTGTGAGGATGAGCCCTGGGCATCTGGACGGGATTCCCAACTTTTGCAGGGGAGGCAGGAGCTCCGAGCTATGGCCTCGGCCAGAGTTTGCTTTCCCCCAGCAAGAGGCACCTACCTGCAGCGCTTCCTCTTGCCACTTGCTCTCGGAGAGCAGCAAGCCCCAGCAGTAAAGCGCAGCTGCAAGTCACCACAGCAAGAGACAGTTATACTAAGAGGCTTTCTAATGGTCCCTGGAGCCACATTTTCTCCTTCCACAGCTAGGGAGCAAGAGCTTGCCTGGGACAGCTGGAGCTGGAGCTGGAGCCAGTGCAGAGCGCGGAGGTGGCTCCAACCCCTTGAGCACTGCCCAGGCCCATGGGCTTGGAAAATACACACACCCAAGGCCCACACACCCGCACACCAATGAAGGCATGTGGCCCCGAGCCAAGAGGAAATGCACCAGGCCATGGCAGTTTCTGCACAGACATTGCAACCCCAAAGCTCTGCAGCAAGGAGGGACCTCTAGCCAAAACGATCCTAGGCGCTCCACTCCCTCCCACGGCCGGCAGCCACGGCAGGCGTGAGGCAGGCTGCAGTCCACCTGTAAAGACCCTCTCTGGCCTTCACTGTGTCACGGAGATGGGAAGCTGGAAGGCGCCACAGGATCTGCTGCCTCTCCCTGCCCCTGAAAGCTGGCATCCGGTCTGCCTGGGCTACCGCGCAAGAGGTTTGGTCAGCGCTGCTCACCAGCCAAGAGTGGGGCCAGCAGGAAAAGGACCCTCAGGCACCTCCTGCCATTCTGCCAGGTGCTGCGTGGCCTAAAAGAGAGGGAATGCTGCTGTTAGCCAAGCCTACAGTGCGAGCTTTGCTTTGCCGGTGATCCGTTGAGGGGCTCCCTTGCCACCAGGTTCCTCAGCTCAGCAGAGCGGAGAAGCCCAGGGCCTGGGGGCCTTTAGGAAGCTCTGAGCTGCAGCACAGCACCCTGCGGGCACTAAGGCAGTTGAAGACCTCTGGCCTGACACAGGCGTAATCACCCACACGCGTAGTGTCGTGGCCTGACACAGTCTGGTGGCACTGGGCTCTCCCGAGCAGAAGGGGCAGCGCCTTGCCCAGCCAAAGGCTCTGCTGGGCTGCCTGGCTGCCCAGGCTGGAGGGCAGTGCTGCATACAGCCCCAGGGCTCAGGGGCTGTCTGTCGCCACCATGGAAGCCGGGCGGCACACAGGGCTTCTTGCCTTATCCCTCCCTGCTTTTTGGGCCCCGTCACACCCACCTGCCCAACTCGGCTGGCATCTCCTCTAATCCAACTCCGTCACCAGCAGGAGGGAAAAGGTCGCTGTGCGGCAGATCCCCGCAGGCCTCTTCCCAAAGCACTTGCTGGCCTCTGCAAAGCTCCTTGTTTGCAGAGCTACACACGTCTGCAGGCTGGGCTTTTATGGAGGGCAGCTGCTGATGACGTCACAAGAGCCAACCACCAGGGAGGCAAGGTGTTGCCCATGATGACCTCAGAGGGGGGCTTACCCAGGAGGGGGTTGCCACGCAGCCTGAGCGAGAGGAAGCCTGTGCGTTAGCCCCCACCCCAAGCCTGAAGCCTCCCGGCACACCCGCAGAGGAGCCCTGGTTAGCCCAGAGAGCCAGCTCACTTGGTTGCGCGGGCAAGCTGCTGCTGTGCCGTTGCACCCCTCGTCCTCTACCAGGCTGATGTGTCGTGTCATCCTGGGCAGGGCTCAAAGGGCTGAGCGTGAAGCCCTGCTAAGTCAGAAGGGAGAGTGGCAAGAGCTTTCTCCTCTTGAGACCCACCCGGGCATTGACACGGTACTGCAGCAAGCCAAAGGACATCAGCCAGGTGACCTTGTTGGCCCTGGAAGACATAGCCCCGCCTCTGCTAGGAAAGCAAGAGTAGAGCGGTCAGCTTGCTGGCACAAAGGCAGATGTCTCTTCCCCTAGGTACACCTGCACCCACACGGAACAGCGGGGGTGAGGGGCACAGGCTCCCTCAGCAGCCCACTGATGGGCACCCAAAGGGGAGCTCCAGGGTCGGCTCTGAGGTGCGTTGCAGAAATGCAAGCAACCATTGAGCAAGAGCAGGGGCCAGGACTGGAGACGGGGACAGCTGCAGGCCAGCTCCCGCAAGGAGTGGGCCTGAGCTTCAGTCAGGCTCCTGGGCCAGTGGGTGGAGGTGCCAGGGCAGGCCGCTCAGGGGAACTAAGCCCTCCTTAGTGCACGCCGGGCCCTGACGGTCCAGGCCGCGGTCTGTAGCCTTTGCACTTCTCTGCTGCGGCCTCTGCGGTTTGTCAACGCCTCCCTTGACCTGGCAGATTCAAAACTGGATGCAGGCGAGCCCTAGCAAGTGCCGAGTGTCTTCCACACATTCCTCCATCTGCTCGCTCTACAGCAGCTGACGCAGCCGCACACACGCTTGGCCTTTGCTGCTGCCGAAGCGCATTGCCTGCTCATGGTTAGCTTGCTGTGTGCCAGGACCCCCGGGGCCTTTTGTGCAGCACGACACCGCAGCCCATCAGGCCCCAGCACATGCTGCTGCTGCTGCTGCTGCTGCTGCTGCTGCTGCTGTTGCTTGCGGTCTGGCCATGCCTGGGGCCAGCCTTTGCATTGATCGTTGCCAAGGCTGAAGCAGTTCCGCTTGGCACAGCCTGCTGAGGTCTTGCTGAGTGGTGGCTCTTCCTTCGGCATAGCTAACTCTCCTCACACTTGCTGAGGGCTCAGTCGATCCCCACGCTGAGGTGGTTTAGGAAGGTATTGAGCAGTATCAGAGGCAGGCAGGCCCCCGGAGGAACTCTGCTTGGGAGCAGCTGCCCATTGGACTTGGAGGCATGAAGCAGCAGCAGCCTTGGAGCTTGGTGCTGTGGCCAGTGCCCATGCAGCTTGTGGTGCCCCTGCCCAGCGCAGCTCTTGCCAGCTTGTCAGCACCTTGTCTGCCAGGTGCTCACGCCAGCATCTGTTCCGGCTCCTTGTCCAGCTGGTCCCTAGGCTCCTCGTTGTCACCTGGGTGCTCCTCAGAGCAGCGGGCTCTCTAGGCAGAGCAGGCCTAGCATGGCTGCCTGGGTTCCCATGCTGCCTTTGCTCTGTCCCCCCACCCACCGAATCACAGAACCACAGATTGGTTGAGGTTGGAAGGGACCTCTGGAGATCACCTAGTCCAAGCCCCTGGCTCCAGCAGGGTCACCTAGAGCATGCTGGCCAGGATGGTGTCCAGATGGCTTTTGAAGATCTCCCAGGAGGGAGAGTGCACAAACTCTCTGGGCAATCTAAGGGTAGCCTGTGATGGTCTCTTTCCTCCAATTTTCCAGCATCACTTCAAATTCTGAATTTGCCCTCCAAGTTGCTTTCAGAGCCTACCAGAGTAATGTCAGGTCATCTGCAAAGAGACCACTCCATCCCCTCAGTCCTTAATGGGACTGCTTAGCAGGACTGTACCCGGGACAAGGCTCTGCAGAGCCCCAGTAGACGGAGGTTTCCATTTGGCCAGCAAGTGCCTCCTCCTGGACACCCTGGGCTCAAAAAGGCGGCTTTGGGGAGACATTTGCTTCACTTGAGCGTCACAGACGACCTGGGAAGGCCACCAACGCATATGACTTGAATCTACCTTCCAAGAGGTGATTCTGCATGAAAATCAACACCCAAGAAATATTAGAATGTTTTTCATGTGTAGATATATACTTTGCTATTTCACCTAAAAGAAAGAGAATAATCAGGGGAAAAGATGGAAAACGTAGCCCCAGTTCCTCGGAATGTCGACTAGAGGTTGCAAATATGCTCTGTCACTGTTCCATGTTATTCCACATGAAGACCCACTCATCCCAAAGCTGAAAGAGCAACCGTGGGGTTCACTGGGGTCCATTCCTTGGAAAGAATTAGTCACAAAGGACTTCACGAGCAGAGAAGTGGCTGGCTTGGGAGGCAGAAGCCTAGAGAAGCAAACATGCTTGTGCTGGAAACACAGTGACACGCTCGGAAGGCACATGAGGATCAGCGATTCCTTTGATTGGAAAAGTCCAGTTTCCTCATCTCTGGACTCTGCAACAGGGACAGAGACCCGTGAGAGGATGCCAGGGAACTCCTGGCATCACTCACAAAGGCAGGAAACCTGGAGGCCTGCACCGACTTTAGGAACTCGGGGGCTATTGTCCGGGTTGTTTCATGGCCAAAGCGGGTGGTGGCCATAGGAGTCATGTTGGTGAGGCCGCGGCGGTGAAGTCACAGAGATGCAGGCAGCCCATGTCCCTTGGTCTCACAACACAAGCACAGGCAGTGACAGCAACCCCTCTCTGGCAGCCTGCAGCCAGAAGCACAGCAGAGAGACTATAGACCTGCGCAGAAGCAGGACTAAGAAAATTAGGGGCAAGGGGATGCAGGTGGTCAACAACACGGAGCAGCTCCCCAGTGGGACAAGTTGAACACACCTGAGCCCTCTAGCTTGGGAAAGAGAGGCCCGAAGCCACCACAGAGACACCAGTGTCTGAGGTCATGAGAAGGTGAAGGGACAAGGTGAGGAGGGACCACCAGTTCCCATGACACCAGAGCGCAGGGGCATCCCGTGGAGCAACCAGGCAGGAATTTTACACTGGAATACAAGGAACTCTCGTCACACAGCACCCAGGGAAATTGCTGAACTCCCTGCCCTAGGATCCCAGACATGGACAAGGAGGAATGGCTTCATAAAGCGATGAGATCGCCCTGCGCTATTAACACAAAAGGGCACTAAACCACAGCATTGGGATTGGGGTGGGAAGTACCAGAGGAGATGGGGTCCTCGGAAAGAAAAGAGCCACCCAAACCCAGACCCAAGACATCAGCGCCCCACAGGCACCATCAAGGTCACGCTGCAGCTATGGCCAGACATCACAGCAAATCCTGTCAGCAAGGGTTTCTTTTTTCTTTTTTTTTTTTGGTTTTTAACATCTCCCATTTCTGCCTCTGTTTCCAGGCTCTCTGCAGCTGCCTTAGACCCCTTTTAGCCACCACGAACTCTGGCGATCACCTTTGCAGGGTCTAGGGCAGCAGAAATGTGGCACATCCCTTTTATCGCAGTTGGGTTAGAATAGCCAGCTCTAATTAATGTCCATCACATAGCAGTCACCAAAGCACTCAATAAATGGGAATAATATGATGTTGTTATAAGACAACCCTGGAAGCTCAGAAAGAATGGTCATGCTGTTTAAACTGGGCAGATTAGGATAACCCCTATCTCTATTTTCTGAAAAGAAGCATTCTTGAATCAAGGGCATCCTAGAACTGCTAAAGCCCTAAGAGAAACATTAAATCAAAACGTTTTACTTCTAGGTACGTATTGCCAATTTGGCAAAAGAATTGGAGGTCCATGTATCCCTAACTGAACTGTCCTCATTATACTACAAAAAATCACGCCCATAGGTCCAAAAGACCCATGCGCAGGTGAAGACCCCTCCCCTGAGCATGCGTAGTACTAAAATGGTGTGTAAGCAAAATTGTAATTGTATGTAAATCATTAACGAATCAGTGTAAAAGGGAAAGTTGCAAACTTTGCAATTTGTTTGTATAGATGCTCCTTGAGAAGCCGGTGTGGGGGTGTGCTTGATTTGTGGGAAACCACCGAGCACCCAGGCTTGCGCAACTCTGAAATAAAGCAGCAAATGTCTCTCCTGAGTGTGTAATTATTGGCTTACTGCACACCGGGCAACAAATCCGCTTTTTGGACAACAGTGTCAGTGGGTAGAACAGTTCCGAGACACTTGGCCTTTATGCCATATTACTCGGAAATAACACCAAAAGGGCCTTCTTACAGTCCTGGCTGCCAAACGGCCCCGGGGCCGTAGGGGACCATCAGTCAGGGCTCTGGCTGCAGCCCCCAGTGCTGCCCAGCATCTCCCCTGCAGGCCCCGGGGCATCCAGCGATGGGGGAGGGAAGGAGGGAGAGGCAGGGAGAGAGGAAGAGAAGGGCAGAGGGAGGGAGGGAGGAAAAGAGGGAGGAAGGAAGAGAAGGAGGGAGGGAGGGAGAGGGAGGAGCAGAGGAGGCCAGGGCAGCCCTGGGAGCCCAAGGGCCGCTGTTGCTAGGCAGCACGGGGGGGAGGGGGGGGCACGAGGAGGCCACATGACCTGCAGCTGGTGCTGTTGCCAGGCAACACTGGGTGGGGCAGCAACAGACACTGGGGGAGGTGTTGGGAGGTGATTGGAGCTGGGCTGGGGCAGCCATGGTGGGGCTGCGTGTGGGGCTGGGAGCTTCAGGGAGCCAGGCCCTCCATGGCCCTGGCCCTGCTGCCCCCGGTGGTGTGGGGGCTCGGAGGAGCTGGGCCCACACCCAGGCCCTGCACACAGCGGCTGCCGGCAGGAAGGGACGACCAAAGGCCCTGCATGGGCGCTGGAGGCCGGACCCGGCTCCTCACAGCGCCTCTGGTGCTGACGCAGCTCTTCGGGGCAGAGCTGGGGCCCTTCACGTGCCTAGAAAGTAGGAGGCATGGGGAAGCATGACACTGAGACCCTCCAGCTGGCTCTGAGCAAGAGTTGCCTCAGGAATGGACAAAAATATGCCTGCTGTGTTTTTCATGTGTGTTTCGAAGTGGCAGATAGGGCTTACTTGTCTCAAACTTTGTGCCAGTGCACTAAGAGAAGACTTGCAGTTTGCCTAATCCCAGTGTGAGGCCAGAGCCAGAGCCTCTGCGTCATCTCAGCCAGTGTTCTCTCTGAAAGACGTTCAGCTGTTTGCAAGAGCATTTACCTGTGTGATTTCCAGAGCAGTTCCCCAATATTGCAGGTGTTTAACAGTGACCTCTATATTTATAGGTAGCTGGTTCAGTTTCAAAATGTTTATGCTGAGAAAGGAGCTCAATAAGATGAAGCTGTCATTAATAAGGAGATGAAGAGGACTCCATAGATCACATACAGAAATGCAGCTGTGCAAAAGGGACAGCCATATATAATGTAATGCTCAGTGGTGCAAATGTAGCCTCCTTTTAATGAGCAGTGCTTCTTTGTGAATAGTTGTATTTGTATTGCCTGTTTATTTGCAGAGTTTTTGACTTGATTGTATCTTGAGTAGCGCAAGTTGAGTATTCAGGAGGGTCCTGAAGCCAGCTGCCCTAGCCGCTCTCCCTCTCATCTACTCACTGCAGAGCACTGTCTCTGGCAGTGCTTACAGAAGGTCTCTTGTCTCGTGGCTCAGCTGGTAGTTCTGCCTTGCCATCACCCCATGAACCTGCACTCGATAAATACACGTGTACTCGGGGTTGCCCCAGTTGCTCTGCACCTGGAATTTGATATACTGGAAGGCTCTGGGAAGCTGCTTCTGCAAAGGAAATGGGGGGAGCCGTCATTCCTCAGGTGTAAGGAGCAACAGCACAGCAACGTAGCTTCCTTTGCCAGCGCTAGCCCTGCTGGGGAACAAACTGGAGCCCTGACAAAGGAGGCAGCCAGGGTTGCTATGCCAGAGCCACAAGGCACAGGATGCTTTGGCTCATCCTCCACACTCTGTGGTCCAAGCCCTTGCAGGCAAAGCTCAGTTTGCCCCTCGCGTCGTGCCCACACGCACTCACAGTACCTTCAGGCGGAAGGTCTGAACAGCCTCTTGGTCCACGTCAAATACAAAGAGCCCCAGGAGAGTTTCTGCTGCTGCTTCCTCATCCACGCCCTCAAAGGCAACCGACAAGGGCAGCAGGTCAGGCTCAAGCAGAGCCGGAGGAAAAGTGCCCGCTGCGTCCGACTCGGGGAAGCCTGCCTCATGTCCCACCCCTCTAGCACTAGTCTGGAAGAGGTCAGTGTGGATGTGGCTCAGGCTCTTTTGAGCATGCGCTCCAAGACCCTGGGCCAGAAAGCACAAAGCAAGCCGCAGAGGCATAACACCACCGTGGGCCCCCACATACGCCATGCAGGGACGCTCTGCTCTACAGCAACCAGCCCACGCTTCTCTGAGAGAAGGCGCCAGGAGAAACAAGGCTCCCTCACAGCTTTCTGCCCTGGCCAGCTTCCCTGCCCACCCTCCACGCTGGGGCAAGGCTGAGGCTTACGGAGACAGCAAAGTCTTTGGGGGCGCTGCTGACTTCCCCGGAAGGAGAGACCGCCTTGGAGATGTGCTCCACGGTGACAGCCATGGGCCAGATCTGCTCAGGCAGCCGAATGACCACTTGGCCCTCCGCTCCTTGGAAAGCCCAGCACTGTCCAGGGGAAGTGTGCGGCTGAAACCAGAAAGCAGCCACCCTCAGTGGCAAGGCACTCCAGGAGCCCAGCGGACTGGCTGCTTTGCCAGCAGCACAGCCCTGGCTCGGTCTGTTGGCTGGCTTTCTGCATGGAAGGGCACCCAAGTGGATGAAAGGGACAGCAGGGGACTTGCCACCTTGCTTTCAGAAGACGGAAATCTTCCTTACAAAACATCTAGGCTCACCTGCCTTTCCCAAATCCCGCTCTGATTTTGCACAGCATTCAGAGACAGGGCGGGGCTGCCTAGGGGAGGTCACCCCGTGAGCCTTCAAAGAGTGTGCGGGAGGGACGAGCCCCCTTCCTCCAACTCGGCAGATCCCGCCAGGCTTGGGGGCCTGGAGGAGGTTCTGTCCTTGCCTGAGTGGCTTGTCAGGCTCCCCCCAACTTCCACTCTCTCTGGAAAGGGGCCATGGGAGTTGAGGTGGGAAAATGCAGCTGCCAAGGACAAAGGTGCCCAGCACACTGCGGCCAGGGGTTGTGGGCAGGTGGCTGCTGTTGGGTTCAGCTCCATTCCCCTCCAGACGGGAGGGCAGCACTGTGGGGAAGCGCAGGGGATCGTCAGGAAGAGGCTGAGCCCTGTGGGGCTGCGCGAGGCTGCTGCTGTGAAGGGAGGTGTTTGGGGCTTGGAGGCTCAACTTGAAAGCAAGCAACTGCCTCAGAAGTCATGCTGCCTGTGCTATTACCTGCAGAATAGTATCCGGAGGATTGGCCACGGCAAAGAAGGCGAGACAAAGCCAGCAAGCCTCACTGCCTCGCCCACCATAAGTCCGGGATGTTCTCTCTGCATCGATGGTGGCCCCTGAAAGGCACATGCAAAGCAGCTGCCTCAGACAGGCCAGAGGCTAGGAGCAGCAGGGAGCTAGCAGGTATTTCTCAGGCTGCAAGCCCAGCTGGGCAGACTTGGTGGGAGGGCCATACGCCAGCGGAGGGCCAGCAGACTTTGCGTAGGCATACCTGTGGTTTTCAGAGCCCAGTCCACCGTCTGCAGGTCCTTTGCCTCTATCTTCTCAAGGGCTGCCCGTGTCAAGTTGAGAAGGGGCTGGGAAAAGCATTGCAAAGGCAGAGACGGAAAGCAACAGGGAGAATGACACAAACTCATCACGGGGCACTTCTGCATGAAGACTGAGTGCTTGCACAGAGCAAAGGGGAGACTCGGGGTCAGTCCACCAAAGGCAAGACTTGTTGGAAAAGGCACCACACCTTCTGGTCAGCGCTTTCTGACAAGTCAAGCAAGGACTCAGGGAGAACACCAGTCTCAGGAGCCACCGTGCAGACCTGGCTCAGGTCAGCACTGCCCCAAGCAGCCCTGAGAGCCAGGTTTGCACTGGGCAGCAAGAGGACAGAGCACACGCTGCAAAGGGCCAAGAGGAAGCAGCAGGAGACAGCCTCCAACTGAGAGCAAGGTCTTTGATCAAATGGCAGCCACTTTACCCCTCTCTTCTCCTCAGCCATCGCCCTCTCCTCCAAGACTT
Organism: Dromaius novaehollandiae; assembly: GCF_036370855.1. Taxonomy (NCBI): domain Eukaryota; kingdom Metazoa; phylum Chordata; class Aves; order Casuariiformes; family Dromaiidae; genus Dromaius; species Dromaius novaehollandiae. The sequence goes on along the minus strand of NC_088125.1, from coordinate 737,379 downwards.
CTGCTATGGAGTGCAGGATGGCCTCATTTGCAGCAGCCAGCTCTGCTCGCAGGTGAGCCACCTGCTCTTCCAGGAGCTCCCGCTCATGGATCTTCTCCCTCAGCAAGGGCAGGGAGTTGCTGCAGACAAAGGGAAAGCAGATCTGGTGCAAGAGCTGAGCAGCCCCTGCAGGCAGTCCCGAGTAGGGTGCCACAGTCTTGCCCCCATCCTCTTCCCTCCCTCACAAGAGCAGAGGCTTTCCCTTCCCCTCCACGTTTAGCACAAGGCAAAGGCTGGCGCCCTGGATGCTTTGCCACTCAATGAGTTCCATGGGAAGGAAGCCCTCTTACCTGAGCGTTGTGAGCTCTGTTTCTGGCACCCCAGCCTTCTCCTGAAACACAAAGGCCCTCCCTGAGAGGAAGCCCAAGGAGCTGCATGGGGGCTTCCCACAGGACACTTCCCCAGGAAGAGCAGGTGGCAGTTGCTGCTGCTTTCTATCCATTTGGAGCAAGCCAGAGGATGTCGGGCCTTTTTCCAGCCACTGTCTTTGGGAAGTCCATTTGCTGTCTGAGCATTTGCAGACTCCAGGAGCTAAGGCAGGAGCAAAGCCACCTCCTGCCCAAGTGCTCCTTCCTGCAGCCTGCCAACCTGCAGTGCTCACTCAGGGAGCTCTCAGGGTCAAACCTCATTCAGCAGCTACAGAAAGTGAAGGACAAGCACAAGCGTGTCCCCCCCCACACCCCCCCACATCTCTGTGAGGATGAGCCCTGGGCATCTGGACGGGATTCCCAACTTTTGCAGGGGAGGCAGGAGCTCCGAGCTATGGCCTCGGCCAGAGTTTGCTTTCCCCCAGCAAGAGGCACCTACCTGCAGCGCTTCCTCTTGCCACTTGCTCTCGGAGAGCAGCAAGCCCCAGCAGTAAAGCGCAGCTGCAAGTCACCACAGCAAGAGACAGTTATACTAAGAGGCTTTCTAATGGTCCCTGGAGCCACATTTTCTCCTTCCACAGCTAGGGAGCAAGAGCTTGCCTGGGACAGCTGGAGCTGGAGCTGGAGCCAGTGCAGAGCGCGGAGGTGGCTCCAACCCCTTGAGCACTGCCCAGGCCCATGGGCTTGGAAAATACACACACCCAAGGCCCACACACCCGCACACCAATGAAGGCATGTGGCCCCGAGCCAAGAGGAAATGCACCAGGCCATGGCAGTTTCTGCACAGACATTGCAACCCCAAAGCTCTGCAGCAAGGAGGGACCTCTAGCCAAAACGATCCTAGGCGCTCCACTCCCTCCCACGGCCGGCAGCCACGGCAGGCGTGAGGCAGGCTGCAGTCCACCTGTAAAGACCCTCTCTGGCCTTCACTGTGTCACGGAGATGGGAAGCTGGAAGGCGCCACAGGATCTGCTGCCTCTCCCTGCCCCTGAAAGCTGGCATCCGGTCTGCCTGGGCTACCGCGCAAGAGGTTTGGTCAGCGCTGCTCACCAGCCAAGAGTGGGGCCAGCAGGAAAAGGACCCTCAGGCACCTCCTGCCATTCTGCCAGGTGCTGCGTGGCCTAAAAGAGAGGGAATGCTGCTGTTAGCCAAGCCTACAGTGCAGGCTTTGCTTTGCCGGTGATCCGTTGAGGGGCTCCCTTGCCACCAGGTTCCTCAGCTCAGCAGAGCGGAGAAGCCCAGGGCCTGGGGGCCTTTAGGAAGCTCTGAGCTGCAGCACAGCACCCTGCGGGCACTAAGGCAGTTGAAGACCTCTGGCCTGACACAGGCGTAATCACCCACATGCGTAGTGTCGTGGCCTGACACAGTCTGGTGGCACTGGGCTCTCCCGAGCAGAAGGGGCAGCGCCTTGCCCAGCCAAAGGCTCTGCTGGGCTGCCTGGCTGCCCAGGCTGGAGGGCAGTGCTGCATACAGCCCCAGGGCTCAGGGGCTGTCTGTCGCCACCATGGAAGCCGGGCGGCACACAGGGCTTCTTGCCTTATCCCTCCCTGCTTTTTGGGCCCCGTCACACCCACCTGCCCAACTCGGCTGGCATCTCCTCTAATCCAACTCCGTCACCAGCAGGAGGGAAAAGGTCGCTGTGCGGCAGATCCCCGCAGGCCTCTTCCCAAAGCACTTGCTGGCCTCTGCAAAGCTCCTTGTTTGCAGAGCTACACACGTCTGCAGGCTGGGCTTTTATGGAGGGCAGCTGCTGATGACGTCACAAGAGCCAACCACCAGGGAGGCAAGGTGTTGCCCATGATGACCTCAGAGGGGGGCTTACCCAGGAGGGGGTTGCCACGCAGCCTGAGCGAGAGGAAGCCTGTGCGTTAGCCCCCACCCCAAGCCTGAAGCCTCCCGGCACACCCGCAGAGGAGCCCTGGTTAGCCCAGAGAGCCAGCTCACTTGGTTGCGCGGGCAAGCTGCTGCTGTGCCGTTGCACCCCTCGTCCTCTACCAGGCTGATGTGTCGTGTCATCCTGGGCAGGGCTCAAAGGGCTGAGCGTGAAGCCCTGCTAAGTCAGAAGGGAGAGTGGCAAGAGCTTTCTCCTCTTGAGACCCACCCGGGCATTGACACGGTACTGCAGCAAGCCAAAGGACATCAGCCAGGTGACCTTGTTGGCCCTGGAAGACATAGCCCCGCCTCTGCTAGGAAAGCAAGAGTAGAGCGGTCAGCTTGCTGGCACAAAGGCAGATGTCTCTTCCCCTAGGTACACCTGCACCCACACGGAACAGCGGGGGTGAGGGGCACAGGCTCCCTCAGCAGCCCACTGATGGGCACCCAAAGGGGAGCTCCAGGGTCGGCTCTGAGGTGCGTTGCAGAAATGCAAGCAACCATTGAGCAAGAGCAGGGGCCAGGACTGGAGACGGGGACAGCTGCAGGCCAGCTCCCGCAAGGAGTGGGCCTGAGCTTCAGTCAGGCTCCTGGGCCAGTGGGTGGAGGTGCCAGGGCAGGCCGCTCAGGGGAACTAAGCCCTCCTTAGTGCACGCCGGGCCCTGACGGTCCAGGCCGCGGTCTGTAGCCTTTGCACTTCTCTGCTGCGGCCTCTGCGGTTTGTCAACGCCTCCCTTGACCTGGCAGATTCAAAACTGGATGCAGGCGAGCCCTAGCAAGTGCCGAGTGTCTTCCACACATTCCTCCATCTGCTCGCTCTACAGCAGCTGACGCAGCCGCACACACGCTTGGCCTTTGCTGCTGCCGAAGCGCATTGCCTGCTCATGGTTAGCTTGCTGTGTGCCAGGACCCCCGGGGCCTTTTGTGCAGCACGACACCGCAGCCCATCAGGCCCCAGCACATGCTGCTGCTGCTGCTGCTGCTGCTGCTGCTGTTGCTTGCGGTCTGGCCATGCCTGGGGCCAGCCTTTGCATTGATCGTTGCCAAGGCTGAAGCAGTTCCGCTTGGCACAGCCTGCTGAGGTCTTGCTGAGTGGTGGCTCTTCCTTCGGCATAGCTAACTCTCCTCACACTTGCTGAGGGCTCAGTCGATCCCCACGCTGAGGTGGTTTAGGAAGGTATTGAGCAGTATCAGAGGCAGGCAGGCCCCCGGAGGAACTCTGCTTGGGAGCAGCTGCCCATTGGACTTGGAGGCATGAAGCAGCAGCAGCCTTGGAGCTTGGTGCTGTGGCCAGTGCCCATGCAGCTTGTGGTGCCCCTGCCCAGCGCAGCTCTTGCCAGCTTGTCAGCACCTTGTCTGCCAGGTGCTCACGCCAGCATCTGTTCCGGCTCCTTGTCCAGCTGGTCCCTAGGCTCCTCGTTGTCACCTGGGTGCTCCTCAGAGCAGCGGGCTCTCTAGGCAGAGCAGGCCTAGCATGGCTGCCTGGGTTCCCATGCTGCCTTTGCTCTGTCCCCCCACCCACCGAATCACAGAACCACAGATTGGTTGAGGTTGGAAGGGACCTCTGGAGATCACCTAGTCCAAGCCCCTGGCTCCAGCAGGGTCACCTAGAGCATGCTGGCCAGGATGGTGTCCAGATGGCTTTTGAAGATCTCCAAGGAGGGAGAGTGCACAAACTCTCTGGGCAATCTAAGGGTAGCCTGTGATGGTCTCTTTCCTCCAATTTTCCAGCATCACTTCAAATTCTGAATTTGCCCTCCAAGTTGCTTTCAGAGCCTACCAGAGTAATGTCAGGTCATCTGCAAAGAGACCACTCCATCCCCTCAGTCCTTAATGGGACTGCTTAGCAGGACTGTACCCGGGACAAGGCTCTGCAGAGCCCCAGTAGACGGAGGTTTCCATTTGGCCAGCAAGTGCCTCCTCCTGGACACCCTGGGCTCAAAAAGGCGGCTTTGGGGAGACATTTGCTTCACTTGAGCGTCACAGACGACCTGGGAAGGCCACCAACGCATATGACTTGAATCTACCTTCCAAGAGGTGATTCTGCATGAAAATCAACACCCAAGAAATATTAGCATGTTTTTCATGTGTAGATATATACTTTGCTATTTCACCTAAAAGAAAGAGAATAATCAGGGGAAAAGATGGAAAACGTAGCCCCAGTTCCTCGGAATGTCGACTAGAGGTTGCAAATATGCTCTGTCACTGTTCCATGTTATTCCACATGAAGACCCACTCATCCCAAAGCTGAAAGAGCAACCGTGGGGTTCACTGGGGTCCATTCCTTGGAAAGAATTAGTCACAAAGGACTTCACGAGCAGAGAAGTGGCTGGCTTGGGAGGCAGAAGCCTAGAGAAGCAAACATGCTTGTGCTGGAAACACAGTGACACGCTCGGAAGGCACATGAGGATCAGCGATTCCTTTGATTGGAAAAGTCCAGTTTCCTCATCTCTGGACTCTGCAACAGGGACAGAGACCCGTGAGAGGATGCCAGGGAACTCCTGGCATCACTCACAAAGGCAGGAAACCTGGAGGCCTGCACCGACTTTAGGAACTCGGGGGCTATTGTCCGGGTTGTTTCATGGCCAAAGCGGGTGGTGGCCATAGGAGTCATGTTGGTGAGGCCGCGGCGGTGAAGTCACAGAGATGCAGGCAGCCCATGTCCCTTGGTCTCACAACACAAGCACAGGCAGTGACAGCAACCCCTCTCTGGCAGCCTGCAGCCAGAAGCACAGCAGAGAGACTATAGACCTGCGCAGAAGCAGGACTAAGAAAATTAGGGGCAAGGGGATGCAGGTGGTCAACAACACGGAGCAGCTCCCCAGTGGGACAAGTTGAACACACCTGAGCCCTCTAGCTTGGGAAAGAGAGGCCCGAAGCCACCACAGAGACACCAGTGTCTGAGGTCATGAGAAGGTGAAGGGACAAGGTGAGGAGGGACCACCAGTTCCCATGACACCAGAGCGCAGGGGCATCCCGTGGAGCAACCAGGCAGGAATTTTACACTGGAATACAAGGAACTCTCGTCACACAGCACCCAGGGAAATTGCTGAACTCCCTGCCCTAGGATCCCAGACATGGACAAGGAGGAATGGCTTCATAAAGCGATGAGATCGCCCTGCGCTATTAACACAAAAGGGCACTAAACCACAGCATTGGGATTGGGGTGGGAAGTACCAGAGGAGATGGGGTCCTCGGAAAGAAAAGAGCCACCCAAACCCAGACCCAAGACATCAGCGCCCCACAGGCACCATCAAGGTCACGCTGCAGCTACGGCCAGACATCACAGCAAATCCTGTCAGCAAGGGTTTCTTTTTTCTTTTTTTTTTTTGGTTTTTAACATCTCCCATTTCTGCCTCTGTTTCCAGGCTCTCTGCAGCTGCCTTAGACCCCTTTTAGCCACCACGAACTCTGGCGATCACCTTTGCAGGGTCTAGGGCAGCAGCAATGTGGCACATCCCTTTTATCGCAGTTGGGTTAGAATAGCCAGCTCTAATTAATGTCCATCACATAGCAGTCACCAAAGCACTCAATAAATGGGAATAATATGATGTTGTTATAAGACAACCCTGGAAGCTCAGAAAGAATGGTCATGCTGTTTAAACTGGGCAGATTAGGATAACCCCTATCTCTATTTTCTGAAAAGAAGCATTCTTGAATCAAGGGCATCCTAGAACTGCTAAAGCCCTAAGAGAAACATTAAATCAAAACGTTTTACTTCTAGGTACGTATTGCCAATTTGGCAAAAGAATTGGAGGTCCATGTATCCCTAACTGAACTGTCCTCATTATACTACAAAAAATCACGCCCATAGGTCCAAAAGACCCATGCGCAGGTGAAGACCCCTCCCCTGAGCATGCGTAGTACTAAAATGGTGTGTAAGCAAAATTGTAATTGTATGTAAATCATTAACGAATCAGTGTAAAAGGGAAAGTTGCAAACTTTGCAATTTGTTTGTATAGATGCTCCTTGAGAAGCCGGTGTGGGGGTGTGCTTGATTTGTGGGAAACCACCGAGCACCCAGGCTTGCACAACTCTGAAATAAAGCAGCAAATGTCTCTCCTGAGTGTGTAATTATTGGCTTACTGCACACCGGGCAACAAATCCGCTTTTTGGACAACAGTGTCAGTGGGTAGAACAGTTCCGAGACACTTGGCCTTTATGCCATATTACTCGGAAATAACACCAAAAGGGCCTTCTTACAGTCCTGGCTGCCAAACGGCCCCGGGGCCGTAGGGGACCATCAGTCAGGGCTCTGGCTGCAGCCCCCAGTGCTGCCCAGCATCTCCCCTGCAGGCCCCGGGGCATCCAGCGATGGGGGAGGGAAGGAGGGAGAGGCAGGGAGAGAGGAAGAGAAGGGCAGAGGGAGGGAGGGAGGAAAAGAGGGAGGAAGGAAGAGAAGGAGGGAGGGAGGGAGAGGGAGGAGCAGAGGAGGCCAGGGCAGCCCTGGGAGCCCAAGGGCCGCTGTTGCTAGGCAGCACGGGGGGGAGGGGGGGGCACGAGGAGGCCACATGACCTGCAGCTGGTGCTGTTGCCAGGCAACACTGGGTGGGGCAGCAACAGACACTGGGGGAGGTGTTGGGAGGTGATTGGAGCTGGGCTGGGGCAGCCATGGTGGGGCTGCGTGTGGGGCTGGGAGCTTCAGGGAGCCAGGCCCTCCATGGCCCTGGCCCTGCTGCCCCCGGTGGTGTGGGGGCTCGGAGGAGCTGGGCCCACACCCAGGCCCTGCACACAGCGGCTGCCGGCAGGAAGGGACGACCAAAGGCCCTGCATGGGTGCTGGAGGCCGGACCCGGCTCCTCACAGCGCCTCTGGTGCTGACGCAGCTCTTCGGGGCAGAGCTGGGGCCCTTCACGTGCCTAGAAAGTAGGAGGCATGGGGAAGCATGACACTGAGACCCTCCAGCTGGCTCTGAGCAAGAGTTGCCTCAGGAATGGACAAAAATATGCCTGCTGTGTTTTTCATGTGTGTTTCGAAGTGGCAGATAGGGCTTACTTGTCTCAAACTTTGTGCCAGTGCACTAAGAGAAGACTTGCAGTTTGCCTAATCCCAGTGTGAGGCCAGAGCCAGAGCCTCTGCGTCATCTCAGCCAGTGTTCTCTCTAAAAGACGTTCAGCTGTTTGCAAGAGCATTTACCTGTGTGATTTCCAGAGCAGTTCCCCAATATTGCAGGTGTTTAACAGTGACCTCTATATTTATAGGTAGCTGGTTCAGTTTCAAAATGTTTATGCTGAGAAAGGAGCTCAATAAGATGAAGCTGTCATTAATAAGGAGATGAAGAGGACTCCATAGATCACATACAGAAATGCAGCTGTGCAAAAGGGACAGCCATATATAATGTAATGCTCAGTGGTGCAAATGTAGCCTCCTTTTAATGAGCAGTGCTTCTTTGTGAATAGTTGTATTTGTATTGCCTGTTTATTTGCAGAGTTTTTGACTTGATTGTATCTTGAGTAGCGCAAGTTGAGTATTCAGGAGGGTCCTGAAGCCAGCTGCCCTAGCCGCTCTCCCTCTCATCTACTCACTGCAGAGCACTGTCTCTGGCAGTGCTTACAGAAGGTCTCTTGTCTCGTGGCTCAGCTGGTAGTTCTGCCTTGCCATCACCCCATGAACCTGCACTCGATAAATACACGTGTACTCGGGGTTGCCCCAGTTGCTCTGCACCTGGAATTTGATATACTGGAAGGCTCTGGGAAGCTGCTTCTGCAAAGGAAATGGGGGGAGCCGTCATTCCTCAGGTGTAAGGAGCAACAGCACAGCAACGTAGCTTCCTTTGCCAGCGCTAGCCCTGCTGGGGAACAAACTGGAGCCCTGACAAAGGAGGCAGCCAGGGTTGCTATGCCAGAGCCACAAGGCACAGGATGCTTTGGCTCATCCTCCACACTCTGTGGTCCAAGCCCTTGCAGGCAAAGCTCAGTTTGCCCCTCGCGTCGTGCCCACACGCACTCACAGTACCTTCAGGCGGAAGGTCTGAACAGCCTCTTGGTCCACGTCAAATACAAAGAGCCCCAGGAGAGTTTCTGCTGCTGCTTCCTCATCCACGCCCTCAAAGGCAACCGACAAGGGCAGCAGGTCAGGCTCAAGCAGAGCCGGAGGAAAAGTGCCCGCTGCGTCAGACTCGGGGAAGCCTGCCTCATGTCCCACCCCTCTAGCACTAGTCTGGAAGAGGTCAGTGTGGATGTGGCTCAGGCTCTTTTGAGCATGCGCTCCAAGACCCTGGGCCAGAAAGCACAAAGCAAGCCGCAGAGGCATAACACCACCGTGGGCCCCCACATACGCCATGCAGGGACGCTCTGCTCTACAGCAACCAGCCCACGCTTCTCTGAGAGAAGGCGCCAGGAGAAACAAGGCTCCCTCACAGCTTTCTGCCCTGGCCAGCTTCCCTGCCCACCCTCCACGCTGGGGCAAGGCTGAGGCTTACGGAGACAGCAAAGTCTTTGGGGGCGCTGCTGACTTCCCCGGAAGGAGAGACCGCCTTGGAGATGTGCTCCACGGTGACAGCCATGGGCCAGATCTGCTCAGGCAGCCGAATGACCACTTGGCCCTCCGCTCCTTGGAAAGCCCAGCACTGTCCAGGGGAAGTGTGCGGCTGAAACCAGAAAGCAGCCACCCTCAGTGGCAAGGCACTCCAGGAGCCCAGCGGACTGGCTGCTTTGCCAGCAGCACAGCCCTGGCTCGGTCTGTTGGCTGGCTTTCTGCATGGAAGGGCACCCAAGTGGATGAAAGGGACAGCAGGGGACTTGCCACCTTGCTTTCAGAAGACGGAAATCTTCCTTACAAAACATCTAGGCTCACCTGCCTTTCCCAAATCCCGCTCTGATTTTGCACAGCATTCAGAGACAGGGCGGGGCTGCCTAGGGGAGGTCACCCCGTGAGCCTTCAAAGGGTGTGCGGGAGGGACGAGCCCCCTTCCTCCAACTCGGCAGATCCCGCCAGGCTTGGGGGCCTGGAGGAGGTTCTGTCCTTGCCTGAGTGGCTTGTCAGGCTCCCCCCAACTTCCACTCTCTCTGGAAAGGGGCCATGGGAGTTGAGGTGGGAAAATGCAGCTGCCAAGGACAAAGGTGCCCAGCACACTGCGGCCAGGGGTTGTGGGCAGGTGGCTGCTGTTGGGTTCAGCTCCATTCCCCTCCAGACGGGAGGGCAGCACTGTGGGGAAGCGCAGGGGATCGTCAGGAAGAGGCTGAGCCCTGTGGGGCTGCGCGAGACTGCTGCTGTGAAGGGAGGTGTTTGGGGCTTGGAGGCTCAACTTGAAAGCAAGCAACTGCCTCAGAAGTCATGCTGCCTGTGCTATTACCTGCAGAATAGTATCCGGAGGATTGGCCACGGCAAAGAAGGCGAGACAAAGCCAGCAAGCCTCACTGCCTCGCCCACCATAAGTCCGGGATGTTCTCTCTGCATCGATGGTGGCCCCTGAAAGGCACATGCAAAGCAGCTGCCTCAGACAGGCCAGAGGCTAGGAGCAGCAGGGAGCTAGCAGGTATTTCTCAGGCTGCAAGCCCAGCTGGGCAGACTTGGTGGGAGGGCCATACGCCAGCGGAGGGCCAGCAGACTTTGCGTAGGCATACCTGTGGTTTTCAGAGCCCAGTCCACCGTCTGCAGGTCCTTTGCCTCTATCTTCTCAAGGGCTGCCCGTGTCAAGTTGAGAAGGGGCTGGGAAAAGCATTGCAAAGGCAGAGACGGAAAGCAACAGGGAGAATGACACAAACTCATCACGGGGCACTTCTGCATGAAGACTGAGTGCTTGCACAGAGCAAAGGGGAGACTCGGGGTCAGTCCACCAAAGGCAAGACTTGTTGGAAAAGGCACCACACCTTCTGGTCAGCGCTTTCTGACAAGTCAAGCAAGGACTCAGGGAGAACACCAGTCTCAGGAGCCACCGTGCAGACCTGGCTCAGGTCAGCACTGCCCCAAGCAGCCCTGAGAGCCAGGTTTGCACTGGGCAGCAAGAGGACAGAGCACACGCTGCAAAGGGCCAAGAGGAAGCAGCAGGAGACAGCCTCCAACTGAGAGCAAGGTCTTTGATCAAATGGCAGCCACTTTACCCCTCTCTTCTCCTCAGCCATCGCCCTCTCCTCCAAGACTTCTGCTATGGAGTGCAGGATGGCCTCATTTGCAGCAGCCAGCTCTGCTCGCAGGTGAGCCACCTGCTCTTCCAGGAGCTCCCGCTCATGGATCTTCTCCCTCAGCAAGGGCAGGGAGTTGCTGCAGACAAAGGGAAAGCAGATCTGGTGCAAGAGCTGAGCAGCCCCTGCAGGCAGTCCCGAGTAGGGTGCCACAGTCTTGCCCCCATCCTCTTCCCTCCCTCACAAGAGCAGAGGCTTTCCCTTCCCCTCCACGTTTAGCACAAGGCAAAGGCTGGCGCCCTGGATGCTTTGCCACTCAATGAGTTCCATGGGAAGGAAGCCCTCTTACCTGAGCGTTGTGAGCTCTGTTTCTGGCACCCCAGCCTTCTCCTGAAACACAAAGGCCCTCCCTGAGAGGAAGCCCAAGGAGCTGCATGGGGGCTTCCCACAGGACACTTCCCCAGGAAGAGCAGGTGGCAGTTGCTGCTGCTTTCTATCCATTTGGAGCAAGCCAGAGGATGTCGGGCCTTTTTCCAGCCACTGTCTTTGGGAAGTCCATTTGCTGTCTGAGCATTTGCAGACTCCAGGAGCTAAGGCAGGAGCAAAGCCACCTCCTGCCCAAGTGCTCCTTCCTGCAGCCTGCCAACCTGCAGTGCTCACTCAGGGAGCTCTCAGGGTCAAACCTCATTCAGCAGCTACAGAAAGTGAAGGACAAGCACAAGCGTGTCCCCCCCCACACCCCCCCACATCTCTGTGAGGATGAGCCCAGGGCATCTGGACGGGATTCCCAACTTTTGCAGGGGAGGCAGGAGCTCCGAGCTATGGCCTCGGCCAGAGTTTGCTTTCCCCCAGCAAGAGGCACCTACCTGCAGCGCTTCCTCTTGCCACTTGCTCTCGGAGAGCAGCAAGCCCCAGCAGTAAAGCGCAGCTGCAAGTCACCACAGCAAGAGACAGTTATACTAAGAGGCTTTCTAATGGTCCCTGGAGCCACATTTTCTCCTTCCACAGCTAGGGAGCAAGAGCTTGCCTGGGACAGCTGGAGCTGGAGCTGGAGCCAGTGCAGAGCGCGGAGGTGGCTCCAACCCCTTGAGCACTGCCCAGGCCCATGGGCTTGGAAAATACACACACCCAAGGCCCACACACCCGCACACCAATGAAGGCATGTGGCCCCGAGCCAAGAGGAAATGCACCAGGCCATGGCAGTTTCTGCACAGACATTGCAACCCCAAAGCTCTGCAGCAAGGAGGGACCTCTAGCCAAAACGATCCTAGGCGCTCCACTCCCTCCCACGGCCGGCAGCCACGGCAGGCGTGAGGCAGGCTGCAGTCCACCTGTAAAGACCCTCTCTGGCCTTCACTGTGTCACGGAGATGGGAAGCTGGAAGGCGCCACAGGATCTGCTGCCTCTCCCTGCCCCTGAAAGCTGGCATCCGGTCTGCCTGGGCTACCGCGCAAGAGGTTTGGTCAGCGCTGCTCACCAGCCAAGAGTGGGGCCAGCAGGAAAAGGACCCTCAGGCACCTCCTGCCATTCTGCCAGGTGCTGCGTGGCCTAAAAGAGAGGGAATGCTGCTGTTAGCCAAGCCTACAGTGCGAGCTTTGCTTTGCCGGTGATCCGTTGAGGGGCTCCCTTGCCACCAGGTTCCTCAGCTCAGCAGAGCGGAGAAGCCCAGGGCCTGGGGGCCTTTAGGAAGCTCTGAGCTGCAGCACAGCACCCTGCGGGCACTAAGGCAGTTGAAGACCTCTGGCCTGACACAGGCGTAATCACCCACACGCGTAGTGTCGTGGCCTGACACAGTCTGGTGGCACTGGGCTCTCCCGAGCAGAAGGGGCAGCGCCTTGCCCAGCCAAAGGCTCTGCTGGGCTGCCTGGCTGCCCAGGCTGGAGGGCAGTGCTGCATACAGCCCCAGGGCTCAGGGGCTGTCTGTCGCCACCATGGAAGCCGGGCGGCACACAGGGCTTCTTGCCTTATCCCTCCCTGCTTTTTGGGCCCCGTCACACCCACCTGCCCAACTCGGCTGGCATCTCCTCTAATCCAACTCCGTCACCAGCAGGAGGGAAAAGGTCGCTGTGCGGCAGATCCCCGCAGGCCTCTTCCCAAAGCACTTGCTGGCCTCTGCAAAGCTCCTTGTTTGCAGAGCTACACACGTCTGCAGGCTGGGCTTTTATGGAGGGCAGCTGCTGATGACGTCACAAGAGCCAACCACCAGGGAGGCAAGGTGTTGCCCATGATGACCTCAGAGGGGGGCTTACCCAGGAGGGGGTTGCCACGCAGCCTGAGCGAGAGGAAGCCTGTGCGTTAGCCCCCACCCCAAGCCTGAAGCCTCCCGGCACACCCGCAGAGGAGCCCTGGTTAGCCCAGAGAGCCAGCTCACTTGGTTGCGCGGGCAAGCTGCTGCTGTGCCGTTGCACCCCTCGTCCTCTACCAGGCTGATGTGTCGTGTCATCCTGGGCAGGGCTCAAAGGGCTGAGCGTGAAGCCCTGCTAAGTCAGAAGGGAGAGTGGCAAGAGCTTTCTCCTCTTGAGACCCACCCGGGCATTGACACGGTACTGCAGCAAGCCAAAGGACATCAGCCAGGTGACCTTGTTGGCCCTGGAAGACATAGCCCCGCCTCTGCTAGGAAAGCAAGAGTAGAGCGGTCAGCTTGCTGGCACAAAGGCAGATGTCTCTTCCCCTAGGTACACCTGCACCCACACGGAACAGCGGGGGTGAGGGGCACAGGCTCCCTCAGCAGCCCACTGATGGGCACCCAAAGGGGAGCTCCAGGGTCGGCTCTGAGGTGCGTTGCAGAAATGCAAGCAACCATTGAGCAAGAGCAGGGGCCAGGACTGGAGACGGGGACAGCTGCAGGCCAGCTCCCGCAAGGAGTGGGCCTGAGCTTCAGTCAGGCTCCTGGGCCAGTGGGTGGAGGTGCCAGGGCAGGCCGCTCAGGGGAACTAAGCCCTCCTTAGTGCACGCCGGGCCCTGACGGTCCAGGCCGCGGTCTGTAGCCTTTGCACTTCTCTGCTGCGGCCTCTGCGGTTTGTCAACGCCTCCCTTGACCTGGCAGATTCAAAACTGGATGCAGGCGAGCCCTAGCAAGTGCCGAGTGTCTTCCACACATTCCTCCATCTGCTCGCTCTACAGCAGCTGACGCAGCCGCACACACGCTTGGCCTTTGCTGCTGCCGAAGCGCATTGCCTGCTCATGGTTAGCTTGCTGTGTGCCAGGACCCCCGGGGCCTTTTGTGCAGCACGACACCGCAGCCCATCAGGCCCCAGCACATGCTGCTGCTGCTGCTGCTGCTGCTGCTGCTGCTGCTGTTGCTTGCGGTCTGGCCATGCCTGGGGCCAGCCTTTGCATTGATCGTTGCCAAGGCTGAAGCAGTTCCGCTTGGCACAGCCTGCTGAGGTCTTGCTGAGTGGTGGCTCTTCCTTCGGCATAGCTAACTCTCCTCACACTTGCTGAGGGCTCAGTCGATCCCCACGCTGAGGTGGTTTAGGAAGGTATTGAGCAGTATCAGAGGCAGGCAGGCCCCCGGAGGAACTCTGCTTGGGAGCAGCTGCCCATTGGACTTGGAGGCATGAAGCAGCAGCAGCCTTGGAGCTTGGTGCTGTGGCCAGTGCCCATGCAGCTTGTGGTGCCCCTGCCCAGCGCAGCTCTTGCCAGCTTGTCAGCACCTTGTCTGCCAGGTGCTCACGCCAGCATCTGTTCCGGCTCCTTGTCCAGCTGGTCCCTAGGCTCCTCGTTGTCACCTGGGTGCTCCTCAGAGCAGCGGGCTCTCTAGGCAGAGCAGGCCTAGCATGGCTGCCTGGGTTCCCATGCTGCCTTTGCTCTGTCCCCCCACCCACCGAATCACAGAACCACAGATTGGTTGAGGTTGGAAGGGACCTCTGGAGATCACCTAGTCCAAGCCCCTGGCTCCAGCAGGGTCACCTAGAGCATGCTGGCCAGGATGGTGTCCAGATGGCTTTTGAAGATCTCCAAGGAGGGAGAGTGCACAAACTCTCTGGGCAATCTAAGGGTAGCCTGTGATGGTCTCTTTCCTCCAATTTTCCAGCATCACTTCAAATTCTGAATTTGCCCTCCAAGTTGCTTTCAGAGCCTACCAGAGTAATGTCAGGTCATCTGCAAAGAGACCACTCCATCCCCTCAGTCCTTAATGGGACTGCTTAGCAGGACTGTACCCGGGACAAGGCTCTGCAGAGCCCCAGTAGACGGAGGTTTCCATTTGGCCAGCAAGTGCCTCCTCCTGGACACCCTGGGCTCAAAAAGGCGGCTTTGGGGAGACATTTGCTTCACTTGAGCGTCACAGACGACCTGGGAAGGCCACCAACGCATATGACTTGAATCTACCTTCCAAGAGGTGATTCTGCATGAAAATCAACACCCAAGAAATATTAGAATGTTTTTCATGTGTAGATATATACTTTGCTATTTCACCTAAAAGAAAGAGAATAATCAGGGGAAAAGATGGAAAACGTAGCCCCAGTTCCTCGGAATGTCGACTAGAGGTTGCAAATATGCTCTGTCACTGTTCCATGTTATTCCACATGAAGACCCACTCATCCCAAAGCTGAAAGAGCAACCGTGGGGTTCACTGGGGTCCATTCCTTGGAAAGAATTAGTCACAAAGGACTTCACGAGCAGAGAAGTGGCTGGCTTGGGAGGCAGAAGCCTAGAGAAGCAAACATGCTTGTGCTGGAAACACAGTGACACGCTCGGAAGGCACATGAGGATCAGCGATTCCTTTGATTGGAAAAGTCCAGTTTCCTCATCTCTGGACTCTGCAACAGGGACAGAGACCCGTGAGAGGATGCCAGGGAACTCCTGGCATCACTCACAAAGGCAGGAAACCTGGAGGCCTGCACCGACTTTAGGAACTCGGGGGCTATTGTCCGGGTTGTTTCATGGCCAAAGCGGGTGGTGGCCATAGGAGTCATGTTGGTGAGGCCGCGGCGGTGAAGTCACAGAGATGCAGGCAGCCCATGTCCCTTGTTCTCACAACACAAGCACAGGCAGTGACAGCAACCCCTCTCTGGCAGCCTGCAGCCAGAAGCACAGCAGAGAGACTATAGACCTGCGCAGAAGCAGGACTAAGAAAATTAGGGGCAAGGGGATGCAGGTGGTCAACAACACGGAGCAGCTCCCCAGTGGGACAAGTTAAACACACCTGAGCCCTCTAGCTTGGGAAAGAGAGGCCCGAAGCCACCACAGAGACACCAGTGTCTGAGGTCATGAGAAGGTGAAGGGACAAGGTGAGGAGGGACCACCAGCTCCCATGACACCAGAGCGCAGGGGCATCCCGTGGAGCAACCAGGCAGGAATTTTACACTGGAATACAAGGAACTCTCGTCACACAGCACCCAGGGAAATTGCTGAACTCCCTGCCCTAGGATCCCAGACATGGACAAGGAGGAATGGCTTCATAAAGCGATGAGATCGCCCTGCGCTATTAACACAAAAGGGCACTAAACCACAGCATTGGGATTGGGGTGGGAAGTACCAGAGGAGATGGGGTCCTCGGAAAGAAAAGAGCCACCCAAACCCAGACCCAAGACATCAGCGCCCCACAGGCACCATCAAGGTCACGCTGCAGCTACGGCCAGGCATCACAGCAAATCCTGTCAGCAAGGGTTTCTTTTTTCTTTTTTTTTTTTGGTTTTTAACATCTCCCATTTCTGCCTCTGTTTCCAGGCTCTCTGCAGCTGCCTTAGACCCCTTTTAGCCACCACGAACTCTGGCGATCACCTTTGCAGGGTCTAGGGCAGCAGCAATGTGGCACATCCCTTTTATCGCAGTTGGGTTAGAATAGCCAGCTCTAATTAATGTCCATCACATAGCAGTCACCAAAGCACTCAATAAATGGGAATAATATGATGTTGTTATAAGACAACCCTGGAAGCTCAGAAAGAATGGTCATGCTGTTTAAACTGGGCAGATTAGGATAACCCCTATCTCTATTTTCTGAAAAGAAGCATTCTTGAATCAAGGGCATCCTAGAACTGCTAAAGCCCTAAGAGAAACATTAAATCAAAACGTTTTACTTCTAGGTACGTATTGCCAATTTGGCAAAAGAATTGGAGGTCCATGTATCCCTAACTGAACTGTCCTCATTATACTACAAAAAATCACGCCCATAGGTCCAAAAGACCCATGCGCAGGTGAAGACCCCTCCCCTGAGCATGCGTAGTACTAAAATGGTGTGTAAGCAAAATTGTAATTGTATGTAAATCATTAACGAATCAGTGTAAAAGGGAAAGTTGCAAACTTTGCAATTTGTTTGTATAGATGCTCCTTGAGAAGCCGGGGTGGGGGTGTGCTTGATCTGTGGGAAACCACCGAGCACCCAGGCTTGCGCAACTCTGAAATAAAGCAGCAAATGTCTCTCCTGAGTGTGTAATTATTGGCTTACTGCACACCGGGCAACAAATCCGCTTTTTGGACAACAGTGTCAGTGGGTAGAACAGTTCCGAGACACTTGGCCTTTAGGCCATATTACTCGGAAATAACACCAAAAGGGCCTTCTTACAGTCCTGGCTGCCAAACGGCCCCGGGGCCGTAGGGGACCATCAGTCAGGGCTCTGGCTGCAGCCCCCAGTGCTGCCCAGCATCTCCCCTGCAGGCCCCGGGGCATCCAGCGATGGGGGAGGGAAGGAGGGAGAGGCAGGGAGAGAGGAAGAGAAGGGCAGAGGGAGGGAGGGAGGAAAAGAGGGAGGAAGGAAGAGAAGGAGGGAGGGAGGGAGAGGGAGGAGCAGAGGAGGCCAGGGCAGCCCTGGGAGCCCAAGGGCCGCTGTTGCTAGGCAGCACGGGGGGGAGGGGGGGGCACGAGGAGGCCACATGACCTGCAGCTGGTGCTGTTGCCAGGCAACACTGGGTGGGGCAGCAACAGACACTGGGGGAGGTGTTGGGAGGTGATTGGAGCTGGGCTGGGGCAGCCATGGTGGGGCTGCGTGTGGGGCTGGGAGCTTCAGGGAGCCAGGCCCTCCACGGCCCTGGCCCTGCTGCCCCCGGTGGTGTGGGGGCTCGGAGGAGCTGGGCCCACACCCAGGCCCTGCACACAGCGGCTGCCGGCAGGAAGGGACGACCAAAGGCCCTGCATGGGTGCTGGAGGCCGGACCCGGCTCCTCACAGCGCCTCTGGTGCTGACGCAGCTCTTCGGGGCAGAGCTGGGGCCCTTCACGTGCCTAGAAAGTAGGAGGCATGGGGAAGCATGACACTGAGACCCTCCAGCTGGCTCTGAGCAAGAGTTGCCTCAGGAATGGACAAAAATATGCCTGCTGTGTTTTTCATGTGTGTTTCGAAGTGGCAGATAGGGCTTACTTGCCTCAAACTTTGTGCCAGTGCACTAAGAGAAGACTTGCAGTTTGCCTAATCCCAGTGTGAGGCCAGAGCCAGAGCCTCTGCGTCATCTCAGCCAGTGTTCTCTCTGAAAGACGTTCAGCTGTTTGCAAGAGCATTTACCTGTGTGATTTCCAGAGCAGTTCCCCAATATTGCAGGTGTTTAACAGCGACCTCTATATTTATAGGTAGCTGGTTCAGTTTCAAAATGTTTATGCTGAGAAAGGAGCTCAATAAGATGAAGCTGTCATTAATAAGGAGATGAAGAGGACTCCATAGATCACATACAAAAATGCAGCTGTGCAAAAGGGACAGCCATATATAATGTAATGCTCAGTGGTGCAAATGTAGCCTCCTTTTAATGAGCAGTGCTTCTTTGTGAATAGTTGTATTTGTATTGCCTGTTTATTTGCAGAGTTTTTGACTTGATTGTATCTTGAGTAGCGCAAGTTGAGTATTCAGGAGGGTCCTGAAGCCAGCTGCCCTAGCCGCTCTCCCTCTCATCTACTCACTGCAGAGCACTGTCTCTGGCAGTGCTTACAGAAGGTCTCTTGTCTCGTGGCTCAGCTGGTAGTTCTGCCTTGCCATCACCCCATGAACCTGCACTCGATAAATACACGTGTACTCGGGGTTGCCCCAGTTGCTCTGCACCTGGAATTTGATATACTGGAAGGCTCTGGGAAGCTGCTTCTGCAAAGGAAACGGGGGGAGCCGTCATTCCTCAGGTGTAAGGAGCAACAGCACAGCAACGTAGCTTCCTTTGCCAGCGCTAGCCCTGCTGGGGAACAAACTGGAGCCCTGACAAAGGAGGCAGCCAGGGTTGCTATGCCAGAGCCACAAGGCACAGGATGCTTTGGCTCATCCTCCGCACTCTGTGGTCCAAGCCCTTGCAGGCAAAGCTCAGTTTGCCCCTCGCGTCGTGCCCACACGCACTCACAGTACCTTCAGGCGGAAGGTCTGAACAGCCTCTTGGTCCACGTCAAATACAAAGAGCCCCAGGAGAGTTTCTGCTGCTGCTTCCTCATCCACGCCCTCAAAGGCAACCGACAAGGGCAGCAGGTCAGGCTCAAGCAGAGCCGGAGGAAAAGTGCCCGCTGCGTCCGACTCGGGGAAGCCTGCCTCATGTCCCACCCCTCTAGCACTAGTCTGGAAGAGGTCAGTGTGGATGTGGCTCAGGCTCTTTTGAGCATGCGCTCCAAGACCCTGGGCCAGAAAGCACAAAGCAAGCTGCAGAGGCATACCACCACCGTGGGCCCCCACATACGCCATGCAGGGACGCTCTGCTCTACAGCAACCAGCCCACGCTTCTCTGAGAGAAGGCGCCAGGAGAAACAAGGCTCCCTCACAGCTTTCTGCCCTGGCCAGCTTCCCTGCCCACCCTCCACGCTGGGGCAAGGCTGAGGCTTACGGAGACAGCAAAGTCTTTGGGGGCGCTGCTGACTTCCCCGGAAGGAGAGACCGCCTTGGAGATGTGCTCCACGGTGACAGCCATGGGCCAGATCTGCTCAGGCAGCCGAATGACCACTTGGCCCTCCGCTCCTTGGAAAGCCCAGCACTGTCCAGGGGAAGTGTGCGGCTGAAACCAGAAAGCAGCCACCCTCAGTGGCAAGGCACTCCAGGAGCCCAGCGGACTGGCTGCTTTGCCAGCAGCACAGCCCTGGCTCGGTCTGTTGGCTGGCTTTCTGCATGGAAGGGCACCCAAGTGGATGAAAGGGACAGCAGGGGACTTGCCACCTTGCTTTCAGAAGACGGAAATCTTCCTTACAAAACATCTAGGCTCACCTGCCTTTCCCAAATCCCGCTCTGATTTTGCACAGCATTCAGAGACAGGGCGGGGCTGCCTAGGGGAGGTCACCCCGTGAGCCTTCAAAGAGTGTGCGGGAGGGACGAGCCCCCTTCCTCCAACTCGGCAGATCCCGCCAGGCTTGGGGGCCTGGAGGAGGTTCTGTCCTTGCCTGAGTGGCTTGTCAGGCTCCCCCCAACTTCCACTCTCCCTGGAAAGGGGCCATGGGAGTTGAGGTGGGAAAATGCAGCTGCCAAGGACAAAGGTGCCCAGCACACTGCGGCCAGGGGTTGTGGGCAGGTGGCTGCTGTTGGGTTCAGCTCCATTCCCCTCCAGACGGGAGGGCAGCACTGTGGGGAAGCGCAGGGGATCGTCAGGAAGAGGCTGAGCCCTGTGGGGCTGCGCGAGACTGCTGCTGTGAAGGGAGGTGTTTGGGGCTTGGAGGCTCAACTTGAAAGCAAGCAACTGCCTCAGAAGTCATGCTGCCTGTGCTATTACCTGCAGAATAGTATCCGGAGGATTGGCCACGGCAAAGAAGGCGAGACAAAGCCAGCAAGCCTCACTGCCTCGCCCACCATAAGTCCGGGATGTTCTCTCTGCATCGATGGTGGCCCCTGAAAGGCACATGCAAAGCAGCTGCCTCAGACAGGCCAGAGGCTAGGAGCAGCAGGGAGCTAGCAGGTATTTCTCAGGCTGCAAGCCCAGCTGGGCAGACTTGGTGGGAGGGCCATACGCCAGCGGAGGGCCAGCAGACTTTGCGTAGGCATACCTGTGGTTTTCAGAGCCCAGTCCACCGTCTGCAGGTCCTTTGCCTCTATCTTCTCAAGGGCTGCCCGTGTCAAGTTGAGAAGGGGCTGGGAAAAGCATTGCAAAGGCAGAGACGGAAAGCAACAGGGAGAATGACACAAACTCATCACGGGGCACTTCTGCATGAAGACTGAGTGCTTGCACAGAGCAAAGGGGAGACTCGGGGTCAGTCCACCAAAGGCAAGACTTGTTGGAAAAGGCACCACACCTTCTGGTCAGCGCTTTCTGACAAGTCAAGCAAGGACTCAGGGAGAACACCAGTCTCAGGAGCCACCGTGCAGACCTGGCTCAGGTCAGCACTGCCCCAAGCAGCCCTGAGAGCCAG
The DNA here is from genome assembly GCF_036370855.1 of Dromaius novaehollandiae. Lineage (NCBI taxonomy): Eukaryota > Metazoa > Chordata > Aves > Casuariiformes > Dromaiidae > Dromaius > Dromaius novaehollandiae. The sequence goes on along the minus strand of NC_088125.1, from coordinate 716,806 downwards.
GTTTGCACTGGGCAGCAAGAGGACAGAGCACACGCTGCAAAGGGCCAAGAGGAAGCAGCAGGAGACAGCCTCCAACTGAGAGCAAGGTCTTTGATCAAATGGCAGCCACTTTACCCCTCTCTTCTCCTCAGCCATCGCCCTCTCCTCCAAGACTTCTGCTATGGAGTGCAGGATGGCCTCATTTGCAGCAGCCAGCTCTGCTCGCAGGTGAGCCACCTGCTCTTCCAGGAGCTCCCGCTCATGGATCTTCTCCCTCAGCAAGGGCAGGGAGTTGCTGCAGACAAAGGGAAAGCAGATGTGGTGCAAGAGCTGAGCAGCCCCTGCAGGCAGTCCCGAGTAGGGTGCCACAGTCTTGCCCCCATCCTCTTCCCTCCCTCACAAGAGCAGAGGCTTTCCCTTCCCCTCCACGTTTAGCACAAGGCAAAGGCTGGCGCCCTGGATGCTTTGCCACTCAGTGAGTTCCATGGGAAGGAAGCCCTCTTACCTGAGCGTTGTGAGCTCTGTTTCTGGCACCCCAGCCTTCTCCTGAAACACAAAGGCCCTCCCTGAGAGGAAGCCCAAGGAGCTGCATGGGGGCTTCCCACAGGACACTTCCCCAGGAAGAGCAGGTGGCAGTTGCTGCTGCTTTCTATCCATTTGGAGCAAGCCAGAGGATGTCGGGCCTTTTTCCAGCCACTGTCTTTGGGAAGTCCATTTGCTGTCTGAGCATTTGCAGACTCCAGGAGCTAAGGCAGGAGCAAAGCCACCTCCTGCCCAAGTGCTCCTTCCTGCAGCCTGCCAACCTGCAGTGCTCACTCAGGGAGCTCTCAGGGTCAAACCTCATTCAGCAGCTACAGAAAGTGAAGGACAAGCACAAGCGTGTCCCCCCCACACCCCCCCACATCTCTGTGAGGATGAGCCCTGGGCATCTGGACGGGATTCCCAACTTTTGCAGGGGAGGCAGGAGCTCCGAGCTATGGCCTCGGCCAGAGTTTGCTTTCCCCCAGCAAGAGGCACCTACCTGCAGCGCTTCCTCTTGCCACTTGCTCTCGGAGAGCAGCAAGCCCCAGCAGTAAAGCGCAGCTGCAAGTCACCACAGCAAGAGACAGTTATCCTAAGAGGCTTTCTAATGGTCCCTGGAGCCACATTTTCTCCTTCCACAGCTAGGGAGCAAGAGCTTGCCTGGGACAGCTGGAGCTGGAGCCAGTGCAGAGCGCGGAGGTGGCTCCAACCCCTTGAGCACTGCCCAGGCCCATGGGCTTGGAAAATACACACACCCAAGGCCCACACACCCGCACAGCAATGAAGGCATGTGGCCCCGAGCCAAGAGGAAATGCACCAGGCCATGGCAGTTTCTGCACAGACATTGCAACCCCAAAGCTCTGCAGCAAGGAGGGACCTCTAGCCAAAACGATCCTAGGCGCTCCACTCCCTCCCACGGCCGGCAGCCACGGCAGGCGTGAGGCAGGCTGCAGTCCACCTGTAAAGACCCTCTCTGGCCTTCACTGTGTCACGGAGATGGGAAGCTGGAAGGCGCCACAGGATCTGCTGCCTCTCCCTGCCCCTGAAAGCTGGCATCCGGTCCACCTGGGCTACCGCGCAAGAGCTTTGGTCAGCGCTGCTCACCAGCCAAGAGTGGGGCCAGCAGGAAAAGGACCCTCAGGCACCTCCTGCCATTCTGCCAGGTGCTGCGTGGCCTAAGAGAGGGAATGCTGCTGTTAGCCAAGCCTACAGTGCGGGCTTTGCTTTGCCGGTGATCCGTTGAGGGGCTCCCTTGCCACCAGGTTCCTCAGCTCAGCAGAGCGGAGAAGCCCAGGGCCTGGGGGCCTTTAGGAAGCTCTGAGCTGCAGCACAGCACCCTGCGGGCACTAAGGCAGTTGAAGACCTCTGGCCTGACACAGGCGTAATCACCCACACGCGTAGTGTCGTGGCCTGACACAGTCTGGTGGCACTGGGCTCTCCCGAGGAGAAGGGGCAGCGCCTTGCCCAGCCAAAGGCTCTGCTGGGCTGCCTGGCTGCCCAGGCTGAAGGCTCTGCTGGGCTGCCTGGCTGCCCAGGCTGGAGGGCAGTGCTGCATACAGCCCCAGGGCTCAGGGGCTGTCTGTCGCCACCATGGAAGCCGGGCAGCACACAGGGCTTCTTGCCTTATCCCTCCCTGCTTTTTGGGCCCCGTCACACCCACCTGCCCAACTCGGCTGGCATCTCCTCTAATCCAACTCCGTCACCAGCAGGAGGGAAAAGGTCGCTGTGCGGCAGATCCCCGCAGGCCTCTTCCCAAAGCACTTGCTGGCCTCTGCAAGGCTCCTTGTTTGCAGAGCTACACACGTCTGCAGGCTGGGCTTTTATGGAGGGCAGCTGTTGATGACGTCACAAGAGCCAACCGCCAGGGAGGCAAGGTGTTGCCCATGATGACCTCAGAGGGGGGCTTACCCAGGAGGGGGTTGCCACGCAGCCTGAGCGAGAGGAAGCCTGTGCGTTAGCCCCCACCCCAAGCCTGAAGCCTCCCGGCACACCCGCAGAGGGGCCCTGGTTAGCCCAGAGAGCCAGCTCACTTGGTTGCGCGGGCAAGCTGCTGCTGTGCCGTTGCACCGCTCGTCCTCTACCAGGCTGATGTGTTGTGTCATCCTGGGCAGGGCTCAAAGGGCTGAGCGTGAAGCCCTGCTAAGTCAGAAGGGAGAGTGGCAAGAGCTTTCTCCTCTTGAGACCCACCCGGGCATTGACACGGTACTGCAGCAAGCCAAAGGACATCAGCCAGGTGACCTTGTTGGCCCTGGACGACATAGCCCCGCCTCTGCTAGGAAAGCAAGAGTAGAGCGGTCAGCTTGCTGGCACAAAGGCAGATGTCTCTTCCCCTAGGTACACCTGCACCCACACGGAACAGCGGGGGTGAGGGGCACAGGCTCCCTCAGCAGCCCACTGATGGGCACCCAAAGGGGAGCTCCAGGGTCAGCTCTGAGGTGCGTTGCAGAAATGCAAGCAACCATTGAGCAAGAGCAGGGGCCAGGACTGGAGACGGGGACAGCTGCAGGCCAGCTCCCGCAAGGAGTGGGCCTGAGCTTCAGTCAGGCTCCTGGGCCAGTGGGTGGAGGTGCCAGGGCAGGCCGCTCAGGGGAACTAAGCCCTCCTTAGTGCACGCCGGGCCCTGACGGTCCAGTCCGCGGTCTGTAGCCTTTGCACTTCTCTGCTGCGGCCTCTGCGGTTTGTCAACGCCTCCCTTGACCTGGCAGATTCAAAACTGGATGCAGGCGAGCCCTAGCAAGTGCCGAGTGTCTTCCACACATTCCTCCATCTGCTCGCTCTACAGCAGCTGACGCAGCCGCACACACGCTTGGCCTTTGCTGCTGCCGAAGCGCATTGCCTGCTCATGGTTAGCTTGCTGTGTGCCAGGACCCCCGGGGCCTTTTGTGCAGCACGACACCGCAGCCCATCAGGCCCCAGCACATGCTGCTGCTGCTGCTGCTGCTGCTGCTGCTGTTGCTTGCGGTCTGGCCATGCCTGGGGCCAACCTTTGCATTGATCGTTGCCAAGGCTGAAGCAGTTCCGCTTGGCACAGCCTGCTGAGGTCCTGCTGAGTGGTGGCTCTTCCTTCGGCATAGCTAACTCTCCTCACACTTGCTGAGGGCTCAGTCGATCCCCACGCTGAGGTGGTTTAGGAAGGTATTGAGCAGTATCAGAGGCAGGCAGGCCCCCGGAGGAACTCTGCTTGGGAGCAGCTGCCCATTGGACTTGGAGGCATGAAGCAGCAGCAGCCTTGCAGCTTGGTGCTGTGGCCAGTGCCCATGCAGCTTGTGGTGCCCCTGCCCAGCGCAGCTCTTGCCAGCTTGTCAGCACCTTGTCTGCCAGGTGCTCACGCCAGCATCTGTTCCGGCTCTTTGTGCAGCTGGTCCCTAGGCTCCTCGTTGTCACCTGGGTGCTCCTCAGAGCAGCGGGCTCTCTAGGCAGAGCAGGCCTAGCATGGCTGCCTGGGTTCCCATGCTGCCTTTGCTCTGTCCCCCCACCCACCGAATCACAGAACCACAGATTGGTTGAGGTTGGAAGGGACCTCTGGAGATCACCTAGTCCAAGCCCCTGGCTCCAGCAGGGTCACCTAGAGCATGCTGGCCAGGATGGTGTCCAGACGGCTTTTGAAGATCTCCAAGGAGGGAGAGTGCACAAACTCTCTGGGCAATCTAAGGGTAGCCTGTGATGGTCTCTTTCCTCCAATTTTCTAGCATCACTTCAAATTCTGAATTTGCCCTCCAAGTTGCTTTCAGAGCCTACCAGAGTAATGTCAGGTCATCTGCAAAGAGACCACTCCATCCCCTCAGTCCTTAATGGGACTGCTTAGCAGGACTGTACCCGGGACAAGGCTCTGCAGAGCCCCAGTAGACGGAGGTTTCCATTTGGCCAGCAAGTGCCTCCTCCTGGACACCCTGGGCTCAAAAAGGCGGCTTTGGGGAGACATTTGCTTCACTTGAGCGTCACAGAAGACCTGGGAAGGCCACCAACGCATATGACTTGAATCTACCTTCCAAGAGGTGATTTTGCATGAAAATCAACACCCAAGAAATATTAGAATGTTCTTCATGTGTAGATATATACTTTGCTATTTCACCCAAAAGAAGGAGAATAATCAGGGGAAAAGATGGAAAACGTAGCCCCAGTTGCTCGGAATGTCGACTAGAGGTTGCAAATATGCTCTGTCACTGTTCCATGTTATTCCACATGAAGACCCACTCATCCCAAAGCTGAAAGAGCAACCGTGGGGTTCACTGGGGTCCATTCCTTGGAAAGAATTAGTCACAAAGGACTTCACGAGCAGAGAAGTGGCTGGCTTGGGAGGCAGAAGCCTAGAGAAGCAAACATGCTTGTGCTGGAAACACAGTGACACGCTCGGAAGGCACATGAGGATCAGCGATTCCTTTGATTGGAAAAGTCCAGTTTCCTCATCTCTGGACTCTGCAACAGGGACAGAGACCCGTGAGAGGATGCCAGGGAACTCCTGGCATCACTCACAAAGGCAGGAAACCTGGAGGCCTGCACCGACTTTAGGAACTCGGGGGCTATTGTCTGGGTTGTTTCATGGCCAAAGCGGGTGGTGGCCATAGGAGTCATGTTGGTGAGGCCACGGTGGTGAAGTCACAGAGATGCAGGCAGCCCATGTCCCTTGGTCTCACAACACAAGCACAGGCAGTGACAGCAACCCCTCTCTGGCAGCCTGCAGCCAGAAGCACAGCAGAGAGACTATAGACCTGCGCAGAAGCAGGACTAAGAAAATTAGGGGCAAGGGGATGCAGGTGGTCAACAACACGGAGCAGCTCCCCAGTGGGACAAGTTAAACACACCTGAGCCCTCTAGCTTGGGAAAGAGAGGCCCGAAGCCACCACAGAGACACCAGTGTCTGAGGTCATGAGAAGGTGAAGGGACAAGGTGAGGAGGGACCACCAGCTCCCATGACACCAGAGCGCAGGGGCATCCCGTGGAGCAACCAGGCAGGAATTTTACACTGGAATACAAGGAACTCTCGTCACACAGCACCCAGGGAAATTGCTGAACTCCCTGCCCTAGGATCCCAGACATGGACAAGGAGGAATGGCTTCATAAAGCGATGAGATCGCCCTGCGCTATTAACACAAAAGGGCACTAAACCACAGCATTGGGATTGGGGTGGGAAGTACCAGAGGAGATGGGGTCCTCGGAAAGAAAAGAGCCACCCAAACCCAGACCCAAGACATCAGCGCCCCACAGGCACCATCAAGGTCATGCTGCAGCTATGGCCAGACATCACAGCAAATCCTGTCAGCAAGGGTTTCTTTTTTCTTTTTTTTTTTTGGTTTTTAACATCTCCCATTTCTGCCTCTGTTTCCAGGCTCTCTGCAGCTGCCTTAGACCCCTTTTAGCCACCACGAACTCTGGCGATCACCTTTGCATGGTCTAGGGCAGCAGCAATGTGGCACATCCCTTTTATCGCAGTTGGGTTAGAATAGCCAGCTCTAATTAATGTCCATCACATAGCAGTCACCAAAGCACTCAATACATGGGAATAATATGATGTTGTTATAAGACAACCCTGGAAGCTCAGAAAGAATGGTCATGCTGTTTAAACTAGGCAGATTAGGATAACCCCTATCTCTGTTTTCTGAAAAGAAGCATTCTTGAATCAAGGGCATCCTAGAACTGCTAAAGCCCTAAGAGAAACATTAAATCAAAACGTTTTACTTCTAGGTACGTATTGCCAATTTGGCAAAAGAACTGGAGGTCCATGTATCCCTAACTGAACTGTCCTCATTATACTACAAAAAATCACGCCCATAGGTCCAAAAGACCCATGCGCAGGTGAAGACCCCTCCCCTGAGCATGCGTAGTACTAAAATGGTGTGTAAGCAAAATTGTAATTGTATGTAAATCATTAACGAATCAGTGTAAAAGGGAAAGTTGCAAACTTTGCAATTTGTTTGTATAGATGCTCCTTGAGAAGCCGGGGTGGGGGTGTGCTTGATCTGTGGGAAACCACCGAGCACCCAGGCTTGCGCAACTCTGAAATAAAGCAGCAAATGTCTCTCCTGAGTGTGTAATTATTGGCTTACTGCACACCGGGCAACAAATCCGCTTTTTGGACAACAGTGTCAGTGGGTAGAACAGTTCCGAGACACTTGGCCTTTAGGCCATATTACTCGGAAATAACACCAAAAGGGCCTTCTTATAGTCCTGGCTGCCAAACGGCCCCGGGGCCGTAGGGGACCGTCAGTCAGGGCTCTGGCTGCAGCCCCCAGTGCTGCCCAGCATCTCCCCTGCAGGCCCCAGGGCATCCAGGGATGGGGGAGGGAAGGAGGGAGAGGCAGGGAGAGAGGAAGAGAAGGGCAGAGGGAGGGAGGGAGGAAAAGAGGGAGGAAGGAAGAGAAGGAGGGAGGGAGGGAGAGGGAGGAGCAGAGGAGGCCAGGGCAGCCCTGGGAGCCCAAGGGCCGCTGTTGCTAGGCAGCACGGGGGGGAGGGGGGGGCACGAGGAGGCCACATGACCTGCAGCTGGTGCTGTTGCCAGGCAACACTGGGTGGGGCAGCAACAGGCACTGGGGGAGGTGTTGGGAGGTGGTTGGAGCTGGGCTGGGGCAGCCATGGTGGGGCTGTGTGTGGGGCTGGGAGCTTCAGGGAGCCAGGCCCTCCACGGCCCTGGCCCTGCTGCCCCCGGTGGTGTGGGGGCTCGGAGGAGCTGGGCCCACACCCAGGCCCCGCACACAGCGGCTGCCGGCAGGAAGGGACGACCAAAGGCCCTGCATGGGTGCTGGAGGCCGGACCCGGCTCCTCACAGCGCCTCTGGTGCTGACGCGGCTCTTCGGGGCAGAGCTGGGGCCCTTCACGTGCCTAGAAAGTAGGAGGCATGGGGAAGCATGACACTGAGACCCTCCAGCTGGCTCTGAGCAAGAGTTGCCTCAGGAATGGACAAAAATATGCCTGCTGTGTTTTTCATGTGTGTTTCGAAGTGGCAGATAGGGCTTACTTGCCTCAAACTTTGTGCCGGTGCACTAAGAGAAGACTTGCAGTTTGCCTAATCCCAGTGTGAGGCCAGAGCCAGAGCCTCTGCGTCATCTCAGCCAGTGTTCTCTCTAAAAGACGTTCAGCTGTTTGCAAGAGCATTTACCTGTGTGATTTCCAGAGCAGTTCCCCAATATTGCAGGTGTTTAACAGCGACCTCTATATTTATAGGTAGCTGGTTCAGTTTCAAAATGTTTATGCTGAGAAAGGAGCTCAATAAGATGAAGCTGTCATTAATAAGGAGATGAAGAGGACTCCATAGATCACATACAAAAATGCAGCTGTGCAAAAGGGACAGCCATATATGATGTAATGCTCAGTGGTGCAAATGTAGCCTCCTTTTAATGAGCAGTGCTTCTTTGTGAATAGTTGTATTTGTATTGCCTGTTTATTTGCAGAGTTTTTGACTTGATTGTATCTTGAGTAGCGCAAGTTGAGTATTCAGGAGGGTCCTGAAGCCAGCTGCCCTAGCCGCTCTCCCTCTCATCTACTCACTGCAGAGCACTGTCTCTGGCAGTGCTTACAGAAGGTCTCTTGTCTCGTGGCTCAGCTGGTAGTTCTGCCTTGCCATCACCCCATGAACCTGCACTCGATAAATACACGTGTACTCGGGGTTGCCCCAGTTGCTCTGCACCTGGAATTTGATATACTGGAAGGCTCTGGGAAGCTGCTTCTGCAAAGGAAACGGGGGGAGCCGTCATTCCTCAGGTGTAAGGAGCAACAGCACAGCAACGTAGCTTCCTTTGCCAGCGCTAGCCCTGCTGGGGAACAAACTGGAGCCCTGACAAAGGAGGCAGCCAGGGTTGCTATGCCAGAGCCACAAGGCACAGGATGCTTTGGCTCATCCTCCGCACTCTGTGGTCCAAGCCCTTGCAGGCAAAGCTCAGTTTGCCCCTCGCGTCGTGCCCACACGCACTCACAGTACCTTCAGGCGGAAGGTCTGAACAGCTTCTTGGTCCACGTCAAATACAAAGAGCCCCAGGAGAGTTTCTTCTGCTGCTTCCTCATCCACGCCCTCAAAGGCAACCGACAAGGGCAGCAGGTCAGGCTCAAGCAGAGCCGGAGGAAAAGTGCCCGCTGCGTCAGACTCGGGGAAGCCTGCCTCATGTCCCACCCCTCTAGCACTAGTCTGGAAGAGGTCAGTGTGGATGTGGCTCAGGCTCTTTTGAGCAAGCACTCCAAGACCCTGGGCCAGAAAGCACAAAGCAAGCCGCAGAGGCATAACACCACCGTGGGCCCCCACATACGCCATGCAGGGACGCTCTGCTCTACAGCAACCAGCCCACGCTTCTCTGAGAGAAGGCGCCAGGAGAAACAAGGCTCCCTCGCAGCTTTCTGCCCTGGCCAGCTTCCCTGCCCACCCTCCACGCTGGGGCAAGGCTGAGGCTTACGGAGACAGCAAAGTCTTTGGGGGCGCTGCTGACTTCCCCGGAAGGAGAGACCGCCTTGGAGATGTGCTCCACGGTGACAGCCATGGGCCAGATCTGCTCAGGCAGCCGAATGACCACTTGGCCCTCCGCTCCTTGGAAAGCCCAGCACTGTCCAGGGGAAGTGTGCGGCTGAAACCAGAAAGCAGCCACCCTCAGTGGCAAGGCACTCCAGGAGCCCAGCGGACTGGCTGCTTTGCCAGCAGCACAGCCCTGGCTCGGTCTGTTGGCTGGCTTTCTGCATGGAAGGGCACCCAAGTGGATGAAAGGGACAGCAGGGGACTTGCCACCTTGCTTTCAGAAGACTGAAATCTTCCTTACAAAACATCTAGGCTCACCTGCCTTTCCCAAATCCCGCTCTGATTTTGCACAGCATTCAGAGACAGGGCGGGGCTGCCTAGGGGAGGTCACCCCGTGAGCCTTCAAAGAGTGTGCGGGAGGGACGAGCCCCCTTCCTCCAACTCGGCAGATCCCGCCAGGCTTGGGGGCCTGGAGGAGGTTCTGTCCTTGCCTGAGTGGCTTGTCAGGCTCCCCCCAACTTCCACTCTCTCTGGAAAGGGGCCGTGGGAGTTGAGGTGGGAAAATGCAGCTGCCAAGGACAAAGGTGCCCAGCACACTGCGGCCAGGGGTTGTGGGCAGGTGGCTGCTGTTGGGTTCAGCTCCATTCCCCTCCAGACGGGAGGGCAGCACTGTGGGGAAGCGCAGGGGATCGTCAGGAAGAGGCTGAGCCCTGTGGGGCTGCGCGAGGCTGCTGCTGTGAAGGGAGGTGTTTGGGGCTTGGAGGCTCAACTTGAAAGCAAGCAACTGCCTCAGAAGTCATGCTGCCTGTGCTATTACCTGCAGAATAGTATCCGGAGGATTGGCCACGGCAAAGAAGGCGAGACAAAGCCAGCAAGCCTCACTGCCTCGCCCACCATAAGTCCGGGATGTTCTCTCTGCATCGATGGTGGCCCCTGAAAGGCACATGCAAAGCAGCTGCCTCAGACAGGCCAGAGGCTAGGAGCAGCAGGGAGCTAGCAGGTATTTCTCAGGCTGCAAGCCCAGCTGGGCAGACTTGGTGGGAGGGCCATACGCCAGCGGAGGGCCAGCAGACTTTGCGTAGGCATACCTGTGGTTTTCAGAGCCCAGTCCACCGTCTGCAGGTACTTTGCCTCTATCTTCTCAAGGGCTGCCCGTGTCAAGTTGAGAAGGGGCTGGGAAAAGCATTGCAAAGGCAGAGACGGAAAGCAACAGGGAGAATGACACAAACTCATCACGGGGCACTTCTGCATGAAGACTGAGTGCTTGCACAGAGCAAAGGGGAGACTCGGGGTCAGTCCACCAAAGGCAAGACTTGTTGGAAAAGGCACCACACCTGGTCAGCGCTTTCTGACAAGTCAAGCAAGGACTCAGGGAGAACACCAGTCTCAGGAGCCACCGTGCAGACCTGGCTCAGGTCAGCACTGCCCCAAGCAGCCCTGAGAGCCAGGTTTGCGCTGGGCAGCAAGAGGACAGAGCACACGCTGCAAAGGGCCAAGAGGAAGCAGCAGGAGACAGCCTCCAACTGAGAGCAAGGTCTTTGATCAAATGGCAGCCACTTTACCCCTCTCTTCTCCTCAGCCATCGCCCTCTCCTCCAAGACTTCTGCTATGGAGTGCAGGATGGCCTCATTTGCAGCAGCCAGCTCTGCTCGCAGGTGAGCCACCTGCTCTTCCAGGAGCTCCCGCTCATGGATCTTCTCCCTCAGCAAGGGCAGGGAGCTGCTGCAGACAAAGGGAAAGCAGATGTGGTGCAAGAGCTGAGCAGCCCCTGCAGGCAGTCCCGAGTAGGGTGCCACAGTCTTGCCCCCATCCTCTTCCCTCCCTCACAAGAACAGAGGCTTCCCTTCCCCTCCACGTTTAGCACAAGGCAAAGGCTGGCGCCCTGGATGCTTTGCCACTCAGTGAGTTCCATGGGAAGGAAGCCCTCTTACCTGAGCGTTGTGAGCTCTGTTTCTGGCACCCCAGCCTTCTCCTGAAACACAAAGGCCCTCCCTGAGAGGAAGCCCAAGGAGCTGCATGGGGCCTTCCCACAGGACACTTCCCCAGGAAGAGCAGGTGGCAGTTGCTGCTGCTTTCTATCCATTTGGAGCAAGCCAGAGGATGTCGGGCCTTTTTCCAGCTACTGTCTTTGGGAAGTCCATTTGCTGTCTGAGCATTTGCAGACTCCAGGAGCTAAGGCAGGAGCAAAGCCACCTCCTGCCCAAGTGCTCCTTCCTGCAGCCTGCCAACCTGCAGTGCTCACTCAGGGAGCTCTCAGGGTCAAACCTCATTCAGCAGCTACAGAAAGTGAAGGACAAGCACAAGCGTGTCCCCCCCACACCCCCCCACATCTCTGTGAGGATGAGCCCTGGGCATCTGGACGGGATTCCCAACTTTTGCAGGGGAGGCAGGAGCTCCGAGCTATGGCCTCGGCCAGAGTTTGCTTTCCCCCAGCAAGAGGCACCTACCTGCAGCGCTTCCTCTTGCCACTTGCTCTCGGAGAGCAGCAAGCCCCAGCAGTAAAGCGCAGCTGCAAGTCACCACAGCAAGAGACAGTTATCCTAAGAGGCTTTCTAATGGTCCCTGGAGCCACATTTTCTCCTTCCACAGCTAGGGAGCAAGAGCTTGCCTGGGACAGCTGGAGCTGGAGCCAGTGCAGAGCGCGGAGGTGGCTCCAACCCCTTGAGCACTGCCCAGGCCCATGGGCTTGGAAAATACACACACCCAAGGCCCACACACCCGCACACCAATGAAGGCATGTGGCCCCGAGCCAAGAGGAAATGCACCAGGCCATGGCAGTTTCTGCACAGACATTGCAACCCCAAAGCTCTGCAGCAAGGAGGGACCTCTAGCCAAAACGATCCTAGGCGCTCCACTCCCTCCCACGGCCGGCAGCCACGGCAGGCGTGAGGCAGGCTGCAGTCCACCTGTAAAGACCCTCTCTGGCCTTCACTGTGTCACGGAGATGGGAAGCTGGAAGGCGCCACAGGATCTGCTGCCTCTCCCTGCCCCTGAAAGCTGGCATCCGGTCCACCTGGGCTACCGCGCAAGAGCTTTGGTCAGCGCTGCTCACCAGCCAAGAGTGGGGCCAGCAGGAAAAGGACCCTCAGGCACCTCCTGCCATTCTGCCAGGTGCTGCGTGGCCTAAAAGAGAGGGAATGCTGCTGTTAGCCAAGCCTACAGTGCGGGCTTTGCTTTGCCGGTGATCCGTTGAGGGGCTCCCTTGCCACCAGGTTCCTCAGCTCAGCAGAGCGGAGAAGCCCAGGGCCTGGGGGCCTTTAGGAAGCTCTGAGCTGCAGCACAGCACCCTGCGGGCACTAAGGCAGTTGAAGACCTCTGGCCTGACACAGGCGTAATCACCCACACGCGTAGTGTCGTGGCCTGACACAGTCTGGTGGCACTGGGCTCTCCCGAGCAGAAGGGGCAGCGCCTTGCCCAGCCAAAGGCTCTGCTGGGCTGCCTGGCTGCCCAGGCTGGAGGGCAGTGCTGCATACAGCCCCAGGGCTCAGGGGCTGTCTGTCGCCACCATGGAAGCCGGGCGGCACACAGGGCTTCTTGCCTTATCCCTCCCTGCTTTTTGGGCCCCGTCACACCCACCTGCCCAACTCGGCTGGCATCTCCTCTAATCCAACTCCGTCACCAGCAGGAGGGAAAAGGTCGCTGTGCGGCAGATCCCCGCAGGCCTCTTCCCAAAGCACTTGCTGGCCTCTGCAAAGCTCCTTGTTTGCAGAGCTACACACGTCTGCAGGCTGGGCTTTTATGGAGGGCAGCTGCTGATGACGTCACAAGAGCCAACCACCAGGGAGGCAAGGTGTTGCCCATGATGACCTCAGAGGGGGGCTTACCCAGGAGGGGGTTGCCACGCAGCCTGAGCGAGAGGAAGCCTGTGCGTTAGCCCCCACCCCAAGCCTGAAGCCTCCCGGCACACCCGCAGAGGAGCCCTGGTTAGCCCAGAGAGCCAGCTCACTTGGTTGCGCGGGCAAGCTGCTGCTGTGCCGTTGCACCCCTCGTCCTCTACCAGGCTGATGTGTCGTGTCATCCTGGGCAGGGCTCAAAGGGCTGAGCGTGAAGCCCTGCTAAGTCAGAAGGGAGAGTGGCAAGAGCTTTCTCCTCTTGAGACCCACCCGGGCATTGACACGGTACTGCAGCAAGCCAAAGGACATCAGCCAGGTGACCTTGTTGGCCCTGGAAGACATAGCCCCGCCTCTGCTAGGAAAGCAAGAGTAGAGCGGTCAGCTTGCTGGCACAAAGGCAGATGTCTCTTCCCCTAGGTACACCTGCACCCACACGGAACAGCGGGGGTGAGGGGCACAGGCTCCCTCAGCAGCCCACTGATGGGCACCCAAAGGGGAGCTCCAGGGTCGGCTCTGAGGTGCGTTGCAGAAATGCAAGCAACCATTGAGCAAGAGCAGGGGCCAGGACTGGAGACGGGGACAGCTGCAGGCCAGCTCCCGCAAGGAGTGGGCCTGAGCTTCAGTCAGGCTCCTGGGCCAGTGGGTGGAGGTGCCAGGGCAGGCCGCTCAGGGGAACTAAGCCCTCCTTAGTGCACGCCGGGCCCTGACGGTCCAGGCCGCGGTCTGTAGCCTTTGCACTTCTCTGCTGCGGCCTCTGCGGTTTGTCAACGCCTCCCTTGACCTGGCAGATTCAAAACTGGATGCAGGCGAGCCCTAGCAAGTGCCGAGTGTCTTCCACACATTCCTCCATCTGCTCGCTCTACAGCAGCTGACGCAGCCGCACACACGCTTGGCCTTTGCTGCTGCCGAAGCGCATTGCCTGCTCATGGTTAGCTTGCTGTGTGCCAGGACCCCCGGGGCCTTTTGTGCAGCACGACACCGCAGCCCATCAGGCCCCAGCACATGCTGCTGCTGCTGCTGCTGCTGCTGCTGCTGCTGCTGTTGCTTGCGGTCTGGCCATGCCTGGGGCCAGCCTTTGCATTGATCGTTGCCAAGGCTGAAGCAGTTCCGCTTGGCACAGCCTGCTGAGGTCTTGCTGAGTGGTGGCTCTTCCTTCGGCATAGCTAACTCTCCTCACACTTGCTGAGGGCTCAGTCGATCCCCACGCTGAGGTGGTTTAGGAAGGTATTGAGCAGTATCAGAGGCAGGCAGGCCCCCGGAGGAACTCTGCTTGGGAGCAGCTGCCCATTGGACTTGGAGGCATGAAGCAGCAGCAGCCTTGGAGCTTGGTGCTGTGGCCAGTGCCCATGCAGCTTGTGGTGCCCCTGCCCAGCGCAGCTCTTGCCAGCTTGTCAGCACCTTGTCTGCCAGGTGCTCACGCCAGCATCTGTTCCGGCTCCTTGTCCAGCTGGTCCCTAGGCTCCTCGTTGTCACCTGGGTGCTCCTCAGAGCAGCGGGCTCTCTAGGCAGAGCAGGCCTAGCATGGCTGCCTGGGTTCCCATGCTGCCTTTGCTCTGTCCCCCCACCCACCGAATCACAGAACCACAGATTGGTTGAGGTTGGAAGGGACCTCTGGAGATCACCTAGTCCAAGCCCCTGGCTCCAGCAGGGTCACCTAGAGCATGCTGGCCAGGATGGTGTCCAGATGGCTTTTGAAGATCTCCAAGGAGGGAGAGTGCACAAACTCTCTGGGCAATCTAAGGGTAGCCTGTGATGGTCTCTTTCCTCCAATTTTCCAGCATCACTTCAAATTCTGAATTTGCCCTCCAAGTTGCTTTCAGAGCCTACCAGAGTAATGTCAGGTCATCTGCAAAGAGACCACTCCATCCCCTCAGTCCTTAATGGGACTGCTTAGCAGGACTGTACCCGGGACAAGGCTCTGCAGAGCCCCAGTAGACGGAGGTTTCCATTTGGCCAGCAAGTGCCTCCTCCTGGACACCCTGGGCTCAAAAAGGCGGCTTTGGGGAGACATTTGCTTCACTTGAGCGTCACAGACGACCTGGGAAGGCCACCAACGCATATGACTTGAATCTACCTTCCAAGAGGTGATTCTGCATGAAAATCAACACCCAAGAAATATTAGCATGTTTTTCATGTGTAGATATATACTTTGCTATTTCACCTAAAAGAAAGAGAATAATCAGGGGAAAAGATGGAAAACGTAGCCCCAGTTCCTCGGAATGTCGACTAGAGGTTGCAAATATGCTCTGTCACTGTTCCATGTTATTCCACATGAAGACCCACTCATCCCAAAGCTGAAAGAGCAACCGTGGGGTTCACTGGGGTCCATTCCTTGGAAAGAATTAGTCACAAAGGACTTCACGAGCAGAGAAGTGGCTGGCTTGGGAGGCAGAAGCCTAGAGAAGCAAACATGCTTGTGCTGGAAACACAGTGACACGCTCGGAAGGCACATGAGGATCAGCGATTCCTTTGATTGGAAAAGTCCAGTTTCCTCATCTCTGGACTCTGCAACAGGGACAGAGACCCGTGAGAGGATGCCAGGGAACTCCTGGCATCACTCACAAAGGCAGGAAACCTGGAGGCCTGCACCGACTTTAGGAACTCGGGGGCTATTGTCCGGGTTGTTTCATGGCCAAAGCGGGTGGTGGCCATAGGAGTCATGTTGGTGAGGCCGCGGCGGTGAAGTCACAGAGATGCAGGCAGCCCATGTCCCTTGTTCTCACAACACAAGCACAGGCAGTGACAGCAACCCCTCTCTGGCAGCCTGCAGCCAGAAGCACAGCAGAGAGACTATAGACCTGCGCAGAAGCAGGACTAAGAAAATTAGGGGCAAGGGGATGCAGGTGGTCAACAACACGGAGCAGCTCCCCAGTGGGACAAGTTAAACACACCTGAGCCCTCTAGCTTGGGAAAGAGAGGCCCGAAGCCACCACAGAGACACCAGTGTCTGAGGTCATGAGAAGGTGAAGGGACAAGGTGAGGAGGGACCACCAGCTCCCATGACACCAGAGCGCAGGGGCATCCCGTGGAGCAACCAGGCAGGAATTTTACACTGGAATACAAGGAACTCTCGTCACACAGCACCCAGGGAAATTGCTGAACTCCCTGCCCTAGGATCCCAGACATGGACAAGGAGGAATGGCTTCATAAAGCGATGAGATCGCCCTGCGCTATTAACACAAAAGGGCACTAAACCACAGCATTGGGATTGGGGTGGGAAGTACCAGAGGAGATGGGGTCCTCGGAAAGAAAAGAGCCACCCAAACCCAGACCCAAGACATCAGCGCCCCACAGGCACCATCAAGGTCACGCTGCAGCTACGGCCAGGCATCACAGCAAATCCTGTCAGCAAGGGTTTCTTTTTTCTTTTTTTTTTTCGGTTTTTAACATCTCCCATTTCTGCCTCTGTTTCCAGGCTCTCTGCAGCTGCCTTAGACCCCTTTTAGCCACCACGAACTCTGGCGATCACCTTTGCAGGGTCTAGGGCAGCAGCAATGTGGCACATCCCTTTTATCGCAGTTGGGTTAGAATAGCCAGCTCTAATTAATGTCCATCACATAGCAGTCACCAAAGCACTCAATAAATGGGAATAATATGATGTTGTTATAAGACAACCCTGGAAGCTCAGAAAGAATGGTCATGCTGTTTAAACTGGGCAGATTAGGATAACCCCTATCTCTATTTTCTGAAAAGAAGCATTCTTGAATCAAGGGCATCCTAGAACTGCTAAAGCCCTAAGAGAAACATTAAATCAAAACGTTTTACTTCTAGGTACGTATTGCCAATTTGGCAAAAGAATTGGAGGTCCATGTATCCCTAACTGAACTGTCCTCATTATACTACAAAAAATCACGCCCATAGGTCCAAAAGACCCATGCGCAGGTGAAGACCCCTCCCCTGAGCATGCGTAGTACTAAAATGGTGTGTAAGCAAAATTGTAATTGTATGTAAATCATTAACGAATCAGTGTAAAAGGGAAAGTTGCAAACTTTGCAATTTGTTTGTATAGATGCTCCTTGAGAAGCCGGGGTGGGGGTGTGCTTGATCTGTGGGAAACCACCGAGCACCCAGGCTTGCGCAACTCTGAAATAAAGCAGCAAATGTCTCTCCTGAGTGTGTAATTATTGGCTTACTGCACACCGGGCAACAAATCCGCTTTTTGGACAACAGTGTCAGTGGGTAGAACAGTTCCGAGACACTTGGCCTTTAGGCCATATTACTCGGAAATAACACCAAAAGGGCCTTCTTACAGTCCTGGCTGCCAAACGGCCCCGGGGCCGTAGGGGACCATCAGTCAGGGCTCTGGCTGCAGCCCCCAGTGCTGCCCAGCATCTCCCCTGCAGGCCCCGGGGCATCCAGCGATGGGGGAGGGAAGGAGGGAGAGGCAGGGAGAGAGGAAGAGAAGGGCAGAGGGAGGGAGGGAGGAAAAGAGGGAGGAAGGAAGAGAAGGAGGGAGGGAGGGAGAGGGAGGAGCAGAGGAGGCCAGGGCAGCCCTGGGAGCCCAAGGGCCGCTGTTGCTAGGCAGCACGGGGGGGAGGGGGGGGCACGAGGAGGCCACATGACCTGCAGCTGGTGCTGTTGCCAGGCAACACTGGGTGGGGCAGCAACAGACACTGGGGGAGGTGTTGGGAGGTGATTGGAGCTGGGCTGGGGCAGCCATGGTGGGGCTGCGTGTGGGGCTGGGAGCTTCAGGGAGCCAGGCCCTCCACGGCCCTGGCCCTGCTGCCCCCGGTGGTGTGGGGGCTCGGAGGAGCTGGGCCCACACCCAGGCCCTGCACACAGCGGCTGCCGGCAGGAAGGGACGACCAAAGGCCCTGCATGGGTGCTGGAGGCCGGACCCGGCTCCTCACAGCGCCTCTGGTGCTGACGCAGCTCTTCGGGGCAGAGCTGGGGCCCTTCACGTGCCTAGAAAGTAGGAGGCATGGGGAAGCATGACACTGAGACCCTCCAGCTGGCTCTGAGCAAGAGTTGCCTCAGGAATGGACAAAAATATGCCTGCTGTGTTTTTCATGTGTGTTTCGAAGTGGCAGATAGGGCTTACTTGCCTCAAACTTTGTGCCAGTGCACTAAGAGAAGACTTGCAGTTTGCCTAATCCCAGTGTGAGGCCAGAGCCAGAGCCTCTGCGTCATCTCAGCCAGTGTTCTCTCTGAAAGACGTTCAGCTGTTTGCAAGAGCATTTACCTGTGTGATTTCCAGAGCAGTTCCCCAATATTGCAGGTGTTTAACAGCGACCTCTATATTTATAGGTAGCTGGTTCAGTTTCAAAATGTTTATGCTGAGAAAGGAGCTCAATAAGATGAAGCTGTCATTAATAAGGAGATGAAGAGGACTCCATAGATCACATACAAAAATGCAGCTGTGCAAAAGGGACAGCCATATATAATGTAATGCTCAGTGGTGCAAATGTAGCCTCCTTTTAATGAGCAGTGCTTCTTTGTGAATAGTTGTATTTGTATTGCCTGTTTATTTGCACAGTTTTTGACTTGATTGTATCTTGAGTAGCGCAAGTTGAGTATTCAGGAGGGTCCTGAAGCCAGCTGCCCTAGCCGCTCTCCCTCTCATCTACTCACTGCAGAGCACTGTCTCTGGCAGTGCTTACAGAAGGTCTCTTGTCTCGTGGCTCAGCTGGTAGTTCTGCCTTGCCATCACCCCATGAACCTGCACTCGATAAATACACGTGTACTCGGGGTTGCCCCAGTTGCTCTGCACCTGGAATTTGATATACTGGAAGGCTCTGGGAAGCTGCTTCTGCAAAGGAAACGGGGGGAGCCGTCATTCCTCAGGTGTAAGGAGCAACAGCACAGCAACGTAGCTTCCTTTGCCAGCGCTAGCCCTGCTGGGGAACAAACTGGAGCCCTGACAAAGGAGGCAGCCAGGGTTGCTATGCCAGAGCCACAAGGCACAGGATGCTTTGGCTCATCCTCCGCACTCTGTGGTCCAAGCCCTTGCAGGCAAAGCTCAGTTTGCCCCTCGCGTCGTGCCCACACGCACTCACAGTACCTTCAGGCGGAAGGTCTGAACAGCCTCTTGGTCCACGTCAAATACAAAGAGCCCCAGGAGAGTTTCTGCTGCTGCTTCCTCATCCACGCCCTCAAAGGCAACCGACAAGGGCAGCAGGTCAGGCTCAAGCAGAGCCGGAGGAAAAGTGCCCGCTGCGTCAGACTCGGGGAAGCCTGCCTCATGTCCCACCCCTCTAGCACTAGTCTGGAAGAGGTCAGTGTGGATGTGGCTCAGGCTCTTTTGAGCATGCGCTCCAAGACCCTGGGCCAGAAAGCACAAAGCAAGCTGCAGAGGCATAGCACCAGCGTGGGCCCCCACATACGCCATGCAGGGACGCTCTGCTCTACAGCAACCAGCCCACGCTTCTCTGAGAGAAGGCGCCAGGAGAAACAAGGCTCCCTCACAGCTTTCTGCCCTGGCCAGCTTCCCTGCCCACCCTCCACGCTGGGGCAAGGCTGAGGCTTACGGAGACAGCAAAGTCTTTGGGGGCGCTGCTGACTTCCCCGGAAGGAGAGACCGCCTTGGAGATGTGCTCCACGGTGACAGCCATGGGCCAGATCTGCTCAGGCAGCCGAATGACCACTTGGCCCTCCGCTCCTTGGAAAGCCCAGCACTGTCCAGGGGAAGTGTGCGGCTGAAACCAGAAAGCAGCCACCCTCAGTGGCAAGGCACTCCAGGAGCCCAGCGGACTGGCTGCTTTGCCAGCAGCACAGCCCTGGCTCGGTCTGTTGGCTGGCTTTCTGCATGGAAGGGCACCCAAGTGGATGAAAGGGACAGCAGGGGACTTGCCACCTTGCTTTCAGAAGACGGAAATCTTCCTTACAAAACATCTAGGCTCACCTGCCTTTCCCAAATCCCGCTCTGATTTTGCACAGCATTCAGAGACAGGGCGGGGCTGCCTAGGGGAGGTCACCCCGTGAGCCTTCAAAGAGTGTGCGGGAGGGACGAGCCCCCTTCCTCCAACTCGGCAGATCCCGCCAGGCTTGGGGGCCTGGAGGAGGTTCTGTCCTTGCCTGAGTGGCTTGTCAGGCTCCCCCCAACTTCCACTCTCCCTGGAAAGGGGCCGTGGGAGTTGAGGTGGGAAAATGCAGCTGCCAAGGACAAAGGTGCCCAGCACACTGCGGCCAGGGGTTGTGGGCAGGTGGCTGCTGTTGGGTTCAGCTCCATTCCCCTCCAGACGGGAGGGCAGCACTGTGGGGAAGCGCAGGGGATCGTCAGGAAGAGGCTGAGCCCTGTGGGGCTGCGCGAGACTGCTGCTGTGAAGGGAGGTGTTTGGGGCTTGGAGGCTCAACTTGAAAGCAAGCAACTGCCTCAGAAGTCATGCTGCCTGTGCTATTACCTGCAGAATAGTATCCGGAGGATTGGCCACGGCAAAGAAGGCGAGACAAAGCCAGCAAGCCTCACTGCCTCGCCCACCATAAGTCCGGGATGTTCTCTCTGCATCGATGGTGGCCCCTGAAAGGCACATGCAAAGCAGCTGCCTCAGACAGGCCAGAGGCTAGGAGCAGCAGGGAGCTAGCAGGTATTTCTCAGGCTGCAAGCCCAGCTGGGCAGACTTGGTGGGAGGGCCATACGCCAGCGGAGGGCCAGCAGACTTTGCGTAGGCATACCTGTGGTTTTCAGAGCCCAGTCCACCGTCTGCAGGTCCTTTGCCTCTATCTTCTCAAGGGCTGCCCGTGTCAAGTTGAGAAGGGGCTGGGAAAAGCATTGCAAAGGCAGAGACGGAAAGCAACAGGGAGAATGACACAAACTCATCACGGGGCACTTCTGCATGAAGACTGAGTGCTTGCACAGAGCAAAGGGGAGACTCGGGGTCAGTCCACCAAAGGCAAGACTTGTTGGAAAAGGCACCACACCTTCTGGTCAGCGCTTTCTGACAAGTCAAGCAAGGACTCAGGGAGAACACCAGTCTCAGGAGCCACCGTGCAGACCTGGCTCAGGTCAGCACTGCCCCAAGCAGCCCTGAGAGCCAGGTTTGCACTGGGCAGCAAGAGGACAGAGCACACGCTGCAAAGGGCCAAGAGGAAGCAGCAGGAGACAGCCTCCAACTGAGAGCAAGGTCTTTGATCAAATGGCAGCCACTTTACCCCTCTCTTCTCCTCAGCCATCGCCCTCTCCTCCAAGACTTCTGCTATGGAGTGCAGGATGGCCTCATTTGCAGCAGCCAGCTCTGCTCGCAGGTGAGCCACCTGCTCTTCCAGGAGCTCCCGCTCATGGATCTTCTCCCTCAGCAAGGGCAGGGAGTTGCTGCAGACAAAGGGAAAGCAGATGTGGTGCAAGAGCTGAGCAGCCCCTGCAGGCAGTCCCGAGTAGGGTGCCACAGTCTTGCCCCCATCCTCTTCCCTCCCTCACAAGAGCAGAGGCTTTCCCTTCCCCTCCACGTTTAGCACAAGGCAAAGGCTGGCGCCCTGGATGCTTTGCCACTCAGTGAGTTCCATGGGAAGGAAGCCCTCTTACCTGAGCGTTGTGAGCTCTGTTTCTGGCACCCCAGCCTTCTCCTGAAACACAAAGGCCCTCCCTGAGAGGAAGCCCAAGGAGCTGCATGGGGGCTTCCCACAGGACACTTCCCCAGGAAGAGCAGGTGGCAGTTGCTGCTGCTTTCTATCCATTTGGAGCAAGCCAGAGGATGTCGGGCCTTTTTCCAGGCACTGTCTTTGGGAAGTCCATTTGCTGTCTGAGCATTTGCAGACTCCAGGAGCTAAGGCAGGAGCAAAGCCACCTCCTGCCCAAGTGCTCCTTCCTGCAGCCTGCCAACCTGCAGTGCTCACTCAGGGAGCTCTCAGGGTCAAACCTCATTCAGCAGCTACAGAAAGTGAAGGACAAGCACAAGCGTGTCCCCCCCACACATCTCTGTGAGGATGAGCCCTGGGCATCTGGACGGGATTCCCAACTTTTGCAGGGGAGGCAGGAGCTCCGAGCTATGGCCTCGGCCAGAGTTTGCTTTCCCCCAGCAAGAGGCACCTACCTGCAGCGCTTCCTCTTGCCACTTGCTCTCGGAGAGCAGCAAGCCCCAGCAGTAAAGCGCAGCTGCAAGTCACCACAGCAAGAGACAGTTATCCTAAGAGGCTTTCTAATGGTCCCTGGAGCCACATTTTCTCCTTCCACAGCTAGGGAGCAAGAGCTTGCCTGGGACAGCTGGAGCTGGAGCCAGTGCAGAGCGCGGAGGTGGCTCCAACCCCTTGAGCACTGCCCAGGCCCATGGGCTTGGAAAATACACACACCCAAGGCCCACACACCCGCACAGCAATGAAGGCATGTGGCCCCGAGCCAAGAGGAAATGCACCAGGCCATGGCAGTTTCTGCACAGACATTGCAACCCCAAAGCTCTGCAGCAAGGAGGGACCTCTAGCCAAAACGATCCTAGGCGCTCCACTCCCTCCCACGGCCGGCAGCCACGGCAGGCGTGAGGCAGGCTGCAGTCCACCTGTAAAGACCCTCTCTGGCCTTCACTGTGTCACGGAGATGGGAAGCTGGAAGGCGCCACAGGATCTGCTGCCTCTCCCTGCCCCTGAAAGCTGGCATCCGGTCCACCTGGGCTACCGCGCAAGAGCTTTGGTCAGCGCTGCTCACCAGCCAAGAGTGGGGCCAGCAGGAAAAGGACCCTCAGGCACCTCCTGCCATTCTGCCAGGTGCTGCGTGGCCTAAGAGAGGGAATGCTGCTGTTAGCCAAGCCTACAGTGCGGGCTTTGCTTTGCCGGTGATCCGTTGAGGGGCTCCCTTGCCACCAGGTTCCTCAGCTCAGCAGAGCGGAGAAGCCCAGGGCCTGGGGGCCTTTAGGAAGCTCTGAGCTGCAGCACAGCACCCTGCGGGCACTAAGGCAGTTGAAGACCTCTGGCCTGACACAGGCGTAATCACCCACACGCGTAGTGTCGTGGCCTGACACAGTCTGGTGGCACTGGGCTCTCCCGAGGAGAAGGGGCAGCGCCTTGCCCAGCCAAAGGCTCTGCTGGGCTGCCTGGCTGCCCAGGCTGAAGGCTCTGCTGGGCTGCCTGGCTGCCCAGGCTGGAGGGCAGTGCTGCATACAGCCCCAGGGCTCAGGGGCTGTCTGTCGCCACCATGGAAGCCGGGCAGCACACAGGGCTTCTTGCCTTATCCCTCCCTGCTTTTTGGGCCCCGTCACACCCACCTGCCCAACTCGGCTGGCATCTCCTCTAATCCAACTCCGTCACCAGCAGGAGGGAAAAGGTCGCTGTGCGGCAGATCCCCGCAGGCCTCTTCCCAAAGCACTTGCTGGCCTCTGCAAGGCTCCTTGTTTGCAGAGCTACACACGTCTGCAGGCTGGGCTTTTATGGAGGGCAGCTGTTGATGACGTCACAAGAGCCAACCGCCAGGGAGGCAAGGTGTTGCCCATGATGACCTCAGAGGGGGGCTTACCCAGGAGGGGGTTGCCACGCAGCCTGAGCGAGAGGAAGCCTGTGCGTTAGCCCCCACCCCAAGCCTGAAGCCTCCCGGCACACCCGCAGAGGGGCCCTGGTTAGCCCAGAGAGCCAGCTCACTTGGTTGCGCGGGCAAGCTGCTGCTGTGCCGTTGCACCGCTCGTCCTCTACCAGGCTGATGTGTTGTGTCATCCTGGGCAGGGCTCAAAGGGCTGAGCGTGAAGCCCTGCTAAGTCAGAAGGGAGAGTGGCAAGAGCTTTCTCCTCTTGAGACCCACCCGGGCATTGACACGGTACTGCAGCAAGCCAAAGGACATCAGCCAGGTGACCTTGTTGGCCCTGGACGACATAGCCCCGCCTCTGCTAGGAAAGCAAGAGTAGAGCGGTCAGCTTGCTGGCACAAAGGCAGATGTCTCTTCCCCTAGGTACACCTGCACCCACACGGAACAGCGGGGGTGAGGGGCACAGGCTCCCTCAGCAGCCCACTGATGGGCACCCAAAGGGGAGCTCCAGGGTCAGCTCTGAGGTGCGTTGCAGAAATGCAAGCAACCATTGAGCAAGAGCAGGGGCCAGGACTGGAGACGGGGACAGCTGCAGGCCAGCTCCCGCAAGGAGTGGGCCTGAGCTTCAGTCAGGCTCCTGGGCCAGTGGGTGGAGGTGCCAGGGCAGGCCGCTCAGGGGAACTAAGCCCTCCTTAGTGCACGCCGGGCCCTGACGGTCCAGTCCGCGGTCTGTAGCCTTTGCACTTCTCTGCTGCGGCCTCTGCGGTTTGTCAACGCCTCCCTTGACCTGGCAGATTCAAAACTGGATGCAGGCGAGCCCTAGCAAGTGCCGAGTGTCTTCCACACATTCCTCCATCTGCTCGCTCTACAGCAGCTGACGCAGCCGCACACACGCTTGGCCTTTGCTGCTGCCGAAGCGCATTGCCTGCTCATGGTTAGCTTGCTGTGTGCCAGGACCCCCGGGGCCTTTTGTGCAGCACGACACCGCAGCCCATCAGGCCCCAGCACATGCTGCTGCTGCTGCTGCTGCTGCTGCTGCTGTTGCTTGCGGTCTGGCCATGCCTGGGGCCAACCTTTGCATTGATCGTTGCCAAGGCTGAAGCAGTTCCGCTTGGCACAGCCTGCTGAGGTCCTGCTGAGTGGTGGCTCTTCCTTCGGCATAGCTAACTCTCCTCACACTTGCTGAGGGCTCAGTCGATCCCCACGCTGAGGTGGTTTAGGAAGGTATTGAGCAGTATCAGAGGCAGGCAGGCCCCCGGAGGAACTCTGCTTGGGAGCAGCTGCCCATTGGACTTGGAGGCATGAAGCAGCAGCAGCCTTGCAGCTTGGTGCTGTGGCCAGTGCCCATGCAGCTTGTGGTGCCCCTGCCCAGCGCAGCTCTTGCCAGCTTGTCAGCACCTTGTCTGCCAGGTGCTCACGCCAGCATCTGTTCCGGCTCTTTGTGCAGCTGGTCCCTAGGCTCCTCGTTGTCACCTGGGTGCTCCTCAGAGCAGCGGGCTCTCTAGGCAGAGCAGGCCTAGCATGGCTGCCTGGGTTCCCATGCTGCCTTTGCTCTGTCCCCCCACCCACCGAATCACAGAACCACAGATTGGTTGAGGTTGGAAGGGACCTCTGGAGATCACCTAGTCCAAGCCCCTGGCTCCAGCAGGGTCACCTAGAGCATGCTGGCCAGGATGGTGTCCAGACGGCTTTTGAAGATCTCCAAGGAGGGAGAGTGCACAAACTCTCTGGGCAATCTAAGGGTAGCCTGTGATGGTCTCTTTCCTCCAATTTTCTAGCATCACTTCAAATTCTGAATTTGCCCTCCAAGTTGCTTTCAGAGCCTACCAGAGTAATGTCAGGTCATCTGCAAAGAGACCACTCCATCCCCTCAGTCCTTAATGGGACTGCTTAGCAGGACTGTACCCGGGACAAGGCTCTGCAGAGCCCCAGTAGACGGAGGTTTCCATTTGGCCAGCAAGTGCCTCCTCCTGGACACCCTGGGCTCAAAAAGGCGGCTTTGGGGAGACATTTGCTTCACTTGAGCGTCACAGAAGACCTGGGAAGGCCACCAACGCATATGACTTGAATCTACCTTCCAAGAGGTGATTTTGCATGAAAATCAACACCCAAGAAATATTAGAATGTTCTTCATGTGTAGATATATACTTTGCTATTTCACCCAAAAGAAGGAGAATAATCAGGGGAAAAGATGGAAAACGTAGCCCCAGTTGCTCGGAATGTCGACTAGAGGTTGCAAATATGCTCTGTCACTGTTCCATGTTATTCCACATGAAGACCCACTCATCCCAAAGCTGAAAGAGCAACCGTGGGGTTCACTGGGGTCCATTCCTTGGAAAGAATTAGTCACAAAGGACTTCACGAGCAGAGAAGTGGCTGGCTTGGGAGGCAGAAGCCTAGAGAAGCAAACATGCTTGTGCTGGAAACACAGTGACACGCTCGGAAGGCACATGAGGATCAGCGATTCCTTTGATTGGAAAAGTCCAGTTTCCTCATCTCTGGACTCTGCAACAGGGACAGAGACCCGTGAGAGGATGCCAGGGAACTCCTGGCATCACTCACAAAGGCAGGAAACCTGGAGGCCTGCACCGACTTTAGGAACTCGGGGGCTATTGTCTGGGTTGTTTCATGGCCAAAGCGGGTGGTGGCCATAGGAGTCATGTTGGTGAGGCCACGGTGGTGAAGTCACAGAGATGCAGGCAGCCCATGTCCCTTGGTCTCACAACACAAGCACAGGCAGTGACAGCAACCCCTCTCTGGCAGCCTGCAGCCAGAAGCACAGCAGAGAGACTATAGACCTGCGCAGAAGCAGGACTAAGAAAATTAGGGGCAAGGGGATGCAGGTGGTCAACAACACGGAGCAGCTCCCCAGTGGGACAAGTTAAACACACCTGAGCCCTCTAGCTTGGGAAAGAGAGGCCCGAAGCCACCACAGAGACACCAGTGTCTGAGGTCATGAGAAGGTGAAGGGACAAGGTGAGGAGGGACCACCAGCTCCCATGACACCAGAGCGCAGGGGCATCCCGTGGAGCAACCAGGCAGGAATTTTACACTGGAATACAAGGAACTCTCGTCACACAGCACCCAGGGAAATTGCTGAACTCCCTGCCCTAGGATCCCAGACATGGACAAGGAGGAATGGCTTCATAAAGCGATGAGATCGCCCTGCGCTATTAACACAAAAGGGCACTAAACCACAGCATTGGGATTGGGGTGGGAAGTACCAGAGGAGATGGGGTCCTCGGAAAGAAAAGAGCCACCCAAACCCAGACCCAAGACATCAGCGCCCCACAGGCACCATCAAGGTCATGCTGCAGCTATGGCCAGACATCACAGCAAATCCTGTCAGCAAGGGTTTCTTTTTTCTTTTTTTTTTTTGGTTTTTAACATCTCCCATTTCTGCCTCTGTTTCCAGGCTCTCTGCAGCTGCCTTAGACCCCTTTTAGCCACCACGAACTCTGGCGATCACCTTTGCATGGTCTAGGGCAGCAGCAATGTGGCACATCCCTTTTATCGCAGTTGGGTTAGAATAGCCAGCTCTAATTAATGTCCATCACATAGCAGTCACCAAAGCACTCAATACATGGGAATAATATGATGTTGTTATAAGACAACCCTGGAAGCTCAGAAAGAATGGTCATGCTGTTTAAACTAGGCAGATTAGGATAACCCCTATCTCTGTTTTCTGAAAAGAAGCATTCTTGAATCAAGGGCATCCTAGAACTGCTAAAGCCCTAAGAGAAACATTAAATCAAAACGTTTTACTTCTAGGTACGTATTGCCAATTTGGCAAAAGAACTGGAGGTCCATGTATCCCTAACTGAACTGTCCTCATTATACTACAAAAAATCACGCCCATAGGTCCAAAAGACCCATGCGCAGGTGAAGACCCCTCCCCTGAGCATGCGTAGTACTAAAATGGTGTGTAAGCAAAATTGTAATTGTATGTAAATCATTAACGAATCAGTGTAAAAGGGAAAGTTGCAAACTTTGCAATTTGTTTGTATAGATGCTCCTTGAGAAGCCGGGGTGGGGGTGTGCTTGATCTGTGGGAAACCACCGAGCACCCAGGCTTGCGCAACTCTGAAATAAAGCAGCAAATGTCTCTCCTGAGTGTGTAATTATTGGCTTACTGCACACCGGGCAACAAATCCGCTCTTTGGACAACAGTGTCAGTGGGTAGAACAGTTCCGAGACACTTGGCCTTTATGCCATATTACTCGGAAATAACACCAAAAGGGCCTTCTTACAGTCCTGGCTGCCAAACGGCCCCGGGGCCGTAGGGGACCGTCAGTCAGGGCTCTGGCTGCAGCCCCCAGTGCTGCCCAGCATCTCCCCTGCAGGCCCCAGGGCATCCAGGGATGGGGGAGGGAAGGAGGGAGAGGCAGGGAGAGAGGAAGAGAAGGGCAGAGGGAGGGAGGGAGGAAAAGAGGGAGGAAGGAAGAGAAGGAGGGAGGGAGGGAGAGGGAGGAGCAGAGGAGGCCAGGGCAGCCCTGGGAGCCCAAGGGCCGCTGTTGCTAGGCAGCACGGGGGGGAGGGGGGGGCACGAGGAGGCCACATGACCTGCAGCTGGTGCTGTTGCCAGGCAACACTGGGTGGGGCAGCAACAGGCACTGGGGGAGGTGTTGGGAGGTGGTTGGAGCTGGGCTGGGGCAGCCATGGTGGGGCTGTGTGTGGGGCTGGGAGCTTCAGGGAGCCAGGCCCTCCACGGCCCTGGCCCTGCTGCCCCCGGTGGTGTGGGGGCTCGGAGGAGCTGGGCCCACACCCAGGCCCCGCACACAGCGGCTGCCGGCAGGAAGGGACGACCAAAGGCCCTGCATGGGTGCTGGAGGCCGGACCCGGCTCCTCACAGCGCCTCTGGTGCTGACGCGGCTCTTCGGGGCAGAGCTGGGGCCCTTCACGTGCCTAGAAAGTAGGAGGCATGGGGAAGCATGACACTGAGACCCTCCAGCTGGCTCTGAGCAAGAGTTGCCTCAGGAATGGACAAAAATATGCCTGCTGTGTTTTTCATGTGTGTTTCGAAGTGGCAGATAGGGCTTACTTGCCTCAAACTTTGTGCCGGTGCACTAAGAGAAGACTTGCAGTTTGCCTAATCCCAGTGTGAGGCCAGAGCCAGAGCCTCTGCGTCATCTCAGCCAGTGTTCTCTCTAAAAGACGTTCAGCTGTTTGCAAGAGCATTTACCTGTGTGATTTCCAGAGCAGTTCCCCAATATTGCAGGTGTTTAACAGCGACCTCTATATTTATAGGTAGCTGGTTCAGTTTCAAAATGTTTATGCTGAGAAAGGAGCTCAATAAGATGAAGCTGTCATTAATAAGGAGATGAAGAGGACTCCATAGATCACATACAAAAATGCAGCTGTGCAAAAGGGACAGCCATATATGATGTAATGCTCAGTGGTGCAAATGTAGCCTCCTTTTAATGAGCAGTGCTTCTTTGTGAATAGTTGTATTTGTATTGCCTGTTTATTTGCAGAGTTTTTGACTTGATTGTATCTTGAGTAGCGCAAGTTGAGTATTCAGGAGGGTCCTGAAGCCAGCTGCCCTAGCCGCTCTCCCTCTCATCTACTCACTGCAGAGCACTGTCTCTGGCAGTGCTTACAGAAGGTCTCTTGTCTCGTGGCTCAGCTGGTAGTTCTGCCTTGCCATCACCCCATGAACCTGCACTCGATAAATACACGTGTACTCGGGGTTGCCCCAGTTGCTCTGCACCTGGAATTTGATATACTGGAAGGCTCTGGGAAGCTGCTTCTGCAAAGGAAACGGGGGGAGCCGTCATTCCTCAGGTGTAAGGAGCAACAGCACAGCAACGTAGCTTCCTTTGCCAGCGCTAGCCCTGCTGGGGAACAAACTGGAGCCCTGACAAAGGAGGCAGCCAGGGTTGCTATGCCAGAGCCACAAGGCACAGGATGCTTTGGCTCATCCTCCGCACTCTGTGGTCCAAGCCCTTGCAGGCAAAGCTCAGTTTGCCCCTCGCGTCGTGCCCACACGCACTCACAGTACCTTCAGGCGGAAGGTCTGAACAGCTTCTTGGTCCACGTCAAATACAAAGAGCCCCAGGAGAGTTTCTTCTGCTGCTTCCTCATCCACGCCCTCAAAGGCAACCGACAAGGGCAGCAGGTCAGGCTCAAGCAGAGCCGGAGGAAAAGTGCCCGCTGCGTCAGACTCGGGGAAGCCTGCCTCATGTCCCACCCCTCTAGCACTAGTCTGGAAGAGGTCAGTGTGGATGTGGCTCAGGCTCTTTTGAGCAAGCACTCCAAGACCCTGGGCCAGAAAGCACAAAGCAAGCCGCAGAGGCATAACACCACCGTGGGCCCCCACATACGCCATGCAGGGACGCTCTGCTCTACAGCAACCAGCCCACGCTTCTCTGAGAGAAGGCGCCAGGAGAAACAAGGCTCCCTCGCAGCTTTCTGCCCTGGCCAGCTTCCCTGCCCACCCTCCACGCTGGGGCAAGGCTGAGGCTTACGGAGACAGCAAAGTCTTTGGGGGCGCTGCTGACTTCCCCGGAAGGAGAGACCGCCTTGGAGATGTGCTCCACGGTGACAGCCATGGGCCAGATCTGCTCAGGCAGCCGAATGACCACTTGGCCCTCCGCTCCTTGGAAAGCCCAGCACTGTCCAGGGGAAGTGTGCGGCTGAAACCAGAAAGCAGCCACCCTCAGTGGCAAGGCACTCCAGGAGCCCAGCGGACTGGCTGCTTTGCCAGCAGCACAGCCCTGGCTCGGTCTGTTGGCTGGCTTTCTGCATGGAAGGGCACCCAAGTGGATGAAAGGGACAGCAGGGGACTTGCCACCTTGCTTTCAGAAGACTGAAATCTTCCTTACAAAACATCTAGGCTCACCTGCCTTTCCCAAATCCCGCTCTGATTTTGCACAGCATTCAGAGACAGGGCGGGGCTGCCTAGGGGAGGTCACCCCGTGAGCCTTCAAAGAGTGTGCGGGAGGGACGAGCCCCCTTCCTCCAACTCGGCAGATCCCGCCAGGCTTGGGGGCCTGGAGGAGGTTCTGTCCTTGCCTGAGTGGCTTGTCAGGCTCCCCCCAACTTCCACTCTCTCTGGAAAGGGGCCGTGGGAGTTGAGGTGGGAAAATGCAGCTGCCAAGGACAAAGGTGCCCAGCACACTGCGGCCAGGGGTTGTGGGCAGGTGGCTGCTGTTGGGTTCAGCTCCATTCCCCTCCAGACGGGAGGGCAGCACTGTGGGGAAGCGCAGGGGATCGTCAGGAAGAGGCTGAGCCCTGTGGGGCTGCGCGAGGCTGCTGCTGTGAAGGGAGGTGTTTGGGGCTTGGAGGCTCAACTTGAAAGCAAGCAACTGCCTCAGAAGTCATGCTGCCTGTGCTATTACCTGCAGAATAGTATCCGGAGGATTGGCCACGGCAAAGAAGGCGAGACAAAGCCAGCAAGCCTCACTGCCTCGCCCACCATAAGTCCGGGATGTTCTCTCTGCATCGATGGTGGCCCCTGAAAGGCACATGCAAAGCAGCTGCCTCAGACAGGCCAGAGGCTAGGAGCAGCAGGGAGCTAGCAGGTATTTCTCAGGCTGCAAGCCCAGCTGGGCAGACTTGGTGGGAGGGCCATACGCCAGCGGAGGGCCAGCAGACTTTGCGTAGGCATACCTGTGGTTTTCAGAGCCCAGTCCACCGTCTGCAGGTACTTTGCCTCTATCTTCTCAAGGGCTGCCCGTGTCAAGTTGAGAAGGGGCTGGGAAAAGCATTGCAAAGGCAGAGACGGAAAGCAACAGGGAGAATGACACAAACTCATCACGGGGCACTTCTGCATGAAGACTGAGTGCTTGCACAGAGCAAAGGGGAGACTCGGGGTCAGTCCACCAAAGGCAAGACTTGTTGGAAAAGGCACCACACCTGGTCAGCGCTTTCTGACAAGTCAAGCAAGGACTCAGGGAGAACACCAGTCTCAGGAGCCACCGTGCAGACCTGGCTCAGGTCAGCACTGCCCCAAGCAGCCCTGAGAGCCAGGTTTGCGCTGGGCAGCAAGAGGACAGAGCACACGCTGCAAAGGGCCAAGAGGAAGCAGCAGGAGACAGCCTCCAACTGAGAGCAAGGTCTTTGATCAAATGGCAGCCACTTTACCCCTCTCTTCTCCTCAGCCATCGCCCTCTCCTCCAAGACTTCTGC
This sequence comes from Dromaius novaehollandiae, assembly GCF_036370855.1. Classification (NCBI taxonomy): domain Eukaryota; kingdom Metazoa; phylum Chordata; class Aves; order Casuariiformes; family Dromaiidae; genus Dromaius; species Dromaius novaehollandiae. The sequence continues at coordinate 685,530 of NC_088125.1, read as the reverse complement.
TATGGAGTGCAGGATGGCCTCATTTGCAGCAGCCAGCTCTGCTCGCAGGTGAGCCACCTGCTCTTCCAGGAGCTCCCGCTCATGGATCTTCTCCCTCAGCAAGGGCAGGGAGCTGCTGCAGACAAAGGGAAAGCAGATGTGGTGCAAGAGCTGAGCAGCCCCTGCAGGCAGTCCCGAGTAGGGTGCCACAGTCTTGCCCCCATCCTCTTCCCTCCCTCACAAGAACAGAGGCTTCCCTTCCCCTCCACGTTTAGCACAAGGCAAAGGCTGGCGCCCTGGATGCTTTGCCACTCAGTGAGTTCCATGGGAAGGAAGCCCTCTTACCTGAGCGTTGTGAGCTCTGTTTCTGGCACCCCAGCCTTCTCCTGAAACACAAAGGCCCTCCCTGAGAGGAAGCCCAAGGAGCTGCATGGGGCCTTCCCACAGGACACTTCCCCAGGAAGAGCAGGTGGCAGTTGCTGCTGCTTTCTATCCATTTGGAGCAAGCCAGAGGATGTCGGGCCTTTTTCCAGCCACTGTCTTTGGGAAGTCCATTTGCTGTCTGAGCATTTGCAGACTCCAGGAGCTAAGGCAGGAGCAAAGCCACCTCCTGCCCAAGTGCTCCTTCCTGCAGCCTGCCAACCTGCAGTGCTCACTCAGGGAGCTCTCAGGGTCAAACCTCATTCAGCAGCTACAGAAAGTGAAGGACAAGCACAAGCGTGTCCCCCCCACACCCCCCCACATCTCTGTGAGGATGAGCCCTGGGCATCTGGACGGGATTCCCAACTTTTGCAGGGGAGGCAGGAGCTCCGAGCTATGGCCTCGGCCAGAGTTTGCTTTCCCCCAGCAAGAGGCACCTACCTGCAGCGCTTCCTCTTGCCACTTGCTCTCGGAGAGCAGCAAGCCCCAGCAGTAAAGCGCAGCTGCAAGTCACCACAGCAAGAGACAGTTATACTAAGAGGCTTTCTAATGGTCCCTGGAGCCACATTTTCTCCTTCCACAGCTAGGGAGCAAGAGCTTGCCTGGGACAGCTGGAGCTGGAGCTGGAGCCAGTGCAGAGCGCGGAGGTGGCTCCAACCCCTTGAGCACTGCCCAGGCCCATGGGCTTGGAAAATACACACACCCAAGGCCCACACACCCGCACACCAATGAAGGCATGTGGCCCCGAGCCAAGAGGAAATGCACCAGGCCATGGCAGTTTCTGCACAGACATTGCAACCCCAAAGCTCTGCAGCAAGGAGGGACCTCTAGCCAAAACGATCCTAGGCGCTCCACTCCCTCCCACGGCCGGCAGCCACGGCAGGCGTGAGGCAGGCTGCAGTCCACCTGTAAAGACCCTCTCTGGCCTTCACTGTGTCACGGAGATGGGAAGCTGGAAGGCGCCACAGGATCTGCTGCCTCTCCCTGCCCCTGAAAGCTGGCATCCGGTCCACCTGGGCTACCGCGCAAGAGCTTTGGTCAGCACTGCTCACCAGCCAAGAGTGGGGCCAGCAGGAAAAGGACCCTCAGGCACCTCCTGCCATTCTGCCAGGTGCTGCGTGGCCTAAAAGAGAGGGAATGCTGCTGTTAGCCAAGCCTACAGTGCGGGCTTTGCTTTGCCGGTGATCCGTTGAGGGGCTCCCTTGCCACCAGGTTCCTCAGCTCAGCAGAGCGGAGAAGCCCAGGGCCTGGGGGCCTTTAGGAAGCTCTGAGCTGCAGCACAGCACCCTGCGGGCACTAAGGCAGTTGAAGACCTCTGGCCTGACACAGGCGTAATCACCCACACGCGTAGTGTCGTGGCCTGACACAGTCTGGTGGCACTGGGCTCTCCCGAGGAGAAGGGGCAGCGCCTTGCCCAGCCAAAGGCTCTGCTGGGCTGCCTGGCTGCCCAGGCTGAAGGCTCTGCTGGGCTGCCTGGCTGCCCAGGCTGGAGGGCAGTGCTGCATACAGCCCCAGGGCTCAGGGGCTGTCTGTCGCCACCATGGAAGCCGGGCAGCACACAGGGCTTCTTGCCTTATCCCTCCCTGCTTTTTGGGCCCCGTCACACCCACCTGCCCAACTCGGCTGGCATCTCCTCTAATCCAACTCCGTCACCAGCAGGAGGGAAAAGGTCGCTGTGCGGCAGATCCCCGCAGGCCTCTTCCCAAAGCACTTGCTGGCCTCTGCAAGGCTCCTTGTTTGCAGAGCTACACACGTCTGCAGGCTGGGCTTTTATGGAGGGCAGCTGTTGATGACGTCACAAGAGCCAACCGCCAGGGAGGCAAGGTGTTGCCCATGATGACCTCAGAGGGGGGCTTACCCAGGAGGGGGTTGCCACGCAGCCTGAGCGAGAGGAAGTCTGTGCGTTAGCCCCCACCCCAAGCCTGAAGCCTCCCGGCACACCCGCAGAGGGGCCCTGGTTAGCCCAGAGAGCCAGCTCACTTGGTTGCGCGGGCAAGCTGCTGCTGTGCCGTTGCACCGCTCGTCCTCTACCAGGCTGATGTGTTGTGTCATCCTGGGCAGGGCTCAAAGGGCTGAGCGTGAAGCCCTGCTAAGTCAGAAGGGAGAGTGGCAAGAGCTTTCTCCTCTTGAGACCCACCCGGGCATTGACACGGTACTGCAGCAAGCCAAAGGACATCAGCCAGGTGACCTTGTTGGCCCTGGACGACATAGCCCCGCCTCTGCTAGGAAAGCAAGAGTAGAGCGGTCAGCTTGCTGGCACAAAGGCAGATGTCTCTTCCCCTAGGTACACCTGCACCCACACGGAACAGCGGGGGTGAGGGGCACAGGCTCCCTCAGCAGCCCACTGATGGGCACCCAAAGGGGAGCTCCAGGGTCAGCTCTGAGGTGCGTTGCAGAAATGCAAGCAACCATTGAGCAAGAGCAGGGGCCAGGACTGGAGACGGGGACAGCTGCAGGCCAGCTCCCGCAAGGAGTGGGCCTGAGCTTCAGTCAGGCTCCTGGGCCAGTGGGTGGAGGTGCCAGGGCAGGCCGCTCAGGGGAACTAAGCCCTCCTTAGTGCACGCCGGGCCCTGACGGTCCAGTCCGCGGTCTGTAGCCTTTGCACTTCTCTGCTGCGGCCTCTGCGGTTTGTCAACGCCTCCCTTGACCTGGCAGATTCAAAACTGGATGCAGGCGAGCCCTAGCAAGTGCCGAGTGTCTTCCACACATTCCTCCATCTGCTCGCTCTACAGCAGCTGACGCAGCCGCACACACGCTTGGCCTTTGCTGCTGCCGAAGCGCATTGCCTGCTCATGGTTAGCTTGCTGTGTGCCAGGACCCCCGGGGCCTTTTGTGCAGCACGACACCGCAGCCCATCAGGCCCCAGCACATGCTGCTGCTGCTGCTGCTGTTGCTGCTGCTGTTGCTTGCGGTCTGGCCATGCCTGGGGCCAACCTTTGCATTGATCGTTGCCAAGGCTGAAGCAGTTCCGCTTGGCACAGCCTGCTGAGGTCCTGCTGAGTGGTGGCTCTTCCTTCGGCATAGCTAACTCTCCTCACACTTGCTGAGGGCTCAGTCGATCCCCACGCTGAGGTGGTTTAGGAAGGTATTGAGCAGTATCAGAGGCAGGCAGGCCCCCGGAGGAACTCTGCTTGGGAGCAGCTGCCCATTGGACTTGGAGGCATGAAGCAGCAGCAGCCTTGCAGCTTGGTGCTGTGGCCAGTGCCCATGCAGCTTGTGGTGCCCCTGCCCAGCGCAGCTCTTGCCAGCTTGTCAGCACCTTGTCTGCCAGGTGCTCACGCCAGCATCTGTTCCGGCTCTTTGTGCAGCTGGTCCCTAGGCTCCTCGTTGTCACCTGGGTGCTCCTCAGAGCAGCGGGCTCTCTAGGCAGAGCAGGCCTAGCATGGCTGCCTGGGTTCCCATGCTGCCTTTGCTCTGTCCCCCCACCCACCGAATCACAGAACCACAGATTGGTTGAGGTTGGAAGGGACCTCTGGAGATCACCTAGTCCAAGCCCCTGGCTCCAGCAGGGTCACCTAGAGCATGCTGGCCAGGATGGTGTCCAGATGGCTTTTGAAGATCTCCAAGGAGGGAGAGTGCACAAACTCTCTGGGCAATCTAAGGGTAGCCTGTGATGGTCTCTTTCCTCCAATTTTCCAGCATCACTTCAAATTCTGAATTTGCCCTCCAAGTTGCTTTCAGAGCCTACCAGAGTAATGTCAGGTCATCTGCAAAGAGACCACTCCATCCCCTCAGTCCTTAATGGGACTGCTTAGCAGGACTGTACCCGGGACAAGGCTCTGCAGAGCCCCAGTAGACGGAGGTTTCCATTTGGCCAGCAAGTGCCTCCTCCTGGACACCCTGGGCTCAAAAAGGCGGCTTTGGGGAGACATTTGCTTCACTTGAGCGTCACAGACGACCTGGGAAGGCCACCAACGCATATGACTTGAATCTACCTTCCAAGAGGTGATTCTGCATGAAAATCAACACCCAAGAAATATTAGCATGTTTTTCATGTGTAGATATATACTTTGCTATTTCACCTAAAAGAAAGAGAATAATCAGGGGAAAAGATGGAAAACGTAGCCCCAGTTCCTCGGAATGTCGACTAGAGGTTGCAAATATGCTCTGTCACTGTTCCATGTTATTCCACATGAAGACCCACTCATCCCAAAGCTGAAAGAGCAACCGTGGGGTTCACTGGGGTCCATTCCTTGGAAAGAATTAGTCACAAAGGACTTCACAAGCAGAGAAGTGGCTGGCTTGGGAGGCAGAAGCCTAGAGAAGCAAACATGCTTGTGCTGGAAACACAGTGACACGCTCGGAAGGCACATGAGGATCAGCGATTCCTTTGATTGGAAAAGTCCAGTTTCCTCATCTCTGGACTCTGCAACAGGGACAGAGACCCGTGAGAGGATGCCAGGGAACTCCTGGCATCACTCACAAAGGCAGGAAACCTGGAGGCCTGCACCGACTTTAGGAACTCGGGGGCTATTGTCTGGGTTGTTTCATGGCCAAAGCGGGTGGTGGCCATAGGAGTCATGTTGGTGAGGCCGCGGCGGTGAAGTCACAGAGATGCAGGCAGCCCATGTCCCTTGGTCTCACAACACAAGCACAGGCAGTGACAGCAACCCCTCTCTGGCAGCCTGCAGCCAGAAGCACAGCAGAGAGACTATAGACCTGCGCAGAAGCAGGACTAAGAAAATTAGGGGCAAGGGGATGCAGGTGGTCAACAACACGGAGCAGCTCCCCAGTGGGACAAGTTAAACACACCTGAGCCCTCTAGCTTGGGAAAGAGAGGCCCGAAGCCACCACAGAGACACCAGTGTCTGAGGTCATGAGAAGGTGAAGGGACAAGGTGAGGAGGGACCACCAGCTCCCATGACACCAGAGCGCAGGGGCATCCCGTGGAGCAACCAGGCAGGAATTTTACACTGGAATACAAGGAACTCTCGTCACACAGCACCCAGGGAAATTGCTGAACTCCCTGCCCTAGGATCCCAGACATGGACAAGGAGGAATGGCTTCATAAAGCGATGAGATCGCCCTGCGCTATTAACACAAAAGGGCACTAAACCACAGCATTGGGATTGGGGTGGGAAGTACCAGAGGAGATGGGGTCCTCGGAAAGAAAAGAGCCACCCAAACCCAGACCCAAGACATCAGCGCCCCACAGGCACCATCAAGGTCACGCTGCAGCTACGGCCAGACATCACAGCAAATCCTGTCAGCAAGGGTTTCTTTTTTCTTTTTTTTTTTTGGTTTTTAACATCTCCCATTTCTGCCTCTGTTTCCAGGCTCTCTGCAGCTGCCTTAGACCCCTTTTAGCCACCACGAACTCTGGCGATCACCTTTGCATGGTCTAGGGCAGCAGCAATGTGGCACATCCCTTTTATCGCAGTTGGGTTAGAATAGCCAGCTCTAATTAATGTCCATCACATAGCAGTCACCAAAGCACTCAATACATGGGAATAATATGATGTTGTTATAAGACAACCCTGGAAGCTCAGAAAGAATGGTCATGCTGTTTAAACTAGGCAGATTAGGATAACCCCTATCTCTGTTTTCTGAAAAGAAGCATTCTTGAATCAAGGGCATCCTAGAACTGCTAAAGCCCTAAGAGAAACATTAAATCAAAACGTTTTACTTCTAGGTACGTATTGCCAATTTGGCAAAAGAACTGGAGGTCCATGTATCCCTAACTGAACTGTCCTCATTATACTACAAAAAATCACGCCCATAGGTCCAAAAGACCCATGCGCAGGTGAAGACCCCTCCCCTGAGCATGCGTAGTACTAAAATGGTGTGTAAGCAAAATTGTAATTGTATGTAAATCATTAACGAATCAGTGTAAAAGGGAAAGTTGCAAACTTTGCAATTTGTTTGTATAGATGCTCCTTGAGAAGCCGGGGTGGGGGTGTGCTTGATCTGTGGGAAACCACCGAGCACCCAGGCTTGCGCAACTCTGAAATAAAGCAGCAAATGTCTCTCCTGAGTGTGTAATTATTGGCTTACTGCACACCGGGCAACAAATCCGCTTTTTGGACAACAGTGTCAGTGGGTAGAACAGTTCCGAGACACTTGGCCTTTATGCCATATTACTCGGAAATAACACCAAAAGGGCCTTCTTACAGTCCTGGCTGCCAAACGGCCCCGGGGCCGTAGGGGACCGTCAGTCAGGGCTCTGGCTGCAGCCCCCAGTGCTGCCCAGCATCTCCCCTGCAGGCCCCAGGGCATCCAGGGATGGGGGAGGGAAGGAGGGAGAGGCAGGGAGAGAGGAAGAGAAGGGCAGAGGGAGGGAGGGAGGAAAAGAGGGAGGAAGGAAGAGAAGGAGGGAGGGAGGGAGAGGGAGGAGCAGAGGAGGCCAGGGCAGCCCTGGGAGCCCAAGGGCCGCTGTTGCTAGGCAGCACGGGGGGGAGGGGGGGGCACGAGGAGGCCACATGACCTGCAGCTGGTGCTGTTGCCAGGCAACACTGGGTGGGGCAGCAACAGGCACTGGGGGAGGTGTTGGGAGGTGGTTGGAGCTGGGCTGGGGCAGCCATGGTGGGGCTGTGTGTGGGGCTGGGAGCTTCAGGGAGCCAGGCCCTCCACGGCCCTGGCCCTGCTGCCCCCGGTGGTGTGGGGGCTCGGAGGAGCTGGGCCCACACCCAGGCCCCGCACACAGCGGCTGCCGGCAGGAAGGGACGACCAAAGGCCCTGCATGGGTGCTGGAGGCCGGACCCGGCTCCTCACAGCGCCTCTGGTGCTGACGCGGCTCTTCGGGGCAGAGCTGGGGCCCTTCACGTGCCTAGAAAGTAGGAGGCATGGGGAAGCATGACACTGAGACCCTCCAGCTGGCTCTGAGCAAGAGTTGCCTCAGGAATGGACAAAAATATGCCTGCTGTGTTTTTCATGTGTGTTTCGAAGTGGCAGATAGGGCTTACTTGCCTCAAACTTTGTGCCGGTGCACTAAGAGAAGACTTGCAGTTTGCCTAATCCCAGTGTGAGGCCAGAGCCAGAGCCTCTGCGTCATCTCAGCCAGTGTTCTCTCTAAAAGACGTTCAGCTGTTTGCAAGAGCATTTACCTGTGTGATTTCCAGAGCAGTTCCCCAATATTGCAGGTGTTTAACAGCGACCTCTATATTTATAGGTAGCTGGTTCAGTTTCAAAATGTTTATGCTGAGAAAGGAGCTCAATAAGATGAAGCTGTCATTAATAAGGAGATGAAGAGGACTCCATAGATCACATACAAAAATGCAGCTGTGCAAAAGGGACAGCCATATATGATGTAATGCTCAGTGGTGCAAATGTAGCCTCCTTTTAATGAGCAGTGCTTCTTTGTGAATAGTTGTATTTGTATTGCCTGTTTATTTGCAGAGTTTTTGACTTGATTGTATCTTGAGTAGCGCAAGTTGAGTATTCAGGAGGGTCCTGAAGCCAGCTGCCCTAGCCGCTCTCCCTCTCATCTACTCACTGCAGAGCACTGTCTCTGGCAGTGCTTACAGAAGGTCTCTTGTCTCGTGGCTCAGCTGGTAGTTCTGCCTTGCCATCACCCCATGAACCTGCACTCGATAAATACACGTGTACTGGGGGTTGCCCCAGTTGCTCTGCACCTGGAATTTGATATACTGGAAGGCTCTGGGAAGCTGCTTCTGCAAAGGAAACGGGGGGAGCCGTCATTCCTCAGGTGTAAGGAGCAACAGCACAGCAACGTAGCTTCCTTTGCCAGCGCTAGCCCTGCTGGGGAACAAACTGGAGCCCTGACAAAGGAGGCAGCCAGGGTTGCTATGCCAGAGCCACAAGGCACAGGATGCTTTGGCTCATCCTCCGCACTCTGTGGTCCAAGCCCTTGCAGGCAAAGCTCAGTTTGCCCCTCGCGTCGTGCCCACACGCACTCACAGTACCTTCAGGCGGAAGGTCTGAACAGCTTCTTGGTCCACGTCAAATACAAAGAGCCCCAGGAGAGTTTCTTCTGCTGCTTCCTCATCCACGCCCTCAAAGGCAACCGACAAGGGCAGCAGGTCAGGCTCAAGCAGAGCCGGAGGAAAAGTGCCCGCTGCGTCAGACTCGGGGAAGCCTGCCTCATGTCCCACCCCTCTAGCACTAGTCTGGAAGAGGTCAGTGTGGATGTGGCTCAGGCTCTTTTGAGCAAGCACTCCAAGACCCTGGGCCAGAAAGCACAAAGCAAGCCGCAGAGGCATAACACCACCGTGGGCCCCCACATACGCCATGCAGGGACGCTCTGCTCTACAGCAACCAGCCCACGCTTCTCTGAGAGAAGGCGCCAGGAGAAACAAGGCTCCCTCGCAGCTTTCTGCCCTGGCCAGCTTCCCTGCCCACCCTCCACGCTGGGGCAAGGCTGAGGCTTACGGAGACAGCAAAGTCTTTGGGGGCGCTGCTGACTTCCCCGGAAGGAGAGACCACCTTGGAGATGTGCTCCACGGTGACAGCCATGGGCCAGATCTGCTCAGGCAGCCGAATGACCACTTGGCCCTCCGCTCCTTGGAAAGCCCAGCACTGTCCAGGGGAAGTGTGCGGCTGAAACCAGAAAGCAGCCACCCTCAGTGGCAAGGCACTCCAGGAGCCCAGCGGACTGGCTGCTTTGCCAGCAGCACAGCCCTGGCTCGGTCTGTTGGCTGGCTTTCTGCATGGAAGGGCACCCAAGTGGATGAAAGGGACAGCAGGGGACTTGCCACCTTGCTTTCAGAAGACTGAAATCTTCCTTACAAAACATCTAGGCTCACCTGCCTTTCCCAAATCCCGCTCTGATTTTGCACAGCATTCAGAGACAGGGCGGGGCTGCCTAGGGGAGGTCACCCCGTGAGCCTTCAAAGAGTGTGCGGGAGGGACGAGCCCCCTTCCTCCAACTCGGCAGATCCCGCCAGGCTTGGGGGCCTGGAGGAGGTTCTGTCTTTGCCTGAGTGGCTTTTCAGGCTCCCCCCAACTTCCACTCTCTCTGGAAAGGGGCCGTGGGAGTTGAGGTGGGAAAATGCAGCTGCCAAGGACAAAGGTGCCCAGCACACTGCGGCCAGGGGTTGTGGGCAGGTGGCTGCTGTTGGGTTCAGCTCCATTCCCCTCCAGACGGGAGGGCAGCACTGTGGGGAAGCGCAGGGGATCGTCAGGAAGAGGCTGAGCCCTGTGGGGCTGCGCGAGGCTGCTGCTGTGAAGGGAGGTGTTTGGGGCTTGGAGGCTCAACTTGAAAGCAAGCAACTGCCTCAGAAGTCATGCTGCCTGTGCTATTACCTGCAGAATAGTATCCGGAGGATTGGCCACGGCAAAGAAGGCGAGACAAAGCCAGCAAGCCTCACTGCCTCGCCCACCATAAGTCCGGGATGTTCTCTCTGCATCGATGGTGGCCCCTGAAAGGCACATGCAAAGCAGCTGCCTCAGACAGGCCAGAGGCTAGGAGCAGCAGGGAGCTAGCAGGTATTTCTCAGGCTGCAAGCCCAGCTGGGCAGACTTGGTGGGAGGGCCATATGCCAGCGGAGGGCCAGCAGACTTTGCGTAGGCATACCTGTGGTTTTCAGAGCCCAGTCCACCGTCTGCAGGTACTTTGCCTCTATCTTCTCAAGGGCTGCCCGTGTCAAGTTGAGAAGGGGCTGGGAAAAGCATTGCAAAGGCAGAGACGGAAAGCAACAGGGAGAATGACACAAACTCATCACGGGGCACTTCTGCATGAAGACTGAGTGCTTGCACAGAGCAAAGGGGAGACTCGGGGTCAGTCCACCAAAGGCAAGACTTGTTGGAAAAGGCACCACACCTTCTGGTCAGCACTTTCTGACAAGTCAAGCAAGGACTCAGGGAGAACACCAGTCTCAGGAGCCACCGTGCAGACCTGGCTCAGGTCAGCACTGCCCCAAGCAGCCCTGAGAGCCAGGTTTGCGCTGGGCAGCAAGAGGACAGAGCACACGCTGCAAAGGGCCAAGAGGAAGCAGCAGGAGACAGCCTCCAACTGAGAGCAAGGTCTTTGATCAAATGGCAGCCACTTTACCCCTCTCTTCTCCTCAGCCATCGCCCTCTCCTCCAAGACTTCTGCTATGGAGTGCAGGATGGCCTCATTTGCAGCAGCCAGCTCTGCTCGCAGGTGAGCCACCTGCTCTTCCAGGAGCTCCCGCTCATGGATCTTCTCCCTCAGCAAGGGCAGGGAGCTGCTGCAGACAAAGGGAAAGCAGATGTGGTGCAAGAGCTGAGCAGCCCCTGCAGGCAGTCCCGAGTAGGGTGCCACAGTCTTGCCCCCATCCTCTTCCCTCCCTCACAAGAACAGAGGCTTCCCTTCCCCTCCACGTTTAGCACAAGGCAAAGGCTGGCGCCCTGGATGCTTTGCCACTCAGTGAGTTCCATGGGAAGGAAGCCCTCTTACCTGAGCGTTGTGAGCTCTGTTTCTGGCACCCCAGCCTTCTCCTGAAACACAAAGGCCCTCCCTGAGAGGAAGCCCAAGGAGCTGCATGGGGCCTTCCCACAGGACACTTCCCCAGGAAGAGCAGGTGGCAGTTGCTGCTGCTTTCTATCCATTTGGAGCAAGCCAGAGGATGTCGGGCCTTTTTCCAGCCACTGTCTTTGGGAAGTCCATTTGCTGTCTGAGCATTTGCAGACTCCAGGAGCTAAGGCAGGAGCAAAGCCACCTCCTGCCCAAGTGCTCCTTCCTGCAGCCTGCCAACCTGCAGTGCTCACTCAGGGAGCTCTCAGGGTCAAACCTCATTCAGCAGCTACAGAAAGTGAAGGACAAGCACAAGCGTGTCCCCCCCACACCCCCCCACATCTCTGTGAGGATGAGCCCAGGGCATCTGGACGGGATTCCCAACTTTTGCAGGGGAGGCAGGAGCTCCGAGCTATGGCCTCGGCCAGAGTTTGCTTTCCCCCAGCAAGAGGCACCTACCTGCAGCGCTTCCTCTTGCCACTTGCTCTCGGAGAGCAGCAAGCCCCAGCAGTAAAGCGCAGCTGCAAGTCACCACAGCAAGAGACAGTTATACTAAGAGGCTTTCTAATGGTCCCTGGAGCCACATTTTCTCCTTCCACAGCTAGGGAGCAAGAGCTTGCCTGGGACAGCTGGAGCTGGAGCTGGAGCCAGTGCAGAGCGCGGAGGTGGCTCCAACCCCTTGAGCACTGCCCAGGCCCATGGGCTTGGAAAATACACACACCCAAGGCCCACACACCTGCACACCAATGAAGGCATGTGGCCCCGAGCCAAGAGGAAATGCACCAGGCCATGGCAGTTTCTGCACAGACATTGCAACCCCAAAGCTCTGCAGCAAGGAGGGACCTCTAGCCAAAACGATCCTAGGCGCTCCACTCCCTCCCACGGCCGGCAGCCACGGCAGGCGTGAGGCAGGCTGCAGTCCACCTGTAAAGACCCTCTCTGGCCTTCACTGTGTCACGGAGATGGGAAGCTGGAAGGCGCCACAGGATCTGCTGCCTCTCCCTGCCCCTGAAAGCTGGCATCCGGTCCACCTGGGCTACCGCGCAAGAGCTTTGGTCAGCACTGCTCACCAGCCAAGAGTGGGGCCAGCAGGAAAAGGACCCTCAGGCACCTCCTGCCATTCTGCCAGGTGCTGCGTGGCCTAAAAGAGAGGGAATGCTGCTGTTAGCCAAGCCTACAGTGCGGGCTTTGCTTTGCCGGTGATCCGTTGAGGGGCTCCCTTGCCACCAGGTTCCTCAGCTCAGCAGAGCGGAGAAGCCCAGGGCCTGGGGGCCTTTAGGAAGCTCTGAGCTGCAGCACAGCACCCTGCGGGCACTAAGGCAGTTGAAGACCTCTGGCCTGACACAGGCGTAATCACCCACACGCGTAGTGTCGTGGCCTGACACAGTCTGGTGGCACTGGGCTCTCCCGAGGAGAAGGGGCAGCGCCTTGCCCAGCCAAAGGCTCTGCTGGGCTGCCTGGCTGCCCAGGCTGAAGGCTCTGCTGGGCTGCCTGGCTGCCCAGGCTGGAGGGCAGTGCTGCATACAGCCCCAGGGCTCAGGGGCTGTCTGTCGCCACCATGGAAGCCGGGCAGCACACAGGGCTTCTTGCCTTATCCCTCCCTGCTTTTTGGGCCCCGTCACACCCACCTGCCCAACTCGGCTGGCATCTCCTCTAATCCAACTCCGTCACCAGCAGGAGGGAAAAGGTCGCTGTGCGGCAGATCCCCGCAGGCCTCTTCCCAAAGCACTTGCTGGCCTCTGCAAGGCTCCTTGTTTGCAGAGCTACACACGTCTGCAGGCTGGGCTTTTATGGAGGGCAGCTGTTGATGACGTCACAAGAGCCAACCGCCAGGGAGGCAAGGTGTTGCCCATGATGACCTCAGAGGGGGGCTTACCCAGGAGGGGGTTGCCACGCAGCCTGAGCGAGAGGAAGTCTGTGCGTTAGCCCCCACCCCAAGCCTGAAGCCTCCCAGCACACCCGCAGAGGGGCCCTGGTTAGCCCAGAGAGCCAGCTCACTTGGTTGCGCGGGCAAGCTGCTGCTGTGCCGTTGCACCGCTCGTCCTCTACCAGGCTGATGTGTTGTGTCATCCTGGGCAGGGCTCAAAGGGCTGAGCGTGAAGCCCTGCTAAGTCAGAAGGGAGAGTGGCAAGAGCTTTCTCCTCTTGAGACCCACCCGGGCATTGACACGGTACTGCAGCAAGCCAAAGGACATCAGCCAGGTGACCTTGTTGGCCCTGGACGACATAGCCCCGCCTCTGCTAGGAAAGCAAGAGTAGAGCGGTCAGCTTGCTGGCACAAAGGCAGATGTCTCTTCCCCTAGGTACACCTGCACCCACACGGAACAGCGGGGGTGAGGGGCACAGGCTCCCTCAGCAGCCCACTGATGGGCACCCAAAGGGGAGCTCCAGGGTCAGCTCTGAGGTGCGTTGCAGAAATGCAAGCAACCATTGAGCAAGAGCAGGGGCCAGGACTGGAGACGGGGACAGCTGCAGGCCAGCTCCCGCAAGGAGTGGGCCTGAGCTTCAGTCAGGCTCCTGGGCCAGTGGGTGGAGGTGCCAGGGCAGGCCGCTCAGGGGAACTAAGCCCTCCTTAGTGCACGCCGGGCCCTGACGGTCCAGTCCGCGGTCTGTAGCCTTTGCACTTCTCTGCTGCGGCCTCTGCGGTTTGTCAACGCCTCCCTTGACCTGGCAGATTCAAAACTGGATGCAGGCGAGCCCTAGCAAGTGCCGAGTGTCTTCCACACATTCCTCCATCTGCTCGCTCTACAGCAGCTGACGCAGCCGCACACACGCTTGGCCTTTGCTGCTGCCGAAGCGCATTGCCTGCTCATGGTTAGCTTGCTGTGTGCCAGGACCCCCGGGGCCTTTTGTGCAGCACGACACCGCAGCCCATCAGGCCCCAGCACATGCTGCTGCTGCTGCTGCTGCTGCTGCTGCTGTTGCTTGCGGTCTGGCCATGCCTGGGGCCAACCTTTGCATTGATCGTTGCCAAGGCTGAAGCAGTTCCGCTTGGCACAGCCTGCTGAGGTCCTGCTGAGTGGTGGCTCTTCCTTCGGCATAGCTAACTCTCCTCACACTTGCTGAGGGCTCAGTCGATCCCCACGCTGAGGTGGTTTAGGAAGGTATTGAGCAGTATCAGAGGCAGGCAGGCCCCCGGAGGAACTCTGCTTGGGAGCAGCTGCCCATTGGACTTGGAGGCATGAAGCAGCAGCAGCCTTGCAGCTTGGTGCTGTGGCCAGTGCCCATGCAGCTTGTGGTGCCCCTGCCCAGCGCAGCTCTTGCCAGCTTGTCAGCACCTTGTCTGCCAGGTGCTCACGCCAGCATCTGTTCCGGCTCTTTGTGCAGCTGGTCCCTAGGCTCCTCGTTGTCACCTGGGTGCTCCTCAGAGCAGCGGGCTCTCTAGGCAGAGCAGGCCTAGCATGGCTGCCTGGGTTCCCATGCTGCCTTTGCTCTGTCCCCCCACCCACCGAATCACAGAACCACAGATTGGTTGAGGTTGGAAGGGACCTCTGGAGATCACCTAGTCCAAGCCCCTGGCTCCAGCAGGGTCACCTAGAGCATGCTGGCCAGGATGGTGTCCAGACGGCTTTTGAAGATCTCCAAGGAGGGAGAGTGCACAAACTCTCTGGGCAATCTAAGGGTAGCCTGTGATGGTCTCTTTCCTCCAATTTTCTAGCATCACTTCAAATTCTGAATTTGCCCTCCAAGTTGCTTTCAGAGCCTACCAGAGTAATGTCAGGTCATCTGCAAAGAGACCACTCCATCCCCTCAGTCCTTAATGGGACTGCTTAGCAGGACTGTACCCGGGACAAGGCTCTGCAGAGCCCCACTAGACGGAGGTTTCCGTTTGGCCAGCAAGTGCCTCCTCCTGGACACCCTGGGCTCAAAAAGGCGGCTTTGGGGAGACATTTGCTTCACTTGAGCGTCACAGAAGACCTGGGAAGGCCACCAACGCATATGACTTGAATCTACCTTCCAAGAGGTGATTTTGCATGAAAATCAACACCCAAGAAATATTAGAATGTTCTTCATGTGTAGATATATACTTTGCTATTTCACCCAAAAGAAGGAGAATAATCAGGGGAAAAGATGGAAAACGTAGCCCCAGTTGCTCGGAATGTCGACTAGAGGTTGCAAATATGCTCTGTCACTGTTCCATGTTATTCCACATGAAGACCCACTCATCCCAAAGCTGAAAGAGCAACCGTGGGGTTCACTGGAGTCCATTCCTTGGAAAGAATTAGTCACAAAGGACTTCACGAGCAGAGAAGTGGCTGGCTTGGGAGGCAGAAGCCTAGAGAAGCAAACATGCTTGTGCTGGAAACACAGTGACACGCTCGGAAGGCACATGAGGATCAGCGATTCCTTTGATTGGAAAAGACCAGTTTCCTCATCTCTGGACTCTGCAACAGGGACAGAGACCCGTGAGAGGATGCCAGGGAACTCCTGGCATCACTCACAAAGGCAGGAAACCTGGAGGCCTGCACCGACTTTAGGAACTCGGGGGCTATTGTCTGGGTTGTTTCATGGCCAAAGCGGGTGGTGGCCATAGGAGTCATGTTGGTGAGGCCACGGTGGTGAAGTCACAGAGATGCAGGCAGCCCATGTCCCTTGGTCTCACAACACAAGCACAGGCAGTGACAGCAACCCCTCTCTGGCAGCCTGCAGCCAGAAGCACAGCAGAGAGACTATAGACCTGCGCAGAAGCAGGACTAAGAAAATTAGGGGCAAGGGGATGCAGGTGGTCAACAACACGGAGCAGCTCCCCAGTGGGACAAGTTAAACACACCTGAGCCCTCTAGCTTGGGAAAGAGAGGCCCGAAGCCACCACAGAGACACCAGTGTCTGAGGTCATGAGAAGGTGAAGGGACAAGGTGAGGAGGGACCACCAGCTCCCATGACACCAGAGCGCAGGGGCATCCCGTGGAGCAACCAGGCAGGAATTTTACACTGGAATACAAGGAACTCTCGTCACACAGCACCCAGGGAAATTGCTGAACTCCCTGCCCTAGGATCCCAGACATGGACAAGGAGGAATGGCTTCATAAAGCGATGAGATCGCCCTGCGCTATTAACACAAAAGGGCACTAAACCACAGCATTGGGATTGGGGTGGGAAGTACCAGAGGAGATGGGGTCCTCGGAAAGAAAAGAGCCACCCAAACCCAGACCCAAGACATCAGCGCCCCACAGGCACCATCAAGGTCATGCTGCAGCTATGGCCAGACATCACAGCAAATCCTGTCAGCAAGGGTTTCTTTTTTCTTTTTTTTTTTTGGTTTTTAACATCTCCCATTTCTGCCTCTGTTTCCAGGCTCTCTGCAGCTGCCTTAGACCCCTTTTAGCCACCACGAACTCTGGCGATCACCTTTGCATGGTCTAGGGCAGCAGCAATGTGGCACATCCCTTTTATCGCAGTTGGGTTAGAATAGCCAGCTCTAATTAATGTCCATCACATAGCAGTCACCAAAGCACTCAATACATGGGAATAATATGATGTTGTTATAAGACAACCCTGGAAGCTCAGAAAGAATGTTCATGCTGTTTAAACTAGGCAGATTAGGATAACCCCTATCTCTGTTTTCTGAAAAGAAGCATTCTTGAATCAAGGGCATCCTAGAACTGCTAAAGCCCTAAGAGAAACATTAAATCAAAACGTTTTACTTCTAGGTACGTATTGCCAATTTGGCAAAAGAACTGGAGGTCCATGTATCCCTAACTGAACTGTCCTCATTATACTACAAAAAATCACGCCCATAGGTCCAAAAGACCCATGCGCAGGTGAAGACCCCTCCCCTGAGCATGCGTAGTACTAAAATGGTGTGTAAGCAAAATTGTAATTGTATGTAAATCATTAACGAATCAGTGTAAAAGGGAAAGTTGCAAACTTTGCAATTTGTTTGTATAGATGCTCCTTGAGAAGCCGGGGTGGGGGTGTGCTTGATCTGTGGGAAACCACCGAGCACCCAGGCTTGCGCAACTCTGAAATAAAGCAGCAAATGTCTCTCCTGAGTGTGTAATTATTGGCTTACTGCACACCGGGCAACAAATCCGCTTTTTGGACAACAGTGTCAGTGGGTAGAACAGTTCCGAGACACTTGGCCTTTATGCCATATTACTCGGAAATAACACCAAAAGGGCCTTCTTACAGTCCTGGCTGCCAAACGGCCCCGGGGCCGTAGGGGACCGTCAGTCAGGGCTCTGGCTGCAGCCCCCAGTGCTGCCCAGCATCTCCCCTGCAGGCCCCAGGGCATCCAGGGATGGGGGAGGGAAGGAGGGAGAGGCAGGGAGAGAGGAAGAGAAGGGCAGAGGGAGGGAGGGAGGAAAAGAGGGAGGAAGGAAGAGAAGGAGGGAGGGAGGGAGAGGGAGGAGCAGAGGAGGCCAGGGCAGCCCTGGGAGCCCAAGGGCCGCTGTTGCTAGGCAGCACGGGGGGGAGGGGGGGCACGAGGAGGCCACATGACCTGCAGCTGGTGCTGTTGCCAGGCAACACTGGGTGGGGCAGCAACAGGCACTGGGGGAGGTGTTGGGAGGTGGTTGGAGCTGGGCTGGGGCAGCCATGGTGGGGCTGTGTGTGGGGCTGGGAGCTTCAGGGAGCCAGGCCCTCCACGGCCCTGGCCCTGCTGCCCCCGGTGGTGTGGGGGCTCGGAGGAGCTGGGCCCACACCCAGGCCCCGCACACAGCGGCTGCCGGCAGGAAGGGACGACCAAAGGCCCTGCATGGGTGCTGGAGGCCGGACCCGGCTCCTCACAGCGCCTCTGGTGCTGACGCGGCTCTTCGGGGCAGAGCTGGGGCCCTTCACGTGCCTAGAAAGTAGGAGGCATGGGGAAGCATGACACTGAGACCCTCCAGCTGGCTCTGAGCAAGAGTTGCCTCAGGAATGGACAAAAATATGCCTGCTGTGTTTTTCATGTGTGTTTCGAAGTGGCAGATAGGGCTTACTTGCCTCAAACTTTGTGCCGGTGCACTAAGAGAAGACTTGCAGTTTGCCTAATCCCAGTGTGAGGCCAGAGCCAGAGCCTCTGCGTCATCTCAGCCAGTGTTCTCTCTAAAAGACGTTCAGCTGTTTGCAAGAGCATTTACCTGTGTGATTTCCAGAGCAGTTCCCCAATATTGCAGGTGTTTAACAGCGACCTCTATATTTATAGGTAGCTGGTTCAGTTTCAAAATGTTTATGCTGAGAAAGGAGCTCAGTAAGATGAAGCTGTCATTAATAAGGAGATGAAGAGGACTCCATAGATCACATACAAAAATGCAGCTGTGCAAAAGGGACAGCCATATATGATGTAATGCTCAGTGGTGCAAATGTAGCCTCCTTTTAATGAGCAGTGCTTCTTTGTGAATAGTTGTATTTGTATTGCCTGTTTATTTGCAGAGTTTTTGACTTGATTGTATCTTGAGTAGCGCAAGTTGAGTATTCAGGAGGGTCCTGAAGCCAGCTGCCCTAGCCGCTCTCCCTCTCATCTACTCACTGCAGAGCACTGTCTCTGGCAGTGCTTACAGAAGGTCTCTTGTCTCGTGGCTCAGCTGGTAGTTCTGCCTTGCCATCACCCCATGAACCTGCACTCGATAAATACACGTGTACTCGGGGTTGCCCCAGTTGCTCTGCACCTGGAATTTGATATACTGGAAGGCTCTGGGAAGCTGCTTCTGCAAAGGAAACGGGGGGAGCCGTCATTCCTCAGGTGTAAGGAGCAACAGCACAGCAACGTAGCTTCCTTTGCCAGCGCTAGCCCTGCTGGGGAACAAACTGGAGCCCTGACAAAGGAGGCAGCCAGGGTTGCTATGCCAGAGCCACAAGGCACAGGATGCTTTGGCTCATCCTCCGCACTCTGTGGTCCAAGCCCTTGCAGGCAAAGCTCAGTTTGCCCCTCGCGTCGTGCCCACACGCACTCACAGTACCTTCAGGCGGAAGGTCTGAACAGCTTCTTGGTCCACGTCAAATACAAAGAGCCCCAGGAGAGTTTCTTCTGCTGCTTCCTCATCCACGCCCTCAAAGGCAACCGACAAGGGCAGCAGGTCAGGCTCAAGCAGAGCCGGAGGAAAAGTGCCCGCTGCGTCAGACTCGGGGAAGCCTGCCTCATGTCCCACCCCTCTAGCACTAGTCTGGAAGAGGTCAGTGTGGATGTGGCTCAGGCTCTTTTGAGCAAGCACTCCAAGACCCTGGGCCAGAAAGCACAAAGCAAGCCGCAGAGGCATAACACCACCGTGGGCCCCCACATACGCCATGCAGGGACGCTCTGCTCTACAGCAACCAGCCCACGCTTCTCTGAGAGAAGGCGCCAGGAGAAACAAGGCTCCCTCGCAGCTTTCTGCCCTGGCCAGCTTCCCTGCCCACCCTCCACGCTGGGGCAAGGCTGAGGCTTACGGAGACAGCAAAGTCTTTGGGGGCGCTGCTGACTTCCCCGGAAGGAGAGACCGCCTTGGAGATGTGCTCCACGGTGACAGCCATGGGCCAGATCTGCTCAGGCAGCCGAATGACCACTTGGCCCTCCGCTCCTTGGAAAGCCCAGCACTGTCCAGGGGAAGTGTGCGGCTGAAACCAGAAAGCAGCCACCCTCAGTGGCAAGGCACTCCAGGAGCCCAGCGGACTGGCTGCTTTGCCAGCAGCACAGCCCTGGCTCGGTCTGTTGGCTGGCTTTCTGCATGGAAGGGCACCCAAGTGGATGAAAGGGACAGCAGGGGACTTGCCACCTTGCTTTCAGAAGACTGAAATCTTCCTTACAAAACATCTAGGCTCACCTGCCTTTCCCAAATCCCGCTCTGATTTTGCACAGCATTCAGAGACAGGGCGGGGCTGCCTAGGGGAGGTCACCCCGTGAGCCTTCAAAGAGTGTGCGGGAGGGACGAGCCCCCTTCCTCCAACTCGGCAGATCCCGCCAGGCTTGGGGGCCTGGAGGAGGTTCTGTCCTTGCCTGAGTGGCTTGTCAGGCTCCCCCCAACTTCCACTCTCTCTGGAAAGGGGCCGTGGGAGTTGAGGTGGGAAAATGCAGCTGCCAAGGACAAAGGTGCCCAGCACACTGCGGCCAGGGGTTGTGGGCAGGTGGCTGCTGTTGGGTTCAGCTCCATTCCCCTCCAGACGGGAGGGCAGCACTGTGGGGAAGCGCAGGGGATCGTCAGGAAGAGGCTGAGCCCTGTGGGGCTGCGCGAGGCTGCTGCTGTGAAGGGAGGTGTTTGGGGCTTGGAGGCTCAACTTGAAAGCAAGCAACTGCCTCAGAAGTCATGCTGCCTGTGCTATTACCTGCAGAATAGTATCCGGAGGATTGGCCACGGCAAAGAAGGCGAGACAAAGCCAGCAAGCCTCACTGCCTCGCCCACCATAAGTCCGGGATGTTCTCTCTGCATCGATGGTGGCCCCTGAAAGGCACATGCAAAGCAGCTGCCTCAGACAGGCCAGAGGCTAGGAGCAGCAGGGAGCTAGCAGGTATTTCTCAGGCTGCAAGCCCAGCTGGGCAGACTTGGTGGGAGGGCCATACGCCAGCGGAGGGCCAGCAGACTTTGCGTAGGCATACCTGTGGTTTTCAGAGCCCAGTCCACCGTCTGCAGGTACTTTGCCTCTATCTTCTCAAGGGCTGCCCGTGTCAAGTTGAGAAGGGGCTGGGAAAAGCATTGCAAAGGCAGAGACGGAAAGCAACAGGGAGAATGACACAAACTCATCACGGGGCACTTCTGCATGAAGACTGAGTGCTTGCACAGAGCAAAGGGGAGACTCGGGGTCAGTCCACCAAAGGCAAGACTTGTTGGAAAAGGCACCACACCTGGTCAGCGCTTTCTGACAAGTCAAGCAAGGACTCAGGGAGAACACCAGTCTCAGGAGCCACCGTGCAGACCTGGCTCAGGTCAGCACTGCCCCAAGCAGCCCTGAGAGCCAGGTTTGCGCTGGGCAGCAAGAGGACAGAGCACACGCTGCAAAGGGCCAAGAGGAAGCAGCAGGAGACAGCCTCCAACTGAGAGCAAGGTCTTTGATCAAATGGCAGCCACTTTACCCCTCTCTTCTCCTCAGCCATCGCCCTCTCCTCCAAGACTTCTGCTATGGAGTGCAGGATGGCCTCATTTGCAGCAGCCAGCTCTGCTCGCAGGTGAGCCACCTGCTCTTCCAGGAGCTCCCGCTCATGGATCTTCTCCCTCAGCAAGGGCAGGGAGCTGCTGCAGACAAAGGGAAAGCAGATGTGGTGCAAGAGCTGAGCAGCCCCTGCAGGCAGTCCCGAGTAGGGTGCCACAGTCTTGCCCCCATCCTCTTCCCTCCCTCACAAGAACAGAGGCTTCCCTTCCCCTCCACGTTTAGCACAAGGCAAAGGCTGGCGCCCTGGATGCTTTGCCACTCAGTGAGTTCCATGGGAAGGAAGCCCTCTTACCTGAGCGTTGTGAGCTCTGTTTCTGGCACCCCAGCCTTCTCCTGAAACACAAAGGCCCTCCCTGAGAGGAAGCCCAAGGAGCTGCATGGGGCCTTCCCACAGGACACTTCCCCAGGAAGAGCAGGTGGCAGTTGCTGCTGCTTTCTATCCATTTGGAGCAAGCCAGAGGATGTCGGGCCTTTTTCCAGGCACTGTCTTTGGGAAGTCCATTTGCTGTCTGAGCATTTGCAGACTCCAGGAGCTAAGGCAGGAGCAAAGCCACCTCCTGCCCAAGTGCTCCTTCCTGCAGCCTGCCAACCTGCAGTGCTCACTCAGGGAGCTCTCAGGGTCAAACCTCATTCAGCAGCTACAGAAAGTGAAGGACAAGCACAAGCGTGTCCCCCCCACACCCCCCCACATCTCTGTGAGGATGAGCCCTGGGCATCTGGACGGGATTCCCAACTTTTGCAGGGGAGGCAGGAGCTCCGAGCTATGGCCTCGGCCAGAGTTTGCTTTCCCCCAGCAAGAGGCACCTACCTGCAGCGCTTCCTCTTGCCACTTGCTCTCGGAGAGCAGCAAGCCCCAGCAGTAAAGCGCAGCTGCAAGTCACCACAGCAAGAGACAGTTATACTAAGAGGCTTTCTAATGGTCCCTGGAGCCACATTTTCTCCTTCCACAGCTAGGGAGCAAGAGCTTGCCTGGGACAGCTGGAGCTGGAGCTGGAGCCAGTGCAGAGCGCGGAGGTGGCTCCAACCCCTTGAGCACTGCCCAGGCCCATGGGCTTGGAAAATACACACACCCAAGGCCCACACACCCGCACACCAATGAAGGCATGTGGCCCCGAGCCAAGAGGAAATGCACCAGGCCATGGCAGTTTCTGCACAGACATTGCAACCCCAAAGCTCTGCAGCAAGGAGGGACCTCTAGCCAAAACGATCCTAGGCGCTCCACTCCCTCCCACGGCCGGCAGCCACGGCAGGCGTGAGGCAGGCTGCAGTCCACCTGTAAAGACCCTCTCTGGCCTTCACTGTGTCACGGAGATGGGAAGCTGGAAGGCGCCACAGGATCTGCTGCCTCTCCCTGCCCCTGAAAGCTGGCATCCGGTCCACCTGGGCTACCGCGCAAGAGCTTTGGTCAGCACTGCTCACCAGCCAAGAGTGGGGCCAGCAGGAAAAGGACCCTCAGGCACCTCCTGCCATTCTGCCAGGTGCTGCGTGGCCTAAAAGAGAGGGAATGCTGCTGTTAGCCAAGCCTACAGTGCGGGCTTTGCTTTGCCGGTGATCCGTTGAGGGGCTCCCTTGCCACCAGGTTCCTCAGCTCAGCAGAGCGGAGAAGCCCAGGGCCTGGGGGCCTTTAGGAAGCTCTGAGCTGCAGCACAGCACCCTGCGGGCACTAAGGCAGTTGAAGACCTCTGGCCTGACACAGGCGTAATCACCCACACGCGTAGTGTCGTGGCCTGACACAGTCTGGTGGCACTGGGCTCTCCCGAGCAGAAGGGGCAGCGCCTTGCCCAGCCAAAGGCTCTGCTGGGCTGCCTGGCTGCCCAGGCTGAAGGCTCTGCTGGGCTGCCTGGCTGCCCAGGCTGGAGGGCAGTGCTGCATACAGCCCCAGGGCTCAGGGGCTGTCTGTCGCCACCATGGAAGCCGGGCAGCACACAGGGCTTCTTGCCTTATCCCTCCCTGCTTTTTGGGCCCCGTCACACCCACCTGCCCAACTTGGCTGGCATCTCCTCTAATCCAACTCCGTCACCAGCAGGAGGGAAAAGGTCGCTGTGCGGCAGATCCCCGCAGGCCTCTTCCCAAAGCACTTGCTGGCCTCTGCAAGGCTCCTTGTTTGCAGAGCTACACACGTCTGCAGGCTGGGCTTTTATGGAGGGCAGCTGTTGATGACGTCACAAGAGCCAACCGCCAGGGAGGCAAGGTGTTGCCCATGATGACCTCAGAGGGGGGCTTACCCAGGAGGGGGTTGCCACGCAGCCTGAGCGAGAGGAAGTCTGTGCGTTAGCCCCCACCCCAAGCCTGAAGCCTCCCAGCACACCCGCAGAGGGGCCCTGGTTAGCCCAGAGAGCCAGCTCACTTGGTTGCGCGGGCAAGCTGCTGCTGTGCCGTTGCACCGCTCGTCCTCTACCAGGCTGATGTGTTGTGTCATCCTGGGCAGGGCTCAAAGGGCTGAGCGTGAAGCCCTGCTAAGTCAGAAGGGAGAGTGGCAAGAGCTTTCTCCTCTTGAGACCCACCCGGGCATTGACACGGTACTGCAGCAAGCCAAAGGACATCAGCCAGGTGACCTTGTTGGCCCTGGACGACATAGCCCCGCCTCTGCTAGGAAAGCAAGAGTAGAGCGGTCAGCTTGCTGGCACAAAGGCAGATGTCTCTTCCCCTAGGTACACCTGCACCCACACGGAACAGCGGGGGTGAGGGGCACAGGCTCCCTCAGCAGCCCACTGATGGGCACCCAAAGGGGAGCTCCAGGGTCAGCTCTGAGGTGCGTTGCAGAAATGCAAGCAACCATTGAGCAAGAGCAGGGGCCAGGACTGGAGACGGGGACAGCTGCAGGCCAGCTCCCGCAAGGAGTGGGCCTGAGCTTCAGTCAGGCTCCTGGGCCAGTGGGTGGAGGTGCCAGGGCAGGCCGCTCAGGGGAACTAAGCCCTCCTTAGTGCACGCCGGGCCCTGACGGTCCAGTCCGCGGTCTGTAGCCTTTGCACTTCTCTGCTGCGGCCTCTGCGGTTTGTCAACGCCTCCCTTGACCTGGCAGATTCAAAACTGGATGCAGGCGAGCCCTAGCAAGTGCCGAGTGTCTTCCACACATTCCTCCATCTGCTCGCTCTACAGCAGCTGACGCAGCCGCACACACGCTTGGCCTTTGCTGCTGCCGAAGCGCATTGCCTGCTCATGGTTAGCTTGCTGTGTGCCAGGACCCCCGGGGCCTTTTGTGCAGCACGACACCGCAGCCCATCAGGCCCCAGCACATGCTGCTGCTGCTGCTGCTGCTGCTGCTGCTGTTGCTTGCGGTCTGGCCATGCCTGGGGCCAACCTTTGCATTGATCGTTGCCAAGGCTGAAGCAGTTCCGCTTGGCACAGCCTGCTGAGGTCCTGCTGAGTGGTGGCTCTTCCTTCGGCATAGCTAACTCTCCTCACACTTGCTGAGGGCTCAGTCGATCCCCACGCTGAGGTGGTTTAGGAAGGTATTGAGCAGTATCAGAGGCAGGCAGGCCCCCGGAGGAACTCTGCTTGGGAGCAGCTGCCCATTGGACTTGGAGGCATGAAGCAGCAGCAGCCTTGCAGCTTGGTGCTGTGGCCAGTGCCCATGCAGCTTGTGGTGCCCCTGCCCAGCGCAGCTCTTGCCAGCTTGTCAGCACCTTGTCTGCCAGGTGCTCACGCCAGCATCTGTTCCGGCTCTTTGTGCAGCTGGTCCCTAGGCTCCTCGTTGTCACCTGGGTGCTCCTCAGAGCAGCGGGCTCTCTAGGCAGAGCAGGCCTAGCATGGCTGCCTGGGTTCCCATGCTGCCTTTGCTCTGTCCCCCCACCCACCGAATCACAGAACCACAGATTGGTTGAGGTTGGAAGGGACCTCTGGAGATCACCTAGTCCAAGCCCCTGGCTCCAGCAGGGTCACCTAGAGCATGCTGGCCAGGATGGTGTCCAGACGGCTTTTGAAGATCTCCAAGGAGGGAGAGTGCACAAACTCTCTGGGCAATCTAAGGGTAGCCTGTGATGGTCTCTTTCCTCCAATTTTCTAGCATCACTTCAAATTCTGAATTTGCCCTCCAAGTTGCTTTCAGAGCCTACCAGAGTAATGTCAGGTCATCTGCAAAGAGACCACTCCATCCCCTCAGTCCTTAATGGGACTGCTTAGCAGGACTGTACCCGGGACAAGGCTCTGCAGAGCCCCACTAGACGGAGGTTTCCGTTTGGCCAGCAAGTGCCTCCTCCTGGACACCCTGGGCTCAAAAAGGCGGCTTTGGGGAGACATTTGCTTCACTTGAGCGTCACAGAAGACCTGGGAAGGCCACCAACGCATATGACTTGAATCTACCTTCCAAGAGGTGATTTTGCATGAAAATCAACACCCAAGAAATATTAGAATGTTCTTCATGTGTAGATATATACTTTGCTATTTCACCCAAAAGAAGGAGAATAATCAGGGGAAAAGATGGAAAACGTAGCCCCAGTTGCTCGGAATGTCGACTAGAGGTTGCAAATATGCTCTGTCACTGTTCCATGTTATTCCACATGAAGACCCACTCATCCCAAAGCTGAAAGAGCAACCGTGGGGTTCACTGGAGTCCATTCCTTGGAAAGAATTAGTCACAAAGGACTTCACGAGCAGAGAAGTGGCTGGCTTGGGAGGCAGAAGCCTAGAGAAGCAAACATGCTTGTGCTGGAAACACAGTGACACGCTCGGAAGGCACATGAGGATCAGCGATTCCTTTGATTGGAAAAGACCAGTTTCCTCATCTCTGGTCTCTGCAACAGGGACAGAGACCCGTGAGAGGATGCCAGGGAACTCCTGGCATCACTCACAAAGGCAGGAAACCTGGAGGCCTGCACCGACTTTAGGAACTCGGGGGCTATTGTCTGGGTTGTTTCATGGCCAAAGCGGGTGGTGGCCATAGGAGTCATGTTGGTGAGGCCGCGGTGGTGAAGTCACAGAGATGCAGGCAGCCCATGTCCCTTGGTCTCACAACACAAGCACAGGCAGTGACAGCAACCCCTCTCTGGCAGCCTGCAGCCAGAAGCACAGCAGAGAGACTATAGACCTGCGCAGAAGCAGGACTAAGAAAATTAGGGGCAAGGGGATGCAGGTGGTCAACAACACGGAGCAGCTCCCCAGTGGGACAAGTTAAACACACCTGAGCCCTCTAGCTTGGGAAAGAGAGGCCCGAAGCCACCACAGAGACACCAGTGTCTGAGGTCATGAGAAGGTGAAGGGACAAGGTGAGGAGGGACCACCAGCTCCCATGACACCAGAGCGCAGGGGCATCCCGTGGAGCAACCAGGCAGGAATTTTACACTGGAATACAAGGAACTCTCGTCACACAGCACCCAGGGAAATTGCTGAACTCCCTGCCCTAGGATCCCAGACATGGACAAGGAGGAATGGCTTCATAAAGCGATGAGATCGCCCTGCGCTATTAACACAAAAGGGCACTAAACCACAGCATTGGGATTGGGGTGGGAAGTACCAGAGGAGATGGGGTCCTCGGAAAGAAAAGAGCCACCCAAACCCAGACCCAAGACATCAGCGCCCCACAGGCACCATCAAGGTCATGCTGCAGCTATGGCCAGACATCACAGCAAATCCTGTCAGCAAGGGTTTCTTTTTTCTTTTTTTTTTTTGGTTTTTAACATCTCCCATTTCTGCCTCTGTTTCCAGGCTCTCTGCAGCTGCCTTAGACCCCTTTTAGCCACCACGAACTCTGGCGATCACCTTTGCATGGTCTAGGGCAGCAGCAATGTGGCACATCCCTTTTATCGCAGTTGGGTTAGAATAGCCAGCTCTAATTAATGTCCATCACATAGCAGTCACCAAAGCACTCAATACATGGGAATAATATGATGTTGTTATAAGACAACCCTGGAAGCTCAGAAAGAATGGTCATGCTGTTTAAACTAGGCAGATTAGGATAACCCCTATCTCTGTTTTCTGAAAAGAAGCATTCTTGAATCAAGGGCATCCTAGAACTGCTAAAGCCCTAAGAGAAACATTAAATCAAAACGTTTTACTTCTAGGTACGTATTGCCAATTTGGCAAAAGAACTGGAGGTCCATGTATCCCTAACTGAACTGTCCTCATTATACTACAAAAAATCACGCCCATAGGTCCAAAAGACCCATGCGCAGGTGAAGACCCCTCCCCTGAGCATGCGTAGTACTAAAATGGTGTGTAAGCAAAATTGTAATTGTATGTAAATCATTAACGAATCAGTGTAAAAGGGAAAGTTGCAAACTTTGCAATTTGTTTGTATAGATGCTCCTTGAGAAGCCGGGGTGGGGGTGTGCTTGATCTGTGGGAAACCACCGAGCACCCAGGCTTGCGCAACTCTGAAATAAAGCAGCAAATGTCTCTCCTGAGTGTGTAATTATTGGCTTACTGCACACCGGGCAACAAATCCGCTTTTTGGACAACAGTGTCAGTGGGTAGAACAGTTCCGAGACACTTGGCCTTTATGCCATATTACTCGGAAATAACACCAAAAGGGCCTTCTTACAGTCCTGGCTGCCAAACGGCCCCGGGGCCGTAGGGGACCGTCAGTCAGGGCTCTGGCTGCAGCCCCCAGTGCTGCCCAGCATCTCCCCTGCAGGCCCCAGGGCATCCAGGGATGGGGGAGGGAAGGAGGGAGAGGCAGGGAGAGAGGAAGAGAAGGGCAGAGGGAGGGAGGGAGGAAAAGAGGGAGGAAGGAAGAGAAGGAGGGAGGGAGGGAGAGGGAGGAGCAGAGGAGGCCAGGGCAGCCCTGGGAGCCCAAGGGCCGCTGTTGCTAGGCAGCACGGGGGGGAGGGGGGGCACGAGGAGGCCACATGACCTGCAGCTGGTGCTGTTGCCAGGCAACACTGGGTGGGGCAGCAACAGGCACTGGGGGAGGTGTTGGGAGGTGGTTGGAGCTGGGCTGGGGCAGCCATGGTGGGGCTGTGTGTGGGGCTGGGAGCTTCAGGGAGCCAGGCCCTCCACGGCCCTGGCCCTGCTGCCCCCGGTGGTGTGGGGGCTCGGAGGAGCTGGGCCCACACCCAGGCCCCGCACACAGCGGCTGCCGGCAGGAAGGGACGACCAAAGGCCCTGCATGGGTGCTGGAGGCCGGACCCGGCTCCTCACAGCGCCTCTGGTGCTGACGCGGCTCTTCGGGGCAGAGCTGGGGCCCTTCACGTGCCTAGAAAGTAGGAGGCATGGGGAAGCATGACACTGAGACCCTCCAGCTGGCTCTGAGCAAGAGTTGCCTCAGGAATGGACAAAAATATGCCTGCTGTGTTTTTCATGTGTGTTTCGAAGTGGCAGATAGGGCTTACTTGCCTCAAACTTTGTGCCGGTGCACTAAGAGAAGACTTGCAGTTTGCCTAATCCCAGTGTGAGGCCAGAGCCAGAGCCTCTGCGTCATCTCAGCCAGTGTTCTCTCTAAAAGACGTTCAGCTGTTTGCAAGAGCATTTACCTGTGTGATTTCCAGAGCAGTTCCCCAATATTGCAGGTGTTTAACAGCGACCTCTATATTTATAGGTAGCTGGTTCAGTTTCAAAATGTTTATGCTGAGAAAGGAGCTCAATAAGATGAAGCTGTCATTAATAAGGAGATGAAGAGGACTCCATAGATCACATACAAAAATGCAGCTGTGCAAAAGGGACAGCCATATATGATGTAATGCTCAGTGGTGCAAATGTAGCCTCCTTTTAATGAGCAGTGCTTCTTTGTGAATAGTTGTATTTGTATTGCCTGTTTATTTGCAGAGTTTTTGACTTGATTGTATCTTGAGTAGCGCAAGTTGAGTATTCAGGAGGGTCCTGAAGCCAGCTGCCCTAGCCGCTCTCCCTCTCATCTACTCACTGCAGAGCACTGTCTCTGGCAGTGCTTACAGAAGGTCTCTTGTCTCGTGGCTCAGCTGGTAGTTCTGCCTTGCCATCACCCCATGAACCTGCACTCGATAAATACACGTGTACTCGGGGTTGCCCCAGTTGCTCTGCACCTGGAATTTGATATACTGGAAGGCTCTGGGAAGCTGCTTCTGCAAAGGAAACGGGGGGAGCCGTCATTCCTCAGGTGTAAGGAGCAACAGCACAGCAACGTAGCTTCCTTTGCCAGCGCTAGCCCTGCTGGGGAACAAACTGGAGCCCTGACAAAGGAGGCAGCCAGGGTTGCTATGCCAGAGCCACAAGGCACAGGATGCTTTGGCTCATCCTCCGCACTCTGTGGTCCAAGCCCTTGCAGGCAAAGCTCAGTTTGCCCCTCGCGTCGTGCCCACACGCACTCACAGTACCTTCAGGCGGAAGGTCTGAACAGCTTCTTGGTCCACGTCAAATACAAAGAGCCCCAGGAGAGTTTCTTCTGCTGCTTCCTCATCCACGCCCTCAAAGGCAACCGACAAGGGCAGCAGGTCAGGCTCAAGCAGAGCCGGAGGAAAAGTGCCCGCTGCGTCAGACTCGGGGAAGCCTGCCTCATGTCCCACCCCTCTAGCACTAGTCTGGAAGAGGTCAGTGTGGATGTGGCTCAGGCTCTTTTGAGCAAGCACTCCAAGACCCTGGGCCAGAAAGCACAAAGCAAGCCGCAGAGGCATAACACCACCGTGGGCCCCCACATACGCCATGCAGGGACGCTCTGCTCTACAGCAACCAGCCCACGCTTCTCTGAGAGAAGGCGCCAGGAGAAACAAGGCTCCCTCGCAGCTTTCTGCCCTGGCCAGCTTCCCTGCCCACCCTCCACGCTGGGGCAAGGCTGAGGCTTACGGAGACAGCAAAGTCTTTGGGGGCGCTGCTGACTTCCCCGGAAGGAGAGACCGCCTTGGAGATGTGCTCCACGGTGACAGCCATGGGCCAGATCTGCTCAGGCAGCCGAATGACCACTTGGCCCTCCGCTCCTTGGAAAGCCCAGCACTGTCCAGGGGAAGTGTGCGGCTGAAACCAGAAAGCAGCCACCCTCAGTGGCAAGGCACTCCAGGAGCCCAGCGGACTGGCTGCTTTGCCAGCAGCACAGCCCTGGCTCGGTCTGTTGGCTGGCTTTCTGCATGGAAGGGCACCCAAGTGGATGAAAGGGACAGCAGGGGACTTGCCACCTTGCTTTCAGAAGACTGAAATCTTCCTTACAAAACATCTAGGCTCACCTGCCTTTCCCAAATCCCGCTCTGATTTTGCACAGCATTCAGAGACAGGGCGGGGCTGCCTAGGGGAGGTCACCCCGTGAGCCTTCAAAGAGTGTGCGGGAGGGACGAGCCCCCTTCCTCCAACTCGGCAGATCCCGCCAGGCTTGGGGGCCTGGAGGAGGTTCTGTCCTTGCCTGAGTGGCTTGTCAGGCTCCCCCCAACTTCCACTCTCTCTGGAAAGGGGCCGTGGGAGTTGAGGTGGGAAAATGCAGCTGCCAAGGACAAAGGTGCCCAGCACACTGCGGCCAGGGGTTGTGGGCAGGTGGCTGCTGTTGGGTTCAGCTCCATTCCCCTCCAGACGGGAGGGCAGCACTGTGGGGAAGCGCAGGGGATCGTCAGGAAGAGGCTGAGCCCTGTGGGGCTGCGCGAGGCTGCTGCTGTGAAGGGAGGTGTTTGGGGCTTGGAGGCTCAACTTGAAAGCAAGCAACTGCCTCAGAAGTCATGCTGCCTGTGCTATTACCTGCAGAATAGTATCCGGAGGATTGGCCACGGCAAAGAAGGCGAGACAAAGCCAGCAAGCCTCACTGCCTCGCCCACCATAAGTCCGGGATGTTCTCTCTGCATCGATGGTGGCCCCTGAAAGGCACATGCAAAGCAGCTGCCTCAGACAGGCCAGAGGCTAGGAGCAGCAGGGAGCTAGCAGGTATTTCTCAGGCTGCAAGCCCAGCTGGGCAGACTTGGTGGGAGGGCCATACGCCAGCGGAGGGCCAGCAGACTTTGCGTAGGCATACCTGTGGTTTTCAGAGCCCAGTCCACCGTCTGCAGGTACTTTGCCTCTATCTTCTCAAGGGCTGCCCGTGTCAAGTTGAGAAGGGGCTGGGAAAAGCATTGCAAAGGCAGAGACGGAAAGCAACAGGGAGAATGACACAAACTCATCACGGGGCACTTCTGCATGAAGACTGAGTGCTTGCACAGAGCAAAGGGGAGACTCGGGGTCAGTCCACCAAAGGCAAGACTTGTTGGAAAAGGCACCACACCTGGTCAGCGCTTTCTGACAAGTCAAGCAAGGACTCAGGGAGAACACCAGTCTCAGGAGCCACCGTGCAGACCTGGCTCAGGTCAGCACTGCCCCAAGCAGCCCTGAGAGCCAGGTTTGCGCTGGGCAGCAAGAGGACAGA
The DNA here is from genome assembly GCF_036370855.1 of Dromaius novaehollandiae. Taxonomy (NCBI): domain Eukaryota; kingdom Metazoa; phylum Chordata; class Aves; order Casuariiformes; family Dromaiidae; genus Dromaius; species Dromaius novaehollandiae. Next base: position 654,491 of record NC_088125.1, on the reverse strand, counting down.
GCACACGCTGCAAAGGGCCAAGAGGAAGCAGCAGGAGACAGCCTCCAACTGAGAGCAAGGTCTTTGATCAAATGGCAGCCACTTTACCCCTCTCTTCTCCTCAGCCATCGCCCTCTCCTCCAAGACTTCTGCTATGGAGTGCAGGATGGCCTCATTTGCAGCAGCCAGCTCTGCTCGCAGGTGAGCCACCTGCTCTTCCAGGAGCTCCCGCTCATGGATCTTCTCCCTCAGCAAGGGCAGGGAGCTGCTGCAGACAAAGGGAAAGCAGATGTGGTGCAAGAGCTGAGCAGCCCCTGCAGGCAGTCCCGAGTAGGGTGCCACAGTCTTGCCCCCATCCTCTTCCCTCCCTCACAAGAACAGAGGCTTCCCTTCCCCTCCACGTTTAGCACAAGGCAAAGGCTGGCGCCCTGGATGCTTTGCCACTCAGTGAGTTCCATGGGAAGGAAGCCCTCTTACCTGAGCGTTGTGAGCTCTGTTTCTGGCACCCCAGCCTTCTCCTGAAACACAAAGGCCCTCCCTGAGAGGAAGCCCAAGGAGCTGCATGGGGCCTTCCCACAGGACACTTCCCCAGGAAGAGCAGGTGGCAGTTGCTGCTGCTTTCTATCCATTTGGAGCAAGCCAGAGGATGTCGGGCCTTTTTCCAGCCACTGTCTTTGGGAAGTCCATTTGCTGTCTGAGCATTTGCAGACTCCAGGAGCTAAGGCAGGAGCAAAGCCACCTCCTGCCCAAGTGCTCCTTCCTGCAGCCTGCCAACCTGCAGTGCTCACTCAGGGAGCTCTCAGGGTCAAACCTCATTCAGCAGCTACAGAAAGTGAAGGACAAGCACAAGCGTGTCCCCCCCACACCCCCCCACATCTCTGTGAGGATGAGCCCTGGGCATCTGGACGGGATTCCCAACTTTTGCAGGGGAGGCAGGAGCTCCGAGCTATGGCCTCGGCCAGAGTTTGCTTTCCCCCAGCAAGAGGCACCTACCTGCAGCGCTTCCTCTTGCCACTTGCTCTCGGAGAGCAGCAAGCCCCAGCAGTAAAGCGCAGCTGCAAGTCACCACAGCAAGAGACAGTTATACTAAGAGGCTTTCTAATGGTCCCTGGAGCCACATTTTCTCCTTCCACAGCTAGGGAGCAAGAGCTTGCCTGGGACAGCTGGAGCTGGAGCTGGAGCCAGTGCAGAGCGCGGAGGTGGCTCCAACCCCTTGAGCACTGCCCAGGCCCATGGGCTTGGAAAATACACACACCCAAGGCCCACACACCCGCACACCAATGAAGGCATGTGGCCCCGAGCCAAGAGGAAATGCACCAGGCCATGGCAGTTTCTGCACAGACATTGCAACCCCAAAGCTCTGCAGCAAGGAGGGACCTCTAGCCAAAACGATCCTAGGCGCTCCACTCCCTCCCACGGCCGGCAGCCACGGCAGGCGTGAGGCAGGCTGCAGTCCACCTGTAAAGACCCTCTCTGGCCTTCACTGTGTCACGGAGATGGGAAGCTGGAAGGCGCCACAGGATCTGCTGCCTCTCCCTGCCCCTGAAAGCTGGCATCCGGTCCACCTGGGCTACCGCGCAAGAGCTTTGGTCAGCACTGCTCACCAGCCAAGAGTGGGGCCAGCAGGAAAAGGACCCTCAGGCACCTCCTGCCATTCTGCCAGGTGCTGCGTGGCCTAAAAGAGAGGGAATGCTGCTGTTAGCCAAGCCTACAGTGCGGGCTTTGCTTTGCCGGTGATCCGTTGAGGGGCTCCCTTGCCACCAGGTTCCTCAGCTCAGCAGAGCGGAGAAGCCCAGGGCCTGGGGGCCTTTAGGAAGCTCTGAGCTGCAGCACAGCACCCTGCGGGCACTAAGGCAGTTGAAGACCTCTGGCCTGACACAGGCGTAATCACCCACACGCGTAGTGTCGTGGCCTGACACAGTCTGGTGGCACTGGGCTCTCCCGAGGAGAAGGGGCAGCGCCTTGCCCAGCCAAAGGCTCTGCTGGGCTGCCTGGCTGCCCAGGCTGAAGGCTCTGCTGGGCTGCCTGGCTGCCCAGGCTGGAGGGCAGTGCTGCATACAGCCCCAGGGCTCAGGGGCTGTCTGTCGCCACCATGGAAGCCGGGCAGCACACAGGGCTTCTTGCCTTATCCCTCCCTGCTTTTTGGGCCCCGTCACACCCACCTGCCCAACTCGGCTGGCATCTCCTCTAATCCAACTCCGTCACCAGCAGGAGGGAAAAGGTCGCTGTGCGGCAGATCCCCGCAGGCCTCTTCCCAAAGCACTTGCTGGCCTCTGCAAGGCTCCTTGTTTGCAGAGCTACACACGTCTGCAGGCTGGGCTTTTATGGAGGGCAGCTGTTGATGACGTCACAAGAGCCAACCGCCAGGGAGGCAAGGTGTTGCCCATGATGACCTCAGAGGGGGGCTTACCCAGGAGGGGGTTGCCACGCAGCCTGAGCGAGAGGAAGTCTGTGCGTTAGCCCCCACCCCAAGCCTGAAGCCTCCCGGCACACCCGCAGAGGGGCCCTGGTTAGCCCAGAGAGCCAGCTCACTTGGTTGCGCGGGCAAGCTGCTGCTGTGCCGTTGCACCGCTCGTCCTCTACCAGGCTGATGTGTTGTGTCATCCTGGGCAGGGCTCAAAGGGCTGAGCGTGAAGCCCTGCTAAGTCAGAAGGGAGAGTGGCAAGAGCTTTCTCCTCTTGAGACCCACCCGGGCATTGACACGGTACTGCAGCAAGCCAAAGGACATCAGCCAGGTGACCTTGTTGGCCCTGGACGACATAGCCCCGCCTCTGCTAGGAAAGCAAGAGTAGAGCGGTCAGCTTGCTGGCACAAAGGCAGATGTCTCTTCCCCTAGGTACACCTGCACCCACACGGAACAGCGGGGGTGAGGGGCACAGGCTCCCTCAGCAGCCCACTGATGGGCACCCAAAGGGGAGCTCCAGGGTCAGCTCTGAGGTGCGTTGCAGAAATGCAAGCAACCATTGAGCAAGAGCAGGGGCCAGGACTGGAGACGGGGACAGCTGCAGGCCAGCTCCCGCAAGGAGTGGGCCTGAGCTTCAGTCAGGCTCCTGGGCCAGTGGGTGGAGGTGCCAGGGCAGGCCGCTCAGGGGAACTAAGCCCTCCTTAGTGCACGCCGGGCCCTGACGGTCCAGGCCGCAGTCTGTAGCCTTTGCACTTCTCTGCTGCGGCCTCTGCGGTTTGTCAACGCCTCCCTTGACCTGGCAGATTCAAAACTGGATGCAGGCGAGCCCTAGCAAGTGCCGAGTGTCTTCCACACATTCCTCCATCTGCTCGCTCTACAGCAGCTGACGCAGCCGCACACACGCTTGGCCTTTGCTGCTGCCGAAGCGCATTGCCTGCTCATGGTTAGCTTGCTGTGTGCCAGGACCCCCGGGGCCTTTTGTGCAGCACGACACCGCAGCCCATCAGGCCCCAGCACATGCTGCTGCTGCTGCTGCTGCTGCTGCTGCTGTTGCTTGCGGTCTGGCCATGCCTGGGGCCAACCTTTGCATTGATCGTTGCCAAGGCTGAAGCAGTTCCGCTTGGCACAGCCTGCTGAGGTCCTGCTGAGTGGTGGCTCTTCCTTCGGCATAGCTAACTCTCCTCACACTTGCTGAGGGCTCAGTCGATCCCCACGCTGAGGTGGTTTAGGAAGGTATTGAGCAGTATCAGAGGCAGGCAGGCCCCCGGAGGAACTCTGCTTGGGAGCAGCTGCCCATTGGACTTGGAGGCATGAAGCAGCAGCAGCCTTGCAGCTTGGTGCTGTGGCCAGTGCCCATGCAGCTTGTGGTGCCCCTGCCCAGCGCAGCTCTTGCCAGCTTGTCAGCACCTTGTCTGCCAGGTGCTCACGCCAGCATCTGTTCCGGCTCTTTGTGCAGCTGGTCCCTAGGCTCCTCGTTGTCACCTGGGTGCTCCTCAGAGCAGCGGGCTCTCTAGGCAGAGCAGGCCTAGCATGGCTGCCTGGGTTCCCATGCTGCCTTTGCTCTGTCCCCCCACCCACCGAATCACAGAACCACAGATTGGTTGAGGTTGGAAGGGACCTCTGGAGATCACCTAGTCCAAGCCCCTGGCTCCAGCAGGGTCACCTAGAGCATGCTGGCCAGGATGGTGTCCAGATGGCTTTTGAAGATCTCCAAGGAGGGAGAGTGCACAAACTCTCTGGGCAATCTAAGGGTAGCCTGTGATGGTCTCTTTCCTCCAATTTTCCAGCATCACTTCAAATTCTGAATTTGCCCTCCAAGTTGCTTTCAGAGCCTACCAGAGTAATGTCAGGTCATCTGCAAAGAGACCACTCCATCCCCTCAGTCCTTAATGGGACTGCTTAGCAGGACTGTACCCGGGACAAGGCTCTGCAGAGCCCCAGTAGACGGAGGTTTCCATTTGGCCAGCAAGTGCCTCCTCCTGGACACCCTGGGCTCAAAAAGGCGGCTTTGGGGAGACATTTGCTTCACTTGAGCGTCACAGACGACCTGGGAAGGCCACCAACGCATATGACTTGAATCTACCTTCCAAGAGGTGATTCTGCATGAAAATCAACACCCAAGAAATATTAGCATGTTTTTCATGTGTAGATATATACTTTGCTATTTCACCTAAAAGAAAGAGAATAATCAGGGGAAAAGATGGAAAACGTAGCCCCAGTTCCTCGGAATGTCGACTAGAGGTTGCAAATATGCTCTGTCACTGTTCCATGTTATTCCACATGAAGACCCACTCATCCCAAAGCTGAAAGAGCAACCGTGGGGTTCACTGGGGTCCATTCCTTGGAAAGAATTAGTCACAAAGGACTTCACGAGCAGAGAAGTGGCTGGCTTGGGAGGCAGAAGCCTAGAGAAGCAAACATGCTTGTGCTGGAAACACAGTGACACGCTCGGAAGGCACATGAGGATCAGCGATTCCTTTGATTGGAAAAGTCCAGTTTCCTCATCTCTGGACTCTGCAACAGGGACAGAGACCCGTGAGAGGATGCCAGGGAACTCCTGGCATCACTCACAAAGGCAGGAAACCTGGAGGCCTGCACCGACTTTAGGAACTCGGGGGCTATTGTCTGGGTTGTTTCATGGCCAAAGCGGGTGGTGGCCATAGGAGTCATGTTGGTGAGGCCGCGGCGGTGAAGTCACAGAGATGCAGGCAGCCCATGTCCCTTGGTCTCACAACACAAGCACAGGCAGTGACAGCAACCCCTCTCTGGCAGCCTGCAGCCAGAAGCACAGCAGAGAGACTATAGACCTGCGCAGAAGCAGGACTAAGAAAATTAGGGGCAAGGGGATGCAGGTGGTCAACAACACGGAGCAGCTCCCCAGTGGGACAAGTTAAACACACCTGAGCCCTCTAGCTTGGGAAAGAGAGGCCCGAAGCCACCACAGAGACACCAGTGTCTGAGGTCATGAGAAGGTGAAGGGACAAGGTGAGGAGGGACCACCAGCTCCCATGACACCAGAGCGCAGGGGCATCCCGTGGAGCAACCAGGCAGGAATTTTACACTGGAATACAAGGAACTCTCGTCACACAGCACCCAGGGAAATTGCTGAACTCCCTGCCCTAGGATCCCAGACATGGACAAGGAGGAATGGCTTCATAAAGCGATGAGATCGCCCTGCGCTATTAACACAAAAGGGCACTAAACCACAGCATTGGGATTGGGGTGGGAAGTACCAGAGGAGATGGGGTCCTCGGAAAGAAAAGAGCCACCCAAACCCAGACCCAAGACATCAGCGCCCCACAGGCACCATCAAGGTCACGCTGCAGCTACGGCCAGACATCACAGCAAATCCTGTCAGCAAGGGTTTCTTTTTTCTTTTTTTTTTTTGGTTTTTAACATCTCCCATTTCTGCCTCTGTTTCCAGGCTCTCTGCAGCTGCCTTAGACCCCTTTTAGCCACCACGAACTCTGGCGATCACCTTTGCATGGTCTAGGGCAGCAGCAATGTGGCACATCCCTTTTATCGCAGTTGGGTTAGAATAGCCAGCTCTAATTAATGTCCATCACATAGCAGTCACCAAAGCACTCAATAAATGGGAATAATATGATGATGTTATAAGACAACCCTGGAAGCTCAGAAAGAATGGTCATGCTGTTTAAACTAGGCAGATTAGGATAACCCCTATCTCTGTTTTCTGAAAAGAAGCATTCTTGAATCAAGGGCATCCTAGAACTGCTAAAGCCCTAAGAGAAACATTAAATCAAAACGTTTTACTTCTAGGTACGTATTGCCAATTTGGCAAAAGAACTGGAGGTCCATGTATCCCTAACTGAACTGTCCTCATTATACTACAAAAAATCACGCCCATAGGTCCAAAAGACCCATGCGCAGGTGAAGACCCCTCCCCTGAGCATGCGTAGTACTAAAATGGTGTGTAAGCAAAATTGTAATTGTATGTAAATCATTAACGAATCAGTGTAAAAGGGAAAGTTGCAAACTTTGCAATTTGTTTGTATAGATGCTCCTTGAGAAGCCGGGGTGGGGGTGTGCTTGATCTGTGGGAAACCACCGAGCACCCAGGCTTGCGCAACTCTGAAATAAAGCAGCAAATGTCTCTCCTGAGTGTGTAATTATTGGCTTACTGCACACCGGGCAACAAATCCGCTTTTTGGACAACAGTGTCAGTGGGTAGAACAGTTCCGAGACACTTGGCCTTTATGCCATATTACTCGGAAATAACACCAAAAGGGCCTTCTTACAGTCCTGGCTGCCAAACGGCCCCGGGGCCGTAGGGGACCGTCAGTCAGGGCTCTGGCTGCAGCCCCCAGTGCTGCCCAGCATCTCCCCTGCAGGCCCCGGGGCATCCAGGGATGGGGGAGGGAAGGAGGGAGAGGCAGGGAGAGAGGAAGAGAAGGGCAGAGGGAGGGAGGGAGGAAAAGAGGGAGGAAGGAAGAGAAGGAGGGAGGGAGGGAGAGGGAGGAGCAGAGGAGGCCAGGGCAGCCCTGGGAGCCCAAGGGCCGCTGTTGCTAGGCAGCACGGGGGGGAGGGGGGGGCACGAGGAGGCCACATGACCTGCAGCTGGTGCTGTTGCCAGGCAACACTGGGTGGGGCAGCAACAGGCACTGGGGGAGGTGTTGGGAGGTGGTTGGAGCTGGGCTGGGGCAGCCATGGTGGGGCTGTGTGTGGGGCTGGGAGCTTCAGGGAGCCAGGCCCTCCACGGCCCTGGCCCTGCTGCCCCCGGTGGTGTGGGGGCTCGGAGGAGCTGGGCCCACACCCAGGCCCCGCACACAGCGGCTGCCGGCAGGAAGGGACGACCAAAGGCCCTGCATGGGTGCTGGAGGCCGGACCCGGCTCCTCACAGCGCCTCTGGTGCTGACGCGGCTCTTCGGGGCAGAGCTGGGGCCCTTCACGTGCCTAGAAAGTAGGAGGCATGGGGAAGCATGACACTGAGACCCTCCAGCTGGCTCTGAGCAAGAGTTGCCTCAGGAATGGACAAAAATATGCCTGCTGTGTTTTTCATGTGTGTTTCGAAGTGGCAGATAGGGCTTACTTGCCTCAAACTTTGTGCCGGTGCACTAAGAGAAGACTTGCAGTTTGCCTAATACCAGTGTGAGGCCAGAGCCAGAGCCTCTGCGTCATCTCAGCCAGTGTTCTCTCTAAAAGACGTTCAGCTGTTTGCAAGAGCATTTACCTGTGTGATTTCCAGAGCAGTTCCCCAATATTGCAGGTGTTTAACAGCGACCTCTATATTTATAGGTAGCTGGTTCAGTTTCAAAATGTTTATGCTGAGAAAGGAGCTCAATAAGATGAAGCTGTCATTAATAAGGAGATGAAGAGGACTCCATAGATCACATACAAAAATGCAGCTGTGCAAAAGGGACAGCCATATATGATGTAATGCTCAGTGGTGCAAATGTAGCCTCCTTTTAATGAGCAGTGCTTCTTTGTGAATAGTTGTATTTGTATTGCCTGTTTATTTGCAGAGTTTTTGACTTGATTGTATCTTGAGTAGCGCAAGTTGAGTATTCAGGAGGGTCCTGAAGCCAGCTGCCCTAGCCGCTCTCCCTCTCATCTACTCACTGCAGAGCACTGTCTCTGGCAGTGCTTACAGAAGGTCTCTTGTCTCGTGGCTCAGCTGGTAGTTCTGCCTTGCCATCACCCCATGAACCTGCACTCGATAAATACACGTGTACTCGGGGTTGCCCCAGTTGCTCTGCACCTGGAATTTGATATACTGGAAGGCTCTGGGAAGCTGCTTCTGCAAAGGAAACGGGGGGAGCCGTCATTCCTCAGGTGTAAGGAGCAACAGCACAGCAACGTAGCTTCCTTTGCCAGCGCTAGCCCTGCTGGGGAACAAACTGGAGCCCTGACAAAGGAGGCAGCCAGGGTTGCTATGCCAGAGCCACAAGGCACAGGATGCTTTGGCTCATCCTCCGCACTCTGTGGTCCAAGCCCTTGCAGGCAAAGCTCAGTTTGCCCCTCGCGTCGTGCCCACACGCACTCACAGTACCTTCAGGCGGAAGGTCTGAACAGCCTCTTGGTCCACGTCAAATACAAAGAGCCCCAGGAGAGTTTCTTCTGCTGCTTCCTCATCCACGCCCTCAAAGGCAACCGACAAGGGCAGCAGGTCAGGCTCAAGCAGAGCCGGAGGAAAAGTGCCCGCTGCGTCAGACTTGGGGAAGCCTGCCTCATGTCCCACCCCTCTAGCACTAGTCTGGAAGAGGTCAGTGTGGATGTGGCTCAGGCTCTTTTGAGCAAGCACTCCAAGACCCTGGGCCAGAAAGCACAAAGCAAGCCGCAGAGGCATAACACCACCGTGGGCCCCCACATACGCCATGCAGGGACGCTCTGCTCTACAGCAACCAGCCCACGCTTCTCTGAGAGAAGGCGCCAGGAGAAACAAGGCTCCCTCGCAGCTTTCTGCCCTGGCCAGCTTCCCTGCCCACCCTCCACGCTGGGGCAAGGCTGAGGCTTACGGAGACAGCAAAGTCTTTGGGGGCGCTGCTGACTTCCCCGGAAGGAGAGACCGCCTTGGAGATGTGCTCCACGGTGACAGCCATGGGCCAGATCTGCTCAGGCAGCCGAATGACCACTTGGCCCTCCGCTCCTTGGAAAGCCCAGCACTGTCCAGGGGAAGTGTGCGGCTGAAACCAGAAAGCAGCCACCCTCAGTGGCAAGGCACTCCAGGAGCCCAGCGGACTGGCTGCTTTGCCAGCAGCACAGCCCTGGCTCGGTCTGTTGGCTGGCTTTCTGCATGGAAGGGCACCCAAGTGGATGAAAGGGACAGCAGGGGACTTGCCACCTTGCTTTCAGAAGACTGAAATCTTCCTTACAAAACATCTAGGCTCACCTGCCTTTCCCAAATCCCGCTCTGATTTTGCACAGCATTCAGAGACAGGGCGGGGCTGCCTAGGGGAGGTCACCCCGTGAGCCTTCAAAGAGTGTGCGGGAGGGACGAGCCCCCTTCCTCCAACTCGGCAGATCCCGCCAGGCTTGGGGGCCTGGAGGAGGTTCTGTCTTTGCCTGAGTGGCTTGTCAGGCTCCCCCCAACTTCCACTCTCTCTGGAAAGGGGCCGTGGGAGTTGAGGTGGGAAAATGCAGCTGCCAAGGACAAAGGTGCCCAGCACACTGCGGCCAGGGGTTGTGGGCAGGTGGCTGCTGTTGGGTTCAGCTCCATTCCCCTCCAGACGGGAGGGCAGCACTGTGGGGAAGCGCAGGGGATCGTCAGGAAGAGGCTGAGCCCTGTGGGGCTGCGCGAGGCTGCTGCTGTGAAGGGAGGTGTTTGGGGCTTGGAGGCTCAACTTGAAAGCAAGCAACTGCCTCAGAAGTCATGCTGCCTGTGCTATTACCTGCAGAATAGTATCCGGAGGATTGGCCACGGCAAAGAAGGCGAGACAAAGCCAGCAAGCCTCACTGCCTCGCCCACCATAAGTCCGGGATGTTCTCTCTGCATCGATGGTGGCCCCTGAAAGGCACATGCAAAGCAGCTGCCTCAGACAGGCCAGAGGCTAGGAGCAGCAGGGAGCTAGCAGGTATTTCTCAGGCTGCAAGCCCAGCTGGGCAGACTTGGTGGGAGGGCCATACGCCAGCGGAGGGCCAGCAGACTTTGCGTAGGCATACCTGTGGTTTTCAGAGCCCAGTCCACCGTCTGCAGGTACTTTGCCTCTATCTTCTCAAGGGCTGCCCGTGTCAAGTTGAGAAGGGGCTGGGAAAAGCATTGCAAAGGCAGAGACGGAAAGCAACAGGGAGAATGACACAAACTCATCACGGGGCACTTCTGCATGAAGACTGAGTGCTTGCACAGAGCAAAGGGGAGACTCGGGGTCAGTCCACCAAAGGCAAGACTTGTTGGAAAAGGCACCACACCTTCTGGTCAGCACTTTCTGACAAGTCAAGCAAGGACTCAGGGAGAACACCAGTCTCAGGAGCCACCGTGCAGACCTGGCTCAGGTCAGCACTGCCCCAAGCAGCCCTGAGAGCCAGGTTTGCGCTGGGCAGCAAGAGGACAGAGCACACGCTGCAAAGGGCCAAGAGGAAGCAGCAGGAGACAGCCTCCAACTGAGAGCAAGGTCTTTGATCAAATGGCAGCCACTTTACCCCTCTCTTCTCCTCAGCCATCGCCCTCTCCTCCAAGACTTCTGCTATGGAGTGCAGGATGGCCTCATTTGCAGCAGCCAGCTCTGCTCGCAGGTGAGCCACCTGCTCTTCCAGGAGCTCCCGCTCATGGATCTTCTCCCTCAGCAAGGGCAGGGAGCTGCTGCAGACAAAGGGAAAGCAGATGTGGTGCAAGAGCTGAGCAGCCCCTGCAGGCAGTCCCGAGTAGGGTGCCACAGTCTTGCCCCCATCCTCTTCCCTCCCTCACAAGAACAGAGGCTTCCCTTCCCCTCCACGTTTAGCACAAGGCAAAGGCTGGCGCCCTGGATGCTTTGCCACTCAGTGAGTTCCATGGGAAGGAAGCCCTCTTACCTGAGCGTTGTGAGCTCTGTTTCTGGCACCCCAGCCTTCTCCTGAAACACAAAGGCCCTCCCTGAGAGGAAGCCCAAGGAGCTGCATGGGGCCTTCCCACAGGACACTTCCCCAGGAAGAGCAGGTGGCAGTTGCTGCTGCTTTCTATCCATTTGGAGCAAGCCAGAGGATGTCGGGCCTTTTTCCAGGCACTGTCTTTGGGAAGTCCATTTGCTGTCTGAGCATTTGCAGACTCCAGGAGCTAAGGCAGGAGCAAAGCCACCTCCTGCCCAAGTGCTCCTTCCTGCAGCCTGCCAACCTGCAGTGCTCACTCAGGGAGCTCTCAGGGTCAAACCTCATTCAGCAGCTACAGAAAGTGAAGGACAAGCACAAGCGTGTCCCCCCCACACCCCCCCACATCTCTGTGAGGATGAGCCCAGGGCATCTGGACGGGATTCCCAACTTTTGCAGGGGAGGCAGGAGCTCCGAGCTATGGCCTCGGCCAGAGTTTGCTTTCCCCCAGCAAGAGGCACCTACCTGCAGCGCTTCCTCTTGCCACTTGCTCTCGGAGAGCAGCAAGCCCCAGCAGTAAAGCGCAGCTGCAAGTCACCACAGCAAGAGACAGTTATACTAAGAGGCTTTCTAATGGTCCCTGGAGCCACATTTTCTCCTTCCACAGCTAGGGAGCAAGAGCTTGCCTGGGACAGCTGGAGCTGGAGCTGGAGCCAGTGCAGAGCGCGGAGGTGGCTCCAACCCCTTGAGCACTGCCCAGGCCCATGGGCTTGGAAAATACACACACCCAAGGCCCACACACCCGCACACCAATGAAGGCATGTGGCCCCGAGCCAAGAGGAAATGCACCAGGCCATGGCAGTTTCTGCACAGACATTGCAACCCCAAAGCTCTGCAGCAAGGAGGGACCTCTAGCCAAAACGATCCTAGGCGCTCCACTCCCTCCCACGGCCGGCAGCCACGGCAGGCGTGAGGCAGGCTGCAGTCCACCTGTAAAGACCCTCTCTGGCCTTCACTGTGTCACGGAGATGGGAAGCTGGAAGGCGCCACAGGATCTGCTGCCTCTCCCTGCCCCTGAAAGCTGGCATCCGGTCCACCTGGGCTACCGCGCAAGAGCTTTGGTCAGCACTGCTCACCAGCCAAGAGTGGGGCCAGCAGGAAAAGGACCCTCAGGCACCTCCTGCCATTCTGCCAGGTGCTGCGTGGCCTAAAAGAGAGGGAATGCTGCTGTTAGCCAAGCCTACAGTGCGGGCTTTGCTTTGCCGGTGATCCGTTGAGGGGCTCCCTTGCCACCAGGTTCCTCAGCTCAGCAGAGCGGAGAAGCCCAGGGCCTGGGGGCCTTTAGGAAGCTCTGAGCTGCAGCACAGCACCCTGCGGGCACTAAGGCAGTTGAAGACCTCTGGCCTGACACAGGCGTAATCACCCACACGCGTAGTGTCGTGGCCTGACACAGTCTGGTGGCACTGGGCTCTCCCGAGGAGAAGGGGCAGCGCCTTGCCCAGCCAAAGGCTCTGCTGGGCTGCCTGGCTGCCCAGGCTGAAGGCTCTGCTGGGCTGCCTGGCTGCCCAGGCTGGAGGGCAGTGCTGCATACAGCCCCAGGGCTCAGGGGCTGTCTGTCGCCACCATGGAAGCCGGGCAGCACACAGGGCTTCTTGCCTTATCCCTCCCTGCTTTTTGGGCCCCGTCACACCCACCTGCCCAACTTGGCTGGCATCTCCTCTAATCCAACTCCGTCACCAGCAGGAGGGAAAAGGTCGCTGTGCGGCAGATCCCCGCAGGCCTCTTCCCAAAGCACTTGCTGGCCTCTGCAAGGCTCCTTGTTTGCAGAGCTACACACGTCTGCAGGCTGGGCTTTTATGGAGGGCAGCTGTTGATGACGTCACAAGAGCCAACCGCCAGGGAGGCAAGGTGTTGCCCATGATGACCTCAGAGGGGGGCTTACCCAGGAGGGGGTTGCCACGCAGCCTGAGCGAGAGGAAGTCTGTGCGTTAGCCCCCACCCCAAGCCTGAAGCCTCCCAGCACACCCGCAGAGGGGCCCTGGTTAGCCCAGAGAGCCAGCTCACTTGGTTGCGCGGGCAAGCTGCTGCTGTGCCGTTGCACCGCTCGTCCTCTACCAGGCTGATGTGTTGTGTCATCCTGGGCAGGGCTCAAAGGGCTGAGCGTGAAGCCCTGCTAAGTCAGAAGGGAGAGTGGCAAGAGCTTTCTCCTCTTGAGACCCACCCGGGCATTGACACGGTACTGCAGCAAGCCAAAGGACATCAGCCAGGTGACCTTGTTGGCCCTGGACGACATAGCCCCGCCTCTGCTAGGAAAGCAAGAGTAGAGCGGTCAGCTTGCTGGCACAAAGGCAGATGTCTCTTCCCCTAGGTACACCTGCACCCACACGGAACAGCGGGGGTGAGGGGCACAGGCTCCCTCAGCAGCCCACTGATGGGCACCCAAAGGGGAGCTCCAGGGTCAGCTCTGAGGTGCGTTGCAGAAATGCAAGCAACCATTGAGCAAGAGCAGGGGCCAGGACTGGAGACGGGGACAGCTGCAGGCCAGCTCCCGCAAGGAGTGGGCCTGAGCTTCAGTCAGGCTCCTGGGCCAGTGGGTGGAGGTGCCAGGGCAGGCCGCTCAGGGGAACTAAGCCCTCCTTAGTGCACGCCGGGCCCTGACGGTCCAGGCCGCGGTCTGTAGCCTTTGCACTTCTCTGCTGCGGCCTCTGCGGTTTGTCAACGCCTCCCTTGACCTGGCAGATTCAAAACTGGATGCAGGCGAGCCCTAGCAAGTGCCGAGTGTCTTCCACACATTCCTCCATCTGCTCGCTCTACAGCAGCTGACGCAGCCGCACACACGCTTGGCCTTTGCTGCTGCCGAAGCGCATTGCCTGCTCATGGTTAGCTTGCTGTGTGCCAGGACCCCCGGGGCCTTTTGTGCAGCACGACACCGCAGCCCATCAGGCCCCAGCACATGCTGCTGCTGCTGCTGCTGCTGCTGCTGCTGTTGCTTGCGGTCTGGCCATGCCTGGGGCCAACCTTTGCATTGATCGTTGCCAAGGCTGAAGCAGTTCCGCTTGGCACAGCCTGCTGAGGTCCTGCTGAGTGGTGGCTCTTCCTTCGGCATAGCTAACTCTCCTCACACTTGCTGAGGGCTCAGTCGATCCCCACGCTGAGGTGGTTTAGGAAGGTATTGAGCAGTATCAGAGGCAGGCAGGCCCCCGGAGGAACTCTGCTTGGGAGCAGCTGCCCATTGGACTTGGAGGCATGAAGCAGCAGCAGCCTTGCAGCTTGGTGCTGTGGCCAGTGCCCATGCAGCTTGTGGTGCCCCTGCCCAGCGCAGCTCTTGCCAGCTTGTCAGCACCTTGTCTGCCAGGTGCTCACGCCAGCATCTGTTCCGGCTCTTTGTGCAGCTGGTCCCTAGGCTCCTCGTTGTCACCTGGGTGCTCCTCAGAGCAGCGGGCTCTCTAGGCAGAGCAGGCCTAGCATGGCTGCCTGGGTTCCCATGCTGCCTTTGCTCTGTCCCCCCACCCACCGAATCACAGAACCACAGATTGGTTGAGGTTGGAAGGGACCTCTGGAGATCACCTAGTCCAAGCCCCTGGCTCCAGCAGGGTCACCTAGAGCATGCTGGCCAGGATGGTGTCCAGACGGCTTTTGAAGATCTCCAAGGAGGGAGAGTGCACAAACTCTCTGGGCAATCTAAGGGTAGCCTGTGATGGTCTCTTTCCTCCAATTTTCTAGCATCACTTCAAATTCTGAATTTGCCCTCCAAGTTGCTTTCAGAGCCTACCAGAGTAATGTCAGGTCATCTGCAAAGAGACCACTCCATCCCCTCAGTCCTTAATGGGACTGCTTAGCAGGACTGTACCCGGGACAAGGCTCTGCAGAGCCCCACTAGACGGAGGTTTCCGTTTGGCCAGCAAGTGCCTCCTCCTGGACACCCTGGGCTCAAAAAGGCGGCTTTGGGGAGACATTTGCTTCACTTGAGCGTCACAGAAGACCTGGGAAGGCCACCAACGCATATGACTTGAATCTACCTTCCAAGAGGTGATTTTGCATGAAAATCAACACCCAAGAAATATTAGAATGTTCTTCATGTGTAGATATATACTTTGCTATTTCACCCAAAAGAAGGAGAATAATCAGGGGAAAAGATGGAAAACGTAGCCCCAGTTGCTCGGAATGTCGACTAGAGGTTGCAAATATGCTCTGTCACTGTTCCATGTTATTCCACATGAAGACCCACTCATCCCAAAGCTGAAAGAGCAACCGTGGGGTTCACTGGAGTCCATTCCTTGGAAAGAATTAGTCACAAAGGACTTCACGAGCAGAGAAGTGGCTGGCTTGGGAGGCAGAAGCCTAGAGAAGCAAACATGCTTGTGCTGGAAACACAGTGACACGCTCGGAAGGCACATGAGGATCAGCGATTCCTTTGATTGGAAAAGACCAGTTTCCTCATCTCTGGACTCTGCAACAGGGACAGAGACCCGTGAGAGGATGCCAGGGAACTCCTGGCATCACTCACAAAGGCAGGAAACCTGGAGGCCTGCACCGACTTTAGGAACTCGGGGGCTATTGTCTGGGTTGTTTCATGGCCAAAGCGGGTGGTGGCCATAGGAGTCATGTTGGTGAGGCCGCGGTGGTGAAGTCACAGAGATGCAGGCAGCCCATGTCCCTTGGTCTCACAACACAAGCACAGGCAGTGACAGCAACCCCTCTCTGGCAGCCTGCAGCCAGAAGCACAGCAGAGAGACTATAGACCTGCGCAGAAGCAGGACTAAGAAAATTAGGGGCAAGGGGATGCAGGTGGTCAACAACACGGAGCAGCTCCCCAGTGGGACAAGTTAAACACACCTGAGCCCTCTAGCTTGGGAAAGAGAGGCCCGAAGCCACCACAGAGACACCAGTGTCTGAGGTCATGAGAAGGTGAAGGGACAAGGTGAGGAGGGACCACCAGCTCCCATGACACCAGAGCGCAGGGGCATCCCGTGGAGCAACCAGGCAGGAATTTTACACTGGAATACAAGGAACTCTCGTCACACAGCACCCAGGGAAATTGCTGAACTCCCTGCCCTAGGATCCCAGACATGGACAAGGAAGAATGGCTTCATAAAGCGATGAGATCGCCCTGCGCTATTAACACAAAAGGGCACTAAACCACAGCATTGGGATTGGGGTGGGAAGTACCAGAGGAGATGGGGTCCTCGGAAAGAAAAGAGCCACCCAAACCCAGACCCAAGACATCAGCGCCCCACAGGCACCATCAAGGTCATGCTGCAGCTATGGCCAGACATCACAGCAAATCCTGTCAGCAAGGGTTTCTTTTTTCTTTTTTTTTTTTGGTTTTTAACATCTCCCATTTCTGCCTCTGTTTCCAGGCTCTCTGCAGCTGCCTTAGACCCCTTTTAGCCACCACGAACTCTGGCGATCACCTTTGCATGGTCTAGGGCAGCAGCAATGTGGCACATCCCTTTTATCGCAGTTGGGTTAGAATAGCCAGCTCTAATTAATGTCCATCACATAGCAGTCACCAAAGCACTCAATACATGGGAATAATATGATGTTGTTATAAGACAACCCTGGAAGCTCAGAAAGAATGGTCATGCTGTTTAAACTAGGCAGATTAGGATAACCCCTATCTCTGTTTTCTGAAAAGAAGCATTCTTGAATCAAGGGCATCCTAGAACTGCTAAAGCCCTAAGAGAAACATTAAATCAAAACGTTTTACTTCTAGGTACGTATTGCCAATTTGGCAAAAGAACTGGAGGTCCATGTATCCCTAACTGAACTGTCCTCATTATACTACAAAAAATCACGCCCATAGGTCCAAAAGACCCATGCGCAGGTGAAGACCCCTCCCCTGAGCATGCGTAGTACTAAAATGGTGTGTAAGCAAAATTGTAATTGTATGTAAATCATTAACGAATCAGTGTAAAAGGGAAAGTTGCAAACTTTGCAATTTGTTTGTATAGATGCTCCTTGAGAAGCCGGGGTGGGGGTGTGCTTGATCTGTGGGAAACCACCGAGCACCCAGGCTTGCGCAACTCTGAAATAAAGCAGCAAATGTCTCTCCTGAGTGTGTAATTATTGGCTTACTGCACACCGGGCAACAAATCCGCTTTTTGGACAACAGTGTCAGTGGGTAGAACAGTTCCGAGACACTTGGCCTTTATGCCATATTACTCGGAAATAACACCAAAAGGGCCTTCTTACAGTCCTGGCTGCCAAACGGCCCCGGGGCCGTAGGGGACCGTCAGTCAGGGCTCTGGCTGCAGCCCCCAGTGCTGCCCAGCATCTCCCCTGCAGGCCCCAGGGCATCCAGGGATGGGGGAGGGAAGGAGGGAGAGGCAGGGAGAGAGGAAGAGAAGGGCAGAGGGAGGGAGGGAGGAAAAGAGGGAGGAAGGAAGAGAAGGAGGGAGGGAGGGAGAGGGAGGAGCAGAGGAGGCCAGGGCAGCCCTGGGAGCCCAAGGGCCGCTGTTGCTAGGCAGCACGGGGGGGAGGGGGGGCACGAGGAGGCCACATGACCTGCAGCTGGTGCTGTTGCCAGGCAACACTGGGTGGGGCAGCAACAGGCACTGGGGGAGGTGTTGGGAGGTGGTTGGAGCTGGGCTGGGGCAGCCATGGTGGGGCTGTGTGTGGGGCTGGGAGCTTCAGGGAGCCAGGCCCTCCACGGCCCTGGCCCTGCTGCCCCCGGTGGTGTGGGGGCTCGGAGGAGCTGGGCCCACACCCAGGCCCCGCACACAGCGGCTGCCGGCAGGAAGGGACGACCAAAGGCCCTGCATGGGTGCTGGAGGCCGGACCCGGCTCCTCACAGCGCCTCTGGTGCTGACGCGGCTCTTCGGGGCAGAGCTGGGGCCCTTCACGTGCCTAGAAAGTAGGAGGCATGGGGAAGCATGACACTGAGACCCTCCAGCTGGCTCTGAGCAAGAGTTGCCTCAGGAATGGACAAAAATATGCCTGCTGTGTTTTTCATGTGTGTTTCGAAGTGGCAGATAGGGCTTACTTGCCTCAAACTTTGTGCCGGTGCACTAAGAGAAGACTTGCAGTTTGCCTAATCCCAGTGTGAGGCCAGAGCCAGAGCCTCTGCGTCATCTCAGCCAGTGTTCTCTCTGAAAGACGTTCAGCTGTTTGCAAGAGCATTTACCTGTGTGATTTCCAGAGCAGTTCCCCAATATTGCAGGTGTTTAACAGCGACCTCTATATTTATAGGTAGCTGGTTCAGTTTCAAAATGTTTATGCTGAGAAAGGAGCTCAATAAGATGAAGCTGTCATTAATAAGGAGATGAAGAGGACTCCATAGATCACATACAAAAATGCAGCTGTGCAAAAGGGACAGCCATATATGATGTAATGCTCAGTGGTGCAAATGTAGCCTCCTTTTAATGAGCAGTGCTTCTTTGTGAATAGTTGTATTTGTATTGCCTGTTTATTTGCAGAGTTTTTGACTTGATTGTATCTTGAGTAGCGCAAGTTGAGTATTCAGGAGGGTCCTGAAGCCAGCTGCCCTAGCCGCTCTCCCTCTCATCTACTCACTGCAGAGCACTGTCTCTGGCAGTGCTTACAGAAGGTCTCTTGTCTCGTGGCTCAGCTGGTAGTTCTGCCTTGCCATCACCCCATGAACCTGCACTCGATAAATACACGTGTACTCGGGGTTGCCCCAGTTGCTCTGCACCTGGAATTTGATATACTGGAAGGCTCTGGGAAGCTGCTTCTG
This sequence comes from Dromaius novaehollandiae, assembly GCF_036370855.1. Taxonomy (NCBI): domain Eukaryota; kingdom Metazoa; phylum Chordata; class Aves; order Casuariiformes; family Dromaiidae; genus Dromaius; species Dromaius novaehollandiae. Next base: position 635,955 of record NC_088125.1, on the reverse strand, counting down.
CAAAGGAAACGGGGGGAGCCGTCATTCCTCAGGTGTAAGGAGCAACAGCACAGCAACGTAGCTTCCTTTGCCAGCGCTAGCCCTGCTGGGGAACAAACTGGAGCCCTGACAAAGGAGGCAGCCAGGGTTGCTATGCCAGAGCCACAAGGCACAGGATGCTTTGGCTCATCCTCCGCACTCTGTGGTCCAAGCCCTTGCAGGCAAAGCTCAGTTTGTCCCTCGCGTCGTGCCCACACGCACTCACAGTACCTTCAGGCGGAAGGTCTGAACAGCTTCTTGGTCCACGTCAAATACAAAGAGCCCCAGGAGAGTTTCTTCTGCTGCTTCCTCATCCACGCCCTCAAAGGCAACCGACAAGGGCAGCAGGTCAGGCTCAAGCAGAGCCGGAGGAAAAGTGCCCGCTGCGTCAGACTCGGGGAAGCCTGCCTCATGTCCCACCCCTCTAGCACTAGTCTGGAAGAGGTCAGTGTGGATGTGGCTCAGGCTCTTTTGAGCAAGCACTCCAAGACCCTGGGCCAGAAAGCACAAAGCAAGCCGCAGAGGCATAACACCACCGTGGGCCCCCACATACGCCATGCAGGGACGCTCTGCTCTACAGCAACCAGCCCACGCTTCTCTGAGAGAAGGCGCCAGGAGAAACAAGGCTCCCTCGCAGCTTTCTGCCCTGGCCAGCTTCCCTGCCCACCCTCCACGCTGGGGCAAGGCTGAGGCTTACGGAGACAGCAAAGTCTTTGGGGGCGCTGCTGACTTCCCCGGAAGGAGAGACCGCCTTGGAGATGTGCTCCACGGTGACAGCCATGGGCCAGATCTGCTCAGGCAGCCGAATGACCACTTGGCCCTCCGCTCCTTGGAAAGCCCAGCACTGTCCAGGGGAAGTGTGCGGCTGAAACCAGAAAGCAGCCACCCTCAGTGGCAAGGCACTCCAGGAGCCCAGCGGACTGGCTGCTTTGCCAGCAGCACAGCCCTGGCTCGGTCTGTTGGCTGGCTTTCTGCATGGAAGGGCACCCAAGTGGATGAAAGGGACAGCAGGGGACTTGCCACCTTGCTTTCAGAAGACTGAAATCTTCCTTACAAAACATCTAGGCTCACCTGCCTTTCCCAAATCCCGCTCTGATTTTGCACAGCATTCAGAGACAGGGCGGGGCTGCCTAGGGGAGGTCACCCCGTGAGCCTTCAAAGAGTGTGCGGGAGGGACGAGCCCCCTTCCTCCAACTCGGCAGATCCCGCCAGGCTTGGGGGCCTGGAGGAGGTTCTGTCTTTGCCTGAGTGGCTTGTCAGGCTCCCCCCAACTTCCACTCTCTCTGGAAAGGGGCCGTGGGAGTTGAGGTGGGAAAATGCAGCTGCCAAGGACAAAGGTGCCCAGCACACTGCGGCCAGGGGTTGTGGGCAGGTGGCTGCTGTTGGGTTCAGCTCCATTCCCCTCCAGACGGGAGGGCAGCACTGTGGGGAAGCGCAGGGGATCGTCAGGAAGAGGCTGAGCCCTGTGGGGCTGCGCGAGGCTGCTGCTGTGAAGGGAGGTGTTTGGGGCTTGGAGGCTCAACTTGAAAGCAAGCAACTGCCTCAGAAGTCATGCTGCCTGTGCTATTACCTGCAGAATAGTATCCGGAGGATTGGCCACGGCAAAGAAGGCGAGACAAAGCCAGCAAGCCTCACTGCCTCGCCCACCATAAGTCCGGGATGTTCTCTCTGCATCGATGGTGGCCCCTGAAAGGCACATGCAAAGCAGCTGCCTCAGACAGGCCAGAGGCTAGGAGCAGCAGGGAGCTAGCAGGTATTTCTCAGGCTGCAAGCCCAGCTGGGCAGACTTGGTGGGAGGGCCATACGCCAGCGGAGGGCCAGCAGACTTTGCGTAGGCATACCTGTGGTTTTCAGAGCCCAGTCCACCGTCTGCAGGTACTTTGCCTCTATCTTCTCAAGGGCTGCCCGTGTCAAGTTGAGAAGGGGCTGGGAAAAGCATTGCAAAGGCAGAGACGGAAAGCAACAGGGAGAATGACACAAACTCATCACGGGGCACTTCTGCATGAAGACTGAGTGCTTGCACAGAGCAAAGGGGAGACTCGGGGTCAGTCCACCAAAGGCAAGACTTGTTGGAAAAGGCACCACACCTGGTCAGCGCTTTCTGACAAGTCAAGCAAGGACTCAGGGAGAACACCAGTCTCAGGAGCCACCGTGCAGACCTGGCTCAGGTCAGCACTGCCCCAAGCAGCCCTGAGAGCCAGGTTTGCGCTGGGCAGCAAGAGGACAGAGCACACGCTGCAAAGGGCCAAGAGGAAGCAGCAGGAGACAGCCTCCAACTGAGAGCAAGGTCTTTGATCAAATGGCAGCCACTTTACCCCTCTCTTCTCCTCAGCCATCGCCCTCTCCTCCAAGACTTCTGCTATGGAGTGCAGGATGGCCTCATTTGCAGCAGCCAGCTCTGCTCGCAGGTGAGCCACCTGCTCTTCCAGGAGCTCCCGCTCATGGATCTTCTCCCTCAGCAAGGGCAGGGAGCTGCTGCAGACAAAGGGAAAGCAGATGTGGTGCAAGAGCTGAGCAGCCCCTGCAGGCAGTCCCGAGTAGGGTGCCACAGTCTTGCCCCCATCCTCTTCCCTCCCTCACAAGAGCAGAGGCTTCCCTTCCCCTCCACGTTTAGCACAAGGCAAAGGCTGGCGCCCTGGATGCTTTGCCACTCAGTGAGTTCCATGGGAAGGAAGCCCTCTTACCTGAGCGTTGTGAGCTCTGTTTCTGGCACCCCAGCCTTCTCCTGAAACACAAAGGCCCTCCCTGAGAGGAAGCCCAAGGAGCTGCATGGGGCCTTCCCACAGGACACTTCCCCAGGAAGAGCAGGTGGCAGTTGCTGCTGCTTTCTATCCATTTGGAGCAAGCCAGAGGATGTCGGGCCTTTTTCCAGGCACTGTCTTTGGGAAGTCCATTTGCTGTCTGAGCATTTGCAGACTCCAGGAGCTAAGGCAGGAGCAAAGCCACCTCCTGCCCAAGTGCTCCTTCCTGCAGCCTGCCAACCTGCAGTGCTCACTCAGGGAGCTCTCAGGGTCAAACCTCATTCAGCAGCTACAGAAAGTGAAGGACAAGCACAAGCGTGTCCCCCCCACACCCCCCCACATCTCTGTGAGGATGAGCCCTGGGCATCTGGACGGGATTCCCAACTTTTGCAGGAGAGGCAGGAGCTCCGAGCTATGGCCTCGGCCAGAGTTTGCTTTCCCCCAGCAAGAGGCACCTACCTGCAGCGCTTCCTCTTGCCACTTGCTCTCGGAGAGCAGCAAGCCCCAGCAGTAAAGCGCAGCTGCAAGTCACCACAGCAAGAGACAGTTATACTAAGAGGCTTTCTAATGGTCCCTGGAGCCACATTTTCTCCTTCCACAGCTAGGGAGCAAGAGCTTGCCTGGGACAGCTGGAGCTGGAGCTGGAGCCAGTGCAGAGCGCGGAGGTGGCTCCAACCCCTTGAGCACTGCCCAGGCCCATGGGCTTGGAAAATACACACACCCAAGGCCCACACACCCGCACACCAATGAAGGCATGTGGCCCCGAGCCAAGAGGAAATGCACCAGGCCATGGCAGTTTCTGCACAGACATTGCAACCCCAAAGCTCTGCAGCAAGGAGGGACCTCTAGCCAAAACGATCCTAGGCGCTCCACTCCCTCCCACGGCCGGCAGCCACGGCAGGCGTGAGGCAGGCTGCAGTCCACCTGTAAAGACCCTCTCTGGCCTTCACTGTGTCACGGAGATGGGAAGCTGGAAGGCGCCACAGGATCTGCTGCCTCTCCCTGCCCCTGAAAGCTGGCATCCGGTCCACCTGGGCTACCGCGCAAGAGCTTTGGTCAGCGCTGCTCACCAGCCAAGAGTGGGGCCAGCAGGAAAAGGACCCTCAGGCACCTCCTGCCATTCTGCCAGGTGCTGCGTGGCCTAAAAGAGAGGGAATGCTGCTGTTAGCCAAGCCTACAGTGCGGGCTTTGCTTTGCCGGTGATCCGTTGAGGGGCTCCCTTGCCACCAGGTTCCTCAGCTCAGCAGAGCGGAGAAGCCCAGGGCCTGGGGGCCTTTAGGAAGCTCTGAGCTGCAGCACAGCACCCTGCGGGCACTAAGGCAGCTGAAGACCTCTGGCCTGACACAGGCGTAATCACCCACACGCGTAGTGTCGTGGCCTGACACAGTCTGGTGGCACTGGGCTCTCCCGAGGAGAAGGGGCAGCGCCTTGCCCAGCCAAAGGCTCTGCTGGGCTGCCTGGCTGCCCAGGCTGAAGGCTCTGCTGGGCTGCCTGGCTGCCCAGGCTGGAGGGCAGTGCTGCATACAGCCCCAGGGCTCAGGGGCTGTCTGTCGCCACCATGGAAGCCGGGCGGCACACAGGGCTTCTTGCCTTATCCCTCCCTGCTTTTTGGGCCCCGTCACACCCACCTGCCCAACTCGGCTGGCATCTCCTCTAATCCAACTCCGTCACCAGCAGGAGGGAAAAGGTCGCTGTGCGGCAGATCCCCGCAGGCCTCTTCCCAAAGCACTTGCTGGCCTCTGCAAGGCTCCTTGTTTGCAGAGCTACACACGTCTGCAGGCTGGGCTTTTATGGAGGGCAGCTGTTGATGACGTCACAAGAGCCAACCGCCAGGGAGGCAAGGTGTTGCCCATGATGACCTCAGAGGGGGGCTTACCCAGGAGGGGGTTGCCACGCAGCCTGAGCGAGAGGAAGTCTGTGCGTTAGCCCCCACCCCAAGCCTGAAGCCTCCCGGCACACCCGCAGAGGGGCCCTGGTTAGCCCAGAGAGCCAGCTCACTTGGTTGCGCGGGCAAGCTGCTGCTGTGCCGTTGCACCGCTCATCCTCTACCAGGCTGATGTGTTGTGTCATCCTGGGCAGGGCTCAAAGGGCTGAGCGTGAAGCCCTGCTAAGTCAGAAGGGAGAGTGGCAAGAGCTTTCTCCTCTTGAGACCCACCCGGGCATTGACACGGTACTGCAGCAAGCCAAAGGACATCAGCCAGGTGACCTTGTTGGCCCTGGAAGACATAGCCCCGCCTCTGCTAGGAAAGCAAGAGTAGAGCGGTCAGCTTGCTGGCACAAAGGCAGATGTCTCTTCCCCTAGGTACAGCGGGGGTGAGGGGCACAGGCTCCCTCAGCAGCCCACTGATGGGCACCCAAAGGGGAGCTCCAGGGTCAGCTCTGAGGTGCGTTGCAGAAATGCAAGCAACCATTGAGCAAGAGCAGGGGCCAGGACTGGAGACGGGGACAGCTGCAGGCCAGCTCCCGCAAGGAGTGGGCCTGAGCTTCAGTCAGGCTCCTGGGCCAGTGGGTGGAGGTGCCAGGGCAGGCTGCTCAGGGGAACTAAGCCCTCCTTAGTGCACGCCGGGCCCTGACGGTCCAAGCCGCGGTCTGTAGCCTTTGCACTTCTCTGCTGCGGCCTCTGCGGTTTGTCAACGCCTCCCTTGACCTGGCAGATTCAAAACTGGATGCAGGCGAGCCCTAGCAAGTGCCGAGTGTCTTCCACACATTCCTCCATCTGCTCGCTCTACAGCAGCTGACGCAGCCGCACACACGCTTGGCCTTTGCTGCTGCCGAAGCGCATTGCCTGCTCATGGTTAGCTTGCTGTGTGCCAGGACCCCCGGGGCCTTTTGTGCAGCACGACACCGCAGCCCATCAGGCCCCAGCACATGCTGCTGCTGCTGCTGCTGCTGCTGCTGCTGTTGCTTGCGGTCTGGCCATGCCTGGGGCCAGCCTTTGCATTGATCGTTGCCAAGGCTGAAGCAGTTCCGCTTGGCACAGCCTGCTGAGGTCTTGCTGAGTGGTGGCTCTTCCTTCGGCATAGCTAACTCTCCTCACACTTGCTGAGGGCTCAGTCGATCCCCACGCTGAGGTGGTTTAGGAAGGTATTGAGCAGTATCAGAGGCAGGCAGGCCCCCGGAGGAACTCTGCTTGGGAGCAGCTGCCCATTGGACTTGGAGGCATGAAGCAGCAGCAGCCTTGCAGCTTGGTGCTGTGGCCAGTGCCCATGCAGCTTGTGGTGCCCCTGCCCAGCACAGCTCTTGCCAGCTTGTCAGCACCTTGTCTGCCAGGTGCTCACGCCAGCATCTGTTCCGGCTCTTTGTGCAGCTGGTCCCTAGGCTCCTCGTTGTCACCTGGGTGCTCCTCAGAGCAGCGGGCTCTCTAGGCAGAGCAGGCCTAGCATGGCTGCCTGGGTTCCCATGCTGCCTTTGCTCTGTCCCCCCACCCACCGAATCACAGAACCACAGAATGGTTGAGGTTGGAAGGGACCTCTGGAGATCACCTAGTCCAAGCCCCTGGCTCCAGCAGGGTCACCTAGAGCATGCTGGCCAGGATGGTGTCCAGATGGCTTTTGAAGATCTCCAAGGAGGGAGAGTGCACAAGCTCTCTGGGCAATTTGTTCCAGTGCTAAGTCACCCTCACTGGAATGCAGTTGGGACGGAACTTCCTGTGTTTCAATTTGTGCCCGTTGCCTGGCGTCCTGTCGCTGGGCATCCCTGAAAAGAGTCTGGCCCCATCCTCTTTACACCCTGCCTTCAGATACTTAGACACATTGATAAGCTCCCCCGCAGTCTTCTCCTCCCCAGGCGGAAGAGTCCCAGCTCTCTCAGCCTTTCCTCCTATGGGAGGTGCTCCGCTGCCTTCATCATCTTCATAGCCCTCCGCTGGACTCCCTGCAGGAGCTCCATGTCTCTCTCGTATTGGGGAGCCCACAACTGGGCACAGCAGTGCGGATGCAGCCTCCCCAGGCCTGAGTCGAGGGGCAGGATCACCTCCCTCACCCTGCTGGCACTGCTCTGCCTAATGCAGCCCCCGCATGCCATTGGCCTTCTTGGCCACAAGGGCGCATTGCTGGCTCATGGTCAACTCGGTGTGCACCAGGACTCCCGGGTCCTCCTCTGTGGAGCTGCTTTCCAGCAGGTCAGCCCCCAGCCTGCGCTGCTGCATGGCATTATCCCTCCCTAGGTGCATGACTCTGCACAGCCCTTGCTTGAACTTCATCAGCTTCCTCTCTGTCCATCTCGCCGGCCTGCCGTGGTCCCTCTGAACAGAAGCGTAGCCCTCTGCTGTATCAGCGCCTGCTCCCATGTTTTGCATCCTCAGCAGACTTGCTGAGGGTGCACTTTGTCTCTTCAGCCAGTGCACTGATGAAGAAGTTGAACAATATTGTACCCACTGTTCAGCCCTGGGGGCCATCGCTAGCTACAGGCCTCCAAGTAGACTTTGTGCCACTGAGGACATCCCTTTGAGCACTGCCGTTCCACCAGTTCTCATCCCACCTCAGTGTCCCCTCATCTAGCCCACACTCCTGAGCCTTGCCTGTGAGGATGCTAGGGGAGACGGTGGTGAAAGCCTTACTGAAGTGAAGGTAGACAACATCCAGTGCTCTCTCCTCATCTCTGCAGCCAGCCATTCCACTGGAGAGGCTGCTGCTTTGCAGGGCCCCAAGACCCCCTTGGTGCTCCGCATCACATGATTTGGGAGCAGCAAGCAGCGTTGCATGTCATGGGGAGGAGGAGGTCCTTCAGGGTATCGAAGGAGAGCAGGTATGCTCAGGAGAGCAGGACTGCTGTGGGTTCACACAGGCTTAGGTATTTAGCAGGTGATGCTGTGTGTTTAGAAAATGCAGTTGCATGGCACTCCATTCTGCCAAGATCCCTGACAAGGGGTTCCTTGGAGCATTCAGAGACTTCTTTGGGAACGTCCTTGAGAGCTGCAAGCTCCTCTGTACTTTCACAATGCACGCGTCCTGTCTGCACGATCATGGCAGTCCTAAGGACACTGTACCTGGGAATCGTTTGTCACACAGAGGGTCACTAGGAGGCCTTTGGCTGAGGCTTTTAGTGCCCAAAGCTCTGCATAAACAGTACCAGCAGTCAATATTATATGGGGTAAAGCATGGAGTACCTAGGCCCAAAAATATTGCAAAAGTATGTCAAGTCGCGCAGGGTAAGAATGAGGATCCCTCTGCATTTTACGAGCAGTTATGTGAAACCACCCGAAAATGGATAGACTTGGATCCTGAGGACAAAGTGAGCAAGATGACTTTTACTACATTATTTGTAGGACAAACAGCACCAGGTATAAGGAGAAAGCTTCAGAAGGCAGGTGGTATGTCGGGGATGTCAATATCACAGTTAATAGGATTTGCATATAAGGTGTACAGTAACAGGGAAGAAGTAGAGAGAAAGGAAAAACAAAAGGAGAAACTGAAAGAGAAGAGGCAAAATGTTGCAATCTTGGCAGCTGCATTTGCCCAGGCACAAACTTCCTGTCAGGGAAGGGGTTTTCCGAAAGGACAAGGACGTGGAAGAGGACACAGAGTAGGAGGGAATTTGGGAAGTAGAATTTCACTGAGGAGAGATCAATGTGCGATTTGTAGGGAGAAGGGGCACTGGAAAAATGAGTGCCCAAAGAAACAATCAGATCATTGGAAACCTCAGTCTGTATCTGTATCTGTTCCGGAGGCAGGTTTGCTCACGACTGGTGCAGAAGATTCAGACTGATGGGGACCGGGGGTTGAGAAATTGGATTCCCCAGCTGAAGCCCTGGTTTCAGTAAAGCTGGGGAATGAAATGGTTAATTTTTTAGTAGACACTGGAGCAACATATTTGGTATGAAATAGCTGTAAGGGACCAGTGAGTAAATTCTCTGTGCCACTAATTGGGGCCACGGGAAAGCGAGAGGTCAAACCTTTCTTTCAGCCAATTAAATGTAAAATAGGAAATAGAGTGTTAACACATGCATTCTTATACATGCCAGAATGCCCATTACCCCGAATGGGGAGGGATTTACTGAATAAACTGGGGGCACAAATAACCTTTGATAAGAACAAAGTTCAGGTGGACATTCCGCAAAATAATGCCTGGAAGGCAGAAGCATATATGTTACAGAAAGCACTGGATTCCAAACAGGTGGAGAGTGGACCAAGCAAAATTCCCTCCGCAGTAATGGACGCAGTAGTCCCTTTTGTGTGGGCGATGGAGAAACCTGGACGAGCCAGATGTGCAGAACCGGTAAAGGTGGAATTAAAACAAGGAACTGAATCAGTAGCGTAAAAACAGTATCCCATGAAGTTAGAGGCCCGTGTTGGACTGGAGCCTATAATTAATAATTTCTTAAAGTATGGACTGCTGCGAGAATGTCAGTCCAAGTACAGTACTCCAATCCTGCCTGTTAAAAAAACACATTCACAAGAATACCATCTAGTACAGGATTTGCAAGCTATTAACCAGATAGTCATTGATGTGCACCCAGTGGTACCCAATCCATACACTTTCTAACGACGATAAATGATTCAAATGTCCATTTTACAGTAGTGGACTTAAAAGATGCTTCCTACTGTATCCCTTTGGAGGAACAAAGTCAACAATTATTCGCCTTTGAGTGGGAAAGTCCTACAAGGAGATGCAAAATGCAGTTGTGCTGGACAGTACTCCCGCAAGGATTCAAGAACAGCCCCACCATTTTTGGCAATGTACTCACAAAAGAATTAGAATTATGGCAAGGTAAGAAAGATACCACTACCTTATTACAGTATGTGGACGCTATCTTGTTGGGGGCAGACACGACTGAAGAATGTAGAGAAACAACCATCAGTTTATTAAATTTTGGGGAACAGCAGGATATAGGGTGTCTCAGAAAAAAGTTCAGATCATGAAGGAAAGCGTAATCTATCTAGGATTTGAAATATCCCAGGGGGAAAGAAAATTAGGAATCGAAAGGAAAGAAGCGATTTGTCAGCTCGCCCCCCAAAATCAAAAAGAGAACTTAGGGGATTTTTAGGAATGGCTGGGTGGTGTGGCCTGTGGATACCTAATTTTGGATTAATGGCAGAGCCTTTATATGAAGCTGTTAAGGGGCCAGGAGACTTGCTGGAGTGGACTGCAGAGTGCCGAAAAGGATTTGATGAAATCAAGATTGCTCTCATGAGTGCTCCCACATTAGTACTTCCAAACCTAACAAAGCCATTTGAGCTTTACGTACATGAGAGAGGGCACCAGGCTTTGGGAGTGCTTGTACAGACTTTAGGAAACTGGAAAAGACCTGTGGCTTACTTTTCCAAACAATTGGATAAAGTGAGTGCAGGTGGCCAGGATGCCTGCGAGCAGTTGCAGCTGCTGTGATGTTAATACAAGAAGCACAAAAATTGACCTTGGGACAAAAGGTGACTGCTTATGTGCCACATGCTGTTGCAGCAGTTTTACAACAGAAAGGGCATCACTGGTTATCCCCGAGTAGGATGGTGCAATACCAGGCAGTAATACTTGAGCAAGAAGAGGTAACCATGAAAGTGTCTACTACCCTTAATCTAGCCTCTTTATTACCACTTCATGAAGAGGGGAAGTTGGCTCAAGACTGCCTGCAAACTATTGAGCGAGTATATTCCAGCCATCTGGATTTCAGAGGTATTCCATTGCAGAATGCAGACTGGGAATTTTTTACCGATGGGAGCAGTTTTATCCTAAAGGGAGAAAGAAGGGCTGGGTATGCTGTTGTCACCTTGGAAGAAGAAATCGAAGCAAGATCGCTACCAGCAAATCCATCCACCCAGAAAGCAGAACTGATTGCTTTAACCCGGGCTCTGGAATTATCAGAAGGAAAACGGACCAATGCGTTTACAGATTCCAAATATGCCTTTGGGGTTATACATGCCCATGGTGCAATTTGGAAGGAAAGAGAATCCCATTAAATACAGTAAGAAGATTATGGAACTACTCGAAGCACTTAATAAACCCAAAGAAACTGGACTCCTGCCCTTTCTGCGGTGACAGGGGCACCTTGGTGCACAGGGACACAGAGCAAGGAGCCCAGCAGGCTTTCCTGGCCACACCCAGTGCGCAGCCACGCAAGGAGACGACCAGCTGCCCTGGCGTCCTGGGCACAGGGACTGCACGAGGGCTGGCACCCCAGGGACCTTGTGCCGCACGCCGATGCTGGGCCAGCAGGCAGCTGGCAGGGGAGGCTGCGGCGGGGCCGCGGGGCCCCGATGTCACAGTGCTGTCCCCCGGCAACGCAGTCACAATGCCCCGGGGCAGCATAAGAGGCGCAGCCTCCTGGGCCCCCTGCCAGAGCACAGAGCTGCCTGCAGCCAAGGGCTCTCGGCAGGCTCTCAGCAGGCTGTCCTTGGGCACGAACGCACCCCTGCGAGGGCAGCAGGGCTATCGTTGGCTACCGAGCGGGGCATTATCGCAGCGCATGCGGGGGCACCAGTGCCTGCACCTCAGGCCACCCAACGATGGAAGCGCTCAGCAGCTGCACCGCCACTTGGTATGGAGACCTCCTCCTGGCCTTCCTCTGACCTTACTGCCAGCCCTTGCTTTGCACCTTCTCTGCCTGGCTTTGGTGCTGAGACCACTCACTGCTCTGCCTCGCGGGCTCGTCGAGTGCCTGTGTCTGCCGCTCCGCTCCCTAACACTGCCTAAACACGGCCGGAAGAAAACCATGATGCAGAAGACAGGCACGGTGAGACCCTAGGATGCCTCTTTGCCAAGCAGAGCGAGAGAAGGGGCCTAGCAAAGAGAGGTGCACCACTCTGCAGCCTCCTCAGGCCACGAGGGACACATGAGAGCCCCAAAGCACTCGTGATCTCTCTGGCCGCACTGGCCTGCACTTCCCATTGGCAAGAGAGTGCAGGGAACCCAGTAGCCAGGGGGTGGCTCAATCACGTTCCCGTGCAGTGCAACAAACCTCTGCCTTCCTCTTGCTCTGCCCCTGCTGCCCTTGTTTCTCTGTTTGTGGTGGCCATTAGCGTTGCGGCAGGAGCTTTCTGAGGAGGCTGCGTGAGCTGCAGCAGTGCCGAGACCAAGCCGAAGCTGTACTGTGCTTTGGGGGTGGAGAAAACCCTGCCTTTCTGGAGCTCCCAGGTTGGCTGTGTTCTGCATTGTGCTGGCTCAGTGGGTGCTGCTAGGTGTTTGGAGCTGTCCTCGGAAAGCTTGTGGTGACCTCAGGCAGGTGGTGGTTGCCAGGCCCTCAAGGGGCATGGTGGAAATTGTCTTGGGGCTGCTCCCTCTTGGGAGCTGTGGCAGCGGCATTTGCAGGAGAGGTCAGTGGGGACGGACATGCTGAGGTTGAAGTGCGCGGTGCTGTGTTCTGGTGCTAGTGCAGAGCTTGGAGGCAGTGCACTGCGCAGGGCTCGGGGAAGACTGGTTGGGCGTCTGAAGGAGCTATGCGGGATTTGGCTGTGGAGTGCTTCCTTCTTCCAGGGAACAGGAGGGAGACAAGCCAGCAAATCAGAGAGGCTGCCTGTGCCCACGTGTCTATCCAAATCATGCTCTTCCAGCGTGCTTGCCTGCTGAGCGTCACGCAGGGCTATTGTGTGCTTCCAAATCCCAGGGGAGAGCTCCATTCCACTGCTCTTTGGGAGAGGGAAACGCAGCTCTTTCAGAGACTCCAGAAAGATAGCAGCCGTCTCCTTATTTCTGAAGCCATTTCCGGGCCATTGTTGCCACCACTGGAATGCAGGTTCCAGCGCACCGGAATCTGCTGGCTCATTGCAGGACTCAGTCTGGTGGCAGGAGTCAGCAAAGGGTATTATGCTGCGTGTTGTGAGGCAGTGTTGTGTGTGTGCTTTCAGTCAAATGACCTAGAGCAGTTCTCAATGCTTGCGGCATGTGGCCACGAGCTGGCCTGTGGCAACTGCCCTGCCTGCAGCACCTTTGCTGGCCTGCTGAGCGAAGTGGCCCTCAGTGCCTGACCTGGGACAGCAGAGATGGGTCTTTGAAATAGCCTCAGGCAATGGCTGCCTTGCATGAGGACTGCTGAGAGCCTGATGGAGACGGGGAGTCAGAGCTCCCTGGCAAAGCCTCGCAGAGCTGCTGGAACTGGCAAGCAGGCGGTCCTTCCCCATCACGGCACGAATGTTCCCCCGAGGACAAGGCACTCTCGGAGGTGCCAGTTCTCCTCACCTGTGCTTGGCGTCTCGCGCCAGCCTGCACCGCTGGTAGCTTGCAGCAGCACGGGCACAGAAGAGGTTGCCTGCTGATTGTGGACCAATAGCCTTCTTTCTTCGGAGGAAGTGCTTCCAGCCTGAGGGGACAAGGGCCTGTGCCAGCAAGGGCTCTTGCTGGGGAGCACATACTTGCGGGGAGAGTGTCCTGCTGCAGTGCCCAGCACCTGCTCTAAGATTGGGCCTTTGGCTTGTCTGAGCCTCACAAAGACTGCTGATCCTCTTCTGCCTGGGACACCTGCAAAGACGGAGAGAGCAATACCAAGGGACAGCAATGTTTTCACAGCGTTTTCACTCTCCGGAAAGCAGAGGGAGGTCAGCATCTGCCAGCTCCAGGTCTCTTCGAAGCCCCGTCAGCTGAGCTGACCCAACGAGGCCAAGGCAAGCAGGCTTGAAGGCTTTCTTCCTGGACTCGTGGCGCGCTGCTGGGCACTGCTGGCCTCTGCATGCCTCCTCTGGCAAATGGAAGAGACACCTCCCGCCACTGTCAGCAGCCACTGCTCTGGGAGCGGAGACTGTGCCCCGGCATTTCCTGATGGGAAGGCAACGGGCTGAATCTCACAGCTGATTCAGCCGTTGTGTAGCCATTGGATCGTGGAAGAATTTCCCTTGGAAGAGTTCTCTGCAGGTGCTCTGATCCAAGTCATGCTCCGAGCAGGCTGGGATTCAAAGCCGCATGTAGCTGTGGTCCTTCCAAGACTGGAGCAACCCCTTGCTGGCATGACAAGACCCCCACACGCCTGGAGATGCCCAAGGGCACCAGGCCTTTCCAGCTGCAGATCAGTGGGAAAAGTGAACTCGAGGGCCTGCAAAGAACAAGGACATCCATTCTCGGCAGCCGAAGACCCTTCCAAAGCTCCCCATGCATATGTGCTTCAGCGCCAGGTGCAGCAGCCAGGAAATGCAGGGGCTGGGATGTGAGGATGTTCCAGGTGGTTATCCTCAGTGTCATACCTCGCAGCCAACCCTCTGCAGCAGCCGGCGGTTTCCTGCAGGGCCCAGGAAAGATTTTTTTTTTTCCCCCCAGCTCTGTCAGGTCTGTGGGTTTTTTTTTTTTTCCCCACTCTCTGGAGCCCCTAAGGTGGCTGCAGGTTGAGAGAGGAAAGGGGTCGGGCAGTGCTGGTGCCTCATGGCCCGGTGGGCGTGAGAAGCCTCCCAGGGCTGGCTGGGAGGCAGGCCTTGCTCACATGCCCAGGGAACAGCCGATTGCCAGCTTTGGGGTCAGGAAGGAATTTTCCCCCAGGACAGATTGGCAGCAGTGCCTGGGGGTTTTTCGCCTTCCTCTGGAGCATTGAGCACGGCCCATTGCCAAGGCTTCTCTGGGCCCTTGCAGGCCAGTGGCTGCCTGCTCTTGCAGCACCAAGACACCAGCTGTGCCCTGCAGCTCTCAGTCTCTCTCTGCCCTGGGGCAAGTTTGTCACAGGAGCTCAGGGACTGCCGGTGCTTCCATCTGCTTGGGGTGTTCTGGCTTGTGCAAAAGAGCGTGTGTTTGGAAAGGTTGCAGGCTGGAGGATCCATGAGGAGCTGCCCCTTGCCATCTCTCCCTGCATGCACACAATAAAAGCAAAGTGCTGTTCTCCTCTCCTAGGTGTGCCGTTTGTGTGGTGCATGTGCTGGCTGTGGCCTGAGAGCTTGCTCCTGCAGCTGCGCTGTCAGGAACTGCCGCTACCCTGCTGCCCACGGGGCTTGTCCTCCCCCCTGGGAGGTTTGGAGGGTTGGCCTTGGCCCCAGCCCTTCCTGGCGGGGCGCTGGGTGTGTCTCAGCAGCCTGTGTGCAAGGCGTCTTCAGTGCCTGCCTCCTGGCTTCGGCTTAGAGTGGGCCAGGGAGGAGAGTGGCCGGAGCTCTGCTATGGCAGGGCTCGGCCGTGACAGGAGAGGTGGCCCTCACCTGCTGAAACACATGGCTGCAAATGTGGCCGCTGGCCCTGGAAAAGACACTCTGTGCCTCACTGTCATCCCCTTCCTTTCCTTGTTAGCCTTTTCTCCAAGTGGCCACCACCTTGAAGCCTCACCACGGCCACTGCCTCCTTGCCCTCTCCTGCCCGCCTCTTCTAGGCCTGTACTGCCACCTCCTCCTGTTCCCCACTCCTAATGCCTGCACCTGCCTCCTCAGCCTGCCACAAACACATCTTCCGCTCCGTTGCTGCATCCTTCTCTGGTCTGCACATCTCCCAGACTTCATAGAGAACCTCCTCCCCTTTCCTTGGGCATCATCCACAGGCTGAGGGCCTCGCTGAGAATGGCCTGTCTGCCGGCTGACATCAAAAGAGCAGCTCTGAACATGTGTGTCAGGAAGGGGCACCAGGTGCTGAGAGCCAGCAGAGAAGAGCCCATTTGGGTTTCCTCTTGGGTTGGCACCATTCTGTAGGCTCAGCAAAGTTGAGCTGCTGGCCTGCAGACAGAGCTGGCCATGCCTGCTTTCTACTGAGGCGAGTACAAGTCCCACTGGAGGAGCACTAGTCTTCTGCTCAGCTACAGCCATGCCTGTGCCTGGCCATGGGCACCTGGCCCATGGGCAGACCTCTTGGCCTGACCCGGGACCTACCTGCTGATCACTGGACTGTGTCTGACCCGAGGGACCACGTCAGACCTCATGCTGACCTTGACCTGGGGATTGGTTTCCTGGCTTGACCTCGCACCTGCCTCATCACCACGAGCACGCCTGATGAGCCGGACTCTTGCTTGGAGCGGGCTGCCATCTCTGGGCCTGCCTCGCTCACCTCAGGTGGCTCCTGTGCGATGGGGCCCTGGCTGCTGACGTCCCTGCCATGGCAGCCCTGTGACTGTGGCTCCCAGCTCCCAGGAGCAGCTGAGGGAGCAGCTGGCCCTTGCTGCGCCCTGGCAATGTCAAAGCTAGAGTCTGCTGCAGGCCTGCACCTAGCAAGGTCAGTCTCCTGCAAAGAGACTAGTCATGCCCAAGATGTCTTGTGCAGCTCTTGCAGAGTTGTGCAACCAGCTGTTGAACAAGGTGGCATGCACACAAGAAGACAGTGGTGTATGTGCAAGGCCTCAGCAAATTGCTGCCGAGCTGCGAGGGCGGCTGAGTGCTAGCTTTAGTAGAGAGGCTGACTGCAGGAAACCAAGCCTATGCCAATCCTTCCCAGCGCTGCTCAAGACGCTTGGAAATGGCAGCTTTCCTACAGCCTCCAACTCCAGAAAGTGCTCCAGCCTTTGCACTTGCAGAGCCTTGCTAACTGCCATTTCCTTTCATTGCCGCTCTCAAGGAAAAAACAGACAGACACCAAAATGTTGCTCTCAGGGGCTTTATCAGGTGAACCTCCTTGTCTGTGCTTGGCCAGCTTGCTTGAGAGAACAGCTTCTCAATCCCTGGTCACCTGCATTGGCCTCGGAGACTTTCATGGGAATGCTGACTTGGAGTTCCACCCCACGCAGGCAGCTAAGCCCACAGCTGGCTGTCCCCTGACTTTGCCTGGAACAAGCCTGCTCCCAGGTTGTCAGTCAGAAATGGCTTGCTTCAGGAGCCTATTAAAGAGATGAGGTTCAGAGGCTGGCCTTTCGGAAAAGCCTAGGCACATGTGATTCAAACTGCACACACCAACAGCTGGAAGGCCTGGCAGCAGCCGTCTCAGGCCATGGTCTTAGTGTTGACAGCCACAGGAGCCACTGGGTAACCTTCAAGAGGTTGTGCTTATGCTGAAGACGTGTTTAGAAGAGAGAGCCCTTCTTTGCTGCACCTGCTGCTGTTCTGTGCCTGAAGAAGTCCGGCTAGGGCCCCGGCACTGATGCTGTGAGGCAGGGTGGAAGAGGGGCCTGCACCTGTGGCCCGGGGCCGCAATCTGGTGCCCAGAACAACTGAGCTCGCCCCTCACCTCCAACACCCCCACCTCCACCTGCCAGGAGGTCACTGCTGCCCAGCTGCTGGCACTGTGCCCAGCTCTGCCAAGCTCCCCAGCTGCTTGCGGAGCTGCGAGAGAAGCCACTTCCCAGTGCCAGCATCTATGCTTGTGCCTTCCAGGCGTTATTTTGCGGAATGTCCACCTGAACTTTGTTTTTATCAAAGGTTATCTGTGCCCCCAGTTTATTCAGTAAATCCCTCCCCATTAGGGGTAATGGGCATTTTGGCATGTATAAGAATGCATGTGTTAACACACTATTTCCTATTTTACATTTAATTGGTTGAAAGAAAGGTTTGACCTCTCACTTTCCCGTGACCCCAATTAGTGGCACAGAGAAACCTAGTAGGTCGCTTTATTAAAGGATTATTGCCCCTCTTTTGTCTCCTCATGAATGTTCTTAACCAGGATTTTTGATTCTTGTTACTCAGTTCTTTTGTTACAGTAATATTAGGGATTATTGCCCCTAGAGTCCGTGTCCCTGACCAATTAGGAGGTAGCACTTTTCATGCCTTGTTCCCACACAACCAATACCATCCACTACCTTTCGGAACACGCCACCCATTTAGTTCCTTACTTGGCCACTTATAACCTATTGCAGGGATCCGAGAGCAATCTTCATAACTCCCTGCCTTAATGGCTCCAGTACAGTTGATCGGCTGTTTTCCATAAGGTACAGTTTTCTCCCACCATTTATTACTATTATTGCACCTTCGGATACATTGATAATAATCGCCTGTCACACTCTGGACTTGCCATTCCTGTTCTGTTGTTTCATCATATTCCGTTTGATCACTAGCATTTCTTATCTGTTTCATAAATTCCATACAGGAAAACTTAAGAGGCACTCCAATCAGCGGGAAGCCCTTGTTGGAATGTTCAGGGAAGTGGGGACACACCCAACCATCCATCTGGTTAACTATCTTCATAGATTTCATAATTACTTCCAAATGAAGATTTTGACCCCCAAATCCTTCCTGATTCCCTTTGGCTCGGGTAACCTAGAAAAACTAACCACCACATTTCTCCCCTGTTGTTTGTTAAGGAGAACATCCTTTTTACACAGAGACCCTAACAACAATATTAACCCTATTCCTAACAAAGAGATTAAAGCAATTTTTCCCTGAATACAATCTAAATTTAAAACTGATTCACTTCTAACACAACTCATATATCTTTATATATTTTTAACTTGAAAGGTTGGACTCGTTCAGCTTTCCACATCTCTCGAGGTCCTGCTTTCACTCGGGTGGAGTGGATCCAGGAATCAATTCCCTGCAGTTTCACAGCAGTATTTGTTGTTAGTAGGACAAGATACGGTCCTCTCCATTTTTCTATCAACGGCTCATCCTTCCAGGTTCGAAGATACACTTGATCTCCAAGCTGGAATGAATGTACAGGTGAATCTAAAAGTACAGGAGATCTTAACTGGATGTACCTACGGAGAGAAGGAAGAACCTTTGCCATAGACAAGAGATAGTCACTTAAAATTTGATCGCCCTTAGATGGACTAACTTTCTGCCTAACCCTTGGGGTTATTCTGATTCTTAATAATGCCAGAGGTAAAACATCAGTCCCTTTCATCTGAGTCTCCTGACACAATTTCCCTCTCTGTCTCTTAATTGCTTGATTCATTCTTTCCACTTTTCCACTGGATTGTGGCCTTCAGGGGGTATGTAAATCCCATTTAATTTGTAGTATTTTTGAGGTCTCCTGTACTATTTCTGCTATAAAATGAGGTCCCCTATCCGAAGACAATCCTTCTGGTACCCCAAATCTTGGTAGGATTTCTTTTAATACCATTTTCACTACCTCCCTTGCTTTATTGGTACGGCACGGGAAAGCCTCAGGCCATCCTGAAAAGGTGTCAACAATTACCAACAAATATTTATATCCATTACAGCTTGGTAATTCAGAAAAATCAATTTGCCAGGAATCCCCAGGCATGAAGCCCCTTTTTCCTTCCCCTGGGGGGGTCTGAGGGGGGGGGGCACTTCTTCTGAATCATGGGATTATTTCTAAGACAGATTTCACATTTTTGTGTAATTCCCTTTGCAATTAGTAACACACTAACTCCCACAGCAAATCTTTCAACTGTTTCAACCAATGCCTCGGCTCCCATGTGGGTACTATCATGTGTTTGCCTCATCAGCTTCTTCATTATCGCCAAAGTTACCACACCTTGTCCAGTAGATGTTACCACCATCCTTTGGAAGTCTTCATGCATTGCAGTATTTCTGCTAATTTATTTTCTTTTTCAGTCTATACCGGAATTTCCATTTTTAACGTTCTCTCTGGAACTAATGCTGCCACCGACACGGATAATGCTACCTTTTTTGCAGCCTCATCGGCTCTTTTGTTCCCTTTAGCTACATCAGTCTGCCCAGATTGGTGTGCTTTGCAATACATTACTGCTGTTTCTTTGGGTTTATTAACTGCTTCGAGTAGTTCCATAATCTCCTTACTGTATTTTATAGGATTCCCTTGAGAAGACAGCAATCCTCTTTCCTTCCCAGTTGTGCCATGGGCATGTATAACCCCAAAGGCATATTTGGAATCTGTGAACACATTGGTCCGTTTTCCTTCTGATAATTCCAGAGCCGAAGTTAAAGCAATCAGTCCTGCTTTCTGGGTGGATGGATTTGCTGGTAGCGATCTTGCTTCGATTTCTTCTTCCAAGGTGACAACAGCATACCCAGCCCTTCTTTCTCCCTTTAGGATAAAACTGCTCCCATCGGTAAATAATTCCCAGTCTGGATTCTGCAATGGAATACCTCTGAAATCTGGACGGCTGGAATATACTCGCTCAGTAGTTTGCAGGCAGTCTTGAGCCAAGTTCCCCTCTTCATGAAGTGGTAATAAAGAGGCTGGATTAAGGGTATTAGACACTTTCATGGTTACATCTTCTTGCTCAAGTATTACTGCTTGGTATTGCACCATCCTACTTGGGGATAACCAGTGATGCCCTTTCTGTTCTAAAACTGCTGCAACAGCATGTGGCACATAAGCAGTCACCTTTTGTCCCAATGTCAATTTTCGTGCTTCTTGTATTAACATCACAGCAGCTGCAACTGCTCGCAGGCATCCTGGCCACCTGCACTCACTTTATCCAATTGTTTGGAAAAGTAAGCCACAGGTCTTTTCCAATTTTTGGAAGTCCTAATGCGGGAGCACTCATGAGAGCAATCTTGATTTCATCAAATCCTTTTCGGCACTCTGCAGTCCACTCCAGCAAGTCTCCTGGCCCCTTAACAGCTTCATATAAAGGCTCTGCCATTAATCCAAAATTAGGTATCCACAGGCCACACCACCCAGCCATTCCTAAAAATCCCCTAAGTTCTCTTTTTGATTTCGAGGGGGCGATCTGACAAATCGCTTCTTTCCTTTCGATTCCTAATTTTCTTTCCCCCTGGGATATTTCAAATCCTAGATAGATTACGCTTTCCTTCATGATCTGAACTTTTTTCTGAGACACCCTATATCCTGCTGTTCCCCCCAAATTTAATAAACTGATGGTTGTTTCTCTACATTCTTCAGTCGTGTCTGCCCCCAACAAGATAGCGTCCACATACTGTAATAAGGTAGTGGTATCTTTCTTACCTTGCCATAATTCTAATTCTTTTGTGAGTACACTGCCAAAAATGGTGGGGCTGTTCTTGAATCCTTGCGGGAGTACTGTCCAGCACAACTGCATTTTGCGTCTCCTTGTAGGACTTTCCCACTCAAAGGCAAATAATTGTTGACTTTGTTCCTCCAAAGCGATACAGAAGGAAGTATCTTTTAAGTCCAGTACTGTAAAATAGACATTTGGATCATTTATCATCGTTAACAAAGTGTATGGATTGGGTACCACTGGGTGCACATCAATGACTATCTGGTTAATAGCTTGCAAATCCTGTACTAGATGGTATTCTTGTGAATGTGTTTTTTTAACAGGCAGGATTGGAGTATTGTACTGGGACTGACATTCTCGCAGCAGTCCATACTTTAAGAAATTATTAATTGTAGGCTCCAGTCCAACATGGGCCTCTAACTTCATGGGATACTGTTTTCACGCTACTGATTCAGTTCCTTGTTTTAATTCCACCTTTACTGGTTCTACACATTTGGCTCTTCCAGGTTTCTCCATCGCCCACACAAAAGGGACTACTGCATCCATTACTGCGGAGGGAATTTTGCTTGGTCCACTCTCCACCTGTTTGGAATCCAGTGCTTTCTGTAACATATATGCTTGTGTCTTCCAGGCGTTATTTGGTGGAATGTGCACCTGAACTTTGTTCTTATCAAAGGTTATTTGTGCCCCCACTTTATTCAGTAAATCCCTCCCCATTAGGGGTAATGGGCATTCTGGCATGTATAAGAATGCATGGGTTAACACTCTATTTCCTATTTTACATTTAATTGGCTGAATGAAAGGTTTGACCTCTTGCTTTCCTGGCCCCAATTAGTGGCACAGAGAATTTACTCATTGGTGCCTTACAGCTGTTTCATACTGAATATGTTGCTCCAGTGTCTACTAAAAAATTAACTGTTTCCTTCCCCAGCTTTACTGAAACCAGGGCTTCAGCTGGGGAATCCAATTTCCCAACCCCCGGTTCCCATCAGTCTGAATCTTCTGCACCAGTCATGAGCAAACCTGCCTCTGGAACAGATACAGATACAGACTGAGGTTTCCAATAATCTGATTGTTTATTCGGGCATTCATTTTTCCAGTGCCCCTTCTCCCTACAAATCACACATTGATCTCTCCTCAGTGAAATTCTATTTCCCAAATTCCCTCCTACTCTATGTCCTCTTCCACGTCCTTATCCTTTCAGAAAACCCCTTCCCCGAGAGGAAGTTTGTGCCTGGGCAAATGCAGCTGCCAAGATTGCAGCATTTTGCCCCTTATCTTTCAGTTTCTCCTTCTGTTTTTCCTTTCTCTCTACTTCTTCCCTGTTATTGTACACCTCTCATGCAATTTCTATTAACTGTGATATTGACATCCGCGACATACCATCTATTTTCTGAAGCTTTCTCCTTATACCTGGTGCTGATTGTCCTACAAATAATGTAGTAAAAGTCATCTTGTTCTCTTCGTCCTCGGGATCCAAGTCTGTCCATTTTCGGGCGGTTTCACATAACCGCTCCTAAAATGCAGAGGGATGCTCATTCATACCCTGCGCTACTTGATACAGTTTTGCAATATTTTTGGGCCTAGGTACTGCATGCTTTACCCCATATAACATTAACTGTTGGTGCTGTTTAGTCATTAACCTGCCTGCCCCTGTATTTTGATCCCAGTCCGGTTCTTGGGCCGGCATAAAGCGCTCCGGCCATCTCTAGCATTTTGTCTTTCATTTTCCTCTCGAGCTTTGTCTAATACCATTCTCTTCTGCTCAGGTGCAAGCCAAGTATTTAAAAGCACCTGTAAATCCTGCCAGTCTGCATTATGACTCTCAATTATCATTTTAAAGGATTGATACATCTTTTCTGGATTTTCTCGGTACGACCCGGCAGACTCCTTCCAATTCATTAAATCTGTAGTTGAAAAGGGGACCTTCACATATACAGGCATTCCATCTGGTCCTACTGCTTGACGCAGTGGGGCCTGAATCACAGGATTTTGTTGAGCCCAAGTAGCCCGAGTTCTGCCTGCAATCGGGCTACATGCCTCACTTCCCTTATCTCTGGCATCAACACGATCTTGATCTCTTTCTGGAGAGACCAATAATTGTACATCCTCTTCCTCATCACCCACTTTTAAACATCTCTTCCCAATACTACAAGCAGAGCAACACCGAGGTATTTTCTCTTTGTCTTTCATCATCGTTAACACATTTGAGTCAGAGACCAATAGCTTACATTATTTTTCTTGTTTCATATTACCCTTAAAAGAACGTTCTTACCAATTACGCTTTTGTACACTGGAGTCCAAAGAGCAGCATCTCCCCGCTGGGAACTGGCAAGACGATCCAGGCAAGGCTTTACAGTGAGGGTCCCACTTGGGTCGCCAGAAAACTGTTCTCCAAAAAGCAGATTCGTTGCCCGGTGTGCAGTAAGCCAATAATTACACACTCAGGAGAGACTTTTGCTTCTTTATTTCAGAGTTGTGCAAGCCTGGGTGCTCGGTGGTTTCCCACAGATCAAGCACACACCCCCACCCCGGCTTGTCAAGGAGCATTTATACAAACAAATTGCAAAGTTTGCAACTTTCCCTTTTACACTGATTCATTAGTGATTTACATACAATTACAATTTTGCTTACACACCATTTTAGTACTACGCATGCTCAGGGGATCTAGAGATAGAGGTTATTCTAATCTGCCTAGTTTAAACAGCATGAACATTCTTTCTGAGCTTCCAGGGTTGTCTTGTAACACCAGCAGTGTTGACGCACGGCCCCGGTGCCCCCAGCACCAGCCCTGGGACCTCCTCCACATGCACCCTGCCCACAGCACAGAGAGCCCTGCTGCAGGGATGGGGAGAGACGGAGCTGGGTGAGGAGATGGGATGGCCTGGGCTGGTCAGGCGCAGGGCACGGCCACACACATGGCCTGGCCAGCCACCTCCTGACACGCGACCAGCCCCTTTTATCCCCTTTTCCTTCTGTCTCCCCACACTTGTTCCTCCCCAAACTTGATCACCTCACCCAGTGGCCTCTCACTAAAAAAACACTTGAGCACTTTCAAGTGAATTTACCTGTTTGATTTACTGAGCAGTCCCCCATTACATGCTGTTGGGGAATTACTTGCATCTATATGTTTATATGTAGCTGATTTCCGTTTGAATGTGTTTGTGCTGAATGCAGAATCAAGTAACATTAAGGTGTCATTACTAAGGGGTGGCAAAATACTATGCCAAAGTAGTTCTCAGTCTGGAAGCTTTTTCTTCTGTGTCTATTGTGGCACTAATGGTAGTTAACATTCTGTATTTTGAAAGGTGGAGAGAGAAATCATAAAATAGATGTCTAGACACATCCCATATAATTGGCCCAGATTCTCAGCAGGGCTGTCCACCTTGTCTTATGCTGTAGAAATGTTGATACAAATCATTCCTTGCATTTTTGGTAGGATTTAAGCTGCAAGAGTGAGGGAGCCGGGACATGAATCTCCCATACCAGGACAGTCTGTCTGTGAGGATGTTATGGGGGACGGTGTGGAAAGCCTTACTAAAGTCAAGACAAGTAGTACCCACTGCTCTGCCCTCATCCGACAAGCTAGTTGTTTTCTCGCAGAAAGCTCTCAGGTTGGTGATATGCTGAGTATTGCCAGTCAGCTGCTTGTTGAAATCTGTGTGGAAATGGCTTCCTGGAGAATTTTCTCCATCATCTTCTCAAGAGTCAAGGAGGGTATTTGGCCTCTAGTGAGGGCATCAGAGGATGCGGGCTCATGTCTATTGCCTTGCAGCATCACGGTGGAGCTGTGGAGGAGACCGGGGAGAAGCATGCATGAGTTTCAGGTCCGGAAGCACTTAGCAGAGAAATTAAGGGCAGCAGGAAACAACAGCCACAGGATTGGCTCCTGGCTTTGCTGGTCCTGGGTCTCAAGGACCTCTTGTTGTGGAAGTGAGAAATGCAGACAGTAAAAGCCGCCTGGGTAGGTGGGGGGACCAGGCTGGTGGGAAAAGCTTGTGTTCTAACAGGTAGTTCTTGGTCAAATTTCTCTGTAGAGCACCCACGCTATCTTGGAGGTGGTGCAGGCTCCTTGCTTGCTGAGTGTCCTTCCCTTCCCTCAACTAACCCTACTGGGAAAAGTGTCCGGGAGGAACAGTGCAGTGGCTAGGTCCCTCGAGATGGGGAAGGCCATGGCCTGGCTCTCAGTTTGGGGTAATTGGTGCAGCCCAGGGCACGGGGACCTGGTCATTTCGGCAGGGCCAAAACTGATGTGTTTGGTCACACATGAGGAGGTGGGACTGGTTGGTACAAGACACCCACAGCTGGAGATTTGGCTGCAGCGTGGTCATTCCTACCCTTAAAATCTATCCCACCAGCCGGGGAGCCCCATCAGGTGGCTTCCTCATAGCACTGTGCTCTGCCCACATCCCTGCTCCTCAAGGGTAAAGAGAAAATTGCTGCTGGCTGTTTCCTGCAAGTCCTTCTTCACAAAATGCTGGTTAGAAGAGCTGTCTTGGGCATTTAGCATCGAGGAAGTCTAGGGACCCTGAGTTTTCTCCTGCTGTCAGTGGGTTTGGGGCATGACAAAGGATGAAAATGCCCGTTTTCTGTTAGCTTTACTGACTTGAAGGCTATGAAGCATCCTTTCAGGGGCAGTTTACCTCTCCTTTGGTGGAGTTTAGGATGAGCAAACGAACACCTCCCAAGGTAGCTGAGCTTTTCTGGCTCTGCAAAAGACCGTTTTTCCCTAAACTTCTGTGACTGCAGATTTTTGTTTTCTTGTTTTCCACCAGGCTTTCCATTGAAGGAAGGAAGGGTTCAGAGGGGGGTTATTAAGAACCTGCTGCTTGGGATGTCTCCTTCTGTGGGAAGATCCTAGAAGAAAGTGTCGCTGTAGAGACTTGAGTGGATCCTCCTTTGTACGAAGCTTCTTGGGAGCTGCACCTCCCCTGCCTGCTGACTCCTTCCCTGAGCTGCTGCCAGGGACGTTATGGTCCCTCTGAACTAGCCTGTCCTAGTCCTCACCAGTGGTCCAAACTAGTCTGTTGTGGTCCTTGTCACTGGTCCTTCTGCGGGAGGAAACCCAGATGGGTGTTTGATCAGTGCCCCCTTTCCAAGGCCGCCCCCTGGCCCCAGATAGAACCTGCTTCTGAGCTAACTCGACCTCGGCAGATCTCCTGAACAGCTGCCTCACACTCATCCTCGAGCACAGGGTTACCCAAAGCCACTTCGCCAGGAGTCTCACCTCATTTGATGCACTCCAGCCTGGGCCTTTCTCCTCTCCTCTCCTCTCCTCTCCCATCAGCTCCATGTCACGGATCAGCTTTGGCTGAACATGTCCTCGGGAAAGGAGGCGCTTGCCAGCAAGACCCTCTGGAAGTACAAAACAAGGAAGCTCTTCACACCTACATTGCTGGGATGGTTCCCACAAGAAGGATATGCTGGCCTGCTCACGCATTGGCTACTGCAGACTGAGCACAGGTTCCTCCAACCTTGCAGGCCCCCCTTCTGTGTGCTCCTTGGCCCTCACACACTCCTTCTTGTGTCCAACCCTCCCTTTCTGGAGAGACACATTGTTCCCATGGGTCGTCCTGTCCCACTGCTTCCTTGGGGCCATATTCGGAAAGGGGGGCCAGCTGCCACATCTTGGTCGCCTGAGAGAGTCACTTTGGCGCCAATACTTCCACACAAGGGGGCCACGCTCTTGGACCTCCACACTCTTCTCATCCACACCTTTTGGCCCTCTGTTGGCACACTCAACCAAAGGATATGGTTTCTGAACAGTTCTCTAGGAACTCAGACAGACCGGCTTCAAGTCCCATCTTCCCAAACAACAGGAAGGTTGGACACTGCTTAGCAGACTTTGCACCATCTGCCTTGGATGATTTCTCTCCTCAAACAGAAACCAACGGCCTCCATGACATATGTCAGCCCCTCCACTGCCCACGGCTCCAGGCAGAGCTGCTGGCTCACAGCACACATGCCTGCTCCCAGCTCTTTCCTCCACAAGAGGAGGCGGCACAAATACACCCCTCTGACACAACACAACAGTCCGCAACTGTGGACAAGCAGCACGGCTCAGGGCAAAAATGCCTTTCAGCAGCACCAGTGGCTCTTGGGAGCAGGCGCTCTCCCTGCGGCTTCTTCCACAAGCACTCACTGCACATGGCAGGAGCAGGGAAAGAGATTCCCAAGAGGCACCTTCTACTCTACCCGGCATTGCACTGTCACCTGGGATCTAAGCCCCTCCGCACAAGGACAGCGCTGAACCCCCCAAACCTCTCTCGCAACTCACATGGTACCTTACCTCCTCTGCCCCTTTACCTCTGCTCCCCACAGATGACGCCTTCTCCCTTCTTTCTCTGTGCCAGCTCTACAGATTTGGCTGATGGCTCTGCCTCAGCCTTGCCTGGGCACTGCTCATCTGCCAACCTGAAAAGCAGGACACAGAAATGAAACCTCCCATAGGAGTCTCACGCTTCCAACCCAGCCAGGAGACCTAGAGTCCTTGGGGCACGTGGTCAGAACCTCTCATCACTCCTACAGGCAACAGGGCAAAAGGAAACAGCTCCCTCGCACACGGGCAAGAGCACGGGGTGACCCAAAGCCAGTTCTCCAAGAGTCTCACCTCACTCGAGACACTCCAGCCCACACCTTCGTCCTCTTCTCTCCTGTCACCTCCACCTTGCTTGTTTGGAGCTGACAAAGATGCCCTCAGGAGAGGAGGTGCTCACCAGCAGGACTTCCTGGAAGTACAGAACACGGAAGCTCTTTACATCTGCATCTCCAAGACAGATCCCACAAGAAGGACAGGCCAGCCTCCCCAGGCATGGGTGACTACGGTCTGAGCCCAGACTTCTCATCCCTTCTGCTCAAGACTTCCAAGGAGGCCCTTGGATCTTTACGGTTCCCCGGGTTGCCCCCCCGTCCCTTCTCTAGATGGACACGTTGCTCCCTGCCATTACCTCATCCCACTGCTTTCCCAGGTCCACATTCTCAGAAGGAGGACAGCTGTTACCTTACCTCGTAGGCCCCTCTGCTCCTCAGAGCTGCCTTCCCTTGCCTTCTCTTTCGTCGAAGCGCAACAGATTGCCTGGCAGCTTCTTCCTCTCCTTTGCCCAGGCACTGCTCATCTGCAAAGCTGCAAATCAGAAGGACACCCCGAAATGAAACCTCATGCAAGAGGCTTTCCAAAAACTGCTACGCACTTCCCAGCAGAGCAAGGTGACTAACGTCCTTGGAGCATGTGCTCAGAACCTCCCAGCAT
The DNA here is from genome assembly GCF_036370855.1 of Dromaius novaehollandiae. Classification (NCBI taxonomy): domain Eukaryota; kingdom Metazoa; phylum Chordata; class Aves; order Casuariiformes; family Dromaiidae; genus Dromaius; species Dromaius novaehollandiae. The sequence goes on along the minus strand of NC_088125.1, from coordinate 608,333 downwards.
TGATACAGGCAACATCACCAGCAAAAGGGCTGCCTCACACATGTCCCAGAGCACAGGGTGACACAAAGCCACTCCCACAAGACTCTCACCTCACTCGACACACACCAGCCCGTGTCTTGGTCCTCTCCTCACCCATCCCCTCCACAGCACTGGTCTGGATTGAAGGAAGATGTCCGGGGCAAACGATGCCCTTGACAGCAAGGCCCTCCTCGGGAACTACAAAACAACAAAGCTCTTCACACCTGCACTGCTGGCACAGTTCCCACAGGAAGGACACGCAATGTTACAGTATCTTTTCTCTCAGCCTGCTCAACCAAGGCTTTTTCGGAAGCTGCATCTTTAGGCACAAACCTGGAAACAAGATGGCAACACTGGTTTCAGTAAAGAGCAACACAGCCTCTTGCAGCCTCCACTAAGCAGCTGCAGAGATAGTGCGGAGCTACTGTCAACTCTCCACTTTGACAAAGCAGAAGACAGCACACATTAGCAATATATCTTAGGAAGGCCCAGAGCACAAAACATCAGTGCTGGGACGGGCACAAGAGCCTCCAGTCAGAGGGCTTGCCGAGATCTGGTGATGATCCCCCTTTTCAGGGATGCTTCTTGAGGGAAGAAAAACACACAGGCAGGAAAGAGTAACATCTTGGGCTTGGGGAGGGTTGTCTTTTTTATGCTCACCCAGAAGAAAGGGAAGGAGCAGATGAAGCTCCGTGTGTGCAAAGCGGTGCCTAGCATCCTCTCCCACACAGCGGCGGAATGGAAAGCATGCCCTCCTCCATGTGACTCCACCGGAAGACACATGAATTCCCAGAAAAGCAAGAGAGAGTGACCATGGAGTTCACTGAGAACCCTGCCTTTAACAGAGTTATTCCCCACTAGCTTCATGAGGAGACAAGCCCTGGCAGCTACACCCTAGGAAGCAATAGTGACAGAGACACGCCAGGTCATCCCCAGGAAACTGGCCGGCCTTTCTGCTGGCACGGCTTTCTGGAAGAAGGAGGGCACGTGTCGGGGGAAGGGCCACCAAAAGCCTGCCCCCCACTTATACTTCCTCCTGATGCTAACGGACATGGGCTACTGGGCTGCATCTTTGCTCTGACCAAAGACAGCTTCCCTGAAGGGCTTCTCCAGCGCCAGGTCTCTCCTCTAAGCCAGACAAGAACTCTGCAGAGAACTCATGGGCTTGTAAACCAGGTTTAGCACAAGCGACTAGAAAGCCCATGGAGAATTCTTTCTGCACATTTCCAAAAAAGTAGAGGGAGCCCTGAAAACATCCCAAGCTTACACTGTCGAAAGATTTTGCCAGCTTCCTGGTCTTCCCAACTGCCTGGATAACACCTTCCAAAACATGCCGGACGACTCTCCTTTCTCGGCACACAAGCAGGCCGATGTTCTCGAAAATAAAGTGGAAATCTTCTCCTTTGGGCAAGGCCCACACAAACAATTGCAGCGTCACTGCTATGCAGACGGACACCCACTTAGAAACGTGGGTCCTCAGAGCGATCTGGGCATGGTTCACCTCCGCAGCTTCTAAATGCCCTGCACACAAACCACCAAGCAACAAAGTCACTTCAACAGCCCTTCAGCACACTCAAAGCACCTCGCAGCACAACAGCCCCTCGGGAGCCTTCTCACCCCTCACCCACCCCAACCACTCTCCAGGCAACAGCAAACCTCTCGCCTGGCGGGGCCGCAGCCCCGGCCCTCCCCACACACTGCTCTTCCGAGCAAACAGTAGGTGGCCTCACTGGAGCAGAAGAACCACCCCAAACACAGCCCCAACACCCTGTTGCCCCACAGCCACCAGCAAGGGCACCCCAGAGACCTCCTTGGCCTTGCGGAAAACTACCCCTCCCATCTCCCATTCGCCCCTGACTGCACCTCACTTACACTCCTCCTAACGACAAGCCGCCGGCAGAGACACCAGCAACACTGGCACTCGCCTTCCCAAGGAATCTGGCAGCCCAAATGGGCAGCAGCAACTTCATTTCCCTTGGCTTTGAAGAAACACCTCCAAGAAACTGCTCTCACGCAGCAGGCACTGCAACGTGACACCCACAGACCTCCCACAGGTCTGCAGAGCTCTTAGCAGAGACCCCCGCCACAACACAAGGGGTAGCCCAGCTTTGAAGCGCTCTTCCTACCAGGCCAGGGGCTCTCATCATAGCTGACATGGTGCTCCACCAGAAGCACCTCGTCCAGCTGAAGCACTAGTCTCCAAACTCCAAACAAGCAGGGAAAACCCCCACAGCCTCAGGATGCCCAGGGAGGGACAACACCTGGCATAAAACCTCCACAGTGCACCACGAGCTCTGTCGGGTCCTTCCACCCTGCCACAAGGAGCTAGAGAAGGCCCCCAGAAAGAAACCCCACACTCTGCTTCTCCAGCTGCGCTTTGCTTTTGCTCTCCATTGAGGGAGAGGTTGCTCTGAGGCAAATCTGCCACCTGCAGCCTCCTCCCGGGGCATTTCTTCCGCTTTCAGAGGCTGGGAGGAATAGTGCTGCTCAATGGCCGCATGCAAGGGGCCACTCAGCACTCATCAGGGTTGGAGGGAGGATGAGGAGACAAGACTCACCTTGTCCAGCAGCAGCTGCACTTGGTGGTAGCACTCACACACGCTATCCCAAACTTCAGCGATGTCTGTCTGGGGAGCAAGAGAAAGATGTGCCATGCTTCAAGTCAACAAGCTCACCACCATCCTGCCTGGTCCAAACCAAACAGATGCAGCCATCATCCACCACCACCACCACCACCACCACCACCACCATCATCTCCAAAAGCACCTGTGCAGGAGGCTGCTGCAGAGCCGAGACTCTTAACTGACTTCCAACTAGAAGCCCTCCACTGACCCCACCAGAGGGCTGGAGTTGAAATGAAGACACGAGAAGGGCTTTGGACAAGGGCATCCTCCCATCCACGATGGGAAGGCATCTCCGACCTCAGAGCCTCTTCCTCCCTCCAGCTTGCAATTCTGGTACTGCAGCACAAGCAAACAAAGTGCTGTCTAAAGCACAACTCACACCAAGCTCATTTTTAGTCACTTCAGTAAGGCCAGCAACATTGAACCACTACCAGCCAGCTAAACTGCACCACAGAGGGCTGGGCATTCTTCAGCCAGCAGGGCCAGTTTCTCTCACCCCCACCCCCACCGACCATTTCAGTCATTACTAAGGAAACAAGGAAGCTCCTTTGCCAAAAACAAAGCAACAACAAATGCCAATTAGCAGCTAAGAGTCAACATCCTCCTATGTTGAAGCACCAGAACTGAGACCTTTACAGCCACCCAAGATGAACTCCAAGCACAGCGCAGGGACAAACTAAGAGATAACAAAGCATCAGTCAGGCTGCCAGAGCCATTAGGAGTACACAAGGAGAGCAAAAAGTGTTTTCATTTTCGAGCTCTTGAAATTAGACACAAAATACAACCCATACAAACACAAAGACAACGGCAGGACTCAGCTATAGGCAGCCAGGTCTCCACACTTAGCAGTCCCTAACTCCAGCAGGGAGAAGGAAAGGTTTGTTGAGGTACATAGTCCTATTTTCTGGGAACAAGTACAATTCTTCTCCAGGTACTCCCTAACACAATAGGCAAATAGCGTTCCCGCACCATGCAAGCAGAGGTCAAACCAATACAGCAAGACCTTGCCTTTGCTGAAATTCAGCTACCAAACTCACACACACGTCAGGGGCACAATCGAGCGGCTGCGCCCTGTCTTACCACTGCAAGGGCATTAACAGGCAGCCTGACTAGACATGCGGCTCCCTGCTATTTGCATGTTGCACACCAAGCGCCAGCTACTCTTTGATTCCCCACAGACTTCACAGCCAGAGTCGACCAGCAGACCAGAGCCCTGCAATCCACACACACAGGTCTTCTCCAGAGAAACTCCCTGGGGACGCCACAAAGGCGGCCCTGACTCCACTCGCCACATTGCTAACAGCAGCAGATGGCACAGGGCCAGCTGCACTCAGCGTTGGTAGCTTCCCCCCAGGAAAAAAGAGCAGCGTAGCTGCAAGCAAGACTTCAGGAAAATACTCCTGAAGCTGGAGCTAGGAAGGTCGCTCAGCCCACAAGGAAAGAGAAACACGGAATTTGTTTAAGACTAGCTCCTGACATTATGGCGCAGGAAAGCTGAGAGCATCCACCCGATTCACACACTTGGAGAAAGGGCCGTCTCTCCTAAGAAGCAGCAGCCTGCTACACAAGACTGCTTACAAACACAGGCACGACTGCTAGAAGCAACGGCCATTCACGAGTCTCTGCACGCTTGTTCTCCTTCCCTCCCTCAGGAATGGAGCATGACTCAAAACAGCAACTGTGCATGCAACAGCAGAACTACTTCACACCTGACCGGGCTGTAAAAAAGAGCAACAGAGCACTGCCACACTGAAAGAGGCCCAAATAACTACAACAGAGAGAGAAAGCCTCCCTGGTGGACAAGACTGCTGACTCCCAACTGCTCTTCCAGAAACGATTCCCCCCGGAACATCTTCCCTTGGGGAGTTCCTCTCTTTTCTACCTGGTCTCCTGAAGCAATATTGTCTGGCTTTACGTACAAAAAGCAGCTTCTCAGTCTCTGCTTGCTCTGAAACACTTCCAAGTATGTACCATGATGCAAATTCTGCTGGCTGCTAGGATGGATGAGCAACAGGCTGGTACTCACGGCACTGCAGGAAGCTCCTTGCACACAGGAGGCGTTTTAGAGCCTTCTTCCTCGTGGAGAGGGGAGAAAAAGCTAAAAAAAAACCCCACCCAAGCGCAGAGGCCGCCTGAGGGAGCTCAGGCAGCCCCGTGGGCACTGACCCAACACCATCGCGGCCACCCCCGCCGCAGAGGACCGAGAAAGCCTGGGGTTAGTGGCGGCAGAGACACTGCAGCAGGCCGGGCTGGGGGCACCGGGCAGGCGGTGGCTGCCGGCAGGGCAGCGTGGGGCTCCGCGGGAGCCCGCCTGGCTCCATCCTGCCCAGGGCCCGGGTGGCACCGCAGCCCCGCTGCCCCAGGCCCTGAGCCCTCCCTGCCCAGCTGAGGGGTGGCAGCGCCCAGCAGGGAGCCCGGGGCCAAGCTCCAGCCCCAGCCCCAGCTCCAGCTCCAGCTGGGCCCAGCCAGAGAGCCAAGGGCAGGTGCCGAGCTGACGGGGCCTGGCCCCTGCAGCGGTGCTCCTCGGTGCTCCTGCGGGCCCCAGCTCCCTGGAGGCCAGGGCCCCGGGCTCAGGGGCCCCCAGCCCACCCACCTCGAGCCTGGCAATTCCCTGTTGTCCAAAAGGTGTTTTGGGATACACATTTCAGCTGCTGCGAGCGCATTGCTCTCTTCATCATATGTGAGCAGAGGAGAAAGCAGCCTTTGTGTGAACCTGGCCCCGCGGGAAGAGTGGAAGGGAAGTCCTGAAGCAAGAAGCCCTGAAGCATCTTCCTAGCACACTGCAGCCCTGCTCCGCTGACATCTTCCACTTCAAAGGACTCCAAGAGCCAAAACCTGCTTTCAGCAGCCCCCACGGCTGCTGCAGCCTTTGCCCAGGGAACAAGTTTGGGGGAAAGTCCATTGCATAGTAGCTCGGTTTGAGTCCTTCTCTTGTCTCCCGCTAAAATACTCTTTGGCAGAGGAAAGAGACAGTATACCCACAGAACGGGTATTTATAATAGAGACAATCCCAATTCAGCAGAGGCAGTTCTTCCTTTGCTGAAAAGCAAGGGCCCACTCTCGTTCGGGTTTGGAGATGGTTTCTCATCTATGATCCTGCTTCCATGCCCATTCGAGTCTTTGCACTTCTTTACTTAGTCATCAGTCAGGCGAGGCACCTGTTCTTCTTCTTTTTCAGAGTAAAACTCTGACAATATGCATCCTAATCACGATTTCCCCATGCCTCAGCTCCCTGGCACAAGTAGCGGGAAGGAGCCCTTCCAGAGCTCGCTGTGCAGCTTAGTGGAGGATTTTGCATTCGTTTGGGGAGCGGGATCTACCTCTAAAGGGCACAATGTACTGAAGTGCTTAGAGAAACCTATTTTCTGCCCTATCTGTGCTCCTCGTCCTCCTGACTACAGTGTTGGGGTGAAAAGGACAGGGCATGAGAAATGTACCCACTTGTTGGTTGGGTCAGGCCTTACATAGGCTTTAAATTTGTTGCAGTAGTGTGGCCAGACACCTGAGCATCCGTGTGAGAAAACGGATGAAATGCTCCATTTTCAGTACCTTTCCCTGCACTTAGAAGGCCTGTAAAGCAGGGGAAGGTGCTGCTTCCCTGCAGGTATCCCCAGCAGCAGCTGCCTGGCCACTGCCCAGCCTGCTTTGAGGACTTCAGCAGTGAAATGAGCTGACAAAGGCAGGTGGCACAACGGGCTGATGCTGCCCACCTTGTTCGAGCTGTCACAGCAGGTCAAAGGCATTTTTACCCAAGCAGTGGATGAACGGTGTGGAGCCTGAGCCTTTTGACTCTAAGGATGGAGGGATAAAAGGTTTGCTGCTTAGCAAAACAGGACCACACCAGGAGCCTTTCTGAAGGCGGTTCTTATGCCACTGGCTGATCCTTCAGATGCAGGGAGCATAGCAACACCTGCAGGGAGAGGAGATTTCTGCAGCATTTTTGTTCTAATGTTGGTACTGTAGAGAAAAGCTTGGGAATGAGGTCATCAGCCTATTGCAGACCTGATGCTTCCAGAGCCTCCTCTCACTAGCTCACACCCTTTTTTAGTTAGGGCATCCAGAGAGAGCCTGTTCATGTAACTGGCAGGCTTTGTTTTCACACCTTCTTATCTCTGTTGCTGCCTCCCTGTGAAATGCCTCCCCTGTGTTTGCCTCACACAGCAGCTGTGAGCAGAGGCAGGAGCCCAGGAGCCAGAGAGAGCTGATGGCTTTCAGCTGGAGGAGAGGGGCATGCAAAGGAAGAAGGCAGAGGAGCAGGTGGCTGGAAGGAAGGAAAGAACACTGGCAACAGCCACTTTCCCAGCACTCGGGCATGTGCACGCTCCAGCTGTGCAAATGCGGGGCTACATTTTCACTGCTGGCTGGGCTTTAGTGTCCTGGGGGCTCTAGCTACAAACTTGCTGCTCCTAAGGAAGCAGCAGCAATTAATCCTGCCTTCCCCTCCACAAGGTCCAGCTGCAACTAGCTCCAGCCCTGGCCCTGGAAGAGCCTGAGCCCAAGGCCAGGGCAGGCGCTGCCAGCAAAGGCTGTCAAAGCTGCAGGGGGGCCACAGATGAGTCCCTGCCCTCCCCACAGCACATGGCTGCTTCTGTCAGCAGCACCGGTGCTCCTCCTGTGCTTCCCAAGGCACCCATCGAGGCTGCTGCTCCTCAGGGAAAGCCCCCGGCACCTGGGAACACGAGGAATGTGCCAGCCTGGGCACCGCTGAGAGGCAAAGCACCCAGGTGCCCCCCAGGGCAGGCTGGCAGAGTGTCTCTGCCCCTCTGAGGAATGGGGGTACTGCTCTGGCCTCTCCAGCCTCGGGGCCCTGGGGCCATGCTGCTGCCCTTCCCGCCTCCCCTCACAGCCTCCAGCACGCAGTCGGAGCTGGCCGGCCCCAGCACCACCAGTCCAGCAGAATCAATGCCATCCCCCAGCTCCCGGCTCCTGAGAGCAGCAGCTGGTCAGGCCAACCGGGACAGACCAAAGGCCAGGCTGCTCAAGGTTACTATGCCAGTCGCAAGATGCTTACAGCCGGCCCTGCAGACCCTGCGGGACGAGCCATGTGCCAGCCCCAAGTGATGGCACCAGTGCTCAGCCCCCACGAGAATCAAACTGGCAGCTGATCTCAACTGCACTGGGAGAGCACAGTTACATTTAGTCACAGGTTTCTCCGCCTCTGCCTTTTGGGGGGGCTGCTGGTACAGATGGGAGCAGTGGGGGTGTCTTCTCTCCGGCTGCTGGCAAGACCTTCCCCAGACCTTTCTTGCTTTGTGCTAGCCTTGGCCAGCTGGCGAGCGGCTTGGATGAGCAGCTTGGCCTCTGGCACGAGCCAGAGAAGCTTCCACTCTGTTTCTTGAGCGTAAGGCATCGCCTTGGCCTTGTGATTAAGGAGTTGCTTCTCCTCTGCTCCGGAGGGCATTGAACACTGGCTTCTGCTAGCATCTCTTGAGCTCTGTGAAAAATACAGAAGCGTTTTGCAAGACCTGCCCTTGTGCATACGTTCAGAGTTGTGCTCCAAGTCTTACACCATCTTATCAGACTTCTGAACATAGGCTGCCCAGTTACCAAAGCTTACGCCTCCTCAGGGTTAGATCTTCAAAGCAGAGGACTCTTTTTGCCTCACAGACTCACGGTCTGTTCTCTAGCCCTTTCCGAGCACATTTCTGTGGACTTCTAGGTCGAGCACAACAGCCTCAGAAGCAAAATTCCTCTTTTCCTTACAGGAAGAGGAGGTGATTGCAGGGCTGCCAAAAGGCAGAGTGGGTCAAACAACACTCACTTCAAAAATACTCTACAGGTGCATGCCTATTTTTGTTTCTTCCAAGGCAGTAAAGAGAAATGAACACAGTCCTCAGGAAGGCAATCCCTCCGTCAGTAAGGCAGGGACCACACTGGACTCTTCCCGTAAGCGCTCCATCTTACACTTGCATACATCCTAAGCAGATGCAAGACAGGGATTTGGGACACAAAATCCTAGATTAAAACAAGGTAATACCTGATTACTTATCTATTAAGAAAAGAAAAAAAAAAGCACAGATTTACCTTGCCAGTTTCTCTGCTAGGTGTCTTCTCATTTCCACATTCACCAAGTGGAGTTTTTCAGACCTTTCCAATTCTCCCTGAGCAAATGCCACTTGCAATGCGCTGTCTTGCTGCATGTTTTGTAGTCTAGCCAATTCCAATTCTAGCCCTCCAATTCTCCGCTCCAGCTGGTTTCTCAGTGAGGCATTATTGGCGTTTATTTCTTCTAACCTGCCTTGAGTGGCTGCCTGCATCTAAAGCAGAAAACGCAACTTCAAGAAACAGGAAGGAAAAGACAGTGCTCCCCCAACTCCACTTCACAGACCCGACTGAAAAAGCACAGCCTGACTCAACTAGGGAACCCTGCTGCCTCCCTACCAGCAACAATCAAGGAAGAAATCTGAAACTACTAAATGGGTTATGCTTGTTTCTTTGTTTCTTTGTTTGTTTCCTTCCCCCAGGAGGGCAGGAACCTTAGGGACTTGTTTTCTCAACAGCCTTGTCTGGAGAATGACACTGCAGGTCCTGTGACACTGGCCACAGACACTCTCAGCAGTAACAGCCATTAGAGGACAAACATATCCCTTGGCAATTCAACCACCTACTGCAGATGTGAACAGTCCGTCCCCCTCTGCATGCTTTGCCTTTCCACCTGGGATCTCCCTGTACTCAATACAGAGGCCAGAGGGATGATGCACACTAATGCCACCTCCTCACAATGCATCCTGAGGACAAAAAGGCAAGATGGCAACTCCCTCTGCAAACTGCCAACAGGAAGCCTGCCTTGGGCAGGCTTTTTGACTGAAGGAGCTACAGGGGCTGCTGGAAGGCAATCAGAGAGTAGGTGTTTTCCCAGACATGCATATCACACAACACACACAGGAGCACTTTCACACAGCCATTTTCAGCGCTCCAACTTCCCTAAAAAAAAAAAAAAGACAAAAGAAAAAGGGCGCTACAAGAGAACGAGATACCTAAAGCAAAAGACCTAAAAGACAATGACAACAACAACAAATGAATGCACTGTAGACTGCAGATGCAAATGGTGAATGAGTTTACCTGCAAGAAGAGATTGACTTCTTCCAGTTTTTGCCTTATCTTTTGGTAGGCTCTTTCTCCAATCTCTCTTTTATACTCCTCTATTTTGCAAAGATCTACCGCACTGCTCCGTAAGCATCGTTGGAGGCAAACCACCTCTTCTTGCAGCTCCAGATTTCTAGTTCCTAGCTGCAGAGATTTTGTGGATTCCCTCACCAGCTGCTGGAAGAGTTCACTGGCCTGTATCCAGGGGAAAAACAAACACAATTCATCAGAGAGGTCTAGAATCCCTCCATTCGGGGAAAATCCAGCAAACCTATCAGTCGAGACGATAGCTGACACCCACTAACTTGGTATTTCAACCAAGAAAGAGGGATTTGTATCTCCATTTCTTTTGTTTCTTTACATCTTTCTCAGGAGTTCAGACAGGGTCGCTTCAGCTCCCATGCTTCCTCAGTTCTCCAGCAAGAGTTCACAACCCACTCCACAGCTCACCTGAACAGCACAGACTCCAAACCAGCAGCATTTCAGCCACGTGCTTGGGCTGAAAAGCACAATGTCTCTTCTTCAGTGAGACTCCGCAGCCCTGAAAGCAGCTCCCTGAAAAGCCACTGCTGTCTGGCAAGAGCAGAGGGCAGGCAGCAGCAAAGAGAAAGGAGATCACTGCAATACGACCCAAGAGCCTGAACCTGAGAGCTCCTGCTCATGCTGTGTGTCTGAAGGGCAGGATCTCCTCTTATTGCAACCTGGAGCAGTTGCTCTTGTGATGTTTCAGATAAAAGCACACTCGGGCCTGGAAAACGACCAGGAGCTCCTTTTGAGGAAGGCTCAAGGAGTGGCTTCATTAGCTACACTACAATGAGGAATGCCTCTAGACAAACCTCTCTGGCATTTGTGCTCAGAATATGTTGTTCTGTTCCAGCAGTGGAGGAAAAGAACAGCTTCGTAGATATTACTATGTTTACAGAGTTGGTATACCTCGGCTTTTGTCCTGTCCAAGTCCTCTTGCAAATGCAGTTTTTCTTCCTTGAGGTCATCGCACAAACGGGTAGAAACTCTAAGGGAAGTCTCTGACATCCGCTGCTTTCTGAGAGCCTCACTAAGTTCTCGCTGCAGCTGGCAGACTGTTCTCTAACGAAAGATTATAACACAAGGATGAAGAGAAAGGCAAGAATGTGAAATCTGCATTTCTACTTTCACTCACTAGTTCATATACTTAAGATCAGTTTTCAGACGTGCTACAAAGGTCAGAAATGTTGTCCCCCAGAAGATGGGCTCTGCACAGCTGGGCACCTCTCTCCTTCCTGAGGGAGGAAGGTAGCAACGCTTAGCTCAGATGTGCTGGAGGCGCAAAACATTATGTGAGCACTCTGCACGGGAGCATGCTTTGCAGCTTGCACAAAGTCAGTTCAGCTGATTTCCTAATTAGTCCTTCCCCTCACTGGCAGCATAGTCTTTCACAGCGCCGCAACAAAAGGACATGGTTGGAGAAGGCTGTAACTCAGAAGCTATGGGAGAGAAAGCTGAGGCCAGGGTAGTGGCTGAAGCTAACTTCTTGGGAGGTTGCCAGCCTCCTTAAGTGCCCCAAATGCATACATCAGCTAGTCCCTGCACAACACTCGGACTCCTCTATTGCAGTAACACTTCAGGCCACAGGCATTCCTTCTCTGTACAAACAGGAAAGAAAAACACTCTTTTCTTTGCTCAGGACTCAGCAACTCCTCCTCGCTCACTACTCTCTCATCACACCTCCTCCCTTCCTTCTTTCCCACTCATCTCCAGGCACCTTCTCCTCCCTCTCCTCCTCTCACTCTGCCCATCCTCAATATTTTCCTAAACATTCTCTCTCCTCCTTCCCCCACCCTACCTCTCTTTCTGCTTTGTTCCTCTTGCACACCAAGACTTGGTCTCTTAAATGAAGACACTTGGCGTTCAGTTCCTTGTTTCTTGCCTGCAGCAGGTACACTTCCTCTTCCGCTTCTGCTCTGCGTTTACTGAGAATGTTGTTCAGTCCATCCTGGACAGCACTCACAATTTTTTCTTGGGTGCTCCGATTCGGCACATCTCCCAGCTGCTGACGGAGCAAGCGATTCTCACTTTGGAGCTGGGCCACTTGTGCCCGCAGAGATTCCTCTTCCGCAAGGTGTTTGCTCACTTCATCTTTCTCACGTTGCAGAGCACGACCATGTTCCTTGGCCTGACACTGGGCTCGACGTAGTGCCCTCTGTGTCATTTCCAAAAATGATGTTTTTTTCCTAAGAGACTGTTTCAGTTGGTGAACTGTCTTCTCTAAGGTGGTAGCTTTACTTTCAGCCTCACTCAGCTGCTGAGACAAGCTCTTGCTGGTTTCCCGCAAATCAGAGAGCTCCTGATTGAGCTTGTCTTGCAAACAAAGACCCTGCTCACATTCCCTCTGAAACGTCTGCTCAGCCTCACGTTCTGCTGTCTGACAACTTCCCAGTTCCTGAACTTGAGCAGAGATCTCGTGCGAAGGCGATGAGTCCACCTGTGTCTCCAGCCTCTCTTGGCTCTCATTTGTCTGTTCAAATGCAAGCAATGAAAGTTGGCCAACTTAAGCAAATCCTCTGAAAACAGGAGGCAATGGCAAGCATTCTCTATAACCATACAAAGACTGGAGCTACCTGGACCTCGGATTAGAATGCAACACTAATCTACAGACTGCTTCTCTCAACATCAGTCATTCAACAGTGTTATTTTACATTGGTACAGACCACCAGTTCAAAATTCAACTAAAATGTGTGTTTTTACATACCTGCCTCCCAGGGGTTTCCCTGCTAGCCTTGAGGGCTTCTTCGTCATTTGGCGAAGACTTACGAAGAATGGCAGAGTCGGAGTCCCCATCTGTACAAGAAAAACACATCTTTTGGAGAGCAGTGTGAGCTAATACAATTCCTGAAGCCTAGAGCGCTTCCTGAATCATCACATTTCAGAGAAAAATCTTAACACTAACACCCCCCCAACTCATCAAGTCCAAAAGAGAAAGCTATCAATGAGCAGATTCAACATGCAGCTGTTTTCTTACTCATCCATTTCCTCTAGCGCATATTCCTTGCTCATATACAAAGGAAATCACTGCAAGGGCTCCAAAACAAGCCAGCAAGCAGTCACAGCCTACAGAACTCTGCTTTCGAGGGACAATGCCAAATAGCCCATTTTTTAAAATGGGACTTGCTCCATACATGATACCCATATTCAAAATACTGAAATGACCAGCTCCAATGGCGACTTCCGGTCTCCCTCAACTTCACCAGGCTGCATCTGTCAGATTGAGGGGATTTCTTCATCTTTATAGAAGCCTTGATAAATGCATGGATCATTATTTAAGCTGCCCAGCTCAGCTACAGAAAATACTACAGCGTTGCCAGCACACTCAAAAGACCTCCCTCGAAAAAGCCTCCCATTCCTCTGGGTACCAATAAATATGCCTTTGACATACCTCGACCAGAAATTGCACAGGAAACCTTTGCTCCCAGCTTTCGCATTGACGCATAACTGCCACCTATTATCTAATGCACGTTCACCTAACGTGCTCTGCGTTCCTAAGGAAAGCTGCCAGTGCAGACACAGCAGGGATTTGGACAGCTATCATTTTCCACTGGGCAATTAAACAGTCCCATATTTGTCTTCCAACAAACAAGTCTCAAACAAGCCAGAGTAAGCAGGGTACTGTTGCGGAGACCAGAAAAATCACACCAAACGCAGGAGGACAAAAGGGCCCAAGGTAGGCGTCCCTTCTGGTCTCTCCAGAGCTCTTCCAAGTTCCTCCTCTCCCAAAGACTTCAAAGCCTCTTCCTGCTGCGTATCAGAGGGAATCAGAGGCGGGGGCTATGCTTTGCCTGTGCCAGCCAGCAACTGCAGAATTAGGTTCAAGAGCCTTCCCAAGAAGCTGTCAAGTTCCCTCTCACGGCACCCACGCCATCTTTGAAGAGATTCCACACAAGCAGGAAAGGATCCAGGGAGAAGAGGAAATCCTTCTAGAAAGACACTCCAAAGACGGCCTACTCTTCCTCCAAGTCCCTGACTCACACAACCTTCTCTTCATACCCTATATGCATCACAAAACGCTCCAGAGGAGGGTTGGCCCTAACAACATATGTTCACCAACAGGATGATTCTGCAGTTGCCCAGGAACAGGGCAGGGCCGTTCTTTGGGGGGAAGCAACATTCTGCTGATCCGACCGTCCGCACAGAGCCCCCAGCAGCAGACCTCTTCCTGCGCTCTAGCAGGAGGAGTCACAAACCTCCGCCTGGATAAAGCTCCTGTTCCTAAGTGAAAGGCAGCAAAATGTGACTCTCGACTCACTTCTCACTTCTGGGAAATAACACACAAGTCAAGAAGAAAAGAAAAAATAGAGTGCAGTTTCTGTATCTTTGTAGGTTTTCAAAGACAGTAACAAACTGTGTATGAATACTGTCTGCTCTCCTCATTTGACACATACTGTAGCTTTCCATACAGTAGTCTTACCAAAAAAAAAAAAAAAAAAAAAAAAAAAAGGCAGAATAAACCCCCCTACTAGAGGGTCTGAAAGGTAGAGTACAGAGAACACAGTTTGGGTAATTCTGAAATAGTAATTGTGTGAGATATGTTCAGTGCTAGGCAAGCTCACGAGCGTAGCTCAAACTGCACACACTCACTGAAGGAGAAGATATTTTTTTAAGCCACCCTGATAATTCTTCTGGATCATAACCTCATACGGATTTTCAACACTTTTTTTTTTTTCCTCATAAAAAGTCAGAACTTAAAAACAACATTTAAAAAACATAAATACATCTAAGAAGTTATAGTAAGTGCAGTTTCCTATAATGCACGGATCCAGCTGTGCCTAAGGCAGCACTGTCCCCTCGGGGAGGAGAATCCTGAAGCAACAAGACAGAAGCGTTTCTAAGCATCATGTCTCCGCAGCACCTCAGAGTCCCCACAAAAGCAGTTGGGACTGAGATGAGAAACAGGGCACCTGGGCCGAGCACGGCTGACACAATTCACACCAAGGCAAAGAGACCACTGCGCTCCGGGGCCATCCCGGCAGCAGCTGCCTGCCTGCTGCCTCCCCCGGCACTGCCTCACTGCAGCAAGGTGGCTCCGACACCGACCTGGCGCTTTGGGGACGGGGTTTGCGCCAGCAGAGCCGGGCGCGCAGAGGGAAGAGCGCACACCCGAGCAACAGGGAGGCCCGCGCTTCCTCGCTGGGCCCCGCTTAGTGGTTTGCTCACCCTCACCCCCCCAGTTTTCTGACAGGAGCTGCAGCGCGGCCGGCTGCAGCCCCGCGGGGCCGTGTCACCCCCCGAGGGCCCTCGCAGCCCCCAGCTGCACGTCCCGGCCCCGACAGACGCGCCCAGGGCGCTCGTCCCCCGGGGCCGCCCCAGCGCGCGGCTGCAGCAGGACACCCCGCCGCCAGCAAAGGCCACGGCGCCTCTCCCCGGCCCCGCGGGCGGCCAAGGCTCCCACCTCCTCTCTCCGCAGCAGCCACCCCCCGCGGCAGCCCCACGGCTCCTGCCCGCTGCGGGGCGCCGGGCACCGACGCGCCCGGGGCGCTGCCGGGAGCAGCATCCCCCGCTGGCAGAACCGCTCTGCCGGCGGGCAGCTGGCCCAGGCCCTCCGCCCGCAGCTCGGCGCCGCCGCCGCTCCCGGGGCCGCCGGGCACCCGCGGCCCCTTCCTCCTCCGCAGGAGCCGCCGGATCTTCTCCATCCTCCGCCGGGGCGGGACACGACGATGGCGCCGCTTCGCCTCGGGGAGCCCCGAGAAGAGAAAAGCAGGGAGGGAGGCAGCGGCACCGGCAACGGAACCCGCAACGGCAACGGAACCCGCAACGGCAACGGCCGCCAGAGGTCGCGCGAGCACCACGCAGCTGCCCCCGGCCCGGCCAGGACGCTCGGGCGCGTCACAAGGGGCTGGGGGGGGCGGGGCGGGGCGGGGCGCCGCCGCCGTCTTCCGCTGCCGAGGGGGGCGGGGCGGTGGGCGCTGCGGCCGCGCGGGGGCAGCTGGGGACTGCGGCGTTTCTGTGGCGGCTGCTGCGGCGGCTGCTGCGGCGGGGCCGGGGCCGGGGGGAAGCGCTGTTCGCGGTGGGGGGGGCCGGGGGCTGCCGGTGCGGAGGGGCTGCCGGGGTCTCCCGTGCGGCTCCTGCCCGGCGGGGCCTGGCGCGGGCCAGAGCCGGGTGCTGCGGGCTGTGTCCAGGCGGGTCTGCGAAACCTCCGCGGACAGACGCTGCCCGGCTGCCCTGGGCCACCCGCCCCCTGCCACTGTGCTCTGACTGAAGAGTCCCCACGGATTTGAGAGTCATGGCTGGCTGCTAGAAATGCTGATCTCTTCTAAAATGCGTAAAAGCCGGGGAAGGACACACAGGCAAGAACAGGGTGGTAAGGTGTGAAAACAAAGCCTGCCAGTTACATGAACAGGCTCTCTCTGGATGCCCTAACTAAAAAAGGGTGTGAGCTAGTGAGAGGAGGCTCTGGAAGCATCAGGTCTGCAATAGGCTGATGAGCTCATTCCCAAGCTTTTCTCTACAGTACCAACATTAGAACAAAAATGCTGCAGAAATCTCCTCTCCCTGCAGGTGTTGCTATGCTCCCTGCATCTGAAGGATCAGCCAGTGGCATAAGAACCGCCTTCAGAAAGGCTCCTGGTGTGGTCCTGTTTTGCTAAGCAGCAAACCTTTTATCCCTCCATCCTTAGAGTCAAAAGGCTCAGGCTCAACACCGTTCATCCACTGCTTGGGTAAAAATGCCTTTGACCTGCTGTGACAGCTCGAACAAGGTGGGCAGCATCAGCCCGTTGTGCCACCTGCCTTTGTCAGCTCATTTCACTGCTGAAGTCCTGAAAGCAGGCTGGGCAGTGGCCAGGCAGCTGCTGCTGGGGATACCTGCAGGGAAGCAGCACCTTCCCCTGCTTTACAGGCCTTCTAAGTGCAGGGAAAGGTACTGAAAATGGAGCATTTCATCCGTTTTCTCACACGGATGCTCAGGTGTCTGGCCACACTACTGCAACAAATTTAAAGCCTATGTAAGGCCTGACCCAACCAACAAGTGGGTACGTTTCTCATACCATGTCCTTTTCACCCCAACACTGTAGTCAGGAGGACGAGGAGCACAGATAGGGCAGAAAATAGGTTTCTCTAAGCACTTCAGTACATTGTGCCCTTTAGAGGTAGATCCCGCTCCCCAAACAAATGCAAAATCCTCCACTAAGCTGCACAGCGACCTCTGGAAAGGCTCCTTCCTGCTACTTGTGCCAGGGAGCTGAGGCATGGGGAAATCGTGATTAGGATGCATACTGTCAGAGTTTTACTCTGAAAAAGAAGAAGAACAGGTGCCTCGCCTGACTGATGACTAAGTAAAGAAGTGCAAAGACTCAAATGGGCATGGAAGCAGGATCATAGATGAGAAACCATCTCCAAACCCGAACGAGAGTGGGCCCTTGCTTTTCAGCAAAGGAAGAACTGCCTCTGCTGAATTGGGATTGTCTCTACTATAAATACCCGTTCTGTGGGTATACTGTCTCTTTCCTCTGCCAAAGAGTATTTTACCAGGAGACAAGAGAAGGACTCAAACCGAGCTACTATGCAATGGACTTTCCCCCAAACTTGTTCCCTGGGCAAAGGCTGCAGCAGCAACGGGGGCTGCTGAAAGCAGGTTTTGGCTCTTGGAGTCCTTTGAAGTGGAAAATGCCAGCGGAACAGGGCTGCTCTGTGCTTTGAAGATGGGACTTGCCCCATGCAGGGAAAGGTTTGTGTTCTTTGCTCCCACTAAGCGGGATTGCTCTCTTGCTTCAGGACTTCCCTGCCACTCTTCCCGTGGGGCCAGGTTCACGCAAATGCTGCTTTCTCCTCTGCTCACATATCATGAAGAGAGCAATGGGCTCACAGCAGCTGAAATGTACATCCCAAAACACCTTTCTGACAACGGGGAATTCCAGGTCCTGTGATTTTTCCACGTGTTGGTAATACAGCTAGTTCCACTGATGCCAAGGGACCTAATGTCTTGTTTTAAACTCACTCCATGCATGATTTTCTTGGGAACACCTGGAAGAGCACGTGTGACCTGTTCTTCATTTGTCTAAGCATTACAATGTAAAATGTTGAAAAGTCATGAAAACACAGAGCCAGAGAAGTTGAGAGAGACAGAGGCAGGAAAGCCCCCTACGGTGAGAAAACCGGAGATGCTTCAGTCCTGCCAGTGTTTCTGATGCTCCCAGTGAATTCAAATGAGCATTTCTGGGATGGGCCCTTGAAATGGGACTAAGGTCCAGGAAAAGGCTTCAGAAGCCTGAGAATCTGTAAAAAGGGAGCGGGGAGCAAAGGCTGCGTCCCGGTGGCACAGAAAAATCTCTTGTTTTAGATCAGTTGCTGTGGCTGAAATTGAAACATGAGTCAAGTATGAGTAAACCAAGGCACCAAGGAAAAAAAGGATCCAGTTTAAAGAGGTCTTCATTGATTTATTAACAGAAAAGACATGGTTAGGAACGATAACTCAATGGCAATTACTTCAACTAGATAAACAAGTCCCATGCCACACGTTTTGAACAGATCTCATCAACATTCATCAAAAGAGAGGCAAGAGAGAGAGAGAGAGAGAGAGAGATATCACGACCTGTGGATCCAGTGGCGTCCCATTGGTCCCCTTCACTCTGGGTGTCTCGGCAGTGGGGGGGGTCCCCCACTTAGCTTCTGGTGGTGCCATTTTTATACAGTCCAAGTCCCCAAATCTCCGCCCAGTTCCAAGAAACCTCATGCATATGCATGGTGGGCATTAGAGGCGTGGTCTGGTTCGGTGCAGCCTCGCTGTGTCCCGGGTGGTCGCAGGGAGACCATTTCAGGGGTCGCAGCACCTCAGTCTTGTTTCCACCAGAAACAGATAGCTTGCTTGTACAACAGAAAAACACCATCTCAGTCCTGTTTCCTCTGGGAACAGGTGGCTTGCTCGTACAATGGGAAAACACTGTCTCAATCCTGTTTCCACCGGGAACAAATGGAAATGGATGGCTTGCTCGTGGTTATGGTTTTCTGCAAAATCTGCAACGTGCGCAGCAAGGCTCACATCTTAGGCACCAAGAAATGTATAAGGCAAAAGTTCACTCATCAGTCCGCCACACTCATCTGCAAACAGGAGAAGCCCTGTTTCCCTTGCTTAGTATGCACATAGCCTCTACTGTGAATAGTGATCCTTCTTAATAGAGCACCAGGCCCCAAACGCCTTAGCAATAGGCTTACAAGATGCCTGGAGGGTTAGGTGGCCCGGGGGTCTGTGTTTGTGTGGGGATGATGGCTTGAGTCTGGTCTAGCACTTGAAGGCAAGCAATGAGGGCTAGGGCTTAGCTTCAGATGCAGGGTAAGAGAGAGGGTGTGGGGGGGGTAAGGATTCAGGCTGCAGCGTAGCAGTTTGAGCTTGGCCTTAGCGACTAGAGGAGGAGAAGGAGGGAAGGCGGAAGGGCAGGGCTTCAGCTTAGTGGTGAGGCTGCAGGTCTGGCCCTGCCAGAGGAGCTCTCGCAGGCCCTGTGCCAGCGGCATCCCCATTACCTGAAGCCTCCTGACCTCCCCAACACAGGTGCTGTCTCTTGGCCAAGAGCTCCGTGCCCTTCATGTGCTCCCACGCCGGCCTCCAGCTTCTGCCTGCTCACCTGAGGGCACACAGAGCACCTCCTCATCAGCACCCGAGTGCTGTCCCCCCAAACCTGACCCTGCCTCTGCAAGCCCCCAGCCTCTCTGCCCTCCTGGCATGACCCTGCCCTTCCCTGCAGCACCTCACCATGCCAGCCTGCTGCTCCCCACCAAGCAGCTTCCTGCACCACAAGTGACCTCACAACCGAGAGCCCAGCCCTCACACCGCCACTCGCAGCTCCCCCTCGCCTGCCTCTGCCCTCTGCTCTCAGCTCCATGCGCTTGCACTCTCAGACTAAACACCAGCCCTGCCATGCCTCTGCTTCTGCCTCCCAGGCCCCAAACACCTTGGCGCTAGGCTTACAAGATGCCTGGAGGGTTCGGGCCTTTGGGGCAGCAGCATAGGGCTTAGGCTTCAGGCGTCAGCGGGGAGGTTGCGCTTTGCAGTTGGTGGTGGGCTTTGGGAAAGCGTGTGGGTGATGGCTGAGTGCTGGGCTTCATGTTTCTGCTGAGCGTTTTCAGAATGGGCTAATTGGGTGGTCTGGGGGTGTGTGTTTGTGTGGGGGTGAGGGCTAGAGCCTGGTCTAGCACTTGAAGGCAAGCGATGAGGGCTAGGCCATATCTTCAGACACAGGTTAAGGGAGAGGGTAGAGGGCAGGGATTCAGGCTGCAGCACAGCACTTTGCATTTAGCCTTAGCGACTAGAGGAGGGGAAGGAGGGAAGGCGGAAGGGTAGGGCTTCAGCTTAGTGGTTAGGCTTCAGGTATGGTCCTGCCAGAGGAGCTCTCTCGCAGGCCCTGTGCCAGCAGCATCCCCATTACCTGGAGCCTCCTGACCTCCCCAACACGCGTCCTGTCTCTTGGCCAGGAGCTCCATGGCCTTCATGTGCTCATACCACGTATGGCCTAATGCAGAAGAATGTGAAGGAGACAGGCTGTGGAAAGTAGCCAGACCATCCTAGGAGGAAAAAGAAACAGTGAAAGAGTTGGAAAAGCAGGTAGGGGATTTGCGAGATGCAAAGGTGATAGTCCAAGAAGTGACTACAGCACAAGCTGAGAAAAGCCAAGATTTAGCAAGATGGAGCAGCTAGCTTTGCGGATGGCTAATAAGCACTGCGGGCGTTATGGAAAGGTGCCCGCTCCTGCTTCTCAGGTGCGGGTGATTATAGCTCGACCTTCCTGGGATCCAGGGGAGTGGGATGGTAATATTTGGAGTACCTCATCTGACTCAGAAATTGAGTCTGATATTGAGCAAGAAGCCGCTAACACTCAGGTGCAGCCGCTTGTTCAGATGCGGGGGGAGCGACACATAAATAGGGATACCGTAGAGCAGTCAAGGACTTATACACCAAAGGAATTACGTGAGTTTTTGACTACATTTCAGCAACAACCAAGGGAGTTATTACTAGCGTGGATGGTGAGAGCCTGGGACAATGGGGCTGGATCATTAACGTTATTAAGGGAAGAACTGAATTTAATGAGCCCACTGTCCACAGATGCTCAAGTGCAGTATTATGTCTCCCAATGTAACATTTGCATGAGATAGCGCTGGTAACTCTATAGTTGCTCCTCTGCTCTACCAGTGGTTATGTGCCACGGTGGTAGCGGCTTACCCATCTACAGGTGAGCTGGGCGCCACGGTGGGGGCATGGCGTATCATGGAAGAAGGAATAAATGTTGCGACAGTTGGGGGTGGCCATTGGACGAGCAGATGATAATGGTCCAGATGGCGTAGAAATAACTTGGCAAATGAAAATGCGGCTATTGAAATTGGCCCCAAGTGCCTTGAAACCGCTCCTGTTAGGGACGGCGATGCCTGCTACTGGTACAGTAGCAGCCTTGGTGAATAATTTGCGAGACCTAGCTTTGGTGGGTGGACCAGATTCTAAACGGGTAAGGGTGGCTCAGAAAGTTGGAGCAAAGAGACAGGGAGGAGCGACTAAGGTGAGTGGAAAGGTTACACAAAAGCAGATGTGGACTGACTTGCTGCAGGCGGGGATATTGCAGGATGAGATCAATGGCTTGCCAACTGCCGATTTATTCAAGCATGGCAGCATTTGCCTGCCAATCAACAAAACCGAGTTAAACCCACTGCCCCACCTGCACCCAGTGCTCCCTGGAAGCTGCCTGCTAAGAAACAATGAAGGGGAGGCAGGTCCCCCGAAATCCGAGCATGAGTTGCAGCATATCATCTGAGGGACAGGCGCCCATATGTACCCCTGCGAATTAGATGACACTCGGGAGGGGAAATAGCTGTGCTTGCTTTAGTAGATACAGGAGCAGAAGTTACAGTGCCACACAGTGCCCTAAACCCTGAAAAAGCAACAGGGCACTTCTGTGGTTTGGGTGGATCTGCCACCCCTGCTGTCGGGCCATAGTTCCTTTAGTGATTGGGAAAAACCCTCCCTTCTCCATTCCAGTCTTATTGGCACCCATTCATGCATATATTTTAGGAACTGATGTGTTACTAGGTTGAGACATACACACAATGCAAGGATTCTTCTCTTTTGCAAGGAGTCCCTCACTGCCACAAGCACGAGGAATCACTCTAATCAGAGGGTACCCAAACTGGGACCCCATAGATTTGCCTGTACCAACTACCGTTGTGTAAATAAAACAGGACAGAATACCAGGAGGAGAAACAGAAATTCAAGAAACAAAAGATGCTCTCTTACATGCACACATAATACACCCTGCCCTATCGGCCTTTAATAACCCAATATGGCCTGTGGAGAAGACAGATGGCTCCTGGTGTACGATTGTGCATTACAGAGAATTGAGTAAGGTGGTCCCACCCCTGATGGCAGTGGTCCCCAATATGGTGTCTTTGTTAGAAGAAGTGGGTAAAAATTTGCAAGAATGGAAGGCTGAGGTGGATCTGGCAAACGCCTTTTTCTCTATTGCTATATCCCCAGCCTCGCAGGACCAATTTGCCTTCACTTGGAGTGGTAAGCAGTATACATTCCAAGTCCTTCCGCAGGGATATAGGCATAGCCCCACTATATGTCATCAAATGGTCGCTGCTGACCTCCCAACACCTCTCCCAGAATGTACTAGTCATCATTACATCAATGATATTTTGAGAATGGGACCATCTGAACATCAGGTGAAAGGGCAACTAATGGCACTGACGCATGCTTTCCAGGATAGGGGATGGGCTGTGAACCCCAGAAAGGTACAAGGATCAGATATTAGTGTTCAATTTCTAGGAGTAGTGTGGAGAGGACAAACAAAGGCCATTCCTGAAAAAGTGCGTAATACTATCCAGCAATGCCTTGTCCCTACGACGATAAAACAGCTGCAAGCTTTCCTAGGTCTCCGAGGACTCTGGTGAACTTTTATACCTCATTTAGCATACTTGATGCGGCCCTTGCAGCGTTTAACAAAGAAAAGCAGTCAGTTGCAGTGGACCAAAGAGCACCAGCAGGCTTTTGATTTGTGCAAGGAAGCGGTGGTCCAACACTCTGAGTTATTTACACCCTATGAAGGACAATGTTTTGAATTGGAAATTACAGTTATGGGAGATACAGTAACTTGGGGGTTATGACAGCAATGTGCTCATGCACAGTGTGAGCCCATAGGGTTCTGGTCCCGCTCATCACAAGGAGCTACAGCAGATTACACCGCCCTTAGAAAAACAACTCCTAGCAGTGGTATGGGCCCTGCAGGACACAGAACAAACTACTCAACGCCATCGGGTCACTGCGCATACAGCCATCCCAATTCAAGCGTGGGTAAATGATGACACTGTTAGAGCCCATGTTGGAGTGGCCCAAGATGCAACGCAATGGAAGTGGAAACATTCTTTGCAAGCTCGACTGAAAGGAGGGAAGAAGGAGTTAAGCACCCCACATGCCACTTTACTGGGAGAAGTACAGTTTAAGCACATGCCCTTACTACCTGAACCGGAGGGTCTACCTCTTCCTGCCTCCCCCCACCCACCCCCCCGGCAGAAGTGTCACCGATACAAGAAGCTCCTCCCTTTGAGATGTTATCTTCTGAACAGCAGGAGTGGCCTTGGTTTTCCGATGGTAGTGCAGTGTATTCTTGGGCAGGAGAACGCGTATGGCATTCTGTGGCGTACAACCCTGCCACGGACACTATCTGTTTTGCCCCCGGAACAGGATATGCCAGTCAGTGGGCTGAACTAAAAGCCACAGCTATAGCTTTAGATGAAGGAGATGCACACTATCTCGATACAGATAGTTGCGTAGTGTACAAAGGCTTGCAAGCTTGGCTGCCAGCGTGGACCGCTGCACAATGGAAAATACATGATAGGGAACTTTGGGGAAGCTCCTTGTGGGAAAAAAATGGAGTATTGTGCAGACAAAAGTTATTTCAGTATGACACGCTGATGCCCATCAAAGGCAAGAGCCTCTTGAAATGCAATATAATTCAGCGGTTGACTGAATGGCAACCCCCTCAGAACTGAAACAGGCCCAACAAGCGCACAAACGGTCAGGGCACCGGGGCCCTGTCACCGCTCGAGCTTGGGACTTGTCGCGACGACACCCCATGCTAGCGCTACACTGCTGTAAGACTGCACGTGCTAATTGTTCCCCCTGTATGAAGGTAGTAAAAGGACCTCTAACTAGGACATACGGTCGTGTTAAATGAGGCGAACAACCATTTACAACCTGGCAAGTAGATTCTATAGGCCCATTGCCCCTTTCACAGGGACAAAAGTATATTCGAACTGCCACAGACACCTACACAAATCTGATGTGCACACATCCCACCTCTCATGCGAATCAGTCCGCCATTGTACGAGGTTTAGAGCAACTGATGTATACCAATGGGATACCTAAAGAAATACAGTGTGATCAAGGTACCCACTTTGTGGGACATGTAGTGCAGGAATGGGCAAAGGATTTGGGGATCACCTGGATTTTACACATCCCATACCATCCCCAAACTAGTGGACGAATACAAAGAATGAATGGTTTACTGAAAGAGCAAGTTCGAAAACTCACCCCAACACAGACATTAAAGCGATGGGCAAGTGTATTGCCCCAGGCACTATGCATGCTTAACAAGAGACGTGTGGGAGTACTTACTCCCTATGAGCGAGTGCAAATTAAACTAACATTGGCACCCCCCGCCCGAATATCAATTATGGAAGGAGGGGTTGCCACCCACATGCTTGCCTCACGACAAGTAGAATTCTATGCATCCAAACCGTTATTAAGTGCCAAGCAGAAAAATATAAGCCTACACTTGCAGCTCGATTGTCCATCGCAGCTTGTATGGCTATTCACACCTTTGGTATCTGTTCAAGTAACCCCACCTCTACTAACTTCCTCTCCAGATTTATCATTCCAGGTATCCGCACCTGCGCCAGTATTTATTGCACAAGGAAAACCGATACTGCAAAGAATTTTAGTCCGTAATGCTGGAGTACCTCACATTCAGCAAACACCTTCAACACCTTCCTTAGCTAATGTGTGGATATTAAATCCTCACAAGGAAAAACGACCTGGTACCATCCTGGCAGATGGGCCAGGAGCGACAGTCCTAGTGCTCCCTGATGGTGATACAATACCTTTTTAGCTCCCTGCTAACAGGTTATCCCCTCGGCATTTGTGAAGTATTGCTGGCATGTTGCATCCTGTGCTCCCCAACAAATGCGATCGACTTACAGGATCATCCCGCACCACATATAAATACATGGATCTGGCTAGTTCAGCGTTTGGCTAACTTATCTGCCTTTTGTATTGCGGGTGGACGGTCTCTTGATGATGTACTAACCACATGTTATATAGGAATACTAACCTCCCTTCAAATATTACCAAATTATACCTTCTTGAGAAATTTTGATATCCAGCTCACCCCCTTGAATTTACACGATCTGGGAACAGCCTCTACTAAATGAACACCTTGGACGTATTCATTTTAGATTGCCAACGTGTCCAAAGCAGATCTATGTTTTTGCTTTGTCCATGCTACCACACCAAAGTATGATATGACCAATATGCAGTTGAAATGCAATAGTACTATGAATATAACCTTTAGGGTGGTTCTTTTTAGGCGGCACCACTGCTTACACTTATGTGCCAGCCAATACCACCGATGGCCCTTGCGCTATTATGCTAAGCATCCTCCCTTTTATGACAGAACAAAAGAGGAAGCCACGGCATGTTTTGCATGCCACATGTGACCCCCACATGAATCTGTTTTCTCATGGAGAGGCTCTAGGATTGTTACTGAGCCCAACTGGTGTCCCGGGGTGGTAACCACTAATTATAAACAAGTAGAACATGTCGCCTGTGCTTTAGCCCAAGGACTAAATTGGACATCTAAAGCCATCGCCTCTTGAAACAAAGACGTCAGTGCAATACGACAAAGCACTTTGCAAAATCCATTAGTAATTGACTACCTTCTGCTCCAACATAACCATGGATGCCATGATTTTGCTGGCATGTGCTGCTTCAACATTCCTGATGAATCAGCATCTATTGAAACTAACATCAACCATCTGCAAGATATTATTCAACACATTTGCCAAAATGATGGCGAAGCATGGCTAGCCAACTGGTTCAGTTCTCTAACCGGGTGCTTAGGCCACCTCATCCAAGGAGGGCTTCTGTTTCTTTTTGGCCTTGTTTTATGTTATGTTATAGCATCATTTCTCTGTAAAATCCCTTGTCCACACCCATGACACCCTCATAAAGATTGGGACAGCCTGTGACTAGCACCTCATTGCGGGGGTGGAATGTAGGGAGTAATGCGGAAGAATGTCGAGGAGGCAGGCGATGGGAACTAGCCAGACTGTCCCAGGAGGAAAAAGAAGCAGTGTAATGTGTCTTGCACATCTTATCTGTTCCAACCCCTAGCTTGACATGCTTTAGCAGTTATAATATCACACGACCATTTCATGAGCATAATGTAATTCTGCTTATTGTGCATGTGCCTGTTGCATAAAAGCCTATTAGTTCCCCCTCCCCGGGTTCCTTGCCATGGACAAACACTCAGCAGTGCCAGGAATTCTCCTGTCTTCTTATTGCCTCCAGGGGCGACAACACTGGGGAAGGCCCGCATAGACACAGAAGTAGTAAAGGCCTTCTAAGGATCCTTGTGTGCATTGCATTTGTGTATCCGCCCCTGCCTGGGGCTAGGGCGATGACCCCGCCTTGCACCCACACCCACCATTACCTACAGCTCTAGGCACAATCTCTGATTCACACTGCCCAAGGATTGTCCTCACCTTTGACTCCCTTCTGCAGCAAATCCTCAAACAAAAGAGCAGTTTGCAGCGCACGCTAGGGCACGGAGTCCCGTGGGAAAGTTTAACTCAGAGGTATCAACTGTAGGTGGGAGTAGTGGGCTGCCCGGAGATCTTGTCCCCTCATGGGGAACCCATACTGGGTAAGCAGTGTCACCTCTAGTGCCTCATGCTACCCAAGCTATCACACTGCGGCCTTGGCTCCAATGTCCTACCAATGAGCACAGAAGGAGAAGGCACAAACCCCTGCCTGGAAGCAGCTGTTTCATTACCTTTCTTGCCACTGCTGCGTCAGCTTTTCCCCTCTCCTGTTCCTGGGTGGGCTTCACAGGTGCCACAGGCCTCTAGGTGGTATTCTAGGTGCAGTCTCAAGCTTGTACCTGGAAACAGCAACAACACATCAGTCTGAAGAGAGGGCACCAAAGTGTCCTTTGCATCTCACGTCAATAATGGGGACACAGGGTCACATGGGAGCTCCTGTGAAGTCCATCCTTGCCCAAAGCAGAATATGTGGAACATGCCAGATGCTGGAGGACTGTATGAGGCAGCTGAATGCCATAATGAAGACCTCCAGTGCTTGGAGGGGCATTCGCTTCCTCATCAGCCTGTGCCAGGGCTTCCCTGTCCTTCCTGTGAGAAAGCTCATTTTGATGTAAATCCTCTGCACTGCCGTTGGAGACCGGCTCCCATCTCCCGTGGGAGCCAGGGGCTAAGAAGCAAACATACTCACTCTGGAAAGACAATGGCATCACCAGAAAGGGTCTGCGAAGCAGCAGTTTTGCTGCCTGAGAGGACTGAATCCCTCGTCTCTGGCATCTGCAAAGGGGAGAGAAACATGTGAGATGATGCCAAGAAAATTATCTTGTTGCTCGCAAGAGCAGCAAACACTTCCAATGCTCAGAAATGCTGCCTCTCTGAAATGCTGAAAGAACGAACTCTGTTCCTCACAGCAGCCCCTCAGTTAGCAGCTGCAGGGGAATACATGAGAAAGCATAATAACCCTGTCAGGCTTTTTGCAAGGCCGAGAAGCCAGGGACTCAGCCCGGAGACCAGGTGCTTCCTAATGCAGCAGTTGATGGAGGTAAGTACAAGAGAAGGCATTTCACTAGCTGGGGGTCCTGCTTGCTGCATTTTTCCTGCTGCCCTGAGTTGATGCCTTCTGAGGTGAGAACAAAGGCCTCACATGTGGGGTTAACCCCACAGTCTCTCCTAACGTTCAGACGGGTGCCTCAGCAGCATGGAAGAAGAGAGTGACACAGCCCTTCCTTTCCTTTTGCACAGCAGCTAACAACTGTGAGGGACAACCCTCTGGTGTGTGTTCAAGGGGCAGTTGAGGGTCCAGCTCTGGGACCCACTGGAACAAAGGCTGGAGAAAAGGCCCTGGCCCACACAACAGCCTGGAAAGACACCACGCACTTAGACAGAAGGAAGAGACAGAGCTGCGAACCAGGGCTGGCCTACAGCCACCTTGCATCTCTGGCTTAGCCCTTGAGGAGCTTAGCTCAGACTGCTTTCACATCTCACTTGCCCCTGAAAGCTCAGGCCGAAGGACACGCTTGCACTAGAGACCTGGCGAAGGGCATTGGACTGGAATGATTCTCTCTGTGACACCAGTGGCCATTCTCTCAGTGTGGCCACCACTAGCAGCATGTGGGTGCATACATCAGGAAAAGCCTGTCTTTGTGCTGCTGTGGCTCCCAGGGCACTGGGAAGAGCTGGTCAGCACAACTAGACCAACACGGTGACAGCAGCAAAAGGGGCGTGCTCCAATCTGGGCTTTGGTCTGCCTGTTCTTTGGCTTCCAGACATGGATTCAAATATGATCCTAAAACAGAAAGGCACTGAATGCTGCTTTTCTGGAAGAAGGGAAGTCTCAGGGCAAAACACACAATAGGTGTGATCTTTTCTTTGAAATTTTCCATGAGCACATGGGAAGGGGATCCTGGGCTGGAGGGAACTTTGGGTTGACCCACTACAGAAATTCCCAGGGTCTTCTATGTCCCCGAGTCCCCTGAATGCTAGAGAAGAACAGTCCAGGGAGGTGGCATTGCTCTAGGCCAGGACTGTCCCTGTGACCGGAGAGGTCCTGGCAGGCCAATAGAAATGCATCCACTTGTACTTTGCTAGGATTTCAAAAGAACAAGAGGTAGAACTGGAGAAATGGAAAACTTACCCCAAGAAGAGCTTCTGCCAGCTGTTCAGTCCCATTCGGCTTTTGCAGGATGCAGCTCTGCAGGTCTCGGGCTGCAGAAAAAGCCTGGGATCTCTCCGTGAGGCTGGGGATGACAGTCATCTTTTCTGCAGAAGATGTGCTGCTGTTGATGAGGTCGCCAGATAAAGGAGTTAGGGAGGAGGAAGTAAGCAGAGGAGGAAGTAAGCAGACCGCGTGGCATCCGACAAGATGAGCGAGAGGTAGATAGGATATTCTCAGAGACCCTACAGCTTCAACAATCTCAACCCTCCCATAGTAGCGGAGGTGCAGGCGGGCTCCGTGCCATGTGGAACACTAAGTCGTAACTCTGTAGAAGATGAAGGCTGGATCATTCAGTATATTCCAGGTTGGGAGAGATTTAGCTATGCCACATCACATGAATACAAGGAAGAAGGAAAACACAAGGACTGCACTACAGCCCTTTGGTTCTTTCAGGCCACCCACAGCACCCTCAGAAGTGCACAGCAACCATCCCTGCTTTTGCCACCAGAGGCCTGTCCCTGAGAGGAGCCAGACTAATGTTGCCATCACAGAGATGGAATCCTTTGAAAAGAAAGGCCAGCTCCAAACACAGCTCTCAGCTCCTGCTGCCCCACAGGCCTCACCCATGTCCACTACATCTGCAGTGCTGGCAGCGCTGACCAGCAATCACAGTAAAGCTGGCCTCCAATGGGTTCTCAGGCACACTCTGGTCCCCATCTCTCTTTCAAAGCTCTCTACATCTGGCTCACTTCTAAGCAGAAGGAGAATGCAAGAGGCAGCATGAATGCTGGTGTTTGCCTTGACAAGGTCTGGTGTGGCAAGAAACATGGACCAAAGCTTTTCACTAGATCTGAGCAGAAGAGGAATCCCCAGGACACTGGGCGTGTAGCCAGCTCTTAAAGCAAGTCAGAGAGAGAAGTATAATTGCATTGTGCACTATGATGTCATGATAATAATAATAATAAAAAAAGGTTGAAGCTGTTTTCAGGACCCAGTGGAGGAATTCTAAATTTCTACCAGTCACATCTGAACAGCACTTGTGCACATCCCAAAGATATCCCAAGGGGAAGCCAAAGTAGCAGCCTGTCTTCCTACCAGGAACACAGGCCTTATCATCAGTGAGGCCGTGAACCTCTGCAATAGGCATTGAAAGATGGAACACGGGTCTGTGAACAGTCAGAAGACCACGCTTCCCACCACCAACTTGTTCAGTGACAACACCAAAGGTCCCAAGCCGAATAATTCTGGCTCCCTGAAAACAGGAAGGAAGAAAAGAATTATGAGACTGTTAGGTGGAGAGGCTGATGACTGGTCAGCACATGGTGATGGTGCTCAGTGCCCTGCCCACTCCTGCTGTACTGGAACGCTTTGAAGAAGCTCTGGAGAAGCTCTTTGGAAGAACCTTCCAGGCCCAGGGTGGCAGACCCACCTGCTTCAGCACCAGCTGCCGCACACACACCTCCCAGGTAGCAAGGGTCTCTGGAAAGTACGTGAAAGACACGTCATGCTCCGGGAGGGCCAACTCACCACCATTCAGCACATGCCTAACCCAGGAGATGACAAGTGCAAGCGCATTCAAACAGCATCCCCCTCCCCAAACATACCCCATCCCTGACAGCAGCTGCAGAGCTGAGGTGGGGACAGGGGCTTTCATGTGGACCCAGGAGGGGTCTGGATCTGAAACAGAGGCATTAGGGCATGCAGATCCTGCCATGGGACATCCACAATGTGTTCCTGAGCTCAAAGCCTGCTCTGCTGCTCTGGAGGTACAAGGAGATCCAGCAGGAAGGAGCGGGAGGCAGTGGCTGGTCTCCCAGACAGCAAGCCACTGGGAGCTGAGGAAAAGTCCAAGGATTCATTTCCAGCACAGGTGTTTCTGGAAGCCTCTCCAGAGCCCAGCAGGAGCTACAGGAGCCCTCAGCCTTCTTCAAACAGGTCTCCCGTCCTTCCAGATGCAGCTGTCACAGGGGGACCCCCTCCCTAGGGATTTTGGCAATGGATTGCCACGCAGCGAGAGGATGGTGCTGTGCCCAATGTAGTCCGGGGCTCAGGCCATCCTGCAGGGTCTCCCCTGTGGGGCCAGGCATCTCCCACTGCTGCCAACAGCCCCACCACATGTCTGCCAACAGCCGGGGACTGTCACTGGGCTGTGATGGGTCTGTGCCCATCGCCAGGGCCAGCCATGTGCCAGGCGCTCTCCCCAGGGCAGCCATGTGCCCGTCCCCACTCTGGACCCGCTGTGTGCCAGGTCCTTGCCGGGGCCGGGCTGGTGCTGGGCACCCTGGGCCCAGGTAGGATGGGGAACTGCTCTGCCCCAGGAGGACGTGGGGCTGGCCCAGGCAAGGGCTGGGCACCTTGGCCCGGAGGCGATCACTGCAGCCGTCACATACTGGCTCCAGCGGCCCGTCCCTGCCCAGGGCGGCAGGAGCAGGCAGCTGGGGCCAGGCCGGGCCGGGGTAGTGCGACATGGTGCCACGTGGCGCCGGGGCACGGGGCCGGGCCGGGGCGTCGCTGCTGTGGCGGCAGCGCCAAAGGTCGGGGTGGAGAGAAATACTGTGTCATGTCAGCGCTGCCGCACAGTCCTCCTGCAATAGGACCCAAAACCGCGTTGCTGCAAAATGCCAGGCAGAACTGTAACTTGATCAGCGTGCATGATCATGGGCCTTGGTCTTGAAGAAGGAAATGGAATTAGAAAAAGCATAAAGCATAAACAAAGGGTTCCTTCCCTCCCCAGGTAGCTTTTTCAGAAAAGCGGCAGTTCCCCACTGTTACCTGGGATCAGCTCCCCAGCAGTCCAGCTTGCTGCAGAGTGGATCAAATGCCAGTGCCAGCACGACGGGGAGGACCGTACTGGAGGGGTAAAATCAGTGGGAGGGAGAAGGAGGGGTTTTGTTTGTTTGTTTGTTTGTTTGTTTGTTTTTATGGCAGTATCAGGAGGGCAGGAGAGCCCAGGGCAGCCCTTGGCAGGGGCAGGGCCACGGTTGCCAGGCAACATGGGGGGGACAGGAGGCGGGAGGAGACCACGTGCCCTGCAGCCAATGGGGTGCGGCTGCCAGGCGATGCGGGGCCGGAAGCAGGAAGCCAGGTGCCCGGCAGCCAGCAGGGTGCCGTTGCCAGGGGAGAGGGGCGGGGCGCGGCCTGCCCTGGGGGAGGGAGTCCCAGGCCCTGGAGGCGGCTGGAGGCCGGCTGGGGCGGCCGTGGCGGGGCAGCGCGTGGGGCCGGGAGCGCCGGGGAGCCGGGCCCTGTGCGCCCCGGCCGCGCTGCACCAGCCTGCTGGGACGGGGGCCGTGCGCGTCACGAGGCCCCGCTCTCCGGGGCAGCCGTGCACCCCACGGAGGCGGCGGGTCCTGCCCTGACACAGCAGGGGCTGCTGGCCAGGCGGGGAGGCCTGGGCCTGGCGCGGCCCGAGGGGCTGGACCGGCTCTGCCTCCTCCCGGGGAGCCGCGTTGTCCCAGGATGTGCTGCGGCTCTGGCCCCAGCACGGCAGGTCTCCCTCTGTCCGGGCTCTCTGGGTACCGGTGTTGTCCGAAAAGCGGATTCGTTGCCCGGTGTGCAATAAACCAATAATTGCACCCTCAGGAGAGACATTTGCTTCTTTATTTCAGAGTTGCACAAGCCTGGCTGCTCGGTGGTTTCCCACAAATCAAGCACACCCCCCCCCCCCCCAGCCCGGCTTCTCAAGGAGCATTTATACAAACAAATTGCCAGGTTTGCAACTTTCCTTTTTACACTGATTGGTTAGTGATTTACACACAATTATAACTCTGCTTTCACACCATTTTACTAGGACGCATGCTCAGGGGAGGGGTCTTCACCTGGGCACGGGTCTTTTGGACCTATGGGCGTGATTTTTTGTAGTATAATGAGGACAGTTCAGTTAGAGATACATGGACCTCCAGTTCTTTTGCCAAATTGGCAATATGTACCTAGAAATAAAACATTTTGATGTAATGTTTCTTTTAGGGCTTTAGCAGTTCTAGGATGCCCTTGTTTAAAGAATGCTTCTTTTCAGAAAATAGAGATAGAGGTTATCCTAATCTGCCTAGTTAAAACCGAATGAACATTCTTTCTGAGCTTCGCAGGGTTGTCTTGTAACAGTTCCCCCTTTGAGACTTGTATGACCATTCTCATATTAGTCTCACCCTTTTAAAATTTTTCCCTTATTAGCTTTGTACAACATCTAGAAATGCATTGAATCTCTACATAGACACATACAAAAACTAACAACACCATTCCCAAAATTGTTAAATGCTTTTTAACCCATGAGCTTGCGTCAGGGAACCAGGAAGTCAACCATTTCCATGTTTCTTCAAATCCGAAAGAAAGTATCATCTTTCTGAACCCCATGTAAGATTTCAGTCTGCTTCCAGATTTCATTTAGATTGGTAGTAATTCTCCCGCTTTGATCCACAGCAACTAGTATTTATTACTGTACATACTCCTCCCTGAGATGCCAAGAACATATCTAGAGCCATTCTGTTCTGGGTGGTTATTTTAGCAATTTCTGAAACCTCCTCTTGTAAAGCTGCAATGGCATCAGAGGTTTTATTCCCTATTTGCTCAATAACTGCTGAAATATTTACTATTGCTTTTTCAAGTTCACTCACTCCCAATGGTGGAAACAGCCACCTTGCGAATGAATGAAACCTAGTAGGTCGCTCTGTTAAAGGATTATTGCCCCTCTTTTGTCTCCTCATGAATGTTCTTAACCAGGATTTTTGATTCTTGTTACTCAGTTCTTTTGTTACAGTAATATTAGGGATTATTGCCCCTAGAGTCCATGTCCCTGACCAATTAGGAGGTAGCACTTTTCGTTCCCGCACAACCAATACCATCCACTACCTTTCGGAACACGCCACCCATTTAGTTCCTTACTTGGCCACTTATAACCTATTGCAGGGATCCGAGAGCAATCTTCATAACTCCCTGCCTTAATGGCTCCAGTACAGTTGATCGGCTGTTTTCCATAAGGTACAGTTTTCTCCCACCATTTATTACTATTATTGCACCTTCGGATACGTTGATAATAATCGCCTGTCACACTCTGGACTTGCCATTCCTGTTCTGTTGTTTCATCATGTTCCGTTTGATCACTAGCATTTCTTATCTGTTTCATAAATTCCATACAGGAAAACTTAAGAGGCACTCCAATCAGAGGGAAGCCCTTGTTGTAATGTTCAGGGAAGTGGGGACACACCCAACCATCCATCTGGTTAACTATCTTCATAGATTTCATAATTACTTCCAAATGAAGATTTTGACCCCCAAATCCTTCCTGATTCCCTTTGGCTCAGGTAACCTAGAGAAACTAACCACCACATTTCTCCCCTGTTGTTTGTTAAGGAGAACATCCTTTTTACACAGAGACCCTAACAACAATATTAACCCTATTCCTAACAAAGAGATTAAAGCAATTTTTCCCTGAATACAATCTAAATTTAAAACTGATTCACTTCTAACACAACTCATATATCTTTATATATTTTTAACTTGAAAGGTTGGACTTGTTCAGCTTTCCACATCTCTCGAGGTCCTGCTTTCACTCGGGTGGAGTGGATCCAGGAATCAATTCCCTGCAGTTTCACAGCAGTATTTGTTGTTAGTAGGACAAGATACGGTCCTCTCCATTTTTCTATCAACGGCTCATCCTTCCAGGTTCGAAGATACACTTGATCTCCAAGCTGGAATGAATGTACAGGTGAATCTAAAAGTATGGGAGATCTTAACTGGATGTACCTACGGAGAGAAGGAAGAACCTTTGCCATAGACAAGAGATAGTCACTTAAAATTTGATCGCCCTTAGACGGACTAACTTTCTGCCTAACCCTTGGGGTTATTCTGATTCTTAATAATGCCAGAGGTAAAACATCAGTCCCTTTCATCTGAGTCTCCTGACACAATTTCCCTCTCTGTCTCTTAATTGCTTGATTCATTCTTTCCACTTTTCCACTGGATTGTGGCCTTCAGGGGGTATGTAAATCCCATTTAATTTGTAGTATTTTTGAGGTCTCCTGTACTATTTCTGCTATAAAATGAGGTCCCCTATCCGAAGACAATCCTTCTGGTACCCCAAATCTTGGTAGGATTTCTTTTAATACCATTTTCACTACCTCCCTTGCTTTATTGGTACGGCACGGGAAAGCCTCAGGCCATCCTGAAAAGGTGGCAACAATTACCAACAAATATTTATATCCATTACAGCTTGGTAATTCAGAAAAATCAGTTTGCCAGGAATCCCCAGGCATGAAGCCCCTTTTTCCTTCCCCTGGGGGGCTTTGGGGGGGGGGCACTTCTTCTGAATCATGGGATTATTTCTAAGACAGATTTCACATTTTTGTGTAATTCCCTTTGCAATTAGTAACACACTAACTCCCACAGCAAATCTTTCAACTGTTTTAACCAATGCCTCGGCTCCCATGTGGGTACTATCATGTGTTTGCTTCATCAGCTTCTTCATTATCGCCAAAGTTACCACACCTTGTCCAGTAGATGTTACCACCATCCTTTGGAAGTCTTTATGCATTGCAGTATTTCTGCTAATTTATTTTCTTTTTCAGTGTATACCGGAATTTCCATTTTTCACGTTCTCTCTGGAACTAATGCTGCCACCGACACGGATAATGCTACCCTTTTTGCAGCCTCATCGGCTCTTTTGTTCCCTTTAGCTACGTCAGTCTGCCCGGATTGGTGTGCTTTGCAATACATTACTGCTGTTTCTTTGGGTTTATTAACTGCTTCGAGTAGTTCCATAATCTCCTTACTGTATTTTATAGGATTCCCTTGAGAAGACAGCAATCCTCTTTCCTTCCCAATTGTGCCATGGGCATGTATAACCCCAAAGGCATATTTGGAATCTGTGAACACATTGGTCCGTTTCCCTTCTGATAATTCCAGAGCCGAAGTTAAAGCAATCAGTCCTGCTTTCTGGGTGGATGGATTTGCTGGTAGCGATCTTGCTTCGATTTCTTCTTCCAAGGTGACAACAGCATACCCAGCCCTTCTTTCTCCCTTTAGGATAAAACTGCTCCCATCGGTAAATAATTCCCAGTCTGGATTCTGCAATGGAATACCTCTGAAATCTGGACGGCTGGAATATACTCGCTCAGTAGTTTGCAGGCAGTCTTGAGCCAACTTCCCCTCTTCATGAAGTGGTTATAAAGATGCCGGATTAAGGGTATTAGACACTTTCATGGTTACATCTTCTTGCTCAAGTATTACTGCTTGGTACTGCACCATCCTACCTGGGGATAACCAATGGTGCCCCTTCTGTTGTAAAACTGCTGCAACAGCATGTGGCACATAAGCAGTCACCTTTTCTCCCAATGTCAATTTTCGTGCTTCTTGTATTAACATCACAGCAGCTGCAACTGCTCGCAGGCATCCTGGCCACCTGCACTCACTTTATCCAATTGTTTGGAAAAGTAAGCCACAGGTCTTTTCCAATTTTTGGAAGTCCTAATGCGGGAGCACTCATGAGAGCAATCTTGATTTCATCAAATCCTTTTCGGCACTCTGCAGTCCACTCCAGCAAGTCTCCTGGCCCCTTAACAGCTTCATATAAAGGCTCTGACATTAATCCAAAATTAGGTATCCACAGGCCACACCACCCAGCCATTCCTAAAAATCCCCTGAGTTCTCTTTTTGATTTTGGGGGGGCGATCTGACAAATCGCTTCTTTCCTTTCGATTCCTAATTTTCTTTCCCCCTGGGATATTTCAAATCCTAGATAGATTATGCTTTCCTTCATGATCTGTACTTTTTTCTGAGACACCCTATATCCTGCTGTTCCCCCCAAATTTAATAAACTGATGGTTGTTTCTCTACATTCTTCAGTCGTGTCTGCCCCCAATAAGATAGCGTCCACATACTGTAATAAGGTAGTGGTATCTTTCTTACCTTGCCATAATTCTAATTCTTTTGCAAGTACATTGCCAAAAATTGTGGGGCTGTTCTTGAATCCTTGCGGGAGTACTGTCCAGCACAACTGCATTTTGCGTCTCATTGTAGGACTTTCCCACTCAAAGGCAAATAATTGTTGACTTTGTTCCTCCAAAGCGATACAGAAGGAAGCATCTTTTAAGTCCAGTACTGTAAAATAGACATTTGGATCATTTATCATCGTTAACAAAGTGTATGGATTGGGTACCACTGGGTGCACATCAATGACTATCTGGTTAATAGCTTGCAAATCCTGTACTAGATGGTATTCTTGTGAATGTGTTTTTTTAACAGGCAGGATTGGAGTATTGTACTCGGACTGACATTCTCGCAGCAGTCCATACTTTAAGAAATTATTAATTATAGGCTCCAGTCCAACACGGGCCTCTAACTTCATGGGATACTGTTTTCATGCTACTGATTCAGTTCCTTGTTTTAATTCCACCTTTACCGGTTCTACACATTTGGCTCTTCCAGGTTTCTCCATCGCCCACGCAAAAGGGACTACTGCGTCCATTACTGCGGAGGGAATTTTGCTTGGTCCACTCTCCACC
This sequence comes from Dromaius novaehollandiae, assembly GCF_036370855.1. Classification (NCBI taxonomy): domain Eukaryota; kingdom Metazoa; phylum Chordata; class Aves; order Casuariiformes; family Dromaiidae; genus Dromaius; species Dromaius novaehollandiae. Next base: position 571,131 of record NC_088125.1, on the reverse strand, counting down.
TGTTTGGAATCCAGTGCTTTCTGTAACATATATGCCTGTGTCTTCCAGGCGTTATTTGGTGGAATGTGCACCTGAACTTTGTTCTTATCAAAGGTTATTTGTGCCCCCACTTTATTCAGTAAATCCCTCCCCATTAGGGGTAATGGGCATTCTGGCATGTATAAGAATGCATGTGTTAACACTCTATTTCCTATTTTACATTTAATTGGCTGAATGAAAGGTTTGACCTCTTGCTTTCCTGTGGCCCCAATTAGTGGCACAGAGAATTTACTCATTGGTGCCTTACAGCTGTTTCATACTGAATATGTTGCTCCAGTGTCTACTAAAAAATTAACTGTTTCCTTCCCCAGCTTTACTGAAACCAGGGCTTCAGCTGGGGAATCCAATTTCTCAACCCCCGGTCCCCATCAGTCTGAATCTTCTGCACCAGTCGTGAGCAAACCTGCCTCTGGAACAGATACAGATACAGACTGAGGTTTCCAATAATCTGATTGTTTCTTCGGGCACTCATTTTTCCAGTGCCCCTTCTCCCTACAAATTGCACATTGATCTCTCCTCAGTGAAATTCTATTTCCCAAATTCCCTCCTACTCTATGTCCTCTTCTACGTCCTTATCCTTTCAGAAAACCCCTTCCCCGAGAGGAAGTTTGTGCCTGGGCAAATGCAGCTGCCAAGATTGCAGCATTTTGCCCCTTATCTTTCAGTTTCTCCTTTTGTTTTTCCTTTCCCTCTACTTCTTCCCTGTTATTGTACACCTGATATGCAATTTCTATTAACTGTGGTATTGACATCCGTGACATACCATCTATTTTCTGAAGCTTTCTCCTTATACCTGGTGCTGATTGTCCTACAAATAATGTAGTAAAAGTCATCTTGTTCTCTTCGTCCTCGGGATCCAAGTCTGTCCATTTTCGGGCAGTTTCACATAACTGCTCCTAAAATGCAGAGGGATGCTCATTCATACCCTGCGCTACTTGATACAGTTTTGCAATATTTTTGGGCCTAGGTACTGCATGCTTTACCCCATATAACAATAACTGTTGGTGCTGTTTAGTCATTAACCTGCCTGCCCCTGTATTTTGATCCCAGTCCGGTTCTTGGGCCGGCATAAAGCGCTCCGGCCATCTCTAGCATTTTGTCTTTCATTTTCCTCTCGAGCTTTGTCTAATACCATTCTCTTCTGCTCAGGTGCAAGCCAAGTATTTAAAAGCACCTGTAAATCCTGCCAGTCTGCATGATGACTCTCAATTATCATTTTAAAGGATTGATACACCTTTTCTGGATTTTCTCGGTACGACCCGGCAGACTCCTTCCAATTCATTAAATCTGTAGTTGAAAAGGGGACCTTCACATATACAGGCATTCCATCTGGTCCTACTGCTTGACGCAGTGGGGCCTGAATCACAGGATTTTGTGGAGCCCAAGTAGCCCGAGTTCTGCCTGCAATCGGGCTACATGCCTCACTTCCCTTATTTCTGCTATCGACACGATCTTGATCTCTTTCTGGAGAGACCAATAATTGTACATCCTCTTCCTCATCACCCACTTTTAAACATCTCTTCCCAATACTACAAGCAGAGCAACACCGAGGTATTTTCTCTTTGTCTTTCATCATCGTTAACACATTTGAGTCAGAGACCAATAGCTTACATTATTTTTCTTGTTTCATATTACCCTTAAAAGAACGTTCTTACCAATTACACTTTTGTACACTGGAGTCCAAAGAGCAGCATCTCCCCGCCGGGAAGTGGCAAGACGATCCAGGCAAGGCTTTACAGTGAGGGTCCCACTTGGGTCGCCAGAAAACTGTTGTCCAAAAAGCAGATTTGTTGCCCGGTGTGCAATAAGCCAATAATTACACACTCAGGAGAGACTTTTGCTTCTTTATTTCAGAGTTGCGCAAGCCTGGCTGCTCGGTGCTTTCCCACAGATCAAGCACACACCCCCATCCCGGCTTGTCAAGGAGCATTTATACAAACAAATTGCAAAGTTTGCAACTTTCCCTTTTACACTGATTGGTTAGTGATTTACATACAATTACAATTTTGCTTACACACCATTTTAGTACTACGCATGCTCAGGGGAGGGGTCTTCACCTGGGCACGGGTCTTTTGGACCTATGGGCGTGATTTTTTGTAGTATAATGAGGACAGGTCAGTTAGAGATACATGGACCTCCAATTCTTTTGCCAATTTGATTTAATGTTTCTTTTAGGGCTTTAGCAGTTCTAGGATGCCCTTGATTCAAGAATGCTTCTTTTCAGAAGATAGAGATAGGGGTTATCCTAATCTGCCTAGTTTAAACAGCATGAACATTCTTTCTGAGCTTCCAGGGCTGTCTTGTAACACCGGCACTGTCGACGCACGGCCCCAGTGCCCCCAGCACCAGCCCTGGGACCTCCTCCACGCACACCCTGCCCACAGCACAGAGAGCCCTGCTGCAGGGATGGGGAGAGACGGAGCTGGGTGAGGAGATGGGATGGCCTGGGCTGGTCAGGCGCAGGGCACGGCCGCGCACATGGCCTGGCCAGCCACCTCCTGACACGCAACCGGCCCCTTTTATCCCCTTTTCCCTCTGTCTCCCCACACTTGTTCCTCCCCAAACTTGATCACCTCACCCAGTGGCCTCTCACTAAAGAAACACTTGAGCACTTTCAAGTGAATTTACCTGTTTGATTTACTGAGCAGTCCCCCATTACATGCTGTTGGGGAATTACTTGCACTATATGTTTATATGTAGCTGATTTCCGTTTGAATGTGTTTGTGCTGAATGCACAGAATCAAGTAACATTAAGGTGTCATTACTAAGGGGTGGCAAAATACTATGCCAAAGTAGTTCTCAGTCTGGAAGCTTTTTCTTCTGTGTCTATTGTGGCACTAATGGTAGTTAACATTCTGTATTTTGAAAGGTGGAGAGAGAAATCATAAAATAGATGTCTAGACACATCCCATATAATTGGCCCAGATTCTCAGCAGGGCTGTCCACCTTGTCTTATGCTGTAGAAATGTTGATACAAATCATTCCTTGCATTTTTGGTAGGGTTTAAGCTGCAAGAGTGAGGGAGCTGGGACATGAATCTCCCACACCAGGACAGTCTGTCTGTGAGGATGTTATGGGGGACGGTGTGGAAAGCCTTACTAAAGTCAAGATAAGTAGTACCCACTGCTCTGCCCTCATCCGACAAGCTAGTTGTTTTCTCGCAGAAAGCTCTCAGGTTGGTGATATGCTGAGTATTGCCAGTCAGCTGCTTGTTGAAATCTGTGTGGAAATGGCTTCCTGGAGAATTTTCTCCATCATCTTCTCAAGAGTCAAGGAGGGTATTTGGCCTCTAGTGAGGGCATCAGAGGATGTGGGCTCATGTCTGTTGCCTTGCAGCATCACGGTGGAGCTGTGGAGGAGACCGGGGAGAAGCATGCATGAGTTTCAGGTCCAGAAGCACTTAGCAGAGAAATTAAGGGCAGCAGGAAACAACAGCCATGGGACTGACTCCTGGCTTTGCTGGTCCTGGGTCTCAAGCACCTCTTGTTGTGGAAGTGAGAAATGCAGACAGTAAAAGCTGCCCGGGCAAAAGCTCGTGTTCTAACAGGTAGTTCTTGGTCAAATTTCTCTGTAGATCACCCACGCTATCTTGGAGGTGGTGCAGGCTCCTTGCTTGCTGAGTGTCCTTCCCTTCCCTCAACTAACCCTACTGGGAAAAGTGTCCGGGAGGAACAGTGCAGTGGCTAGGTCCCTCGAGATGGGGAAGGCCGTGGCCTGGCTCTCAGTTTGGGGTAATTGGTGCAGCCCAGGGCATGGGGACCTGGTCGTTTCGGCAGGGCCAAAACTGATGTGTTTGGTCACACATGAGGAGGTGGGACTGGTTGGTACAAGACACCCACAGCTGGAGATTTGGCTGCAGCGTGGTCATTCCTGCCCTTAAAATCTATCCCACCAGCTGGGGAGCCCCATCAGGTGGCTTCCTCATAGCACTGTGCTCTGCCCACATCCCTGCTCCTCAAGGGTTAGAGAAAATCGCTGCTGGCTGTTTCCTGCAAGTCCTTCTTCACAAAATGCTGGTTAGAAGAGCTGTCTTGGGCATTTAGCATCGAGGAAGTCTAGGGACCCTGAGTTTTCTCCTGCTGTCAGCGGGTTTGGGGCATGACAAAGGATGAAAATGCCCGTTTTCTGTTAGCTTTACTGACTTGAAGGCTATGAAGCATCCTTTCAGGGGCAGTTTACCTCTCCTTTGGTGGAGTTTAGGATGAGCAAACGAACACCCCTTAAGGTAGATGAGCTTTTCTGGCTCTGCAAAAGACTGTTTTTCCCTAAACTTCTGTGACTGCAGATTTTTGTTTTCTTGTTTTCCACCAGGCTTTCCATTGAAGGAAGGAAGGGTTCAGAGGGGGTTTATTAAGAACCTGCTGCTTGGGATGTCTCCTTCTGTGGGAAGATCCTAGAAGAAAGTGTCGCTGTAGAGACTTGAGTGGATCCTCCTTTGTACGAAGCTTCTTGGGAGCTGCACCTCCCCTGCCTGCTGACTCCTTCCCTGAGCTGCTGCCAGGGATGTTATGGTCCCTCTGAACTAGCCTGTCCTAGTCCTCACCAGTGGTCCAAACTAGTCTGTTGTGGTCCTTGCCACTGGTCCTTCTGGGGGAGGAAACCCAGATGGGTGTTTGATCGGTGCCCCCTTTCCAAGGCCGCCCCCTGGCCCCAGATAGAACCTGCTTCTGAGCTAACTCGACCTCGGCAGATCTCCTGAACTGTACCCTGATGCTAGTGGACGTGTTGCTTTATTGTAGCTGAGGAGGGACCCGCTGGTCAAGGAGAGGAAGCTCCTTAAGCCACTCTTAATGTACCTTAGTGGAGAAATCACACGACCAAGTCAGCACCGTGGGGCAGATGGCAGTGAGGGCCTGGGCAAAATGGTCGAGGGAGCACCCAAGAAGGTGCGATGAACTTTTCTCCCCTCGACCCATGGCCCCTTGCTAGAAAGCTCCTGGTGGAGAGCTGCACGGGGCTTAAAGAGTCTGGAGAAACTAGCAAAGGCAAAGGTGAGTGTTTCCTAAGGCCATGCCCCTTTCTGTGACATCAGGGGGGTTGGACAGGGGAAATTTGGTGCAATAAGTGGATCTCTGGACTGAGATTTTCTCTGGCCTTATTTCTAGCAACTTTAACCCTTGGCAGCAATGTAAAGAACAGCTATTAGAGGCAGGAACAGGGAGAAGCTCATGCACATCTTTTGCTTTGCAGCTGCAAAAGGCACAAAAGACCAAAAGGTACAGCCAAAAGAAGTAAGGGAACGAACGTATCTGAAGACATCCTTTAAGCCTCCGTGGCCACACAGCTATGCTTTTCGACACTGAACTATGACACCAGCATTACGTAAATCTGGTTCACATAGTAGTTCTCTCATCTGCCTCTCCCCTGCAGGGACTCTGGCTTCAGGAGATTCCTTCTGGACAGATTTTCCTCCTTTCTGCACAGAGCTCCCCGCAGCTGGTGGCAGCACACTGCAAATACACCACACAGGCAGTTTGCAGGAGTCTGTTCTCCAGGCTGTGCTCATGAGCCAAGCCCGTCAGGAGCATGGGGTTCCGCAATCTGTTTCTCCAACAGCCTCACCTCACTACACGCTCTGCACATCCTGATTGCTGCAGCACTTCTCCCGTCAGCGCCACATCATTGCTGTGCCCTGGAGAAAGACGTGCTCGGGAGAGCAGGCACTTGCCTGAAAGACCTCCTGGAAGTACAGAACAAGGAAGCGCTTCACAACTGCATCTCAGGGACAGGGCTCACAAGAAGGACAGGCCAGCATCCTCACGCATGGGCACTAGGGACTAAGTCTGGACTCCTCCTGCTCGCTTCAGACTCCCTATATTGTCCAACCCTCCCCTTCTAGAGCACCACCTTCCTCCCTGGGGACTTCTTGTCCTACTGCTTCCTGGCCTCCAGAGTCTGAAAAGCAGGGTCCGCTGTTACATCACCTCTTACATCGCGCAGCTCCTCAGAGCTGCCTTCTCCCTTCTTGCGCTGGGCAAGCCCTTCAGATTTGGGGACAGCTTCCTTTGCCGCTTTGCCCAGGTCTTGCTCATTTCAAAACCTGCAAACCAGAAGGAGACATCAGCTGGCAGACTCACCAAAAGCTGCTACACGCTTCCCACCCAACCACAAGACTTCAGCCCAGGGGGCACACAAGCATAATCTCTCCACGTTAATACACGCCACACTGCCAAGGCAAACAGCTGCCTCACACTCATCCTCGAGCACAGGGTTACCCAAAGCCACTTCGCCAGGAGTCTCACCTCATTTGATGCACTCCAGCCTGGGCCTTTCTCCTCTCCTCTCCTCTCCTCTCCCGTCAGCTCCATGTCACGGCTCAGCTTTGGCTGAACATGTCCTCGGGAAAGGAGGCGCTTGCCAGCAAGACCCTCTGGAAGTACAAAACAAGGAAGCTCTTCACACCTACATCGCTGGGATGGTTCCCACAAGAAGGATATGCTGGCCTGCTCACGCATTGGCTACTGCAGACTGAGCACAGATTCCTCCAACCTTGCAGGCCCCCCTTCTGTGTGCTCCTTGGCCCTCACACACTCCTCCTTGTGTCCAACCCTCCCTTTCTGGAGAGACACATTGTTCCCATGGGTCATCCTGTCCCACTGCTTCCTTGGGGTCACATTCGGAAAGGGGGGCCAGCTGCCACATCTTGGTCGCCTGAGAGAGTCACTTTGGCACCAATACTTCCACACAAGGGCGGCACGCTCTTGGACCTCCACACTCTTCTCATCCACACCTTTTGGCCCTCTGTTGGCACACTCAACCAAAGGATATGGTTTCTGAACAGTTCTCTAGGAACTCAGACAGACCGGCTTCAAGTCCCATCTTCCCAAACAACAGGAAGGTTGGACACTGCTTAGCAGACTTTGCACCATCTGCCTTGGATGATTTCTCTCCTCAAACAGAAACCAACAGCCTCCAGGACATACGTCAGCCCCTCCACTGCCCACGGCTCCAGGCAGAGCTGCTGGCTCACAGCACACATGCCTGCTCCCAGCTCTTTCCTCCACAAGAGGAGGCGGCACAAACACACCCCTCTGACACAACACAACAGTCCGCAACTGTGGACAAGCAGCACGGCTCAGGGCAAAAATGCCTTTCAGCAGCACCAGTGGCTCTTGGGAGCAGGCACTCTCCCTGCGGCTTCTTCCACAAGCACTCACTGCACATGGCAGGAGCAGGGAAAGAGATTCCCAAGAGGCACCTTCTACTCTACCCGGCATTGCACTGTCACCTGGGATCTAAGCCCCTCCACACAAGGACAGCACTGAACCCCCCAAACCTCTCTCACAACTCACATGGTACCTTACCTCCTCTGCCCCTTCACCTCTGCTCCCCACAGATGACGCCTTCTCCCTTCTTTCTCTGTGCCAGCTCTACAGATTTGGCTGATGGCTCTGCCTCAGCCTTGCCTGGGCACTGCTCATCTGCCAACCTGAAAAGCAGGACACAGAAATGAAACCTCCCATAGGAGTCTCACCAGAAACTGATACACGCTTCCAACCCAGCCAGGAGACCTAGAGTCCTTGGGGCACGTGGTCAGAACCTCTCATCACTCCTACAGGCAACAGGGCAAAAGGAAACAGCTCCCTCGCACGCGGGCAAGAGCACGGGGTGACCCAAAGCCAGTTCTCCAAGAGTCTCACCTCACTCGAGACACTCCAGCCCACACCTTCGTCCTCTTCTCTCCTGTCACCTCCACCTTGCTTGTTTGGAGCTGACAAAGATGCCCTCAGGAGAGGAGGTGCTCGCCAGCAGGACTTCCTGGAAGTACAGAACACGGAAGCTCTTTACATCTGCATCTCCAAGACAGATCCCACAAGAAGGACAGGCCAGCCTCCCCAGGCATGGGTGACTACGGTCTGAGCCCAGACTTCTCATCCCTTCTGCTCAAGACTTCCAAGGAGGCCCTTGGATCTTTACGGTTCCCCGGGTTGCCCCCCCATCCCTTCTCTAGATGGACACGTTGCTCCCTGCCATTACCTCATCCCACTGCTTTCCCAGGTCCACATTCTCAGAAGGAGGACAGCTGTTACCTTACCTCGTAGGCCCCTCTGCTCCTCAGAGCTGCCTTCCCTTGCCTTCTCTTTCGTCGAAGCGCAACAGATTGCCTGGCAGCTTCTTCCTCTCCTTTGCCCAGGCACTGCTCATCTGCAAAGCTGCAAATCAGAAGGACACCGAAATGAAACCTCATGCAAGAGGCTTTCCAAAAACTGCTACGCACTTCCCAGCAGAGCAAGGTGACTAACGTCCTTGGAGCATGTGCTCAGAACCTCCCAGCATTGATACAGGCAACATCACCAGCAAAAGGGCTGCCTCACACATGTCCCAGAGCACAGGGTGACACAAAGCCACTCCCACAAGACTCTCACCTCACTCGACACACACCAGCCCGTGCCTTGGTCCTCTCCTCACCCATCCCCTCCACAGCACTGGTCTGGATTGAAGGAAGATGTCCGGGGCAAACGATGCCCTTGACAGCAAGGCCCTCCTCGGGAACTACAAAACAACAAAGCTCTTCACACCTGCACTGCTGGCACAGTTCCCACAGGAAGGACACGCAATGTTACAGTATCTTTTCTCTCAGCCTGCTCAACCAAGGCTTTTTCGGAAGCTGCATCTTTAGGCACAAACCTGGAAACAAGATGGCAACGCTGGTTTCAGTAAAGAGCAACACAGCCTCTTGCAGCCTCCACTAAGCAGCTGCAGAGATAGTGCGGAGCTACTGTCAACTCTCCACTTTGACAAAGCAGAAGACAGCACACATTAGCAATATATCTTAGGAAGGCCCAGAGCACAAAACATCAGTGCTGGGACGGGCACAAGAGCCTCCAGTCAGAGGGCTTGCCGAGATCTGGTGATGATCCACCTTTTCAGGGATGCTTCTTGAGGGAAGAAAAACACACAGGCAGGAAAGAGTAACATCTTGGGCTTGGGGAGGGTTGTCTTTTTTATGCTCACCCAGAAGAAAGGGAAGGAGCCGATGAAGCTCCGTGTGTGCAAAGCGGTGCCTAGCATCCTCTCCCACACAGCGGCGGAATGGAAAGCATGCCCTCCTCCATGTGACTCCACCGGAAGACACATGAATTCCCAGAAAAGCAAGAGAGAGTGACCACGGGTTCACTGAGAACCCTGCCCTTAACAGAGTTATTCCCCACTAGCTTCATGAGGAGACAAGCCCTGGCAGCTACACCCTAGGAAGCAATAGTGACAGAGACACGCCAGGTCATCCCCAGGAAACTGGCCAGCCTTTCTGCTGGCACGGCTTTCTGGAAGAAGGAGGGCACGTGTCGGGGGAAGGGCCACCAAAAGCCTGCCCCCCACTTATACTTCCTCCTGATGCTAACGGACATGGGCTACTGGGCTGCATCTTTGCTCTGACCAAAGACAGCTTCCCTGAAGGGCTTCTCCAGCGCCAGGTCTCTCCTCAAGGCGAGACAAGAACTCTGCAGAAAACTCGTGGGCTTGTAAACCAGGTTTAGTGCAAGCGACTAGACAGCCCATGGAGAATTCTTTCCGCACATTTCCAAAAAAGTAGAGGGAGCCCTGAAAACATCTCAAGCTTACACTGTCGAAAGATTTTGCCAGCTTCCCGGTCTTCCCAACTGCCTGGATAACATCTTCCAAAACATGCCGGACGACTCTCCTTTCTCGGCACACAAGCAGGCCGATGTTCTCGAAAATAAAGTGGAAATCTTCTCCTTTGGACAAGGCCCACACAAACAATTGCAGCGTCACTGCTATGCAGACGGACACCTTCCACTTAGAAACGTGGGTCCTCAGAGCGATCTGGGCATGGTTCACCTCCGCAGCTTCTAAGTGCCCTGCACACAAACCACCAAGCAACAAAGTCACTTCAACAGCCCTTCAGCACACTCAAAGCACCTCGCAGCACAACAGCCCCTCGGGAGCCTTCTCACCCCTCACCCACCCCAACCACTCTCCAGGCAACAGCAAACCTCTCGCCTGGCGGGGCCGCAGCCCCGGCCCTCCCCACACACTGCTCTTCCGAGCAAACAGTAGGTGGCCTCACTGGAGCAGAAGAACCACCCCAAACACAGCCCCAACACCCTGTTGCCCCACAGCCACCAGCAAGGGCACCCCAGAGACCTCCTTGGCCTTGCGGAAAACTACCCCTCCCATCTCCCATTCGCCCCTGACTGCACCTCACTTACACTCCTCCTAACGACAAGCCGCCGGCAGAGACACCAGCAACACTGGCACTCGCCTTCCCAAGGAATCTGGCAGCCCAAATGGGCAGCAGCAACTTCGTTTCCCTGGGCTTTGCAGAAACACCTCCAAGAAACTGCTCTCACGCAGCAGGCACTGCAACGTGACACCCACAGACCTCCCACAGGTCTGCAGAGCTCTTAGCAGAGACCCCCGCCACAACACAAGGGGGAGCCCAGCTTTGAAGCGCTCTTCCTACCAGGCCAGGGGCTCTCATCATAGCTGACATGGTGCTCCACCAGAAGCACCTCGTCCAGCTGAAGCACTAGTCCCCAAACTTTGGTCTCCCTTCTTGTCCACAGAACACAAATAACTTTCCATAATGCACATTACTCACGCCTGCTAGCCTCACAGTCTAAAAACGAGACAGCAAGAAAGGAACAAAGAGAGGTGTTCTGCAGACACAATAACTATGTGATGACTTGTCAGGGCATGCTAAGGGTGCTCTGGGGCCTCTCCACCCCTGATCTTCAAAGAGGCTGCAAAAGGGGGTGCTTTGGGGGAGAGCCTTGCACTCTGGAGTCTTCCCCTCTCCCTCCTCTTCACCTCCCACAAGCTGATGGGTGACACGCAAGCAGGGAAAACCCCCACAGCCTCAGGAGGCCCAGGGAGGGACAACACCTGGCATAAAACCTCCACAGTGCACCACGAGCTCTGTCGGGTCCTTCCACCCTGCCACAAGGGGCTAGAGAAGGCCCCCAGAAAGAAACCCCACACTCTGCTTCTCCAGCTGCGCTTTGCTTTTGCTCTCCATTGAGGGAGAGGTTGCTCTGAGGCAAATCTGCCACCTGCAGCCTCCTCCCGGGGCATTTCTTCCGCTTTCAGAGGCTGGGAGGAATAGTGCTGCTCAATGGCCGCATGCAAGGGGCCACTCAGCACTCACCGGGGTTGGAGGGAGGATGAGGAGACAAGACTCACCTTGTCCAGCAGCAGCTGCACTTGGCGGTAGCACTCACACACACTATCCCAAACTTCAGCGATGTCTGTCTGGGGAGCAAGAGAAAGATGTGCCATGCTTCAAGTCAACAAGCTCACCACCATCCTGCCTGGTCCAAACCAAACAGATGCAGCCATCATCCACCACCACCACCACCACCATCTCCAAAAGCACCTGTGCAGGAGGCGGCTGCAGAGCCGAGACTCTTAACTGACTTCCAACTAGAAGCCCTCCACTGACCCCACCAGAGGGCTGGAGCTGAAATGAAGACACGAGAAGGGCTTTGGACAAGGGCATCCTCCCATCCACGATGGGAAGGCGTCTCCGACCTCGGAGCCTCTTCCTCCCTCTAGCTTGCAATTCTGGTATTGCAGCACAAGCAAACAAAGTGCTGTCTAAAGCACAACTCACACCAAGCTCATTTTTAGTCACTTCAGTAAGGCCAGCAACATTGAACCACTACCAGCCAGCTAAACTGCACCACAGAGGGCTGGGCATTCTTCAGCCAGCAGGGCCAGTTTCTCTCACCCCCACCCCCACCGACCATTTCAGTCATTACTAAGGAAACAAGGAAGCTCCTTTGCCAAAAACAAAGCAACAACAAATGCCAATTAGCAGCTAAGAGTCAACATCCTCCTATGTTGAAGCACCAGAAGTGAGACCTTTACAGCCACCCAAGATGAACTCCAAGCACAGCGCAGGGACAAACTAAGAGATAACAAAGCATCAGTCAGGCTGCCAGAGCCATTAGGAGTACACAAGGAGAGCAAAAAGAAAGTGTTTTCATTTTCGAGCTCTTGAAATTAGACACAAAATACAACCCATACAAACACAAAGACAACGGCAGGACTCAGCTATAGGCAGCCAGGTCTCCACACTTAGCAGTCCCTAACTCCAGCAGGGAGAAGGAAAGGATTGTTGAGGTACATAGCCCTATTTTCTGGGAACAAGTACAATTCTTCTCCAGGTACTCCCTAACACAATAGGCAAATAGCGTTCCCGCACCATGCAAGCAGAGGTCAAACCAATACAGCAAGACCTTGCCTTTGCTGAAATTCAGCTACCAAACTCACACACACGTCAGGGGCACAATCGAGCGGCTGCGCCCTGTCTTACCACTGCAAGGGCATTAACAGGCAGCCTGACTAGACATGCGGCTCCCTGCTATTTGCATGTTGCACAACAAGCGCCAGCTACTCTTTGATTCCCCACAGACTTCACAGCCAGAGTCGACCAGCAGACCAGAGCCCTGCAATCCACACACACAGGTCTTCTCCAGAGAAACTCCCTGGGGACGCCACAAAGGCGGCCCTGACTCCACTCACCACGTTGCTAACAGCAGCAGATGGCACAGGGCCAGCTGCACTCGGCGTTGGTAGCTTCCCCCCAGGAAAAAAGAGCAGCGTAGCTGCAAGCAAGACTTCAGGAAAATACTCCTGAAGCTGGAGCTAGGAAGGTCGCTCAGCCCACAAGGAAAGAGAAACACGGAATTTGTTTAAGACTAGCTCCTGTCATTATGGCGCAGGAAAGCCGAGAGCATCCACCTGATTCACACACTTGGAGAAAGGGCCGTCTCTCCTAAGCAGCAGCAGCCTGCTACACAAGACTGCTTACAAACACAGGCACGACTGCTAGAAGCAACGGCCATTCACAAGTCTCTGCACGCTTGTTCTCCTTCCCTCCCTCAGGAATGGAGCATGACTCAAAACAGCAACTGTGCATGCAACAGCAGAACTAGTTCACACCTGACCAGGCTGTAAAAAAGAGCAACAGAGCACTGCCACACTGAAAGAGGCCCAAATAACTACAACAGAGAGAGAAAGCCTCCCTGGTGGACAAGACAACTGCTCTTCCAGAAACGATTCCCCCCGGAACATCTTCCCTTGGGGAGTTCCTCTCTTTTCTACCTGGTCTCCTGAAGCAGTATCGTCTGGCTTTACGTACAAAAAGCAGCTTCTCAGTCTCTGCTTGCTCTGAAACACTTCCAAGTACGTACCATGATGCAAATTCTGCTGGCTGCTAGGATGGATGAGCAACAGGCTGGTACTCACGGCACTGCAGGAAGCTCCTTGCACACAGGAGGCATTTTAGAGCCTTCTTCCTCGTGGAGAGGGGAGAAAAAGCTAACCCCCCCCCCCACACCCAAGCGCAGAGGCCGCCTGAGGGAGTTCAGGCAGCCCCGTGGGCACTGACCCAACACCATCGCGGCCACCCCCACCGCAGAGGACCGAGAAAGCCCGGGGTTAGTGGCGGCAGAGACACTGCAGCAGGCCGGGCTGGGGGCACCGGGCAGGCGGTGGCTGCCGGCAGGGCAGCGTGGGGCTCCGCGGGAGCCCGCCTGGCTCCATCCTGCCCAGGGCCCGGGTGGCACCGCAGCCCCGCTGCCCCAGGCCCTGAGCCCTCCCTGCCCAGCTGAGGGGTGGCAGCGCCCAGCAGGGAGCCCGGGGCCAAGCTCCAGCCCCAGCCCCAGCTCCAGCTCCAGCTCCAGCTGGGCCCAGCCAGAGAGCCAAGGGCAGGTGCCGAGCTGACAGCGCCTGGCCCCTGCAGCGGTGCTCCTCGGTGCTCCTGCGGGCCCCAGCTCCCTGGAGGCCAGGGCCCCGGGCTCAGGGGCCCCCAGCCTGCCCACCTCGAGCCTGGCAACTCCCTGTTGTCAAAAAGGTGTTTTGGGATACACATTTCAGCTGCTGCGAGCGCATTGCTCTCTTCATCATATGTAAGCAGAGGAGAAAGCAGCCTTTGTGTGAACCTGGCCCCGCGGGAAGAGTGGAAGGGAAGTCCTGAAGCAAGAAGCCCTGAAGCATCTTCCTAGAACACTGCAGCCCTGCTCCGCTGACATCTTCCACTTCAAAGGACTCCAAGAGCCAAAACCTGCTTTCAGCAGCCCCCACGGCTGCTGCAGCCTTTGCCCAGGGAACAAGTTTGGGGGAAAGTCCATTGCATAGTAGCTCGGTTTGAGTCCTTCTCTTGTCTCCCGGTAAAATACTCTTTGGCAGAGGAAAGAGACAGTATACCCACAGAACGGGTATTTATAGTAGAGACAATCCCAGTTCAGCAGAGGCAGTTCTTCCTTTGCTGAAAAGCAAGGGCCCACTCTCGTTCGGGTTTGGAGATGGTTTCTCATCTATGATCCTGCTTCCGTGCCCATTCAAGTCTTTGCACTTCTTTACTTAGTCATCAGTCAGGCGAGGCACCTGTTCTTCTTCTTTTTCAGAGTAAAACTCTGACAATATGCATCCTAATCACGATTTCCCCATGCCTCAGCTCCCTGGCACAAGTAGCGGGAAGGAGCCCTTCCAGAGGTCGCTGTGCAGCTTAGTGGAGGATTTTGCATTTGTTTGGGGAGCGGGATCTACCTCTAAAGGGCACAATGTACTGAAGTGCTTAGAGAAACCTATTTTCTGCCTTATCTGTGCTCCTCATCCTCCTGACTACAGTGGTGGGGTGAAAAGGACAGGGCATGGGAAATATACCCACTTGTTGGTTGGGTCAGGCCTTACATAGGCTTTAAATTTGTTGCAGTAGTGTGGCCAGACACCTGAGCATCCGTGTGAGAAAATGGATGAAATGCTCCATTTTTCAGTACCCTTCCAGGCACTTAGAAGGCCTGTAAAGCAGGGGAAGGTGCTGCTTCCCTGCAGGTATTCCCAGCAGCAGCTGCCTGGCCACTGCCCAGCCTGCTTTGAGGACTTCAGCAGTGAAATGAGCTGACAAAGGCAGGTGGCACAACGGGCTGATGCTGCCCACCTTGTTCGAGCTGTCACAGCAGGTCAAAGGCATTTTTACCCAAGCAGTGGATGAACGGTGTTGAGCCTGAGCCTTTTGACTCTAAGGATGGAGGGATAAAAGATTTGCTGCTTAGCAAAACAGGACCACACCAGGAGCCTTTCTGAAGGCGCTTCTTATGCCACTGGCTGATCCTTCAGATGCAGGGAGCATAGCAACACCTGCAGGGAGAGGAGATTTCTGCAGCATTTTTGTTCTAATGTTGGTACTGTAGAGAAAAGCTTGGGAATGAGGTCATCAGCCTATTGCAGACCTGATGCTTCCAGAGCCTCCTCTCACTAGCTCACACCCTTTTTTAGTTAGGGCATCCAGAGAGAGCCTGTTCATGTAACTGGCAGGCTTTGTTTTCACACCTTCTTATCTCTGTTGCTGCCTCCCTGTGAAATGCCTCCCCTGTGTTTGCCTCACACAGCAGCTGTGAGCAGAGGCAGGAGCCCAGGAGCCAGAGAGAGCTGATGGCTTTCAGCTGGAGGAGAGGGGCATGCAAAGGAAGAAGGCAGAGGAGCAGGTGGCAGGAAGGAAGGAAAGAACACTGGCAACAGCCACTTTCCCAGCACTTGGGCATGTGCATGCTCCAACTGTGCAAATGCGGGGCTACATTTTCACTGCTGGCTGGGCTTTAGTGTCCTGGGGGCTCTAGCTACAAACTTGCTGCTCCTAAGGAAGCAGCAGCAATTAATCCTGCCTTCCCCTCCACAAGGTCCAGCTGCAACTAGCTCCAGCCCTGGCCCTGGAAGAGCCTGAGCCCAAGGCCAGGGCAGGCGCTGCCAGCAAAGGCTGTCAAAGCTGCAGCGGGGCCACAGATGAGTCCCTGCCCTCCCCACAGCACATGGCTGCTTCTGTCAGCAGCACCGGTGCTCCTCCTGTGCTTCCCAAGGCACCCATCGAGGCTGCTGCTCCTCAGGGAAAGCCCCCGGCACCTGGGAACACGAGGAATGTGCCAGCCTGGGCACCGCTGAGAGGCAAAGCACCCAGGTGCCCCCCAGGGCAGGCTGGCAGAGTGTCTCTGCCCCTCTGAGGAATGGGGGTACTGCTCTGGCCTCTCCGACCTCGGGGCCCTGGGGCCATGCTGCTGCCCTTCCTGCCTCCCCTCACAGCCTCCAGCACGCAGTCGGAGCTGGCCGGCCCCAGCACCACCAGTCCAGCAGAATCAATGCCATCCCCCAGCTCCCGGCTCCTGAGAGCAGCAGCTGGTCAGGCCAACTGGGACAGACCAAAGGCCAGGCTGCTCAAGGTTACTATGCCAGTCGCAAGATGCTTACAGCCGGCCCTGCAGACCCTGCGGGACGAGCCATGTGCCAGCCCCAAGTGATGGCACCAGTGCTCAGCCCCCACGAGAATCAAACTGGCAGCTGATCTCAACTGCACTGGGAGAGCACAGTTACATTTAGTCACAGGTTTCTCCGCCTCTGCCTTTCGGTGGGGGCTGCTGGTACAGATGGGAGCAGTGGGGGTGTCTTCTCTCCGGCTGCTGGCAAGACCTTCCCCAGACCTTTCTTGCTTTGTGCTAGCCTTGGCCAGCTGGCGAGCGGCTTGGATGAGCAGCTTGGCCTCTGGCACGAGCCAGAGAAGCTTCCACTCTGTTTCTTGAGCGTAAGGCATCGCCTTGGCCTTGTGATTAAGGAGTTGCTTCTCCTCTGCTCCGGAGGGCATTGAACACTGGCTTCTGCTAGCATCTCTTGAGCTCTGTGAAAAATACAGAAGCGTTTTGCAAGACCTGCCCTTGTGCATACGTTCAGAGTTGTGCTCCAAGTCTTACACCATCTTATCAGACTTCTGAACATAGGCTGCCCAGTTACCAAAGCTTACGCCTCCTCAGGGTTAGATCTTCAAAGCAAAGGACTCTTTTTGCCTCACAGACTCATGGTCTGTTCTCTAGCCCTTTCCGAGCACATTTCTGTGGACTTCTAGGTCGAGCACAACAGCCTCAGAAGCAAAATTCCTCTTTTCCTTACAGGAAGAGGAGGTGATTGCAGGGCTGCCAAAAGGCAGAGTGGGTCAAACAACACTCACTTCAAAAATACTCTACAGGTGCATGCCTATTTTTGTTTCTTCCAAGGCAGTAAAGAGAAATGAACACAGTCCTCAGGAAGGCAATCCCTCCCTCAGTAAGGCAGGGACCACACTGGACTCTTCCCGTAAGCGCTCCATCTTACACTTGCATACATCCTAAGCAGATGCAAGACAGGGATTTGGGACACAAAATCCTAGATTAAAACAAGGTAATACTTGATTACTTATCTATTAAGAAAAGAAAAAAAAAAGCATAGATTTACCTTGCCAGTGTCTCTGCTAGGTGTCTTCTCATTTCCACATTCACCAAGTGGAGTTTTTCAGACCTTTCCAATTCTCCCTGAGCAAATGCCACTTGCAATGCGCTGTCTTGCTACATGTTTTGTAGTCTAGCCAATTCCAATTCTAGCCCTCCAATTCTCCGCTCCAGCTGGTTTCTCAGTGAGGCATTATTGGCGTTTATTTCTTCTAATCTGCCTTGAGTGGCTGCCTGCATCTAAAGCAGAAAACGCAACTTCAAGAAACAGGAAGGAAAAGACAGTGCTCCCCCAACTCCACTTCACAGACCCGACTGAAAAAGCACAGCCTGACTCAACTAGGGAACCCTGCTGCCTCCCTACCAGCAACAATCAGGGAAGAAATCTGAAACTACTAAATGGGTTATGCTTGTTTCTTTGTTTCTTTGTTTGTTTCCTTCCCCCAGGAGGGCAGGAACCTTAGGGACTTGTTTTCTCAACAGCCTTGTCTGGAGAATGACACTGCAGGTCCTGTGACTCTGGCCACAGACACTCTCAGCAGTAACAGCCATTAGAGGACAAACATATCCCTTGGCGATTCAACCACCTACTGCAGATATGAACAGTCCGTCCCCCTCTGCATGCTTTGCCTTTCCACCTGGGATCTCCCTCTACTCAATACAGAGGCCAGAGGGATGATGCACACTAATGCCACCTCCTCACAATGCATCCTGAGGACAAAAAGGCAAGATGGCAACTCCCTCTGCAAACTGCCAACAGGAAGACTGCCTTGGGCAGGCTTTTTGACTGAAGGAGCTACAGGGGCTGCTGGAAGGCAATCAGAGAGTAGGTGTTTTCCCAGACATGCATATCACACAACACACACAGGAGCACTTTCACACAGCCATTTTCAGTGCTCCAACTTCCCTAAAAAAAAAAAAAAGACAAAAAAAAAAGGGCGCTACAAGAGAACTAGATACCTAAAGCAAAAGACCTAAAAGACAATGACAACAACAACAAATGAATGCACTGTAGACTGCAGATGCAAATGGTGAATGAGTTTACCTGCAAGAAGAGATTGACTTCTTCTAGTTTTTGCCTTATCTTTTGGTAGGCTCTTTCTCCAATCTCTCTTTTATACTCCTCTATTTTGCAAAGATCTACCGCACTGCTCTGTAAGCATCGTTGGAGGCAAACCACCTCTTCTTGCAGCTCCAGATTTCTAGTTCCTAGCTGCAGAGATTTTGTGGATTCCCTCACCAGCTGCTGGAAGAGTTCACTGGCCTGTATCCAGGGGAAAAACAAACACAATTCATCAGAGAGGTCTAGAATCCCTCCATTCGGGGAAAATCCAGCAAACCTATCAGTCGAGACGATAGCTGACACCCACTGACTTGGTATTTCAACCAAGAAAGAGGGATTTGTATCTCCATTTCTTTTGTTTCTTTACATCTTTCTCAGGAGTTCAGACAGGGTCGCTTCAGCTCCCATGCTTCCTCAGTTCTCCAGCAAGAGTTCACAACCCACTCCACAACTCACCTGAACAGCACAGACTCCAAACCAGCAGCATTTCAGCCACGTGCTTGGGCTGAAAAGCACAAGGTCTCTTCTTCAGTGAGACTCCGCAGCCCTGAAAGCAGCTCCCTGAAAAGCCACTGCTGTCTGGCAAGAGCAGAGGGCAGGCAGCAGCAAAGAGAAAGGAGATCACTGCAATACGACCCAAGAGCCTGAACCTGAGAGCTTCTGCTCATGCTGTGTGTCTGAAGGGCAGGATCTCCTCTTATTGCAACCCGGAGCAGTTGCTCTTGTGATGTTTCAGATAAAAGCACACTCGGGCCTGGAAAACGACCAGGAGCTCCTTTTGAGGAAGGCTCAAGGAGTGGCTTCATTAGCTACACTACAATGAGGAATGTCTCTAGACAAACCTCTCTGGCATTTGTGCTCAGAATATGTTGTTCTGTTCCAGCAGTGGAGGAAAAGAACAGCTTCGTAGATATTACTATGTTTACAGAGTTGGTATACCTCGGCTTTTGTCCTGTCCAAGTCCTCTTGCAAGTGCAGTTTTTCTTCCTTGAGGTCATCGCACAAACGGGTAGAAACTCTAAGGGAAGTCTCTGACATCCGCTGCTTTCTGAGAGCCTCACTAAGTTCTCGCTGCAGCTGGCAGACTGTTCTCTAACGAAAGATTATAACACAAGGATGAAGAGAAAGGCAAGAATGTGAAATCTGCATTTCTACTTTCACTCACTAGTTCATATACTTAAGATCAGTTTTCAGACGTGCTACAAAGGTCAGAAATGTTGTCCCCCAGAAGATGGGCTCTGCACAGCTGGGCACCTCTCTCCTTCCTGAGAGAGGAAGGTAGCAACGCTTAGCTCAGATGTGCTGGAGGCGCAAAACATTATGTGAGCACTCTGCACGGGAGCATGCTTTGCAGCTTGCACAAAGTCAGTTCAGCTGATTTCCTAATTAGTCCTTCCCCTCACTGGCAGCATAGTCTTTCACAGCGCCGCAACAAAAGGACATGGTTGGAGAAGGCTGTAACTCAGAAGCTATGGGAGAGAAAGCTGAGGCCAGGGTAGTGGCTGAAGCTAACTTCTTGGGAGGTTGCCAGCCTCCTTAAGTGCCCCAAATGCATACATCAGCTAGTCCCTGCACAACACTCGGACTCCTCTATTGCAGTAACACTTCAGGCCACAGGCATTCCTTCTCTGTACAAACAGGAAAGAAAAACACTCTTTTCTTTGCTCAGGACTCAGCAACTCCTCCTCGCTCACTACTCTCTCGTCACACCTCCTCCCTTCCTTCTTTCCCACTCATCTCCAGGCACCTTCTCCTCCCTCTCCTCCTCTCACTCTGCCCATCCTCAATATTTTCCTAAACATTCTCTCTCCTCCTTCCCCCACCCTACCTCTCTTTCTGCTTTGTTCCTCTTGCACACCAAGACTTGGTCTCTTAAATGAAGACACTTGGCGTTCAGTTCCTTGTTTCTTGCCTGCAGCAGGTACACTTCCTCTTCCGCTTCTGCTCTGCGTTTACTGAGAATGTTGTTCAGTCCATCCTGGACAGCACTCACAATTTTTTCTTGGGTGCTCCGATTCGGCACATCTCCCAGCTGCTGACGGAGCAAGCGATTCTCACTTTGGAGCTGGGCCACTTGTGCCCGCAGAGATTCCTCTTCCGCAAGGTGTTTGCTCAATTGATCTTTCTCACGTTGCAGAGCACGACCATGTTCCTTGGCCTGACACTGGGCTTGACGTAGTGCCCTCCGTGTCATTTCCAAAAATGATGTTTTTTTCCTAAGAGACTGTTTCAGTTGGTGAACTGTCTTCTCTAAGGTGGTAGCTTTACTTTCAGCCTCACTCAGCTGCTGAGACAAGCTCTTGCTGGTTTCCCGCAAATCAGAGAGCTCCTGATTGAGCTTGTCTTGCAAACAAAGACCCTGCTCAC
Source organism: Dromaius novaehollandiae (assembly GCF_036370855.1). NCBI lineage: Eukaryota > Metazoa > Chordata > Aves > Casuariiformes > Dromaiidae > Dromaius > Dromaius novaehollandiae. The sequence goes on along the minus strand of NC_088125.1, from coordinate 550,449 downwards.
ATTCCCTCCGAAACGTCTGCTCAGCCTCACGTTCTGCTGTCTGACAACTTCCCAGTTCCTGAACTTGAGCAGAGATCTCGTGCGAAGGCGATGAGTCCACCTGTGTCTCCAGCCTCTCTTGGCTCTCATTTGTCTGTTCAAATGCAAGCAATGAAAGATGGCCAACTTAAGCAAATCCTCTGAAAACAGGAGGCAATGGCAAGCATTCTCTATAACCATACAAAGACTGGAGCTACCTGGACCTCGGATTAGAATGCAACACTAATCTACAGACTGCTTCTCTCAACATCAGTCATTCAACAGTGTTATTTTACATTGGTACAGACCACCAGTTCAAAATTCAACTAAAATGTGTGTTTTTACATACCTGCCTCCCAGGGGTTTCCCTGCTAGCCTTGAGGGCTTCTTCGTCATTTGGCGAAGACTTACGAAGAATGGCAGAGTCGGAGTCCCCATCTGTACAAGAAAAACACATCTTTTGGTGAGCAGTGTGAGCTAATACAATTCCTGAAGCCTAGAGCGCTTCCTGAATCATCACATTTCAGAGAAAAATCTTAACACTAACACCCCCCCAACTCATCAAGTCCAAAAGAGAAAGCTATCAATGAGCAGATTTAACATGCAGCTGTTTTCTTACTCATCCATTCCTCTAGCGCATATTCCTTGCTCATATACAAAGGAAATCACTGCAAGGGCTCCAAAACAAGCCAGCAAGCAGTCACAGCCTACAGAACTCTGCTTTCAAGGGACAATGCCAAATAGCCCATTTTTTAAAAATGGACTTGCTCCATACATGATACCCATATTCAAAATACTGAAATGACCAGCTCCGATGGCGACTTCCGGTCTCCCTCAACTTCACCAGGCTGCATCTGTCAGATTGAGGGGATTTCTTCATCTTTATAGAAGCCTTGATAAATGCATGGATCATTATTTAAGCTGCCCAGCTCAGCTACAGAAAATACTACAGCGTTGCCAGCACACTCAAAAGACCTCCCTCGAAAAAGCCTCCGATTCCTCCGGGTACCAATAAATACGCCTTTGACATACCTCGACCAGAAATTGCACAGGAAACCTTTGCTCCCAGCTTTCGCATTGACGCATAACTGCCACCTATTATCTAATGCACGTTCACCTAACGTGCTCTGCGTTCCTAAGGAAAGCTGCCAGTGCAGACACAGCAGGGATTTGGACAGCTATCATTTTCCACTGGGCAATTAAACAGTCCCATATTTGTCTTCCAACAAACAAGTCTCAAACAAGCCAGAGTAAGCAGGGTACTGTTGCGGAGACCAGAAAAATCACACCAAATGCAGGAGGACAAAAGGGCCCAAGGTAGGCGTCCCTTCTGGTCTCTCCAGAGCTCTTCCAAGTTCCTCCTCTCCCAAAGACTTCAAAGCCTCTTCCTGCTGCGTATCAGAGGGAATCAGAGGTGGGGGCTATGCTTTGCCTGTGCCAGCCAGCAACTGCAGAATTAGGTTCAAGAGCCTTCCCAAGAAGCTGTCAAGTTCCCTCTCACGGCACCCACGCCATCTTTGAAGAGATTCCACACAAGCAGGAAAGGATCCAGGGAGAAGAGGAAATCCTTCTAGAAAGACACTCCAAAGACGGCCTACTCTTCCTCCAAGTCCCTGACTCACACAACCTTCTCTTCATACCCTATATGCATCACAAAACGCTCCAGAGGAGGGTTGGCCCTAATAACATATGTTCACCAACAGGATGATTCTGCAGTTGCCCAGGAACAGGGCAGGGCTGTTCTTTGGGGGGAAGCAACATTCTGCTGATCCGACCGTCCGCACAGAGCCCCCAGCAGCAGACCTCTTCCTGCGCTCTAGCAGGAGGAGTCACAAACCTCCGCCTGGATAAAGCTCCTGTTCCTAAGTGAAAGGCAGCAAAATGTGACTCTCGACTCACTTCTCACTTCTGGGAAATAACACACAAGTCAAGAAGAAAAGAAAAAATAGAGCGCAGTTTCTGTATCTTTGTAGGTTTTCAAAGACAGTAACAAACTGTGTATGAATACTGTCTGCTCTCCTCATTTGACACATACTGTAGCTTTCCATACAGTAGTCTTACCAAAAAAAAAAAAAAAAAAAAAAAAGGCAGAATAAACCCCCCTACTAGAGGGTCTGAAAGGTAGAGTACAGAGAACACAGTTTGGGTAATTCTGAAATAGTAATTGTGTGAGATATGTTCAGTGCTAGGCAAGCTCACGAGCGTAGCTCAAACTGCACACACTCACTGAAGGAGAAGATATTTTTTTAAGCCACCCTGATAATTCTTCTGGATCATAACCTCATATGGATTTTCAACACTTTTTTTTCCCTCATAAAAAGTCAGAACTTAAAAACAACATTTAAAAAACATAAATACATCTAAGAAGTTATAGTAAGTGCAGTTTCCTATAATGCACGGATCCAGCTGTGCCTAAGGCAGCACTGTCCCCTCGGGGAGGAGAATCCTGAAGCAACAAGACAGAAGCGTTTCTAAGCATCATGTCTCCGCAGCACCTCAGAGTCCCCACAAAAGCAGTTGGGACTGAGATGAGAAACAAGGCACCTCAGGAACCTGGGCCGAGCACGGCTGACACAATTCACACCAAGGCAAAGAGACCACCGCGCTCCAGGGCCATCCCGGCAGCAGCTGCCTGCCTGCTGCCTCCCCCGGCACTGCCTCACTGCAGCAAGGCGGCTCCGACACCGACCTGGCGCTTTGGGGATGGGGTTTGCGCCAGCAGAGCCGGGCGCGCAGAGGGAAGAGCGCACACCCGAGCAACAGGGAGGCCCGCGCTTCCTCGCTGGGCCCCGCTTAGTGGTTTGCTCCCCCTCACCCCCCCAGTTTTCTGACAGGAGCTGCAGCGCGGCCGGCTGCAGCCCCGCGGGGCCGTGTCACCCCCCGAGGACCCTCGCAGCCCCCAGCTGCACGTCCCGGCCCCGACAGACGCGCCCAGGGCGCTCGTCCCCCGGGGCCGCCCCAGCGCGCGGCTGCAGCAGGACACCCCGCCGCCAGCAAAGGCCACGGCGCCTCTCCCCGGCCCCGCGGGCGGCCAAGGCTCCCACCTCCTCTCTCCGCAGCAGCCACCCCCCGCGGCAGCCCCACGGCTCCTGCCCGCTGCGGGGCGCCGGGCACCGACGCGCCCGGGGCGCTGCCGGGAGCAGCATCCCCCGCTGGCAGAACCGCTCTGCCGGCGGGCAGCTGGCCCAGGCCCTCCGCCCGCAGCTCGGCACCGCCGCCGCTCCCGGGGCCGCCGGGCACCCGCGGCCCCTTCCTCCTCCGCAGGAGCCGCCGGATCTTCTCCATCCTCCGCCGGGGCGGGACACGACGATGGCGCCGCTTCGCCTCGGGGAGCCCCGAGAAGAGAAAAGCAGGGAGGGCGGCACCGGCACCCTCAACAGCACCGGCACCGGCAACGGCACCCGCAACGGCAACGGCCGCCAGAGGTCGCGCGAGCACCACGCAGCTGCCCCCGGCCCGGCCAGGACGCTCGGGCGCGTCACAAGGGGCTGGGGGGGGCGGGGCGGGGCGGGGCGCCGCCGCCGTCTTCCGCTGCCGAGGGGGGCGGGGCGGTGGGTGTCGGGCTGGGCGCTGCGGCCGCGCGGGGGCAGCTGGGGACTGCGGCGTTTCTGTGGCGGCTGCTGCGGCGACTGCTGCGGCGGGGCCGGGGCCGGGGCCGGGGCCGGGGGGAAGCGCTGTTCGCGGTGGGGGGGGCCGGGGGCTGCCGGTGCGGAGGGGCTGCCGGGGTCTCCCGTGCGGCTCCTGCCCGGCGGGGCCTGGCGCGGGCCAGAGCCGGGTGCTGCGGGCTGTGTCCAGGCGGGTCTGCGAAACCTCCGCGGACAGACGCTGCCCGGCTGCCCTGGGCCACCCGCCCCCTGCCACTGTGCTCTGACTGAAGAGTCCCCACGGATTTGAGAGTCATGGCTGGCTGCTAGAAATGCTGATCTCTTCTAAAATGTGTAAAAGCCGGGGAAGGACACACAGGCAAGAACAGGGTGATAAGGTGTGAAAACAAAGCCTGCCAGTTACATGAACAGGCTCTCTCTGGATGCCCTAACTCAAAAAGGGTGTGAGCTAGTGAGAGGAGGCTCTGGAAGCATCAGGTCTGCAATACGCTGATGACCTCATTCCCAAGCTTTTCTCTACAGTACCAACATTAGAACAAAAATGCTGCAGAAATCTCCTCTCCCTGCAGGTGTTGCTATGCTCCCTGCATCTGAAGGATCAGCCAGTGGCATAAGAAGCGCCTTCAGAAAGGCTCCTGGTGTGGTCCTGTTTTGCTAAGCAGCAAATCTTTTATCCCTCCATCCTTAGAGTCAAAAGGGTCAGGCTCCACATCGTTCATCCACTGCTTGGGTAAAAATGCCTTTGACCTGCTATGACAGCTCGAACAAGGTGGGCAGCATCAGCCCGTTGTGCCACCTTCCTTTGTCAGCTCATTTCACTGCTGAAGTCCTCAAAGCAGGCTGGGCAGTGGCCAGGCAGCTGCTGCTGGGGATACCTGCAGGGAAGCAGCACCTTCCCCTGCTTTACAGGCCTTCTAAGTGCAGGGAAAGGTACTGAAAAATGGAGCATTTCATCCGTTTTCTCACACGGATGCTCAGGTGTCTGGCCACACTACTGCAACAAATTTAAAGCCTATGTAAGGCCTGACCCAACCAACAAGTGGGTACATTTCTCATGCCCTGTCCTTTTCACCCCACCACTGTAGTCAGGAGGACGAGGAGCACAGATAGGGCAGAAAATAGGTTTCTCTAAGCACTTCAGTACATTGTGCCCTTTAGAGGTAGATCCTGCTCCCCAGACGAATGCAAAATCCTCCACTAAGCTGCACAGTGACCTCTGGAAGGGCTCCTTCCCACTACTTATGCCAGGGAGCTGAGGCATGGGGAAATCGTGATTAGGATGCATACTGTCAGAGTTTTACTCTGAAAAAGAAGAACAGGTGCCTCGCCTGACTGATGACTAAGTAAAGAAGTGCAAAGACTCGAATGGGCATGGAAGCAGGATCATAGATGAGAAACCATCTCCAAACCCGAACGAGAGTGGGCCCTTGCTTTTCAGCAAAGGAAGAACTGCCTCTGCTGAATTGGGATTGTCTGTACTATAAATACCCATTCTGTGGGTATACTGTCTCTTTCCTCTGCCAAAGAGTATTTTACCGGGAGACAAGAGAAGGACTCAAACCGAGCTACTATGCAATGGACTTTCCCCCAAACTTGTTCCCTGGGCAAAGGCTGCAGCAGCCGTGGGGGCTGCTGAAAGCAGGTTTTTGGCTCTTGGAGTCCTTTGAAGTGGAAAATGCCAGCGGAACGGGGCTGCTCTGTGCTTTGAAGATGGGACTTGCCCCATGCAGGGAAAGGTTTGTGTTCTTTGCCCCCAGTAACCGGGATTGCTCTCTTGCTGCAGGACTTCCCTGCCACTCTTCCCGTGGGGCCAGGTTCACGCAAACGCTGCTTTCTCCTCTGCTCACGTATCATGAAGAGAGCAATGGGCTCACAGCAGCTGAAATGTGTATCCCAAAACACCTTTCTGACAACGGGGAATTCCAGGTCCTGTGATTTTTCCACGTGTTGGTTATACAGCTAGTTCCACTGATGCCAAGGGACCTAATGTCTTGTTTTAAACTCAGTCCATGTGTGATTTTCTTGGGAACACCTGGAAGAGCACGTGCGACCTGTTCTTCATTTGTCTAAGCATTACAATGTAAAATGTTGAAAAGTCATGAAAACACAGAGCCAGAGAAGTTGAGAGAGACAGAGGCAGGAAAGCCCCCTATAGTGAGAAAACCGGAGATGCTTCAGTCCTGCCAGTGTTTCTGATGCTCCCAGTGAATTCAAATGAGCATTTCTGGGACGGGCCCTTGAAATGGGACTGAGGTCCAGGAAAAGGCTTCAGAAGCCTGAGAATCTGTAAAAAGGGAGCGGGGAGCAAAGGCTGTGTCCCGGTGGCACAGAAAAATCTCTTGTTTTAGATCAGTTGCTGTGGCTGAAATTGAAACATGAGTCAAGTATGAGTAAACCAAGGCACCAAGGAAAAAAAGGATCCAGTTTAAAGAGGTCTTCATTGTCGCAGCCTGAAAGGAGTCGTTTAGGACGACCTCCCTCCCCTTGGGACCAACGACCAAGTTCGTGATGCTCTTGGAAAGGGATCCAATTTAAAGAGGTCTTCATTGTCGCAGCCTGAAAGGAGTCGTTTAGGACAACCTCCCTCCCCTTGGGACCAACGACCAAGTTCGTGATGCTCTTGGACTGAATTAAGGTGAAACGACACCAGCCAACCAGTTTTATGATTTATTAACACAAAAGACATGGTTAGGAACGATAACTCAATGGCAATTACTTCAACTAGATAAACAAGTCCCATGCCGCACGTTTTGAACAGATCTCATCAACATTCATCAAAAGAGAGGGGAGAGAGAGAGAGAGAGAGATATCACCACCTGTGGATCCAGTGGCGTCCCATTGGTCCCCTTCACTCTGGGTATCTCGGCAGTGGGGGGGGGGGTCCCCCACTTAGCTTCTGGTGGTGCCCTTTTTATACAGTCCAAGTCCCCAAATCTCCACCCAGTTCCAAGAAACCTCATGCATATGCATGGTGGGCATTAGAGGCGTGGTCTGGTTCGGTGCAGCCTCGCTGTGTCCCGGGTGGTCGCAGGGAGACCATTTCAGGGGTCGCAGCACCTCAGTCTTGTTTCCACCAGAAACAGATAGCTTGCTTGTACAACAGAAAAACACCATCTCAGTCCTGTTTCCTCCGGGAACAGGTGGCTTGCTCGTACAATGGGAAAACACTGTCTCAATCCTGTTTCCACCGGGAACAAATGGAAATGGATGGCTTGCTCGTGGTTATGGTTTTCTGCAAAATCTGCAACGTGCGCAGCAAGGCTCACATCTTAGGTACCAAGAAATGTATAAGGCAAAAGTTCACTCATCAGTCCGCCACACTCATCTGCAAACAGGAGAAGCCCTGTTTCCCTTGCTTAGTATGCACATAGCCTCTACTGTGAATAGTGATCCTTCTTAATAGAGCACCAGGCCCCAAACGCCTTGGCACTAGGCTTACAAGATGCCTGGAGGGTTAGGTGGCCCGGGGGTCTGTGTTTGTGTGGGGATGACGGCTTGAGTCTGGTCTAGCACTTGAAGGCAAGCAATGAGGGCTAGGGCTTAGCTTCAGATGCAGGGTAAGAGAGAGGGTGTGGGGGGGGTAAGGATTCAGGCTGCAGCGTAGCAGTTTGGGCTTGGCCTTAGCGACTAGAGGAGGAGAAGGAGGGAAGGCGGAAGGGCAGGGCTTCAGCTTCGTGGTGAGGCTGCAGGTCTGGCCCTGCCAGAGGAGCTCTCGCAGGCCCTGTGCCAGCGGCATCCCCATTACCTGAAGCCTCCTGACCTCCCCAACACAGGTGCTGTCTCTTGGCCAAGAGCTCCGTGCCCTTCATGTGCTCCCACGCCGGCCTCCAGCTTCTGCCTGCTCACCTGAGGGCACACAGAGCACCTCCTCATCAGCACCCAAGCGCTGTCCCCCAAAACCTGACCCTGCCTCTGCAAGCCCCCAACCTCTCTGCCCTCCTGGCATGACCCTGCCCTTCCCTGCAGCACCTCACCATGCCAGCCTGCTGCTCCCCACCAAGCAGCTTCCTGCACCACAAGTGACCTCACAACCGAGAGCCCAGCCCTCACACCGCCACTCGCAGCTCCCCCTCGCCTGCCTCTGCCCTCTGCTCTCAGCTCCATGCGCTTGCACTCTCAGACTAAACACCAGCCCTGCCATGCCTCTGCTTCTGCCTCCCAGGCCCCAAACACCTTGGCGCTAGGCTTACAAGACGCCTGGAGGGTTCGGGCCTTTGGGGCAGCAGCATAGGGCTTAGGCTTCAGGCATCAGCGGGGAGGTTGCGCTTTGCAGTTGGTGGTGGGCTTTGGGAAAGCGTGTGGGTGATGGCTGAGTGCTGGGCTTCATGTTTCTGCTGAGCGTTTTCAGAATGGGCTAATTGGGTGGTCTGGGGGTGTGTGTTTGTGTGGGGGTGAGGGCTAGAGCCTGGTCTAGCACTTGAAGGCAAGCGATGAGGGCTAGGCCATATCTTCAGACACAGGTTAAGGGAGAGGGTAGAGGGCAGGGATTCAGGCTGCAGCACAGCACTTTGCATTTAGCCTTAGCGACTAGAGGAGGGGAAGGAGGGAAGGCGGAAGGCTAGGGCTTCAGCTTAGTGGTTAGGCTTCAGGTATGGTCCTGCCAGAGGAGCTCTCTCGCAGGCCCTGTGCCAGCAGCATCCCCATTACCTGGAGCCTCCTGACCTCCCCAACACGCGTCCTGTCTCTTGGCCAGGAGCTCCATGGCCTTCATGTGCTCATACCACGTATGGCCTAATGCAGAAGAATGTGAAGGAGACAGGCTGTGGAAAGTAGCCAGACCATCCTAGGAGGAAAAAGAAACAGTGTAGATAATGACGTAGTATCCTTGCAGCAGCAAGTGAAAGAGTTGGAAAAGCAGGTAGGGGATTTGCGAGATGCAAAGGTGATAGTCCAAGAAGTGACTACAGCACAAGCTGAGAAAAGCCAAGATTTAGCAAGATGGAGCAGCTAGCTTTGCGGATGGCTAATAAGCACTGCCGGCTTTATGGAAAGGTGCCCGCTCCTGCTTCTCAGGTGCGGGTGATTATAGCTCGACCTTCCTGGGATCCAGGGGAGTGGGATGGTAATATTTGGAGTACCTCATCTGACTCAGAAATTGAGTCTGATATTGAGCAAGAAGCCGCTAACGCTCAGGTGCAGCCGCTTGTTCAGATGCGGGGGGAGCGACACATAAATAGGGATACCGTAGAGCAGTCAAGGACTTATACGCCAAAGGAATTACGTGAGTTTTTGACTACATTTCAGCAACAACCAAGGGAGTTATTACTAGCGTGGATGGTGAGAGCCTGGGACAATGGGGCTGGATCATTAACGTTATTAAGGGAAGAACTGAATTTAATGAGCCCACTGTCCACAGATGCTCAAGTGCAGTATTATGTCTCCCAATGTAACGTTTGCATGAGATAGCGCTGGTAACTCTATAGTTGCTCCTCTGCTCTACCAGTGGTTATGTGCCACGGTGGTAGCGGCTTACCCATCTACAGGTGAGCTGGGCGCCACGGTGGGGGCATGCCATATCATGGAAGAAGGAATAAATGTTGCGACAGTTGGGGGTGGCCATTGGACGAGCGGATGATAATGGTCCAGATGGCATAGAAATAACTTGGCAAATGAAAATGCGGCTATTGAAATTGGCCCCAAGTGCCTTGAAACCGCTCCTGTTAGGGACGGCGATGCCTGCTACTGGTACAGTAGCAGCCTTGGTGAATAATTTGCGAGACCTAGCTTTGGTGGGTGGACCAGATTCTAAACGGGTAAGGGTGGCTCAGAAAGTTGGAGCAAAGAGACAGAGAGGAGCGACTAAGGTGAGCGGAAAGGTTACACAAAAGCAGATGTGGACTGACTTGCTGCAGGTGGGGATATTGCGGGATGAGATCAATGGCTTGCCAACTGCTGGTTTATTCAAGCATGGCAGCATTTGCCTGCCAATCAACAAAACCCACTGCCCCACCTGCACCCAGTGCTCCCTGGAAGCTGCCTGCTAAGAAACAATGAAGGGGAGGCAGGTCCCCCGAAATCCGAGCGTGAGTTGCAGCATATCATCTGTGGGACAGACGCCCATATGTACCCCTGCGAATTAGATGACACTCGGGAGGGGAAATAGCTGTGCTTGCTTTAGTAGATACAGGAGCAGAAGTTACAGTGCCACACAGTGCCCTAAACCCTGGAAAAGCAACAGGGCACTTCTGTGGTTTGGGTGGATCTGCCACCCCTGCTGTCGGGCCATAGTTCCTTTAGTGATTGGGAAAAACCCTCCCTTCTCCATTCCAGTCTTATTGGCACCCATTCATGCATATATTTTAGGAACTCATGTGTTACTAGGTTGAGATATACACACAATGCAAGGATTCTTCTCTTTTGCAAGGAGTCCCTCACTGCCACAAGCACGAGGAATCACTCTAATCAGAGGGTACCCAAACTGGGACCCCATAGATTTGCCTGTACCAACTACCATTGTGTAAATAAAACAGGACAGAATACCAGGAGGAGAAACAGAAATTCAAGAAACAAAAGATGCTCTCTTACATGCACACATAATACACCCTGCCCTATCGGCCTTTAATAACCCCATATGGCCTGCGGAGAAGCCGGATGGCTCCTGGCGTACGATTGTGGATTACAGAGAATTGAATAAGGTGGTCCCACCCCTGATGGCAGTGGTCCCCAATATGGTGTCTTTGTTAGAAGAAGTGGGTAAAAATTTGCAAGAATGGAAGGCTGAGGTGGATCTGGCAAACGCCTTTTTCTCTATTGCTATATCCCCAGCCTCGCAGGACCAATTTGCCTTCACTTGGAGTGGTAAGCAGTATACATTCCAAGTCCTTCCGCAGGGATATAGGCATAGCCCCACTATATGTCATCAAATGGTCGCTGCTGACCTCCCAACACCTCTCCCAGACTGTACTAGTCATCATTACATCAATGATATTTTGAGAACGGGACCATCTGAACATCAGGTGAAAGGGCAACTAATGGCACTGACGCATGCTTTCCAGGATAGGGGATGGGCTGTGAACCCCAGAAAGGTACAAGGATCAGATATTAGTGTTCAGTTTCTAGGAGTAGTGTGGATAGGACAAACGAAGGCCATTCCTGAAAAAGTGCGTAATACTATCCAGCAATGTTAGAGCCCATGTTGGAGTGGCGCAAGCTGCAATGCAATGGAAGTGCAGTGGTATGGGCCCTGCAGGACACAGAACAAACTACTCAACGCCATCGGGTCACTGCGCATACAGCCATCCCAATTCAAGCGTGGGTAAATGATGACACTGTTAGAGCCCATGTTGGAGTGGCCCAAGATGCAACGCAATGGAAGTGGAAACATTCTTTGCAAGCTCGACTGAAAGGAGGGAAGAAGGAGTTAAGCACCCCACATGCCACTTTACTGGGAGAAGTACAGTTTAAGCACATGCCCTTACTACCTGAACCGGAGGGTCTACCTCTTCCTACCTCCCCCCACCCACCCCTCCGGCAGAAGTGTCACCGGTACAAGAAGCTCCTCCCTTTGAGATGTTATCTCCTGAACAGTGGGAGTGGCCTTGGTTTTCCGATGGTAGTGCAGTGTATTCTTGGGCAGGAGAACGCATACGGCATTCCGTGGCATACAAGCCTGCTACAGACGCTACCTGTTTTGCCCCCAGAACAGGATATGCCAGTCAGTGGGCTGAGCTAAAAGCCACAGCTATAGCTTTAGATGAAGGAGATGCATGCTATCTTGATACAGATAGTTGGGTAGTGTACAAAGGCTTGCAAGCTTGGCTGCCAGCGTGGACCGCTGCACAATGGAAAATACATGATAGGGAACTTTGGGGAAGCTCCTTGTGGGGAAAAAAATGGAGTATTGTGCAGACAAAAGTTATTTCAGTACGACACGTTGATGCCCATCAAAGGCAAGAGCCTCTTGAAACGCAATATAATTCAGCGTTTGACTGAATGGCAACCCCCTCAGAATTGAAACAGGCCCGACAAGCGCACAAACGGTCAGGGCATCGGGGCCCTGTCACCGCTCGAGCTTGGGACTTGTCACGACGTTACCCCATGCTAGCGCTACACTGCTGTAAGACTGCACGTGCTAATTGTTCCCCCTGTATGAAGGTAGTAAAAGGACCTCTAACTAGTACATATGGTCGTGTTAAATGAGGTGAACAACCATTTACAACCTGGCAAGTAGATTCTATAGGCCCATTGCCCCCTTCACAGGGACAAAAGTATATTCGAACTGCCGCAGACACCTACACAAGTCTGATGTGCACACATCCCACCTCTCATGCAAATCAGTCCGCCACTGTACGAGGTTTAGAGCAACTGATGTATACCAATGGGATACCTAAAGAAATACAGTGTGATCAAGGTACCCACTTTGTGGGACATGTAGTGCAGGAATGGGCAAAGGATTTGGGGATCACCTGGATTTTACACATCCCATACCATCCCCAAGCTAGTGGACGAATACAAAGAATGAATGGTTTACTGAAAGAGCAAGTTCGAAAACTCACCCCAACACAGACATTAAAGCGATGGGCAAGTGTGTTGCCCCAGGCACTATGCATGCTTAACAAGAGACCTGTGGGAGTACTTACTCCCTATGAGCGAGTGCAAATTAAACTAACATTGGCACCCCCCGCCCGAATATCAATTATGGAAGGAGGGGTTGCCACCCACATGCTTGCCTCACGAGAAGTAGAATTCTATGCATCCAAACCGTTATTAAGTGCCAAGCAGAAAAATATAAGCCTACACTTGCAGCTCGATTGTCCATCGCAGCTTGTATGGCTATTCACACCTTTGCTATCCGTTCAAATAACCCCACTTCTACTAACTTCCTCTCCAGATTTCTCGTTCCAGGTATCCGCACCTGCGCCAGTAAATATTGCACAAGGAAAACCAATACTGCAAAGAATTTTAGTCCGTAATGCTGCAGTACCTCACATTCAGCAAACACCTTCAACACCTTCCTTAGCTAATGTGTGGATATTAAATCCTCACAAGGAAAAACGACCTGGTACCATCCTGGCAGATGGGCCAGGAGCGACGGTCCTAGTGCTCCCTGATGGCGATACAATACCTTTTTAGCTCCCTGCTAACAGGTTATCCCCTCGGCATTTGCATATTTCTGGCATGTTGCATCCTGTGCTCCCCAACAAATGCGATCGACTTACAGGATCATCCCACACCACATATAAATACATGGATCTGGCTAGCTCAGCGTTTGGCTAACTTATCTGCCTTTTGTATTGCGGGTGGACGGTCTCTTGATGATGTACTAACCACACGTTATATAGGAATACTAACCTCCCTTCAAATATTACCAAATTATACCTTCTTGAGAAATTTTGATATCCAGCTCACCCCCTTGAATTTATACGATCTGGGAACAGCCTCTACTAAATGAACACCTTGGACGTATTCATTTTAGATTGCCAACGTGTCCAAAGCAGATCTATGTTTTTGCTTTGTCCATGCTACCATACCAAAGTATGATATGACCAATATACAGTTGAAATGCAATAGCACTATGAATATAACCTTTAGGGTGGTTCTTTTTAGGCGGCACCACTGCTTACACTTATGTGCCAGCCAATACCACCGATGGCCCTTGCGCTATTGTGCTAAGCATCCTCCCTTTTATGACAGAACAAAAGAGGAAGCCACGGCATGTTTTGCATGCCACATGTGACCCCCACATGAATCTGTTTTCTCATGGAGAGGCTCTAGGATTCTTACGGAGCCCAACTGGTGTCCCGGGGTGGTAACCCCTAATTATAAACAAGTAGAACATGTCGCCTGTGCTTTAGCCCAAGGCAGATTTTGTTTGTTTGTTTGTTTGTTTGTTTGTTTTTATGGCAGTATCAGGAGGGCAGGAGAGCCCAGGGCAGCCCTTGGCAGGGGCAGGGCCACGGTTGCCAGGCAACATGGGGGGGACAGGAGGCGGGAGGAGACCACGTGCCCTGCAGCCAATGGGGTGCGGCTGCCAGGCGATGCGGGGCCGGAAGCAGGAAGCCAGGTGCCCGGCAGCCAGCAGGGTGCCGTTGCCAGGGGAGAGGGGCGGGGCACGGCCTGCCCTGGGGGAGGGAGTCCCAGGCCCTGGAGGCGGCTGGAGGCCGGCTGGGGCGGCCGTGGCGGGGCAGCGCGTGGGGCCGGGAGCGCCGGGGAGCCGGGCCCTGTGCGCCCCGGCCGCGCTGCACCAGCCTGCTGGGACAGGGGCCGTGCGCGTCACGAGGCCCCGCTCTCCGGGGCAGCCGTGCACCCCACGGAGGCGGCGGGTCCTGCCCTGACACAGCAGGGGCTGCTGGCCAGGCGGGGAGGCCTGGGCCTGGCGCGGCCCGAGGGGCTGGACCGGCTCTGCCTCCTCCCGGGGAGCCGCGTTGTCCCAGGATGTGCTGCGGCTCAGAGGGCAGGTCTCCCTCTGTCCGGGCTCTCTGGGTACCGGTGTTGTCCGAAAAGCGGATTCGTTGCCCGGTGTGCAATAAACCAATAATTGCACACTCAGGAGAGACATTTGCTTCTTTATTTCAGAGTTGCACAAGCCTGGCTGCTCGGTGGTTTCCCACAAATCAAGCACACACCCCCCCCCCCCCCCCCAGCCTGGCTTCTCAAGGAGCATTTATACAAACAAATTGCCAGGTTTGCAACTTTCCTTTTTACACTGATTGGTTAGTGATTTACACACAATTATAACTCTGCTTTCACACCATTTTACTAGGACGCATGCTCAGGGGAGGGGTCTTCACCTGGGCACGGGTCTTTTGGACCTATGGGTGTGATGTTTTGCAGTATAATGAGGACAGTTCAGTCAGGGATACATGGACCTCCCATTCTTTTGCCAAATTGGCAATATGTACCTAGAAATAAAACATTTTGATGTAATGTTTCTTTTAGGGCTTTAGCAGTTCTAGGATGCCCTTGTTTAAAGAATGCTTCTTTTCAGAAAATAGAGATAGAGGTTATCCTAATCTGCCTAGTTAAAACCGAATGAACATTCTTTCTGAGCTTCGCAGGGTTGTCTTGTAACAGTTCCCCCTTTGAGACTTGTATGACCATTCTCATATTAGTCTCACCCTTTTAAAATTTTTCCCTTATTAGCTTTGTACAACATCTAGAAATGCATTGAATCTCTACATAGACACATACAAAAACTAACAACACCATTCCCAAAATTGTTAAATGCTATTTAACCCATGAGCTTGCGTCAGGGAACCAGGAAGTCAACCATTTCCATGTTTCTTCAAATCCGAAAGAAAGTATCATCTTTCTGAACCCCATGTAAGATTTCAGTCTGCTTCCAGATTTCATTTAGATTGGTAGTAATTCTCCCGCTTTGATCCACAGCAACTAGTATTTATTACTGTACATACTCCTCCCTGAGATGCCAAGAACATATCTAGAGCCATTCTGTTCTGGGTGGTTATTTTAGCAATTTCTGAAACCTCCTCTTGTAAAGCTGCAATGGCATCAGAGGTTTTATTCCCTATTTGCTCAATAACTGCTGAAATATTTACTATTGCTTTTTCAAGTTCACTCACTCCCAATGGTGGAAACAGCCACCTTGCGAATGAATGAAACCTAGTAGGTCGCTCTATTAAAGGATTATTGCCCCTCTTTTGTCTCCTCATGAATGTTCTTAACCATGATTTTTGATTCTTGTTACTCAGTTCTTTTGTTACAGTAATATTAGGGATTATTGCCCCTAGAGTCCATGTCCCTGACCAATTAGGAGGTAGCACTTTTCGTGCCTTGTTCCCGCACAACCAATACCATCCACTACCTTTCGGAACACGCCACCCATTTAGTTCCTTACTTGGCCACTTATAACCTATTGCAGGGATCCGAGAGCAATCTTCATAACTCCCTGCCTTAATGGCTCCAGTACAGTTGATCGGCTGTTTTCCATAAGGTACAGTTTTCTCCCACCATTTATTACTATTATTGCACCTTCGGATACATTGATAATAATCGCCTGTCACACTCTGGACTTGCCATTCCTGTTCTGTTGTTTCATCATGTTCCGTTTGATCACTAGCATTTCTTATCTGTTTTATAAATTCCATACAGGAAAAATTAAGAGGCACTCCAATTAGCGGGAAGCCCTTGTTGGAATGTTCAGGGAAGTGGGGACACACCCAACCATCCATCTGGTTAACTATCTTCATAGATTTCATAATTACTTCCAAATGAAGATTTTGACCCCCAAATCCTTCCTGATTCCCTTTGGCTCAGGTAACCTAGAGAAACTAACCACCACATTTCTCCCCTGTTGTTTGTTAAGGAGAACATCATTTTTACACAGAGACCCTAACAACAATATTAACCCTATTCCTAACAAAGAGATTAAAGCAATTTTTCCCTGAATACAATCTAAATTTAAAACTGATTCACTTCTAACACAACTCATATATCTTTATATATTTTTAACTTGAAAGGTTGGACTTGTTCAGCTTTCCACATCTCTCGAGGTCCTGCTTTCACTCGGGTGGAGTGGATCCAGGAATCAATTCCCTGCAGTTTCACAGCAGTATTTGTTGTTAGTAGGACAAGATACGGTCCTCTCCATTTTTCTATCAACGGCTCATCCTTCCAGGTTCGAAGATATACTTGATCTCCCAGCTGGAATGAATGTACAGGTGAATCTAAAAGTACAGGAGATCTTAACTGGATGTACCTACGGAGAGAAGGAAGAACCTTTGCCATAGACAAGAGATAGTCACTTAAAATTTGATCGCCCTTAGATGGACTAACTTTCTGCCTAACCCTTGGGGTTATTCTGATTCTTAATAATGCCAGAGGTAAAACATCAGTCCCTTTCATCTGAGTCTCCTGACACAATTTCCCTCTCTGTCTCTTAATTGCTTGATTCATTCTTTCCACTTTTCCACTGGATTGTGGCCTTCAGGGGGTATGTAAATCCCATTTAATTTGTAGTATTTTTGAGGTCTCCTGTACTATTTCTGCTATAAAATGAGGTCCCCTATCCGAAGACAATCCTTCTGGTACCCCAAATCTTGGTAGGATTTCTTTTAATACCATTTTCACTACCTCCCTTGCTTTATTGGTACGGCACGGGAAAGCCTCAGGCCATCCTGAAAAGGTGTCAACAATTACCAACAAATATTTATATCCATTACAGCTTGGTAATTCAGAAAAATCAATTTGCCAGGAATCCCCAGGCATGAAGCCCCTTTTTCCTTCCCCTGGGGGGCTTTGGGGGGGGGGGCGCTTCTTCTGAATCATGGGATTATTTCTAAGACAGATTTCACATTTTTGTGTAATTCCCTTTGCAATTAGTAACACACTAACTCCCACAGCAAATCTTTCAACTGTTTCAACCAATGCCTCGGCTCCCATGTGGGTACTATCATGTGTTTGCTTCATCAGCTTCTTCATTATCGCCAAAGTTACCACACCTTGTCCAGTAGATGTTACCACCATCCTTTGGAAGTCTTTATGCATTGCAGTATTTCTGCTAATTTATTTTCTTTTTCAGTGTATACCGGAATTTCCATTTTTCACGTTCTCTCTGGAACTAATGCTGCCACCGACACGGATAATGCTACCCTTTTTGCAGCCTCATCGGCTCTTTTGTTCCCTTTAGCTACGTCAGTCTGCCCGGATTGGTGTGCTTTGCAATACATTACCGCTGTTTCTTTGGGTTTATTAACTGCTTCGAGTAGTTCCATAATCTCCTTACTGTATTTTATAGGATTCCCTTGAGAAGACAGCAATCCTCTTTCCTTCCCAATTGTGCCATGGGCATGTATAACCCCAAAGGCATATTTGGAATCTGTGAACACATTGGTCTGTTTCCCTTCTGATAATTCCAGAGCCGAAGTTAAAGCAATCAGTCCTGCTTTCTGGGTGGATGGATTTGCTGGTAGCGATCTTGCTTCGATTTCTTCTTCCAAGGTGACAACAGCATACCCAGCCCTTCTTTCTCCCTTTAGGATAAAACTGCTCCCATCGGTAAATAATTCCCAGTCTGGATTCTGCAATGGAATACCTCTGAAATCTGGACGGCTGGAATATACTCGCTCAGTAGTTTGCAGGCAGTCTTGAGCCAACTTCCCCTCTTCATGAAGTGGTTATAAAGATGCCGGATTAAGGGTATTAGACACTTTCATGGTTACATCTTCTTGCTCAAGTATTACTGCTTGGTACTGCACCATCCTACCTGGGGATAACCAATGGTGCCCCTTCTGTTCTAAAACTGCTGCAACAGCATGTGGCACATAAGCAGTCACCTTTTCTCCCAATGTCAATTTTCGTGCTTCTTGTATTAACATCACAGCAGCTGCAACTGCTCGCAGGCATCCTGGCCACCTGCACTCACTTTATCCAATTGTTTGGAAAAGTAAGCCACAGGTCTTTTCCAATTTTTGGAAGTCCTAATGCGGGAGCACTCATGAGAGCAATCTTGATTTCATCAAATCCTTTTCGGCACTCTGCAGTCCACTCCAGCAAGTCTCCTGGCCCCTTAACAGCTTCATATAAAGGCTCTGCCATTAATCCAAAATTAGGTATCCACAGGCCACACCACCCAGCCATTCCTAAAAATCCCCTGAGTTCTCTTTTTGATTTTGGGGGGGCGATCTGACAAATCGCTTCTTTCCTTTCGATTCCTAATTTTCTTTCCCCCTGGGATATTTCAAATCCTAGATAGATTACGCTTTCCTTCATGATCTGTACTTTTTTCCGAGACACCCTGTATCCCGCTGTTCCCCCCAAATTTAATAAACTGATGGTTGTTTCTCTACATTCTTCAATAGTGTCTGCCCCCAGTAAGATATCGTCCACATACTGTAATAAGGTAGTGGTCTCTTTCTTATCTTGCCATAATTCTAATTCTTTTGCAAGTACATTACCAAAAATTGTGGGGCTGTTCTTGAATCCTTGAGGGAGTACTGTCCAGCACAACTGCATTTTGCGTCTCCTTGTAGGACTTTCCCACTCAAAGGCAAATAATTGTTGACTTTGTTCCTCCAAAGGAATACAGAAGAAAGCATCTTTTAAGTCCAATACTGTAAAATAGACATTGGAATCATTTATCGTTGTTAACAAAGTGTATGGATTGGGTACCACTGGGTGCACATCAGTCACTATCTGGTTAATAGCTTGCAAATCCTGTACTAGACGATATTCTTGTGAACGTGGTTTTTTTACAGGCAGGATTGGAGTATTGTATTCGGATTGACATTCTCGCAACAGTCCATACTTTAAGAAATTATTAATTATAGGCTCCAGTCCAACACGGGCCTCTAACTTCACGGGATACTGTTTTCGCCTTACCGGTTTAACTCCTTGTTTTAATTCCACCTTTACCGGTTCTGCACATCTGGCTCTTCCAGGTTTCTCCGTTGCCCACACAAAAGGGATTACTGCGTCCATTTCTTCAGAGGGAATTTCGCTTGGTCCATCCTCCACCTGTTTGGAATCCAGTGCTTTCTGTAACATATATGCTTGTGCCTTCCAGGCGTTATTTGGTGGAATGTGCACCTGAACTTTGTTCTTATCAAAGGTTATTTGTGCCCCCACTTTATTCAGTAAATCCCTCCCCATTAGGGGTAATGGGCATTCTGGCATATATAAAAATGCATGTGTTAACACTCTATTTCCTATTTTACATTTAATTGGCTGAAAGAAAGGTTTGACCTCTTGCTTTCCTGTGGCCCCAATTAGTGGCACAGAGAATTTACTCATTGGTGCCTTACAGCTGTTTCATACTGAATATGTTGCTCCAGTGTCTACTAAAAAATTAACTGTTTCCTTCCCCAGCTTTACTGAAACCAGGGCTTCAGCTGGGGAATCCAATTTCCCAACCCCCGGTTCCCATCAGTCTGAATCTTCTGCACCAGTCGTGAGCAAACCTGCCTCTGGAACAGATACAGATACAGACTGAGGTTTCCAATAATCTGATTGTTTCTTCGGGCACTCATTTTTCCAGTGCCCCTTCTCCCTACAAATCGCACATTGATCTCTCCTCAGTGAAATTCTATTTCCCAAATTCCCTCCTACTCTATGTCCTCTTCCACGTCCTTATCCTTTCAGAAAACCCCTTCCCCGAGAGGAAGTTTGTGCCTGGGCAAATGCAGCTGCCAAGATTGCAGCATTTTGCCCCTTATCTTTCAGTTTCTCCTTTTGTTTTTCCTTTCTCTCTACTTCTTCCCTGTTATTGTACACCTCTCATGCAATTTCTATTAACTGTGGTATTGACATCCGTGACATACCATCTATTTTCTGAAGCTTTCTCCTTATACCTGGTGCTGATTGTCCTACAAATAATGTAGTAAAAGTCATCTTGTTCTCTTCGTCCTCGGGATCCAAGTCTGTCCATTTTCGGGCGGTTTCACATAACCGCTCCTAAAATGCAGAGGGATGCTCATTCATACCCTGCGCTACTTGATACAGTTTTGCAATATTTTTGGGCCTAGGTACTGCATGCTTTACCCCATATAACATTAACTGTTGGTGCTGTTTAGTCATTAACCTGCCTGCCCCTGTATTTTGATCCCAGTCCGGTTCTTGGGCCGGCATAAAGCGCTCCGGCCATCTCTAGCATTTTGTCTTTCATTTTCCTCTCGAGCTTTGTCTAATACCATTCTCTTCTGCTCAGGTGCAAGCAAAGTATTTAAAAGCACCTGTAAATCCTGCCAGTCTGCATTATGACTCTCAATTATCATTTTAAAGGATTGATACATCTTTTCTGGATTTTCTCGGTACGACCTGGCAGACTCCTTCCAATTCATTAAATCTGTAGTTGAAAAGGGGACCTTCACATATACAGGCATTCCATCTGGTCCTACTGCTTGACGCAGTGGGGCCTGAATCACAGGATTTTGTGGAGCCTGAGTAGCCCGAGTTCTGCCTGCAATCGGGCTACATGCCTCACTTCCCTTATCTCTGGCATCAACACGATCTTGATCTCTTTCTGGAGGGACCAATAATTGTACATCCTCTTCCTCATCACCCACTTTTAAACATCTCTTCCCAATACTACAAGCAGAGCAACACCGAGGTATTTTCTCTTTGTCTTTCATCATCGTTAACACATTTGAGTCAGAGACCAATAGCTTACATTATTTTTCTTGTTTCATATTACCCTTAAAAGAACGTTCTTACCAATTACGCTTTTGTACACTGGAGTCCAAAGAGCAGCATCTCCCCGCCGGGAACTGGCAAGACGATCCAGGCAAGGCTTTACAGTGAGGGTCCCACTTGGGTCGCCAGAAAACTGTTCTCCAAAAAGCAGATTTGTTGCCCGGTGTGCAGTAAGCCAATAATTACACACTCAGGAGAGACTTTTGCTTCTTTATTTCAGAGTTGTGCAAGCCTGGGTGCTCGGTGGTTTCCCACAGATCAAGCACACACCCCCACCCCGGCTTCTCAAGGAGCATTTATACAAACAAATTGCAAAGTTTGCAACTTTCCCTTTTACACTGATTGGTTAGTGATTTACATACAATTACAATTTTGCTTACACACCATTTTAGTACTACGCATGCTCAGGGGATCTAGAGATAGGGGTTATCCTAATCTGCCTAGTTTAAACAGCATGAACATTCTTTCTGAGCTTCCAGGGTTGTCTTGTAACACCAGCAGTGTTGACGCACGGCCCCGGTGCCCCCAGCACCAGCCCTGGGACCTCCTCCACATGCACCCTGCCCACAGCACAGAGAGCCCTGCCCCAGGGATGGGGAGAGACGGAGCTGGGTGAGGAGATGGGATGGCCTGGGCTGGTCAGGCGCAGGGCACGGCCACACACATGGCCTGGCCAGCCACCTCCTGACACGCCACCGGCCCCTTTTATCCCCTTTTCCTTCTGTCTCCCCACACTTGTTCCTCCCCAAACTTGATCACCTCACCCAGTGGCCTCTCACTAAAAAAACACTTGAGCACTTTCAAGTGAATTTACCTGTTTGATTTACTGAGCAGTCCCCCATTACATGCTGTTGGGGAATTACTTGCATCTATATGTTTATATGTAGCTGATTTCAGTATGAATGTGTTTGTGCTGAATGCAGAATCAAGTAACATTCAGGTGTCATTACTAAGGGGTGGCAAAATACTATGCCAAAGTAGTTCTCAGTCTGGAAGCTTTTTCTTCTGTGTCTATTGTGGCACTAATGGTAGTTAACATTCTGTATTTTGAAAGGTGGAGAGAGAAATCATAAAATAGATGTCTAGACACATCCCATATAATTGGCCCAGATTCTCAGCAGGGCTGTCCACCTTGTCTTATGCTGTAGAAATGTTGATACAAATCATTCCTTGCATTTTTGGTAGGGTTTAAGCTGCAAGAGTGAGGGAGCTGGGACATGAATCTCCCACACCAGGACAGTCTGTCTGTGAGGATGTTATGGGGGACGGTGTGGAAAGCCTTACTAAAGTCAAGACAAGTAGTACCCACTGCTCTGCCCTCATCCGACAAGCTAGTTGTTTCCTCGCAGAAAGCTCTCAGGTTGGTGATATGCTGAGTATTGCCAGTCAGCTGCTTGTTGAAATCTGTGTGGAAATGGCTTCCTGGAGAATTTTCTCCATCATCTTCTCAAGAGTCAAGGAGGGTATTTGGCCTCTAGTGAGGGCATCAGAGGATGTGGGCTCATGTCTGTTGCCTTGCAGCATCACGGTGGAGCTGTGGAGGAGACCGGGGAGAAGCATGCATGAGTTTCAGGTCCGGAAGCACTTAGCAGAGAAATTCAGGGCAGCAGGAAACAACAGCCATGGGACTGACTCCTGGCTTTGCTGGTCCTGGGTCTCAAGGACCTCTTGTGGAAGTGAGAAATGCAGACAGTAAAAGCTGCCCGGGCAAAAGCTTGTGTTCTAACAGGTAGTTCTTGGTCAAATTTCTCTGTAGATCACCCACGCTATCTTGGAGGTGGTGCAGGCTCCTTGCTTGCTGAGTGTCCTTCCCTTCCCTCAACTAACCCTATTGGGAAAAGTGTCCGGGAGGAACAGTGCAGTGGCTAGGTCCCTCGAGATGGGGAAGGCCGTGGCCTGGCTCTCAGTTTGGGGTAATTGGTGCAGCCCAGGGCATGGGGACCTGGTCGTTTCGGCAGGGCCAAAACTGATGTGTTTGGTCACACATGAGGAGGTGGGACTGGTTGGTACAAGACACCCACAGCTGGAGATTTGGCTGCAGCGTGGTCATTCCTGCCCTTAAAATCTATCCCACCAGCTGGGGAGCCCCATCAGGTGGCTTCCTCATAGCACTGTGCTCTGCCCACATCCCTGCTCCTCAAGGGTTAGAGAAAATTGCTGCTGGCTGTTTCCTGCAAGTCCTTCTTCACAAAATGCTGGTTAGAAGAGCTGTCTTGGGCATTTAGCATCGAGGAAGTCTAGGGACCCTGAGTTTTCTCCTGCTGTCAGCGGGTTTGGGGCATGACAAAGGATGAAAATGCCCGTTTTCTGTTAGCTTTACAGACTTGAAGGCTATGAAGCATCCTTTCAGGGGCAGTTTACCTCTCCTTTGGTGGAGTTTAGGATGAGCAAACGAACACCCCTTAAGGTAGATGAGCTTTTCTGGCTCTGCAAAAGACCGTTTTTCCCTAAACTTCTGTGACTGCAGATTTTTGTTTTCTTGTTTTCCACCAGGCTTTCCATTGAAGGAAGGAAGGGTTCAGAGGGGGTTATTAAGAACCTGCTGCTTGGGATGTCTCCTTCTGTGGGAAGATCCTAGAAGAAAGTGTCGCTGTAGAGACTTGAGTGGATCCTCCTTTGTACGAAGCTTCTTGGGAGCTGCACCTCCCCTGCCTGCTGACTCCTTCCCTGAGCTGCTGCCAGGGACGTTATGGTCCCTCTGAACTAGCCTGTCCTAGTCCTCACCAGTGGTCCAAACTAGTCTGTTGTGGTCCTTGCCACTGGTCCTTCTGGGGGAGGAAACCCAGATGGGTGTTTGATCAGTGCCCCCTTTCCAAGGCCGCCCCCTGGCCCCAGATAGAACCTGCTTCTGAGCTAACTCGACCTCGGCAGATCTCCTGAACTGTACCCTGATGCTAGTGGACGTGTTGCTTTATTGTAGCTGATGAGGGACCCGCTGGTCAAGGAGAGGAAGCTCCTTAAGCCACTCTTAATGTACCTTAGTGGAGAAATCACACGACCAAGTCAGCACCGTGGGGCAGATGGCAGTGAGGGCCTGGGCAACATGGTCGAGGGAGCACCCAAGAAGGTGCGATGAACTTTTCTCCCCTCGACCCATGGTCCCTTACTAGAAAGCTCCTGGTGGAGAGCTGCACGGGGCTTAAAGAGTCTGGAGAAACTAGCAAAGGCAAAGGTGAGTGCTTCCTAAGGCCATGCCCCTTTCTGTGACATCAGGGGGGTTGGACAGGGGAAATTTGGTGCAATAAGTGGATCTCTGGACTGAGATTTTCTCTGGCCTTATTTCTAGCAACTTTAACCCTTGGCAGCAATGTAAAGAACAGCCATTAGAGGCAGGAACAGGGAGAAGCTCGTGCACATCTTTTGCTTTGCAGCTGCAAAAGGCACAAAAGACTAAAAGGTACAGCCAAAAGAAGTAAGGGAACGAACGTATCTGAAGACATCCTTTAAGCCTCCATGGCCACACAGCTATGCTTTTCGACACTGAACTATGACACCAGCATTACGTAAATCTGGTTCACATAGCAGTTCTCTCATCTGCCTCTCCCCTGCAGGGACTCTGGCTTCAGGAGATTCCTTCTGGACAGATTTTCCTCCTTTCTGCACAGAGCTCCCCGCAGCTGGTGGCAGCACACTGCAAATACACCACACAGGCAGTTTGCAGGAGTCTGTTCTCCAGGCTGTGCTCATGAGCCAAGCCCGTCAGGAGCATGGGGTTCCGCAATCTGTTTCTCCAACAGCCTCACCTCACTGCACGCTCTGCACATCCTGATTGCTGCAGCATTTCTCCCGTCAGCGCCACATCATTGCTGTGCCCTGGAGAAAGACGTGCTCGGGAGAGCAGGCACTTGCCTGAAAGACCTCCTGGAAGTACAGAACAAGGAAGCTCTTCACAACTGCATCTCAGGGACAGGGCTCGCAAGAAGGACAGGCCAGCATCCTCACGCATGGGCACTAGGGACTAAGTCTGGACTCCTCCTGCTCGCTTCAGACTCCCTATATTGTCCAACCCTCCTCTTCTAGAGCACCACCTTCCTCCCTGGGGACTTCTTGTCCTACTGCTTCCTGGCCTCCAGAGTCTGAAAAGCAGGGTCTGCTCTTACATCACCTCTTACATCGCGCAGCTCCTCAGAGCTGCCTTCTCCCTTCTTGCACTGGGCAAGCCCTTCAGATTTGGGGACAGCTTCCTTTGCCGCTTTGCCCAGGTCTTGCTCATTTCAAAACCTGCAAACCAGAAGGAGACATCAGCTGGCAGACTCACCAAAAGCTGCTACACGCTTCCCACCCAACCACAAGACTTCAGCCCAGGGGGCACACAAGCATAATCTCTCCACGTTAATACACGCCACACTGCCAAGGCAAACAGCTGCCTCACACTCATCCTCGAGCACAGGGTTACCCAAAGCCACTTTGCCAGGAGTCTCACCTCATTTGATGCACTCCAGCCTGGGCCTTTCTCCTCTCCTCTCCTCTCCTCTCCTCTCCTCTCCTCTCCCGTCAGCTCCATGTCACGGATCAGCTTTGGCTGAACATGTCCTTGGGAAAGGAGGCGCTTGCCAGCAAGACCTTCTGGAAGTACAAAACAAGGAAGCTCTTCACACCTACATCGCTGGGATGGTTCCCACAAGAAGGATATGCTGGCCTGCTCACGCATTGGCTACTGCAGACTGAGCACAGATTCCTCCAACCTTGCAGGCCCCCCTTCTGTGTGCTCCTTGGCCCTCACACACTCCTCCTTGTGTCCAACCCTCCCTTTCTGGAGAGACACATTGTTCCCATGGGTCGTCCTGTCCCACTGCTTCCTTGGGGCCACATTCGGAAAGGGGGGCCAGCTGCCACATCTTGGTCGCCTGAGAGAGTCACTTTGGCGCCAAAACTTCCACACAAGGGGGGCACGCTCTTGGACCTCCACACTCTTCTCATCCACACCTGTTGGCCCTCTGTTGGCACACTCAACCAAAGGATATGGTTTCTGAACAGTTCTCTAGGAACTCAGACAGACCGGCTTCAAGTCCCATCTTCCCAAACAACAGGAAGGTTGGACACTGCTTAGCAGACTTTGCACCATCTGCCTTGGATGATTTCTCTCCTCAAACAGAAACCAACAGCCTCCAGGACATACGTCAGCCCCTCCACTGCCCACGGCTCCAGGCAGAGCTGCTGGCTCACAGCACACATGCCTGCTCCCAGCTCTTTCCTCCACAAGAAGAGGCGGCACAAACACACCCCTCTAACACAACAGAACAGTCCGCAACTGTGGACAAGCAGCACGGCTCAGGGCAAAAATGCCTTTCAGCAGCACCAGTGGCTCTTGGGAGCAGGCGCTCTCCCTGCGGCTTCTTCCACAAGCACTCACTGCACATGGCAGGAGCAGGGAAAGAGATTCCCAAGAGGCACCTTCTACTCTACCCGGCATTGCACTGTCACCTGGGATCTAAGCCCCTCCACACAAGGACAGCGCTGAACCCCCCAAACCTCTCTCACAACTCACATGGTACCTTACCTCCTCTGCCCCTTTACCTCTGCTCCCCACAGATGACGCCTTCTCCCTTCTTTCTCTGTGCCAGCTCTACAGATTTGGCTGATGGCTCTGCCTCAGCCTTGCCTGGGCACTGCTCATCTGCCAACCTGAAAAGCAGGACACAGAAATGAAACCTCCCATAGGAGTCTCACCAGAAACTGATACACGCTTCCAACCCAGCCAGGAGACCTAGAGTCCTTGGGGCACGTGGTCAGAACCTCTCAGCACTCCTACAGGCAACAGGGCAAAAGGAAACAGCTCCCTCGCACACGGGCAAGAGCACAGGGTGACCCAAAGCCAGTTCTTCAAGAGTCTCACCTCACTCGAGACACTCCAGCCCACACCTTCGTCCTCTTCTCTCCTGTCACCTCCACCTCGCTTATTTGGAGCTGACAAAGATGCCCTCAGGAGAGGAGGTGCTCGCCAGCAGAGGACTTCCTGGAAGTACAGAACACGGAAGCTCTTTACATCTGCATCTCCAAGACAGATCCCACAAGAAGGACAGGCCAGCCTCCCCAGGCATGGGTGACTACGGTCTGAGCCCAGACTTCTCATCCCTTCTGCTCAAGACTTCCAAGGAGGCCCTTGGATCTTTACGGTTCCCCAGGTTGCCCCCCCCGTCCCTTCTCTAGATGGACACGTTGCTCCCTGCCATTACCTCATCCCACTGCTTTCCCAGGTCCACATTCTCAGAAGGAGGACAGCTGTTACCTTACCTCGTAGGCCCCTCTGCTCCTCAGAGCTGCCTTCCCTTCCCTTCTCTTCCGTGGAAGCTCAACAGATTGCCTGGCAGCTTCTTCCTCTCCTTTGCCCAGGCACTGCTCATCTGCAAATCTGCAAATCAGAAGGACACCGAAATGAAACCTCATGCAAGAGGCTTTCCAAAAACTGCTACACACTTCCCAGCAGAGCAAGGTGACTAACGTCCTTGGAGCATGTGCTCAGAACCTCCCAGCATTGATACAGGAAACATCACCAGCAAAAGGGCTGCCTCACACATGTCCCAGAGCACACTTACACTCCTCCTAACAACAAGCCGCCGGCAGAGACACCAGCAACACTGGCACTCGCCTTCCCAAGGAATCTGGCAGCCCAAATGGGCAGCAGCAACTTCGTTTCCCTGGGCTTTGCAGAAACACCTCCAAGAAACTGCTCTCACGCAGCAGGCACTGCAATGTGACACCCACAGACCTCCCACAGGTCTGCAGAGCTCTTAGCAGAGACCCCCACCACAACACAAGGGGGAGTCCAGCTTTGAAGCGCTCTTCCTACCAGGCCAGGGGCTCTCATCATAGCTGACATGGTGCTCCACCAGAAGCACCTCGTCCAGCTGAAGCACTAGTCTCCAAACTCCAAACAAGCAGGGAAAACCCCCACAGCCTCAGGATGCCCAGGGAGGCACAACACCTGGCATAAAACCTCCACAGTGCACCACGAGCTCTGTCGGGTCCTTCTACCCTGCCACAAGGGGCTAGAGAAGGCCCCCAGAAAGAAACCCCACACTCTGCTTCTCCAGCTGCGCTTTGCTTTTGCTCTCCATTGAGGGAGAGGTTGCTCTGAGGCAAATCTGCCACCTGCAGCCTCCTCCCAGGGCATTTCTTCGGCTTTCAGAGGCTGGGAGGAATAGTGCTGCTCAATGGCTGCATGCAAGGGGCCACTCAGCACTCATCAGGGTTGGAGGGAGGATGAGGAGACAAGACTCACCTTGTCCAGCAGCAGCTGCACTTGGTGGTAGCACTCACACACGCTATCCCAAACTTCAGCGATGTCTGTCTGGGGAGCAAGAGAAAGATGTGCCATGCTTCAAGTCAACAAGCTCACCACCATCCTGCCTGGTCCAAACCAAACAGATGCAGCCATCATCCACCACCACCACCACCACCACCATCTCCAAAAGCACCTGTGCAGGAGGCGGCTGCAGAGCCGAGACTCTTAACTGACTTCCAACTAGAAGCCCTCCACTGACCCCACCAGAAGGCTGGAGTTGAAATGAAGACACGAGAAGGGCTTTGGACAAGGGCATCCTCCCATCCACGATGGGAAGGCGTCTCCGACCTCGGAGCCTCTTCCTCCCTCTAGCCTGCAATTCTGGTATTGCAGCACAAGCAAACAAAGTGCTGTCTAAAGCACAACTCACACCAAGCTCATTTTTAGTCACTTCATTAAGGCCAGCAACATTGAACCACTACCAGCCAGCTAAACTGCACCACAGAGGGCTGGGCATTCTTCGGCCAGCAGGGCCAGTTTCTCTCACCCCCACCCCCGCCGACCATTTCAGTCATTACTAAGGAAACAAGGAAGCTCCTTTGCCAAAAACAAAGCAACAACAAATGCCAATTAGCAGCTAAGAGTCAACATCCTCCTATGTTGAAGCACCAGAACTGAGACCTTTACAGCCACCCAAGATGAACTCCAAGCACAGCGCAGGGACAAACTAAGAGATAACAAAGCATCAGTCAGGCTGCCAGAGCCATTAGGAGTACACAAGGAGAGCAAAAAGAAAGTGTTTTCATTTTCGAGCTCTTGAAATTAGACACAAAATACAACCCATACAAACACAAAGACAACAGCAGGACTCAGCTATAGGCAGCCAGGTCTCCACACTTAGCAGTCCCTAACTCCAGCAGGGAGAAGGAAAGGTTTGTTGAGGTACATAGTCCTATTTTCTGGGAACAAGTACAATTCTTCTCCAGGTACTCCCTAACACAATAGGCAAATAGCGTTCCCGCACCATGCAAGCAGAGGTCAAACCAATACAGCAAGACCTTGCCTTTGCTGAAATTCAGCTACCAAACTCACACACGTCAGGGGCACAATCGAGCGGCTGCGCCCTGTCTTACCACTGCAAGGGCATTAACAGGCAGCCCGACTAGACATGCGGCTCCCTGCTATTTGCATGTTACACAACAAGCGCCAGCTACTCTTTGATTCCCCACAGACTTCACAGCCAGAGTCGACCAGCAGACCAGAGCCCTGCAATCCACACACACAGGTCTTCTCCAGAGAAACTCCCTGGGGACGCCACAAAGGCGGCCCTGACTCCACTTGCCACATTGCTAACAGCAGCAGATGGCACAGGGCCGGCTGCACTCAGCGTTGGTAGCTTCCCCCCAGGAAAAAAGAGCAGCGTAGCTGCAAGCAAGACTTCAGGAAAATACTCCTGAAGCTGGAGCTAGGAAGGTCGCTCAGCCCACAAGGAAAGAGAAACACGGAATTTGTTTAAGACTAGCTCCTGTCATTATGGCGCAGGAAAGCCGAGAGCATCCACCCGATTCACACACTTGGAGAAAGGGCCGTCTCTCCTAAGCAGCAGCAGCCTGCTACACAAGACTGCTTACAAACACAGGCACGACTGCTAGAAGCAACGGCCATTCACGAGTCTCTGCATGCTTGTTCTCCTTCCCTCCCTCAGGAATGGAGCATGACTCAAAACAGCAACTGTGCATGCAACAGCAGAACTACTTCACACCTGACCGGGCTGTAAAAAAGAGCAACAGAGCACTGCCACACTGAAAGAGGCCCAAATAACTACAACAGAGAGAGAAAGCCTCCCTGGTGGACAAGACTGCTGACTCCCAACTGCTCTTCCAGAAACGATTCCCCCCGGAACATCTTCCCTTGGGGAGTTCCTCTCTTTTCTACCTGGTCTCCTGAAGCAGTATCGTCTGGCTTTACATACAAAAAGCAGCTTCTCAGTCTCTGCTTGCTCTGAAACACTTCCGAGTACGTACCATGATGCAAATTCTGCTGGCTGCTAGGATGGATGAGCAACAGGCTGCTACTCACGGCACTGCAGGAAGCTCCTTGCACACAGGAGGCGTTTTAGAGCCTTCTTCCTCGTGGAGAGGGGAGAAAAAGCTAAAAAAAAACCCCACCCAAGCGCAGAGGCCGCCTGAGGGAGCTCAGGCAGCCCCGTGGGCACTGACCCAACACCATCGCGGCCACCCCCGCCGCAGAGGACCGAGAAAGCCCGGGGTTAGTGGCGGCAGAGACACTGCAGCAGGCCGGGCTGGGGGCACCGGACAGGCGGTGGCTGCCGGCAGGGCAGCGTGGGGCTCCGTGGGAGCCCACCTGGCTCCATCCTGCCCAGGGCCCGGGTGGCACCGCAGCCCCGCTGCCCCAGGCCCTGAGCCCTCCCTGCCCAGCTGAGGGGTGGCAGCGCCCAGCAGGGAGCCCGGGGCCAAGCTCCAGCCCCAGCCCCAGCTCCAGCTCCAGCTGGGCCTAGCCAGAGAGCCGAGCACAGGTGCCGAGCTGACGGGGCCTGGCCCCTGCAGCAGTGCTCCTCGGCGCTCCTGCGGGCCCCAGCTCCCTGGAGGCCAGGGCCCCGGGCTCAGGGGCCCCCAGCCCACCCACCTCGAGCCTGGCAATTCCATGTTGTCCAAAAGGTGTTTTGGGATACACATTTCAGCTGCTGCGAGCGCATTGCTCTCTTCATCATATGTAAGCAGAGGACAAATCAGCCTTTGTGTGAACCTGGCCCAGCGGGAAGAGTGGAAGGGAAGTCCTGAAGCAAGAAGCCCTGAAGCATCTTCATAGCACACTGCAGCCCTGCTCCGCTGACATCTTCCACTTCAAAGGACTCCAAGAGCCAAAACCTGCTTTCAGCAGCCCCCGTTGCTGCTGCAGCCTTTGCCCAGGGAACAAGTTTGGGGGAAAGTCCATTGCATAGTAGCTCGGTTTGAGTCCTTCTCTTGTCTCCTGGTAAAATACTCTTTGGCAGAGGAAAGAGACAGCATACCCACAGAACGGGTATTTATAGTAGAGACAATCCCAATTCAGCAGAGGCAGTTCTTCCTTTGCTGAAAAGCAAGGGCCCACTCTCGTTCGGGTTTGGAGATGGTTTCTCATCTATGATCCTGCTGCCGTGCCCATTCGAGTCTTTGCACTTCTTTACTTAGTCATCAGTCAGGCGAGGCACCTGTTCTTCTTCTTTTTCAGAGTAAAACTCTGACAATATGCATCCTAATCATGATTTCCCCATGCCTCAGCTCCCTGGCACAAGTAGCGGGAAGGAGCCCTTCCAGAGCTCGCTGTGCAGCTTAGTGGAGGATTTTGCATTTGTTTGGGGAGCGGGATCTACCTCTAAAGGGCACAATGTACTGAAGTGCTTAGAGAAACCTATTTTCTGCCCTATCTGTGCTCCTCGTCCTCCTGACTACAGTGTTGGGGTGAAAAGGACAGGGCATGAGAAATATACCCACTTGTTGGTTGGGTCAGGCCTTACACAGGCTTTAAATTTGTTGCAGTAGTGTGGCCAGACACCTGAGCATCCGTGTGAGAAAACGGATGAAATGCTCCATTTTTCAGTACCTTTCCCTGCACTTAGAAGGCCTGTAAAGCAGGGGAAGGTGCTGCTTCCCTGCAGGTATCCCCAGCAGCAGCTGCCTGGCCACTGCCCAGCCTGCTTTGAGGACTTCAGCAGTGAAATGAGCTGACAAAGGCAGGTGGCACAGCGGGCTGATGCTGCCCACCTTGTTCGAGCTGTCACAGCAGGTCAAAGGCATTTTTACCCAAGCAGTGGATGAACGGTGTTGAGCCTGAGCCTTTTGACTCTAAGGATGGAGGGATAAAAGGTTTGCTGCTTAGCAAAACAGGACCACACCAGGAGCCTTTCTGAAGGCGCTTCTTATGCCACTGGCTGATCCTTCAGATGCAGGGAGCATAGCAACACCTGCAGGGAGAGGAGATTTCTGCAGCATTTTTGTTCTAATGTTGGTACTGTAGAGAAAAGCTTGGGAATGAGGTCATCAGCGTATTGCAGACCTGATGCTTCCAGAGCCTCCTCTCACTAGCTCACACCCTTTTTTAGTTAGGGCATCCAGAGAGAGCCTGTTCATGTAACTGGCAGGCTTTGTTTTCACACCTTCTTATCTCTGTTGCTGCCTCCCTGTGAAATGCCTCCCCTGTGTTTGCCTCACACAGCAGCTGTGAGCAGAGGCAGGGGCCCAGGAGCCAGAGAGAGCTGATGGCTTTCAGCTGGAGGAGAGGGGCATGCAAAGGAAGAAGGCAGAGGAGCAGGTGGCAGGCAGGAAGGAAAGAACACTGGCAACAGCCACTTTCCCAGCACTTGGGCATGTGCACGCTCCAGCTGTGCAAATGCGGGGCTACATTTTCACTGCTGGCTGGGCTTTAGTGTCCTGGGGGCTCTAGCTACAAACTTGCTGCTCCTAAGGAAGCAGCAGCAATTAATCCTGCCTTCCCCTCCACAAGGTCCAGCTGCAACTAGCTCCAGCCCTGGCCCTGGAAGAGCCTGAGCCCAAGGCCAGGGCAGGCGCTGCCAGCAAAGGCTGTCAAAGCTGCAGGGGGGCCACAGATGAGTCCCTGCCCTCCCCACAGCACATGGCTGCTTCTGTCAGCAGCACCGGTGCTCCTCCTGTGCTTCCCAAGGCACCCATCGAGGCTGCTGCTCCTCAGGGAAAGCCCCCGGCACCTGGGAACACGAGGAATGTGCCAGCCTGGGCACCGCTGAGAGGCAAAGCACCCAGGTGCCCCCCAGGGCAGGCTGGCAGAGTGTCTCTGCCCCTCTGAGGAATGGGGGTACTGCTCTGGCCTCTCCAGCCTCGGGGCCCTGGGGCCATGCTGCTGCCCTTCCCGCCTCCCCTCACAGCCTCCAGCACGCAGTCGGAGCTGGCCGGCCCCAGCACCACCAGTCCAGCAGAATCGATGCCATCCCCCAGCTCCCGGCTCCTGAGAGCAGCAGCTGGTCAGGCCAAGCGGGACAGACCAAAGGCCAGGCTGCTCAAGGTTACTATGCCAGTCGCAAGATGCTTACAGCCGGCCCTGCAGACCCTGCGGGACGAGCCATGTGCCAGCCCCAAGTGATGGCACCAGTGCTCAGCCCCCACGAGAATCAAACTGGCAGCTGATCTCAACTGCACTGGGAGAGCACAGTTACATTTAGTCACAGGTTTCTCCGCCTCTGCCTTTCGGTGGGGGCTGCTGGCACAGATGGGAGCAGTGGGGGTGTCTTCTCTCTGGCTGCTGGCAAGACCTTCCCCAGACCTTTCTTGCTTTGTGCTAGCCTTGGCCAGCTGGCGAGCAGCTTGGATGAGCAGCTTGGCCTCTGGCACGAGCCAGAGAAGCTTCCACTCTGTTTCTTGAGTGTAAGGCATCGCCTTGGCCTTGTGATTAAGGAGTTGCTTCTCCTCTGCTCCGGAGGGCATTGAACACTGGCTTCTGCTAGCATCTCTTGAGCTCTGTGAAAAATACAGAAGCGTTTTGCAAGACCTGCCCTTGTGCATACGTTCAGAGTTGTGCTCCAAGTCTTACACCATCTTATCAGACTTCTGAACATAGGCTGCCCAGTTACCAAAGCTTACGCCTCCTCAGGGTTAGATCTTCAAAGCAGAGGACTCTTTTTGCCTCACAGACTCATGGTCTGTTCTCTAGCCCTTTCCGAGCACATTTCTATGGACTTCTAGGTCGAGCACAACAGCCTCAGAAGCAAAATTCCTCTTTTCCACCAGCCTTACAGGAAGAGGAGGTGATTGCAGGGCTGCCAAAAGGCAGAGTGGGTCAAACAACACTCACTTCAAAAATACTCTATAGGTGCATGCCTATTTTTGTTTCTTCCAAGGCAGTAAAGAGAAATGAACACAGTCCTCAGGAAGGCAATCCCTCCCTCAATAAGGCAGGGACCACACTGGACTCTTCCCGTAAGCGCTCCATCTTACACTTGCATACATCCTAAGCAGATGCAAGACAGGGATTTGGGACACAAAATCCTAGATTAAAACAAGGTAATACTTGATTACTTATCTATTAAGAAAAGAAAAAAAAAAGCGTAGCTTTACCTTGCCAGTTTCTCTGCTAGGTGTCTTCTCATTTCCACATTCACCAAGTGGAGTTTTTCAGACCTTTCCAATTCTCCCTGAGCAAATGCCACTTGCAATGCGCTGTCTTGCTGCATGTTTTGTAGTCTAGCCAATTCCAATTCTAGCCCTCCAATTCTCCGCTCCAGCTGGTTTCTCAGTGAGGCATTATTGGCGTTTATTTCTTCTAATCTGCCTTGAGTGGCTGCCTGCATCTAAAGCAGAAAACGCAACTTCAAGAAACAGGAAGGAAAAGACAGTGCTCCCCCAACTCCACTTCACAGACCCGACTGAAAAAGCACAGCCTGACTCAACTAGGGAACCCTGCTGCCTCCCTACCAGCAACAATCAGGGAAGAAATCTGAAACTACTAAATGGGTTATGCTTGTTTCTTTGTTTCTTTGTTTGTTTCCTTCCCCCAGGAGGGCAGGAACCTTAGGGACTTGTTTTCTCAACAGCCTTGTCTGGAGAATGACACTGCAGGTCCTGTGACTCTGGCCACAGACACTCTCAGCAGTAACAGCCATTAGAGGACAAACATCCCTTGGCGATTCAACCACCTACTGCAGATATGAACAGTCCGTCCCCCTCTGCATGCTTTGCCTTTCCACCTGGGATCTCCCTCTACTCAATACAGAGGCCAGAGGGATGATGCACACTAATGCCACCTCCTCACAATGCATCCTGAGGACAAAAAGGCAAGATGGCAACTCCCTCTGCAAACTGCCAACAGGAAGACTGCCTTGGGCAGGCTTTTTGACTGAAGGAGCTACAGGGGCTGCTGGAAGGCAATCAGAGAGTAGGTGTTTTCCCAGACATGCATATCACACAACACACACAGGAGCACTTTCACACAGCCATTTTCAGCGCTCCAACTTCCCTAAAAAAAAAAAAAAGACAAAAAAAAAAGGGCGCTACAAGAGAACTAGATACCTAAAGCAAAAGACCTAAAAGACAATGACAACAACAACAAATGAATGCACTGTAGACTGCAGATGCAAATGGTGAATGAGTTTACCTGCAAGAAGAGATTGACTTCTTCCAGTTTTTGCCTTATCTTTTGGTAGGCTCTTTCTCCAATCTCTCTTTTATACTCCTCTATTTTGCAAAGATCTACCGCACTGCTCCGTAAGCATCGTTGGAGGCAAACCACCTCTTCTTGCAGCTCCAGATTTCTAGTTCCTAGCTGCAGAGATTTTGTGGATTCCCTCACCAGCTGCTGGAAGAGTTCACTGGCCTGTATCCAGGGGAAAAACAAACACAATTCATCAGAGAGGTCTAGAATCCCTCCATTCGGGGAAAATCCAGCAAACCTATCAGTCAAGACGATAGCTGACACCCACTGACTTGATATTTCAACCAAGAAAGAGGGATTTGTATCTCCATTTCTTTTGTTTCTTTACATCCGTCTCAGGAGTTCAGACAGGGTCGCTTCAGCTCCCATGCTTCCTCAGTTCTCCAGCAAGAGTTCACAACCCACTCCACAGCTCACCTGAACAGCACAGACTCCAAACCAGCAGCATTTCAGCCACGTGCTTGGGCTGAAAAGCACAAGGTCTCTTCTTCAGTGAGACTCCGCAGCCCTGAAAGCAGCTCCCTGAAAAGCCACTGCTGTCTGGCAAGAGCAGAGGGCAGGCAGCAGCAAAGAGAAAGGAGATCACTGCAATACGACCCAAGAGCCTGAACCTGAGAGCTCCTGCTCATGCTGTGTGTCTGAAGGGCAGGATCTCCTCTTATTGCAACCCGGAGCAGTTGCTCTTGTGATGTTTCAGATAAAAGCACACTCGGGCCTGGAAAACGACCAGGAGCTCCTTTTGAGGAAGGCTCAAGGAGTGGCTTCATTAGCTACACTACAATGAGGAATGTCTCTAGACAAACCTCTCTGGCATTTGTGCTCAGAATATGTTGTTCTGTTCCAGCAGTGGAGGAAAAGAACAGCTTCGTAGATATTACTATGTTTACAGAGTTGGTATACCTCGGCTTTTGTCCTGTCCAAGTCCTCTTGCAAGTGCAGTTTTTCTTCCTTGAGGTCATCGCACAAACGGGTAGAAACTCTAAGGGAAGTCTCTGACATCCGCTGCTTTCTGAGAGCCTCACTAAGTTCTCGCTGCAGCTGGCAGACTGTTCTCTAACAAAAGATTATAACACAAGGATGAAGAGAAAGGCAAGAATGTGAAATCTGCATTTCTACTTTCACTCACTAGTTCATATACTTAAGATCAGTTTTCAGACGTGCTACAAAGGTCAGAAATGTTGTCCCCCAGAATATGGGCTCTGCACAGCTGGGCACCTCTCTCCTTCCTGAGAGAGGAAGGTAGCAACGCTTAGCTCAGATGTGCTGGAGGCGCAAAACATTATGTGAGCACTCTGCACGGGAGCATGCTTTGCAGCTTGCACAAAGTCAGTTCAGCTGATTTCCTAATTAGTCCTTCCCCTCACTGGCAGCATAGTCTTTCACAGCGCCGCAACAAAAGGACATGGTTGGAGAAGGCTGTAACTCAGAAGCTATGGGAGAGAAAGCTGAGGCCAGGGTAGTGGCTGAAGCTAACTTCTTGGGAGGTTGCCAGCCTCCTTAAGTGCCCCAAATGCATACATCAGCTAGTCCCTGCACAACACTCGGACTCCTCTACTGCAGTAACACTTCAGGCCACAGGCATTCCTTCTCTGTACAAACAGGAAAGAAAAACACTCTTTTCTTTGCTCAGGACTCAGCAACTCCTCCTCGCTCACTACTCTCTCGTCACACCTCCTCCCTTCCTTCTTTCCCACTCATCTCCAGGCACCTTCTCCTCCCTCTCCTCCTCTCACTCTGCCCATCCTCAATATTTTCCTAAACATTCTCTCTCCTCCTTCCCCCACCCTACCTCTCTTTCTGCTTTGTTCCTCTTGCACACCAAGACTTGGTCTCTTAAATGAAGACACTTGGCGTTCAGTTCCTTGTTTCTTGCCTGCAGCAGGTACACTTCCTCTTCCGCTTCTGCTCTGCGTTTACTGAGAATGTTGTTCAGTCCATCCTGGACAGCACTCACAATTTTTTCTTGGGTGCTCCGATTCGGCACATCTCCCAGCTGCTGACGGAGCAAGCGATTCTCACTTTGGAGCTGGGCCACTTGTGCCCGCAGAGATTCCTCTTCCGCAAGGTGTTTGCTCACTTCATCTTTCTCACGTTGCAGAGCACGACCATGTTCCTTGGCCTGACACTGGGCTCGACGTAGTGCCCTCCGTGTCATTTCCAAAAATGATGTTTTTTTCCTAAGAGACTGTTTCAGTTGGTGAACTGTCTTCTCTAAGGTGGTAGCTTTACTTTCAGCCTCACTCAGCTGCTGAGACAAGCTCTTGCTGGTTTCCCGCAAATCAGAGAGCTCCTGATTGAGCTTGTCTTGCAAACAAAGACCCTGCTCACATTCCCTCCGAAACGTCTGCTCAGCCTCACGTTCTGCTGTCTGACAACTTCCCAGTTCCTGAACTTGAGCAGAGATCTCGTGCAAAGGCGATGAGTCCACCTGTGTCTCCAGCCTCTCTTGGCTCTCACTTGTCTGTTCAAATGCAAGCAATGAAAGTTGGCCAACTTAAGCAAATCCTCTGAAAACAGGAGGCAATGGCAAGCATTCTCTATAACCATACAAAGACTGGAGCTACCTGGACCTCGGATTAGAATGCAACACTAATCTACAGACTGCTTCTCTCAACATCAGTCATTCAACAGTGTTATTTTACATTGGTACAGACCACCAGTTCAAAATTCAACTAAAATGTGTGTTTTTACATACCTGCCTCCCAGGGGTTTCCCTGCTAGCCTTGAGGGCTTCTTCGTCATTTGGCGAAGACTTACGAAGAATGGCAGAGTCGGAGTCCCCATCTGTACAAGAAAAACACATCTTCTGGTGAGCAGTGTGAGCTAATACAATTCCTGAAGCCTAGAGCGCTTCCTGAATCATCACATTTCAGAGAAAAATCTTAACACTAACACCCCCCCAACTCAAGTCCAAAAGAGAAAGCTATCAATGAGCAGATTTAACATGCAGCTGTTTTCTTACTCATCCATTTCCTCTAGCACATATTCCTTGCTCATATACAAAGGAAATCACTGCAAGGGCTCCAGAACAAGCCAGCAAGCAGTCACAGCCTACAGAACTCTGCTTTCGAGGGACAATGCCAAATAGCCCATTTTTTAAAATGGGACTTGCTCCATACATGATACCCATATTCAAAATACTGAAATGACCAGCTCCGATGGCGACTTCCGGTCTCCCTCAACTTCACCGGGCTGCATCTGTCAGATTGAGGTGATTTCTTCATCTTTATAGAAGCCTTGATTAATGCATGGATCATTATTTAAGCTGCCCAGCTCAGCTACAGAAAATACTACAGCGTTGCCAGCACACTCAAAAGACCTCCCTCGAAAAAGCCTCCGATTCCTCCGGGTACCAATAAATACGCCTTTGACGTACCTCGACCAGAAATTGCACAGGAAACCTTTGCTCCCAGCTTTCGCATTGACGCATAACTGCCACCTATTATCTAATGCACGTTCACCTAACGTGCTCTGCGTTCCTAAGGAAAGCTGCCAGTGCAGACACAGCAGGGATTTGGACAGCTATCATTTTCCACTGGGCAATTAAACAGTCCCATATTTGTCTTCCAACAAACAAGTCTCAAACAAGCCAGAGTAAGCAGGGTACTGTTGCGGAGACCAGAAAAATCACACCAAATGCAGGAGGACTAAAGGGCCCAAGGTAGGCGTCCCTTCTGGTCTCTCCAGAGCTCTTCCAAGTTCCTCCTCTCCCAAAGACTTCAAAGCCTCTTCCTGCTGCGTATCAGAGGGAATCAGAGGCGGGGGCTATGCTTTGCCTGTGCCAGCCAGCAACTGCAGAATTAGGTTCAAGAGCCTTCCCAAGAAGCTGTCAAGTTCCCTCTCACGGCACCCACGCCATCTTTGAAGAGATTCCACACAAGCAGGAAAGGATCCAGGGAGAAGAGGAAATCCTTCTAGAAAGACACTCCAAAGACGGCCTACTCTTCCTCCAAGTCCCTGACTCACACAACCTTCTCTTCGTACCCTATATGCATCACAAAATGCTCCAGAGGAGGGTTGGCCCTAACAACATATGTTCACCAACAGGATGATTCTGCAGTTGCCCAGGAACAGGGCAGGGCCGTTCTTTGGGGGGAAGCAACATTCTGCTGATCCGACCGTCCGCACAGAGCCCCCAGCAGCAGACCTCTTCCTGCGCTCTAGCAGGAGGAGTCACAAACCTCCGCCTGGATAAAGCTCCTGTTCCTAAGTGAAAGGCAGCAAAATGTGACTCTCGACTCACTTCTCACTTCTGGGAAATAACACACAAGTCAAGAAGAAAAGAAAAAATAGGGTGCAGTTTCTGTATCTTTGTAGGTTTTCAAAGACAGTAACAAACTGTGTATGAATACTGTCTGCTCTCCTCATTTGACACATACTGTAGCTTTCCATACAGTAGTCTTACCAAAAAAAAAAAAAAAAAAAAAAAAGGCAGAATAAACCCCCCTACTAGAGGGTCTGAAAGGTAGAGTACAGAGAACACAGTCTGGGTAATTCTGAAATAGTAACTGTGTGAGGTATGTTCAGTGCTAGGCAAGCTCACGAGCGTAGCTCAAACTGCACACACTCACTGAAGGAGAAGATATTTTTTTAAGCCACCCTGATAATTCTTCTGGATCATAACCTCATACGGATTTTTAACACTTTTTTTTTCCTCATAAAAAGTCAGAACTTAAAAACAACATTTAAAAAACATAAATACATCTAAGAAGTTATAGTAAGTGCAGTTTCCTATAATGCACGGATCCAGCTGTGCCTAACGCAGCACTGTCCCCTCGGGGAGGAGAATCCTGAAGCAACAAGACAGAAGCGTTTCTAAGCATCATGTCTCCGCAGCACCTCAGAGTCCCCACAAAAGCAGTTGGGACTGAGATGAGAAACAAGGCACCTCGGGAACCTGGGCCGAGCACGGCTGACACAATTCACACCAAGGCAAAGAGACCACTGCGCTCCGGGGCCATCCCGGCAGCAGCTGCCTGCCTGCTGCCTCCCCCGGCACTGCCTCGCTGCAGCAAGGCGGCTCCGACACCGACCTGGCGCTTTGGGGACGGGGTTTGCGCCAGCAGAGCCGGGCGCGCAGAGGGAAGAGCGCACACCCGAGCAACAGGGAGGCCCGCGCTTCCTCGCTGGGCCCCGCTTAGTGGTTTGCTCCCCCTCACCCCCCCAGTTTTCTGACAGGAGCTGCAGCGCGGCCGGCTGCAGCCCCGCGGGGCCGTGTCACCCCCCGAGGGCCCTCGCAGCCCCCAGCTGCACGTCCCGGCCCCAACAGACGCGCCCAGGGCGCTCGTCCCCCGGGGCCGCCCCAGCGCGCGGCTGCAGCAGGACACCCCGCCGCCAGCAAAGGCCACGGCGCCTCTCCCCGGCCCCGCGGGCGGCCACGGCTCCCACCTCCTCTCTCCGCAGCAGCCGCCCCCCGCGGCAGCCCCGCGGCTCCTGCCCGCTGCGGGGCGCTGGGCACCGACGAGCCCGGGGCGCTGCCGGGAGCAGCATCCCCCGCCGGCAGAACCGCTCTGCCGGCGGGCAGCTGGCCCAGGCCCTCCGCCCGCAGCTCGGCGCCGCCGCCGCTCCCGGGGACGCCAGGCGCCCACGGCCCCTTCCTCCTCCGCAGGAGCCGCCGGATCTTCTCCATCCTCCGCCGGGGCGGGACACGACGATGGCGCCGCTTCGCCTCGGGGAGCCCCGAGAAGAGAAAAGCAGGGAGGGCGGCACCGGCACCGGCACCGGCACCCGCAACGGCACCGGAACCCGCAACGGCACCGGCACCGGCACCGGCCGCCAGAGGTCGCGCGAGCACCACGCAGCTGCCCCCGGCCCGGCCAGGACGCTCGGGCGCGTCACAAGGGGCTGGGGGGGGCGGGGCGGGGCGGGGCGCCGCCGCCGTCTTCCGCTGCCGAGGGGGGCGGGGCGGTGGGTGTCGGGCTGGGCGCTGCGGCCGCGCGGGGGCAGCTGGGGACTGCGGCGTTTCTGTGGCGGCTCCTGCGGAGGCT
The DNA here is from genome assembly GCF_036370855.1 of Dromaius novaehollandiae. Classification (NCBI taxonomy): domain Eukaryota; kingdom Metazoa; phylum Chordata; class Aves; order Casuariiformes; family Dromaiidae; genus Dromaius; species Dromaius novaehollandiae. Next base: position 509,347 of record NC_088125.1, on the reverse strand, counting down.
CCTGCGCGGGGCCGGGGCCGGGGCCGGGGCCGGGGCCGGGGCCGGGGGGAAGCGCTGTTCGCGGTGGGGGGGGCCGGGGGCTGCCGGTGCGGAGGGGCTGCCGGGGTCTCCCGTGCGGCTCCTGCCCGGTGGGGCCTGGCGCGGGCCAGAGCCGGGTGCTGCGGGCTGTGTCCAGGCGGGTCTGCGAAACCTCCGCGGACAGACGCTGCCCGGCTGCCCTGGGCCACCCGCCCCCTGCCACTGTGCTCTAACTGAAGAGTCCCCACGGATTTGAGAGTCATGGCTGGCTGCTAGAAATGCTGATCTCTTCTAAAATGCGTAAAAGCCGGGGAAGGACACACAGGCAAGAACAGGGTGATAAGGTGTGAAAACAAAGCCTGCCAGTTACATGAACAGGCTCTCTCTGGATGCCCTAACTAAAAAAGGGTGTGAGCTAGTGAGAGGAGGCTCTGGAAGCATCAGGTCTGCAATACGCTGATGACCTCATTCCCAAGCTTTTCTCTACAGTACCAACATTAGAACAAAAATGCTGCAGAAATCTCCTCTCCCTGCAGGTGTTGCTATGCTCCCTGCATCTGAAGGATCAGCCAGTGGCATAAGAAGCGCCTTCAGAAAGGCTCCTGGTGTGGTCCTGTTTTGCTAAGCAGCAAACCTTTTATCCCTCCATCCTTAGAGTCAAAAGGCTCAGGCTCCACACCGTTCATCCACTGCTTGGGTAAAAATGCCTTTGACCTGCTGTGACAGCTCGAACAAGGTGGGCAGCATCAGCCCGCTGTGCCACCTGCCTTTGTCAGCTCATTTCACTGCTGAAGTCCTCAAAGCAGGCTGGGCAGTGGCCAGGCAGCTGCTGCTGGGGATACCTGCAGGGAAGCAGCACCTTCCCCTGCTTTACAGGCCTTCTAAGTGCAGGGAAAGGTACTGAAAAATGGAGCATTTCATCCGTTTTCTCACACGGATGCTCAGGTGTCTGGCCACACTACTGCAACAAATTTAAAGCCTATGTAAGGCCTGACCCAACCAACAAGTGGGTACATTTCTCATGCCATGTCCTTTTCACCCCAACACTGTAGTCAGGAGGACGAGGAGCACAGATAGGGCAGAAAAGTGCAAAGACTGGAATGGGCACGGAAGCAGGATCATAGATGAAAAACCATCTCCAAACCCAAACGAGAGTGGGCCCTTGCTTTTCAGCAAAGGAAGAACTGCCTCTGCTGAATGGGGATTGTCTCTACTATAAATACCCGTTCTGTGGGTATACTGTCTCTTTCCTCTGCCAAAGACTATATTACCAGGAGACAAGAGAAGGACTCAAACCGAGCTACTATCCAATGGACTTTCCCCCAAACTTGTTCCCTGGGCAAAGGCTGCAGCAGCAACGGGGGCTGCTGAAAGCAGGTTTTTGGCTCTTGGAGTCCTTTGAAGTGGAAAATGCCAGCGGAACGGGGCTGCTCTGTGCTTTGAAGATGGGACTTGCCCCATGCAGGGAAAGGTTTGTGTTCTTTGCTCCCACTAAGCGGGATTGCTCTCTTGCTTCAGGACTTCCCTGCCACTCTTCCCGTGGGGCCAGGTTCACGCAAACGCTGCTTTCTCCTCTGCTCACGTATCATGAAGAGAGCAATGGGCTCACAGCAGCTGAAATGTACATCCCAAAACACCTTTCTGACAACGGGGAATTCCAGGTCCTGTGATTTTTCCACGTGTTGGTTATACAGCTAGTTCCACTGATGCCAAGGGACCTAATGTCTTGTTTTAAACTCAGTCCATGTGTGATTTTCTTGGGAACACCTGGAAGAGCACGTGCGACCTGTTCTTCATTTGTCTAAGCATTACAATGTAAAATGTTGAAAAGTCATGAAAACACAGAGCCAGAGAAGTTGAGAGAGACAGAGGCAGGAAAGCCCCCTACAGTGAGAAAACCGGAGATGCTTCAGTCCTGCCAGTGTTTCTGATGCTCCCAGTGAATTCAAATGAGCATTTCTGGGACGGGCCTTTGAAATGATACTAAGGTCCAGGAAAAGGCTTCAGAAGCCTGAGAATCTGTAAAAAGGGAGCGGGGAGCAAAGGCTGTGTCCCGGTGGCACAGAAAAATCTCTTGTTTTAGATCAGTTGCTGTGGCTGAAATTGAAACATGAGTCAAGTATGAGTAAACCAAGGCACCAAGGAAAAAAAGGATCCAGTTTAAAGAGGTCTTCATTATCGCAGCCCGAAAGGAGTCGTTTAGGACGACCTCCCTCCCCTTGGGACCAACGACCAAGTTCGTGATGCTCTTGGACTGAATTAAGGTGAAACGACACCAGCCAACCAGTTTTATGATTTATTAACACAAAAGACATGGTTAGGAACGATAACGCAATGGCAATTACTTCAACTAGATAAACAAGTCCCATGCCGCACGTTTTGAACACATCTCATCAACATTCATCAAAAGAGAGGCAAGAGAGAGAGAGAGAGAGAGAGATATCACCACCTGTGGATCCAGTGGCGTCCCGTTGGTCCCCTTCACTCTGGGTGTCTCGGCGGTGGGGGGGGTCCCCCACTTAGCTTCTGGTGGTGCCCTTTTTATACAGTCCAAGTCCCCAAATCTCCGCCCAGTTCCAGGAAACCTCATGCATATGCATGGTGGGCATTAGAGGCGTGGTCTGGTTCGGTGCAGCCTCGCTGTGTCCCGGGTGGTCGCAGGGAGACCATTTCGGGGGTCGCAGCACCTCAGTCTTGTTTCCACCAGAAACAGATAGCTTGCTCGTACAATGGAAAAACACCATCTCAGTCCTGTTTCCTCCGGGAACAAATGGAAATGGATGGCTTGCTCGTGGTTATGGTTTCCTGCAAGATCTGCAATGTGCGCAGCAAGGCTCGCATCTTAGGTGCCAAGAAATGTATAAGGCAAAAGTTCACTCATCAGTCCGCCACACTCATCTGCAAACAGGAGAAGCCCTGTTTCCCTTGCTTAGTATGCACATAGCCTCTACTGTGAATAGTGATCCTTCTTAATAGAGCACCAGGCCCCAAATGCCTTGGCACTAGGCTTACAAGATGCCTGTAGGGTTAGGACCAGTGCGGGAGCAGCAGAGGGCTTAGGCTTGAGACATCAGCGGGGAGGTTGCGCTTTGCAGTTGGTGGGCTTCTGGAAAGCTTGTGGGAGATGGCTGCGCGCTGGGCTTCATGTTTCTGCTGAGCATTTTGGGAATGGGCTGACTCTGTGGCCCGGGGGTCTGTGTTTGTGTGGGGATGACGGCTTAAGCCTGCTCCAGCACTTGAAGGCAAGTGATGCGGGCTAGGGCTTAGCTTCAGACCCAGGGTAAGAGAGCGGGTGGTGGTGGGGGGGGGGTAAGGAGTCAGGCTGCAGCGTAGCAGTTTGGGCTTGGCCTTAGCGACCAGAGGAGGGGAAGGAGGGAAGGCGGAAGGGCAGGGCTTCAGCTTAGTGGTGAGGCTGCAGGTCTGGCCCTGCCAGAGGAGCTCTCGCAGGCCCTGTGCCAGCGGCATCCCCATTACCTGAAGCCTCCTGACCTCCCCAACATAGGTGTTGTCTCTTGGCCAAGAGCTCCATGCCCTTCATGTGCTCACACGCCGGCCTCCAGCTTCTGCCTGCTCACCTGAGGGCACACAGAGCACCTCCTCATCAGCACCCGAGTGCTGTCCCCCCAAACCTGACCCTGCCTCTGCAAGCCCCCAACCCCTCTGCCCTCCTGGCATGACCCTGCCCTTCCCTGCAGCACCTCACCATGCCAGCCTGCTGCTCCCCACCAAGCAGCTTCCTGCACCACAAGTGACCTCACAACCGAGAGCCCAGCCCTCACACCACCACTCGCAGCTCCCCCTCGCCTGCCTCTGCCCTCTGCTCTCAGCTCCATGCACTTGCACTCTCAGACTAAACACCAGCCCTGCCATGCCTCTGCCTCTGCCTCCCAGGCCCCAAACACCTTGGCGCTAGGCTTACAAGACGCCTGGAGGGTTCGGGCCTTTGGGGCAGCAGCATAGGGCTTAGGCTTCAGGCGTCAGCGGGGAGGTTGCGCTTTGCAGTTGGTGGTGGGCTTTGGGAAAGCGTGTGGGTGATGGCTGAGTGCTGGGCTTCATGTTTCTGCTGAGCGTTTTTGGAATGGGCGAATTCTGTGGTCTGGGGGTGTGTGTTTGTGTGGGGGTGAGGGCTAGAGCCTGGTCTAGCACTTGAAGGCAAGTGATGAGGGCTAGGCCTTAGCTTCAGACGCAGGGCAAGAGTGAGGGTAGGGGTAAGGATTCAGGCTGCAGTGTAGTAGTTTGGGTTTGTCCTTAGCCACTAGAGGGGGGAAGGAGGGAAGGCGGAAGGGCAGGGCTTCAGCTTAGTGGTTAGGCTTCAGGTATGGTCCTGCCAGAGGAGCTCTCACAGGCCCTGTGCCAGCAGCATCCCCATTACCTGAAGCCTCCTGACCTCCCCAACACACGTCCTGTCTCTTGGCCAGGAGCTCCATGGCCTTCATGTGCTCATACCACATATGGCCTAATGCGGAAGAATGTGAAGGAGACAGGCTGTGGAAAGTAGCCAGACCATCCTAGGAGGAAAAAGAAACAGTGTAAACTCTCCTGCACATCTTTTCTGTTACAACTCCTAGCTTGGCATGCTTTATGGGATATTATCATGTAACCATTTCACGATCATAACATAATTGTGTTTATTGCGCATAAGTCTGTTGCATAAAAACCTATTAGTTCCCCCTCTCCGTGTCCCTCGCCATGGTCAAATACTCAGCGGCCTCTGGGACTCTCCTGTCTTTTTATTGCCTCAATCTGGATAACACTGGGGAACCCCTGCATAAACACAGAGGTAAGAATTGCCTTTTGATGATCCTTGTGTTCGTTTTATTTGTGTATCCGTCCCTGCCCGGAGCTAGGGTGGCACCCCCACCTTGCCCCCACAATTGGCGTAGTCTGCAGGATAGACAAATAATGATACCATGGTCTAAGAAGGTGAAGGGGGAAGGCGAGAGCCAGAGGGAAGTTGCTCGCCCTCGACCACCTGGATGGCCCCAGACTGAGCACCGGGGGCCGGCAGCCGCATTAGTTGCTATGTTGGCCATCCCAGAGAACTGGCTGGAGCTGGCAAAAGGGGAAGATGTCACCCCGAAGGCAGCTGAATTGTATGGGATTTGCGAGATGCAAAGGCGATAGCCCAAGAAGTGATTACAGCACAAGCTGAGAAAAGCCAAGATTTAGCAAGATGGAGCAGCTAGCTCTGCGGATGGCTAATAAGCACTGCGGGCGTTATGGAAAGGTGCCCGCTCCTGCTTCTCAGGTGCGGGTGATTATAGCTCGACCTTCCTGGGATCCAGAGGAGTGGGATGGTAATATTTGGAGTACCTCATCTGACTCAGAAATTGAGTCTGATATTGAGCAAGAACCCGCTAACACTCCGGTGCAGCCGCTTGTTCAGATGCGAGGGGAGCGACACATAAATAGGGATACCGTAGAGCAATCAAGGACTTATACGCCAAAGGAATTACGTGAGTTTTTGACTACATTTCAGCAACAACCAAGGTAGTTATTACTAGCGTGGATGGTGAGAGCCTGGGACAATGGGGCTGGATCATTAACGTTATTAAGGGAAGAACTGAATTTAATGAGCCCGTTGTCCACAGATGCTCAAGTGCAGTATTATGCCTCCCAACTTAACGTTTGCATGAGATAGCGCCAGTAACTCTATAGTTGCTCCTCTGCTCTACCAGTGGTTATGTGCCGCAGGGGTAGCGGCTTACCCATCTACAGGTGAGCTGGGCGCCACGGTGGGGGCATGCCATATCATGGAAGAAGGAATAAATGTTGCGACAGTTGGGGGTGGCCATTGGACGAGCGGATGATAACGGTCCAGATGGCATAGAAATAACTTGGCAAATGAAAATGCGGCTATTGAAATTGGCCCCAAGTGCCTTGAAACCGCTCCTGTTAGGGACGGCGATGCCTGCTACTGGTACAGTAGCAGCCTTGGTGAATAATTTGCGAGACCTAGCTTTGGTGGGTGGACCAGATTCTAAACGGGTAAGGGTGGCTCAGAAAGTTGGAGCAAAGAGACAGGGAGGAGCGACTAAGGTGAGCGGAAAGGTTACACAAAAGCAGATGTGGACTGACTTGCTGCAGGCGGGGATATTGCGGGATGAGATCAATGGCTTGCCAACTGCCGATTTATTCAAGCATGGCAGCATTTGCCTGCCAATCAACAAAACCGAGTTAAACCCACTGCCCCACCTGCACCCAGTGCTCCCTGGAAGCTGCCTGCTAAGAAACAATGAAGGGGAGGCAAGTCCCCTGAAATCTGAGCGTGAGTTGCAGCGTATCATCTGAGGGACAGACGCCCATATGTACCCCTGCGAATTAGATGACACTCGGGAGGGGAAATAGCTGTACTTGCTTTAGTAGATACAGGAGCAGAAGTTACAGTGCCACACAGTGCCCTAAACCCTGGAAAAGCAACAGGGCACTTCTGCGGTTTGGGTGGATCTGCCACCCCTGCTGTCGGGCCATAGTTCCTTTAGTGATTGGGAAAAACCCTCCCTTCTCCATTCCAGTCTTATTGGCACCCATTCATGCATATATTTTAGGAACTCATGTGTTACTAGGTTGAGATATACACCCAATGCAAGGATTCTTCTCTTTTGCAAGGAGTCCCTCACTGCCACAAGCACGAGGAATCACTCTAATCAGAGGGTACCCAAACTGGGACCCCATAGATTTGCCTGTACCAACTACCGTTGTGTAAATAAAACAGGACAGAAAACCAGGAGGAGAAACAGAAATTCAAGAAACAAAAGATGCTCTCTTACATGCACACATAATACACCCTGCCCTATCGGCCTTTAATAACCCAATATGGCCTGTGGAGAAGCCGGATGGCTCCTGGCATACGATTGTGGATTACAGAGGATTGAATAAGGTGGTCCCACCCCTGATGGCAGTGGTCCCCAATATGGTGACTTTGTTAGAAGAAGTGGGTAAAAATTTGCAAGAATGGAAGGCTGAGGTGGATCTGGCAAACGCCTTTTTCTCTATTGCTATATCCCCAGCCTCGCAGGACCAATTTGCCTTCACTTGGAGTGGTAAGCAGTATACATTCCAAGTCCTTCCGCAGGGATATAGGCATAGCCCCACCATATGTCATCAAATGGTCGCTGCTGACCTCCCAACACCTCTCCCAGACTGTACTAGTCATCATTACATCAATGATATTTTGAGAACGGGACCATCTGAACATCAGGTGAAAGGGCAACTAATGGCACTGACGCATGCTTTCCAGGACAGAGGATGGGCTGTGAACCCCAGAAAGGTACAAGGATCAGATATTAGTGTTCAATTTCTAGGAGTAGTGTGGAGAGGACAAACGAAGGCCATTCCTGAAAAAGTGCGTAATACTATCCAGCAATGCCTTGTCCCTACGACGATAAAACAGCTGCAAGCTTTCCTAGGTCTCCGAGGACTCCGGTGAACTTTTATACCTCATTTAGCATACTTGATGCGGCCCTTGCAGCGTTTAACAAAGAAAAGCAGTCAGTGGCAGTGGACCAAAGAGCACCAGCAGGCTTTCGATTTGTGCAAGGAAGCGGTGGTCCAACACTCTGAGTTATTTACACCCTATGAAGGACAACGTTTTGAATTGGAAGTTACAGGTATGGGAGATACAGTAACTTGGGGGTTATGACAGCAATGTACTCGTGCACAGTGTGAGCCCGTAGGGTTCTGGTCCCGCTCATCACAAGGAGCTACAGCAGATTACACCGCCCTTAGAAAAACAACTCCTAGCAGTGGTATGGGCCCTGCAGGACACAGAACAAACTACTCAACGCCATCGGGTCACTGCGCATACAGCCATCCCAATTCAAGCGTGGGTAAATGATGACACTGTTAGAGCCCATGTTGGAGTGGCCCAAGATGCAACGCAATGGAAGTGGAAACATTCTTTGCAAGCTCGACTGAAAGGAGGGAAGAAGGAGTTAAGCACCCCACATGCCACTTTACTGGGAGAAGTACAGTTTAAGCACATGCCCTTACTACCTGAACCGGAGGGTCTACCTCTTCCTACCTCCCCCCACCCACCCCTCCGGCAGAAGTGTCACCGGTACAAGAAGCTCCTCCCTTTGAGATGTTATCTCCTGAACAGTGGGAGTGGCCTTGGTTTTCCGATGGTAGTGCAGTGTATTCTTGGGCAGGAGAACGCATACGGCATTCTGTGGCGTACAAGCCTGCTACGGATGCTACCTGTTTTGCCCCCGGAACAGGATACATCAGTCAGTGGGCTGAGCTAAAAGCCACAGCTATAGCTTTAGATGAAGGAGATGCATGCTATCTCGATACAGATAGTTGGGTGGTGTACAAAGGCTTGCAAGCTTGGCTGCCAACACGGACCACTGCACAATGGAAAATACATGATAGGGAACTTTGGGGAAGCTCCTTGTGGGAAAAAAATGAAGTATTGTGCAGACAACAGTTATTTCTGTACAACACGTTGATGCCCATCAAAGGCAAGAGCCTCTTGAAACGCAGTATAATTCAGCGGTTGACTGAATGGCAACCCCCTCAGAATTGAAACAGGCCCGATAAGCGCACAAACGGTCAGGGCATCAGGGCCCTGTCACCGCTCGATCTTGGGACTTGTCACGACGTTACCCCATGCTAGCACTACACTGCTGTAAGACCGCACGTGCTAATTGTTCCCCCTGTATGAAGGTAGTAAAAGGACCTCTAACTAGGACATACGGTCATGTTAAATGAGGCGAACAACCATTTACAACCTGGCAAGTAGATTCTATAGGCCCACTGCCCCCTTCACAGGGACAAAAGTATATTCGAACTGCCGCAGACACCTACACAAGTCGGATGTGCACACAACCCACCTCTCATGCGAATCAATCCGCCACTGTACGAGGTTTAGAGCAACTGATGTATACCAATGGGATACCTAAAGAAATACAGTGTGATCAAGGTACCCACTTTGTGGGACATGTAGTGCAGGAATGGGCAAAGGATTTGGGGATCACCTGGATTTTACACATCCCATACCATCCCCAAGCTAGTGGACGAATACAAAGAATGAATGGTTTACTGAAAGAGCAAGTTCGAAAACTCACCCCAACACAGACATTAAAGCGATGGGCAAGTGTATTGCCCCAGGCACTATGCATGCTTAACAAGAGACGTGTGGGAGTACTTACTCCCTATGAGCGAGTGCAAATTAAACTAACATTGGCACCCCCCGCCCGAATATCAGTTACGGAAGGAGGGGTTGCCCCCCACATGCTTGCCTCACGAGAAGTAGAATTCTATGCATCCAAACCGTTATTAAGTGCCAAGCAGAAAAATATAAGCCTACACTTGCAGCTCGATTGTCCATCGCAGCTTGTATGGCTATTCACACCTTTGCTATCCGTTCAAATAACCCCACCTCTACTAACTTCCTCTCCAGATTTCTCGTTCCAGGTATCCGCACCTGCGCCAGTAAATATTGCACAAGGAAAACCAATACTGCAAAGAATTTTAGTCCGTAATGCTGCAGTACCTCACATTCAGCAAACACCTTCAACACCTTCCTTAGCTAATGTGTGGATATTAAATCCTCACAAGGAAAAACGACCTGGTACCATCCTGGCAGATGGGCCAGGAGCGACGGTCCTAGTGCTCCCTGATGGCAATACAATAACTTTTTAGCTCCCTGCTAACAGGTTATCCCCTCGGCATTTGTAAAGTATTGCTGGCATGTTGCATCCTGTGCTCCCCAACAAATGCGATTGACTTACAGGATCATCCCGCACCACATATAAATACATGGATCTGGCTAGCTCAGCGTTTGGCTAACTTATCTGCCTTTTGTATTGCGGGTGGACGGTCTCTTGATGATGTACTAACCACATGTTATATAGGAATACTAACCTCCCTTCAAATATTACCAAATTATACCTTCTTGAGAAATTTTGATATCCAGCTCACCCCCTTGAATTTACACGATCTGGGAACAGCCTCTACTAAATGAACACCTTGGAGGTATTCATTTCAGATTGCCAGCATGTCCAAAGCAGATCTATGTTTTTGCTTTGTCCATGCTACCACACCAAAGTATGATATGACCAATATGCAATTGAAATGCAATAGTACTATGAATATAACCTTTAGGGTGGTTCCTTTTAGGCGGCACCACTGCTTACACTTATGTGCCAGCCAATACCACCGATGGCCCTTGCGCTATTATGCTAAGCATCCTCCCTTTTATGACAGAACAAAAGAGGAAGCCACGGCATGTTTTGCATGCCACATGTGACCCCCCACATGAATCTGTTTTCTCATGGAGAGGCTCTAGGATTGTTACGGAGCCCAACTGGTGTCCCGGGGTGGTAACCCCTAATTATAAACAAGTAGAACATGTCGCCTGTACTTTAGCCCAAGGACTAAATTGGACATCTAAAGCCATCGCCTCTTGAAACAAAGACGTCAGTGCAATATGACAAAGCACTTTGCAAAATCCATTAGTAATTGACTACCTTCTGCTCCAACATAACCATGGGTGCCATGATTTTGCTGGCATGTGCTGCTTCAACATTCCTGATGAATCAGCATCTATTGAAACTAACATCAACCATCTGCAAGATATTATTCAACACATTTGCCAAAATGATGGCGAAGCATGGCTAGCCAACTGGTTCAGTTCTCTAACCAGGTGCTTAGGCCACCTCATCCAAGGAGGGCTTCTGTTTCTTTTTGGCCTTGTTTTATGTTATGTTATAGCATCATTTCTCTGTAAAATCCCTTGTCCACACCCATGACACCCTCATAAAGATTGGGACAGCCTGTGACTAGCACCTCATTGCGGGGGTGGAATGTAGGGAGTAATGCGGAAGAATGTCGAGGAGGCAGGCGATGGGAGCTAGCCAGACTGTCCCAGGAGGAAAAAGAAGCAGTGTAATGTATCTTGCACATCTTATCTGTTCCAACCCCTAGCTTGACATGCTTTAGCAGTTATAATATCACACGACCATTTCATGAGCATAATGTAATTCTGCTTATTGTGCATGTGCCTGTTGCATAAAAGCCTATCAGTTCCCCCTCCCCGGGTTCCTCGCCATAGACAAACACTCAGCAGTGCCAGGAATTCTCCTGTCTTCCTATTGCCTCCAGGGGGGACAACACTGGGGAACGCCCGCATAGACACAGAAGTAGTAAAGGCCTTCTAAGGATCCTTGTGTGCATTGCATTTGTGTATCCGCCCCTGCCTGGGGCTAGGGCGATGACCCTGCCTTGCACCCACACCCACCATTACCTACAGCTCTAGGCACAATCTCTGATTCACACTGCCCAAGGATTGTCCTCACCTTTGACTCCCTTCTGCAGCAAATCCTCAAACAAAAGAGCAGTTTGCAGTGCACGCTAGGGCACGGAGTCCCGTGGGAAAGTTTAACTCGGAGGTATCAACTGCAGCTGGGAGTAGTGGGCTGCCCGGAGATCTTGTCCCCTCATGGGGAACCCATACTGGGTAAGCAGTGTCACCTCTAGTGCCTCATGCTACCCAAGCTATCACACTGCGGCCTTGGCTCCAATGTCCTACCAATGAGCACAGAAGGAGAAGGCACAAACCCCTGCCTGGAAGCAGCTGTTTCATTACCTTTCTTGCCACTGCTGCGTCAGCTTTTCCCCTCTCCTGTTCCTGGGTGGGCTTCACAGGTGCCACAGGCCTCTAGGTGGTATTCTAGGTGCAGTCTCAAGCTTGTACCTGGAAACAGCAACAACACATCAGTCTGAAGAGAGAGCACCAAAGTGTCCTTTGCATCTCACGTCAATAATGGGGACACAGGGTCACATGGGAGCTCCTGTGAAGTCCATCCTTGCCCAAAGCAGAATATGCGGAACATGCCAGATGCTGGAGGACTGTATGAGGCAGCTGAATGCCATAATGAAGACCTCCAGTGCTTGGAGGGGCATTCGCTTCCTCATCAGCCTGTGCCAGGGCTTCCCTGTCCTTCCTGTGAGAAAGCTCATTTTGATGTAAATCCTCTGCACTGCTGTTGGAGACCAGCTCCCATGTCCTGTGGGAGCCAGGGGCTAAGAAGCAAACATACTCACTCTGGAAAGACAATGGCATCACCAGAAAGGGTCTGAGAAGCAGCAGTTTTGCTGCCTGAGAGGACTGAATCCCTCGTCTCTGGCATCTGCAAAGGGGAGAGAAACAAAAGGGGCGTGCTCCCATCTGGGCTTTGGTCTGCCTGTTCTTCGGCTTCCAGTCATGGATTCAAATATGATCCTAAAACAGAAAGGCACTAAGCGCTGGTTTTCTGGAAGAAGGGAAGTCTCAGGGCAAAACACACAATAGGTGTGATCTTTTCTTTGAAATTTTCCATGAGCACATGGGAAGGGGATCCTGGGCTGCAGGGAACTTTGGGTTGACCCACTACAGAAATTCCCAGGGTCTTCTATGTCCCCGAGTCCCCTGAATGCTAGAGAAGAACAGTCCAGGGAGGTGGCATTGCTCTAGGCCAGGACTGTCCCTGTGACCGGAGAGGTCCTGGCAGGCCAATAGAAATGCATCCACTTGTACTTTGCTAGGATTTCAAAAGAGCAAGAGGTAGAACTGGAGAAATGGAAAACTTACCCCAAGAAGAGCTTCTGCCAGCTGTTCAGTCCCATTCGGCTTTTGCAGGATGCAGCTCTGCAGGTCTCGGGCTGCAGAAAAAGCCTGGGATCTCTCCGTGAGGCTGGGGATGACAGTCATCTTTTCTGCAGAAGATGTGCTGCTGTTGATGAGGTCGCCAGATAAAGGAGTTAGGGAGGAGGAAGTAAGCAGAGGAGGAAGTAAGCAGACCGCGTGGCATCCGACAAGATGAGCGAGAGGTAGATAGGATATTCTCAGAGACCCTACAGCTTCAAGAATCTCAACCCTCCCATAGTAGTGGAGGTGCAGGCGGGCTCCGTGCCATGTGGAACGCTAAGTCGTAACTCTGTAGAAGATGAAGGCTGGATCATTCAGTATATTCCAGGTTGGAAGAGATTTAGCTGTGCCACATCACATGAATACAAGGAAGAAGGAAAACACAAGGACTGCACTACAGCCCTTTGGTTCTTTCCGGCCACCCACAGAGGCCTGTCCCTGAGAGGAGCCAGACTAATGTTGCCATCACAGAGATGGAATCCTTTGAAAAGAAAGGCCAACTCCAAACACAGCTCTCAGCTCCTGCTGCCCCGCAGGCCTCACCCATGTCCACTACATCTGCAGTGCTGGCAGCGCTGACCAGCAATCACAGTAAAGCTGGCCTCTGATGGGTTCTGAGGCACACTCTGGTCCCCATCTCTCTTTCAAAGCTCTCTACATCTGGCTCACTTCTAAGCAGAAGGAGAATGCAAGAGGCAGCATGAATGCTGGTGTTTGCCTTGACAAGGTCTGGTGTGGCAAGAAACATGGACCAAAGCTTTTCACTAGATCTGAGCAGAAGAGGAATCCCCAGGACATTGGGCATGTAGCCAGCTCTTAAAGCAAGTCAGAGAGAGAAGTATAATTGCATTGTGCCCTATGATGTCATGATGATAATAATAATAATAAAAAAAGGTTGAAGCTGTTTTCAGGACCCGGTGGAGGAATTCTAAATTTCTACCAGTCACATCTGAACAGCACTTGTGCACATCCCAAAGATATCCCAAGGGGAAGCCAAAGTAGCAGCCTGTCTTCCTACCAGGAAGGTGAGGCCGTGAACCTCTGCAATAGGCACTGAAAGATGGAACACGGGTCTGTGAACAGTCAGAAGACCACGCTTCCCACCACCAACTTGTTCAGTGACAACACCAAAGGTCCCAAGCCGAATAATTCTGGCTCCCTGAAAACAGGAAGGAAGAAAAGAATTATGAGACTGTTAGGTGGAGAGGCTGATGACTGGTCAGCGCATGGTGATGGTGCTCAGTGCCCTGCCCATTCCTGCTGTACTGGAACGCTTTGAAGAAGCTCTGGAGAAGCTCTTTGGAAGAACCATCCAGGCCCAGGGTGGCAGACCCACCTGCTTCAGCACCAGCTGCCGCACACACACCTCCCCAGGTAGCAAGGGTCTCTGGAAAGTACGTGAAAGACACGTCATGCTCCGGGAGGGCCAACTCACCACCGTTCAGCACATGCCTAACCCAGGAGATGACAAGTGCAAGCGCATTCAAACAGCATCCCCCTCCCCAAACATACCCCATCCCTGACAGCAGCTGCAGAGCTGAGGTGGGGACAGGGGCTTTCATGTGGACCCAGGAGGGGTCTGGATCTGAAACAGAGGCATTAGGGCATGCAGATCCTGCCATGGGACATCCACAATGTGTTCCTGAGCTCAAAGCCTGCTCTGCTGCTCTGGAGGTACAAGGAGATCCAGCAGGAAGGAGCGGGAGGCAGTGGCTGGTCTCCCAGACAGCAAGCCACTGGGAGCTGAGGAAAAGTCCAAGGATTCATTTCCAGCACAGGTGTTTCTGGAAGCCTCTCCAGAGCCCAGCAGGAGCTGCAGGAGCCCTCAGCCTTCTTCAAACAGGTCTCCCATCCTTCCAGATGCAGCTGTCACAGGGGGACCCCCTCCCTAGGGATTTTGGCAATGGATTGCCACGCAGCGAGAGGATGGTGCTGTGCCCAATGTAGTCCGGGGCTCAGGCCATCCCGCAGGGTCTCCCCTGTGGGGCCAGGCATCTCCCACTGCTGCCAACAGCCCCGCCACATGTCTGCCAACAGCCGGGGACTGTCACTGGGCTGTGATGGGTCTGTGCCCATCGCCAGGGCCAGCCATGTGCCAGGCGCTCTCCCCAGGGCAGCCATGTGCCCGTCCCCACTCTGGACCCGCTGTGTGCCAGGTCCTTGCCGGGGCCGGGCTGGTGCTGGGCACCCTGGGCCCAGGTAGGATGGGGAACTGCTCTGCCCCAGGAGGACGTGGGGCTGGCCCAGGCAAGGGCTGGGCACCTTGGCCCGGAGGCGATCACTGCAGCCGTCACATACTGGCTCCAGCGGCCCGTCCCTGCCCAGGGCGGCAAGAGCAGGCAGCTGGGACAGGCCGGGCCGGGGTAGTGCGACATGGTGCCACGTGGGGCCGGGGCACGGGGCCGGGCCGGGGCGTCGCTGCTGTGGCGGCAGCGCCAAAGGTCGGGGTGGAGAGAAATACTGTGTCATGTCAGCGCTGCCGCACAGTCCTCCTGCAATAGGACCCAAAACCGCGTTGCTGCAAAATGCCAGGCAGAACTGTAACTTGATCAGCGTGCATGATCATGGGCCTTGGTCTTGAAGAAGGAAATGGAATTAGAAAAAGCATAAAGCATAAACCAAGGGTTCCTTCCCTCCCCAGGTAGCTTTTTCAGAAAACCGGCAGTTCCCCACTGTTACCTGGGATCAGCTCCCCAGCAGTCCAGCTTGCTGCAGAGTGGATCAAATGCCAGTGCCAGCACGACGGGGAGGACCGTACTGGAGGGGTAAAATCAGTGGGAGGGAGAAGGAGGGGTTTTGTTTGTTTGTTTGTTTGTTTGTTTGTTTTTATGGCAGTATCAGGAGGGCAGGAGAGCCCAGGGCAGCCCTTGGCAGGGGCAGGGCCACGGTTGCCAGGCAACATGGGGGGGGACAGGAGGCGGGAGGAGACCATGTGCCCTGCAGCCAATGGGGTGCGGCTGCCAGGCGATGTGGGGCCAGAAGCAGGAAGCCAGGTGCCCGGCAGCCAGCAGGGTGCCGTTGCCAGGGGAGAGGGGCGGGGCGCGGCCTGCCCTGGGGGAGGGAGTCCCAGGCCCTGGAGGCGGCTGGAGGCCGGCTTGGGCGGCCATGGCGGGGCAGCGCGTGGGGCCAGGAGCGCCGGGGAGCCGGGCCCTGTGTGCCCCGGCCGCGCTGCACCAGCCTGCTGGGATGGGGGCCGTGCGCGTCACGAGGCCCCGCTCTCCAGGGCAGCCGTGCACCCCACGGAGGCGGCGGGTTCTGCCCTGACACAGCAGGGGCTGCTGGCCAGGCGGGGAGGCCTGGGCCTGGCGCGGCCCGAGGGGCTGGACCGGCTCTGCCTCCTCCCGGGGAGCCGCGTTGTCCCAGGATGTGCTGCGGCTCTGGCCCCAGCACGGCAGGTCTCCCTCTGTCCGGGCTCTCTGGGTACCGGTGTTGTCCGAAAAGCGGATTCGTTGCCCGGTGTGCAATAAACCAATAATTGCACACTCAGGAGAGACATTTGCTTCTTTATTTCAGAGTTGCACAAGCCTGGCTGCTCGGTGGTTTCCCACAAATCAAGCACACCCCCCCCCCCAGCCCGGCTTCTCAAGGAGCATTTATACAAACAAATTGCCAGGTTTGCAACTTTCCTTTTTACACTGATTGGTTAGTGATTTACACACAATTATAACTCTGCTTTCACACCATTTTACTAGGACGCATGCTCAGGGGAGGGGTCTTCACCTGGGCACGGGTCTTTTGGACCTATGGGTGTGATGTTTTGCAGTATAATGAGGACAGTTCAGTCAGGGATACATGGACCTCCCATTCTTTTGCCAAATTGGCAATATGTACCTAGAAATAAAACATTTTGATGTAATGTTTCTTTTAGGGCTTTAGCAGTTCTAGGATGCCCTTGTTTAAAGAATGCTTCTTTTCAGAAAATAGAGATAGAGGTTATCCTAATCTGCCTAGTTAAAACCGAATGAACATTCTTTCTGAGCTTCGCAGGGTTGTCTTGTAACAGTTCCCCCTTTGAGACTTGTATGACCATTCTCATATTAGTCTCACCCTTTAAAAATTTTTCCCTTATTAGCTTTGTACAACATCTAGAAATGCATTGAATCTCTACATAGACACATACAAAAACTAATAACAGCATTCCCAAAATTGTTAAATGCTTTTTAACCCATGAGCTTGCGTCAGGGAACCAGGAAGTCAACCATTTCCATGTTTCTTCAAATCCGAAAGAAAGCATCATCTTTCTGAACCCCATGTAAGATTTCAGTCTGCTTCCAGATTTCATTTAGATTGGTAGTAATTCTCCCGCTTTGATCCACAGCAACTAGTATTTATTACTGTACATACTCCTCCCTGAGATGCCAAGAACATATCTAGAGCCATTCTGTTTTGGGTGGTTATTTTAGCAATTTCTGAAACCTCCTCTTGTAAAGCTGCAATGGCATCAGAGGTTTTATTCCCTATTTGCTCAATAACTGCTGAAATATTTACTATTGCTTTTTCAAGTTCACTCACTCCCAATGGTGGAAACAGCCACCTTGTGAATGAATGAAACCTAGTAGGTCGCTCTATTAAAGGATTATTTTGTCTCCTCTTTTGTCTCCTCATGAATGTTCTTAACCAGGATTTTTGATTCTTGTTACTCAGTTCTTTTGTTACAGTAATATTAGGGATTATTGCCCCTAGAGTCCATGTCCCTGACCAATTAGGAGGTAGCACTTTTCGTGCCTTGTTCCCACACAACCAATACCATCCACTACCTTTCGGAACACGCCACCCATTTAGTTCCTTACTTGGCCACTTATAACCTATTTCAGGGATCCGAGAGCAATCTTCATAACTCCCTGCCTTAATGGCTCCAGTACAGTTGATCGGCTGTTTTCCATAAGGTACAGTTTTATCCCACCATTTATTACTATTATTTCACCTTCGGATACATTGATAATAATCGCCTGTCACACTCTGGACTTGCCATTCCTGTTCTGTTGTTTCATCATGTTCCGTTTGATCACTAGCATTTCTTATCTGTTTTATAAATTCCATACAGGAAAAATTAAGAGGCACTCCAATTAGCGGGAAGCCCTTGTTGGAATGTTCAGGGAAGTGGGGACACACCCAACCATCCATCTGGTTAACTATCTTCATAGATTTCATAATTACTTCCAAATGAAGATTTTGACCCCCAAATCCTTCCTGATTCCCTTTGGCTCAGGTAACCTAGAGAAACTAACCACCACATTTCTCCCCTGTTGTTTGTTAAGGAGAACATCCTTTTTACACAGAGACCCTAACAACAATATTAACCCTATTCCTAACAAAGAGATTAAAGCAATTTTTCCCTGAATACAATCTAAATTTAAAACTGATTCACTTCTAACACAACTCATATATCTTTATATATTTTTAACTTGAAAGGTTGGACTCGTTCAGCTTTCCACATCTCTCGAGGTCCTGCTTTCACTCGGGTGGAGTGGATCCAGGAATCAATTCCCTGCAGTTTCACAGCAGTATTTGTTGTTAGTAGGACAAGATACGGTCCTCTCCATTTTTCTATCAACGGCTCATCCTTCCAGGTTCGAAGATACACTTGATCTCCAAGCTGGAATGAATGTACAGGTGAATCTAAAAGTACAGGAGATCTTAACTGGATGTACCTACGGAGAGAAGGAAGAACCTTTGCCATAGACAAGAGATAGTCACTTAAAATTTGATCGCCCTTAGATGGACTAACTTTCTGCCTAACCCTTGGGGTTATTCTGATTCTTAATAATGCCAGAGGTAAAACATCAGTCCCTTTCATCTGAGTCTCCTGACACAATTTCCCTCTCTGTCTCTTAATTGCTTGATTCATTCTTTCCACTTTTCCACTGGATTGTGGCCTTCAGGGGGTATGTAAATCCCATTTAATTTGTAGTATTTTTGAGGTCTCCTGTACTATTTCTGCTATAAAATGAGGTCCCCTATCCAAAGACAATCCTTCTGGTACCCCAAATCTTGGTAGGATTTCTTTTAATACCATTTTCACTACCTCCCTTGCTTTATTGGTACGGCACGGGAAAGCCTCAGGCCATCCTGAAAAGGTGGCAACAATTACCAACAAATATTTATATCCATTACAGCTTGGTAATTCAGAAAAATCAATTTGCCAGGAATCCCCAGGCATGAAGCCCCTTTTTCCTTCCCCTGGGGGGCTTTGGGGGGGGGGGGGCGCTTCTTCTGAATCATGGGATTATTTCTAAGACAGATTTCACATTTTTGTGTAATTCCCTTTGCAATTAGTAACACACTAACTCCCACAGCAAATCTTTCAACTGTTTCAACCAATGCCTCGGCTCCCATGTGGGTACTATCATGTGTTTGCTTCATCAGCTTCTTCATTATCGCCAAAGTTACCACACCTTGTCCAGTAGATGTTACCACCATCCTTTGGAAGTCTTTATGCATTGCAGTATTTCTGCTAATTTATTTTCTTTTTCAGTGTATACCGGAATTTCCATTTTTAACGTTCTCTCTGGAACTAATGCTGCCACCGACACGGATAATGCTACCCTTTTTGCAGCCTCATCGGCTCTTTTGTTCCCTTTAGCTACGTCAGTCTGCCCGGATTGGTGTGCTTTGCAATACATTACTGCTGTTTCTTTGGGTTTATTAACTGCTTCGAGTAGTTCCATAATCTCCTTACTGTATTTTATAGGATTCCCTTGAGAAGACAGCAATCCTCTTTCCTTCCCAATTGTGCCATGGGCATGTATAACCCCAAAGGCATATTTGGAATCTGTGAACACATTGGTCCGTTTCCCTTCTGATAATTCCAGAGCCGAAGTTAAAGCAATCAGTCCTGCTTTCTGGGTGGATGGATTTGCTGGTAGCGATCTTGCTTCGATTTCTTCTTCCAAGGTGACAACAGCATACCCAGCCCTTCTTTCTCCCTTTAGGATAAAACTGCTCCCATCGGTAAATAATTCCCAGTCTGGATTCTGCAATGGAATACCTCTGAAATCTGGACGGCTGGAATATACTCGCTCAGTAGTTTGCAGGCAGTCTTGAGCCAACTTCCCCTCTTCATGAAGTGGTTATAAAGATGCCGGATTAAGGGTATTAGACACTTTCATGGTTACATCTTCTTGCTCAAGTATTACTGCTTGGTACTGCACCATCCTACCTGGGGATAACCAATGGTGCCCCTTCTGTTCTAAAACTGCTGCAACAGCATGTGGCACATAAGCAGTCACCTTTTGTCCCAATGTCAATTTTCGTGCTTCTTGTATTAACATCACAGCAGCTGCAACTGCTCGCAGGCATCCTGGCCACCTGCACTCACTTTATCCAATTGTTTGGAAAAGTAAGCCACAGGTCTTTTCCAATTTTTGGAAGTCCTAATGCGGGAGCACTCATGAGAGCAATCTTGATTTCATCAAATCCTTTTCGGCACTCTGCAGTCCACTCCAGCAAGTCTCCTGGCCCCTTAACAGCTTCATATAAAGGCTCTGCCATTAATCCAAAATTAGGTATCCACAGGCCACACCACCCAGCCATTCCTAAAAATCCCCTGAGTTCTCTTTTTGATTTTGGGGGGGCGATCTGACAAATCGCTTCTTTCCTTTCGATTCCTAATTTTCTTTCCCCCTGGGATATTTCAAATCCTAGATAGATTATGCTTTCCTTCATGATCTGTACTTTTTTCTGAGACACCCTATATCCTGCTGTTCCCCCCAAATTTAATAAACTGATGGTTGTTTCTCTACATTCTTCAGTCGTGTCTGCCCCCAACAAGATAGCGTCCACATACTGTAATAAGGTAGTGGTCTCTTTCTTACCTTGCCATAATTCTAATTCTTTTGCAAGTACATTGCCAAAAATTGTGGGGCTGTTCTTGAATCCTTGCGGGAGTACTGTCCAGCACAACTGCATTTTGCGTCTCGTTGTAGGACTTTCCCACTCAAAGGCAAATAATTGTTGACTTTGTTCCTCCAAAGCGATACAGAAGGAAGCATCTTTTAAGTCCAGTACTGTAAAATAGACATTTGGATCATTTATCATCGTTAACAAAGTGTATGGATTGGGTACCACTGGGTGCACATCAATGACTATCTGGTTAATAGCTTGCAAATCCTGTACTAGATGGTAGTCTTGTGAATGTGTTTTTTTAACAGGCAGGATTGGAGTATTGTACTCGGACTGACATTCTCGCAGCAGTCCATACTTTAAGAAATTATTAATTATAGGCTCCAGTCCAACACGGGCCTCTAACTTCATGGGATACTGTTTTCACGCTACTGATTCAGTTCCTTGTTTTAATTCCACCTTTACCGGTTCTACACATTTGGCTCTTCCAGGTTTCTCCATCGCCCACGCAAAAGGGACTACTGCGTCCATTACTGCGGAGGGAATTTTGCTTGGTCCACTCTCCACCTGTTTGGAATCCAGTGCTTTCTGTAACATATATGCTTGTGTCTTCCAGGCGTTATTTGGTGGAATGTGCAGCTGAACTTTGTTCTTATCAAAGGTTATTTGTGCCCCCACTTTATTCAGTAAATCCCTCCCCATTAGGGGTAATGGGCATTCTGGCATATATAAGAATGCATGTGTTAACACTCTATTTCCTATTTTACATTTAATTGGCTGAAAGAAAGGTTTGACCTCTTGCTTTCCTGTGGCCCCAATTAGTGGCACAGAGAATTTACTCATTGGTGCCTTACAGCTGTTTCATACTGAATATGTTGCTCCAGTGTCTACTAAAAAATTGTTTCCTTCCCCAGCTTTACTGAAACTAGGGCTTCGGCTGGGGAATCCAATTTCTCAACCCCCGGTTCCCATCAGTCTGAATCTTCTGCACCAGTCGTGAGCAAACCTGCCTCTGGAACAGATACAGATACAGACTGAGGTTTCCAATAATCTGATTGTTTCTTCGGGCACGCATTTTTCCAGTGCCCCTTCTCCCTACAAATTGCACATTGATCTCTCCTCAGTGAAATTCTATTTCCCAAATTCCCTCCTACTCTATGTCCTCTTCCACGTCCTTATCCTTTCAGAAAACCCCTTCCCCGAGAGGAAGTTTGTGCCTGGGCAAATGCAGCTGCCAAGATTGCAGCATTTTGCCTCTTATCTTTCAGTTTCTCCTTTTGTTTTTCCTTTCCCTCTACTTCTTCCCTGTTATTGTACACCTGATATGCAATTTCTATTAACTGTGGTATTGACATCCGTGACATACCATCTATTTTCTGAAGCTTTCTCCTTATACCTGGTGCTGATTGTCCTACAAATAATGTAGTAAAAGTCATCTTGTTCTCTTTTTGGGCCTAGGTACTGCATGCTTTACCCCATATAACATTAACTGTTGGTGCTGTTTAGTCATTAACCTGCCTGCCCCTGTATTTTGATCCCAGTCCGGTTCTTGGGCCGGCATAAAGCGCTCCGGCCATCTCTAGCATTTTGTCTTTCATTTTCCTCTCGAGCTTTGTCTAATACCATTCTCTTCTGCTCAGGTGCAAGCAAAGTATTTAAAAGCACCTGTAAATCCTGCCAGTCTGCATTATGACTCTCAATTATCATTTTAAAGGATTGATACATCTTTTCTGGATTTTCTCGGTACGACCTGGCAGACTCCTTCCAATTCATTAAATCTGTAGTTGAAAAGGGGACCTTCACATATACAGGCATTCCATCTGGTCCTACTGCTTGACGCAGTGGGGCCTGAATCACAGGATTTTGTTGAGCCCAAGTAGCCCGAGTTCTGCCTGCAATCGGGCTACATGCCTCACTTCCCTTATCTCTGGCATCAACACGATCTTGATCTCTTTCTGGAGGAACCAATAATTGTACATCCTCTTCCTCATCACCCACTTTTAAACATCTCTTCCCAATACTACAAGCAGAGCAACACCGAGGTATTTTCTCTTTGTCTTTCATCATCGTTAACACATTTGAGTCAGAGACCAATAGCTTACATTATTTTTCTTGTTTCATATTACCCTTAAAAGAACGTTCTTACCAATTACACTTTTGTACACTGGAGTCCAAAGAGCAGCATCTCCCCGCCGGGAACTGGCAAGACGATCCAGGCAAGGCTTTACAGTGAGGGTCCCACTTGGGTCGCCAGAAAGCTGTTCTCCAAAAAGCAGATTCGTTGCCCGGTGTGCAATAAGCCAATAATTACACACTCAGGAGAGACTTCTGCTTCTTTATTTCAGAGTTGCGCAAGCCTGGCTGCTCGGTGCTTTCCCACAGATCAAGCACACACACCCACCCCGGCTTCTCAAGGAGCATTTATACAAACAAATTGCAAAGTTTGCAACTTTCCCTTTTACACTGATTGGTTAGTGATTTACATACAATTACAATTTTGCTTACACACCATTTTACTAGGACGCATGCTCAGGGGAGGGGTCTTCACCTGGGCACGGGTCTTTTGGACCTATGGGCGTGATTTTTTGTAGTATAATGAGGACAGGTCAGTTAGAGATACATGGACCTCCAATTCTTTTGCCAATTTGATTTAATGTTTCTTTTAGGGCTTTAGCAGTTCTAGGATGCCCTTGATTCAAGAATGCTTCTTTTCAGAAGATAGAGATAGGGGTTATCCTAATCTGCCTAGTTTAAACAGCATGAACATTCTTTCTGAGCTTCCAGGGTTGTCTTGTAACACCGGCACTGTCGACGCACGGCCCCAGTGCCCCCAGCACCAGCCCTGGGACCTCCTCCACGCACACCCTGCCCACAGCACAGAGAGCCCTGCCCCAGGGATGGGGAGAGACGGAGCTGGGTGAGGAGATGGGATGGCCTGGGCTGGTCAGGCGCAGGGCACGGCCACACACATGGCCTGGCCAGCCACCTCCTGACACGCAACCGGCCCCTTTTATCCCCTTTTCCCTCTGTCTCCCCACACTTGTTCCTCCCCAAACTTGATCACCTCACCCAGTGGCCTCTCACTAAAAAAACACTTGAGCACTTTCAAGTGAATTTACCTGTTTGATTTACTGAGCAGTCCCCCATTACATGCTGTTGGGGAATTACTTGCACTATATGTTTATATGTAGCTGATTTCCGTTTGAATGTGTTTGTGCTGAATGCACAGAATCAAGTAACATTCAGGTGTCATTACTAAGGGGTGGCAAAATACTATGCCAAAGTAGTTCTCAGTCTGGAAGCTTTTTCTTCTGTGTCTATTGTGGCACTAATGGTAGTTAACATTCTGTATTTTGAAAGGTGGAGAGAGAAATCATAAAATAGATGTCTAGACACATCCCATATAATTGGCCCAGATTCTCAGCAGGGCTGTCCACCTTGTCTTATGCTGTAGAAATGTTGATACAAATCATTCCTTGCATTTTTGGTAGGGTTTAAGCTGCAAGAGTGAGGGAGCTGGGACATGAATCTCCCACACCAGGACAGTCTGTCTGTGAGGATGTTATGGGGGACGGTGTGGAAAGCCTTACTAAAGTCAAGACAAGTAGTACCCACTGCTCTGCCCTCATCCGACAAGCTAGTTGTTTCCTCGCAGAAAGCTCTCAGGTTGGTGATATGCTGAGTATTGCCAGTCAGCTGCTTGTTGAAATCTGTGTGGAAATGGCTTCCTGGAGAATTTTCTCCATCATCTTCTCAAGAGTCAAGGAGGGTATTTGGCCTCTAGTGAGGGCATCAGAGGATGTGGGCTCATGTCTGTTGCCTTGCAGCATCACGGTGGAGCTGTGGAGGAGACCGGGGAGAAGCATGCATGAGTTTCAGGTCCGGAAGCACTTAGCAGAGAAATTCAGGGCAGCAGGAAACAACAGCCATGGGACTGACTCCTGGCTTTGCTGGTCCTGGGTCTCAAGGACCTCTTGTGGAAGTGAGAAATGCAGACAGTAAAAGCTGCCCGGGCAAAAGCTTGTGTTCTAACAGGTAGTTCTTGGTCAAATTTCTCTGTAGATCACCCACGCTATCTTGGAGGTGGTGCAGGCTCCTTGCTTGCTGAGTGTCCTTCCCTTCCCTCAACTAACCCTATTGGGAAAAGTGTCCGGGAGGAACAGTGCAGTGGCTAGGTCCCTCGAGATGGGGAAGGCCGTGGCCTGGCTCTCAGTTTGGGGTAATTGGTGCAGCCCAGGGCATGGGGACCTGGTCGTTTCGGCAGGGCCAAAACTGATGTGTTTGGTCACACATGAGGAGGTGGGACTGGTTGGTACAAGACACCCACAGCTGGAGATTTGGCTGCAGCGTGGTCATTCCTGCCCTTAAAATCTATCCCACCAGCTGGGGAGCCCCATCAGGTGGCTTCCTCATAGCACTGTGCTCTGCCCACATCCCTGCTCCTCAAGGGTTAGAGAAAATTGCTGCTGGCTGTTTCCTGCAAGTCCTTCTTCACAAAATGCTGGTTAGAAGAGCTGTCTTGGGCATTTAGCATCGAGGAAGTCTAGGGACCCTGAGTTTTCTCCTGCTGTCAGCGGGTTTGGGGCATGACAAAGGATGAAAATGCCCGTTTTCTGTTAGCTTTACAGACTTGAAGGCTATGAAGCATCCTTTCAGGGGCAGTTTACCTCTCCTTTGGTGGAGTTTAGGATGAGCAAACGAACACCCCTTAAGGTAGATGAGCTTTTCTGGCTCTGCAAAAGACCGTTTTTCCCTAAACTTCTGTGACTGCAGATTTTTGTTTTCTTGTTTTCCACCAGGCTTTCCATTGAAGGAAGGAAGGGTTCAGAGGGGGTTATTAAGAACCTGCTGCTTGGGATGTCTCCTTCTGTGGGAAGATCCTAGAAGAAAGTGTCGCTGTAGAGACTTGAGTGGATCCTCCTTTGTACGAAGCTTCTTGGGAGCTGCACCTCCCCTGCCTGCTGACTCCTTCCCTGAGCTGCTGCCAGGGACGTTATGGTCCCTCTGAACTAGCCTGTCCTAGTCCTCACCAGTGGTCCAAACTAGTCTGTTGTGGTCCTTGCCACTGGTCCTTCTGGGGGAGGAAACCCAGATGGGTGTTTGATCAGTGCCCCCTTTCCAAGGCCGCCCCCTGGCCCCAGATAGAACCTGCTTCTGAGCTAACTCGACCTCGGCAGATCTCCTGAACTGTACCCTGATGCTAGTGGACGTGTTGCTTTATTGTAGCTGATGAGGGACCCGCTGGTCAAGGAGAGGAAGCTCCTTAAGCCACTCTTAATGTACCTTAGTGGAGAAATCACACGACCAAGTCAGCACCGTGGGGCAGATGGCAGTGAGGGCCTGGGCAACATGGTCGAGGGAGCACCCAAGAAGGTGCGATGAACTTTTCTCCCCTCGACCCATGGTCCCTTACTAGAAAGATCCTGGTGGAGAGCTGCACGGGGCTTAAAGAGTCTGGAGAAACTAGCAAAGGCAAAGGTGAGTGTTTCCTAAGGCCATGCCCCTTTCTGTGACATCAGGGGGGTTGGACAGGGGAAATTTGGTGCAATAAGTGGATCTCTGGACTGAGATTTTCTCTGGCCTTATTTCTAGCAACTTTAACCCTTGGCAGCAATGTAAAGAACAGCCATTAGAGGCAGGAACAGGGAGAAGCTCGTGCACATCTTTTGCTTTGCAGCTGCAAAAGGCACAAAAGACTAAAAGGTACAGCCAAAAGAAGTAAGGGAACGAACGTATCTGAAGACATCCTTTAAGCCTCCATGGCCACACAGCTATGCTTTTCGACACTGAACTATGACACCAGCATTACGTAAATCTGGTTCACATAGCAGTTCTCTCATCTGCCTCTCCCCTGCAGGGACTCTGGCTTCAGGAGATTCCTTCTGGACAGATTTTCCTCCTTTCTGCACAGAGCTCCCCGCAGCTGGTGGCAGCACACTGCAAATACACCACACAGGCAGTTTGCAGGAGTCTGTTCTCCAGGCTGTGCTCATGAGCCAAGCCCGTCAGGAGCATGGGGTTCCGCAATCTGTTTCTCCAACAGCCTCACCTCACTGCACGCTCTGCACATCCTGATTGCTGCAGCATTTCTCCCGTCAGCGCCACATCATTGCTGTGCCCTGGAGAAAGACGTGCTCGGGAGAGCAGGCACTTGCCTGAAAGACCTCCTGGAAGTACAGAACAAGGAAGCTCTTCACAACTGCATCTCAGGGACAGGGCTCGCAAGAAGGACAGGCCAGCATCCTCACGCATGGGCACTAGGGACTAAGTCTGGACTCCTCCTGCTCGCTTCAGACTCCCTATATTGTCCAACCCTCCTCTTCTAGAGCACCACCTTCCTCCCTGGGGACTTCTTGTCCTACTGCTTCCTGGCCTCCAGAGTCTGAAAAGCAGGGTCTGCTCTTACATCACCTCTTACATCGCGCAGCTCCTCAGAGCTGCCTTCTCCCTTCTTGCACTGGGCAAGCCCTTCAGATTTGGGGACAGCTTCCTTTGCCGCTTTGCCCAGGTCTTGCTCATTTCAAAACCTGCAAACCAGAAGGAGACATCAGCTGGCAGACTCACCAAAAGCTGCTACACGCTTCCCACCCAACCACAAGACTTCAGCCCAGGGGGCACACAAGCATAATCTCTCCACGTTAATACACGCCACACTGCCAAGGCAAACAGCTGCCTCACACTCATCCTCGAGCACAGGGTTACCCAAAGCCACTTTGCCAGGAGTCTCACCTCATTTGATGCACTCCAGCCTGGGCCTTTCTCCTCTCCTCTCCTCTCCTCTCCTCTCCTCTCCTCTCCTCTCCCGTCAGCTCCATGTCACGGATCAGCTTTGGCTGAACATGTCCTTGGGAAAGGAGGCGCTTGCCAGCAAGACCTTCTGGAAGTACAAAACAAGGAAGCTCTTCACACCTACATCGCTGGGATGGTTCCCACAAGAAGGATATGCTGGCCTGCTCACGCATTGGCTACTGCAGACTGAGCACAGATTCCTCCAACCTTGCAGGCCCCCCTTCTGTGTGCTCCTTGGCCCTCACACACTCCTCCTTGTGTCCAACCCTCCCTTTCTGGAGAGACACATTGTTCCCATGGGTCGTCCTGTCCCACTGCTTCCTTGGGGCCACATTCGGAAAGGGGGGCCAGCTGCCACATCTTGGTCGCCTGAGAGAGTCACTTTGGCGCCAAAACTTCCACACAAGGGGGGCACGCTCTTGGACCTCCACACTCTTCTCATCCACACCTGTTGGCCCTCTGTTGGCACACTCAACCAAAGGATATGGTTTCTGAACAGTTCTCTAGGAACTCAGACAGACCGGCTTCAAGTCCCATCTTCCCAAACAACAGGAAGGTTGGACACTGCTTAGCAGACTTTGCACCATCTGCCTTGGATGATTTCTCTCCTCAAACAGAAACCAACAGCCTCCAGGACATACGTCAGCCCCTCCACTGCCCACGGCTCCAGGCAGAGCTGCTGGCTCACAGCACACATGCCTGCTCCCAGCTCTTTCCTCCACAAGAAGAGGCGGCACAAACACACCCCTCTAACACAACAGAACAGTCCGCAACTGTGGACAAGCAGCACGGCTCAGGGCAAAAATGCCTTTCAGCAGCACCAGTGGCTCTTGGGAGCAGGCGCTCTCCCTGCGGCTTCTTCCACAAGCACTCACTGCACATGGCAGGAGCAGGGAAAGAGATTCCCAAGAGGCACCTTCTACTCTACCCGGCATTGCACTGTCACCTGGGATCTAAGCCCCTCCACACAAGGACAGCGCTGAACCCCCCAAACCTCTCTCACAACTCACATGGTACCTTACCTCCTCTGCCCCTTTACCTCTGCTCCCCACAGATGACGCCTTCTCCCTTCTTTCTCTGTGCCAGCTCTACAGATTTGGCTGATGGCTCTGCCTCAGCCTTGCCTGGGCACTGCTCATCTGCCAACCTGAAAAGCAGGACACAGAAATGAAACCTCCCATAGGAGTCTCACCAGAAACTGATACACGCTTCCAACCCAGCCAGGAGACCTAGAGTCCTTGGGGCACGTGGTCAGAACCTCTCAGCACTCCTACAGGCAACAGGGCAAAAGGAAACAGCTCCCTCGCACACGGGCAAGAGCACAGGGTGACCCAAAGCCAGTTCTTCAAGAGTCTCACCTCACTCGAGACACTCCAGCCCACACCTTCGTCCTCTTCTCTCCTGTCACCTCCACCTCGCTTATTTGGAGCTGACAAAGATGCCCTCAGGAGAGGAGGTGCTCGCCAGCAGAGGACTTCCTGGAAGTACAGAACACGGAAGCTCTTTACATCTGCATCTCCAAGACAGATCCCACAAGAAGGACAGGCCAGCCTCCCCAGGCATGGGTGACTACGGTCTGAGCCCAGACTTCTCATCCCTTCTGCTCAAGACTTCCAAGGAGGCCCTTGGATCTTTACGGTTCCCCAGGTTGCCCCCCCCGTCCCTTCTCTAGATGGACACGTTGCTCCCTGCCATTACCTCATCCCACTGCTTTCCCAGGTCCACATTCTCAGAAGGAGGACAGCTGTTACCTTACCTCGTAGGCCCCTCTGCTCCTCAGAGCTGCCTTCCCTTCCCTTCTCTTCCGTGGAAGCTCAACAGATTGCCTGGCAGCTTCTTCCTCTCCTTTGCCCAGGCACTGCTCATCTGCAAATCTGCAAATCAGAAGGACACCGAAATGAAACCTCATGCAAGAGGCTTTCCAAAAACTGCTACACACTTCCCAGCAGAGCAAGGTGACTAACGTCCTTGGAGCATGTGCTCAGAACCTCCCAGCATTGATACAGGAAACATCACCAGCAAAAGGGCTGCCTCACACATGTCCCAGAGCACACTTACACTCCTCCTAACAACAAGCCGCCGGCAGAGACACCAGCAACACTGGCACTCGCCTTCCCAAGGAATCTGGCAGCCCAAATGGGCAGCAGCAACTTCGTTTCCCTGGGCTTTGCAGAAACACCTCCAAGAAACTGCTCTCACGCAGCAGGCACTGCAATGTGACACCCACAGACCTCCCACAGGTCTGCAGAGCTCTTAGCAGAGACCCCCACCACAACACAAGGGGGAACCCAGCTTTGAAGCGCTCTTCCTACCAGGCCAGGGGCTCTCATCATAGCTGACATGGTGCTCCACCAGAAGCACCTCGTCCAGCTGAAGCACTAGTCTCCAAACTCCAAACAAGCAGGGAAAACCCCCACAGCCTCAGGATGCCCAGGGAGGCACAACACCTGGCATAAAACCTCCACAGTGCACCACGAGCTCTGTCGGGTCCTTCTACCCTGGCACAAGGAGCTAGAGAAGGCCCCCAGAAAGAAACCCCACACTCTGCTTCTCCAGCTGCGCTTTGCTTTTGCTCTCCATTGAGGGAGAGGTTTCTCTGAGGCAAATCTGCCACCTGCAGCCTCCTCCCAGGGCATTTCTTCGGCTTTCAGAGGCTGGGAGGAATAGTGCTGCTCAATGGCTGCATGCAAGGGGCCACTCAGCACTCATCAGGGTTGGAGGGAGGATGAGGAGACAAGACTCACCTTGTCCAGCAGCAGCTGCACTTGGTGGTAGCACTCACACACGCTATCCCAAACTTCAGCGATGTCTGTCTGGGGAGCAAGAGAAAGATGTGCCATGCTTCAAGTCAACAAGCTCACCACCATCCTGCCTGGTCCAAACCAAACAGATGCAGCCATCATCCACCACCACCACCACCACCACCATCTCCAAAAGCACCTGTGCAGGAGGCGGCTGCAGAGCCGAGACTCTTAACTGACTTCCAACTAGAAGCCCTCCACTGACCCCACCAGAAGGCTGGAGCTGAAATGAAGACACGAGAAGGGCTTTGGACAAGGGCATCCTCCCATCCACGATGGGAAGGCGTCTCCGACCTCGGAGCCTCTTCCTCCCTCTAGCTTGCAATTCTGGTATTGCAGCACAAGCAAACAAAGTGCTGTCTAAAGCACAACTCACACCAAGCTCATTTTTAGTCACTTCAGTAAGGCCAGCAACATTGAACCACTACCAGCCAGCTAAACTGCACCACAGAGGGCTGGGCATTCTTCGGCCAGCAGGGCCAGTTTCTCTCACCCCCACCCCCGCCGACCATTTCAGTCATTACTAAGGAAACAAGGAAGCTCCTTTGCCAAAAACAAAGCAACAACAAATGCCAATTAGCAGCTAAGAGTCAACATCCTCCTATGTTGAAGCACCAGAACTGAGACCTTTACAGCCACCCAAGATGAACTCCAAGCACAGCGCAGGGACAAACTAAGAGATAACAAAGCATCAGTCAGGCTGCCAGAGCCATTAGGAGTACACAAGGAGAGCAAAAAGAAAGTGTTTTCATTTTCGAGCTCTTGAAATTAGACACAAAATACAACCCATACAAACACAAAGACAACAGCAGGACTCAGCTATAGGCAGCCAGGTCTCCACACTTAGCAGTCCCTAACTCCAGCAGGGAGAAGGAAAGGTTTGTTGAGGTACATAGTCCTATTTTCTGGGAACAAGTACAATTCTTCTCCAGGTACTCCCTAACACAATAGGCAAATAGCGTTCCCGCACCATGCAAGCAGAGGTCAAACCAATACAGCAAGACCTTGCCTTTGCTGAAATTCAGCTACCAAACTCACACACGTCAGGGGCACAATCGAGCGGCTGCGCCCTGTCTTACCACTGCAAGGGCATTAACAGGCAGCCCGACTAGACATGCGGCTCCCTGCTATTTGCATGTTACACAACAAGCGCCAGCTACTCTTTGATTCCCCACAGACTTCACAGCCAGAGTCGACCAGCAGACCAGAGCCCTGCAATCCACACACACAGGTCTTCTCCAGAGAAACTCCCTGGGGACGCCACAAAGGCGGCCCTGACTCCACTTGCCACATTGCTAACAGCAGCAGATGGCATAGGGCCGGCTGCACTCGGCGTTGGTAGCTTCCCCCCAGGAAAAAAGAGCAGCGTAGCTGCAAGCAAGACTTCAGGAAAATACTCCTGAAGCTGGAGCTAGGAAGGTCGCTCAGCCCACAAGGAAAGAGAAACACGGAATTTGTTTAAGACTAGCTCCTGTCATTATGGCGCAGGAAAGCCGAGAGCATCCACCCGATTCACACACTTGGAGAAAGGGCCGTCTCTCCTAAGAAGCAGCAGCCTGTTACACAAGACTGCTTACAAACACAGGCACGACTGCTAGAAGCAACGGCCATTCACGAGTCTCTGCATGCTTGTTCTCCTTCCCTCCCTCAGGAATGGAGCATGACTCAAAACAGCAACTGTGCATGCAACAGCAGAACTACTTCACACCCTGACCGGGCTGTAAAAA
Source organism: Dromaius novaehollandiae (assembly GCF_036370855.1). Lineage (NCBI taxonomy): Eukaryota > Metazoa > Chordata > Aves > Casuariiformes > Dromaiidae > Dromaius > Dromaius novaehollandiae. The sequence goes on along the minus strand of NC_088125.1, from coordinate 477,539 downwards.
AGAGCAACAGAGCACTGCCACACTGAAAGAGGCCCAAATAACTACAAGAGAGAGAGAAAGCCTCCCTGGTGGACAAGACTGCTGACTCCCAACTGCTCTTCCAGAAACGATTCCCCCCGGAACATCTTCCCTTGGGGAGTTCCTCTCTTTTCTACCTGGTCTCCTGAAGCAGTATCGTCTGGCTTTACATACAAAAAGCAGCTTCTCAGTCTCTGCTTGCTCTGAAACACTTCCGAGTACGTACCATGATGCAAATTCTGCTGGCTGCTAGGATGGATGAGCAACAGGCTGCTACTCACGGCACTGCAGGAAGCTCCTTGCACACAGGAGGCGTTTTAGAGCCTTCTTCCTCGTGGAGAGGGGAGAAAAAGCTAAAAAAAAACCCCACCCAAGCGCAGAGGCCGCCTGAGGGAGTTCAGGTAGCCCCCGTGGGCACTGACCCAACACCATCGCGGCCACCCCCGCCGCAGAGGACCGAGAAAGCCCGGGGTTAGTGGCGGCAGAGACACTGCAGCAGGCCGGGCTGGGGGCACCGGACAGGCGGTGGCTGCCGGCAGGGCAGCGTGGGGCTCCGCGGGAGCCCACCTGGCTCCATCCTGCCCAGGGCCCGGGTGGCACCGCAGCCCCGCTGCCCCAGGCCCTGAGCCCTCCCTGCCCAGCTGAGGGGTGGCAGCGCCCAGCAGGGAGCCCGGGGCCCAGCTCCAGCCCCAGCCCCAGCTCCAGCTCCAGCTGGGCCCAGCCAGAGAGCCAAGGGCAGGTGCCGAGCTGACAGGGCCTGGCCCCTGCAGCGGTGCTCCTCGGCGCTCCTGCGGGCCCCAGCTCCCTGGAGGCCAGGGCCCCGGGCTCAGGGGCCCCCAGCCCACCCACCTTGAGCCTGGCAATTCCCTGTTGTCCAAAAGGTGTTTTGGGATACACATTTCAGCTGCTGCGAACGCATTGCTCTCTTCATCATATGTGAGCAGAGGAGAAAGCAGCCTTTGTGTGAACCTGGCCCCGCGGGAAGAGTGGAAGGGAAGTCCTGAAGCAAGAAGCCCTGAAGCATCTTCCTAGCACACTGCAGCCCTGCTCTGCTGACATCTTCCACTTCAAAGGACTCCAAGAGCCAAAACCTGCTTTCAGCAGCCCCCACGGCTGCTGCAGCCTTTGCCCAGGGAACAAGTTTGGGGGAAAGTCCATTGCATAGTAGCTCGGTTTGAGTCCTTCTCTTGTCTCCCGGTAAAATACTCTTTGGCAGAGGAAAGAGACAGCATACCCACAGAACGGGTATTTATAGTAGGGACAATCCCAATTCAGCAGAGGCAGTTCTTCCTTTGCTGAAAAGCAAGGGCCCACTCTCGTTTGGGTTTGGAGATGGTTTCTCATCTATGATCCTGCTTCCATGCCCATTCGAGTCTTTGCACTTCTTTACTTAGTCATCAGTCAGGCGAGGCACCTGTTCTTCTTCTTTTTCAGAGTAAAACTCTGACAATATGCATGCTAATCACGATTTCCCCATGCCTCAGCTCCCTGGCACAAGTAGCGGGAAGGAGCCCTTCCAGAGGTCGCTGTGCAGCTTAGTGGAGGATTTTGCATTCGTTTGGGGAGCGGGATCTACCTCTAAAGGGCACAATGTACTGAAGTGCTTAGAGAAACCTATTTTCTGCCTTATCTGTGCTCCTCGTCCTCCTGACTACAGTGTTGGGGTGAAAAGGACAGGGCATGGGAAATGTACCCACTTGTTGGTTGGGTCAGGCCTTACTCAGGCTTTAAATTTGTTGCAGTAGTGTGGCCAAACACCTGAGCATCCGTGTGAGAAAACGGATGAAATGCTCCATTTTTCAGTACCTTTCCCTGCACTTAGAAGGCCTGTAAAGCAGGGGAAGGTGCTGCTTCCCTGCAGGTATCCCCAGCAGCAGCTGCCTGGCCACTGCCCAGCCTGCTTTGAGGACTTCAGCAGTGAAATGAGCTGACAAAGGCAGGTGGCACAACGGGCTGATGCTGCCCACCTTGTTCGAGCTGTCACAGCAGGTCAAAGGCATTTTTACCCAAGCAGTGGATGAACGGTGTTGAGCCTGAGCCTTTTGACTCTAAGGATGGAGGGATAAAAGATTTGCTGCTTAGCAAAACAGGACCACACCAGGAGCCTTTCTGAAGGCGCTTCTTATGCCACTGGCTGATCCTTCAGATGCAGGGAGCATAGCAACACCTGCAGGGAGAGGAGATTTCTGCAGCATTTTTGTTCTAATGTTGGTACTGTAGAGAAAAGCTTGGGAATGAGGTCATCAGCCTATTGCAGACCTGATGCTTCCAGAGCCTCCTCTCACTAGCTCACACCCTTTTTTAGTTAGGGCATCCAGAGAGAGCCTGTTCATGTAACTGGCAGGCTTTGTTTTCACACCTTCTTATCTCTGTTGCTGCCTCCCTGTGAAATGCCTCCCCTGTGTTTGCCTCACACAGCAGCTGTGAGCAGAGGCAGGAGCCCAGGAGCCAGAGAGAGCTGATGGCTTTCAGCTGGAGGAGAGGGGCATGCAAAGGAAGAAGGCAGAGGAGCAGGTGGCTGGAAGGAAGGAAAGAACACTGGCAACAGCCACTTTCCCAGCACTTGGGCATGTGCACGCTCCAGCTGTGCAAATGCGGGGCTACATTTTCACTGCTGGCTGGGCTTTAGTGTCCTGGGGGCTCTAGCTACAAACTTGCTGCTCCTAAGGAAGCAGCAGCAATTAATCCTGCCTTCCCCTCCACAAGGTCCAGCTGCAACTAGCTCCAGCCCTGGCCCTGGAAGAGCCTGAGCCCAAGGCCAGGGCAAGCGCTGCCAGCAAAGGCTGTCAAAGCTGCAGGGGGGCCACAGATGAGTCCCTGCCCTCCCCACAGCACATGGCTGCTTCTGTCAGCAGCACCGGTGCTCCTCCTGTGCTTCCCAAGGCACCCATCGAGGCTGCTGCTCCTCAGGGAAAGCCCCCGGCACCTGGGAACACGAGGAATGTGCCAGCCTGGGCACCGCTGAGAGGCAAAGCACCCAGGTGCCCCCCAGGGCAGGCTGGCAGAGTGTCTCTGCCCCTCTGAGGAATGGGGGTACTGCTCTGGCCTCTCCGGCCTCGGGGCCCTGGGGCCATGCTGCTGCCCTTCCTGCCTCCCCTCACAGCCTCCAGCACGCAGTCGGAGCTGGCCGGCCCCAGCACCACCAGTCCAGCAGAATCAACGCCATCCCCCAGCTCCCGGCTCCTGAGAGCAGCAGCTGGTCAGGCCAACTGGGACAGACCAAAGGCCAGGCTGCTCAAGGTTACTATGCCAGTCGCAAGATGCTTACAGCCAGCCCTGCAGACCCTGCGGGACGAGCCATGTGCCAGCCCCAAGTGATGGCACCAGTGCTCAGCCCCCACGAGAATCAAACTGGCAGCTGATCTCAACTGCACTGGGAGAGCACAGTTACATTTAGTCACAGGTTTCTCCGCCTCTGCCTTTCGGTGGGGGCTGCTGGTACAGATGGGAGCAGTGGGGGTGTCTTCTCTCCGGCTGCTGGCAAGACCTTCCCCAGACCTTTCTTGCTTTGTGCTAGCCTTGGCCAGCTGGCGAGCGGCTTGGATGAGCAGCTTGGCCTCTGGCACGAGCCAGAGAAGCTTCCACTCTGTTTCTTGAGCGTAAGGCATCGCCTTGGCCTTGTGATTAAGGAGTTGCTTCTCCTCTGCTCCGGAGGGCATTGAACACTGGCTTCTGCTAGCATCTCTTGAGCTCTGTGAAAAATACAGAAGCGTTTTGCAAGACCTGCCTTTGTGCATACGTTCAGAGTTGTGCTCCAAGTCTTACACCATCTTATCAGACTTCTGAACATAGGCTGCCCAGTTACCAAAGCTTACGCCTCCTCAGGGTTAGATCTTCAAAGCAGAGGACTCTTTTTGCCTCACAGACTCATGGTCTGTTCTCTAGCCCTTTCCGAGCACATTTCTGTGGACTTCTAGGTCGAGCACAACAGCCTCAGAAGCAAAATTCCTCTTTTCCTTACAGGAAGAGGAGGTGATTGCAGGGCTGCCAAAAGGCAGAGTGGGTCAAACAACACTCACTTCAAAAATACTCTATAGGTGCATGCCTATTTTTGTTTCTTCCAAGGCAGTAAAGAGAAATGAACACAGTCCTCAGGAAGGCAATCCCTCCCTCAGTAAGGCAGGGACCACACTGGACTCTTCCCGTAAGCGCTCCATCTTACACTTGCATACATCCTAAGCAGATGCAAGACAGGGATTTGGGACACAAAATCCTAGATTAAAACAAGGTAATACTTGATTACTTATCTATTAAGAAAAGAAAAAAAAAAGCGTAGCTTTACCTTGCCAGTTTCTCTGCTAGGTGTCTTCTCATTTCCACATTCACCAAGTGGAGTTTTTCAGACCTTTCCAATTCTGCCTGAGCAAATGCCACTTGCAATGCGCTGTCTTGCTGCATGTTTTGTAGTCTAGCCAATTCCAATTCTAGCCCTCCAATTCTCCGCTCCAGCTGGTTTCTCAGTGAGGCATTATTGGCGTTTATTTCTTCTAATCTGCCTTGAGTGGCTGCCTGCATCTAAAGCAGAAAACGCAACTTCAAGAAACAGGAAGGAAAAGACAGTGCTCCCCCAACTCCACTTCACAGACCCGACTGAAAAAGCACAGCCTGACTCAACTAGGGAACCCTGCTGCCTCCCTACCAGCAACAATCAGGGAAGAAATCTGAAACTACTAAATGGGTTATGCTTGTTTCTTTGTTTCTTTGTTTGTTTCCTTCCCCCAGGAGGGCAGGAACCTTAGGGACTTGTTTTCTCAACAGCCTTGTCTGGAGAATGACACTGCAGGTCCTGTGACTCTGGCCACAGACACTCTCAGCAGTAACAGCCATTAGAGGACAAACATCCCTTGGCGATTCAACCACCTACTGCAGATATGAACAGTCCGTCCCCCTCTGCATGCTTTGCCTTTCCACCTGGGATCTCCCTCTACTCAATACAGAGGCCAGAGGGATGATGCACACTAATGCCACCTCCTCACAATGCATCCTGAGGACAAAAAGGCAAGATGGCAACTCCCTCTGCAAACTGCCAACAGGAAGACTGCCTTGGGCAGGCTTTTTGACTGAAGGAGCTACAGGGGCTGCTGGAAGGCAATCAGAGAGTAGGTGTTTTCCCAGACATGCATATCACACAACACACACAGGAGCACTTTCACACAGCCATTTTCAGCGCTCCAACTTCCCTAAAAAAAAAAAAAGACAAAAAAAAAAAGGGCGCTACAAGAGAACTAGATACCTAAAGCAAAAGACCTAAAAGACAATGACAACAACAACAAATGAATGCATTGTAGACTGCAGATGCAAATGGTGAATGAGTTTACCTGCAAGAAGAGATTGACTTCTTCCAGTTTTTGCCTTATCTTTTGGTAGGCTCTTTCTCCAATCTCTCTTTTATACTCCTCTATTTTGCAAAGATCTACCGCACTGCTCCGTAAGCATCGTTGGAGGCAAACCACCTCTTCTTGCAGCTCCAGATTTCTAGTTCCTAGCTGCAGAGATTTTGTGGATTCCCTCACCAGCTGCTGGAAGAGTTCACTGGCCTGTATCCAGGGGAAAAACAAACACAATTCATCAGAGAGGTCTAGAATCCCTCCATTCGGGGAAAATCCAGCAAACCTATCAGTCGAGACGATAGCTGACATCCACTGACTTGATATTTCAACCAAGAAAGAGGGATTTGTATCTCCATTTCTTTTGTTTCTTTACATCTTTCTCAGGAGTTCGGACAGGGTCGCTTCAGCTCCCATGCTTCCTCAGTTCTCCAGCAAGAGTTCACAACCCACTCCACAGCTCACCTGAACAGCACAGACTCCAAACCAGCAGCATTTCAGCCACGTGCTTGGGCTGAAAAGCACAAGGTCTCTTCTTCAGTGAGACTCCGCAGCCCTGAAAGCAGCTCCCTGAAAAGCCACTGCTGTCTGGCAAGAGCAGGGGGCAGGCAGCAGCAAAGAGAAAGGAGATCACTGCAATACGACCCAAGAGCCTGAACCTGAGAGCTCCTGCTCATGCTGTGTGTCTGAAGGGCAGGATCTCCTCTTATTGCAACCCGGAGCAGTTGCTCTTGTGATGTTTCAGATAAAAGCACACTCGGGCCTGGAAAACGACCAGGAGCTCCTTTTGAGGAAGGCTCAAGGAGTGGCTTCATTAGCTACACTACAGTGAGGAATGTCTCTAGACAAACCTCTCTGGCATTTGTGCTCAGAATATGTTGTTCTGTTCCAGCAGTGGAGGAAAAGAACAGCTTCGTAGATATTACTGTGTTTACAGAGTTGGTATACCTCGGCTTTTGTCCTGTCCAAGTCCTCTTGCAAGTGCAGTTTTTCTTCCTTGAGGTCATCGCACAAACGGGTAGAAACTCTAAGGGAAGTCTCTGACATCCGCTGCTTTCTGAGAGCCTCACTAAGTTCTCGCTGCAGCTGGCAGACTGTTCTCTAACAAAAGATTATAACACAAGGATGAAGAGAAAGGCAAGAATGTGAAATCTGCATTTCTACTTTCACTCACTAGTTCATATACTTAAGATCAGTTTTCAGACGTGCTACAAAGGTCAGAAATGTTGTCCCCCAGAAGATGGGCTCTGCACAGCTGGGCACCTCTCTCCTTCCTGAGAGAGGAAGGTAGCAACGCTTAGCTCAGATGTGCTGGAGGCGCAAAACATTATGTGAGCACTCTGCACGGGAGCATGCTTTGCAGCTTGCACAAAGTCAGTTCAGCTGATTTCCTAATTAGTCCTTCCCCTCACTGGCAGCATAGTCTTTCACAGCGCCGCAACAAAAGGACATGGTTGGAGAAGGCTGTAACTCAGAAGCTATGGGAGAGAAAGCTGAGGCCAGGGTAGTGGCTGAAGCTAACTTCTTGGGAGGTTGCCAGCCTCCTTAAGTGCCCCAAATGCATACATCAGCTAGTCCCTGCACAACACTCGGACTCCTCTACTGCAGTAACACTTCAGGCCACAGGCATTCCTTCTCTGTACAAACAGGAAAGAAAAACACTCTTTTCTTTGCTCAGGACTCAGCAACTCCTCCTCGCTCACTACTCTCTCGTCACACCTCCTCCCTTCCTTCTTTCCCACTCATCTCCAGGCACCTTCTCCTCCCTCTCCTCCTCTCACTCTGCCCATCCTCAATATTTTCCTAAACATTCTCTCTCCTCCTTCCCCCACCCTACCTCTCTTTCTGCTTTGTTCCTCTTGCACACCAAGACTTGGTCTCTTAAATGAAGACACTTGGCGTTCAGTTCCTTGTTTCTTGCCTGCAGCAGGTACACTTCCTCTTCCGCTTCTGCTCTGCGTTTACTGAGAATGTTGTTCAGTCCATCCTGGACAGCACTCACAATTTTTTCTTGGGTGCTCCGATTCGGCACATCTCCCAGCTGCTGACGGAGCAAGCGATTCTCACTTTGGAGCTGGGCCACTTGTGCCCGCAGAGATTCCTCTTCCGCAAGGTGTTTGCTCACTTCATCTTTCTCACGTTGCAGAGCACGACCATGTTCCTTGGCCTGACACTGGGCTCGACGTAGTGCCCTCCGTGTCATTTCCAAAAATGATGTTTTTTTCCTAAGAGACTGTTTCAGTTGGTGAACTGTCTTCTCTAAGGTGGTAGCTTTACTTTCAGCCTCACTCAGCTGCTGAGACAAGCTCTTGCTGGTTTCCCGCAAATCAGAGAGCTCCTGATTGAGCTTGTCTTGCAAACAAAGACCCTGCTCACATTCCCTCCGAAACGTCTGCTCAGCCTCACGTTCTGCTGTCTGACAACTTCCCAGTTCCTGAACTTGAGCAGAGATCTCGTGCAAAGGCGATGAGTCCACCTGTGTCTCCAGCCTCTCTTGGCTCTCACTTGTCTGTTCAAATGCAAGCAATGAAAGTTGGCCAACTTAAGCAAATCCTCTGAAAACAGGAGGCAATGGCAAGCATTCTCTATAACCATACAAAGACTGGAGCTACCTGGACCTCGGATTAGAATGCAACACTAATCTACAGACTGCTTCTCTCAACATCAGTCATTCAACAGTGTTATTTTACATTGGTACAGACCACCAGTTCAAAATTCAACTAAAATGTGTGTTTTTACATACCTGCCTCCCAGGGGTTTCCCTGCTAGCCTTGAGGGCTTCTTCGTCATTTGGCGAAGACTTACGAAGAATGGCAGAGTCGGAGTCCCCATCTGTACAAGAAAAACACATCTTCTGGTGAGCAGTGTGAGCTAATACAATTCCTGAAGCCTAGAGCGCTTCCTGAATCATCACATTTCAGAGAAAAATCTTAACACTAACACCCCCCCAACTCATCAAGTCCAAAAGAGAAAGCTATCAATGAGCAGATTTAACATGCAGCTGTTTTCTTACTCATCCATTTCCTCTAGCACATATTCCTTGCTCATATACAAAGGAAATCACTGCAAGGGCTCCAGAACAAGCCAGCAAGCAGTCACAGCCTACAGAACTCTGCTTTCGAGGGACAATGCCAAATAGCCCATTTTTTAAAATGGGACTTGCTCCATACATGATACCCATATTCAAAATACTGAAATGACCAGCTCCGATGGCGACTTCCGGTCTCCCTCAACTTCACCGGGCTGCATCTGTCAGATTGAGGTGATTTCTTCATCTTTATAGAAGCCTTGATTAATGCATGGATCATTATTTAAGCTGCCCAGCTCAGCTACAGAAAATACTACAGCGTTGCCAGCACACTCAAAAGACCTCCCTCGAAAAAGCCTCCGATTCCTCCGGGTACCAATAAATACGCCTTTGACGTACCTCGACCAGAAATTGCACAGGAAACCTTTGCTCCCAGCTTTCGCATTGACGCATAACTGCCACCTATTATCTAATGCACGTTCACCTAACGTGCTCTGCGTTCCTAAGGAAAGCTGCCAGTGCAGACACAGCAGGGATTTGGACAGCTATCATTTTCCACTGGGCAATTAAACAGTCCCATATTTGTCTTCCAACAAACAAGTCTCAAACAAGCCAGAGTAAGCAGGGTACTGTTGCGGAGACCAGAAAAATCACACCAAATGCAGGAGGACTAAAGGGCCCAAGGTAGGCGTCCCTTCTGGTCTCTCCAGAGCTCTTCCAAGTTCCTCCTCTCCCAAAGACTTCAAAGCCTCTTCCTGCTGCGTATCAGAGGGAATCAGAGGTGGGGGCTATGCTTTGCCTGTGCCAGCCAGCAACTGCAGAATTAGGTTCAAGAGCCTTCCCAAGAAGCTGTCAAGTTCCCTCTCACGGCACCCACGCCATCTTTGAAGAGATTCCACACAAGCAGGAAAGGATCCAGGGAGAAGAGGAAATCCTTCTAGAAAGACACTCCAAAGACGGCCTACTCTTCCTCCAAGTCCCTGACTCACACAACCTTCTCTTCGTACCCTATATGCATCACAAAATGCTCCAGAGGAGGGTTGGCCCTAACAACATATGTTCACCAACAGGATGATTCTGCAGTTGCCCAGGAACAGGGCAGGGCCGTTCTTTGGGGGGAAGCAACATTCTGCTGATCCGACCGTCCGCACAGAGCCCCCAGCAGCAGACCTCTTCCTGCGCTCTAGCAGGAGGAGTCACAAACCTCCGCCTGGATAAAGCTCCTGTTCCTAAGTGAAAGGCAGCAAAATGTGACTCTCGACTCACTTCTCACTTCTGGGAAATAACACACAAGTCAAGAAGAAAAGAAAAAATAGGGTGCAGTTTCTGTATCTTTGTAGGTTTTCAAAGACAGTAACAAACTGTGTATGAATACTGTCTGCTCTCCTCATTTGACACATACTGTAGCTTTCCATACAGTAGTCTTACCAAAAAAAAAAAAAAAAAAAAAAAAGGCAGAATAAACCCCCCTACTAGAGGGTCTGAAAGGTAGAGTACAGAGAACACAGTCTGGGTAATTCTGAAATAGTAACTGTGTGAGGTATGTTCAGTGCTAGGCAAGCTCACGAGCGTAGCTCAAACTGCACACACTCACTGAAGGAGAAGATATTTTTTTAAGCCACCCTGATAATTCTTCTGGATCATAACCTCATACGGATTTTTAACACTTTTTTTTTCCTCATAAAAAGTCAGAACTTAAAAACAACATTTAAAAAACATAAATACATCTAAGAAGTTATAGTAAGTGCAGTTTCCTATAATGCACGGATCCAGCTGTGCCTAAGGCAGCACTGTCCCCTCGGGGAGGAGAATCCTGAAGCAACAAGACAGAAGCGTTTCTAAGCATCATGTCTCCGCAGCACCTCAGAGTCCCCACAAAAGCAGTTGGGACTGAGATGAGAAACAAGGCACCTCAGGAACCTGGGCCGAGCACGGCTGACACAATTCACACCAAGGCAAAGAGACCACCGCGCTCCGGGGCCATCCCGGCAGCAGCTGCCTGCCTGCTGCCTCCCCCGGCACTGCCTCGCTGCAGCAAGGCGGCTCCGACACCGACCTGGCGCTTTGGGGACGGGGTTTGCGCCAGCAGAGCCGGGCGCGCAGAGGGAAGAGCGCACACCCGAGCAACAGGGAGGCCCGCGCTTCCTCGCTGGGCCCCGCTTAGTGGTTTGCTCCCCCTCACCCCCCCAGTTTTCTGACAGGAGCTGCAGCGCGGCCGGCTGCAGCCCCGCGGGGCCGTGTCACCCCCCGAGGGCCCTCGCAGCCCCCAGCTGCACGTCCCGGCCCCAACAGACGCGCCCAGGGCGCTCGTCCCCCGGGGCCGCCCCAGCGCGCGGCTGCAGCAGGACACCCCGCCGCCAGCAAAGGCCACGGCGCCTCTCCCCGGCCCCGCGGGCGGCCACGGCTCCCACCTCCTCTCTCCGCAGCAGCCGCCCCCCGCGGCAGCCCCGCGGCTCCTGCCCGCTGCGGGGCGCTGGGCACCGACGAGCCCGGGGCGCTGCCGGGAGCAGCATCCCCCGCCGGCAGAACCGCTCTGCCGGCGGGCAGCTGGCCCAGGCCCTCCGCCCGCAGCTCGGCGCCGCCGCCGCTCCCGGGGACGCCAGGCGCCCACGGCCCCTTCCTCCTCCGCAGGAGCCGCCGGATCTTCTCCATCCTCCGCCGGGGCGGGACACGACGATGGCGCCGCTTCGCCTCGGGGAGCCCCGAGAAGAGAAAAGCAGGGAGGGCGGCACCGGCACCGGCACCCGCAACGGCACCGGAACCCGCAACGGCACCGGCACCGGCACCGGCCGCCAGAGGTCGCGCGAGCACCACGCAGCTGCCCCCGGCCCGGCCAGGACGCTCGGGCGCGTCACAAGGGGCTGGGGGGGGCGGGGCGGGGCGGGGCGCCGCCGCCGTCTTCCGCTGCCGAGGGGGGCGGGGCGGTGGGTGTCGGGCTGGGCGCTGCGGCCGCGCGGGGGCAGCTGGGGACTGCGGCGTTTCTGTGGCGGCTCCTGCGGAGGCTCCTGCGCGGGGCCGGGGCCGGGGCCGGGGCCGGGGCCGGGGGGAAGCGCTGTTCGCGGTGGGGGGGGCCGGGGGCTGCCGGTGCGGAGGGGCTGCCGGGGTCTCCCGTGCGGCTCCTGCCCGGTGGGGCCTGGCGCGGGCCAGAGCCGGGTGCTGCGGGCTGTGTCCAGGCGGGTCTGCGAAACCTCCGCGGACAGACGCTGCCCGGCTGCCCTGGGCCACCCGCCCCCTGCCACTGTGCTCTAACTGAAGAGTCCCCACGGATTTGAGAGTCATGGCTGGCTGCTAGAAATGCTGATCTCTTCTAAAATGCGTAAAAGCCGGGGAAGGACACACAGGCAAGAACAGGGTGATAAGGTGTGAAAACAAAGCCTGCCAGTTACATGAACAGGCTCTCTCTGGATGCCCTAACTAAAAAAGGGTGTGAGCTAGTGAGAGGAGGCTCTGGAAGCATCAGGTCTGCAATACGCTGATGACCTCATTCCCAAGCTTTTCTCTACAGTACCAACATTAGAACAAAAATGCTGCAGAAATCTCCTCTCCCTGCAGGTGTTGCTATGCTCCCTGCATCTGAAGGATCAGCCAGTGGCATAAGAAGCGCCTTCAGAAAGGCTCCTGGTGTGGTCCTGTTTTGCTAAGCAGCAAACCTTTTATCCCTCCATCCTTAGAGTCAAAAGGCTCAGGCTCCACACCGTTCATCCACTGCTTGGGTAAAAATGCCTTTGACCTGCTGTGACAGCTCGAACAAGGTGGGCAGCATCAGCCCGCTGTGCCACCTGCCTTTGTCAGCTCATTTCACTGCTGAAGTCCTCAAAGCAGGCTGGGCAGTGGCCAGGCAGCTGCTGCTGGGGATACCTGCAGGGAAGCAGCACCTTCCCCTGCTTTACAGGCCTTCTAAGTGCAGGGAAAGGTACTGAAAAATGGAGCATTTCATCCGTTTTCTCACACGGATGCTCAGGTGTCTGGCCACACTACTGCAACAAATTTAAAGCCTATGTAAGGCCTGACCCAACCAACAAGTGGGTACATTTCTCATGCCATGTCCTTTTCACCCCAACACTGTAGTCAGGAGGACGAGGAGCACAGATAGGGCAGAAAAGTGCAAAGACTGGAATGGGCACGGAAGCAGGATCATAGATGAAAAACCATCTCCAAACCCAAACGAGAGTGGGCCCTTGCTTTTCAGCAAAGGAAGAACTGCCTCTGCTGAATGGGGATTGTCTCTACTATAAATACCCGTTCTGTGGGTATACTGTCTCTTTCCTCTGCCAAAGACTATATTACCAGGAGACAAGAGAAGGACTCAAACCGAGCTACTATCCAATGGACTTTCCCCCAAACTTGTTCCCTGGGCAAAGGCTGCAGCAGCAACGGGGGCTGCTGAAAGCAGGTTTTTGGCTCTTGGAGTCCTTTGAAGTGGAAAATGCCAGCGGAACGGGGCTGCTCTGTGCTTTGAAGATGGGACTTGCCCCATGCAGGGAAAGGTTTGTGTTCTTTGCTCCCACTAAGCGGGATTGCTCTCTTGCTTCAGGACTTCCCTGCCACTCTTCCCGTGGGGCCAGGTTCACGCAAACGCTGCTTTCTCCTCTGCTCACGTATCATGAAGAGAGCAATGGGCTCACAGCAGCTGAAATGTACATCCCAAAACACCTTTCTGACAACGGGGAATTCCAGGTCCTGTGATTTTTCCACGTGTTGGTTATACAGCTAGTTCCACTGATGCCAAGGGACCTAATGTCTTGTTTTAAACTCAGTCCATGTGTGATTTTCTTGGGAACACCTGGAAGAGCACGTGCGACCTGTTCTTCATTTGTCTAAGCATTACAATGTAAAATGTTGAAAAGTCATGAAAACACAGAGCCAGAGAAGTTGAGAGAGACAGAGGCAGGAAAGCCCCCTACAGTGAGAAAACCGGAGATGCTTCAGTCCTGCCAGTGTTTCTGATGCTCCCAGTGAATTCAAATGAGCATTTCTGGGACGGGCCTTTGAAATGATACTAAGGTCCAGGAAAAGGCTTCAGAAGCCTGAGAATCTGTAAAAAGGGAGCGGGGAGCAAAGGCTGTGTCCCGGTGGCACAGAAAAATCTCTTGTTTTAGATCAGTTGCTGTGGCTGAAATTGAAACATGAGTCAAGTATGAGTAAACCAAGGCACCAAGGAAAAAAAGGATCCAGTTTAAAGAGGTCTTCATTATCGCAGCCCGAAAGGAGTCGTTTAGGACGACCTCCCTCCCCTTGGGACCAACGACCAAGTTCGTGATGCTCTTGGACTGAATTAAGGTGAAACGACACCAGCCAACCAGTTTTATGATTTATTAACACAAAAGACATGGTTAGGAACGATAACGCAATGGCAATTACTTCAACTAGATAAACAAGTCCCATGCCGCACGTTTTGAACACATCTCATCAACATTCATCAAAAGAGAGGCAAGAGAGAGAGAGAGAGAGAGAGATATCACCACCTGTGGATCCAGTGGCGTCCCGTTGGTCCCCTTCACTCTGGGTGTCTCGGCGGTGGGGGGGGTCCCCCACTTAGCTTCTGGTGGTGCCCTTTTTATACAGTCCAAGTCCCCAAATCTCCGCCCAGTTCCAGGAAACCTCATGCATATGCATGGTGGGCATTAGAGGCGTGGTCTGGTTCGGTGCAGCCTCGCTGTGTCCCGGGTGGTCGCAGGGAGACCATTTCGGGGGTCGCAGCACCTCAGTCTTGTTTCCATCAGAAACAGATAGCTTGCTCGTACAATGGAAAAACACCATCTCAGTCCTGTTTCCTCCGGGAACAAATGGAAATGGATGGCTTGCTCGTGGTTATGGTTTCCTGCAAGATCTGCAACGTGCGCAGCAAGGCTCGCATCTTAGGTGCCAAGAAATGTATAAGGCAAAAGTTCACTCATCAGTCCGCCACACTCATCTGCAAACAGGAGAAGCCCTGTTTCCCTTGCTTAGTATGCACATAGCCTCTACTGTGAATAGTGATCCTTCTTAATAGAGCACCAGGCCCCAAATGCCTTGGCACTAGGCTTACAAGATGCCTGTAGGGTTAGGACCAGTGCGGGAGCAGCAGAGGGCTTAGGCTTGAGACATCAGCGGGGAGGTTGCGCTTTGCAGTTGGTGGGCTTCTGGAAAGCTTGTGGGAGATGGCTGCGCGCTGGGCTTCATGTTTCTGCTGAGCATTTTGGGAATGGGCTGACTCTGTGGCCCGGGGGTCTGTGTTTGTGTGGGGATGACGGCTTAAGCCTGCTCCAGCACTTGAAGGCAAGTGATGCGGGCTAGGGCTTAGCTTCAGACCCAGGGTAAGAGAGCGGGTGGTGGTGGGGGGGGGGTAAGGAGTCAGGCTGCAGCGTAGCAGTTTGGGCTTGGCCTTAGCGACCAGAGGAGGGGAAGGAGGGAAGGCGGAAGGGCAGGGCTTCAGCTTAGTGGTGAGGCTGCAGGTCTGGCCCTGCCAGAGGAGCTCTCGCAGGCCCTGTGCCAGCGGCATCCCCATTACCTGAAGCCTCCTGACCTCCCCAACATAGGTGTTGTCTCTTGGCCAAGAGCTCCATGCCCTTCATGTGCTCACACACCGGCCTCCAGCTTCTGCCTGCTCACCTGAGGGCACACAGAGCACCTCCTCATCAGCACCCGAGTGCTGTCCCCCCAAACCTGACCCTGCCTCTGCAAGCCCCCAACCCCTCTGCCCTCCTGGCATGACCCTGCCCTTCCCTGCAGCACCTCACCATGCCAGCCTGCTGCTCCCCACCAAGCAGCTTCCTGCACCACAAGTGACCTCACAACCGAGAGCCCAGCCCTCACACCACCACTCGCAGCTCCCCCTCGCCTGCCTCTGCCCTCTGCTCTCAGCTCCATGCACTTGCACTCTCAGACTAAACACCAGCCCTGCCATGCCTCTGCCTCTGCCTCCCAGGCCCCAAACACCTTGGCGCTAGGCTTACAAGACGCCTGGAGGGTTCGGGCCTTTGGGGCAGCAGCATAGGGCTTAGGCTTCAGGCGTCAGCGGGGAGGTTGCGCTTTGCAGTTGGTGGTGGGCTTTGGGAAAGCGTGTGGGTGATGGCTGAGTGCTGGGCTTCATGTTTCTGCTGAGCGTTTTCAGAATGGGCGAATTCTGTGGTCTGGGGGTGTGTGTTTGTGTGGGGGTGAGGCCTAGAGCCTGGTCTAGCACTTGAAGGCAAGCGATGAGGGCTAGGCCATATCTTCAGACACAGGTTAAGGGAGAGGGCAGAGGGCAGGGATTCAGGCTGCAGCACAGCACTTTGCATTTAGCCTTAGTGACTAGAGGAGGGGAAGGAGGGAAGGCGGAAGGGTAGGGCTTCAGCTTAGTGGTTAGGCTTCAGGTATGGCCCTGCCAGAGGAGCTCTCACAGGCCCTGTGCCAGCAGCATCCCCATTACCTGGAGCCTCCTGACCTCCCCAACACGCGTCCTGTCTCTTGGCCAGGAGATCCATGGCCTTCATGCGCTCATACCACGTATGGCCTAATGCAGAAGAATGTGAAGGAGACAGGCTGTGGAAAGTAGCCAGACCATCCTAGGAGGAAAAAGAAACAGTGTAAACTCTCCTGCACATGTTTTCCGTTACAACTCCTAGCTTGGCATGCTTTATCGGTATATTATCACGTAACCATTTCACGATCATAACATAATTGTGTTTATTGCGCATAAGTCTGTTGCATAAAAACCTATTAGTTCCCCCTCTCCGTGTCCCTCACCATGGTCAAATACTCAGCGGCCTCTGGGACTCTCCTGTCTTTTTATTGCCTCGATCTGGATAACACTGGGGAACCCCTGCATAAACACAGAGGTAAGAATTGCCTTCTGATGATCCTTGTGTTCATTTTATTCCTGTATCCATCCCTGCCCGGAGCTAGGGTGGTGCCCCCACCTTGCCCCCACAATTGGCGTAGTCTGCAGGATAGACGTGGTGTAAGAAGGTGAAGGGGGAAGGCGAGAGCCAGAGGGAAGTTGCTCGCCCTCGACCACCTGGATGGCCCCAGACTGAGCACCGGGGGCCGGTAGCCGCATTAGTTGCTATGTTGGCGATCCCAGAGAACTGGCCGGAGCTGGCAAAAGGGGAAGATGTCACCCCGAAGGCAGCTGAATCTGCTTTGCGAGCTATGCCTTTTCGAGCTGCCTCAGACGCCTCTTGAAAGTTAGCAGTACGGCTTGGCTGGGCATTGCTAACGGGTACCAGAGCCCTAGATAATGACGTAGTATCCTTGCAGCAGCAAGTGAAAGAGTTGGAAAAGCAGGTAGGGGATTTGCGAGATGCAAAGGCGATAGCCCAAGAAGTGACTACAGCACAAGCTGAGAAAAGCCAAGATTTAGCAAGATGGAGCAGCTAGCTTTGCGGATGGCTAATAAGCACTGCGGGCGTTATGGAAAGGTGCCCGCTCCTGCTTCTCAGGTGCGGGTGATTATAGCTCGACCTTCCTGGGATCCAGGGGAGTGGGATGGTAATATTTGGAGTACCTCATCTGACTCAGAAATTGAGTCTGATATTGAGCAAGAAGCCGCTAATGCTCAGGTGCAGCCGCTTGTTCAGATGCGGGGGGAGCGACACATAAATAGGGATACCGTAGAGCAGTCAAGGACTTATACGCCAAAGGAATTACGTGAGTTTTTGACTACATTTCAGCAACAACCAAGGGAGTTATTACTAGCGTGGATGGTGAGAGCCTGGGACAATGGGGCTGGATCATTAACGTTATTAAGGGAAGAACTGAATTTAATGAGCCCGCTGTCCACAGATGCTCAAGTGCAGTATTATGTCTCCCAATGTAACGTTTGCATGAGATAGCGCCGGTAACTCTATAGTTGCTCCTCTGCTCTACCAGTGGTTATGTGCCGCAGTGGTAGCGGCTTACCCATCTACAGGTGAGCTGGGTGCCACGGTGGGGGCATGGCGTTTCATGGAAGAAGGAATAAATGTTGCGACAGTTGGGGGTGGCCATTGGACGAGCGGATGATAAGGGTCCAGATGGCGTAGAAATAACTTGGCAAATGAAAATGCGGCTATTGAAATTGGCCCCAAGTGCCTTGAAACCGCTCCTGTTAGGGACGGCAATGCCTGCTACTGGTACAGTAGCAGCCTTGGTGAATAATTTGCGAGACCTAGCTTTGGTGGGTGGACCAGATTCTAAACGGGTAAGGGTGGCTCAGAAAGTTGGAGCAAAGAGACAGGGAGGAGCGACTAAGGTGAGCGGAAAGGTTACACAAAAGCAGATGTGGACTGACTTGCTGCAGGCGGGGATATTGCGGGATGAGATCAATGGCTTGCCCACTGCTGGTTTATTCAAGCATGGCAGCATTTGCCTGCCAATCAACAAAACCCACTGCCCCACCTGCACCCAGTGCTCCCTGGAAGCTGCCTGCTAAGAAACAATGAAGGGGAGGCAGGTCCCCCGAAATCCGAGCGTGAGTTGCAGCATATCATCTGAGGGACAGGCGCCCATATGTACCCCTGCGAATTAGATGACACTCGGGAGGGGAAATAGCTGTGCTTGCTTTAGTAGATACAGGAGCAGAAGTTACAGTGCCACACAGTGCCCTAAACCCTGGAAAAGCAACAGGGCACTTCTGCGGTTTGGGTGGATCTGCCACCCCTGCTGTCGGGCAATAGTTCCTTTAGTGATTGGGAAAAACCCTCCCTTCTCCATTCCAGTCTTATTGGCACCCATTCATGCATATATTTTAGGAACTCATGTGTTACTAGGTTGAGACCTACACACAATGCAAGGATTCTTCTCTTTTGCAAGGAGTCCCTCACTGCCACAAGCACGAGGAATCACTCTAATCAGAGGGTACCCAAACTGGGACCCCATAGATTTGCCTGTACCAACTACCATTGTGTAAATAAAACAGGACAGAATACCAGGAGGAGAAACAGAAATTCAAGAAACAAAAGATGCTCTCTTACATGCACACATAATACACCCTGCCCTATCGGCATTTAATAACCCCATATGGCCTGCGGAGAAGACAGATGGCTCCTGGCGTACGATTGTGGATTACAGAGAATTGAATAAGGTGGTCCCACCCCTGATGGCAGTGGTCCCCAATATGGTGACTTTGTTAGAAGAAGTGGGTAAAAATTTGCAAGAATGGAAGGCTGAGGTGGATCTGGCAAACGCCTTTTTCTCTATTGCTATATCCCCAGCCTCGCAGGACCAATTTGCCTTCACTTGGAGTGGTAAGCAGTATACATTCCAAGTCCTTCCGCAGGGATATAGGCATAGCCCCACTATATGTCATCAAATGGTCGCTGCTGACCTCCCAACACCTCTCCCAGAATGTACTAGTCATCATTACATCAATGATATTTTGAGAACGGGACCATCTGAACATCAGGTGAAAGGGCAACTAATGGCACTGACGCATGCTTTCCAGGACAGAGGATGGGCTGTGAACCCCAAAAAGGTACAAGGATCAGATATTAGTGTTCAATTTCTAGGAGTAGTGTGGAGAGGACAAACAAAGGCCATTCCTGAAAAAGTGCGTAATACTATCCAGCAATGCCTTGTCCCTACGACGATAAAACAGCTGCAAGCTTTCCTAGGTCTCCCGAGGACTCTGGTGAACTTTTATACCTCATTTAGCATACTTGATGCGGCCCTTGCAGCGTTTAACAAAGAAAAGCAGTCAGTGGCAGTGGACCAAAGAGCACCAGCAGGCTTTTGATTTGTGCAAGGAAGCGGTGGTCCAACACTCTGAGTTATTTACACCCTATGAAGGACAATGTTTTGAATTGGAAATTACAGTTATGGGAGATACAGTAACTTGGGGGTTATGACAGCAATGTACTCATGCACAGTGTGAGCCCATAGGGTTCTGGTCCCACTCATCACAAGGAGCTACAGCAGATTACACCGCCCTTAGAAAAACAACTCCTAGCAGTGGTATGGGCCCTGCAGGACACAGAACAAACTACTCGACGCCATCGTGTCACTGCGCATGCAGCCATCCCAATTCAAGCGTGGGTAAATGATGACACTGTTAGAGCCCATGTTGGAGTGGCCCAAGATGCAACGCAATGGAAGTGGAAACATTCTTTGCAAGTTCGACTGAAAGGAGGGAAGAAGGAGTTAAGCACCCCACATGCCACTTTACTGGGAGAAGTACAGTTTAAGCACATGCCCTTACTACCTGAACCGGAGGGTCTACCTCTTCCTGCCTCCCCCCACCCACCCCCCCGGCAGAAGTGTCACCGATACAAGAAGCTCCTCCCTTTGAGATGTTATCTTCTGAACAGCAGGAGTGGCCTTGGTTTTCCGATGGTAGTGCAGTGTATTCTTGGGCAGGAGAACGCGTATGGCATTCTATGGCATACAACCCTGCCATGGACACTATCTGTTTTGCCCCCGGAACAGGATACGCCAGTCAGTGGGCTGAACTAAAAGCCACGGCTATAGCTTTAGATGAAGGAGATGCACGCTATCTCGATACAGATAGTTGGGTAGTGTACAAAGGCTTGCAAGCTTGGCTGCCAACATGGACCGCTGTGCAATGGAAAATACATGATAGGGAACTTTGGGGAAGCTCCTTGCGGGAAAAAAATTGGAGTATTGAGCAGACAAAAGTTATTTCAGTACAACACGCTGATGCCCATCAAAGGCAAGAGCCTCTTGAAATGCAATATAATTCAGCAGCTGACTGAATGGCAACCCCCTCAGAACTGAAACAGGCCCGACAAGCGCACAAACAGTCAGGGCATCGGGGCCCTGTCACCGCTTGAGCTTGGGACTTGTCGCGACGTTACCCCATGCTAGCGCTACACTGCTGTAAGACTGCACGTGCTAATTGTTCCCCCTGTATGAAGGTAGTAAAAGGACCTCTAACTAGGACATACGGTCGTGTTAAATGAGGCGAACAACCATTTACAACCTGGCAAGTAGATTCTATAGGCCCATTGCCCCCTTCACAGGGACAAAAGTATATTCGAACTGCCGCAGACACCTACACAAGTCTGATGTGCACACATCCCACCTCTCATGCGAATCAATCCGCCACTGTACGAGGTTTAGAGCAACTGATGTATACCAATGGGATACCTAAAGAAATACAGTGTGATCAAGGTACCCACTTTGTGGGACATGTAGTGCAGGAATGGGCAAAGGATTTGGGGATCACCTGGATTTTACACATCCCATACCCTCCCCAAGCTAGTGGACGAATACAAAGAATGAATGGTTTACTGAAAGAGCAAGTTCGAAAACTCACCCCAACACAGACATTAAAGCGATGGGCAAGTGTATTGCCCCAGGCACTATGCATGCTTAACAAGAGACCTGTGGGAGTACTTACTCCCTATGAGCGAGTGCAAATTAAACTAACATTGGCACCCCACGCCCGAATATCAATTATGGAAGGAGGGGTTGCCCCCCACATGCTTGCCTCACGAGAAGTAGAATTCTATGCATCCAAACCGTTATTAAGTGCCAAGCAGAAAAATATAAGCCTACACTTGCAGCTCGATTGTCCATCGCAGCTTGTATGGCTATTCACACCTTTGCTATCCATTCAAATAACCCCACCTCTACTAACTTCCTCTCCAGATTTATCATTCCAGGTATCTGCACCTGCGCCAGTAAATATTTCACAAGGAAAACCAATACTGCAAAGAATTTTAGTCCGTAATGCTGGAGTACCTCACATTCAGCAAACACCTTCAACACATTCCTTAGCTAATGTGTGGATATTAAATCCTCACAAGGAAAAACGACCTGGTACCATCCTGGCAGATGGGCCAGGAGCGATGGTCCTAGTGCTCCCTGATGGCGATACAATAACTTTTTAGCTCCCTGCTAACAGGTTATCCCCTCGGCATTTGTAAAGTATTGCTCGCATGTTGCATCCTGTGCTCCCCAACAAATGTGATCGACTTACAGGATCATCCCGCACCACATATAAATACATGGATCTGGCTAGCTCAGCGTTTGGCTAACTTATCTGCCTTTTGTATTGCGGGTGGACGGTCTCTTGATGATGTACTAACCACACGTTATATAGGAATACTAACCTCCCTTCAAATATTACCAAATTATACCTTCTTGAGAAATTTTGATATCCAGCTCACCCCCTTGAATTTACACGATCTGGGAACAGCCTCTACTAAATGAACACCTTGGAGGTATTCATTTCAGATTGCCAGCATGTCCAAAGCAGATCTATGTTTTTGCTTTGTCCATGCTACCACACCAAAGTATGATATGACCAATATGCAGTTGAAATGCAATAATACTATGAATATAACCTTTAGGGTGGTTCCTTTTAGGCGGCACCACTGCTTACACTTATGTGCCAGCCAATACCACCGATGGCCCTTGCGCTATTGCGCTAAGCATCCTCCCTTTTATGACAGAACAAAAGAGGAAGCCACGGCATGTTTTGCATGCCACATGTGACCCCCACATGAATCTGTTTTCTCATGGAGAGGCTCTAGGATTGTTACGGAGCCCAACTGGTGTCCCGGGGTGGTAACCCCTAATTATAAACAAGTCGCCTGTGCTTTAGCCCAAGGACTAAATTGGACATCTAAAGCCATCGCCTCTTGAAACAAAGGCTTCAGTGCAATACGACAAAGCACTTTGCAAAATCCATTAGTAATTGACTACCTTCTGCTCCAACATAACCATGGATGCCATGATTTTGCTGGCATGTGCTGCTTCAACATTCCTGATGAATCAGCATCTATTGAAACTAACATCAACCATCT
Source organism: Dromaius novaehollandiae (assembly GCF_036370855.1). NCBI lineage: Eukaryota > Metazoa > Chordata > Aves > Casuariiformes > Dromaiidae > Dromaius > Dromaius novaehollandiae. The sequence continues at coordinate 455,457 of NC_088125.1, read as the reverse complement.
GCAAGATATTATTCAACACATTTGCCAAAATGATGGCGAAGCATGGCTAGCCAACTGGTTCAGTTCTCTAACCAGGTGCTTAGGCCACCTCATCCAAGGAGGGCTTCTGTTTCTTTTTGGCCTTGTTTTATGTTATGTTATAGCATCATTTCTCTGTAAAATCCCTTGTCCACACCCATGACACCCTCATAAAGATTGGGACAGCCTGTGACTAGCACCTCATTGCGGGGGTGGAATGTAGGGAGTAATGTGGAAGAATGTTGAGGAGGCAGGCGATGGGAACTAGCCAGACTGTCACCTGCAAATACACAGAAGTAGTAAAGGCCTTCTAAGGATCCTTGTGTGCATTGCATTTGTGTATCCGCCCCTGCCTGGGGCTAGGGCGATGACCCCGCCTTGCACCCACACCCACCATTACCTACAGCTGTAGGCACAATCTCTGATTCACACTGCCCAAGGATTGTCCTCATCTTTGACTCCCTTCTGCAGCAAATCCTCAAACAAAAGAGCAGTTTGCAGTGCACGCTAGGGCACGGAATCCCGTGGGAAAGTTTAACTCGGAGGTATCAACTGCAGCTGGGAGTAGTGGGCTGCCCGGAGATCTTGTCCCCTCATGGGGAACCCATACTGGGTAAGCAGTGTCACCTCTAGTGCCTCATGCTACCCAAGCTATCACACTGCGGCCTTGGCTCCAATGTCCTACCAATGAGCACAGAAGGAGAAGGCACAAACCCCTGCCTGGAAGCAGCTGGTTCATTACCTTTCTTGCCACTGCTGCGTCAGCTTTTCCCCTCTCCTGTTCCTGGGTGGGCTTCACAGGTGCCACAGGCCTCTAGGTGGTATTCTAGGTGCAGTCTCAAGCTTGTACCTGGAAACAGCAACAACACATCAGTCTGAAGAGAGGGCACCAAAGTGTCCTTTGCATCTCACGTCAATAATGGGGACACAGGGTCACATGGGAGCTACTGTGAAGTCCATCCTTGCCCAAAGCAGAATATGCGGAACATGCCAGATGCTGGAGGACTGTATGAGGCAGCTGAATGCCATAATGAAGACCTCCAGTGCTTGGAGGGGCATTCGCTTCCTCATCAGCCTGTGCCAGGGCTTCCCTGTCCTTCCTGTGAGAAAGCTCATTTTGATGTAAATCCTCTGCACTGCTGTTGGAGACCAGCTCCCATCTCCCATGGGAGCCAGGGGCTAAGAAGCAAACATACTCACTCTGGAAAGACAATGGCATCACCAGAAAGGGTCTGAGAAGCAGCAGTTTTGCTGCCTGAGAGGACTGAATCCCTCGTCTCTGGCATCTGCAAAGGGGAGAGAAACAAAAGGGGCGTGCTCCCATCTGGGCTTTGGTCTGCCTGTTCTTCGGCTTCCAGTCATGGATTCAAATATGATCCTAAAACAGAAAGGCACTAAGCGCTGGTTTTCTGGAAGAAGGGAAGTCTCAGGGCAAAACACACAATAGGTGTGATCTTTTCTTTGAAATTTTCCATGAGCACATGGGAAGGGGATCCTGGGCTGCAGGGAACTTTGGGTTGACCCACTACAGAAATTCCCAGGGTCTTCTATGTCCCCGAGTGCCCTGAATGCTAGAGAAGAACAGTCCAGGGAGGTGGCATTGCTCTAGGCCAGGACTGTCCCTGTGACCGGAGAGGTCCTGGCAGGCCAATAGAAATGCATCCACTTGTACTTTGCTAGGATTTCAAAAGAGCAAGAGGTAGAACTGGAGAAATGGAAAACTTACCCCAAGAAGAGCTTCTGCCAGCTGTTCAGTCCCATTCGGCTTTTGCAGGATGCAGCTCTGCAGGTCTCGGGCTGCAGAAAAAGCCTGGGATCTCTCCGTGAGGCTGGGGATGACAGTCATCTTTTCTGCAGAAGATGTGCTGCTGTTGATGAGGTCGCCAGATAAAGGAGTTAGGGAGGAGGAAGTAAGCAGAGGAGGAAGTAAGCAGACCGCGTGGCATCCGACAAGATGAGCGAGAGGTAGATAGGATATTCTCAGAGACCCTACAGCTTCAAGAATCTCAACCCTCCCATAGTAGTGGAGGTGCAGGCGGGCTCCGTGCCATGTGGAACGCTAAGTCGTAACTCTGTAGAAGATGAAGGCTGGATCATTCAGTATATTCCAGGTTGGAAGAGATTTAGCTGTGCCACATCACATGAATACAAGGAAGAAGGAAAACACAAGGACTGCACTACAGCCCTTTGGTTCTTTCCGGCCACCCACAGAGGCCTGTCCCTGAGAGGAGCCAGACTAATGTTGCCATCACAGAGATGGAATCCTTTGAAAAGAAAGGCCAACTCCAAACACAGCTCTCAGCTCCTGCTGCCCCGCAGGCCTCACCCATGTCCACTACATCTGCAGTGCTGGCAGCGCTGACCAGCAATCACAGTAAAGCTGGCCTCTGATGGGTTCTGAGGCACACTCTGGTCCCCATCTCTCTTTCAAAGCTCTCTACATCTGGCTCACTTCTAAGCAGAAGGAGAATGCAAGAGGCAGCATGAATGCTGGTGTTTGCCTTGACAAGGTCTGGTGTGGCAAGAAACATGGACCAAAGCTTTTCACTAGATCTGAGCAGAAGAGGAATCCCCAGGACATTGGGCATGTAGCCAGCTCTTAAAGCAAGTCAGAGAGAGAAGTATAATTGCATTGTGCCCTATGATGTCATGATGATAATAATAATAATAAAAAAAGGTTGAAGCTGTTTTCAGGACCCGGTGGAGGAATTCTAAATTTCTACCAGTCACATCTGAACAGCACTTGTGCACATCCCAAAGATATCCCAAGGGGAAGCCAAAGTAGCAGCCTGTCTTCCTACCAGGAAGGTGAGGCCGTGAACCTCTGCAATAGGCACTGAAAGATGGAACACGGGTCTGTGAACAGTCAGAAGACCACGCTTCCCACCACCAACTTGTTCAGTGACAACACCAAAGGTCCCAAGCCGAATAATTCTGGCTCCCTGAAAACAGGAAGGAAGAAAAGAATTATGAGACTGTTAGGTGGAGAGGCTGATGACTGGTCAGCGCATGGTGATGGTGCTCAGTGCCCTGCCCATTCCTGCTGTACTGGAACGCTTTGAAGAAGCTCTGGAGAAGCTCTTTGGAAGAACCATCCAGGCCCAGGGTGGCAGACCCACCTGCTTCAGCACCAGCTGCCGCACACACACCTCCCCAGGTAGCAAGGGTCTCTGGAAAGTACGTGAAAGACACGTCATGCTCCGGGAGGGCCAACTCACCACCGTTCAGCACATGCCTAACCCAGGAGATGACAAGTGCAAGCGCATTCAAACAGCATCCCCCTCCCCAAACATACCCCATCCCTGACAGCAGCTGCAGAGCTGAGGTGGGGACAGGGGCTTTCATGTGGACCCAGGAGGGGTCTGGATCTGAAACAGAGGCATTAGGGCATGCAGATCCTGCCATGGGACATCCACAATGTGTTCCTGAGCTCAAAGCCTGCTCTGCTGCTCTGGAGGTACAAGGAGATCCAGCAGGAAGGAGCGGGAGGCAGTGGCTGGTCTCCCAGACAGCAAGCCACTGGGAGCTGAGGAAAAGTCCAAGGATTCATTTCCAGCACAGGTGTTTCTGGAAGCCTCTCCAGAGCCCAGCAGGAGCTGCAGGAGCCCTCAGCCTTCTTCAAACAGGTCTCCCATCCTTCCAGATGCAGCTGTCACAGGGGGACCCCCTCCCTAGGGATTTTGGCAATGGATTGCCACGCAGCGAGAGGATGGTGCTGTGCCCAATGTAGTCCGGGGCTCAGGCCATCCCGCAGGGTCTCCCCTGTGGGGCCAGGCATCTCCCACTGCTGCCAACAGCCCCGCCACATGTCTGCCAACAGCCGGGGACTGTCACTGGGCTGTGATGGGTCTGTGCCCATCGCCAGGGCCAGCCATGTGCCAGGCGCTCTCCCCAGGGCAGCCATGTGCCCGTCCCCACTCTGGACCCGCTGTGTGCCAGGTCCTTGCCGGGGCCGGGCTGGTGCTGGGCACCCTGGGCCCAGGTAGGATGGGGAACTGCTCTGCCCCAGGAGGACGTGGGGCTGGCCCAGGCAAGGGCTGGGCACCTTGGCCCGGAGGCGATCACTGCAGCCGTCACATACTGGCTCCAGCGGCCCGTCCCTGCCCAGGGCGGCAAGAGCAGGCAGCTGGGACAGGCCGGGCCGGGGTAGTGCGACATGGTGCCACGTGGGGCCGGGGCACGGGGCCGGGCCGGGGCGTCGCTGCTGTGGCGGCAGCGCCAAAGGTCGGGGTGGAGAGAAATACTGTGTCATGTCAGCGCTGCCGCACAGTCCTCCTGCAATAGGACCCAAAACCGCGTTGCTGCAAAATGCCAGGCAGAACTGTAACTTGATCAGCGTGCATGATCATGGGCCTTGGTCTTGAAGAAGGAAATGGAATTAGAAAAAGCATAAAGCATAAACCAAGGGTTCCTTCCCTCCCCAGGTAGCTTTTTCAGAAAACCGGCAGTTCCCCACTGTTACCTGGGATCAGCTCCCCAGCAGTCCAGCTTGCTGCAGAGTGGATCAAATGCCAGTGCCAGCACGACGGGGAGGACCGTACTGGAGGGGTAAAATCAGTGGGAGGGAGAAGGAGGGGTTTTGTTTGTTTGTTTGTTTGTTTGTTTGTTTTTATGGCAGTATCAGGAGGGCAGGAGAGCCCAGGGCAGCCCTTGGCAGGGGCAGGGCCACGGTTGCCAGGCAACATGGGGGGGACAGGAGGCGGGAGGAGACCACGTGCCCTGCAGCCAATGGGGTGCGGCTGCCAGGCGATGCGGGGCCGGAAGCAGGAAGCCAGGTGCCCGGCAGCCAGCAGGGTGCCGTTGCCAGGGGAGAGGGGCGGGGCGCGGCCTGCCCTGGGGGAGGGAGTCCCAGGCCCTGGAGGCGGCTGGAGGCCGGCTTGGGCGGCCATGGCGGGGCAGCGCGTGGGGCCAGGAGCGCCGGGGAGCCGGGCCCTGTGCGCCCCGGCCGCGCTGCACCAGCCTGCTGGGATGGGGGCCGTGCGCGTCACGAGGCCCCGCTCTCCAGGGCAGCCGTGCACCCCACGGAGGCGGCGGGTTCTGCCCTGACACAGCAGGGGCTGCTGGCCAGGCGGGGAGGCCTGGGCCTGGCGCGGCCCGAGGGGCTGGACCGGCTCTGCCTCCTCCCGGGGAGCCGCGTTGTCCCAGGATGTGCTGCGGCTCTGGCCCCAGCACGGCAGGTCTCCCTCTGTCCGGGCTCTCTGGGTACCGGTGTTGTCCGAAAAGCGGATTCGTTGCCCGGTGTGCAATAAGCCAATAATTGCACACTCAGGAGAGACATTTGCTTCTTTATTTCAGAGTTGCACAAGCCTGGCTGCTCGGTGGTTTCCCACAAATCAAGCACACACCCCCCCCCAGCCCGGCTTCTCAAGGAGCATTTATACAAACAAATTGCCAGGTTTGCAACTTTCCTTTTTACACTGATTGGTTAGTGATTTACACACAATTATAACTCTGCTTTCACACCATTTTACTAGGACGCATGCTCAGGGGAGGGGTCTTCACCGGGCACGGGTCTTTTGGACCTATGGGTGTGATGTTTTGCAGTATAATGAGGACAGTTCAGTCAGGGATACATGGACCTCCCATTCTTTTGCCAAATTGGCAATATGTACCTAGAAATAAAACATTTTGATGTAATGTTTCTTTTAGGGCTTTAGCAGTTCTAGGATGCCCTTGTTTAAAGAATGCTTCTTTTCAGAAAATAGAGATAGAGGTTATCCTAATCTGCCTAGTTAAAACCGAATGAACATTCTTTCTGAGCTTCGCAGGGTTGTCTTGTAACAGTTCCCCCTTTGAGACTTGTATGACCATTCTCATATTAGTCTCACCCTTTAAAAATTTTTCCCTTATTAGCTTTGTACAACATCTAGAAATGCATTGAATCTCTACATAGACACATACAAAAACTAATAACAGCATTCCCAAAATTGTTAAATGCTTTTTAACCCATGAGCTTGCGTCAGGGAACCAGGAAGTCAACCATTTCCATGTTTCTTCAAATCCGAAAGAAAGCATCATCTTTCTGAACCCCATGTAAGATTTCAGTCTGCTTCCAGATTTCATTTAGATTGGTAGTAATTCTCCCGCTTTGATCCACAGCAACTAGTATTTATTACTGTACATACTCCTCCCTGAGATGCCAAGAACATATCTAGAGCCATTCTGTTTTGGGTGGTTATTTTAGCAATTTCTGAAACCTCCTCTTGTAAAGCTGCAATGGCATCAGAGGTTTTATTCCCTATTTGCTCAATAACTGCTGAAATATTTACTCTTGCTTTTTCAAGTTCACTCACTCCCAATGGTGGAAACAGCCACCTTGCGAATGAATGAAACCTAGTAGGTCGCTCTATTAAAGGATTATTTTGTCTCCTCTTTTGTCTCCTCATGAATGTTCTTAACCAGGATTTTTGATTCTTGTTACTCAGTTCTTTTGTTACAGTAATATTAGGGATTATTGCCCCTAGAGTCCATGTCCCTGACCAATTAGGAGGTAGCACTTTTCGTGCCTTGTTCCCGCACAACCAATACCATCCACTACCTTTCGGAACACGCCACCCATTTAGTTCCTTACTTGGCCACTTATAACCTATTTCAGGGATCCGAGAGCAATCTTCAAAACTCCCTGCCCTAATGGCTCCAGTACAGTTGATCGGCTGTTTTCCATAAGGTACAGTTTTATCCCACCATTTATTACTATTATTGCACCTTCGGATACATTGATAATAATCGCCTGTCACACTCTGGACTTGCCATTCCTGTTCTGTTGTTTCATCATGTTCCGTTTGATCACTAGCATTTCTTATCTGTTTTATAAATTCCATACAGGAAAAATTAAGAGGCACTCCAATTAGCGGGAAGCCCTTGTTGGAATGTTCAGGGAAGTGGGGACACACCCAACCATCCATCTGGTTAACTATCTTCATAGATTTCATAATTACTTCCAAATGAAGATTTTGACCCCCAAATCCTTCCTGATTCCCTTTGGCTCAGGTAACCTAGAAAAACTAACCACCACATTTCTCCCCTGTTGTTTGTTAAGGAGAACATCCTTTTTACACAGAGACCCTAACAACAATATTAACCCTATTCCTAACAAAGAGATTAAAGCAATTTTTCCCTGAATACAATCTAAATTTAAAACTGATTCACTTCTAACACAACTCATATATCTTTATATATTTTTAACTTGAAAGGTTGGACTCGTTCAGCTTTCCACATCTCTCGAGGTCCTGCTTTCACTCGGGTGGAGTGGATCCAGGAATCAATTCCCTGCAGTTTCACAGCAGTATTTGTTGTTAGTAGGACAAGATACGGTCCTCTCCATTTTTCTATCAACGGCTCATCCTTCCAGGTTCGAAGATACACTTGATCTCCAAGCTGGAATGAATGTACAGATGAATCTAAAAGTATGGGAGATCTTAACTGGATGTACCTACGGAGAGAAGGAAGAACCTTTGCCATAGACAAGAGATAGTCACTTAAAATTTGATCGCCCTTAGATGGACTAACTTTCTGCCTAACCCTTGGGGTTATTCTGATTCTTAATAATGCCAGAGGTAAAACATCAGTCCCTTTCATCTGAGTCTCCTGACACAATTTCCCTCTCTGTCTCTTAATTGCTTGATTCATTCTTTCCACTTTTCCACTGGATTGTGGCCTTCAGGGGGTATGTAAATCCCATTTAATTTGTAGTATTTTTGAGGTCTCCTGTACTATTTCTGCTATAAAATGAGGTCCCCTATCCAAAGACAATCCTTCTGGTACCCCAAATCTTGGTAGGATTTCTTTTAATACCATTTTCACTACCTCCCTTGCTTTATTGGTACGGCACGGGAAAGCCTCAGGCCATCCTGAAAAGGTGGCAACAATTACCAACAAATATTTATATCCATTACAGCTTGGTAATTCAGAAAAATCAATTTGCCAGGAATCCCCAGGCATGAAGCCCCTTTTTCCTTCCCCTGGGGGGGTTTGAGGGGGGGGGCGCTTCTTCTGAATCATGGGATTATTTCTAAGACAGATTTCACATTTTTGTGTAATTCCCTTTGCAATTAGTAACACACTAACTCCCACAGCAAATCTTTCAACTGTTTCAACCAATGCCTCGGCTCCCATGTGGGTACTATCATGTGTTTGCTTCATCAGCTTCTTCATTATCGCCAAAGTTACCACACCTTGTCCAGTAGATGTTACCACCATCCTTTGGAAGTCTTTATGCATTGCAGTATTTCTGCTAATTTATTTTCTTTTTCAGTGTATACCGGAATTTCCATTTTTAACGTTCTCTCTGGAACTAATGCTGCCACCGACACGGATAATGCTACCCTTTTTGCAGCCTCATCGGCTCTTTTGTTCCCTTTAGCTACGTCAGTCTGCCCGGATTGGTGTGCTTTGCAATACATTACTGCTGTTTCTTTGGGTTTATTAACTGCTTCGAGTAGTTCCATAATCTCCTTACTGTATTTTATAGGATTCCCTTGAGAAGACAGCAATCCTCTTTCCTTCCCAATTGTGCCATGGGCATGTATAACCCCAAAGGCATATTTGGAATCTGTGAACACATTGGTCCGTTTCCCTTCTGATAATTCCAGAGCCGAAGTTAAAGCAATCAGTCCTGCTTTCTGGGTGGATGGATTTGCTGGTAGCGATCTTGCTTCGATTTCTTCTTCCAAGGTGACAACAGCATACCCAGCCCTTCTTTCTCCCTTTAGGATAAAACTGCTCCCATCGGTAAATAATTCCCAGTCTGGATTCTGCAATGGAATACCTCTGAAATCTGGACGGCTGGAATATACTCGCTCAGTAGTTTGCAGGCAGTCTTGAGCCAACTTCCCCTCTTCATGAAGTGGTTATAAAGATGCCGGATTAAGGGTATTAGACACTTTCATGGTTACATCTTCTTGCTCAAGTATTACTGCTTGGTACTGCACCATCCTACCTGGGGATAACCAATGGTGCCCCTTCTGTTCTAAAACTGCTGCAACAGCATGTGGCACATAAGCAGTCACCTTTTGTCCCAATGTCAATTTTCGTGCTTCTTGTATTAACATCACAGCAGCTGCAACTGCTCGCAGGCATCCTGGCCACCTGCACTCACTTTATCCAATTGTTTGGAAAAGTAAGCCACAGGTCTTTTCCAATTTTTGGAAGTCCTAATGCGGGAGCACTCATGAGAGCAATCTTGATTTCATCAAATCCTTTTCGGCACTCTGCAGTCCACTCCAGCAAGTCTCCTGGCCCCTTAACAGCTTCATATAAAGGCTCTGCCATTAATCCAAAATTAGGTATCCACAGGCCACACCACCCAGCCATTCCTAAAAATCCCCTGAGTTCTCTTTTTGATTTTGGGGGGGCGATCTGACAAATCGCTTCTTTCCTTTCGATTCCTAATTTTCTTTCCCCCTGGGATATTTCAAATCCTAGATAGATTATGCTTTCCTTCATGATCTGTACTTTTTTCTGAGACACCCTATATCCTGCTGTTCCCCCCAAATTTAATAAACTGATGGTTGTTTCTCTACATTCTTCAGTCGTGTCTGCCCCCAACAAGATAGCGTCCACATACTGTAATAAGGTAGTGGTCTCTTTCTTACCTTGCCATAATTCTAATTCTTTTGCAAGTACATTGCCAAAAATTGTGGGGCTGTTCTTGAATCCTTGCGGGAGTACTGTCCAGCACAACTGCATTTTGCGTCTCGTTGTAGGACTTTCCCACTCAAAGGCAAATAATTGTTGACTTTGTTCCTCCAAAGCGATACAGAAGGAAGCATCTTTTAAGTCCAGTACTGTAAAATAGACATTTGGATCATTTATCATCGTTAACAAAGTGTATGGATTGGGTACCACTGGGTGCACATCAATGACTATCTGGTTAATAGCTTGCAAATCCTGTACTAGATGGTAGTCTTGTGAATGTGTTTTTTTAACAGGCAGGATTGGAGTATTGTACTCGGACTGACATTCTCGCAGCAGTCCATACTTTAAGAAATTATTAATTATAGGCTCCAGTCCAACACGGGCCTCTAACTTCATGGGATACTGTTTTCACGCTACTGATTCAGTTCCTTGTTTTAATTCCACCTTTACCGGTTCTACACATTTGGCTCTTCCAGGTTTCTCCATCGCCCACGCAAAAGGGACTACTGCGTCCATTACTGCGGAGGGAATTTTGCTTGGTCCACTCTCCACCTGTTTGGAATCCAGTGCTTTCTGTAACATATATGCTTGTGTCTTCCAGGCGTTATTTGGTGGAATGTGCAGCTGAACTTTGTTCTTATCAAAGGTTATTTGTGCCCCCACTTTATTCAGTAAATCCCTCCCCATTAGGGGTAATGGGCATTCTGGCATATATAAGAATGCATGTGTTAACACTCTATTTCCTATTTTACATTTAATTGGCTGAAAGAAAGGTTTGACCTCTTGCTTTCCTGTGGCCCCAATTAGTGGCACAGAGAATTTACTCATTGGTGCCTTACAGCTGTTTCATACTGAATATGTTGCTCCAGTGTCTACTAAAAAATTGTTTCCTTCCCCAGCTTTACTGAAACTAGGGCTTCGGCTGGGGAATCCAATTTCTCAACCCCCGGTTCCCATCAGTCTGAATCTTCTGCACCAGTCGTGAGCAAACCTGCCTCTGGAACAGATACAGATACAGACTGAGGTTTCCAATAATCTGATTGTTTCTTCGGGCACGCATTTTTCCAGTGCCCCTTCTCCCTACAAATTGCACATTGATCTCTCCTCAGTGAAATTCTATTTCCCAAATTCCCTCCTACTCTATGTCCTCTTCCACGTCCTTATCCTTTCAGAAAACCCCTTCCCCGAGAGGAAGTTTGTGCCTGGGCAAATGCAGCTGCCAAGATTGCAGCATTTTGCCTCTTATCTTTCAGTTTCTCCTTTTGTTTTTCCTTTCCCTCTACTTCTTCCCTGTTATTGTACACCTGATATGCAATTTCTATTAACTGTGGTATTGACATCCGTGACATACCATCTATTTTCTGAAGCTTTCTCCTTATACCTGGTGCTGATTGTCCTACAAATAATGTAGTAAAAGTCATCTTGTTCTCTTTTTGGGCCTAGGTACTGCATGCTTTACCCCATATAACATTAACTGTTGGTGCTGTTTAGTCATTAACCTGCCTGCCCCTGTATTTTGATCCCAGTCCGGTTCTTGGGCCGGCATAAAGCGCTCCGGCCATCTCTAGCATTTTGTCTTTCATTTTCCTCTCGAGCTTTGTCTAATACCATTCTCTTCTGCTCAGGTGCAAGCAAAGTATTTAAAAGCACCTGTAAATCCTGCCAGTCTGCATTATGACTCTCAATTATCATTTTAAAGGATTGATACATCTTTTCTGGATTTTCTCGGTACGACCCGGCAGACTCCTTCCAATTCATTAAATCTGTAGTTGAAAAGGGGACCTTCACATATACAGGCATTCCATCTGGTCCTACTGCTTGACGCAGTGGGGCCTGAATCACAGGATTTTGTTGAGCCCAAGTAGCCCGAGTTCTGCCTGCAATCGGGCTACATGCCTCACTTCCCTTATCTCTGGCATCAACACGATCTTGATCTCTTTCTGGAGGAACCAATAATTGTACATCCTCTTCCTCATCACCCACTTTTAAACATCTCTTCCCAATACTACAAGCAGAGCAACACCGAGGTATTTTCTCTTTGTCTTTCATCATCGTTAACACATTTGAGTCAGAGACCAATAGCTTACATTATTTTTCTTGTTTCATATTACCCTTAAAAGAACGTTCTTACCAATTACACTTTTGTACACTGGAGTCCAAAGAGCAGCATCTCCCCGCCGGGAACTGGCAAGACGATCCAGGCAAGGCTTTACAGTGAGGGTCCCACTTGGGTCGCCAGAAAGCTGTTCTCCAAAAAGCAGATTCGTTGCCCGGTGTGCAATAAGCCAATAATTACACACTCAGGAGAGACTTCTGCTTCTTTATTTCAGAGTTGCGCAAGCCTGGCTGCTCGGTGCTTTCCCACAGATCAAGCACACACACCCACCCCGGCTTCTCAAGGAGCATTTATACAAACAAATTGCAAAGTTTGCAACTTTCCCTTTTACACTGATTGGTTAGTGATTTACATACAATTACAATTTTGCTTACACACCATTTTACTAGGACGCATGCTCAGGGGAGGGGTCTTCACCTGGGCACGGGTCTTTTGGACCTATGGGCGTGATTTTTTGTAGTATAATGAGGACAGGTCAGTTAGAGATACATGGACCTCCAATTCTTTTGCCAATTTGATTTAATGTTTCTTTTAGGGCTTTAGCAGTTCTAGGATGCCCTTGATTCAAGAATGCTTCTTTTCAGAAGATAGAGATAGGGGTTATCCTAATCTGCCTAGTTTAAACAGCATGAACATTCTTTCTGAGCTTCCAGGGTTGTCTTGTAACACCGGCACTGTCGACGCACGGCCCCAGTGCCCCCAGCACCAGCCCTGGGACCTCCTCCACGCACACCCTGCCCACAGCACAGAGAGCCCTGCCCCAGGGATGGGGAGAGACGGAGCTGGGTGAGGAGATGGGATGGCCTGGGCTGGTCAGGCGCAGGGCACGGCCACACACATGGCCTGGCCAGCCACCTCCTGACACGCAACCGGCCCCTTTTATCCCCTTTTCCCTCTGTCTCCCCACACTTGTTCCTCCCCAAACTTGATCACCTCACCCAGTGGCCTCTCACTAAAAAAACACTTGAGCACTTTCAAGTGAATTTACCTGTTTGATTTACTGAGCAGTCCCCCATTACATGCTGTTGGGGAATTACTTGCACTATATGTTTATATGTAGCTGATTTCCGTTTGAATGTGTTTGTGCTGAATGCACAGAATCAAGTAACATTCAGGTGTCATTACTAAGGGGTGGCAAAATACTATGCCAAAGTAGTTCTCAGTCTGGAAGCTTTTTCTTCTGTGTCTATTGTGGCACTAATGGTAGTTAACATTCTGTATTTTGAAAGGTGGAGAGAGAAATCATAAAATAGATGTCTAGACACATCCCATATAATTGGCCCAGATTCTCAGCAGGGCTGTCCACCTTGTCTTATGCTGTAGAAATGTTGATACAAATCATTCCTTGCATTTTTGGTAGGGTTTAAGCTGCAAGAGTGAGGGAGCTGGGACATGAATCTCCCACACCAGGACAGTCTGTCTGTGAGGATGTTATGGGGGACGGTGTGGAAAGCCTTACTAAAGTCAAGACAAGTAGTACCCACTGCTCTGCCCTCATCCGACAAGCTAGTTGTTTTCTCGCAGAAAGCTCTCAGGTTGGTGATATGCTGAGTATTGCCAGTCAGCTGCTTGTTGAAATCTGTGTGGAAATGGCTTCCTGGAGAATTTTCTCCATCATCTTCTCAAGAGTCAAGGAGGGTATTTGGCCTCTAGTGAGGGCATCAGAGGATGTGGGCTCATGTCTGTTGCCTTGCAGCATCACGGTGGAGCTGTGGAGGAGACCGGGGAGAAGCATGCATGAGTTTCAGGTCCGGAAGCACTTAGCAGAGAAATTCAGGGCAGCAGGAAACAACAGCCATGGGACTGACTCCTGGCTTTGCTGGTCCTGGGTCTCAAGGACCTCTTGTGGAAGTGAGAAATGCAGACAGTAAAAGCTGCCCGGGCAAAAGCTTGTGTTCTAACAGGTAGTTCTTGGTCAAATTTCTCTGTAGATCACCCACGCTATCTTGGAGGTGGTGCAGGCTCCTTGCTTGCTGAGTGTCCTTCCCTTCCCTCAACTAACCCTATTGGGAAAAGTGTCCGGGAGGAACAGTGCAGTGGCTAGGTCCCTCGAGATGGGGAAGGCCGTGGCCTGGCTCTCAGTTTGGGGTAATTGGTGCAGCCCAGGGCATGGGGACCTGGTCGTTTCGGCAGGGCCAAAACTGATGTGTTTGGTCACACATGAGGAGGTGGGACTGGTTGGTACAAGACACCCACAGCTGGAGATTTGGCTGCAGCGTGGTCATTCCTGCCCTTAAAATCTATCCCACCAGCTGGGGAGCCCCATCAGGTGGCTTCCTCATAGCACTGTGCTCTGCCCACATCCCTGCTCCTCAAGGGTTAGAGAAAATTGCTGCTGGCTGTTTCCTGCAAGTCCTTCTTCACAAAATGCTGGTTAGAAGAGCTGTCTTGGGCATTTAGCATCGAGGAAGTCTAGGGACCCTGAGTTTTCTCCTGCTGTCAGCGGGTTTGGGGCATGACAAAGGATGAAAATGCCCGTTTTCTGTTAGCTTTACAGACTTGAAGGCTATGAAGCATCCTTTCAGGGGCAGTTTACCTCTCCTTTGGTGGAGTTTAGGATGAGCAAACGAACACCCCTTAAGGTAGATGAGCTTTTCTGGCTCTGCAAAAGACCGTTTTTCCCTAAACTTCTGTGACTGCAGATTTTTGTTTTCTTGTTTTCCACCAGGCTTTCCATTGAAGGAAGGAAGGGTTCAGAGGGGGTTATTAAGAACCTGCTGCTTGGGATGTCTCCTTCTGTGGGAAGATCCTAGAAGAAAGTGTCGCTGTAGAGACTTGAGTGGATCCTCCTTTGTACGAAGCTTCTTGGGAGCTGCACCTCCCCTGCCTGCTGACTCCTTCCCTGAGCTGCTGCCAGGGACGTTATGGTCCCTCTGAACTAGCCTGTCCTAGTCCTCACCAGTGGTCCAAACTAGTCTGTTGTGGTCCTTGCCACTGGTCCTTCTGGGGGAGGAAACCCAGATGGGTGTTTGATCAGTGCCCCCTTTCCAAGGCCGCCCCCTGGCCCCAGATAGAACCTGCTTCTGAGCTAACTCGACCTCGGCAGATCTCCTGAACTGTACCCTGATGCTAGTGGACGTGTTGCTTTATTGTAGCTGATGAGGGACCCGCTGGTCAAGGAGAGGAAGCTCCTTAAGCCACTCTTAATGTACCTTAGTGGAGAAATCACACGACCAAGTCAGCACCGTGGGGCAGATGGCAGTGAGGGCCTGGGCAACATGGTCGAGGGAGCACCCAAGAAGGTGCGATGAACTTTTCTCCCCTCGACCCATGGTCCCTTACTAGAAAGCTCCTGGTGGAGAGCTGCACGGGGCTTAAAGAGTCTGGAGAAACTAGCAAAGGCAAAGGTGAGTGTTTCCTAAGGCCATGCCCCTTTCTGTGACATCAGGGGGGTTGGACAGGGGAAATTTGGTGCAATAAGTGGATCTCTGGACTGAGATTTTCTCTGGCCTTATTTCTAGCAACTTTAACCCTTGGCAGCAATGTAAAGAACAGCCATTAGAGGCAGGAACAGGGAGAAGCTCGTGCACATCTTTTGCTTTGCAGCTGCAAAAGGCACAAAAGACTAAAAGGTACAGCCAAAAGAAGTAAGGGAACGAACGTATCTGAAGACATCCTTTAAGCCTCCATGGCCACACAGCTATGCTTTTCGACACTGAACTATGACACCAGCATTACGTAAATCTGGTTCACATAGCAGTTCTCTCATCTGCCTCTCCCCTGCAGGGACTCTGGCTTCAGGAGATTCCTTCTGGACAGATTTTCCTCCTTTCTGCACAGAGCTCCCCGCAGCTGGTGGCAGCACACTGCAAATACACCACACAGGCAGTTTGCAGGAGTCTGTTCTCCAGGCTGTGCTCATGAGCCAAGCCCGTCAGGAGCATGGGGTTCCGCAATCTGTTTCTCCAACAGCCTCACCTCACTGCACGCTCTGCACATCCTGATTGCTGCAGCATTTCTCCCGTCAGCGCCACATCATTGCTGTGCCCTGGAGAAAGACGTGCTCGGGAGAGCAGGCACTTGCCTGAAAGACCTCCTGGAAGTACAGAACAAGGAAGCTCTTCACAACTGCATCTCAGGGACAGGGCTCGCAAGAAGGACAGGCCAGCATCCTCACGCATGGGCACTAGGGACTAAGTCTGGACTCCTCCTGCTCGCTTCAGACTCCCTATATTGTCCAACCCTCCTCTTCTAGAGCACCACCTTCCTCCCTGGGGACTTCTTGTCCTACTGCTTCCTGGCCTCCAGAGTCTGAAAAGCAGGGTCTGCTCTTACATCACCTCTTACATCGCGCAGCTCCTCAGAGCTGCCTTCTCCCTTCTTGCACTGGGCAAGCCCTTCAGATTTGGGGACAGCTTCCTTTGCCGCTTTGCCCAGGTCTTGCTCATTTCAAAACCTGCAAACCAGAAGGAGACATCAGCTGGCAGACTCACCAAAAGCTGCTACACGCTTCCCACCCAACCACAAGACTTCAGCCCAGGGGGCACACAAGCATAATCTCTCCACGTTAATACACGCCACACTGCCAAGGCAAACAGCTGCCTCACACTCATCCTCGAGCACAGGGTTACCCAAAGCCACTTTGCCAGGAGTCTCACCTCATTTGATGCACTCCAGCCTGGGCCTTTCTCCTCTCCTCTCCTCTCCTCTCCTCTCCTCTCCTCTCCTCTCCCGTCAGCTCCATGTCACGGATCAGCTTTGGCTGAACATGTCCTTGGGAAAGGAGGCGCTTGCCAGCAAGACCTTCTGGAAGTACAAAACAAGGAAGCTCTTCACACCTACATCGCTGGGATGGTTCCCACAAGAAGGATATGCTGGCCTGCTCACGCATTGGCTACTGCAGACTGAGCACAGATTCCTCCAACCTTGCAGGCCCCCCTTCTGTGTGCTCCTTGGCCCTCACACACTCCTCCTTGTGTCCAACCCTCCCTTTCTGGAGAGACACATTGTTCCCATGGGTCGTCCTGTCCCACTGCTTCCTTGGGGCCACATTCGGAAAGGGGGGCCAGCTGCCACATCTTGGTCGCCTGAGAGAGTCACTTTGGCGCCAAAACTTCCACACAAGGGGGGCACGCTCTTGGACCTCCACACTCTTCTCATCCACACCTGTTGGCCCTCTGTTGGCACACTCAACCAAAGGATATGGTTTCTGAACAGTTCTCTAGGAACTCAGACAGACCGGCTTCAAGTCCCATCTTCCCAAACAACAGGAAGGTTGGACACTGCTTAGCAGACTTTGCACCATCTGCCTTGGATGATTTCTCTCCTCAAACAGAAACCAACAGCCTCCAGGACATACGTCAGCCCCTCCACTGCCCACGGCTCCAGGCAGAGCTGCTGGCTCACAGCACACATGCCTGCTCCCAGCTCTTTCCTCCACAAGAAGAGGCGGCACAAACACACCCCTCTAACACAACAGAACAGTCCGCAACTGTGGACAAGCAGCACGGCTCAGGGCAAAAATGCCTTTCAGCAGCACCAGTGGCTCTTGGGAGCAGGCGCTCTCCCTGCGGCTTCTTCCACAAGCACTCACTGCACATGGCAGGAGCAGGGAAAGAGATTCCCAAGAGGCACCTTCTACTCTACCCGGCATTGCACTGTCACCTGGGATCTAAGCCCCTCCACACAAGGACAGCGCTGAACCCCCCAAACCTCTCTCACAACTCACATGGTACCTTACCTCCTCTGCCCCTTTACCTCTGCTCCCCACAGATGACGCCTTCTCCCTTCTTTCTCTGTGCCAGCTCTACAGATTTGGCTGATGGCTCTGCCTCAGCCTTGCCTGGGCACTGCTCATCTGCCAACCTGAAAAGCAGGACACAGAAATGAAACCTCCCATAGGAGTCTCACCAGAAACTGATACACGCTTCCAACCCAGCCAGGAGACCTAGAGTCCTTGGGGCACGTGGTCAGAACCTCTCAGCACTCCTACAGGCAACAGGGCAAAAGGAAACAGCTCCCTCGCACATGGGCAAGAGCACAGGGTGACCCAAAGCCAGTTCTTCAAGAGTCTCACCTCACTCGAGACACTCCAGCCCACACCTTCGTCCTCTTCTCTCCTGTCACCTCCACCTCGCTTATTTGGAGCTGACAAAGATGCCCTCAGGAGAGGAGGTGCTCGCCAGCAGAGGACTTCCTGGAAGTACAGAACACGGAAGCTCTTTACATCTGCATCTCCAAGACAGATCCCACAAGAAGGACAGGCCAGCCTCCCCAGGCATGGGTGACTACGGTCTGAGCCCAGACTTCTCATCCCTTCTGCTCAAGACTTCCAAGGAGGCCCTTGGATCTTTACGGTTCCCCAGGTTGCCCCCCCCGTCCCTTCTCTAGATGGACACGTTGCTCCCTGCCATTACCTCATCCCACTGCTTTCCCAGGTCCACATTCTCAGAAGGAGGACAGCTGTTACCTTACCTCGTAGGCCCCTCTGCTCCTCAGAGCTGCCTTCCCTTCCCTTCTCTTCCGTGGAAGCTCAACAGATTGCCTGGCAGCTTCTTCCTCTCCTTTGCCCAGGCACTGCTCATCTGCAAATCTGCAAATCAGAAGGACACCGAAATGAAACCTCATGCAAGAGGCTTTCCAAAAACTGCTACACACTTCCCAGCAGAGCAAGGTGACTAACGTCCTTGGAGCATGTGCTCAGAACCTCCCAGCATTGATACAGGAAACATCACCAGCAAAAGGGCTGCCTCACACATGTCCCAGAGCACACTTACACTCCTCCTAACAACAAGCCGCCGGCAGAGACACCAGCAACACTGGCACTCGCCTTCCCAAGGAATCTGGCAGCCCAAATGGGCAGCAGCAACTTCGTTTCCCTGGGCTTTGCAGAAACACCTCCAAGAAACTGCTCTCACGCAGCAGGCACTGCAATGTGACACCCACAGACCTCCCACAGGTCTGCAGAGCTCTTAGCAGAGACCCCCACCACAACACAAGGGGGAACCCAGCTTTGAAGCGCTCTTCCTACCAGGCCAGGGGCTCTCATCATAGCTGACATGGTGCTCCACCAGAAGCACCTCGTCCAGCTGAAGCACTAGTCTCCAAACTCCAAACAAGCAGGGAAAACCCCCACAGCCTCAGGATGCCCAGGGAGGCACAACACCTGGCATAAAACCTCCACAGTGCACCACGAGCTCTGTCGGGTCCTTCTACCCTGGCACAAGGAGCTAGAGAAGGCCCCCAGAAAGAAACCCCACACTCTGCTTCTCCAGCTGCGCTTTGCTTTTGCTCTCCATTGAGGGAGAGGTTTCTCTGAGGCAAATCTGCCACCTGCAGCCTCCTCCCAGGGCATTTCTTCGGCTTTCAGAGGCTGGGAGGAATAGTGCTGCTCAATGGCTGCATGCAAGGGGCCACTCAGCACTCATCAGGGTTGGAGGGAGGATGAGGAGACAAGACTCACCTTGTCCAGCAGCAGCTGCACTTGGTGGTAGCACTCACACACGCTATCCCAAACTTCAGCGATGTCTGTCTGGGGAGCAAGAGAAAGATGTGCCATGCTTCAAGTCAACAAGCTCACCACCATCCTGCCTGGTCCAAACCAAACAGATGCAGCCATCATCCACCACCACCACCACCACCACCATCTCCAAAAGCACCTGTGCAGGAGGCGGCTGCAGAGCCGAGACTCTTAACTGACTTCCAACTAGAAGCCCTCCACTGACCCCACCAGAAGGCTGGAGCTGAAATGAAGACACGAGAAGGGCTTTGGACAAGGGCATCCTCCCATCCACGATGGGAAGGCGTCTCCGACCTCGGAGCCTCTTCCTCCCTCTAGCTTGCAATTCTGGTACTGCAGCACAAGCAAACAAAGTGCTGTCTAAAGCACAACTCACACCAAGCTCATTTTTAGTCACTTCAGTAAGGCCAGCAACATTGAACCACTACCAGCCAGCTAAACTGCACCACAGAGGGCTGGGCATTCTTCGGCCAGCAGGGCCAGTTTCTCTCACCCCCACCCCCGCCGACCATTTCAGTCATTACTAAGGAAACAAGGAAGCTCCTTTGCCAAAAACAAAGCAACAACAAATGCCAATTAGCAGCTAAGAGTCAACATCCTCCTATGTTGAAGCACCAGAACTGAGACCTTTACAGCCACCCAAGATGAACTCCAAGCACAGCGCAGGGACAAACTAAGAGATAACAAAGCATCAGTCAGGCTGCCAGAGCCATTAGGAGTACACAAGGAGAGCAAAAAGAAAGTGTTTTCATTTTCGAGCTCTTGAAATTAGACACAAAATACAACCCATACAAACACAAAGACAACAGCAGGACTCAGCTATAGGCAGCCAGGTCTCCACACTTAGCAGTCCCTAACTCCAGCAGGGAGAAGGAAAGGTTTGTTGAGGTACATAGTCCTATTTTCTGGGAACAAGTACAATTCTTCTCCAGGTACTCCCTAACACAATAGGCAAATAGCGTTCCCGCACCATGCAAGCAGAGGTCAAACCAATACAGCAAGACCTTGCCTTTGCTGAAATTCAGCTACCAAACTCACACACGTCAGGGGCACAATCGAGCGGCTGCGCCCTGTCTTACCACTGCAAGGGCATTAACAGGCAGCCCGACTAGACATGCGGCTCCCTGCTATTTGCATGTTACACAACAAGCGCCAGCTACTCTTTGATTCCCCACAGACTTCACAGCCAGAGTCGACCAGCAGACCAGAGCCCTGCAATCCACACACACAGGTCTTCTCCAGAGAAACTCCCTGGGGACGCCACAAAGGCGGCCCTGACTCCACTTGCCACATTGCTAACAGCAGCAGATGGCATAGGGCCGGCTGCACTCGGCGTTGGTAGCTTCCCCCCAGGAAAAAAGAGCAGCGTAGCTGCAAGCAAGACTTCAGGAAAATACTCCTGAAGCTGGAGCTAGGAAGGTCGCTCAGCCCACAAGGAAAGAGAAACACGGAATTTGTTTAAGACTAGCTCCTGTCATTATGGCGCAGGAAAGCCGAGAGCATCCACCCGATTCACACACTTGGAGAAAGGGCCGTCTCTCCTAAGAAGCAGCAGCCTGTTACACAAGACTGCTTACAAACACAGGCACGACTGCTAGAAGCAACGGCCATTCACGAGTCTCTGCATGCTTGTTCTCCTTCCCTCCCTCAGGAATGGAGCATGACTCAAAACAGCAACTGTGCATGCAACAGCAGAACTACTTCACACCCTGACCGGGCTGTAAAAAAGAGCAACAGAGCACTGCCACACTGAAAGAGGCCCAAATAACTACAACAGAGAGAGAAAGCCTCCCTGGTGGACAAGACTGCTGACTCCCAACTGCTCTTCCAGAAACGATTCCCCCCGGAACATCTTCCCTTGGGGAGTTCCTCTCTTTTCTACCTGGTCTCCTGAAGCAGTATCGTCTGGCTTTACATACAAAAAGCAGCTTCTCAGTCTCTGCTTGCTCTGAAACACTTCCGAGTACGTACCATGATGCAAATTCTGCTGGCTGCTAGGATGGATGAGCAACAGGCTGCTACTCACGGCACTGCAGGAAGCTCCTTGCACACAGGAGGCGTTTTAGAGCCTTCTTCCTCGTGGAGAGGGGAGAAAAAGCTAAAAAAAAACCCCACCCAAGCGCAGAGGCCGCCTGAGGGAGTTCAGGTAGCCCCCGTGGGCACTGACCCAACACCATCGCGGCCACCCCCGCCGCAGAGGACCGAGAAAGCCCGGGGTTAGTGGCGGCAGAGACACTGCAGCAGGCCGGGCTGGGGGCACCGGACAGGCGGTGGCTGCCGGCAGGGCAGCGTGGGGCTCCGCGGGAGCCCACCTGGCTCCATCCTGCCCAGGGCCCGGGTGGCACCGCAGCCCCGCTGCCCCAGGCCCTGAGCCCTCCCTGCCCAGCTGAGGGGTGGCAGCGCCCAGCAGGGAGCCCGGGGCCCAGCTCCAGCCCCAGCCCCAGCTCCAGCTCCAGCTGGGCCCAGCCAGAGAGCCAAGGGCAGGTGCCGAGCTGACAGGGCCTGGCCCCTGCAGCGGTGCTCCTCGGCGCTCCTGCGGGCCCCAGCTCCCTGGAGGCCAGGGCCCCAGGCTCAGGGGCCCCCAGCCCACCCACCTTGAGCCTGGCAATTCCCTGTTGTCCAAAAGGTGTTTTGGGATACACATTTCAGCTGCTGCGAACGCATTGCTCTCTTCATCATATGTGAGCAGAGGAGAAAGCAGCCTTTGTGTGAACCTGGCCCCGCGGGAAGAGTGGAAGGGAAGTCCTGAAGCAAGAAGCCCTGAAGCATCTTCCTAGCACACTGCAGCCCTGCTCTGCTGACATCTTCCACTTCAAAGGACTCCAAGAGCCAAAACCTGCTTTCAGCAGCCCCCACGGCTGCTGCAGCCTTTGCCCAGGGAACAAGTTTGGGGGAAAGTCCATTGCATAGTAGCTCGGTTTGAGTCCTTCTCTTGTCTCCCGGTAAAATACTCTTTGGCAGAGGAAAGAGACAGCATACCCACAGAACGGGTATTTATAGTAGGGACAATCCCAATTCAGCAGAGGCAGTTCTTCCTTTGCTGAAAAGCAAGGGCCCACTCTCGTTTGGGTTTGGAGATGGTTTCTCATCTATGATCCTGCTTCCATGCCCATTCGAGTCTTTGCACTTCTTTACTTAGTCATCAGTCAGGCGAGGCACCTGTTCTTCTTCTTTTTCAGAGTAAAACTCTGACAATATGCATGCTAATCACGATTTCCCCATGCCTCAGCTCCCTGGCACAAGTAGCGGGAAGGAGCCCTTCCAGAGGTCGCTGTGCAGCTTAGTGGAGGATTTTGCATTCGTTTGGGGAGCGGGATCTACCTCTAAAGGGCACAATGTACTGAAGTGCTTAGAGAAACCTATTTTCTGCCTTATCTGTGCTCCTCGTCCTCCTGACTACAGTGTTGGGGTGAAAAGGACAGGGCATGGGAAATGTACCCACTTGTTGGTTGGGTCAGGCCTTACTCAGGCTTTAAATTTGTTGCAGTAGTGTGGCCAAACACCTGAGCATCCGTGTGAGAAAACGGATGAAATGCTCCATTTTTCAGTACCTTTCCCTGCACTTAGAAGGCCTGTAAAGCAGGGGAAGGTGCTGCTTCCCTGCAGGTATCCCCAGCAGCAGCTGCCTGGCCACTGCCCAGCCTGCTTTGAGGACTTCAGCAGTGAAATGAGCTGACAAAGGCAGGTGGCACAACGGGCTGATGCTGCCCACCTTGTTCGAGCTGTCACAGCAGGTCAAAGGCATTTTTACCCAAGCAGTGGATGAACGGTGTTGAGCCTGAGCCTTTTGACTCTAAGGATGGAGGGATAAAAGATTTGCTGCTTAGCAAAACAGGACCACACCAGGAGCCTTTCTGAAGGCGCTTCTTATGCCACTGGCTGATCCTTCAGATGCAGGGAGCATAGCAACACCTGCAGGGAGAGGAGATTTCTGCAGCATTTTTGTTCTAATGTTGGTACTGTAGAGAAAAGCTTGGGAATGAGGTCATCAGCCTATTGCAGACCTGATGCTTCCAGAGCCTCCTCTCACTAGCTCACACCCTTTTTTAGTTAGGGCATCCAGAGAGAGCCTGTTCATGTAACTGGCAGGCTTTGTTTTCACACCTTCTTATCTCTGTTGCTGCCTCCCTGTGAAATGCCTCCCCTGTGTTTGCCTCACACAGCAGCTGTGAGCAGAGGCAGGAGCCCAGGAGCCAGAGAGAGCTGATGGCTTTCAGCTGGAGGAGAGGGGCATGCAAAGGAAGAAGGCAGAGGAGCAGGTGGCAGGAAGGAAGGAAAGAACACTGGCAACAGCCACTTTCCCAGCACTTGGGCATGTGCACGCTCCAGCTGTGCAAATGCGGGGCTACATTTTCACTGCTGGCTGGGCTTTAGTGTCCTGGGGGCTCTAGCTACAAACTTGCTGCTCCTAAGGAAGCAGCAGCAATTAATCCTGCCTTCCCCTCCACAAGGTCCAGCTGCAACTAGCTCCAGCCCTGGCCCTGGAAGAGCCTGAGCCCAAGGCCAGGGCAAGCGCTGCCAGCAAAGGCTGTCAAAGCTGCAGGGGGGCCACAGATGAGTCCCTGCCCTCCCCACAGCACATGGCTGCTTCTGTCAGCAGCACCGGTGCTCCTCCTGTGCTTCCCAAGGCACCCATCGAGGCTGCTGCTCCTCAGGGAAAGCCCCCGGCACCTGGGAACACGAGGAATGTGCCAGCCTGGGCACCGCTGAGAGGCAAAGCACCCAGGTGCCCCCCAGGGCAGGCTGGCAGAGTGTCTCTGCCCCTCTGAGGAATGGGGGTACTGCTCTGGCCTCTCCGGCCTCGGGGCCCTGGGGCCATGCTGCTGCCCTTCCTGCCTCCCCTCACAGCCTCCAGCACGCAGTCGGAGCTGGCCGGCCCCAGCACCACCAGTCCAGCAGAATCAACGCCATCCCCCAGCTCCCGGCTCCTGAGAGCAGCAGCTGGTCAGGCCAACTGGGACAGACCAAAGGCCAGGCTGCTCAAGGTTACTATGCCAGTCGCAAGATGCTTACAGCCAGCCCTGCAGACCCTGCGGGACGAGCCATGTGCCAGCCCCAAGTGATGGCACCAGTGCTCAGCCCCCACGAGAATCAAACTGGCAGCTGATCTCAACTGCACTGGGAGAGCACAGTTACATTTAGTCACAGGTTTCTCCGCCTCTGCCTTTCGGTGGGGGCTGCTGGTACAGATGGGAGCAGTGGGGGTGTCTTCTCTCCGGCTGCTGGCAAGACCTTCCCCAGACCTTTCTTGCTTTGTGCTAGCCTTGGCCAGCTGGCGAGCGGCTTGGATGAGCAGCTTGGCCTCTGGCACGAGCCAGAGAAGCTTCCACTCTGTTTCTTGAGCGTAAGGCATCGCCTTGGCCTTGTGATTAAGGAGTTGCTTCTCCTCTGCTCCGGAGGGCATTGAACACTGGCTTCTGCTAGCATCTCTTGAGCTCTGTGAAAAATACAGAAGCGTTTTGCAAGACCTGCCTTTGTGCATACGTTCAGAGTTGTGCTCCAAGTCTTACACCATCTTATCAGACTTCTGAACATAGGCTGCCCAGTTACCAAAGCTTACGCCTCCTCAGGGTTAGATCTTCAAAGCAGAGGACTCTTTTTGCCTCACAGACTCATGGTCTGTTCTCTAGCCCTTTCCGAGCACATTTCTGTGGACTTCTAGGTCGAGCACAACAGCCTCAGAAGCAAAATTCCTCTTTTCCTTACAGGAAGAGGAGGTGATTGCAGGGCTGCCAAAAGGCAGAGTGGGTCAAACAACACTCACTTCAAAAATACTCTATAGGTGCATGCCTATTTTTGTTTCTTCCAAGGCAGTAAAGAGAAATGAACACAGTCCTCAGGAAGGCAATCCCTCCCTCAGTAAGGCAGGGACCACACTGGACTCTTCCCGTAAGCGCTCCATCTTACACTTGCATACATCCTAAGCAGATGCAAGACAGGGATTTGGGACACAAAATCCTAGATTAAAACAAGGTAATACTTGATTACTTATCTATTAAGAAAAGAAAAAAAAAAGCGTAGCTTTACCTTGCCAGTTTCTCTGCTAGGTGTCTTCTCATTTCCACATTCACCAAGTGGAGTTTTTCAGACCTTTCCAATTCTGCCTGAGCAAATGCCACTTGCAATGCGCTGTCTTGCTGCATGTTTTGTAGTCTAGCCAATTCCAATTCTAGCCCTCCAATTCTCCGCTCCAGCTGGTTTCTCAGTGAGGCATTATTGGCGTTTATTTCTTCTAATCTGCCTTGAGTGGCTGCCTGCATCTAAAGCAGAAAACGCAACTTCAAGAAACAGGAAGGAAAAGACAGTGCTCCCCCAACTCCACTTCACAGACCCGACTGAAAAAGCACAGCCTGACTCAACTAGGGAACCCTGCTGCCTCCCTACCAGCAACAATCAGGGAAGAAATCTGAAACTACTAAATGGGTTATGCTTGTTTCTTTGTTTCTTTGTTTGTTTCCTTCCCCCAGGAGGGCAGGAACCTTAGGGACTTGTTTTCTCAACAGCCTTGTCTGGAGAATGACACTGCAGGTCCTGTGACTCTGGCCACAGACACTCTCAGCAGTAACAGCCATTAGAGGACAAACATCCCTTGGCGATTCAACCACCTACTGCAGATATGAACAGTCCGTCCCCCTCTGCATGCTTTGCCTTTCCACCTGGGATCTCCCTCTACTCAATACAGAGGCCAGAGGGATGATGCACACTAATGCCACCTCCTCACAATGCATCCTGAGGACAAAAAGGCAAGATGGCAACTCCCTCTGCAAACTGCCAACAGGAAGACTGCCTTGGGCAGGCTTTTTGACTGAAGGAGCTACAGGGGCTGCTGGAAGGCAATCAGAGAGTAGGTGTTTTCCCAGACATGCATATCACACAACACACACAGGAGCACTTTCACACAGCCATTTTCAGCGCTCCAACTTCCCTAAAAAAAAAAAAAGACAAAAAAAAAAAAGGGCGCTACAAGAGAACTAGATACCTAAAGCAAAAGACCTAAAAGACAATGACAACAACAACAAATGAATGCATTGTAGACTGCAGATGCAAATGGTGAATGAGTTTACCTGCAAGAAGAGATTGACTTCTTCCAGTTTTTGCCTTATCTTTTGGTAGGCTCTTTCTCCAATCTCTCTTTTATACTCCTCTATTTTGCAAAGATCTACCGCACTGCTCCGTAAGCATCGTTGGAGGCAAACCACCTCTTCTTGCAGCTCCAGATTTCTAGTTCCTAGCTGCAGAGATTTTGTGGATTCCCTCACCAGCTGCTGGAAGAGTTCACTGGCCTGTATCCAGGGGAAAAACAAACACAATTCATCAGAGAGGTCTAGAATCCCTCCATTCGGGGAAAATCCAGCAAACCTATCAGTCGAGACGATAGCTGACATCCACTGACTTGATATTTCAACCAAGAAAGAGGGATTTGTATCTCCATTTCTTTTGTTTCTTTACATCTTTCTCAGGAGTTCGGACAGGGTCGCTTCAGCTCCCATGCTTCCTCAGTTCTCCAGCAAGAGTTCACAACCCACTCCACAGCTCACCTGAACAGCACAGACTCCAAACCAGCAGCATTTCAGCCACGTGCTTGGGCTGAAAAGCACAAGGTCTCTTCTTCAGTGAGACTCCGCAGCCCTGAAAGCAGCTCCCTGAAAAGCCACTGCTGTCTGGCAAGAGCAGGGGGCAGGCAGCAGCAAAGAGAAAGGAGATCACTGCAATACGACCCAAGAGCCTGAACCTGAGAGCTCCTGCTCATGCTGTGTGTCTGAAGGGCAGGATCTCCTCTTATTGCAACCCGGAGCAGTTGCTCTTGTGATGTTTCAGATAAAAGCACACTCGGGCCTGGAAAACGACCAGGAGCTCCTTTTGAGGAAGGCTCAAGGAGTGGCTTCATTAGCTACACTACAGTGAGGAATGTCTCTAGACAAACCTCTCTGGCATTTGTGCTCAGAATATGTTGTTCTGTTCCAGCAGTGGAGGAAAAGAACAGCTTCGTAGATATTACTGTGTTTACAGAGTTGGTATACCTCGGCTTTTGTCCTGTCCAAGTCCTCTTGCAAGTGCAGTTTTTCTTCCTTGAGGTCATCGCACAAACGGGTAGAAACTCTAAGGGAAGTCTCTGACATCCGCTGCTTTCTGAGAGCCTCACTAAGTTCTCGCTGCAGCTGGCAGACTGTTCTCTAACGAAAGATTATAACACAAGGATGAAGAGAAAGGCAAGAATGTGAAATCTGCATTTCTACTTTCACTCACTAGTTCATATACTTAAGATCAGTTTTCAGATGTGCTACAAAGGTCAGAAATGTTGTCCCCCAGAAGATGGGCTCTGCACAGCTGGGCACCTCTCTCCTTCCTGAGAGAGGAAGGTAGCAACGCTTAGCTCAGATGTGCTGGAGGCGCAAAACATTATGTGAGCACTCTGCACGGGAGCATGCTTTGCAGCTTGCACAAAGTCAGTTCAGCTGATTTCCTAATTAGTCCTTCCCCTCACTGGCAGCATAGTCTTTCACAGCGCCGCAACAAAAGGACATGGTTGGAGAAGGCTGTAACTCAGAAGCTATGGGAGAGAAAGCTGAGGCCAGGGTAGTGGCTGAAGCTAACTTCTTGGGAGGTTGCCAGCCTCCTTAAGTGCCCCAAATGCATACATCAGCTAGTCCCTGCACAACACTCGGACTCCTCTATTGCAGTAACACTTCAGGCCACAGGCATTCCTTCTCTGTACAAACAGGAAAGAAAAACACTCTTTTCTTTGCTCAGGACTCAGCAACTCCTCCTCGCTCACTACTCTCTCGTCACACCTCCTCCCTTCCTTCTTTCCCACTCATCTCCAGGCACCTTCTCCTCCCTCTCCTCCTCTCACTCTGCCCATCCTCAATATTTTCCTAAACATTCTCTCTCCTCCTTCCCCCACCCTACCTCTCTTTCTGCTTTGTTCCTCTTGCACACCAAGACTTGGTCTCTTAAATGAAGACACTTGGCGTTCAGTTCCTTGTTTCTTGCCTGCAGCAGGTACACTTCCTCTTCCGCTTCTGCTCTGCGTTTACTGAGAATGTTGTTCAGTCCATCCTGGACAGCACTCACAATTTTTTCTTGGGTGCTCCGATTCGGCACATCTCCCAGCTGCTGACGGAGCAAGCGATTCTCACTTTGGAGCTGGGCCACTTGTGCCCGCAGAGATTCCTCTTCCGCAAGGTGTTTGCTCACTTGAGCTTTCTCACGTTGCAGAGCACGACCATGTTCCTTGGCCTGACACTGGGCTTGACGTAGTGCCCTCTGTGTCATTTCCAAAAATGATGTTTTTTTCCTAAGAGACTGTTTCAGTTGGTGAACTGTCTTCTCTAAGGTGGTAGCTTTACTTTCAGCCTCACTCAGCTGCTGAGACAAGCTCTTGCTGGTTTCCCGCAAATCAGAGAGCTCCTGATTGAGCTTGTCTTGCAAACAAAGACCCTGCTCACATTCCCTCCGAAACGTCTGCTCAGCCTCACGTTCTGCTGTCTGACAACTTCCCAGTTCCTGAACTTGAGCAGAGATCTCGTGCGAAGGCGATGAGTCCACCTGTGTCTCCAGCCTCTCTTGGCTCTCATTTGTCTGTTCAAATGCAAGCAATGAAAGATGGCCAACTTAAGCAAATCCTCTGAAAACAGGAGGCAATGGCAAGCATTCTCTATAACCATACAAAGACTGGAGCTACCTGGACCTCGGATTAGAATGCAACACTAATCTACAGACTGCTTCTCTCAACATCAGTCATTCAACAGTGTTATTTTACATTGGTACAGACCACCAGTTCAAAATTCAACTAAAATGTGTGTTTTTACATACCTGCCTCCCAGGGGTTTCCCTGCTAGCCTTGAGGGCTTCTTCGTCATTTGGCGAAGACTTACGAAGAATGGCAGTGTCGGAGTCCCCATCTGTACAAGAAAAACACATCTTCTGGTGAGCAGTGTGAGCTAATACAATTCCTGAAGCCTACAGCGCTTCCTGAATCATCACATTTCAGAGAAAAATCTTAACACTAACACCCCCCCAACTCATCAAGTCCAAAAGAGAAAGCTATCAATGAGCAGATTTAACATGCAGCTGTTTTCTTACTCATCCATTTCCTCTAGCGCATATTCCTTGCTCATATACAAAGGAAATCACTGCAAGGGCTCCAGAACAAGCCAGCAAGCAGTCACAGCCTACAGAACTCTGCTTTCGAGGGACAATGCCAAATAGCCCATTTTTTAAAATGGGACTTGCTCCATACATGATACCCATATTCAAAATACTGAAATGACCAGCTCCGATGGCGACTTCCGGTCTCCCTCAACTTCACCGGGCTGCATCTGTCAGATTGAGGTGATTTCTTCATCTTTATAGAAGCCTTGATTAATGCATGGATCATTATTTAAGCTGCCCAGCTCAGCTACAGAAAATACTACAGCGTTGCCAGCACACTCAAAAGACCTCCCTCGAAAAAGCCTCCGATTCCTCCGGGTACCAATAAATACGCCTTTGACGTACCTCGACCAGAAATTGCACAGGAAACCTTTGCTCCCAGCTTTCGCATTGACGCATAACTGCCACCTATTATCTAATGCACGTTCACCTAACGTGCTCTGCGTTCCTAAGGAAAGCTGCCAGTGCAGACACAGCAGGGATTTGGACAGCTATCATTTTCCACTGGGCAATTAAACAGTCCCATATTTGTCTTCCAACAAACGAGTCTCAAACAAGCCAGAGTAAGCAGGGTACTGTTGCGGAGACCAGAAAAATCACACCAAATGCAGGAGGACTAAAGGGCCCAAGGTAGGCGTCCCTTCTGGTCTCTCCAGAGCTCTTCCAAGTTCCTCCTCTCCCAAAGACTTCAAAGCCTCTTCCTGCTGCGTATCAGAGGGAATCAGAGGCGGGGGCTATGCTTTGCCTGTGCCAGCCAGCAACTGCAGAATTAGGTTCAAGAGCCTTCCCAAGAAGCTGTCAAGTTCCCTCTCACGGCACCCACGCCATCTTTGAAGAGATTCCACACAAGCAGGAAAGGATCCAGGGAGAAGAGGAAATCCTTCTAGAAAGACACTCCAAAGACGGCCTACTCTTCCTCCAAGTCCCTGACTCACACAACCTTCTCTTCGTACCCTATATGCATCACAAAACGCTCCAGAGGAGGGTTGGCCCTAACAACATATGTTCACCAACAGGATGATTCTGCAGTTGCCCAGGAACAGGGCAGGGCCGTTCTTTGGGGGGAAGCAACATTCTGCTGATCCGACCGTCCGCACAGAGCCCCCAGCAGCAGACCTCTTCCTGCGCTCTAGCAGGAGGAGTCACAAACCTCCGCCTGGATAAAGCTCCTGTTCCTAAGTGAAAGGCAGCAAAATGTGACTCTCGACTCACTTCTCACTTCTGGGAAATAACACACAAGTCAAGAAGAAAAGAAAAAATAGGGTGCAGTTTCTGTATCTTTGTAGGTTTTCAAAGACAGTAACAAACTGTGTATGAATACTGTCTGCTCTCCTCATTTGACACATACTGTAGCTTTCCATACAGTAGTCTTACCAAAAAAAAAAAAAAAAAAAAAAAAGGCAGAATAAACCCCCCTACTAGAGGGTCTGAAAGGTAGAGTACAGAGAACACAGTCTGGGTAATTCTGAAATAGTAACTGTGTGAGGTATGTTCAGTGCTAGGCAAGCTCACGAGCGTAGCTCAAACTGCACACACTCACTGAAGGAGAAGATATTTTTTTAAGCCACCCTGATAATTCTTCTGGATCATAACCTCATACGGATTTTCAACACTTTTTTTTTCCTCATAAAAAGTCAGAACTTAAAAACAACATTTAAAAAACATAAATACATCTAAGAAGTTATAGTAAGTGCAGTTTCCTATAATGCACGGATCCAGCTGTGCCTAACGCAGCACTGTCCCCTCGGGGAGGAGAATCCTGAAGCAACAAGACAGAAGCGTTTCTAAGCATCATGTCTCCGCAGCACCTCAGAGTCCCCACAAAAGCAGTTGGGACTGAGATGAGAAACAAGGCACCTCGGGAACCTGGGCCGAGCACGGCTGACACAATTCACACCAAGGCAAAGAGACCACCGCGCTCCGGGGCCATCCCGGCAGCAGCTGCCTGCCTGCTGCCTCCCCCGGCACTGCCTCGCTGCAGCAAGGCGGCTCCGACACCGACCTGGCGCTTTGGGGACGGGGTTTGCGCCAGCAGAGCCGGGCGCGCAGAGGGAAGAGCGCACACCCGAGCAACAGGGAGGCCCGCGCTTCCTCGCTGGGCCCCGCTTAGTGGTTTGCTCCCCCTCACCCCCCCCAGTTTTCTGACAGGAGCTGCAGCGCGGCCGGCTGCAGCCCCGCGGGGCCGTGTCACCCCCCGAGGGCCCTCGCAGCCCCCAGCTGCACGTCCCGGCCCCGACAGACGCGCCCAGGGCGCTCGTCCCCCGGGGCCGCCCCAGCGCGCGGCTGCAGCAGGACACCCCGCCGCCAGCAAAGGCCACGGCGCCTCTCCCCGGCCCCGCGGGCGGCCACGGCTCCCACCTCCTCTCTCCGCAGCAGCCACCCCCCGCGGCAGCCCCGCGGCTCCTGCCCGCTGCGGGGCGCCGGGCACCGACGAGCCCGGGGCGCTGCCGGGAGCAGCATCCCCCGCCAGCAGAACCGCTCTGCCGGCGGGCAGCTGGCCCAGGCCCTCCACCCGCAGCTCGGTGCTGCCGCCGCTCCCGGGGCCGCCGGGCACCCGCGGCCCCTTCCTCCTCCGCAGGAGCCGCCGGATCTTCTCCATCCTCCGCCGGGGCGGGACACGACGATGGCGCCGCTTCGCCTCGGGGAGCCCCGAGAACCTCAAGGGCACCGGCACCCGCAACGGCAACGGCAACGGCAACGGCAACAGAACCCGCAACGGCACCGGCACCGGCACCGGCCGCCAGAGGTCGCGCGAGCACCACGCAGCTGCCCCCGGCCCGGCCCGGACGCTCGGGCGCGTCACAAGGGGCTGGGGGGGGCGGGGCGGGGCGGGGCGCCGCCGCCGTCTTCCGCTGCCGAGGGGGGCGGGGCGGTGGGTGTCGGGCTGGGCGCTGCGGCCGCGCGGGGGCAGCTGGGGACTGCGGCGTTTCTGTGGCGGCTCCTGCGGAGGCTCCTGCGCGGGGCCGGGGCCGGGGCCGGGGCCGGGGCCGGGGGGAAGCGCTGTTCGCGGTGGGAGGGGCCGGGGGCTGCCGGTGCGGAGGGGCTGCCGGGGTCTCCCGTGCGGCTCCTGCCCGGCGGGGCCTGGCGCGGGCCAGAGCCGGGTGCTGCGGGCTGTGTCCAGGCGGGTCTGCGAAACCTCCGCGGACAGACGCTGCCCGGCTGCCCTGGGCCACCCGCCCCCTGCCACTGTGCTCTAACTGAAGAGTCCCCACGGATTTGAGAGTCATGGCTGGCTGCTAGAAATGCTGATCTCTTCTAAAATGCGTAAAAGCCGGGGAAGGACACACAGGCAAGAACAGGGTGATAAGGTGTGAAAACAAAGCCTGCCAGTTACATGAACAGGCTCTCTCTGGATGCCCTAACTCAAAAAGGGTGTGAGCTAGTGAGAGGAGGCTCTGGAAGCATCAGGTCTGCAATACGCTGATGACCTCATTCCCAAGCTTTTCTCTACAGTACCAACATTAGAACAAAAATGCTGCAGAAATCTCCTCTCCCTGCAGGTGTTGCTATGCTCCCTGCATCTGAAGGATCAGCCAGTGGCATAAGAAGCGCCTTCAGAAAGGCTCCTGGTGTGGTCCTGTTTTGCTAAGCAGCAAATCTTTTATCCCTCCATCCTTAGAGTCAAAAGGCTCAGGCTCCACACCGTTCATCCACTGCTTGGGTAAAAATGCCTTTGACCTGCTGTGACAGCTCGAACAAGGTGGGCAGCATCAGCCCGCTGTGCCACCTGCCTTTGTCAGCTCATTTCACTGCTGAAGTCCTCAAAGCAGGCTGGGCAGTGGCCAGGCAGCTGCTGCTGGGGATACCTGCAGGGAAGCAGCACCTTCCCCTGCTTTACAGGCCTTCTAAGTGCAGGGAAAGGTACTGAAAAATGGAGCATTTCATCCGTTTTCTCACACGGATGCTCAGGTGTCTGGCCACACTACTGCAACAAATTTAAAGCCTATGTAAGGCCTGACCCAACCAACAAGTGGGTACATTTCTCATGCCATGTCCTTTTCACCCCAACACTGTAGTCAGGAGGACGAGGAGCACAGATAGGGCAGAAAAGTGCAAAGACTGGAATGGGCACGGAAGCAGGATCATAGATGAAAAACCATCTCCAAACCCAAACGAGAGTGGGCCCTTGCTTTTCAGCAAAGGAAGAACTGCCTCTGCTGAATGGGGATTGTCTCTACTATAAATACCCGTTCTGTGGGTATACTGTCTCTTTCCTCTGCCAAAGACTATATTACCAGGAGACAAGAGAAGGACTCAAACCGAGCTACTATCCAATGGACTTTCCCCCAAACTTGTTCCCTGGGCAAAGGCTGCAGCAGCAACGGGGGCTGCTGAAAGCAGGTTTTTGGCTCTTGGAGTCCTTTGAAGTGGAAAATGCCAGCGGAACGGGGCTGCTCTGTGCTTTGAAGATGGGACTTGCCCCATGCAGGGAAAGGTTTGTGTTCTTTGCTCCCACTAAGCGGGATTGCTCTCTTGCTTCAGGACTTCCCTGCCACTCTTCCCGTGGGGCCAGGTTCACGCAAACGCTGCTTTCTCCTCTGCTCACGTATCATGAAGAGAGCAATGGGCTCACAGCAGCTGAAATGTACATCCCAAAACACCTTTCTGACAACGGGGAATTCCAGGTCCTGTGATTTTTCCACGTGTTGGTTATACAGCTAGTTCCACTGATGCCAAGGGACCTAATGTCTTGTTTTAAACTCAGTCCATGTGTGATTTTCTTGGGAACACCTGGAAGAGCACGTGCGACCTGTTCTTCATTTGTCTAAGCATTACAATGTAAAATGTTGAAAAGTCATGAAAACACAGAGCCAGAGAAGTTGAGAGAGACAGAGGCAGGAAAGCCCCCTACAGTGAGAAAACCGGAGATGCTTCAATCCTGCCAGTGTTTCTGATGCTCCCAGTGAATTCAAATGAGCATTTCTGGGACGGGCCTTTGAAATGATACTAAGGTCCAGGAAAAGGCTTCAGAAGCCTGAGAATCTGTAAAAAGGGAGCGGGGAGCAAAGGCTGTGTCCCGGTGGCACAGAAAAATCTCTTGTTTTAGATCAGTTGCTGTGGCTGAAATTGAAACATGAGTCAAGTATGAGTAAACCAAGGCACCAAGGAAAAAAAGGATCCAGTTTAAAGAGGTCTTCATTATCGCAGCCCGAAAGGAGTCGTTTAGGACGACCTCCCTCCCCTTGGGACCAACGACCAAGTTCGTGATGCTCTTGGACTGAATTAAGGTGAAACGACACCAGCCAACCAGTTTTATGATTTATTAACACAAAAGACATGGTTAGGAACGATAACGCAATGGCAATTACTTCAACTAGATAAACAAGTCCCATGCCGCACGTTTTGAACACATCTCATCAACATTCATCAAAAGAGAGGCAAGAGAGAGAGAGAGAGAGAGAGATATCACCACCTGTGGATCCAGTGGCGTCCCGTTGGTCCCCTTCACTCTGGGTGTCTCGGCGGTGGGGGGGGTCCCCCACTTAGCTTCTGGTGGTGCCATTTTTATACAGTCCAAGTCCCCAAATCTCCGCCCAGTTCCAGGAAACCTCATGCATATGCATGGTGGGCATTAGAGGCGTGGTCTGGTTCGGTGCAGCCTCGCTGTGTCCCGGGTGGTCGCAGGGAGACCATTTCGGGGGTCGCAGCACCTCAGTCTTGTTTCCACCAGAAACAGATAGCTTGCTCGTACAATGGAAAAACACCATCTCAGTCCTGTTTCCTCCGGGAACAAATGGAAATGGATGGCTTGCTCGTGGTTATGGTTTCCTGCAAGATCTGCAACGTGCGCAGCAAGGCTCGCATCTTAGGTGCCAAGAAATGTATAAGGCAAAAGTTCACTCATCAGTCCGCCACACTCATCTGCAAACAGGAGAAGCCCTGTTTCCCTTGCTTAGTATGCACATAGCCTCTACTGTGAATAGTGATCCTTCTTAATAGAGCACCAGGCCCCAAATGCCTTGGCACTAGGCTTACAAGATGCCTGTAGGGTTAGGACCAGTGCGGGAGCAGCAGAGGGCTTAGGCTTGAGACATCAGCGGGGAGGTTGCGCTTTGCAGTTGGTGGGCTTCTGGAAAGCTTGTGGGAGATGGCTGCGCGCTGGGCTTCATGTTTCTGCTGAGCATTTTGGGAATGGGCTGACTCTGTGGCCCGGGGGTCTGTGTTTGTGTGGGGATGACGGCTTAAGCCTGCTCCAGCACTTGAAGGCAAGTGATGCGGGCTAGGGCTTAGCTTCAGACCCAGGGTAAGAGAGCGGGTGGTGGTGGGGGGGGGGTAAGGAGTCAGGCTGCAGCGTAGCAGTTTGGGCTTGGCCTTAGCGACCAGAGGAGGGGAAGGAGGGAAGGCGGAAGGGCAGGGCTTCAGCTTAGTGGTGAGGCTGCAGGTCTGGCCCTGCCAGAGGAGCTCTCGCAGGCCCTGTGCCAGCGGCATCCCCATTACCTGAAGCCTCCTGACCTCCCCAACATAGGTGTTGTCTCTTGGCCAAGAGCTCCATGCCCTTCATGTGCTCACACGCCGGCCTCCAGCTTCTGCCTGCTCACCTGAGGGCACACAGAGCACCTCCTCATCAGCACCCGAGTGCTGTCCCCCCAAACCTGACCCTGCCTCTGCAAGCCCCCAACCCCTCTGCCCTCCTGGCATGACCCTGCCCTTCCCTGCAGCACCTCACCATGCCAGCCTGCTGCTCCCCACCAAGCAGCTTCCTGCACCACAAGTGACCTCACAACCGAGAGCCCAGCCCTCACACCACCACTCGCAGCTCCCCCTCGCCTGCCTCTGCCCTCTGCTCTCAGCTCCATGCACTTGCACTCTCAGACTAAACACCAGCCCTGCCATGCCTCTGCCTCTGCCTCCCAGGCCCCAAACACCTTGGCGCTAGGCTTACAAGACGCCTGGAGGGTTCGGGCCTTTGGGGCAGCAGCATAGGGCTTAGGCTTCAGGCGTCAGCGGGGAGGTTGCGCTTTGGAGTTGGTGGTGGGCTTTGGGAAAGCGTGTGGGTGATGGCTGAGTGCTGGGCTTCATGTTTCTGCTGAGCGTTTTTGGAATGGGCGAATTCTGTGGTCTGGGGGTGTGTGTTTGTGTGGGGGTGAGGGCTAGAGCCTGGTCTAGCACTTGAAGGCAAGTGATGAGGGCTAGGCCTTAGCTTCAGACGCAGGGCAAGAGTGAGGGTAGGGGTAAGGATTCAGGCTGCAGTGTAGTAGTTTGGGTTTGTCCTTAGCCACTAGAGGGGGGGAAGGAGGGAAGGCGGAAGGGCAGGGCTTCAGCTTAGTGGTTAGGCTTCAGGTATGGTCCTGCCAGAGGAGCTCTCACAGGCCCTGTGCCAGCAGCATCCCCATTACCTGAAGCCTCCTGACCTCCCCAACACACGTCCTGTCTCTTGGCCAGGAGCTCCATGGCCTTCATGTGCTCATACCACATATGGCCTAATGCGGAAGAATGTGAAGGAGACAGGCTGTGGAAAGTAGCCAGACCATCCTAGGAGGAAAAAGAAACAGTGTAAACTCTCCTGCACATCTTTTCTGTTACAACTCCTAGCTTGGCATGCTTTATGGGATATTATCATGTAACCATTTCACGATCATAACATAATTGTGTTTATTGCGCATAAGTCTGTTGCATAAAAACCTATTAGTTCCCCCTCTCCGTGTCCCTCGCCATGGTCAAATACTCAGCGGCCTCTGGGACTCTCCTGTCTTTTTATTGCCTCAATCTGGATAACACTGGGGAACCCCTGCATAAACACAGAGGTAAGAATTGCCTTTTGATGATCCTTGTGTTCGTTTTATTTGTGTATCCGTCCC
This sequence comes from Dromaius novaehollandiae, assembly GCF_036370855.1. Taxonomy (NCBI): domain Eukaryota; kingdom Metazoa; phylum Chordata; class Aves; order Casuariiformes; family Dromaiidae; genus Dromaius; species Dromaius novaehollandiae. The sequence continues at coordinate 418,274 of NC_088125.1, read as the reverse complement.
TGCCCGGAGCTAGGGTGGCACCCCCACCTTGCCCCCACAATTGGCGTAGTCTGCAGGATAGACAAATAATGATACCATGGTCTAAGAAGGTGAAGGGGGAAGGCGAGAGCCAGAGGGAAGTTGCTCGCCCTCGACCACCTGGATGGCCCCAGACTGAGCACCGGGGGCCGGCAGCCGCATTAGTTGCTATGTTGGCCATCCCAGAGAACTGGCTGGAGCTGGCAAAAGGGGAAGATGTCACCCCGAAGGCAGCTGAATTGTATGGGATTTGCGAGATGCAAAGGCGATAGCCCAAGAAGTGATTACAGCACAAGCTGAGAAAAGCCAAGATTTAGCAAGATGGAGCAGCTAGCTCTGCGGATGGCTAATAAGCACTGCGGGCGTTATGGAAAGGTGCCCGCTCCTGCTTCTCAGGTGCGGGTGATTATAGCTCGACCTTCCTGGGATCCAGAGGAGTGGGATGGTAATATTTGGAGTACCTCATCTGACTCAGAAATTGAGTCTGATATTGAGCAAGAACCCGCTAACACTCCGGTGCAGCCGCTTGTTCAGATGCGAGGGGAGCGACACATAAATAGGGATACCGTAGAGCAATCAAGGACTTATACGCCAAAGGAATTACGTGAGTTTTTGACTACATTTCAGCAACAACCAAGGTAGTTATTACTAGCGTGGATGGTGAGAGCCTGGGACAATGGGGCTGGATCATTAACGTTATTAAGGGAAGAACTGAATTTAATGAGCCCGTTGTCCACAGATGCTCAAGTGCAGTATTATGCCTCCCAACTTAACGTTTGCATGAGATAGCGCCAGTAACTCTATAGTTGCTCCTCTGCTCTACCAGTGGTTATGTGCCGCAGGGGTAGCGGCTTACCCATCTACAGGTGAGCTGGGCGCCACGGTGGGGGCATGCCATATCATGGAAGAAGGAATAAATGTTGCGACAGTTGGGGGTGGCCATTGGACGAGCGGATGATAACGGTCCAGATGGCATAGAAATAACTTGGCAAATGAAAATGCGGCTATTGAAATTGGCCCCAAGTGCCTTGAAACCGCTCCTGTTAGGGACGGCGATGCCTGCTACTGGTACAGTAGCAGCCTTGGTGAATAATTTGCGAGACCTAGCTTTGGTGGGTGGACCAGATTCTAAACGGGTAAGGGTGGCTCAGAAAGTTGGAGCAAAGAGACAGAGAGGAGCGACTAAGGTGAGCGGAAAGGTTACACAAAAGCAGATGTGGACTGACTTGCTGCAGGCGGGGATATTGCGGGATGAGATCAATGGCTTGCCAACTGCCGATTTATTCAAGCATGGCAGCATTTGCCTGCCAATCAACAAAACCGAGTTAAACCCACTGCCCCACCTGCACCCAGTGCTCCCTGGAAGCTGCCTGCTAAGAAACAATGAAGGGGAGGCAAGTCCCCTGAAATCTGAGCGTGAGTTGCAGCGTATCATCTGAGGGACAGACGCCCATATGTACCCCTGCGAATTAGATGACACTCGGGAGGGGAAATAGCTGTACTTGCTTTAGTAGATACAGGAGCAGAAGTTACAGTGCCACACAGTGCCCTAAACCCTGGAAAAGCAACAGGGCACTTCTGCGGTTTGGGTGGATCTGCCACCCCTGCTGTCGGGCCATAGTTCCTTTAGTGATTGGGAAAAACCCTCCCTTCTCCATTCCAGTCTTATTGGCACCCATTCATGCATATATTTTAGGAACTCATGTGTTACTAGGTTGAGATATACACCCAATGCAAGGATTCTTCTCTTTTGCAAGGAGTCCCTCACTGCCACAAGCACGAGGAATCACTCTAATCAGAGGGTACCCAAACTGGGACCCCATAGATTTGCCTGTACCAACTACCGTTGTGTAAATAAAACAGGACAGAAAACCAGGAGGAGAAACAGAAATTCAAGAAACAAAAGATGCTCTCTTACATGCACACATAATACACCCTGCCCTATCGGCCTTTAATAACCCAATATGGCCTGTGGAGAAGCCGGATGGCTCCTGGCATACGATTGTGGATTACAGAGGATTGAATAAGGTGGTCCCACCCCTGATGGCAGTGGTCCCCAATATGGTGACTTTGTTAGAAGAAGTGGGTAAAAATTTGCAAGAATGGAAGGCTGAGGTGGATCTGGCAAACGCCTTTTTCTCTATTGCTATATCCCCAGCCTCGCAGGACCAATTTGCCTTCACTTGGAGTGGTAAGCAGTATACATTCCAAGTCCTTCCGCAGGGATATAGGCATAGCCCCACCATATGTCATCAAATGGTCGCTGCTGACCTCCCAACACCTCTCCCAGACTGTACTAGTCATCATTACATCAATGATATTTTGAGAACGGGACCATCTGAACATCAGGTGAAAGGGCAACTAATGGCACTGACGCATGCTTTCCAGGACAGAGGATGGGCTGTGAACCCCAGAAAGGTACAAGGATCAGATATTAGTGTTCAATTTCTAGGAGTAGTGTGGAGAGGACAAACGAAGGCCATTCCTGAAAAAGTGCGTAATACTATCCAGCAATGCCTTGTCCCTACGACGATAAAACAGCTGCAAGCTTTCCTAGGTCTCCGAGGACTCTGGTGAACTTTTATACCTCATTTAGCATACTTGATGCGGCCCTTGCAGCGTTTAACAAAGAAAAGCAGTCAGTGGCAGTGGACCAAAGAGCACCAGCAGGCTTTCGATTTGTGCAAGGAAGCGGTGGTCCAACACTCTGAGTTATTTACACCCTATGAAGGACAACGTTTTGAATTGGAAGTTACAGGTATGGGAGATACAGTAACTTGGGGGTTATGACAGCAATGTACTCGTGCACAGTGTGAGCCCATAGGGTTCTGGTCCCACTCATCACAAGGAGCTACAGCAGATTACACCGCCCTTAGAAAAACAACTCCTAGCAGTGGTATGGGCCCTGCAGGACACAGAACAAACTACTCAACGCCATCGGGTCACTGCGCATACAGCCATCCCAATTCAAGCGTGGGTAAATGATGACACTGTTAGAGCCCATGTTGGAGTGGCCCAAGATGCAACGCAATGGAAGTGGAAACATTCTTTGCAAGCTCGACTGAAAGGAGGGAAGAAGGAGTTAAGCACCCCACATGCCACTTTACTGGGAGAAGTACAGTTTAAGCACATGCCCTTACTACCTGAACCGGAGGGTCTACCTCTTCCTACCTCCCCCCACCCACCCCTCCGGCAGAAGTGTCACCGGTACAAGAAGCTCCTCCCTTTGAGATGTTATCTCCTGAACAGTGGGAGTGGCCTTGGTTTTCCGATGGTAGTGCAGTGTATTCTTGGGCAGGAGAACGCATACGGCATTCTGTGGCGTACAAGCCTGCTACGGATGCTACCTGTTTTGCCCCCGGAACAGGATACATCAGTCAGTGGGCTGAGCTAAAAGCCACAGCTATAGCTTTAGATGAAGGAGATGCATGCTATCTCGATACAGATAGTTGGGTGGTGTACAAAGGCTTGCAAGCTTGGCTGCCAACACGGACCACTGCACAATGGAAAATACATGATAGGGAACTTTGGGGAAGCTCCTTGTGGGAAAAAAATGAAGTATTGTGCAGACAACAGTTATTTCTGTACAACACGTTGATGCCCATCAAAGGCAAGAGCCTCTTGAAACGCAGTATAATTCAGCGGTTGACTGAATGGCAACCCCCTCAGAATTGAAACAGGCCCGATAAGCGCACAAACGGTCAGGGCATCAGGGCCCTGTCACCGCTCGATCTTGGGACTTGTCACGACGTTACCCCATGCTAGCGCTACACTGCTGTAAGACCGCACGTGCTAATTGTTCCCCCTGTATGAAGGTAGTAAAAGGACCTCTAACTAGGACATACGGTCATGTTAAATGAGGCGAACAACCATTTACAACCTGGCAAGTAGATTCTATAGGCCCACTGCCCCCTTCACAGGGACAAAAGTATATTCGAACTGCCGCAGACACCTACACAAGTCGGATGTGCACACAACCCACCTCTCATGCGAATCAATCCGCCACTGTACGAGGTTTAGAGCAACTGATGTATACCAATGGGATACCTAAAGAAATACAGTGTGATCAAGGTACCCACTTTGTGGGACATGTAGTGCAGGAATGGGCAAAGGATTTGGGGATCACCTGGATTTTACACATCCCATACCATCCCCAAGCTAGTGGACGAATACAAAGAATGAATGGTTTACTGAAAGAGCAAGTTCGAAAACTCACCCCAACACAGACATTAAAGCGATGGGCAAGTGTATTGCCCCAGGCACTATGCATGCTTAACAAGAGACGTGTGGGAGTACTTACTCCCTATGAGCGAGTGCAAATTAAACTAACATTGGCACCCCCCGCCCGAATATCAGTTACGGAAGGAGGGGTTGCCCCCCACATGCTTGCCTCACGAGAAGTAGAATTCTATGCATCCAAACCGTTATTAAGTGCCAAGCAGAAAAATATAAGCCTACACTTGCAGCTCGATTGTCCATCGCAGCTTGTATGGCTATTCACACCTTTGCTATCCGTTCAAATAACCCCACCTCTACTAACTTCCTCTCCAGATTTCTCGTTCCAGGTATCCGCACCTGCGCCAGTAAATATTGCACAAGGAAAACCAATACTGCAAAGAATTTTAGTCCGTAATGCTGCAGTACCTCACATTCAGCAAACACCTTCAACACCTTCCTTAGCTAATGTGTGGATATTAAATCCTCACAAGGAAAAACGACCTGGTACCATCCTGGCAGATGGGCCAGGAGCGACGGTCCTAGTGCTCCCTGATGGCAATACAATAACTTTTTAGCTCCCTGCTAACAGGTTATCCCCTCGGCATTTGTAAAGTATTGCTGGCATGTTGCATCCTGTGCTCCCCAACAAATGCGATTGACTTACAGGATCATCCCGCACCACATATAAATACATGGATCTGGCTAGCTCAGCGTTTGGCTAACTTATCTGCCTTTTGTATTGCGGGTGGACGGTCTCTTGATGATGTACTAACCACATGTTATATAGGAATACTAACCTCCCTTCAAATATTACCAAATTATACCTTCTTGAGAAATTTTGATATCCAGCTCACCCCCTTGAATTTACACGATCTGGGAACAGCCTCTACTAAATGAACACCTTGGAGGTATTCATTTCAGATTGCCAGCATGTCCAAAGCAGATCTATGTTTTTGCTTTGTCCATGCTACCACACCAAAGTATGATATGACCAATATGCAATTGAAATGCAATAGTACTATGAATATAACCTTTAGGGTGGTTCCTTTTAGGCGGCACCACTGCTTACACTTATGTGCCAGCCAATACCACCGATGGCCCTTGCGCTATTATGCTAAGCATCCTCCCTTTTATGACAGAACAAAAGAGGAAGCCACGGCATGTTTTGCATGCCACATGTGACCCCCCACATGAATCTGTTTTCTCATGGAGAGGCTCTAGGATTGTTACGGAGCCCAACTGGTGTCCCGGGGTGGTAACCCCTAATTATAAACAAGTAGAACATGTCGCCTGTACTTTAGCCCAAGGACTAAATTGGACATCTAAAGCCATCGCCTCTTGAAACAAAGACGTCAGTGCAATATGACAAAGCACTTTGCAAAATCCATTAGTAATTGACTACCTTCTGCTCCAACATAACCATGGGTGCCATGATTTTGCTGGCATGTGCTGCTTCAACATTCCTGATGAATCAGCATCTATTGAAACTAACATCAACCATCTGCAAGATATTATTCAACACATTTGCCAAAATGATGGCGAAGCATGGCTAGCCAACTGGTTCAGTTCTCTAACCAGGTGCTTAGGCCACCTCATCCAAGGAGGGCTTCTGTTTCTTTTTGGCCTTGTTTTATGTTATGTTATAGCATCATTTCTCTGTAAAATCCCTTGTCCACACCCATGACACCCTCATAAAGATTGGGACAGCCTGTGACTAGCACCTCATTGCGGGGGTGGAATGTAGGGAGTAATGCGGAAGAATGTCGAGGAGGCAGGCGATGGGAGCTAGCCAGACTGTCCCAGGAGGAAAAAGAAGCAGTGTAATGTATCTTGCACATCTTATCTGTTCCAACCCCTAGCTTGACATGCTTTAGCAGTTATAATATCACACGACCATTTCATGAGCATAATGTAATTCTGCTTATTGTGCATGTGCCTGTTGCATAAAAGCCTATCAGTTCCCCCTCCCCGGGTTCCTCGCCATAGACAAACACTCAGCAGTGCCAGGAATTCTCCTGTCTTCCTATTGCCTCCAGGGGGGACAACACTGGGGAACGCCCGCATAGACACAGAAGTAGTAAAGGCCTTCTAAGGATCCTTGTGTGCATTGCATTTGTGTATCCGCCCCTGCCTGGGGCTAGGGCGATGACCCTGCCTTGCACCCACACCCACCATTACCTACAGCTCTAGGCACAATCTCTGATTCACACTGCCCAAGGATTGTCCTCACCTTTGACTCCCTTCTGCAGCAAATCCTCAAACAAAAGAGCAGTTTGCAGTGCACGCTAGGGCACGGAGTCCCGTGGGAAAGTTTAACTCGGAGGTATCAACTGCAGCTGGGAGTAGTGGGCTGCCCGGAGATCTTGTCCCCTCATGGGGAACCCATACTGGGTAAGCAGTGTCACCTCTAGTGCCTCATGCTACCCAAGCTATCACACTGCGGCCTTGGCTCCAATGTCCTACCAATGAGCACAGAAGGAGAAGGCACAAACCCCTGCCTGGAAGCAGCTGTTTCATTACCTTTCTTGCCACTGCTGCGTCAGCTTTTCCCCTCTCCTGTTCCTGGGTGGGCTTCACAGGTGCCACAGGCCTCTAGGTGGTATTCTAGGTGCAGTCTCAAGCTTGTACCTGGAAACAGCAACAACACATCAGTCTGAAGAGAGAGCACCAAAGTGTCCTTTGCATCTCACGTCAATAATGGGGACACAGGGTCACATGGGAGCTCCTGTGAAGTCCATCCTTGCCCAAAGCAGAATATGCGGAACATGCCAGATGCTGGAGGACTGTATGAGGCAGCTGAATGCCATAATGAAGACCTCCAGTGCTTGGAGGGGCATTCGCTTCCTCATCAGCCTGTGCCAGGGCTTCCCTGTCCTTCCTGTGAGAAAGCTCATTTTGATGTAAATCCTCTGCACTGCTGTTGGAGACCAGCTCCCATGTCCTGTGGGAGCCAGGGGCTAAGAAGCAAACATACTCACTCTGGAAAGACAATGGCATCACCAGAAAGGGTCTGAGAAGCAGCAGTTTTGCTGCCTGAGAGGACTGAATCCCTCGTCTCTGGCATCTGCAAAGGGGAGAGAAACAAAAGGGGCGTGCTCCCATCTGGGCTTTGGTCTGCCTGTTCTTCGGCTTCCAGTCATGGATTCAAATATGATCCTAAAACAGAAAGGCACTAAGCGCTGGTTTTCTGGAAGAAGGGAAGTCTCAGGGCAAAACACACAATAGGTGTGATCTTTTCTTTGAAATTTTCCATGAGCACATGGGAAGGGGATCCTGGGCTGCAGGGAACTTTGGGTTGACCCACTACAGAAATTCCCAGGGTCTTCTATGTCCCCGAGTCCCCTGAATGCTAGAGAAGAACAGTCCAGGGAGGTGGCATTGCTCTAGGCCAGGACTGTCCCTGTGACCGGAGAGGTCCTGGCAGGCCAATAGAAATGCATCCACTTGTACTTTGCTAGGATTTCAAAAGAGCAAGAGGTAGAACTGGAGAAATGGAAAACTTACCCCAAGAAGAGCTTCTGCCAGCTGTTCAGTCCCATTCGGCTTTTGCAGGATGCAGCTCTGCAGGTCTCGGGCTGCAGAAAAAGCCTGGGATCTCTCCGTGAGGCTGGGGATGACAGTCATCTTTTCTGCAGAAGATGTGCTGCTGTTGATGAGGTCGCCAGATAAAGGAGTTAGGGAGGAGGAAGTAAGCAGAGGAGGAAGTAAGCAGACCGCGTGGCATCCGACAAGATGAGCGAGAGGTAGATAGGATATTCTCAGAGACCCTACAGCTTCAAGAATCTCAACCCTCCCATAGTAGTGGAGGTGCAGGCGGGCTCCGTGCCATGTGGAACGCTAAGTCGTAACTCTGTAGAAGATGAAGGCTGGATCATTCAGTATATTCCAGGTTGGAAGAGATTTAGCTGTGCCACATCACATGAATACAAGGAAGAAGGAAAACACAAGGACTGCACTACAGCCCTTTGGTTCTTTCCGGCCACCCACAGAGGCCTGTCCCTGAGAGGAGCCAGACTAATGTTGCCATCACAGAGATGGAATCCTTTGAAAAGAAAGGCCAACTCCAAACACAGCTCTCAGCTCCTGCTGCCCCGCAGGCCTCACCCATGTCCACTACATCTGCAGTGCTGGCAGCGCTGACCAGCAATCACAGTAAAGCTGGCCTCTGATGGGTTCTGAGGCACACTCTGGTCCCCATCTCTCTTTCAAAGCTCTCTACATCTGGCTCACTTCTAAGCAGAAGGAGAATGCAAGAGGCAGCATGAATGCTGGTGTTTGCCTTGACAAGGTCTGGTGTGGCAAGAAACATGGACCAAAGCTTTTCACTAGATCTGAGCAGAAGAGGAATCCCCAGGACATTGGGCATGTAGCCAGCTCTTAAAGCAAGTCAGAGAGAGAAGTATAATTGCATTGTGCCCTATGATGTCATGATGATAATAATAATAATAAAAAAAGGTTGAAGCTGTTTTCAGGACCCGGTGGAGGAATTCTAAATTTCTACCAGTCACATCTGAACAGCACTTGTGCACATCCCAAAGATATCCCAAGGGGAAGCCAAAGTAGCAGCCTGTCTTCCTACCAGGAAGGTGAGGCCGTGAACCTCTGCAATAGGCACTGAAAGATGGAACACGGGTCTGTGAACAGTCAGAAGACCACGCTTCCCACCACCAACTTGTTCAGTGACAACACCAAAGGTCCCAAGCCGAATAATTCTGGCTCCCTGAAAACAGGAAGGAAGAAAAGAATTATGAGACTGTTAGGTGGAGAGGCTGATGACTGGTCAGCGCATGGTGATGGTGCTCAGTGCCCTGCCCATTCCTGCTGTACTGGAACGCTTTGAAGAAGCTCTGGAGAAGCTCTTTGGAAGAACCATCCAGGCCCAGGGTGGCAGACCCACCTGCTTCAGCACCAGCTGCCGCACACACACCTCCCCAGGTAGCAAGGGTCTCTGGAAAGTACGTGAAAGACACGTCATGCTCCGGGAGGGCCAACTCACCACCGTTCAGCACATGCCTAACCCAGGAGATGACAAGTGCAAGCGCATTCAAACAGCATCCCCCTCCCCAAACATACCCCATCCCTGACAGCAGCTGCAGAGCTGAGGTGGGGACAGGGGCTTTCATGTGGACCCAGGAGGGGTCTGGATCTGAAACAGAGGCATTAGGGCATGCAGATCCTGCCATGGGACATCCACAATGTGTTCCTGAGCTCAAAGCCTGCTCTGCTGCTCTGGAGGTACAAGGAGATCCAGCAGGAAGGAGCGGGAGGCAGTGGCTGGTCTCCCAGACAGCAAGCCACTGGGAGCTGAGGAAAAGTCCAAGGATTCATTTCCAGCACAGGTGTTTCTGGAAGCCTCTCCAGAGCCCAGCAGGAGCTGCAGGAGCCCTCAGCCTTCTTCAAACAGGTCTCCCATCCTTCCAGATGCAGCTGTCACAGGGGGACCCCCTCCCTAGGGATTTTGGCAATGGATTGCCACGCAGCGAGAGGATGGTGCTGTGCCCAATGTAGTCCGGGGCTCAGGCCATCCCGCAGGGTCTCCCCTGTGGGGCCAGGCATCTCCCACTGCTGCCAACAGCCCCGCCACATGTCTGCCAACAGCCGGGGACTGTCACTGGGCTGTGATGGGTCTGTGCCCATCGCCAGGGCCAGCCATGTGCCAGGCGCTCTCCCCAGGGCAGCCATGTGCCCGTCCCCACTCTGGACCCGCTGTGTGCCAGGTCCTTGCCGGGGCCGGGCTGGTGCTGGGCACCCTGGGCCCAGGTAGGATGGGGAACTGCTCTGCCCCAGGAGGACGTGGGGCTGGCCCAGGCAAGGGCTGGGCACCTTGGCCCGGAGGCGATCACTGCAGCCGTCACATACTGGCTCCAGCGGCCCGTCCCTGCCCAGGGCGGCAAGAGCAGGCAGCTGGGACAGGCCGGGCCGGGGTAGTGCGACATGGTGCCACGTGGGGCCGGGGCACGGGGCCGGGCCGGGGCGTCGCTGCTGTGGCGGCAGCGCCAAAGGTCGGGGTGGAGAGAAATACTGTGTCATGTCAGCGCTGCCGCACAGTCCTCCTGCAATAGGACCCAAAACCGCGTTGCTGCAAAATGCCAGGCAGAACTGTAACTTGATCAGCGTGCATGATCATGGGCCTTGGTCTTGAAGAAGGAAATGGAATTAGAAAAAGCATAAAGCATAAACCAAGGGTTCCTTCCCTCCCCAGGTAGCTTTTTCAGAAAACCGGCAGTTCCCCACTGTTACCTGGGATCAGCTCCCCAGCAGTCCAGCTTGCTGCAGAGTGGATCAAATGCCAGTGCCAGCACGACGGGGAGGACCGTACTGGAGGGGTAAAATCAGTGGGAGGGAGAAGGAGGGGTTTTGTTTGTTTGTTTGTTTGTTTGTTTGTTTTTATGGCAGTATCAGGAGGGCAGGAGAGCCCAGGGCAGCCCTTGGCAGGGGCAGGGCCACGGTTGCCAGGCAACATGGGGGGGGACAGGAGGCGGGAGGAGACCATGTGCCCTGCAGCCAATGGGGTGCGGCTGCCAGGCGATGTGGGGCCAGAAGCAGGAAGCCAGGTGCCCGGCAGCCAGCAGGGTGCCGTTGCCAGGGGAGAGGGGCGGGGCGCGGCCTGCCCTGGGGGAGGGAGTCCCAGGCCCTGGAGGCGGCTGGAGGCCGGCTGGGGCGGCCATGGCGGGGCAGCGCGTGGGGCCAGGAGCGCCGGGGAGCCGGGCCCTGTGTGCCCCGGCCGCGCTGCACCAGCCTGCTGGGATGGGGGCCGTGCGCGTCACGAGGCCCCGCTCTCCAGGGCAGCCGTGCACCCCACGGAGGCGGCGGGTTCTGCCCTGACACAGCAGGGGCTGCTGGCCAGGCGGGGAGGCCTGGGCCTGGCGCGGCCCGAGGGGCTGGACCGGCTCTGCCTCCTCCCGGGGAGCCGCGTTGTCCCAGGATGTGCTGCGGCTCTGGCCCCAGCACGGCAGGTCTCCCTCTGTCCGGGCTCTCTGGGTACCGGTGTTGTCCGAAAAGCGGATTCGTTGCCCGGTGTGCAATAAACCAATAATTGCACACTCAGGAGAGACATTTGCTTCTTTATTTCAGAGTTGCACAAGCCTGGCTGCTCGGTGGTTTCCCACAAATCAAGCACACCCCCCCCCCCAGCCCGGCTTCTCAAGGAGCATTTATACAAACAAATTGCCAGGTTTGCAACTTTCCTTTTTACACTGATTGGTTAGTGATTTACACACAATTATAACTCTGCTTTCACACCATTTTACTAGGACGCATGCTCAGGGGAGGGGTCTTCACCTGGGCACGGGTCTTTTGGACCTATGGGTGTGATGTTTTGCAGTATAATGAGGACAGTTCAGTCAGGGATACATGGACCTCCCATTCTTTTGCCAAATTGGCAATATGTACCTAGAAATAAAACATTTTGATGTAATGTTTCTTTTAGGGCTTTAGCAGTTCTAGGATGCCCTTGTTTAAAGAATGCTTCTTTTCAGAAAATAGAGATAGAGGTTATCCTAATCTGCCTAGTTAAAACCGAATGAACATTCTTTCTGAGCTTCGCAGGGTTGTCTTGTAACAGTTCCCCCTTTGAGACTTGTATGACCATTCTCATATTCGTCTCACCCTTTTAAAATTTTTCCCTTATTAGCTTTGTACAACATCTAGAAATGCATTGAATCTCTACATAGACACATACAAAAACTAATAACAGCATTCCCAAAATTGTTAAATGCTTTTTAACCCATGAGCTTGCGTCAGGGAACCAGGAAGTCAACCATTTCCATGTTTCTTCAAATCCGAAAGAAAGCATCATCTTTCTGAACCCCATGTAAGATTTCAGTCTGCTTCCAGATTTCATTTAGATTGGTAGTAATTCTCCCGCTTTGATCCACAGCAACTAGTATTTATTACTGTACATACTCCTCCCTGAGATGCCAAGAACATATCTAGAGCCATTCTGTTTTGGGTGGTTATTTTAGCAATTTCTGAAACCTCCTCTTGTAAAGCTGCAATGGCATCAGAGGTTTTATTCCCTATTTGCTCAATAACTGCTGAAATATTTACTATTGCTTTTTCAAGTTCACTCACTCCCAATGGTGGAAACAGCCACCTTGTGAATGAATGAAACCTAGTAGGTCGCTCTATTAAAGGATTATTTTGTCTCCTCTTTTGTCTCCTCATGAATGTTCTTAACCAGGATTTTTGATTCTTGTTACTCAGTTCTTTTGTTACAGTAATATTAGGGATTATTGCCCCTAGAGTCCATGTCCCTGACCAATTAGGAGGTAGCACTTTTCGTGCCTTGTTCCCACACAACCAATACCATCCACTACCTTTCGGAACACGCCACCCATTTAGTTCCTTACTTGGCCACTTATAACCTATTTCAGGGATCCGAGAGCAATCTTCATAACTCCCTGCCTTAATGGCTCCAGTACAGTTGATCGGCTGTTTTCCATAAGGTACAGTTTTATCCCACCATTTATTACTATTATTTCACCTTCGGATACATTGATAATAATCGCCTGTCACACTCTGGACTTGCCATTCCTGTTCTGTTGTTTCATCATGTTCCGTTTGATCACTAGCATTTCTTATCTGTTTTATAAATTCCATACAGGAAAAATTAAGAGGCACTCCAATTAGCGGGAAGCCCTTGTTGGAATGTTCAGGGAAGTGGGGACACACCCAACCATCCATCTGGTTAACTATCTTCATAGATTTCATAATTACTTCCAAATGAAGATTTTGACCCCCAAATCCTTCCTGATTCCCTTTGGCTCAGGTAACCTAGAGAAACTAACCACCACATTTCTCCCCTGTTGTTTGTTAAGGAGAACATCCTTTTTACACAGAGACCCTAACAACAATATTAACCCTATTCCTAACAAAGAGATTAAAGCAATTTTTCCCTGAATACAATCTAAATTTAAAACTGATTCACTTCTAACACAACTCATATATCTTTATATATTTTTAACTTGAAAGGTTGGACTCGTTCAGCTTTCCACATCTCTCGAGGTCCTGCTTTCACTCGGGTGGAGTGGATCCAGGAATCAATTCCCTGCAGTTTCACAGCAGTATTTGTTGTTAGTAGGACAAGATACGGTCCTCTCCATTTTTCTATCAACGGCTCATCCTTCCAGGTTCGAAGATACACTTGATCTCCAAGCTGGAATGAATGTACAGATGAATCTAAAAGTATGGGAGATCTTAACTGGATGTACCTACGGAGAGAAGGAAGAACCTTTGCCATAGACAAGAGATAGTCACTTAAAATTTGATCGCCCTTAGATGGACTAACTTTCTGCCTAACCCTTGGGGTTATTCTGATTCTTAATAATGCCAGAGGTAAAACATCAGTCCCTTTCATCTGAGTCTCCTGACACAATTTCCCTCTCTGTCTCTTAATTGCTTGATTCATTCTTTCCACTTTTCCACTGGATTGTGGCCTTCAGGGGGTATGTAAATCCCATTTAATTTGTAGTATTTTTGAGGTCTCCTGTACTATTTCTGCTATAAAATGAGGTCCCCTATCCGAAGACAATCCTTCTGGTACCCCAAATCTTGGTAGGATTTCTTTTAATACCATTTTCACTACCTCCCTTGCTTTATTGGTACGGCACGGGAAAGCCTCAGGCCATCCTGAAAAGGTGGCAACAATTACCAACAAATATTTATATCCATTACAGCTTGGTAATTCAGAAAAATCAATTTGCCAGGAATCCCCAGGCATGAAGCCCCTTTTTCCTTCCCCTGGGGGGGTTTGAGGGGGGGGGCGCTTCTTCTGAATCATGGGATTATTTCTAAGACAGATTTCACATTTTTGTGTAATTCCCTTTGCAATTAGTAACACACTAACTCCCACAGCAAATCTTTCAACTGTTTCAACCAATGCCTCGGCTCCCATGTGGGTACTATCATGTGTTTGCTTCATCAGCTTCTTCATTATCGCCAAAGTTACCACACCTTGTCCAGTAGATGTTACCCACCATCCTTTGGAAGTCTTTATGCATTGCAGTATTTCTGCTAATTTATTTTCTTTTTCAGTGTATACTGGAATTTCCATTTTTAACGTTCTCTCTGGAACTAATGCTGCCACCGACATGGATAATGCTACCCTTTTTGCAGCCTCATCGGCTCTTTTGTTCCCTTTAGCTACGTCAGTCTGCCCGGATTGGTGTGCTTTGCAATACATTACTGCTGTTTCTTTGGGTTTATTAACTGCTTCGAGTAGTTCCATAATCTCCTTACTGTATTTTATAGGATTCCCTTGAGAAGACAGCAATCCTCTTTCCTTCCCAATTGTGCCATGGGCATGTATAACCCCAAAGGCATATTTGGAATCTGTGAACACATTGGTCCGTTTCCCTTCTGATAATTCCAGAGCCGAAGTTAAAGCAATCAGTCCTGCTTTCTGGGTGGATGGATTTGCTGGTAGCGATCTTGCTTCGATTTCTTCTTCCAAGGTGACAACAGCATACCCAGCCCTTCTTTCTCCCTTTAGGATAAAACTGCTCCCATCGGTAAATAATTCCCAGTCTGGATTCTGCAATGGAATACCTCTGAAATCTGGACGGCTGGAATATACTCGCTCAGTAGTTTGCAGGCAGTCTTGAGCCAACTTCCCCTCTTCATGAAGTGGTTATAAAGATGCCGGATTAAGGGTATTAGACACTTTCATGGTTACATCTTCTTGCTCAAGTATTACTGCTTGGTACTGCACCATCCTACCTGGGGATAACCAATGATGCCCCTTCTGTTCTAAAACTGCTGCAACAGCATGTGGCACATAAGCAGTCACCTTTCGTCCCAATGTCAATTTTCGTGCTTCTTGTATTAACATCACAGCAGCTGCAACTGCTCGCAGGCATCCTGGCCACCTGCACTCACTTTATCCAATTGTTTGGAAAAGTAAGCCACAGGTCTTTTCCAATTTTTGGAAGTCCTAATGCGGGAGCACTCATGAGAGCAATCTTGATTTCATCAAATCCTTTTCGGCACTCTGCAGTCCACTCCAGCAAGTCTCCTGGCCCCTTAACAGCTTCATATAAAGGCTCTGCCATTAATCCAAAATTAGGTATCCACAGGCGACACCACCCAGCCATTCCTAAAAATCCCCTGAGTTCTCTTTTTGATTTTGGGGGGGCGATCTGACAAATCGCTTCTTTCCTTTCGATTCCTAATTTTCTTTCCCCCTGGGATATTTCAAATCCTAGATAGATTATGCTTTCCTTCATGATCTGTACTTTTTTCTGAGACACCCTATATCCTGCTGTTCCCCCCAAATTTAATAAACTGATGGTTGTTTCTCTACATTCTTCAGTCGTGTCTGCCCCCAACAAGATAGCGTCCACATACTGTAATAAGGTAGTGGTCTCTTTCTTACCTTGCCATAATTCTAATTCTTTTGCAAGTACATTGCCAAAAATTGTGGGGCTGTTCTTGAATCCTTGCGGGAGTACTGTCCAGCACAACTGCATTTTGCGTCTCGTTGTAGGACTTTCCCACTCAAAGGCAAATAATTGTTGACTTTGTTCCTCCAAAGCGATACAGAAGGAAGCATCTTTTAAGTCCAGTACTGTAAAATAGACATTTGGATCATTTATCATCGTTAACAAAGTGTATGGATTGGGTACCACTGGGTGCACATCAATGACTATCTGGTTAATAGCTTGCAAATCCTGTACTAGATGGTATTCTTGTGAATGTGTTTTTTTAACAGGCAGGATTGGAGTATTGTACTCGGACTGACATTCTCGCAGCAGTCCATACTTTAAGAAATTATTAATTATAGGCTCCAGTCCAACACGGGCCTCTAACTTCATGGGATACTGTTTTCACGCTACTGATTCAGTTCCTTGTTTTAATTCCACCTTTACCGGTTCTACACATTTGGCTCTTCCAGGTTTCTCCATCGCCCACGCAAAAGGGACTACTGCGTCCATTACTGCGGAGGGAATTTTGCTTGGTCCACTCTCCACCTGTTTGGAATCCAGTGCTTTCTGTAACATATATGCTTGTGTCTTCCAGGCGTTATTTGGTGGAATGTGCACCTGAACTTTGTTCTTATCAAAGGTTATTTGTGCCCCCACTTTATTCAGTAAATCCCTCCCCATTAGGGGTAATGGGCATTCTGGCATATATAAGAATGCATGTGTTAACACTCTATTTCCTATTTTACATTTAATTGGCTGAAAGAAAGGTTTGACCTCTTGCTTTCCTGTGGCCCCAATTAGTGGCACAGAGAATTTACTCATTGGTGCCTTACAGCTGTTTCATACTGAATATGTTGCTCCAGTGTCTACTAAAAAATTGTTTCCTTCCCCAGCTTTACTGAAACTAGGGCTTCGGCTGGGGAATCCAATTTCTCAACCCCCGGTTCCCATCAGTCTGAATCTTCTGCACCAGTCGTGAGCAAACCTGCCTCTGGAACAGATACAGATACAGACTGAGGTTTCCAATAATCTGATTGTTTCTTCGGGCACGCATTTTTCCAGTGCCCCTTCTCCCTACAAATTGCACATTGATCTCTCCTCAGTGAAATTCTATTTCCCAAATTCCCTCCTACTCTATGTCCTCTTCCACGTCCTTATCCTTTCAGAAAACCCCTTCCCCGAGAGGAAGTTTGTGCCTGGGCAAATGCAGCTGCCAAGATTGCAGCATTTTGCCTCTTATCTTTCAGTTTCTCCTTTTGTTTTTCCTTTCCCTCTACTTCTTCCCTGTTATTGTACACCTGATATGCAATTTCTATTAACTGTGGTATTGACATCCGTGACATACCATCTATTTTCTGAAGCTTTCTCCTTATACCTGGTGCTGATTGTCCTACAAATAATGTAGTAAAAGTCATCTTGTTCTCTTTTTGGGCCTAGGTACTGCATGCTTTACCCCATATAACATTAACTGTTGGTGCTGTTTAGTCATTAACCTGCCTGCCCCTGTATTTTGATCCCAGTCCGGTTCTTGGGCCGGCATAAAGCGCTCCGGCCATCTCTAGCATTTTGTCTTTCATTTTCCTCTCGAGCTTTGTCTAATACCATTCTCTTCTGCTCAGGTGCAAGCAAAGTATTTAAAAGCACCTGTAAATCCTGCCAGTCTGCATTATGACTCTCAATTATCATTTTAAAGGATTGATACATCTTTTCTGGATTTTCTCGGTACGACCTGGCAGACTCCTTCCAATTCATTAAATCTGTAGTTGAAAAGGGGACCTTCACATATACAGGCATTCCATCTGGTCCTACTGCTTGACGCAGTGGGGCCTGAATCACAGGATTTTGTGGAGCCTGAGTAGCCCGAGTTCTGCCTGCAATCGGGCTACATGCCTCACTTCCCTTATCTCTGGCATCAACACGATCTTGATCTCTTTCTGGAGGAACCAATAATTGTACATCCTCTTCCTCATCACCCACTTTTAAACATCTCTTCCCAATACTACAAGCAGAGCAACACCGAGGTATTTTCTCTTTGTCTTTCATCATCGTTAACACATTTGAGTCAGAGACCAATAGCTTACATTATTTTTCTTGTTTCATATTACCCTTAAAAGAACGTTCTTACCAATTACACTTTTGTACACTGGAGTCCAAAGAGCAGCATCTCCCCGCCGGGAACTGGCAAGACGATCCAGGCAAGGCTTTACAGTGAGGGTCCCACTTGGGTCGCCAGAAAGCTGTTCTCCAAAAAGCAGATTCGTTGCCCGGTGTGCAATAAGCCAATAATTACACACTCAGGAGAGACTTCTGCTTCTTTATTTCAGAGTTGCGCAAGCCTGGCTGCTCGGTGCTTTCCCACAGATCAAGCACACACACCCACCCCGGCTTCTCAAGGAGCATTTATACAAACAAATTGCAAAGTTTGCAACTTTCCCTTTTACACTGATTGGTTAGTGATTTACATACAATTACAATTTTGCTTACACACCATTTTACTAGGACGCATGCTCAGGGGAGGGGTCTTCACCTGGGCACGGGTCTTTTGGACCTATGGGCGTGATTTTTTGTAGTATAATGAGGACAGGTCAGTTAGAGATACATGGACCTCCAATTCTTTTGCCAATTTGATTTAATGTTTCTTTTAGGGCTTTAGCAGTTCTAGGATGCCCTTGATTCAAGAATGCTTCTTTTCAGAAGATAGAGATAGGGGTTATCCTAATCTGCCTAGTTTAAACAGCATGAACATTCTTTCTGAGCTTCCAGGGTTGTCTTGTAACACCGGCACTGTCGACGCACGGCCCCAGTGCCCCCAGCACCAGCCCTGGGACCTCCTCCACGCACACCCTGCCCACAGCACAGAGAGCCCTGCCCCAGGGATGGGGAGAGACGGAGCTGGGTGAGGAGATGGGATGGCCTGGGCTGGTCAGGCGCAGGGCACGGCCACACACATGGCCTGGCCAGCCACCTCCTGACACGCAACCGGCCCCTTTTATCCCCTTTTCCCTCTGTCTCCCCACACTTGTTCCTCCCCAAACTTGATCACCTCACCCAGTGGCCTCTCACTAAAAAAACACTTGAGCACTTTCAAGTGAATTTACCTGTTTGATTTACTGAGCAGTCCCCCATTACATGCTGTTGGGGAATTACTTGCACTATATGTTTATATGTAGCTGATTTCCGTTTGAATGTGTTTGTGCTGAATGCACAGAATCAAGTAACATTAAGGTGTCATTACTAAGGGGTGGCAAAATACTATGCCAAAGTAGTTCTCAGTCTGGAAGCTTTTTCTTCTGTGTCTATTGTGGCACTAATGGTAGTTAACATTCTGTATTTTGAAAGGTGGAGAGAGAAATCATAAAATAGATGTCTAGACACATCCCATATAATTGGCCCAGATTCTCAGCAGGGCTGTCCACCTTGTCTTATGCTGTAGAAATGTTGATACAAATCATTCCTTGCATTTTTGGTAGGGTTTAAGCTGCAAGAGTGAGGGAGCTGGGACATGAATCTCCCACACCAGGACAGTCTGTCTGTGAGGATGTTATGGGGGACGGTGTGGAAAGCCTTACTAAAGTCAAGACAAGTAGTACCCACTGCTCTGCCCTCATCCGACAAGCTAGTTGTTTTCTCGCAGAAAGCTCTCAGGTTGGTGATATGCTGAGTATTGCCAGTCAGCTGCTTGTTGAAATCTGTGTGGAAATGGCTTCCTGGAGAATTTTCTCCATCATCTTCTCAAGAGTCAAGGAGGGTATTTGGCCTCTAGTGAGGGCATCAGAGGATGTGGGCTCATGTCTGTTGCCTTGCAGCATCACGGTGGAGCTGTGGAGGAGACCGGGGAGAAGCATGCATGAGTTTCAGGTCCGGAAGCACTTAGCAGAGAAATTCAGGGCAGCAGGAAACAACAGCCATGGGACTGACTCCTGGCTTTGCTGGTCCTGGGTCTCAAGGACCTCTTGTGGAAGTGAGAAATGCAGACAGTAAAAGCTGCCCGGGCAAAAGCTTGTGTTCTAACAGGTAGTTCTTGGTCAAATTTCTCTGTAGATCACCCACGCTATCTTGGAGGTGGTGCAGGCTCCTTGCTTGCTGAGTGTCCTTCCCTTCCCTCAACTAACCCTATTGGGAAAAGTGTCCGGGAGGAACAGTGCAGTGGCTAGGTCCCTCGAGATGGGGAAGGCCGTGGCCTGGCTCTCAGTTTGGGGTAATTGGTGCAGCCCAGGGCATGGGGACCTGGTCGTTTCGGCAGGGCCAAAACTGATGTGTTTGGTCACACATGAGGAGGTGGGACTGGTTGGTACAAGACACCCACAGCTGGAGATTTGGCTGCAGCGTGGTCATTCCTGCCCTTAAAATCTATCCCACCAGCTGGGGAGCCCCATCAGGTGGCTTCCTCATAGCACTGTGCTCTGCCCACATCCCTGCTCCTCAAGGGTTAGAGAAAATTGCTGCTGGCTGTTTCCTGCAAGTCCTTCTTCACAAAATGCTGGTTAGAAGAGCTGTCTTGGGCATTTAGCATCGAGGAAGTCTAGGGACCCTGAGTTTTCTCCTGCTGTCAGCGGGTTTGGGGCATGACAAAGGATGAAAATGCCCGTTTTCTGTTAGCTTTACAGACTTGAAGGCTATGAAGCATCCTTTCAGGGGCAGTTTACCTCTCCTTTGGTGGAGTTTAGGATGAGCAAACGAACACCCCTTAAGGTAGATGAGCTTTTCTGGCTCTGCAAAAGACCGTTTTTCCCTAAACTTCTGTGACTGCAGATTTTTGTTTTCTTGTTTTCCACCAGGCTTTCCATTGAAGGAAGGAAGGGTTCAGAGGGGGTTATTAAGAACCTGCTGCTTGGGATGTCTCCTTCTGTGGGAAGATCCTAGAAGAAAGTGTCGCTGTAGAGACTTGAGTGGATCCTCCTTTGTACGAAGCTTCTTGGGAGCTGCACCTCCCCTGCCTGCTGACTCCTTCCCTGAGCTGCTGCCAGGGACGTTATGGTCCCTCTGAACTAGCCTGTCCTAGTCCTCACCAGTGGTCCAAACTAGTCTGTTGTGGTCCTTGCCACTGGTCCTTCTGGGGGAGGAAACCCAGATGGGTGTTTGATCAGTGCCCCCTTTCCAAGGCCGCCCCCTGGCCCCAGATAGAACCTGCTTCTGAGCTAACTCGACCTCGGCAGATCTCCTGAACTGTACCCTGATGCTAGTGGACGTGTTGCTTTATTGTAGCTGATGAGGGACCCGCTGGTCAAGGAGAGGAAGCTCCTTAAGCCACTCTTAATGTACCTTAGTGGAGAAATCACACGACCAAGTCAGCACCGTGGGGCAGATGGCAGTGAGGGCCTGGGCAACATGGTCGAGGGAGCACCCAAGAAGGTGCGATGAACTTTTCTCCCCTCGACCCATGGTCCCTTACTAGAAAGCTCCTGGTGGAGAGCTGCACGGGGCTTAAAGAGTCTGGAGAAACTAGCAAAGGCAAAGGTGAGTGTTTCCTAAGGCCATGCCCCTTTCTGTGACATCAGGGGGGTTGGACAGGGGAAATTTGGTGCAATAAGTGGATCTCTGGACTGAGATTTTCTCTGGCCTTATTTCTAGCAACTTTAACCCTTGGCAGCAATGTAAAGAACAGCCATTAGAGGCAGGAACAGGGAGAAGCTCGTGCACATCTTTTGCTTTGCAGCTGCAAAAGGCACAAAAGACTAAAAGGTACAGCCAAAAGAAGTAAGGGAACGAACGTATCTGAAGACATCCTTTAAGCCTCCATGGCCACACAGCTATGCTTTTCGACACTGAACTATGACACCAGCATTACGTAAATCTGGTTCACATAGCAGTTCTCTCATCTGCCTCTCCCCTGCAGGGACTCTGGCTTCAGGAGATTCCTTCTGGACAGATTTTCCTCCTTTCTGCACAGAGCTCCCCGCAGCTGGTGGCAGCACACTGCAAATACACCACACAGGCAGTTTGCAGGAGTCTGTTCTCCAGGCTGTGCTCATGAGCCAAGCCCGTCAGGAGCATGGGGTTCCGCAATCTGTTTCTCCAACAGCCTCACCTCACTGCACGCTCTGCACATCCTGATTGCTGCAGCATTTCTCCCGTCAGCGCCACATCATTGCTGTGCCCTGGAGAAAGACGTGCTCGGGAGAGCAGGCACTTGCCTGAAAGACCTCCTGGAAGTACAGAACAAGGAAGCTCTTCACAACTGCATCTCAGGGACAGGGCTCGCAAGAAGGACAGGCCAGCATCCTCACGCATGGGCACTAGGGACTAAGTCTGGACTCCTCCTGCTCGCTTCAGACTCCCTATATTGTCCAACCCTCCTCTTCTAGAGCACCACCTTCCTCCCTGGGGACTTCTTGTCCTACTGCTTCCTGGCCTCCAGAGTCTGAAAAGCAGGGTCTGCTCTTACATCACCTCTTACATCGCGCAGCTCCTCAGAGCTGCCTTCTCCCTTCTTGCACTGGGCAAGCCCTTCAGATTTGGGGACAGCTTCCTTTGCCGCTTTGCCCAGGTCTTGCTCATTTCAAAACCTGCAAACCAGAAGGAGACATCAGCTGGCAGACTCACCAAAAGCTGCTACACGCTTCCCACCCAACCACAAGACTTCAGCCCAGGGGGCACACAAGCATAATCTCTCCACGTTAATACACGCCACACTGCCAAGGCAAACAGCTGCCTCACACTCATCCTCGAGCACAGGGTTACCCAAAGCCACTTTGCCAGGAGTCTCACCTCATTTGATGCACTCCAGCCTGGGCCTTTCTCCTCTCCTCTCCTCTCCTCTCCTCTCCTCTCCTCTCCCGTCAGCTCCATGTCACGGATCAGCTTTGGCTGAACATGTCCTTGGGAAAGGAGGCGCTTGCCAGCAAGACCTTCTGGAAGTACAAAACAAGGAAGCTCTTCACACCTACATCGCTGGGATGGTTCCCACAAGAAGGATATGCTGGCCTGCTCACGCATTGGCTACTGCAGACTGAGCACAGATTCCTCCAACCTTGCAGGCCCCCCTTCTGTGTGCTCCTTGGCCCTCACACACTCCTTCTTGTGTCCAACCCTCCCTTTCTGGAGAGACACATTGTTCCCATGGGTCGTCCTGTCCCACTGCTTCCTTGGGGCCACATTCGGAAAGGGGGGCCAGCTGCCACATCTTGGTCGCCTGAGAGAGTCACTTTGGCGCCAAAACTTCCACACAAGGGGGGCACGCTCTTGGACCTCCACACTCTTCTCATCCACACCTGTTGGCCCTCTGTTGGCACACTCAACCAAAGGATATGGTTTCTGAACAGTTCTCTAGGAACTCCGACAGACCGGCTTCAAGTCCCATCTTCCCAAACAACAGGAAGGTTGGACACTGCTTAGCAGACTTTGCACCATCTGCCTTGGATGATTTCTCTCCTCAAACAGAAACCAACAGCCTCCAGGACATACGTCAGCCCCTCCACTGCCCACGGCTCCAGGCAGAGCTGCTGGCTCACAGCACACATGCCTGCTCCCAGCTCTTTCCTCCACAAGAAGAGGCGGCACAAACACACCCCTCTGACACAACACAACAGTCTGCAACTGTGGACAAGCAGCACGGCTCAGGGCAAAAATGCCTTTCAGCAGCACCAGTGGCTCTTGGGAGCAGGCGCTCTCCCTGCGGCTTCTTCCACAAGCACTCACTGCACATGGCAGGAGCAGGGAAAGAGATTCCCAAGAGGCACCTTCTACTCTACCCGGCATTGCACTGTCACCTGGGATCTAAGCCCCTCCACACAAGGACAGCGCTGAACCCCCCAAACCTCTCTCACAACTCACATGGTACCTTACCTCCTCTGCCCCTTTACCTCTGCTCCCCACAGATAACGCCTTCTCCCTTCTTTCTCTGTGCCAGCTCTACAGATTTGGCTGATGGCTCTGCCTCAGCCTTGCCTGGGCACTGCTCATCTGCCAACCTGAAAAGCAGGATACAGAAATGAAACCTCCCATAGGAGTCTCACCAGAAACTGATACACGCTTCCAACCCAGCCAGGAGACCTAGAGTCCTTGGGGCACGTGGTCAGAACCTCTCAGCACTCCTACAGGCAACAGGGCAAAAGGAAACAGCTCCCTCGCACACGGGCAAGAGCACGGGGTGACCCAAAGCCAGTTCTCCAAGAGTCTCACCTCACTCGAGACACTCCAGCCCACACCTTCGTCCTCTTCTATCCTGTCACCTCCACCTCGCTTGTTTGGAGCTGACAAAGATGCCCTCAGGAGAGGAGGTGCTTACCAGCAGGACTTCCTCTCCTTTGCCCAGGCACTGCTCATCTGCAAAGCTGCAAATCAGAAGGACACCAAAATGAAACCTCATGCAAGAGGCTTTCCAAAAACTGCTATGCACTTCCCAGCAGAGCAAGGTGACTAACGTGCTTGGAGCATGTGCTCAGAACCTCCCAGCATTGATACAGGCAACATCACCAGCAAAAGGGCTGCCTCACACATGTCCCAGAGCACAGGGTGACACAAAGCCACTCCCACAAGACTCTCACCTCACTCGACACACACCAGCCCGTGCCTTGGTCCTCTCCTCACCCATCCCCTCCACAGCACTGGTCTGGATTGAAGGAAGATGTCCGGGGCAAACGATGCCCTTGACAGCAAGGCCCTCCTCGGGAACTACAAAACAACAAAGCTCTTCACACCTGCACTGCTGGCACAGTTCCCACAGGAAGGACACGCAATGTTACAGTATCTTTTCTCTCAGCCTGCTCAACCAAGGCTTTTTCGGAAGCTGCATCTTTAGGCACAAACCTGGAAACAAGATGGCAACACTGGTTTCAGTAAAGAGCAACACAGCCTCTTGCAGCCTCCACTAAGCAGCTGCAGAGATAGTGCGGAGCTACTGTCAACTCTCCACTTTGACAAAGCAGAAGACAGCACACATTAGCAATATATCTTAGGAAGCCCCAGAGCACAAAACATCAGTGCTGGGACGGGCACAAGAGCCTCCAGTCAGAGGGCTTGCCGAGATCTGGTGATGATCCCCCTTTTCAGGGATGCTTCTTGAGGGAAGAAAAACACACAGGCAGGAAAGAGTAACATCTTGGGCTTGGGGAGGGTTGTCTTTTTTATGCTCACCCAGAAGAAAGGGAAGGAGCAGATGAAGCTCCGTGTGTGCAAAGCGGTGCCTAGCATCCTCTCCCACACAGCGGCGGAATGGAAAGCATGCCCTCCTCCATGTGACTCCACCGGAAGACACATGAATTCCCAGAAAAGCAAGAGAGAGTGACCACGGAGTTCACTGAGAACCCTGCCTTTAACAGAGTTATTCCCCACTAGCTTCATGAGGAGACAAGCCCTGGCAGCTACACCCTAGGAAGCAATAGTGACAGAGACACGCCAGGTCATCCCCAGGAAACTGGCCGGCCTTTCTGCTGGCACGGCTTTCTGGAAGAAGGAGGGCATGTGTAGGGGGAAGGGCCACCAAAAGCCTGCCCCCCACTTATACTTCCTCCTGATGCTAACGGACATGGGCTACTGGGCTGCATCTTTGCTCTGACCAAAGACAGCTTCCCTGAAGGGCTTCTCCAGCGCCAGGTCTCTCCTCTAAGCCAGACAAGAACTCTGCAGAGAACTCGTGGGCTTGTAAACCAGGTTTAGCGCAAGCGACTAGACAGCCCATGGAGAATTCTTTCCGCACATTTCCAAAAAAGTAGAGGGAGCCCTGAAAACGTCTCAAGCTTACACTGTCAAAAGATTTTGCCAGCTTCCCGGTCTTTGGACAAGGCCCACACAAACAATTGCAGCGTCACTGCTATGCAGACGGACACCTTCCACTTAGAAACGTGGGTCCTCAGAGCGATCTGGGCATGGTTCACCTCCGCAGCTTCTAAATGCCCTGCACACAAACCACCAAGCAACAAAGTCACTTCAACAGCCCTTCAGCACACTCAAAGCACCTCGCAGCACAACAGCCCCTCGGGAGCCTTCTCACCCCTCACCCACCCCAACCACTCTCCAGGCAACAGCAAACCTCTCGCCTGGCGGGGCCGCAGCCCCGGCCCTCCCCACACACTGCTCTTCCGAGCAAACAGTAGGTGGCCTCACTGGAGCAGAAGAACCACCCCAAACACAGCCCCAACACCCTGTTGCCCCACAGCCACCAGCAAGGGCACCCCAGAGACCTCCTCGGCCTTGCGGAAAACTACCCCTCCCATCTCCCATTCGCCCCTGACTGCACCTCACTTACACTCCTCCTAACGACAAGCCGCCGGCAGAGACACCAGCAACACTGGCACTCGCCTTCCCAAGGAATCTGGCAGCCCAAATGGGCAGCAGCAACTTCGTTTCCCTGGGCTTTGCAGAAACACCTCCAAGAAACTGCTCTCACGCAGCAGGCACTGCAACGTGACACCCACAGACCTCCCACAGGTCTGCAGAGCTCTTAGCAGAGACCCCCGCCACAACACAAGGGGGAACCCAGCTTTGAAGCGCTCTTCCTACCAGGCCAGGGGCTCTCATCATAGCTGACATGGTGCTCCACCAGAAGCACCTCGTCCAGCTGAAGCACTAGTCTCCAAACTCCAAACAAGCAGGGAAAACCCCCACAGCCTCAGGATGCCCAGGGAGGGACAACACCTGGCATAAAACCTCCACAGTGCACCACGAGCTCTGTCGGGTCCTTCCACCCTGCCACAAGGGGCTAGAGAAGGCCCCCAGAAAGAAACCCCACGCTCTGCTTCTCCAGCTGCACTTTGCTTTTGCTCTTCATTGAGGGAGAGGTTGCTCTGAGGCAAATCTGCCACCTGCAGCCTCCTCCCGGGGCATTTCTTCCGCTTTCAGAGGCTGGGAGGAATAGTGCTGCTCAATGGCCGCATGCAAGGGGCCGCTCAGCACTCATCAGGGTTGGAGGGAGGATGAGGAGACAAGACTCACCTTGTCCAGCAGCAGCTGCACTTGGTGGTAGCACTCACACACGCTATCCCAAACTTCAGCGATGTCTGTCTGGGGAGCAAGAGAAAGATGTGCCATGCTTCAAGTCAACAAGCTCACCACCATCCTGCCTGGTCCAAACCAAACAGATGCAGCCATCATCCACCACCACCACCACCACCACCACCACCATCTCCAAAAGCACCTGTGCAGGAGGCAGCTGCAGAGCCGAGACTCTTAACTGACTTCCAACTAGAAGCCCTCCACTGACCCCACCAGAGGGCTGGAGCTGAAATGAAGACACGAGAAGGGCTTTGGACAAGGGCATCTTCCCATCCACGATGGGAAGGCGTCTCCGACCTCAGAGCCTCTTCCTCCCTCTAGCTTGCAATTCTGGTATTGCAGCACAAGCAAACAAAGTGCTGTCTAAAGCACAACTCACACCAAGCTCATTTTTAGTCACTTCATTAAGGCCAGCAACATTGAACCACTACCAGCCAGCTAAACTGCACCACAGAGGGCTGGGCATTCTTCGGCCAGCAGGGCCAGTTTCTCTCACCCCCACCCCCACCGACCATTTCGGTCATTACTAAGGAAACAAGGAAGCTCCTTTGCCAAAAACAAAGCAACAACAAATGCCAATTAGCAGCTAAGAGTCAACATCCTCCTATGTTGAAGTACCAGAACTGAGACCTTTACAGCCACCCAAGATGAACTCCAAGCACAGCGCAGGGACAAACTAAGAGATAACGAAGCATCAGTCAGGCTGCCAGAGCCATTAGGAGTACACAAGGAGAGCAAAAAGAAAGTGTTTTCATTTTCGAGCTCTTGAAATTAGACACAAAATACAACCCATACAAACACACAAAGACAACGGCAGGACTCAGCTATAGGCAGCCAGGTCTCCACACTTAGCAGTCCCTAACTCCAGCAGGGAGAAGGAAAGGTTTGTTGAGGTACATAGTCCTATTTTCTGGGAACAAGTACAATTCTTCTCCAGGTACTCCCTAACACAATAGGCAAATAGCGTTCCCGCACCATGCAAGCAGAGGTCAAACCAATACAGCAAGACCTTGCCTTTGCTGAAATTCAGCTACCAAACTCACACACACGTCAGGGGCACAATCGAGCGGCTGCGCCCTGTCTTACCACTGCAAGGGCATTAACAGGCAGCCCGACTAGACATGCGGCTCCCTGCTATTTGCATGTTGCACAACAAGCGCCAGCTACTCTTTGATTCCCCACAGACTTCACAGCCAGAGTCGACCAGCAGACCAGAGCCCTGCAATCCACACACACAGGTCTTCTCCAGAGAAACTCCCTGGGGATGCCACAAAGGCGGCCCTGACTCCACATTGCTAACAGCAGCAGATGGCACAGGGCCAGCTGCACTCGGCGTTGGTAGCTTCCCCCCAGGAAAAAAGAGCAGTGTAGCTGCAAGCAAGACTTCAGGAAAATACTCCTGAAGCTGGAGCTAGGAAGGTCGCTCAGCCCACAAGGAAAGAGAAACACGGAATTTGTTTAAGACTAGCTCCTGTCATTATGGCGCAGGAAAGCCGAGAGCATCCACCCGATTCACACACTTGGAGAAAGGGCCGTCTCTCCTAAGAAGCAGCAGCCTGCTACACAAGACTGCTTACAAACACAGGCACGACTGCTAGAAGCAATGGCCATTCACGAGTCTCTGCACGCTTGTTCTCCTTCCCTCCCTCAGGAATGGAGCATGACTCAAAACAGCAACTGTGCATGCAACAGCAGAACTAGTTCACACCTGACCGGGCTGTAAAAAAGAGCAACAGAGCACTGCCACACTGAAAGAGGCCCAAATAACTACAACAGAGAGAGAAAGCCTCCCTGGTGGACAAGACTGCTGACTCCCAACTGCTCTTCCAGAAACGATTCCCCCCGGAACATCTTCCCTTGGGGAGTTCCTCTCTTTTCTACCTGGTCTCCTGAAGCAGTATCGTCTGGCTTTACGTACAAAAAGCAGCTTCTCAGTCTCTGCTTGCTCTGAAACACTTCCAAGTACGTACCATGATGCAAATTCTGCTGGCTGCTAGGATGGATGAGCAACAGGCTGGTACTCACGGCACTGCAGGAAGCTCCTTGCACACAGGAGGCGTTTTAGAGCCTTCTTCCTCATGGAGAGGGGAGAAAAAGCTAAAAACACCCCCCACCCAAGCGCAGAGGCCGCCTGAGGGAGTTCAGGCAGCCTCGTGGGCACTGACCCAACACCATCGCGGCCACCCCCGCCGCAGAGGACCGAGAAAGCCCGGGGATAGTGGCGGCAGAGACACTGCAGCAGGCCAGGCTGGGGGCACCGGGCAGGTGGTGGCTGCCGGCAGGGCAGCGTGGGGCTCCGCGGGAGCCCGCCTGGCTCCATCCTGCCCAGGGCCCGGGTGGCACCGCAGCCCCGCTGCCCCAGGCCCTGAGCCCTCCCTGCCCAGCTGAGGGGTGGCAGCGCCCAGCAGGGAGCCCGGGGCCAAGCTCCAGCCCCAGCCCCAGCCCCAGCTCCAGCTCCAGCTCCAGCTGGGCCTGGCCAGAGAGCCGAGCGCAGGCGCCGAGCTGACGGGGCCTGGCCCCTGCAGCGGTGCTCCTCGGCGCTCCTGCGGGCCTCAGCTCCCTGGAGGCCAGGGCCCCGGGCTCAGGGGCCCCCAGCCCGCCCACCTTGAGCCTGGCAATTCCCTGTTGTCCAAAAGGTGTTTTGGGATACACATTTCAGCTGCTGCGAGCGCATTGCTCTCTTCATCATATGTGAGCAGAGGAGAAAGCAGCCTTTGTGTGAACCTGGCCCCGCGGGAAGAGTGGAAGGGAAGTCCTGAAGCAGGAAGCCCTGAAGCATCTTCCTAGCACACTGCAGCCCTGCTCCGCTGACATCTTCCACTTCAAAGGACTCCAAGAGCCAAAACCTGCTTTCAGCAGCCCCCACGGCTGCTGCAGCCTTTGCCCAGGGAACAAGTTTGGGGGAAAGTCCATTGCATAGTAGCTCGGTTTGAGTCCTTCTCTTGTCTCCTGGTAAAATACTCTTTGGCAGAGGAAAGAGACAGTATACCCACAGAACGGGTATTTATAGTAGAGACAATCCCAATTCAGCAGAGGCAGTTCTTCCTTTGCTGAAAAGCAAGGGCCCACTCTCGTTCGGGTTTGGAGATGGTTTCTCATCTATGATCCTGCTTCCGTGCCCATTCCAGTCTTTGCACTTCTTTACTTAGTCATCAGTCAGGCGAGGCACCTGTTCTTCTTCTTTTTCAGAGTAAAACTCTGACAGTATGCATCCTAATCACGATTTCCCCATGCCTCAGCTCCCTGGCACAAGTAGCGGGAAGGAGCCCTTCCAGAGCTCGCTGTGCAGCTTAGTGGAGGATTTTGCATTCGTCTGGGGAGTGGGATCTACCTCTAAAGGGCACAATGTACTGAAGTGCTTAGAGAAACCTATTTTCTGCCCTATCTGTGCTCCTCGTCCTCCTGACTACAGTGTTGGGGTGAAAAGGACAGGCATGGGAAATGTACCCACTTGTTGGTTGGGTCAGGCCTTACACAGGCTTTAAATTTGTTGCAGTAGTGTGGCCAAACACTTCAGCATCCGTGTGAGAAAACGGATGAAATGCTCCATTTTTCAGTACCTTTCCCTGCACTTAGAAGGCCTGTAAAGCAGGGGAAGGTGCTGCTTCCCTGCAGGTATCCCCAGCAGCAGCTGCCTGGCCACTGCCCAGCCTGCTTTGAGGACTTCAGCAGTGAAATGAGCTGACAAAGGCAGGTGGCACAACGGGCTGATGCTGCCCACCTTGTTCGAGCTGTCACAGCAGGTCAAAGGCATTTTTACCCAAGCAGTGGATGAACGGTGTTGAGCCTGAGCCTTTTGACTCTAAGGATGGAGGGATAAAAGATTTGCTGCTTAGCAAAACAGGACCACACCAGGAGCCTTTCTGAAGGCGCTTCTTATGCCACTGGCTGATCCTTCAGATGAAGGGAGCATAGCAACACCTGCAGGGAGAGGAGATTTCTGCAGCATTTTTGTTCTAATGTTGGTACTGTAGAGAAAAGCTTGGGAATGAGGTCATCAGCCTATTGCAGACCTGATGCTTCCAGAGCCTCCTCTCACTAGCTCACACCCTTTTTTAGTTAGGGCATCCAGAGAGAGCCTGTTCATGTAACTGGCAGGCTTTGTTTTCACACCTTCTTATCTCTGCTGCTGCCTCCCTGTGAAATGCCTCCCCTGTGTTTGCCTCACACAGCAGCTGTGAGCAGAGGCAGGAGCCCAGGAGCCAGAGAGAGCTGATGGCTTTCAGCTGGAGGAGAGGGGCATGCAAAGGAAGAAGGCAGAGGAGCAGGTGGCAGGAAGGAAGGAAAGAACACTGGCAACAGCCACTTTCCCAGCACTTGGGCATGTGCACGCTCCAGCTGTGCAAATGCGGGGCTACATTTTCACTGCTGGCTGGGCTTTAGTGTCCTGGGGGCTCTAGCTACAAACTTGCTGCTCCTAAGGAAGCAGCAGCAATTAATCCTGCCTTCCCCTCCACAAGGTCCAGCTGCAACTAGCTCCAGCCCTGGCCCTGGAAGAGCCTGAGCCCAAGGCCAGGGCAGGCGCTGCCAGCAAAGGCTGTCAAAGCTGCAGCGGGGCCACAGATGAGTCCCTGCCCTCCCCACAGCACATGGCTGCTTCTGTCAGCAGCACCGGTGCTCCTCCTGTGCTTCCCAAGGCACCCATCGAGGCTGCTGCTCCTCAGGGAAAGCCCCCGGCACCTGGGAACACGAGGAATGTGCCAGCCTGGGCACCGCTGAGAGGCAAAGCACCCAGGTGCCCCCCAGGGCAGGCTGGCAGAGTGTCTCTGCCCCTCTGAGGAATGGGGGTACTGCTCTGGCCTCTCCGGCCTCGGGGCCCTGGGGCCATGCTGCTGCCCTTCCCGCCTCCCCTGACAGCCTCCAGCACGCAGTCGGAGCTGGCCGGCCCCAGCACCACCAGTCCAGCAGAATCAATGCCATCCCCCAGCTCCCGGCTCCTGAGAGCAGCAGCTGGTCAGGCCAACTGGGACAGACCAAAGGCCAGGCTGCTCAAGGTTACTATGCCAGTCGCAAGATGCTTACAGCCGGCCCTGCAGACCCTGCGGGACGAGCCATGTGCCAGCCCCAAGTGATGGCACCAGTGCTCAGCCCCCACGAGAATCAAACTGGCAGCTGATCTCAACTGCACTGGGAGAGCACAGTTACATTTAGTCACAGGTTTCTCCGCCTCTGCCTTTCGGTGGGGGCTGCTGGTACAGATGGGAGCAGTGGGGGTGTCTTCTCTCCGGCTGCTGGCAAGACCTTCCCCAGACCTTTCTTGCTTTGTGCTAGCCTTGGCCAGCTGGCGAGCGGCTTGGATGAGCAGCTTGGCCTCTGGCACGAGCCAGAGAAGCTTCCACTCTGTTTCTTGAGCGTAAGGCATCGCCTTGGCCTTGTGATTAAGGAGTTGCTTCTCCTCTGCTCCGGAGGGCATTGAACACTGGCTTCTGCTAGCATCTCTTGAGCTCTGTGAAAAATACAGAAGCGTTTTGCAAGACCTGCCCTTGTGCATACGTTCAGAGTTGTGCTCCAAGTCTTACACCATCTTATCAGACTTCTGAACATAGGCTGCCCAGTTACCAAAGCTTACGCCTCCTCAGGGTTAGATCTTCAAAGCAAAGGACTCTTTTTGCCTCACAGACTCATGGTCTGTTCTCTAGCCCTTTCCGAGCACATTTCTGTGGACTTCTAGGTCGAGCACAACAGCCTCAGAAGCAAAATTCCTCTTTTCCTTACAGGAAGAGGAGGTGATTGCAGGGCTGCCAAAAGGCAGAGTGGGTCAAACAACACTCACTTCAAAAATACTCTATAGGTGCATGCCTATTTTTGTTTCTTCCAAGGCAGTAAAGAGAAATGAACACAGTCCTCAGGAAGGCAATCCCTCCCTCAATAAGGCAGGGACCACACTGGACTCTTCCCGTAAGCGCTCCATCTTACACTTGCATACATCCTAAGCAGATGCAAGACAGGGATTTGGGACACAAAATCCTAGATTAAAACAAGGTAATACTTGATTACTTATCTATTAAGAAAAGAAAAAAAAAAGCGTAGCTTTACCTTGCCAGTTTCTCTGCTAGGTGTCTTCTCATTTCCACATTCACCAAGTGGAGTTTTTCAGACCTTTCCAATTCTCCCTGAGCAAATGCCACTTGCAATGTGCTGTCTTGCTGCATGTTTTGTAGTCTAGCCAATTCCAATTCTAGCCCTCCAATTCTCCGCTCCAGCTGGTTTCTCAGTGAGGCATTATTGGCGTTTATTTCTTCTAATCTGCCTTGAGTGGCTGCCTGCATCTAAAGCAGAAAACGCAACTTCAAGAAACAGGAAGGAAAAGACAGTGCTCCCCCAACTCCACTTCACAGACCCGACTGAAAAAGCACAGCCTGACTCAACTAGGGAACCCTGCTGCCTCCCTACCAGCAACAATCAAGGAAGAAATCTGAAACTACTAAATGGGTTATGCTTGTTTCTTTGTTTCTTTGTTTGTTTCCTTCCCCCAGGAGGGCAGGAACCTTAGGGACTTGTTTTCTCAACAGCCTTGTCTGGAGAATGACACTGCAGGTCCTGTGACTCTGGCCACAGACACTCTCAGCAGTAACAGCCATTAGAGGACAAACATATCCCTTGGCGATTCAACCACCTACTGCAGATATGAACAGTCCATCCCCCTCTGCATGCTTTGCCTTTCCACCTGGGATCTCCCTCTACTCAATACAGAGGCCAGAGGGATGATGCACACTAATGCCACCTCCTCACAATGCATCCTGAGGACAAAAAGGCAAGATGGCAACTCCCTCTGCAAACTGCCAACAGGAAGACTGCCTTGGGCAGGCTTTTTGACTGAAGGAGCTACAGGGGCTGCTGGAAGGCAATCAGAGAGCAGGTGTTTTCCCAGACATGCATATCACACAACACACACAGGAGCACTTTCACACAGCCATTTTCAGCACTCCAACTTCCCTAAAAAAAAAAAAAAGGCAAAAAAAAAAGGGGCACTACAAGAGAACTAGATACCTAAAGCAAAAGACCTAAAAGACAATGACAACAACAACAAATGAATGCACTGTAGACTGCAGATGCAAATGGTGAATGAGTTTACCTGCAAGAAGAGATTGACTTCTTCCAGTTTTTGCCTTATCTTTTGGTAGGCTCTTTCTCCAATCTCTCTTTTATACTCCTCTATTTTGCAAAGATCTACCGCACTGCTCCGTAAGCATCGTTGGAGGCAAACCACCTCTTCTTGCAGCTCCAGATTTCTAGTTCCTAGCTGCAGAGATTTTGTGGACTCCCTCACCAGCTGCTGGAAGAGTTCACTGGCCTGTATCCAGGGGAAAAACAAACACAATTCATCAGAGAGGTCTAGAATCCCTCCATTCGGGGAAAATCCAGCAAACCTATCAGTCAAGACGATAGCTGACACCCACTGACTTGATATTTCAACCAAAAAAGAGGGATTTGTATCTCCATTTCTTTTGTTTCTTTACATCTTTCTCAGGAGTTCAGACAGGGTCGCTTCAGCTCCCATGCTTCCTCAGTTCTCCAGCAAGAGTTCACAACCCACTCCACAGCTCACCTGAACAGCACAGACTCCAAACCAGCAGCATTTCAGCCACGTGCTTGGGCTGAAAAGCACAAGGTCTCTTCTTCAGTGAGACTCCGCAGCCCTGAAAGCAGCTCCCTGAAAAGCCACTGCTGTCTGGCAAGAGCAGAGGGCAGGCAGCAGCAAAGAGAAAGGAGATCACTGCAATACGACCCAAGAGCCTGAACCTGAGAGCTCCTTCTCATGCTGTGTGTCTGAAGGGCAGGATCTCCTCTTATTGCAACCCGGAGCAGTTGCTCTTGTGATGTTTCAGATAAAAGCACACTCGGGCCTGGAAAACGACCAGGAGCTCCTTTTGAGGAAGGCTCAAGGAGTGGCTTCATTAGCTACACTACAATGAGGAATGTCTCTAGACAAACCTCTCTGGCATTTGTGCTCAGAATATGTTGTTCTGTTCCAGCAGTGGAGGAAAAGAACAGCTTCGTAGATATTACTATGTTTACAGAGTTGGTATACCTCGGCTTTTGTCCTGTCCAAGTCCTCTTGCAAGTGCAGTTTTTCTTCCTTGAGGTCATCGCACAAACGGGTAGAAACTCTAAGGGAAGTCTCTGACATCCGCTGCTTTCTGAGAGCCTCACTAAGTTCTCGCTGCAGCTGGCAGACTGTTCTCTAACGAAAGATTATAACACAAGGATGAAGAGAAAGGCAAGAATGTGAAATCTGCATTTCTACTTTCACTCACTAGTTCATATACTTAAGATCAGTTTTCAGACGTGCTACAAAGGTCAGAAATGTTGTCCCCCAGAAGATGGGCTCTGCACAGCTGGGCACCTCTCTCCTTCCTGAGAGAGGAAGGTAGCAACGCTTAGCTCAGATGTGCTGGAGGCGCAAAACATTATGTGAGCACTCTGCACGGGAGCATGCTTTGCAGCTTGCACAAAGTCAGTTCAGCTGATTTCCTAATTAGTCCTTCCCCTCACTGGCAGCATAGTCTTTCACAGCGCCGCAACAAAAGGACATGGTTGGAGAAGGCTGTAACTCAGAAGCTATGGGAGAGAAAGCTGAGGCCAGGGTAGTGGCTGAAGCTAACTTCTTGGGAGGTTGCCAGCCTCCTTAAGTGCCCCAAATGCATACATCAGCTAGTGCCTGCACAACACTCGGACTCCTCTATTGCAGTAACACTTCAGGCCACAGGCATTCCTTCTCTGTACAAACAGGAAAGAAAAACACTCTTTTCTTTGCTCAGGACTCAGCACCTCCTCCTCGCTCACTACTCTCTCGTCACACCTCCTCCCTTCCTTCTTTCCCACTCATCTCCAGGCACCTTCTCCTCCCTCTCCTCCTCTCACTCTGCCCATCCTCAATATTTTCCTAAACATTCTCTCTCCTCCTTCCCCCACCCTACCTCTCTTTCTGCTTTGTTCCTCTTGCACACCAAGACTTGGTCTCTTAAATGAAGACACTTGGCGTTCAGTTCCTTGTTTCTTGCCTGCAGCAGGTACACTTCCTCTTCCGCTTCTGCTCTGCGTTTACTGAGAATGTGGTTCAGTCCATCCTGGACAGCACTCACAATTTTTTCTTGGGTGCTCCGATTCGGCACATCTCCCAGCTGCTGACGGAGCAAGCAATTCTCACTTTGGAGCTGGGCCACTTGTGCCCGCAGAGATTCCTCTTCCGCAAGGTGTTTGCTCACTTGATCTTTCTCACGTTGCAGAGCACGACCATGTTCCTTGGCCTGACACTGGGCTCGACGTAGTGCCCTCTGCGTCATTTCCAAAAATGATGTTTTTTTCCTAAGAGACTGTTTCAGTTGGTGAACTGTCTTCTCTAAGGTGGTAGCTTTACTTTCAGCCTCACTCAGCTGCTGAGACAAGCTCTTGCTGGTTTCCCGCAAATCAGAGAGCTCCTGATTGAGCTTGTCTTGCAAACAAAGACCCTGCTCACATTCCCTCCGAAACGTCTGCTCAGCCTCACGTTCTGCTGTCTGACAACTTCCCAGTTCCTGAACTTGAGCAGAGATCTCGTGCAAAGGCGATGAGTCCACCTGTGTCTCCAGCCTCTCTTGGCTCTCACTTGTCTGTTCAAATGCAAGCAATGAAAGTTGGCCAACTTAAGCAAATCCTCTGAAAACAGGAGGCAATGGCAAGCATTCTCTATAACCATACAAAGACTGGAGCTACCTGGACCTCGGATTAGAATGCAACACTAATCTACAGACTGCTTCTCTCAACTTCAGTCATTCAACAGTGTTATTTTACATTGGTACAGACCACCAGTTCAAAATTCAACTAAAATGTGTGTTTTTACATACCTGCCTCCCAGGGGTTTCCCTGCTAGCCTTGAGGGCTTCTTCGTCATTTGGCGAAGACTTACGAAGAATGGCAGAGTCGGAGTCCCCATCTGTACAAGAAAAACACATCTTTTGGAGAGCAGTGTGAGCTAATACAATTCCTGAAGCCTAGAGCGCTTCCTGAATCATCACATTTCAGAGAAAAATCTTAACACTAACACCCCCCCCAACTCATCAAGTCCAAAAGAGAAACCTATCAATGAGCAGATTTAACATGCAGCTGTTTTCTTACTCATCCATTTCCTCTAGCGCATATTCCTTGCTCATATACAAAGGAAATCACTGCAAGGGCTCCAGAACAAGCCAGCAAGCAGTCACAGCCTACAGAACTCTGCTTTCAAGGGACAATGCCAAATAGCCCATTTTTAAAAATTGGACTTGCTCCATACATGATACCCATATTCAAAATACTGAAATGACCAGCTCCGATGGCGACTTCCGGTCTCCCTCAACTTCACCAGGCTGCATCTGTCAGATTGAGGGGATTTCTTCATCTTTATAGAAGCCTTGATTAATGCATGGATCATTATTTAAGCTGCCCCGCTCAGCTACAGAAAATACTACAGCGTTGCCAGCACACTCAAAAGACCTCCCTCGAAAAAGCCTCTGATTCCTCCGGGTACCAATAAATACGCCTTTGACATACCTCGACCAGAAATTGCACAGGAAACCTTTGCTCCCAGCTTTCGCATTGACGCATAACTGCCACCTATTATCTAATGCACGTTCACCTAATGTGCTCTGCGTTCCTAAGGAAAGCTGCCAGTGCAGACACAGCAGGGATTTGGACAGCTATCATTTTCCACTGGGCAATTAAACAGTCCCATATTTGTCTTCCAACAAACAAGTCTCAAACAAGCCAGAGTAAGCAGGGTACTGTTGCGGAGACCAGAAAAATCACACCAAATGCAGGAGGACTAAAGGGCCCAAGGTAGGCGTCCCTTCTGGTCTCTCCAGAGCTCTTCCAAGTTCCTCCTCTCCCAAAGACTTCAAAGCCTCTTCCTGCTGCGTATCAGAGGGAATCAGAGGTGGGGGCTATGCTTTGCCTGTGCCAGCCAGCAACTGCAGAATTAGGTTCAAGAGCCTTCCCAAGAAGCTGTCAAGTTCCCTCTCACGGCACCCACGCCATCTTTGAAGAGATTCCACACAAGCAGGAAAGGATCCAGGGAGAAGAGGAAATCCTTCTAGAAAGACACTCCAAAGACGGCCTACTCTTCCTCCAAGTCCCTGACTCACACAACCTTCTCTTCATACCCTATATGCATCACAAAACGCTCCAGAGGAGGGTTGGCCCTAACAACATATGTTCACCAACAGGATGATTCTGCAGTTGCCCAGGAACAGGGCAGGGCCGTTCTCTGGGGGGAAGCAACATTCTGCTGATCCGACCGTCCGCACAGAGCCCCCAGCACCAGACCTCTTCCTGCGCTCTAGCAGGAGGAGTCACAAACCTCCGCCTGGATAAAGCTCCTGTTCCTAAGTGAAAGGCAGCAAAATGTGACTCTCGACTCACTTCTCACTTCTGGGAAATAACACACAAGTCAAGAAGAAAAGAAAAAATAGAGCGCAGTTTCTGTATCTTTGTAGGTTTTCAAAGACAGTAACAAACTGTGTATGAATACTGTCTGCTCTCCTCATTTGACACATACTGTAGCTTTCCATACAGTAGTCTTACCAAAAAAAAAAAAAAAAAAAAAGGCAGAATAAACCCCCCTACTAGAGGGTCTGAAAGGTAGAGTACAGAGAACACAGTCTGGGTAATTCTGAAATAGTAATTGTGTGAGATATGTTCAGTGCTAGGCAAGCTCACGAACGTAGCTCAAACTGCACACACTCACTGAAGGAGAAGATATTTTTTTAAGCCACCCTGATAATTCTTCTGGATCATAACCTCATACGGATTTTCAACACTTTTTTTTTCCTCATAAAAAGTCAGAACTTAAAAACAACATTTAAAAAACATAAATACATCTAAGAAGTTATAGTAAGTGCAGTTTCCTATAATGCACGGATCCAGCTGTGCCTAAGGCAGCACTGTCCCCTCGGGGAGGGGAATCCTGAAGCAACAAGACAGAAGCGTTTCTAAGCATCATGTCTCCGCAGCACCTCAGAGTCCCCACAAAAGCAGTTGGGACTGAGATGAGAAACAAGGCACCTCGGGAACCTGGGCCGAGCACGGCTGACACAATTCACACCAAGGCAAAGAGACCACCGCGCTCCGGGGCCATCCCGGCAGCAGCTGCCTGCCTGCTGCCTCCCCCGGCACTGCCTCGCTGCAGCAAGGCAGCTCCGACACCGACCTGGCGCTTTGGGGACGGGGTTTGCGCCAGCAGAGCCGGGTGCACAGAGGGAAGAGCGCACACCCGAGCAACAGGGAGGCCCGCGCTTCCTCGCTGGGCCCCGCTTAGTGGTTTGCTCCCCCTCACCCCCCCCAGTTTTCTGACAGGAGCTGCAGCGCGGCCGGCTGCAGCCCCGCGGGGCCGTGTCACCCCCCGAGGGCCCTCGCAGCCCCCAGCTGCACGTCCCGGCCCCGACAGACGCGCCCAGGGCACTCGTCCCCCGGGGCCGCCCCAGCGCGCGGCTGCAGCAGGACACCCCGCCGCCAGCAAAGGCCACGGCGCCTCTCCCCGGCCCCGCGGGCGGCCACGGCTCCCACCTCCTCTCTCCGCAGCAGCCACCCCCCGCGGCAGCCCCGCGGCTCCTGCCCGCTGCGGGGCGCCGGGCACCGACGCGCCCGGGGCGCTGCCGGGAGCAGCATCCCCCGCCGGCAGAACCGCTCTACCGGCGGGCAGCTGGCCCAGGCCCTCCGCCCGCAGCTCGGTGCTGCCGCCGCTCCCGGGGCCGCCGGGCGCCCGCGGCCCCTTCCTCCTCCGCAGGAGCCGCCGGATCTTCTCCATCCTCCGCCGGGGCGGGACACGACGATGGCGCCGCTTCGCCTCGGGGAGCCCCGAGAAGAGAAAAGCAGGGAGGGCGGCACCGGCACCGGCACCGGCACCCGCAACAGCAACGGCACCCGCAACGGCAACGGCAGCGGCAACGGCAACGGCACCGGCACCGGCACCGGCCACCAGAGGTCGCGCGAGCACCACGCAGCTGCCCCCGGCCCGGCCAGGACGCTCGGGCGCGTCACAAGGGGCTGGGCGGGGCGGGGCGGGGCGGGGCGCCGCCGCCGTCTTCCGCTGCCGAGGGGGGCGGGGCGGTGGGTGTCGGGCTGGACGCTGCGGCCGCGCGGGGGCAGCTGGGGACTGCGGCGTTTCTGTGGCGGCCGCTGCGGCGGCTCCTGCGGCGGGGCCGGGGCCGGGGCCGGGGCCGGGGGGAAGCGCTGTTCGCGGTGGGGGGGGCCGGGGGCTGCCGGTGCGGAGGGGCTGCCGGGGTCTCCCGTGCGGCTCCTGCCCGGCGGGGCCTGGCGCGGGCCAGAGCCGGGTGCTGCGGGCTGTGTCCAGGCGGGTCTGCGAAACCTCTGTGGACAGACGCTGCCCGGCTGCCCTGGGCCACCCGCCCCCTGCCACTGTGCTCTAACTGAAGAGTCCCCACGGATTTGAGAGTCATGGCTGGCTGCTAGAAATGCTGATCTCTTCTAAAATGCGTAAAAGCCGGGGAAGGACACACAGGCAAGAACAGGGTGATAAGGTGTGAAAACAAAGCCTGCCAGTTACATGAACAGGCTCTCTCTGGATGCCCTAACTCAAAAAGGGTGTGAGCTAGTGAGAGGAGGCTCTGGAAGCATCAGGTCTGCAATACGCTGATGACCTCATTCCCAAGCTTTTCTCTACAGTACAAACATTAGAACAAAAATGCTGCAGAAATCTCCTCTCCCTGCAGGTGTTGCTATGCTCCCTGCATCTGAAGGATCAGCCAGTGGCATAAGAAGCGCCTTCAGAAAGGCTCCTGGTGTGGTCCTGTTTTGCTAAGCAGCAAATCTTTTATCCCTCCATCCTTAGAGTCGAAAGGCTCAGGCTCCACACCGTTCATCCACTGCTTGGGTAAAAATGCCTTTGACCTGCTGTGACAGCTCGAACAAGGTGGGCAGCATCAGCCTGTTGTGCCACCTTCCTTTGTCAGCTCATTTCACTGCTGAAGTCCTCAAAGCAGGCTGGGCGGTGGCCAGGCAGCTGCTGCTGGGGATACCTGCAGGGAAGCAGCACCTTCCCCTGCTTTACAGGCCTTCTAAGTGCTTCTAAGTACTGAAAAATGGAGCATTTCATCCATTTTCTCACATGGATGCTCAAGTGTTTGGCCACACTACTGCAACAAATTTAAAGCCTATGTAAGGCCTGACCCAAGCAACAAGTGGGTACATTTC
Organism: Dromaius novaehollandiae; assembly: GCF_036370855.1. Taxonomy (NCBI): domain Eukaryota; kingdom Metazoa; phylum Chordata; class Aves; order Casuariiformes; family Dromaiidae; genus Dromaius; species Dromaius novaehollandiae. The sequence goes on along the minus strand of NC_088125.1, from coordinate 377,514 downwards.
TCATGCCATGTCCTTTTCACCCCAACACTGTAGTCAGGAGGACGAGGAGCACAGATAGGGCAGAAAAGTGCAAAGACTCGAATGGGCACGGAAGCAGGATCATAGATGAAAAAACATCTCCAAACCCAAACGAGAGTGGGCCCTTGCTTTTCAGCAAAGGAAGAACTGCCTCTGCTGAATTGGGATTGTCTGTACTATAAATACCCGTTCTGTGGGTATATTGTCTCTTTCCTCTGCCAAAGAGTATTTTACCAGGAGACAAGAGAAGGACTCAAACCGAGCTACTATCCAATGAACTTTCCCCCAAACTTGTTCCCTGGGCAAAGGCTGCAGCAGCAACTGGGGCTGCTGAAAGCAGGTTTTTGACTCTTGGAGTCCTTTGAAGTGGAAAATGCCAGCGGAACGGGGCTGCTCTGTGCTTTGAAGATGGGACTTGCCCCATGCAGGGAAAGGTTTGTGTTCTTTGCTCCCACTAAGCGGAATTGCTCTCTTGCTTCAGGACTTCCCTGCCACTCTTCCCGTGGGGCCAGGTTCACGCAAACGCTGCTTTCTCCTCTGCTCACATATCATGAAGAGAGCAATGGGCTCACAGCAGCTGAAATGTACATCCCCAAACACCTTTCTGACAACGGGGAATTCCAGGTCCTGTGATGTTTCCACGTGTTGGTTATACAGCTAGTTCCACTGATGCCAAGGGACCTAATGTCTTGTTTTAAACTCAGTCCATGTGTGATTTTCTTGGGAACACCTGGAAGAGCACGTGCGACCTGTTCTTCATTTGTCTAAGCATTACAATGTAAAATGTTGAAAAGTCATGAAAGCACAGAGCCAGAGAAGTTGAGAGAGACAGAGGCAGGAAAGCCCCCTACAGTGAGAAAACCGGAGATGCTTCAATCCTGCCAGTGTTTCTGATGCTCCCAGTGAATTCAAATGAGCATTTCTGGGACGGGCCTTTGAAATGGGACTAAGGTCCAGGAAAAGGCTTCAGAAGCCTGAGAATCTGTAAAAAGGGAGCGGGGAGCAAAGGCTGTGTCCCGGTGGCACAGAAAAAGCTCTTGTTTTAGATCAGTTGCTGTGGCTGAAATTGAAACATGAGTCAAGTATGAGTAAACCAAGGCACCAAGGAAAAAAAGGATCCAGTTTAAAGAGGTCTTCATTAACGCAGCCCGAAAGGAGTCGTTTAGGACGACCTCCCTCCCCTTGGGACCAACGACCAAGTTCGTGATGCTCTTGGACTGAATTAAGGTGAAACGACACCAGCCAACCAGTTTTATGATTTATTAACACAAAAGACATGGTTAGGAACGATAACTCAATGGCAATTACTTCAACTAGATAAACAAGTCCCATGCCGCACGTTTTGAACAGATCTCATCAACATTCATCAAAAGAGAGGCAAGAGAGAGAGAGAGAGAGAGAGAGATCACCACCTGTGGATCCAGTGGTGTCCTGTTGGTCCCCTTCACTCTGGGTGTCTCGGCGGTGGGGGGGTCCCCCACTTAGCTTCTAGTGGTGCCATTTTTATACAGTCCAAGTCCCCAAATCTCCGCCCAGTTCCAGGAAACCTCATGCATATGCATGGTGGGCATTAGAGGCGTGGTCTGGTTCGGTGCAGCCTCGCTGTGTCCCGGGTGGTCGCAGGGAGACCATTTCGGGGGTCGCAGCACCTCAGTCTTGTTTCCACCAGAAACAGATGGCTTGCTCGTACAATGGAAAAACACCATCTCAGTCCTGTTTCCTCCGGGAACAAATGGAAATGGATGGCTTGCTCGTGGTTATGGTTTCCTGCAAGATCTGCAACGTGCGCAGCAAGGCTCACATCTTAGGTGCCAAGAAATGTATAAGGCAAAAGTTCACTCATCAGTCCGCCACACTCATCTGCAAACAGGAGAAGCCCTGTTTCCCTTGCTTAGTATGCACATAGCCTCTACTGTGAATAGTGATCCTTCTTAATAGAGCACCAGGCCCCAAATGCCTTGGCACTAGGCTTACAAGATGCCTGTAGGGTTAGGACCAGTGCGGGAGCAGCAGAGGGCTTAGGCTTGAGACATCAGCGGGGAGGTTGCGCTTTGCAGTTGGTGGGCTTCTGGAAAGCTTGTGGGAGATGGCTGTACGCTGGGCTTCATGTTTCTGCTGAGCATTTTGGGAATGGGCTGACTCTGTGGCCCGGGGGTGTGTATTTGTGTGGGGATGACGGCTTAAGCCTGCTCCAGCACTTGAAGGCAAGTGATGCCGGCTAGGGCTTAGCTTCAGACCCAGGGTAAGAGAGCGGGTGGTGGTGGGGGGGGGTAAGGATTCAGGCTGCAGCGTAGCAGTTTGGGCTTGGCCTTAGCGACCAGAGGAGGGGAAGGAGGGAAGGCGGAAGGGCAGGGCTTCAGCATAGTGGTGAGGCTGCAGGTCTGGCCCTGCCAGAGGAGCTCTCGCAGGCCCTGTGCCAGCGGCATCCCCATTACCTGAAGCCTCCTGACCTCCCCAACATAGGTGTTGTCTCTTGGCCAAGAGCTCCATGCCCTTCATGTGCTCACACACCGGCCTCCAGCTTCTGCCTGCTCACCTGAGGGCACACAGAGCACCTCCTCATCAGCACCCGAGTGCTGTCCCCCCAAACCTGACCCTGCCTCTGCAAGCCCCCAACCCTTCTGCCCTCCTGGCATGACCCTGCCCTTCCCTGCAGCACCTCACCATGCCAGCCTGCTGCTCCCCACCAAGCAGCTTCCTGCACCACAAGTGACCTCACAACCGAGAGCCCAGCCCTCACACCGCCACTCGCAGCTCCCCCTCCTGAAGCCTCCTGACCACCCCAACATAGGTGTTGTCTCTTGGCCAGGAGCTCCATGGCCTTCATGTGCTCATACCACGTATGGCCTAATGCGGAAGAATGTGAAGGAGATAGGCTGTGGAAAGTAGCCAGACCATCCTAGGAGGAAAAAGAAACAGTGTAAACTCTCCTGCACATCTTTTCTGTTACAACTCCTAGCTTGGCATGCTTTATGGGATATTATCATGTAACCATTTCATGATCATAACATAATTGTGTTTATTGCGCATAAGTCTGTTGCATAAAAACCTATTAGTTCCCCCTCTCCGTGTCCCTCGCCATGGTCAAATACTCAGCGGCCTCTGGGACTCTCCTGTCTTTTTATTGCCTCGATCTGGATAACACTGGGGAACCCCTGCATAAACACAGAGGTAAGAATTGCCTTCTGATGATCCTTGTGTTCGTTTTATTTGTGTATCCGTCCCTGCCCAGAGCTAGGGTGGCACCCCCACCTTGCCCCCACAATTGGCGTAGTCTGCAGGATAGACAAATAATGATACCGTGGTCTAAGAAGGTGAAGGGGGAAGGCGAGAGCCAGAGGGAAGTTGCTCGCCCTCGACCACCTGGATGGCCCCAGACTGAGCACCGGGGGCCGGCAGCCGCATTAGTTGCTATGTTGGCCATCCCAGAGAACTGTCCGGAGCTGGCAAAAGGGGAAGACATCACCCCGAAGGCAGCTGAATTGTAGGGGATTTGCGAGATGCAAAGGCGATAGCCCAAGAAGTGATTACAGCACAAGCTGAGAAAAGCCAAGATTTAGCAAGATGGAGCAGCTAGCTCTGCGGATGGCTAATAAGCACTGCGGGCGTTATGGAAAGGTGCCCGCTACTGCTTCTCAGGTGCGGGTGATTATAGCTCGACCTTCCTGGGATCCAGAGGAGTGGGATGGTAATATTTGGAGTACCTCATCTGACTCAGAAATTGAGTCTGATATTGAGCAAGAACCCGCTAACACTCCGGTGCAGCCGCTTGTTCAGATGCGGGGGGAGCGACACATAAATAGGGATACCGTAGAGCAGTCAAGGACTTATACGCCAAAGAAATTACGTGAGTTTTTGACTACATTTCAGCAACAACCAAGGGAGTTATTACTAGCGTGGATGGTGAGAGCCTGGGACAATGGGGCTGGATCATTAACGTTATTAAGGGAAGAACTGAATTTAATGAGCCCGTTGTCCACAGATGCTCAAGTGCAGTATTATGTCTCCCAACTTAACATTTGCATGAGATAGCGCCAGTAACTCTATAGTTGCTCCTCTGCTCTACCAGTGGTTATGTGCCGCAGGGGTAGCGGCTTACCCATCTACAGGTGAGCTGGGCACCACGGTGGGGGCATGGCGTATCATGGAAGAAGGAATAAATGTTGCGACAGTTGGGGGTGGCCATTGGACGAGCGGATGATAATGGTCCAGATGGCATAGAAATAACTTGGCAAATGAAAATGCGGCTATTGAAATTGGCCCCAAGTGCCTTGAAACCGCTCCTGTTAGGGATGGCGATGCCTGCTACTGGTACAGTAGCAGCCTTGGTGAATAATTTGTGAGACCTAGCTTTGGTGGGTGGACCAGATTCTAAACGGGTAAGGGTGGCTCAGAAAGTTGGAGCAAAGAGACAGGGAGGAGCGACTAAGGTGAGCGGAAAGGTTACACAAAAGCAGATGTGGACTGACTTGCTGCAGGCGGGGATATTGCAGGATGAGATCAATGGCTTGCCAACTGCCGATTTATTCAAGCATGGCAGCATTTGCCTGCCAATCAACAAAACCGAGTTAAACCCACTGCCCCACCTGCACCCAGTGCTCCCTGGAAGCTGCCTGCTAAGAAACAATGAAGGGGAGGCAGGTCCCCCGAAATCCGAGCGTGAGTTGCAGCATATCATCTGAGGGACAGGCGCCCATATGTACCCCTGCGAATTAGATGACACTCGGGAGGGGAAATAGCTGTGCTTGCTTTAGTAGATACAGGAGCAGAAGTTACAGTGCCACACAGTGCCCTAAACCCTGGAAAAGCAACAGGGCACTTCTGTGGTTTGGGTGGATCTGCCACCCCTGCTGTCGGGCCATAGTTCCTTTAGTGATTGGGAAAAACCCTCCCTTCTCCATTCCAGTCTTATTGGCACCCATTCATGCATATATTTTAGGAACTGATGTGTTACTAGGTTGAGATATACACACAATGCAAGGATTCTTCTCTTTTGCAAGGAGTCCCTCACTGCCACAAGCACGAGGAATCACTCTAATCAGAGGGTACCCAAACTGGGACCCCATAGATTTGCCTGTACCAACTACCGTTGTGTAAATAAAACAGGACAGAATACCAGGAGGAGAAACAGAAATTCAAGAAACAAAAGATGCTCTCTTACATGCACACGTAATACACCCTGCCCTATCGGCCTTTAATAACCCCATATGGCCTGCGGAGAAGCCGGATGGCTCCTGGCGTACGATTGTGGATTACAGAGAATTGAGTAAGGTGGTCCCACCCCTGATGGCAGTGGTCCCCAATATGGTGACTTTGTTAGAAGAAGTGGGTAAAAATTTGCAAGAATGGAAGGCTGAGGTGGATCTGGCAAACGCCTTTTTCTCTATTGCTATATCCCCAGCCTCGCAGGACCAATTTGCCTTCACTTGGAGTGGTAAGCAGTATACATTCCAAGTCCTTCCGCAGGGATATAGGCATAGCCCCACTATATGTCATCAAATGGTCGCTGCTGACCTCCCAACACCTCTCCCAGAATGTACTAGTCATCATTACATCAATGATATTTTGAGAACGGGATCATCTGAACATCAGGTGAAAGGGCAACTAATGGCACTGACGCATGCTTTCCAGGATAGGGGATGGGCTGTGAACCCCAGAAAGGTACAAGGATCAGATATTAGTGTTCAATTTCTAGGAGTAGTGTGGAGAGGACAAACGACGGCCATTCCTGAAAAAGTGTGTAATACTATCCAGCAATGCCTTGTCCCTACGACTATAAAACAGCTGCAAGCTTTCCTAGGTCTCCGAGGACTCCGGTGAACTTTTATACCTCATTTAGCATACTTGATGCGGCCCTTGCAGCGTTTAACAAAGAAAAGCAGTCAGTGGCAGTGGACCAAAGAGCACCAGCAGGCTTTTGCTTTGTGCAAGGAAGCGGTGGTCCAACACTCTGAGTTATTTACACCCTATGAAGGACAATGTTTTGAATTGGAAGTTACAGTTATGGGAGATACAGTATCTTGGGGGTTATGACAGCAATGTGCTCGTGCACAGTGTGAGCCCGTAGGGTTCTGGTCCCGCTCATCACAAGGAGCTACAGCAGATTACACTGCCCTTAGAAAAACAACTCCTAGCAGTGGTATGGGCCCTGCAGGACACAGAACAAATTACTGAATGCCATCATGTCACTGCGCATACACCCTTCCCAATTCAAGCGTGGGTAAATGATGACACTGTTAGAGCCCATGTTGGAGTGGCGCAAACTGCAACGCAATGGAAGTGGAAACATTCTTTGCAAGCTCGACTGAAAGGAGGGAAGAAGGAGTTAAGCACCCCACATGCCACTTTACTGGGAGAAGTACAGTTTAAGCACATGCCCTTACTACCTGAACCGGAGGGTCTACCTCTTCCTGCCTCCCCCCACCCACCCCCCCGGCAGAAGTGTCACCGGTACAAGAAGCTCCTCCCTTTGAGATGTTATCTCCTGAACAGCAGGAGTGGCCTTGGTTTTCCGATGGTAGTGCAGTGTATTCTTGGGCAGGAGAACGCGTATGGCATTCTGTGGCATACAACCCTGCCATGGACACTATCTGTTTTGCCCCCGGAACAGGATACATCAGTCAGTGGGCTGAACTAAAAGCCACAGCTATAGCTTTAGATGAAGGGCATCTCGATACAGATAGTTGGGTAGTGTACAAAGGCTTGCAAGCTTGGCTGCCAACATGGACCGCTGCACAATGGAAAATACATGATAGGGAACTTTGGGGAAGCTCCTTGTGGGAAAAAAATTGGAGTATTGAGCAGACAAAAGTTATTTCAGTACGACACGCTGATGCCCATCAAAGGCAAGAGCCTCTTGAAATGCAATATAATTTAGTGGTTGACTGAATGGCAACCCCCTCAGAACTGAAACAGGCCCAACAAGCGCACAAACGGTCAGGGCATCGGGGCCCTGTCACCGCTTGAGCTTGGGACTTGTCGCGACGACACCCCATGCTAGCGCTACACTGCTGTAAGACTGCACGTGCTAATTGTTCCCCCTGTATGAAGGTAGTAAAATTACCTCTAACTAGGACATACGGTCGTGTTAAATGAGGTGAACAACCATTTACAACCTGGCAAGTAGATTCTATAGGCCCATTGCCCCCTTCACAGGGACAAAAGTATATTCGAACTGCCGCAGACACCTACACAAGTCTGATGTGCACACATCCCACCTCTCATGCAAATCAGTCCGCCACTGTACGAGGTTTAGAGCAACTGATGTATACCAATGGGATACCTAAAGAAATACAGCGTGATCAAGGTACCCACTTTGCGAGACATGTAGTGCAGGAATGGGCAAAGGATTTGGGGATCACCTGGATTTTACATATCCCATACCATCCCCAAGCTAGTGGACTAATAGAAAGAATGAATGGTTTACTGAAAGAGCAAGTTCGAAAACTCACCCCAACACAGACATTAAAGCGATGGGCAAGTGTATTGCCCCAGGCACTATTCATGCTTAACAACAGATGTGTGGGAGTACTTACTCCCTATGAGGGAGTGCAAATTAAACTAACATTGCCCCCCCCCGCCCGAATATCAATTATGGAAGGAGGGGTTGCCCCCCACATGCTTGCCTCACGAGAAGTAGAATTCTATGCATCCAAACCGTTATTAAGTGCCAAGCAGAAAAATACAAGCCTACACTTGCAGCTCGATTGTCCATCGCAGCTTGTATGGCTATTCACACCTTTGGTATCTGTTCAAGTAACCCCACCTCTACTAACTTCCTCTCCAGATTTCTCGTTCCAGGTATCCGCACCTGCGCCAGTAAATATTTCACAAGGAAAACCAATACTGCAAAGAATTTTAGTCCGTAATGCTGGAGTACCTCACATTCAGCAAACACCTTCAACACATTCCTTAGCTAATGTGTGGATATTAAATCCTCACAAGGAAAAACGACCTGGTACCATCCTGGCAGATGGGCCAGGAGCGACGGTCCTAGTGCTCCCTGATGGCGATACAATACCTTTTTAGCTCCCTGCTAACAGGTTATCCCCTCGGCATTTGTGAAGTATTGCTGGCATGTTGCATCCTGTGCTCCCCAACAAATGCGATTGACTTACAGGATCATCCCGCACCACATAAAAATACATAGATCTGGCTAGCTCAGCGTTTGGCTAACTTATCTGCCTTTTGTATTGCAGGTGGACGGTCTCTTGATGATGTACTAACCACATGTTATATAGGAATACTAACCTCCCTTCAAATATTACCAAATTATACCTTCTTGAGAAATTTTGATATCCAACTCACCCCCTTGAATTTACACGATCTGGGAACAGTCTCTACTAAATGAACACCTTGGAGGTATTCATTTTAGATTGCCAACGTGTCCAAAGCAGATTTATGTTTTTGCTTTGTCCATGCTGCCACACCAAAGTATGATATGACCAATATGCAGTTGAAATGCAATAGTACTATGAATATAACCTTTAGGGTGGTTCTTTTTAGGCGGCACCACTGCTTACACTTATGTGCCAGCCAATACCACCGATGGCCCTTGCGCTATTGCGCTAAGCATCCTCCCTTTTATGACAGAACAAAAGAGGAAGCCACGGCATGTTTTGCATGCCACATGTGACCCCCACATGAATCTGTTTTCTCATGGAGAGGCTCTAGGATTGTTACGGAGCCCAACTGGTGTCCCGGGGTGGTAACCCCTAATTATAAACAAGTAGAACATGTCGCCTGTGCTTTAGCCCAAGGACTAAATTGGACATCTAAAGCCATCGCCTCTTGAAACAAAGGCTTCAGTGCAATATGACAAAGCACTTTGCAAAATCCATTAGTAATTGACTACCTTCTGCTCCAACATAACCATGGATGCCATGATTTTGCTGGCATGTGCTGCTTCAACATACCTGATGAATCAGCATCTATTGAAACTAACATCAACCATCTGCAAGATATTATTCAACACATTTGCCAAAATGATGGTGAAGCACGGCTAGCCAACTGGTTCAGTTCTCTAACCGGGCAAGGAGGGCTTCTGTTTCTTTTTGGCCTTGTTTTATGTTATGTTATAGCATGATTTCTCTGTAAAATCCCTTGTCCACACTCATCACACCCTCATAAAGATTGGGACAGCCTGTGACTAGCACCTCATTGCGGGGGTGGAATGTAGGGAGTAATGCGGAAGAATGTCGAGGAGGCAGGTGATGGGAACTAGCCAGACTGTCCCAGGAGGAAAAAGAAGCAGTGTAATGTGTCTTGCACATCTTATCTGTTCCAACCCCTAGCTTGACATGCTTTAGCAGTTATAATATCACACGACCATTTCATGAGCATAATGTAATTCTGCTTATTGTGCATGTGCCTGTTGCATAAAAGCCTATTAGTTCCCCCTCCCCGGGTTCCTCGCCATGGACAAACACTCAGCAGTGCCAGGAATTCTCCTGTCTTCTTATTGCCTCCAGGGGAGATAACACTGGGGAAGGCCCGCATAGACACAGAAGTAGTAAAGGCCTTCTAAGGATCCTTGTGTGCATTGCATTTGTGTATCCACCCCTGCCTGATGCTAGGGCGATGACCCCGCCTTGCACCCACACCCACTATTACCTACAGCTCTAGGCACAATCTCTGATTCACACTGCCCAAGGATTGTCCTCACCTTTGACTCCCTTCTGCAGCAAATCCTCAAACAAAAGAGCAGTTTGCAGCGCACGCTAGGGCACAGAGTCCCGTGGGAAAGTTTAACTCGGAGGTATCAACTGCAGGTGGGAGTAGTGGGCTGCCCGGAGATCTTGTCCCCTCATGGGGAACCCATACTGGGTAAGCAGTGTCACCTCTAGTGCCTCATGCTACCCAAGCTATCACACTGCGGCCTTGGCTCCAATGTCCTACCAATGAGCACAGAAGGAGAAGGCACAAACCCCTGCCTGGAAGCAGCTGTTTCATTACCTTTCTTGCCACTGCTGCGTCAGCTTTTCCCCTCTCCTGTTCCTGGGTGGGCTTCACAGGTGCCACAGGCCTCTAGGTGGTATTCTAGGTGCAGTCTCAAGCTTGTACCTGGAAACAGCAACAACACATCAGTCTGAAGAGAGGGCACCAAAGTGTCCTTTGCATCTCACGTCAGTAATGGGGACACAGGGTCACATGGGAGCTCCTGTGAAGTCCATCCTTGCCCAAAGCAGAATATGCGGAACATGCCAGATGCTGGAGGACTGTATGAGGCGGCTGAATGCCATAATGAAGACCTCCAGTGCTTGGAGGGGCATTCGCTTCCTCATCAGCCTGTGCCAGGGCTTCCCTGTCCTTCCTGTGAGAAAGCTCATTTTGATGTAAATCCTCTGCACTGCTGTTGGAGACCAGCTCCCATCTCCCGTGGGAGCCAGGGGCTAAGAAGCAAACATACTCACTCTGGAAAGACAATGGCATCACCAGAAAGGGTCTGAGAAGCAGCAGTTTTGCTGCCTGAGAGGACTGAATCCCTCGTCTCTGGCATCTGCAAAGGGGAGAGAAACATGTGAGATGATGCCAAGAAAATTATCTTGTTGCTCGCAAGAGCAGCAAACACTTCCAATGCTCAGAGAAGCTGCCTCTCTGAAATGCTGAAACAAAGAACTCTGTTCCTCACAGCAGCCCCTCAGTTAGCAGCCGGAGGGGAATACATGAGAAAGCATAATAACCCTGTCAGGCTTTTTGCAAGGCTGAGAAGCCAGGGACTCAGCCCGGAGACCAGGTGCTTCCTAATGCAGCAGTTGATGGAGGTAAGTACAAGAGAAGGCATTTCACTAGCTGGGGGTGCTGCTTGCTGCATTTTTCCTGCTGCCTTGAGTTGATGCCTTCTGAGGTGAGAACAAAGGCCTCACATGTGGGGTTAACCCCACAGTCTCTCCTAACGTTCAGACGGGTGCCTCAGCAGCATGGAAGAAGAGAGTGACACAGCCCTTCCTTTCCTTTTGCGCAGCAGCTAACAACTGTGAGGGACAACCCTCTGGTGTGTGTTCAAGGGGCAGTTGAGGGTCCAGCTCTGGGACCCACTGGAACAAAGGCTGGAGAAAAGGCCCTGGCCCACACAACAGCCTGGAAAGACACCACGCACTTAGACAGAAGGAAGAGACAGAGCTGCGAACCAGGGCTGGCCTACAGCTGCCTTGCATCTCTGGCTTAGCCCTTGAGGAGCTTAGCTCAGACTGCTTTCACATCTCACTTGCCCCTGAAAGCTCAGGCCGAAGGACATGCTTGCACTAGAGACCTGGCGAAGGGCATATCCCAAAGATATCCCAAGGGGAAGCCAAAGTAGCAGCCTGTCTTCCTACCAGGAACACAGGCCGTATCATCGGTGAGGCTGTGAACCTCTGCAATAGGCACTGAAAGATGGAACACGGGTCTGTGAACAGTCAGAAGACCACGCTTCCCACCACCAACTTGTTCAGTGACAACACCAAAGGTCCCAAGCCGAATAATTCTGGCTCCCTGAAAACAGGAAGGAAGAAAAGAATTATGAGACTGTTAGGTGGAGAGGCTGATGATTGGTCAGCGCATGGTGATGGTGCTCAGTGCCCTGCCCACTCCTGCTGTACTGGAACGCTTTGAAGAAGCTCTGGAGAAGCTCTTTGGAAGAACCTTCCAGGCCCAGGGTGGCAGACCCACCTGCTTCAGCACCAGCTGCCGCACACACACCTCCCCAGGTAGCAAGGGTCTCTGGAAAGTACGTGAAAGACACGTCATGCTCCGGGAGGGCCAACTCACCACCATTCAGCACATGCCTAACCCAGGAGATGACAAGTGCAAGCGCATTCAAACAGCATCCCCCTCCCCAAACATACCCCATCCCTGACAGCAGCTGCAGAGCTGAGGTGGGGACAGGGGCTTTCATGTGGACCCAGGAGGGGTCTGGATCTGAAACAGAGGCATTAGGGCATGCAGATCCTGCCATGGGACATCCACAATGTGTTCCTGAGCTCAAAGCCTGCTCTGCTGCTCTGGAGGTACAAGGAGATCCAGCAGGAAGGAGCGGGAGGCAGTGGCTGGTCTCCCAGACAGCAAGCCACTGGGAGCTGAGGAAAAGTCCAAGGATTCATTTCCAGCACAGCTGTTTCTGGAAGCCTCTCCAGAGCCCAGCAGGAGCTGCAGGAGCCCTCAGCCTTCTTCAAACAGGTCTCCCGTCCTTCCAGCTGCAGCTGTCACAGGGGGACCCCCTCCCTAGGGATTTTGGCAATGGATTGCCACGCAGCGAGAGGATGGTGCTGTGCCCAATGTAGTCTGGGGCTCAGGCCATCCCGCAGGGTCTCCCCTGTGGGGCCAGGCATCTCCCACTGCTGCCAACAGCCCCGCCACATGTCTGCCAACAGCCGGGGACTGTCACTGGGCTGTGATGGGTCTGTGCCCATCGCCAGGGCCAGCCATGTGCCAGGCGCTCACCCCAGGGCAGCCATGTGCCCGTCCCCACTCTGGACCCGCTGTGTGTCAGCTCCTTGCCGGGGCCAGGCTGGTGCTGGGCACCCTGGGCCCAGGTAGGATGGGGAACTGCTCTGCCCCAGGAGGACGTGGGGCTGGCCCAGGCACGGGCTGGGCACCTTGGCCCGGAGGCAATCACTGCAGCCGTCACATACTGGCTCCAGCGGCCCGTCCCTGCCCAGGGCGGCAGGAGCAGGCAGCTGGGGCCAGGCCGGGCCGGGGTAGTGCGACATGGTGCCACGTGGGGCCGGGGCACGGGGCCGGGCCGGGGCGTCGCTGCTGTGGCGGCAGCGCCAAAGGTCGGGGTGGAGAGAAATACTGTGTCATGTCAGCGCTGCCGCACAGTCCTCCTGCAATAGGACCCAAAACCGCGTTGCTGCAAAATGCCAGGCAGAACTGTAACTTCATCAGCGTGCATGATCATGGGCCTTGGTCTTGAAGAAGGAAATGGAATGAGAAAAAGTATAAACCAAGGGTTCCTTCCCTCCCCAGGTAGCTTTTTCAGAAAACCGGCAGTTCCCCACTGTTACCTGGGATCAGCTCCCCAGCAGTCCAGCTTGCTGCAGAGTGGACCAAATGCCAGTGCCAGCACGACGGGGAGGACCGTACTGGAGGGGTAAAATCAGTGGGAGGGAGAAGGAGGGGTTTTGTTTGTTTGTTTGTTTGTTTGTTTGTTTTTATGGCAGTATCAGGAGGGCAGGAGAGCCCAGGGCAGCCCTTGGCAGGGGCAGGGCCACGGTTGCCAGGCAACATGGGGGGGACAGGAGGCGGGAGGAGGCCATGTGCCCTGCAGCCAATGGGGTGCGGCTGCCAGGCGATGCGGGGCCGGAAGCAGGAAGCCAGGTGCCCGGCAGCCAGCAGGGTGCCGTTGCCAGGGGAGAGGGGCGGGGCGCGGCCTGCCCTGGGGGAGGGAGTCCCAGGCCCTGGAGGCGGCTGGAGGCCAGCTGGGGCGGCCGTGGCGAGGCAGCGCGTGGGGCCGGGAGCGCCGGGGAGCCGGGCCCTGTGCGCCCCGGCTGCGCTGCACCAGCCTGCTGGGACGGGGGCCGTGCGCGTCACGAGGCCCCGCTCTCCGGGGCAGCCGTGCACCCCACGGAGGCGGCGGGTCCTGCCCTGACACAGCAGGGGCTGCTGGCCAGGCGGGGAGGCCTGGGCCTGGCGCGGCCCGAGGGGCTGGACCGGCTCTGCCTCCTCCCGGGGAGCCGCGTTGTCCCAGGATGTGCTGCGGCTCTGGCCCCAGCACGGCAGGTCTCCCTCTGTCCGGGCTCTCTGGGTACCGGTGTTGTCCGAAAAGCGGATTCGTTGCCCGGTGTGCAATAAGCCAATAATTGCACACTCAGGAGAGACATTTGCTTCTTTATTTCAGAGTTGCACAAGCCTGGCTGCTCGGTGGTTTCCCACAGATCAAGCACACACCCCCACCCCGGCTTCTCAAGGAGCATTTATACAAACAAATTGCAAAGTTTGCAACTTTCCCTTTTACACTGATTGGTTAGTGATTTACATACAATTATAATTTTGCTTACACACCATTTTACTAGGACGCATGCTCAGGGGAGGGGTCTTCACCTGGGCACGGGTCTTTTGGACCTATGGGCGTGATTTTTTGTAGTATAATGAGGACAGTTCAGTTAGAGATACATGGACCTCCCATTCTTTTGCCAAATTGGCAATATGTACCTAGAAATAAAACATTTTGATGTAATGTTTCTTTTAGGGCTTTAGCAGTTCTAGGATGCCCTTGTTTAAAGAATGCTTCTTTTCAGAAAATAGAGATAGAGGTTATCCTAATCTGCCTAGTTAAAACCGAATGAACATTCTTTCTGAGCTTCCCAGGGTTGTCTTGTAACAGTTCCCCCTTTGAGACTTGTATGACCATTCTCATATTCGTCTCACCCTTTTAAAATTTTTCCCTTATTAGCTTTGTACAACATCTAGAAATGCATTGAATCTCTACATAGACACATACAAAAACTAATAACACCATTCCCAAAATTGTTAAATGCTTTTTAACCCATGAGCTTGCGTCAGGGAACCAGGAAGTCAACCATTTCCATGTTTCTTCAAATCCGAAAGAAAGCATCATCTTTCTGAACCCCATGTAAGATTTCAGTCTGCTTCCAGATTTCATTTAGATTGGTAGTAATTCTCCCGCTTTGATCCACAGCAACTAGTATTTATTACTGTACATACTCCTCCCTGAGATGCCAAGAACATATCTAGAGCCATTCTGTTTTGGGTGGTTATTTTAGCAATTTCTGAAACCTCCTCTTGTAAAGCTGCAATGGCATCAGAGGTTTTATTCCCTATTTGCTCAATAACTGCTGAAATATTTACTATTGCTTTTTCAAGTTCACTCACTCCCAATGGTGGAAACAGCCACCTTGCGAATGAATGAAACCTAGTAGGTCGCTCTGTTAAAGGATTATTGCCCCTCTTTTGTCTCCTCATGAATGTTCTTAACCATGATTTTTGATTCTTGTTACTCAGTTCTTTTGTTACAGTAATATTAGGGATTATTGCCCCTAGAGTCCGTGTCCCTGACCAATTAGGAGGTAGCACTTTTCATGCCTTGTTCCCACACAACCAATACCATCCACTACCTTTCGGAACACGCCACCCATTTAGTTCCTTACTTGGCCACTTATAACCTATTGCAGGGATCCGAGAGCAATCTTCATAACTCCCTGCCTTAATGGCTCCAGTACAGTTGATCGGCTGTTTTCCATAAGGTACAGTTTTCTCCCACCATTTATTACTATTATTGCACCTTCGGATACATTGATAATAATCGCCTGTCACACTCTGGACTTGCCATTCCTGTTCTGTTGTTTCATCATGTTCCGTTTGATCACTAGCATTTCTTATCTGTTTCATAAATTCCATACAGGAAAACTTAAGAGGCACTCCAATCAGCGGGAAGCCCTTGTTGGAATGTTCAGGGAAGTGGGGACACACCCAACCATCCATCTGGTTAACTATCTTCATAGATTTCATAATTACTTCCAAATGAAGATTTTGACCCCCAAATCCTTCCTGATTCCCTTTGGCTCAGGTAACCTAGAAAAACTAACCACCACATTTCTCCCCCGTTGTTTGTTAAGGAGAACATCCTTTTTACACAGAGACCCTAACAACAATATTAACCCTATTCCTAACAAAGAGATTAAAGCAATTTTTCCCTGAATACAATCTAAATTTAAAACTGATTCACTTCTAACACAACTCATATATCTTTATATATTTTTAACTTGAAAGGTTGGACTCGTTCAGCTTTCCACATCTCTCGAGGTCCTGCTTTCACTCGGGTGGAGTGGATCCAGGAATCAATTCCCTGCAGTTTCACAGCAGTATTTGTTGTTAGTAGGACAAGATACGGTCCTCTCCATTTTTCTATCAACGGCTCATCCTTCCAGGTTCGAAGATACACTTGATCTCCAAGCTGGAATGAATGTACAGGTGAATCTAAAAGTATGGGAGATCTTAACTGGATGTACCTACGGAGAGAAGGAAGAACCTTTGCCATAGACAAGAGATAGTCACTTAAAATTTGATCGCCCTTAGATGGACTAACTTTCTGCCTAACCCTTGGGGTTATTCTGATTCTTAATAATGCCAGAGGTAAAACATCAGTCCCTTTCATCTGAGTCTCCTGACACAATTTCCCTCTCTGTCTCTTAATTGCTTGATTCATTCTTTCCACTTTTCCACTGGATTGTGGCCTTCAGGGGGTATGTAAATCCCATTTAATTTGTAGTATTTTTGAGGTCTCCTGTACTATTTCTGCTATAAAATGAGGTCCCCTATCCGAAGACAATCCTTCTGGTACCCCAAATCTTGGTAGGATTTCTTTTAATACCATTTTCACTACCTCCCTTGCTTTATTGGTACGGCACGGGAAAGCCTCAGGCCATCCTGAAAAGGTGGCAACAATTACCAACAAATATTTATATCCATTACAGCTTGGTAATTCAGAAAAATCAATTTGCCAGGAATCCCCAGGCATGAAGCCCCTTTTTCCTTCCCCTGGGGGGGTTTGAGGGGGGGGGCGCTTCTTCTGAATCATGGGATTATTTCTAAAACAGATTTCACATTTTTGTGTAATTCCCTTTGCAATTAGTAACACACTAACTCCCACAGCAAATCTTTCAACTGTTTCAACCAATGCCTCGGCTCCCATGTGGGTACTATCATGTGTTTGCCTCATCAGCTTCTTCATTATCGCCAAAGTTACCACACCTTGTCCAGTAGATGTTACCACCATCCTTTGGAAGTCTTTATGCATTGCAGTATTTCTGCTAATTTATTTTCTTTTTCAGTGTATACCGGAATTTCCATTTTTCACGTTCTCTCTGGAACTAATGCTGCCACCGACACGGATAATGCTACCCTTTTTGCAGCCTCATCGGCTCTTTTGTTCCCTTTAGCTACGTCAGTCTGCCCGGATTGGTGTGCTTTGCAATACATTACTGCTGTTTCTTTGGGTTTATTAACTGCTTCGAGTAGTTCCATAATCTCCTTGCTGTATTTTATAGGATTCCCTTGAGAAGACAGCAATCCTCTTTCCTTCCCAATTGTGCCATGGGCATGTATAACCCCAAAGGCATATTTGGAATCTGTGAACACATTGCTCCGTTTTCCTTCTGATAATTCCAGAGCCGAAGTTAAAGCAATCAGTCCTGCTTTCTGGGTGGATGGATTTGCTGGTAGCGATCTTGCTTCGATTTCTTCTTCCAAGGTGACAACAGCATACCCAGCCCTTCTTTCTCCCTTTAGGATAAAACTGCTCCCATCGGTAAATAATTCCCAGTCTGGATTCTGCAATGGAATACCTCTGAAATCTGGACGGCTGGAATATACTCGCTCAGTAGTTTGCAGGCAGTCTTGAGCCAAGTTCCCCTCTTCATGAAGTGGTAATAAAGAGGCTGGATTAAGGGTATTAGACACTTTCATGGTTACCTCTTCTTGCTCAAGTATTACTGCTTGGTATTGCACCATCCTACTTGGGGATAACCAGTGATGCCCTTTCTGTTCTAAAACTGCTGCAACAGCATGTGGCACATAAGCAGTCACCTTTTGTCCCAATGTCAATTTTCGTGCTTCTTGTATTAACATCACAGCAGCTGCAACTGCTCGCAGGCATCCTGGCCACCTGCACTCACTTTATCCAATTGTTTGGAAAAGTAAGCCACAGGTCTTTTCCAATTTTTGGAAGTCCTAATGCGGGAGCACTCCTGAGAGCAATCTTGATTTCATCAAATCCTTTTCGGCACTCTGCAGTCCACTCCAGCAAGTCTCCTGGCCCCTTAACAGCTTCATATAAAGGCTCTGCCATTAATCCAAAATTAGGTATCCACAGGCCACACCACCCAGCCATTCCTAAAAATCCCCTAAGTTCTCTTTTTGATTTCGAGGGGGCGATCTGACAAATCGCTTCTTTCCTTTCGATTCCTAATTTTCTTTCCCCCGGGATATTTCAAATCCTAGATAGATTATGCTTTCCTTCATGATCTGTACTTTTTTCTGAGACACCCTATATCCTGCTGTTCCCCCCAAATTTAATAAACTGATGGTTGTTTCTCTACTTTCTTCAATAGTGTCTGCCCCCAATAAGATAGCGTCCACATACTGTAATAAGGTAGTGGTCTCTTTCTTACCTTGCCATAATTCTAATTCTTTTGCAAGTACATTGCCAAAAATGGTGGGGCTGTTCTTGAATCCTTGCGGGAGTACTGTCCAGCACAACTGCATTTTGCGTCTCCTTGTAGGACTTTCCCACTCAAAGGCAAATAATTGTTGACTTTGTTCCTCCAAAGCGATACAGAAGGAAGTATCTTTTAAGTCCAGTACTGTAAAATAGACATTTGGATCATTTATCATCGTTAACAAAGTGTATGGATTGGGTACCACTGGGTGCACATCAATGACTATCTGGTTAATAGCTTGCAAATCCTGTACTAGATGGTATTCTTGTGAATGTGTTTTTTTAACAGGCAGGATTGGAGTATTGTACTCGGACTGACATTCTCGCAGCAGTCCATACTTTAAGAAATTATTAATTGTAGGCTCCAGTCCAACATGGGCCTCTAACTTCATGGGATACTGTTTTCACGCTACTGATTCAGTTCCTTGTTTTAATTCCACCTTTACCGGTTCTACACATTTGGCTCTTCCAGGTTTCTCCATCGCCCACGCAAAAGGGACTACTGCGTCCATTACTGCGGAGGGAATTTTGCTTGGTCCACTCTCCACCTGTTTGGAATCCAGTGCTTTCTGTAACATATATGCTTGTGTCTTCCAGGCGTTATTTGGTGGAATGTGCACCTGAACTTTGTTCTTATCAAAGGTTATTTGTGCCCCCACTTTATTCAGTAAATCCCTCCCCATTAGGGGTAATGGGCATTCTGGCATGTATAAGAATGCATGGGTTAACACTCTATTTCCTATTTTACATTTAATTGGCTGAATGAAAGGTTTGACCTCTTGCTTTCCTGTGGCCCCAATTAGTGGCACAGAGAATTTACTCATTGGTGCCTTACAGCTGTTTCATACTGAATATGTTGCGCCAGTGTCTACTAAAAAATTAACTATTCCGTTCCCCAGCTTTACTGAAACCAGGAGTTCAGCTGGGGAATCCAATTTCTCAACCCCCGGTCCCCATCAGTCTGAATCTTCTGCACCAGTCATGAGCAAACCTGCCTCTGGAACAGATACAGATACAGACTGAGGTTTCCAATGATCTGATTGTTTCTTCGGGCACTCATTTTTCCAGTGCCCCTTCTCCCTACAAATCGCACATTGATCTCTCCTCAGTGAAATTCTATTTCCCAAATTCCCTCCTACTCTATGTCCTCTTCCACGTCCTTATCCTTTCAGAAAACCCCTTCCCCGAGAGGAAGTTTGTGCCTGGGCAAATGCAGCTGCCAAGATTGCAGCATTTTGCCCCTTATCTTTCAGTTTCTCCTTCTGTTTTTCCTTTCTCTCTACTTCTTCCCTGTTATTGTACACCTCTCATGCAATTTCTATTAACTGTGATATTGACATCCGCGACATACCATCTATTTTCTGAAGCTTTCTCCTTATACCTGGTGCTGATTGTCCTACAAATAATGTAGTAAAAGTCATCTTGTTCTCTTCGTCCTCGGGATCCAAGTCTGTCCATTTTCGGGCGGTTTCACATAACCGCTCCTAAAATGCAGAGGGATGCTCATTCATACCCTGCGCTACTTGATACAGTTTTGCAATATTTTTGGGCCTAGGTACTGCATGCTTTACCCCATATAACATTAACTGTTGGTGCTGTTTAGTCATTAACCTGCCTGCCCCTGTATTTTGATCCCAGTCCGGTTCTTGGGCCGGCATAAAGCGCTCCGGCCATCTCTAGCATTTTGTCTTTCATTTTCCTCTCGAGCTTTGTCTAATACCATTCTCTTCTGCTCAGGTGCAAGCAAAGTATTTAAAAGCACTTGTAAATCCTGCCAGTCTGCATTATGACTCTCAATTATCATTTTAAAGGATTGATACATCTTTTCTGGATTTTCTCGGTACGACCTGGCAGACTCCTTCCAATTCATTAAATCTGTAGTTGAAAAGGGGACCTTCACATATACAGGCATTCCATCTGGTCCTACTGCTTGACGCAGTGGGGCCTGAATCGCAGGATTTTGTGGAGCCTGAGTAGCCTGAGTTCTGCCTGCAGTCGGGCTACATGCCTCACTTCCCTTATCTCTGGCGACACGATCTTGATCTCTTTCTGGAGGGACCAATAATTGTACATCCTCTTCCTCATCACCCACTTTTAAACATCTCTTCCCAATACTACAAGCAGAGCAACACCGAGGTATTTTCTCTTTGTCTTTCACCATCATTAACACATTTGAGTCAGAGACCAATAGCTTACATTATTTTTCATTTTTCATATTACCCTTAAAAGAACGTTCTTACCAATTACGCTTTTGTACACTGGAGTCCACAGAGCAGCATCTCCCCGCCGGGAAGTGGCAAGACGATCCAGGCAAGGCTTTACAGTGAGGGTCCCACTTGGGTCGCCAGAAAACTGTTGTCCAAAAAGCAGATTCGTTGCCCGGTGTGCAATAAGCCAATAATTACACACTCAGGAGAGACTTTTGCTTCTTTATTTCAGAGTTGCGCAAGCCTGGGTGCTCAGTGGTTTCCCACAGATCAAGCACACACCCCCATCCCGGCTTGTCAAGGAGCATTTATACAAACAAATTGCAAAGTTTGCAACTTTCCCTTTTACACTGATTGGTTAGTGATTTACATACAATTATAATTTTGCTTACACACCATTTTACTAGGATGCATCCTCAGGGGAGGGGTCTTCACCTGGGCACGGGTCTTTTGGACCTATGGGCGCGATTTTTTGTAGTATAATGAGGACAGTTCAGTTAGAGATACATGGACCTCCAATTCTTTTGCCAATTTGATTTAATGTTTCTTTTAGGGCTTTAGCAGTTCTAGGATGCCCTTGATTCAAGAATGCTTCTTTTCAGAAGATAGAGATAGGGGTTATCCTAATCTGCCTAGTTTAAACAGCATGAACATTCTTTCTGAGCTTCCAGGGTTGTCTTGTAACACCGGCACTGTCGACGCACGGCCCCAGTGCCCCCAGCACCAGCCCTGGGACCTCCTCCACGCACACCCTGCCCACAGCACAGAGAGCCCTGCCCCAGGGATGGGGAGAGACGGAGCTGGGTGAGGAGATGGGATGGCCTGGGCTGGTCAGGCGCAGGGCACGGCCACACACATGGCCTGGCCAGCCACCTCCTGACACGTGACCAGCCCCTTTTATCCCCTTTTCCCTCTGTCTCCCCACACTTGTTCCTCCCCAAACTTGATCACCTCACCCAGTGGCCTCTCACTAAAAAAACACTTGAGCACTTTCAAGTGAATTTACCTGTTTGATTTACTGAGCAGTCCCCCATTACATGCTGTTGGGGAATTACTTGCATCTATATGTTTATATGTAGCTGATTTCCGTTTGAATGTGTTTGTGCTGAATGCAGAATCAAGTAACATTCAGGTGTCATTACTAAGGGGTGGCAAAATACTATGCCAAAGTAGTTCTCAGTCTGGAAGCTTTTTCTTCTGTGTCTGTTGTGGCACTAATGGTAGTTAACATTCTATATTTTGAAAGGTGGAGAGAGAAATCATAAAATAGATGTCTAGACACATCCCATATAATTGGCCCAGATTCTCAGCAGGGCTGTCCACCTTGTCTTATGCTGTAGAAATGTTGATACAAATCATTTCTTGCATTTTTGGTAGGGTATAAGCTGCAAGAGTGAGGGAGCTGGGACATGAATCTCCCACACCAGGACAGTCTGTCTGTGAGGATGTTATGGGGGATGGTGTGGAAAGCTTTACCAAAGTCAAGACAAGTAGTACCCACTGCTCTGCCCTCATCCGACAAGCTAGTTGTTTCCTCGCAGAAAGCTCTCAGGTTGGTGATATGCTGAGTATTGCCAGTCAGCTGCTTGTTGAAATCTGTGTGGAAATGGCTTCCTGGAGAATTTTCTCCATCATCTTCTCAAGAGTCAAGGAGGGTATCTGGCCTCTAGTGAGGGCATCAGAGGATGCGGGCTCATGTCTGTTGCCTTGCAGCATCACGGTGGAGCTGTGGAGGAGACCGGGGAGAAGCATGCATGAGTTTCAGGTCCGGAAGCACTTAGCTGAGAAATTAAGGGCAGCAGGAAACAACAGCCACAGGATTGGCTCCTGGCTTTGCTGGTCCTGGGTCTCAAGGACCTCTTGTTGTGGAAGTGAGAAATGCAGACAGTAAAAGCTGCCCGGGCAAAAGCTTGTGTTCTAACAGGTAGTTCTTGGTCAAATTTCTCTGTAGAGCACCCACGCTATCTTGGAGGTGGTGCAGGCTCCTTGCTTGCTGAGTGTCCTTCCCTTCCCTCAACTAACCCTACTGGGAAAAGTCTCCGGGAGGAACAGTGCAGTAGCTAGGTCCCTCGAGATGGGGAAGGCTGTGGCCTGGCTCTCAGTTTGGGGTAATTGGTGCAGCCCAGGGCACGGGGACCTGGTCGTTTCGGCAGGGCCAAAACTGATGTGTTTGGTCACACATGAGGAGGTGGGACTGGTTGGTACAAGACACCCACAGCTGGAGATTTGGCTGCAGCGTGGTCATTCCTACCCTTAAAATCTTACCCACCAGCTGGGGAGCCCCATCAGGTGGCTTCCTCATAGCACTGTGCTCTGCCCACATCCCTGCTCCTCAAGGGTTAGAGAAAATCACTGCTGGCTGTTTCCTGCAAGTCCTTCTTCACAAAATGCTGGTTAGAAGAGCTGTCTTGGGCATTTAGCATCGAGGAAGTCTAGGGACCCTGAGTTTTCTCCTGCTGTCAGCGGGTTTGGGGCATGACAAAGGATGAAAATGCCCGTTTTCTGTTAGCTTTACAGACTTGAAGGCTATGAAGCATCCTTTCAGGGGTAGTTTACCTCTCCTTTGGTGGAGTTTAGGATGAGCAAACGAACACCCCTTAAGGTAGATGAGCTTTTCTGGCTCTGCAAAAGACCGTTTTTCCCTAAACTTCTGTGACTGCAGATTTTTGTTTTCTTGTTTTCCACCAGGCTTTCCATTGAAGGAAGGAAGGGTTCAGAGGGGGGTTATTAAGAACCTGCTGCTTGGGATGTCTCCTTCTGTGGGAAGATCCTAGAAGAAAGTGTCGCTGTAGAGACTTGAGTGGATCCTCCTTTGTACGAAGCTTCTTGGGAGCTGCACCTCCCCTGCCTGCTGACTCCTTCCCTGAGCTGCTGCCAGGGACGTTATGGTCCCTCTGAACTAGCCTGTCCTAGTCCTCACCAGTGGTCCAAACTAGTCTGTTGTGGTCCTTGTCACTGGTCCTTCTGGGGGAGGAAACCCAGATGGGTGTTTGATCAGTGCCCCCTTTCCAAGGCCGCCCCCTGGCCCCAGATAGAACCTGCTTCTGAGCTAACTCGACCTCGGCAGATCTCCTGAACTGTACCCTGATGCTAGTGGACGTGTTGCTTTATCGTAGCTGATGAGGGACCCGCTGGTCAAGGAAAGGAAGCTCCTTAAGCCACTCTTAATGTACCTTAGTGGAGAAATCACACGACCAAGTCAGCACCGTGGGGCAGAGGGCAGTGAGGGCCTGGGCAACATGGTCAAGGGAGCACCCAAGAAGGTGCGATGAACTTTTCTCCCCTCGACCCATGGCCCCTTACTAGAAAGCTCCTGGTGGAGAGCTGCACGGGGCTTAAAGAGCCTGGAGAGACTAGCAAAGGCAAAGGTGAGTGTTTCCTAAGGCCATGCCCCTTTCTCTGACATCAGGGGGGTTGGACAGGGGAAATTTGGTGCAATAAGTGGATCTCTGGACTGAGATTTTCTCTGGCCTTATTTCTAGCAACTTTAACCCTTGGCAGCAATGTAAAGAACAGCCATTAGAGGCAGGAACAGGGAGAAGCTCGTGCACATCTTTTGCTTTGCAGTTGCAAAAGGTACAAAAGACCAAAAGGTACAGCCAAAAGAAGTAAGGGAACGAACGTATCTGAAGACATCCTTTAAGCCTCCATGGCCACACAGCTATGCTTTTCGACACTGAACTATGACACCAGCATTACGTAAATCTGGTTCACATAGTAGTTCTCTCATCTGCCTCTCCCCTGCAGGGACTCTGGCTTCAGGAGATTCCTTCTGGACAGATTTTCCTCCTTTCTGCACAGAGCTCCCCGCAGCTGGTGGCAGCACACTGCAAATACACCACACAGGCAGTTTGCAGGAGTCTGTTCTCCAGGTTGTGCTCATGAGCCAAGCCCGTCAGGAGCATGGGGTTCCGCAATCTGTTTCTCCAACAGCCTCACCTCACCGCACGCTCTGCACGTCCTGATTGCTGCAGCATTTCTCCCATCAGCGCCACATCATTGCTGTGCCCTGGAGAAAGACGTGCTCGGGAGAGCAGGCACTTGCCTGAAAGACCTCCTGGAAGTACAGAACAAGGAAGCTCTTCACAACTGCATCTCAGGGACAGGGCTCGCAAGAAGGACAGGCCAGCATCCTCACGCATGGGCACTAGGGACTAAGTCTGGACTCCTCCTGCTCGCTTCAGACTCCCTATACTGTCCAACCCTCCCCTTCTAGAGCACCACCTTCCTCCCTGGGGACTTCTTGTCCTACTGCTTCCTGGCCTCCATTGTCTGAAAAGCAGGGTCCGCTGTTACATCACCTCTTACATCGCGCAGCTCCTCAGAGCTGCCTTCTCCCTTCTTGCGCTGGGCAAGCCTTTCAGATTTGGGGACAGCTTCCTTTGCCGCTTTGCCCAGGTCTTGCTCATTTCAAAACCTGCAAACCAGAAGGAGACATCAGCTGGCAGACTCACCAAAAGCTGCTACACGCTTCCCACCCAACCACAAGACTTCAGCCCAGGGGGCACACAAGCATAATCTCTCCACATTAATACACGCCACACTGCCAAGGCAAACAGCTGCCTCACACTCGTCCTCGAGCACAGGGTTACCCAAAGCCACTTCGCCAGGAGTCTCACCTCATTTGATGCACTCCAGCCTGGGCCTTTCTCCTCTCCTCTCCTCTCCTCTCCCGTCAGCTCCATGTCACGGATCAGCTTTGGCTGAACATGTCCTCGGGAAAGGAGGCGCTTGCCAGCAAGACCCTCTGGAAGTACAAAACAAGGAAGCTCTTCACACCTACATCGCTGGGATGGTTCCCACAAGAAGGATATGCTGGCCTGCTCACGCATTGGCTACTGCAGACTGAGCACAGATTCCTCCAACCTTGCAGGCCCCCCTTCTGTGTGCTCCTTGGCCCTCACACACTCCTCCTTGTGTCCAACCCTCCCTTTCTGGAGAGACACATTGTTCCCATGGGTCATCCTGTCCCACTGCTTCCTTGGGGCCACATTCGGAAAGGGGGGCCAGCTGCCACATCTTGGTCACCTGAGAGAGTCACTTTGGCACCAGTACTTCCACACAAGGGGTCCAGGCTCTTGGACCTCCACACTCTTCTCATCCACACCTTTTGGCCCTCTGTTGGCACACTCAACCAAAGGATATGGTTTCTGAACAGTTCTCTAGGAACTCCGACAGACCGGCTTCAAGTCCCATCTTCCCAAACAACAGGAAGGTTGGACACTGCTTAGCAGACTTTGCACCATCTGCCTTGGATGATTTCTCTCCTCAAACAGAAACCAACGGCCTCCAGGACATATGTCAGCCCCTCCACTGCCCACGGCTCCAGGCAGAGCTGCTGGCTCACAGCACACATGCCTGCTCCCAGCTCTTTCCTCCACAAGAGGAGGCGGCACAAACACACCCCTCTGACACAACACAACAGTCTGCAACTGTGGACAAGCAGCACGGCTCAGGGCAAAAATGCCTTTCAGCAGCACCAGAGGCTCTTGGGAGCAGGCGCTCTCCCTGCGGCTTCTTCCACAAGCACTCACTGCACATGGCAGGAGCAGGGAAAGAGATTCCCAAGAGGCACCTTCTACTCTACCCGGCATTGCACTGTCACCTGGGATCTAAGCCCCTCCACACAAGGACAGCGCTGAACCCCCCAAACCTCTCTCGCAACTCACATGGTACCTTACCTCTTCTGCCCCTTTACCTCTGCTCCCCACAGATGACGCCTTCTCCCTTCTTTCTCTGTGCCAGCTCTACAGATTTGGCTGATGGCTCTGCCTCAGCCTTGCCTGGGCACTGCTCATCTGCCAACCTGAAAAGCAGGATACAGAAATGAAACCTCCCATAGGAGTCTCACGCTTCCAACCCAGCCAGGAGACCTAGAGTCCTTGGGGCACGTGGTCAGAACCTCTCATCACTCCTACAGGCAACAGGGCAAAAGGAAACAGCTCCCTCGCACACGGGCAGGAGCACAGGGTGACCCAAAGCCAGTTCTCCAAGAGTCTCACCTCACTCGAGACACTCCAGCCCACACCTTCGTCCTCTTCTCTCCTGTCACCTCCACCTCGCTTATTTGGAGCTGACAAAGATGCCCTCAGGAGAGGAGGTGCTCGCCAGCAGAGGACTTCCTGGAAGTACAGAACACGGAAGCTCTTTACATCTGCATCTCCAAGACAGATCCCACAAGAAGGACAGGCCAGCCTCCCCAGGCATGGGTGACTACGGTCTGAGCCCAGACTTCTCATCCCTTCTGCTCAAGACTTCCAAGGAGGCCCTTGGATCTTTACGGTTCCCCGGGTTGCCCCCCCGTCCCTTCTCTAGATGGACACGTTGCTCCCTGCCATTACCTCATCCCACTGCTTTCCCAGGTCCACATTCTCAGAAGGAGGACAGCTGTTACCTTACCTCGTAGGCCCCTCTGCTCCTCAGAGCTGCCTTCCCTTGCCTTCTCTTTCGTCGAAGCGCAACAGATTGCCTGGCAGCTTCTTCCTCTCCTTTGCCCAGGCACTGCTCATCTGCAAAGCTGCAAATCAGAAGGACACCGAAATGAAACCTCATGCAAGAGGCTTTCCAAAAACTGCTACGCACTTCCCAGCAGAGCAAGGTGACTAACGTCCTTGGAGCATGTGCTCAGAACCTCCCAGCATTGATACAGGCAACATCACCAGCAAAAGGGCTGCCTCACACATGTCCCAGAGCACAGGGTGACACAAAGCCACTCCCACAAGACTCTCACCTCACTCGACACACACCAGCCCATGCCTTGGTCCTCTCCTCACCCATCCCCTCCACAGCACTGGTCTGGATTGAAGGAAGATGTCCGGGGCAAACGATGCCCTTGACAGCAAGGCCCTCCTCGGGAACTACAAAACAACAAAGCTCTTCACACCTGCACTGCTGGCACAGTTCCCACAGGAAGGACACGCAATGTTACAGTATCTTTTCTCTCAGCCTGCTCAACCAAGGCTTTTTCGGAAGCTGCATCTTTAGGCACAAACCTGGAAACAAGATGGCAACACTGGTTTCAGTAAAGAGCAACACAGCCTCTTGCAGCCTCCACTAAGCAGCTGCAGAGATAGTGCGGAGCTACTGTCAACTCTCCACTTTGACAAAGCAGAAGACAGCACACATTAGCAATATATCTTAGGAGCCCCAGAGCACAAAACATCAGTGCTGGGACGGGCACAAGAGCCTCCAGTCAGAGGGCTTGCCGAGATCTGGTGATGATCCCCCTTTTCAGGGATGCTTCTTGAGGAAAGAAAAACACACAGGCAGGAAAGAGTAACATCTTGGGCTTGGGGAGGGTTGTCTTTTTTATGCTCACCCAGAAGAAAGGGAAGGAGCAGATGAAGCTCCGTGTGTGCAAAGCGGTGCCTAGCATCCTCTCCCACACAGCGGCGGAATGGAAAGCATGCCCTCCTCCATGTGACTCCACCGGAAGACACATGAATTCCCAGAAAAGCAAGAGAGAGTGACCACGGAGTTCACTGAGAACCCTGCCTTTAACAGAGTTATTCCCCACTAGCTTCATGAGGAGACAAGCCCTGGCAGCTACACCCTAGGAAGCAATAGTGACAGAGACACGCCAGGTCATCCCCAGGAAACTGGCCGGCCTTTCTGCTGGCATGGCTTTCTGGAAGAAGGAGGGCACGTGTCGGGGGAAGGGCCACCAAAAGCCTGCCCCCCACTTATACTTCCTCCTGATGCTAACGGACATGGGCTACTGGGCTGCATCTTTGCTCTGACCAAAGACAGCTTCCCTGAAGGGCTTCTCCAGCGCCAGGTCTCTCCTCTAAGCCAGACAAGAACTCTGCAGAAAACTCATGGGCTTGTAAACCAGGTTTAGCGCAAGCGACGAGACAGCCCATGGAGAATTCTTTCCGCACATTTCCAAAAAAGTAGAGGGAGCCCTGAAAACATCTCAAGCTTACACTGTCAAAAGATTTTGCCAGCTTCCCGGTCTTTGGACAAGGCCCACACAAACAATTGCAGCGTCACTGCTATGCAGACGGACACCTTCCACTTAGAAACGTGGGTCCTCAGAGCGATCTGGGCATGGTTCACCTCCGCAGCTTCTAAGTGCCCTGCACACAAACCACCAAGCAACAAAGTCACTTCAACAGCCCTTCAGCACACTCAAAGCACCTCGCAGCACAACAGCCCCTCGGGAGCCTTCTCACCCCTCACCCACCCCAACCACTCTCCAGGCAACAGCAAACCTCTCGCCTGGCGGGGCCGCAGCCCCGGCCCTCCCCACACACTGCTCTTCCGAGCAAACAGTAGGTGGCCTCACTGGAGCAGAAGAACCACCCCAAACACAGCCCCAACACCCTGTTGCCCCACAGCCACCAGCAAGGGCACCCCAGAGACCTCCTTGGCCTTGCGGAAAACTACCCCTCCCATCTCCCATTCGCCCCTGACTGCACCTCACTTACACTCCTCCTAACGACAAGCCGCCGGCAGAGACACCAGCAACACTGGCACTCGCCTTCCCAAGGAATCTGGCAGCCCAAATGGGCAGCAGCAACTTCGTTTCCCTGGGCTTTGAAGAAACACCTCCAAGAAACTGCTCTCACGCAGCAGGCACTGCAACGTGACACCCACAGACCTCCCACAGGTCTGCAGAGCTCTTAGCAGAGACCCCCGCCACAACACAAGGGGAAGCCAGCTTTGAAGCGCTCTTCCTACCAGGCCAGGGGCTCTCATCATAGCTGACATGGTGCTCCACCAGAAGCACCTCATCCAGCTGAAGCACTAGTCCCCAAACTTTGGTCTCCCTTCTTGTCCACAGAACACAAATAACTTTCCATAATGCACATTACTGACGCCTGCTAGCCTCACAGTCTGAAAACGAGACAGCAAGAAAGGAACAAAGAGAGGTGTTCTGCAGACACAATAACTATGTGATGACTTGTCAGGGCATGCTAAGGGTGCTCTGGGGCCTCTCCACCCCTGATCTTCAAAGAGGCTGCAAAAGGGGGTGCTTTGGGGGAGAGCCTTGCACTCTGGAGTCTTCCCCTCTCCCTCCTCTTCACCTCCCACAAGCTGATGGGTGACACGCAAGCAGGGAAAACCCCCACAGCCTCAGGAGGCCCAGGGAGGGACAACACCTGGCATAAAACCTCCACAGTGCACCACGAGCTCTGTCGGGTCCTTCCACCCTGCCACAAGGGGCTAGAGAAGGCCCCCAGAAAGAAACCCCACGCTCTGCTTCTCCAGCTTCGCTTTGCTTTTGCTCTCCATTGAGGGAGAGGTTGCTCTGAGGCAAATCTGCCACCTGCAGCCTCCTCCCGGGGCATTTCTTCCGCTTTCAGAGGCTGGGAGGAATAGTGCTGCTCAATGGCCGCATGCAAGGGGCCGCTCAGCACTCACCAGGGTTGGAGGGAGGATGAGGAGACAAGACTCACCTTGTGCAGCAGCAGCTGCACTTGGCGGTAGCACTCACACACGCTATCCCAAACTTCAGCGATGTCTGTCTGGGGAGCAAGAGAAAGATGTGCCATGCTTCAAGTCAACAAGCTCACCACCATCCTGCCTGGTCCAAACCAAACAGATGCAGCCATCATCCACCACCACCACCACCACCACCACCACCATCTCCAAAAGCACCTGTGCAGGAGGCAGCTGCAGAGCCGAGACTCTTAACTGACTTCCAACTAGAAGCCCTCCACTGACCCCACCAGAGGGCTGGAGTTGAAATGAAGACACGAGAAGGGCTTTGGACAAGGGCATCCTCCCATCCACGATGGGAAGGCGTCTCCGACCTCAGAGCCTCTTCCTCCCTCTAGCTTGCAATTCTGGTACTGCAGCACAAGCAAACAAAGTGCTGTCTAAAGCACAACTCACACCAAGCTCATTTTTAGTCACTTCAGTAAGGCCAGCAACATTGAACCACTACCAGCCAGCTAAACTGCACCACAGAGGGCTGGGCATTCTTCGGCCAGCAGGGCCAGTTTCTCTCACCCCCACCCCCGCCGACCATTTCAGTCATTACTAAGGAAACAAGGAAGCTCCTTTGCCAAAAACAAAGCAACAACAAATGCCAATTAGCAGCTAAGAGTCAACATCCTCCTATGTTGAAGCACCAGAACTGAGACCTTTACAGCCACCCAAGATGAACTCCAAGCACAGCGCAGGGACAAACTAAGAGATAA
Source organism: Dromaius novaehollandiae (assembly GCF_036370855.1). NCBI lineage: Eukaryota > Metazoa > Chordata > Aves > Casuariiformes > Dromaiidae > Dromaius > Dromaius novaehollandiae. The sequence continues at coordinate 346,984 of NC_088125.1, read as the reverse complement.
CGAAGCATCAGTCAGGCTGCCAGAGCCATTAGGAGTACACAAGGAGAGCAAAAAGAAAGTGTTTTCATTTTCGAGCTCTTGAAATTAGACACAAAATACAACCCATACAAACACAAAGACAACAGCAGGACTCAGCTATAGGCAGCCAGGTCTCCACACTTAGCAGTCCCTAACTCCAGCAGGGAGAAGGAAAGGATTGTTGAGGTACATAGTCCTATTTTCTGGGAACAAGTACAATTCTTCTCCAGGTACTCCCTAACACAATAGGCAAATAGCGTTCCCGCACCATGCAAGCAGAGGTCAAACCAATACAGCAAGACCTTGCCTTTGCTGAAATTCAGCTACCAAACTCACACACACGTCAGGGGCACAATCAAGCGGCTGCGCCCTGTCTTACCACTGCAAGGGCATTAACAGGCAGCCCGACTAGACATGCGACTCCCTGCTATTTGCATGTTGCACAACAAGCGCCAGCTACTCTTTGATTCCCCACAGACTTCACAGCCAGAGTCGACCAGCAGACCAGAGCCCTGCAATCCACACACACAGGTCTTCTCCAGAGAAACTCCCTGGGGACGCCACAAAGGCGGCCCTGACTCCACTCGCCACATTGCTAACAGCAGCAGATGGCACAGGGCCGGCTGCACTCAGCGTTGGTAGCTTCCCCCCAGGAAAAAAGAGCAGCGTAGCTGCAAGCAAGACTTCAGGAAAATACTCCTGAAGCTGGAGCTAGGAAGGTCGCTCAGCCCACAAGGAAAGAGAAACACGGAATTTGTTTAAGACTAGCTCCTGTCATTATGGCGCAGGAAAGCCAAGAGCATCCACCCGATTCACACACTTGGAGAAAGGGCCGTCTCTCCTAAGCAGCAGCAGCCTGCTACACAAGACTGCTTACAAACACAGGCACGACTGCTAGAAGCAATGGCCATTCACGAGTCTCTGCATGCTTGTTCTCCTTCCCTCCCTCAGGAATGGAGCATGACTCAAAACAGCAACTGTGCATGCAACAGCAGAACTAGTTCACACCTGACCAGGCTGTAAAAAAGAGCAACAGAGCACTGCCACACTGAAAGAGGCCCAAATAACTACAGCAAAGAGAGAAAGCCTCCCTGGTGGACAAGACAACTGCTCTTCCAGAAACGATTCCCCCCGGAACATCTTCCCTTGGGGAGTTCCTCTCTTTTCTACCTGGTCTCCTGAAGCAGTATCGTCTGGCTTTACGTACAAAAAGCAGCTTCTCAGTCTCTGCTTGCTCTGAAACGCTTCCGAGTACATACCATGATGCAAATTCTGCTGGCTGCTAGGATGGATGAGCAACAGGCTGGTACTCACGGCACTGCAGGAAGCTCCTTGCACACAGGAGGCGTTTTAGAGCCTTCTTCCTCATGGAGAGGGGAGAAAAAGCTAACCCCCCCCAACACCCAAGCGCAGAGGCCGCCTGAGGGAGTTCAGGCAGCCCCGTGGGCACTGACCCAACACCATCGCGGCCACCCCCACCGCAGAGGACCGAGAAAGCCCGGGGTTAGTGGCGGCAGAGACACTGCAGCAGGCCGGGCTGGGGGCACCGGGCAGGCGGTGGCTGCCGGCAGGGCAGCGTGGGGCTCCGCGGGAGCCCGCCTGGCTCCATCCTGCCCAGGGCCCGGGTGGCACCGCAGCCCCGCTGCCCCAGGCCCTGAGCCCTCCCTGCCCAGCTGAGGGGTGGCAGCGCCCAGCAGGGAGCCCGGGGCCAAGCTCCAGCCCCAGCCCCAGCTCCAGCTCCAGCTGGGCCCAGCCAGAGAGCCAAGGGCAGGTGCCGAGCTGACAGGGCCTGGCCCCTGCAGCGGTGCTCCTCGGCGCTCCTGCGGGCCCCAGCTCCCTGGAGGCCAGGGCCCCAGGCTCAGGGGCTCCCAGCCCGCCCACCTCGAGCCTGGCAATTCCCTGTTGTCCAAAAGGTGTTTTGGGATACACATTTCAGCTGCTGCGAGCGCATTGCTCTCTTCATCATATGTAAGCAGAGGAGAAAGCAGCCTTTGTGTGAACCTGGCCCCGCGGGAAGAGTGGAAGGGAAGTCCTGAAGCAAGAAGCCCTGAAGCATCTTCCTAGCACACTGCAGCCCTGCTCCGCTGACATCTTCCACTTCAAAGGACTCCAAGAGCCAAAACCTGCTTTCAGCAGCCCCCACGGCTGCTGCAGCCTTTGCCCAGGGAACAAGTTTGGGGGAAAGTCCATTGCATAGTAGCTCGGTTTGAGTCCTTCTCTTGTCTCCTGGTAAAATACTCTTTGGCAGAGGAAAGAGACAGTATACCCACAGAACGGGTATTTATAGTAGAGACAATCCCCATTCAGCAGAGGCAGTTCTTCCTTTGCTGAAAAGCAAGGGCCCACTCTCGTTCGGGTTTGGAGATGGTTTCTCATCTATGATCCTGCTTCCATGCCCATTTGAGTCTTTGCACTTCTTTACCTAGTCGTCAGTCAGGCGAGGCACCTGTTCTTCTTCTTTTTCAGAGTAAAACTCTGACAGTATGCATCCTAATCACGATTTCCCCATGCCTCAGCTCCCTGGCACAAGTAGCGGGAAGGAGCCCTTCCAGAGGTCGCTGTGCAGCTTAGAGGAGGATTTTGCATTTGTTTGGGGAGCGGGATCTACCTCTAAAGGGCACAATGTACTGAAGTGCTTAGAGAAACCTATTTTCTGCCTTATCTGTGCTCCTTGTCCTCCTGACTACAGTGGTGGGGTGAAAAGGACAGGGCATGGGAAATATACCCACTTGTTGGTTGGGTCAGGCCTTACATAGGCTTTAAATTTGTTGCAGTAGTGTGGCCAGACACCTGAGCATCCGTGTGAGAAAACGGATGAAATGCTTCATTTTTCAGTACCCTTCCAGGCACTTAGAAGGCCTGTAAAGCAGGGGAAGGTGCTGCTTCCCTGCAGGTATTCCCAGCAGCAGCTGCCTGGCCACTGCCCAGCCTGCTTTGAGGACTTCAGCAGTGAAATGAGCTGACAAAGGCAGGTGGCACAACGGGCTGATGCTGCCCACCTTGTTCGAGCTGTCACAGCAGGTCAAAGGCATTTTTACCCAAGCAGTGGATGAACGGTGTTGAGCCTGAGCCTTTTGACTCTAAGGATGGAGGGATAAAAGATTTGCTGCTTAGCAAAACAGGACCACACCAGGAGCCTTTCTGAAGGCGCTTCTTATGCCACTGGCTGATCCTTCAGATGAAGGGAGCATAGCAACACCTGCAGGGAGAGGAGATTTCTGCAGCATTTTTGTTCTAATGTTGGTACTGTAGAGAAAAGCTTGGGAATGAGGTCATCAGCCTATTGCAGACCTGATGCTTCCAGAGCCTCCTCTCACTAGCTCACACCCTTTTTTAGTTAGGGCATCCAGAGAGAGCCTGTTCATGTAACTGGCAGGCTTTGTTTTCACACCTTCTTATCTCTGTTGCTGCCTCCCTGTGAAATGCCTCCCCTGTGTTTGCCTCACACAGCAGCTGTGAGCAGAGGCAGGAGCCCAGGAGCCAGAGAGAGCTGATGGCTTTCAGCTGGAGGAGAGGGGCATGCAAAGGAAGAAGGCAGAGGAGCAGGTGGCAGGAAGGAAGGAAAGAACACTGGCAACAGCCACTTTCCCAGCACTTGGGCATGTGCACGCTCCAGCTGTGCAAATGCAGGACTACATTTTCACTGCTGGCTGGGCTTTAGTGTCCTGGGGGCTCTAGCTACAAACTTGCTGCTCCTAAGGAAGCAGCAGCAATTAATCCTGCCTTCCCCTCCACAAGGTCCAGCTGCAACTAGCTCCAGCCCTGGCCCTGGAAGAGCCTGAGCCCAAGGCCAGGGCAGGCGCTGCCAGCAAAGGCTGTCAAAGCTGCAGGGGGACCACAGATGAGTCCCTGCCCTCCCCACAGCACATGGCTGCTTCTGTCAGCAGCACCGGTGCTCCTCCTGTGCTTCCCAAGGCACCCATCGAGGCTGCTGCTCCTCAGGGAAAGCCCCCGGCACCTGGGAACACGAGGAATGTGCCAGCCTGGGCACCGCTGAGAGGCAAAGCACCCAGGTGCCCCCCAGGGCAGGCTGGCAGAGTGTCTCTGCCCCTCTGAGGAATGGGGGTACTGCTCTGGCCTCTCCGGCCTCGGGGCCCTGGGGCCATGCTGCTGCCCTTCCCGCCTCCCCTGACAGCCTCCAGCACGCAGTCGGAGCTGGCCGGCCCCAGCACCACCAGTCCAGCAGAATCAACGCCATCCCCCAGCTCCCGGCTCCTGAGAGCAGCAGCTGCTCAGGCCAACCGGGACAGACCAAAGGCCAGGCTGCTCAAGGTTACTATGCCAGTCGCAAGATGCTTACAGCCGGCCCTGCAGACCCTGCGGGACGAGCCATGTGCCAGCCCCAAGTGATGGCACCAGTGCTCAGCCCCCACGAGAATCAAACTGGCAGCTGATCTCAACTGCACTGGGAGAGCACAGTTACATTTAGTCACAGGTTTCTCCGCCTCTGCCTTTCGGTGGGGGCTGCTGGTACAGATGGGAGCAGTGGGGGTGTCTTCTCTCCGGCTGCTGGCAAGACCTTCCCCAGACCTTTCTTGCTTTGTGCTAGCCTTGGCCAGCTGGCGAGCGGCTTGGATGAGCAGCTTGGCCTCTGGCACGAGCCAGAGAAGCTTCCACTCTGTTTCTTGAGCGTAAGGCATCGCCTTGGCCTTGTGATTAAGGAGTTGCTTCTCCTCTGCTCCGGAGGGCATTGAACACTGGCTTCTGCTAGCATCTCTTGAGCTCTGTGAAAAATACAGAAGCGTTTTGCAAGACCTGCCCTTGTGCATACGTTCAGAGTTGTGCTCCAAGTCTTACACCATCTTATCAGACTTCTGAACATAGGCTGCCCAGTTACCAAAGCTTACGCCTCCTCAGGGTTAGATCTTCAAAGCAGAGGACTCTTTTTGCCTCACAGACTCATGGTCTGTTCTCTAGCCCTTTCCGAGCACATTTCTGTGGACTTCTAGGTCGAGCACAACAGCCTCAGAAGCAAAATTCCTCTTTTCCTTACAGGAAGAGGAGGTGATTGCAGGGCTGCCAAAAGGCAGAGTGGGTCAAACAACACTCACTCCAAAAATACTCTACAGGTGCATGCCTATTTTTGTTTCTTCCAAGGCAGTAAAGAGAAATGAACACAGTCCTCAGGAAGGCAATCCCTCCGTCAGTAAGGCAGGGACCACACTGGACTCTTCCCGTAAGCGCTCCATCTTACACTTGCATACATCCTAAGCAGATGCAAGACAGGGATTTGGGACACAAAATCCTAGATTAAAACAAGGTAATACTTGATTACTTATCTATTAAGAAAAGAAAAAAAAAAGCACAGATTTACCTTGCCAGTTTCTCTGCTAGGTGTCTTCTCATTTCCACATTCACCAAGTGGAGTTTTTCAGACCTTTCCAATTCTCCCTGAGCAAATGCCACTTGCAATGCGCTGTCTTGCTGCATGTTTTGTAGTCTAGCCAATTCCAATTCTAGCCCTCCAATTCTCCGCTCCAGCTGGTTTCTCAGTGAGGCATTATTGGCGTTTATTTCTTCTAATCTGCCTTGAGTGGCTGCCTGCATCTAAAGCAGAAAACGCAACTTCAAGAAACAGGAAGGAAAAGACAGTGCTCCCCCAACTCCACTTCACAGACCCGACTGAAAAAGCACAGCCTGACTCAACTAGGGAACCCTGCTGCCTCCCTACCAGCAACAATCAGGGAAGAAATCTGAAACTACTAAATGGGTTATGCTTGTTTCTTTGTTTCTTTGTTTGTTTCCTTCCCCCAGGAGGGCAGGAACCTTAGGGACTTGTTTTCTCAACAGTCTTGTCTGGAGAATGACACTGCAGGTCCTGTGACTCTGGCCACAGACACTCTCAGCAGTAAGAGCCATTAGAGGACAAACATATCCCTTGGCGATTCAACCACCTACTGCAGATATGAACAGTCCGTCCCCCTCTGCATGCTTTGCCTTTCCACCTGGGATCTCCCTCTACTCAATACAGAGGCCAGAGGGATGATGCACACTAATGCCACCTCCTCACAATGCATCCTGAGGACAAAAAGGCAAGATGGCAACTCCCTCTGCAAACTGCCAACAGGAAGACTGCCTTGGGCAGGCTTTTTGACTGAAGGAGCTACAGGGGCTGCTGGGAGGCAATCAGAGAGTAGGTGTTTTCCCAGACATGCATATCACACAACACACACAGGAGCACTTTCACACAGCCATTTTCAGCGCTCCAACTTCCTTAAAAAAATAAAAAAGGCAAAAAAAAAAAGGGCACTACAAGAGAACGAGATACCTAAAGCAAAAGACCTAAAAGACAATGACAACAACAACAAATGAATGCATTGTAGACTGCAGATGCAAATGGTGAATGAGTTTACCTGCAAGAAGAGATTGACTTCTTCCAGTTTTTGCCTTATCTTTTGGTAGGCTCTTTCTCCAATCTCTCTTTTATACTCCTCTATTTTGCAAAGATCTACCGCACTGCTCCGTAAGCATCGTTGGAGGCAAACCACCTCTTCTTGCAGCTCCAGATTTCTAGTTCCTAGCTGCAGAGATTTTGTGGATTCCCTCACCAGCTGCTGGAAGAGTTCACTGGCCTGTATCCAGGGGAAAAACAAACACAATTCATCAGAGAGGTCTAGAATCCCTCCATTCGGGGAAAATCCAGCAAACCTATCAGTCGAGACGATAGCTGACACCCACTGACTTGATATTTCAACCAAGAAAGAGGGATTTGTATCTCCATTTCTTTTGTTTCTTTACATCTTTCTCAGGAGTTCAGACAGGGTCGCTTCAGCTCCCATGCTTCCTCAGTTCTCCAGCAAGAGTTCACAACCCACTCCACAGCTCACCTGAACAGCACAGACTCCAAACCAGCAGCATTTCAGCCACGTGCTTGGGCTGAAAAGCACAAGGTCTCTTCTTCAGTGAGACTCCGCAGCCCTGAAAGCAGCTCCCTGAAAAGCCACTGCTGTCTGGCAAGAGCAGAGGGCAGGCAGCAGCAAAGAGAAAGGAGATCACTGCAATACGACCCAAGAGCCTGAACCTGAGAGCTCCTGCTCATGCTGTGTGTCTGAAGGGCAGGATCTCCTCTTATTGCAACCCGGAGCAGTTGCTCTTGTGATGTTTCAGATAAAAGCACACTCGGGCCTGGAAAACGACCAGGAGCTCCTTTTGAGGAAGGCTCAAGGAGTGGCTTCATTAGCTACACTACAATGAGGAATGCCTCTAGACAAACCTCTCTGGCATTTGTGCTCAGAATATGTTGTTCTGTTCCAGCAGTGGAGGAAAAGAACAGCTTCGTAGATATTACTATGTTTACAGAGTTGGTATACCTCGGCTTTTGTCCTGTCCAAGTCCTCTTGCAAATGCAGTTTTTCTTCCTTGAGGTCATCGCACAAACGGGTAGAAACTCTAAGGGAAGTCTCTGACATCCGCTGCTTTCTGAGAGCCTCACTAAGTTCTCGCTGCAGCTGGCAGACTGTTCTCTAACGAAAGATTATAACACAAGGATGAAGAGAAAGGCAAGAATGTGAAATCTGCATTTCTACTTTCACTCACTAGTTCATATACTTAAGATCAGTTTTCAGACGTGCTACAAAGGTCAGAAATGTTGTCCCCCAGAAGATGGGCTCTGCACAGCTGGGCATCTCTCTCCTTCCTGAGAGAGGAAGGTAGCAATGCTTAGCTCAGATGTGCTGGAGGCGCAAAACATTATGTGAGCACTCTGCACGGGAGCATGCTTTGCAGCTTGCACAAAGTCAGCTCAGCTGATTTCCTAATTAGTCCTTCCCCTCACTGGCAGCATAGTCTTTCACAGCGCCGCAACAAAAGGACATGGTTGGAGAAGGCTGTAACTCAGAAGCTATGGGAGAGAAAGCTGAGGCCAGGGTAGTGGCTGAAGCTAACTTCTTGGGAGGTTGCCAGCCTCCTTAAGTGCCCCAAATGCATACATCAGCTAGTCCCTGCACAACACTCGGACTCCTCTACTGCAGTAACACTTCAGGCCACAGGCATTCCTTCTCTGTACAAACAGGAAAGAAAAACACTCTTTTCTTTGCTCAGGACTCAGCACCTCCTCCTCGCTCACTACTCTCTCGTCACACCTCCTCCCTTCCTTCTTTCCCACTCATCTCCAGGCACCTTCTCCTCCCTCTCCTCCTCTCACTCTGCCCATCCTCAATATTTTCCTAAACATTCTCTCTCCTCCTTCCCCCACCCTACCTCTCTTTCTGCTTTGTTCCTCTTGCACACCAAGACTTGGTCTCTTAAATGAAGACACTTGGCGTTCAGTTCCTTGTTTCTTGCCTGCAGCAGGTACACTTCCTCTTCCGCTTCTGCTCTGTGTTTACTGAGAATGTTGTTCAGTCCATCCTGGACAGCACTCACAATTTTTTCTTGGGTGCTCCGTTTCGGCACATCTCCCAGCTGCTGACGGAGCAAGCGATTCTCACTTTGGAGCTGGGCCACTTGTGCCCGCAGAGATTCCTCTTCCGCAAGGTGTTTGCTCACTTCATCTTTCTCACGTTGCAGAGCACGACCATGTTCCTTGGCCTGACACTGGGCTCGACGTAGTGCCCTCCGTGTCATTTCCAAAAATGATGTTTTTTTCCTAAGAGACTGTTTCAGTTGGTGAACTGTCTTCTCTAAGGTGGTAGCTTTACTTTCAGCCTCACTCAGCTGCTGAGACAAGCTCTTGCTGGTTTCCCGCAAATCAGAGAGCTCCTGATTGAGCTTGTCTTGCAAACAAAGACCCTGCTCACATTCCCTCCGAAATGTCTGCTCAGCCTCACGTTCTGCTGTCTGACAACTTCCCAGTTCCTGAACTTGAGCAGAGATCTCGTGCGAAGGCGATGAGTCCACCTGTGTCTCCAGCCTCTCTTGGCTCTCACTTGTCTGTTCAAATGCAAGCAATGAAAGTTGGCCAACTTAAGCAAATCCTCTGAAAACAGGAGGCAATGGCAAGCATTCTCTATAACCATACAAAGACTGGAGCTACCTGGACCTCGGATTAGAATGCAACACTAATCTACAGACTGCTTCTCTCAACTTCAGTCATTCAACAGTGTTATTTTACATTGGTACAGACCACCAGTTCAAAATTCAACTAAAATGTGTGTTTTTACATACCTGCCTCCCAGGGGTTTCCCTGCTAGCCTTGAGGGCTTCTTCGTCATTTGGCGAAGACTTACGAAGAATGGCAGAGTCGGAGTCCCCATCTGTACAAGAAAAACACATCTTTTTGCTCCATACATGATACCCATATTCAAAATACTGAAATGACCAGCTCCGATGGCGACTTCCGGTCTCCCTCAACTTCACCGGGCTGCATCTGTCAGATTGAGGTGATTTCTTCATCTTTATAGAAGCCTTGATTAATGCATGGATCATTATTTAAGCTGCCCAGCTCAGCTACAGAAAATACTACAGCGTTGCCAGCACACTCAAAAGACCTCCCTCGAAAAAGCCTCCAATTCCTCTGGTACCAATAAATACGCCTTTGACATACCTCGACCAGAAATTGCACAGGAAACCTTTGCTCCCAGCTTTCGCATTGACGCATAACTGCCACCTATTATCTAATGCACGTTCACCTAACGTGCTCTGCGTTCCTAAGGAAAGCTGCCAGTGCAGACACAGCAGGGATTTGGACAGCTATCATTTTCCACTGGGCAATTAAACAGTCCCATATTTGTCTTCCAACAAACAAGTCTCAAACAAGCCAGAGTAAGCAGGGTACTGTTGCGGAGACCAGAAAAATCACACCAAATGCAGGAGGACTAAAGGGCCCAAGGTAGGCGTCCCTTCTGGTCTCTCCAGAGCTCTTCCAAGTTCCTCCTCTCCCAAAGACTTCAAAGCCTCTTCCTGCTGCGTATCAGAGGGAATCAGAGGCGGGGGCTATGCTTTGCCTGTGCCAGCCAGCAACTGCAGAATTAGGTTCAAGAGCCTTCCCAAGAAGCTGTCAAGTTCCCTCTCACGGCACCCACGCCATCTTTGAAGAGATTCCACACAAGCAGGAAAGGATCCAGGGAGAAGAGGAAATCCTTCTAGAAAGACACTCCAAAGACGGCCTACTCTTCCTCCAAGTCCCTGACTCACACAACCTTCTCTTCATACCCTATATGCATCACAAAACGCTCCAGAGGAGGGTTGGCCCTAACAACATATGTTCACCAACAGGATGATTCTGCAGTTGCCCAGGAACAGGGCAGGGCCGTTCTTTGGGGGGAAGCAACATTCTGCTGATCCGACCGTCCGCACAGAGCCCCCAGCAGCAGATCTCTTCCTGCGCTCTAGCAGGAGGAGTCACAAACCTCCGCCTGGATAAAGCTCCTGTTCCTAAGTGAAAGGCAGCAAAATGTGACTCTCAACTCACTTCTCACTTCTGGGAAATAACACACAAGTCAAGAAGAAAAGAAAAAATAGAGCGCAGTTTCTGTATCTTTGTAGGTTTTCAAAGACAGTAACAAACTGTGTATGAATACTGTCTGCTCTCCTCATTTGACACATACTGGAGCTTTCCATACAGTAGTCTTACCAAAAAAAAAAAAAAAAAAAAAAAAAAAAAGGCAGAATAAACCCCCCTACTAGAGGGTCTGAAAGGTAGAGTACAGAGAACACAGTTTGGGTAATTCTGAAATAGTAATTGTGTGAGATATGTTCAGTGCTAGGCAAGCTCACGAGCGTAGCTCAAACTGCACACACTCACTGAAGGAGAAGATATTTTTTTAAGCCACCCTGATAATTCTTCTGGATCATAACCTCATACGGATTTTCAACACTTTTTTTTTCCTCATAAAAAGTCAGAACTTAAAAACAACATTTAAAAAACATAAATACATCTAAGCTACTATGCAATGGACTTTCCCCCAAACTTGTTCCCTGGGCAAAGGCTGCAGCAGCAACGGGGGCTGCTGAAAGCAGGTTTTTGGCTCTTGGAGCCCTTTGAAGTGGAAAATGCCAGCCGAACGGGGCTGCTCTGTGCTTTGAAGATGGGACTTGCCCCATGCAGGGAAAGGTTTGTGTTCTTTGCTCCCACTAAGCGGGATTGCTCTCTTGCTGCAGGACTTCCCTGCCACTCTTCCCGTGGGGCCAGGTTCACGCAAACGCTGCTTTCTCCTCTGCTCACATATCATGAAGAGAGCAATGGGCTCACAGCAGCTGAAATGTACATCCCAAAACACCTTTCTGACAACGGGGAATTCCAGGTCCTGTGATTTTTCCACATGTTGGTTATACAGCTAGTTCCACTGATGCCAAGGGACCTAATGTCTTGTTTTAAACTCAGTCCATGTGTGATTTTCTTGGGAACACCTGGAAGAGCACGTGCGACCTGTTCTTCATTTGTCTAAGCATTACAATGTAAAATGTTGAAAAGTCATGAAAACACAGAGCCAGAGAAGTTGAGAGAGACAGAGGCAGGAAAGCCCCCTATAGTGAGAAAACCGGAGATGCTTCAGTCCTGCCAGTGTTTCTGATGCTCCCAGTGAATTCAAATGAGCATTTCTGGGACGGGCCCTTGAAATGGGACTGAGGTCCAGGAAAAGGCTTCAGAAGCCTGAGAATCTGTAAAAAGGGAGCGGGGAGCAAAGGCTGTGTCCCGGTGGCACAGAAAAATCTCTTGTTTTAGATCAGTTGCTGTGGCTGAAATTGAAACATGAGTCAAGTATGAGTAAACCAAGGCACCAAGGAAAAAAAGGATCCAGTTTAAAGAGGTCTTCATTGTCGCAGCCTGAAAGGAGTCGTTTAGGACGACCTCCCTCCCCTTGGGACCAACGACCAAGTTCGTGATGCTCTTGGACTGAATTAAGGTGAAACGACACCAGCCAACCAGTTTTATGATTTATTAACAGAAAAGACATGGTTAGGAACGATAACTCAATGGCAATTACTTCAACTAGATAAACAAGTCCCATGCCGCACGTTTTGAACAGATCTCATCAACATTCATCAAAAGAGAGGGGAGAGAGAGAGAGAGAGAGAGAGAGAGAGAGATATCACCACCTGTGGATCCAGTGGCGTCCCATTGGTCCCCTTCACTCTGGGTGTCTTGGCGGTGTGGGGGGGTCCCCCACTTAGCTTCTGGTGGTGCCCTTTTTATACAGTCCAAGTCCCCAAATCTCCACCCAGTTCCAAGAAACCCCATGCATATGCATGGTGGGCATTAGAGGCGTGGTCTGGTTCGGTGCAGCCTCGCTGTGTCCCGGGAGGTCGCAGGGAGACCATTTCAGGGGTCGCAGCAGCTCAGTCTTGTTTCCACCAGAAACAGATAGCTTGCTTGTACAACAGAAAAACACCATCTCAGTCCTGTTTCCTCCGGGAACAGGTGGCTTGCTCGTACAATGGGAAAACACTGTCTCAATCCTGTTTCCACCGGGAACAAATGGAAATGGATGGCTTGCTCGTGGTTATGGTTTTCTGCAAAATCTGCAACGTGCGCAGCAAGGCTCACATCTTAGGCACCAAGAAATGTATAAGGCAAAAGTTCACTCATCAGTCCGCCACACTCATCTGCAAACAGGAGAAGCCCTGTTTCCCTTGCTTAGTATGCACATAGCCTCTACTGTGAATAGTGATCCTTCTTAATAGAGCGCCAGGCCCCAAACGCCTTGGCACTAGGCTTACAAGATGCCTGGAGGGTTAGGTGGCCCGGGGGTCTGTGTTTGTGTGGGGATGACGGCTTGAGTCTGGTCTAGCACTTGAAGGCAAGCAATGAGGGCTAGGGCTTAGCTTCAGATGCAGGGCAAGAGAGAGGGTGTGGGGGGGTAAGGATTCAGGCTGCAGCATAGCAGTTTGGGCTTGGCCTTAGCGACTAGAGGAGGGGAAGGAGGGAAGGCGGAAGGGCAGGGCTTCAGCTTAGTGGTGAGGCTGCAGGTCTGGCCCTGCCAGAGGAGCTCTCGCAGGCCCTGTGCCAGCAGCATCCCCATTACCTGAAGCCTCCTGACCTCCCCAACACAGGTGCTGTCTCTTGGCCAAGAGCTCCGTGCCCTTCATGTGCTCCCACGCCGGCCTCCAGCTTCTGCCTGCTCACCTGAGGGCACACAGAGCACCTCCTCATCAGCACCCGAGTGCTGTCCCCCAAAACCTGCCCCTGCCTCTGCAAGCCCCCAGCCTCTCTGCCCTCCTGGCATGACCCTGCCCTTCCCTGCAGCACCTCACCATGCCAGCCTGCTGCTCCCCACCAAGCAGCTTCCTGCACCACAAGTGACCTCACAACCGAGAGCCCAGCCCTCACACCGCCACTCGCAGCTCCCCCTCGCCTGCCTCTGCCCTCTGCTCTCAGCTCCATGCACTTGCACTCTCAGACTAAACACCAGCCCTGCCATGCCTCTGCCTCTGCCTCCCAGGCCCCAAACACCTTGGCGCTAGGCTTACAAGATGCCTGGAGGGTTCGGGCCTTTGGGGCAGCAGCATAGGGCTTAGGCTTCAGGCGTCAGCGGGGAGGTTGCGCTTTGCAGTTGGTGGTGGGCTTTGGGAAAGCGTGTGGGTGATGGCTGAGTGCTGGGCTTCATGTTTCTGCTGAGCGTTTTCAGAATGGGCTAATTGGGTGGTCTGGGGGTGTGTGTTTGTGTGGGGGTGAGGGCTAGAGCCTGGTCTAGCACTTGAAGGCAAGCGATGAGGGCTAGGCCATATCTTCAGACACAGGTTAAGGGAGAGGGTAGAGGGCAGGGATTCAGGCTGCAGCACAGCACTTTGCATTTAGCCTTAGCGACTAGAGGAGGGGAAGGAGGGAAGGCGGAAGGGTAGGGCTTCAGCTTAGTGGTTAGGCTTCAGGTATGGTCCTGCCAGAGGAGCTCTCTCGCAGGCCCTGTGCCAGCAGCATCCCCATTACCTGGAGCCTCCTGACCTCCCCAACACGCGTCCTGTCTCTTGGCCAGGAGCTCCATGGCCTTCATGTGCTCATACCACGTATGGCCTAATGCAGAAGAATGTGAAGGAGACAGGCTGTGGAAAGTAGCCAGACCATCCTAGGAGGAAAAAGAAACAGTGTAGATAATGACGTAGTATCCTTGCAGCAGCAAGTGAAAGAGTTGGAAAAGCAGGTAGGGGATTTGCGAGATGCAAAGGTGATAGCCCAAGAAGTGACTACAGCACAAGCTGAGAAAAGCCAAGATTTAGCAAGATGGAGCAGCTAGCTTTGCGGATGGCTAATAAGCACTGCGGGCGTTATGGAAAGGTGCCCGCTCCTGCTTCTCAGGTGCGGGTGATTATAGCTCGACCTTCCTGGGATCCAGGGGAGTGGGATGATAATATTTGGAGTACCTCATCTGACTCAGAAATTGAGTCTGATATTGAGCAAGAAGCCGCTAACACTCAGGTGCAGCCGCTTGTTCAGATGCGGGGGGAGCGACACATAAATAGGGATACCGTAGAGCAGTCAAGGACTTATACGCCAAAGGAATTACGTGAGTTTTTGACTACATTTCAGCAACAACCAAGGGAGTTATTACTAGCGTGGATGGTGAGAGCCTGGGACAATGGGGCTGGATCATTAACGTTATTAAGGGAAGAACTGAATTTAATGAGCCCACTGTCCACAGATGCTCAAGTGCAGTATTATGTCTCCCAACTTAACGTTTGCATGAGATAGCGCTGGTAACTCTATAGTTGCTCCTCTGCTCTACCAGTGGTTATGTGCCACGGTGGTAGCGGCTTACCCATCTACAGGTGAGCTGGGCGCCACGGTGGGGGCATGGCGTATCATGGAAGAAGGAATAAATGTTGCGACAGTTGGGGGTGGCCATTGGACGAGCGGATGATAATGGTCCAGATGGCGTAGAAATAACTTGGCAAATGAAAATGCGGCTATTGAAATTGGCCCCAAGTGCCTTGAAACCGCTCCTGTTAGGGACGGCGATGCCTGCTACTGGTACAGTAGCAGCCTTGGTGAATAATTTGCGAGACCTAGCTTTGGTGGGTGGACCAGATTCTAAACGGGTAAGGGTGGCTCAGAAAGTTGGAGCAAAGAGACAGAGAGGAGCGACTAAGGTGAGCGGAAAGGTTACACAAAAACAGATGTGGACTGACTTGCTGCAGGCGGGGATATTGCGGGATGAGATCAATGGCTTGCCCACTGCTGGTTTATTCAAGCATGGCAGCATTTGCCTGCCAATCAACAAAACCCACTGCCCCACCTGCACCCAGTGCTCCCTGGAAGCTGCCTGCTAAGAAACAATGAAGGGGAGGCAGGTCCCCCGAAATCCGAGCGTGAGTTGCAGCATATCATCTGAGGGACAGGCGCCCATATGTACCCCTGCGAATTAGATGACACTCGGGAGGGGAAATAGCTGTGCTTGCTTTAGTAGATACAGGAGCAGAAGTTACAGTGCCACACAGTGCCCTAAACCCTGGAAAAGCAACAAGGCACTTCTGCGGTTTGGGTGGATCTGCCACCCCTGCTGTCGGGCAATAGTTCCTTTAGTGATTGGGGAAAACCCTCCCTTCTCCATTCCAGTCTTATTGGCACCCATTCATGCATATATTTTAGGAACTCATGTGTTACTAGGTTGAGATATACACACAATGCAAGGATTCTTCTCTTTTGCAAGGAGTCCCTCACTGCCACAAGCACGAGGAATCACTCTAATCAGAGGGTACCCAAACTGGGACCCCATAGATTTGCCTGTACCAACTACCGTTGTGTAAATAAAACATGACAGAATACCAGGAGGAGAAACAGAAATTCAAGAAACTAAAGATGCTGTCTTACATGCACACATAATACACCCTGCCCTATCGGCCTTTAATAACCCCATATGGCCTGCGGAGAAGCCAGATGGCTCCTGGCGTACGATTGTGGATTACAGAGAATTGAATAAGGTGGTCCCACCCCTGATGGCAGTGGTCCCCAATATGGTGACTTTGTTAGAAGAAGTGGGTAAAAATTTGCAAGAATGGAAGGCTGAGGTGGATCTGGCAAACGCCTTTTTCTCTATTGCTATATCCCCAGCCTCGCAGGACCAATTTGCCTTCACTTGGAGTGGTAAGCAGTATACATTCCAAGTCCTTCCGCAGGGATATAGGCATAGCCCCACTATATGTCATCAAATGGTCGCTGCTGACCTCCCAACACCTCTCCCAGACTGTACTAGTCATCATTACATCAATGATATTTTGAGAACGGGACCATCTGAACATCAGGTGAAAGGGCAACTAATGGCACTGACGCATGCTTTCCAGGATAGGGGATGGGCTGTGAACCCCAGAAAGGTACAAGGATCAGATATTAGTGTTCAGTTTCTAGGAGTAGTGTGGATAGGACAAACGAAGGCCATTCCTTAAAAAGTGCGTAATACTATCCAGCAATGTTAGAGCCCATGTTGGAGTGGTGCAAGCTGCAATGCAATGGAAGTGCAGTGGTATGGGCCCTGCAGGACACAGAACAAACTACTCAACGCCATCGGGTCACTGCGCATACAGCCATCCCAATTCAAGCGTGGGTAAATGATGACACTGTTAGAGCCCATGTTGGAGTGGCCCAAGATGCAACGCAATGGAAGTGGAAACATTCTTTGCAAGCTCGACTGAAAGGAGGGAAGAAGGAGTTAAGCACCCCACATGCCACTTTACTGGGAGAAGTACAGTTTAAGCACATGCCCTTACTACCTGAACCGGAGGGTCTACCTCTTCCTACCTCCCCCCACCCACCCCTCCGGCAGAAGTGTCACCGGTACAAGAAGCTCCTCCCTTTGAGATGTTATCTCCTGAACAGCAGGAGTGGCCTTGGTTTTCCGATGGTAGTGCAGTGTATTCTTGGGCAGGAGAACGCATACGGCATTCTGTGGCATACAAGCCTGCTACGGACGCTACCTGTTTTGCCCCCGGAACAGGATATGCCAGTCAGTGGGCTGAGCTAAAAGCCACAGCTATAGCTTTAGATGAAGGAGATGCATGCTATCTTGATACAGATAGTTGGGTAGTGTACAAAGGCTTGCAAGGTTGGCTGCCAGCGTGGACCGCTGCACAATGGAAAATACATGATAGGGAACTTTGGGGAAGCTCCTTGCAGGGAAAAAAATGGAGTATTGTGCAGACAAAAGTTATTTCAGTACGACACGTTGATGCCCATCAAAGGCAA
This sequence comes from Dromaius novaehollandiae, assembly GCF_036370855.1. NCBI lineage: Eukaryota > Metazoa > Chordata > Aves > Casuariiformes > Dromaiidae > Dromaius > Dromaius novaehollandiae. The sequence goes on along the minus strand of NC_088125.1, from coordinate 329,913 downwards.
GAGCCTCTTGAAACGCAATATAATTCAGCGGTTGACCGAATGGCAACCCCCTCAGAATTGAAACAGGCCCGACAAGCGCACAAACGGTCAGGGCATCGGGGCCCTGTCACCGCTCGAGCTTGGGACTTGTCACGACGTTACCCCATGCTAGCACTACACTGCTCTAAGACTGCACGTGCTAATTGTTCCCCCTGTATGAAGGTAGTAAAAGGACCTCTAACTAGTACATATGGTCGTGTTAAATGAGGTGAACAACCATTTACAACCTGGCAAGTAGATTCTATAGGCCCATTGCCCCCTTCACAGGGACAAAAGTATATTCTAACTGCCGCAGACACCTACACAAGTCTGATGTGCACACATCCCACCTCTCATGCGAATCAATCCGCCACTGTACGAGGTTTAGAGCAACTGATGTATACCAATGGGATACCTAAAGAAATACAGTGTGATCAAGGTACCCACTTTGTGGGACATGTAGTGCAGGAATGGGCAAAGGATTTGGGGATCACCTGGATTTTACACATCCCATACCATCCCCAAGCTAGTGGACGAATACAAAGAATGAATGGTTTACTGAAAGAGCAAGTTCGAAAACTCACCCCAACACAGACATTAAAGCGATGGGCAAGTGTGTTGCCCCAGGCACTATGCATGCTTAACAAGAGACCTGTGGGAGTACTTACTCCCTATGAGCGAGTGCAAATTAAACTAACATTGGCACCCCCCGCCCGAATATCAATTATGGAAGGAGGGGTCGCCCCCCACATGCTTGCCTCACGAGAAGTAGAATTCTATGCATCCAAACCGTTATTAAGTGCCAAGCAGAAAAATATAAGCCTACACTTGCAGCTCGATTGTCCATCGCAGCTTGTATGGCTATTCACACCTTTGCTATCCGTTCAAATAACCCCACTTCTACTAACTTCCTCTCCAGATTTCTCGTTCCAGGTATCCACCTGCGCCAGTAAATATTGCACAAGGAAAACCGATACTGCAAAGAATTTTAGTCCGTAATGCTGCAGTACCTCACATTCAGCAAACACCTTCAACACATTCCTTAGCTAATGTGTGGATATTAAATCCTCACAAGGAAAAACGACCTGGTACCATCCTGGCAGATGGGCCAGGAGCGACGGTCCTAGTGCTCCCTGATGGCGATACAATACCTTTTTAGCTCCCTGCTAACAGGTTATCCCCTCGGCATTTGCATATTTCTGGCATGTTGCATCCTGTGCTCCCCAACAAATGCGATCGACTTACAGGATCATCCCGCACCACATATAAATACATGGATCTGGCTAGCTCAGCGTTTGGCTAACTTATCTGCCTTTTGTATTGCAGGTGGACGGTCTCTTGATGATGTACTAACCACATGTTATATAGGAATACTAACCTCCCTTCAAATATTACCAAATTATACCTTCTTGAGAAATTTTGATATCCAGCTCACCCCCTTGAATTTATACGATCTGGGAACAGCCTCTACTAAATGAACACCTTGGACGTATTCATTTTAGATTGCCAACGTGTCCAAAGCAGATCTATGTTTTTGCTTTGTCCATGCTACCATACCAAAGTATGATATGACCAATATACAGTTGAAATGCAATAGCACTATGAATATAACCTTTAGGGTGGTTCCTTTTAGGCGGCACCACTGCTTACACTTATGTGCCAGCCAATACCACCGATGGCCCTTGCGCTATTATGCTAAGCATCCTCCCTTTTATGACAGAACAAAAGAGGAAGCCACGGCATGTTTTGCATGCCACATGTGACCCCCACATGAATCTGTTTTCTCATGGAGAGGCTCTAGGATTCTTACGGAGCCCAACTGGTGTCCTGGGGTGGTAACCCCTAATTATAAACAAGTAGAACATGTCGCCTGTGCTTTAGCCCAAGGCAGATTTTGTTTGTTTGTTTGTTTGTTTTTATGGCAGTATCAGGAGGGCAGGAGAGCCCAGGGCAGCCCTTGGCAGGGGCAGGGCCACGGTTGCCAGGCAACATGGGGGGGACAGGAGGCGGGAGGAGACCACGTGCCCTGCAGCCAATGGGGTGCGGCTGCCAGGCGATGCGGGGCCGGAAGCAGGAAGCCAGGTGCCCGGCAGCCAGCAGGGTGCCGTTGCCAGGGGAGAGGGGCGGGGCGCGGCCTGCCCTGGGGGAGGGAGTCCCAGGCCCTGGAGGCGGCTGGAGGCCGGCTGGGGCGGCCGTGGCGGGGCAGCGCGTGGGGCCGGGAGCGCCGGGGAGTCGGGCCCTGTGCGCCCCGGCCGCGCTGCACCAGCCTGCTGGGACGGGGGCCGTGCGCGTCATGAGGCCCCGCTCTCCGGGGCAGCCGTGCACCCCACGGAGGCGGCGGGTCCTGCCCTGACACAGCAGGGGCTGCTGGCCAGGCGGGGAGGCCTGGGCCTGGCGCGGCCCGAGGGGCTGGACCGGCTCTGCCTCCTCCCGGGGAGCCGCGTTGTCCCAGGATGTGCTGCGGCTCTGGCCCCAGCACGGCAGGTCTCCCTCTGTCCGGGCTCTCTGGGTACCGGTGTTGTCCGAAAAGCGGATTCGTTGCCCGGTGTGCAATAAACCAATAATTGCACCCTCAGGAGAGACATTTGCTTCTTTATTTCAGAGTTGCACAAGCCTGGCTGCTCGGTGGTTTCCCACAAATCAAGCACAACTCCCCCCCCCAGCCCGGCTTCTCAAGGAGCATTTATACAAACAAATTGCCAGGTTTGGAACTTTCCTTTTTACACTGATTGGTTAGTGAGTTACACACAATTATAACTCTGCTTTCACACCATTTTACTAGGATGCATGCTCAGGGGAGGGGTCTTCACCTGGGCACGGGTCTTTTGGACCTATGGGTGTGATGTTTTGCAGTATAATGAGGACAGTTCAGTCAGGGATACATGGACCTCCCATTCTTTTGCCAAATTGGCAATATGTACCTAGAAATAAAACATTTTGATGTAATGTTTCTTTTAGGGCTTTAGCAGTTCTAGGATGCCCTTGTTTAAAGAATGCTTCTTTTCAGAAAATAGAGATAGAGGTTATCCTAATCTGCCTAGTTAAAACCGAATGAACATTCTTTCTGAGCTTCCCAGGGTTGTCTTGTAACAGTTCCCCCTTTGAGACTTGTATGACCATTCTCATATTCGTCTCACCCTTTTAAAATTTTTCCCTTATTAGCTTTGTACAACATCTAGAAATGCATTGAATCTCTACATAGACACATACAAAAACTAATAACACCATTCCCAAAATTGTTAAATGCTTTTTAACCCATGAGCTTGCGTCAGGGAACCAGGAAGTCAACCATTTCCATGTTTCTTCAAATCCGAAAGAAAGCATCATCTTTCTGAACCCCATGTAAGATTTCAGTCTGCTTCCAGATTTCATTTAGATTGGTAGTAATTCTCCCGCTTTGATCCACAGCAACTAGTATTTATTACTGTACATACTCCTCCCTGAGATGCCAAGAACATATCTAGAGCCATTCTGTTTTGGGTGGTTATTTTAGCAATTTCTGAAACCTCCTCTTGTAAAGCTGCAATGGCATCAGAGGTTTTATTCCCTATTTGCTCAATAACTGCTGAAATATTTACTATTGCTTTTTCAAGTTCACTCACTCCCAATGGTGGAAACAGCCACCTTGCGAATGAATGAAACCTAGTAGGTCGCTCTGTTAAAGGATTATTGCCCCTCTTTTGTCTCCTCATGAATGTTCTTAACCATGATTTTTGATTCTTGTTACTCAGTTCTTTTGTTACAGTAATATTAGGGATTATTGCCCCTAGAGTCCATGTCCCTGACCAATTAGGAGGTAGCACTTTTCGTGCCTTGTTCCCACACAACCAATACCATCCACTACCTTTCGGAACATGCCACCCATTTAGTTCCTTACTTGGCCACTTATAACCTATTGCAGGGATCCGAGAGCAATCTTCATAACTCCCTGCCTTAATGGCTCCAGTACAGTTGATCGGCTGTTTTCCATAAGGTACAGTTTTCTCCCACCATTTATTACTATTATTGCACCTTCGGATACATTGATAATAATCGCCTGTCACACTCTGGACTTGCCATTCCTGTTCTGTTGTTTCATCATGTTCCGTTTGATCACTAGCATTTCTTATCTGTTTCATAAATTCCATACAGGAAAAATTAAGAGGCACTCCAATCAGAGGGAAGCCCTTGTTGGAATGTTCAGGGAAGTGGGGACACACCCAACCATCCATCTGGTTAACTATCTTCATAGATTTCATAATTACTTCCAAATGAAGATTTTGACCCCCAAATCCTTCCTGATTCCCTTTGGCTCAGGTAACCTAGAGAAACTAACCACCACATTTCTCCCCTGTTGTCTGTTAAGGAGAACATCCTTTTTACACAGAGACCCTAACAACAATATTAACCCTATTCCTAACAAAGAGATTAAAGCAATTTTTCCCTGAATACAATCTAAATTTAAAACTGATTCACTTCTAACACAACTCATATATCTTTATATATTTTTAACTTGAAAGGTTGGACTCGTTCAGCTTTCCACATCTCTCGAGGTCCTGCTTTCACTCGGGTGGAGTGGATCCAGGAATCAATTCCCTGCAGTTTCACAGCAGTATTTGTTGTTAGTAGGACAAGATACGGTCCTCTCCATTTTTCTATCAACGGCTCATCCTTCCAGGTTCGAAGATACACTTGATCTCCAAGCTGGAATGAATGTACAGGTGAATCTAAAAGTATGGGAGATCTTAACTGGATGTACCTACGGAGAGAAGGAAGAACCTTTGCCATAGACAAGAGATAGTCACTTAAAATTTGATCGCCCTTAGATGGACTAACTTTCTGCCTAACCCTTGGGGTTATTCTGATTCTTAATAATGCCAGAGGTAAAACATCAGTCCCTTTCATCTGAGTCTCCTGACACAATTTCCCTCTCTGTCTCTTAATTGCTTGATTCATTCTTTCCACTTTTCCACTGGATTGTGGCCTTCAGGGGGTATGTAAATCCCATTTAATTTGTAGTATTTTTGAGGTCTCCTGTACTATTTCTGCTATAAAATGAGGTCCCCTATCCGAAGACAATCCTTCTGGTACCCCAAATCTTGGTAGGATTTCTTTTAATACCATTTTCACTACCTCCCTTGCTTTATTGGTACAGCACGGGAAAGCCTCAGGCCATCCTGAAAAGGTGGCAACAATTACCAACAAATATTTATATCCATTACAGCTTGGTAATTCAGAAAAATCAATTTGCCAGGAATCCCCAGGCATGAAGCCCCTTTTTCCTTCCCCTGGGGGGGTTTGAGGGGGGGGGCACTTCTTCTGAATCATGGGATTATTTCTAAGACAGATTTCACATTTTTGTGTAATTCCCTTTGCAATTAGTAACACACTAACTCCCACAGCAAATCTTTCAACTGTTTCAACCAATGCCTCGGCTCCCATGTGGGTACTATCATGTGTTTGCTTCATCAGCTTCTTCATTATCGCCAAAGTTACCACACCTTGTCCAGTAGATGTTACCACCATCCTTTGGAAGTCTTTATGCATTGCAGTATTTCTGCTAATTTATTTTCTTTTTCAGTGTATACCGGAATTTCCATTTTTCACGTTCTCTCTGGAACTAATGCTGCCACCGACACGGATAATGCTACCCTTTTTGCAGCCTCATCGGCTCTTTTGTTCCCTTTAGCTACGTCAGTCTGCCCAGATTGGTGTGCTTTGCAATACATTACTGCTGTTTCTTTGGGTTTATTAACTGCTTCGAGTAGTTCCATAATCTCCTTACTGTATTTTATAGGATTCCCTTGAGAAGACAGCAATCCTCTTTCCTTCCCAATTGTGCCATGGGCATGTATAACCCCAAAGGCATATTTGGAATCTGTGAACACATTGGTCCGTTTTCCTTCTGATAATTCCAGAGCCGAAGTTAAAGCAATCAGTCCTGCTTTCTGGGTGGATGGATTTGCTGGTAGCGATCTTGCTTCGATTTCTTCTTCCAAGGTGACAACAGCATACCCAGCCCTTCTTTCTCCCTTTAGGATAAAACTGCTCCCATCGGTAAATAATTCCCAGTCTGGATTCTGCAATGGAATACCTCTGAAATCTGGACGGCTGGAATATACTCGCTCAGTAGTTTGCAGGCAGTCTTGAGCCAAGTTCCCCTCTTCATGAAGTGGTAATAAAGAGGCTGGATTAAGGGTATTAGACACTTTCATGGTTACATCTTCTTGCTCAAGTATTACTGCTTGGTATTGCACCATCCTACTTGGGGATAACCAGTGATGCCCTTTCTGTTCTAAAACTGCTGCAACAGCATGTGGCACATAAGCAGTCACCTTTTGTCCCAATGTCAATTTTCGTGCTTCTTGTATTAACATCACAGCAGCTGCAACTGCTCGCAGGCATCCTGGCCACCTGCACTCACTTTATCCAATTGTTTGGAAAAGTAAGCCACAGGTCTTTTCCAATTTTTGGAAGTCCTAATGCGGGAGCACTCATGAGAGCAATCTTGATTTCATCAAATCCTTTTCGGCACTCTGCAGTCCACTCCAGCAAGTCTCCTGGCCCCTTAACAGCTTCATATAAAGGCTCTGCCATTAATCCAAAATTAGGTATCCACAGGCCACACCACCCAGCCATTCCTAAAAATCCCCTAAGTTCTCTTTTTGATTTCGAGGGGGCGATCTGACAAATCGCTTCTTTCCTTTTGATTCCTAATTTTCTTTCCCCCTGGGATATTTCAAATCCTAGATAGATTACGCTTTCCTTCATGATCTGTACTTTTTTCTGAGACACCCTATATCCTGCTGTTCCCCCCAAATTTAATAAACTGATGGTTGTTTCTCTACATTCTTCAGTCGTGTCTGCCCCCAACAAGATAGCGTCCACATACTGTAATAAGGTAGTGGTATCTTTCTTACCTTGCCATAATTCTAATTCTTTTGCAAGTACATTACCAAAAATTGTGGGGCTGTTCTTGAATCCTTGAGGGAGTACTGTCCAGCACAACTGCATTTTGCGTCTCCTTGTAGGACTTTCCCACTCAAAGGCAAATAATTGTTGACTTTGTTCCTCCAAAGGAATACAGAAGAAAGCATCTTTTAAGTCCAATACTGTAAAATAGACATTGGAATCATTTATCGTTGTTAACAAAGTGTATGGATTGGGTACCACTGGGTGCACATCAATGACTATCTGGTTAATAGCTTGCAAATCCTGTACTAGACGATATTCTTGTGAACGTGGTTTTTTTACAGGCAGGATTGGAGTATTGTACTCGGATTGACATTCTCGCAACAGTCCATACTTTAAGAAATTATTAATCATAGGCTCCAGTCCAACACGGGCCTCTAACTTCACGGGATACTGTTTTCGCCTTACCGGTTTAACTCCTTGTTTTAATTCCACCTTTACCGGTTCTGCACATCTGGCTCTTCCAGGTTTCTCCGTTGCCCACACAAAAGGGATTACTGCGTCCATTACTTCAGAGGGAATTTCGCTTGGTCCATCCTCCACCTGTTCGGAATCCAGTGCTTTCTGCAACATATATGCTTGTGTCTTCCAGGCGTTACTTTGTGGAATGTGCACCTTAACTTTGTTTTGATCAAAGGTTATTTGTGCCCCCAGTTTATTCAGTAAATCCCTCCCCATTAGGGGTAATGGGCATTCTGGCATGTATAAGAATGCATGGGTTAACACTCTATTTCCTATTTTACATTTAATTGGCTGAATGAAAGGTTTGACCTCTTGCTTTCCTGTGGCCCCAATTAGTGGCACAGAGAATTTACTCATTGGTGCCTTACAGCTGTTTCATACTGAATATGTTGCTCCAGTGTCTACTAAAAAAGTAACTGTTTCCTTCCCCAGCTTTACTGAAACCAGGGCTTCAGCTGGGGAATCCAATTTCCCAACCCCCGGTTCCCATCAGTCTGAATCTTCTGCACCAGTCGTGAGCAAACCTGCCTCTGGAACAGATACAGATACAGACTGAGGTTTCCAATAATCTGATTGTTTATTCGGGCATTCATTTTTCCAGTGCCCCTTCTCCCTATAAATCACACATTGATCTCTCCTCAGTGAAATTCTATTTCCCAAATTCCCTCCTACTCTATGTCCTCTTCCACGTCCTTATCCTTTCAGAAAACCCCTTCCCCGAGAGGAAGTTTGTGCCTGGGCAAATGCAGCTGCCAAGATTGCAGCATTTTGCCCCTTATCTTTCAGTTTCTCCTTTTGTTTTTCCTTTCTCTCTACTTCTTCCCTGTTATTGTACACCTCTCATGCAATTTCTATTAACTGTGATATTGACATCCACGACATACCATCTATTTTCTGAAGCTTTCTCCTTATACCTGGTGCTGATTGTCCTACAAATAATGTAGTAAAAGTCATCTTGTTCTCTTCGTCCTCGGGATCCAAGTCTGTCCATTTTCGGGCGGTTTCACATAACCGCTCCTAAAATGCAGAGGGATGCTCATTCATACCCTGCGCTACTTGATACAGTTTTGCAATATTTTTGGGCCTAGGTACTGCATGCTTTACCCCATATAACATTAACTGTTGGTGCTGTTTAGTCATTAACCTGCCTGCCCCTGTATTTTGATCCCAGTCCGGTTCTTGGGCCGGCATAAAGCGCTCCGGCCATCTCTAGCATTTTGTCTTTCATTTTCCTCTCGAGCTTTGTCTAATACCATTCTCTTCTGCTCAGGTGCAAGCCAAGTATTTAAAAGCACCTGTAAATCCTGCCAGTCTGCATTATGACTCTCAATTATCATTTTAAAGGATTGATACATCTTTTCTGGATTTTCTCGGTACGACCCGGCAGACTCCTTCCAATTCATTAAATCTGTAGTTGAAAAGGGGACCTTCACATATACAGGCATTCCATCTGGTCCTACTGCTTGACGCAGTGGGGCCTGAATCACAGGATTTTGTTGAGCCCAAGTAGCCCGAGTTCTGCCTGCAATCGGGCTACATGCCTCACTTCCCTTATCTCTGGCATCAACACGATCTTGATCTCTTTCTGGAGAGACCAATAATTGTACATCCTCTTCCTCATCACCCACTTTTAAACATCTCTTCCCAATACTACAAGCAGAGCAACACCGAGGTATTTTCTCTTTGTCTTTCATCATCGTTAACACATTTGAGTCAGAGACCAATAGCTTACATTATTTTTCTTGTTTCATATTACCCTTAAAAGAACGTTCTTACCAATTACGCTTTTGTACACTGGAGTCCAAAGAGCAGCATCTCCCCGCCGGGAACTGGCAAGACGATCCAGGCAAGGCTTTACAGTGAGGGTCCCACTTGGGTCGCCAGAAAACTGTTCTCCAAAAAGCAGATTCGTTGCCCGGTGTGCAGTAAGCCAATAATTACACACTCAGGAGAGACTTTTGCTTCTTTATTTCAGAGTTGTGCAAGCCTGGGTGCTCGGTGGTTTCCCACAGATCAAGCACACACCCCCACCCCGGCTTGTCAAGGAGCATTTATACAAACAAATTGCAAAGTTTGCAACTTTCCCTTTTACACTGATTCATTAGTGATTTACATACAATTACAATTTTGCTTACACACCATTTTAGTACTACGCATGCTCAGGGGATCTAGAGATAGAGGTTATTCTAATCTGCCTAGTTTAAACAGCATGAACATTCTTTCTGAGCTTCCAGGGTTGTCTTGTAACACCAGCAGTGTTGACGCACGGCCCCGGTGCCCCCAGCACCAGCCCTGGGACCTCCTCCACATGCACCCTGCCCACAGCACAGAGAGCCCTGCTGCAGGGATGGGGAGAGACGGAGCTGGGTGAGGAGATGGGATGGCCTGGGCTGGTCAGGCGCAGGGCACGGCCACACACATGGCCTGGCCAGCCACCTCCTGACACGTGACCAGCCCCTTTTATCCCCTTTTCCCTCTGTCTCCCCACACTTGTTCCTCCCCAAACTTGATCACCTCACCCAGTGGCCTCTCACTAAAAAAACACTTGAGCACTTTCAAGTGAATTTACCTGTTTGATTTACTGAGCAGTCCCCCATTACATGCTGTTGGGGAATTACTTGCATCTATATGTTTATATGTAGCTGATTTCCGTTTGAATGTGTTTGTGCTGAATGCAGAATCAAGTAACATTCAGGTGTCATTACTAAGGGGTGGCAAAATACTATGCCAAAGTAGTTCTCAGTCTGGAAGCTTTTTCTTCTGTGTCTGTTGTGGCACTAATGGTAGTTAACATTCTATATTTTGAAAGGTGGAGAGAGAAATCATAAAATAGATGTCTAGACACATCCCATATAATTGGCCCAGATTCTCAGCAGGGCTGTCCACCTTGTCTTATGCTGTAGAAATGTTGATACAAATCATTTCTTGCATTTTTGGTAGGGTATAAGCTGCAAGAGTGAGGGAGCTGGGACATGAATCTCCCACACCAGGACAGTCTGTCTGTGAGGATGTTATGGGGGATGGTGTGGAAAGCTTTACCAAAGTCAAGACAAGTAGTACCCACTGCTCTGCCCTCATCCGACAAGCTAGTTGTTTCCTCGCAGAAAGCTCTCAGGTTGGTGATATGCTGAGTATTGCCAGTCAGCTGCTTGTTGAAATCTGTGTGGAAATGGCTTCCTGGAGAATTTTCTCCATCATCTTCTCAAGAGTCAAGGAGGGTATCTGGCCTCTAGTGAGGGCATCAGAGGATGCGGGCTCATGTCTGTTGCCTTGCAGCATCACGGTGGAGCTGTGGAGGAGACCGGGGAGAAGCATGCATGAGTTTCAGGTCCGGAAGCACTTAGCTGAGAAATTAAGGGCAGCAGGAAACAACAGCCACAGGATTGGCTCCTGGCTTTGCTGGTCCTGGGTCTCAAGGACCTCTTGTTGTGGAAGTGAGAAATGCAGACAGTAAAAGCTGCCCGGGCAAAAGCTTGTGTTCTAACAGGTAGTTCTTGGTCAAATTTCTCTGTAGAGCACCCACGCTATCTTGGAGGTGGTGCAGGCTCCTTGCTTGCTGAGTGTCCTTCCCTTCCCTCAACTAACCCTACTGGGAAAAGTGTCCGGGAGGAACAGTGCAGTGGCTAGGTCCCTCGAGATGGGGAAGGCCATGGCCTGGCTCTCAGTTTGGGGTAATTGGTGCAGCCCAGGGCACGGGGACCTGGTCATTTCGGCAGGGCCAAAACTGATGTGTTTGGTCACACATGAGGAGGTGGGACTGGTTGGTACAAGACACCCACAGCTGGAGATTTGGCTGCAGCGTGGTCATTCCTACCCTTAAAATCTATCCCACCAGCCGGGGAGCCCCATCAGGTGGCTTCCTCATAGCACTGTGCTCTGCCCACATCCCTGCTCCCCAAGGGTTAGAGAAAATTGCTGCTGGCTGTTTCCTGCAAGTCCTTCTTCACAAAATGCTGGTTAGAAGAGCTGTCTTGGGCATTTAGCATCGAGGAAGTCTAGGGACCCTGAGTTTTCTCCTGCTGTCAGTGGGTTTGGGGCATGACAAAGGATGAAAATGCCCGTTTTCTGTTAGCTTTACTGACTTGAAGGCTATGAAGCATCCTTTCAGGGGCAGTTTACCTCTGCTTTGGTGGAGTTTAGGATGAGCAAACGAACACCTCCCAAGGTAGCTGAGCTTTCCTGGCTCTGCAAAAGACCGTTTTTCCCTAAACTTCTGTGACTGCAGATTTTTGTTTTCTTGTTTTCCACCAGGCTTTCCATTGAAGGAAGGAAGGGTTCAGAGGGGGGTTATTAAGAACCTGCTGCTTGGGATGTCTCCTTCTGTGGGAAGATCCTAGAAGAAAGTGTCGCTGTAGAGACTTGAGTGGATCCTCCTTTGTACGAAGCTTCTTGGGAGCTGCACCTCCCCTGCCTGCTGACTCCTTCCCTGAGCTGCTGCCAGGGACGTTATGGTCCCTCTGAACTAGCCTGTCCTAGTCCTCACCAGTGGTCCAAACTAGTCTGTTGTGGTCCTTGTCACTGGTCCTTCTGCGGGAGGAAACCCAGATGGGTGTTTGATCAGTGCCCCCTTTCCAAGGCCGCCCCCTGGCCCCAGATAGAACCTGATTCTGAGCTAACTCGACCTCGGCAGATCTCCTGAACAGCTGCCTCACACTCATCCTCGAGCACAGGGTTACCTAAAGCCACTTCGCCAGGAGTCTCACCTCATTTGATGCACTCCAGCCTGGGCCTTTCTCCTCTCCTCTCCTCTCCTCTCCCATCAGCTCCATGTCACGGATCAGCTTTGGCTGAACATGTCCTCGGGAAAGGAGGCGCTTGCCAGCAAGACCCTCTGGAAGTACAAAACAAGGAAGCTCTTCACACCTACATTGCTGGGATGGTTCCCACAAGAAGGATATGCTGGCCTGCTCACGCATTGGCTACTGCAGACTGAGCACAGGTTCCTCCAACCTTGCAGGCCCCCCTTCTGTGTGCTCCTTGGCCCTCACACACTCCTTCTTGTGTCCAACCCTCCCTTTCTGGAGAGACACATTGTTCCCATGGGTCGTCCTGTCCCACTGCTTCCTTGGGGCCACATTCGGAAAGGGGGGCCAGCTGCCACATCTTGGTCGCCTGAGAGAGTAACTTTGGCGCCAATACTTCCACACAAGGGGGCCACGCTCTTGGACCTCCACACTCTTCTCATCCACACCTTTTGGCCCTCTGTTGGCACACTCAACCAAAGGATATGGTTTCTGAACAGTTCTCTAGGAACTCCGACAGACCGGCTTCAAGTCCCATCTTCCCAAACAACAGGAAGGTTGGACACTGCTTAGCAGACTTTGCACCATCTGCCTTGGATGATTTCTCTCCTCAAACAGAAACCAACGGCCTCCAGGACATATGTCAGCCCCTCCACTGCCCACGGCTCCAGGCAGAGCTGCTGGCTCACAGCACACATGCCTGCTCCCAGCTCTTTCCTCCACAAGAGGAGGCGGCACAAATACACCCCTCTGACACAACACAACAGTCCGCAACTGTGGACAAGCAGCACGGCTCAGGGCAAAAATGCCTTTCAGCAGCACCAGTGGCTCTTGGGAGCAGGCGCTCTCCCTGCGGCTTCTTCCACAAGCACTCACTGCACGTGGCAGGAGCAGGGAAAGAGATTCCCAAGAGGCACCTTCTACTCTACCCGGCATTGCACTGTCACCTGGGATCTAAGCCCCTCCACACAAGGACAGCGCTGAACCCCCCAAACCTCTCTCACAACTCACATGGTACCTTACCTCCTCTGCCCCTTTACCTCTGCTCCCCACAGATGACGCCTTCTCCCTTCTTTCTCTGTGCCAGCTCTACAGATTTGGCTGATGGCTCTGCCTCAGCCTTGCCTGGGCACTGCTCATCTGCCAACCTGAAAAGCAGGACACAGAAATGAAACCTCCCATAGGAGTCTCACCAGAAACTGATACACGCTTCCAACCCAGCCAGGAGACCTAGAGTCCTTGGGGCACATGGTCAGAACCTCTCAGCACTCCTACAGGCAACAGGGCAAAAGGAAACAGCTCCCTCGCACGCGGGCAAGAGCACGGGGTGACCCAAAGCCGGTTCTCCAAGAGTCTCACCTCACTCGAGACACTCCAGCCCACACCTTCGTCCTCTTCTCTCCTGTCACCTCCACCTCGCTTGTTTGGAGCTGACAAAGATGCCCTCAGGAGAGGAGGTGCTTGCCAGCAGGACTTCCTGGAAGTACAGAACACGGAAGCTCTTTACATCTGCATCTCCAAGACAGATCCCACAAGAAGGACAGGCCAGCCTCCCCAGGCATGGGTGACTACGGTCTGAGCCCAGACTTCTCATCCCTTCTGCTCAAGACTTCCAAGGAGGCCCTTGGATCTTTACGGTTCCCCAGGTTGCCCCCCCATCCCTTCTCCAGATGGACACGTTGCTCCCTGCCATTACCTCATCCCACTGCTTTCCCAGGTCCACATTCTCAGAAGGAGGACAGCTGTTACCTTACCTCATAGGCCCCTCTGCTCCTCAGAGCTGCCTTCCCTTGCCCTCTCTTTCATCGAAGCGCAACAGATTGCCTGGCAGCTTCTCCCTCTCCTTTGCCCAGGCACTGCTCATCTGCAAAGCTGCAAATCAGGACACCGAAATGAAACCTCATGCAAGAGGCTTTCCAAAAACTGCTACGCACTTCCCAGCAGAGCAAGGTGACTAACGTCCTTGGAGCATGCATGTGCTCATAACCTCCCAGCATTGATACAGGCAACATCACCAGCAAAAGGGCTGCCTCACACATGTCCCAGAGCACAGGGTGACACAAAGCCACTCCCACAAGACTCTCACCTCACTCGACACACACCAGCCCATGCCTTGGTCCTCTCCTCACCCATCCCCTCCACAGCACTGGTCTGGATTGAAGGAAGATGTCCGGGGCAAACGATGCCCTTGACAGCAAGGCCCTCCTCGGGAACTACAAAACAACAAAGCTCTTCACACCTGCACTGCTGGCACAGTTCCCACAGGAAGGACACGCAATGTTACAGTATCTTTTCTCTCAGCCTGCTCAACCAAGGCTTTTTCGGAAGCTGCATCTTTAGGCACAAACCTGGAAACAAGATGGCAACACTGGTTTCAGTAAAGAGCAACACAGCCTCTTGCAGCCTCCACTAAGCAGCTGCAGAGATAGTGCGGAGCTACTGTCAACTCTCCACTTTGACAAAGCAGAAGACAGCACACATTAGCAATATATCTTAGGAAGCCCCAGAGCACAAAACATCAGTGCTGGGACGGGCACAAGAGCCTCCAGTCAGAGGGCTTGCCGAGATCTGGTGATGATCCACCTTTTCAGGGATGCTTCTTGAAGGAAGAAAAACACACAGGCAGGAAAGAGTAACATCTTGGGCTTGGGGAGGGTTGTCTTTTTTATGCTCACCCAGAAGAAAGGGAAGGAGCAGATGAAGCTCCATGTGTGCAAAGCGGTGCCTAGCATCCTCTCCCACACAGTGGCGGAATGGAAAGCATGCCCTCCTCCATGTGACTCCACCGGAAGACACATGAATTCCCAGAAAAGCAAGAGAGAGTGACCACGGGTTCACTGAGAACCCTGCCCTTAACAGAGTTATTCCCCACTAGCTTCATGAGGAGACAAGCCCTGGCAGCTACACCCTAGGAAGCAATAGTGACAGAGACACGCCAGGTCATCCCCAGGAAACTGGCCAGCCTTTCTGCTGGCACGGCTTTCTGGAAGAAGGAGGGCACGTGTCGGGGGAAGGGCCACCAAAAGCCTGACCCCCACTTATACTTCCTCCTGATGCTAACAGACATGGGCTACTGGGCTGCATCTTTGCTCTGACCAAAGACAGCTTCCCTGAAGGGCTTCTCCAGTGCCAGGTCTCTCCTCAAGGCGAGACAAGAACTCTGCAGAAAACTCGTGGGCTTGTAAACCAGGTTTAGTGCAAGCGACTAGACAGCCCATGGAGAATTCTTTCCACACATTTCCAAAAAAGTAGAGGGAGCCCTGAAAACATCTCAAGCTTACACTGTCGAAAGATTTTGCCAGCTTCCCGGTCTTCCCAACTGCCTGGATAACACCTTCCAAAACATGCCGGACGACTCTCCTTTCTCGGCACACAAGCAGGCCGATGTTCTCGAAAATAAAGTGGAAATCTTCTCCTTTGGACAAGGCCCACACAAACAATTGCAGCGTCACTGCTATGCAGACGGACACCTTCCACTTAGAAACGTGGGTCCTCAGAGCGATCTGGGCATGGTTCACCTCCGCAGCTTCTAAATGCCCTGCACACAAACCACCAAGCAACAAAGTCACTTCAACAGCCCTTCAGCACACTCAAAGCACCTCGCAGCACAACAGCCCCTCGGGAGCCTTCTCACCCCTCACCCACCCCAACCACTCTCCAGGCAACAGCAAACCTCTCGCCTGGCGGGGCCGCAGCCCCGGCCCTCCCCACACACTGCTCTTCCGAGCAAACAGTAGGTGGCCTCACTGGAGCAGAAGAACCACCCCAAACACAGCCCCAACACCCTGTTGCCCCACAGCCACCAGCAAGGGCACCCCAGAGACCTCCTTGGCCTTGCGGAAAACTACCCCTCCCATCTCCCATTCGCCCCTGACTGCACCTCACTTACACTCCTCCTAACGACAAGCCGCCGGCAGAGACACCAGCAACACTGGCACTCGCCTTCCCAAGGAATCTGGCAGCCCAAATGGGCAGCAGCAACTTCATTTCCCTGGGCTTTGAAGAAACACCTCCAAGAAACTGCTCTCACGCAGCAGGCACTGCAACGTGACACCCACAGACCTCCCACAGGTCTGCAGAGCTCTTAGCAGAGACCCCCGCCACAACACAAGGGGGAGCCCAGCTTTGAAGCGCTCTTCTTACCAGGCCAGGGGCTCTCATCATAGCTGACATGGTGCTCCACCAGAAGCACCTCGTCCAGCTGAAGCACTAGTCTCCAAACTCCAAACAAGCAGGGAAACGCCCCACAGCCTCAGGATGCCCAGGGAGGGACAACACCTGGCATAAAACCTCCACAGTGCACCACGAGCTCTGTCGGGTCCTTCCACCCTGCCACAAGGGGCTAGAGAAGGCCCCCAGAAAGAAACCCCACGCTCTGCTTCTCCAGCTTCGCTTTGCTTTTGCTCTCCATTGAGGGAGAGGTTGCTCTGAGGCAAATCTGCCACCTGCAGCCTCCTCCCGGGGCATTTCTTCCGCTTTCAGAGGCTGGGAGGAATAGTGCTGCTCAATGGCCGCATGCAAGGGGCCGCTCAGCACTCACCAGGGTTGGAGGGAGGATGAGGAGACAAGACTCACCTTGTCCAGCAGCAGCTGCACTTGGTGGTAGCACTCACACACGCTATCCCAAACTTCAGCGATGTCTGTCTGGGGAGCAAGAGAAAGATGTGCCATGCTTCAAGTCAACAAGCTCACCACCATCCTGCCTGGTCCAAACCAAACATGCAGCCATCATCCACCACCACCACCACCACCACCACCACCATCTCCAAAAGCACCTGTGCAGGAGGCAGCTGCAGAGCCGAGACTCTTAACTGACTTCCAACTAGAAGCCCTCCACTGACCCCACCAGAGGGCTGGAGTTGAAATGAAGACACGAGAAGGGCTTTGGACAAGGGCATCCTCCCATCCACGATGGGAAGGCGTCTCCGACCTCAGAGCCTCTTCCTCCCTCTAGCTTGCAATTCTGGTACTGCAGCACAAGCAAACAAAGTGCTGTCTAAAGCACAACTCACACCAAGCTCATTTTTAGTCACTTCAGTAAGGCCAGCAACATTGAACCACTACCAGCCAGCTAAACTGCACCACAGAGGGCTGGGCATTCTTCAGCCAGCAGGGCCAGTTTCTCTCACCCCCACCCCCGCCGACCATTTCAGTCATTACTAAGGAAACAAGGAAGCTCCTTTGCCAAAAACAAAGCAACAACAAATGCCAATTAGCAGCTAAGAGTCAACATCCTCCTATGTTGAAGCACCAGAACTGAGACCTTTACAGCCACCCAAGATGAACTCCAAGCACAGCGCAGGGACAAACTAAGAGATAACGAAGCATCAGTCAGGCTGCCAGAGCCATTAGGAGTACACAAGGAGAGCAAAAAGAAAGTGTTTTCATTTTCGAGCTCTTGAAATTAGACACAAAATACAACCCATACAAACACAAAGACAACAGCAGGACTCAGCTATAGGCAGCCAGGTCTCCACACTTAGCAGTCCCTAACTCCAGCAGGGAGAAGGAAAGGTTTGTTGAGGTACATAGTCCTATTTTCTGGGAACAAGTACAATTCTTCTCCAGGTACTCCCTAACACAATAGGCAAATAGCGTTCCCGCACCATGCAAGCAGAGGTCAAACCAATACAGCAAGACCTTGCCTTTGCTGAAATTCAGCTACCAAACTCACACACACGTCAGGGGCACAATCAAGCGGCTGCGCCCTGTCTTACCACTGCAAGGGCATTAACAGGCAGCCCGACTAGACATGCGGCTCCCTGCTATTTGCATGTTGCACACCACCGCCAGCTACTCTTTGATTCCCCACAGACTTCACAGCCAGAGTCGACCAGCAGACCAGAGCCCTGCAATCCACACACACAGGTCTTCTCCAGAGAAACTCCCTGGGGACGCCACAAAGGCGGCCCTGACTCCACTCGCCACATTGCTAACAGCAGCAGATGGCACAGGGCCGGCTGCACTCAGCGTTGGTAGCTTCCCCCCAGGAAAAAAGAGCAGCGTAGCTGCAAGCAAGACTTCAGGAAAATACTCCTGAAGCTGGAGCTAGGAAGGTCGCTCAGCCCACAAGGAAAGAGAAACACGGAATTTGTTTAAGACTAGCTCCTGTCATTATGGCGCAGGAAAGCCGAGAGCATCCACCCGATTCACACACTTGGAGAAAGGGCCGTCTCTCCTAAGCAGCAGCAGCCTGCTACACAAGACTGCTTACAAACACAGGCATGACTGCTAGAAGCAATGGCCATTCACGAGTCTCTGCATGCTTGTTCTCCTTCCCTCCCTCAGGAATGGAGCATGACTCAAAACAGCAACTGTGCATGCAACAGCAGAACTAGTTCACACCTGACCGGGCTGTAAAAAAGAGCAACAGAGCACTGCCACACTGAAAGAGGCCCAAATAACTACAACAGAGAGAGAAAGCCTCCCTGGTGGACAAGACTGCTGACTCCCAACTGCTCTTCCAGAAACGATTCCCCCCGGAACATCTTCCCTTGGGGAGTTCCTCTCTTTTCTACCTGGTCTCCTGAAGCAATATTGTCTGGCTTTACGTACAAAAAGCAGCTTTTCAGTCTCTGCTTGCTCTGAAACGCTTCCGAGTACGTACCATGATGCAAATTCTGCTGGCTGCTAGGATGGATGAGCAACAGGCTGGTACTCACGGCACTGCAGGAAGCTCCTTGCACACAGGAGGCATTTTAGAGCCTTCTTCCTCGTGGAGAGGGGAGAAAAAGCTAAACTCCCCCCCCCCACCCAAGCGCAGAGGCCGCCTGAGGGAGTTTAGGCAGCCCCGTGGGCACAGACCCAACACCATCGCGGCCACCCCCGCCGCAGAGGACCGAGAAAGCCCGGGGTTAGTGGCGGCAGAGACACTGCAGCAGGCCGGGCTGGGGGCACCGGGCAGGCGGTGGCTGCCGGCAGGGCAGCGTGGGGCTCCGCGGGAGCCCGCCTGGCTCCATCCTGCCCAGGGCCCGGGTGGCACCGCAGCCCCGCTGCCCCAGGCCCTGAGCCCTCCCTGCCCAGCTGAGGGGTGGCAGCGCCCAGCAGGGAGCCCGGGGCCAAGCTCCAGCCCCAGCCCCAGCTCCAGCTCCAGCTGGGCCCAGCCAGAGAGCCAAGGGCAGGTGCCGAGCTGACAGGGCCTGGCCCCTGCAGCGGTGCTCCTCGGCGCTCCTGCGGGCCCCAGCTCCCTGGAGGCCAGGGCCCCAGGCTCAGGGGCTCCCAGCCCGCCCACCTTGAGCCTGGCAATTCCCTGTTGTCCAAAAGGTGTTTTGGGATACACATTTCAGCTGCTGCGAGCGCATTGCTCTCTTCATCATATGTAAGCACAGGAGAAAGCAGCCTTTGTGTGAACCTGGCCCCGCGGGAAGAGTGGAAGGGAAGTCCTGAAGCAAGAAGCCCTGAAGCATCTTCCTAGCACACTGCAGCCCTGCTCCGCTGACATCTTCCACTTCAAAGGACTCCAAGAGCCAAAACCTGCTTTCAGCAGCCCCCACGGCTGCTGCAGCCTTTGCCCAGGGAACAAGTTTGGGGGAAAGTCCATTGCATAGTAGCTCGGTTTGAGTCCTTCTCTTGTCTCCTGGTAAAATACTCTTTGGCAGAGGAAAGAGACAGTATACCCACAGAACGGGTATTTATAGTAGAGACAATCCCCATTCAGCAGAGGCAGTTCTTCCTTTGCTGAAAAGCAAGGGCCCACTCTCGTTCGGGTTTGGAGATGGTTTCTCATCTATGATCCTGCTTCCATGCCCATTTGAGTCTTTGCACTTCTTTACTTAGTCATCAGTCAGGCGAGGCACCTGTTCTTCTTCTTTTTCAGAGTAAAACTCTGACAGTATGCATCCTAATCACGATTTCCCCATGCCTCAGCTCCCTGGCACAAGTAGCGGGAAGGAGCCCTTCCAGAGGTCGCTGTGCAGCTTAGAGGAGGATTTTGCATTTGTTTGGGGAGCAGGATCTACCTCTAAAGGGCACAATGTACTGAAGTGCTTAGAGAAACCTATTTTCTGCCTTATCTGTGCTCCTCGTCCTCCTGACTACAGTGGTGGGGTGAAAAGGACAGGGCATGGGAAATATACCCACTTGTTGGTTGGGTCAGGCCTTACATAGGCTTTAAATTTGTTGCAGTAGTGTGGCCAGACACCTGAGCATCCGTGTGAGAAAATGGATGAAATGCTCCATTTTTCAGTACCCTTCCAGGCACTTAGAAGGCCTGTAAAGCAGGGGAAGGTGCTGCTTCCCTGCAGGTATCCCCAGCAGCAGCTGCCTGGCCACTGCCCAGCCTGCTTTGAGGACTTCAGCAGTGAAATGAGCTGACAAAGGCAGGTGGCACAACGGGCTGATGCTGCCCACCTTGTTCGAGCTGTCACAGCAGGTCAAAGGCATTTTTACCCAAGCAGTGGATGAACGGTGTGGAGCCTGAGCCTTTCGACTCTAAGGATGGAGGGATAAAAGATTTGCTGCTTAGCAAAACAGGACCACACCAGGAGCCTTTCTGAAGGCGCTTCTTATGCCACTGGCTGATCCTTCCGATGCAGGGAGCATAGCAACACCTGCAGGGAGAGGAGATTTCTGCAGCATTTTTGTTCTAATGTTTGTACTGTAGAGAAAAGCTTGGGAATGAGGTCATCAGCCTATTGCAGACCTGATGCTTCCAGAGCCTCCTCTCACTAGCTCACACCCTTTTTTAGTTAGGGCATCCAGAGAGAGCCTGTTCATGTAACTGGCAGGCTTTGTTTTCACACCTTCTTATCTCTGTTGCTGCCTCCCTGTGAAATGCCTCCCCTGTGTTTGCCTCACACAGCAGCTGTGAGCAGAGGCAGGAGCCCAGGAGCCAGAGAGAGCTGATGGCTTTCAGCTGGAGGAGAGGGGCATGCAAAGGAAGAAGGCAGAGGAGCAGGTGGCAGGAAGGAAGGAAAGAACACTGGCAACAGCCACTTTCCCAGCACTTGGGCATGTGCACGCTCCAGCTGTGCAAATGCGGGGCTACATTTTCACTGCTGGCTGGGCTTTAGTGTCCTGGGGGCTCTAGCTACAAACTTGCTGCTCCTAAGGAAGCAGCAGCAATTAATCCTGCCTTCCCCTCCACAAGGTCCAGCTGCAACTAGCTCCAGCCCTGGCCCTGGAAGAGCCTGAGCCCAAGGCCAGGGCAGGCGCTGCCAGCAAAGGCTGTCAAAGCTGCAGCGGGGCCACAGATGAGTCCCTGCCCTCCCCACAGCACATGGCTGCTTCTGTCAGCAGCACCGGTGCTCCTCCTGTGCTTCCCAAGGCACCCATCGAGGCTGCTGCTCCTCAGGGAAAGCCCCCGGCACCTGGGAACACGAGGAATGTGCCAGCCTGGGCACCGCTGAGAGGCAAAGCACCCAGGTGCCCCCCAGGGCAGGCTGGCAGAGTGTCTCTGCCCCTCTGAGGAATGGGGGTACTGCTCTGGCCTCTCCGGCCTCGGGGCCCTGGGGCCATGCTGCTGCCCTTCCTGCCTCCCCTCACAGCCTCCAGCACGCAGTCGGAGCTGGCCGGCCCCAGCACCACCAGTCCAGCAGAATCAATGCCATCCCCCAGCTCCCGGCTCCTGAGAGCAGCAGCTGCTCAGGCCAACCGGGACAGACCAAAGGCCAGGCTGCTCAAGGTTACTATGCCAGTCGCAAGATGCTTACAGCCGGCCCTGCAGACCCTGCGGGACGAGCCATGTGCCAGCCCCAAGTGATGGCACCAGTGCTCAGCCCCCACGAGAATCAAACTGGCAGCTGATCTCAACTGCACTGGGAGAGCACAGTTACATTTAGTCACAGGTTTCTCCGCCTCTGCCTTTCGGTGGGGGCTGCTGGTACAGATGGGAGCAGTGGGGGTGTCTTCTCTCCGGCTGCTGGCAAGACCTTCCCCAGACCTTTCTTGCTTTGTGCTAGCCTTGGCCAGCTGGCGAGCGGCTTGGATGAGCAGCTTGGCCTCTGGCACGAGCCAGAGAAGCTTCCACTCTGTTTCTTGAGCGTAAGGCATCGCCTTGGCCTTGTGATTAAGGAGTTGCTTCTCCTCTGCTCCGGAGGGCATTGAACACTGGCTTCTGCTAGCATCTCTTGAGCTCTGTGAAAAATACAGAAGCGTTTTGCAAGACCTGCCCTTGTGCATACGTTCAGAGTTGTGCTCCAAGTCTTACACCATCTTATCAGACTTCTGAACATAGGCTGCCCAGTTACCAAAGCTTACGCCTCCTCAGGGTTAGATCTTCAAAGCAAAGGACTCTTTTTGCCTCACAGACTCATGGTCTGTTCTCTAGCCCTTTCCGAGCACATTTCTGTGGACTTCTAGGTCGAGCACAACAGCCTCAGAAGCAAAATTCCTCTTTTCCTTACAGGAAGAGGAGGTGATTGCAGGGCTGCCAAAAGGCAGAGTGGGTCAAACAACACTCACTTCAAAAATACTCTACAGGTGCATGCCTATTTTTGTTTCTTCCAAGGCAGTAAAGAGAAATGAACACAGTCCTCAGGAAGGCAATCCCTCCCTCAGTAAGGCAGGGACCACACTGGACTCTTCCCGTAAGCGCTCCATCTTACACTTGCATACATCCTAAGCAGATGCAAGACAGGGATTTGGGACACAATATCCTAGATTAAAACAAGGTAATACTTGATTACTTATCTATTAAGAAAAGAAAAAAAAAAGCGTAGCTTTACCTTGCCAGTTTCTCTGCTAGGTGTCTTCTCATTTCCACATTCACCAAGTGGAGTTTTTCAGACCTTTCCAATTCTCCCTGAGCAAATGCCACTTGCAATGCGCTGTCTTGCTGCATGTTTTGTAGTCTAGCCAATTCCAATTCTAGCCCTCCAATTCTCCGCTCCAGCTGGTTTCTCAGTGAGGCATTATTGGCGTTTATTTCTTCTAATCTGCCTTGAGTGGCTGCCTGCATCTAAAGCAGAAAACGCAACTTCAAGAAACAGGAAGGAAAAGACAGTGCTCCCCCAACTCCACTTCACAGACCCAACTGAAAAAGCACAGCCTGACTCAACTAGGGAACCCTGCTGCCTCCCTACCAGCAACAATCAGGGAAGAAATCTGAAACTACTAAATGGGTTATGCTTGTTTCTTTGTTTCTTTGTTTGTTTCCTTCCCCCAGGAGGGCAGGAACCTTAGGGACTTGTTTTCTCAACAGCCTTGTCTGGAGAATGACACTGCAGGTCCTGTGACTCTGGCCACAGACACTCTCAGCAGTAACAGCCATTAGAGGACAAACATATCCCTTGGCGATTCAACCACCTACTGCAGATGTGAACAGTCCGTCCCCCTCTGCATGCTTTGCCTTTCCACCTGGGATCTCCCTCTACTCAATACAGAGGCCAGAGGGATGATGCACACTAATGCCACCTCCTCACAATGCATCCTGAGGACAAAAAGGCAAGATGGCAACTCCCTCTGCAAACTGCCAACAGGAAGCCTGCCTTGGGCAGGCTTTTTGACTGAAGGAGCTACAGGGGCTGCTGGAAGGCAATCAGAGAGCAGGTGTTTTCCCAGACATGCATATCACACAACACACACAGGAGCACTTTCACACAGCCATTTTCAGCACTCCAACTTCCCTAAAAAAAAAAAAAGGCAAAAAAAAAAGGGGCACTACAAGAGAACTAGATACCTAAAGCAAAAGACCTAAAAGACAATGACAACAACAACAAATGAATGCACTGTAGACTGCAGATGCAAATGGTGAATGAGTTTACCTGCAAGAAGAGATTGACTTCTTCTAGTTTTTGCCTTATCTTTTGGTAGGCTCTTTCTCCAATCTCTCTTTTATACTCCTCTATTTTGCAAAGATCTACCGCACTGCTCCGTAAGCATCGTTGGAGGCAAACCACCTCTTCTTGCAGCTCCAGATTTCTAGTTCGTAGCTGCAGAGATTTTGTGGACTCCCTCACCAGCTGCTGGAAGAGTTCACTGGCCTGTATCCAGGGGAAAAATAAACACAATTCATCAGAGAGGTCTAGAATCCCTCCATTCGGGGAAAATCCAGCAAACCTATCAGTCAAGACGATAGCTGACACCCACTGACTTGATATTTCAACCAAGAAAGAGGGATTTGTATCTCCATTTCTTTTGTTTCTTTACATCTTTCTCAGGAGTTCGGACAGGGTCGCTTCAGCTCCCATGCTTCCTCAGTTCTCCAGCAAGAGTTCACAACCCACTCCACAGCTCACCTGAACAGCACAGACTCCAAACCAGCAGCATTTCAGCCACGTGCTTGGGCTGAAAAGCACAAGGTCTCTTCTTCAGTGAGACTCCGCAGCCCTGAAAGCAGCTCCCTGAAAAGCCACTGCTGTCTGGCAAGAGCAGAGGGCAGGCAGCAGCAAAGAGAAAGGAGATCACTGCAATACGACCCAAGAGCCTGAACCTGAGAGCTCCTGCTCATGCTGTGTGTCTGAAGGGCAGGATCTCCTCTTATTGCAACCCGGAGCAGTTGCTCTTGTGATGTTTCAGATAAAAGCACACTCGGGCCTGGAAAACGACCAGGAGCTCCTTTTGAGGAAGGCTCAAGGAGTGGCTTCATTAGCTACACTACAATGAGGAATGTCTCTAGACAAACCTCTCTGGCATTTGTGCTCAGAATATGTTGTTCTGTTCCAGCAGTGGAGGAAAAGAACAGCTTCGTAGATATTACTATGTTTACAGAGTTGGTATACCTCGGCTTTTGTCCTGTCCAAGTCCTCTTGCAAGTGCAGTTTTTCTTCCTTGAGGTCATCGCACAAACGGGTAGAAACTCTAAGGGAAGTCTCTGACATCCGCTGCTTTCTGAGAGCCTCACTAAGTTCTCGCTGCAGCTGGCAGACTGTTCTCTAACGAAAGATTATAACACAAGGATGAAGAGAAAGGCAAGAATGTGAAATCTGCATTTCTACTTTCACTCACTAGTTCATATACTTAAGATCAGTTTTCAGACGTGCTACAAAGGTCAGAAATGTTGTCCCCCAGAAGATGGGCTCTGCACAGCTGGGCACCTCTCTCCTTCCTGAGAGAGGAAGGTAGCAACGCTTAGCTCAGATGTGCTGGAGGCGCAAAACATTATGTGAGCACTCTGCACGGGAGCATGCTTTGCAGCTTGCACAAAGTCAGCTCAGCTGATTTCCTAATTAGTCCTTCCCCTCACTGGCAGCATAGTCTTTCACAGCGCCGCAACAAAAGGACATGGTTGGAGAAGGCTGTAACTCAGAAGCTATGGGAGAGAAAGCTGAGGCCAGGGTAGTGGCTGAAGCTAACTTCTTGGGAGGTTGCCAGCCTCCTTAAGTGCCCCAAATGCATACATCAGCTAGTCCCTGCACAACACTCAGACTCCTCTATTGCAGTAACACTTCAGGCCACAGGCATTCCTTCTCTGTACAAACAGGAAAGAAAAACACTCTTTTCTTTGCTCAGGACTCAGCAACTCCTCCTCGCTCACTACTCTCTCGTCACACCTCCTCCCTTCCTTCTTTCCCACTCATCTCCAGGCACCTTCTCCTCCCTCTCCTCCTCTCACTCTGCCCATCCTCAATATTTTCCTAAACATTCTCTCTCCTCCTTCCCCCACCCTACCTCTCTTTCTGCTTTGTTCCTCTTGCACACCAAGACTTGGTCTCTTAAATGAAGACACTTGGCGTTCAGTTCCTTGTTTCTTGCCTGCAGCAGGTACACTTCCTCTTCCGCTTCTGCTCTGCGTTTACTGAGAATGTGGTTCAGTCCATCCTGGACAGCACTCACAATTTTTTCTTGGGTGCTCCGATTCGGCACATCTCCCAGCTGCTGACGGAGCAAGCGATTCTCACTTTGGAGCTGGGCCACTTGTGCCCGCAGAGATTCCTCTTCCGCAAGGTGTTTGCTCACTTGATCTTTCTCACGTTGCAGAGCACGACCATGTTCCTTGGCCTGACACTGGGCTCGACGTAGTGCCCTCTGCGTCATTTCCAAAAATGATGTTTTTTTCCTAAGAGACTGTTTCAGTTGGTGAACTGTCTTCTCTAAGGTGATAGCTTTACTTTCAGCCTCACTCAGCTGCTGAGACAAGCTCTTGCTGGTTTCCCGCAAATCAGAGAGCTCCTGATTGAGCTTGTCTTGCAAACAAAGACCCTGCTCACATTCCCTCCGAAACGTCTGCTCAGCCTCACGTTCTGCTGTCTGACAACTTCCCAGTTCCTGAACTTGAGCAGAGATCTCGTGCAAAGGCGATGAGTCCACCTGTGTCTCCAGCCTCTCTTGGCTCTCACTTGTCTGTTCAAATGCAAGCAATGAAAGTTGGCCAACTTAAGCAAATCCTCTGAAAACAGGAGGCAATGGCAAGCATTCTCTATAACCATACAAAGACTGGAGCTACCTGGACCTCGGATTAGAATGCAACACTAATCTACAGACTGCTTCTCTCAACATCAGTCATTCAACAGTGTTATTTTACATTGGTACAGACCACCAGTTCAAAATTCAACTAAAATGTGTGTTTTTACATACCTGCCTCCCAGGGGTTTCCCTGCTAGCCTTGAGGGCTTCTTCGTCATTTGGCGAAGACTTACGAAGAATGGCAGAGTCGGAGTCCCCATCTGTACAAGAAAAACACATCTTTTGGTGAGCAGTGTGAGCTAATACAATTCCTGAAGCCTAGAGCGCTTCCTGAATCATCACATTTCAGAGAAAAATCTTAACACTAACACCCCGCCAACTCATCAAGTCCAAAAGAGAAAGCTATCAATGAGCAGATTCAACATGCAGCTGTTTTCTTACTTATCCAATTCCTCTAGCGCATATTTCTTGCTCATATACAAAGGAAATCACTGCAAGGGCTCCAAAACAAGCCAGCAAGCAGTCACAGCCTACAGAACTCTGCTTTCGAGGGACAATGCCAAATAGCCCATTTTTTAAAATGGGACTTGCTCCATACATGATACCCATATTCAAAATACTGAAATGACCAGCTCCGATGGCGACTTCCGGTCTCCCTCAACTTCACCAGGCTGCATCTGTCAGATTGAGGTGATTTCTTCATCTTTATAGAAGCCTTGATTAATGCATGGATCATTATTTAAGCTGCCCAGCTCAGCTACAGAAAATACTACAGCGTTGCCAGCACACTCAAAAGACCTCCCTCGAAAAAGCCTCCGATTCCTCCGGGTACCAATAAATACGCCTTTGACATACCTCGACCAGAAATTGCACAGGAAACCTTTGCTCCCAGCTTTCGCATTGACGCATAACTGCCACCTATTATCTAATGCACGTTCACCTAACGTGCTCTGCGTTCCTAAGGAAAGCTGCCAGTGCAGACACAGCAGGGATTTGGACAGCTATCATTTTCCACTGGGCAATTAAACAGTCCCATATTTGTCTTCCAACAAACGAGTCTCAAACAAGCCAGAGTAAGCAGGGTACTGTTGCGGAGACCAGAAAAATCACACCAAATGCAGGAGGACTAAAGGGCCCAAGGTAGGCGTCCCTTCTGGTCTCTCCAGAGCTCTTCCAAGTTCCTCCTCTCCCAAAGACTTCAAAGCCTCTTCCTGCTGCGTATCAGAGGGAATCAGAGGCGGGGGCTATGCTTTGCCTGTGCCAGCCAGCAACTGCAGAATTAGGTTCAAGAGCCTTCCCAAGAAGCTGTCAAGTTCCCTCTCACGGCACCCACGCCATCTTTGAAGAGATTCCACACAAGCAGGAAAGGATCCAGGGAGAAGAGGAAATCCTTCTAGAAAGACACTCCAAAGACGGCCTACTCTTCCTCCAAGTCCCTGACTCACACAACCTTCTCTTCATACCCTATATGCATCACAAAACGCTCCAGAGGAGGGTTGGCCCTAACAACATATGTTCACCAACAGGATGATTCTGCAGTTGCCCAGGAACAGGGCAGGGCCGTTCTTTGGGGGGAAGCAACATTCTGCTGATCCGACCGTCCGCACAGAGCCCCCAGCAGCAGACCTCTTCCTGCGCTCTAGCAGGAGGAGTCACAAACCTCCGCCTGGATAAAGCTCCTGTTCCTAAGTGAAAGGCAGCAAAATGTGACTCTCGACTCACTTCTCACTTCTGGGAAATAACACACAAGTCAAGAAGAAAAGAAAAAATAGGGCGCAGTTTCTGTATCTTTGTAGGTTTTCAAATACAGTAACAAACTGTGTATGAATACTGTCTGCTCTCCTCATTTGACACATACTGTAGCTTTCCATACAGTAGTCTTACCAAAAAAAAAAAAAAAAAAAAAAAAGGCAGAATAAACCCCCCTACTAGAGGGTCTGAAAGGTAGAGTACAGAGAACACAGTTTGGGTAATTCTGAAATAGTAATTGTGTGAGATATGTTCAGTGCTAGGCAAGCTCACGAGCGTAGCTCAAACTGCACACACTCACTGAAGGAGAAGATATTTTTTTAAGCTACCCTGATAATTCTTCTGGATCATAACCTCATACGGATTTTCAACACTTTTTTTTTTTTCCTCATAAAAAGTCAGAACTTAAAAACAACATTTAAAAAACATAAATACATCTAAGAAGTTATAGTAAGTGCAGTTTCCTATAATGCACGGATCCAGCTGTGCCTAAGGCAGCACTGTCCCCTCGGGGAGGAGAATCCTGAAGCAACAAGACAGAAGCGTTTCTAAGCATCATGTCTCCGCAGCACCTCAGAGTCCCCACAAAAGCAGTTGGGACTGAGATGAGAAACAAGGCACCTCGGGAACCTGGGCCGAGCACGGCTGACACAATTCACACCAAGGCAAAGAGACCACTGCGCTCCGGGGCCATCCCGGCAGCAGCTGCCTGCCTGCTGCCTCCCCCGGCACTGCCTCGCTGCAGCAAGGCGGCTCCGACACCGACCTGGCGCTTTGGGGACGGGGTTTGCGCCAGCAGAGCCGGGCGCGCAGAGGGAAGAGCGCACACCCGAGCAACAGGGAGGCCCGCGCTTCCTCGCTGGGCCCCGCTTAGTGGTTTGCTCCCCCTCACCCCCCCCAGTTTTCTGACAGGAGCTGCAGCGCGGCCGGCTGCAGCCCCGCGGGGCCGTGTCACCCCCCGAGGGCCCTCGCAGCCCCCAGCTGCACGTCCCGGCCCCGACAGACGCGCCCAGGGCGCTCGTCCCCCGGGGCCGCCCCAGCGCGCGGCTGCAGCAGGACACCCCGCCGCCAGCAAAGGCCACGGCGCCTCTCCCCGGCCCCGCGGGCGGCCACGGCTCCCACCTCCTCTCTCCGCAGCAGCCACCCCCCGCGGCAGCCCCGCGGCTCCTGCCCGCTGCGGGGCGCTGGGCACCGACGCGCCCGGGGCGCTGCCGGGAGCAGCATCCCCCGCCGGCAGAACCGCTCTGCCGGCGGGCAGCTGGCCCAGGCCCTCCGCCCGCAGCTCGGCGCCGCCGCCGCTCCCGGGGCCGCCGGGCACCCGCGGCCCCTTCCTCCTCCGCAGGAGCCGCCGGATCTTCTCCATCCTCCGCCGGGGCGGGACACGACGATGGCGCCGCTTCACCTCGGGGAGCCCCGAGAAGAGACAAGCAGGGAGGGCGGCACCGGCACCCTCAAAAGCACCGGCACCCGCAACGGCAACGGCAACGGCAACGGAACCCGCAACGGCACCGGCACCGGCACCGGCCGCCAGAGGTCGCGCGAGCACCACGCAGCTGCCCCCGGCCCGGCCAGGACGCTCGGGCGCGTCACAAGGGGCTGGGGGGGGCGGGGCGGGGCGGGGCGCCGCCGCCGTCTTCCGCTGCCGAGCGGGGCGGGGCGGTGGGTGTCGGGCTGGGCGCTGCGGCCGCGCGGGGGCAGCTGGGGACTGCGGCGTTTCTGTGGCGGCTCCTGCGGCGGCTCCTGCGCGGGGCCGGGGCCGGGGCCGGGGCCGGGGCCGGGGGGAAGCGCTGTTCGCGGTGGGGGGGGCCGGGGGCTGCCGGTGCGGAGGGGCTGCCGGGGTCTCCCGTGCGGCTCCTGCCCGGCGGGGCCTGGCGCGGGCCAGAGCCGGGTGCTGCGGGCTGTGTCCAGGCGGGTCTGCGAAACCTCTGTGGACAGACGCTGCCCGGCTGCCCTGGGCCACCCGCCCCCTGCCACTGTGCTCTAACTGAAGAGTCCCCACGGATTTGAGAGTCATGGCTGGCTGCTGGAAATGCTGATCTCTTCTAAAATGCGTAAAAGCCGGGGAAGGACACACAGGCAAGAACAGGGTGATAAGGTGTGAAAACAAAGCCTGCCAGTTACATGAACAGGCTCTCTCTGGATGCCCTAACTAAAAAAGGGTGTGAGATAGTGAGAGGAGGCTCTGGAAGCATCAGGTCTGCAATACGCTGATGACCTCATTCCCAAGCTTTTCTCTACAGTACCAACATTAGAACAAAAATGCTGCAGAAATCTCCTCTCCCTGCAGGTGTTGCTATGCTCCCTGCATCTGAAGGATCAGCCAGTGGCATAAGAAGCGCCTTCAGAAAGGCTCCTGGTGTGGTCCTGTTTTGCTAAGCAGCAAATCTTTTATCCCTCCATCCCTACAGTCAAAAGGCTCAGGCTCAACACCGTTCATCCACTGCTTGGGTAAAAATGCCTTTGACCTGCTGTGACAGCTCGAACAAGGTGGGCAGCATCAGCCCGTTGTGCCACCTGCCTTTGTCAGCTCATTTCACTGCTGAAGTCCTCAAAGCAGGCTGGGCAGTGGCCAGGCAGCTGCTGCTGGGGATACCTGCAGGGAAGCAGCACCTTCCCCTGCTTTACAGGCCTTCTAAGTGCAGGGAAAGGTACTGAAAATGGAGCATTTCATCCATTTTCTCACACGGATGCTCAGGTGTTTGGCCACACTACTGCAACAAATTTAAAGCCTGAGTAAGGCCTGACCCAACCAACAAGTGGGTACATTTCTCATGCCCTGTCCTTTTCACCCCAACACTGTAGTCAGGAGGACGAGGAGCACAGATAGGGCAGAAAATAGGTTTCTCTAAGCACTTCAGTACATTGTGCCCTTTAGAGGTAGATCCCGTTCCCCAAACAAATGCAAAATCCTCCACTAAGCTGCACAGCGACCTCTGGAAAGGCTCCTTCCTGCTACTTGTGCCAGGGAGCTGAGGCATGGGGAAATCGTGATTAGGATGCATACTGTCAGAGTTTTACTCTGAAAAAGAAGAAGAACAGGTGCCTCGCCTGACTGATGACTAAGTAAAGAAGTGCAAAGACTCGAATGGGCATGGAAGCAGGATCATAGATGAGAAACCATCTCCAAACCCGAACGAGAGTGGGCCCTTGCTTTTCAGCAAAGGAAGAACTGCCTCTGCTGAATGGGGATTGTCTCTACTATAAATACCCGTTCTGTGGGTATACTGTCTCTTTCCTCTGCCAAAGAGTATTTTACCAGGAGACAAGAGAAGGACTCAAACCGAGCTACTATGCAATGGACTTTCCCCCAAACTTGTTCCCTGGGCAAAGGCTGCAGCAGCAATGGGGGCTGCTGAAAGCAGGTTTTGGCTCTTGGAGTCCTTTGAAGTGGAAAATGCCAGCGGAACAGGGCTGCTCTGTGCTTTGAAGATGGGACTTGCCCCATGCAGGGAAAGGTTTGTGTTCTTTGCTCCCACTAAGCGGGATTGCTCTCTTGCTTCAGGACTTCCCTGCCACTCTTCCCGTGGGGCCAGGTTCACGCAAACGCTGCTTTCTCCTCTGCTCACGTATCATGAAGAGAGCAATGGGCTCACAGCAGCTGAAATGTACATCCCAAAACACCTTTCTGACAACGGGGAATTCCAGGTCCTGTGATTTTTCCACGTGTTGGTAATACAGCTAGTTCCACTGATGCCAAGGGACCTAATGTCTTGTTTTAAACTCAGTCCATGCGTGATTTTCTTGGGAACACCTGGAAGAGCACGTGTGACCTGTTCTTCATTTGTCTAAGCATTACAATGTAAAATGTTGAAAAGTCATGAAAACACAGAGCCAGAGAAGTTGAGAGAGACAGAGGCAGGAAAGCCCCCTATGGTGAGAAAACCGGAGATGCTTCAGTCCTGCCAGTGTTTCTGATGCTCCCAGTGAATTCAAATGAGCATTTCTGGGACGGGCCCTTGAAATGGGACTAAGGTCCAGGAAAAGGCTTCAGAAGCCTGAGAATCTGTAAAAAGGGAGCGGGGAGCAAAGGCTGTGTCCCGGTGGCACAGAAAAATCTCTTGTTTTAGATCAGTTGCTGTGGCTGAAATTGAAACATGAGTCAAGTATGAGTAAACCAAGGCACCAAGGAAAAAAAGGATCCAGTTTAAAGAGGTCTTCATTGTCGCAGCCTGAAAGGAGTCGTTTAGGACGACCTCCCTCCCCTTGGGACCAACGACCAAGTTCGTGATGCTCTTGGACTGAATTAAGGTGAAACGACACCAGCCAACCAGTTTTATGATTTATTAACACAAAAGACATGGTTAGGAACGATAACTCAATGGCAATTACTTCAACTAGATAAACAAGTCCCATGCCGCACGTTTTGAACAGATCTCATCAACATTCATCAAAAGAGAGGGGAGAGAGAGAGAGAGAGAGAGAGAGAGAGAGATATCACCACCTGTGGATCCAGTGGCGTCCCATTGGTCCCCTTCACTCTGGGTGTCTTGGCGGTGTGGGGGGGTCCCCCACTTAGCTTCTGGTGGTGCCCTTTTTATACAGTCCAAGTCCCCAAATCTCCACCCAGTTCCAAGAAACCCCATGCATATGCATGGTGGGCATTAGAGGCGTGGTCTGGTTCGGTGCAGCCTCGCTGTGTCCCGGGTGGTCGCAGGGAGACCATTTCAGGGGTCGCAGCAGCTCAGTCTTGTTTCCACCAGAAACAGATAGCTTGCTTGTACAACAGAAAAACACCATCTCAGTCCTGTTTCCTCCGGGAACAGGTGGCTTGCTCGTACAATGGGAAAACACTGTCTCAATCCTGTTTCCACCGGGAACAAATGGAAATGGATGGCTTGCTCGTGGTTATGGTTTTCTGCAAAATCTGCAACGTGCGCAGCAAGGCTCACATCTTAGGTGCCAAGAAATGTATAAGGCAAAAGTTCACTCATCAGTCCGCCACACTCATCTGCAAACAGGAGAAGCCCTGTTTCCCTTGCTTAGTATGCACATAGCCTCTACTGTGAATAGTGATCCTTCTTAATAGAGCACCAGGCCCCAAACGCCTTGGCACTAGGCTTACAAGACGCCTGGAGGGTTAGGTGGCCCGGGGGTCTGTGTTTGTGTGGGGATGACGGCTTGAGTCTGGTCTAGCACTTGAAGGCAAGCAATGAGGGCTAGGGCTTAGCTTCAGATGCAGGGCAAGAGAGAGGGTGTGGGGGGGTAAGGATTCAGGCTGCAGCGTAGCAGTTTGGGCTTGGCCTTAGCGACTAGAGGAGGAGAAGGAGGGAAGGCGGAAGGGCAGGGCTTCAGCTTAGTGGTGAGGCTGCAGGTCTGGCCCTGCCAGAGGAGCTCTCGCAGGCCCTGTGCCAGCAGCATCCCCATTACCTGAAGCCTCCTGACCTCCCCAACACAGGTGCTGTCTCTTGGCCAAGAGCTCCGTGCCCTTCATGTGCTCCCACGCCGGCCTCCAGCTTCTGCCTGCTCACCTGAGGGCACACAGAGCACCTCCTCATCAGCACCCAAGCGCTGTCCCCCAAAACCTGCCCCTGCCTCTGCAAGCCCCCAGCCTCTCTGCCCTCCTGGCATGACCCTGCCCTTCCCTGCAGCACCTCACCATGCCAGCCTGCTGCTCCCCACCAAGCAGCTTCCTGCACCACAAGTGACCTCACAACCGAGAGCCCAGCCCTCACACCGCCACTCGCAGCTCCCCCTCGCCTGCCTCTGCCCTCTGCTCTCAGCTCCATGCACTTGCACTCTCAGACTAAACACCAGCCCTGCCATGCCTCTGCCTCTGCCTCCCAGGCCCCAAACACCTTGGCGCTAGGCTTACAAGATGCCTGGAGGGTTCGGGCCTTTGGGGCAGCAACATAGGGCTTAGGCTTCAGGCGTCAGCGGGGAGGTTGCGCTTTGCAGTTGGTGGTGGGCTTTGGGAAAGCGTGTGGGTGATGGCTGAGTGCTGGGCTTCATGTTTCTGCTGAGCGTTTTCAGAATGGGCTAATTGGGTGGTCTGGGGGTGTGTGTTTGTGTGGGGGTGAGGGCTAGAGCCTGGTCTAGCACTTGAAGGCAAGCGATGAGGGCTAGGCCATATCTTCAGACACAGGTTAAGGGAGAGGGTAGAGGGCAGGGATTCAGGCTGCAGCACAGCACTTTGCATTTAGCCTTAGCGACTAGAGGAGGGGAAGGAGGGAAGGCGGAAGGGTAGGGCTTCAGCTTAGTGGTTAGGCTTCAGGTATGGTCCTGCCAGAGGAGCTCTCTCGCAGGCCCTGTGCCAGCAGCATCCCCATTACCTGGAGCCTCCTGACCTCCCCAACACGCGTCCTGTCTCTTGGCCAGGAGCTCCATGGCCTTCATGTGCTCATACCACGTATGGCCTAATGCAGAAGAATGTGAAGGAGACAGGCTGTGGAAAGTAGCCAGACCATCCTAGGAGGAAAAAGAAACAGTGTAGATAATGACGTAGTATCCTTGCAGCAGCAAGTGAAAGAGTTGGAAAAGCAGGTAGGGGATTTGCGAGATGCAAAGGTGATAGCCCAAGAAGTGACTACAGCACAAGCTGAGAAAAGCCAAGATTTAGCAAGATGGAGCAGCTAGCTTTGCGGATGGCTAATAAGCACTGCCGGCTTTATGGAAAGGTGCCCGCTACTGCTTCTCAGGTGCGGGTGATTATAGCTCGACCTTCCTGGGATCCAGGGGAGTGGGATGGTAATATTTGGAGTACCTCATCTGACTCAGAAATTGAGTCTGATATTGAGCAAGAAGCCGCTAACACTCAGGTGCAGCCGCTTGTTCAGATGCGGGGGGAGCGACACATAAATAGGGATACCGTAGAGCAGTCAAGGACTTATACACCAAAGGAATTACGTGAGTTTTTGACTACATTTCAGCAACAACCAAGGGAGTTATTACTAGCGTGGATGGTGAGAGCCTGGGACAATGGGGCTGGATCATTAACGTTATTAAGGGAAGAACTGAATTTAATGAGCCCACTGTCCACAGATGCTCAAGTGCAGTATTATGTCTCCCAATGTAACGTTTGCATGAGATAGCGCTGGTAACTCTATAGTTGCTCCTCTGCTCTACCAGTGGTTATGTGCCACGGTGGTAGTGGCTTACCCATCTACAGGTGAGCTGGGCGCCACGGTGGGGGCATGGCGTATCATGGAAGAAGGAATAAATGTTGCGACAGTTGGGGGTGGCCATTGGACGAGCGGATGATAATGGTCCAGATGGCGTAGAAATAACTTGGCAAATGAAAATGCGGCTATTGAAATTGGCCCCAAGTGCCTTGAAACCGCTCCTGTTAGGGACGGCGATGCCTGCTACTGGTACAGTAGCAGCCTTGGTGAATAATTTGCGAGACCTAGCTTTGGTGGGTGGACCAGATTCTAAACGGGTAAGGGTGGCTCAGAAAGTTGGAGCAAAGAGACAGGGAGGAGCGACTAAGGTGAGCGGAAAGGTTACACAAAAGCAGATGTGGACTGACTTGCTGCAGGTGGGGATATTGCGGGATGAGATCAATGGCTTGCCAACTGCTGGTTTATTCAAGCATGGCAGCATTTGCCTGCCAATCAACAAAACCCACTGCCCCACCTGCACCCAGTGCTCCCTGGAAGCTGCCTGCTAAGAAACAATGAAGGGGAGGCAGGTCCCCCGAAATCCGAGCGTGAGTTGCAGCATATCATCTGTGGGACAGGCGCCCATATGTACCCCTGCGAATTAGATGACACTCGGGAGGGGAAATAGCTGTGCTTGCTTTAGTAGATACAGGAGCAGAAGTTACAGTGCCACACAGTGCCCTAAACCCTGGAAAAGCAACAAGGCACTTCTGCGGTTTGGGTGGATCTGCCACCCCTGCTGTCGGGCAATAGTTCCTTTAGTGATTGGGAAAAACCCTCCCTTCTCCATTCCAGTCTTATTGGCACCCATTCATGCATATATTTTAGGAACTGATGTGTTACTAGGTTGAGATATACACACAATGCAAGGATTCTTCTCTTTTGCAAGGAGTCCCTCACTGCCACAAGCACGAGGAATCACTCTAATCAGAGGGTACCCAAACTGGGACCCCATAGATTTGCCTGTACCAACTACCGTTGTGTAAATAAAACATGACAGAATACCAGGAGGAGAAACAGAAATTCAAGAAACAAAAGATGCTCTCTTACATGCACACATAATACACCCTGCCCTATCGGCCTTTAATAACCCCATATGGCCTGCGGAGAAGCCGGATGGCTCCTGGCATACGATTGTGGATTACAGAGAATTGAATAAGGTGGTCCCACCCCTGATGGCAGTGGTCCCCAATATGGTGACTTTGTTAGAAGAAGTGGGTAAAAATTTGCAAGAATGGAAGGCTGAGGTGGATCTGGCAAACGCCTTTTTCTCTATTGCTATATCCCCAGCCTCGCAGGACCAATTTGCCTTCACTTGGAGTGGTAAGCAGTATACATTCCAAGTCCTTCCGCAGGGATATAGGCATAGCCCCACTATATGTCATCAAATGGTCGCTGCTGACCTCCCAACACCTCTCCCAGACTGTACTAGTCATCATTACATCAATGATATTTTGAGAACGGGACCATCTGAACATCAGGTGAAAGGGCAACTAATGGCACTGACGCATGCTTTCCAGGATAGGGGATGGGCTGTGAACCCCAGAAAGGTACAAGGATCAGATATTAGTGTTCAGTTTCTAGGAGTAGTGTGGATAGGACAAACGAAGGCAATTCCTTAAAAAGTGCGTAATACTATCCAGCAATGTTAGAGCCCATGTTGGAGTGGCGCAAGCTGCAATGCAATGGAAGTGCAGTGGTATGGGCCCTGCAGGACACAGAACAAACTACTCGACGCCATCGGGTCACTGCGCATACAGCCATCCCAATTCAAGCGTGGGTAAATGATGACACTGTTAGAGCCCATGTTGGAGTGGCCCAAGATGCAACGCAATGGAAGTGGAAACATTCTTTGCAAGCTCGACTGAAAGGAGGGAAGAAGGAGTTAAGTACCCCACATGCCACTTTACTGGGAGAAGAACAGTTTAAGCACATGCCCTTACTACCTGAACCGGAGGGTCTACCTCTTCCTACCTCCCCCCACCCACCCCTCCGGCAGAAGTGTCACCGGTACAAGAAGCTCCTCCCTTTGAGATGTTATCTCCTGAACAGCGGGAGTGGCCTTGGTTTTCTGATGGTAGTGCAGTGTATTCTTGGGCAGGAGAACGCATACGGCATTCTGTGGCATACAAGCCTGCTACGGACGCTACCTGTTTTGCCCCCGGAACAGGATATGCCAGTCAGTGGGCTGAGCTAAAAGCCACAGCTATAGCTTTAGATGAAGGAGATGCATGCTATCTCGATACAGATAGTTGGGTAGTGTACAAAGGCTTGCAAGCTTGGCTGCCAGCGTGGACCGCTGCACAATGGAAAATACATGATAGGGAACTTTGGGGAAGCTCCTTGCAGGGAAAAAAATGGAGTATTGTGCAGACAAAAGTTATTTCAGTACGACACGTTGATGCCCATCAAAGGCAAGAGCCTCTTGAAACGCAATATAATTCAGCGGTTGACCAAATGGCAACCCCCTCAGAATTGAAACAGGCCCGACAAGCGCACAAACGGTCAGGGCATCGGGGCCCTGTCACCAGGAATGGGCAAAGGATTTGGGGATCACCTGGATTTTACACATCCCATACCCTCCCCAAGCTAGTGGACGAATACAAAGAATGAATGGTTTACTGAAAGAGCAAGTTCGAAAACTCACCCCAACACAGACATTAAAGCGATGGGCAAGTGTGTTGCCCCAGGCACTATGCATGCTTAACAAGAGACGTGTGGGAGTACTTACTCCCTATGAGCGAGTGCAAATTAAACTAACATTGGCACCCCCCGCCCGAATATCAATTATGGAAGGAGGGGTTGCCCCCCACATGCTTGCCTCACGAGAAGTAGAATTCTATGCATCCAAACCGTTATTAAGTGCCAAGCAGAAAAATATAAGCCTACACTTGCAGCTCGATTGTCCATCGCAGCATGTATGGCTATTCACACCTTTGCTATCCGTTCAAATAACCCCACTTCTACTAACTTCCTCTCCAGATTTCCTGTTCCAGGTATCCACGCCAGTAAATATTTCACAAGGAAAACCGATACTGCAAAGAATTTTAGTCCGTAATGCTGCAGTACCTCACATTCAGCAAACACCTTCAACACCTTCCTTAGCTAATGTGTGGATATTAAATCCTCACAAGGAAAAACGACCTGGTACCATCCTGGCAGATGGGCCAGGAGCGACGGTCCTAGTGCTCCCTGATGGCGATACAATACCTTTTTAGCTCCCTGCTAACAGGTTATCCCCTCGGCATTTGTGAAGTATTGCTCGCATGTTGCATCCTGTGCTCCCCAACAAATGCGATCAACTTACAGGATCATCCCGCACCACATATAAATACATGGATCTGGCTAGTTCAGCGTTTGGCTAACTTATCTGCCTTTTGTATTGCGGGTGGACGGTGTCTTGATGATGTACTAACCACACGTTATATAGGAATACTAACCTCCCTTCAAATATTACCAAATTATACCTTCTTGAGAAATTTTGATATCCAGCTCACCCCCTTGAATTTACACGATCTGGGAACAGCCTCTACTAAATGAACACCTTGGAGGTATTCATTTTAGATTGCCAACGTGTCCAAAGCAGATCTATGTTTTTGCTTTGTCCATGCTACCATACCAAAGTATGATATGACCAATATGCAGTTGAAATGCAATAGTACTATGAATATAACCTTTAGGGTGGTTCCTTTTAGGCGGCACCACTGCTTACACTTATGTGCCAGCCAATACCACCGATGGCCCTTGCGCTATTACAAGACAACCCTGAGAAGCTCAGAAAGAATGTTTGAAGTAGGTAGATTTGGATAACTTCTATCTTAGATAGAATTTGCTTAGCATGAGTAGCTGCACACTTGCTTAGCATGAGTAGCTAAATTTGCTGAAGCCTTAGGCCGCGCTCCTAGTTCGGTAAGAAAGGGCCTCAGAGCTGGTGCAGGCTGGAAAGATAAGGGAGTTACAAGCAGTCTGCAAGTCTGCATTCCTGTGCCCCACTCTCCGAAAGGGAGGATGTCAAGGCTGAGAAATAAGGCCTGTTTGGGCGCCAGGACCTTGGGAAGCAAAG
The DNA here is from genome assembly GCF_036370855.1 of Dromaius novaehollandiae. Taxonomy (NCBI): domain Eukaryota; kingdom Metazoa; phylum Chordata; class Aves; order Casuariiformes; family Dromaiidae; genus Dromaius; species Dromaius novaehollandiae. The sequence goes on along the minus strand of NC_088125.1, from coordinate 290,548 downwards.
CCTCCTCTCACTGTTGAAACAGTGCTGATTAAGGGGTCTGGATTATGTCCTCTTCCTCAGGACCTTGGGAGATAACACCTACTGACCTAGCTGGGGCAGTGTTAATTGATCAGGACCTTGAGGAGAAGGGGTGGGATCCAGGGAATGAAGAAATCACTAACCAATCAGTGTAAAAGGGAAAGTCGTAAATCTGGCAATTTGTGTGTATAAATGCTACTTGAAAAGTTGGGGGGGTGCGCTTGATTTGTGGGAAACCACCGAGCACCCAGGCTTGCGCAACTCTGAAATAAATAAACAAATGTCTCTCCTGAGTGTGTAATTATTGGCTTATTGCACACCGGGCAACGAATCCGCTTTTCGGACAACAGTTTTCTGGCGACCCAGGTGGGACTCTCGCTGTAAAGCCTTGCCCGGATCGTCTTGCCAGTTCCGGTGGGGAGACACTGCTCATCGGACTCCAGCGCGCACCGACCGTTTTGTTCGGGGACTCCGTGAGCACCCTCCCTGGTCGGAACAGGTAAGCGACTCAAAGGTGCAACGCAGTAATTATTAAGAGACATTGCATAAAGGGTATGATACAAGGGTAATTGGTTGTGGTAACCAAAGGAAAGCTTTGTACACGTTTGGACAGTGACGACTGGAGTGTACGAAAGCGTAATTGGTAAGAACGTTCTTTTAAGGGAATATGGGAACAGGACAATCTGTGGGGGTATCCTCCTGTTCTCCTTTAGGATGCGTCCTGAAACATTGGAGTAAGTTTGGTGGGAATCCTTTAACAAGGAGAAAATTAAAGGAATACTGTACTCAGTGGTGGCCAATGTATAAACTGGAGGATGAGGAAAAATGGCCAGAAATGGGAACACTAAACTATAATACAATCTTGCAACGTATGTTGTTTTGCAGAAGACAGAACAAATGGGATGAGGTCCCATATGTAGATTTGTTCTTCTCTCTGAGAAATGATCATGAAACTAGAAAAAAATGTAAGCTGTTGATCTCTGACTCAAATGTGTTAATGATGATAGGAAACAGAGAAAATGCCTCGGTGTTGCTCTGCTTGTAGCATTGGGAAAAGATGTTTAAAAGTGGGTGATGAGGAAGAGGATGTACAATTATTGGTCTCTCCAGAAAGAGATCAAGATCGTGTTGATGCCAGAGATAAGGGAAGTGAGGCATGTAGCCCAGTTGCAGGCAGAACTCGGGCTACTCGGGCTCAACAAAATCCCGCGATTCAGGTCCCACTGCATCAAGCAGTCGGACCAGACGGGATGCCTGTGTATGTGAAGGTCCCTTTTTCAACTACAGATTTAATGAATTGGAAGGAGTCTGCCGGCTCGTACTGAGAAAATCCAGAGAAGATGTATCAATCCTTTAAAATGATAATTGAGAATCATAATCCAGATTGGCAGGATTTACAGGTGCTTTTAAATACTTTGCTTGCACCTGAGGAGAAAAGAATGGTATTAGACAAAGCTCAAGAGGAGAATGAAAGACAAAATGCTAGAGACGGACCAGACCATTTTATGCCGGCCCAGGAACCGGGCTGGGATCAAAACACAGGGGCAGGCAGGTTAATGACTAAACAGTACCAACAGTTAATATTATATGGGGTAAAGCATGCAGTGCCTAGGCCCAAAAATATTGCAAAACTGTATCAAGTAGCGCAGGGTATGAATGAGCATCCCTCTGCATTTTAGGAGCGGTTATGTGAAACTGCCCGAAAATGGACAGACTTGGATCCCGAGGACGAAGCAAATAAAATGACTTTTACTACATTATTTGTAGGACAATCAGCACCAGGTATAAGGAGAAAGCTTCAGAAAATAGATGGTATGTCGGGGATGTCAATATCGCAATTAATAGAAATTGCATATAAGGTGTACAATAACAGGGAAGAAGTAGAGAGAAAGGAAAAACAAAAGGAGAAACTGAAAGATAAGGGGCAAAATGCTGCAATCTTGGCAGCTGCATTTGCCCGGGCACAAAATTCCTCTTGGGGAAGGGGTTTTCTGAAAGGATAAGGACGTGGAAGAGGACATAGAGTAGGAGGGAATTTGGGAAATAGAATTCCACTGAGGAGAGATCAGTGTGCAATTTGCAGGGGGAAGGGGCACTGGAAAAATGAGTGCCCGAAGAGACAATCAGATTATTGGAAACCTCAGTCTGTATCTGTATCTGTTCCAGAGGCAGGTTTGCTCATGACTGGTGCAGAAGATTCAGACTGACGGGGACCGGGGGTTGAGGAATTGGATTCCCCAGCCGAACCCCTGGTTTCAGTAAAGCTGGGGAACGAAACAGTTAAATTTTTAGTAGACACTGGAGCAGCGTATTCAGTACTAAATAGCTGTAAGGGACCAATGAGTAAATTCTCTATGCCAGTAATTGGGGCCACGGGAAAGCGAGAGGTCAAACCTTTCATTCAGCCAATTAAATGTGAAATAGGAAATAGGGTGTTAACACATGAATTCTTATACATGCCAGAATGCCCATTACCCCTAATGGGGAGGGATTTACTGAATAAACTGGGGGCACAAATAACCTTTGATCAAAACAAAGTTAAGGTGCACATTCCACAAAGTAACGCCTGGAAGGCACAAGCATATATGTTGCAGAAAGCACTGGATTCCGAACAGGTGGAGGATGGACCAAGCGAAATTCCCTCTGAAGTAATGGACGCAGTAATCCCTTTTGTGTGGCAACGGAGAAACCTGGAAGAGCCAAATGTGTAGAACCGGTAAAGGTGGAATTAAAACAAGGAACTGAATCAGTAGCGTGAAAACAGTATCCCATGAAGTTAGAGGCCCGTGTTGGACTGGAGCCTATGATTAATAATTTCTTAAAGTATGGACTGTTGCGAGAATGTCAGTCCGAGTACAATACTCCAATCCTGCCTGTAAAAAAACCACGTTCACAAGAATATCGTCTAGTACAGGATTTGCAAGCTATTAACCAGATAGTGACTGATGTGCACCCAGTGGTACCCAATCCATACACTTTGTTAACAACGATAAATGATTCCAATGTCTATTTTACAGTATTGGACTTAAAAGATGCTTTCTTCTGTATTCCTTTGGAGGAACAAAGTCAACAATTATTTGCCTTTGAGTGGGAAAGTCCTACAAGGAGACGCAAAATGCAGTTGTGCTGGACAGTACTCCCTCAAGGATTCAAGAACAGCCCCACAATTTTTGGTAATGTACTTGCAAAAGAATTAGAATTATGGCAAGGTAAGAAAGAGACCACTACCTTATTACAGTATGTGGACGATATCTTACTGGGGGCAGACACTATTGAAGAAAGTAGAGAAAAAACTATCAGTTTATTAAATTTGGGGGGAACAGCAGGATACAGGGTGTCTCGGAAAAAAGTACAGATCATGAAGGAAAGCGTAATCTATCTAGGATTTGAAATATCCCAGGGGGAAAGAAAATTAGGAATCAAAAGGAAAGAAGCGATTTGTCAGATTGCCCCCCCAAAATCAAAAAGAGAACTCAGGGGATTTTTAGGAATGGCTGGGTGGTGTCGCCTGTGGATACCTAATTTTGGATTAATGGCAGAGCCTTTATATGAAGCTGTTAAGGGGCCAGGAGACTTGCTGGAGTGGACTCCAGAGTGCCGAAAAGGATTTGATGAAATCAAGATTGCTCTCATGAGTGCTCCTGCATTAGGACTTCCAAACCTAACACAGCCATTTGAGCTTTACGTACATGAGAGAGGGCACCAGGCTTTGGGAGTGCTTGTACAGACTTTAGGAAATTGGAAAAGACCTGTGGCTTACTTTTCAAGACAGCTGGATAAAGTGAGTGCAGGGTGGCCAGGATGCCTCAGAGCAGTTGCAGCTGCTGTGCTGTTAATACAAGAGGCACGAAAATTGACGTTGGGACAAAAGGTGACTGTTTACGTGCCACATGCTGTTGCAGCAGTTTTAGAACAAAAAGGGCATCACTGGTTATCCCCGAGTAGGATGGTGCAGTACCAGGCAGTGATACTTGAGCAAGAAGATGTAACCATGAAGGTGTCTAATACCCTTAATCCGGCATCTTTATTACCACTTCATGAAGAGGGGAGGTTGGCTCATGACTGTCTGCAAACTATTGAGTGAGTATATTCCAGCCATCCAGATTTGAGAGATATTCCGTTGCAGAATCCAGAATGGGAATTATTTACCGATGGGAGCAGTTTTATAGTAAAGGGAGAAAGAAGGGCTGGATACGCTGTTGTCACTTTGGAAGGAGAAATCGAAGCAAGATCGCTACCAGCAAATACATCCGCCCAGAAAGCAGAACTGATTGCTTTAACCCGGGCTCTGGAATTATCAGAGGGAAAACGGACTAATGTGTTTACAGATTCAAAATACGCCTTTGGGGTTATACATGCCCATGGCGCAATTTGGAAAGAAAGAGGATTGCTATCTTCTCAAGGGAATCCTATAAAATACAGTAAGGAGATTATGGAACTACTCGAAGCAGTTAATAAACCCAAAGAAATAGCAGTAATGCATTGCAAAGCGCACCAGTCCGGACAGACTGACATAGTTAAAGGGAACAAAAGGGCCGATGAGGCTGCAAAAAGGGCAGCATTATCCGTGTCGGTGGCAGCCTTAGTTCCAGAAAGAATGCTAAAAATGGAAATTCCAGTATATACTGAAAAAGAAAATAAATTAGCAGAAATACTGAAATGCATAAAAACTCCCGAAGGATGGTGGGTGACATCTACTGGACAATGTGTGGTAACTTTGCCGATAATGAAGAAGCTGATGAAGCAAATACATGATAGCACCCACATGGGAGCCGAGTCACTGGTTGAAACAGTTAAAAGATTTGCTGTGGGAGTCAGTATGCTAATAATTGCAAAGGGTATTACACAAAAATGTGAAATCTGTCTTAGAAATAATCCCAAGAGTCAGAAGAAGCCCCCCCCCCCAGGGGAAGTAAAAAGGGGCTTCATGCCTGGGGATTACTGGCAAATTGATTTTTCTGAATTACCAAAATGTAATGGATATAAATATTTGTTGGTAATTGTTGACACCTTTTCAGGATGGCCTGAGGCTTTCCCGTGTCGTACCAATAAAGCCAGGGAAGTAGTAAAAATGTTATTAAAAGAAATTATACCAAGATTTGGGGTACCAGAAGGGTTTTCTTCAGATAGGGGACCTCATTTTATAGCAGAAATAGTACAGGAGACCTCAAAAATGCTACAAATTAAATGGGACTTACATACCCCCTGGAGGCCACAATCCAGTGGAAAAGTGGAAAGAATGAATCAAACAATTAAGAGACAGGTAGGAAAATTGTGTCAGGAGACTCAGATGAAATGGACTGATGTTTTACCTCTGGCATTATTAAGAATCAGAATAACCCCAAGGGTTAGGGAGAAAGTTAGTCCATTTGAGATTCTGTATGGTAAACCTTACACTGTAAATCTAACTGGAAATGAAATTCAAATGCACATTAAGGGCGATCAAATTTTAAGTGATTATCTCTTGTCTATGGCAAAGGTTCTTCCTTCTCTCCGTAGGTACATCCAGTTAAGATCTCCTGTACTTTTAGATTCACCTGTACATTCATTCCAGCCGGGAGATCAAGTGTATCTTCGGACCTGGAAGGATGAGCCATTGGTAGAAAAGTGGAGGGGACCGTATCTTGTACTGCTAACAACAAATACTGCTGTGAAACTGCAGGGAATTGATTCCTGGATCCACTACACCCGAGTGAAAGCAGTACCTCGAGAGACGTGGAAAGCTGAACAAGTTCATCCTTTCAAGTTAAAAATATATAAAGATATATGAGTTGTATTGGAAGCGAATTGGTTTTAAATTTAGATTGTATTCAGGGAAGAATTGCTTTAATCTGTTTGTTAGGAATAGGGTTAATATTGTTGTTAGGGTCTCTGTGTAAAAATGATGTTCTCCTTAATAACCAGGGGAGAAATGTGGTGGTTAGCTTTTCTAGGTTACCTGAGCCAAACAATTAAAGGGAATCAGGAAGGATTTTGGAGTCACAATCTCCATTTGGAAGTAATTACGAAATCTATGAAGATAGTTAACCAGAGGGATTGCTGGGTGTGTACCCACTTCCCTGAACATTCCAACAAGGGCTTCCCCCTAATTGGAGTGCCTCTTAATTTTTCCTTTCTGGAATTTATGAAACAGATAAGAAATGATAGTGATCAAACGAAATATGATGAAACAACCGAACAGGAATGGGAAGTCCAGAGTGTGACAGGAGATTATTATCAATGTATCCGAAGATGTAATAATAGTAATAGATGGTGGGAGAAAACTGTACCTTATGGAAAACAGCCGATCAGCTGTACTGGAGCCATTAAGATAGGAGGTTATAAAAATTGCTCTCATATACCTGAAATAGGTTATAAGTGGCCAAGTAAGGAACTAAATGGGTGGCGTGTTCCGAAAGGTAGTGGATGGTATTGGTTGTGTGGGAACAAGGAAGGAAAGTGCTACCTCCTAATTGGTCAGGGACGTGTACTTTAGGGGCAATAATCCCTTATGTTACTATAAGAAAAGAATTGAGTAATAAATATCAAAAATCCTGGCTAAGAACATTCATGAGGAGACAAAAGAGGGGCAATAATCCTTTAATAGAGCAACCTACTAGGTTTCAGTCATTCGTAAAGTGGCTGTTTCCACAATTGGGAGTGAGTGAACTTGAAAAAGCAATAGTAAATATTTCAGTAGTTATTGAAAAAAAAGGGAACAAAACCTCTGATGCCATTGCAGCTTTACAAGAGGAGGTTTCAGAAATTGCTAAAATAAGTACCCAAAACAGGATGGCTCTAGATATGTTATTGGCATCTCAGGGAGGAGTATGTACAGTAATAAATACTAGTTGCTGTGTATATGTGGATCAAAGCGGGAGAATTTCTACCGATCTAAATGAAATCTGGAAGCAGACTGAAATCTTACATGGGGTTCAGAAAGATGATACTTCTTTCGGGTTTGAAGAAACATGGAAATGGTTGACTTCCTGGTTCCCTGATGTGAGCTCATGGGTTAAAAAATGTTTAACAATTTTGGGAATGGTGCTAGTAGTTTTTGTATGCGTTTATGTAGTGATTCAATGCATTTCTAAGTGTTTTACAAAATTAATATGGGAAAGATTTTTAAAAGAGTGAGACTAATATGAAAATGATCATGTAAGTCTCAAAGGGGGGAATTGTTACAAGACAACCCTGAGAAGCTCAGAAAGAATGTTTGAAGTAGGTAGCTTTGGATAACTTCTATCTTAGATAGAATTTGCTTAGCATGAGTAGCCGCACACTTGCTTAGCATGAGTAGCTAAATTTGCTGAAGCCTTAGGCCGCGCTCCTAGTTCGGTAAGAAAGGGCCTCAGAGCTGGTGCAGGCTGGAAAGATAAGGGAGTTACAAGCAGTCTGCAAGTCTGCATTCCTGTGCCCCACTCTCCGAAAGGGAGGATGTCAAGGCTGAGAAATAAGGCCTGTTTGGGCGCCAGGACCTTGGGAAGCAAAGCCTCCTCTCACTGTTGAAACAGTGCTGATTAAGGGGTCTGGATTATGTCCTCTTCCTCAGGACCTTGGGAGATAACACCTACTGACCTAGCTGGGGCAGTGTTAATTGATCAGGACCTTGAGGAGAAGGGGTGGGATCCAGGGAATGAAGAAATCACTAACCAATCAGTGTAAAAGGGAAAGTCGTAAATCTGGCAATTTGTGTGTATAAATGCTACTTGAAAAGTTGGGGGGGTGTGCTTGATTTGTGGGAAACCACCGAGCACCCAGGCTTGCGCAACTCTGAAATAAATAAACAAATGTCTCTCCTGAGTGTGTAATTATTGGCTTATTGCACACCAGGCAACGAATCCGCTTTTCGGACAACAGCGCTATTATGCTAAGCATCCTCCCTTTTATGACAGAACAAAAGAGGAAGCCACGGCATGTTTTGCATGCCACATGTGACCCCCACATGAATCTGTTTTCTCATGGAGAGGCTCTAGGATTCTTACGGAGCCCAACTGGTGTCCCGGGGTGGTAACCCCTAATTATAAACAAGTAGAACATGTCGCCTGTGCTTTAGCCCAAGGACTAAATTGGACATCTAAAGCCATCGCCTCTTGAAACAAAGACGTCAGTGCAATATGACAAAGCACTTTGCAAAATCCATTAGTAATTGACTACCTTCTGCTCCAACATAACCATGGATGCCATGATTTTGCTGGCATGTGCTGCTTCAACATTCCTGATGAATCAGCATCTATTGAAACTAACATCAACCATCTGCAAGATATTATTCAACACATTTGCCAAAATGATGGCGATGCATGGCTAGCCAACTGGTTCAGTTCTCTAACCGGGTGCTTAGGCCACCTTATCCAAGGAGGGCTTCTGTTTCTTTTTGGCCTTGTTTTATGTTATGTTATAGCATCATTTCTCTGTAAAATCCCTTGTCCACACCCATGACACCCTCATAAAGTTTGGGACAGCCTGTGACTAGCACCTCATTGCGGGGGTGGAATGTAGGGAGTAATGCGGAAGAATGTCGAGGAGGCAGGCGATGGGAACTAGCCAGACTGTCCCAGGAGGAAAAAGAAGCAGTGTAATGTGTCTTGCACATCTTATCTGTTCCAACCCCTAGCTTGACATGCTTTAGCAGTTATAATATCACACGACCATTTCATGAGCATAATGTAATTCTGCTTATTGTGCATGTGCCTGTTGCATAAAAGCCTATTCATTCCCCCTCCCCGGGTTCCTCGCCATGGACAAACACTCAGCAGTGCCAGGAATTCTCCTGTCTTCTTATTGCCTCCAGGGGCGACAACACTGGGGAACGCCCGCATAGACACAGAAGTAGTAAAGGCCTTCTAAGGATCCTTGTGTGCATTGCATTTGTGTATCCGCCCCTGCCTGGGGCTAGGGCGATGACCCCGCCTTGCACCCACACCCACTATTACCTACAGCTCTAGGCACAATCTCTGATTCACACTGCCCAAGGATTGTCCTCACCTTTGACTCCCTTCTGCAGCAAATCCTCAAATAAAAGAGCAGTTTGCAGCGCACGCTAGGGCACGGAGTCCCGTGGGAAAGTTTAACTCGGAGGTATCAACTGCAGCTGGGAGTAGTGGGCTGCCCGGAGATCTTGTCCCCTCATGGGGAACCCATACTGGGTAAGCAGTGTCACCTCTAGTGCCTCATGCTACCCAAGCTATCACACTGCGGCCTTGGCTCCAATGTCCTACCAATGAGCACAGAAGGAGAAGGCACAAACCCCTGCCTGGAAGCAGCTGTTTCATTACCTTTCTTGCCACTGCTGCGTCAGCTTTTCCCCTCTCCTGTTCCTGGGTGGGCTTCACAGGTGCCACAGGCCTCTAGGTGGTATTCTAGGTGCAGTCTCAAGCTTGTACCTGGAAACAGCAACAACACATCAGTCTGAAGAGAGGGCACCAAAGTGTCCTTTGCATCTCACGTCAATAATGGGGACACAGGGTCACATGGGAGCTCCTGTGAAGTCCATCCTTGCCCAAAGCAGAATATGCGGAACATGCCAGATGCTGGAGGACTGTATGAGGCAGCTGAATGCCATAATGAAGACCTCCAGTGCTTGGAGGGGCATTCGCTTCCTCATCAGCCTGTGCCAGGGCTTCCCTGTCCTTCCTGTGAGAAAGCTCATTTTGATGTAAATCCTCTGCACTGCTGTTGGAGACCAGCTCCCATCTCCCGTGGGAGCCAGGGGCTAAGAAGCAAACATACTCACTCTGGAAAGACAATGGCATCACCAGAAAGGGTCTGAGAAGCAGCAGTTTTGCTGCCTGAGAGGACTGAATCCCTCGTCTCTGGCATCTGCAAAGGGGAGAGAAACATGTGAGATGATGCCAAGAAAATTATCTTGTTGCTCGCAAGAGCAGCAAACACTTCCAATGCTCAGAAATGCTGCCTCTCTGAAATGCTGAAAGAACGAACTCTGTTCCTCACAGCAGCCCCTCAGTTAGCAGCTGCAGGGGAATACATGAGAAAGCGTAATAACCCTGTCAGGCTTTTTGCAAGGCCGAGAAGCCAGGGACTCAGCCCGGAGACCAGGTGCTTCCTAATGCAGCAGTTGATGGAGGTAAGTACAAGAGAAGGCATTTCACTAGCTGGGGGTCCTGCTTGCTGCATTTTTCCTGCTGCCCTGAGTTGATGCCTTCTGAGGTGAGAACAAAGGCCTCACATGTGGGGTTAACCCCACAGTCTCTCCTAACGTTCAGACGGGTGCCTCAGCAGCATGGAAGAAGAGAGTGACACAGCCCTTCCTTTCCTTTTGCACAGCAGCTAACAACTGTGAGGGACAACCCTCTGGTGTGTGTTCAAGGGACAGTTGAGGGTCCAGCTCTGGGACCCACTGGAACAAAGGCTGGAGAAAAGGCCCTGGCCCACACAACAGCCTGGAAAGACACCACGCACTTAGACAGAAGGAAGAGACAGAGCTGCGAACCAGGGCTGGCCTACAGCCGCCTTGCATCTCTGGCTTAGCCCTTGAGGAGCTTAGCTCAGACTGCTTTCACATCTCACTTGCCCCTGAAAGCTCAGGCCGAAGGACACGCTTGCACTAGAGACCTGGCGAAGGGCATTGGACTGGAATGATTCTCTCTGTGACACCAGTGGCCATTCTCTCAGTGTGGCCACCACTAGCAGCATGTGGGTGCATACATCAGGAAAAGCCTGTCTTTGTGCTGCTGTGGCTCCCAGGGCACTGGGAAGAGCTGGTCAGCACAACTAGACCAACACGGTGACAGCAGCAAAAGGGGCGTGCTCCAATCTGGGCTTTGGTCTGCCTGTTCTTTGGCTTCCAGTCATGGATTCAAATATGATCCTAAAACAGAAAGGCACTGAATGCTGCTTTTCTGGAAGAAGGGAAGTCTCAGGGCAAAACACACAATAGGTGTGATCTTTTCTTTGAAATTTTCCATGAGCACATGGGAAGGGGATCCTGGGCTGCAGGGAACTTTGGGTTGACCCACTACAGAAATTCCCAGGGTCTTCTATGTCCCCGAGTGCCCTGAATGCTAGAGAAGAACAGTCCAGGGAGGTGGCATTGCTCTAGGCCAGGACTGTCCCTGTGACCGGAGAGGTCCTGGCAGGCCAATAGAAATGCATCCACTTGTACTTTGCTAGGATTTCAAAAGAACAAGAGGTAGAACTGGAGAAATGGAAAACTTACCCCAAGAAGAGCTTCTGCCAGCTGTTCAGTCCCATTCGGCTTTTGCAGGATGCAGCTCTGCAGGTCTCGGGCTGCAGAAAAAGCCTGGGATCTCTCCGTGAGGCTGGGGATGACAGTCATCTTTTCTGCAGAAGATGTGCTGCTGTTGATGAGGTCGCCAGATAAAGGAGTTAGGGAGGAGGAAGTAAGCAGAGGAGGAAGTAAGCAGACCGCGTGGCATCCGACAAGATGAGCGAGAGGTAGATAGGATATTCTCAGAGACCCTACAGCTTCAACAATCTCAACCCTCCCATAGTAGCGGAGGTGCAGGCGGGCTCCGTGCCATGTGGAACACTAAGTCGTAACTCTGTAGAAGATGAAGGCTGGATCATTCAGTATATTCCAGGTTGGGAGAGATTTAGCTATGCCACATCACATGAATACAAGGAAGAAGGAAAACACAAGGACTGCACTACAGCCCTTTGGTTCTTTCAGGCCACCCACAGCACCCTCAGAAGTGCACAGCAACCATCCCTGCTTTTGCCACCAGAGGCCTGTCCCTGAGAGCAGCCAGACTAATGTTGCCATCGCAGAGATGGAATCCTTTGAAAAGAAAGGCCAGCTCCAAACACAGCTCTCAGCTCCTGCTGCCCCACAGGCCTCACCCATGTCCACTACATCTGCAGTGCTGGCAGCGCTGACCAGCAATCACAGTAAAGCTGGCCTCCAATGGGTTCTCAGGCACACTCTGGTCCCCATCTCTCTTTCAAAGCTCTCTACATCTGGCTCACTTCTAACCAGAAGGAGAATGCAAGAGGCGGCATGAATGCTGGTGTTTGCCTTGACAAGGTCTGGTGTGGCAAGAAACATGGACCAAAGCTTTTCACTAGATCTGAGCAGAAGAGGAATCCCCAGGACATTGGGCGTGTAGCCAGCTCTTAAAGCAAGTCAGACAGAGAAGTATAATTGCATTGTGCACTATGATGTCATGATAATAATAATAATAAAAAAAGGTTGAAGCTGTTTTCAGGACCCAGTGGAGGAATTCTAAATTTCTACCAGTCACATCTGAACAGCACTTGTGCACATCCCAAAGATATCCCAAGGGGAAGCCAAAGTAGCAGCCTGTCTTCCTACCAGGAACACAGGCCTTATCATCGGTGAGGCCGTGAACCTCTGCAATAGGCATTGAAAGATGGAACACGGGTCTGTGAACAGTCAGAAGACCACGCTTCCCACCACCAACTTGTTCAGTGACAACACCAAAGGTCCCAAGCCGAATAATTCTGGCTCCCTGAAAACAGGAAGGAAGAAAAGAATTATGAGACTGTTAGGTGGAGAGGCTGATGATTGGTCAGCACATGGTGATGGTGCTCAGTGCCCTGCCCACTCCTGCTGTACTGGAACGCTTTGAAGAAGCTCTGGAGAAGCTCTTTGGAAGAACCTTCCAGGCCCAGGGTGGCAGACCCACCTGCTTCAGCACCAGCTGCCGCACACACACCTCCCAGGTAGCAAGGGTCTCTGGAAAGTACGTGAAAGACACGTCATGCTCCGGGAGGGCCAACTCACCACCGTTCAGCACATGCCTAACCCAGGAGATGACAAGTGCAAGCGCATTCAAACAGCATCCCCCTCCCCAAACATACCCCATCCCTGACAGCAGCTGCAGAGCTGAGGTGGGGACAGGGGCTTTCATGTGGACCCAGGAGGGGTCTGGATCTGAAACAGAGGCATTAGGGCATGCAGATCCTGCCATGGGACATCCACAATGTGTTCCTGAGCTCAAAGCCTGCTCTGCTGCTCTGGAGGTACAAGGAGCAGGAAGGAGCGGGAGGCAGTGGCTGGTCTCCCAGACAGCAAGCCACTGGGAGCTGAGGAAAAGTCCAAGGATTCATTTCCAGCACAGGTGTTTCTGGAAGCCTCTCCAAAGCCCAGCAGGAGCTGCAGGAGCCCTCAGCCTTCTTCAAACAGGTCTCCCATCCTTCCAGATGCAGCTGTCACAGGGGGACCCCCTCCCTAGGGATTTTGGCAATGGATTGCCACGCAGCGAGAGGATGGTGCTGTGCCCAATGTAGTCTGGGGCTCAGGCCATCCTGCAGGGTCTCCCCTGTGGGGCCAGGCATCTCCCACTGCTGCCAACAGCCCCACCACATGTCTGCCAACAGCCGGGGACTGTCACTGGGCTGTGATGGGTCTGTGCCCATCGCCAGGGCCAGCCATGTGCCAGGCGCTCTCCCCAGGGCAGCCATGTGCCCGTCCCCACTCTGGACCCGCTGTGTGTCAGGTCCTTGCCGGGGCCGGGCTGGTGCTGGGCACCCTGGGCCCAGGTAGGATGGGGAACTGCTCTGCCCCAGGAGGACGTGGGGCTGGCCCAGGCAAGGCCTGGGCACCTTGGCCCGGAGGCGATCACTGCAGCCGTCACATACTGGCTCCAGCGGCCCGTCCCTGCCCAGGGCGGCAGGAGCAGGCAGCTGGGGCCAGGCCGGGCCGGGGTAGTGCGACATGGTGCCACGTGGGGCCGGGGCACGGGGCCGGGCCGGGGCGTCGCTGCTGTGGTGGCAGCGCCAAAGGTCGGGGTGGAGAGAAATACTGTGTCATGTCAGCGCTGCCGCACAGTCCTCCTGCAATAGGACCCAAAACCGCGTTGCTGCAAAATGCCAGGCAGAACTGTAACTTGATCAGCGTGCATGATCATGGGCCTTGGTCTTGAAGAAGGAAATGGAATTAGAAAAAGCATAAAGCATAAACCAAGGGTTCCTTCCCTCCCCAGGTAGCTTTTTCAGAAAACCGGCAGTTCCCCACTGTTACCTGGGATCAGCTCCCCAGTAGTCCAGCTTGCTGCAGAGTGGATCAAATGCCAGTGCCAGCACGACGGGGAGGACCATACTGGAGGGGTAAAATCAGTGGGAGGGAGAAGGAGGGGTTTTGTTTGTTTGTTTGTTTGTTTGTTTGTTTTTATGGCAGTATCAGGAGGACAGGAGAGCCCAGGGCAGCCCTTGGCAGGGGCAGGGCCACGGTTGCCAGGCAACATGGGGGGGGACAGGAGGCGGGAGGAGACCACGTGCCCTGCAGCCAATGGGGTGCGGCTGCCAGGCGATGCGGGGCCGGAAGCAGGAAGCCAGGTGCCCGGCAGCCAGCAGGGTGCCGTTGCCAGGGGAGAGGGGCGGGGCGCAGCCTGCCCTGGGGGAGGGAGTCCCAGGCCCTGGAGGCAGCTGGAGGCCGGCTGGGGCGGCCGTGGCGGGGCAGTGCGTGGGGCCAGGAGCGCCGGGGAGTCGGGCCCTGTGCGCCCCGGCCGCGCTGCACCAGCCTGCTGGGACGGGGGCCGTGCGCGTCATGAGGCCCCGCTCTCCGGGGCAGCCGTGCACCCCACGGAGGCGGCGGGTCCTGCCCTGACACAGCAGGGGCTGCTGGCCAGGCGGGGAGGCCTGGGCCTGGCGCGGCCCGAGGGGCTGGACCGGCTCTGCCTCCTCCCGGGGAGCCGCGTTGTCCCAGGATGTGCTGCGGCTCTGGCCCCAGCACGGCAGGTCTCCCTCTGTCCGGGCTCTCTGGGTACTGGTGTTGTCTGAATTGTTAACTTTGTTCCTCCAAAGCCATTACAGAAGGAAGCATCTTTTAAGTCCAGTACTGTAAAATAGACATTTGAATCATTTATCATTGTTAACAAAGTGTATGGATTGGGTACCACTGGGTGCACATCAATGACTATCTAGTTAATAGCTTGCAAATCCTGTACTAGATGATATTCTTGTGAATGTGTTTTTTTAACAGGCAGGATTGGAGTATTGTACTCGGACTGACATTCTCGCAGCAGTCCATACTTTAAGAAATTATTAATTATAGGCTCCAGTCCAACATGGGCCCCTAACTTCATGGGATACTGTTTTCACGCTACTGATTCAGTTCCTTGTTTTAATTCCACCTTTACCGGTTCTACACATTTGGCTCTTCCAGGTTTCTCCATCGCCCACGCAAAAGGGACTACTGCGTCCATTACTGCGGAGGGAATTTTGCTTGGTCCACTCTCCACCTGTTTGGAATCCAGTGCTTTCTGCAACATATATGCTTGTGTCTTCCAGGCGTTATTTGGTGGAATGTGCACCTGAACTTTGTTCTTATCAAAGGTTATTTGTGCCCCCACTTTATTCAGTAAATCCCTCCCCATTAGGGGTAATGGGCATTCTGGCATGTATAAGAATGCATGTGTTAACACTCTATTTCCTATTTTACATTTAATTGGCTGAATGAAAGGTTTGACCTCTTGCTTTCCTGTGGCCCCAATTAGTGGCACAGAGAATTTACTCATTGGTGCCTTACAGCTGTTTCATACTGAATATGTTGCTCCAGTGTCTACTAAAAAATTAACTGTTTCCTTCCCCAGCTTTACTGAAACCAGGGCTTCAGCTGGGGAATCCAATTTCTCAACCCCCGGTCCCCATCAGTCTGAATCTTCTGCACCAGTCATGAGCAAACCTGCCTCTGGAACAGATACAGATACAGACTGAGGTTTCCAATGATCTGATTGTTTCTTCGGGCACTCATTTTTCCAGTGCCCCTTCTCCCTACAAATCGCACATTGATCTCTCCTCAGTGAAATTCTATTTCCCAAATTCCCTCCTACTCTATGTCCTCTTCCACGTCCTTATCCTTTCAGAAAACCCCTTCCCCGAGAGGAAGTTTGTGCCTGGGCAAATGCAGCTGCCAAGATTGCAGCATTTTGCCTCTTATCTTTCAGTTTCTCCTTCTGTTTTTCCTTTCTCTCTACTTCTTCCCTGTTATTGTACACCTCTCATGCAATTTCTATTAACTGTGATATTGACATCCGCGACATACCATCTATTTTCTGAAGCTTTCTCCTTATACCTGGTGCTGATTGTCCTACAAATAATGTAGTAAAAGTCATCTTGTTCTCTTCGTCCTCGGGATCCAAGTCTGTCCATTTTCGGGCGGTTTCACATAACCGCTCCTAAAATGCAGAGGGATGCTCATTCATACCCTGCGCTACTTGATACAGTTTTGCAATATTTTTGGGCCTAGGTACTGCATGCTTTACCCCATATAACATTAACTGTTGGTGCTGTTTAGTCATTAACCTGCCTGCCCCTGTATTTTGATCCCAGTCCGGTTCTTGGGCCGGCATAAAGCGCTCCGGCCATCTCTAGCATTTTGTCTTTCATTTTCCTCTCGAGCTTTGTCTAATACCATTCTCTTCTGCTCAGGTGCAAGCAAAGTATTTAAAAGCACTTGTAAATCCTGCCAGTCTGCATTATGACTCTCAATTATCATTTTAAAGGATTGATACATCTTTTCTGGATTTTCTCGGTATGACCTGGCAGACTCCTTCCAATTCATTAAATCTGTAGTTGAAAAGGGGACCTTCACGTATACAGGCATTCCATCTGGTCCTACTGCTTGACGCAGTGGGGCCTGAATCGCAGGATTTTGTGGAGCCTGAGTAGCCTGAGTTCTGCCTGCAGTCGGGCTACATGCCTCACTTCCCTTATCTCTGGCGACACGATCTTGATCTCTTTCTGGAGGGACCAATAATTGTACATCCTCTTCCTCATCACCCACTTTTAAACATCTCTTCCCAATACTACAAGCAGAGCAACACCGAGGTATTTTCTCTTTGTCTTTCACCATCGTTAACACATTTGAGTCAGAGACCAATAGCTTACATTATTTTTCATTTTTCATATTACCCTTAAAAGAACGTTCTTACCAATTACGCTTTTGTACACTGGAGTCCACAGAGCAGCATCTCCCCGCCGGGAAGTGGCAAGACGATCCAGGCAAGGCTTTACAGTGAGGGTCCCACTTGGGTCGCCAGAAAACTGTTGTCCAAAAAGCAGATTCGTTGCCCGGTGTGCAATAAGCCAATAATTACACACTCAGGAGAGACTTCTGCTTCTTTATTTCAGAGTTGCGCAAGCCTGGGTGCTCGGTGGTTTCCCACAGATCAAGCACACACCCCCACCCCGGCTTGTCAAGGAGCATTTATACAAACAAATTGCAAAGTTTGCAACTTTCCCTTTTACACTGATTGGTTAGTGATTTACATACAATTATAATTTTGCTTACACACCATTTTACTAGGATGCATCCTCAGGGGAGGGGTCTTCACCTGGGCACGGGTCTTTTGGACCTATGGGCGTGATTTTTTGTAGTTTAATGAGGACAGTTCAGTTAGAGATACATGGACCTCCAATTCTTTTGCCAATTTGATTTAATGTTTCTTTTAGGGCTTTAGCAGTTCTAGGATGCCCTTGATTCAAGAATGCTTCTTTTCAGAAGATAGAGATAGGGGTTATCCTAATCTGCCTAGTTTAAACAGCATGAACATTCTTTCTGAGCTTCCAGGGTTGTCTTGTAACACCGGCACTGTCGACGCACGGCCCCAGTGCCCCCAGCACCAGCCCTGGGACCTCCTCCACGCACACCCTGCCCACAGCACAGAGAGCCCTGCCCCAGGGATGGGGAGAGACAGAGCTGGGTGAGGAGATGGGATGGCCTGGGCTGGTCAGGCGCAGGGCACGGCCACACACATGGCCTGGCCAGCCACCTCCTGACACGTGACCAGCCCCTTTTATCCCCTTTTCCCTCTGTCTCCCCACACTTGTTCCTCCCCAAACTTGATCACCTCACCCAGTGGCCTCTCACTAAAAAAACACTTGAGCACTTTCAAGTGAATTTACCTGTTTGATTTACTGAGCAGTCCCCCATTACATGCTCTTGGGGAATTACTTGCATCTATATGTTTATATGTAGCTGATTTCCGTTTGAATGTGTTTGTGCTGAATGCAGAATCAAGTAACATTCAGGTGTCATTACTAAGGGGTGGCAAAATACTATGCCACAGTAGTTCTCAGTCTGGAAGCTTTTTCTTCTGTGTCTGTTGTGGCACTAATGGTAGTTAACATTCTATATTTTGAAAGGTGGAGAGAGAAATCATAAAATAGATGTCTAGACACATCCCATATAATTGGCCCAGATTCTCAGCAGGGCTGTCCACCTTGTCTTATGCTGTAGAAATGTTGATACAAATCATTTCTTGCATTTTTGGTAGGGTATAAGCTGCAAGAGTGAGGGAGCTGGGACATGAATCTCCCACACCAGGACAGTCTGTCTGTGAGGATGTTATGGGGGACGGTGTGGAAAGCCTTACCAAAGTCAAGACAAGTAGTACCCACTGCTCTGCCCTCATCCGACAAGCTAGTTGTTTCCTCGCAGAAAGCTCTCAGGTTGGTGATATGCTGAGTATTGCCAGTCAGCTGCTTGTTGAAATCTGTGTGGAAATGGCTTCCTGGAGAATTTTCTCCATCATCTTCTCAAGAGTCAAGGAGGGTATCTGGCCTCTAGTGAGGGCATCAGAGGATGCGGGCTCATGTCTGTTGCCTTGCAGCATCACGGTGGAGCTGTGGAGGAGACCGGGGAGAAGCATGCATGAGTTTCAGGTCCGGAAGCACTTAGCTGAGAAATTAAGGGCAGCAGGAAACAACAGCCACAGGATTGGCTCCTGGCTTTGCTGGTCCTGGGTCTCAAGGACCTCTTGTTGTGGAAGTGAGAAATGCAGACAGTAAAAGCTGCCCGGGCAAAAGCTTGTGTTCTAACAGGTAGTTCTTGGTCAAATTTCTCTGTAGAGCACCCACGCTATCTTGGAGGTGGTGCAGGCTCCTTGCTTGCTGAGTGTCCTTCCCTTCCCTCAACTAACCCTACTGGGAAAAGTGTCCGGGAGGAACAGTGCAGTAGCTAGGTCCCTCGAGATGGGGAAGGCTGTGGCCTGGCTCTCAGTTTGGGGTAATTGGTGCAGCCCAGGGCACGGGGACCTGGTCGTTTCGGCAGGGCCAAAACTGATGTGTTTGGTCACACATGAGGAGGTGGGACTGGTTGGTACAAGACACCCACAGCTGGAGATTTGGCTGCAGCGTGGTCATTCCTACCCTTAAAATCTTACCCACCAGCTGGGGAGCCCCATCAGGTGGCTTCCTCATAGCACTGTGCTCTGCCCACATCCCTGCTCCTCAAGGGTTAGAGAAAATCACTGCTGGCTATTTCCTGCAAGTCCTTCTTCACAAAATGCTGGTTAGAAGAGCTGTCTTGGGCATTTAGCATCGAGGAAGTCTAGGGACCCTGAGTTTTCTCCTGCTGTCAGCGGGTTTGGGGCATGACAAAGGATGAAAATGCCCGTTTTCTGTTAGCTTTACAGACTTGAAGGCTATGAAGCATCCTTTCAGGGGTAGTTTACCTCTCCTTTGGTGGAGTTTAGGATGAGCAAACGAACACCCCTTAAGGTAGATGAGCTTTTCTGGCTCTGCAAAAGACCGTTTTTCCCTAAACTTCTGTGACTGCAGATTTTTGTTTTCTTGTTTTCCACCAGGCTTTCCATTGAAGGAAGGAAGGGTTCAGAGGGGGGTTATTAAGAACCTGCTGCTTGGGATGTCTCCTTCTGTGGGAAGATCCTAGAAGAAAGTGTCGCTGTAGAGACTTGAGTGGATCCTCCTTTGTACGAAGCTTCTTGGGAGCTGCACCTCCCCTGCCTGCTGACTCCTTCCCTGAGCTGCTGCCAGGGACGTTATGGTCCCTCTGAACTAGCCTGTCCTAGTCCTCACCAGTGGTCCAAACTAGTCTGTTGTGGTCCTTGTCACTGGTCCTTCTGGGGGAGGAAACCCAGATGGGTGTTTGATCAGTGCCCCCTTTCCAAGGCCGCCCCCTGGCCCCAGATAGAACCTGCTTCTGAGCTAACTCGACCTCGGCAGATCTCCTGAACTGTACCCTGATGCTAGTGGACGTGTTGCTTTATCGTAGCTGATGAGGGACCCGCTGGTCAAGGAAAGGAAGCTCCTTAAGCCACTCTTAATGTACCTTAGTGGAGAAATCACACGACCAAGTCAGCACCGTGGGGCAGAGGGCAGTGAGGGCCTGGGCAACATGGTCAAGGGAGCACCCAAGAAGGTGCGATGAACTTTTCTCCCCTCGACCCATGGCCCCTTACTAGAAAGCTCCTGGTGGAGAGCTGCACGGGGCTTAAAGAGCCTGGAGAGACTAGCAAAGGCAAAGGTGAGTGTTTCCTAAGGCCATGCCCCTTTCTCTGACATCAGGGGGGTTGGACAGGGGAAATTTGGTGCAATAAGTGGATCTCTGGACTGAGATTTTCTCTGGCCTTATTTCTAGCAACTTTAACCCTTGGCAGCAATGTAAAGAACAGCCATTAGAGGCAGGAACAGGGAGAAGCTCGTGCACATCTTTTGCTTTGCAGTTGCAAAAGGTACAAAAGACCAAAAGGTACAGCCAAAAGAAGTAAGGGAACGAACGTATCTGAAGACATCCTTTAAGCCTCCATGGCCACACAGCTATGCTTTTCGACACTGAACTATGACACCAGCATTACGTAAATCTGGTTCACATAGTAGTTCTCTCATCTGCCTCTCCCCTGCAGGGACTCTGGCTTCAGGAGATTCCTTCTGGACAGATTTTCCTCCTTTCTGCACAGAGCTCCCCGCAGCTGGTGGCAGCACACTGCAAATACACCACACAGGCAGTTTGCAGGAGTCTGTTCTCCAGGTTGTGCTCATGAGCCAAGCCCGTCAGGAGCATGGGGTTCCGCAATCTGTTTCTCCAACAGCCTCACCTCACCGCACGCTCTGCACGTCCTGATTGCTGCAGCATTTCTCCCGTCAGCGCCACATCATTGCTGTGCCCTGGAGAAAGACGTGCTCGGGAGAGCAGGCACTTGCCTGAAAGACCTCCTGGAAGTACAGAACAAGGAAGCTCTTCACAACTGCATCTCAGGGACAGGGCTCGCAAGAAGGACAGGCCAGCATCCTCACGCATGGGCACTAGGGACTAAGTCTGGACTCCTCCTGCTCGCTTCAGACTCCCTATATTGTCCAACCCTCCCCTTCTAGAGCACCACCTTCCTCCCTGGGGACTTCTTGTCCTACTGCTTCCTGGCCTCCAGAGTCTGAAAAGCAGGGTCCGCTGTTACATCACCTCTTACATCGCGCAGCTCCTCAGAGCTGCCTTCTCCCTTCTTGCGCTGGGCAAGCCTTTCAGATTTGGGGACAGCTTCCTTTGCCGCTTTGCCCAGGTCTTGCTCATTTCAAAACCTGCAAACCAGAAGGAGACATCAGCTGGCAGACTCACCAAAAGCTGCTACACGCTTCCCACCCAACCACAAGACTTCAGCCCAGGGGGCACACAAGCATAATCTCTCCACATTAATACACGCCACACTGCCAAGGCAAACAGCTGCCTCACACTCATCCTCGAGCACAGGGTTACCCAAAGCCACTTCGCCAGGAGTCTCACCTCATTTGATGCACTCCAGCCTGGGCCTTTCTCCTCTCCTCTCCTCTCCTCTCCCGTCAGCTCCATGTCACGGATCAGCTTTGGCTGAACATGTCCTCGGGAAAGGAGGCGCTTGCCAGCAAGACCCTCTGGAAGTACAAAACAAGGAAGCTCTTCACACCTACATCGCTGGGATGGTTCCCACAAGAAGGATATGCTGGCCTGCTCACGCATTGGCTACTGCAGACTGAGCACAGATTCCTCCAACCTTGCAGGCCCCCCTTCTGTGTGCTCCTTGGCCCTCACACACTCCTCCTTGTGTCCAACCCTCCCTTTCTGGAGAGACACATTGTTCCCATGGGTCATCCTGTCCCACTGCTTCCTTGGGGCCACATTCGGAAAGGGGGGCCAGCTGCCACATCTTGGTCACCTGAGAGAGTCACTTTGGCGCCAGTACTTCCACACAAGGGGGCCACGCTCTTGGACCTCCACACTCTTCTCATCCACACCTTTTGGCCCTCTGTTGGCACACTCAACCAAAGGATATGGTTTCTGAACAGTTCTCTAGGAACTCCGACAGACCGGCTTCAAGTCCCATCTTCCCAAACAACAGGAAGGTTGGACACTGCTTAGCAGACTTTGCACCATCTGCCTTGGATGATTTCTCTCCTCAAACAGAAACCAACGGCCTCCAGGACATATGTCAGCCCCTCCACTGCCCACGGCTCCAGGCAGAGCTGCTGGCTCACAGCACACATGCCTGCTCCCAGCTCTTTCCTCCACAAGAGGAGGCGGCACAAACACACCCCTCTGACACAACACAACAGTCTGCAACTGTGGACAAGCAGCACGGCTCAGGGCAAAAATGCCTTTCAGCAGCACCAGAGGCTCTTGGGAGCAGGCGCTCTCCCTGCGGCTTCTTCCACAAGCACTCACTGCACATGGCAGGAGCAGGGAAAGAGATTCCCAAGAGGCACCTTCTACTCTACCCGGCATTGCACTGTCACCTGGGATCTAAGCCCCTCCACACAAGGACAGCGCTGAACCCCCCAAACCTCTCTCGCAACTCACATGGTACCTTACCTCTTCTGCCCCTTTACCTCTGCTCCCCACAGATGACGCCTTCTCCCTTCTTTCTCTGTGCCAGCTCTACAGATTTGGCTGATGGCTCTGCCTCAGCCTTGCCTGGGCACTGCTCATCTGCCAACCTGAAAAGCAGGATACAGAAATGAAACCTCCCATAGGAGTCTCACGCTTCCAACCCAGCCAGGAGACCTAGAGTCCTTGGGGCACGTGGTCAGAACCTCTCATCACTCCTACAGGCAACAGGGCAAAAGGAAACAGCTCCCTCGCACACGGGCAGGAGCACAGGGTGACCCAAAGCCAGTTCTCCAAGAGTCTCACCTCACTCGAGACACTCCAGCCCACACCTTCGTCCTCTTCTCTCCTGTCACCTCCACCTCGCTTATTTGGAGCTGACAAAGATGCCCTCAGGAGAGGAGGTGCTCGCCAGCAGAGGACTTCCTGGAAGTACAGAACACGGAAGCTCTTTACATCTGCATCTCCAAGACAGATCCCACAAGAAGGACAGGCCAGCCTCCCCAGGCATGGGTGACTACGGTCTGAGCCCAGACTTCTCATCCCTTCTGCTCAAGACTTCCAAGGAGGCCCTTGGATCTTTACGGTTCCCCGGGTTGCCCCCCCGTCCCTTCTCTAGATGGACACGTTGCTCCCTGCCATTACCTCATCCCACTGCTTTCCCAGGTCCACATTCTCAGAAGGAGGACAGCTGTTACCTTACCTCGTAGGCCCCTCTGCTCCTCAGAGCTGCCTTCCCTTGCCTTCTCTTTCGTCGAAGCGCAACAGATTGCCTGGCAGCTTCTTCCTCTCCTTTGCCCAGGCACTGCTCATCTGCAAAGCTGCAAATCAGAAGGACACCAAAATGAAACCTCATGCAAGAGGCTTTCCAAAAACTGCTACGCACTTCCCAGCAGAGCAAGGTGACTAACGTCCTTGGAGCATGTGCTCAGAACCTCCCAGCGTTGATACAGGCAACATCACCAGCAAAAGGGCTGCCTCACACATGTCCCAGAGCACAGGGTGACACAAAGCCACTCCCACAAGACTCTCACCTCACTCGACACACACCAGCCCATGCCTTGGTCCTCTCCTCACCCATCCCCTCCACAGCACTGGTCTGGATTGAAGGAAGATGTCCGGGGCAAACGATGCCCTTGACAGCAAGGCCCTCCTCGGGAACTACAAAACAACAAAGCTCTTCACACCTGCACTGCTGGCACAGTTCCCACAGGAAGGACACGCAATGTTACAGTATCTTTTCTCTCAGCCTGCTCAACCAAGGCTTTTTCGGAAGCTGCATCTTTAGGCACAAACCTGGAAACAAGATGGCAACACTGGTTTCAGTAAAGAGCAACACAGCCTCTTGCAGCCTCCACTAAGCAGCTGCAGAGATAGTGCGGAGCTACTGTCAACTCTCCACTTTGACAAAGCAGAAGACAGCACACATTAGCAATATATCTTAGGAGCCCCAGAGCACAAAACATCAGTGCTGGGACGGGCACAAGAGCCTCCAGTCAGAGGGCTTGCCGAGATCTGGTGATGATCCCCCTTTTCAGGGATGCTTCTTGAGGGAAGAAAAACACACAGGCAGGAAAGAGTAACATCTTGGGCTTGGGGAGGGTTGTCTTTTTTATGCTCACCCAGAAGAAAGGGAAGGAGCAGATGAAGCTCCATGTGTGCAAAGCGGTGCCTAGCATCCTCTCCCACACAGCGGCGGAATGGAAAGCATGCCCTCCTCCATGTGACTCCGCCGGAAGACACATGAATTCCCAGAAAAGCAAGAGAGAGTGACCACGGAGTTCACTGAGAACCCTGCCTTTAACAGAGTTATTCCCCACTAGCTTCATGAGGAGACAAGCCCTGGCAGCTACACCCTAGGAAGCAATAGTGACAGAGACACGCCAGGTCATCCCCAGGAAACTGGCCGGCCTTTCTGCTGGCATGGCTTTCTGGAAGAAGGAGGGCACGTGTCGGGGGAAGGGCCACCAAAAGCCTGCCCCCCACTTATACTTCCTCCTGATGCTAACGGACATGGGCTACTGGGCTGCATCTTTGCTCTGACCAAAGACAGCTTCCCTGAAGGGCTTCTCCAGCGCCAGGTCTCTCCTCTAAGCCAGACAAGAACTCTGCAGAGAACTCGTGGGCTTGTAAACCAGGTTTAGCGCAAGCGACGAGACAGCCCATGGAGAATTCTTTCCGCACATTTCCAAAAAAGTAGAGGGAGCCCTGAAAACATCTCAAGCTTACACTGTCAAAAGATTTTGCCAGCTTCCCGGTCTTTGGACAAGGCCCACACAAACAATTGCAGCGTCACTGCTATGCAGACGGACACCTTCCACTTAGAAACGTGGGTCCTCAGAGCGATCTGGGCATGGTTCACCTCCGCAGCTTCTAAGTGCCCTGCACACAAACCACCAAGCAACAAAGTCACTTCAACAGCCCTTCAGCACACTCAAAGCACCTCGCAGCACAACAGCCCCTCGGGAGCCTTCTCACCCCTCACCCACCCCAACCACTCTCCAGGCAACAGCAAACCTCTCGCCTGGCGGGGCCGCAGCCCCGGCCCTCCCCACACACTGCTCTTCCGAGCAAACAGTAGGTGGCCTCACTGGAGCAGAAGAACCACCCCAAACACAGCCCCAACACCCTGTTGCCCCACAGCCACCAGCAAGGGCACCCCAGAGACCTCCTTGGCCTTGCGGAAAACTACCCCTCCCATCTCCCATTCGCCCCTGACTGCACCTCACTTACACTCCTCCTAACGACAAGCCGCCGGCAGAGACACCAGCAACACTGGCACTCGCCTTCCCAAGGAATCTGGCAGCCCAAATGGGCAGCAGCAACTTCATTTCCCTGGGCTTTGAAGAAACACCTCCAAGAAACTGCTCTCACGCAGCAGGCACTGCAACGTGACACCCACAGACCTCCCACAGGTCTGCAGAGCTCTTAGCAGAGACCCCCGCCACAACACAAGGGGGAGCCCAGCTTTGAAGCGCTCTTCTTACCAGGCCAGGGGCTCTCATCATAGCTGACATGGTGCTCCACCAGAAGCACCTCGTCCAGCTGAAGCACTAGTCCCCAAACTTTGGTCTCCCTTCTTGTCCACAGAACACAAATAACTTTCCATAATGCACATTACTGACGCCTGCTAGCCTCACAGTCTGAAAACGAGACAGCAAGAAAGGAACAAAGAGAGGTGTTCTGCAGACACAATAACTATGTGATGACTTGTCAGGGCATGCTAAGGGTGCTCTGGGGCCTCTCCACCCCTGATCTTCAAAGAGGCTGCAAAAGGGGGTGCTTTGGGGGAGAGCCTTGCACTCTGGAGTCTTCCCCTCTCCCTCCTCTTCACCTCCCACAAGCTGATGGGTGACACGCAAGCAGGGAAAACCCCCACAGCCTCAGGAGGCCCAGGGAGGGACAACACCTGGCATAAAACCTCCACAGTGCACCACGAGCTCTGTCGGGTCCTTCCACCCTGCCACAAGGGGCTAGAGAAGGCCCCCAGAAAGAAACCCCACGCTCTGCTTCTCCAGCTTCGCTTTGCTTTTGCTCTCCATTGAGGGAGAGGTTGCTCTGAGGCAAATCTGCCACCTGCAGCCTCCTCCCGGGGCATTTCTTCCGCTTTCAGAGGCTGGGAGGAATAGTGCTGCTCAATGGCCGCATGCAAGGGGCCGCTCAGCACTCACCAGGGTTGGAGGGAGGATGAGGAGACAAGACTCACCTTGTCCAGCAGCAGCTGCACTTGGCGGTAGCACTCACACACGCTATCCCAAACTTCAGCGATGTCTGTCTGGGGAGCAAGAGAAAGATGTGCCATGCTTCAAGTCAACAAGCTCACCACCATCCTGCCTGGTCCAAACCAAACAGATGCAGCCATCATCCACCACCACCACCACCACCACCACCACCATCTCCAAAAGCACCTGTGCAGGAGGCAGCTGCAGAGCCGAGACTCTTAACTGACTTCCAACTAGAAGCCCTCCACTGACCCCACCAGAGGGCTGGAGTTGAAATGAAGACACGAGAAGGGCTTTGGACAAGGGCATCCTCCCATCCACGATGGGAAGGCGTCTCCGACCTCAGAGCCTCTTCCTCCCTCTAGCTTGCAATTCTGGTACTGCAGCACAAGCAAACAAAGTGCTGTCTAAAGCACAACTCACACCAAGCTCATTTTTAGTCACTTCAGTAAGGCCAGCAACATTGAACCACTACCAGCCAGCTAAACTGCACCACAGAGGGCTGGGCATTCTTCAGCCAGCAGGGCCAGTTTCTCTCACCCCCACCCCCGCCGACCATTTCAGTCATTACTAAGGAAACAAGGAAGCTCCTTTGCCAAAAACAAAGCAACAACAAATGCCAATTAGCAGCTAAGAGTCAACATCCTCCTATGTTGAAGCACCAGAACTGAGACCTTTACAGCCACCCAAGATGAACTCCAAGCACAGCGCAGGGACAAACTAAGAGATAACGAAGCATCAGTCAGGCTGCCAGAGCCATTAGGAGTACACAAGGAGAGCAAAAAGAAAGTGTTTTCATTTTCGAGCTCTTGAAATTAGACACAAAATACAACCCATACAAACACAAAGACAACAGCAGGACTCAGCTATAGGCAGCCAGGTCTCCACACTTAGCAGTCCCTAACTCCAGCAGGGAGAAGGAAAGGATTGTTGAGGTACATAGTCCTATTTTCTGGGAACAAGTACAATTCTTCTCCAGGTACTCCCTAACACAATAGGCAAATAGCGTTCCCGCACCATGCAAGCAGAGGTCAAACCAATACAGCAAGACCTTGCCTTTGCTGAAATTCAGCTACCAAACTCACACACACGTCAGGGGCACAATCGAGCGGCTGCGCCCTGTCTTACCACTGCAAGGGCATTAACAGGCAGCCCGACTAGACATGCGACTCCCTGCTATTTGCATGTTGCACAACAAGCGCCAGCTACTCTTTGATTCCCCACAGACTTCACAGCCAGAGTCGACCAGCAGACCAGAGCCCTGCAATCCACACACACAGGTCTTCTCCAGAGAAACTCCCTGGGGACGCCACAAAGGCGGCCCTGACTCCACTCGCCACATTGCTAACAGCAGCAGATGGCACAGGGCCGGCTGCACTCAGCGTTGGTAGCTTCCCCCCAGGAAAAAAGAGCAGCGTAGCTGCAAGCAAGACTTCAGGAAAATACTCCTGAAGCTGGAGCTAGGAAGGTCGCTCAGCCCACAAGGAAAGAGAAACACGGAATTTGTTTAAGACTAGCTCCTGTCATTATGGCGCAGGAAAGCCGAGAGCATCCACCCGATTCACACACTTGGAGAAAGGGCCGTCTCTCCTAAGCAGCAGCAGCCTGCTACACAAGACTGCTTACAAACACAGGCACGACTGCTAGAAGCAATGGCCATTCACGAGTCTCTGCATGCTTGTTCTCCTTCCCTCCCTCAGGAATGGAGCATGACTCAAAACAGCAACTGTGCATGCAACAGCAGAACTAGTTCACACCTGACCAGGCTGTAAAAAAGAGCAACAGAGCACTGCCACACTGAAAGAGGCCCAAATAACTACAGCAAAGAGAGAAAGCCTCCCTGGTGGACAAGACAACTGCTCTTCCAGAAACGATTCCCCCCGGAACATCTTCCCTTGGGGAGTTCCTCTCTTTTCTACCTGGTCTCCTGAAGCAGTATCGTCTGGCTTTACGTACAAAAAGCAGCTTCTCAGTCTCTGCTTGCTCTGAAACGCTTCCGAGTACATACCATGATGCAAATTCTGCTGGCTGCTAGGATGGATGAGCAACAGGCTGGTACTCACGGCACTGCAGGAAGCTCCTTGCACACAGGAGGCGTTTTAGAGCCTTCTTCCTCATGGAGAGGGGAGAAAAAGCTAACCCCCCCCAACACCCAAGCGCAGAGGCCGCCTGAGGGAGTTCAGGCAGCCCCGTGGGCACTGACCCAACACCATCGCGGCCACCCCCGCCGCAGAGGACCGAGAAAGCCCGGGGTTAGTGGCGGCAGAGACACTGCAGCAGGCCGGGCTGGGGGCACCGGGCAGGCGGTGGCTGCCGGCAGGGCAGCGTGGGGCTCCGCGGGAGCCCGCCTGGCTCCATCCTGCCCAGGGCCCGGGTGGCACCGCAGCCCCGCTGCCCCAGGCCCTGAGCCCTCCCTGCCCAGCTGAGGGGTGGCAGCGCCCAGCAGGGAGCCCGGGGCCCAGCTCCAGCCCCAGCCCCAGCTCCAGCTCCAGCTGGGCCTAGCCAGAGAGCCAAGGGCAGGTGCCGAGCTGACAGGGCCTGGCCCCTGCAGCGGTGCTCCTCGGCGCTCCTGCGGGCCCCAGCTCCCTGGAGGCCAGGGCCCCAGGCTCAGGGGCTCCCAGCCCGCCCACCTCGAGCCTGGCAATTCCCTGTTGTCCAAAAGGTGTTTTGGGATACACATTTCAGCTGCTGCGAGCGCATTGCTCTCTTCATCATATGTAAGCACAGGAGAAAGCAGCCTTTGTGTGAACCTGGCCCCGCGGGAAGAGTGGAAGGGAAGTCCTGAAGCAAGAAGCCCTGAAGCATCTTCCTAGCACACTGCAGCCCTGCTCCGCTGACATCTTCCACTTCAAAGGACTCCAAGAGCCAAAACCTGCTTTCAGCAGCCCCCACGGCTGCTGCAGCCTTTGCCCAGGGAACAAGTTTGGGGGAAAGTCCATTGCATAGTAGCTCGGTTTGAGTCCTTCTCTTGTCTCCTGGTAAAATACTCTTTTGCAGAGGAAAGAGACAGTATACCCACAGAACGGGTATGAGGTCATCAGCGTATTGCAGACCTGATGCTTCCAGAGCCTCCTCTCACTAGCTCACACCCTTTTTTAGTTAGGGCATCCAGAGAGAGCCTGTTCATTTAACTGGCAGGCTTTGTTTTCACACCTTCTTATCTCTGTTGCTGCCTCCCTGTGAAATGCCTCCCCTGTGTTTGCCTCACACAGCAGCTGTGAGCAGAGGCAGGAGCCCAGGAGCCAGAGAGAGCTGATGGCTTTCAGCTGGAGGAGAGGGGCATGCAAAGGAAGAAGGCAGAGGAGCAGGTGGCAGGAAGGAAGGAAAGAACACTGGCAACAGCCACTTTCTCAGCACTTGGGCATGTGCACGCTCCAGCTGTGCAAATGCGGGGCTACATTTTCACTGCTGGCTGGGCTTTAGTGTCCTGGGGGCTCTAGCTACAAACTTGCTGCTCCTAAGGAAGCAGCAGCAATTAATCCTGCCTTCCCCTCCACAAGGTCCAGCTGCAACTAGCTCCAGCCCTGGCCCTGGAAGAGCCTGAGCCCAAGGCCAGGGCAGGCGCTGCCAGCAAAGGCTGTCAAAGCTGCAGGGGGGCCACAGATGAGTCCCTGCCCTCCCCACAGCACATGGCTGCTTCTGTCAGCAGCACCGGTGCTCCTCCTGTGCTTCCCAAGGCACCCATCGAGGCTGCTGCTCCTCAGGGAAAGCCCCCGGCACCTGGGAACACGAGGAATGTGCCAGCCTGGGCACCGCTGAGAGGCAAAGCACCCAGGTGCCCCCCAGGGCAGGCTGGCAGAGTGTCTCTGCCCCTCTGAGGAATGGGGGTACTGCTCTGGCCTCTCCGGCCTCGGGGCCCTGGGGCCATGCTGCTGCCCTTCCCGCCTCCCCTGACAGCCTCCAGCACGCAGTCGGAGCTGGCCGGCCCCAGCACCACCAGTCCAGCAGAATCAATGCCATCCCCCAGCTCCCGGCTCCTGAGAGCAGCAGCTGGTCAGGCCAACTGGGACAGACCAAAGGCCAGGCTGCTCAAGGTTACTATGCCAGTCGCAAGATGCTTACAGCCGGCCCTGCAGACCCTGCGGGACGAGCCATGTGCCAGCCCCAAGTGATGGCACCAGTGCTCAGCCCCCACGAGAATCAAACTGGCAGCTGATCTCAACTGCACTGGGAGAGCACAGTTACATTTAGTCAAAGGTTTCTCCGCCTCTGCCTTTCGGTGGGGGCTGCTGGTACAGATGGGAGCAGTGGGGGTGTCTTCTCTCCGGCTGCTGGCAAGACCTTCCCCAGACCTTTCTTGCTTTGTGCTAGCCTTGGCCAGCTGGCGAGCGGCTTGGATGAGCAGCTTGGCCTCTGGCACGAGCCAGAGAAGCTTCCACTCTGTTTCTTGAGCGTAAGGCATCGCCTTGGCCTTGTGATTAAGGAGTTGCTTCTCCTCTGCTCCGGAGGGCATTGAACACTGGCTTCTGCTAGCATCTCTTGAGCTCTGTGAAAAATACAGAAGCGTTTTGCAAGACCTGCCCTTGTGCATACGTTCAGAGTTGTGCTCCAAGTCTTACACCATCTTATCAGACTTCTGAACATAGGCTGCCCAGTTACCAAAGCTTACGCCTCCTCAGGGTTAGATCTTCAAAGCAAAGGACTCTTTTTGCCTCACAGACTCATGGTCTGTTCTCTAGCCCTTTCCGAGCACATTTCTGTGGACTTCTAGGTCGAGCACAACAGCCTCAGAAGCAAAATTCCTCTTTTCCTTACAGGAAGAGGAGGTGATTGCAGGGCTGCCAAAAGGCAGAGTGGGTCAAACAACACTCACTTCAAAAATACTCTACAGGTGCATGCCTATTTTTGTTTTTTCCAAGGCAGTAAAGAGAAATGAACACAGTCCTCAGGAAGGCAATCCCTCCCTCAGTAAGGCAGGGACCACACTGGACTCTTCCCGTAAGCGCTCCATCTTACACTTGCATACATCCTAAGCAGATGCAAGACAGGGATTTGGGACACAAAATCCTAGATTAAAACAAGGTAATACTTGATTACTTATCTATTAAGAAAAGAAAAAAAAAGCGTAGCTTTACCTTGCCAGTTTCTCTGCTAGGTGTCTTCTCATTTCCACATTCACCAAGTGGAGTTTTTCAGACCTTTCCAATTCTCCCTGAGCAAATGCCACTTGCAATGCGCTGTCTTGCTGCATGTTTTGTAGTCTAGCCAATTCCAATTCTAGCCCTCCAATTCTCCGCTCCAGCTGGTTTCTCAGTGAGGCATTATTGGCGTTTATTTCTTCTAATCTGCCTTGAGTGGCTGCCTGCATCTAAAGCAGAAAACGCAACTTCAAGAAACAGGAAGGAAAAGACAGTGCTCCCCCAACTCCACTTCACAGACCCGACTGAAAAAGCACAGCCTGACTCAACTAGGGAACCCTGCTGCCTCCCTACCAGCAACAATCAGGGAAGAAATCTGAAACTACTAAATGGGTTATGCTTGTTTCTTTGTTTCTTTGTTTGTTTCCTTCCCCCAGGAGGGCAGGAACCTTAGGGACTTGTTTTCTCAACAGTCTTGTCTGGAGAATGACACTGCAGGTCCTGTGACTCTGGCCACAGACACTCTCAGCAGTAACAGCCATTAGAGGACAAACATATCCCTTGGCGATTCAACCACCTACTGCAGATATGAACAGTCCGTCCCCCTCTGCATGCTTTGCCTTTCCACCTGGGATCTCCCTCTACTCAATACAGAGGCCAGAGGGATGATGCACACTAATGCCACCTCCTCACAATGCATCCTGAGGACAAAAAGGCAAGATGGCAACTCCCTCTGCAAACTGCCAACAGGAAGACTGCCTTGGGCAGGCTTTTTGACTGAAGGAGCTACAGGGGCTGCTGGAAGGCAATCAGAGAGTAGGTGTTTTCCCAGACATGCATATCACACAACACACACAGGAGCACTTTCACACAGCCATTTTCAGCGCTCCAACTTCCCTAAAAAAAAAAAAGACAAAAAAAAAAGGGCACTACAAGAGAACTAGATACCTAAAGCAAAAGACCTAAAAGACAATGACAACAACAACAAATGAATGCACTGTAGACTGCAGATGCAAATGGTGAATGAGTTTACCTGCAAGAAGAGATTGACTTCTTCCAGTTTTTGCCTTATCTTTTGGTAGGCTCTTTCTCCAATCTCTCTTTTATACTCCTCTATTTTGCAAAGATCTACCGCACTGCTCCGTAAGCATCGTTGGAGGCAAACCACCTCTTCTTGCAGCTCCAGATTTCTAGTTCCTAGCTGCAGAGATTTTGTGGATTCCCTCACCAGCTGCTGGAAGAGTTCACTGGCCTGTATCCAGGGGAAAAACAAACACAATTCATCAGAGAGGTCTAGAATCCCTCCATTCGGGGAAAATCCAGCAAACCTATCAGTCAAGACGATAGCTGACACCCACTGACTTGATATTTCAACCAAGAAAGAGGGATTTGTATCTCCATTTCTTTTGTTTCTTTACATCTGTCTCAGGAGTTCAGACAGGGTCGCTTCAGCTCCCATGCTTCCTCAGTTCTCCAGCAAGAGTTCACAACCCACTCCACAGCTCACCTGAACAGCACAGACTCCAAACCAGCAGCATTTCAGCCACGTGCTTGGGCTGAAAAGCACAAGGTCTCTTCTTCAGTGAGACTCCGCAGCCCTGAAAGCAGCTCCCTGAAAAGCCACTGCTGTCTGGCAAGAGCAGAGGGCAGGCAGCAGCAAAGAGAAAGGAGATCACTGCAATACGACCCAAGAGCCTGAACCTGAGAGCTCCTGCTCATGCTGTGTGTCTGAAGGGCAGGATCTCCTCTTATTGCAACCCGGAGCAGTTGCTCTTGTGATGTTTCAGATAAAAGCACACTCGGGCCTGGAAAACGACCAGGAGCTCCTTTTGAGGAAGGCTCAAGGAGTGGCTTCATTAGCTACACTACAATTAGGAATGTCTCTAGACAAACCTCTCTGGCATTTGTGCTCGGAATATGTTGTTCTGTTCCAGCAGTGGAGGAAAAGAACAGCTTCGTAGATATTACTGTGTTTACAGAGTTGGTATACCTCGGCTTTTGTCCTGTCCAAGTCCTCTTGCAAGTGCAGTTTTTCTTCCTTGAGGTCATCGCACAAACGGGTAGAAACTCTAAGGGAAGTCTCTGACATCCGCTGCTTTCTGAGAGCCTCACTAAGTTCTCGCTGCAGCTGGCAGACTGTTCTCTAACGAAAGATTATAACACAAGGATGAAGAGAAAGGCAAGAATGTGAAATCTGCATTTCTACTTTCACTCACTAGTTCATATACTTAAGATCAGTTTTCAGACGTGCTACAAAGGTCAGAAATGTTGTCCCCCAGAAGATGGGCTCTGCACAGCTGGGCACCTCTCTCCTTCCTGAGAGAGGAAGGTAGCAACGCTTAGCTCAGATGTGCTGGAGGCGCAAAACATGTGAGCACTCTGCACGGGAGCATGCTTTGCAGCTTGCACAAAGTCAGCTCAGCTGATTTCCTAATTAGTCCTTCCCCTCACTGGCAGCATAGTCTTTCACAGCGCCGCAACAAAAGGACATGGTTGGAGAAGGCTGTAACTCAGAAGCTATGGGAGAGAAAGCTGAGGCCAGGGTAGTGGCTGAAGCTAACTTCTTGGGAGGTTGCCAGCCTCCTTAAGTGCCCCAAATGCATACATCAGCTAGTCCCTGCACAACACTCAGACTCCTCTATTGCAGTAACACTTCAGGCCACAGGCATTCCTTCTCTGTACAAACAGGAAAGAAAAACACTCTTTTCTTTGCTCAGGACTCAGCAACTCCTCCTCGCTCACTACTCTCTCGTCACACCTCCTCCCTTCCTTCTTTCCCACTCATCTCCAGGCACCTTCTCCTCCCTCTCCTCCTCTCACTCTGCCCATCCTCAATATTTTCCTAAACATTCTCTCTCCTCCTTCCCCCACCCTACCTCTCTTTCTGCTTTGTTCCTCTTGCACACCAAGACTCGGTCTCTTAAATGAAGACACTTGGCGTTCAGTTCCTTGTTTCTTGCCTGCAGCAGGTACACTTCCTCTTCCGCTTCTGCTCTGCGTTTACTGAGAATGTTGTTCAGTCCATCCTGGACAGCACTCACAATTTTTTCTTGGGTGCTCCGATTCGGCACATCTCCCAGCTGCTGACGGAGCAAGCGATTCTCACTTTGGAGCTGGGCCACTTGTGCCCGCAGAGATTCCTCTTCCGCAAGGTGTTTGCTCACTTGATCTTTCTCACGTTGCAGAGCACGACCATGTTCCTTGGCCTGACACTGGGCTCGACGTAGTGCCCTCTGCGTCATTTCCAAAAATGATGTTTTTTTCCTAAGAGACTGTTTCAGTTGGTGAACTGTCTTCTCTAAGGTGGTAGCTTTACTTTCAGCCTCACTCAGCTGCTGAGACAAGCTCTTGCTGGTTTCCCGCAAATCAGAGAGCTCCTGATTGAGCTTGTCTTGCAAACAAAGACCCTGCTCACATTCCCTCCGAAATGTCTGCTCAGCCTCACGTTCTGCTGTCTGACAACTTCCCAGTTCCTGAACTTGAGCAGAGATCTCGTGCAAAGGCGATGAGTCCACCTGTGTCTCCAGCCTCTCTTGGCTCTCACTTGTCTGTTCAAATGCAAGCAATGAAAGTTGGCCAACTTAAGCAAATCCTCTGAAAACAGGAGGCAATGGCAAGCATTCTCTATAACCATACAAAGACTGGAGCTACCTGGACCTCGGATTAGAATGCAACACTAATCTACAGACTGCTTCTCTCAACTTCAGTCATTCAACAGTGTTATTTTACATTGGTACAGACCACCAGTTCAAAATTCAACTAAAATGTGTGTTTTTACATACCTGCCTCCCAGGGGTTTCCCTGCTAGCCTTGAGGGCTTCTTCGTCATTTGGCGAAGACTTACGAAGAATGGCAGAGTCGGAGTCCCCATCTGTACAAGAAAAACACATCTTTTGGAGAGCAGTGTGAGCTAATACAATTCCTGAAGCCTAGAGCGCTTCCTGAATCATCACATTTCAGAGAAAAATCTTAACACTAACAGCCCCCCAACTCATCAAGTCCAAAAGAGAAAGCTATCAATGAGCAGATTCAACATGCAGCTGTTTTCTTACTTATCCATTTCCTCTAGCGCATATTTCTTGCTCATATACAAAGGAAATCACTGCAAGGGCTCCAAAACAAGCCAGCAAGCAGTCACAGCCTACAGAACTCTGCTTTCGAGGGACAATGCCAAATAGCCCATTTTTTAAAATGGGACTTGCTCCATACATGATACCCATATTCAAAATACTGAAATGACCAGCTCCGATGGCGACTTCCGGTCTCCCTCAACTTCACCAGGCTGCATCTGTCAGATTGAGGTGATTTCTTCATCTTTATAGAAGCCTTGATTAATGCATGGATCATTATTTAAGCTGCCCAGCTCAGCTACAGAAAATACTACAGCGTTGCCAGCACACTCAAAGGACCTCCCTCGAAAAAGCCTCCCATTCCTCTGGGTACCAATAAATACGCCTTTGACATACCTCGACCAGAAATTGCACAGGAAACCTTTGCTCCCAGCTTTCGCATTGACGCATAACTGCCACCTATTATCTAATGCACGTTCACCTAACGTGCTCTGCGTTCCTAAGGAAAGCTGCCAGTGCAGACACAGCAGGGATTTGGACAGCTATCATTTTCCACTGGGCAATTAAACAGTCCCATATTTGTCTTCCAACAAACGAGTCTCAAACAAGCCAGAGTAAGCAGGGTACTGTTGCGGAGACCAGAAAAATCACACCAAATGCAGGAGGACTAAAGGGCCCAAGGTAGGCGTCCCTTCTGGTCTCTCCAGAGCTCTTCCAAGTTCCTCCTCTCCCAAAGACTTCAAAGCCTCTTCCTGCTGCGTATCAGAGGGAATCAGAGGCGGGGGCTATGCTTTGCCTGTGCCAGCCAGCAACTGCAGAATTAGGTTCAAGAGCCTTCCCAAGAAGCTGTCAAGTTCCCTCTCACGGTACCCACGCCATCTTTGAAGAGATTCCACACAAGCAGGAAAGGATCCAGGGAGAAGAGGAAATCCTTCTAGAAAGACACTCCAAAGACGGCCTACTCTTCCTCCAAGTCCCTGACTCACACAACCTTCTCTTCATACCCTATATGCATCACAAAACGCTCCAGAGGAGGGTTGGCCCTAACAACATATGTTCACCAACAGGATGATTCTGCAGTTGCCCAGGAACAGGGCAGGGCCGTTCTTTGGGGGGAAGCAACATTCTGCTGATCCGACCGTCCGCACAGAGCCCCCAGCAGCAGACCTCTTCCTGCGCTCTAGCAGGAGGAGTCACAAACCTCCGCCTGGATAAAGCTCCTGTTCCTAAGTGAAAGGCAGCAAAATGTGACTCTCGACTCACTTCTCACTTCTGGGAAATAACACACAAGTCAAGAAGAAAAGAAAAAATAGAGCGCAGTTTCTGTATCTTTGTAGGTTTTCAAAGACAGTAACAAACTGTGTATGAATACTGTCTGCTCTCCTCATTTGACACATACTGTAGCTTTCCATACAGTAGTCTTACCAAAAAAAAAAAAAAAAAAAAAAAAAAAAAGGCAGAATAAACCCCCCTACTAGAGGGTCTGAAAGGTAGAGTACAGAGAACACAGTTTGGGTAATTCTGAAATAGTAATTGTGTGAGATATGTTCAGTGCTAGGCAAGCTCACGAGCGTAGCTCAAACTGCACACACTCACTGAAGGAGAAGATATTTTTTTAAGCCACCCTGATAATTCTTCTGGATCATAACCTCATACGGATTTTCAACACTTTTTTTTTCCTCATAAAAAGTCAGAACTTAAAAACAACATTTAAAAAACATAAATACATCTAAGCTACTATGCAATGGACTTTCCCCCAAACTTGTTCCCTGGGCAAAGGCTGCAGCAGCAACGGGGGCTGCTGAAAGCAGGTTTTTGGCTCTTGGAGCCCTTTGAAGTGGAAAATGCCAGCGGAACGGGGCTGCTCTGTGCTTTGAAGATGGGACTTGCCCCATGCAGGGAAAGGTTTGTGTTCTTTGCCCCCAGTAACCGGGATTGCTCTCTTGCTGCAGGACTTCCCTGCCACTCTTCCCGTGGGGCCAGGTTCACGCAAACGCTGCTTTCTCCTCTGCTCACATATCATGAAGAGAGCAATGGGCTCACAGCAGCTGAAATGTACATCCCAAAACACCTTTCTGACAACGGGGAATTCCAGGTCCTGTGATGTTTCCACGTGTTGGTTATACAGCTAGTTCCACTGATGCCAAGGGACCTAATGTCTTGTTTTAAACTCAGTCCATGTGTGATTTTCTTGGGAACACCTGGAAGAGCACGTGCGACCTGTTCTTCATTTGTCTAAGCATTACAATGTAAAATGTTGAAAAGTCATGAAAGCACAGAGCCAGAGAAGTTGAGAGAGACAGAGGCAGGAAAGCCCCCTACAGTGAGAAAACCGGAGATGCTTCAGTCCTGCCAGTGTTTCTGATGCTCCCAGTGAATTCAAATGAGCATTTCTGGGACGGGCCCTTGAAATGGGACTAAGGTCCAGGAAAAGGCTTCAGAAGCCTGAGAATCTGTAAAAAGGGAGCGGGGAGCAAAGGCTGTGTCCCGGTGGCACAGAAAAATCTCTTGTTTTAGATCAGTTGCTGTGGCTGAAATTGAAACATGAGTCAAGTATGAGTAAACCAAGGCACCAAGGAAAAAAAGGATCCAGTTTAAAGAGGTCTTCATTAACGCAGCCCGAAAGGAGTCGTTTAGGACGACCTCCCTCCCCTTGGGACCAACGACCAAGTTCGTGATGCTCTTGGACTGAATTAAGGTGAAACGACACCAGCCAACCAGTTTTATGATTTATTAACACAAAAGACATGGTTAGGAACGATAACTCAATGGCAATTACTTCAACTAGATAAACAAGTCCCATGCCGCACGTTTTGAACAGATCTCATCAACATTCATCAAAAGAGAGGGGAGAGAGAGAGAGAGAGAGAGAGAGAGAGAGATATCACCACCTGTGGATCCAGTGGCGTCCCATTGGTCCCCTTCACTCTGGGTGTCTTGGCGGTGTGGGGGGGTCCCCCACTTAGCTTCTGGTGGTGCCCTTTTTATACAGTCCAAGTCCCCAAATCTCCACCCAGTTCCAAGAAACCCCATGCATATGCATGGTGGGCATTAGAGGCGTGGTCTGGTTCGGTGCAGCCTCGCTGTGTCCCGGGTGGTCGCAGGGAGACCATTTCAGGGGTCGCAGCAGCTCAGTCTTGTTTCCACCAGAAACAGATAGCTTGCTTGTACAACAGAAAAACACCATCTCAGTCCTGTTTCCTCCGGGAACAGGTGGCTTGCTCGTACAATGGGAAAACACTGTCTCAATCCTGTTTCCACCGGGAACAAATGGAAATGGATGGCTTGCTCGTGGTTATGGTTTTCTGCAAAATCTGCAACGTGCGCAGCAAGGCTCACATCTTAGGTGCCAAGAAATGTATAAGGCAAAAGTTCACTCATCAGTCCGCCACACTCATCTGCAAACAGGAGAAGCCCTGTTTCCCTTGCTTAGTATGCACATAGCCTCTACTGTGAATAGTGATCCTTCTTAATAGAGCACCAGGCCCCAAACGCCTTGGCACTAGGCTTACAAGACGCCTGGAGGGTTAGGTGGCCCGGGGGTCTGTGTTTGTGTGGGGATGACGGCTTGAGTCTGGTCTAGCACTTGAAGGCAAGCAATGAGGGCTAGGGCTTAGCTTCAGATGCAGGGCAAGAGAGAGGGTGTGGGGGGGTAAGGATTCAGGCTGCAGCGTAGCAGTTTGGGCTTGGCCTTAGCGACTAGAGGAGGAGAAGGAGGGAAGGCGGAAGGGCAGGGCTTCAGCTTAGTGGTGAGGCTGCAGGTCTGGCCCTGCCAGAGGAGCTCTCGCAGGCCCTGTGCCAGCAGCATCCCCATTACCTGAAGCCTCCTGACCTCCCCAACACAGGTGCTGTCTCTTGGCCAAGAGCTCCGTGCCCTTCATGTGCTCCCACGCCGGCCTCCAGCTTCTGCCTGCTCACCTGAGGGCACACAGAGCACCTCCTCATCAGCACCCAAGCGCTGTCCCCCAAAACCTGCCCCTGCCTCTGCAAGCCCCCAGCCTCTCTGCCCTCCTGGCATGACCCTGCCCTTCCCTGCAGCACCTCACCATGCCAGCCTGCTGCTCCCCACCAAGCAGCTTCCTGCACCACAAGTGACCTCACAACCGAGAGCCCAGCCCTCACACCGCCACTCGCAGCTCCCCCTCGCCTGCCTCTGCCCTCTGCTCTCAGCTCCATGCACTTGCACTCTCAGACTAAACACCAGCCCTGCCATGCCTCTGCCTCTGCCTCCCAGGCCCCAAACACCTTGGCGCTAGGCTTACAAGATGCCTGGAGGGTTCGGGCCTTTGGGGCAGCAACATAGGGCTTAGGCTTCAGGCGTCAGCGGGGAGGTTGCGCTTTGCAGTTGGTGGTGGGCTTTGGGAAAGCGTGTGGGTGATGGCTGAGTGCTGGGCTTCATGTTTCTGCTGAGCGTTTTCAGAATGGGCTAATTGGGTGGTCTGGGGGTGTGTGTTTGTGTGGGGGTGAGGGCTAGAGCCTGGTCTAGCACTTGAAGGCAAGCGATGAGGGCTAGGCCATATCTTCAGACACAGGTTAAGGGAGAGGGTAGAGGGCAGGGATTCAGGCTGCAGCACAGCACTTTGCATTTAGCCTTAGCGACTAGAGGAGGGGAAGGAGGGAAGGCGGAAGGGTAGGGCTTCAGCTTAGTGGTTAGGCTTCAGGTATGGTCCTGCCAGAGGAGCTCTCTCGCAGGCCCTGTGCCAGCAGCATCCCCATTACCTGGAGCCTCCTGACCTCCCCAACACGCGTCCTGTCTCTTGGCCAGGAGCTCCATGGCCTTCATGTGCTCATACCACGTATGGCCTAATGCAGAAGAATGTGAAGGAGACAGGCTGTGGAAAGTAGCCAGACCATCCTAGGAGGAAAAAGAAACAGTGTAGATAATGACGTAGTATCCTTGCAGCAGCAAGTGAAAGAGTTGGAAAAGCAGGTAGGGGATTTGCGAGATGCAAAGGTGATAGCCCAAGAAGTGACTACAGCACAAGCTGAGAAAAGCCAAGATTTAGCAAGATGGAGCAGCTAGCTTTGCGGATGGCTAATAAGCACTGCCGGCTTTATGGAAAGGTGCCCGCTACTGCTTCTCAGGTGCGGGTGATTATAGCTCGACCTTCCTGGGATCCAGGGGAGTGGGATGGTAATATTTGGAGTACCTCATCTGACTCAGAAATTGAGTCTGATATTGAGCAAGAAGCCGCTAACACTCAGGTGCAGCCGCTTGTTCAGATGCGGGGGGAGCGACACATAAATAGGGATACCGTAGAGCAGTCAAGGACTTATACACCAAAGGAATTACGTGAGTTTTTGACTACATTTCAGCAACAACCAAGGGAGTTATTACTAGCGTGGATGGTGAGAGCCTGGGACAATGGGGCTGGATCATTAACGTTATTAAGGGAAGAACTGAATTTAATGAGCCCACTGTCCACAGATGCTCAAGTGCAGTATTATGTCTCCCAATGTAACGTTTGCATGAGATAGCGCTGGTAACTCTATAGTTGCTCCTCTGCTCTACCAGTGGTTATGTGCCACGGTGGTAGTGGCTTACCCATCTACAGGTGAGCTGGGCGCCACGGTGGGGGCATGGCGTATCATGGAAGAAGGAATAAATGTTGCGACAGTTGGGGGTGGCCATTGGACGAGCGGATGATAATGGTCCAGATGGCGTAGAAATAACTTGGCAAATGAAAATGCGGCTATTGAAATTGGCCCCAAGTGCCTTGAAACCGCTCCTGTTAGGGACGGCGATGCCTGCTACTGGTACAGTAGCAGCCTTGGTGAATAATTTGCGAGACCTAGCTTTGGTGGGTGGACCAGATTCTAAACGGGTAAGGGTGGCTCAGAAAGTTGGAGCAAAGAGACAGGGAGGAGCGACTAAGGTGAGCGGAAAGGTTACACAAAAGCAGATGTGGACTGACTTGCTGCAGGTGGGGATATTGCGGGATGAGATCAATGGCTTGCCAACTGCTGGTTTATTCAAGCATGGCAGCATTTGCCTGCCAATCAACAAAACCCACTGCCCCACCTGCACCCAGTGCTCCCTGGAAGCTGCCTGCTAAGAAACAATGAAGGGGAGGCAGGTCCCCCGAAATCCGAGCGTGAGTTGCAGCATATCATCTGTGGGACAGGCGCCCATATGTACCCCTGCGAATTAGATGACACTCGGGAGGGGAAATAGCTGTGCTTGCTTTAGTAGATACAGGAGCAGAAGTTACAGTGCCACACAGTGCCCTAAACCCTGGAAAAGCAACAAGGCACTTCTGCGGTTTGGGTGGATCTGCCACCCCTGCTGTCGGGCAATAGTTCCTTTAGTGATTGGGAAAAACCCTCCCTTCTCCATTCCAGTCTTATTGGCACCCATTCATGCATATATTTTAGGAACTCATGTGTTACTAGGTTGAGATATACACACAATGCAAGGATTCTTCTCTTTTGCAAGGAGTCCCTCACTGCCACAAGCACGAGGAATCACTCTAATCAGAGGGTACCCAAACTGGGACCCCATAGATTTGCCTGTACCAACTACCATTGTGTAAATAAAACAGGACAGAATACCAGGAGGAGAAACAGAAATTCAAGAAACAAAAGATGCTCTCTTACATGCACACATAATACACCCTGCCCTATCGGCCTTTAATAACCCCATATGGCCTGCGGAGAAGCCGGATGGCTCCTGGCATACGATTGTGGATTACAGAGAATTGAATAAGGTGGTCCCACCCCTGATGGCAGTGGTCCCCAATATGGTGACTTTGTTAGAAGAAGTGGGTAAAAATTTGCAAGAATGGAAGGCTGAGGTGGATCTGGCAAACGCCTTTTTCTCTATTGCTATATCCCCAGCCTCGCAGGACCAATTTGCCTTCACTTGGAGTGGTAAGCAGTATACATTCCAAGTCCTTCCGCAGGGATATAGGCATAGCCCCACTATATGTCATCAAATGGTCGCTGCTGACCTCCCAACACCTCTCCCAGACTGTACTAGTCATCATTACATCAATGATATTTTGGGAACGGGACCATCTGAACATCAGGTGAAAGGGCAACTAATGGCACTGATGCATGCTTTCCAGGATAGGGGATGGGCTGTGAACCCCAGAAAGGTACAAGGATCAGATATTAGTGTTCAGTTTCTAGGAGTAGTGTGGATAGGACAAACGAAGGCCATTCCTGAAAAAGTGCGTAATACTATCCAGCAATGTTAGAGCCCATGTTGGAGTGGCGCAAGCTGCAATGCAATGGAAGTGCAGTGGTATGGGCCCTGCAGGACACAGAACAAACTACTCGACGCCATCGGGTCACTGCGCATACAGCCATCCCAATTCAAGCGTGGGTAAATGATGACACTGTTAGAGCCCATGTTGGAGTGGCCCAAGATGCAACGCAATGGAAGTGGAAACATTCTTTGCAAGCTCGACTGAAAGGAGGGAAGAAGGAGTTAAGCACCCCACATGCCACTTTACTGGGAGAAGTACAGTTTAAGCACATGCCCTTACTACCTGAACCGGAGGGTCTACCTCTTCCTACCTCCCCCCACCCACCCCTCCGGCAGAAGTGTCACCGGTACAAGAAGCTCCTCCCTTTGAGATGTTATCTCCTGAACAGTGGGAGTGGCCTTGGTTTTCCGATGGTAGTGCAGTGTATTCTTGGGCAGGAGAACGCATACGGCATTCCGTGGCATACAAGCCTGCTACGGACGCTACCTGTTTTGCCCCCAGAACAGGATATGCCAGTCAGTGGGCTGAGCTAAAAGCCACAGCTATAGCTTTAGATGAAGGAGATGCATGCTATCTTGATACAGATAGTTGGGTAGTGTACAAAGGCTTGCAAGCTTGGCTGCCAGCGTGGACCGCTGCACAATGGAAAATACATGATAGGGAACTTTGGGGAAGCTCCTTGCGGGGAAAAAAATGGAGTATTGTGCAGACAAAAGTTATTTCAGTACGACACGTTGATGCCCATCAAAGGCAAGAGCCTCTTGAAACGCAATATAATTCAGCGGTTGACCGAATGGCAACCCCCTCAGAATTGAAACAGGCCCGACAAGCGCACAAACGGTCAGGGCATCGGGGCCCTGTCACCGCTCGAGCTTGGGACTTGTCACGACGTTACCCCATGCTAGCGCTACACTGCTCTAAGACTGCACGTGCTAATTGTTCCCCCTGTATGAAGGTAGTAAAAGGACCTCTAACTAGTACATATGGTCGTGTTAAATGAGGTGAACAACCATTTACAACCTGGCAAGTAGATTCTATAGG
Organism: Dromaius novaehollandiae; assembly: GCF_036370855.1. NCBI lineage: Eukaryota > Metazoa > Chordata > Aves > Casuariiformes > Dromaiidae > Dromaius > Dromaius novaehollandiae. The sequence continues at coordinate 246,892 of NC_088125.1, read as the reverse complement.
CCCATTGCCCCCTTCACAGGGACAAAAGTATATTCGAACTGCCGCAGACACCTACACAAGTCTGATGTGCACACATCCCACCTCTCATGCAAATCAGTCCGCCACTGTACGAGGTTTAGAGCAACTGATGTATACCAATGGGATACCTAAAGAAATACAGTGTGATCAAGGTACCCACTTTGTGGGACATGTAGTGCAGGAATGGGCAAAGGATTTGGGGATCACCTGGATTTTACACATCCCATACCATCCCCAAGCTAGTGGACGAATACAAAGAATGAATGGTTTACTGAAAGAACAAGTTCGAAAACTCACCCCAACACAGACATTAAAGCGATGGGCAAGTGTGTTGCCCCAGGCACTATGCATGCTTAACAAGAGACCTGTGGGAGTACTTACTCCCTATGAGCGAGTGCAAATTAAACTAACATTGGCACCCCCCGCCCGAATATCAATTATGGAAGGAGGGGTTGCCCCCCACATGCTTGCCTCACGAGAAGTAGAATTCTATGCATCCAAACCGTTATTAAGTGCCAAGCAGAAAAATATAAGCCTACACTTGCAGCTCGATTGTCCATCGCAGCTTGTATGGCTATTCACACCTTTGCTATCCGTTCAAATAACCCCACTTCTACTAACTTCCTCTCCAGATTTCTCGTTCCAGGTATCCGCACCTGCGCCAGTAAATATTGCACAAGGAAAACCAATACTGCAAAGAATTTTAGTCCGTAATGCTGCAGTACCTCACATTCAGCAAACACCTTCAACACCTTCCTTAGCTAATGTGTGGATATTAAATCCTCACAAGGAAAAACGACCTGGTACCATCCTGGCAGATGGGCCAGGAGCGACGGTCCTAGTGCTCCCTGATGGCGATACAATACCTTTTTAGCTCCCTGCTAACAGGTTATCCCCTCGGCATTTGCATATTTCTGGCATGTTGCATCCTGTGCTCCCCAACAAATGCGATCGACTTACAGGATCATCCCGCACCACATATAAATACATGGATCTGGCTAGCTCAGCGTTTGGCTAACTTATCTGCCTTTTGTATTGCGGGTGGACGGTCTCTTGATGATGTACTAACCACATGTTATATAGGAATACTAACCTCCCTTCAAATATTACCAAATTATACCTTCTTGAGAAATTTTGATATCCAGCTCACCCCCTTGAATTTACACGATCTGGGAACAGCCTCTACTAAATGAACACCTTGGACGTATTCATTTTAGATTGCCAACGTGTCCAAAGCAGATCTATGTTTTTGCTTTGTCCATGCTACCATACCAAAGTATGATATGACCAATATACAGTTGAAATGCAATAGCACTATGAATATAACCTTTAGGGTGGTTCCTTTTAGGCGGCACCACTGCTTACACTTATGTGCCAGCCAATACCACCGATGGCCCTTGCGCTATTATGCTAAGCATCCTCCCTTTTATGACAGAACAAAAGAGGAAGCCACGGCATGTTTTGCATGCCACATGTGACCCCCACATGAATCTGTTTTCTCATGGAGAGGCTCTAGGATTGTTACTGAGCCCAACTGGTGTCCTGGGGTGGTAACCCCTAATTATAAACAAGTAGAACATGTCGCCTGTGCTTTAGCCCAAGGCAGATTTTGTTTGTTTGTTTGTTTGTTTTTATGGCAGTATCAGGAGGGCAGGAGAGCCCAGGGCAGCCCTTGGCAGGGGCAGGGCCACGGTTGCCAGGCAACATGGGGGGGACAGGAGGCGGGAGGAGACCACGTGCCCTGCAGCCAATGGGGTGCGGCTGCCAGGCGATGCGGGGCCGGAAGCAGGAAGCCAGGTGCCCGGCAGCCAGCAGGGTGCCGTTGCCAGGGGAGAGGGGCGGGGCGCGGCCTGCCCTGGGGGAGGGAGTCCCAGGCCCTGGAGGCGGCTGGAGGCCGGCTGGGGCGGCCGTGGCGGGGCAGCGCGTGGGGCCGGGAGCGCCGGGGAGTCGGGCCCTGTGCGCCCCGGCCGCGCTGCACCAGCCTGCTGGGATGGGGGCCGTGCGCGTCATGAGGCCCCGCTCTCCGGGGCAGCCGTGCACCCCACGGAGGCGGCGGGTCCTGCCCTGACACAGCAGGGGCTGCTGGCCAGGCGGGGAGGCCTGGGCCTGGCGCGGCCCGAGGGGCTGGACCGGCTCTGCCTCCTCCCGGGGAGCCGCGTTGTCCCAGGATGTGCTGCGGCTCTGGCCCCAGCACGGCAGGTCTCCCTCTGTCCGGGCTCTCTGGGTACCGGTGTTGTCCGAAAAGCGGATTCGTTGCCCGGTGTGCAATAAACCAATAATTGCACCCTCAGGAGAGACATTTGCTTCTTTATTTCAGAGTTGCACAAGCCTGGCTGCTCGGTGGTTTCCCACAAATCAAGCACAACTCCCCCCCCCAGCCCGGCTTCTCAAGGAGCATTTATACAAACAAATTGCCAGGTTTGGAACTTTCCTTTTTACACTGATTGGTTAGTGAGTTACACACAATTATAACTCTGCTTTCACACCATTTTACTAGGATGCATGCTCAGGGGAGGGGTCTTCACCTGGGCACGGGTCTTTTGGACCTATGGGTGTGATGTTTTGCAGTATAATGAGGACAGTTCAGTCAGGGATACATGGACCTCCCATTCTTTTGCCAAATTGGCAATATGTACCTAGAAATAAAACATTTTGATGTAATGTTTCTTTTAGGGCGTTAGCAGTTCTAGGATGCCCTTGTTTAAAGAATGCTTCTTTTCAGAAAATAGAGATAGAGGTTATCCTAATCTGCCTAGTTAAAACCGAATGAACATTCTTTCTGAGCTTCCCAGGGTTGTCTTGTAACAGTTCCCCCTTTGAGACTTGTATGACCATTCTCATATTCGTCTCACCCTTTTAAAATTTTTCCCTTATTAGCTTTGTACAACATCTAGAAATGCATTGAATCTCTACATAGACACATACAAAAACTAATAACACCATTCCCAAAATTGTTAAATGCTTTTTAACCCATGAGCTTGCGTCAGGGAACCAGGAAGTCAACCATTTCCATGTTTCTTCAAATCCGAAAGAAAGCATCATCTTTCTGAACCCCATGTAAGATTTCAGTCTGCTTCCAGATTTCATTTAGATTGGTAGTAATTCTCCCGCTTTGATCCACAGCAACTAGTATTTATTACTGTACATACTCCTCCCTGAGATGCCAAGAACATATCTAGAGCCATTCTGTTTTGGGTGGTTATTTTAGCAATTTCTGAAACCTCCTCTTGTAAAGCTGCAATGGCATCAGAGGTTTTATTCCCTATTTGCTCAATAACTGCTGAAATATTTACTATTGCTTTTTCAAGTTCACTCACTCCCAATGGTGGAAACAGCCACCTTGCGAATGAATGAAACCTAGTAGGTCGCTCTGTTAAAGGATTATTGCCCCTCTTTTGTCTCCTCATGAATGTTCTTAACCATGATTTTTGATTCTTGTTACTCAGTTCTTTTGTTACAGTAATATTAGGGATTATTGCCCCTAGAGTCCATGTCCCTGACCAATTAGGAGGTAGCACTTTTCGTGCCTTGTTCCCACACAACCAATACCATCCACTACCTTTCGGAACATGCCACCCATTTAGTTCCTTACTTGGCCACTTATAACCTATTGCAGGGATCCGAGAGCAATCTTCATAACTCCCTGCCTTAATGGCTCCAGTACAGTTGATCGGCTGTTTTCCATAAGGTACAGTTTTCTCCCACCATTTATTACTATTATTGCACCTTCGGATACATTGATAATAATCGCCTGTCACACTCTGGACTTGCCATTCCTGTTCTGTTGTTTCATCATGTTCCGTTTGATCACTAGCATTTCTTATCTGTTTCATAAATTCCATACAGGAAAAATTAAGAGGCACTCCAATCAGAGGGAAGCCCTTGTTGGAATGTTCAGGGAAGTGGGGACACACCCAACCATCCATCTGGTTAACTATCTTCATAGATTTCATAATTACTTCCAAATGAAGATTTTGACCCCCAAATCCTTCCTGATTCCCTTTGGCTCAGGTAACCTAGAGAAACTAACCACCACATTTCTCCCCTGTTGTCTGTTAAGGAGAACATCCTTTTTACACAGAGACCCTAACAACAATATTAACCCTATTCCTAACAAAGAGATTAAAGCAATTTTTCCCTGAATACAATCTAAATTTAAAACTGATTCACTTCTAACACAACTCATATATCTTTATATATTTTTAACTTGAAAGGTTGGACTCGTTCAGCTTTCCACATCTCTCGAGGTCCTGCTTTCACTCGGGTGGAGTGGATCCAGGAATCAATTCCCTGCAGTTTCACAGCAGTATTTGTTGTTAGTAGGACAAGATACGGTCCTCTCCATTTTTCTATCAACGGCTCATCCTTCCAGGTTCGAAGATACACTTGATCTCCAAGCTGGAATGAATGTACAGGTGAATCTAAAAGTATGGGAGATCTTAACTGGATGTACCTACGGAGAGAAGGAAGAACCTTTGCCATAGACAAGAGATAGTCACTTAAAATTTGATCGCCCTTAGATGGACTAACTTTCTGCCTAACCCTTGGGGTTATTCTGATTCTTAATAATGCCAGAGGTAAAACATCAGTCCCTTTCATCTGAGTCTCCTGACACAATTTCCCTCTCTGTCTCTTAATTGCTTGATTCATTCTTTCCACTTTTCCACTGGATTGTGGCCTTCAGGGGGTATGTAAATCCCATTTAATTTGTAGTATTTTTGAGGTCTCCTGTACTATTTCTGCTATAAAATGAGGTCCCCTATCCGAAGACAATCCTTCTGGTACCCCAAATCTTGGTAGGATTTCTTTTAATACCATTTTCACTACCTCCCTTGCTTTATTGGTACAGCACGGGAAAGCCTCAGGCCATCCTGAAAAGGTGGCAACAATTACCAACAAATATTTATATCCATTACAGCTTGGTAATTCAGAAAAATCAATTTGCCAGGAATCCCCAGGCATGAAGCCCCTTTTTCCTTCCCCTGGGGGGGTTTGAGGGGGGGGGCACTTCTTCTGAATCATGGGATTATTTCTAAGACAGATTTCACATTTTTGTGTAATTCCCTTTGCAATTAGTAACACACTAACTCCCACAGCAAATCTTTCAACTGTTTCAACCAATGCCTCGGCTCCCATGTGGGTACTATCATGTGTTTGCTTCATCAGCTTCTTCATTATCGCCAAAGTTACCACACCTTGTCCAGTAGATGTTACCACCATCCTTTGGAAGTCTTTATGCATTGCAGTATTTCTGCTAATTTATTTTCTTTTTCAGTGTATACCGGAATTTCCATTTTTCACGTTCTCTCTGGAACTAATGCTGCCACCGACACGGATAATGCTACCCTTTTTGCAGCCTCATCGGCTCTTTTGTTCCCTTTAGCTACGTCAGTCTGCCCAGATTGGTGTGCTTTGCAATACATTACTGCTGTTTCTTTGGGTTTATTAACTGCTTCGAGTAGTTCCATAATCTCCTTACTGTATTTTATAGGATTCCCTTGAGAAGACAGCAATCCTCTTTCCTTCCCAATTGTGCCATGGGCATGTATAACCCCAAAGGCATATTTGGAATCTGTGAACACATTGCTCCGTTTTCCTTCTGATAATTCCAGAGCCGAAGTTAAAGCAATCAGTCCTGCTTTCTGGGTGGATGGATTTGCTGGTAGCGATCTTGCTTCGATTTCTTCTTCCAAGGTGACAACAGCATACCCAGCCCTTCTTTCTCCCTTTAGGATAAAACTGCTCCCATCGGTAAATAATTCCCAGTCTGGATTCTGCAATGGAATACCTCTGAAATCTGGACGGCTGGAATATACTCGCTCAGTAGTTTGCAGGCAGTCTTGAGCCAACTTCCCCTCTTCATGAAGTGGTAATAAAGAGGCTGGATTAAGGGTATTAGACACTTTCATGGTTACATCTTCTTGCTCAAGTATTACTGCTTGGTATTGCACCATCCTACTTGGGGATAACCAGTGATGCCCTTTCTGTTCTAAAACTGCTGCAACAGCATGTGGCACATAAGCAGTCACCTTTTGTCCCAATGTCAATTTTCGTGCTTCTTGTATTAACATCACAGCAGCTGCAACTGCTCGCAGGCATCCTGGCCACCTGCACTCACTTTATCCAATTGTTTGGAAAAGTAAGCCACAGGTCTTTTCCAATTTTTGGAAGTCCTAATGCGGGAGCACTCATGAGAGCAATCTTGATTTCATCAAATCCTTTTCGGCACTCTGCAGTCCACTCCAGCAAGTCTCCTGGCCCCTTAACAGCTTCATATAAAGGCTCTGACATTAATCCAAAATTAGGTATCCACAGGCCACACCACCCAGCCATTCCTAAAAATCCCCTAAGTTCTCTTTTTGATTTCGAGGGGGCGATCTGACAAATCGCTTCTTTCCTTTCGATTCCTAATTTTCTTTCCCCCTGGGATATTTCAAATCCTAGATAGATTATGCTTTCCTTCATGATCTGTACTTTTTTCTGAGACACCCTATATCCTGCTGTTCCCCCCAAATTTAATAAACTGATGGTTGTTTCTCTACATTCTTCAGTCGTGTCTGCCCCCAATAAGATAGCGTCCACATACTGTAATAAGGTAGTGGTCTCTTTCTTACCTTGCCATAATTCTAATTCTTTTGCAAGTACATTGCCAAAAATTGTGGGGCTGTTCTTGAATCCTTGCGGGAGTACTGTCCAGCACAACTGCATTTTGCGTCTCCTTGTAGGACTTTCCCACTCAAAGGCAAATAATTGTTGACTTTGTTCCTCCAAAGCGATACAGAAGGAAGCATCTTTTAAGTCCAGTACTGTAAAATAGACATTTGGATCATTTATCATCGTTAACAAAGTGTATGGATTGGGTACCACTGGGTGCACATCAATGACTATCTGGTTAATAGCTTGCAAATCCTGTACTAGATAGTATTCTTGTGAATGTGTTTTTTTAACAGGCAGGATTGGAGTATTGTACTCGGACTGACATTCTCGCAGCAGTCCATACTTTAAGAAATTATTAATTGTAGGCTCCAGTCCAACATGGGCCTCTAACTTCATGGGATACTGTTTTCACGCTACTGATTCAGTTCCTTGTTTTAATTCCACCTTTACCGGTTCTACACATTTGGCTCTTCCAGGTTTCTCCATCGCCCACGCAAAAGGGACTACTGCGTCCATTACTGCGGAGGGAATTTTGCTTGGTCCACTCTCCACCTGTTTGGAATCCAGTGCTTTCTGTAACATATATGCTTGTGTCTTCCAGGCGTTATTTGTGGAATTTGTTCTTATCAAAGGTTATTTGTGCCCCCACTTTATTCAGTAAATCCCTCCCCATTAGGGGTAATGGGCATTCTGGCATATATAAGAATGCATGTGTTAACACTCTATTTCCTATTTTACATTTAATTGGCTGAATGAAAGGTTTGACCTCTTGCTTTCCTGTGGCCCCAATTAGTGGCACAGAGAATTTACTCATTGGTGCCTTACAGCTGTTTCATACTGAATATGTTGCTCCAGTGCCTACTAAAAAAGTAACTGTTTCCTTCCCCAGCTTTACTGAAACCAGGGCTTCAGCTGGGGAATCCAATTTCTCAACCCCCGGTTCCCATCAGTCTGAATCTTCTGCACCAGTCATGAGCAAACCTGCCTCTGGAACAGATACAGATACAGACTGAGGTTTCCAATAATCTGATTGTTTCTTCGGGCACTCATTTTTCCAGTGCCCCTTCTCCCTACAAATCGCACATTGATCTCTCCTCAGTGAAATTCTATTTCCCAAATTCCCTCCTACTCTATGTCCTCTTCCACGTCCTTATCCTTTCAGAAAACCCCTTCCCCGAGAGGAAGTTTGTGCCTGGGCAAATGCAGCTGCCAAGATTGCAGCATTTTGCCCCTTATCTTTCAGTTTCTCCTTCTGTTTTTCCTTTCTCTCTACTTCTTCCCTGTTATTGTACACCTCTCATGCAATTTCTATTAACTGTGATATTGACATCCGCGACATACCATCTATTTTCTGAAGCTTTCTCCTTATACCTGGTGCTGATTGTCCTACAAATAATGTAGTAAAAGTCATCTTGCTCACTTTGTCCTCAGGATCCAAGTCTGTCCATTTTCGGGCGGTTTCACATAACCGCTCCTAAAATGCAGAGGGATGCTCATTCATACCCTGCGCTACTTGATACAGTTTTGCAATATTTTTGGGCCTAGGTACTGCATGCTTTACCCCATATAACATTAACTGTTGGTGCTGTTTAGTCATTAACCTGCCTGCCCCTGTATTTTGATCCCAACCCGGTTCTTGGGCCGGCATAAAGCGCTCCAGCCATCTCTAGCATTTTGTCTTTCATTTTCCTCTCGAGCTTTGTCTAATACCATTCTCTTCTGCTCAGGTGCAAGCAAAGTATTTAAAAGCACTTGTAAATCCTGCCAGTCTGCATTATGACTCTCAATTATCATTTTAAAGGATTGATACATCTTTTCTGGATTTTCTCGGTATGACCTGGCAGACTCCTTCCAATTCATTAAATCTGTAGTTGAAAAGGGGACCTTCACATATACAGGCATTCCATCTGGTCCTACTGCTTGACGCAGTGGGGCCTGAATCGCAGGATTTTGTGGAGCCTGAGTAGCCTGAGTTCTGCCTGCAATCGGGCTACATGCCTCACTTCCCTTATCTCTGGCGACACGATCTTGATCTCTTTCTGGAGGGACCAATAATTGTACATCCTCTTCCTCATCACCCACTTTTAAACATCTCTTCCCAATACTACAAGCAGAGCAACACCGAGGTATTTTCTCTTTGTCTTTCACCATCGTTAACACATTTGAGTCAGAGACCAATAGCTTACATTATTTTTCATTTTTCATATTACCCTTAAAAGAACGTTCTTACCAATTACGCTTTTGTACACTGGAGTCCACAGAGCAGCATCTCCCTGCCGGGAACTGGCAAGACGATCCAGGCAAGGCTTTACAGTGAGGGTCCCACTTGGGTCGCCAGAAAACTGTTGTCCAAAAAGCAGATTCGTTGCCCGGTGTGCAATAAGCCAATAATTACACACTCAGGAGAGACTTTTGCTTCTTTATTTCAGAGTTGCGCAAGCCTGGGTGCTCGGTGGTTTCCCACAGATCAAGCACACACCCCCATCCCGGCTTGTCAAGGAGCATTTATACAAACAAATTGCAAAGTTTGCAACTTTCCCTTTTACACTGATTGGTTAGTGATTTACATACAATTATAATTTTGCTTACACACCATTTTACTAGGATGCATCCTCAGGGGAGGGGTCTTCACCTGGGCACGGGTCTTTTGGACCTATGGGCGTGATTTTTTGTAGTATAATGAGGACAGTTCAGTTAGAGATACATGGACCTCCAATTCTTTTGCCAATTTGATTTAATGTTTCTTTTAGGGCTTTAGCAGTTCTAGGATGCCCTTGATTCAAGAATGCTTCTTTTCAGAAGATAGAGATAGGGGTTATCCTAATCTGCCTAGTTTAAACAGCATGAACATTCTTTCTGAGCTTCCAGGGTTGTCTTGTAACACCGGCACTGTCGACGCACGGCCCCAGTGCCCCCAGCACCAGCCCTGGGACCTCCTCCACGCACACCCTGCCCACAGCACAGAGAGCCCTGCCCCAGGGATGGGGAGAGACGGAGCTGGGTGAGGAGATGGGATGGCCTGGGCTGGTCAGGCGCAGGGCACGGCCACACACATGGCCTGGCCAGCCACCTCCTGACACGTGACCAGCCCCTTTTATCCCCTTTTCCCTCTGTCTCCCCACACTTGTTCCTCCCCAAACTTGATCACCTCACCCAGTGGCCTCTCACTAAAAAAACACTTGAGCACTTTCAAGTGAATTTACCTGTTTGATTTACTGAGCAGTCCCCCATTACATGCTGTTGGGGAATTACTTGCATCTATATGTTTATATGTAGCTGATTTCCGTTTGAATGTGTTTGTGCTGAATGCAGAATCAAGTAACATTCAGGTGTCATTACTAAGGGGTGGCAAAATACTATGCCAAAGTAGTTCTCAGTCTGGAAGCTTTTTCTTCTGTGTCTGTTGTGGCACTAATGGTAGTTAACATTCTATATTTTGAAAGGTGGAGAGAGAAATCATAAAATAGATGTCTAGACACATCCCATATAATTGGCCCAGATTCTCAGCAGGGCTGTCCACCTTGTCTTATGCTGTAGAAATGTTGATACAAATCATTTCTTGCATTTTTGGTAGGGTATAAGCTGCAAGAGTGAGGGAGCTGGGACATGAATCTCCCACACCAGGACAGTCTGTCTGTGAGGATGTTATGGGGGATGGTGTGGAAAGCTTTACCAAAGTCAAGACAAGTAGTACCCACTGCTCTGCCCTCATCCGACAAGCTAGTTGTTTCCTCGCAGAAAGCTCTCAGGTTGGTGATATGCTGAGTATTGCCAGTCAGCTGCTTGTTGAAATCTGTGTGGAAATGGCTTCCTGGAGAATTTTCTCCATCATCTTCTCAAGAGTCAAGGAGGGTATCTGGCCTCTAGTGAGGGCATCAGAGGATGCGGGCTCATGTCTGTTGCCTTGCAGCATCACGGTGGAGCTGTGGAGGAGACCGGGGAGAAGCATGCATGAGTTTCAGGTCCGGAAGCACTTAGCTGAGAAATTAAGGGCAGCAGGAAACAACAGCCACAGGATTGGCTCCTGGCTTTGCTGGTCCTGGGTCTCAAGGACCTCTTGTTGTGGAAGTGAGAAATGCAGACAGTAAAAGCTGCCCGGGCAAAAGCTTGTGTTCTAACAGGTAGTTCTTGGTCAAATTTCTCTGTAGAGCACCCACGCTATCTTGGAGGTGGTGCAGGCTCCTTGCTTGCTGAGTGTCCTTCCCTTCCCTCAACTAACCCTACTGGGAAAAGTGTCCGGGAGGAACAGTGCAGTAGCTAGGTCCCTCGAGATGGGGAAGGCTGTGGCCTGGCTCTCAGTTTGGGGTAATTGGTGCAGCCCAGGGCACGGGGACCTGGTCGTTTCGGCAGGGCCAAAACTGATGTGTTTGGTCACACATGAGGAGGTGGGACTGGTTGGTACAAGACACCCACAGCTGGAGATTTGGCTGCAGCGTGGTCATTCCTACCCTTAAAATCTTACCCACCAGCTGGGGAGCCCCATCAGGTGGCTTCCTCATAGCACTGTGCTCTGCCCACATCCCTGCTCCTCAAGGGTTAGAGAAAATCACTGCTGGCTGTTTCCTGCAAGTCCTTCTTCACAAAATGCTGGTTAGAAGAGCTGTCTTGGGCATTTAGCATCGAGGAAGTCTAGGGACCCTGAGTTTTCTCCTGCTGTCAGCGGGTTTGGGGCATGACAAAGGATGAAAATGCCCGTTTTCTGTTAGCTTTACAGACTTGAAGGCTATGAAGCATCCTTTCAGGGGTAGTTTACCTCTCCTTTGGTGGAGTTTAGGATGAGCAAACGAACACCCCTTAAGGTAGATGAGCTTTTCTGGCTCTGCAAAAGACCGTTTTTCCCTAAACTTCTGTGACTGCAGATTTTTGTTTTCTTGTTTTCCACCAGGCTTTCCATTGAAGGAAGGAAGGGTTCAGAGGGGGGTTATTAAGAACCTGCTGCTTGGGATGTCTCCTTCTGTGGGAAGATCCTAGAAGAAAGTGTCGCTGTAGAGACTTGAGTGGATCCTCCTTTGTACGAAGCTTCTTGGGAGCTGCACCTCCCCTGCCTGCTGACTCCTTCCCTGAGCTGCTGCCAGGGACGTTATGGTCCCTCTGAACTAGCCTGTCCTAGTCCTCACCAGTGGTCCAAACTAGTCTGTTGTGGTCCTTGTCACTGGTCCTTCTGGGGGAGGAAACCCAGATGGGTGTTTGATCAGTGCCCCCTTTCCAAGGCCGCCCCCTGGCCCCAGATAGAACCTGCTTCTGAGCTAACTCGACCTCGGCAGATCTCCTGAACTGTACCCTGATGCTAGTGGACGTGTTGCTTTATCGTAGCTGATGAGGGACCCGCTGGTCAAGGAAAGGAAGCTCCTTAAGCCACTCTTAATGTACCTTAGTGGAGAAATCACACGACCAAGTCAGCACCGTGGGGCAGAGGGCAGTGAGGGCCTGGGCAACATGGTCAAGGGAGCACCCAAGAAGGTGCGATGAACTTTTCTCCCCTCGACCCATGGCCCCTTACTAGAAAGCTCCTGGTGGAGAGCTGCACGGGGCTTAAAGAGCCTGGAGAGACTAGCAAAGGCAAAGGTGAGTGTTTCCTAAGGCCATGCCCCTTTCTCTGACATCAGGGGGGTTGGACAGGGGAAATTTGGTGCAATAAGTGGATCTCTGGACTGAGATTTTCTCTGGCCTTATTTCTAGCAACTTTAACCCTTGGCAGCAATGTAAAGAACAGCCATTAGAGGCAGGAACAGGGAGAAGCTCGTGCACATCTTTTGCTTTGCAGTTGCAAAAGGTACAAAAGACCAAAAGGTACAGCCAAAAGAAGTAAGGGAACGAACGTATCTGAAGACATCCTTTAAGCCTCCATGGCCACACAGCTATGCTTTTCGACACTGAACTATGACACCAGCATTACGTAAATCTGGTTCACATAGTAGTTCTCTCATCTGCCTCTCCCCTGCAGGGACTCTGGCTTCAGGAGATTCCTTCTGGACAGATTTTCCTCCTTTCTGCACAGAGCTCCCCGCAGCTGGTGGCAGCACACTGCAAATACACCACACAGGCAGTTTGCAGGAGTCTGTTCTCCAGGTTGTGCTCATGAGCCAAGCCCGTCAGGAGCATGGGGTTCCGCAATCTGTTTCTCCAACAGCCTCACCTCACCGCACACTCTGCACGTCCTGATTGCTGCAGCATTTCTCCCGTCAGCGCCACATCATTGCTGTGCCCTGGAGAAAGACGTGCTCGGGAGAGCAGGCACTTGCCTGAAAGACCTCCTGGAAGTACAGAACAAGGAAGCTCTTCACAACTGCATCTCAGGGACAGGGCTCGCAAGAAGGACAGGCCAGCATCCTCACGCATGGGCACTAGGGACTAAGTCTGGACTCCTCCTGCTCGCTTCAGACTCCCTATATTGTCCAACCCTCCCCTTCTAGAGCACCACCTTCCTCCCTGGGGACTTCTTGTCCTACTGCTTCCTGGCCTCCAGAGTCTGAAAAGCAGGGTCCGCTGTTACATCACCTCTTACATCGCGCAGCTCCTCAGAGCTGCCTTCTCCCTTCTTGCGCTGGGCAAGCCTTTCAGATTTGGGGACAGCTTCCTTTGCCGCTTTGCCCAGGTCTTGCTCATTTCAAAACCTGCAAACCAGAAGGAGACATCAGCTGGCAGACTCACCAAAAGCTGCTACACGCTTCCCACCCAACCACAAGACTTCAGCCCAGGGGGCACACAAGCATAATCTCTCCACATTAATACACGCCACACTGCCAAGGCAAACAGCTGCCTCACACTCGTCCTCGAGCACAGGGTTACCCAAAGCCACTTCGCCAGGAGTCTCACCTCATTTGATGCACTCCAGCCTGGGCCTTTCTCCTCTCCTCTCCTCTCCTCTCCCGTCAGCTCCATGTCACGGATCAGCTTTGGCTGAACATGTCCTCGGGAAAGGAGGCGCTTGCCAGCAAGACCCTCTGGAAGTACAAAACAAGGAAGCTCTTCACACCTACATCGCTGGGATGGTTCCCACAAGAAGGATATGCTGGCCTGCTCACGCATTGGCTACTGCAGACTGAGCACAGATTCCTCCAACCTTGCAGGCCCCCCTTCTGTGTGCTCCTTGGCCCTCACACACTCCTCCTTGTGTCCAACCCTCCCTTTCTGGAGAGACACATTGTTCCCATGGGTCATCCTGTCCCACTGCTTCCTTGGGGCCACATTCGGAAAGGGGGGCCAGCTGCCACATCTTGGTCACCTGAGAGAGTCACTTTGGCGCCAGTACTTCCACACAAGGGGGCCACGCTCTTGGACCTCCACACTCTTCTCATCCACACCTTTTGGCCCTCTGTTGGCACACTCAACCAAAGGATATGGTTTCTGAACAGTTCTCTAGGAACTCCGACAGACCGGCTTCAAGTCCCATCTTCCCAAACAACAGGAAGGTTGGACACTGCTTAGCAGACTTTGCACCATCTGCCTTGGATGATTTCTCTCCTCAAACAGAAACCAACGGCCTCCAGGACATATGTCAGCCCCTCCACTGCCCACGGCTCCAGGCAGAGCTGCTGGCTCACAGCACACATGCCTGCTCCCAGCTCTTTCCTCCACAAGAGGAGGCGGCACAAACACACCCCTCTGACACAACACAACAGTCTGCAACTGTGGACAAGCAGCACGGCTCAGGGCAAAAATGCCTTTCAGCAGCACCAGAGGCTCTTGGGAGCAGGCGCTCTCCCTGCGGCTTCTTCCACAAGCACTCACTGCACATGGCAGGAGCAGGGAAAGAGATTCCCAAGAGGCACCTTCTACTCTACCCGGCATTGCACTGTCACCTGGGATCTAAGCCCCTCCACACAAGGACAGCGCTGAACCCCCCAAACCTCTCTCGCAACTCACATGGTACCTTACCTCTTCTGCCCCTTTACCTCTGCTCCCCACAGATGACGCCTTCTCCCTTCTTTCTCTGTGCCAGCTCTACAGATTTGGCTGATGGCTCTGCCTCAGCCTTGCCTGGGCACTGCTCATCTGCCAACCTGAAAAGCAGGACACAGAAATGAAACCTCCCATAGGAGTCTCACGCTTCCAACCCAGCCAGGAGACCTAGAGTCCTTGGGGCACGTGGTCAGAACCTCTCATCACTCCTACAGGCAACAGGGCAAAAGGAAACAGCTCCCTCGCACACGGGCAGGAGCACAGGGTGACCCAAAGCCAGTTCTCCAAGAGTCTCACCTCACTCGAGACACTCCAGCCCACACCTTCGTCCTCTTCTCTCCTGTCACCTCCACCTCGCTTATTTGGAGCTGACAAAGATGCCCTCAGGAGAGGAGGTGCTCGCCAGCAGAGGACTTCCTGGAAGTACAGAACACGGAAGCTCTTTACATCTGCATCTCCAAGACAGATCCCACAAGAAGGACAGGCCAGCCTCCCCAGGCATGGGTGACTACGGTCTGAGCCCAGACTTCTCATCCCTTCTGCTCAAGACTTCCAAGGAGGCCCTTGGATCTTTACGGTTCCCCGGGTTGCCCCCCCGTCCCTTCTCTAGATGGACACGTTGCTCCCTGCCATTACCTCATCCCACTGCTTTCCCAGGTCCACATTCTCAGAAGGAGGACAGCTGTTACCTTACCTCGTAGGCCCCTCTGCTCCTCAGAGCTGCCTTCCCTTGCCTTCTCTTTCGTCGAAGCGCAACAGATTGCCTGGCAGCTTCTTCCTCTCCTTTGCCCAGGCACTGCTCATCTGCAAAGCTGCAAATCAGAAGGACACCAAAATGAAACCTCATGCAAGAGGCTTTCCAAAAACTGCTACGCACTTACCAGCAGAGCAAGGTGACTAACGTCCTTGGAGCATGTGCTCAGAACCTCCCAGCATTGATACAGGCAACATCACCAGCAAAAGGGCTGCCTCACACATGTCCCAGAGCACAGGGTGACACAAAGCCACTCCCACAAGACTCTCACCTCACTCGACACACACCAGCCCGTGCCTTGGTCCTCTCCTCACCCATCCCCTCCACAGCACTGGTCTGGATTGAAGGAAGATGTCCGGGGCAAACGATGCCCTTGACAGCAAGGCCCTCCTGGGGAACTACAAAACAACAAAGCTCTTCACACCTGCACTGCTGGCACAGTTCCCACAGGAAGGACACGCAATGTTACAGTATCTTTTCTCTCAGCCTGCTCAACCAAGGCTTTTTCGGAAGCTGCATCTTTAGGCACAAACCTGGAAACAAGATGGCAACGCTGGTTTCAGTAAAGAGCAACACAGCCTCTTGCAGCCTCCACTAAGCAGCTGCAGAGATAGTGCGGAGCTACTGTCAACTCTCCACTTTGACAAAGCAGAAGACAGCACACATTAGCAATATATCTTAGGAGCCCCAGAGCACAAAACATCAGTGCTGGGACGGGCACAAGAGCCTCCAGTCAGAGGGCTTGCCGAGATCTGGTGATGATCCCCCTTTTCAGGGATGCTTCTTGAGGGAAGAAAAACACACAGGCAGGAAAGAGTAACATCTTGGGCTTGGGGAGGGTTGTCTTTTCTATGCTCACCCAGAAGAAAGGGAAGGAGCAGATGAAGCTCCATGTGTGCGCAAAGCGGTGCCTAGCATCCTCTCCCACACAGCGGCGGAATGGAAAGCATGCCCTCCTCCATGTGACTCCACCGGAAGACACATGAATTCCCAGAAAAGCAAGAGAGAGTGACCACGGAGTTCACTGAGAACCCTGCCTTTAACAGAGTTATTCCCCACTAGCTTCATGAGGAGACAAGCCCTGGCACCTACACCCTAGGAAGCAATAGTGACAGAGACACGCCAGGTCATCCCCAGGAAACTGGCCGGCCTTTCTGCTGGCACGGCTTTCTGGAAGAAGGAGGGCATGTGTAGGGGGAAGGGCCACCAAAAGCCTGCCCCCCACTTATACTTCCTCCTGATGCTAACGGACATGGGCTACTGGGCTGCATCTTTGCTCTGACCAAAGACAGCTTCCCTGAAGGGCTTCTCCAGCGCCAGGTCTCTCCTCTAAGCCAGACAAGAACTCTGCAGAGAACTCGTGGGCTTGTAAACCAGGTTTAGCACAAGCGACTAGAAAGCCCATGGAGAATTCTTTCTGCACATTTCCAAAAAAGTAGAGGGAGCCCTGAAAACGTCTCAAGCTTACACTGTCAAAAGATTTTGCCAGCTTCCCGGTCTTTGGACAAGGCCCACACAAACAATTGCAGCGTCACTGCTATGCAGACGGACACCTTCCACTTAGAAACGTGGGTCCTCAGAGCGATCTGGGCATGGTTCACCTCCGCAGCTTCTAAGTGCCCTGCACACAAACCACCAAGCAACAAAGTCACTTCAACAGCCCTTCAGCACACTCAAAGCACCTCGCAGCACAACAGCCCCTCGGGAGCCTTCTCACCCCTCACCCACCCCAACCACTCTCCAGGCAACAGCAAACCTCTCGCCTGGCGGGGCCGCAGCCCCGGCCCTCCCCACACACTGCTCTTCCGAGCAAACAGTAGGTGGCCTCACTGGAGCAGAAGAACCACCCCAAACACAGCCCCAACACCCTGTTGCCCCACAGCCACCAGCAAGGGCACCCCAGAGACCTCCTCGGCCTTGCGGAAAACTACCCCTCCCATCTCCCATTCGCCCCTGACTGCACCTCACTTACACTCCTCCTAACGACAAGCCGCCGGCAGAGACACCAGCAACACTGGCACTCGCCTTCCCAAGGAATCTGGCAGCCCAAATGGGCAGCAGCAACTTCATTTCCCTGGGCTTTGAAGAAACACCTCCAAGAAACTGCTCTCACGCAGCAGGCACTGCAACGTGACACCCACAGACCTCCCACAGGTCTGCAGAGCTCTTAGCAGAGACCCCCGCCACAACACAAGGGGGAGCCCAGCTTTGAAGCGCTCTTCCTACCAGGCCAGGGGCTCTCATCATAGCTGACATGGTGCTCCACCAGAAGCACCTCGTCCAGCTGAAGCACTAGTCCCCAAACTTTGGTCTCCCTTCTTGTCCACAGAACACAAATAACTTTCCATAATGCACATTACTGACGCCTGCTAGCCTCACAGTCTGAAAACGAGACAGCAAGAAAGGAACAAAGAGAGGTGTTCTGCAGACACAATAACTATGTGATGACTTGTCAGGGCATGCTAAGGGTGCTCTGGGGCCTCTCCACCCCTGATCTTCAAAGAGGCTGCAAAAGGGGGTGCTTTGGGGGAGAGCCTTGCACTCTGGAGTCTTCCCCTCTCCCTCCTCTTCACCTCCCACAAGCTGATGGGTGACACGCAAGCAGGGAAAACCCCCACAGCCTCAGGAGGCCCAGGGAGGGACAACACCTGGCATAAAACCTCCACAGTGCACCACGAGCTCTGTCGGGTCCTTCCACCCTGCCACAAGGGGCTAGAGAAGGCCCCCAGAAAGAAACCCCACGCTCTGCTTCTCCAGCTGCACTTTGCTTTTGCTCTCCATTGAGGGAGAGGTTGCTCTGAGGCAAATCTGCCACCTGCAGCCTCCTCCCGGGGCATTTCTTCCGCTTTCAGAGGCTGGGAGGAATAGTGCTGCTCAATGGCCGCATGCAAGGGGCCGCTCAGCACTCACCAGGGTTGGAGGGAGGATGAGGAGACAAGACTCACCTTGTCCAGCAGCAGCTGCACTTGGTGGTAGCACTCACACACGCTATCCCAAACTTCAGCGATGTCTGTCTGGGGAGCAAGAGAAAGATGTGCCATGCTTCAAGTCAACAAGCTCACCACCATCCTGCCTGGTCCAAACCAAACAGATGCAGCCATCATCCACCACCACCACCACCACCACCACCACCATCTCCAAAAGCACCTGTGCAGGAGGCAGCTGCAGAGCCGAGACTCTTAACTGACTTCCAACTAGAAGCCCTCCACTGACCCCACCAGAGGGCTGGAGTTGAAATGAAGACACGAGAAGGGCTTTGGACAAGGGCATCCTCCCATCCACGATGGGAAGGCGTCTCCGACCTCAGAGCCTCTTCCTCCCTCTAGCTTGCAATTCTGGTACTGCAGCACAAGCAAACAAAGTGCTGTCTAAAGCACAACTCACACCAAGCTCATTTTTAGTCACTTCAGTAAGGCCAGCAACATTGAACCACTACCAGCCAGCTAAACTGCACCACAGAGGGCTGGGCATTCTTCGGCCAGCAGGGCCAGTTTCTCTCACCCCCACCCCCGCCGACCATTTCAGTCATTACTAAGGAAACAAGGAAGCTCCTTTGCCAAAAACAAAGCAACAACAAATGCCAATTAGCAGCTAAGAGTCAACATCCTCCTATGTTGAAGCACCAGAACTGAGACCTTTACAGCCACCCAAGATGAACTCCAAGCACAGCGCAGGGACAAACTAAGAGATAACGAAGCATCAGTCAGGCTGCCAGAGCCATTAGGAGTACACAAGGAGAGCAAAAAGAAAGTGTTTTCATTTTCGAGCTCTTGAAATTAGACACAAAATACAACCCATACAAACACAAAGACAACAGCAGGACTCAGCTATAGGCAGCCAGGTCTCCACACTTAGCAGTCCCTAACTCCAGCAGGGAGAAGGAAAGGATTGTTGAGGTACATAGTCCTATTTTCTGGGAACAAGTACAATTCTTCTCCAGGTACTCCCTAACACAATAGGCAAATAGCGTTCCCGCACCATGCAAGCAGAGGTCAAACCAATACAGCAAGACCTTGCCTTTGCTGAAATTCAGCTACCAAACTCACACACACGTCAGGGGCACAATCGAGCGGCTGCGCCCTGTCTTACCACTGCAAGGGCATTAACAGGCAGCCCGACTAGACATGCGACTCCCTGCTATTTGCATGTTGCACAACAAGCGCCAGCTACTCTTTGATTCCCCACAGACTTCACAGCCAGAGTCGACCAGCAGACCAGAGCCCTGCAATCCACACACACAGGTCTTCTCCAGAGAAACTCCCTGGGGACGCCACAAAGGCGGCCCTGACTCCACTCGCCACATTGCTAACAGCAGCAGATGGCACAGGGCCGGCTGCACTCGGCGTTGGTAGCTTCCCCCCAGGAAAAAAGAGCAGCGTAGCTGCAAGCAAGACTTCAGGAAAATACTCCTGAAGCTGGAGCTAGGAAGGTCGCTCAGCCCACAAGGAAAGAGAAACACGGAATTTGTTTAAGACTAGCTCCTGTCATTATGGCGCAGGAAAGCCGAGAGCATCCACCCGATTCACACACTTGGAGAAAGGGCCGTCTCTCCTAAGCAGCAGCAGCCTGCTACACAAGACTGCTTACAAACACAGGCACGACTGCTAGAAGCAATGGCCATTCACGAGTCTCTGCATGCTTGTTCTCCTTCCCTCCCTCAGGAATGGAGCATGACTCAAAACAGCAACTGTGCATGCAACAGCAGAACTAGTTCACACCTGACCAGGCTGTAAAAAAGAGCAACAGAGCACTGCCACACTGAAAGAGGCCCAAATAACTACAACAGAGAGAGAAAGCCTCCCTGGTGGACAAGACTGCTGACTCCCAACTGCTCTTCCAGAAACGATTCCCCCCGGAACATCTTCCCTTGGGGAGTTCCTCTCTTTTCTACCTGGTCTCCTGAAGCAATATTGTCTGGCTTTACGTACAAAAAGCAGCTTTTCAGTCTCTGCTTGCTCTGAAACGCTTCCGAGTACGTACCATGATGCAAATTCTGCTGGCTGCTAGGATGGATGAGCAACAGGCTGGTACTCACGGCACTGCAGGAAGCTCCTTGCACACAGGAGGCATTTTAGAGCCTTCTTCCTCGTGGAGAGGGGAGAAAAAGCTAAACTCCCCCCCCCCACCCAAGCGCAGAGGCCGCCTGAGGGAGTTCAGGCAGCCCCGTGGGCACAGACCCAACACCATCGCGGCCACCCCCGCCGCAGAGGACCGAGAAAGCCCGGGGTTAGTGGCGGCAGAGACACTGCAGCAGGCCGGGCTGGGGGCACCGGGCAGGCGGTGGCTGCCGGCAGGGCAGCGTGGGGCTCCGCGGGAGCCCGCCTGGCTCCATCCTGCCCAGGGCCCGGGTGGCACCGCAGCCCCGCTGCCCCAGGCCCTGAGCCCTCCCTGCCCAGCTGAGGGGTGGCAGCGCCCAGCAGGGAGCCCGGGGCCAAGCTCCAGCCCCAGCCCCAGCTCCAGCTCCAGCTGGGCCCAGCCAGAGAGCCAAGGGCAGGTGCCGAGCTGACAGGGCCTGGCCCCTGCAGCGGTGCTCCTCGGCGCTCCTGCGGGCCCCAGCTCCCTGGAGGCCAGGGCCCCAGGCTCAGGGGCTCCCAGCCCGCCCACCTCGAGCCTGGCAATTCCCTGTTGTCCAAAAGGTGTTTTGGGATACACATTTCAGCTGCTGCGAGCGCATTGCTCTCTTCATCATATGTAAGCACAGGAGAAAGCAGCCTTTGTGTGAACCTGGCCCCGCGGGAAGAGTGGAAGGGAAGTCCTGAAGCAAGAAGCCCTGAAGCATCTTCCTAGCACACTGCAGCCCTGCTCCGCTGACATCTTCCACTTCAAAGGACTCCAAGAGCCAAAACCTGCTTTCAGCAGCCCCCACGGCTGCTGCAGCCTTTGCCCAGGGAACAAGTTTGGGGGAAAGTCCATTGCATAGTAGCTCGGTTTGAGTCCTTCTCTTGTCTCCCGGTAAAATACTCTTTGGCAGAGGAAAGAGACAGTATACCCACAGAACGGGTATTTATAGTAGAGACAATCCCCATTCAGCAGAGGCAGTTCTTCCTTTGCTGAAAAGCAAGGGCCCACTCTCGTTCGGGTTTGGAGATGGTTTCTCATCTATGATCCTGCTTCCATGCCCATTTGAGTCTTTGCACTTCTTTACTTAGTCATCAGTCAGGCGAGGCACCTGTTCTTCTTCTTTTTCAGAGTAAAACTCTGACAGTATGCATCCTAATCACAATTTCCCCATGCCTCAGCTCCCTGGCACAAGTAGCGGGAAGGAGCCCTTCCAGAGGTCGCTGTGCAGCTTAGAGGAGGATTTTGCATTTGTTTGGGGAGCGGGATCTACCTCTAAAGGGCACAATGTACTGAAGTGCTTAGAGAAACCTATTTTCTGCCTTATCTGTGCTCCTCATCCTCCTGACTACAGTGGTGGGGTGAAAAGGACAGGGCATGGGAAATATACCCACTTGTTGGTTGGGTCAGGCCTTACATAGGCTTTAAATTTGTTGCAGTAGTGTGGCCAGACACCTGAGCATCCGTGTGAGAAAATGGATGAAATGCTCCATTTTTCAGTACCCTTCCAGGCACTTAGAAGGCCTGTAAAGCAGGGGAAGGTGCTGCTTCCCTGCAGGTATTCCCAGCAGCAGCTGCCTGGCCACTGCCCAGCCTGCTTTGAGGACTTCAGCAGTGAAATGAGCTGACAAAGGCAGGTGGCACAACGGGCTGATGCTGCCCACCTTGTTCGAGCTGTCACAGCAGGTCAAAGGCATTTTTACCCAAGCAGTGGATGAACGGTGTGGAGCCTGAGCCTTTCGACTCTAAGGATGGAGGGATAAAAGATTTGCTGCTTAGCAAAACAGGACCACACCAGGAGCCTTTCTGAAGGCGCTTCTTATGCCACTGGCTGATCCTTCAGATGCAGGGAGCATAGCAACACCTGCAGGGAGAGGAGATTTCTGCAGCATTTTTGTTCTAATGTTTGTACTGTAGAGAAAAGCTTGGGAATGAGGTCATCAGCCTATTGCAGACCTGATGCTTCCAGAGCCTCCTCTCACTAGCTCACACCCTTTTTTAGTTAGGGCATCCAGAGAGAGCCTGTTCATGTAACTGGCAGGCTTTGTTTTCACACCTTCTTATCTCTGTTGCTGCCTCCCTGTGAAATGCCTCCCCTGTGTTTGCCTCACACAGCAGCTGTGAGCAGAGGCAGGAGCCCAGGAGCCAGAGAGAGCTGATGGCTTTCAGCTGGAGGAGAGGGGCATGCAAAGGAAGAAGGCAGAGGAGCAGGTGGCAGGAAGGAAGGAAAGAACACTGGCAACAGCCACTTTCTCAGCACTTGGGCATGTGCACGCTCCAGCTGTGCAAATGCGGGGCTACATTTTCACAGCTGTCTGGGCTTTAGTGTCCTGGGGGCTCTAGCTACAAACTTGCTGCTCCTAAGGAAGCAGCAGCAATTAATCCTGCCTTCCCCTCCACAAGGTCCAGCTGCAACTAGCTCCAGCCCTGGCCCTGGAAGAGCCTGAGCCCAAGGCCAGGGCAGGCGCTGCCAGCAAAGGCTGTCAAAGCTGCAGGGGGGCCACAGATGAGTCCCTGCCCTCCCCACAGCACATGGCTGCTTCTATCAGCAGCACCAGTGCTCCTCCTGTGCTTCCCAAGGCACCCATCGAGGCTGCTGCTCCTCAGGGAAAGCCCCCAGCACCTGGGAACACGAGGAATGTGCCAGCCTGGGCACCGCTGAGAGGCAAAGCACCCAGGTGCCCCCCAGGGCAGGCTGGCAGAGTGTCTCTGCCCCTCTGAGGAATGGGGGTACTGCTCTGGCCTCTCCGGCCTCGGGGCCCTGGGGCCATGCTGCTGCCCTTCCTGCCTCCCCTCACAGCCTCCAGCACGCAGTCGGAGCTGGCCGGCCCCAGCACCACCAGTCCAGCAGAATCAATGCCATCCCCCAGCTCCCGGCTCCTGAGAGCAGCAGCTGGTCAGGCCAAGCGGGACAGACCAAAGGCCAGGCTGCTCAAGGTTACTATGCCAGTCGCAAGATGCTTACAGCCGGCCCTGCAGACCCTGCGGGACGAGCCATGTGCCAGCCCCAAGTGATGGCACCAGTGCTCAGCCCCCACGAGAATCAAACTGGCAGCTGATCTCAACTGCACTGGGAGAGCACAGTTACATTTAGTCACAGGTTTCTCCGCCTCTGCCTTTCGGTGGGGGCTGCTGGTACAGATGGGAGCAGTGGGGGTGTCTTCTCTCCGGCTGCTGGCAAGACCTTCCCCAGACCTTTCTTGCTTTGTGCTAGCCTTGGCCAGCTGGCGAGCGGCTTGGATGAGCAGCTTGGCCTCTGGCACGAGCCAGAGAAGCTTCCACTCTGTTTCTTGAGCGTAAGGCATCGCCTTGGCCTTGTGATTAAGGAGTTGCTTCTCCTCTGCTCCGGAGGGCATTGAACACTGGCTTCTGCTAGCATCTCTTGAGCTCTGTGAAAAATACAGAAGCGTTTTGCAAGACCTGCCCTTGTGCATACGTTCAGAGTTGTGCTCCAAGTCTTACACCATCTTATCAGACTTCTGAACATAGGCTGCCCAGTTACCAAAGCTTACGCCTCCTCAGGGTTAGATCTTCAAAGCAGAGGACTCTTTTTGCCTCACAGACTCATGGTCTGTTCTCTAGCCCTTTCCGAGCACATTTCTGTGGACTTCTAGGTCGAGCACAACAGCCTCAGAAGCAAAATTCCTCTTTTCCTTACAGGAAGAGGAGGTGATTGCAGGGCTGCCAAAAGGCAGAGTGGGTCAAACAACACTCACTTCAAAAATACTCTACAGGTGCATGCCTATTTTTGTTTCTTCCAAGGCAGTAAAGAGAAATGAACACAGTCCTCAGGAAGGCAATCCCTCCCTCAGTAAGGCAGGGACCACACTGGACTCTTCCCGTAAGCGCTCCATCTTACACTTGCATACATCCTAAGCAGATGCAAGACAGGGATTTGGGACACAAAATCCTAGATTAAAACAAGGTAATACTTGATTACTTATCTATTAAGAAAAGAAAAAAAAAGCGTAGATTTACCTTGCCAGTTTCTCTGCTAGGTGTCTTCTCATTTCCACATTCACCAAGTGGAGTTTTTCAGACCTTTCCAATTCTGCCTGAGCAAATGCCACTTGCAATGCGCTGTCTTGCTGCATGTTTTGTAGTCTAGCCAATTCCAATTCTAGCCCTCCAATTCTCCGCTCCAGCTGGTTTCTCAGTGAGGCATTATTGGCGTTTATTTCTTCTAATCTGCCTTGAGTGGCTGCCTGCATCTAAAGCAGAAAACGCAACTTCAAGAAACAGGAAGGAAAAGACAGTGCTCCCCCAACTCCACTTCACAGACCCGACTGAAAAAGCACAGCCTGACTCAACTAGGGAACCCTGCTGCCTCCCTACCAGCAACAATCAGGGAAGAAATCTGAAACTACTAAATGGGTTATGCTTGTTTCTTTGTTTCTTTGTTTGTTTCCTTCCCCCAGGAGGGCAGGAACCTTAGGGACTTGTTTTCTCAACAGTCTTGTCTGGAGAATGACACTGCAGGTCCTGTGACTCTGGCCACAGACACTCTCAGCAGTAACAGCCATTAGAGGACAAACATATCCCTTGGCGATTCAACCACCTACTGCAGATGTGAACAGTCCGTCCCCCTCTGCATGCTTTGCCTTTCCACCTGGGATCTCCCTCTACTCAATACAGAGGCCAGAGGGATGATGCACACTAATGCCACCTCCTCACAATGCATCCTGAGGACAAAAAGGCAAGATGGCAACTCCCTCTGCAAACTGCCAACAGGAAGACTGCCTTGGGCAGGCTTTTTGACTGAAGGAGCTACAGGGGCTGCTGGAAGGCAATCAGAGAGTAGGTGTTTTCCCAGACATGCATATCACACAACACACACAGGAGCACTTTCACACAGCCATTTTCAGCGCTCCAACTTCCCTAAAAAAAAAAAAAGACAAAAAAAAAAGGGCACTACAAGAGAACTAGATACCTAAAGCAAAAGACCTAAAAGACAATGACAACAACAACAAATGAATGCACTGTAGACTGCAGATGCAAATGGTGAATGAGTTTACCTGCAAGAAGAGATTGACTTCTTCCAGTTTTTGCCTTATCTTTTGGTAGGCTCTTTCTCCAATCTCTCTTTTATACTCCTCTATTTTGCAAAGATCTACCGCACTGCTCCGTAAGCATCGTTGGAGGCAAACCACCTCTTCTTGCAGCTCCAGATTTCTAGTTCCTAGCTGCAGAGATTTTGTGGATTCCCTCACCAGCTGCTGGAAGAGTTCACTGGCCTGTATCCAGGGGAAAAACAAACACAATTCATCAGAGAGGTCTAGAATCCCTCCATTCGGGGAAAATCCAGCAAACCTATCAGTCAAGACGATAGCTGACACCCACTGACTTGATATTTCAACCAAGAAAGAGGGATTTGTATCTCCATTTCTTTTGTTTCTTTACATCTTTCTCAGGAGTTCAGACAGGGTCGCTTCAGCTCCCATGCTTCCTCAGTTCTCCAGCAAGAGTTCACAACCCACTCCACAGCTCACCTGAACAGCACAGACTCCAAACCAGCAGCATTTCAGCCACGTGCTTGGGCTGAAAAGCACAAGGTCTCTTCTTCAGTGAGACTCCGCAGCCCTGAAAGCAGCTCCCTGAAAAGCCACTGCTGTCTGGCAAGAGCAGAGGGCAGGCAGCAGCAAAGAGAAAGGAGATCACTGCAATACGACCCAAGAGCCTGAACCTGAGAGCTCCTGCTCATGCTGTGTGTCTGAAGGGCAGGATCTCCTCTTATTGCAACCCGGAGCAGTTGCTCTTGTGATGTTTCAGATAAAAGCACACTCGGGCCTGGAAAACGACCAGGAGCTCCTTTTCAGGAAGGCTCAAGGAGTGGCTTCATTAGCTACACTACAATTAGGAATGTCTCTAGACAAACCTCTCTGGCATTTGTGCTCGGAATATGTTGTTCTGTTCCAGCAGTGGAGGAAAAGAACAGCTTCGTAGATATTACTGTGTTTACAGAGTTGGTATACCTCGGCTTTTGTCCTGTCCAAGTCCTCTTGCAAGTGCAGTTTTTCTTCCTTGAGGTCATCGCACAAACGGGTAGAAACTCTAAGGGAAGTCTCTGACATCCGCTGCTTTCTGAGAGCCTCACTAAGTTCTCGCTGCAGCTGGCAGACTGTTCTCTAACGAAAGATTATAACACAAGGATGAAGAGAAAGGCAAGAATGTGAAATCTGCATTTCTACTTTCACTCACTAGTTCATATACTTAAGATCAGTTTTCAGACGTGCTACAAAGGTCAGAAATGTTGTCCCCCAGAAGATGGGCTCTGCACAGCTGGGCACCTCTCTCCTTCCTGAGAGAGGAAGGTAGCAACGCTTAGCTCAGATGTGCTGGAGGCGCAAAACATTATGTGAGCACTCTGCACGGGAGCATGCTTTGCAGCTTGCACAAAGTCAGCTCAGCTGATTTCCTAATTAGTCCTTCCCCTCACTGGCAGCATAGTCTTTCACAGCGCCGCAACAAAAGGACATGGTTGGAGAAGGCTGTAACTCAGAAGCTATGGGAGAGAAAGCTGAGGCCAGGGTAGTGGCTGAAGCTAACTTCTTGGGAGGTTGCCAGCCTCCTTAAGTGCCCCAAATGCATACATCAGCTAGTCCCTGCACAACACTCAGACTCCTCTATTGCAGTAACACTTCAGGCCACAGGCATTCCTTCTCTGTACAAACAGGAAAGAAAAACACTCTTTTCTTTGCTCAGGACTCAGCAACTCCTCCTCGCTCACTACTCTCTCGTCACACCTCCTCCCTTCCTTCTTTCCCACTCATCTCCAGGCACCTTCTCCTCCCTCTCCTCCTCTCACTCTGCCCATCCTCAATATTTTCCTAAACATTCTCTCTCCTCCTTCCCCCACCCTACCTCTCTTTCTGCTTTGTTCCTCTTGCACACCAAGACTCGGTCTCTTAAATGAAGACACTTGGCGTTCAGTTCCTTGTTTCTTGCCTGCAGCAGGTACACTTCCTCTTCCGCTTCTGCTCTGCGTTTACTGAGAATGTTGTTCAGTCCATCCTGGACAGCACTCACAATTTTTTCTTGGGTGCTCCGATTCGGCACATCTCCCAGCTGCTGACGGAGCAAGCGATTCTCACTTTGGAGCTGGGCCACTTGTGCCCGCAGAGATTCCTCTTCCGCAAGGTGTTTGCTCACTTGATCTTTCTCACGTTGCAGAGCACGACCATGTTCCTTGGCCTGACACTGGGCTCGACGTAGTGCCCTCTGCGTCATTTCCAAAAATGATGTTTTTTTCCTAAGAGACTGTTTCAGTTGGTGAACTGTCTTCTCTAAGGTGGTAGCTTTACTTTCAGCCTCACTCAGCTGCTGAGACAAGCTCTTGCTGGTTTCCCGCAAATCAGAGAGCTCCTGATTGAGCTTGTCTTGCAAACAAAGACCCTGCTCACATTCCCTCCGAAATGTCTGCTCAGCCTCACGTTCTGCTGTCTGACAACTTCCCAGTTCCTGAACTTGAGCAGAGATCTCGTGCAAAGGCGATGAGTCCACCTGTGTCTCCAGCCTCTCTTGGCTCTCACTTGTCTGTTCAAATGCAAGCAATGAAAGTTGGCCAACTTAAGCAAATCCTCTGAAAACAGGAGGCAATGGCAAGCATTCTCTATAACCATACAAAGACTGGAGCTACCTGGACCTCGGATTAGAATGCAACACTAATCTACAGACTGCTTCTCTCAACTTCAGTCATTCAACAGTGTTATTTTACATTGGTACAGACCACCAGTTCAAAATTCAACTAAAATGTGTGTTTTTACATACCTGCCTCCCAGGGGTTTCCCTGCTAGCCTTGAGGGCTTCTTCGTCATTTGGCGAAGACTTACGAAGAATGGCAGAGTCGGAGTCCCCATCTGTACAAGAAAAACACATCTTTTGGAGAGCAGTGTGAGCTAATACAATTCCTGAAGCCTAGAGCGCTTCCTGAATCATCACATTTCAGAGAAAAATCTTAACACTAACAGCCCCCCAACTCATCAAGTCCAAAAGAGAAAGCTATCAATGAGCAGATTCAACATGCAGCTGTTTTCTTACTTATCCATTTCCTCTAGCGCATATTTCTTGCTCATATACAAAGGAAATCACTGCAAGGGCTCCAAAACAAGCCAGCAAGCAGTCACAGCCTACAGAACTCTGCTTTCGAGGGACAATGCCAAATAGCCCATTTTTTAAAATGGGACTTGCTCCATACATGATACCCATATTCAAAATACTGAAATGACCAGCTCCGATGGCGACTTCCGGTCTCCCTCAACTTCACCAGGCTGCATCTGTCAGATTGAGGTGATTTCTTCATCTTTATAGAAGCCTTGATTAATGCATGGATCATTATTTAAGCTGCCCAGCTCAGCTACAGAAAATACTACAGCGTTGCCAGCACACTCAAAGGACCTCCCTCGAAAAAGCCTCCCATTCCTCTGGGTACCAATAAATACGCCTTTGACATACCTCGACCAGAAATTGCACAGGAAACCTTTGCTCCCAGCTTTCGCATTGACGCATAACTGCCACCTATTATCTAATGCACGTTCACCTAACGTGCTCTGCGTTCCTAAGGAAAGCTGCCAGTGCAGACACAGCAGGGATTTGGACAGCTATCATTTTCCACTGGGCAATTAAACAGTCCCATATTTGTCTTCCAACAAACGAGTCTCAAACAAGCCAGAGTAAGCAGGGTACTGTTGCGGAGACCAGAAAAATCACACCAAATGCAGGAGGACTAAAGGGCCCAAGGTAGGCGTCCCTTCTGGTCTCTCCAGAGCTCTTCCAAGTTCCTCCTCTCCCAAAGACTTCAAAGCCTCTTCCTGCTGCGTATCAGAGGGAATCAGAGGCGGGGGCTATGCTTTGCCTGTGCCAGCCAGCAACTGCAGAATTAGGTTCAAGAGCCTTCCCAAGAAGCTGTCAAGTTCCCTCTCACGGCACCCACGCCATCTTTGAAGAGATTCCACACAAGCAGGAAAGGATCCAGGGAGAAGAGGAAATCCTTCTAGAAAGACACTCCAAAGACGGCCTACTCTTCCTCCAAGTCCCTGACTCACACAACCTTCTCTTCATACCCTATATGCATCACAAAACGCTCCAGAGGAGGGTTGGCCCTAACAACATATGTTCACCAACAGGATGATTCTGCAGTTGCCCAGGAACAGGGCAGGGCCGTTCTTTGGGGGGAAGCAACATTCTGCTGATCCGACCGTCCGCACAGAGCCCCCAGCAGCAGACCTCTTCCTGCGCTCTAGCAGGAGGAGTCACAAACCTCCGCCTGGATAAAGCTCCTGTTCCTAAGTGAAAGGCAGCAAAATGTGACTCTCAACTCACTTCTCACTTCTGGGAAATAACACACAAGTCAAGAAAAAAAGAAAAAATAGAGCGCAGTTTCTGTATCTTTGTAGGTTTTCAAAGACAGTAACAAACTGTGTATGAATACTGTCTGCTCTCCTCATTTGACACATACTGTAGCTTTCCATACAGTAGTCTTACCAAAAAAAAAAAAAAAAAGGCAGAATAAACCCCCCTACTAGAGGGTCTGAAAGGTAGAGTACAGAGAACACAGTTTGGGTAATTCTGAAATAGTAATTGTGTGAGATATGTTCAGTGCTAGGCAAGCTCACGAGCGTAGCTCAAACTGCACACACTCACTGAAGGAGAAGATATTTTTTTAAGCCACCCTGATAATTCTTCTGGATCATAACCTCATACGGATTTTCAACACTTTTTTTTTCCTCATAAAAAGTCAGAACTTAAAAACAACATTTAAAAAACATAAATACATCTAAGAAGTTATAGTAAGTGCAGTTTCCTATAATGCACGGATCCAGCTGTGCCTAAGGCAGCACTGTCCCCTCGGGGAGGAGAATCCTGAAGCAACAAGACAGAAGCGTTTCTAAGCATCATGTCTCCGCAGCACCTCAGAGTCCCCACAAAAGCAGTTGGGACTGAGGTGAGAAACAAGGCACCTCAGGAACCTGGGCCGAGCACGGCTGACACAATTCACACCAAGGCAAAGAGACCACCGCGCTCCGGGGCCATCCCGGCAGCAGCTGCCTGCCTGCTGCCTCCCCCGGCACTGCCTCGCTGCAGCAAGGCAGCTCCAACACCGACCTGGCGCTTTGGGGACGGGGTTTGCGCCAGCAGAGCCGGGCGCGCAGAGGGAAGAGCGCACACCCGAGCAACAGAGAGGCCCGCGCTTCCTCGCTGGGCCCCGCTTAGTGGTTTGCTCCCCCTCACCCCCCCCAGTTTTCTGACAGGAGCTGCAGCGCGGCCGGCTGCAGCCCCGCGGGGCCGTGTCACCCCCCGAGGGCCCTCGCAGCCCCCAGCTGCACGTCCCGGCCCCGACAGACACGCCCAGGGCGCTCGTCCCCCGGGGCCGCCCCAGCGCGCGGCTGCAGCAGGACACCCCGCCGCCAGCAAAAGCCACGGCGCCTCTCCCCGGCCCCGCGGGCGGCCAAGGCTCCCACCTCCTCTCTCCGCAGCAGCCGCCCCCCGCGGCAGCCCCGCGGCTCCTGCCCGCTGCGGGGCGCCGGGCACCGACGCGCCCGGGGCGCTGCCGGGAGCAGCATCCCCCGCCGGCAGAACCGCTCTGCCGGCGGGCAGCTGGCCCAGGCCCTCCGCCCGCAGCTCGGCGCCGCCGCCGCTCCCGGGGCCGCCGGGCACCCGCGGCCCCTTCCTCCTCCGCAGGAGCCGCCGGATCTTCTCCATCCTCCGCCGGGGCGGGACACGACGATGGCGCCGCTTCACCTCGGGGAGCCCCGAGAAGAGACAAGCAGGGAGGGCGGCACCGGCACCCTCAAAAGCACCGGCACCGGCACCCGCAACGGCAACGGCACCGGCACCCGCAACGGCACCGGCACCCGCAACGGCACCGGCACCGGCACCGGCCGCCAGAGGTCGCGCGAGCACCACGCAGCTGCCCCCGGCCCGGCCAGGACGCTCGGGCGCGTCACAAGCGGCTGGGGGGGGCGGGGCGGGGCGGGGCGCCGCCGCCGTCTTCCGCTGCCGAGGGGGGCGGGGCGGTGGGCGTCGGGCTGGGCGCTGCGGTCGCGCGGGGGCAGCTGGGGACTGCGGCGTTTCTGTGGCGGCTCCTGCGGCGGCTCCTGCGCGGGGCCGGGGCCGGGGCCGGGGCCGGGGGGAAGCGCTGTTCGCGGTGGGGGGGGCCGGGGGCTGCCGGTGCGGAGGGGCTGCCGGGGTCTCCCGTGCGGCTCCTGCCCGGCGGGGCCTGGCGCGGGCCAGAGCCGGGTGCTGCGGGCTGTCTCCAGGCGGGTCTGCGAAACCTCTGTGGACAGACGCTGCCCGGCTGCCCTGGGCCACCCGCCCCCTGCCACTGTGCTCTAACTGAAGAGTCCCCACGGATTTGAGAGTCATGGCTGGCTGCTAGAAATGCTGATCTCTTCTAAAATGCGTAAAAGCCGGGGAAGGACACACAGGCAAGAACAGGGTGGTAAGGTGTGAAAACAAAGCCTGCCAGTTACATGAACAGGCTCTCTCTGGATGCCCTAACTCAAAAAGGGTGTGAGCTAGTGAGAGGAGGCTCTGGAAGCATCAGGTCTGCAATACGCTGATGACCTCATTCCCAAGCTTTTCTCTACAGTACAAACATTAGAACAAAAATGCTGCAGAAATCTCCTCTCCCTGCAGGTGTTGCTATGCTCCCTGCATCTGAAGGATCAGCCAGTGGCATAAGAAGCGCCTTCAGAAAGGCTCCTGGTGTGGTCCTGTTTTGCTAAGCAGCAAATCTTTTATCCCTCCATCCTTAGAGTCGAAAGGCTCAGGCTCCACACCGTTCATCCACTGCTTGGGTAAAAATGCCTTTGACCTGCTGTGACAGCTCGAACAAGGTGGGCAGCATCAGCCTGTTGTGCCACCTTCCTTTGTCAGCTCATTTCACTGCTGAAGTCCTCAAAGCAGGCTGGGCGGTGGCCAGGCAGCTGCTGCTGGGGATACCTGCAGGGAAGCAGCACCTTCCCCTGCTTTACAGGCCTTCTAAGTGCTTCTAAGTACTGAAAAATGGAGCATTTCATCCATTTTCTCACATGGATGCTCAAGTGTTTGGCCACACTACTGCAACAAATTTAAAGCCTATGTAAGGCCTGACCCAAGCAACAAGTGGGTACATTTCTCATGCCATGTCCTTTTCACCCCAACACTGTAGTCAGGAGGACGAGGAGCACAGATAGGGCAGAAAAGTGCAAAGACTCGAATGGGCACGGAAGCAGGATCATAGATGAAAAAACATCTCCAAACCCAAACGAGAGTGGGCCCTTGCTTTTCAGCAAAGGAAGAACTGCCTCTGCTGAATTGGGATTGTCTGTACTATAAATACCCGTTCTGTGGGTATATTGTCTCTTTCCTCTGCCAAAGAGTATTTTACCAGGAGACAAGAGAAGGACTCAAACCGAGCTACTATCCAATGAACTTTCCCCCAAACTTGTTCCCTGGGCAAAGGCTGCAGCAGCAACGGGGGCTGCTGAAAGCAGGTTTTTGACTCTTGGAGTCCTTTGAAGTGGAAAATGCCAGCGGAACGGGGCTGCTCTGTGCTTTGAAGATGGGACTTGCCCCATGCAGGGAAAGGTTTGTGTTCTTTGCTCCCACTAAGCGGAATTGCTCTCTTGCTTCAGGACTTCCCTGCCACTCTTCCCGTGGGGCCAGGTTCACGCAAACGCTGCTTTCTCCTCTGCTCACATATCATGAAGAGAGCAATGGGCTCACAGCAGCTGAAATGTACATCCCCAAACACCTTTCTGACAACGGGGAATTCCAGGTCCTGTGATGTTTCCACGTGTTGGTTATACAGCTAGTTCCACTGATGCCAAGGGACCTAATGTCTTGTTTTAAACTCAGTCCATGTGTGATTTTCTTGGGAACACCTGGAAGAGCACGTGCGACCTGTTCTTCATTTGTCTAAGCATTACAATGTAAAATGTTGAAAAGTCATGAAAGCACAGAGCCAGAGAAGTTGAGAGAGACAGAGGCAGGAAAGCCCCCTACAGTGAGAAAACCGGAGATGCTTCAATCCTGCCAGTGTTTCTGATGCTCCCAGTGAATTCAAATGAGCATTTCTGGGACGGGCCTTTGAAATGGGACTAAGGTCCAGGAAAAGGCTTCAGAAGCCTGAGAATCTGTAAAAAGGGAGCGGGGAGCAAAGGCTGTGTCCCGGTGGCACAGAAAAAGCTCTTGTTTTAGATCAGTTGCTGTGGCTGAAATTGAAACATGAGTCAAGTATGAGTAAACCAAGGCACCAAGGAAAAAAAGGATCCAGTTTAAAGAGGTCTTCATTAACGCAGCCCGAAAGGAGTCGTTTAGGACGACCTCCCTCCCCTTGGGACCAACGACCAAGTTCGTGATGCTCTTGGACTGAATTAAGGTGAAACGACACCAGCCAACCAGTTTTATGATTTATTAACACAAAAGACATGGTTAGGAACGATAACTCAATGGCAATTACTTCAACTAGATAAACAAGTCCCATGCCGCACGTTTTGAACAGATCTCATCAACATTCATCAAAAGAGAGGCAAGAGAGAGAGAGAGAGAGAGAGAGATCACCACCTGTGGATCCAGTGGTGTCCTGTTGGTCCCCTTCACTCTGGGTGTCTCGGCGGTGGGGGGGTCCCCCACTTAGCTTCTAGTGGTGCCATTTTTATACAGTCCAAGTCCCCAAATCTCCGCCCAGTTCCAGGAAACCTCATGCATATGCATGGTGGGCATTAGAGGCGTGGTCTGGTTCGGTGCAGCCTCGCTGTGTCCCGGGTGGTCGCAGGGAGACCATTTCGGGGGTCGCAGCACCTCAGTCTTGTTTCCACCAGAAACAGATGGCTTGCTCGTACAATGGAAAAACACCACCTCAGTCCTGTTTCCTCCGGGAACAAATGGAAATGGATGGCTTGCTCGTGGTTATGGTTTCCTGCAAGATCTGCAACGTGCGCAGCAAGGCTCACATCTTAGGTGCCAAGAAATGTATAAGGCAAAAGTTCACTCATCAGTCCGCCACACTCATCTGCAAACAGGAGAAGCCCTGTTTCCCTTGCTTAGTATGCACATAGCCTCTACTGTGAATAGTGATCCTTCTTAATAGAGCACCAGGCCCCAAATGCCTTGGCACTAGGCTTACAAGATGCCTGTAGGGTTAGGACCAGTGCGGGAGCAGCAGAGGGCTTAGGCTTGAGACATCAGCGGGGAGGTTGCGCTTTGCAGTTGGTGGGCTTCTGGAAAGCTTGTGGGAGATGGCTGTACGCTGGGCTTCATGTTTCTGCTGAGCATTTTGGGAATGGGCTGACTCTGTGGCCCGGGGGTGTGTGTTTGTGTGGGGATGACGGCTTAAGCCTGCTCCAGCACTTGAAGGCAAGTGATGCGGGCTAGGGCTTAGCTTCAGACCCAGGGTAAGAGAGCGGGTGGTGGTGGGGGGGGGTAAGGATTCAGGCTGCAGCGTAGCAGTTTGGGCTTGGCCTTAGCGACCAGAGGAGGGGAAGGAGGGAAGGCGGAAGGGCAGGGCTTCAGCATAGTGGTGAGGCTGCAGGTCTGGCCCTGCCAGAGGAGCTCTCGCAGGCCCTGTGCCAGCGGCATCCCCATTACCTGAAGCCTCCTGACCTCCCCAACATAGGTGTTGTCTCTTGGCCAAGAGCTCCATGCCCTTCATGTGCTCACACACCGGCCTCCAGCTTCTGCCTGCTCACCTGAGGGCACACAGAGCACCTCCTCATCAGCACCCGAGTGCTGTCCCCCAAAACCTGACCCTGCCTCTGCAAGCCCCCAACCCTTCTGCCCTCCTGGCATGACCCTGCCCTTCCCTGCAGCACCTCACCATGCCAGCCTGCTGCTCCCCACCAAGCAGCTTCCTGCACCACAAGTGACCTCACAACCGAGAGCCCAGCCCTCACACCGCCACTCGCAGCTCCCCCTCCTGAAGCCTCCTGACCACCCCAACATAGGTGTTGTCTCTTGGCCAGGAGCTCCATGGCCTTCATGTGCTCATACCACGTATGGCCTAATGCGGAAGAATGTGAAGGAGATAGGCTGTGGAAAGTAGCCAGACCATCCTAGGAGGAAAAAGAAACAGTGTAAACTCTCCTGCACATCTTTTCTGTTACAACTCCTAGCTTGGCATGCTTTATGGGATATTATCATGTAACCATTTCATGATCATAACATAATTGTGTTTATTGCGCATAAGTCTGTTGCATAAAAACCTATTAGTTCCCCCTCTCCGTGTCCCTCGCCATGGTCAAATACTCAGCGGCCTCTGGGACTCTCCTGTCTTTTTATTGCCTCGATCTGGATAACACTGGGGAACCCCTGCATAAACACAGAGGTAAGAATTGCCTTCTGATGATCCTTGTGTTCGTTTTATTTGTGTATCCGTCCCTGCCCGGAGCTAGGGTGGCACCCCCACCTTGCCCCCACAATTGGCGTAGTCTGCAGGATAGACAAATAATGATACCGTGGTCTAAGAAGGTGAAGGGGGAAGGCGAGAGCCAGAGGGAAGTTGCTCGCCCTCGACCACCTGGATGGCCCCAGACTGAGCACCGGGGGCCGGCAGCCGCATTAGTTGCTATGTTGGCCATCCCAGAGAACTGTCCGGAGCTGGCAAAAGGGGAAGACATCACCCCGAAGGCAGCTGAATTGTAGGGGATTTGCGAGATGCAAAGGCGATAGCCCAAGAAGTGATTACAGCACAAGCTGAGAAAAGCCAAGATTTAGCAAGATGGAGCAGCTAGCTCTGCGGATGGCTAATAAGCACTGCGGGCGTTATGGAAAGGTGCCCGCTACTGCTTCTCAGGTGCGGGTGATTATAGCTCGACCTTCCTGGGATCCAGAGGAGTGGGATGGTAATATTTGGAGTACCTCATCTGACTCAGAAATTGAGTCTGATATTGAGCAAGAACCCGCTAACACTCCGGTGCAGCCGCTTGTTCAGATGCGGGGGGAGCGACACATAAATAGGGATACCGTAGAGCAGTCAAGGACTTATACGCCAAAGAAATTACGTGAGTTTTTGACTACATTTCAGCAACAACCAAGGGAGTTATTACTAGCGTGGATGGTGAGAGCCTGGGACAATGGGGCTGGATCATTAACGTTATTAAGGGAAGAACTGAATTTAATGAGCCCGTTGTCCACAGATGCTCAAGTGCAGTATTATGTCTCCCAACTTAACATTTGCATGAGATAGCGCCAGTAACTCTATAGTTGCTCCTCTGCTCTACCAGTGGTTATGTGCCGCAGGGGTAGCGGCTTACCCATCTACAGGTGAGCTGGGCACCACGGTGGGGGCATGGCGTATCATGGAAGAAGGAATAAATGTTGCGACAGTTGGGGGTGGCCATTGGACGAGCGGATGATAATGGTCCAGATGGCATAGAAATAACTTGGCAAATGAAAATGCGGCTATTGAAATTGGCCCCAAGTGCCTTGAAACCGCTCCTGTTAGGGATGGCGATGCCTGCTACTGGTACAGTAGCAGCCTTGGTGAATAATTTGCGAGACCTAGCTTTGGTGGGTGGACCAGATTCTAAACGGGTAAGGGTGGCTCAGAAAGTTGGAGCAAAGAGACAGGGAGGAGCGACTAAGGTGAGCGGAAAGGTTACACAAAAACAGATGTGGACTGACTTGCTGCAGGTGGGGATATTGCGGGATGAGATCAATGGCTTGCCAACTGCCGATTTATTCAAGCATGGCAGCATTTGCCTGCCAATCAACAAAACCGAGTTAAACCCACTGCCCCACCTGCACCCAGTGCTCCCTGGAAGCTGCCTGCTAAGAAACAATGAAGGGGAGGCAGGTCCCCCGAAATCCGAGCGTGAGTTGCAGCATATCATCTGAGGGACAGGCGCCCATATGTACCCCTGCGAATTAGATGACACTCGGGAGGGGAAATAGCTGTGCTTGCTTTAGTAGATACAGGAGCAGAAGTTACAGTGCCACACAGTGCCCTAAACCCTGGAAAAGCAACAGGGCACTTCTGTGGTTTGGGTGGATCTGCCACCCCTGCTGTCGGGCAATAGTTCCTTTAGTGATTGGGGAAAACCCTCCCTTCTCCATTCCAGTCTTATTGGCACCCATTCATGCATATATTTTAGGAACTCATGTGTTACTAGGTTGAGATATACACACAATGCAAGGATTCTTCTCTTTTGCAAGGAGTCCCTCACTGCCACAAGCACGAGGAATCACTCTAATCAGAGGGTACCCAAACTGGGACCCCATAGATTTGCCTGTACCAACTACCATTGTGTAAATAAAACAGGACAGAATACCAGGAGGAGAAACAGAAATTCAAGAAACAAAAGATGCTCTCTTACATGCACACATAATACACCCTGCCCTATCGGCCTTTAATAACCCCATATGGCCTGCGGAGAAGCCAGATGGCTCCTGGCATACAATTGTGGATTACAGAGAATTGAGTAAGGTGGTCCCACCCCTGATGGCAGTGGTCCCCAATATGGTGACTTTGTTAGAACATGTGGGTAAAAATTTGCAAGAATGGAAGGCTGAGGTGGATCTGGCAAACGCCTTTTTCTCTATTGCTATATCCCCAGCCTCGCAGGACCAATTTGCCTTCACTTGGAGTGGTAAGCAGTATACATTCCAAGTCCTTCCGCAGGGATATAGGCATAGCCCCACTATATGTCATCAAATGGTCGCTGCTGACCTCCCAACACCTCTCCCAGAATGTACTAGTCATCATTACATCAATGATATTTTGAGAACGGGATCATCTGAACATCAGGTGAAAGGGCAACTAATGGCACTGACGCATGCTTTCCAGGATAGGGGATGGGCTGTGAACCCCAGAAAGGTACAAGGATCAGATATTAGTGTTCAATTTCTAGGAGTAGTGTGGAGAGGACAAACGACGGCCATTCCTGAAAAAGTGCATAATACTATCCAGCAATGCCTTGTCCCTACGACTATAAAACAGCTGCAAGCTTTCCTAGGTCTCCGAGGACTCCGGTGAACTTTTATACCTCATTTAGCATACTTGATGCGGCCCTTGCAGCGTTTAACAAAGAAAAGCAGTCAGTGGCAGTGGACCAAAGAGCACCAGCAGGCTTTTGCTTTGTGCAAGGAAGCGGTGGTCCAACACTCTGAGTTATTTACACCCTATGAAGGACAATGTTTTGAATTGGAAGTTACAGTTATGGGAGATACAGTATCTTGGGGGTTATGACAGCAATGTGCTCGTGCACAGTGTGAGCCCGTAGGGTTCTGGTCCCGCTCATCACAAGGAGCTACAGCAGATTACACTGCCCTTAGAAAAACAACTCCTAGCAGTGGTATGGGCCCTGCAGGACACAGAACAAATTACTGAATGCCATCATGTCACTGCGCATACACCCTTCCCAATTCAAGCGTGGGTAAATGATGACACTGTTAGAGCCCATGTTGGAGTGGCGCAAACTGCAACGCAATGGAAGTGGAAACATTCTTTGCAAGCTCGACTGAAAGGAGGGAAGAAGGAGTTAAGCACCCCACATGCCACTTTACTGGGAGAAGTACAGTTTAAGCACATGCCCTTACTACCTGAACCGGAGGGTCTACCTCTTCCTGCCTCCC
This sequence comes from Dromaius novaehollandiae, assembly GCF_036370855.1. Lineage (NCBI taxonomy): Eukaryota > Metazoa > Chordata > Aves > Casuariiformes > Dromaiidae > Dromaius > Dromaius novaehollandiae. The sequence goes on along the minus strand of NC_088125.1, from coordinate 207,951 downwards.
CCCACCCACCCCCCCGGCAGAAGTGTCACCGGTACAAGAAGCTCCTCCCTTTGAGATGTTATCTCCTGGACAGCAGGAGTGGCCTTGGTTTTCCGATGGTAGTGCAGTGTATTCTTGGGCAGGAGAACGCGTATGGCATTCTGTGGCATACAACCCTGCCATGGACACTATCTGTTTTGCCCCCGGAACAGGATACACCAGTCAGTGGGCTGAACTAAAAGCCACAGCTATAGCTTTAGATGAAGGGCATCTCGATACAGATAGTTGGGTAGTGTACAAAGGCTTGCAAGCTTGGCTGCCAACATGGACCGCTGCACAATGGAAAATACATGATAGGGAACTTTGGGGAAGCTCCTTGTGGGAAAAAAATTGGAGTATTGAGCAGACAAAAGTTATTTCAGTACGACACGCTGATGCCCATCAAAGGCAAGAGCCTCTTGAAATGCAATATAATTCAGTGGTTGACTGAATGGCAACCCCCTCAGAACTGAAACAGGCCCGACAAGCGCACAAACGGTCAGGGCATCGGGGCCCTGTCACCGCTCGAGCTTGGGACTTGTCGCGACGACACCCCATGCTAGCGCTACACTGCTGTAAGACTGCACGTGCTAATTGTTCCCCCTGTATGAAGGTAGTAAAATTACCTCTAACTAGGACATACGGTCGTGTTAAATGAGGCGAACAACCATTTACAACCTGGCAAGTAGATTCTATAGGCCCATTGCCCCCTTCACAGGGACAAAAGTATATTCGAACTGCCGCAGACACCTACACAAGTCTGATGTGCACACATCCCACCTCTCATGCAAATCAGTCCGCCACTGTACGAGGTTTAGAGCAACTGATGTATACCAATGGGATACCTAAAGAAATACAGCGTGATCAAGGTACCCACTTTGTGGGACATGTAGTGCAGGAATGGGCAAAGGATTTGGGGATCACCTGGATTTTACACATCCCATACCATCCCCAAGCTAGTGGACTAATAGAAAGAATGAATGGTTTACTGAAAGAGCAAGTTCGAAAACTCACCCCAACACAGACATTAAAGCGATGGGCAAGTGTATTGCCCCAGGCACTATTCATGCTTAACAAGAGACCTGTGGGAGTACTTACTCCCTATGAGGGAGTGCAAATTAAACCAACATTGGCACCCCCCGCCCGAATATCAATTATGGAAGGAGGGGTTGCCCCCGACATGCTTGCCTCACGAGAAGTAGAATTCTATGCATCCAAACCGTTATTAAGTGCCAAGCAGAAAAATACAAGCCTACACTTGCAGCTCGATTGTCCATCGCAGCTTGTATGGCTATTCACACCTTTGGTATCTGTTCAAGTAACCCCACTTCTACTAACTTCCTCTCCAGATTTCTCGTTCCAGGTATCCGCACCTGCGCCAGTAAATATTTCACAAGGAAAACCAATACTGCAAAGAATTTTAGTCCATAATGCTGGAGTACCTCACATTCAGCAAACACCTTCAACACATTCCTTAGCTAATGTGTGGATATTAAATCCTCACAAGGAAAAACGACCTGGTACCATCCTGGCAGATGGGCCAGGAGCGACGGTCCTAGTGCTCCCTGATGGCGATACAATACCTTTTTAGCTCCCTGCTAACAGGTTATCCCCTCGGCATTTGTGAAGTATTGCTGGCATGTTGCATCCTGTGCTCCCCAACAAATGCGATTGACTTACAGGATCATCCCGCACCACATAAAAATACATAGATCTGGCTAGCTCAGCGTTTGGCTAACTTCTCTGCCTTTTGTATTGCAGGTGGACGGTCTCTTGATGATGTACTAACCACATGTTATATAGGAATACTAACCTCCCTTCAAATATTACCAAATTATACCTTCTTGAGAAATTTTGATATCCAACTCACCCCCTTGAATTTACACGATCTGGGAACAGTCTCTACTAAATGAACACCTTGGAGGTATTCATTTTAGATTGCCAACGTGTCCAAAGCAGATTTATGTTTTTGCTTTGTCCATGCTGCCACACCAAAGTATGATATGACCAATATGCAGTTGAAATGCAATAGTACTATGAATATAACCTTTAGGGTGGTTCTTTTTAGGCGGCACCACTGCTTACACTTATGTGCCAGCCAATACCACCGATGGCCCTTGCGCTATTGTGCTAAGCATCCTCCCTTTTATGACAGAACAAAAGAGGAAGCCACGGCATGTTTTGCATGCCACATGTGACCCCCACATGAATCTGTTTTCTCATGGAGAGGCTCTAGGATTCTTACGGAGCCCAACTGGTGTCCCGGGGTGGTAACCCCTAATTATAAACAAGTAGAACATGTCGCCTGTGCTTTAGCCCAAGGACTAAATTGGACATCTAAAGCCATCGCCTCTTGAAACAAAGGCTTCAGTGCAATATGACAAAGCACTTTGCAAAATCCATTAGTAATTGACTACCTTCTGCTCCAACATAACCATGGATGCCATGATTTTGCTGGCATGTGCTGCTTCAACATACCTGATGAATCAGCATCTATTGAAACTAACATCAACCATCTGCAAGATATTATTCAACACATTTGCCAAAATGATGGTGAAGCACGGCTAGCCAACTGGTTCAGTTCTCTAACCAGGCAAGGAGGGCTTCTGTTTCTTTTTGGCCTTGTTTTATGTTATGTTATAGCATGATTTCTCTGTAAAATCCCTTGTCCACACTCATCACACCCTCATAAAGATTGGGACAGCCTGTGACTAGCACCTCATTGCGGGGGTGGAATGTAGGGAGTAATGCGGAAGAATGTCGAGGAGGCAGGTGATGGGAACTAGCCAGACTGTCCCAGGAGGAAAAAGAAGCAGTGTAATGTGTCTTGCACATCTTATCTGTTCCAACCCCTAGCTTGACATGCTTTAGCAGTTATAATATCACACGACCATTTCATGAGCATAATGTAATTCTGCTTATTGTGCATGTGCCTGTTGCATAAAAGCCTATTAGTTCCCCCTCCCCGGGTTCCTCGCCATGGACAAACACTCAGCAGTGCCAGGAATTCTCCTGTCTTCTTATTGCCTCCAGGGGAGATAACACTGGGGAAGGCCCGCATAGACACAGAAGTAGTAAAGGCCTTCTAAGGATCCTTGTGTGCATTGCATTTGTGTATCCACCCCTGCCTGAGGCTAGGGCGATGACCCCGCCTTGCACCCACACCCACCATTACCTACAGCTCTAGGCACAATCTCTGATTCACACTGCCCAAGGATTGTCCTCACCTTTGACTCCCTTCTGCAGCAAATCCTCAAACAAAAGAGCAGTTTGCAGCGCACGCTAGGGCACAGAGTCCCGTGGGAAAGTTTAACTCGGAGGTATCAACTGCAGGTGGGAGTAGTGGGCTGCCCGGAGATCTTGTCCCCTCATGGGGAACCCATACTGGGTAAGCAGTGTCACCTCTAGTGCCTCATGCTACCCAAGCTATCACACTGCGGCCTTGGCTCCAATGTCCTACCAATGAGCACAGAAGGAGAAGGCACAAACCCCTGCCTGGAAGCAGCTGGTTCATTACCTTTCTTGCCACTGCTGCGTCAGCTTTTCCCCTCTCCTGTTCCTGGGTGGGCTTCACAGGTGCCACAGGCCTCTAGGTGGTATTCTAGGTGCAGTCTCAAGCTTGTACCTGGAAACAGCAACAACACATCAGTCTGAAGAGAGGGCACCAAAGTGTCCTTTGCATCTCACGTCAGTAATGGGGACACAGGGTCACATGGGAGCTCCTGTGAAGTCCATCCTTGCCCAAAGCAGAATATGCGGAACATGCCAGATGCTGGAGGACTGTATGAGGCGGCTGAATGCCATAATGAAGACCTCCAGTGCTTGGAGGGGCATTCGCTTCCTCATCAGCCTGTGCCAGGGCTTCCCTGTCCTTCCTGTGAGAAAGCTCATTTTGATGTAAATCCTCTGCACTGCTGTTGGAGACCAGCTCCCATCTCCCGTGGGAGCCAGGGGCTAAGAAGCAAACATACTCACTCTGGAAAGACAATGGCATCACCAGAAAGGGTCTGAGAAGCAGCAGTTTTGCTGCCTGAGAGGACTGAATCCCTCGTCTCTGGCATCTGCAAAGGGGAGAGAAACATGTGAGATGATGCCAAGAAAATTATCTTGTTGCTCGCAAGAGCAGCAAACACTTCCAATGCTCAGAGAAGCTGCCTCTCTGAAATGCTGAAACAAAGAACTCTGTTCCTCACAGCAGCCCCTCAGTTAGCAGCCGGAGGGGAATACATGAGAAAGCATAATAACCCTGTCAGGCTTTTTGCAAGGCTGAGAAGCCAGGGACTCAGCCCGGAGACCAGGTGCTTCCTAATGCAGCAGTTGATGGAGGTAAGTACAAGAGAAGGCATTTCACTAGCTGGGGGTGCTGCTTGCTGCATTTTTCCTGCTGCCTTGAGTTGATGCCTTCTGAGGTGAGAACAAAGGCCTCACATGTGGGGTTAACCCCACAGTCTCTCCTAACGTTCAGACGGGTGCCTCAGCAGCATGGAAGAAGAGAGTGACACAGCCCTTCCTTTCCTTTTGCACAGCAGCTAACAACTGTGAGGGACAACCCTCTGGTGTGTGTTCAAGGGGCAGTTGAGGGTCCAGCTCTGGGACCCACTGGAACAAAGGCTGGAGAAAAGGCCCTGGCCCACACAACAGCCTGGAAAGACACCACGCACTTAGACAGAAGGAAGAGACAGAGCTGTGAACCAGGGCTGGCCTACAGCTGCCTTGCATCTCTGGCTTAGCCCTTGAGGAGCTTAGCTCAGACTGCTTTCACATCTCACTTGCCCCTGAAAGCTCAGGCCGAAGGACATGCTTGCACTAGAGACCTGGCGAAGGGCATATCCCAAAGATATCCCAAGGGGAAGCCAAAGTAGCAGCCTGTCTTCCTACCAGGAACACAGGCCGTATCATCGGTGAGGCTGTGAACCTCTGCAATAGGCACTGAAAGATGGAACACGGGTCTGTGAACAGTCAGAAGACCACGCTTCCCACCACCAACTTGTTCAGTGACAACACCAAAGGTCCCAAGCCGAATAATTCTGGCTCCCTGAAAACAGGAAGGAAGAAAAGAATTATGAGACTGTTAGGTGGAGAGGCTGATGATTGGTCAGCGCATGGTGATGGTGCTCAGTGCCCTGCCCACTCCTGCTGTACTGGAACGCTTTGAAGAAGCTCTGGAGAAGCTCTTTGGAAGAACCTTCCAGGCCCAGGGTGGCAGACCCACCTGCTTCAGCACCAGCTGCCGCACACACACCTCCCCAGGTAGCAAGGGTCTCTGGAAAGTACGTGAAAGACACGTCATGCTCCGGGAGGGCCAACTCACCACCATTCAGCACATGCCTAACCCAGGAGATGACAAGTGCAAGCGCATTCAAACAGCATCCCCCTCCCCAAACATACCCCATCCCTGACAGCAGCTGCAGAGCTGAGGTGGGGACAGGGGCTTTCATGTGGACCCAGGAGGGGTCTGGATCTGAAACAGAGGCATTAGGGCATGCAGATCCTGCCATGGGACATCCACAATGTGTTCCTGAGCTCAAAGCCTGCTCTGCTGCTCTGGAGGTACAAGGAGATCCAGCAGGAAGGAGCGGGAGGCAGTGGCTGGTCTCCCAGACAGCAAGCCACTGGGAGCTGAGGAAAAGTCCAAGGATTCATTTCCAGCACAGCTGTTTCTGGAAGCCTCTCCAGAGCCCAGCAGGAGCTGCAGGAGCCCTCAGCCTTCTTCAAACAGGTCTCCCGTCCTTCCAGCTGCAGCTGTCACAGGGGGACCCCCTCCCTAGGGATTTTGGCAATGGATTGCCACGCAGCGAGAGGATGGTGCTGTGCCCAATGTAGTCCGGGGCTCAGGCCATCCCGCAGGGTCTCCCCTGTGGGGCCAGGCATCTCCCACTGCTGCCAACAGCCCCGCCACATGTCTGCCAACAGCCGGGGACTGTCACTGGGCTGTGATGGGTCTGTGCCCATCGCCAGGGCCAGCCATGTGCCAGGCGCTCACCCCAGGGCAGCCATGTGCCCGTCCCCACTCTGGACCCGCTGTGTGTCAGCTCCTTGCCGGGGCCAGGCTGGTGCTGGGCACCCTGGGCCCAGGTAGGATGGGGAACTGCTCTGCCCCAGGAGGACGTGGGGCTGGCCCAGGCACGGGCTGGGCACCTTGGCCCGGAGGCAATCTCACTGCAGCCGTCACATACTGGCTCCAGCGGCCCGTCCCTGCCCAGGGCGGCAGGAGCAGGCAGCTGGGGCCAGGCCGGGCCGGGGTAGTGCGACATGGTGCCACGTGGGGCCGGGGCACGGGGCCGGGCCGGGGCGTCGCTGCTGTGGCGGCAGCGCCAAAGGTCGGGGTGGAGAGAAATACTGTGTCATGTCAGCGCTGCCGCACAGTCCTCCTGCAATAGGACCCAAAACCGCGTTGCTGCAAAATGCCAGGCAGAACTGTAACTTCATCAGCATGCATGATCATGGGCCTTGGTCTTGAAGAAGGAAATGGAATGAGAAAAAGTATAAACCAAGGGTTCCTTCCCTCCCCAGGTAGCTTTTTCAGAAAACCGGCAGTTCCCCACTGTTACCTGGGATCAGCTCCCCAGCAGTCCAGCTTGCTGCAGAGTGGACCAAATGCCAGTGCCAGCACGACGGGGAGGACCGTACTGGAGGGGTAAAATCAGTGGGAGGGAGAAGGAGGGGTTTTGTTTGTTTGTTTGTTTGTTTGTTTGTTTTTATGGCAGTATCAGGAGGGCAGGAGAGCCCAGGGCAGCCCTTGGCAGGGGCAGGGCCACGGTTGCCAGGCAACATGGGGGGGACAGGAGGCGGGAGGAGGCCATGTGCCCTGCAGCCAATGGGGTGCGGCTGCCAGGCGATGCGGGGCCGGAAGCAGGAAGCCAGGTGCCCGGCAGCCAGCAGGGTGCCGTTGCCAGGGGAGAGGGGCGGGGCGCGGCCTGCCCTGGGGGAGGGAGTCCCAGGCCCTGGAGGCGGCTGGAGGCCGGCTGGGGCGGCCGTGGCGGGGCAGCGCGTGGGGCCGGGAGCGCCGGGGAGCCGGGCCCTGTGCGCCCCGGCCGCGCTGCACCAGCCTGCTGGGACGGGGGCCGTGCGCGTCACGAGGCCCCGCTCTCCGGGGCAGCCGTGCACCCCACGGAGGCGGCGGGTCCTGCCCTGACACAGCAGGGGCTGCTGGCCAGGCGGGGAGGCCTGGGCCTGGCGCGGCCCGAGGGGCTGGACCGGCTCTGCCTCCTCCCGGGGAGCCGCGTTGTCCCAGGATGTGCTGCGGCTCTGGCCCCAGCACGGCAGGTCTCCCTCTGTCCGGGCTCTCTGGGTACCGGTGTTGTCCGAAAAGCGGATTCGTTGCCCGGTGTGCAATAAGCCAATAATTGCACACTCAGGAGAGACATTTGCTTCTTTATTTCAGAGTTGCACAAGCCTGGCTGCTCGGTGGTTTCCCACAAATCAAGCACACACCCCCACCCCGGCTTCTCAAGGAGCATTTATACAAACAAATTGCAAAGTTTGCAACTTTCCTTTTTACACTGATTGGTTAGTGATTTACATACAATTATAATTTTGCTTACACACCATTTTACTAGGACGCATGCTCAGGGGAGGGGTCTTCACCTGGGCACGGGTCTTTTGGACCTATGGGCGTGATTTTTTGTGGTATAATGAGGACAGTTCAGTTAGAGATACATGGACCTCCCATTCTTTTGCCAAATTGGCAATATGTACCTAGAAATAAAACATTTTGATGTAATGTTTCTTTTAGGGCTTTAGCAGTTCCAGGATGCCCTTGTTTAAAGAATGCTTCTTTTCAGAAAATAGAGATAGAGGTTATCCTAATCTGCCTAGTTAAAACCGAATGAACATTCTTTCTGAGCTTCCCAGGGTTGTCTTGTAACAGTTCCCCCTTTGAGACTTGTATGACCATTCTCATATTCGTCTCACCCTTTTAAAATTTTTCCCTTATTAGCTTTGTACAACATCTAGAAATGCATTGAATCTCTACATAGACACATACAAAAACTAATAACACCATTCCCAAAATTGTTAAATGCTTTTTAACCCATGAGCTTGCGTCAGGGAACCAGGAAGTCAACCATTTCCATGTTTCTTCAAATCCGAAAGAAAGCATCATCTTTCTGAACCCCATGTAAGATTTCAGTCTGCTTCCAGATTTCATTTAGATTGGTAGTAATTCTCCCGCTTTGATCCACAGCAACTAGTATTTATTACTGTACATACTCCTCCCTGAGATGCCAAGAACATATCTAGAGCCATTCTGTTTTGGGTGGTTATTTTAGCAATTTCTGAAACCTCCTCTTGTAAAGCTGCAATGGCATCAGAGGTTTTATTCCCTATTTGCTCAATAACTGCTGAAATATTTACTCTTGCTTTTTCAAGTTCACTCACTCCCAATGGTGGAAACAGCCACCTTGCGAATGAATGAAACCTAGTAGGTCGCTTTATTAAAGGATTATTGCCCCTCTTTTGTCTCCTCATGAATGTTCTTAACCATGATTTTTGATTCTTGTTACTCAGTTCTTTTGTTACAGTAATATTAGGGATTATTGCCCCTAGAGTCCATGTCCCTGACCAATTAGGAGGTAGCACTTTTCATGCCTTGTTCCCACACAACCAATACCATCCACTACCTTTCGGAACATGCCACCCATTTAGTTCCTTACTTGGCCACTTATAACCTATTGCAGGGATCCGAGAGCAATCTTCATAACTCCCTGCCTTAATGGCTCCAGTACAGTTGATCGGCTGTTTTCCATAAGGTACAGTTTTCTCCCACCATTTATTACTATTATTGCACCTTCGGATACATTGATAATAATCGCCTGTCACACTCTGGACTTGCCATTCCTGTTCTGTTGTTTCATCATATTCCGTTTGATCACTAGCATTTCTTATCTGTTTCATAAATTCCATACAGGAAAACTTAAGAGGCACTCCAATCAGCGGGAAGCCCTTGTTGGAATGTTCAGGGAAGTGGGGACACACCCAACCATCCATCTGGTTAACTATCTTCATAGATTTCATAATTACTTCCAAATGAAGATTTTTGACCCCCAAATCCTTCCTGATTCTCTTTGGCTCAGGTAACCTAGAAAAACTAACCACCACATTTCTCCCCCGTTGTTTGTTAAGGAGAACATCCTTTTTACACAGAGACCCTAACAACAATATTAACCCTATTCCTAACAAAGAGATTAAAGCAATTTTTCCCTGAATACAATCTAAATTTAAAACTGATTCACTTCTAACACAACTCATATATCTTTATATATTTTTAACTTGAAAGGTTGGACTCGTTCAGCTTTCCACATCTCTCGAGGTCCTGCTTTCACTCGGGTGGAGTGGATCCAGGAATCAATTCCCTGCAGTTTCACAGCAGTATTTGTTGTTAGTAGGACAAGATACGGTCCTCTCCATTTTTCTATCAACGGCTCATCCTTCCAGGTTCGAAGATACACTTGATCTCCAAGCTGGAATGAATGTACAGGTGAATCTAAAAGTATGGGAGATCTTAACTGGATGTACCTACGGAGAGAAGGAAGAACCTTTGCCATAGACAAGAGATAGTCACTTAAAATTTGATCGCCCTTAGATGGACTAACTTTCTGCCTAACCCTTGGGGTTATTCTGATTCTTAATAATGCCAGAGGTAAAACATCAGTCCCTTTCATCTGAGTCTCCTGACACAATTTCCCTCTCTGTCTCTTAATTGCTTGATTCATTCTTTCCACTTTTCCACTGGATTGTGGCCTTCAGGGGGTATGTAAATCCCATTTAATTTGTAGTATTTTTGAGGTCTCCTGTACTATTTCTGCTATAAAATGAGGTCCCCTATCCGAAGACAATCCTTCTGGTACCCCAAATCTTGGTAGGATTTCTTTTAATACCATTTTCACTACCTCCCTTGCTTTATTGGTACGGCACGGGAAAGCCTCAGGCCATCCTGAAAAGGTGGCAACAATTACCAACAAATATTTATATCCATTACAGCTTGGTAATTCAGAAAAATCAATTTGCCAGGAATCCCCAGGCATGAAGCCCCTTTTTCCTTCCCCTGGGGGGCTTTGGGGGGGGGGCGCTTCTTCTGAATCATGGGATTATTTCTAAAACAGATTTCACATTTTTGTGTAATTCCCTTTGCAATTAGTAACACACTAACTCCCACAGCAAATCTTTCAACTGTTTCAACCAATGCCTCGGCTCCCATGTGGGTACTATCATGTGTTTGCCTCATCAGCTTCTTCATTATCGCCAAAGTTACCACACCTTGTCCAGTAGATGTTACCACCATCCTTTGGAAGTCTTTATGCATTGCAGTATTTCTGCTAATTTATTTTCTTTTTCAGTGTATACCGGAATTTCCATTTTTCACGTTCTCTCTGGAACTAATGCTGCCACCGACACGGATAATGCTACCCTTTTTGCAGCCTCATCGGCTCTTTTGTTCCCTTTAGCTACGTCAGTCTGCCCGGATTGGTGTGCTTTGCAATACATTACTGCTGTTTCTTTGGGTTTATTAACTGCTTCGAGTAGTTCCATAATCTCCTTGCTGTATTTTATAGGATTCCCTTGAGAAGACAGCAATCCTCTTTCCTTCCCAATTGTGCCATGGGCATGTATAATCCCAAAGGCATATTTGGAATCTGTGAACACATTGCTCCGTTTTCCTTCTGATAATTCCAGAGCCGAAGTTAAAGCAATCAGTCCTGCTTTCTGGGTGGATGGATTTGCTGGTAGCGATCTTGCTTCGATTTCTTCTTCCAAGGTGACAACAGCATACCCAGCCCTTCTTTCTCCCTTTAGGATAAAACTGCTCCCATCGGTAAATAATTCCCAGTCTAGATTCTGCAATGGAATACCTCTGAAATCTGGACGGCTGGAATATACTCGCTCAGTAGTTTGCAGGCAGTCTTGAGCCAACTTCCCCTCTTCATGAAGTGGTTATAAAGATGCCGGATTAAGGGTATTAGACACTTTCATGGTTACATCTTCTTGCTCAAGTATTACTGCTTGGTACTGCACCATCCTACCTGGGGATAACCAATGATGCCCCTTCTGTTCTAAAACTGCTGCAACAGCATGTGGCACATAAGCAGTCACCTTTTGTCCCAATGTCAATTTTCGTGCTTCTTGTATTAACATCACAGCAGCTGCAACTGCTCGCAGGCATCCTGGCCACCTGCACTCACTTTATCCAATTGTTTGGAAAAGTAAGCCACAGGTCTTTTCCAATTTTTGGAAGTCCTAATGCGGGAGCACTCATGAGAGCAATCTTGATTTCATCAAATCCTTTTCAGCACTCTGCAGTCCACTCCAGCAAGTCTCCTGGCCCCTTAACAGCTTCATATAAAGGCTCTGACATTAATCCAAAATTAGGTATCCACAGGCCACACCACCCAGCCATTCCTAAAAATCCCCTAAGTTCTCTTTTTGATTTCGAGGGGGTGATCTGACAAATCGCTTCTTTCCTTTTGATTCCTAATTTTCTTTTCCCCTAGGATATTTCAAATCCTAGATAGATTATGCTTTCCTTCATGATCTGTACTTTTTTCTGAGACACCCTATATCCTGCTGTTCCCCCCAAATTTAATAAACTGATGGTTGTTTCTCTACATTCTTCAGTCGTGTCTGCCCCCAATAAGATAGCGTCCACATACTGTAATAAGGTAGTGGTATCTTTCTTACCTTGCCATAATTCTAATTCTTTTGCAAGTACATTGCCAAAAATTGTAGGGCTGTTCTTGAATCCTTGCGGGAGTACTGTCCAGCACAACTGCATTTTGCGTCTCCTTGTAGGACTTTCCCACTCAAAGGCAAATAATTGTTGACTTTGTTCCTCCAAAGCGATACAGAAGGAAGCATCTTTTAAGTCCAGTACTGTAAAATAGACATTTGAATCATTTATCATCGTTAACAAAGTGTATGGATTGGGTACCACTGGGTGCACATCAATGACTATCTAGTTAATAGCTTGCAAATCCTGTACTAGATGATATTCTTGTGAATGTGTTTTTTTAACAGGCAGGATTGGAGTATTGTACTCGGACTGACATTCTTGCAGCAGTCCATACTTTAAGAAATTATTAATTATAGGCTCCAGTCCAACATGGGCCTCTAACTTCATGGGATACTGTTTTCACGCAACTGATTCAGTTCCTTGTTTTAATTCCACCTTTACCGGTTCTACACATTGGGCTCTTCAAGGTTTCTCTGTCGCCCACGCAAAAGGGACTACTGCGTCCATTACTGTGCAGGGAATTTTGCTTGGTCCACTCTCCACCTGTTTGGAATCCAGTGCTTTCTGTAACATATATGCTTGTGTCTTCCAGGCATTATTTGGTGGAATGTGCACCTTAACTTTGTTCTTATCAAAGGTTATTTGTGCCCCCACTTTATTCAGTAAATCCCTCCCCATTAGGGGTAATGGGCATTCTGGCATATATAAGAATGCATGTGTTAACACTCTATTTCCTATTTTACATTTAATTGGCTGAATGAAAGGTTTGACCTCTTGCTTTCCTGTGGCCCCAATTAGTGGCACAGAGAATTTACTCATTGGTGCCTTACAGCTGTTTCATACTGAATATGTTGCTCCAGTGCCTACTAAAAAAGTAACTGTTTCCTTCCCCAGCTTTACTGAAACCAGGGCTTCAGCTGGGGAATCCAATTTCTCAACCCCCGGTTCCCATCAGTCTGAATCTTCTGCACCAGTCGTGAGCAAACCTGCCTCTGGAACAGATACAGATACAGACTGAGGTTTCCAATAATCTGATTGTTTCTTCGGGCACGCATTTTTCCAGTGCCCCTTCTCCCTACAAATTGCACATTGATCTCTCCTCAGTGAAATTCTATTTCCCAAATTCCCTCCTACTCTATGTCCTCTTCCACGTCCTTATCCTTTCAGAAAACCCCTTCCCCGAGAGGAAGTTTGTGCCTGGGCAAATGCAGCTGCCAAGATTGCAGCATTTTGCCCCTTATCTTTCAGTTTCTCCTTTTGTTTTTCCTTTCTCTCTACTTCTTCCCTGTTATTGTACACCTCTCATGCAATTTCTATTAACTGTGATATTGACATCCGCGACATACCATCTATTTTCCGAAGCTTTCTCCTTATACCTGGTGCTGATTGTCCTACAAATAATGTAGTAAAAGTCATCTTGTTCTCTTCGTCCTCGGGATCCAAGTCTGTCCATTTTCGGGCGGTTTCACATAACCGCTCCTAAAATGCAGAGGGATGCTCATTCATACCCTGCGCTACTTGATACAGTTTTGCAATATTTTTGGGCCTAGGTACTGCATGCTTTACCCCATATAACATTAACTGTTGGTGCTGTTTAGTCATTAACCTGCCTGCCCCTGTATTTTGATCCCAGTCCAGTTCTTGGGATGGCATAAAGCGCTCCGGCCATCTCTAGCATTTTGTCTTTCATTTTCCTCTCGAGCTTTGTCTAATACCATTCTCTTCTGCTCAGGTGCAAGCAAAGTATTTAAAAGCACCTGTAAATCCTGCCAGTCTGCATTATGACTCTCAATTATCATTTTAAAGGATTGATACATCTTCTCTGGATTTTCTCGGTACGACCTGGCAGACTCCTTCCAATTCATTAAATCTGTAGTTGAAAAGGGGACCTTCACATATACAGGCATTCCATCTGGTCCTACTGCTTGACGCAGTGGGGCCTGAATCACAGGATTTTGTGGAGCCTGAGTAGCCCGAGTTCTGCCTGCAATCGGGCTACATGCCTCACTTCCCTTATCTCTGGCATTGACACGATCTTGATCTCTTTCTGGAGGGACCAATAATTGTACATCCTCTTCCTCATCACCCACTTTTAAACATCTCTTCCCAATACTACAAGCAGAGCAACACCGAGGTATTTTCTCTTTGTCTTTCATCATCGTTAACACATTTGAGTCAGAGACCAATAGCTTACATTATTTTTCTTGTTTCATATTACCCTTAAAAGAACATTCTTACCAATTACGCTTTTGTACACTGGAGTCCAAAGAGCAGCATCTCCCCGCCGGGAACTGGCAAGACGATCCAGGCAAGGCTTTACAGTGAGGGTCCCACTTGGGTCGCCAGAAAACTGTTCTCCAAAAAGCAGATTCGTTGCCCGGTGTGCAGTAAGCCAATAATTACACACTCAGGAGAGACTTCTGCTTCTTTATTTCAGAGTTGCGCAAGCCTGGCTGCTCGGTGCTTTCCCACAGATCAAGCACACACCCCCACCCCGGCTTCTCAAGGAGCATTTATACAAACAAATTGCAAAGTTTGCAACTTTCCCTTTTACACTGATTGGTTAGTGATTTACATACAATTATAATTTTGCTTACACACCATTTTACTAGGACGCATGCTCAGGGGAGGGGTCTTCACCTGGGCACGGGTCTTTTGGACCTATGGGCGTGATTTTTTGTAGTATAATGAGGACAGTTCAGTTAGAGATACATGGACCTCCAATTCTTTTGCCAATTTGATTTAATGTTTCTTTTAGGGCTTTAGCAGTTCTAGGATGCCCTTGATTCAAGAATGCTTCTTTTCAGAAGATAGAGATAGGGGTTATCCTAATCTGCCTAGTTTAAACAGCATGAACATTCTTTCTGAGCTTCCAGGGTTGTCTTGTAACACTGGCACTGTCGACGCACGGCCCCAGTGCCCCCAGCACCAGCCCTGGGACCTCCTCCACGCACACCCTGCCCACAGCACAGAGAGCCCTGCCCCAGGGATGGGGAGAGATGGAGCTGGGTGAGGAGATGGGATGGCCTGGGCTGGTCAGGCGCAGGGCACGGCCGCGCACATGGCCTGGCCAGCCACCTCCTGACACGCGACCGGCCCCTTTTATCCCCTTTTCCCTCTGTCTCCCCACACTTGTTCCTCCCCAAACTTGATCACCTCACCCAGTGGCCTCTCACTAAAAAAACACTTGAGCACTTTCAAGTGAATTTACCTGTTTGATTTACTGAGCAGTCCCCCATTACATGCTCTTGGGGAATTACTTGCATCTATATGTTTATATGTAGCTGATTTCCGTTTGAATGTGTTTGTGCTGAATGCAGAATCAAGTAACATTCAGGTGTCATTACTAAGGGGTGGCAAAATACTATGCCAAAGTAGTTCTCAGTCTGGAAGCTTTTTCTTCTGTGTCTGTTGTGGCACTAATGGTAGTTAACATTCTGTATTTTGAAAGGTGGAGAGAGAAATCATAAAATAGATGTCTAGACACATCCCATATAATTGGCCCAGATTCTCAGCAGGGCTGTCCACCTTGTCTTATGCTGTAGAAATGTTGATACAAATCATTCCTTGCATTTTTGGTAGGGTATAAGCTGCAAGAGTGAGGGAGCTGGGACATGAATCTCCCACACCAGGACAGTCTGTCTGTGAGGATGTTATGGGGGACGGTGTGGAAAGCCTTACTAAAGTCAAGACAAGTAGTACCCACTGCTCTGCCCTCATCCGACAAGCTAGTTGTTTCCTCGCAGAAAGCTCTCAGGTTGGTGATATGCTGAGTATTGCCAGTCAGCTGCTTGTTGAAATCTGTGTGGAAATGGCTTCCTGGAGAATTTTCTCCATCATCTTCTCAAGAGTCAAGGAGGGTATTTGGCCTCTAGTGAGGGCATCAGAGGATGCGGGCTCATGTCTGTTGCCTTGCAGCATCACGGTGGAGCTGTGGAGGAGACCGGGGAGAAGCATGCATGAGTTTCAGGTCCGGAAGCACTTAGCAGAGAAATTAAGGGCAGCAGGAAACAACAGCCATGGGACTGACTCCTGGCTTTGCTGGTCCTGGGTCTCAAGGACCTCTTGTGGAAGTGAGAAATGCAGACAGTAAAAGCTGCCCGGGCAAAAGCTTGTGTTCTAACAGGTAGTTCTTGGTCAAATTTCTCTGTAGAGCACCCACGCTATCTTGGAGGTGGTGCAGGCTCCTTGCTTGCTGAGTGTCCTTCCCTTCCCTCAACTAACCCTATTGGGAAAAGTGTCCGGGAGGAACAGTGCAGTGGCTAGGTCCCTCGAGATGGGGAAGGCTGTGGCCTGGCTCTCAGTTTGGGGTAATTGGTGCAGCCCAGGGCATGGGGACCTGGTCATTTCGGCAGGGCCAAAACTGATGTGTTTGGTCACACATGAGGAGGTGGGACTGGTTGGTACAAGACACCCACAGCTGGAGATTTGGCTGCAGCGTGCTCATTCCTGCCCTTAAAATCTTACCCACCAGCTGGGGAGCCCCATCAGGTGGCTTCCTCATAGCACTGTGCTCTGCCCACATCCCTGCTCCTCAAGGGTTAGAGAAAATCACTGCTGGCTGTTTCCTGCAAGTCCTTCTTCACAAAGTGCTGGTTAGAAGAGCTGTCTTGGGCATTTAGCATCGAGGAAGTCTAGGGACCCTGAGTTTTCTCCTGCTGTCAGCGGGTTTGGGGCATGACAAAGGATGAAAATGCCCGTTTTCTGTTAGCTTTACAGACTTGAAGGCTATGAAGCATCCTTTCAGGGGCAGTTTACCTCTCCTTTGGTGGAGTTTAGGATGAGCAAACGAACACCCCTTAAGGTAGATGAGCTTTTCTGGCTCTGCAAAAGACTGTTTTTCCCTAAACTTCCGTGACTGCAGATTTTTGTTTTCTTGTTTTCCACCAGGCTTTCCATTGAAGGAAGGAAGGGTTCAGAGGGGGGTTATTAAGAACCTGCTGCTTGGGATGTCTCCTTCTGTGGGAAGATCCTAGAAGAAAGTGTCGCTGTAGAGACTTGAGTGGATCCTCCTTTGTACGAAGCTTCTTGGGAGCTGCACCTCCCCTGCCTGCTGACTCCTTCCCTGAGCTGCTGCCAGGGACGTTATGGTCCCTCTGAACTAGCCTGTCCTAGTCCTCACCAGTGGTCCAAACTAGTCTGTTGTGGTCCTTGTCACTGGTCCTTCTGGGGGAGGAAACCCAGATGGGTGTTTGATCAGTGCCCCCTTTCCAAGGCCGCCCCCTGGCCCCAGATAGAACCTGCTTCTGAGCTAACTCGACCTCGGCAGATCTCCTGAACTGTACCCTGATGCTAGTGGACGTGTTGCTTTATTGTAGCTGATGAGGGACCCGCTGGTCAAGGAAAGGAAGCTCCTTAAGCCACTCTTAATGTACCTTAGTGGAGAAATCACACGACCAAGTCAGCACCGTGGGGCAGAGGGCAGTGAGGGCCTGGGCAACATGGTCGAGGGAGCACCCAAGAAGGTGCGATGAACTTTTCTCCCCTCGACCCATGGCCCCTTACTAGAAAGATCCTGGTGGAGAGCTGCACGGGGCTTAAAGAGTCTAGAGAAACTAGCAAAGGCAAAGGTGAGTGTTTCCTAAGGCCATGCTCCTTTCTGTGACATCAGGGGGGTTGGACAGGGGAAATTTGGTGCAATAAGTGGATCTCTGGACTGAGATTTTCTCTGGCCTTATTTCTAGCAACTTTAACCCTTGGCAGCAATGTAAAGAACAGCCATTAGAGGCAGGAACAGGGAGAAGCTTGTGCACATCTTTTGCTTTGCAGCTGCAAAAGGCACAAAAGACCAAAAGGTACAGCCAAAAGAAGTAAGGGAACGAACGTATCTGAAGACATCCTTTAAGCCTCCATGGCCACACAGCTATGCTTTTCGACACTGAACTATGACACCAGCATTACGTAAATCTGGTTCACATAGTAGTTCTCTCATCTGCCTCTCCCCTGCAGGGACTCTGGCTTCAGGAGATTCCTTCTGGACAGATTTTCCTCCTTTCTGCACAGAGCTCCCCGCAGCTGGTGGCAGCGCACTGCAAATACACCACACAGGCAGTTTGCAGGAGTCTGTTCTCCAGGTTGTGCTCATGAGCCAAGCCCGTCAGGAGCATGGGGTTCCGCAATCTGTTTCTCTAACAGCCTCACCTCACTGCACGCTCTGCACATCCTGATTGCTGCAGCACTTCTCCCGTCAGCGCCACATCATTGCTGTGCCCTGGAGAAAGACGTGCTCGGGAGAGCAGGCACTTGCCTGAAAGACCTCCTGGAAGTACAGAACAAGGAAGCGCTTCACAACTGCATCTCAGGGACAGGGCTCGCAAGAAGGACAGGCCAGCATCCTCACACATGGGCACTAGGGACTAAGTCTGGACTCCTCCTGCTCGCTTCAGACTCCCTATATTGTCCAACCCTCCCCTTCTAGAGCACCACCTTCCTCCCTGGGGACTTCTTGTCCTACTGCTTCCTGGCCTCCAGAGTCTGAAAAGCAGGGTCTGCTCTTACATCACCTCTTACATCGCGCAGCTCCTCAGAGCTGCCTTCTCCCTTCTTGCGCTGGGCAAGCCCTTCAGATTTGGGGACAGCTTCCTTTGCCGCTTTGCCCAGGTCTTGCTCATTTCAAAACCTGCAAACCAGAAGGAGACATCAGCTGGCAGACTCACCAAAAGCTGCTACACGCTTCCCACCCAACCACAAGACTTCAGCCCAGGGGGCACACAAGCATAATCTCTCCACGTTAATACACGCCACACTGCCAAGGCAAACAGCTGCCTCACACTCGTCCTCGAGCACAGGGTTACCCAAAGCCACTTCGCCAGGAGTCTCACCTCATTTGATGCACTCCAGCCTGGGCCCTTCTCCTCTCCCCTCCTCTCCCGTCAGCTCCATGTCACGGATCAGCTTTGGCTGAACATGTCCTCGGGAAAGGAGGCGCTTGCCAGCAAGACCCTCTGGAAGTACAAAACAAGGAAGCTCTTCACACCTACATCGCTGGGATGGTTCCCACAAGAAGGATATGCTGGCCTGCTCACGCATTGGCTACTGCAGACTGAGCACAGATTCCTCCAACCTTGCAGGCCCCCCTTCTGTGTGCTCCTTGGCCCTCACACACTCCTCCTTGTGTCCAACCCTCCCTTTCTGGAGAGACACATTGTTCCCATGGGTCATCCTGTCCCACTGCTTCCTTGGGGCCACATTCGGAAAGGGGGGCCAGCTGCCACATCTTGGTCACCTGAGAGAGTCACTTTGGCGCCAGTACTTCCACACAAGGGGGCCACGCTCTTGGACCTCCACACTCTTCTCATCCACACCTTTTGGCCCTCTGTTGGCACACTCAACCAAAGGATATGGTTTCTGAACAGTTCTCTAGGAACTCCGACAGACCGGCTTCAAGTCCCATCTTCCCAAACAACAGGAAGGTTGGACACTGCTTAGCAGACTTTGCACCATCTGCCTTGGATGATTTCTCTCCTCAAACAGAAACCAACGGCCTCCAGGACATATGTCAGCCCCTCCACTGCCCATGGCTCCAGGCAGAGCTGCTGGCTCACAGCACACATGCCTGCTCCCAGCTCTTTCCTCCACAAGAGGAGGCGGCACAAACACACCCCTCTGACACAACACAACAGTCTGCAACTGTGGACAAGCAGCACGGCTCAGGGCAAAAATGCCTTTCAGCAGCACCAGTGGCTCTTGGGAGCAGGCGCTCTCCCTGCGGCTTCTTCCACAAGCACTCACTGCACATGGCAGGAGCAGGGAAAGAGATTCCCAAGAGGCACCTTCTACTCTACCCGGCATTGCACTGTCACCTGGGATCTAAGCCCCTCCACACAAGGACAGCGCTGAACCCCCCAAACCTCTCTCACAACTCACATGGTACCTTACCTCCTCTGCCCCTTTACCTCTGCTCCCCACAGATGACGCCTTCTCCCTTCTTTCTCTGTGCCAGCTCTACAGATTTGGCTGATGGCTCTGCCTCAGCCTTGCCTGGGCACTGCTCATCTGCCAACCTGAAAAGCAGGACACAGAAATGAAACCTCCCATAGGAGTCTCACGCTTCCAACCCAGCCAGGAGACCTAGAGTCCTTGGGGCACGTGGTCAGAACCTCTCAGCACTCCTACAGGCAACAGGGCAAAAGGAAACAGCTCCCTCGCACACGGGCAAGAGCACGGGGTGACCCAAAGCCAGTTCTCCAAGAGTCTCACCTCACTCGAGACACTCCAGCCCACACCTTCGTCCTCTTCTCTCCTGTCACCTCCACCTCACTTGTTTGGAGCTGACAAAGATGCCCTCAGGAGAGGAGGTGCTCGCCAGCAGGACTTCCTGGAAGTACAGAACACGGAAGCTCTTTACATCTGCATCTCCAAGACAGATCCCACAAGAAGGACAGGCCAGCCTCCCCAGGCATGGGTGACTACGGTCTGAGCCCAGACTTCTCATCCCTTCTGCTCAAGACTTCCAAGGAGGCCCTTGGATCTTTACGGTTCCCCGGGTTGCCCCCCCGTCCCTTCTCTAGATGGACACGTTGCTCCCTGCCATTACCTCATCCCACTGCTTTCCCAGGTCCACATTCTCAGAAGGAGGACAGCTGTTACCTTACCTCGTAGGCCCCTCTGCTCCTCAGAGCTGCCTTCCCTTGCCTTCTCTTTCGTCGAAGCGCAACAGATTGCCTGGCAGCTTCTTCCTCTCCTTTGCCCAGGCACTGCTCATCTGCAAAGCTGCAAATCAGAAGGACACCAAAATGAAACCTCATGCAAGAGGCTTTCCAAAAACTGCTACGCACTTCCCAGCAGAGCAAGGTGACTAACGTCCTTGGAGCATGTGCTCAGAACCTCCCAGCATTGATACAGGCAACATCACCAGCAAAAGGGCTGCCTCACACATGTCCCAGAGCACAGGGTGACACAAAGCCACTCCCACAAGACTCTCACCTCACTCAACACACACCAGCCCGTGTCTTGGTCCTCTCCTCACCCATCCCCTCCACAGCACTGGTCTGGATTGAAGGAAGATGTCCGGGGCAAACGATGCCCTTGACAGCAAGGCCCTCCTGGGGAACTACAAAACAACAAAGCTCTTCACACCTGCACTGCTGGCACAGTTCCCACAGGAAGGACACGCAATGTTACAGTATCTTTTCTCTCAGCCTGCTCAACCAAGGCTTTTTCGGAAGCTGCATCTTTAGGCACAAACCTGGAAACAAGATGGCAACACTGGTTTCAGTAAAGAGCAACACAGCCTCTTGCAGCCTCCACTAAGCAGCTGCAGAGATAGTACGGAGCTACTGTCAACTCTCCACTTTGACAAAGCAGAAGACAGCACACATTAGCAATATATCTTAGGAGCCCCAGAGCACAAAACATCAGTGCTGGGACGGGCACAAGAGCCTCCAGTCAGAGGGCTTGCCGAGATCTGGTGATGATCCCCCTTTTCAGGGATGCTTCTTGAGGGAAGAAAAACACACAGGCAGGAAAGAGTAACATCTTGGGCTTGGGGAGGGTTGTCTTTTTTATGCTCACCCAGAAGAAAGGGAAGGAGCAGATGAAGCTCCATGTGTGCGCAAAGCGGTGCCTAGCATCCTCTCCCACACAGCGGCGGAATGGAAAGCATGCCCTCCTCCATGTGACTCCACCGGAAGACACATGAATTCCCAGAAAAGCAAGAGAGAGTGACCACGGAGTTCACTGAGAACCCTGCCTTTAACAGAGTTATTCCCCACTAGCTTCATGAGGAGACAAGCCCTGGCAGCTACACCCTAGGAAGCAATACTGACAGAGACACGCCAGGTCATCCCCAGGAAACTGGCCGGCCTTTCTGCTGGCACGGCTTTCTGGAAGAAGGAGGGCATGTGTAGGGGGAAGGGCCACCAAAAGCCTGCCCCCCACTTATACTTCCTCCTGATGCTAACGGACATGGGCTACTGGGCTGCATCTTTGCTCTGACCAAAGACAGCTTCCCTGAAGGGCTTCTCCAGCGCCAGGTCTCTCCTCTAAGCCAGACAAGAACTCTGCAGAGAACTCGTGGGCTTGTAAACCAGGTTTAGCGCAAGCGACTAGAAAGCCCATGGAGAATTCTTTCTGCACATTTCCAAAAAAGTAGAGGGAGCCCTGAAAACGTCTCAAGCTTACACTGTCGAAAGATTTTGCCAGCTTCCCGGTCTTTGGACAAGGCCCACACAAACAATTGCAGCGTCACTGCTATGCAGACGGACACCTTCCACTTAGAAACGTGGGTCCTCAGAGCGATCTGGGCATGGTTCACCTCCGCAGCTTCTAAGTGCCCTGCACACAAACCACCAAGCAACAAAGTCACTTCAACAGCCCTTCAGCACACTCAAAGCACCTCGCAGCACAACAGCCCCTCGGGAGCCTTCTCACCCCTCACCCACCCCAACCACTCTCCAGGCAACAGCAAACCTCTCGCCTGGCGGGGCCGCAGCCCCGGCCCTCCCCACACACTGCTCTTCCGAGCAAACAGTAGGTGGCCTCACTGGAGCAGAAGAACCACCCCAAACACAGCCCCAACACCCTGTTGCCCCACAGCCACCAGCAAGGGCACCCCAGAGACCTCCTCGGCCTTGCGGAAAACTACCCCTCCCATCTCCCATTCGCCCCTGACTGCACCTCACTTACACTCCTCCTAACGACAAGCCGCCGGCAGAGACACCAGCAACACTGGCACTCGCCTTCCCAAGGAATCTGGCAGCCCAAATGGGCAGCAGCAACTTCGTTTCCCTGGGCTTTGAAGAAACACCTCCAAGAAACTGCTCTCACGCAGCAGGCACTGCAACGTGACACCCACAGACCTCCCACAGGTCTGCAGAGCTCTTAGCAGAGACCCCCGCCACAACACAAGGGGGAACCCAGCTTTGAAGCGCTCTTCCTACCAGGCCCGGGGCTCTCATCATAGCTGACATGGTGCTCCACCAGAAGCACCTCGTCCAGCTGAAGCACTAGTCTCCAAACTCCAAACAAGCAGGGAAACCCCCCACAGCCTCAGGATGCCCAGGGAGGGACAACACCTGGCATAAAACCTCCACAGTGCACCACGAGCTCTGTCGGGTCCTTCCACCCTGCCACAAGGAGCTAGAGAAGGCCCCCAGAAAGAAACCCCACGCTCTGCTTCTCCAGCTGCGCTTTGCTTTTGCTCTCCATTGAGGGAGAGGTTGCTCTGAGGCAAATCTGCCACCTGCAGCCTCCTCCCGGGGCATTTCTTCCGCTTTCAGAGGCTGGGAGGAATAGTGCTGCTCAATGGCCGCATGCAAGGGGCCGCTCAGCACTCACCAGGGTTGGAGGGAGGATGAGGAGACAAGACTCACCTTGTCCAGCAGCAGCTGCACTTGGTGGTAGCACTCACACACGCTATCCCAAACTTCAGCGATGTCTGTCTGGGGAGCAAGAGAAAGATGTGCCATGCTTCAAGTCAACAAGCTCACCACCATCCTGCCTGGTCCAAACCAAACAGATGCAGCCATCATCCACCACCACCACCACCACCACCACCACCACCACCATCATCTCCAAAAGCACCTGTGCAGGAGGCGGCTGCAGAGCCAAGACTCTTAACTGACTTCCAACTAGAAGCCCTCCACTGACCCCACCAGAGGGCTGGAGTTGAAATGAAGACACAAGAAGGGCTTTGGACAAGGGCATCCTCCCATCCACAATGGGAAGGCGTCTCCGACCTCAGAGCCTCTTCCTCCCTCTAGCTTGCAATTCTGGTACTGCAGCACAAGCAAACAAAGTGCTGTCTAAAGCACAACTCACACCAAGCTCATTTTTAGTCACTTCAGTAAGGCCAGCAACATTGAACCACTACCAGCCAGCTAAACTGCACCACAGAGGGCTGGGCATTCTTCGGCCAGCAGGGCCAGTTTCTCTCACCCCCACCCCCACCGACCATTTCAGTCATTACTAAGGAAACAAGGAAGCTCCTTTGCCAAAAACAAAGCAACAACAAATGCCAATTAGCAGCTAAGAGTCAACATCCTCCTATGTTGAAGCACCAGAAGTGAGACCTTTACAGCCATCCAAGATGAACTCCAAGCACAGCACAGGGACAAACTAAGAGATAACAAAGCATCAGTCAGGCTGCCAGAGCCATTAGGAGTACACAAGGAGAGCAAAAAGTGTTTTCATTTTCGAGCTCTTGAAATTAGACACAAAATACAACCCATACAAACACAAAGACAACGGCAGGACTCAGCTATAGGCAGCCAGGTCTCCACACTTAGCAGTCCCTAACTCCAGCAGGGAGAAGGAAAGGATTGTTGAGGTACATAGTCCTATTTTCTGGGAACAAGTACAATTCTTCTCCAGGTACTCCCTAACACAATAGGCAAATAGCGTTCCCGCACCATGCAAGCAGAGGTCAAACCAATACAGCAAGACCTTGCCTTTGCTGAAATTCAGCTACCAAACTCACACACACGTCAGGGGCACAATCGAGCGGCTGCGCCCTGTCTTACCACTGCAAGGGCATTAACAGGCAGCCCGACTAGACATGCGGCTCCCTGCTATTTGCACGTTGCACACCACCGCCAGCTACTCTTTGATTCCCCACAGACTTCACAGCCAGAGTCGACCAGCAGACCAGAGCCCTGCAATCCACACACACAGGTCTTCTCCAGAGAAACTCCCTGGGGACGCCACAAAGGCGGCCCTGACTCCACTCGCCACATTGCTAACAGCAGCAGATGGCACAGGGCCAGCTGCACTCAGCGTTGGTAGCTTCCCCCCAGGAAAAAAGAGCAGCGTAGCTGCAAGCAAGACTTCAGGAAAATACTCCTGAAGCTGGAGCTAGGAAGGTCGCTCAGCCCACAAGGAAAGAGAAACACGGAATTTGTTTAAGACTAGCTCCTGTCATTATGGCGCAGGAAAGCCGAGAGCATCCACCCGATTCACACACTTGGAGAAAGGGCCGTCTCTCCTAAGAAGCAGCAGCCTGCTACACAAGACTGCTTACAAACACAGGCACGACTGCTAGAAGCAACGGCCATTCACGAGTCTCTGCACGCTTGTTCTCCTTCCCTCCCTCAGGAATGGAGCATGACTCAAAACAGCAACTGTGCATGCAACAGCAGAACTAGTTCACACCTGACCGGGCTGTAAAAAAGAGCAACAGAGCACTGCCACACTGAAAGAGGCCCAAATAACTACAACAGAGAGAGAAAGCCTCCCTGGTGGACAAGACTGCTGACTCCCAACTGCTCTTCCAGAAACGATTCCCCCCGGAACATCTTCCCTTGGGGAGTTCCTCTCTTTTCTACCTGGTCTCCTGAAGCAATATTGTCTGGCTTTACGTACAAAAAGCAGCTTTTCAGTCTCTGCTTGCTCTGAAACGCTTCCGAGTACGTACCATGATGCAAATTCTGCTGGCTGCTAGGATGGATGAGCAACAGGCTGGTACTCACGGCACTGCAGGAAGCTCCTTGCACACAGGAGGCATTTTAGAGCCTTCTTCCTCGTGGAGAGGGGAGAAAAAGCTAAACTCCCCCCCCCCACCCAAGCGCAGAGGCCGCCTGAGGGAGTTTAGGCAGCCCCGTGGGCACAGACCCAACACCATCGCGGCCACCCCCGCCGCAGAGGACCGAGAAAGCCCGGGGTTAGTGGCGGCAGAGACACTGCAGCAGGCCGGGCTGGGGGCACCGGGCAGGCGGTGGCTGCCGGCAGGGCAGCGTGGGGCTCCGCGGGAGCCCGCCTGGCTCCATCCTGCCCAGGGCCCGGGTGGCACCGCAGCCCCGCTGCCCCAGGCCCTGAGCCCTCCCTGCCCAGCTGAGGGGTGGCAGCGCCCAGCAGGGAGCCCGGGGCCAAGCTCCAGCCCCAGCCCCAGCTCCAGCTCCAGCTGGGCCCAGCCAGAGAGCCAAGGGCAGGTGCTGAGCTGACAGGGCCTGGCCCCTGCAGCGGTGCTCCTCGGCGCTCCTGCGGGCCCCAGCTCCCTGGAGGCCAGGGCCCCAGGCTCAGGGGCTCCCAGCCCGCCCACCTCGAGCCTGGCAATTCCCTGTTGTCCAAAAGGTGTTTTGGGATACACATTTCAGCTGCTGTGAGCCCATTGCTCTCTTCATCATATGTAAGCACAGGAGAAAGCAGCCTTTGTGTGAACCTGGCCCCGCGGGAAGAGTGGAAGGGAAGTCCTGAAGCAAGAAGCCCTGAAGCATCTTCCTAGCACACTGCAGCCCTGCTCCGCTGACATCTTCCACTTCAAAGGACTCCAAGAGCCAAAACCTGCTTTCAGCAGCCCCCACGGCTGCTGCAGCCTTTGCCCAGGGAACAAGTTTGGGGGAAAAGTCCATTGCATAGTAGCTCGGTTTGAGTCCTTCTCTTGTCTCCTGGTAAAATACTCTTTGGCAGAGGAAAGAGACAGTATACCCACAGAACGGGTATTTATAGTAGAGACAATCCCCATTCAGCAGAGGCAGTTCTTCCTTTGCTGAAAAGCAAGGGCCCACTCTCGTTCGGGTTTGGAGATGGTTTCTCATCTATGATCCTGCTTCCATGCCCATTTGAGTCTTTGCACTTCTTTACTTAGTCATCAGTCAGGCGAGGCACCTGTTCTTCTTCTTTTTCAGAGTAAAACTCTGACAGTATGCATCCTAATCACGATTTCCCCATGCCTCAGCTCCCTGGCACAAGTAGCGGGAAGGAGCCCTTCCAGAGGTCGCTGTGCAGCTTAGAGGAGGATTTTGCATTTGTTTGGGGAGCGGGATCTACCTCTAAAGGGCACAATGTACTGAAGTGCTTAGAGAAACCTATTTTCTGCCTTATCTGTGCTCCTCATCCTCCTGACTACAGTGGTGGGGTGAAAAGGACAGGGCATGGGAAATATACCCACTTGTTGGTTGGGTCAGGCCTTACATAGGCTTTAAATTTGTTGCAGTAGTGTGGCCAGACACCTGAGCATCCGTGTGAGAAAATGGATGAAATGCTCCATTTTTCAGTACCCTTCCAGGCACTTAGAAGGCCTGTAAAGCAGGGGAAGGTGCTGCTTCCCTGCAGGTATTCCCAGCAGCAGCTGCCTGGCCACTGCCCAGCCTGCTTTGAGGACTTCAGCAGTGAAATGAGCTGACAAAGGCAGGTGGCACAACGGGCTGATGCTGCCCACCTTGTTCGAGCTGTCACAGCAGGTCAAAGGCATTTTTACCCAAGCAGTGGATGAACGGTGTTGAGCCTGAGCCTTTTGACTCTAAGGATGGAGGGATAAAAGATTTGCTGCTTAGCAAAACAGGACCACACCAGGAGCCTTTCTGAAGGCGCTTCTTATGCCACTGGCTGATCCTTCAGATGCAGGGAGCATAGCAACACCTGCAGGGAGAGAAGATTTCTGCAGCATTTTTGTTCTAATGTTGGTACTGTAGAGAAAAGCTTGGGAATGAGGTCATCAGCCTATTGCAGACCTGATGCTTCCAGAGCCTCCTCTCACTAGCTCACACCCTTTTTTAGTTAGGGCATCCAGAGAGAGCCTGTTCATGTAACTGGCAGGCTTTGTTTTCACACCTTCTTATCTCTGTTGCTGCCTCCCTGTGAAATGCCTCCCCTGTGTTTGCCTCACACAGCAGCTGTGAGCAGAGGCAGGAGCCCAGGAGCCAGAGAGAGCTGATGGCTTTCAGCTGGAGGAGAGGGGCATGCAAAGGAAGAAGGCAGAGGAGCAGGTGGCAGGAAGGAAGGAAAGAACACTGGCAACAGCCACTTTCCCAGCACTTGGGCATGTGCATGCTCCAACTGTGCAAATGCGGGGCTACATTTTCACTGCTGGCTGGGCTTTAGTGTCCTGGGGGCTCTAGCTACAAACTTGCTGCTCCTAAGGAAGCAGCAGCAATTAATCCTGCCTTCCCCTCCACAAGGTCCAGCTGCAACTAGCTCCAGCCCTGGCCCTGGAAGAGCCTGAGCCCAAGGCCAGGGCAGGCGCTGCCAGCAAAGGCTGTCAAAGCTGCAGCGGGGCCACAGATGAGTCCCTGCCCTCCCCACAGCACATGGCTGCTTCTGTCAGCAGCACCGGTGCTCCTCCTGTGCTTCCCAAGGCACCCATCGAGGCTGCTGCTCCTCAGGGAAAGCCCCCGGCACCTGGGAACACGAGGAATGTGCCAGCCTGGGCACCGCTGAGAGGCAAAGCACCCAGGTGCCCCCCAGGGCAGGCTGGCAGAGTGTCTCTGCCCCTCTGAGGAATGGGGGTACTGCTCTGGCCTCTCCGGCCTCGGGGCCCTGGGGCCATGCTGCTGCCCTTCCTGCCTCCCCTCACAGCCTCCAGCACGCAGTCGGAGCTGGCCGGCCCCAGCACCACCAGTCCAGCAGAATCAATGCCATCCCCCAGCTCCCGGCTCCTGAGAGCAGCAGCTGGTCAGGCCAACTGGGACAGACCAAAGGCCAGGCTGCTCAAGGTTACTATGCCAGTCGCAAGATGCTTACAGCCGGCCCTGCAGACCCTGCGGGACGAGCCATGTGCCAGCCCCAAGTGATGGCACCAGTGCTCAGCCCCCACGAGAATCAAACTGGCAGCTGATCTCAACTGCACTGGGAGAGCACAGTTACATTTAGTCACAGGTTTCTCCGCCTCTGCCTTTCGGTGGGGGCTGCTGGTACAGATGGGAGCAGTGGGGGTGTCTTCTCTCCGGCTGCTGGCAAGACCTTCCCCAGACCTTTCTTGCTTTGTGCTAGCCTTGGCCAGCTGGCGAGCGGCTTGGATGAGCAGCTTGGCCTCTGGCACGAGCCAGAGAAGCTTCCACTCTGTTTCTTGAGCGTAAGGCATCGCCTTGGCCTTGTGATTAAGGAGTTGCTTCTCCTCTGCTCCGGAGGGCATTGAACACTGGCTTCTGCTAGCATCTCTTGAGCTCTGTGAAAAATACAGAAGCGTTTTGCAAGACCTGCCCTTGTGCATACGTTCAGAGTTGTGCTCCAAGTCTTACACCATCTTATCAGACTTCTGAACATAGGCTGCCCAGTTACCAAAGCTTACGCCTCCTCAGGGTTAGATCTTCAAAGCAAAGGACTCTTTTTGCCTCACAGACTCATGGTCTGTTCTCTAGCCCTTTCCGAGCACATTTCTGTGGACTTCTAGGTCGAGCACAACAGCCTCAGAAGCAAAATTCCTCTTTTCCTTACAGGAAGAGGAGGTGATTGCAGGGCTGCCAAAAGGCAGAGTGGGTCAAACAACACTCACTTCAAAAATACTCTACAGGTGCATGCCTATTTTTGTTTCTTCCAAGGCAGTAAAGAGAAATGAACACAGTCCTCAGGAAGGCAATCCCTCCCTCAGTAAGGCAGGGACCACACTGGACTCTTCCCGTAAGCGCTCCATCTTACACTTGCATACATCCTAAGCAGATGCAAGACAGGGATTTGGGACACAAAATCCTAGATTAAAACAAGGTAATACTTGATTACTTATCTATTAAGAAAAGAAAAAAAAAAGCGTAGCTTTACCTTGCCAGTTTCTCTGCTAGGTGTCTTCTCATTTCCACATTCACCAAGTGGAGTTTTTCAGACCTTTCCAATTCTCCCTGAGCAAATGCCACTTGCAATGTGCTGTCTTGCTGCATGTTTTGTAGTCTAGCCAATTCCAATTCTAGCCCTCCAATTCTCCGCTCCAGCTGGTTTCTCAGTGAGGCATTATTGGCGTTTATTTCTTCTAATCTGCCTTGAGTGGCTGCCTGCATCTAAAGCAGAAAACGCAACTTCAAGAAACAGGAAGGAAAAGACAGTGCTCCCCCAACTCCACTTCACAGACCCGACTGAAAAAGCACAGCCTGACTCAACTAGGGAACCCTGCTGCCTCCCTACCAGCAACAATCAGGGAAGAAATCTGAAACTACTAAATGGGTTATGCTTGTTTCTTTGTTTCTTTGTTTGTTTCCTTCCCCCAGGAGGGCAGGAACCTTAGGGACTTGTTTTCTCAACAGCCTTGTCTGGAGAATGACACTGCAGGTCCTGTGACTCTGGCCACAGACACTCTCAGCAGTAACAGCCATTAGAGGACAAACATATCCCTTGGCGATTCAACCACCTACTGCAGATGTGAACAGTCCGTCCCCCTCTGCATGCTTTGCCTTTCCACCTGGGATCTCCCTCTACTCAATACAGAGGCCAGAGGGATGATGCACACTAATGCCACCTCCTCACAATGCATCCTGAGGACAAAAAGGCAAGATGGCAACTCCCTCTGCAAACTGCCAACAGGAAGCCTGCCTTGGGCAGGTTTTTTGACTGAAGGAGCTACAGGGGCTGCTGGAAGGCAATCAGAGAGTAGGTGTTTTCCCAGACATGCATATCACACAACACACACAGGAGCACTTTCACACAGCCATTTTCAGCACTCCAACTTCCCTAAAAAAAAAAAAAAAGGCAAAAAAAAAAGGGGCACTACAAGAGAACTAGATACCTAAAGCAAAAGACCTAAAAGACAATGACAACAACAACAAATGAATGCACTGTAGACTGCAGATGCAAATGGTGAATGAGTTTACCTGCAAGAAGAGATTGACTTCTTCTAGTTTTTGCCTTATCTTTTGGTAGGCTCTTTCTCCAATCTCTCTTTTATACTCCTCTATTTTGCAAAGATCTACCGCACTGCTCCGTAAGCATCGTTGGAGGCAAACCACCTCTTCTTGCAGCTCCAGATTTCTAGTTCGTAGCTGCAGAGATTTTGTGGACTCCCTCACCAGCTGCTGGAAGAGTTCACTGGCCTGTATCCAGGGGAAAAATAAACACAATTCATCAGAGAGGTCTAGAATCCCTCCATTCGGGGAAAATCCAGCAAACCTATCAGTCAAGACGATAGCTGACACCCACTGACTTGATATTTCAACCAAGAAAGAGGGATTTGTATCTCCATTTCTTTTGTTTCTTTACATCTTTCTCAGGAGTTCGGACAGGGTCGCTTCAGCTCCCATGCTTCCTCAGTTCTCCAGCAAGAGTTCACAACCCACTCCACAGCTCACCTGAACAGCACAGACTCCAAACCAGCAGCATTTCAGCCACGTGCTTGGGCTGAAAAGCACAAGGTCTCTTCTTCAGTGAGACTCCGCAGCCCTGAAAGCAGCTCCCTGAAAAGCCACTGCTGTCTGGCAAGAGCAGAGGGCAGGCAGCAGCAAAGAGAAAGGAGATCACTGCAATCCGACCCAAGAGCCTGAACCTGAGAGCTCCTGCTCATGCTGTGTGTCTGAAGGGCAGGATCTCCTCTTATTGCAACCCGGAGCAGTTGCTCTTGTGATGTTTCAGATAAAAGCACACTCGGGCCTGGAAAACGACCAGGAGCTCCTTTTGAGGAAGGCTCAAGGAGTGGCTTCATTAGCTACACTACAATGAGGAATGTCTCTAGACAAACCTCTCTGGCATTTGTGCTCAGAATATGTTGTTCTGTTCCAGCAGTGGAGGAAAAGAACAGCTTCGTAGATATTACTATGTTTACAGAGTTGGTATACCTCGGCTTTTGTCCTGTCCAAGTCCTCTTGCAAGTGCAGTTTTTCTTCCTTGAGGTCATCGCACAAACGGGTAGAAACTCTAAGGGAAGTCTCTGACATCCGCTGCTTTCTGAGAGCCTCACTAAGTTCTCGCTGCAGCTGGCAGACTGTTCTCTAACGAAAGATTATAACACAAGGATGAAGAGAAAGGCAAGAATGTGAAATCTGCATTTCTACTTTCACTCACTAGTTCATATACTTAAGATCAGTTTTCAGACGTGCTACAAAGGTCAGAAATGTTGTCCCCCAGAAGATGGGCTCTGCACAGCTGGGCACCTCTCTCCTTCCTGAGAGAGGAAGGTAGCAACGCTTAGCTCAGATGTGCTGGAGGCGCAAAACATTATGTGAGCACTCTGCACGGGAGCATGCTTTGCAGCTTGCACAAAGTCAGCTCAGCTGATTTCCTAATTAGTCCTTCCCCTCACTGGCAGCATAGTCTTTCACAGCGCCGCAACAAAAGGACATGGTTGGAGAAGGCTGTAACTCAGAAGCTATGGGAGAGAAAGCTGAGGCCAGGGTAGTGGCTGAAGCTAACTTCTTGGGAGGTTGCCAGCCTCCTTAAGTGCCCCAAATGCATACATCAGCTAGTCCCTGCACAACACTCGGACTCCTCTATTGCAGTAACACTTCAGGCCACAGGCATTCCTTCTCTGTACAAACAGGAAAGAAAAACACTCTTTTCTTTGCTCAGGACTCAGCAACTCCTCCTCGCTCACTACTCTCTCGTCACACCTCCTCCCTTCCTTCTTTCCCACTCATCTCCAGGCACCTTCTCCTCCCTCTCCTCCTCTCACTCTGCCCATCCTCAATATTTTCCTAAACATTCTCTCTCCTCCTTCCCCCACCCTACCTCTCTTTCTGCTTTGTTCCTCTTGCACACCAAGACTCGGTCTCTTAAATGAAGACACTTGGCGTTCAGTTCCTTGTTTCTTGCCTGCAGCAGGTACACTTCCTCTTCCGCTTCTGCTCTGCGTTTACTGAGAATGTTGTTCAGTCCATCCTGGACAGCACTCACAATTTTTTCTTGGGTGCTCCGATTCGGCACATCTCCCAGCTGCTGACGGAGCAAGCGATTCTCACTTTGGAGCTGGGCCACTTGTGCCCGCAGAGATTCCTCTTCCGCAAGGTGTTTGCTCACTTGATCTTTCTCACGTTGCAGAGCACGACCATGCTCCTTGGCCTGACACTGGGCTCGACGTAGTGCCCTCTGCGTCATTTCCAAAAATGATGTTTTTATCCTAAGAGACTGTTTCAGTTGGTGAACTGTCTTCTCTAAGGTGGTAGCTTTACTTTCAGCCTCACTCAGCTGCTGAGACAAGCTCTTGCTGGTTTCCCGCAAATCAGAGAGCTCCTGATTGAGCTTGTCTTGCGAACAAAGACCCTGCTCACATTCCCTCCGAAACGTCTGCTCAGCCTCACGTTCTGCTGTCTGACAACTTCCCAGTTCCTGAACTTGAGCAGAGATCTCGTGCAAAGGCGATGAGTCCACCTGTGTCTCCAGCCTCTCTTGGCTCTCACTTGTCTGTTCAAATGCAAGCAATGAAAGTTGGCCAACTTAAGCAAATCCTCTGAAAACAGGAGGCAATGGCAAGCATTCTCTATAACCATACAAAGACTGGAGCTACCTGGACCTCGGATTAGAATGCAACACTAATCTACAGACTGCTTCTCTCAACATCAGTCATTCAACAGTGTTATTTTACATTGGTACAGACCACCAGTTCAAAATTCAACTAAAATGTGTGTTTTTACATACCTGCCTCCCAGGGGTTTCCCTGCTAGCCTTGAGGGCTTCTTCGTCATTTGGCGAAGACTTACGAAGAATGGCAGAGTCGGAGTCCCCATCTGTACAAGAAAAACACATCTTTTGGTGAGCAGTGTGAGCTAATACAATTCCTGAAGCCTAGAGCGCTTCCTGAATCATCACATTTCAGAGAAAAATCTTAACACTAACACCCCCCCAACTCATCAAGTCCAAAAGAGAAAGCTATCAATGAGCAGATTCAACATGCAGCTGTTTTCTTACTCATCCATTTCCTCTAGCGCATATTTCTTGCTCATATGCAAAGGAAATCACTGCAAGGGCTCCAGAACAAGCCAGCAAGCAGTCACAGCCTACAGAACTCTGCTTTCAAGGGACAATGCCAAATAGCCCATTTTTTAAAATGGGACTTGCTCCATACATGATACCCATATTCAAAATACTGAAATGACCAGCTCCGATGGCGACTTCCGGTCTCCCTCAACTTCACCAGGCTGCATCTGTCAGATTGAGGTGATTTCTTCATCTTTATAGAAGCCTTGATTAATGCATGGATCATTATTTAAGCTGCCCAGCTCAGCTACAGAAAATACTACAGCGTTGCCAGCACACTCAAAAGACCTCCCTCGAAAAAGCCTCTGATTCCTCCGGGTACCAATAAATATGCCTTTGACATACCTCGACCAGAAATTGCACAGGAAACCTTTGCTCCCAGCTTTCGCATTGACGCATAACTGCCACCTATTATCTAATGCACGTTCACCTAACGTGCTCTGCGTTCCTAAGGAAAGCTGCCAGTGCAGACACAGCAGGGATTTGGACAGCTATCATTTTCCACTGGGCAATTAAACAGTCCCATATTTGTCTTCCAACAAACGAGTCTCAAACAAGCCAGAGTAAGCAGGGTACTGTTGCGGAGACCAGAAAAATCACACCAAATGCAGGAGGACAAAAGGGCCCAAGGTAGGCGTCCCTTCTGGTCTCTCCAGAGCTCTTCCAAGTTCCTCCTCTCCCAAAGACTTCAAAGCCTCTTCCTGCTGCGTATCAGAGGGAATCAGAGGCGGGGGCTATGCTTTGCCTGTGCCAGCCAGCAACTGCAGAATTAGGTTCAAGAGCCTTCCCAAGAAGCTGTCAAGTTCCCTCTCACGGCACCCACGCCATCTTTGAAGAGATTCCACACAAGCAGGAAAGGATCCAGGGAGAAGAGGAAATCCTTCTAGAAAGACACTCCAAAGACGGCCTACTCTTCCTCCAAGTCCCTGACTCACACAACCTTCTCTTCATACCCTATATGCATCACAAAATGCTCCAGAGGAGGGTTGGCCCTAACAACATATGTTCACCAACAGGATGATTCTGCAGTTGCCCAGGAACAGGGCAGGGCTGTTCTTTGGGGGGAAGCAACATTCTGCTGATCCGACCGTCCGCACAGAGCCCCCAGCAGCAGACCTCTTCCTGCGCTCTAGCAGGAGGAGTCACAAACCTCCGCCTGGATAAAGCTCCTGTTCCTAAGTGAAAGGCAGCAAAATGTGACTCTCGACTCACTTCTCACTTCTGGGAAATAACACACAAGTCAAGAAGAAAAGAAAAAATAGGGCGCAGTTTCTGTATCTTTGTAGGTTTTCAAAGACAGTAACAAACTGTGTATGAATACTGTCTGCTCTCCTCATTTGACACATACTGTAGCTTTCCATACAGTAGTCTTACCAAAAAAAAAAAAAAAAAAAAAAAAGGCAGAATAAACCCCCCTACTAGAGGGTCTGAAAGGTAGAGTACAGAGAACACAGTTTGGGTAATTCTGAAATAGTAATTGTGTGAGATATATTCAGTGCTAGGCAAGCTCACGAGCGTAGCTCAAACTGCACACACTCACTGAAGGAGAAGATATTTTTTTAAGCCACCCTGATAATTCTTCTGGATCATAACCTCATACGGATTTTCAACACTTTTTTTTTTCCTCATAAAAAGTCAGAACTTAAAAACAACATTTAAAAAACATAAATACATCTAAGAAGTTATAGTAAGTGCAGTTTCCTATAATGCACGGATCCAGCTGTGCCTAAGGCAGCACTGTCCCCTCGGGGAGGAGAATCCTGAAGCAACAAGACAGAAGCGTTTCTAAGCATCATGTCTCCGCAGCACCTCAGAGTCCCCACAAAAGCAGTTGGGACTGAGGTGAGAAACAAGGCACCTCGGGAACCTGGGCCGAGCACGGCTGACACAATTCACACCAAGGCAAAGAGACCACCGCGCTCCGGGGCCATCCCGGCAGCAGCTGCCTGCCTGCTGCCT
Source organism: Dromaius novaehollandiae (assembly GCF_036370855.1). NCBI lineage: Eukaryota > Metazoa > Chordata > Aves > Casuariiformes > Dromaiidae > Dromaius > Dromaius novaehollandiae. The sequence continues at coordinate 172,706 of NC_088125.1, read as the reverse complement.
CCCCCGGCACTGCCTCGCTGCAGCAAGGCAGCTCCAACACCGACCTGGCGCTTTGGGGACGGGGTTTGCGCCAGCAGAGCCGGGCGCGCAGAGGGAAGAGCGCACACCCGAGCAACAGGGAGGCCCGCGCTTCCTCGCTGGGCCCCGCTTAGTGGTTTGCTCCCCCTCACCCCCCCCAGTTTTCTGACAGGAGCTGCAGCGCGGCCGGCTGCAGCCCCGCGGGGCCGTGTCACCCCCCGAGGGCCCTCGCAGCCCCCAGCTGCACGTCCCGGCCCCGACAGACGCGCCCAGGGCGCTCGTCCCCCGGGGCCGCCCCAGCGCGCGGCTGCAGCAGGACACCCCGCCGCCAGCAAAGGCCACGGCGCCTCTCCCCGGCCCCGCGGGCGGCCACGGCTCCCACCTCCTCTCTCCGCAGCAGCCACCCCCCGCGGCAGCCCCGCGGCTCCTGCCCGCTGCGGGGCGCTGGGCACCGACGCGCCCGGGGCGCTGCCGGGAGCAGCATCCCCCGCCGGCAGAACCGCTCTGCCGGCGGGCAGCTGGCCCAGGCCCTCCGCCCGCAGCTCGGCGCCGCCGCCGCTCCCGGGGCTGCCGGGCGCCCGCGGCCCCTTCCTCCTCCGCAGGAGCCGCCGGATCTTCTCCATCCTCCGCCGGGGCGGGACACGACGATGGCGCCGCTTCGCCTCGGGGAGCCCCGAGAAGAGAAAAGCAGGGAGGGCGGCACCGGCACCGGCACCGGCACCGGCACCGGCACCGGCACCGGCACCGGCACCGGCACCGGCACCGGCACCGGCACCGGCACCGGCCGCCAGAGGTCGCGCGAGCACCACGCAGCTGCCCCCGGCCCGGCCAGGACGCTCGGGCGCGTCACAAGGGGCTGGGGGGGGCGGGGCGGGGCGGGGCGGGGCGCCGCCGCCGTCTTCCGCTGCCGAGGGGGGCGGGGCGGTGGGTGTCGGGCTGGGCGCTGCGGCCGCGCGGGGGCGGCTGGGGACTGCGGAGTTTCTGTGGCGGCTCCTGCGGCGGCTCCTGCGCGGGGCCGGGGCCGGGGCCGGGGCCGGGGCCGGGGCCGGGGCCGGGGGGAAGCGCTGTTCGCGGTGGGGGGGGCCGGGGGCTGCCGGTGCGGAGGGGCTGCCGGGGTCTCCCGTGCGGCTCCTGCCCGGCGGGGCCTGGCGCGGGCCAGAGCCGGGTGCTGCGGGCTGTGTCCAGGCGGGTCTGCGAAACCTCCGCGGACAGACGCTGCCCGGCTGCCCTGGGCCACCCGCCCCCTGCCACTGTGCTCTAACTGAAGAGTCCCCACGGATTTGAGAGTCATGGCTGGCTGCTAGAAATGCTGATCTCTTCTAAAATGCGTAAAAGCCGGGGAAGGACACACAGGCAAGAACAGGGTGATAAGGTGTGAAAACAAAGCCTGCCAGTTACATGAACAGGCTCTCTCTGGATGCCCTAACTAAAAAAGGGTGTGAGCTAGTGAGAGGAGGCTCTGGAAGCATCAGGTCTGCAATACGCTGATGACCTCATTCCCAAGCTTTTCTCTACAGTACCAACATTAGAACAAAAATGCTGCAGAAATCTCCTCTCCCTGCAGGTGTTGCTATGCTCCCTTCATCTGAAGGATCAGCCAGTGGCATAAGAAGCGCCTTCAGAAAGGCTCCTGGTGTGGTCCTGTTTTGCTAAGCAGCAAATCTTTTATCCCTCCATCCTTAGAGTCAAAAGGCTCAGGCTCCACACCGTTCATCCACTGCTTGGGTAAAAATGCCTTTGACCTGCTGTGACAGCTCGAACAAGGTGGGCAGCATCAGCCCGCTGTGCCACCTGCCTTTGTCAGCTCATTTCACTGCTGAAGTCCTCAAAGCAGGCTGGGCAGTGGCCAGGCAGCTGCTGCTGGGGATACCTGCAGGGAAGCAGCACCTTCCCCTGCTTTACAGGCCTTCTAAGTGCAGGGAAAGGTACTGAAAAATGGAGCATTTCATCCGTTTTCTCACACGGATGCTCAAGTGTTTGGCCACACTACTGCAACAAATTTAAAGCCTGTGTAAGGCCTGACCCAACCAACAAGTGGGTACATTTCCCATGCCCTGTCCTTTTCACCCCAACACTGTAGTCAGGAGGACGAGGAGCACAGATAGGGCAGAAAAGTGCAAAGACTCGAATGGGCATGGAAGCAGGATCATAGATGAAAAAACATCTCCAAACCCGAACGAGAGTGGGCCCTTGCTTTTCAGCAAAGGAAGAACTGCCTCTGCTGAATTGGGATTGTCTGTACTATAAATACCCGTTCTGTGGGTATATTGTCTCTTTCCTCTGCCAAAGAGTATTTTACCAGGAGACAAGAGAAGGACTCAAACCGAGCTACTATCCAATGAACTTTCCCCCAAACTTGTTCCCTGGGCAAAGGCTGCAGCAGCAACTGGGGCTGCTGAAAGCAGGTTTTTGACTCTTGGAGTCCTTTGAAGTGGAAAATGCCAGCGGAACGGGGCTGCTCTGTGCTTTGAAGATGGGACTTGCCCCATGCAGGGAAAGGTTTGTGTTCTTTGCTCCCACTAAGCGGAATTGCTCTCTTGCTTCAGGACTTCCCTGCCACTCTTCCCGTGGGGCCAGGTTCACGCAAACGCTGCTTTCTCCTCTGCTCACGTATCATGAAGAGAGCAATGGGCTCACAGCAGCTGAAATGTACATCCCAAAACACCTTTCTGACAACGGGGAATTCCAGGTCCTGTGTTTTTTCCACGTGTTGGTAATACAGCTAGTTCCACTGATGCCAAGGGACCTAATGTCTTGTTTTAAACTCAGTCCATGTGTGATTTTCTTGGGAACACCTGGAAGAGCATGTGTGACCTGTTCTTCATTTGTCTAAGCATTACAATGTAAAATGTTGAAAAGTCATGAAAACACAGAGCCAGAGAAGTTGAGAGAGACAGAGGCAGGAAAGCCCCCTACAGTGAGAAAACCGGAGATGCTTCAATCCTGCCAGTGTTTCTGATGCTCCCAGTGAATTCAAATGAGCATTTCTGGGACAGGCCTTTGAAATGGGACTAAGGTCCAGGAAAAGGCTTCAGAAGCCTGAGAATCTGTAAAAAGGGAGCGGGGAGCAAAGGCTGCGTCCCGGTGGCACAGAAAAATCTCTTGTTTTAGATCAGTTGCTGTGGCTGAAATTGAAACATGAGTCAAGTATGAGTAAACCAAGGCACCAAGGAAAAAAAGGATCCAGTTTAAAGAGGTCTTCATTAACGCAGCCCGAAAGGAGTCGTTTAGGACGACCTCCCTCCCCTTGGGACCAACGACCAAGTTCGTGATGCTCTTGGACTGAATTAAGGTGAAACGACACCAGCCAACCAGTTTTATGATTTATTAACACAAAAGACATGGTTAGGAACGATAACTCAATGGCAATTACTTCAACTAGATAAACAAGTCCCATGCCGCACGTTTTGAACACATCTCATCAACATTCATCAAAAGAGAGGGGGGAGAGGGAGAGAGAGAGAGGGAGAGAGAGAGAGAGAGAGAGAGAGATATCACCACCTGTGGATCCAGTGGTGTCCTGTTGGTCCCCTTCACTCTGGGTGTCTCGGCGGTGGGGGGGGTCCCCCACTTAGCTTCTAGTGGTGCCATTTTTATACAGTCCAAGTCCCCAAATCTCCGCCCAGTTCCAAGAAACCTCATGCATATGCATGGTGGGCATTAGAGGCATGGTCTGGTTCAGTGCAGCCTCGCTGTGTCCCGGGTGGTCGCAGGGAGACCATTTCAGGGGTCGCAGCACCTCAGTCTTGTTTCCACCAGAAACAGATGGCTTGCTCGTACAATGGAAAAACACCACCTCAGTCCTGTTTCCTCCGGGAACAAATGGAAATGGATGGCTTGCTCATGGTTATGGTTTCCTGCAAGATCTGCAACGTGCGCAACAAGGCTCGCATCTTAGGTACCAAGAAATGTATAAGGCAAAAGTTCACTCATCAGTCCGCCACACTCATCTGCAAACAGGAGAAGCCCTGTTTCCCTTGCTTAGTATGCACATAGCCTCTACTGTGAATAGTGATCCTTCTTAATAGAGCACCAGGCCCCAAACGCCTTGGCACTAGGCTTACAAGATGCCTGTAGGGTTAGGACCAGTGCGGGAGCAGCAGAGGGCTTAGGCTTGAGGCATCAGCGGGGAGGTTGCGCTTTGCAGTTGGTGGGCTTCTGGAAAGCTTGTGGGAGATGGCTGCGCGCTGGGCTTCATGTTTCTGCTGAGCATTTTGGGAATGGGCTGACTCTGTGGCCCGGGGGTCTGTGTTTGTGTGGGGATGACGGCTTAAGCCTGCTCTAGCACTTGAAGGCAAGTGATGCGGGCTAGGGCTTAGCTTCAGACCCAGGGTAAGAGAGCGGGTGGTGGTGGTGGGGGGGTAAGGAATCAGGCTGCAGCGTAGCAGTTTGGGCTTGGCCTTAGCGACCAGAGGAGGGGAAGGAGGGAAGGCGGAAGGGCAGGGCTTCAGCTTAGTGGTGAGGCTGCAGGTCTGGCCCTGCCAGAGGAGCTCTCGCAGGCCCTGTGCCAGTGGCATCCCCATTACCTGAAGCCTCCTGACCTCCCCAACATAGGTGTTGTCTCTTGGCCGAGAGCTCCGTGCCCTTCATGTGCTCCCACGCCGGCCTCCAGCTTCTGCCTGCTCACCTGAGGGCACACAGAGCACCGCCTCATCAGCACCCGAGTGCTGTCCCCCCAAACCTGACCCTGCCTCTGCAAGCCCCCAACCCTTCTGCCCTCCTGGCATGACCCTGCCCTTCCCTGCAGCACCTCACCATGCCAGCCTGCTGCTCCCCACCAAGCAGCTTCCTGCACCACAAGTGACCTCACAACCGAGAGCCCAGCCCTCACACCGCCACTCGCAGCTCCCCCTCGCCTGCCTGTGCCCTCTGCTCTCAGCTCCATGCGCTTGCACTCTCAGACTAAACACCAGCCCTGCCATGCCTCTGCCTCTGCCTCCCAGGCCCCAAATGCCGTGGCGCTAGGCTTACAAGACGCCTGGAGGGTTCGGGCCTTTGGGGCAGCAACATAGGGCTTAGGCTTCAGGCGTCAGCGGGGAGGTTGCGCTTTGCAGTTGGTGGTGGGCTTTGGGAAAGCTTGTGGGTGATGGCTGAGTGCTGGGCTTCATGTTTCTGCTGAGCGTTTTTGGAATGGGCGAATTCTGTGGTCTGGGGGTGTGTGTTTGTGTGGGGGTGAGGGCTAGAGCCTGGTCTAGCACTTGAAGGCAAGTGATGAGGGCTAGGCCTTAGCTTCAGACACAGGGCAAGAGTGAGGGTAGGGGTAAGGATTCAGGCTGCAGTGTAGTAGTTTGGGTTTGTCCTTAGCCACTAGAGGGGGGAAGGAGGGAAGGTGGAAGGGTAGGGCTTCAGCTTAGTGGTTAGGCTTCGGGTATGGTCCTGCCAGAGGAGCTCTCGCAGGCCCTGTGCCAGCGGCATCCCCATTACCTGAAGCCTCCTGACCTCCCCAACATAGGTGTTGTCTCTTGGCCAAGAGCTCCATGCCCTTCATGTGCTCACACACCGGCCTCCAGCTTCTGCCTGCTCACCTGAGGGCACACAGAGCACCTCCTCATCAGCACCCGAGTGCTGTCCCCCCAAACCTGACCCTGCCTCTGCAAGCCCCCAACCCTTCTGCCCTCCTGGCATGACCCTGCCCTTCCCTGCAGCACCTCACCATGCCAGCCTGCTGCTCCCCACCAAGCAGCTTCCTGCACCACAAGTGACCTCACAACCGAGAGCCCAGCCCTCACACCGCCACTCGCAGCTCCCCCTCCTGAAGCCTCCTGACCACCCCAACATAGGTGTTGTCTCTTGGCCAGGAGCTCCATGGCCTTCATGTGCTCATACCACGTATGGCCTAATGCGGAAGAATGTGAAGGAGACAGGCTGTGGAAAGTAGCCAGACCATCCTAGGAGGAAAAAGAAACAGTGTAAACTCTCCTGCACATCTTTTCTGTTACAACTCCTAGCTTGGCATGCTTTATGGGATATTATCATGTAACCATTTCACGATCATAACATAATTGTGTTTATTGCGCATAAGTCTGTTGCATAAAAACCTATTAGTTCCCCCTCTCCGTGTCCCTCGCCATGGTCAAATACTCAGCGGCCTCTGGGACTCTCCTGTCTTTTTATTGCCTCGATCTGGATAACACTGGGGAACCCCTGCATAAACACAGAGGTAAGAATTGCCTTCTAATGATCCTTGTGTTCGTTTTATTTGTGTATCCGTCCCTGCCCGGAGCTAGGGTGGCACCCCCACCTTGCCCCCACAATTGGCGTAGTCTGCAGGATAGACAAATAATGATACCGTGGTCTAAGAAGGTGAAGGGGGAAGGCAAGAGCCAGAGGGAAGTTGCTCGCCCTCGACCACCTGGATGGCCCCAGACTGAGCACCGGGGGCCGGCAGCCGCATTAGTTGCTATGTTGGCCATCCCAGAGAACTGGCCGGAGCTGGCAAAAGGGGAAGACATCACCCCGAAGGCAGCTGAATTGTAGGGGATTTGCGAGATGCAAAGGCGATAGCCCAAGAAGTGATTACAGCACAAGCTGAGAAAAGCCAAGATTTAGCAAGATGGAGCAGCTAGCTCTGCGGATGGCTAATAAGCACTGCGGGCGTTATGGAAAGGTGCCCGCTACTGCTTCTCAGGTGCGGGTGATTATAGCTCGACCTTCCTGGGATCCAGAGGAGTGGGATGGTAATATTTGGAGTACCTCATCTGACTCAGAAATTGAGTCTGATATTGAGCAAGAACCCGCTAACACTCCGGTGCAGCCGCTTGTTCAGATGCGGGGGGAGCGACACATAAATAGGGATACCGTAGAGCAATCAAGGACTTATACGCCAAAGGAATTACGTGAGTTTTTGACTACATTTCAGCAACAACCAAGGGAGTTATTACTAGCGTGGATGGTGAGAGCCTGGGACAATGGGGCTGGATCATTAACGTTATTAAGGGAAGAACTGAATTTAATGAGCCCGTTGTCCACAGATGCTCAAGTGCAGTATTATGCCTCCCAACTTAACGTTTGCATGAGATAGCGCCAGTAACTCTATAGTTGCTCCTCTGCTCTACCAGTGGTTATGTGCCGCAGGGGTAGCGGCTTACCCATCTACAGGTGAGCTGGGCACCACGGTGGGGGCATGCCATATCATGGAAGAAGGAATAAATGTTGCGACAGTTGGGGGTGGCCATTGGACGAGCTGATGATAATGGTCCAGATGGCATAGAAATAACTTGGCAAATGAAAATGCGGCTATTGAAATTGGCCCCAAGTGCCTTGAAACCGCTCCTGTTAGGGATGGCGATGCCTGCTACTGGTACAGTAGCAGCCTTGGTGAATAATTTGCGAGACCTAGCTTTGGTGGGTGGACCAGATTCTAAACGGGTAAGGGTGGCTCAGAAAGTTGGAGCAAAGAGACAGGGAGGAGCGACTAAGGTGAGCGGAAAGGTTACACAAAAACAGATGTGGACTGACTTGCTGCAGGCGGGGATATTGCAGGATGAGATCAATGGCTTGCCAACTGCCGATTTATTCAAGCATGGCAGCATTTGCCTGCCAATCAACAAAACCGAGTTAAACCCACTGCCCCACCTGCACCCAGTGCTCCCTGGAAGCTGCCTGCTAAGAAACAATGAAGGGGAGGCAGGTCCCCCGAAATCCGAGCGTGAGTTGCAGCATATCATCTGAGGGACAGGCGCCCATATGTACCCCTGCGAATTAGATGACACTCGGGAGGGGAAATAGCTGTGCTTGCTTTAGTAGATACAGGAGCAGAAGTTACAGTGCCACACAGTGCCCTAAACCCTGGAAAAGCAACAGGGCACTTCTGTGGTTTGGGTGGATCTGCCACCCCTGCTGTCGGGCAATAGTTCCTTTAGTGATTGGGAAAAACCCTCCCTTCTCCATTCCAGTCTTATTGGCACCCATTCATGCATATATTTTAGGAACTGATGTGTTACTAGGTTGAGATATACACCCAATGCAAGGATTCTTCTCTTTTGCAAGGAGTCCCTCACTGCCACAAGCACGAGGAATCACTCTAATCAGAGGGTACCCAAACTGGGACCCTGTAGATTTGCCTGTACCAACTACTGTTGTGTAAATAAAACAGGACAGAATACCAGGAGGAGAAACAGAAATTCAAGAAACAAAAGATGCTCTCTTACATGCACACATAATACACCCTGCCCTATCGGCCTTTAATAACCCCATATGGCCTGCGGAGAAGCCGGATGGCTCCTGGCGTACGATTGTGGATTACAGAGAATTGAGTAAGGTGGTCCCACCCCTGATGGCAGTGGTCCCCAATATGGTGACTTTGTTAGAAGAAGTGGGTAAAAATTTGCAAGAATGGAAGGCTGAGGTGGATTTGGCAAACGCCTTTTTCTCTATTGCTATATCCCCAGCCTCGCAGGACCAATTTGCCTTCACTTGGAGTGGTAAGCAGTATACATTCCAAGTCCTTCCGCAGGGATATAGGCATAGCCCCACTATATGTCATCAAATGGTCGCTGCTGACCTCCCAACACCTCTCCCAGAATGTACTAGTCATCATTACATCAATGATATTTTGAGAACGGGATCATCTGAACATCAGGTGAAAGGGCAACTAATGGCACTGACGCATGCTTTCCAGGATAGGGGATGGGCTGTGAACCCCAGAAAGGTACAAGGATCAGATATTAGTGTTCAATTTCTAGGAGTAGTGTGGAGAGGACAAACGACGGCCATTCCTGAAAAAGTGTGTAATACTATCCAGCAATGCCTTGTCCCTACGACTATAAAACAGCTGCAAGCTTTCCTAGGTCTCCGAGGACTCCGGTGAACTTTTATACCTCATTTAGCATACTTGATGCGGCCCTTGCAGCGTTTAACAAAGAAAAGCAGTCAGTGGCAGTGGACCAAAGAGCACCAGCAGGCTTTTGCTTTGTGCAAGGAAGCGGTGGTCCAACACTCTGAGTTATTTACACCCTATGAAGGACAATGTTTTGAATTGGAAGTTACAGTTATGGGAGATACAGTATCTTGGGGGTTATGACAGCAATGTGCTCGTGCACAGTGTGAGCCCGTAGGGTTCTGGTCCCGCTCATCACAAGGAGCTACAGCAGATTACACTGCCCTTAGAAAAACAACTCCTAGCAGTGGTATGGGCCCTGCAGGACACAGAACAAATTACTGAATGCCATCATGTCACTGCGCATACACCCTTCCCAATTCAAGCGTGGGTAAATGATGACACTGTTAGAGCCCATGTTGGAGTGGCGCAAACTGCAACGCAATGGAAGTGGAAACATTCTTTGCAAGCTCGACTGAAAGGAGGGAAGAAGGAGTTAAGCACCCCACATGCCACTTTACTGGGAGAAGTACAGTTTAAGCACATGCCCTTACTACCTGAACCGGAGGGTCTACCTCTTCCTGCCTCCCCCCACCCACCCCCCCGGCAGAAGTGTCACCGGTACAAGAAGCTCCTCCCTTTGAGATGTTATCTCCTGGACAGCAGGAGTGGCCTTGGTTTTCCGATGGTAGTGCAGTGTATTCTTGGGCAGGAGAACGCGTATGGCATTCTGTGGCATACAACCCTGCCATGGACACTATCTGTTTTGCCCCCGGAACAGGATACACCAGTCAGTGGGCTGAACTAAAAGCCACAGCTATAGCTTTAGATGAAGGGCATCTCGATACAGATAGTTGGGTAGTGTACAAAGGCTTGCAAGCTTGGCTGCCAACATGGACCGCTGCACAATGGAAAATACATGATAGGGAACTTTGGGGAAGCTCCTTGTGGGAAAAAAATTGGAGTATTGAGCAGACAAAAGTTATTTCAGTACGACACGCTGATGCCCATCAAAGGCAAGAGCCTCTTGAAATGCAATATAATTCAGTGGTTGACTGAATGGCAACCCCCTCAGAACTGAAACAGGCCCGACAAGCGCACAAACGGTCAGGGCATCGGGGCCCTGTCACCGCTCGAGCTTGGGACTTGTCGCGACGACACCCCATGCTAGCGCTACACTGCTGTAAGACTGCACGTGCTAATTGTTCCCCCTGTATGAAGGTAGTAAAATTACCTCTAACTAGGACATACGGTCGTGTTAAATGAGGCGAACAACCATTTACAACCTGGCAAGTAGATTCTATAGGCCCATTGCCCCCTTCACAGGGACAAAAGTATATTCGAACTGCCGCAGACACCTACACAAGTCTGATGTGCACACATCCCACCTCTCATGCAAATCAGTCCGCCACTGTACGAGGTTTAGAGCAACTGATGTATACCAATGGGATACCTAAAGAAATACAGCGTGATCAAGGTACCCACTTTGTGGGACATGTAGTGCAGGAATGGGCAAAGGATTTGGGGATCACCTGGATTTTACACATCCCATACCATCCCCAAGCTAGTGGACTAATAGAAAGAATGAATGGTTTACTGAAAGAGCAAGTTCGAAAACTCACCCCAACACAGACATTAAAGCGATGGGCAAGTGTATTGCCCCAGGCACTATTCATGCTTAACAAGAGACGTGTGGGAGTACTTACTCCCTATGAGGGAGTGCAAATTAAACCAACATTGGCACCCCCCGCCCGAATATCAATTATGGAAGGAGGGGTTGCCCCCCACATGCTTGCCTCACGAGAAGTAGAATTCTATGCATCCAAACCGTTATTAAGTGCCAAGCAGAAAAATACAAGCCTACACTTGCAGCTCGATTGTCCATCGCAGCTTGTATGGCTATTCACACCTTTGGTATCTGTTCAAGTAACCCCACTTCTACTAACTTCCTCTCCAGATTTCTCGTTCCAGGTATCCGCACCTGCGCCAGTAAATATTTCACAAGGAAAACCAATACTGCAAAGAATTTTAGTCCATAATGCTGGAGTACCTCACATTCAGCAAACACCTTCAACACATTCCTTAGCTAATGTGTGGATATTAAATCCTCACAAGGAAAAACGACCTGGTACCATCCTGGCAGATGGGCCAGGAGCGACGGTCCTAGTGCTCCCTGATGGCGATACAATACCTTTTTAGCTCCCTGCTAACAGGTTATCCCCTCGGCATTTGTGAAGTATTGCTCGCATGTTGCATCCTGTGCTCCCCAACAAATGCGATTGACTTACAGGATCATCCCGCACCACATAAAAATACATAGATCTGGCTAGCTCAGCGTTTGGCTAACTTCTCTGCCTTTTGTATTGCAGGTGGACGGTCTCTTGATGATGTACTAACCACATGTTATATAGGAATACTAACCTCCCTTCAAATATTACCAAATTATACCTTCTTGAGAAATTTTGATATCCAACTCACCCCCTTGAATTTACACGATCTGGGAACAGTCTCTACTAAATGAACACCTTGGAGGTATTCATTTTAGATTGCCAACGTGTCCAAAGCAGATTTATGTTTTTGCTTTGTCCATGCTGCCACACCAAAGTATGATATGACCAATATGCAGTTGAAATGCAATAGTACTATGAATATAACCTTTAGGGTGGTTCTTTTTAGGCGGCACCACTGCTTACACTTATGTGCCAGCCAATACCACCGATGGCCCTTGCGCTATTGTGCTAAGCATCCTCCCTTTTATGACAGAACAAAAGAGGAAGCCACGGCATGTTTTGCATGCCACATGTGACCCCCACATGAATCTGTTTTCTCATGGAGAGGCTCTAGGATTCTTACGGAGCCCAACTGGTGTCCCGGGGTGGTAACCCCTAATTATAAACAAGTAGAACATGTCGCCTGTGCTTTAGCCCAAGGACTAAATTGGACATCTAAAGCCATCGCCTCTTGAAACAAAGGCTTCAGTGCAATATGACAAAGCACTTTGCAAAATCCATTAGTAATTGACTACCTTCTGCTCCAACATAACCATGGATGCCATGATTTTGCTGGCATGTGCTGCTTCAACATACCTGATGAATCAGCATCTATTGAAACTAACATCAACCATCTGCAAGATATTATTCAACACATTTGCCAAAATGATGGTGAAGCACGGCTAGCCAACTGGTTCAGTTCTCTAACCAGGCAAGGAGGGCTTCTGTTTCTTTTTGGCCTTGTTTTATGTTATGTTATAGCATGATTTCTCTGTAAAATCCCTTGTCCACACTCATCACACCCTCATAAAGATTGGGACAGCCTGTGACTAGCACCTCATTGCGGGGGTGGAATGTAGGGAGTAATGCGGAAGAATGTCGAGGAGGCAGGTGATGGGAACTAGCCAGACTGTCCCAGGAGGAAAAAGAAGCAGTGTAATGTGTCTTGCACATCTTATCTGTTCCAACCCCTAGCTTGACATGCTTTAGCAGTTATAATATCACACGACCATTTCATGAGCATAATGTAATTCTGCTTATTGTGCATGTGCCTGTTGCATAAAAGCCTATTAGTTCCCCCTCCCCGGGTTCCTCGCCATGGACAAACACTCAGCAGTGCCAGGAATTCTCCTGTCTTCTTATTGCCTCCAGGGGAGATAACACTGGGGAAGGCCCGCATAGACACAGAAGTAGTAAAGGCCTTCTAAGGATCCTTGTGTGCATTGCATTTGTGTATCCACCCCTGCCTGAGGCTAGGGCGATGACCCCGCCTTGCACCCACACCCACCATTACCTACAGCTCTAGGCACAATCTCTGATTCACACTGCCCAAGGATTGTCCTCACCTTTGACTCCCTTCTGCAGCAAATCCTCAAACAAAAGAGCAGTTTGCAGCGCACGCTAGGGCACAGAGTCCCGTGGGAAAGTTTAACTCGGAGGTATCAACTGCAGGTGGGAGTAGTGGGCTGCCCGGAGATCTTGTCCCCTCATGGGGAACCCATACTGGGTAAGCAGTGTCACCTCTAGTGCCTCATGCTACCCAAGCTATCACACTGCGGCCTTGGCTCCAATGTCCTACCAATGAGCACAGAAGGAGAAGGCACAAACCCCTGCCTGGAAGCAGCTGTTTCATTACCTTTCTTGCCACTGCTGCGTCAGCTTTTCCCCTCTCCTGTTCCTGGGTGGGCTTCACAGGTGCCACAGGCCTCTAGGTGGTATTCTAGGTGCAGTCTCAAGCTTGTACCTGGAAACAGCAACAACACATCAGTCTGAAGAGAGGGCACCAAAGTGTCCTTTGCATCTCACGTCAGTAATGGGGACACAGGGTCACATGGGAGCTCCTGTGAAGTCCATCCTTGCCCAAAGCAGAATATGCGGAACATGCCAGATGCTGGAGGACTGTATGAGGCGGCTGAATGCCATAATGAAGACCTCCAGTGCTTGGAGGGGCATTCGCTTCCTCATCAGCCTGTGCCAGGGCTTCCCTGTCCTTCCTGTGAGAAAGCTCATTTTGATGTAAATCCTCTGCACTGCTGTTGGAGACCAGCTCCCATCTCCCGTGGGAGCCAGGGGCTAAGAAGCAAACATACTCACTCTGGAAAGACAATGGCATCACCAGAAAGGGTCTGAGAAGCAGCAGTTTTGCTGCCTGAGAGGACTGAATCCCTCGTCTCTGGCATCTGCAAAGGGGAGAGAAACATGTGAGATGATGCCAAGAAAATTATCTTGTTGCTCGCAAGAGCAGCAAACACTTCCAATGCTCAGAGAAGCTGCCTCTCTGAAATGCTGAAACAAAGAACTCTGTTCCTCACAGCAGCCCCTCAGTTAGCAGCCGGAGGGGAATACATGAGAAAGCATAATAACCCTGTCAGGCTTTTTGCAAGGCTGAGAAGCCAGGGACTCAGCCCGGAGACCAGGTGCTTCCTAATGCAGCAGTTGATGGAGGTAAGTACAAGAGAAGGCATTTCACTAGCTGGGGGTGCTGCTTGCTGCATTTTTCCTGCTGCCTTGAGTTGATGCCTTCTGAGGTGAGAACAAAGGCCTCACATGTGGGGTTAACCCCACAGTCTCTCCTAACGTTCAGACGGGTGCCTCAGCAGCATGGAAGAAGAGAGTGACACAGCCCTTCCTTTCCTTTTGCACAGCAGCTAACAACTGTGAGGGACAACCCTCTGGTGTGTGTTCAAGGGGCAGTTGAGGGTCCAGCTCTGGGACCCACTGGAACAAAGGCTGGAGAAAAGGCCCTGGCCCACACAACAGCCTGGAAAGACACCACGCACTTAGACAGAAGGAAGAGACAGAGCTGTGAACCAGGGCTGGCCTACAGCTGCCTTGCATCTCTGGCTTAGCCCTTGAGGAGCTTAGCTCAGACTGCTTTCACATCTCACTTGCCCCTGAAAGCTCAGGCCGAAGGACATGCTTGCACTAGAGACCTGGCGAAGGGCATATCCCAAAGATATCCCAAGGGGAAGCCAAAGTAGCAGCCTGTCTTCCTACCAGGAACACAGGCCGTATCATCGGTGAGGCTGTGAACCTCTGCAATAGGCACTGAAAGATGGAACACGGGTCTGTGAACAGTCAGAAGACCACGCTTCCCACCACCAACTTGTTCAGTGACAACACCAAAGGTCCCAAGCCGAATAATTCTGGCTCCCTGAAAACAGGAAGGAAGAAAAGAATTATGAGACTGTTAGGTGGAGAGGCTGATGATTGGTCAGCGCATGGTGATGGTGCTCAGTGCCCTGCCCACTCCTGCTGTACTGGAACGCTTTGAAGAAGCTCTGGAGAAGCTCTTTGGAAGAACCTTCCAGGCCCAGGGTGGCAGACCCACCTGCTTCAGCACCAGCTGCCGCACACACACCTCCCCAGGTAGCAAGGGTCTCTGGAAAGTACGTGAAAGACACGTCATGCTCCGGGAGGGCCAACTCACCACCATTCAGCACATGCCTAACCCAGGAGATGACAAGTGCAAGCGCATTCAAACAGCATCCCCCTCCCCAAACATACCCCATCCCTGACAGCAGCTGCAGAGCTGAGGTGGGGACAGGGGCTTTCATGTGGACCCAGGAGGGGTCTGGATCTGAAACAGAGGCATTAGGGCATGCAGATCCTGCCATGGGACATCCACAATGTGTTCCTGAGCTCAAAGCCTGCTCTGCTGCTCTGGAGGTACAAGGAGATCCAGCAGGAAGGAGCGGGAGGCAGTGGCTGGTCTCCCAGACAGCAAGCCACTGGGAGCTGAGGAAAAGTCCAAGGATTCATTTCCAGCACAGCTGTTTCTGGAAGCCTCTCCAGAGCCCAGCAGGAGCTGCAGGAGCCCTCAGCCTTCTTCAAACAGGTCTCCCGTCCTTCCAGCTGCAGCTGTCACAGGGGGACCCCCTCCCTAGGGATTTTGGCAATGGATTGCCACGCAGCGAGAGGATGGTGCTGTGCCCAATGTAGTCCGGGGCTCAGGCCATCCCGCAGGGTCTCCCCTGTGGGGCCAGGCATCTCCCACTGCTGCCAACAGCCCCGCCACATGTCTGCCAACAGCCGGGGACTGTCACTGGGCTGTGATGGGTCTGTGCCCATCGCCAGGGCCAGCCATGTGCCAGGCGCTCACCCCAGGGCAGCCATGTGCCCGTCCCCACTCTGGACCCGCTGTGTGTCAGCTCCTTGCCGGGGCCAGGCTGGTGCTGGGCACCCTGGGCCCAGGTAGGATGGGGAACTGCTCTGCCCCAGGAGGACGTGGGGCTGGCCCAGGCACGGGCTGGGCACCTTGGCCCGGAGGCAATCACTGCAGCCGTCACATACTGGCTCCAGCGGCCCGTCCCTGCCCAGGGCGGCAGGAGCAGGCAGCTGGGGCCAGGCCGGGCCGGGGTAGTGCGACATGGTGCCACGTGGGGCCGGGGCACGGGGCCGGGCCGGGGCGTCGCTGCTGTGGCGGCAGCGCCAAAGGTCGGGGTGGAGAGAAATACTGTGTCATGTCAGCGCTGCCGCACAGTCCTCCTGCAATAGGACCCAAAACCGCGTTGCTGCAAAATGCCAGGCAGAACTGTAACTTCATCAGCGTGCATGATCATGGGCCTTGGTCTTGAAGAAGGAAATGGAATGAGAAAAAGTATAAACCAAGGGTTCCTTCCCTCCCCAGGTAGCTTTTTCAGAAAACCGGCAGTTCCCCACTGTTACCTGGGATCAGCTCCCCAGCAGTCCAGCTTGCTGCAGAGTGGACCAAATGCCAGTGCCAGCACGACGGGGAGGACCGTACTGGAGGGGTAAAATCAGTGGGAGGGAGAAGGAGGGGTTTTGTTTGTTTGTTTGTTTGTTTGTTTGTTTTTATGGCAGTATCAGGAGGGCAGGAGAGCCCAGGGCAGCCCTTGGCAGGGGCAGGGCCACGGTTGCCAGGCAACATGGGGGGGACAGGAGGCGGGAGGAGACCACGTGCCCTGCAGCCAATGGGGTGCGGCTGCCAGGCGATGCGGGGCCGGAAGCAGGAAGCCAGGTGCCCGGCAGCCAGCAGGGTGCCGTTGCCAGGGGAGAGGGGCGGGGCGCGGCCTGCCCTGGGGGAGGGAGTCCCAGGCCCTGGAGGCGGCTGGAGGCCAGCTGGGGCGGCCGTGGCGAGGCAGCGCGTGGGGCCGGGAGCGCCGGGGAGCCGGGCCCTGTGCGCCCCGGCTGCGCTGCACCAGCCTGCTGGGACGGGGGCCGTGCGCGTCACGAGGCCCCGCTCTCCGGGGCAGCCGTGCACCCCACGGAGGCGGCGGGTCCTGCCCTGACACAGCAGGGGCTGCTGGCCAGGCGGGGAGGCCTGGGCCTGGCGCGGCCCGAGGGGCTGGACCGGCTCTGCCTCCTCCCGGGGAGCCGCGTTGTCCCAGGATGTGCTGCGGCTCTGGCCCCAGCACGGCAGGTCTCCCTCTGTCCGGGCTCTCTGGGTACTGGTGTTGTCCGAAAAGCGGATTCGTTGCCCGGTGTGCAATAAGCCAATAATTGCACACTCAGGAGAGACATTTGCTTCTTTATTTCAGAGTTGCACAAGCCTGGCTGCTCGGTGGTTTCCCACAAATCAAGCACACACCCCCACCCCGGCTTCTCAAGGAGCATTTATACAAACAAATTGCAAAGTTTGCAACTTTCCTTTTTACACTGATTGGTTAGTGATTTACATACAATTATAATTTTGCTTACACACCATTTTACTAGGACGCATGCTCAGGGGAGGGGTCTTCACCTGGGCACGGGTCTTTTGGACCTATGGGCGTGATTTTTTGTAGTATAATGAGGACAGTTCAGTTAGAGATACATGGACCTCCCATTCTTTTGCCAAATTGGCAATATGTACCTAGAAATAAAACATTTTGATGTAATGTTTCTTTTAGGGCTTTAGCAGTTCTAGGATGCCCTTGTTTAAAGAATGCTTCTTTTCAGAAAATAGAGATAGAGGTTATCCTAATCTGCCTAGTTAAAACCGAATGAACATTCTTTCTGAGCTTCCAGGGTTGTCTTGTAACAGTTCCCCCTTTGAGACTTGTATGACCATTCTCATATTCGTCTCACCCTTTTAAAATTTTTCCCTTATTAGCTTTGTACAACATCTAGAAATGCATTGAATCTCTACATAGACACATACAAAAACTAATAACACCATTCCCAAAATTGTTAAATGCTTTTTAACCCATGAGCTTGCGTCAGGGAACCAGGAAGTCAACCATTTCCATGTTTCTTCAAATCCGAAAGAAAGCATCATCTTTCTGAACCCCATGTAAGATTTCAGTCTGCTTCCAGATTTCATTTAGATTGGTAGTAATTCTCCCGCTTTGATCCACAGCAACTAGTATTTATTACTGTACATACTCCTCCCTGAGATGCCAAGAACATATCTAGAGCCATTCTGTTTTGGGTGGTTATTTTAGCAATTTCTGAAACCTCCTCTTGTAAAGCTGCAATGGCATCAGAGGTTTTATTCCCTATTTGCTCAATAACTGCTGAAATATTTACTCTTGCTTTTTCAAGTTCACTCACTCCCAATGGTGGAAACAGCCACCTTGCGAATGAATGAAACCTAGTAGGTCGCTTTATTAAAGGATTATTGCCCCTCTTTTGTCTCCTCATGAATGTTCTTAACCATGATTTTTGATTCTTGTTACTCAGTTCTTTTGTTACAGTAATATTAGGGATTATTGCCCCTAGAGTCCATGTCCCTGACCAATTAGGAGGTAGCACTTTTCATGCCTTGTTCCCACACAACCAATACCATCCACTACCTTTCGGAACACGCCACCCATTTAGTTCCTTACTTGGCCACTTATAACCTATTGCAGGGATCCGAGAGCAATCTTCATAACTCCCTGCCTTAATGGCTCCAGTACAGTTGATCGGCTGTTTTCCATAAGGTACAGTTTTCTCCCACCATTTATTACTATTATTGCACCTTCGGATACATTGATAATAATCGCCTGTCACACTCTGGACTTGCCATTCCTGTTCTGTTGTTTCATCATGTTCCGTTTGATCACTAGCATTTCTTATCTGTTTCATAAATTCCATACAGGAAAACTTAAGAGGCACTCCAATCAGCGGGAAGCCCTTGTTGGAATGTTCAGGGAAGTGGGGACACACCCAACCATCCATCTGGTTAACTATCTTCATAGATTTCATAATTACTTCCAAATGAAGATTTTTGACCCCCAAATCCTTCCTGATTCCCTTTGGCTCAGGTAACCTAGAAAAACTAACCACCACATTTCTCCCCCGTTGTTTGTTAAGGAGAACATCCTTTTTACACAGAGACCCTAACAACAATATTAACCCTATTCCTAACAAAGAGATTAAAGCAATTTTTCCCTGAATACAATCTAAATTTAAAACTGATTCACTTCTAACACAACTCATATATCTTTATATATTTTTAACTTGAAAGGTTGGACTCGTTCAGCTTTCCACATCTCTCGAGGTCCTGCTTTCACTTGGGTGGAGTGGATCCAGGAATCAATTCCCTGCAGTTTCACAGCAGTATTTGTTGTTAGTAGGACAAGATACGGTCCTCTCCATTTTTCTATCAACGGCTCATCCTTCCAGGTTCGAAGATACACTTGATCTCCAAGCTGGAATGAATGTACAGGTGAATCTAAAAGTATGGGAGATCTTAACTGGATGTACCTACGGAGAGAAGGAAGAACCTTTGCCATAGACAAGAGATAGTCACTTAAAATTTGATCGCCCTTAGATGGACTAACTTTCTGCCTAACCCTTGGGGTTATTCTGATTCTTAATAATGCCAGAGGTAAAACATCAGTCCATTTCATCTGAGTCTCCTGACACAATTTCCCTCTCTGTCTCTTAATTGCTTGATTCATTCTTTCCACTTTTCCACTGGATTGTGGCCTTCAGGGGGTATGTAAATCCCATTTAATTTGTAGTATTTTTGAGGTCTCCTGTACTATTTCTGCTATAAAATGAGGTCCCCTATCCGAAGACAATCCTTCTGGTACCCCAAATCTTGGTAGGATTTCTTTTAATACCATTTTCACTACCTCCCTTGCTTTATTGGTACGGCACGGGAAAGCCTCAGGCCATCCTGAAAAGGTGGCAACAATTACCAACAAATATTTATATCCATTACAGCTTGGTAATTCAGAAAAATCAATTTGCCAGGAATCCCCAGGCATGAAGCCCCTTTTTCCTTCCCCTGGGGGGGTTTGAGGGGGGGGGCGCTTCTTCTGAATCATGGGATTATTTCTAAAACAGATTTCACATTTTTGTGTAATTCCCTTTGCAATTAGTAACACACTAACTCCCACAGCAAATCTTTCAACTGTTTCAACCAATGCCTCGGCTCCCATGTGGGTACTATCATGTGTTTGCCTCATCAGCTTCTTCATTATCGCCAAAGTTACCACACCTTGTCCAGTAGATGTTACCACCATCCTTTGGAAGTCTTTATGCATTGCAGTATTTCTGCTAATTTATTTTCTTTTTCAGTGTATACCGGAATTTCCATTTTTCACGTTCTCTCTGGAACTAATGCTGCCACCGACACGGATAATGCTACCCTTTTTGCAGCCTCATCGGCTCTTTTGTTCCCTTTAGCTACGTCAGTCTGCCCGGATTGGTGTGCTTTGCAATACATTACTGCTGTTTCTTTGGGTTTATTAACTGCTTCGAGTAGTTCCATAATCTCCTTGCTGTATTTTATAGGATTCCCTTGAGAAGACAGCAATCCTCTTTCCTTCCCAATTGTGCCATGGGCATGTATAACCCCAAAGGCATATTTGGAATCTGTGAACACATTGCTCCGTTTTCCTTCTGATAATTCCAGAGCCGAAGTTAAAGCAATCAGTCCTGCTTTCTGGGTGGATGGATTTGCTGGTAGCGATCTTGCTTCGATTTCTTCTTCCAAGGTGACAACAGCATACCCAGCCCTTCTTTCTCCCTTTAGGATAAAACTGCTCCCATCGGTAAATAATTCCCAGTCTAGATTCTGCAATGGAATACCTCTGAAATCTGGACAGCTGGAATATACTCGCTCAGTAGTTTGCAGGCAGTCTTGAGCCAACTTCCCCTCTTCATGAAGTGGTTATAAAGATGCCGGATTAAGGGTATTAGACACTTTCATGGTTACATCTTCTTGCTCAAGTATTACTGCTTGGTACTGCACCATCCTACCTGGGGATAACCAATGATGCCCCTTCTGTTCTAAAACTGCTGCAACAGCATGTGGCACATAAGCAGTCACCTTTTGTCCCAATGTCAATTTTCGTGCTTCTTGTATTAACATCACAGCAGCTGCAACTGCTCGCAGGCATCCTGGCCACCTGCACTCACTTTATCCAATTGTTTGGAAAAGTAAGCCACAGGTCTTTTCCAATTTTTGGAAGTCCTAATGCGGGAGCACTCATGAGAGCAATCTTGATTTCATCAAATCCTTTTCGGCACTCTGCAGTCCACTCCAGCAAGTCTCCTGGCCCCTTAACAGCTTCATATAAAGGCTCTGACATTAATCCAAAATTAGGTATCCACAGGCCACACCACCCAGCCATTCCTAAAAATCCCCTAAGTTCTCTTTTTGATTTCGAGGGGGCGATCTGACAAATCGCTTCTTTCCTTTTGATTCCTAATTTTCTTTTCCCCTAGGATATTTCAAATCCTAGATAGATTATGCTTTCCTTCATGATCTGTACTTTTTTCTGAGACACCCTATATCCTGCTGTTCCCCCCAAATTTAATAAACTGATGGTTGTTTCTCTACATTCTTCAGTCGTGTCTGCCCCCAATAAGATAGCGTCCACATACTGTAATAAGGTAGTGGTATCTTTCTTACCTTGCCATAATTCTAATTCTT
Organism: Dromaius novaehollandiae; assembly: GCF_036370855.1. Taxonomy (NCBI): domain Eukaryota; kingdom Metazoa; phylum Chordata; class Aves; order Casuariiformes; family Dromaiidae; genus Dromaius; species Dromaius novaehollandiae. The sequence goes on along the minus strand of NC_088125.1, from coordinate 151,567 downwards.
TTGCAAGTACATTGCCAAAAATTGTAGGGCTGTTCTTGAATCCTTGCGGGAGTACTGTCCAGCACAACTGCATTTTGCGTCTCCTTGTAGGACTTTCCCACTCAAAGGCAAATAATTGTTGACTTTGTTCCTCCAAAGCGATACAGAAGGAAGCATCTTTTAAGTCCAGTACTGTAAAATAGACATTTGAATCATTTATCATCGTTAACAAAGTGTATGGATTGGGTACCACTGGGTGCACATCAATGACTATCTGGTTAATAGCTTGCAAATCCTGTACTAGATGGTATTCTTGTGAATGTGTTTTTTTAACAGGCAGGATTGGAGTATTGTACTCGGACTGACATTCTTGCAGCAGTCCATACTTTAAGAAATTATTAATTATAGGCTCCAGTCCACCATGGGCCTCTAACTTCATGGGATACTGTTTTCACGCAACTGATTCAGTTCCTTGTTTTAATTCCACCTTTACCGGTTCTACACATTGGGCTCTTCAAGGTTTCTCTGTCGCCCACGCAAAAGGGACTACTGCGTCCATTACTGTGCAGGGAATTTTGCTTGGTCCACTCTCCACCTGTTTGGAATCCAGTGCTTTCTGTAACATATATGCTTGTGTCTTCCAGGCATTATTTGGTGGAATGTGCACCTTAACTTTGTTCTTATCAAAGGTTATTTGTGCCCCCACTTTATTCAGTAAATCCCTCCCCATTAGGGGTAATGGGCATTCTGGCATATATAAGAATGCATGTGTTAACACTCTATTTCCTATTTTACATTTAATTGGCTGAATGAAAGGTTTGACCTCTTGCTTTCCTGTGGCCCCAATTAGTGGCACAGAGAATTTACTCATTGGTGCCTTACAGCTGTTTCATACTGAATATGTTGCTCCAGTGCCTACTAAAAAAGTAACTGTTTCCTTCCCCAGCTTTACTGAAACCAGGGCTTCAGCTGGGGAATCCAATTTCTCAACCCCCGGTTCCCATCAGTCTGAATCTTCTGCACCAGTCGTGAGCAAACCTGCCTCTGGAACAGATACAGATACAGACTGAGGTTTCCAATAATCTGATTGTTTCTTCGGGCACGCATTTTTCCAGTGCCCCTTCTCCCTACAAATTGCACATTGATCTCTCCTCAGTGAAATTCTATTTCCCAAATTCCCTCCTACTCTATGTCCTCTTCCACGTCCTTATCCTTTCAGAAAACCCCTTCCCCGAGAGGAAGTTTGTGCCTGGGCAAATGCAGCTGCCAAGATTGCAGCATTTTGCCCCTTATCTTTCAGTTTCTCCTTTTGTTTTTCCTTTCTCTCTACTTCTTCCCTGTTATTGTACACCTCTCATGCAATTTCTATTAACTGTGATATTGACATCCGCGACATACCATCTATTTTCTGAAGCTTTCTCCTTATACCTGGTGCTGATTGTCCTACAAATAATGTAGTAAAAGTCATCTTGTTCTCTTCGTCCTCGGGATCCAAGTCTGTCCATTTTCGGGCGGTTTCACATAACCGCTCCTAAAATGCAGAGGGATGCTCATTCATACCCTGCGCTACTTGATACAGTTTTGCAATATTTTTGGGCCTAGGTACTGCATGCTTTACCCCATATAACATTAACTGTTGGTGCTGTTTAGTCATTAACCTGCCTGCCCCTGTATTTTGATCCCAGTCCAGTTCTTGGGATGGCATAAAGCGCTCCGGCCATCTCTAGCATTTTGTCTTTCATTTTCCTCTCGAGCTTTGTCTAATACCATTCTCTTCTGCTCAGGTGCAAGCAAAGTATTTAAAAGCACCTGTAAATCCTGCCAGTCTGCATTATGACTCTCAATTATCATTTTAAAGGATTGATACATCTTTTCTGGATTTTCTCGGTACGACCTGGCAGACTCCTTCCAATTCATTAAATCTGTAGTTGAAAAGGGGACCTTCACATATACAGGCATTCCATCTGGTCCTACTGCTTGACGCAGTGGGGCCTGAATCACAGGATTTTGTGGAGCCTGAGTAGCCCGAGTTCTGCCTGCAATCGGGCTACATGCCTCACTTCCCTTATCTCTGGCATTGACACGATCTTGATCTCTTTCTGGAGGGACCAATAATTGTACATCCTCTTCCTCATCACCCACTTTTAAACATCTCTTCCCAATACTACAAGCAGAGCAACACCGAGGTATTTTCTCTTTGTCTTTCATCATCGTTAACACATTTGAGTCAGAGACCAATAGCTTACATTATTTTTCTTGTTTCATATTACCCTTAAAAGAACATTCTTACCAATTACGCTTTTGTACACTGGAGTCCAAAGAGCAGCATCTCCCCGCCGGGAACTGGCAAGACGATCCAGGCAAGGCTTTACAGTGAGGGTCCCACTTGGGTCGCCAGAAAACTGTTCTCCAAAAAGCAGATTCGTTGCCCGGTGTGCAGTAAGCCAATAATTACACACTCAGGAGAGACTTCTGCTTCTTTATTTCAGAGTTGCGCAAGCCTGGCTGCTCGGTGCTTTCCCACAGATCAAGCACACACCCCCACCCCGGCTTCTCAAGGAGCATTTATACAAACAAATTGCAAAGTTTGCAACTTTCCCTTTTACACTGATTGGTTAGTGATTTACATACAATTACAATTTTGCTTACACACCATTTTACTAGGACGCATGCTCAGGGGAGGGGTCTTCACCTGGGCACGGGTCTTTTGGACCTATGGGCGTGATTTTTTGTAGTATAATGAGGACAGTTCAGTTAGAGATACATGGACCTCCAATTCTTTTGCCAATTTGATTTAATGTTTCTTTTAGGGCTTTAGCAGTTCTAGGATGCCCTTGATTCAAGAATGCTTCTTTTCAGAAGATAGAGATAGGGGTTATCCTAATCTGCCTAGTTTAAACAGCATGAACATTCTTTCTGAGCTTCCAGGGTTGTCTTGTAACACTGGCACTGTCGACGCACGGCCCCAGTGCCCCCAGCACCAGCCCTGGGACCTCCTCCACGCACACCCTGCCCACAGCACAGAGAGCCCTGCCCCAGGGATGGGGAGAGATGGAGCTGGGTGAGGAGATGGGATGGCCTGGGCTGGTCAGGCGCAGGGCACGGCCGCGCACATGGCCTGGCCAGCCACCTCCTGACACGCGACCGGCCCCTTTTATCCCCTTTTCCCTCTGTCTCCCCACACTTGTTCCTCCCCAAACTTGATCACCTCACCCAGTGGCCTCTCACTAAAAAAACACTTGAGCACTTTCAAGTGAATTTACCTGTTTGATTTACTGAGCAGTCCCCCATTACATGCTCTTGGGGAATTACTTGCATCTATATGTTTATATGTAGCTGATTTCCGTTTGAATGTGTTTGTGCTGAATGCAGAATCAAGTAACATTCAGGTGTCATTACTAAGGGGTGGCAAAATACTATGCCAAAGTAGTTCTCAGTCTGGAAGCTTTTTCTTCTGTGTCTATTGTGGCACTAATGGTAGTTAACATTCTGTATTTTGAAAGGTGGAGAGAGAAATCATAAAATAGATGTCTAGACACATCCCATATAATTGGCCCAGATTCTCAGCAGGGCTGTCCACCTTGTCTTATGCTGTAGAAATGTTGATACAAATCATTCCTTGCATTTTTGGTAGGGTATAAGCTGCAAGAGTGAGGGAGCTGGGACATGAATCTCCCACACCAGGACAGTCTGTCTGTGAGGATGTTATGGGGGACGGTGTGGAAAGCCTTACTAAAGTCAAGACAAGTAGTACCCACTGCTCTGCCCTCATCCGACAAGCTAGTTGTTTCCTCGCAGAAAGCTCTCAGGTTGGTGATATGCTGAGTATTGCCAGTCAGCTGCTTGTTGAAATCTGTGTGGAAATGGCTTCCTGGAGAATTTTCTCCATCATCTTCTCAAGAGTCAAGGAGGGTATTTGGCCTCTAGTGAGGGCATCAGAGGATGCGGGCTCATGTCTGTTGCCTTGCAGCATCACGGTGGAGCTGTGGAGGAGACCGGGGAGAAGCATGCATGAGTTTCAGGTCCGGAAGCACTTAGCAGAGAAATTAAGGGCAGCAGGAAACAACAGCCATGGGACTGACTCCTGGCTTTGCTGGTCCTGGGTCTCAAGGACCTCTTGTGGAAGTGAGAAATGCAGACAGTAAAAGCTGCCCGGGCAAAAGCTTGTGTTCTAACAGGTAGTTCTTGGTCAAATTTCTCTGTAGAGCACCCACGCTATCTTGGAGGTGGTGCAGGCTCCTTGCTTGCTGAGTGTCCTTCCCTTCCCTCAACTAACCCTACTGGGAAAAGTGTCCGGGAGGAACAGTGCAGTGGCTAGGTCCCTCGAGATGGGGAAGGCTGTGGCCTGGCTCTCAGTTTGGGGTAATTGGTGCAGCCCAGGGCATGGGGACCTGGTCATTTCGGCAGGGCCAAAACTGATGTGTTTGGTCACACATGAGGAGGTGGGACTGGTTGGTACAAGACACCCACAGCTGGAGATTTGGCTGCAGCGTGCTCATTCCTGCCCTTAAAATCTTACCCACCAGCTGGGGAGCCCCATCAGGTGGCTTCCTCATAGCACTGTGCTCTGCCCACATCCCTGCTCCTCAAGGGTTAGAGAAAATCACTGCTGGCTGTTTCCTGCAAGTCCTTCTTCACAAAGTGCTGGTTAGAAGAGCTGTCTTGGGCATTTAGCATCGAGGAAGTCTAGGGACCCTGAGTTTTCTCCTGCTGTCAGCGGGTTTGGGGCATGACAAAGGATGAAAATGCCCGTTTTCTGTTAGCTTTACTGACTTGAAGGCTATGAAGCATCCTTTCAGGGGCAGTTTACCTCTCCTTTGGTGGAGTTTAGGATGAGCAAACGAACACCCCTTAAGGTAGATGAGCTTTTCTGGCTCTGCAAAAGACTGTTTTTCCCTAAACTTCCGTGACTGCAGATTTTTGTTTTCTTGTTTTCCACCAGGCTTTCCATTGAAGGAAGGAAGGGTTCAGAGGGGGGTTATTAAGAACCTGCTGCTTGGGATGTCTCCTTCTGTGGGAAGATCCTAGAAGAAAGTGTCGCTGTAGAGACTTGAGTGGATCCTCCTTTGTACGAAGCTTCTTGGGAGCTGCACCTCCCCTGCCTGCTGACTCCTTCCCTGAGCTGCTGCCAGGGACGTTATGGTCCCTCTGAACTAGCCTGTCCTAGTCCTCACCAGTGGTCCAAACTAGTCTGTTGTGGTCCTTGTCACTGGTCCTTCTGGGGGAGGAAACCCAGATGGGTGTTTGATCAGTGCCCCCTTTCCAAGGCTGCCCCCTGGCCCCAGATAGAACCTGCTTCTGAGCTAACTCGACCTCGGCAGATCTCCTGAACTGTACCCTGATGCTAGTGGACGTGTTGCTTTATTGTAGCTGATGAGGGACCCGCTGGTCAAGGAAAGGAAGCTCCTTAAGCCACTCTTAATGTACCTTAGTGGAGAAATCACACGACCAAGTCAGCACCGTGGGGCAGAGGGCAGTGAGGGCCTGGGCAACATGGTCGAGGGAGCACCCAAGAAGGTGCGATGAACTTTTCTCCCCTCGACCCATGGCCCCTTACTAGAAAGATCCTGGTGGAGAGCTGCACGGGGCTTAAAGAGTCTAGAGAAACTAGCAAAGGCAAAGGTGAGTGTTTCCTAAGGCCATGCTCCTTTCTCTGACATCAGGGGGGTTGGACAGGGGAAATTTGGTGCAATAAGTGGATCTCTGGACTGAGATTTTCTCTGGCCTTATTTCTAGCAACTTTAACCCTTGGCAGCAATGTAAAGAACAGCCATTAGAGGCAGGAACAGGGAGAAGCTTGTGCACATCTTTTGCTTTGCAGCTGCAAAAGGCACAAAAGACCAAAAGGTACAGCCAAAAGAAGTAAGGGAACGAACGTATCTGAAGACATCCTTTAAGCCTCCATGGCCACACAGCTATGCTTTTCGACACTGAACTATGACACCAGCATTACGTAAATCTGGTTCACATAGTAGTTCTCTCATCTGCCTCTCCCCTGCAGGGACTCTGGCTTCAGGAGATTCCTTCTGGACAGATTTTCCTCCTTTCTGCACAGAGCTCCCCGCAGCTGGTGGCAGCGCACTGCAAATACACCACACAGGCAGTTTGCAGGAGTCTGTTCTCCAGGTTGTGCTCATGAGCCAAGCCCGTCAGGAGCATGGGGTTCCGCAATCTGTTTCTCTAACAGCCTCACCTCACTGCACGCTCTGCACATCCTGATTGCTGCAGCACTTCTCCCGTCAGCGCCACATCATTGCTGTGCCCTGGAGAAAGACGTGCTCAGGAGAGCAGGCACTTGCCTGAAAGACCTCCTGGAAGTACAGAACAAGGAAGCGCTTCACAACTGCATCTCAGGGACAGGGCTCGCAAGAAGGACAGGCCAGCATCCTCACACATGGGCACTAGGGACTAAGTCTGGACTCCTCCTGCTCGCTTCAGACTCCCTATATTGTCCAACCCTCCCCTTCTAGAGCACCACCTTCCTCCCTGGGGACTTCTTGTCCTACTGCTTCCTGGCCTCCAGAGTCTGAAAAGCAGGGTCTGCTCTTACATCACCTCTTACATCGCGCAGCTCCTCAGAGCTGCCTTCTCCCTTCTTGCGCTGGGCAAGCCCTTCAGATTTGGGGACAGCTTCCTTTGCCGCTTTGCCCAGGTCTTGCTCATTTCAAAACCTGCAAACCAGAAGGAGACATCAGCTGGCAGACTCACCAAAAGCTGCTACACGCTTCCCACCCAACCACAAGACTTCAGCCCAGGGGGCACACAAGCATAATCTCTCCACGTTAATACACGCCACACTGCCAAGGCAAACAGCTGCCTCACACTCGTCCTCGAGCACAGGGTTACCCAAAGCCACTTCGCCAGGAGTCTCACCTCATTTGATGCACTCCAGCCTGGGCCCTTCTCCTCTCCCCTCCTCTCCCGTCAGCTCCATGTCACGGATCAGCTTTGGCTGAACATGTCCTCGGGAAAGGAGGCGCTTGCCAGCAAGACCCTCTGGAAGTACAAAACAAGGAAGCTCTTCACACCTACATCGCTGGGATGGTTCCCACAAGGATATGCTGGCCTGCTCACGCATTGGCTACTGCAGACTGAGCACAGATTCCTCCAACCTTGCAGGCCCCCCTTCTGTGTGCTCCTTGGCCCTCACACACTCCTCCTTGTGTCCAACCCTCCCTTTCTGGAGAGACACATTGTTCCCATGGGTCATCCTGTCCCACTGCTTCCTTGGGGCCACATTAGGAAAGGGGGGCCAGCTGCCACATCTTGGTCACCTGAGAGAGTCACTTTGGCGCCAGTACTTCCACACAAGGGGGCCACGCTCTTGGACCTCCACACTCTTCTCATCCACACCTTTTGGCCCTCTGTTGGCACACTCAACCAAAGGATATGGTTTCTGAACAGTTCTCTAGGAACTCCGACAGACCGGCTTCAAGTCCCATCTTCCCAAACAACAGGAAGGTTGGACACTGCTTAGCAGACTTTGCACCATCTGCCTTGGATGATTTCTCTCCTCAAACAGAAACCAACGGCCTCCAGGACATACGTCAGCCCCTCCACTGCCCATGGCTCCAGGCAGAGCTGCTGGCTCACAGCACACATGCCTGCTCCCAGCTCTTTCCTCCACAAGAGGAGGCGGCACAAACACACCCCTCTGACACAACACAACAGTCTGCAACTGTGGACAAGCAGCACGGCTCAGGGCAAAAATGCCTTTCAGCAGCACCAGTGGCTCTTGGGAGCAGGCGCTCTCCCTGCGGCTTCTTCCACAAGCACTCACTGCACATGGCAGGAGCAGGGAAAGAGATTCCCAAGAGGCACCTTCTACTCTACCCGGCATTGCACTGTCACCTGGGATCTAAGCCCCTCCACACAAGGACAGCGCTGAACCCCCCAAACCTCTCTCACAACTCACATGGTACCTTACCTCCTCTGCCCCTTTACCTCTGCTCCCCACAGATGACGCCTTCTCCCTTCTTTCTCTGTGCCAGCTCTACAGATTTGGCTGATGGCTCTGCCTCAGCCTTGCCTGGGCACTGCTCATCTGCCAACCTGAAAAGCAGGACACAGAAATGAAACCTCCCATAGGAGTCTCACGCTTCCAACCCAGCCAGGAGACCTAGAGTCCTTGGGGCACGTGGTCAGAACCTCTCAGCACTCCTACAGGCAACAGGGCAAAAGGAAACAGCTCCCTCGCACACGGGCAAGAGCACGGGGTGACCCAAAGCCAGTTCTCCAAGAGTCTCACCTCACTCGAGACACTCCAGCCCACACCTTCGTCCTCTTCTCTCCTGTCACCTCCACCTCACTTGTTTGGAGCTGACAAAGATGCCCTCAGGAGAGGAGGTGCTCGCCAGCAGGACTTCCTGGAAGTACAGAACACGGAAGCTCTTTACATCTGCATCTCCAAGACAGATCCCACAAGAAGGACAGGCCAGCCTCCCCAGGCATGGGTGACTACGGTCTGAGCCCAGACTTCTCATCCCTTCTGCTCAAGACTTCCAAGGAGGCCCTTGGATCTTTACGGTTCCCCGGGTTGCCCCCCCGTCCCTTCTCTAGATGGACATGTTGCTCCCTGCCATTACCTCATCCCACTGCTTTCCCAGGTCCACATTCTCAGAAGGAGGACAGCTGTTACCTTACCTCGTAGGCCCCTCTGCTCCTCAGAGCTGCCTTCCCTTGCCTTCTCTTTCGTCGAAGCGCAACAGATTGCCTGGCAGCTTCTTCCTCTCCTTTGCCCAGGCACTGCTCATCTGCAAAGCTGCAAATCAGAAGGACACCAAAATGAAACCTCATGCAAGAGGCTTTCCAAAAACTGCTACGCACTTCCCAGCAGAGCAAGGTGACTAACGTCCTTGGAGCATGTGCTCAGAACCTCCCAGCATTGATACAGGCAACATCACCAGCAAAAGGGCTGCCTCACACATGTCCCAGAGCACAGGGTGACACAAAGCCACTCCCACAAGACTCTCACCTCACTCAACACACACCAGCCCGTGTCTTGGTCCTCTCCTCACCCATCCCCTCCACAGCACTGGTCTGGATTGAAGGAAGATGTCCGGGGCAAACGATGCCCTTGACAGCAAGGCCCTCCTGGGGAACTACAAAACAACAAAGCTCTTCACACCTGCACTGCTGGCACAGTTCCCACAGGAAGGACACGCAATGTTACAGTATCTTTTCTCTCAGCCTGCTCAACCAAGGCTTTTTCGGAAGCTGCATCTTTAGGCACAAACCTGGAAACAAGATGGCAACACTGGTTTCAGTAAAGAGCAACACAGCCTCTTGCAGCCTCCACTAAGCAGCTGCAGAGATAGTACGGAGCTACTGTCAACTCTCCACTTTGACAAAGCAGAAGACAGCACACATTAGCAATATATCTTAGGAGCCCCAGAGCACAAAACATCAGTGCTGGGACGGGCACAAGAGCCTCCAGTCAGAGGGCTTGCCGAGATCTGGTGATGATCCCCCTTTTCAGGGATGCTTCTTGAGGGAAGAAAAACACACAGGCAGGAAAGAGTAACATCTTGGGCTTGGGGAGGGTTGTCTTTTTTATGCTCACCCAGAAGAAAGGGAAGGAGCAGATGAAGCTCCATGTGTGCGCAAAGCGGTGCCTAGCATCCTCTCCCACACAGCGGCGGAATGGAAAGCATGCCCTCCTCCATGTGACTCCACCGGAAGACACATGAATTCCCAGAAAAGCAAGAGAGAGTGACCACGGAGTTCACTGAGAACCCTGCCTTTAACAGAGTTATTCCCCACTAGCTTCATGAGGAGACAAGCCCTGGCAGCTACACCCTAGGAAGCAATACTGACAGAGACACGCCAGGTCATCCCCAGGAAACTGGCCGGCCTTTCTGCTGGCACGGCTTTCTGGAAGAAGGAGGGCACGTGTCGGGGGAAGGGCCACCAAAAGCCTGCCCCCCACTTATACTTCCTCCTGATGCTAACGGACATGGGCTACTGGGCTGCATCTTTGCTCTGACCAAAGACAGCTTCCCTGAAGGGCTTCTCCAGCGCCAGGTCTCTCCTCTAAGCCAGACAAGAACTCTGCAGAGAACTCGTGGGCTTGTAAACCAGGTTTAGCGCAAGCGACGAGACAGCCCATGGAGAATTCTTTCCGCACATTTCCAAAAAAGTAGAGGGAGCCCTGAAAACATCTCAAGCTTACACTGTCAAAAGATTTTGCCAGCTTCCCGGTCTTTGGACAAGGCCCACACAAACAATTGCAGCGTCACTGCTATGCAGACGGACACCTTCCACTTAGAAACGTGGGTCCTCAGAGCGATCTGGGCATGGTTCACCTCCGCAGCTTCTAAGTGCCCTGCACACAAACCACCAAGCAACAAAGTCACTTCAACAGCCCTTCAGCACACTCAAAGCACCTCGCAGCACAACAGCCCCTCGGGAGCCTTCTCACCCCTCACCCACCCCAACCACTCTCCAGGCAACAGCAAACCTCTCGCCTGGCGGGGCCGCAGCCCCGGCCCTCCCCACACACTGCTCTTCCGAGCAAACAGTAGGTGGCCTCACTGGAGCAGAAGAACCACCCCAAACACAGCCCCAACACCCTGTTGCCCCACAGCCACCAGCAAGGGCACCCCAGAGACCTCCTCGGCCTTGCGGAAAACTACCCCTCCCATCTCCCATTCGCCCCTGACTGCACCTCACTTACACTCCTCCTAACGACAAGCCGCCGGCAGAGACACCAGCAACACTGGCACTCGCCTTCCCAAGGAATCTGGCAGCCCAAATGGGCAGCAGCAACTTCGTTTCCCTGGGCTTTGAAGAAACACCTCCAAGAAACTGCTCTCACGCAGCAGGCACTGCAACGTGACACCCACAGACCTCCCACAGGTCTGCAGAGCTCTTAGCAGAGACCCCCGCCACAACACAAGGGGGAACCCAGCTTTGAAGCGCTCTTCCTACCAGGCCCGGGGCTCTCATCATAGCTGACATGGTGCTCCACCAGAAGCACCTCGTCCAGCTGAAGCACTAGTCTCCAAACTCCAAACAAGCAGGGAAACCCCCCACAGCCTCAGGATGCCCAGGGAGGGACAACACCTGGCATAAAACCTCCACAGTGCACCACGAGCTCTGTCGGGTCCTTCCACCCTGCCACAAGGAGCTAGAGAAGGCCCCCAGAAAGAAACCCCACGCTCTGCTTCTCCAGCTGCGCTTTGCTTTTGCTCTCCATTGAGGGAGAGGTTGCTCTGAGGCAAATCTGCCACCTGCAGCCTCCTCCCGGGGCATTTCTTCCGCTTTCAGAGGCTGGGAGGAATAGTGCTGCTCAATGGCCGCATGCAAGGGGCCGCTCAGCACTCACCAGGGTTGGAGGGAGGATGAGGAGACAAGACTCACCTTGTCCAGCAGCAGCTGCACTTGGTGGTAGCACTCACACACGCTATCCCAAACTTCAGCGATGTCTGTCTGGGGAGCAAGAGAAAGATGTGCCATGCTTCAAGTCAACAAGCTCACCACCATCCTGCCTGGTCCAAACCAAACAGATGCAGCCATCATCCACCACCACCACCACCACCACCACCACCACCATCATCTCCAAAAGCACCTGTGCAGGAGGCGGCTGCAGAGCCAAGACTCTTAACTGACTTCCAACTAGAAGCCCTCCACTGACCCCACCAGAGGGCTGGAGTTGAAATGAAGACACGAGAAGGGCTTTGGACAAGGGCATCCTCCCATCCACAATGGGAAGGCGTCTCCGACCTCAGAGCCTCTTCCTCCCTCTAGCTTGCAATTCTGGTACTGCAGCACAAGCAAACAAAGTGCTGTCTAAAGCACAACTCACACCAAGCTCATTTTTAGTCACTTCAGTAAGGCCAGCAACATTGAACCACTACCAGCCAGCTAAACTGCACCACAGAGGGCTGGGCATTCTTCAGCCAGCAGGGCCAGTTTCTCTCACCCCCACCCCCACCGACCATTTCAGTCATTACTAAGGAAACAAGGAAGCTCCTTTGCCAAAAACAAAGCAACAACAAATGCCAATTAGCAGCTAAGAGTCAACATCCTCCTATGTTGAAGCACCAGAAGTGAGACCTTTACAGCCATCCAAGATGAACTCCAAGCACAGCACAGGGACAAACTAAGAGATAACAAAGCATCAGTCAGGCTGCCAGAGCCATTAGGAGTACACAAGGAGAGCAAAAAGAAAGTGTTTTCATTTTCGAGCTCTTGAAATTAGACACAAAATACAACCCATACAAACACAAAGACAACGGCAGGACTCAGCTATAGGCAGCCAGGTCTCCACACTTAGCAGTCCCTAACTCCAGCAGGGAGAAGGAAAGGTTTGTTGAGGTACATAGTCCTATTTTCTGGGAACAAGTACAATTCTTCTCCAGGTACTCCCTAACACAATAGGCAAATAGCGTTCCCGCACCATGCAAGCAGAGGTCAAACCAATACAGCAAGACCTTGCCTTTGCTGAAATTCAGCTACCAAACTCACACACACGTCAGGGGCACAATCGAGCGGCTGCGCCCTGTCTTACCACTGCAAGGGCATTAACAGGCAGCCCGACTAGACATGCGGCTCCCTGCTATTTGCACGTTGCACACCACCGCCAGCTACTCTTTGATTCCCCACAGACTTCACAGCCAGAGTCGACCAGCAGACCAGAGCCCTGCAATCCACACACACAGGTCTTCTCCAGAGAAACTCCCTGGGGACGCCACAAAGGCGGCCCTGACTCCACTCGCCACATTGCTAACAGCAGCAGATGGCACAGGGCCAGCTGCACTCGGCGTTGGTAGCTTCCCCCCAGGAAAAAAGAGCAGCGTAGCTGCAAGCAAGACTTCAGGAAAATACTCCTGAAGCTGGAGCTAGGAAGGTCGCTCAGCCCACAAGGAAAGAGAAACACGGAATTTGTTTAAGACTAGCTCCTGTCATTATGGCGCAGGAAAGCCGAGAGCATCCACCCGATTCACACACTTGGAGAAAGGGCCGTCTCTCCTAAGAAGCAGCAGCCTGCTACACAAGACTGCTTACAAACACAGGCACGACTGCTAGAAGCAACGGCCATTCACGAGTCTCTGCACGCTTGTTCTCCTTCCCTCCCTCAGGAATGGAGCATGACTCAAAACAGCAACTGTGCATGCAACAGCAGAACTAGTTCACACCTGACCGGGCTGTAAAAAAGAGCAACAGAGCACTGCCACACTGAAAGAGGCCCAAATAACTACAACAGAGAGAGAAAGCCTCCCTGGTGGACAAGACTGCTGACTCCCAACTGCTCTTCCAGAAACGATTCCCCCCGGAACATCTTCCCTTGGGGAGTTCCTCTCTTTTCTACCTGGTCTCCTGAAGCAATATTGTCTGGCTTTACGTACAAAAAGCAGCTTTTCAGTCTCTGCTTGCTCTGAAACGCTTCCGAGTACGTACCATGATGCAAATTCTGCTGGCTGCTAGGATGGATGAGCAACAGGCTGGTACTCACGGCACTGCAGGAAGCTCCTTGCACACAGGAGGCATTTTAGAGCCTTCTTCCTCGTGGAGAGGGGAGAAAAAGCTAAACTCCCCCCCCCCACCCAAGCGCAGAGGCCGCCTGAGGGAGTTTAGGCAGCCCCGTGGGCACAGACCCAACACCATCGCGGCCACCCCCGCCGCAGAGGACCGAGAAAGCCCGGGGTTAGTGGCGGCAGAGACACTGCAGCAGGCCGGGCTGGGGGCACCGGGCAGGCGGTGGCTGCCGGCAGGGCAGCGTGGGGCTCCGCGGGAGCCCGCCTGGCTCCATCCTGCCCAGGGCCCGGGTGGCACCGCAGCCCCGCTGCCCCAGGCCCTGAGCCCTCCCTGCCCAGCTGAGGGGTGGCAGCGCCCAGCAGGGAGCCCGGGGCCAAGCTCCAGCCCCAGCCCCAGCTCCAGCTCCAGCTGGGCCCAGCCAGAGAGCCAAGGGCAGGTGCCGAGCTGACAGGGCCTGGCCCCTGCAGCGGTGCTCCTCGGCGCTCCTGCGGGCCCCAGCTCCCTGGAGGCCAGGGCCCCGGGCTCAGGGGCTCCCAGCCCGCCCACCTCGAGCCTGGCAATTCCCTGTTGTCCAAAAGGTGTTTTGGGATACACATTTCAGCTGCTGCGAGCCCATTGCTCTCTTCATCATATGTAAGCAGAGGAGAAAGCAGCCTTTGTGTGAACCTGGCCCCGCGGGAAGAGTGGAAGGGAAGTCCTGAAGCAAGAAGCCCTGAAGCATCTTCCTAGCACACTGCAGCCCTGCTCCGCTGACATCTTCCACTTCAAAGGACTCCAAGAGCCAAAACCTGCTTTCAGCAGCCCCCACGGCTGCTGCAGCCTTTGCCCAGGGAACAAGTTTGGGGGAAAGTCCATTGCATAGTAGCTCGGTTTGAGTCCTTCTCTTGTCTCCTGGTAAAATACTCTTTGGCAGAGGAAAGAGACAGTATACCCACAGAACGGGTATTTATAGTAGAGACAATCCCCATTCAGCAGAGGCAGTTCTTCCTTTGCTGAAAAGCAAGGGCCCACTCTCGTTCGGGTTTGGAGATGGTTTCTCATCTATGATCCTGCTTCCATGCCCATTTGAGTCTTTGCACTTCTTTACTTAGTCATCAGTCAGGCGAGGCACCTGTTCTTCTTCTTTTTCAGAGTAAAACTCTGACAGTATGCATCCTAATCACGATTTCCCCATGCCTCAGCTCCCTGGCACAAGTAGCGGGAAGGAGCCCTTCCAGAGGTCGCTGTGCAGCTTAGAGGAGGATTTTGCATTTGTTTGGGGAGCGGGATCTACCTCTAAAGGGCACAATGTACTGAAGTGCTTAGAGAAACCTATTTTCTGCCTTATCTGTGCTCCTCATCCTCCTGACTACAGTGGTGGGGTGAAAAGGACAGGGCATGGGAAATATACCCACTTGTTGGTTGGGTCAGGCCTTACATAGGCTTTAAATTTGTTGCAGTAGTGTGGCCAGACACCTGAGCATCCGTGTGAGAAAATGGATGAAATGCTCCATTTTTCAGTACCCTTCCAGGCACTTAGAAGGCCTGTAAAGCAGGGGAAGGTGCTGCTTCCCTGCAGGTATTCCCAGCAGCAGCTGCCTGGCCACTGCCCAGCCTGCTTTGAGGACTTCAGCAGTGAAATGAGCTGACAAAGGCAGGTGGCACAACGGGCTGATGCTGCCCACCTTGTTCGAGCTGTCACAGCAGGTCAAAGGCATTTTTACCCAAACAGTGGATGAACGGTGTTGAGCCTGAGCCTTTTGACTCTAAGGATGGAGGGATAAAAGATTTGCTGCTTAGCAAAACAGGACCACACCAGGAGCCTTTCTGAAGGCGCTTCTTATGCCACTGGCTGATCCTTCAGATGCAGGGAGCATAGCAACACCTGCAGGGAGAGGAGATTTCTGCAGCATTTTTGTTCTAATGTTGGTACTGTAGAGAAAAGCTTGGGAATGAGGTCATCAGCCTATTGCAGACCTGATGCTTCCAGAGCCTCCTCTCACTAGCTCACACCCTTTTTTAGTTAGGGCATCCAGAGAGAGCCTGTTCATGTAACTGGCAGGCTTTGTTTTCACACCTTCTTATCTCTGTTGCTGCCTCCCTGTGAAATGCCTCCCCTGTGTTTGCCTCACACAGCAGCTGTGAGCAGAGGCAGGAGCCCAGGAGCCAGAGAGAGCTGATGGCTTTCAGCTGGAGGAGAGGGGCATGCAAAGGAAGAAGGCAGAGGAGCAGGTGGCAGGAAGGAAGGAAAGAACACTGGCAACAGCCACTTTCCCAGCACTTGGGCATGTGCATGCTCCAACTGTGCAAATGCGGGGCTACATTTTCACTGCTGGCTGGGCTTTAGTGTCCTGGGGGCTCTAGCTACAAACTTGCTGCTCCTAAGGAAGCAGCAGCAATTAATCCTGCCTTCCCCTCCACAAGGTCCAGCTGCAACTAGCTCCAGCCCTGGCCCTGGAAGAGCCTGAGCCCAAGGCCAGGGCAGGCGCTGCCAGCAAAGGCTGTCAAAGCTGCAGCGGGGCCACAGATGAGTCCCTGCCCTCCCCACAGCACATGGCTGCTTCTGTCAGCAGCACCGGTGCTCCTCCTGTGCTTCCCAAGGCACCCATCGAGGCTGCTGCTCCTCAGGGAAAGCCCCCGGCACCTGGGAACACGAGGAATGTGCCAGCCTGGGCACCGCTGAGAGGCAAAGCACCCAGGTGCCCCCCAGGGCAGGCTGGCAGAGTGTCTCTGCCCCTCTGAGGAATGGGGGTACTGCTCTGGCCTCTCCGGCCTCGGGGCCCTGGGGCCATGCTGCTGCCCTTCCTGCCTCCCCTCACAGCCTCCAGCACGCAGTCGGAGCTGGCCGGCCCCAGCACCACCAGTCCAGCAGAATCAATGCCATCCCCCAGCTCCCGGCTCCTGAGAGCAGCAGCTGGTCAGGCCAACTGGGACAGACCAAAGGCCAGGCTGCTCAAGGTTACTATGCCAGTCGCAAGATGCTTACAGCCGGCCCTGCAGACCCTGCGGGACGAGCCATGTGCCAGCCCCAAGTGATGGCACCAGTGCTCAGCCCCCACGAGAATCAAACTGGCAGCTGATCTCAACTGCACTGGGAGAGCACAGTTACATTTAGTCACAGGTTTCTCCGCCTCTGCCTTTCGGTGGGGGCTGCTGGTACAGATGGGAGCAGTGGGGGTGTCTTCTCTCCGGCTGCTGGCAAGACCTTCCCCAGACCTTTCTTGCTTTGTGCTAGCCTTGGCCAGCTGGCGAGCGGCTTGGATGAGCAGCTTGGCCTCTGGCACGAGCCAGAGAAGCTTCCACTCTGTTTCTTGAGCGTAAGGCATCGCCTTGGCCTTGTGATTAAGGAGTTGCTTCTCCTCTGCTCCGGAGGGCATTGAACACTGGCTTCTGCTAGCATCTCTTGAGCTCTGTGAAAAATACAGAAGCGTTTTGCAAGACCTGCCCTTGTGCATACGTTCAGAGTTGTGCTCCAAGTCTTACACCATCTTATCAGACTTCTGAACATAGGCTGCCCAGTTACCAAAGCTTACGCCTCCTCAGGGTTAGATCTTCAAAGCAAAGGACTCTTTTTGCCTCACAGACTCATGGTCTGTTCTCTAGCCCTTTCCGAGCACATTTCTGTGGACTTCTAGGTCGAGCACAACAGCCTCAGAAGCAAAATTCCTCTTTTCCTTACAGGAAGAGGAGGTGATTGCAGGGCTGCCAAAAGGCAGAGTGGGTCAAACAACACTCACTTCAAAAATACTCTACAGGTGCATGCCTATTTTTGTTTCTTCCAAGGCAGTAAAGAGAAATGAACACAGTCCTCAGGAAGGCAATCCCTCCCTCAGTAAGGCAGGGACCACACTGGACTCTTCCCGTAAGCGCTCCATCTTACACTTGCATACATCCTAAGCAGATGCAAGACAGGGATTTGGGACACAAAATCCTAGATTAAAACAAGGTAATACTTGATTACTTATCTATTAAGAAAAGAAAAAAAAAAGCGTAGCTTTACCTTGCCAGTTTCTCTGCTAGGTGTCTTCTCATTTCCACATTCACCAAGTGGAGTTTTTCAGACCTTTCCAATTCTCCCTGAGCAAATGCCACTTGCAATGTGCTGTCTTGCTGCATGTTTTGTAGTCTAGCCAATTCCAATTCTAGCCCTCCAATTCTCCGCTCCAGCTGGTTTCTCAGTGAGGCATTATTGGCGTTTATTTCTTCTAATCTGCCTTGAGTGGCTGCCTGCATCTAAAGCAGAAAACGCAACTTCAAGAAACAGGAAGGAAAAGACAGTGCTCCCCCAACTCCACTTCACAGACCCGACTGAAAAAGCACAGCCTGACTCAACTAGGGAACCCTGCTGCCTCCCTACCAGCAACAATCAGGGAAGAAATCTGAAACTACTAAATGGGTTATGCTTGTTTCTTTGTTTCTTTGTTTGTTTCCTTCCCCCAGGAGGGCAGGAACCTTAGGGACTTGTTTTCTCAACAGCCTTGTCTGGAGAATGACACTGCAGGTCCTGTGACTCTGGCCACAGACACTCTCAGCAGTAACAGCCATTAGAGGACAAACATATCCCTTGGCGATTCAACCACCTACTGCAGATGTGAACAGTCCGTCCCCCTCTGCATGCTTTGCCTTTCCACCTGGGATCTCCCTCTACTCAATACAGAGGCCAGAGGGATGATGCACACTAATGCCACCTCCTCACAATGCATCCTGAGGACAAAAAGGCAAGATGGCAACTCCCTCTGCAAACTGCCAACAGGAAGCCTGCCTTGGGCAGGCTTTTTGACTGAAGGAGCTACAGGGGCTGCTGGAAGGCAATCAGAGAGCAGGTGTTTTCCCAGACATGCATATCACACAACACACACAGGAGCACTTTCACACAGCCATTTTCAGCACTCCAACTTCCCTAAAAAAAAAAAAAAAGGCAAAAAAAAAAGAGGCACTACAAGAGAACTAGATACCTAAAGCAAAAGACCTAAAAGACAATGACAACAACAACAAATGAATGCACTGTAGACTGCAGATGCAAATGGTGAATGAGTTTACCTGCAAGAAGAGATTGACTTCTTCCAGTTTTTGCCTTATCTTTTGGTAGGCTCTTTCTCCAATCTCTCTTTTATACTCCTCTATTTTGCAAAGATCTACCGCACTGCTCCGTAAGCATCGTTGGAGGCAAACCACCTCTTCTTGCAGCTCCAGATTTCTAGTTCGTAGCTGCAGAGATTTTGTGGACTCCCTCACCAGCTGCTGGAAGAGTTCACTGGCCTGTATCCAGGGGAAAAATAAACACAATTCATCAGAGAGGTCTAGAATCCCTCCATTCGGGGAAAATCCAGCAAACCTATCAGTCAAGACGATAGCTGACACCCACTGACTTGATATTTCAACCAAGAAAGAGGGATTTGTATCTCCATTTCTTTTGTTTCTTTACATCTTTCTCAGGAGTTCGGACAGGGTCGCTTCAGCTCCCATGCTTCCTCAGTTCTCCAGCAAGAGTTCACAACCCACTCCACAGCTCACCTGAACAGCACAGACTCCAAACCAGCAGCATTTCAGCCACGTGCTTGGGCTGAAAAGCACAAGGTCTCTTCTTCAGTGAG
The DNA here is from genome assembly GCF_036370855.1 of Dromaius novaehollandiae. Classification (NCBI taxonomy): domain Eukaryota; kingdom Metazoa; phylum Chordata; class Aves; order Casuariiformes; family Dromaiidae; genus Dromaius; species Dromaius novaehollandiae. Next base: position 132,536 of record NC_088125.1, on the reverse strand, counting down.
ACTCCGCAGCCCTGAAAGCAGCTCCCTGAAAAGCCACTGCTGTCTGGCAAGAGCAGAGGGCAGGCAGCAGCAAAGAGAAAGGAGATCACTGCAATACGACCCAAGAGCCTGAACCTGAGAGCTCCTGCTCATGCTGTGTGTCTGAAGGGCAGGATCTCCTCTTATTGCAACCCGGAGCAGTTGCTCTTGTGATGTTTCAGATAAAAGCACACTCGGGCCTGGAAAACGACCAGGAGCTCCTTTTCAGGAAGGCTCAAGGAGTGGCTTCATTAGCTACACTACAATGAGGAATGTCTCTAGACAAACCTCTCTGGCATTTGTGCTCAGAATATGTTGTTCTGTTCCAGCAGTGGAGGAAAAGAACAGCTTCGTAGATATTACTATGTTTACAGAGTTGGTATACCTCGGCTTTTGTCCTGTCCAAGTCCTCTTGCAAGTGCAGTTTTTCTTCCTTGAGGTCATCGCACAAACGGGTAGAAACTCTAAGGGAAGTCTCTGACATCCGCTGCTTTCTGAGAGCCTCACTAAGTTCTCGCTGCAGCTGGCAGACTGTTCTCTAACGAAAGATTATAACACAAGGATGAAGAGAAAGGCAAGAATGTGAAATCTGCATTTCTACTTTCACTCACTAGTTCATATACTTAAGATCAGTTTTCAGACGTGCTACAAAGGTCAGAAATGTTGTCCCCCAGAAGATGGGCTCTGCACAGCTGGGCACCTCTCTCCTTCCTGAGAGAGGAAGGTAGCAACGCTTAGCTCAGATGTGCTGGAGGCGCAAAACATTATGTGAGCACTCTGCACGGGAGCATGCTTTGCAGCTTGCACAAAGTCAGTTCAGCTGATTTCCTAATTAGTCCTTCCCCTCACTGGCAGCATAGTCTTTCACAGCGCCGCAACAAAAGGACATGGTTGGAGAAGGCTGTAACTCAGAAGCTATGGGAGAGAAAGCTGAGGCCAGGGTAGTGGCTGAAGCTAACTTCTTGGGAGGTTGCCAGCCTCCTTAAGTGCCCCAAATGCATACATCAGCTAGTCCCTGCACAACACTCGGACTCCTCTATTGCAGTAACACTTCAGGCCACAGGCATTCCTTCTCTGTACAAACAGGAAAGAAAAACACTCTTTTCTTTGCTCAGGACTCAGCACCTCCTCCTCGCTCACTACTCTCTCGTCACACCTCCTCCCTTCCTTCTTTCCCACTCATCTCCAGGCACCTTCTCCTCCCTCTCCTCCTCTCACTCTGCCCATCCTCAATATTTTCCTAAACATTCTCTCTCCTCCTTCCCCCACCCTACCTCTCTTTCTGCTTTGTTCCTCTTGCACACCAAGACTCGGTCTCTTAAATGAAGACACTTGGCGTTCAGTTCCTTGTTTCTTGCCTGCAGCAGGTACACTTCCTCTTCCGCTTCTGCTCTGCGTTTACTGAGAATGTGGTTCAGTCCATCCTGGACAGCACTCACAATTTTTTCTTGGGTGCTCCGATTCGGCACATCTCCCAGCTGCTGACGGAGCAAGCGATTCTCACTTTGGAGCTGGGCCACTTGTGCCCGCAGAGATTCCTCTTCCGCAAGGTGTTTGCTCACTTGATCTTTCTCACGTTGCAGAGCACGACCATGCTCCTTGGCCTGACACTGGGCTCGACGTAGTGCCCTCTGCGTCATTTCCAAAAATGATGTTTTTATCCTAAGAGACTGTTTCAGTTGGTGAACTGTCTTCTCTAAGGTGGTAGCTTTACTTTCAGCCTCACTCAGCTGCTGAGACAAGCTCTTGCTGGTTTCCCGCAAATCAGAGAGCTCCTGATTGAGCTTGTCTTGCAAACAAAGACCCTGCTCACATTCCCTCCGAAACGTCTGCTCAGCCTCACGTTCTGCTGTCTGACAACTTCCCAGTTCCTGAACTTGAGCAGAGATCTCGTGCGAAGGCGATGAGTCCACCTGTGTCTCCAGCCTCTCTTGGCTCTCACTTGTCTGTTCAAATGCAAGCAATGAAAGTTGGCCAACTTAAGCAAATCCTCTGAAAACAGGAGGCAATGGCAAGCATTCTCTATAACCATACAAAGACTGGAGCTACCTGGACCTCGGATTAGAATGCAACACTAATCTACAGACTGCTTCTCTCAACATCAGTCATTCAACAGTGTTATTTTACATTGGTACAGACCACCAGTTCAAAATTCAACTAAAATGTGTGTTTTTACATACCTGCCTCCCAGGGGTTTCCCTGCTAGCCTTGAGGGCTTCTTCGTCATTTGGCGAAGACTTACGAAGAATGGCAGAGTCGGAGTCCCCATCTGTACAAGAAAAACACATCTTTTGGTGAGCAGTGTGAGCTAATACAATTCCTGAAGCCTAGAGCGCTTCCTGAATCATCACATTTCAGAGAAAAATCTTAACACTAACACCCCCCCAACTCATCAAGTCCAAAAGAGAAAGCTATCAATGAGCAGATTTAACATGCAGCTGTTTTCTTACTCATCCATTTCCTCTAGCGCATATTTCTTGCTCATATACAAAGGAAATCACTGCAAGGGCTCCAAAACAAGCCAGCAAGCAGTCACAGCCTACAGAACTCTGCTTTCGAGGGACAATGCCAAATAGCCCATTTTTTAAAATGGGACTTGCTCCATACATGATACCCATATTCAAAATACTGAAATGACCAGCTCCGATGGCGACTTCCGGTCTCCCTCAACTTCACCAGGCTGCATCTGTCAGATTGAGGTGATTTCTTCATCTTTATAGAAGCCTTGATAAATGCATGGATCATTATTTAAGCTGCCCAGCTCAGCTACAGAAAATACTACAGCGTTGCCAGCACACTCAAAGGACCTCCCTCGAAAAAGCCTCCGATTCCTCTGGGTACCAATAAATACGCCTTTGACATACCTCGACCAGAAATTGCACAGGAAACCTTTGCTCCCAGCTTTCGCATTGACGCATAACTGCCACCTATTATCTAATGCACGTTCACCTAACGTGCTCTGCATCCCTAAGGAAACCTGCCAGTGCAGACACAGCAGGGATTTGGACAGCTATCATTTTCCACTGGGCAATTAAACAGTCCCATATTTGTCTTCCAACAAACGAGTCTCAAACAAGCCAGAGTAAGCAGGGTACTGTTGCGGAGACCAGAAAAATCACACCAAATGCAGGAGGACTAAAGGGCCCAAGGTAGGCGTCCCTTCTGGTCTCTCCAGAGCTCTTCCAAGTTCCTCCTCTCCCAAAGACTTCAAAGCCTCTTCCTGCTGCGTATCAGAGGGAATCAGAGGCGGGGGCTATGCTTTGCCTGTGCCAGCCAGCAACTGCAGAATTAGGTTCAAGAGCCTTCCCAAGAAGCTGTCAAGTTCCCTCTCACGGCACCCACGCCATCTTTGAAGAGATTCCACACAAGCAGGAAAGGATCCAGGGAGAAGAGGAAATCCTTCTAGAAAGACACTCCAAAGACGGCCTACTCTTCCTCCAAGTCCCTGACTCACACAACCTTCTCTTCATACCCTATATGCATCACAAAACGCTCCAGAGGAGGGTTGGCCCTAACAACATATATATGTTCACCAACAGGATGATTCTGCAGTTGCCCAGGAACAGGGCAGGGCTGTTCTTTGGGGGGAAGCAACATTCTGCTGATCCGACCGTCCGCACAGAGCCCCCAGCACCAGACCTCTTCCTGCGCTCTAGCAGGAGGAGTCACAAACCTCCGCCTGGATAAAGCTCCTGTTCCTAAGTGAAAGGCAGCAAAATGTGACTCTCGACTCACTTCTCACTTCTGGGAAATAACACACAAGTCAAGAAGAAAAGAAAAAATAGGGCGCAGTTTCTGTATCTTTGTAGGTTTTCAAATACAGTAACAAACTGTGTATGAATACTGTCTGCTCTCCTCATTTGACACATACTGTAGCTTTCCATACAGTAGTCTTACCAAAAAAAAAAAAAAAAAAAAAAAAAAAAAAGGCAGAATAAACCCCCCTACTAGAGGGTCTGAAAGGTAGAGTACAGAGAACACAGTTTGGGTAATTCTGAAATAGTAATTGTGTGAGATATATTCAGTGCTAGGCAAGCTCACGAGCGTAGCTCAAACTGCACACACTCACTGTAGGAGAAGATATTTTTTTAAGCCACCCTGATAATTCTTCTGGATCATAACCTCATACGGATTTTCAACACTTTTTTTTTTCCTCATAAAAAGTCAGAACTTAAAAACAACATTTAAAAAACATAAATACATCTAAGAAGTTATAGTAAGTGCAGTTTCCTATAATGCACGGATCCAGCTGTGCCTAAGGCAGCACTGTCCCCTCGGGGAGGAGAATCCTGAAGCAACAAGACAGAAGCGTTTCTAAGCATCATGTCTCCGCAGCACCTCAGAGTCCCCACAAAAGCAGTTGGGACTGAGGTGAGAAACAAGGCACCTCGGGAACCTGGGCCGAGCACGGCTGACACAATTCACACCAAGGCAAAGAGACCACCGCGCTCCGGGGCCATCCCGGCAGCAGCTGCCTGCCTGCTGCCTCCCCCGGCACTGCCTCGCTGCAGCAAGGCAGCTCCAACACCGACCTGGCGCTTTGGGGACGGGGTTTGCGCCAGCAGAGCCGGGCGCGCAGAGGGAAGAGCGCACACCCGAGCAACAGGGAGGCCCGCGCTTCCTCGCTGGGCCCCGCTTAGTGGTTTGCTCCCCCTCACCCCCCCCAGTTTTCTGACAGGAGCTGCAGCGCGGCCGGCTGCAGCCCCACGGGGCCGTGTCACCCCCCGAGGGCCCTCGCAGCCCCCAGCTGCACGTCCCGGCCCCGACAGACGCGCCCAGGGCGCTCGTCCCCCGGGGCCGCCCCAGCGCGCGGCTGCAGCAGGACACCCCGCCGCCAGCAAAGGCCACGGCGCCTCTCCCCGGCCCCGCGGGCGGCCACGGCTCCCACCTCCTCTCTCCGCAGCAGCCACCCCCCGCGGCAGCCCCGCGGCTCCTGCCCGCTGCGGGGCGCTGGGCACCGACGCGCCCGGGGCGCTGCCGGGAGCAGCATCCCCCGCCAGCAGAACCGCTCTGCCGGCGGGCAGCTGGCCCAGGCCCTCCGCCCGCAGCTCGGCGCCGTCGCCGCTCCCGGGGCCGCCGGGCACCCGCGGCCCCTTCCTCCTCCGCAGGAGCCGCCGGATCTTCTCCATCCTCCGCCGGGGCAGGACACGACGATGGCGCCGCTTCGCCTCGGGGAGCCCCGAGAAGAGAAAAGCAGGGAGGGCGGCACCGGCACCGGCACCGGCACCGGCACCGGCACCGGCACCGGCACCGGCACCGGCACCGGCACCGGCACCGGCACCGGCACCGGCCGCCAGAGGTCGCGCGAGCACCACGCAGCTGCCCCCGGCCCGGCCAGGACGCTCGGGCGCGTCACAAGCGGCTGGGGGGGGCGGGGCGGGGCGGGGCGCCGCCGCCGTCTTCCGCTGCCGAGGGGGGCGGGGCGGTGGGTGTCGGGCTGGGCGCTGCGGCCGCGCGGGGGCAGCTGGGGACTGCGGCGTTTCTGTGGCGGCTCCTGCGGCGGCTCCTGCGCGGGGCCGGGGCCGGGGCCGGGGCCGGGGGGAAGCGCTGTTCGCGGTGGGGGGGGCCGGGGGCTGCCGGTGCGGAGGGGCTGCCGGGGTCTCCCGTGCGGCTCCTGCCCGGCGGGGCCTGGCGCGGGCCAGAGCCGGGTGCTGCGGGCTGTGTCCAGGCGGGTCTGCGAAACCTCTGTGGACAGACGCTGCCCGGCTGCCCTGGGCCACCCGCCCCCTGCCACTGTGCTCTAACTGAAGAGTCCCCACGGATTTAAGAGTCATCGCTGGCTGCTAGAAATGCTGATCTCTTCTAAAATGCATAAAAGCCGGGGAAGGACACACAGGCAAGAACAGGGTGATAAGGTGTGAAAACAAAGCCTGCCAGTTACATGAACAGGCTCTCTCTGGATGCCCTAACTCAAAAAGGGTGTGAGCTAGTGAGAGGAGGCTCTGGAAGCATCAGGTCTGCAATACGCTGATGACCTCATTCCCAAGCTTTTCTCTACAGTACCAACATTAGAACAAAAATGCTGCAGAAATCTCCTCTCCCTGCAGGTGTTGCTATGCTCCCTGCATCTGAAGGATCAGCCAGTGGCATAAGAAGCGCCTTCAGAAAGGCTCCTGGTGTGGTCCTGTTTTGCTAAGCAGCAAACCTTTTATCCCTCCATCCTTAGAGTCAAAAGGCTCAGGCTCAACACCGTTCATCCACTGCTTGGGTAAAAATGCCTTTGACCTGCTGTGACAGCTCGAACAAGGTGGGCAGCATCAGCCCGTTGTGCCACCTGCCTTTGTCAGCTCATTTCACTGCTGAAGTCCTCAAAGCAGGCTGGGCAGTGGCCAGGCAGCTGCTGGGGATACCTGCAGGGAAGCAGCACCTTCCCCTGCTTTACAGGCCTTCTAAGTGCAGGGAAAGGTACTGAAAATGGAGCATTTCATCCGTTTTCTCACACGGATGCTCAGGTGTTTGGCCACACTACTGCAACAAATTTAAAGCCTGAGTAAGGCCTGACCCAACCAACAAGTGGGTACATTTCCCATGCCCTGTCCTTTTCACCCCAACACTGTAGTCAGGAGGACGAGGAGCACAGATAGGGCAGAAAATAGGTTTCTCTAAGCACTTCAGTACATTGTGCCCTTTAGAGGTAGATCCCGCTCCCCAAACGAATGCAAAATCCTCCACTAAGCTGCACAGCGAGCTCTGGAAGGGCTCCTTCCCGCTACTTGTGCCAGGGAGCTGAGGCATGGGGAAATCGTGATTAGGATGCATACTGTCAGAGTTTTACTCTGAAAAAGAAGAAGAACAGGTGCCTCGCCTGACTGATGACTAAGTAAAGAAGTGCAAAGACTCGAATGGGCATGGAAGCAGGATCATAGATGAGAAACCATCTCCAAACCCGAACGAGAGTGGGCCCTTGCTTTTCAGCAAAGGAAGAACTGCCTCTGCTGAATTGGGATTGTCCCTACTATAAATACCCGTTCTGTGGGTATACTGTCTCTTTCCTCTGCCAAAGAGTATTTTACCAGGAGACAAGAGAAGGACTCAAACCGAGCTACTATGCAATGGACTTTCCCCCAAACTTGTTCCCTGGGCAAAGGCTGCAGCAGCCGTGGGGGCTGCTGAAAGCAGGTTTTGGCTCTTGGAGTCCTTTGAAGTGGAAAATGCCAGCGGAACGGGGCTGCTCTGTGCTTTGAAGATGGGACTTGCCCCATGCAGGGAAAGGTTTGTGTTCTTTGCTCCCACTAAGCGGAATTGCTCTCTTGCTTCAGGACTTCCCTGCCACTCTTCCCGTGGGGCCAGGTTCACGCAAACGCTGCTTTCTCCTCTGCTCACGTATCATGAAGAGAGCAATGGGCTCACAGCAGCTGAAATGTGCATCCCCAAACACCTTTCTGACAACGGGGAATTCCAGGTCCTGTGATTTTTCCACGTGTTGGTAATACAGCTAGTTCCACTGATGCCAAGGGACCTAATGTCTTGCTTTAAACTCAGTCCATGCGTGATTTTCTTGGGAACACCTGGAAGAGCACGTGCGACCTGTTCTTCATTTGTCTAAGCATTACAATGTAAAATGTTGAAAAGTCATGAAAACACAGAGCCAGAGAAGTTGAGAGAGACAGAGGCAGGAAAGCCCCCTACAGTGAGAAAACCGGAGATGCTTCAATCCTGCCAGTGTTTCTGATGCTCCCAGTGAATTCAAATGAGCGTTTCTGGGACGTGCCCTTGAAATGGGACTGAGGTCCAGGAAAAGGCTTCAGAAGCCTGAGAATCTGTAAAAAGGGAGTGGGGAGCAAAGGCTGCGTCCCGGTGGCACAGAAAAATCTCTTGTTTTAGATCAGTTGCTGTGGCTGAAATTGAAACATGAGTCAAGTATGAGTAAACCAAGGCACCAAGGAAAAAAAGGATCCAGTTTAAAGAGGTCTTCATTGTCGCAGCCTGAAAGGAGTCGTTTAGGACGACCTCCCTCCCCTTGGGACCAACGACCAAGTTCGTGATGCTCTTGGACTGAATTAAGGTGAAACGACACCAGCCAACCAGTTTTATGATTTATTAACACAAAAGACATGGTTAGGAACGATAACTCAATGGCAATTACTTCAACTAGATAAACAAGTCCCATGCTGCACGTTTTGAACAGATCTCATCAACATTCATCAAAAGAGAGGCAAGAGAGAGAGAGAGAGAGAGAGAGAGATATCACCACCTGTGGATCCAGTGGCGTCCCGTTGGTCCCCTTCACTCTGGGTGTCTCGGCAGTGGGGGGGGTCCCCCACTTAGCTTCTGGTGGTGCCATTTTTATACAGTCCAAGTCCCCAAATCTCCGCCCAGTTCCAAGAAACCTCATGCATATGCATGGTGGGCATTAGAGGCGTGGTCTGGTTCGGTGCAGCCTCGCTGTGTCCCGGGTGGTCGCAGGGAGACCATTTCAGGGGTCGCAGCACCTCAGTCTTGTTTCCACCAGAAACAGATAGCTTGCTTGTACAACAGAAAAACACCATCTCAGTCCTGTTTCCTCTGGGAACAGGTGGCTTGCTCGTACAATGGAAAAACACTGTCTCAATCCTGTTTCCACCGGGAACAAATGGAAATGGATGGCTTGCTCGTGGTTATGGTTTTCTGCAAAATCTGCAACGTGCGCAGCAAGGCTCACATCTTAGGTGCCAAGAAATGTATAAGGCAAAAGTTCACTCATCAGTCCGCCACACTCATCTGCAAACAGGAGAAGCCCTGTTTCCCTTGCTTAGTATGCACATAGCCTCTACTGTGAATAGTGATCTTTCTTAATAGAGCACCAGGCCCCAAACGCCTTGGCACTAGGCTTACAAGACGCCTGGAGGGTTCGGGCCTTTGGGGCAGCAGCATAGGGCTTAGGCTTCAGGCGTCAGCGGGGAGGTTGCGCTTTGCAGTTGGTGGTGGGCTTTGGGAAAGCGTGTGGGTGATGGCTGAGTGCTGGGCTTCATGTTTCTGCTGAGCGTTTTCAGAATGGGCGAATTCTGTGGTCTGGGGGTGTGTGTTTGTGTGGGGGTGAGGGCTAGAGCCTGGTCTAGCACTTGAAGGCAAGCGATGAGGGCTAGGCCATATCTTCAGACACAGGTTAAGGGAGAGGGCAGAGGGCAGGGATTCAGGCTGCAGCACAGCACTTTGCATTTAGCCTTAGTGACTAGAGGAGGGGAAGGAGGGAAGGTGGAAGGGTAGGGCTTCAGCTTAGTGGTTAGGCTTCAGGTATGGTCCTGCCAGAGGAGCTCTCGCAGGCCCTGTGCCAGCAGCATCCCCATTACCTGAAGCCTCCTGACCTCCCCAACACGCGTCCTGTCTCTTGGCCAGGAGCTCCATGGCCTTCATGTGCTCATACCACGTATGGCCTAATGCAGAAGAATGTGAAGGAGACAGGCTGTGGAAAGTAGCCAGACCATCCTAGGAGGAAAAAGAAACAGTGTAAACTCTCCTGCACATCTTTTCCGTTACAACTCCTAGCTTGGCATGCTTTATCGGTATATTATCACGTAACCATTTCACGATCATAACATAATTGTGTTTATTGCACATAAGTCTGTTGCATAAAAACCTATTAGTTCCCCCTCTCCGTGTCCCTCACCATGGTCAAATACTCAGCGGCCTCTGGGACTCTCCTGTCTTTTTATTGCCTCGATCTGGATAACACTGGGGAACCCCTGCATAAACACAGAGGTAAGAATTGCCTTCTGATGATCCTTGTGTTCATTTTATTCCTGTATCCGTCCCTGCCCGGAGCTAGGGTGGTGCCCCCACCTTGCCCCCACAATTGGCGTAGTCTGCAGGATAGACGTGGTCTAAGAAGGTGAAGGGGGAAGGCGAGAGCCAGAGGGAAGTTGCTCACCCTCGACCACCTGGATGGCCCCAGACTGAGCACCGGGGGCCGGTAGCCACATTAGTTGCTATGTTGGCGATCCCAGAGAACTGGCCGGAGCTGGCAAAAGGGGAAGATGTCACCCCGAAGGCAGCTGAATCTGCTTTGCGAGCTATGCCTTTTCGAGCTGCCTCAGACGCCTCTTGAAAGTTAGCAGTACGGCTTGGCTGGGCATTGCTAACGGGTACCAGAGCCCTAGATAATGACGTAATATCCTTGCAGCAGCAAGTGAAAGAGTTGGAAAAGCAGGTAGGGGATTTGCGAGATGCAAAGGCGATAGCCCAAGAAGTGATTACAGCACAAGCTGAGAAAAGCCAAGATTTAGCAAGATGGAGCAGCTAGCTTTGCGGATGGCTAATAAGCACTGCGGGCGTTATGGAAAGGTGCCCGCTCCTGCTTCTCAGGTGCGGGTGATTATAGCTCGACCTTCCTGGGATCCAGGGGAGTGGGATGGTAATATTTGGAGTACCTCATCTGACTCAGAAATTGAGTCTGATATTGAGCAAGAAGCCGCTAATGCTCAGGTGCAGCCGCTTGTTCAGATGCGGGGGGAGCAACACATAAATAGGGATACCGTAGAGCAGTCAAGGACTTATACGCCAAAGGAATTACGTGAGTTTTTGACTACATTTCAGCAACAACCAAGGTAGTTATTACTAGCGTGGATGGTGAGAGCCTGGGACAATGGGGCTGGATCATTAACGTTATTAAGGGAAGAACTGAATTTAATGAGCCCACTGTCCACAGATGCTCAAGTGCAGTATTATGTCTCCCAATGTAACGTTTGCATGAGATAGCGCCGGTAACTCTATAGTTGCTCCTCTGCTCTACCAGTGGTTATGTGCTGCAGTGGTAGCGGCTTACCCATCTACAGGTGAGCTGGGCGCCACGGTGGGGGCATGGCGTATCATGGAAGAAGGAATAAATGTTGCGACAGTTGGGGGTGGCCATTGGACGAGCGGATGATAATGGTCCAGATGGCGTAGAAATAACTTGGCAAATGAAAATGCGGCTATTGAAATTGGCCCCAAGTGCCTTGAAACCGCTCCTGTTAGGGACGGCGATGCCTGCTACTGGTACAGTAGCAGCCTTGGTGAATAATTTGCGAGACCTAGCTTTGGTGGGTGGACCAGATTCTAAACGGGTAAGGGTGGCTCAGAAAGTTGGAGCAAAGAGACAGGGAGGAGCGACTAAGGTGAGCGGAAAGGTTACACAAAAGCAGATGTGGACTGACTTGCTGCAGGCGGGGATATTGCGGGATGAGATCAATGGCTTGCCAACTGCTGGTTTATTCAAGCATGGCAGCATTTGCCTGCCAATCAACAAAACCCACTGCCCCACCTGCACCCAGTGCTCCCTGGAAGCTGCCTGCTAAGAAACAATGAAGGGGAGGCAGGTCCCCCGAAATCCGAGTGTGAGTTGCAGCATATCATCTGAGGGACAGACGCCCATATGTACCCCTGCGAATTAGATGACACTCGGGAGGGGAAATAGCTGTGCTTGCTTTAGTAGATACAGGAGCAGAAGTTACAGTGCCACACAGTGCCCTAAACCCTGGAAAAGCAACAGGGCACTTCTGTGGTTTGGGTGGATCTGCCACCCCTGCTGTCGGGCCATAGTTCCTTTAGTGATTGGGAAAAACCCTCCCTTCTCCATTCCAGTCTTATTGGCACCCATTCATGCATATATTTTAGGAACTCATGTGTTACTAGGTTGAGATATACACACAATGCAAGGATTCTTCTCTTTTGCAAGGAGTCCCTCACTGCCACAAGCACGAGGAATCACTCTAATCAGAGGGTACCCAAACTGGGACCCCATAGATTTGCCTGTACCAACTACCATTGTGTAAATAAAACAGGACAGAATACCAGGAGGAGAAACAGAAATTCAAGAAACAAAAGATGCTCTCTTACATGCACACATAATACACCCTGCCCTATCGGCCTTTAATAACCCCATATGGCCTGCGGAGAAGCCGGATGGCTCCTGGCGTACGATTGTGGATTACAGAGAATTGAGTAAGGTGGTCCCACCCCTGATGGCAGTGGTCCCCAATATGGTGACTTTGTTAGAAGAAGTGGGTAAAAATTTGCAAGAATGGAAGGCTGAGGTGGATCTGGCAAACGCCTTTTTCTCTATTGCTATATCCCCAGCCTCGCAGGACCAATTTGCCTTCACTTGGAGTGGTAAGCAGTATACATTCCAAGTCCTTCCGCAGGGATATAGGCATAGCCCCACTATATGTCATCAAATGGTCGCTGCTGACCTCCCAACACCTCTCCCAGACTGTACTAGTCATCATTACATCAATGATATTTTGAGAACGGGACCATCTGAACATCAGGTGAAAGGGCAACTAATGGCACTGACGCATGCTTTCCAGGATAGGGGATGGGCTGTGAACCCCAGAAAGGTACAAGGATCAGATATTAGTGTTCAGTTTCTAGGAGTAGTGTGGATAGGACAAACGAAGGCCATTCCTGAAAAAGTGCGTAATACTATCCAGCAATGTTAGAGCCCATGTTGGAGTGGCACAAGCTGCAATGCAATGGAAGTGCAGTGGTATGGGCCCTGCAGGACACAGAACAAACTACTCGACGCCATCGGGTCACTGCGCATACAGCCATCCCAATTCAAGCGTGGGTAAATGATGACACTGTTAGAGCCCATGTTGGAGTGGCCCAAGATGCAACGCAATGGAAGTGGAAACATTCTTTGCAAGCTTGACTGAAAGGAGGGAAGAAGGAGTTAAGCACCCCACATGCCACTTTACTGGGAGAAGTACAGTTTAAGCATATGCCCTTACTACCTGAACCGGAGGGTCTACCTCTTCCTACCTCCCCCCACCCACCCCTCCGGCAGAAGTGTCACCAATACAAGAAGCTCCTCCCTTTGAGATGTTGTCTTCTGAACAGCAGGAGTGGCCTTGGTTTTCTGATGGTAGTGCAGTGTATTCTTGGGCAGGAGAACGCATACGGCATTCTGTGGCATACAAGCCTGCTACGGACGCTACCTGTTTTGCCCCCAGAACAGGATATGCCAGTCAGTGGGCTGAGCTAAAAGCCACAGCTATAGCTTTAGATGAAGGAGATGCATGCTATCTTGATACAGATAGTTGGGTAGTGTACAAAGGCTTGCAAGCTTGGCTGCCAGCGTGGACCGCTGCACAATGGAAAATACATGATAGGGAACTTTGGGGAAGCTCCTTGCGGGGAAAAAAATGGAGTATTGTGCAGACAAAAGTTATTTCAGTACGACACGTTGCTGCCCATCAAAGGCAAGAGCCTCTTGAAACGCAATATAATTCAGCGGTTGACTGAATGGCAACCCCCTCAGAATTGAAACAGGCCCGACAAGCACACAAACGGTCAGGGCATCGGGGCCCTGTCACCAGGAATGGGCAAAGGATTTGGGGATCACCTGGATTTTACACATCCCATACCATCCCCAAGCTAGTGGACGAATACAAAGAATGAATGGTTTACTGAAAGAGCAAGTTTGAAAACTCACCCCAACACAGACATTAAAGCGATGGGCAAGTGTATTGCCCCAGGCACTATGCATGCTTAACAAGAGACGTGTGGGAGTACTTACTCCCTATGAGGGAGTGCAAATTAAACTAACATTGGCACCCCCCGCCCGAATATCAATTATGGAAGGAGGGGTTGCCCCCCACATGCTTGCCTCACGAGAAGTAGAATTCTATGCATCCAAACCGTTATTAAGTGCCAAGCAGGAAAATATAAGCCTACACTTGCAGCTCGATTGTCCATCGCAGCATGTATGGCTATTCACACCTTTGCTATCCGTTCAAATAACCCCACTTCTACTAACTTCCTCTCCAGATTTCTCGTTCCAGGTATCCGCGCCAGTAAATATTGCACAAGGAAAACCGATACTGCAAAGAATTTTAGTCCGTAATGCTGCAGTACCTCACATTCAGCAAACACCTTCAACACCTTCCTTAGCTAATGTGTGGATATTAAATCCTCACAAGGAAAAACGACCTGATACCATCCTGGCAGATGGGCCAGGAGCGACGGTCCTAGTGCTCCCTGATGGCGATACAATACCTTTTTAGCTCCCTGCTAACAGGTTATCCCCTCGGCATTTGTGAAGTATTGCTCGCATGTTGCATCCTGTGCTCCCCAACAAATGCGATTGACTTGCAGGATCATCCCGCACCACATATAAATACATGGATCTGGCTAGTTCAGCGTTTGGCTAACTTATCTGCCTTTTGTATTGCGGGTGGACGGTCTCTTGATGATGTACTAACCACACGTTATATAGGAATACTAACCTCCCTTCAAATATTACCAAATTATACCTTCTTGAGAAATTTTGATATCCAGCTCACCCCCTTGAATTTACACGATCTGGGAACAGCCTCTACTAAATGAACACCTTGGAGGTATTCATTTTAGATTGCCAACGTGTCCAAAGCAGATCTATGTTTTTGCTTTGTCCATGCTACCATACCAAAGTATGATATGACCAATATGCAGTTGAAATGCAATGGTACTATGAATATAACCTTTAGGGTGGTTCCTTTTAGGCGGCACCACTGCTTACACTTATGTGCCAGCCAATACCACCGATGGCCCTTGCGCTATTACAAGACAACCCTGAGAAGCTCAGAAAGAATGTTTGAAGTAGGTAGATTTGGATAACTTCTATCTTAGATAGAATTTGCTTAGCATGAGTAGCCGCACACTTGCTTAGCATGAGTAGCTAAATTTGCTGAAGCCTTAGGCCGCGCTCCTAGTTCGGTAAGAAAGGGCCTCAGAGCTGGTGCAGGCTGGAAAGATAAGGGAGTTACAAGCAGTCTGCAAGTCTGCATTCCTGTGCCCCACTCTCCGAAAGGGAGGATGTCAAGGCTGAGAAATAAGGCCTGTCTGGGCGCCAGGACCTTGGGAAGCAAAGCCTCCTCTCACTGTTGAAACAGTGCTGATTAAGGAGTCTGGATTATGTCCTCTTCCTCAGGACCTTGGGAGATAACACCTACTGACCTAGCTGGGGCAGTGTTAATTGATCAGGACCTTGAGGAGAAGGGGTGGGATCCAGGGAATGAAGAAATCACTAACCAATCAGTGTAAAAGGGAAAGTCGTAAATCTGGCAATTTGTGTGTATAAATGCTACTTGAAAAGTTGGGGGGGTGCGCTTGATTTGTGGGAAACCACCGAGCACCCAGGCTTGCGCAACTCTGAAATAAATAAACAAATGTCTCTCCTGAGTGTGTAATTATTGGCTTATTGCACACCGGGCAACGAATCCGCTTTTCGGACAACAGTTTTCTGGCGACCCAGGTGGGACTCTCGCTGTAAAGCCTTGCCCGGATCGTCTTGCCAGTTCCGGTGGGGAGACACTGCTCATCGGACTCCAGCGCGCACCGACCGTTTTGTTCGGGGACTCCGTGAGCACCCTCCCTGGTCGGAACAGGTAAGCGACTCAAAGGTGCAACGCAGTAATTATTAAGAGACATTGCATAAAGGGTATGATACAAGGGTAATTGGTTGTGGTAACCAAAGGAAAGCTTTGTACATGTTTGGACAGTGACGACTGGAGTGTACGAAAGCGTAATTGGTAAGAACGTTCTTTTAAGGGAATATGGGAACAGGACAATCTGTGGGGGTATCCTCCTGTTCTCCTTTAGGATGCGTCCTGAAACATTGGAGTAAGTTTGGTGGGAATCCTTTAACAAGGAGAAAATTAAAGGAATACTGTACTCAGTGGTGGCCAATGTATAAACTGGAGGATGAGGAAAAATGGCCAGAAATGGGAACGCTAAACTATAATACAATCTTGCAACTTATGTTGTTTTGCAGAAGACAGAACAAATGGGATGAGGTCCCATATGTAGATTTGTTCTTCTCTCTGAGAAATGATCATGAAACTAGAAAAAAATGTAAGCTGTTGATCTCTGACTCAAATGTGTTAATGATGATAGGAAACAGAGAAAATGCCTCGGTGTTGCTCTGCTTGTAGCATTGGGAAGAGATGTTTAAAAGTGGGTGATGAGGAAGAGGATGTACAATTATTGGTCT
The DNA here is from genome assembly GCF_036370855.1 of Dromaius novaehollandiae. NCBI lineage: Eukaryota > Metazoa > Chordata > Aves > Casuariiformes > Dromaiidae > Dromaius > Dromaius novaehollandiae. Next base: position 116,590 of record NC_088125.1, on the reverse strand, counting down.
CTCCGGAAAGAGATCAAGAAAGTGTCGATAGCAGAAATAAGGGAAGTGAGGCATGTAGCCCGATTGCAGGCAGAACTCGGGCTACTCGGGCTCAACAAAATCCCGCGATTCAGGTCCCGCTGCATCAAGCAGTCGGACCAGACAGGATGCCTGTGTATGTGAAGGTCCCTTTTTCAACTACAGATTTAATGAATTGGAAGGAGTCTGCCGGGTCGTACCGAGAAAATCCAGAGAAGATGTATCAATCCTTTAAAATGATAATTGAGAATCATAATCCAGATTGGCAGGATTTACAGGTGCTTTTAAATACTTTGCTTGCACCTGAGGAGAAAAGAATGGTATTAGACAAAGCTCAAGAGGAGAATGAAAGACAAAATGCTAGAGACGGACCAGACCATTTTATGCCAGCCCAGGAACCGGGTTGGGATCAAAACACAGGGGCAGGCAGGTTAATGACTAAACAGTACCAAGAGTTAATATTATATGGGGTAAAGCATGGAGTACCTAAGCCCAAAAATATTGCAAAACTATATCAAGTCGCACAGGGTAAGAATGAGGATCCCTCTGCATTTTACGAGCGGTTATGTAAAACCGCCCGAAAATGGACAGACTTGGATCCCGAGGACGAAGAGAACAAGATGACTTTTACTACATTATTTGTATTGATTGCACCAGATATAAGGAGAAAGCTTCAGAAAGTAGATGGTATGTCGGGGATGTCAATATCGCAATTAATAGAAATTGCATATGAGGTGTACAATAACAGGGAAGAAGTAGAGAGAAAGGAAAAACAAAAGGAGAAACTGAAAGATAAGGGGCAAAATGCTGCAATCTTGGCAGCTGCATTTGCCCAGGCACAAACTCCCTCTCAGGGAAGGGCTTTTCAGAAAGGACAAGGACGTGGAAGAGGACATAGAGTAGGAGGGAATTTGGGAAATAGAATTCCACTGAGGAGAGATCAGTGTGCAATTTGCAGGGGGAAGGGGCACTGGAAAAATGAGTGCCCGAAGAGACAATCAGATCATTGGAAACCTCAGTCTGCATCTGTTCCAGAGGCAGGTTTGCTCATGACTGGTACAGAGGATTCAGACTGACGGGGACCGGGGGTTGAGGAATTGGATTCCCCAGCCGAACCCCTGGTTTCAGTAAAGCTGGGGAAGGAAACAGTTAAATTTTTAGTAGACACTGGAGCAGCGTATTCAGTACTAAATAGCTGTAAGGGACCAATGAGTAAATTCTCTATGCCAGTAATTGGGGCCACGGGAAAGCGAGAGGTCAAACCTTTCATTCAGCCAATTAAATGTGAAATAGGAAATAGGGTGTTAACACATGAATTCTTATACATGCCAGAATGCCCATTACCCCTAATGGGGAGGGATTTACTGAATAAACTGGGGGCACAAATAACCTTTGATCAAAACAAAGTTAAGGTGCACATTCCACAAAGTAACGCCTGGAAGGCACAAGCATATATGTTGCAGAAAGCACTGGATTCCGAACAGGTGGAGGATGGACCAAGCGAAATTCCCTCTGAAGTAATGGACGCAGTAATCCCTTTTGTGTGGCAATGGAGAAACCTGGAAGAGCCAGATGTGCAGAACCGGTAAAGGTGGAATTAAAACAAGGAGTTAAACCGGTAAGGCGAAAACAGTATCCCGTGAAGTTAGAGGCCCGTGTTGGACTGGAGCCTATGATTAATAATTTCTTAAAGTATGGACTGTTGCGAGAATGTCAATCCGAGTACAATACTCCAATCCTGCCTGTAAAAAAACCACGTTCACAAGAATATCGTCTAGTACAGGATTTGCAAGCTATTAACCAGATAGTGACTGATGTGCACCCAGTGGTACCCAATCCATACACTTTGTTAACAACGATAAATGATTCCAATGTCTATTTTACAGTATTGGACTTAAAAGATGCTTTCTTCTGTATTCCTTTGGAGGAACAAAGTCAACAATTATTTGCCTTTGAGTGGGAAAGTCCTACAAGGAGACGCAAAATGCAGTTGTGTTGGACAGTACTCCCTCAAGGATTCAAGAACAGCCCTACAATTTTTGGTAATGTACTTGCAAAAGAATTAGAATTATGGCAAGATAAGAAAGAGACCACTACCTTATTACAGTATGTGGACGATATCTTACTGGGGGCAGACACTATTGAAGCAAGTAGAGAAAAAACCATCAGTTTATTAAATTTGGGGGGAACAGCGGGATACAGGGTGTCTCGGAAAAAAGTACAGATCATGAAGGAAAGCGTAATCTATCTAGGATTTGAAATATCCCAGGGGGAAAGAAAATTAGGAATCGAAAGGAAAGAAGCGATTTGTCAGATCGCCCCCCCAAAATCAAAAAGAGAACTCAGGGGATTTTTAGGAATGGCTGGGTGGTGTGGCCTGTGGATACCTAATTTTGGATTAATGGCAAAGCCTTTATATGAAGCTGTTAAGGGGCCGGGAGACTTGCTGGAGTGGACTCCAGAATGCTGAAAAGGATTTGATGAAATCAAGATTGCTGTCATGAGTGCTCCTGCATTAGGACTTCCAAACCTAACACAGCCATTTGAGCTTTACGTACATGAGAGAGGGCACCAGGCTTTGGGAGTGCTTGTACAGACTTTAGGAAATTGGAAAAGACCTGTGGCTTACTTTTCAAGACAGCTGGATAAAGTGAGTGCAGGGTGGCCAGGATGCCTCAGAGCAGTTGCAGCTGCTGTGCTGTTAATACAAGAGGCACGAAAATTGACGTTGGGACAAAAGGTGACTGTTTACGTGCCACATGCTGTTGCAGCAGTTTTAGAACAAAAAGGGCATCACTGGTTATCCCCGAGTAGGATGGTGCAGTACCAGGCAGTGATACTTGAGCAAGAAGATGTAACCATGAAGGTGTCTAATACCCTTAATCCGGCATCTTTATTACCACTTCATGAAGAGGGGAGGTTGGCTCATGACTGTCTGCAAACTATTGAGTGAGTATATTCCAGCCATCCAGATTTGAGAGATATTCCGTTGCAGAATCCAGACTGGGAATTATTTACCGATGGGAGCAGTTTTATAGTAAAGGGAGAAAGAAGGGCTGGATACGCTGTTGTCACTTTGGAAGAAGAAATCGAAGCAAGATCGCTACCAGCAAATACATCCGCCCAGAAAGCAGAACTGATTGCTTTAACCCGGGCTCTGGAATTATCAGAGGGAAAACGGACTAATGTGTTTACAGATTCCAAATACGCCTTTGGGGTTATACATGCCGATGGCGCAATTTGGAAAGAAAGAGGATTGCTATCTTCTCAAGGGAATCCTATAAAATACAGTAAGGAGATTATGGAACTACTCGAAGCAGTTAATAAACCCAAAGAAATAGCAGTAATGCATTGCAAAGCGCACCAGTCCGGACAGACTGACATAGTTAAAGGGAACAAAAGGGCCGATGAGGCTGCAAAAAGGGCAGCATTATCCGTGTCGGTGGCAGCCTTAGTTCCAGAAAGAATGCTAAAAATGGAAATTCCAGTATATACTGAAAAAGAAAATAAATTAGCAGAAATACTGAAATGCATAAAAACTCCCGAAGGATGGTGGGTGACATCTACTGGACAATGTGTGGTAACTTTGCCGATAATGAAGAAGCTGATGAAGCAAATACATGATAGCACCCACATGGGAGACGAGTCACTGGTTGAAACAGTTAAAAGATTTGCTGTGGGAGTCAGTATGCTAATAATTGCAAAGGGTATTACACAAAAATGTGAAATCTGTCTTAGAAATAATCCCAAGAGTCAGAAGAAGCCCCCCCCCCCAGGGGAAGTAAAAAGGGGCTTCATGCCTGGGGATTACTGGCAAATTGATTTTTCTGAATTACCAAAATGTAATGGATATAAATATTTGTTGGTAATTGTTGACACCTTTTCAGGATGGCCTGAGGCTTTCCCGTGTCGTACCAATAAAGCCAGGGAAGTAGTAAAAATGTTATTAAAAGAAATTATACCAAGATTTGGGGTACCAGAAGGGTTTTCTTCAGATAGGGGACCTCATTTTATAGCAGAAATAGTACAGGAGACCTCAAAAATGCTACAAATTAAATGGGACTTACATACCCCCTGGAGGCCACAATCCAGTGGAAAAGTGGAAAGAATGAATCAGACAATTAAGAGACAGGTAGGAAAATTGTGTCAGGAGACTCAGATGAAATGGACTGATGTTTTACCTCTGGCATTATTAAGAATCAGAATAACCCCAAGGGTTAGGCAGAAAGTTAGTCCATTTGAGATTCTGTATGGTAAACCTTACACTGTAAATCTAACTGGAAATGAAATTCAAATGCACATTAAGGGCGATCAAATTTTAAGTGATTATCTCTTGTCTATGGCAAAGGTTCTTACTTCTCTCCGTAGGTACATCCAGTTAAGATCTCCTGTACTTTTAGATTCACCTGTACATTCATTCCAGCTGGGAGATCAAGTGTATCTTCGGACCTGGAAGGATGAGCCATTGGTAGAAAAGTGGAGAGGACCATATCTTGTACTGCTAACAACAAATACTGCTGTGAAACTGCAGGGAATTGATTCCTGGACCCACTACATCCGAGTGAAAGCAGTACCTCGAGAGCCGTGGAAAGCTGAACAAGTTCATCCTTTCAAGTTAAAAATATATAAAGATATATGAGTTGTATTGGAAGCGAATTGGTTTTAAATTTAGATTGTATTCAGGGAAGAATTGCTTTAATCTGTTTGTTAGGAATAGGGTTAATATTGTTGTTAGGATCTCTGTGTAAAAATGATGTTCTCCTTAATAACCAGGGGAGAAATGTGGTGGTTAGCTTTTCTAGGTTACCTGAGCCAAACAATTAAAGGGAATCAGGAAGGATTTTGGAGTCACAATCTCCATTTGGAAGTAATTTCGAAATCTATGAAGATAGTTAACCAGAGGGATTGCTGGGTGTGTCCCCACTTCCCTGAACATTCCAACAAGGGCTTCCCCCTAATTGGAGTGCCTCTTAATTTTTCCTTTCTGGAATTTATGAAACAGATAAGAAATGATAGTGATCAAACGAAATATGATGAAACAACCGAACAGGAATGGGAAGTCCAGAGTGTGACAGGAGATTATTATCAATGTATCCGAAGATGTAATAATAGTAATAGATGGTGGGAGAAAACTGTACCTTATGGAAAACAGCCGATCAACTGTACTGGAGCCATTAAGGCAGGGAGTTATGAAGATTGCTCTCGGATCCCTGCAATAGGTTATAAGTGGCCAAGTAAGGAACTAAATGGGTGGCGTGTTCCAAAAGGTAGTGGATGGTATTGGTTGTGTGGGAACAAGGAAGGAAAGTGCTACCTCCTAATTGGTCAGGGACGTGTACTTTAGGGGCAATAATCCCTTATGTTACTATAAGAAAAGAATTGAGTAATAAATATCAAAAATCCTGGCTAAGAACATTCATGAGGAGACAAAAGAGGGTCAATAATCCTTTAATAGAGCGACCTACTAGGTTTCATTCATTCGTAAAGTGGCTGTTTCCACAATTGGGAGTGAGTGAACTTGAAAAAGCAATAGTAAATATTTCAGCAGTTACTGAAAAAATAGGGAACAAAACCTCTGATGCCATTGCAGCTTTACAAGAGGAGGTTTCAGAAACTGCTAAAATAAGTACCCAAAACAGGATGGCTCTAGATATGTTATTGGCATCTCAGGGAGGAGTATGTACAGTAATAAATACTAGTTGCTGTGTATATGTGGATCAAAGCGGGAGAATTTCTACCGATCTAAATGAAATCTGGAAGCAGACTGAAATCTTACATGGGGTTCAGAAAGATGATACTTCTTTCGGATTTGAAGAAACATGGAAATGGTTGACTTCCTGGTTCCCTGATGTGAGCTCATGGGTTAAAAAATGTTTAACAATTTTGGGAATGGTGCTAGTAGTTTTTGTATGCGTTTATGTAGTGATTCAATGCATTTCTAAGTGTTTTACAAAATTAATATGGGAAAGATTTTTAAAAGAGTGAGACTAATATGAAAATGATCATATAAGTCTCAAAGGGGGGAATTGTTACAAGACAACCCTGAGAAGCTCAGAAAGAATGTTTGAAGTAGGTAGATTTGGATAACTTCTATCTTAGATAGAATTTGCTTAGCATGAGTAGCCGCACACTTGCTTAGCATGAGTAGCTAAATTTGCTGAAGCCTTAGGCCGCGCTCCTAGTTCGGTAAGAAAGGGCCTCAGAGCTGGTGCAGGCTGGAAAGATAAGGGAGTTACAAGCAGTCTGCAAGTCTGCATTCCTGTGCCCCACTCTCCGAAAGGGAGGATGTCAAGGCTGAGAAATAAGGCCTGTCTGGGCGCCAGGACCTTGGGAAGCAAAGCCTCCTCTCACTGTTGAAACAGTGCTGATTAAGGGGTCTGGATTATGTCCTCTTCCTCAGGACCTTGGGAGATAACACCTACTGACCTAGCTGGGGCAGTGTTAATTGATCAGGACCTTGAGGAGAAGGGGTGGGATCCAGGGAATGAAGAAATCTCTAACCAATCAGTGTAAAAGGGAAAGTCGTAAATCTGGCAATTTGTGTGTATAAATGCTACTTGAAAAGTTGGGGGGGTGCGCTTGATTTGTGGGAAACCACCGAGCACCCAGGCTTGCGCAACTCTGAAATAAATAAACAAATGTCTCTCCTGAGTGTGTAATTATTGGCTTATTGCACACCGGGCAACGAATCCGCTTTTCGGACAACAGTTTTCTGGCGACCCAGGTGGGACTCTCGCTGTAAAGCCTTGCCCGGATCGTCTTGCCAGTTCCGGTGGGGAGACACTGCTCATCGGACTCCAGCGCGCACCGACCGTTTTGTTCGGGGACTCCGTGAGCACCCTCCCTGGTCGGAACAGGTAAGCGACTCAAAGGTGCAACGCAGTAATTATTAAGAGACATTGCATAAAGGGTATGATACAAGGGTAATTGGTTGTGGTAACCAAAGGAAAGCTTTGTACATGTTTGGACAGTGACGACTGGAGTGTACGAAAGCGTAATTGGTAAGAACGTTCTTTTAAGGGAATATGGGAACAGGACAATCTGTGGGGGTATCCTCCTGTTCTCCTTTAGGATGCGTCCTGAAACATTGGAGTAAGTTTGGTGGGAATCCTTTAACAAGGAGAAAATTAAAGGAATACTGTACTCAGTGGTGGCCAATGTATAAACTGGAGGATGAGGAAAAATGGCCAGAAATGGGAACGCTAAACTATAATACAATCTTGCAACTTATGTTGTTTTGCAGAAGACAGAACAAATGGGATGAGGTCCCATATGTAGATTTGTTCTTCTCTCTGAGAAATGATCATGAAACTAGAAAAAAATGTAAGCTGTTGATCTCTGACTCAAATGTGTTAATGATGATAGGAAACAGAGAAAATGCCTCGGTGTTGCTCTGCTTGTAGCATTGGGAAGAGATGTTTAAAAGTGGGTGATGAGGAAGAGGATGTACAATTATTGGTCTCTCCGGAAAGAGATCAAGAAAGTGTCGATAGCAGAAATAAGGGAAGTGAGGCATGTAGCCCGATTGCAGGCAGAACTCGGGCTACTCGGGCTCAACAAAATCCCGCGATTCAGGTCCCGCTGCATCAAGCAGTCGGACCAGACAGGATGCCTGTGTATGTGAAGGTCCCTTTTTCAACTACAGATTTAATGAATTGGAAGGAGTCTGCCGGGTCGTACTGAGAAAATCCAGAGAAGATGTATCAATCCTTTAAAATGATAATTGAGAATCATAATCCAGATTGGCAGGATTTACAGGTGCTTTTAAATACTTTGCTTGCACCTGAGGAGAAAAGAATGGTATTAGACAAAGCTCAAGAGGAGAATGAAAGACAAAATGCTAGAGACGGACCAGACCATTTTATGCCGGCCCAGGAACCGGGTTGGGATCAAAACACAGGGGCAGGCAGGTTAATGACTAAACAGTACCAAGAGTTAATATTATATGGGGTAAAGCATGGAGTACCTAAGCCCAAAAATATTGCAAAACTATATCAAGTCGCACAGGGTAAGAATGAGGATCCCTCTGCATTTTACGAGCGGTTATGTAAAACCGCCCGAAAATGGACAGACTTGGATCCCGAGGACGAAGAGAACAAGATGACTTTTACTACATTATTTGTAGGACAATCAGCACCAGATATAAGGAGAAAGCTTCAGAAAGTAGATGGTATGTCGGGGATGTCAATATCGCAATTAATAGAAATTGCATATGAGGTGTACAATAACAGGGAAGAAGTAGAGAGAAAGGAAAAACAAAAGGAGAAACTGAAAGATAAGGGGCAAAATGCTGCAATCTTGGCAGCTGCATTTGCCCAGGCACAAACTCCCTCTCAGGGAAGGGCTTTTCAGAAAGGACAAGGACGTGGAAGAGGACATAGAGTAGGAGGGAATTTGGGAAATAGAATTCCACTGAGGAGAGATCAGTGTGCAATTTGCAGGGGGAAGGGGCACTGGAAAAATGAGTGCCCGAAGAGACAATCAGATCATTGGAAACCTCAGTCTGCATCTGTTCCAGAGGCAGGTTTGCTCATGACTGGTACAGAGGATTCAGACTGACGGGGACCGGGGGTTGAGGAATTGGATTCCCCAGCCGAACCCCTGGTTTCAGTAAAGCTGGGGAAGGAAACAGTTAAATTTTTAGTAGACACTGGAGCAGCGTATTCAGTACTAAATAGCTGTAAGGGACCAATGAGTAAATTCTCTATGCCAGTAATTGGGGCCACGGGAAAGCGAGAGGTCAAACCTTTCATTCAGCCAATTAAATGTGAAATAGGAAATAGGGTGTTAACACATGAATTCTTATACATGCCAGAATGCCCATTACCCCTAATGGGGAGGGATTTACTGAATAAACTGGGGGCACAAATAACCTTTGATCAAAACAAAGTTAAGGTGCACATTCCACAAAGTAACGCCTGGAAGGCACAAGCATATATGTTGCAGAAAGCACTGGATTCCGAACAGGTGGAGGATGGACCAAGCGAAATTCCCTCTGAAGTAATGGACGCAGTAATCCCTTTTGTGTGCAAACGGAGAAACCTGGAAGAGCCAGATGTGCAGAACCGGTAAAGGTGGAATTAAAACAAGGAGTTAAACCGGTAAGGCGAAAACAGTATCCCGTGAAGTTAGAGGCCCGTGTTGGACTGGAGCCTATGATTAATAATTTCTTAAAGTATGGACTGTTGCGAGAATGTCAATCCGAGTACAATACTCCAATCCTGCCTGTAAAAAAACCACGTTCACAAGAATATCGTCTAGTACAGGATTTGCAAGCTATTAACCAGATAGTGACTGATGTGCACCCAGTGGTACCCAATCCATACACTTTGTTAACAACGATAAATGATTCCAATGTCTATTTTACAGTATTGGACTTAAAAGATGCTTTCTTCTGTATTCCTTTGGAGGAACAAAGTCAACAATTATTTGCCTTTGAGTGGGAAAGTCCTACAAGGAGACGCAAAATGCAGTTGTGTTGGACAGTACTCCCTCAAGGATTCAAGAACAGCCCTACAATTTTTGGTAATGTACTTGCAAAAGAATTAGAATTATGGCAAGATAAGAAAGAGACCACTACCTTATTACAGTATGTGGACGATATCTTACTGGGGGCAGACACTATTGAAGCAAGTAGAGAAAAAACCATCAGTTTATTAAATTTGGGGGGAACAGCGGGATACAGGGTGTCTCGGAAAAAAGTACAGATCATGAAGGAAAGCGTAATCTATCTAGGATTTGAAATATCCCAGGGGGAAAGAAAATTAGGAATCGAAAGGAAAGAAGCGATTTGTCAGATCGCCCCCCCAAAATCAAAAAGAGAACTCAGGGGATTTTTAGGAATGGCTGGGTGGTGTGGCCTGTGGATACCTAATTTTGGATTAATGGCAAAGCCTTTATATGAAGCTGTTAAGGGGCCGGGAGACTTGCTGGAGTGGACTCCAGAATGCTGAAAAGGATTTGATGAAATCAAGATTGCTGTCATGAGTGCTCCTGCATTAGGACTTCCAAACCTAACACAGCCATTTGAGCTTTACGTACATGAGAGAGGGCACCAGGCTTTGGGAGTGCTTGTACAGACTTTAGGAAATTGGAAAAGACCTGTGGCTTACTTTTCAAGACAGCTGGATAAAGTGAGTGCAGGGTGGCCAGGATGCCTGCGAGCAGTTGCAGCTGCTGTGCTGTTAATACAAGAGGCACGAAAATTGACGTTGGGACAAAAGGTGACTGTTTACGTGCCACATGCTGTTGCAGCAGTTTTAGAACAAAAAGGGCATCACTGGTTATCCCCGAGTAGGATGGTGCAGTACCAGGCAGTGATACTTGAGCAAGAAGATGTAACCATGAAGGTGTCTAATACCCTTAATCCGGCATCTTTATTACCACTTCATGAAGAGGGGAGGTTGGCTCATGACTGTCTGCAAACTATTGAGTGAGTATATTCCAGCCATCCAGATTTGAGAGATATTCCGTTGCAGAATCCAGACTGGGAATTATTTACCGATGGGAGCAGTTTTATAGTAAAGGGAGAAAGAAGGGCTGGATACGCTGTTGTCACTTTGGAAGAAGAAATCGAAGCAAGATCGCTACCAGCAAATACATCCGCCCAGAAAGCAGAACTGATTGCTTTAACCCGGGCTCTGGAATTATCAGAGGGAAAACGGACTAATGTGTTTACAGATTCCAAATACGCCTTTGGGGTTATACATGCCGATGGCGCAATTTGGAAAGAAAGAGGATTGCTATCTTCTCAAGGGAATCCTATAAAATACAGTAAGGAGATTATGGAACTACTCGAAGCAGTTAATAAACCCAAAGAAATAGCAGTAATGCATTGCAAAGCGCACCAGTCCGGACAGACTGACATAGTTAAAGGGAACAAAAGGGCCGATGAGGCTGCAAAAAGGGCAGCATTATCCGTGTCGGTGGCAGCCTTAGTTCCAGAAAGAATGCTAAAAATGGAAATTCCAGTATATACTGAAAAAGAAAATAAATTAGCAGAAATACTGAAATGCATAAAAACTCCCGAAGGATGGTGGGTGACATCTACTGGACAATGTGTGGTAACTTTGCCGATAATGAAGAAGCTGATGAAGCAAATACATGATAGCACCCACATGGGAGACGAGTCACTGGTTGAAACAGTTAAAAGATTTGCTGTGGGAGTCAGTATGCTAATAATTGCAAAGGGTATTACACAAAAATGTGAAATCTGTCTTAGAAATAATCCCAAGAGTCAGAAGAAGCCCCCCCCCAGGGGAAGTAAAAAGGGGCTTCATGCCTGGGGATTACTGGCAAATTGATTTTTCTGAATTACCAAAATGTAATGGATATAAATATTTGTTGGTAATTGTTGACACCTTTTCAGGATGGCCTGAGGCTTTCCCGTGTCGTACCAATAAAGCCAGGGAAGTAGTAAAAATGTTATTAAAAGAAATTATACCAAGATTTGGGGTACCAGAAGGGTTTTCTTCAGATAGGGGACCTCATTTTATAGCAGAAATAGTACAGGAGACCTCAAAAATGCTACAAATTAAATGGGACTTACATACCCCCTGGAGGCCACAATCCAGTGGAAAAGTGGAAAGAATGAATCAGACAATTAAGAGACAGGTAGGAAAATTGTGTCAGGAGACTCAGATGAAATGGACTGATGTTTTACCTCTGGCATTATTAAGAATCAGAATAACCCCAAGGGTTAGGCAGAAAGTTAGTCCATTTGAGATTCTGTATGGTAAACCTTACACTGTAAATCTAACTGGAAATGAAATTCAAATGCACATTAAGGGCGATCAAATTTTAAGTGATTATCTCTTGTCTATGGCAAAGGTTCTTACTTCTCTCCGTAGGTACATCCAGTTAAGATCTCCTGTACTTTTAGATTCACCTGTACATTCATTCCAGCTGGGAGATCAAGTGTATCTTCGGACCTGGAAGGATGAGCCATTGGTAGAAAAGTGGAGAGGACCATATCTTGTACTGCTAACAACAAATACTGCTGTGAAACTGCAGGGAATTGATTCCTGGACCCACTACATCCGAGTGAAAGCAGTACCTCGAGAGCCGTGGAAAGCTGAACAAGTTCATCCTTTCAAGTTAAAAATATATAAAGATATATGAGTTGTATTGGAAGCGAATTGGTTTTAAATTTAGATTGTATTCAGGGAAGAATTGCTTTAATCTGTTTGTTAGGAATAGGGTTAATATTGTTGTTAGGATCTCTGTGTAAAAATGATGTTCTCCTTAATAACCAGGGGAGAAATGTGGTGGTTAGCTTTTCTAGGTTACCTGAGCCAAACAATTAAAGGGAATCAGGAAGGATTTTGGAGTCACAATCTCCATTTGGAAGTAATTTCGAAATCTATGAAGATAGTTAACCAGAGGGATTGCTGGGTGTGTCCCCACTTCCCTGAACATTCCAACAAGGGCTTCCCCCTAATTGGAGTGCCTCTTAATTTTTCCTTTCTGGAATTTATGAAACAGATAAGAAATGATAGTGATCAAACGAAATATGATGAAACAACCGAACAGGAATGGGAAGTCCAGAGTGTGACAGGAGATTATTATCAATGTATCCGAAGATGTAATAATAGTAATAGATGGTGGGAGAAAACTGTACCTTATGGAAAACAGCCGATCAACTGTACTGGAGCCATTAAGGCAGGGAGTTATGAAGATTGCTCTCGGATCCCTGCAATAGGTTATAAGTGGCCAAGTAAGGAACTAAATGGGTGGCGTGTTCCGAAAGGTAGTGGATGGTATTGGTTGTGTGGGAACAAGGAAGGAAAGTGCTACCTCCTAATTGGTCAGGGACGTGTACTTTAGGGGCAATAATCCCTTATGTTACTATAAGAAAAGAATTGAGTAATAAATATCAAAAATCCTGGCTAAGAACATTCATGAGGAGACAAAAGAGGGTCAATAATCCTTTAATAGAGCGACCTACTAGGTTTCAGTCATTCGTAAAGTGGCTGTTTCCACAATTGGGAGTGAGTGAACTTGAAAAAGCAATAGTAAATATTTCAGCAGTTACTGAAAAAATAGGGAACAAAACCTCTGATGCCATTGCAGCTTTACAAGAGGAGGTTTCAGAAACTGCTAAAATAAGTACCCAAAACAGGATGGCTCTAGATATGTTATTGGCATCTCAGGGAGGAGTATGTACAGTAATAAATACTAGTTGCTGTGTATATGTGGATCAAAGCGGGAGAATTTCTACCGATCTAAATGAAATCTGGAAGCAGACTGAAATCTTACATGGGGTTCAGAAAGATGATACTTCTTTCGGATTTGAAGAAACATGGAAATGGTTGACTTCCTGGTTCCCTGATGTGAGCTCATGGGTTAAAAAATGTTTAACAATTTTGGGAATGGTGCTAGTAGTTTTTGTATGCGTTTATGTAGTGATTCAATGCATTTCTAAGTGTTTTACAAAATTAATATGGGAAAGATTTTTAAAAGAGTGAGACTAATATGAAAATGATCATATAAGTCTCAAAGGGGGGAATTGTTACAAGACAACCCTGAGAAGCTCAGAAAGAATGTTTGAAGTAGGTAGATTTGGATAACTTCTATCTTAGATAGAATTTGCTTAGCATGAGTAGCCGCACACTTGCTTAGCATGAGTAGCTAAATTTGCTGAAGCCTTAGGCCGCGCTCCTAGTTCGGTAAGAAAGGGCCTCAGAGCTGGTGCAGGCTGGAAAGATAAGGGAGTTACAAGCAGTCTGCAAGTCTGCATTCCTGTGCCCCACTCTCCGAAAGGGAGGATGTCAAGGCTGAGAAATAAGGCCTGTCTGGGCGCCAGGACCTTGGGAAGCAAAGCCTCCTCTCACTGTTGAAACAGTGCTGATTAAGGGGTCTGGATTATGTCCTCTTCCTCAGGACCTTGGGAGATAACACCTACTGACCTAGCTGGGGCAGTGTTAATTGATCAGGACCTTGAGGAGAAGGGGTGGGATCCAGGGAATGAAGAAATCTCTAACCAATCAGTGTAAAAGGGAAAGTCGTAAATCTGGCAATTTGTGTGTATAAATGCTACTTGAAAAGTTGGGGGTGTGTGCTTGATTTGTGGGAAACCACCGAGCACCCAGGCTTGCGCAACTCTGAAATAAATAAACAAATGTCTCTCCTGAGTGTGTAATTATTGGCTTATTGCACACCGGGCAACGAATCCGCTTTTCGGACAACAGTTTTCTGGCGACCCAGGTGGGACTCTCGCTGTAAAGCCTTGCCCGGATCGTCTTGCCAGTTCCGGTGGGGAGACACTGCTCATCGGACTCCAGCGCGCACCGACCGTTTTGTTCGGGGACTCCGTGAGCACCCTCCCTGGTCGGAACAGGTAAGCGACTCAAAGGTGCAACGCAGTAATTATTAAGAGACATTGCATAAAGGGTATGATACAAGGGTAATTGGTTGTGGTAACCAAAGGAAAGCTTTGTACATGTTTGGACAGTGACGACTGGAGTGTACGAAAGCGTAATTGGTAAGAACGTTCTTTTAAGGGAATATGGGAACAGGACAATCTGTGGGGGTATCCTCCTGTTCTCCTTTAGGATGCGTCCTGAAACATTGGAGTAAGTTTGGTGGGAATCCTTTAACAAGGAGAAAATTAAAGGAATACTGTACTCAGTGGTGGCCAATGTATAAACTGGAGGATGAGGAAAAATGGCCAGAAATGGGAACGCTAAACTATAATACAATCTTGCAACTTATGTTGTTTTGCAGAAGACAGAACAAATGGGATGAGGTCCCATATGTAGATTTGTTCTTCTCTCTGAGAAATGATCATGAAACTAGAAAAAAATGTAAGCTGTTGATCTCTGACTCAAATGTGTTAATGATGATAGGAAACAGAGAAAATGCCTCGGTGTTGCTCTGCTTGTAGCATTGGGAAGAGATGTTTAAAAGTGGGTGATGAGGAAGAGGATGTACAATTATTGGTCTCTCCGGAAAGAGATCAAGACAATGTCGATAGCAGAAATAAGGGAAGTGAGGCATGTAGCCCGATTGCAGGCAGAACTCGGGCTACTCGGGCTCAACAAAATCCCGCGATTCAGGTCCCGCTGCATCAAGCAGTCGGACCAGACAGGATGCCTGTGTATGTGAAGGTCCCTTTTTCAACTACAGATTTAATGAATTGGAAGGAGTCTGCCGGGTCGTACCGAGAAAATCCAGAGAAGATGTATCAATCCTTTAAAATGATAATTGAGAATCATAATCCAGATTGGCAGGATTTACAGGTGCTTTTAAATACTTTGCTTGCACCTGAGGAGAAAAGAATGGTATTAGACAAAGCTCAAGAGGAGAATGAAAGACAAAATGCTAGAGACGGACCAGACCATTTTATGCCGGCCCAGGAACCGGGTTGGGATCAAAACACAGGGGCAGGCAGGTTAATGACTAAACAGTACCAAGAGTTAATATTATATGGGGTAAAGCATGGAGTACCTAAGCCCAAAAATATTGCAAAACTATATCAAGTCGCACAGGGTAAGAATGAGGATCCCTCTGCATTTTACGAGCGGTTATGTAAAACCGCCCGAAAATGGACAGACTTGGATCCCGAGGACGAAGAGAACAAGATGACTTTTACTACATTATTTGTAGGACAATCAGCACCAGATATAAGGAGAAAGCTTCAGAAAGTAGATGGTATGTCGGGGATGTCAATATCGCAATTAATAGAAATTGCATATGAGGTGTACAATAACAGGGAAGAAGTAGAGAGAAAGGAAAAACAAAAGGAGAAACTGAAAGATAAGGGGCAAAATGCTGCAATCTTGGCAGCTGCATTTGCCCAGGCACAAACTCCCTCTCAGGGAAGGGCTTTTCAGAAAGGACAAGGACGTGGAAGAGGACATAGAGTAGGAGGGAATTTGGGAAATAGAATTCCACTGAGGAGAGATCAGTGTGCAATTTGCAGGGGGAAGGGGCACTGGAAAAATGAGTGCCCGAAGAGACAATCAGATCATTGGAAACCTCAGTCTGCATCTGTTCCAGAGGCAGGTTTGCTCATGACTGGTACAGAGGATTCAGACTGACGGGGACCGGGGGTTGAGGAATTGGATTCCCCAGCCGAACCCCTGGTTTCAGTAAAGCTGGGGAACGAAACAGTTAAATTTTTAGTAGACACTGGAGCAGCGTATTCAGTACTAAATAGCTGTAAGGGACCAATGAGTAAATTCTCTATGCCAGTAATTGGGGCCACGGGAAAGCGAGAGGTCAAACCTTTCATTCAGCCAATTAAATGTGAAATAGGAAATAGGGTGTTAACACATGAATTCTTATACATGCCAGAATGCCCATTACCCCTAATGGGGAGGGATTTACTGAATAAACTGGGGGCACAAATAACCTTTGATCAAAGCAAAGTTAAGGTGCACATTCCACAAAGTAACGCCTGGAAGGCACAAGCATATATGTTGCAGAAAGCACTGGATTCCGAACAGGTGGAGGATGGACCAAGCGAAATTCCCTCTGAAGTAATGGACGCAGTAATCCCTTTTGTGTGGCAACGGAGAAACCTGGAAGAGCCAGATGTGCAGAACCGGTAAAGGTGGAATTAAAACAAGGAGTTAAACCGGTAAGGCGAAAACAGTATCCCGTGAAGTTAGAGGCCCGTGTTGGACTGGAGCCTATGATTAATAATTTCTTAAAGTATGGACTGTTGCGAGAATGTCAATCCGAGTACAATACTCCAATCCTGCCTGTAAAAAAACCACGTTCACAAGAATATCGTCTAGTACAGGATTTGCAAGCTATTAACCAGATAGTCATTGATGTGCACCCAGTGGTACCCAATCCATACACTTTGTTAACAACGATAAATGATTCCAATGTCTATTTTACAGTATTGGACTTAAAAGATGCTTTCTTCTGTATTCCTTTGGAGGAACAAAGTCAACAATTATTTGCCTTTGAGTGGGAAAGTCCTACAAGGAGACGCAAAATGCAGTTGTGCTGGACAGTACTCCCGCAAGGATTCAAGAACAGCCCTACAATTTTTGGTAATGTACTTGCAAAAGAATTAGAATTATGGCAAGATAAGAAAGAGACCACTACCTTATTACAGTATGTGGACGATATCTTACTGGGGGCAGACACTATTGAAGCAAGTAGAGAAAAAACCATCAGTTTATTAAATTTGGGGGGAACAGCGGGATACAGGGTGTCTCGGAAAAAAGTACAGATCATGAAGGAAAGCGTAATCTATCTAGGATTTGAAATATCCCAGGGGGAAAGAAAATTAGGAATCGAAAGGAAAGAAGCGATTTGTCAGATCGCCCCCCCAAAATCAAAAAGAGAACTCAGGGGATTTTTAGGAATGGCTGGGTGATGTCGCCTGTGGATACCTAATTTTGGATTAATGGCAAAGCCTTTATATGAAGCTGTTAAGGGGCCGGGAGACTTGCTGGAGTGGACTCCAGAATGCTGAAAAGGATTTGATGAAATCAAGATTGCTGTCATGAGTGCTCCTGCATTAGGACTTCCAAACCTAACACAGCCATTTGAGCTTTACGTACATGAGAGAGGGCACCAGGCTTTGGGAGTGCTTGTACAGACTTTAGGAAATTGGAAAAGACCTGTGGCTTACTTTTCAAGACAGCTGGATAAAGTGAGTGCAGGGTGGCCAGGATGCCTCAGAGCAGTTGCAGCTGCTGTGCTGTTAATACAAGAGGCACGAAAATTGACGTTGGGACAAAAGGTGACTGTTTACGTGCCACATGCTGTTGCAGCAGTTTTAGAACAAAAAGGGCATCACTGGTTATCCCCGAGTAGGATGGTGCAGTACCAGGCAGTGATACTTGAGCAAGAAGATGTAACCATGAAGGTGTCTAATACCCTTAATCCGGCATCTTTATTACCACTTCACGAAGAGGGGAGGTTGGCTCATGACTGTCTGCAAACTATTGAGTGAGTATATTCCAGCCATCCAGATTTGAGAGATATTCCGTTGCAGAATCCAGACTGGGAATTATTTATCGATGGGAGCAGTTTTATAGTAAAGGGAGAAAGAAGGGCTGGATACGCTGTTGTCACTTTGGAAGAAGAAATCGAAGCAAGATCGCTACCAGCAAATACATCCGCCCAGAAAGCAGAACTGATTGCTTTAACCCGGGCTCTGGAATTATCAGAGGGAAAACGGACTAATGTGTTTACAGATTCCAAATACGCCTTTGGGGTTATACATGCCGATGGCGCAATTTGGAAAGAAAGAGGATTGCTATCTTCTCAAGGGAATCCTATAAAATACAGTAAGGAGATTATGGAACTACTCGAAGCAGTTAATAAACCCAAAGAAATAGCAGTAATGCATTGCAAAGCGCACCAGTCCGGACAGACTGACATAGTTAAAGGGAACAAAAGGGCCGATGAGGCTGCAAAAAGGGCAGCATTATCCGTGTCGGTGGCAGCCTTAGTTCCAGAAAGAATGCTAAAAATGGAAATTCCAGTATATACTGAAAAAGAAAATAAATTAGCAGAAATACTGAAATGCATAAAAACTCCCGAAGGATGGTGGGTGACATCTACTGGACAATGTGTGGTAACTTTGCCGATAATGAAGAAGCTGATGAAGCAAATACATGATAGCACCCACATGGGAGACGAGTCACTGGTTGAAACAGTTAAAAGATTTGCTGTGGGAGTCAGTATGCTAATAATTGCAAAGGGTATTACACAAAAATGTGAAATCTGTCTTAGAAATAATCCCAAGAGTCAGAAGAAGCCCCCCCCCAGGGGAAGTAAAAAGGGGCTTCATGCCTGGGGATTACTGGCAAATTGATTTTTCTGAATTACCAAAATGTAATGGATATAAATATTTGTTGGTAATTGTTGACACCTTTTCAGGATGGCCTGAGGCTTTCCCGTGTCGTACCAATAAAGCCAGGGAAGTAGTAAAAATGTTATTAAAAGAAATTATACCAAGATTTGGGGTACCAGAAGGGTTTTCTTCAGATAGGGGACCTCATTTTATAGCAGAAATAGTACAGGAGACCTCAAAAATGCTACAAATTAAATGGGACTTACATACCCCCTGGAGGCCACAATCCAGTGGAAAAGTGGAAAGAATGAATCAAACAATTAAGAGACAGGTAGGAAAATTGTGTCAGGAGACTCAGATGAAATGGACTGATGTTTTACCTCTGGCATTATTAAGAATCAGAATAACCCCAAGGGTTAGGCAGAAAGTTAGTCCATTTGAGATTCTGTATGGTAAACCTTACACTGTAAATCTAACTGGAAATGAAATTCAAATGCACATTAAGGGCGATCAAATTTTAAGTGATTATCTCTTGTCTATGGCAAAGGTTCTTACTTCTCTCCGTAGGTACATCCAGTTAAGATCTCCTGTACTTTTAGATTCACCTGTACATTCATTCCAGCTGGGAGATCAAGTGTATCTTCGGACCTGGAAGGATGAGCCATTGGTAGAAAAGTGGAGAGGACCATATCTTGTACTGCTAACAACAAATACTGCTGTGAAACTGCAGGGAATTGATTCCTGGACCCACTACATCCGAGTGAAAGCAGTACCTCGAGAGCCGTGGAAAGCTGAACAAGTTCATCCTTTCAAGTTAAAAATATATAAAGATATATGAGTTGTATTGGAAGCGAATTGGTTTTAAATTTAGATTGTATTCAGGGAAGAATTGCTTTAATCTGTTTGTTAGGAATAGGGTTAATATTGTTGTTAGGATCTCTGTGTAAAAATGATGTTCTCCTTAATAACCAGGGGAGAAATGTGGTGGTTAGCTTTTCTAGGTTACCTGAGCCAAACAATTAAAGGGAATCAGGAAGGATTTTGGAGTCACAATCTCCATTTGGAAGTAATTTCGAAATCTATGAAGATAGTTAACCAGAGGGATTGCTGGGTGTGTCCCCACTTCCCTGAACATTCCAACAAGGGCTTCCCCCTAATTGGAGTGCCTCTTAATTTTTCCTTTCTGGAATTTATGAAACAGATAAGAAATGATAGTGATCAAACGAAATATGATGAAACAACCGAACAGGAATGGGAAGTCCAGAGTGTGACAGGAGATTATTATCAATGTATCCGAAGATGTAATAATAGTAATAGATGGTGGGAGAAAACTGTACCTTATGGAAAACAGCCGATCAACTGTACTGGAGCCATTAAGGCAGGGAGTTATGAAGATTGCTCTCGGATCCCTGCAATAGGTTATAAGTGGCCAAGTAAGGAACTAAATGGGTGGCGTGTTCCGAAAGGTAGTGGATGGTATTGGTTGTGTGGGAACAAGGAAGGAAAGTGCTACCTCCTAATTGGTCAGGGACGTGTACTTTAGGGGCAATAATCCCTTATGTTACTATAAGAAAAGAATTGAGTAATAAATATCAAAAATCCTGGCTAAGAACATTCATGAGGAGACAAAAGAGGGTCAATAATCCTTTAATAGAGCGACCTACTAGGTTTCAGTCATTCGTAAAGTGGCTGTTTCCACAATTGGGAGTGAGTGAACTTGAAAAAGCAATAGTAAATATTTCAGCAGTTACTGAAAAAATAGGGAACAAAACCTCTGATGCCATTGCAGCTTTACAAGAGGAGGTTTCAGAAACTGCTAAAATAAGTACCCAAAACAGGATGGCTCTAGATATGTTATTGGCATCTCAGGGAGGAGTATGTACAGTAATAAATACTAGTTGCTGTGTATATGTGGATCAAAGCGGGAGAATTTCTACCGATCTAAATGAAATCTGGAAGCAGACTGAAATCTTACATGGGGTTCAGAAAGATGATACTTCTTTCGGATTTGAAGAAACATGGAAATGGTTGACTTCCTGGTTCCCTGATGTGAGCTCATGGGTTAAAAAATGTTTAACAATTTTGGGAATGGTGCTAGTAGTTTTTGTATGCGTTTATGTAGTGATTCAATGCATTTCTAAGTGTTTTACAAAATTAATATGGGAAAGATTTTTAAAAGAGTGAGACTAATATGAAAATGATCATGTAAGTCTCAAAGGGGGGAATTGTTACAAGACAACCCTGAGAAGCTCAGAAAGAATGTTTGAAGTAGGTAGATTTGGATAACTTCTATCTTAGATAGAATTTGCTTAGCATGAGTAGCCGCACACTTGCTTAGCATGAGTAGCTAAATTTGCTGAAGCCTTAGGCCGCGCTCCTAGTTCGGTAAGAAAGGGCCTCAGAGCTGGTGCAGGCTGGAAAGATAAGGGAGTTACAAGCAGTCTGCAAGTCTGCATTCCTGTGCCCCACTCTCCGAAAGGGAGGATGTCAAGGCTGAGAAATAAGGCCTGTCTGGGCGCCAGGACCTTGGGAAGCAAAGCCTCCTCTCACTGTTGAAACAGTGCTGATTAAGGGGTCTGGATTATGTCCTCTTCCTCAGGACCTTGGGAGATAACACCTACTGACCTAGCTGGGGCAGTGTTAATTGATCAGGACCTTGAGGAGAAGGGGTGGGATCCAGGGAATGAAGAAATCTCTAACCAATCAGTGTAAAAGGGAAAGTCGTAAATCTGGCAATTTGTGTGTATAAATGCTACTTGAAAAGTTGGGGGGGTGCGCTTGATTTGTGGGAAACCACCGAGCACCCAGGCTTGCGCAACTCTGAAATAAATAAACAAATGTCTCTCCTGAGTGTGTAATTATTGGCTTATTGCACACCGGGCAACGAATCCGCTTTTCGGACAACAGTTTTCTGGCGACCCAGGTGGGACTCTCGCTGTAAAGCCTTGCCCGGATCGTCTTGCCAGTTCCGGTGGGGAGACACTGCTCATCGGACTCCAGCGCGCACCGACCGTTTTGTTCGGGGACTCCGTGAGCACCCTCCCTGGTCGGAACAGGTAAGCGACTCAAAGGTGCAACGCAGTAATTATTAAGAGACATTGCATAAAGGGTATGATACAAGGGTAATTGGTTGTGGTAACCAAAGGAAAGCTTTGTACATGTTTGGACAGTGACGACTGGAGTGTACGAAAGCGTAATTGGTAAGAACGTTCTTTTAAGGGAATATGGGAACAGGACAATCTGTGGGGGTATCCTCCTGTTCTCCTTTAGGATGCGTCCTGAAACATTGGAGTAAGTTTGGTGGGAATCCTTTAACAAGGAGAAAATTAAAGGAATACTGTACTCAGTGGTGGCCAATGTATAAACTGGAGGATGAGGAAAAATGGCCAGAAATGGGAACGCTAAACTATAATACAATCTTGCAACTTATGTTGTTTTGCAGAAGACAGAACAAATGGGATGAGGTCCCATATGTAGATTTGTTCTTCTCTCTGAGAAATGATCATGAAACTAGAAAAAAATGTAAGCTGTTGATCTCTGACTCAAATGTGTTAATGATGATAGGAAACAGAGAAAATGCCTCGGTGTTGCTCTGCTTGTAGCATTGGGAAGAGATGTTTAAAAGTGGGTGATGAGGAAGAGGATGTACAATTATTGGTCTCTCCGGAAAGAGATCAAGAAAGTGTCGATAGCAGAAATAAGGGAAGTGAGGCATGTAGCCCGATTGCAGGCAGAACTCGGGCTACTCGGGCTCAACAAAATCCCGCGATTCAGGTCCCGCTGCATCAAGCAGTCGGACCAGACAGGATGCCTGTGTATGTGAAGGTCCCTTTTTCAACTACAGATTTAATGAATTGGAAGGAGTCTGCCGGGTCGTACCGAGAAAATCCAGAGAAGATGTATCAATCCTTTAAAATGATAATTGAGAATCATAATCCAGATTGGCAGGATTTACAGGTGCTTTTAAATACTTTGCTTGCACCTGAGGAGAAAAGAATGGTATTAGACAAAGCTCAAGAGGAGAATGAAAGACAAAATGCTAGAGACGGACCAGACCATTTTATGCCGGCCCAGGAACCGGGTTGGGATCAAAACACAGGGGCAGGCAGGTTAATGACTAAACAGTACCAAGAGTTAATATTATATGGGGTAAAGCATGGAGTACCTAAGCCCAAAAATATTGCAAAACTATATCAAGTCGCACAGGGTAAGAATGAGGATCCCTCTGCATTTTACGAGCGGTTATGTAAAACCGCCCGAAAATGGACAGACTTGGATCCCGAGGACGAAGAGAACAAGATGACTTTTACTACATTATTTGTAGGACAATCAGCACCAGATATAAGGAGAAAGCTTCAGAAAGTAGATGGTATGTCGGGGATGTCAATATCGCAATTAATAGAAATTGCATATGAGGTGTACAATAACAGGGAAGAAGTAGAGAGAAAGGAAAAACAAAAGGAGAAACTGAAAGATAAGGGGCAAAATGCTGCAATCTTGGCAGCTGCATTTGCCCAGGCACAAACTCCCTCTCAGGGAAGGGCTTTTCAGAAAGGACAAGGACGTGGAAGAGGACATAGAGTAGGAGGGAATTTGGGAAATAGAATTCCACTGAGGAGAGATCAGTGTGCAATTTGTAGGGAGAAGGGGCACTGGAAAAATGAGTGCCCGAAGAGACAAACAGATCATTGGAAACCTCAGTCTGTATCTGTATCTGTTCCAGAGGCAGGTTTGCTCACGACTGGTGCAGAAGATTCAGACTGACGGGGACCGGGGGTTGAGGAATTGGATTCCCCAGCCGAACCCCTGGTTTCAGTAAAGCTGGGGAAGGAAACAGTTAAATTTTTAGTAGACACTGGAGCAGCGTATTCAGTACTAAATAGCTGTAAGGGACCAATGAGTAAATTCTCTATGCCAGTAATTGGGGCCACGGGAAAGCGAGAGGTCAAACCTTTCATTCAGCCAATTAAATGTGAAATAGGAAATAGGGTGTTAACACATGCATTCTTATACATGCCAGAATGCCCATTACCCCTAATGGGGAGGGATTTACTGAATAAACTGGGGGCACAAATAACCTTTGATCAAAACAAAGTTAAGGTGCACATTCCACAAAGTAACGCCTGGAAGGCACAAGCATATATGTTGCAGAAAGCACTGGATTCCGAACAGGTGGAGGATGGACCAAGCAAAATTCCCTCCGCAGTAATGGACGCAGTAGTCCCTTTTGCGTGGGCGACGGAGAAACCTGGAAGAGCCAAATGTGTAGAACCGGTAAAGGTGGAATTAAAACAAGGAACTGAATCAGTAGCGTGAAAACAGTATCCCATGAAGTTAGAGGCCCATGTTGGACTGGAGCCTATAATTAATAATTTCTTAAAGTATGGATTGCTGCGAGAATGTCAGTCCGAGTACAATACTCCAATCCTGCCTGTTAAAAAAACACATTCACAAGAATACCATCTAGTACAGGATTTGCAAGCTATTAACCAGATAGTGACTGATGTGCACCCAGTGGTACCCAATCCATACACTTTGTTAACAACGATAAATGATTCCAATGTCTATTTTACAGTATTGGACTTAAAAGATGCTTTCTTCTGTATTCCTTTGGAGGAACAAAGTCAACAATTATTTGCCTTTGAGTGGGAAAGTCCTACAAGGAGACGCAAAATGCAGTTGTGCTGGACAGTACTCCCGCAAGGATTCAAGAACAGCCCTACAATTTTTGGTAATGTACTTGCAAAAGAATTAGAATTATGGCAAGATAAGAAAGAGACCACTACCTTATTACAGTATGTGGACGATATCTTACTGGGGGCAGACACTATTGAAGCAAGTAGAGAAAAAACCATCAGTTTATTAAATTTGGGGGGAACAGCGGGATACAGGGTGTCTCGGAAAAAAGTACAGATCATGAAGGAAAGCGTAATCTATCTAGGATTTGAAATATCCCAGGGGGAAAGAAAATTAGGAATCGAAAGGAAAGAAGCGATTTGTCAGATCGCCCCCCCAAAATCAAAAAGAGAACTCAGGGGATTTTTAGGAATGGCTGGGTGATGTCGCCTGTGGATACCTAATTTTGGATTAATGGCAAAGCCTTTATATGAAGCTGTTAAGGGGCCGGGAGACTTGCTGGAGTGGACTCCAGAATGCTGAAAAGGATTTGATGAAATCAAGATTGCTGTCATGAGTGCTCCTGCATTAGGACTTCCAAACCTAACACAGCCATTTGAGCTTTACGTACATGAGAGAGGGCACCAGGCTTTGGGAGTGCTTGTACAGACTTTAGGAAATTGGAAAAGACCTGTGGCTTACTTTTCAAGACAGCTGGATAAAGTGAGTGCAGGGTGGCCAGGATGCCTCAGAGCAGTTGCAGCTGCTGTGCTGTTAATACAAGAGGCACGAAAATTGACGTTGGGACAAAAGGTGACTGTTTACGTGCCACATGCTGTTGCAGCAGTTTTAGAACAAAAAGGGCATCACTGGTTATCCCCGAGTAGGATGGTGCAGTACCAGGCAGTGATACTTGAGCAAGAAGATGTAACCATGAAGGTGTCTAATACCCTTAATCCGGCATCTTTATTACCACTTCATGAAGAGGGGAGGTTGGCTCATGACTGTCTGCAAACTATTGAGTGAGTATATTCCAGCCATTCAGATTTGAGAGATATTCCGTTGCAGAATCCAGACTGGGAATTATTTACCGATGGGAGCAGTTTTATAGTAAAGGGAGAAAGAAGGGCTGGATACGCTGTTGTCACTTTGGAAGGAGAAATCGAAGCAAGATCGCTACCAGCAAATACATCCGCCCAGAAAGCAGAACTGATTGCTTTAACCCGGGCTCTGGAATTATCAGAGGGAAAACGGACTAATGTGTTTACAGATTCCAAATACGCCTTTGGGGTTATACATGCCGATGGCGCAATTTGGAAAGAAAGAGGATTGCTATCTTCTCAAGGGAATCCTATAAAATACAGTAAGGAGATTATGGAACTACTCGAAGCAGTTAATAAACCCAAAGAAATAGCAGTAATGCATTGCAAAGCGCACCAGTCCGGACAGACTGACATAGTTAAAGGGAACAAAAGGGCCGATGAGGCTGCAAAAAGGGCAGCATTATCCGTGTCGGTGGCAGCCTTAGTTCCAGAAAGAATGCTAAAAATGGAAATTCCAGTATATACTGAAAAAGAAAATAAATTAGCAGAAATACTGAAATGCATAAAAACTCCCGAAGGATGGTGGGTGACATCTACTGGACAATGTGTGGTAACTTTGCCGATAATGAAGAAGCTGATGAAGCAAATACATGATAGCACCCACATGGGAGACGAGTCACTGGTTGAAACAGTTAAAAGATTTGCTGTGGGAGTCAGTATGCTAATAATTGCAAAGGGTATTACACAAAAATGTGAAATCTGTCTTAGAAATAATCCCAAGAGTCAGAAGAAGCCCCCCCCCAGGGGAAGTAAAAAGGGGCTTCATGCCTGGGGATTACTGGCAAATTGATTTTTCTGAATTACCAAAATGTAATGGATATAAATATTTGTTGGTAATTGTTGACACCTTTTCAGGATGGCCTGAGGCTTTCCCGTGTCGTACCAATAAAGCCAGGGAAGTAGTAAAAATGTTATTAAAAGAAATTATACCAAGATTTGGGGTACCAGAAGGGTTTTCTTCAGATAGGGGACCTCATTTTATAGCAGAAATAGTACAGGAGACCTCAAAAATGCTACAAATTAAATGGGACTTACATACCCCCTGGAGGCCACAATCCAGTGGAAAAGTGGAAAGAATGAATCAAACAATTAAGAGACAGGTAGGAAAATTGTGTCAGGAGACTCAGATGAAATGGACTGATGTTTTACCTCTGGCATTATTAAGAATCAGAATAACCCCAAGGGTTAGGCAGAAAGTTAGTCCATTTGAGATTCTGTATGGTAAACCTTACACTGTAAATCTAACTGGAAATGAAATTCAAATGCACATTAAGGGCGATCAAATTTTAAGTGATTATCTCTTGTCTATGGCAAAGGTTCTTACTTCTCTCCGTAGGTACATCCAGTTAAGATCTCCTGTACTTTTAGATTCACCTGTACATTCATTCCAGCTTGGAGATCAAGTGTATCTTCGGACCTGGAAGGATGAGCCATTGGTAGAAAAGTGGAGAGGACCGTATCTTGTACTGCTAACAACAAATACTGCTGTGAAACTGCAGGGAATTGATTCCTGGACCCACTACATCCGAGTGAAAGCAGTACCTCGAGAGACGTGGAAAGCTGAACAAGTTCATCCTTTCAAGTTAAAAATATATAAAGATATATGAGTTGTATTGGAAGCGAATTGGTTTTAAATTTAGATTGTATTCAGGGAAGAATTGCTTTAATCTGTTTGTTAGGAATAGGGTTAATATTGTTGTTAGGGTCTCTGTGTAAAAATGATGTTCTCCTTAATAACCAGGGGAGAAATGTGGTGGTTAGCTTTTCTAGGTTACCTGAGCCAAACAATTAAAGGGAATCAGGAAGGATTTTGGAGTCACAATCTCCATTTGGAAGTAATTTCGAAATCTATGAAGATAGTTAACCAGAGGGATTGCTGGGTGTGTCCCCACTTCCCTGAACATTCCAACAAGGGCTTCCCCCTAATTGGAGTGTGTAGGGAACGGCGATCGGAAGATCTCGCGATGGCACGGAAAGAGGAAGGAAGAGGAAGGATATGACGTAGAGATAGCAGTATGCTTGTAGGTATATAAGCAAATACATGCGTACAATAAACGCCATTTGCAGCATCCTCATATTGGTGTCAGTGCTCATTGGCCCGGAGGCTGGGGGAGCCTCCGTGCCGTCTCAGGCGAACGGGAGAGTGTCGCATCAGAAGGCGACAAGTGGTGACCCCGACGTGATAGCTGAGACGGCGGACCGCAGGCGGTCGAGAGGATCCGGATCATGGACGCGGTAGTTAAGGTTATACGCGTGGGTGCCCGGGAATGGGGGCTCTCTATGAGAGCGAATGCAGTTGCGAACTGCATCGGGCGGCTCCTGAAAGATGGAGCGATAGTTAGACCAGGGGACATTTTTTCCCCTTCTAACTGGGAGAAGTGCACTCGTGCACTTGCTCAGAGAGCTATGGCCACTAAGAAGGCCGCAGAGCTTAAGACGTGGGGAGATATAACGATCATTTTAGAAAGGACTAGGGAGGAGCTTGAGACCTGGCAGGCTGCCCGCGCGGCGCTACACATGTCCGCGGAAATGGCAACACAGACAGCAGCAAACGCAGAGGAGCGAACGGAGGCGATAGAGGGAGAGGCGATAGTAGGGGATGAAGTGAAAACGGAGAGTGTGGAAACAGACATAAAGGAGGAGGCGGTTAATCAAGATC
Organism: Dromaius novaehollandiae; assembly: GCF_036370855.1. NCBI lineage: Eukaryota > Metazoa > Chordata > Aves > Casuariiformes > Dromaiidae > Dromaius > Dromaius novaehollandiae. The sequence goes on along the minus strand of NC_088125.1, from coordinate 88,431 downwards.
CAGAGCAGGGAGAGGGGGAGGCAAAAACTCCAGAGGCTTACCCAATAACGCCCTCTTCTCCGCCTCCGCCGCGGTATCCGTGGAAAGAAATGAGGGCGATGGAAGGGGGAGAACTAGGAGAACCAGGAGACCTTTGTGGAGACCGAGATATGAAAAAGCCAGAGGCGGGTAGAGGAAAAGAAAGCAAGGTGAAAGTGAAGGAGGCAGAAGAAAAGGAAAGACTGCTTATAGTGGATGATCCCCGAGACTGGCTACCGGGGGCCATGATTCGGGTGCAGTGGGAGGACGAAAGAAAAGAAGCAGGGGAAAGACCAGAAGCAGGGGAAAAACCGAGGGTCCCGCACCCGGGAAAAAATGGCGCTGGCCGAGAGAGGAGTGGGCGTCGACCAGCATTGCGGAAGGAGGAGACTGAAGACTCAGGTGCAGCAACTAGGGCGGAGTTCCCCCGCCGCAGTCAGAGGCGAAGGAGAAAAAAAAAAAAAAAAAAAAAAAAAAAAAAAAAAAAAAAAAAAAAAAGGAGGAGGAAAGTCACAAGAGATATGGAGCAGATGTTTATGCTGCTTACAGCTCTGGAAGAAGAAGCAGCTAAACAAAGAGGGCTATTAGAGGCAACAGCTAAACAAAGAGGGCTATCAGAGGCAATAGCTAAACAAAGAGGGCTATTAGAGGCAACAGCTAAACAAAGAGGGCCATCAGAGGCAGCAGCTAAACAAAGAGGGCCATCAGAGACAGCAGGTTTCACCCAAGCGGGAGGGGGAAAAGAAATTCCCCTAACAGACTGGAAACTGATAGCGACGGAATGTGCCCTGAGTGGCCTCAAGTTTCGTGCGCCAATAGGGGCCTTCCCAGTACGAGTTGCCCCGGGGGGGGGGGCAGTGGAATGGATGCCCCTCGACCCAAAGACGGTACAACAGCTATTGAAAGCAGTGCAAGAACAGGGCCTGCGACACCCGGTGACACAGACGTTGCTGGACGCTGCACACGCGGGAGGCCTAATACCGTGGGATTGTCGCGCCCTCGCGCGACTGGTTTTATCACCCACGATGGTCCTTATGTGGAAAGAAGCGTGGACCTCGCGCTTGCAGCAGGCGTTGATGGCCGCACAGGCAGACCCGCAGAACCCACTGGGCCAATCCACCCTACCGCGGTTAAGAGGAAATGATGCGGCCATGGCTACACCCCAGCAGCAGGCAGCGGGCCTGACACCTCGGGAGATACTGGTGACAACAGAAGCATCTCGAAAGGCCTTTGATGATATTGGGCCACTGGTGCAGCAGGCAGAGCCATGGACGACTGTGAAGCAGAGAGTGGGAGAGCCGTTTGACAAGTTTTGTGACAGGCTACAGGCAGCAGTAGAACTTGCATCTTTACCAGACGCTGCAAAAGGAGTGGTGATGTTGGAATGTATCAAACAACAGGGTTGCCACTACCATCAGCAATACCAAAGAATTGGCCAGTGGTGGTGATGGATATCCAAGATTGCTTTTTCTCTATACCATTAGCCCTTCAGGACAAAGCTCGATTTGCCTTCACACTGCCCTCAGAGAATCTGCAGGAGCCAGCAGCGCGATATCAATGGACAGTCCTCCCGCAGGGCATAAAAATTTCACCTACGATTTGTCAGGCGGCAGTAGCTAAGGTATTGCAGCCGGTAAGAGCGCAGTTCCCGCGCGCGCTTATCATCCATTACATGGACGACCTCCTAATAGCTGCAGAGACCCAGCAAGAAACCGATCAGGCAGAACAGGCAGTAATTAACTGCCTAAATGAAGCGGGATTGTACGTCCAGAAAGCGAAGACGCAAAGGGGAGAATCTGTCGACTATCTGGGAACCACCATCCTCCCCAGAGCTGTGGTCCCACAGCCGATAAAGCTCAATAAAGAGATACGAACGTTGCATGATGTACAGCAATTGGTTGGAGCTCTCCAATGGCTGCGAGGGCTGATAGGTATTCCCAAGGAGTGGATGGAGCCACTGTTCGAGTTGCTCAAGGGCCACAAACCATGGGAACCGAGGCAGATGACACCGAACGCGTTAGAAGCCCTCCGAAAAATAGAAGATCTCATGGCAAAGGGCGGAGTAACGAGATACGACCCAGCCAGACCAATCAATCTGTACGTGGCAGTTACAAGAACAGGAGCCATAGGCGTTCTAGGACAAGGGACACCGGAGCGTCCGGAAGTCGTATGGTGGATAGTGTCGAACCAAATAAGTACGGCATACGTCACAATCGTAACAGCGTTGGCACAGATGATACAGAAGGGACGAACCGCCACCGTTCGGCACTTCGCGAAGGAGCCTGAGTCCATTTACCTGCCGGTAAAAAGGAGTCAATGGGACAGCGTGGTCCAGAAACAAGATAGTATAGCAATAGCTTTAGAAGGATTCCCAGGAACAATCAGATTATCACCTGTGCTGGAGATGTATACACACCTCACCGTCCTTCGGCCCCATCTGAAAGCCCGAGTGCTACAGCGACCTGCACCAGGGCGCACAGTGTTCACCGACGCGTCATCGGTGACCAGGGCAGCGGTTGTTGTGTGGCAAGATCAAAAGGCCCAATGGCACCGAGTGAAGATCAGCGAGCCGGACAGTAGCGTACAGCATCTAGAGGCCCGAGCTGTGGCGCAGGCATTGCAAATGTGGCCAGAAGAGCATTTGAATGTAGTGACAGACTCCATGTTCGTCTTTAAATTGTTACACAACATGTCGTATCCTGGATGGGCCGGATCGCCCATTGCGCTAATGCTAGAAGAAGCCCTACAACAACGGCGGGCCACTGCCTCTGTTATTCATGTTCGGAGTCATGAGGCAATCCAAGGAGTGTACCAAGAAGGCAACAATAAAGCCGATCAAGCGGCCAAAGGTGTGTGGACAGTCGCAGAAGCAAGGCAGGTGCACGACCTTCTCCATGTTGGTGCAAAAGCACTGGCAAAAAGCTGCAACATCCCCCTCACCACGGCTCGTGAAGTGGTTGCGGCTTGCCCGTATTGCCAAAAAACCCCCCTGTGGGGCGCCGGCATCAACCCCAGGGGGCTGAAAGGAAACCAAATATGGCAAACGGACTTCACAATGTGCCAGCGACTTCGACCACGGCCCTGGCTGGCTGTCACAGTAGACACACACAGCGGTATCATCGTTGCGACCCAACATAAACGAGTCACAGCGCGGGCGGCACAGTTGCATTGGCACACGGCAATGGCCTGGCTGGGTGCCCCAGAAACTATTAAAACAGACAACGGCACGTGTTTCACAGCGCAAAGCACGAGAGAATGGGCCGTACGGTGGGGAATTAAGCTAGTGCACGGTATTGCCTATAATAGCACAGGTCAAGCCATTGTCGAGCGAGCAAACCGCACTTTAAAGCAAAGGATTGAGATTCTTGGGGAGGGGGAAGGATATACACAAAGAATCCCCGCGCACAAACAATCAGAAATAATTATGCGCGCCTTATTCGGTCTGAATCAGTTCATCAGGGGGGAGGAGAACAAGACGCCAGCAGAAAAGCATTGGGTGGTCCGAGCGATGCACGAGGGACCAGACGTAAAGGTTCGAATCCCGGAAAAAGGGGAATGGGAAGAGGGGTGGCAGCTGGTAACCCAAGGACGAGGGTATGCAGCGGTCAGGCAGGGAGAAATGGTAAGATGGGTCCCTATGAAGTGGGTACGCCCAGACCTCAGGGCAAGGACAAGACAGGAAGCAGAGAGTCAGGTGAATTAATGAATGTCTGAGTTTTATTGCAGGGGAGGACCACCCTGAAAAGCCGATGATCCCTTCTAGCAGCAAAGACAGCAGACAGGAGAAGAAGAACAGATGAGAAAAGGCGCGTGAAACTACAAGAAGAACGCGTAACCAGAAAACCCGAGAAGATGGCAGGGGGAGCAACCCAAGTAGCTCTCCTCGTAGCGATGCTGGGACTGGGACTCCAAGGGGTGAAAGGCGAACCAATGTTAGTGAAATGGGGTAGTAACAATCTATGACTCACCTGGCAAACCGGACAGGAAATAAGCAATTTTGCCTGACGTTGGTGGGTGCGGGGCAGCCCTTTTAAGACATGCTTAATAGGGGTCCCATTGAATTTGACTGTAGACCTACCAAAGCTGAGAGAGCATTGACACGCTGAATGCGTCATTGCCCTGGGACCCGCAAGAGCTTGACCTTCTGGGTTCAGTAGTGGTAATTGGCTTGGGCTAGGACCATGGGCCAGGCAATTACTAATAGAAGAGTTGCACCTGCTACTGATGCTCGTGCTAGGTATATTAGTATGTAGACTAGTGTTTAGATGCTTGGTAAGACAACTGCTAGAAAAGGGGTGGTCCCACCCACACCCACACTATGAACGCTTAACCCGCGACACGGCAATTTAAAGCAAATAGCATAGTCAAAGCATGGGGAGGGGGAGATGTAGGGAACGGCGATCGGAAGATCTCGCGATGGCACGGAAAGAGGAAGGAAGAGGAAGGATATGACGTAGAGATAGCAGTATGCTTGTAGGTATATAAGCAAATACATGCGTACAATAAACGCCATTTGCAGCATCCTCATATTGGTGTCAGTGCTCATTGGCCCGGAGGCTGGGGGAGCCTCCGTGCCGTCTCAGGCGAACGGGAGAGTGTCGCATCAGAAGGCGACAGGAGTGCCTCTTAATTTTTCCTTTCTGGAATTTATGAAACAGATAAGAAATGATAGTGATCAAACGAAATATGATGAAACAACCGAACAGGAATGGGAAGTCCAGAGTGTGACAGGAGATTATTATCAATGTATCCGAAGATGTAATAATAGTAATAGATGGTGGGAGAAAACTGTACCTTATGGAAAACAGCCGATCAACTGTACTGGAGCCATTAAGGCAGGGAGTTATGAAGATTGCTCTCGGATCCCTGCAATAGGTTATAAGTGGCCAAGTAAGGAACTAAATGGGTGGCGTGTTCCGAAAGGTAGTGGATGGTATTGGTTGTGTGGGAACAAGGAAGGAAAGTGCTACCTCCTAATTGGTCAGGGACGTGTACTTTAGGGGCAATAATCCCTTATGTTACTATAAGAAAAGAATTGAGTAATAAATATCAAAAATCCTGGCTAAGAACATTCATGAGGAGACAAAAGAGGGTCAATAATCCTTTAATAGAGCGACCTACTAGGTTTCAGTCATTCGTAAAGTGGCTGTTTCCACAATTGGGAGTGAGTGAACTTGAAAAAGCAATAGTAAATATTTCAGCAGTTATTGAAAAAATAGGGAACAAAACCTCTGATGCCATTGCAGCTTTACAAGAGGAGGTTTCAGAAACTGCTAAAATAAGTACCCAAAACAGGATGGCTCTAGATATGTTATTGGCATCTCAGGGAGGAGTATGTACAGTAATAAATACTAGTTGCTGTGTATATGTGGATCAAAGCGGGAGAATTTCTACCGATCTAAATGAAATCTGGAAGCAGACTGAAATCTTACATGGGGTTCAGAAAGATGATACTTCTTTCGGATTTGAAGAAACATGGAAATGGTTGACTTCCTGGTTCCCTGATGTGAGCTCATGGGTTAAAAAATGTTTAACAATTTTGGGAATGGTGCTAGTAGTTTTTGTATGCGTTTATGTAGTGATTCAATGCATTTCTAAGTGTTTTACAAAATTAATATGGGAAAGATTTTTAAAAGAGTGAGACTAATATGAAAATGATCATGTAAGTCTCAAAGGGGGGAATTGTTACAAGACAACCCTGAGAAGCTCAGAAAGAATGTTTGAAGTAGGTAGATTTGGATAACTTCTATCTTAGATAGAATTTGCTTAGCATGAGTAGCCGCACACTTGCTTAGCATGAGTAGCTAAATTTGCTGAAGCCTTAGGCCGCGCTCCTAGTTCGGTAAGAAAGGGCCTCAGAGCTGGTGCAGGCTGGAAAGATAAGGGAGTTACAAGCAGTCTGCAAGTCTGCATTCCTGTGCCCCACTCTCCGAAAGGGAGGATGTCAAGGCTGAGAAATAAGGCCTGTCTGGGCGCCAGGACCTTGGGAAGCAAAGCCTCCTCTCACTGTTGAAACAGTGCTGATTAAGGGGTCTGGATTATGTCCTCTTCCTCAGGACCTTGGGAGATAACACCTACTGACCTAGCTGGGGCAGTGTTAATTGATCAGGACCTTGAGGAGAAGGGGTGGGATCCAGGGAATGAAGAAATCACTAACCAATCAGTGTAAAAGGGAAAGTCGTATATCTGGCAATTTGTGTGTATAAATGCTACTTGAAAAGTTGGGGGGGTGCGCTTGATTTGTGGGAAACCACCGAGCACCCAGGCTTGCGCAACTCTGAAATAAATAAACAAATGTCTCTCCTGAGTGTGTAATTATTGGCTTATTGCACACCGGGCAACGAATCCGCTTTTCGGACAACAGCGCTATTATGCTAAGCATCCTCCCTTTTATGACAGAACAAAAGAGGAAGCCACGGCATGTTTTGCATGCCACATGTGACCCCCACATGAATCTGTTTTCTCATGGAGAGGCTCTAGGATTGTTACGGAGCCCAACTGGTGTCCCGGGGTGGTAACCCCTAATTATAAACAAGTAGAACATGTCGCCTGTGCTTTAGCCCAAGGACTAAATTGGACATCTAAAGCCATCGCCTCTTGAAACAAATACGACAAAGCACTTTGCAAAATCCATTAGTAATTGACTACCTTCTGCTCCAACATAACCATGGATGCCATGATTTTGCTGGCATGTGCTGCTTCAACATTCCTGATGAATCAGCATCTATTGAAACTAACATCAACCATCTGCAAGATATTATTCAACACATTTGCCAAAATGATGGCGATGCATGGCTAGCCAACTGGTTCAGTTCTCTAACCGGGTGCTTAGGCCACCTCATCCAAGGAGGGCTTCTGTTTCTTTTTGGCCTTGGTTTATGTTATGTTATAGCATCATTTCTCTGTAAAATCCCTTGTCCACACCCATGACACCCTCATAAAGATTGGGACAGCCTGTGACTAGCACCTCATTGCGGGGGTGGAATGTAGGGAGTAATGCGGAAGAATGTCGAGGAGGCAGGCGATGGGAACTAGCCAGACTGTCCCAGGAGGAAAAAGAAGCAGTGTAATGTGTCTTGCACATCTTATCTGTTCCAACCCCTAGCTTGACATGCTTTAGCAGTTATAATATCACACGACCATTTCATGAGCATAATGTAATTCTGCTTATTGTGCATGTGCCTGTTGCATAAAAGCCTATTAGTTCCCCCTCCCCGGGTTCCTCGCCATGGACAAACACTCAGCAGTGCCAGGAATTCTCCTGTCTTCTTATTGCCTCCAGGGGCGACAACACTGGGGAAGGCCCGCATAGACACAGAAGTAGTAAAGGCCTTCTAAGGATCCTTGTGTGCATTGCATTTGTGTATCCGCCCCTGCCTGGGGCTAGGGCGATGACCCCGCCTTGCACCCACACCCACCATTACCTACAGCTGTAGGCACAATCTCTGATTCACACTGCCCAAGGATTGTCCTCACCTTTGACTCCCTTCTGCAGCAAATCCTCAAACAAAAGAGCAGTTTGCAGCGCACGCTAGGGCACGGAGTCCCGTGGGAAAGGTTAACTCGGAGGTATCAACTGCAGGTGGGAGTAGTGGGCTGCCCGGAGATCTTGTCCCCTCATGGGGAACCCATACTGGGTAAGCAGTGTCACCTCTAGTGCCTCATGCTACCCAAGCTATCACACTGCGGCCTTGGCTCCAATGTCCTACCAATGAGCACAGAAGGAGAAGGCACAAACCCCTGCCTGGAAGCAGCTGTTTCATTACCTTTCTTGCCACTGCTGCGTCAGCTTTTCCCCTCTCCTGTTCCTGGGTGGGCTTCACAGGTGCCACAGGCCTCTAGGTGGTATTCTAGGTGCAGTCTCAAGCTTGTACCTGGAAACAGCAACAACACATCAGTCTGAAGAGAGGGCACCAAAGTGTCCTTTGCATCTCACGTCAATAATGGGGACACAGGGTCACATGGGAGCTACTGTGAAGTCCATCCTTGCCCAAAGCAGAATATGCGGAACATGCCAGATGCTGGAGGACTGTATGAGGCAGCTGAATGCCATAATGAAGACCTCCAGTGCTTGGAGGGGCATTCGCTTCCTCATCAGCCTGTGCCAGGGCTTCCCTGTCCTTCCTGTGAGAAAGCTCATTTTGATGTAAATCCTCTGCACTGCTGTTGGAGACCAGCTCCCATCTCCCGTGGGAGCCAGGGGCTAAGAAGCAAACATACTCACTCTGGAAAGACAATGGCATCACCAGAAAGGGTCTGAGAAGCAGCAGTTTTGCTGCCTGAGAGGACTGAATCCCTCGTCTCTGGCATCTGCAAAGGGGAGAGAAACATGTGAGATGATGCCAAGAAAATTATCTTGTTGCTCGCAAGAGCAGCAAACACTTCCAATGCTCAGAAATGCTGCCTCTCTGAAATGCTGAAACAAAGAACTCTGTTCCTCACAGCAGCCCCTCAGTTAGCAGCTGGAGGGGAATACATGAGAAAGCGTAATAACCCTGTCAGGCTTTTTGCAAGGCCGAGAAGCCAGGGACTCAGCCCGGAGACCAGGTGCTTCCTAATGCAGCAGTTGATGGAGGTAAGTACAAGAGAAGGCATTTCACTAGCTGGGCGTGCTGCTTGCTGCATTTTTCCTGCTGCCTTGAGTTGATGCCTTCTGAGGTGAGAACAAAGGCCTCACGTGTGGGCTTAACCCCACAGTCTCTCCTAACGTTCAGACGGGTGCCTCAGCAGCATGGAAGAAGAGAGTGACACAGCCCTTCCTTTCCTTTTGCACAGCAGCTAACAACTGTGAGGGACAACCCTCTGGTGTGTGTTCCAGGGGCAGTTGAGGGTCCTGCTCTGGGACCCACTGGAACAAAGGCTGGAGAAAAGGCCCTGGCCCACACAACAGCCTGGAAAGACACCACGCACTTAGACAGAAGGAAGAGACAGAGCTGCGAACCAGGGCTGGCCTACAGCCGCCTTGCATCTCTGGCTTAGCCCTTGAGGAGCTTAGCTCAGACTGCTTTCACATCTCACTTGCCCCTGAAAGCTCAGGCCGAAGGACACGCTTGCACTAGAGACCTGGCAAAGGGCATTGGACTGGAATGATTCTCTCTGTGACACCAGTGGCCATTCTCTCAGTGTGGCCACCACTAGCAGCATGTGGGTGCATACATCAGGAAAAGCCTGTCTTTGTGCTGCTGTGGCTCCCAGGGCACTGGGAAGAGCTGGTCAGCACAACTAGACCAACACGGTGACAGCAGCAAAAGGGGTGTGCTCCAATCTGGGCTTTGGTCTGCCTGTTCTTCGGCTTCCAGTCATGGATTCAAATATGATCCTAAAACAGAAAGGCACTGAACGCTGCTTTTCTGGAAGAAGGGAAGTCTCAGGGCAAAACACACAATAGGTGTGATCTTTTCTTTGAAATTTTCCATGAGCACATGGGAAGGGGATCCTGGGCTGCAGGGAACTTTGGGTTGACCCACTACAGAAATTCCCAGGGTCTTCTATGTCCCCGAGTCCCCTGAATGCTAGAGAAGAACAGTCCAGGGAGGTGGCATTGCTCTAGGCCAGGACTGTCCCTGTGACCGGAGAGGTCCTGGCAGGCCAATAGAAATGCATCCGCTTGTACTTTGCTAGGATTTCAAAAGAACAAGAGGTAGAACTGGAGAAATGGAAAACTTACCCCAAGAAGAGCTTCTGCCAGCTGTTCAGTCCCATTCGGCTTTTGCAGGATGCAGCTCTGCAGGTCTCGGGCTGCAGAAAAAGCCTGGGATCTCTCCGTGAGGCTGGGGATGACAGTCATCTTTTCTGCAGAAGATGTGCTGCTGTTGATGAGGTCGCCAGATAAAGGAGTTAGGGAGGAGGAAGTAAGCAGAGGAGGAAGTAAGCAGACCGTGTGGCATCCAACAAGATGAGCGAGAGGTAGATAGGATATTCTCAGAGACCCTACAGCTTCAAGAATCTCAACCCTCCCATAGTAGTGGAGGTGCAGGCGGGCTCCGTGCCATGTGGAACACTAAGTCGTAACTCTGTAGAAGATGAAGGCTGGATCATTCAGTATATTCCAGGTTGGGAGAGATTTAGCTATGCCACATCACATGAATACAAGGAAGAAGGAAAACACAAGGACTGCACTACAGCCCTTTGGTTCTTTCAGGCCACCCACAGCACCCTCAGAAGTGCAAAGCAACCATCCCTGCTTTTGCCACCAGAGGCCTGTCCCTGAGAGGAGCCAGACTAATGTTGCCATCACAGAGATGGAATCCTTTGAAAAGAAAGGCCAGCTCCAAACACAGCTCTCAGCTCCTGCTGCCCCACAGGCCTCACCCATGTGCACTACATCTGCAGTGCTGGCAGCGCTGACCAGCAATCACAGTAAAGCTGGCCTCCAATGGGTTCTCAGGCACACTCTGGTCCCCATCTCTCTTTCAAAGCTCTCTACATCTGGCTCACTTCTAACCAGAAGGAGAATGCAAGAGGCAGCATGAATGCTGGTGTTTGCCTTGACAAGGTCTGGTGTGGCAAGAAACATGGACCAAAGCTTTTCACTAGATCTGAGCAGAAGAGGAATCCCCAGGACATTGGGCATGTAGCCAGCTCTTAAGGCAAGTCAGACAGAGAAGTATAATTGCATTGTGCACTATGATGTCATGATAATAATAATAATAATAAAAGGTTGAAGCTGTTTTCAGGACCCAGTGGAGGAATTCTAAATTTCTACCAGTCACATCTGAACAGCACTTGTGCACATCCCAAAGATATCCCAAGGGGAAGCCAAAGTAGCAGCCTGTCTTCCTACCAGGAACACAGGCCTTATCATCGGTGAGGCCGTGAACCTCTGCAATAGGCATTGAAAGATGGAACACGGGTCTGTGAACAGTCAGAAGACCACGCTTCCCACCACCAGCTTGTTCAGTGACAACACCAAAGGTCCCAAGCCGAATAATTCTGGCTCCCTGAAAACAGGAAGGAAGAAAAGAATTATGAGACTGTTAGGTGGAGAGGCTGATGATTGGTCAGCGCATGGTGATGGTGCTCAGTGCCCTGCCCACTCCTGCTGTACTGGAATGCTTTGAAGAAGCTCTGGAGAAGCTCTTTGGAAGAACCTTCCAGGCCCAGGGTGGCAGACCCACCTGCTTCAGCACCAGCTGCCGCACACACACCTCCCCAGGTAGCAAGGGTCTCTGGAAAGTACGTGAAAGACACGTCATGCTCCGGGAGGGCCAACTCACCACCATTCAGCACATGCCTAACCCAGGAGATGACAAGTGCAAGCGCATTCAAACAGCATCCCCCTCCCCAAACATACCCCATCCCTGACAGCAGCTGCAGAGCTGAGGTGGGGACAGGGGCTTTCATGTGGACCCAGGAGGCGTCTGGATCTGAAACAGAGGCATTAGGGCATGCAGATCCTGTCACGGGACATCCACAATGTGTTCCCGAGCTCAAAGCCTGCTCTGCTGCTCTGGAGGTACAAGGAGATCCAGCAGGAAGGAGCGGGAGGCAGTGGCTGGTCTCCCAGACAGCAAGCCACTGGGAGCTGAGGAAAAGTCCAAGGATTCATTTCCAGCACAGGTGTTTCTGGAAGCCTCTCCAGAGCCCAGCAGGAGCTGCAGGAGCCCTCAGCCTTCTTCAAACAGGTCTCCCATCCTTCCAGATGCAGCTGTCACAGGGGGACCCCCTCCCTAGGGATTTTGGCAATGGATTGCCACGCAGCGAGAGGATGGTGCTGTGTCCAATGTAGTCCGGGGCTCAGGCCATCCCGCAGGGTCTCCCCTGTGGGGCCAGGCATCTCCCACTGCTGCCAACAGCCCCGCCACATGTCTGCCAACAGCCGGGGACTGTCACTGGGCTGTGATGGGTCTGTGCCCATCGCCGGGGCCAGCCATGTGCCAGGCGCTCACCCCAGGGCAGCCATGTGCCCGTCCCTACTCTGGACCCGCTGTGTGCCAGGTCCTTGCCGGGGCCGGGCTGGTGCTGGGCACCCTGGGCCCAGGTAGGATGGGGAACTGCTCTGCCCCAGGAGGATGTGGGGCTGGCCCAGGCAAGGGCTGGGCACCTTGGCCCGGAGGCGATCACTGCAGCCGTCACATACAGGCTCCAGCGGCCCGTCCCTGCCCAGGGCGGCAGGAGCAGGCAGCTGGGACAGGCCGGGCCGGGGTAGTGCGACATGGTGCCACGTGGGGCCGGGGCACGGGGCCGGGCCGGGGCGTCGCTGCTGTGGCGGCAGCGCCAAAGGTCGGGGTGGAGAGAAATACTGTGTCATGTCAGCGCTGCCGCACAGTCCTCCTGCAATAGGACCCAAAACCGCGTTGCTGCAAAATGCCAGGCAGAACTGTAACTTGATTAGCGTGCATGATCATGGGCCTTGGTCTTGAAGAAGGAAATGGAATTAGAAAAAGCATAAAGCATAAACCAAGGGTTCCTTCCCTCCCCAGGTAGCTTTTTCAGAAAACCGGCAGTTCCCCACTGTTACCTGGGATCAGCTCCCCAGCAGTCCAGCTTGCTGCAGAGTGGATCAAATGCCAGTGCCAGCACGACGGGGAGGACCGTACTGGAGGGGTAAAATCAGTGGGAGGGAGAAGGAGGGGTTTTGTTTGTTTGTTTGTTTGTTTGTTTGTTTTTATGGCAGTATCAGGAGGGCAGGAGAGCCCAGGGCAGCCCTTGGCAGAGGCAGGGCCACGGTTGCCAGGCAACATGGGGGGGAACAGGAGGCGGGAGGAGACCACGTGCCCTGCAGCCAATGGGGTGCGGCTGCCAGGCGATGCGGGGCCGGAAGCAGGAAGCCAGGTGCCCGGCAGCCAGCAGGGTGCCGTTGCCAGGGGAGAGGGGCGGGGCGCGGCCTGCCCTGGGGGAGGGAGTCCCAGGCCCTGGAGGCGGCTGGAGGCCGGCTGGGGCGGCCGTGGCGGGGCAGCGCGTGGGGCCAGGAGCGCCGGGGAGCCGGGCCCTGTGCGCCCCGGCCGCGCTGCACCAGCCTGCTGGGACGGGGGCCGTGCGCGTCACGAGGCCCCGCTCTCCGGGGCAGCCGTGCACCCCACGGAGGCGGCGGGTCCTGCCCTGACACAGCAGGGGCTGCTGGCCAGGCGGGGAGGCCTGGGCCTGGCGCGGCCCGAGGGGCTGGACCGGCTCTGCCTCCTCCCGGGGAGCCGCGTTGTCCCAGGATGTGCTGCGGCTCTGGCCCCAGCACGGCAGGTCTCCCTCTGTCCGGGCTCTCTGGGTGCCGGTGTTGTCTGAACTGTTAACTTTGTTCCTCCAAAGCCATTACAGAAGGAAGCATCTTTTAAGTCCAGTACTGTAAAACAGACATTTGAATCATTTATCATCGTTAACAAAGTGTATGGATTGGGTACCACTGGGTGCACATCAATGACTATCTGGTTAATAGCTTGCAAATCCTGTACTAGATGATATTCTTGTGAATGTGTTTTTTTAACAGGCAGGATTGGAGTATTGTACTCGGACTGACATTCTCGCAGCAGTCCATACTTTAAGAAATTATTAATTGTAGGCTCCAGTCCAACATGGGCCTCTAACTTCATGGGATACTGTTTTCACGCTACTGATTCAGTTCCTTGTTTTAATTCCACCTTTACTGGTTCTACACATTTGGCTCTTCCAGGTTTCTCCGTCGCCCACGCAAAAGGGACTACTGCGTCCATTACTGCGGAGGGAATTTTGCTTGGTCCACTCTCCACCTGTTTGGAATCCAGTGCTTTCTGTAACATATATGCCTGTGTCTTCCAGGCGTTATTTGGTGGAATGTGCACCTGAACTTTGTTCTTATCAAAGGTTATTTGTGCCCCCAGTTTATTCAGTAAATCCCTCCCCATTAGGGGTAATGGGCATTCTGGCATGTATAAGAATGCATGTGTTAACACTCTATTTCCTATTTTACATTTAATTGGCTGAATGAAAGGTTTGACCTCTTGCTTTCCTGTGGCCCCAATTAGTGGCACAGAGAATTTACTCATTGGTGCCTTACAGCTGTTTCATACTGAATATGTTGCTCCAGTGTCTACTAAAAAATTAACTGTTTCCTTCCCCAGCTTTACTGAAACCAGGGCTTCAGCTGGGGAATCCAATTTCCCAACCCCCGGTCCCCGTCAGTCTGAATCTTCTGCACCAGTCATGAGCAAACCTGCCTCTGGAACAGATACAGATACAGACTGAGGTTTCCAATGATCTGATTGTTTCTTCGGGCACTCATTTTTCCAGTGCCCCTTCTCCCTACAAATCGCACATTGATCTCTCCTCAGTGAAATTCTATTTCCCAAATTCCCTCCTGCTCTATGTCCTCTTCCACGTCCTTATCCTTTCAGAAAACCCCTTCCCCGAGAGGAAGTTTGTGCCTGGGCAAATGCAGCTGCCAAGATTGCAGAATTTTGCCCCTTATCTTTCAGTTTCTCCTTTTGTTTTTCCTTTCTCTCTACTTCTTCCCTGTTATTGTACACCTCTCATGCAATTTCTATTAACTGTGATATTGACATCCGTGACATACCATCTATTTTCTGAAGCTTTCTCCTTATACCTGGTGTTGATTGTCCTACAAATAATGTAGTAAAAGTCATTTTATTTGCTTTGTCCTCGGGATCCAAGTCTGTCCATTTTCGGGCGGTTTCACATAACCGCTCCTAAAATGCAGAGGGATGCTCATTCATACCCTGCGCTACTTGATACAGTTTTGCAATATTTTTGGGCCTAGGTACTGCATGCTTTACCCCATATAACATTAACTGTTGGTGCTGTTTAGTCATTAACCTGCCTGCCCCTGTATTTTGATCCCAGTCCGGTTCTTGGGCCGGCATAAAGCGCTCCGGCCATCTCTAGCATTTTGTCTTTCATTTTCCTCTCGAGCTTTGTCTAATACCATTCTCTTCTGCTCAGGTGCAAGCAAAGTATTTAAAAGCACCTGGAAATCCTGCCAGTCTGCATTATGACTCTCAATTATCATTTTAAAGGATTGATACATCTTTTGTGGATTTGCTCGGTATGACCCAGCAGACTCCTTCCAATTCATTAAATCTGTAGTTGAAAAGGGGACCTTCACATATACAGGCATTCCATCTGGTCCTACTGCTTGACGCAGTGGGGCCTGAATCACAGGATTTTGTGGAGCCTGAGTAGCCCGAGTTCTGCCTGCAATCGGGCTACATGCCTCACTTCCCTTATCTCTGCCATCAACACGATCTTGATCTCTTTCTGGAGGGACCAATAATTGCACATCCTCTTCCTCATCACCCACTTTTAAACATCTCTTCCCAATACTACAAGCAGAGCAACACCGAGGTATTTTCTCTTTGTCTTTCATCATCGTTAACACATTTGAGTCAGAGACCAATAGCTTACATTATTTTTCTTGTTTCATATTACCCTTAAAAGAACGTTCTTACCAATTACGCTTTTGTACACTGGAGTCCAAAGAGCAGCGTCTCCCCGCCGGGAACTGGCAAGACGATCCAGGCAAGGCTTTACAGTGAGGGTCCCACTTGGGTCGCCAGAAAACTGTTCTCCGAAAAGCAGATTTGTTGCCCGGTGTGCAGTAAGCCAATAATTACACACTCAGGAGAGACTTCTGCTTCTTTATTTCAGAGCTGTGCAAGCCTGGGTGCTCGGTGGTTTCCCACAGATCAAGCACACACCCCCACCCTGGCTTGTCAAGTAGCATTTATACAAACAAATTGCAAAGTTTGCAACTTTCCCTTTTACACTGATTCATTAGTGATTTACATACAATTACAATTTTGCTTACACACCACTTTAGTACTACGCATGCTCAGGGGATCTAGAGATAGGGGTTATCCTAATCTGCCTAGTTTAAACAGCATGACCATTCTTTCTGAGCTTCCAGGGTTGTCTTGTAACACCAGCAGTGTTGACGCACGGCCCCGGTGCCCCCAGCACCAGCCCTGGGACCTCCTCCACATGCACCCTGCCCGCAGCACAGAGAGCCCTGCTGCAGGGATGGGGAGAGATGGAGCTGGGTGAGGAGATGGGATGGCCTGGGCTGGTCAGGCGCAGGGCACGGCCACACACATGGCCTGGCCAGCCACCTCCTGACACGTGACTGGCCCCTTTTATCCCCTTTTCCCTCTGTCTCCCCACACTTGTTCCTCCCCAAACTTGATCACCTCACCCAGTGGCCTCTCACTAAAAAAACACTTGAGCACTTTCAAGTGAATTTACCTGTTTGATTTACTGAGCAGTCCCCCATTACATGTTGTTGGGGAATTACTTGCATCTATATGTTTATATGTAGCTGATTTCAGTGTGAATGTGTTTGTGCTGAATGCAGAATCAAGTAACATTCAGGTGTCATTACTAAGGGGTGGCAAAATACTATGCCAAAGTAGTTCTCAGTCTGGAAGCTTTTTCTTCTGTGTCTATTGTGGCACTAATGGTAGTTAACATTCTGTATTTTGAAAGGTGGAGAGAGAAATCATAAAATAGATGTCTAGACACATCCCATATAATTGGCCCAAATTCTCAGCAGGGCTGTCCACCTTGTCTTATGCTGTAGAAATGTTGATACAAATCATTTCTTGCATTTTTGGTAGGGTTTAAGCTGCAAGAGTGAGGGAGCTGGGACATGAATCTCCCACACCAGGACAGTCTGTCTGTGAGGATGTTATGGGGGACGGTGTGGAAAGCCTTACTAAAGTCAAGACAAGTAGTACCCACTGCTCTGCCCTCATCTGACAAGCTAGTTGTTTTCTCGCAGAAAGCTCTCAGGTTGGTGATATGCTGAGTATTGCCAGTCAGCTGCTTGTTGAAATCTGTGTGGAAATGGCTTCCTGGAGAATTTTCTCCATCATCTTCTCAAGAGTCAAGGAGGGTATTTGGCCTCTAGTGAGGGCATCAGAGGATGCGGGCTCATGTCTGTTGCCTTGCAGCATCACGGTGGAGCTGTGGAGGAGACCGGGGAGAAGCATGCATGAGTTTCATGTCCAGAAGCACTTAGCAGAGAAATTAAGGGCAGCAGGAAACAACAGCCATGGGACTGACTCCTGGCTTTGCTGGTCCTGGGTCTCAAGGACCTCTTCTTGTGGAAGTGGGAAATGCAGACAGTAAAAGCTGCCCGGGCAAAAGCTTGTGTTCTAACAGGTAGTTCTTGGTCAAATTTCTCTGTAGAGCACCCACGCTATCTTGGAGGTGGTGCAGGCTCCTTGCTTGCTGAGTGTCCTTCCCTTCCCTCAACTAACCCTATTGGGAAAAGTGTCCGGGAGGAGCAGTGCAGTGGCTAGGTCCCTCGAGATGGGGAAGGCCATGGCCTGGCTCTCAGTTTGGGGTAATTGGTGCAGCCCAGGGCATGGGGACCTGGTCATTTCGGCAGGGCCAAAACTGATGTGTTTGGTCACACATGAGGAGGTGGGACTGGTTGGTACAAGACACCCACAGCTGGAGATTTGGCTGCAGCGTGGTCATTCCTGCCCTTAAAATCTATCCCACCAGCCGGGGAGCCCCATCAGGTGGCTTCCTCATAGCGCTGTGCTCTGCCCACATCCCTGCTCCTCAAGGGTAAAGAGAAAATTGCTGCTGGCTGTTTCCTGCAAGTCCTTCTTCACAAAATGCTGGTTAGAAGAGCTGTCTTGGGCATTTAGCATCGAGGAAGTCTAGGGACCCTGAGTTTTCTCCTGCTGTCAGCGGGTTTGGGGCATGACAAAGGATGAAAATGCCCGTTTTCTGTTAGCTTTACTGACTTGAAGGCTATGAAGCATCCTTTCAGGGGCAGTTTACCTCTGCTTTGGTGGAGTTTAGGATGAGCAAACGAACACCTCCCAAGGTAGCTGAGCTTTTCTGGCTCTGCAAAAGACCGTTTTTCCCTAAACTTCTGTGACTGCAGATTTTTTTTTCTTTTTTTCCACCAGGCTTTCCATTGAAGGAAGGAAGGGTTCAGAGGGGGGTTATTAAGAACCTGCTGCTTGGGATGTCTCCTTCTGTGGGAAGATCCTAGAAGAAAGTGTCGCTGTAGAGACTTGAGTGGATCCTCCTTTGTACGAAGCTTCTTGGGAGCTGCACCTCCCCTGCCTGCTGACTCCTTCCCTGAGCTGCTGCCAGGGACGTTATGGTCCCTCTGAACTAGCCTGTCCTAGTCCTCACCAGTGGTCCAAACTAGTCTGTTGTGGTCCTTGTCACTGGTCCTTCTGTGGGAGGAAACCCAGATGGGTGTTTGATCAGTGCCCCCTTTCCAAGGCCGCCCCCTGGCCCCAGATAGAACCTGCTTCTGAGCTAACTCGACCTCGGCAGATCTCCTGAACTGTATCCTGATGCTAGTGGATGTGTTGCTTTATTGTAGCTGAGGAGGGACCCGCTGGTCAAGGAGAGGAAGCTCCTTAAGCCACTCTTAATGTACCTTAGTGGAGAAATCACACGACCAAGTCAGCACCGTGGGGCAGAGGGCAGTGAGGGCCTGGGCAACATGGTCGAGGGAGCACCCAAGAAGGTGCGATGAACTTTTCTCCCCTCGACCTACGGCCCCTTACTAGAAAGCTCCTGGTGGAGAGCTGCACGGGGCTTAAAGAGCCTGGAGAGACTAGCAAAGGCAAAGGTGAGTGTTTCCTAAGGCCATGCTCCTTTCTCTGACATCAGGGGGGTTGGACAGGGGAAATTTGGTGCAATAAGTGGATCTCTGGACTGGGATTTTCTCTGGCCTTATTTCTAGCAACTTTAACCCTTGGCAGCAATGTAAAGAACAGCTATTAGAGGCAGGAACAGGGAGAAGCTCATGCACATCTTTTGCTTTGCAGTTGCAAAAGGTACAAAAGACCAAAAGGTACAGCCAAAAGAAGTAAGGGAACGAACATATCTGAAGACATCCTTTAAGCCTCCAATTTTCCTCCTTTCTGCACAGAGCTCCCCGCAGCTGGTGGCAGCACACTGCAAATACACCACACAGGCAGTTTGCAGGAGTCTGTTCTCCAGGTTGTGCTCATGAGCCAAGCCCGTCAGGAGCATGGGGTTCCGCAATCTGTTTCTCCAACAGCCTCACCTCACTGCACGCTCTGCACATCCTGATTGCTGCAGCACTTCTCCCGTCAGCGCCACATCATTGCTGTGCCCTGGAGAAAGACGTGCTCGGGAGAGCAGGCACTTGCCTGAAAGACCTCCTGGAAGTACAGAACAAGGAAGCTCTTCACAACTGCATCTCAGGGACAGGGCTCGCAAGAAGGACAGGCCAGCATCCTCACGCATGGGCACTAGGGACTAAGTCTGGACTCCTCCTGCTCGCTTCAGACTCCCTATATTGTCCAACCCTCCCCTTCTAGAGCACCACCTTCCTCCCTGGGGACTTCTTGTCCTACTGATTCCTGGCCTCCAGAGTCTGAAAAGCAGGGTCTGCTCTTACATCACCTCTTACATCGCGCAGCTCCTCAGAGCTGCCTTCTCCCTTCTTGCGCTGGGCAAGCCCTTCAGATTTGGGGACAGCTTCCTTTGCCGCTTTGCCCAGGTCTTGCTCATTTCAAAACCTGCAAACCAGAAGGAGACATCAGCTGGCAGACTCACCAAAAGCTGCTACACGCTTCCCACCCAACCACAAGACTTCAGCCCAGGGGGCACACAAGCATAATCTCTCCACGTTAATACACGCCACACTGCCAAGGCAAACAGCTGCCTCACACTCATCCTCGAGCACAGGGTTACCCAAGGCCACTTCGCCAGGAGTCTCACCTCATTTGATGCACTCCAGCCTGGGCCCTTCTCCTCTCCCCTCCTCTCCCGTCAGCTCCATGTCACGGATCAGCTTTGGCTGAACATGTCCTCGGGAAAGGAGGCGCTTGCCAGCAAGACCCTCTGGAAGTACAAAACAAGGAAGCTCTTCACACCTACATCGCTGGGATGGTTCCCACAAGAAGGATATGCTGGCCTGCTCACGCATTGGCTACTGCAGACTGAGCACAGATTCCTCCAACCTTGCAGGCCCCCCTTCTGTGTGCTCCTTGGCCCTCACACACTCCTCCTTGTGTCCAACCCTCCCTTTCTGGAGAGACACATTGTTCCCATGGGTCATCCTGTCCCACTGCTTCCTTGGGGCCACATTCGGAAAGGGGGGCCAGCTGCCACATCTTGGTCGCCTGAGAGAGTCACTTTGGCACCAATACTTCCACACAAGGGGTCCAGGCTCTTGGACCTCCACACTCTTCTCATCCACACCTTTTGGCCCTCTGTTGGCACACTCAACCAAAGGATATGGTTTCTGAACAGTTCTCTAGGAACTCCGACAGACCGGCTTCAAGTCCCATCTTCCCAAACAACAGGAAGGTTGGACACTGCTTAGCAGACTTTGCACCATCTGCCTTGGATGATTTCTCTCCTCAAACAGAAACCAACAGCCTCCAGGACATATGTCAGCCCCTCCACTGCCCATGGCTCCAGGCAGAGCTGCTGGCTCACAGCACACATGCCTGCTCCCAGCTCTTTCCTCCACAAGAGGAGGCGGCACAAACACACCCCTCTGACACAACACAACAGTCCGCAACTGTGGACAAGCAGCACGGCTCAGGGCAAAAATGCCTTTCAGCAGCACCAGAGGCTCTTGGGAGCAGGCGCTCTCCCTGCGGCTTCTTCCACAAGCACTCACTGCACATGGCAGGAGCAGGGAAAGAGATTCCCAAGAGGCACCTTCTACTCTACCCGGCATTGCACTGTCACCTGGGATCTAAGCCCCTCCACACAAGGACAGCGCTGAACCCCCCAAACCTCTCTCGCAACTCACATGGTACCTTACCTCCTCTGCCCCTTTACCTCTGCTCCCCACAGATGACGCCTTCTCCCTTCTTTCTCTGTGCCAGCTCTACATATTTGGCTGATGGCTCTGCCTCAGCCTTGCCTGGGCACTGCTCATCTGCCAACCTGAAAAGCAGGACACAGAAATGAAACCTCCCATAGGAGTCTCACGCTTCCAACCCAGCCAGGAGACCTAGAGTCCTTGGGGCACGTGGTCAGAACCTCTCAGCACTCCTACAGGCAACAGGGCAAAAGGAAACAGCTCCCTCGCACACGGGCAAGAGCACGGGGTGACCCAAAGCCAGTTCTCCAAGAGTCTCACCTCACTCGAGACACTCCAGCCCACACCTTCGTCCTCTTCTCTCCTGTCACCTCCACCTCGCTTGTTTGGAGCTGACAAAGATGCCCTCAGGAGAGGAGGTGCTCGCCAGCAGGACTTCCTGGAAGTACAGAACACGGAAGCTCTTTACATCTGCATCTCCAAGACAGATCCCACAAGAAGGACAGGCCAGCCTCCCCAGGCATGGGTGACTACGGTCTGAGCCCAGACTTCTCATCCCTTCTGCTCAAGACTTCCAAGGAGGCCCTTGGATCTTTACGGTTCCCCGGGTTGCCCCCCCGTCCCTTCTCTAGATGGACACGTTGCTCCCTGCCATTACCTCATCCCACTGCTTTCCCAGGTCCACATTCTCAGAAGGAGGACAGCTGTTACCTTACCTCGTAGGCCCCTCTGCTCCTCAGAGCTGCCTTCCCTTGCCCTCTCTTTCGTCGAAGCGCAACAGATTGCCTGGCAGCTTCTTCCTCTCCTTTGCCCAGGCACTGCTCATCTGCAAAGCTGCAAATCAGAAGGACACCAAAATGAAACCTCATGCAAGAGGCTTTCCAAAAACTGCTACGCACTTCCCAGCAGAGCAAGGTGACTAACGTCCTTGGAGCATGTGCTCAGAACCTCCCAGCATTGATACAGGCAACATCACCAGCAAAAGGGCTGCCTCACACATGTCCCAGAGCACAGGGTGACACAAAGCCACTCCCACAAGACTCTCACCTCACTCGACACACACCAGCCCGTGCCTTGGTCCTCTCCTCACCCATCCCCTCCACAGCACTGGTCTGGATTGAAGGAAGATGTCCGGGGCAAACGATGCCCTTGACAGCAAGGCCCCCTCGGGAACTACAAAACAACAAAGCTCTTCACACCTGCACTGCTGGCACAGTTCCCACAGGAAGGACACGCAATGTTACAGTATCTTTTCTCTCAGCCTGCTCAACCAAGGCTTTTTCGGAAGCTGCATCTTTAGGCACAAACCTGGAAACAAGATGGCAACGCTGGTTTCAGTAAAGAGCAACACAGCCTCTTGCAGCCTCCACTAAGCAGCTGCAGAGATAGTGCGGAGCTACTGTCAACTCTCCACTTTGACAAAGCAGAAGACAGCACACATTAGCAATATATCTTAGGAGCCCCAGAGCACAAAACATCAGTGCTGGGACGGGCACAAGAGCCTCCAGTCAGAGGGCTTGCCGAGATCTGGTGATGATCCCCCTTTTCAGGGATGCTTCTTGAGGGAAGAAAAACACACAGGCAGGAAAGAGTAACATCTTGGGCTTGGGGAGGGTTGTCTTTTTTATGCTCACCCAGAAGAAAGGGAAGGAGCAGATGAAGCTCCGTGTGTGCAAAGCGGTGCCTAGCATCCTCTCCCACACAGCGGCGGAATGGAAAGCACGCCCTCCTCCATGTGACTCCACCGGAAGACACATGAATTCCCAGAAAAGCAAGAGAGAGTGACCACGGAGTTCACTGAGAACCCTGCCTTTAACAGAGTTATTCCCCACTAGCTTCATGAGGAGACAAGCCCTGGCACCTACACCCTAGGAAGCAATAGTGACAGAGACACGCCAGGTCATCCCCAGGAAACTGGCCGGCCTTTCTGCTGGCACGGCTTTCTGGAAGAAGGAGGGCACGTGTCGGGGGAAGGGCCACCAAAAGCCTGCCCCCCACTTATACTTCCTCCTGATGCTAACGGACATGGGCTACTGGGCTGCATCTTTGCTCTGACCAAAGACAGCTTCCCTGAAGGGCTTCTCCAGCGCCAGGTCTCTCCTCTAAGCCAGACAAGAACTCTGCAGAGAACTCATGGGCTTGTAAACCAGGTTTAGCGCAAGCGACTAGACAGCCCATGGAGAATTCTTTCCGCACATTTCCAAAAAAGTAGAGGGAGCCCTGAAAACATCTCAAGCTTACACTGTCAAAAGATTTTGCCAGCTTCCCGGTCTTTGGACAAGGCCCACACAAACAATTGCAGCGTCACTGCTATGCAGACGGACACCTTCCACTTAGAAACGTGGGTCCTCAGAGCGATCTGGGCATGGTTCACCTCCGCAGCTTCTAAATGCCCTGCACACAAACCACCAAGCAACAAAGTCACTTCAACAGCCCTTCAGCACACTCAAAGCACCTCGCAGCACAACAGCCCCTCGGGAGCCTTCTCACCCCTCACCCACCCCAACCACTCTCCAGGCAACAGCAAACCTCTCGCCTGGCGGGGCCGCAGCCCCGGCCCTCCCCACACAC
The DNA here is from genome assembly GCF_036370855.1 of Dromaius novaehollandiae. Lineage (NCBI taxonomy): Eukaryota > Metazoa > Chordata > Aves > Casuariiformes > Dromaiidae > Dromaius > Dromaius novaehollandiae. The sequence goes on along the minus strand of NC_088125.1, from coordinate 65,135 downwards.
TGCTCTTCCGAGCAAACAGTAGGTGGCCTCACTGGAGCAGAAGAACCACCCCAAACACAGCCCCAACACCCTGTTGCCCCACAGTCACCAGCAAGGGCACCCCAGAGACCTCCTTGGCCTTGCGGAAAACTACCCCTCCCATCTCCCATTCACCCCTGACTGCACCTCACTTACACTCCTCCTAACGACAAGCCGCCGGCAGAGACACCAGCAACACTGGCACTCGCCTTCCCAAGGAATCTGGCAGCCCAAATGGGCAGCAGCAACTTCGTTTCCCTGGGCTTTGAAGAAACACCTCCAAGAAACTGCTCTCACGCAGCAGGCACTGCAACGTGACACCCACAGACCTCCCACAGGTCTGCAGAGCTCTTAGCAGAGACCCCCGCCACAACACAAGGGGGAGCCCAGCTTTGAAGCGCTCTTCCTACCAGGCCAGGGGCTCTCATCATAGCTGACATGGTGCTCCACCAGAAGCACCTCGTCCAGCTGAAGCACTAGTCCCCAAACTTTGCTCTCCCTTCTTGTCCACAGAACACAAATAACTTTCCATAATGCACATTACTCACGCCTGCTAGCCTCACAGTCTGAAAACGAGACAGCAAGAAAGGAACAAAGAGAGGTGTTCTGCAGACACAATAACTATGTGATGACTTGTCAGGGCATGCTAAGGGTGCTCTGGGGCCTCTCCACCCCTGATCTTCAAAGAGGCTGCAAAAGGGGGTGCTTTGGGGGAGAGCCTTGCACTCTGGAGTCTTCCCCTCTCCCTCCTCTTCACCTCCCACAAGCTGATGGGTGACACGCAAGCAGGGAAAACCCCCACAGCCTCAGGAGGCCCAGGGAGGGACAACACCTGGCATAAAACCTCCACAGTGCACCACGAGCTCTGTTGGGTCCTTCCACCCTGCCACAAGGGGCTAGAGAAGGCCCCCAGAAAGAAACCCCACACTCTGCTTCTCCAGCTGCGCTTTGCTTTTGCTCTCCATTGAGGGAGAGGTTGCTCTGAGGCAAATCTGCCACCTGCAGCCTCCTCCCGGGGCATTTCTTCGGCTTTCAGAGGCTGGGAGGAATAGTGCTGCTCAATGGCCGCAAGCAAGGGGCCGCTCAGCACTCACCAGGGTTGGAGGGAGGACGAGGAAACAAGACTCACCTTGTCCAGCAGCAGCTGCACTTGGCGGTAGCACTCACACACGCTATCCCAAACTTCAGCGATGTCTGTCTGGGGAGCAAGAGAAAGATGTGCCATGCTTCAAGTCAACAAGCTCACCACCATCCTGCCTGGTCCAAACCAAGCAGATGCAGCCATCATCCACCACCACCACCACCACCACCACCACCATCTCCAAAAGCACCTGTGCAGGAGGCGGCTGCAGAGCCGAGACTCTTAACTGACTTCCAACTAGAAGCCCTCCACTGACCCCACCAGAGGGCTGGAGTTGAAATGAAGACATGAGAAGGGCTTTGGACAAGGGCATCCTCCCATCCACGATGGGAAGGCGTCTCCGACCTCAGAGCCTCTTCCTCCCTCTAGCCTGCAATTCTGGTACTGCAGCACAAGCAAACAAAGTGCTGTCTAAAGCACAACTCACACCAAGCTCATTTTTAGTCACTTCAGTAAGGCCAGCAACATTGAACCACTACCAGCCAGCTAAACTGCACCACAGAGGGCTGGGCATTCTTCGGCCAGCAGGGCCAGTTTCTCTCACCCCCACCCCCACCAACCATTTCAGTCATTACTAAGGAAACAAGGAAGCTCCTTTGCCAAAAACAAAGCAACAACAAATGCCAATTAGCAGCTAAGAGTCAACATCCTCCTATGTTGAAGCACCAGAACTGAGACCTTTACAGCCACCCAAGATGAACTCCAAGCACAGCGCAGGGACAAACTAAGAGATAACAAAGCATCAGTCAGGCTGCCAGAGCCATTAGGAGTACACAAGGAGAGCAAAAAGAAAGTGTTTTCATTTTCGAGCTCTTGAAATTAGACACAAAATACAACCCATACAAACACAAAGACAACGGCAGGACTCAGCTATAGGCAGCCAGGTCTCCACACTTAGCAGTCCCTAACTCCAGCAGGGAGAAGGAAAGGTTTGTTGAGGTACATAGTCCTATTTTCTGGGAACAAGTACAATTCTTCTCCAGGTACTCCCTAACACAATAGGCAAATAGCGTTCCCGCACCATGCAAGCAGAGGTCAAACCAATACAGCAAGACCTTGCCTTTGCTGAAATTCAGCTACCAAACTCACACACGCGTCAGGGGCACAATCGAGCGGCTGTGCCCTGTCTTACCACTGCAAGGGCATTAACAGGCAGCCCGACTAGACATGCGGCTCCCTGCTATTTGCATGTTGCACACCACCGCCAGCTACTCTTTGATTCCCCACAGACTTCACAGCCAGAGTCGACCAGCAGACCAGAGCCCTGCAATCCACACACACAGGTCTTCTCCAGAGAAACTCCCTGGGGACGCCACAAAGGCGGCCCTGACTCCACTTGCCACATTGCTAACAGCAGCAGATGGCACAGGGCCAGCTGCACTCGGCGTTGGTAGCTTCCCCCCAGGAAAAAAGAGCAGCGTAGCTGCAAGCAAGACTTCAGGAAAATACTCCTGAAGCTGGAGCTAGGAAGGTCGCTCAGCCCACAAGGAAAGAGAAACACGGAATTTGTTTAAGACTAGCTCCTGTCATTATGGCGCAGGAAAGCCGAGAGCATCCCCCCGATTCACACACTTGGAGAAAGGGCCGTCTCTCCTAAGCAGCAGCAGCCTGCTACACAAGACTGCTTACAAACACAGGCACGACTGCTAGAAGCAACGGCCATTCACGAGTCTCTGCACGCTTGTTCTCCTTCCCTCCCTCAGGAATGGAGCATGACTCAAAACAGCAACTGTGCATGCAACAGCAGAACTAGTTCACACCTGACCGGGCTGTAAAAAAGAGCAACAGAGCACTGCCACACTGAAAGAGGCCCAAATAACTACAACAGAGAGAGAAACCCTCCCTGGTGGACAAGACTGCTGACTCCCAACTGCTCTTCCAGAAACGATTCCCCCCGGAACATCTTCCCTTGGGGAGTTCCTCTCTTTTCTACCTGGTCTCCTGAAGCAATATTGTCTGGCTTTACGTACAAAAAGCAGCTTCTCAGTCTCTGCTTGCTCTGAAACACTTCCGAGTACGTACCATGATGCAAATTCTGCTGGCTGCTAGGATGGATGAGCAACAGGCTGGTACTCACGGCACTGCAGGAAGCTCCTTGCACACAGGAGGCGTTTTAGAGCCTTCTTCCTCGTGGAGAGGGGAGAAAAAGCTAAAAACACCCCCCACCCAAGCGCAGAGGCCGCCTGAGGGAGTTCAGGCAGCCTCGTGGGCACTGACCCAACACCATCGCGGCCACCCCCGCCGCAGAGGACCGAGAAAGCCCGGGGTTAGTGGCGGCAGAGACACTGCAGCAGGCCGGGCTGGGGGCACCGGGCAGGTGGTGGCTGCCGGCAGGGCAGCGCGGGGCTCCGTGGGAGCCCGCCTGGCTCCATCCTGCCCAGGGCCCGGGTGGCACCGCAGCCCCGCTGCCCCAGGCCCTGAGCCCTCCCTGCCCAGCTGAGGGGTGGCAGCGCCCAGCAGGGAGCCCGGGGCCAAGCTCCAGCCCCAGGCCCAGCTCCAGCTCCAGCTCCAGCTCCAGCTCCAGCTGGGCCCGGCCAGAGAGCCGAGCACAGGCGCCGAGCTGACGGGGCCTGGCCCCTGCAGCGGTGCTCCTCGGCGCTCCTGCGGGCCCCAGCTCCCTGGAGGCCAGGGCCCCGGGCTCAGGGGCCCCCAGCCTGCCCACCTCGAGCCTGGCAATTCCCTGTTGTCAAAAAGGTGTTTTGGGATACACATTTCAGCTGCTGCGAGCGCATTGCTCTCTTCATCATATGTGAGCAGAGGAGAAAGCAGCCTTTGTGTGAACCTGGCCCCGCGGGAAGAGTGGAAGGGAAGTCCTGAAGCAAGAAGCCCTGAAGCATCTTCCTAGCACACTGCAGCCCTGCTCCGCTGACATCTTCCACTTCAAAGGACTCCAAGAGCCAAAACCTGCTTTCAGCAGCCCCCACGGCTGCTGCAGCCTTTGCCCAGGGAACAAGTTTGGGGGAAAGTCCATTGCATAGTAGCTCGGTTTGAGTCCTTCTCTTGTCTCCTGGTAAAATACTCTTTGGCAGAGGAAAGAGACAGTATACCCACAGAACGGGTATTTATAGTAGGGACAATCCCAATTCAGCAGAGGCAGTTCTTCCTTTGCTGAAAAGCAAGGGCCCACTCTCGTTCGGGTTTGGAGATGGTTTCTCATCTATGATCCTGCTTCCATGCCCATTCGAGTCTTTGCACTTCTTTACTTAGTCATCAGTCAGGCGAGGCACCTGTTCTTCTTCTTTTTCAGAGTAAAACTCTGACAATATGCATCCTAATCACGATTTCCCCATGCCTCAGCTCCCTGGCACAAGTAGCGGGAAGGAGCCCTTCCAGAGGTCGCTGTGCAGCTTAGTGGAGGATTTTGCATTTGTTTGGGGAGCGGGATCTACCTCTAAAGGGCACAATGTACTGAAGTGCTTAGAGAAACCTATTTTCTGCCTTATCTGCACTCCTCGTCCTCCTGACTACAGTGGTGGGGTGAAAAGGACAGGGCATGAGAAATGTACCCACTTGTTGGTTGGGTCAGGCCTTACATAGGCTTTAAATTTGTTGCAGTAGTGTGGCCAAACACCTGAGCATCCGTGTGAGAAAACGGATGAAATGCTCCATTTTTCAGTACCTTTCCCTGCACTTAGAAGGCCTGTAAAGCAGGGGAAGGTGCTGCTTCCCTGCAGGTATCCCCAGCAGCAGCTGCCTGGCCACTGCCCAGCCTGCTTTGAGGACTTCAGCAGTGAAATGAGCTGACAAAGGCAGGTGGCACAACGGGCTGATGCTGCCCACCTTGTTCGAGCTGTCACAGCAGGTCAAAGGCATTTTTACCCAAGCAGTGGATGAACGGTGTTGAGCCTGAGCCTTTTGACTCTAAGGATGGAGGGATAAAAGATTTGCTGCTTAGCAAAAGAGGACCACACCAGGAGCCTTTCTGAAGGCGCTTCTTATGCCACTGGCTGATCCTTCAATGCAGGGAGCATAGCAACACCTGCAGGGAGAGGAGATTTCTGCAGCATTTTTGTTCTAATGTTGGTACTGTAGAGAAAAGCTTGGGAATGAGGTCGTCAGCCTATTGCAGACCTGATGCTTCCAGAGCCTCCTCTCACTAGCTCACACCCTTTTTTAGTTAGGGCATCCAGAGAGAGCCTGTTCATGTAACTGGCAGGCTTTGTTTTCACACCTTCTTATCTCTGTTGCTGCCTCCCTGTGAAATGCCTCCCCTGTGTTTGCCTCACACAGCAGCTGTGAGCAGAGGCAGGAGCCCAGGAGCCAGAGAGAGCTGATGGCTTTCAGCTGGAGGAGAGGGGCATGCAAAGGAAGAAGGCAGAGGAGCAGGTGGCTGGAAGGAAGGAAAGAACACTGGCAACAGCCACTTTCCCAGCACTCGGGCATGTGCACGCTCCAGCTGTGCAAATGCGGGGCTACATTTTCACTGCTGGCTGGGCTTTAGTGTCCTGGGGGCTCTAGCTACAAACTTGCTGCTCCTAAGGAAGCAGCAGCAATTAATCCTGCCTTCCCCTCCACAAGGTCCAGCTGCAACTAGCTCCAGCCCTGGCCCTGGAAGAGCCTGAGCCCAAGGCCAGGGCAGGCGCTGCCAGCAAAGGCTGTCAAAGCTGCAGGGGGGCCACAGATGAGTCCCTGCCCTCCCCACAGCACATGGCTGCTTCTGTCAGCAGCACCGGTGCTCCTCCTGTGCTTCCCAAGGCACCCATCGAGGCTGCTGCTCCTCAGGGAAAGCCCCTGGCACCTGGGAACATGAGGAATGTGCCAGCCTGGGCACCGCTGAGAGGCAAAGCACCCAGGTGCCCCCCAGGGCAGGCTGGCAGAGTGTCTCTGCCCCTCTGAGGAATGGGGGTACTGCTCTGGCCTCTCCGGCCTCGGGGCCCTGGGGCCATGCTGCTGCCCTTCCCGCCTCCCCTGACAGCCTCCAGCACGCAGTCGGAGCTGGCCGGCCCCAGCACCACCAGTCCAGCAGAATCAATGCCATCCCCCAGCTCCCGGCTCCTGAGAGCAGCAGCTGGTCAGGCCAAGCGGGACAGACCAAAGGCCAGGCTGCTCAAGGTTACTATGCCAGTCGCAAGATGCTTACAGCCGGCCCTGCAGACCCTGCGGGACGAGCCATGTGCCAGCCCCAAGTGATGGCACCAGTGCTCAGCCCCCACGAGAATCAAACTGGCAGCTGATCTCAACTGCACTGGGAGAGCACAGTTACATTTAGTCACAAGTTTCTCCGCCTCTGCCTTTCGGTGGGGGCTGCTGGTACAGATGGGAGCAGTGGGGGTGTCTTCTCTCCGGCTGCTGGCAAGACCTTCCCCAGACCTTTCTTGCTTTGTGCTAGCCTTGGCCAGCTGGCGAGCGGCTTGGATGAGCAGCTTGGCCTCTGGCACGAGCCAGAGAAGCTTCCACTCTGTTTCTTGAGCGTAAGGCATCGCCTTGGCCTTGTGATTAAGGAGTTGCTTCTCCTCTGCTCCGGAGGGCATTGAACACTGGCTTCTGCTAGCATCTCTTGAGCTCTGTGAAAAATACAGAAGCGTTTTGCAAGACCTGCCCTTGTGCATACGTTCAGAGTTGTGCTCCAAGTCTTACACCATCTTATCAGACTTCTGAACATAGGCTGCCCAGTTACCAAAGCTTACGCCTCCTCAGGGTTAGATCTTCAAAGCAAAGGACTCTTTTTGCCTCACAGACTCATGGTCTGTTCTCTAGCCCTTTCCGAGCACATTTCTGTGGACTTCTAGGTCGAGCACAACAGCCTCAGAAGCAAAATTCCTCTTTTCCTTACAGGAAGAGGAGGTGACTGCAGGGCTGCCAAAAGGCAGAGTGGGTCAAACAACACTCACTTCAAAAATACTCTACAGGTGCATGCCTATTTTTGTTTCTTCCAAGGCAGTAAAGAGAAATGAACACAGTCCTCAGGAAGGCAATCCCTCCCTCAGTAAGGCAGGGACCACACTGGACTCTTCCCGTAAGCGCTCCATCTTACACTTGCATACATCCTAAGCAGATGCAAGACAGGGATTTGGGACACAAAATCCTAGATTAAAACAAGGTAATACTTGATTACTTATCTATTAAGAAAAGAAAAAAAAAGCGTAGATTTACCTTGCCAGTTTCTCTGCTAGGTGTCTTCTCATTTCCACATTCACCAAGTGGAGTTTTTCAGACCTTTCCAATTCTCCCTGAGCAAATGCCACTTGCAATGCGCTGTCTTGCTGCATGTTTTGTAGTCTAGCCAATTCCAATTCTAGCCCTCCAATTCTCCGCTCCAGCTGGTTTCTCAGTGAGGCATTATTGGCGTTTATTTCTTCTAATCTGCCTTGAGTGGCTGCCTGCATCTAAAGCAGAAAACGCAACTTCAAGAAACAGGAAGGAAAAGACAGTGCTCCCCCAACTCCACTTCACAGACCCGACTGAAAAAGCACAGCCTGACTCAACTAGGGAACCCTGCTGCCTCCCTGCCAGCAACAATCAGGGAAGAAATCTGAAACTACTAAATGGGTTATGCTTGTTTCTTTGTTTGTTTGTTTGTTTCCTTCCCCCAGGAGGGCAGGAACCTTAGGGACTTGTTTTCTCAACAGTCTTGTCTGGAGAATGACACTGCAGGTCCTGTGACTCTGGCCACAGACACTCTCAGCAGTAACAGCCATTAGAGGACAAACATATCCCTTGGCGATTCAACCACCTACTGCAGATATGAACAGTCCGTCCCCCTCTGCATGCTTTGCCTTTCCACCTGGGATCTCCCTCTACTCAATACAGAGGCCAGAGGGATGATGCACACTAATGCCACCTCCTCACAATGCATCCTGAGGACAAAAAGGCAAGATGGCAACTCCCTCTGCAAACTGCCAACAGGAAGCCTGCCTTGGGCAGGCTTTTTGACTGAAGGAGCTACAGGGGCTGCTGGAAGGCAATCAGAGAGTAGGTGTTTTCCCAGACATGCATATCACACAACACACACAGGAGCACTTTCACACAGCCATTTTCAGCGCTCCAACTTCCCTAAAAAAAAAAAAAAAGACAAAAAAAAAGGGCACTACAAGAGAACTAGATACCTAAAGCAAAAGACCTAAAAGACAATGACAACAACAACAAATGAATGCATTGTAGACTGCAGATGCAAATGGTGAATGAGTTTACCTGCAAGAAGAGATTGACTTCTTCCAGTTTTTGCCTTATCTTTTGGTAGGCTCTTTCTCCAATCTCTCTTTTATACTCCTCTATTTTGCAAAGATCTACCGCACTGCTCCGTAAGCATCGTTGGAGGCAAACCACCTCTTCTTGCAGCTCCAGATTTCTAGTTCGTAGCTGCAGAGATTTTGTGGATTCCCTCACCAGCTGCTGGAAGACTTCACTGGCCTGTATCCAGGGGAAAAACAAACACAATTCATCAGAGAGGTCTAGAATCCCTCCATTCGGGGAAAATCCAGCAAACCTATCAGTCAAGACGATAGCTGACACCCACTGACTTGATATTTCAACCAAGAAAGAGGGATTTGTATCTCCATTTCTTTTGTTTCTTTACATCTTTCTCAGGAGTTCAGACAGGGTCGCTTCAGCTCCCATGCTTCCTCAGTTCTCCAGCAAGAGTTCACAACCCACTCCACAGCTCACCTGAACAGCACAGACTCCAAACCAGCAGCATTTCAGCCACGTGCTTGGGCTGAAAAGCACAAGGTCTCTTCTTCAGTGAGACTCCGCAGCCCTGAAAGCAGCTCCCTGAAAAGCCACTGCTGTCTGGCAAGAGCAGAGGGCAGGCAGCAGCAAAGAGAAAGGAGATCACTGCAATACGACCCAAGAGCCTGAACCTGAGAGCTCCTGCTCATGCTGTGTGTCTGAAGGGCAGGATCTCCTCTTATTGCAACCCAGAGCAGTTGTTCTTGCGATGTTTCAGATAAAAGCACACTCGGGCCTGGAAAACGACCAGGAGCTCCTTTTGAGGAAGGCTCAAGGAGTGGCTTCATTAGCTACACTACAATGAGGAATGTCTCTAGACAAACCTCTCTGGCATTTGTGCTCAGAATATGTTGTTCTGTTCCAGCAGTGGAGGAAAAGAACAGCTTCGTAGATATTACTGTGTTTACAGAGTTGGTATACCTCGGCTTTTGTCCTGTCCAAGTCCTCTTGCAAGTGCAGTTTTTCTTCCTTGAGGTCATCGCACAAACGGGTAGAAACTCTAAGGGAAGTCTCTGACATCCGCTGCTTTCTGAGAGCCTCACTAAGTTCTCGCTGCAGCTGGCAGACTGTTCTCTAACGAAAGATTATAACACAAGGATGAAGAGAAAGGCAAGAATGTGAAATCTGCATTTCTACTTTCACTCACTAGTTCATATACTTAAGATCAGTTTTCAGACGTGCTACAAAGGTCAGAAATGTTGTCCCCCAGAAGATGGGCTCTGCACAGCTGGGCACCTCTCTCCTTCCTGAGAGAGGAAGGTAGCAACGCTTAGCTCAGATGTGCTGGAGGCGCAAAACATTATGTGAGCACTCTGCACGGGAGCATGCTTTGCAGCTTGCACAAAGTCAGTTCAGCTGATTTCCTAATTAGTCCTTCCCCTCACTGGCAGCATAGTCTTTCACAGCGCCGCAACAAAAGGACATGGTTGGAGAAGGCTGTAACTCAGAAGCTATGGGAGAGAAAGCTGAGGCCAGGGTAGTGGCTGAAGCTAACTTCTTGGGAGGTTGCCAGCCTCCTTAAGTGCCCCAAATGCATACATCAGCTAGTGCCTGCACAACACTCGGACTCCTCTATTGCAGTAACACTTCAGGCCACAGGCATTCCTTCTCTGTACAAACAGGAAAGAAAAACACTCTTTTCTTTGCTCAGGACTCAGCAACTCCTCCTCGCTCACTACTCTCTCGTCACACCTCCTCCCTTCCTTCTTTCCCACTCATCTCCAGGCATCTTCTCCTCCCTCTCCTCCTCTCACTCTGCCCATCCTCAATATTTTCCTAAACATTCTCTCTCCTCCTTCCCCCACCCTACCTCTCTTTCTGCTTTGTTCCTCTTGCACACCAAGACTTGGTCTCTTAAATGAAGACACTTGGCGTTCAGTTCCTTGTTTCTTGCCTGCAGCAGGTACACTTCCTCTTCCGCTTCTGCTCTGCGTTTACTGAGAATGTGGTTCAGTCCATCCTGGACAGCACTCACAATTTTTTCTTGGGTGCTCCGATTCGGCACATCTCCCAGCTGCTGACGGAGCAAGCGATTCTCACTTTGGAGCTGGGCCACTTGTGCCCGCAGAGATTCCTCTTCCGCAAGGTGTTTGCTCACTTGATCTTTCTCACGTTGCAGAGCACGACCATGTTCCTTGGCCTGACACTGGGCTCGACGTAGTGCCCTCTGCGTCATTTCCAAAAATGATGTTTTTTTCCTAAGAGACTGTTTCAGTTGGTGAACTGTCTTCTCTAAGGTGGTAGCTTTACTTTCAGCCTCACTCAGCTGCTGAGACAAGCTCTTGCTGGTTTCCCGCAAATCAGAGAGCTCCTGATTGAGCTTGTCTTGCGAACAAAGACCCTGCTCACATTCCCTCCGAAACGTCTGCTCAGCCTCACGTTCTGCTGTCTGACAACTTCCCAGTTCCTGAACTTGAGCAGAGATCTCGTGCGAAGGCGATGAGTCCACCTGTGTCTCCAGCCTCTCTTGGCTCTCATTTGTCTGTTCAAATGCAAGCAATGAAAGTTGGCCAACTTAAGCAAATCCTCTGAAAACAGGAGGCAATGGCAAGCATTCTCTATAACCATACAAAGACTGGAGCTACCTGGACCTCGGATTAGAATGCAACACTAATCTACAGACTGCTTCTCTCAACATCAGTCATTCAACAGTGTTATTTTACATTGGTACAGACCACCAGTTCAAAATTCAACTAAAATGTGTGTTTTTACATACCTGCCTCCCAGGGGTTTCCCTGCTAGCCTTGAGGGCTTCTTCGTCATTTGGCGAAGACTTACGAAGAATGGCAGAGTCGGAGTCCCCATCTGTACAAGAAAAACACATCTTTTGGTGAGCAGTGTGAGCTAATACAATTCCTGAAGCCTAGAGCGCTTCCTGAATCATCACATTTCAGAGAAAAATCTTAACACTAACACCCCCCCAACTCATCAAGTCCAAAAGAGAAAGCTATCAATGAGAAGATTTAACATGCAGCTGTTTTCTTACTTATCCATTTCCTCTAGCGCATATTCCTTGCTCATATACAAAGGAAATCACTGCAAGGGCTCCAAAACAAGCCAGCAAGCAGTCACAGCCTACAGAACTCTGCTTTCGAGGGACAATGCCAAATAGCCCATTTTTTAAAATGGGACTTGCTCCATACATGATACCCATATTCAAAATACTGAAATGACCAGCTCCGATGGCGACTTCCGGTCTCCCTCAACTTCACCAGGCTGCATCTGTCAGATTGAGGTGATTTCTTCATCTTTATAGAAGCCTTGATTAATGCATGGATCATTATTTAAGCTGCCCAGCTCAGCTACAGAAAATACTACAGCGTTGCCAGCACACTCAAAGGACCTCCCTCGAAAAAGCCTCCAATTCCTCTGGGTACCAATAAATACGCCTTTGACATACCTCGACCAGAAATTGCACAGGAAACCTTTGCTCCCAGCTTTCGCATTGACGCATAACTGCCACCTATTATCTAATGCACGTTCACCTAACATGCTCTGCGTTCCTAAGGAAAGCTGCCAGTGCAGACACAGCAGGGATTTGGACAGCTATCATTTTCCACTGGGCAATTAAACAGTCCCATATTTGTCTTCCAACAAACGAGTCTCAAACAAGCCAGAGTAAGCAGGGTACTGTTGCGGAGACCAGAAAAATCACACCAAATGCAGGAGGACAAAAGGGCCCAAGGTAGGCGTCCCTTCTGGTCTCTCCAGAGCTCTTCCAAGTTCCTCCTCTCCCAAAGACTTCAAAGCCTCTTCCTGCTGCGTATCAGAGGGAATCAGAGGCGGGGGCTATGCTTTGCCTGTGCCAGCCAGCAACTGCAGAATTAGGTTCAAGAGCCTTCCCAAGAAGCTGTCAAGTTCCCTCTCACGGCACCCACGCCATCTTTGAAGAGATTCCACACAAGCAGGAAAGGATCCAGGGAGAAGAGGAAATCCTTCTAGAAAGACACTCCAAAGACGGCCTACTCTTCCTCCAAGTCCCTGACTCACACAACCTTCTCTTCATACCCTATATGCATCACAAAACGCTCCAGAGGAGGGTTGGCCCTAACAACATATGTTCACCAACAGGATGATTCTGCAGTTGCCCAGGAACAGGGCAGGGCTGTTCTTTGGGGGGAAGCAACATTCTGCTGATCCGACCGTCCGCACAGAGCCCCCAGCAGCAGACCTCTTCCTGCGCTCTAGCAGGAGGAGTCACAAACCTCCGCCTGGATAAAGCTCCTGTTCCTAAGTGAAAGGCAGCAAAATGTGACTCTCGACTCACTTCTCACTTCTGGGAAATAACACACAAGTCAAGAAGAAAAGAAAAAATAGAGCGCAGTTTCTGTATCTTTGTAGGTTTTCAAAGACAGTAACAAACTGTGTATGAATACTGTCTGCTCTCCTCATTTGACACATACTGTAGCTTTCCATACAGTAGTCTTACCAAAAAAAAAAAAAAAAAAAAAAAAAGCAGAATAAACCCCCCTACCCTACTAGAGGGTCTGAAAGGTAGAGTACAGAGAACACAGTTTGGGTAATTCTGAAATAGTAATTGTGTGAGATATGTTCAGTGCTAGGCAAGCTCACGAGCGTAGCTCAAACTGCACACACTCACTGAAGGAGAAGATATTTTTTTAAGCCACCCTGATAATTCTTCTGGATCATAACCTCATACGGATTTTCAACACTTTTTTTTTCCTCATAAAAAGTCAGAACTTAAAAACAACATTTAAAAAACATAAATACATCTAAGAAGTTATAGTAAGTGCAGTTTCCTATAATGCACGGATCCAGCTGTGCCTAAGGCAGCACTGTCCCCTCGGGGAGGAGAATCCTGAAGCAACAAGACAGAAGCGTTTCTAAGCATCATGTCTCCGCAGCACCTCAGAGTCCCCACAAAAGCAGTTGGGACTGAGATGAGAAACAAGGCACCTCGGGAACCTGGGCCGAGCACGGCTGACACAATTCACACCAAGGCAAAGAGACCACCGCGCTCCGGGGCCATCCCGGCAGCAGCTGCCTGCCTGCTGCCTCCCCCGGCACTGCCTCGCTGCAGCAAGGCGGCTCCGACACCGACCTGGCGCTTTGGGGACGGGGTTTGCACCAGCAGAGCCGGGCGCGCAGAGGGAAGAGCGCACACCCGAGCAACAGGGAGGCCCGCGCTTCCTCGCTGGGCCCCGCTTAGTGGTTTGCTCCCCCTCACCCCCCCCAGTTTTCTGACAGGAGCTGCAGCGCGGCCGGCTGCAGCCCCGCGGGGCCGTGTCATCCCCCGAGGACCCTCGCAGCCCCCAGCTGCACGTCCCGGCCCCGACAGACGCGCCCAGGGCGCTCGTCCCCCGGGGCCGCCCCAGCGCGCGGCTGCAGCAGGACACCCCGCCGCCAGCAAAGGCCACGGCGCCTCTCCCCGGCCCCGCGGGCGGCCACGGCTCCCACCTCCTCTCTCCGCAGCAGCCGCCCCCCGCGGCAGCCCCGCGGCTCCTGCCCGCTGCGGGGCGCTGGGCACCGACGCGCCCGGGGCGCTGCCGGGAGCAGCATCCCCCGCCGGCAGAACCGCTCTGCCGGCGGGCAGCTGGCCCAGGCCCTCCGCCCGCAGCTCGGCGCCGCCGCCGCTCCCGGGGCCGCCGGGCACCCGCGGCCCCTTCCTCCTCCGCAGGAGCCGCCGGATCTTCTCCATCCTCCGCCGGGGCGGGACACGACGATGGCGCCGCTTCGCCTCGGGGAGCCCCGAGAAGAGAAAAGCAGGGAGGGCGGCACCGGCACCGGCACCGGCACCGGCACCGGCACCGGCAACGGCACCGGCACCGGCAACGGAATCCGCAACGGCACCGGCACCGGCCGCCAGAGGTCGCGCGAGCACCACGCAGCTGCCCCCGGCCCGGCCAGGACGCTCGGGCGCGTCACAAGGGGCTGGGGGGGGCGGGGCGGGGCGGGGCGCCGCCGCCGTCTTCCGCTGCCGAGGGGGGCGGGGCGGTGGGTGTCGGGCTGGGCGCTGCGGCCGCGCGGGGGCAGCTGGGGACTGCGGCGTTTCTGTGGCGGCTGCTGCGGCGGCTCCTGCGCGGGGCCGGGGCCGGGGCCGGGGCCGGGGGGAAGCGCTGTTCGCGGTGGGAGGGGCCGGGGGCTGCCGGTGCGGAGGGGCTGCCGGGGTCTCCCGTGCGGCTCCTGCCCGGCGGGGCCTGGCGCGGGCCAGAGCCGGGTGCTGCGGGCTGTGTCCAGGCGGGTCTGCGAAACCTCCGCGGACAGACGCTGCCCGGCTGCCCTGGGCCACCCGCCCCCTGCCACTGTGCTCTAACTGAAGAGTCCCCACGGATTTGAGAGTCATGGCTGGCTGCTAGAAATGCTGATCTCTTCTAAAATGCGTAAAAGCCGGGGAAGGACACACAGGCAAGAACAGGGTGGTAAGGTGTGAAAACAAAGCCTGCCAGTTACATGAACAGGCTCTCTCTGGATGCCCTAACTAAAAAAGGGTGTGAGCTAGTGAGGGGAGGCTCTGGAAGCATCAGGTCTGCAATACGCTGATGACCTCATTCCCAAGCTTTTCTCTACAGTACCAACATTAGAACAAAAATGCTGCAGAAATCTCCTCTCCCTGCAGGTGTTGCTATGCTCCCTTCATCTGAAGGATCAGCCAGTGGCATAAGAAGCGCCTTCAGAAAGGCTCCTGGTGTGGTCCTGTTTTGCTAAGCAGCAAACCTTTTATCCTTCCATCCTTAGAGTCAAAAGGTTCAGGCTCCACACCGTTCATCCACTGCTTGGGTAAAAATGCCTTTGGCCTGCTGTGACAGCTCGAACAAGGTGGGCAGCATCAGCCCGTTGTGCCACCTGCCTTTGTCAGCTCATTTCACTGCTGAAGTCCTCAAAGCAGGCTGGGCAGTGGCCAGGCAGCTGCTGCTGGGGATACCTGCAGGGAAGCAGCACCTTCCCCTGCTTTACAGGCCTTCTAAGTGCAGGGAAAGGTACTGAAAAATGGAGCATTTCATCCGTTTTCTCACACGGATGCTCAGGTGTCTGGCCACACTACTGCAACAAATTTAAAGCCTATGTAAGGCCTGACCCAACCAACAAGTGGGTACATTTCCCATGCCCTGTCCTTTTCACCCCAGCACTGTAGTCAGGAGGACGAGGAGCACAGATAGGGCAGAAAATAGGTTTCTCTAAGCACTTCAGTACATTGTGCCCTTTAGAGGTAGATCCCGCTCCCCAAACGAATGCAAAATCCTCCACTAAGCTGCACAGCGAGCTCTGGAAGGGCTCCTTCCCGCTACTTGTGCCAGGGAGCTGAGGCATGGGGAAATCGTGATTAGGATGCATATTGTCAGAGTTTTACTCTGAAAAAGAAGAAGAACAGGTGCCTCGCCTGACTGATGACTAAGTAAAGAAGTGCAAAGACTCGAATGGGCACGGAAGCAGGATCATAGATGAGAAACCATCTCCAAACCCGAACGAGAGTGGGCCCTTGCTTTTCAGCAAAGGAAGAACTGCCTCTGCTGAATTGGGATTGTCTCTATTATAAATACCCGTTCTGTGGGTATACTGTCTCTTTCCTCTGCCAAAGAATATTTTAGCGGGAGACAAGAGAAGGACTCAAACCGAGCTACTATGCAATGGACTTTCCCCCAAACTTGTTCCCTGGGCAAAGGCTGCAGCAGCAACGGGGGCTGCTGAAAGCAGGTTTTTGGCTCTTGGAGTCCTTTGAAGTGGAAAATGCCAGCGGAACAGGGCTGCTCTGTGCTTTGAAGATGGGACTTGCCCCATGCAGGGAAAGGTTTGTGTTCTTTGCTCCCACTAAGCGGGATTGCTCTCTTGCTTCAGGACTTCCCTGCCACTCTTCCCACGGGGCCAGGTTCACGCAAACGCTGCTTTCTCCTCTGCTCACGTATCATGAAGAGAGCAATGGGCTCACAGCAGCTGAAATGTACATCCCAAAACACCTTTCTGGCAACGGGGAATTCCAGGTCCTGTGATTTTTCCACGTGTTGGTAATACAGCTAGTTCCACTGATGCCAAGGGACCTAATGTCTTGTTTTAAACTCAGTCCATGTGTGATTTTCTTGGGAACACCTGGAAGAGCATGTGTGACCTGTTCTTCATTTGTCTAAGCATTACAATGTAAAATGTTGAAAAGTCATGAAAACACAGAGCCAGAGAAGTTGAGAGAGACAGAGGCAGGAAAGCCCCCTACAGTGAGAAAACCGGAGATGCTTCAGTCCTGCCAGTGTTTCTGATGCTCCCAGTGAATTCAAATGAGCGTTTCTGGGACGGGCCCTTGAAATGGGACTGAGGTCCAGGAAAAGGCTTCAGAAGCCTGAGAATCTGTAAAAAGGGAGCGGGGAGCAAAGGCTGCGTCCCGGTGGCACAGAAAAATCTCTTGTTTTAGATCAGTTGCTGTGGCTGAAATTGAAACATGAGTCAAGTATGAGTAAACCAAGGCACCAAGGAAAAAAAGGATCCAGTTTAAAGAGGTCTTCATTGTCGCAGCCTGAAAGGAGTCGTTTAGGACGACCTCCCTCCCCTTGGGACCAACGACCAAGTTCGTGATGCTCTTGGACTGAATTAAGGTGAAACGACACCAGCCAACCAGTTTTATGATTTATTAACACAAAAGACATGGTTAGGAACGATAACTCAATGGCAATTACTTCAACTAGATAAACAAGTCCCATGCCGCACGTTTTGAACAGATCTCATCAACATTCATCAAAAGAGAGGCGAGAGAGAGAGAGAGAGAGAGAGAGATATCACCACCTGTGGATCCAGTGGCGTCCCGTTGGTCCCCTTCACTCTGGGTGTCTCAGCGGTGGGGGGGGTCCCCCACTTAGCTTCTGGTGGTGCCATTTTTATACAGTCCAAGTCCCCAAATCTCCACCCAGTTCCAAGAAACCCCATGCATATGCATGGTGGGCATTAGAGGCGTGGTCTGGTTCGGTGCAGCCTCGCTGTGTCCCGGGTGGTCGCAGGGAGACCATTTCAGGGGTCGCAGCACCTCAGTCTTGTTTCCACCAGAAACAGTTAGCTTGCTTGTACAACAGAAAAACACCATCTCAGTCCTGTTTCCTCCGGGAACAGGTGGCTTGCTCATACAATGGGAAAACACTGTCTCAATCCTGTTTCCACCGGGAACAAATGGAAATGGATGGCTTGCTCGTGGTTATGGTTTTCTGCAAAATCTGCAACGTGCAAGGCTCACATCTTAGGTACCAAGAAATGTATAAGGCAAAAGTTCACTCATCAGTCCGCCACACTCATCTGCAAACAGGAGAAGCCCTGTTTCCCTTGCTTAGTATGCACATAGCCTCTACTGTGAATAGTGATACTTCTTAATAGAGCACCAGGCCCCAAACGCCTTGGCACTAGGCTTACAAGATGCCTGGAGGGTTAGGTGGCCCAGGGGTCTGTGTTTGTGTGGGGATGACGGCTTGAGTCTGGCCTAGCACTTGAAGGCAAGCGATGAGGGCTAGGGCTTAGCTTCAGATGCAGGGCAAGAGAGAGGGTGTGGGGGGGGTAAGGATTCAGGCTGCAGCGTAGCAGTTTGGGCTTGGCCTTAGCGACTAGAGGAGGGGAAGGAGGGAAGGCGGAAGGGCAGGGCTTCAGCTTAGTGGTGAGGCTGCAGGTCTGGCCCTGCCAGAGGAGCTCTCGCAGGCCCTGTGCCAGCGGCATCCGCATTACCTGAAGCCTCCTGACCTCCCCAACACAGGTGCTGTCTCTTGGCCAAGAGCTCCGTGCCCTTCATGTGCTCACACGCCGGCCTCCAGCTTCTGCCTGCTCACCTGAGGGCACACAGAGCACCTCCTCATCAGCACCCGAGTGCTGTCCCCCAAAACCTGCCCCTGCCTCTGCAAGCCCCCAACCCCTCTGCCCTCCTGGCATGACCCTGCCCTTCCTTGCAGCACCTCACCATGCCAGCCTGCTGCTCCCCACCAAGCAGCTTCCTGCACCACAAGTGACCTCACAACCGAGAGCCCAGCCCTCACACCGCCACTCGCAGCTCCCCCTCGCCTGCCTCTGCCCTCTGCTCTCAGCTCCATGCGCTTGCACTCTCAGACTAAACACCAGCCCTGCC
Organism: Dromaius novaehollandiae; assembly: GCF_036370855.1. Lineage (NCBI taxonomy): Eukaryota > Metazoa > Chordata > Aves > Casuariiformes > Dromaiidae > Dromaius > Dromaius novaehollandiae. Next base: position 46,767 of record NC_088125.1, on the reverse strand, counting down.
ATGCCTCTGCTTCTGCCTCCCAGGCCCCAAACACCTTGGCGCTAGGCTTACAAGATGCCTGGAGGGTTCGGGCCTTTGGGGCAGCAGCATAGGGCTTAGGCTTCAGGCGTCAGCGGGGAGGTTGCGCTTTGCAGTTGGTGGTGGGCTTTGGGAAAGCGTGTGGGTGATGGCTGAGTGCTGGGCTTCATGTTTCTGCTGAGCGTTTTCAGAATGGGCTAATTGGGTGGTCTGGGGGTGTGTGTTTGTGTGGGGGTGAGGGCTAGAGCCTGGTCTAGCACTTCAAGGCAAGCGATGAGGGCTAGGCCATATCTTCAGACACAGGTTAAGGGAGAGGGTAGAGGGTAGGGATTCAGGCTGCAGCACAGCACTTTGCATTTAGCCTTAGCGACTAGAGGAGGGGAAGGAGGGAAGGCGGAAGGGCAGGGCTTCAGCTTAGTGGTTAGGCTTCAGGTATGGTCCTGCCAGAGGAGCTCTCGCAGGCCCTGTGCCAGCAGCATCCCCATTACCTGGAGCCTCCTGACCTCCCCAACACGCGTCCTGTATCTTGGCCAGGAGCTCCATGGCCTTCATGTGCTCATACCACGTATGGCCTAATGCAGAAGAATGTGAAGGAGACAGGCTGTGGAAAGTAGCCAGACCATCCTAGGAGGAAAAAGAAACAGTGTAGATAATGACGTAGTATCCTTGCAGCAGCAAGTGAAAGAGTTGGAAAAGCAGGTAGGGGATTTGCGAGATGCAAAGGTGATAGCCCAAGAAGTGATTACAGCACAAGCTGAGAAAAGGCAAGATTTAGCAAGATGGAGCAGCTAGCTTTGCGGATGGCTAATAAGCACTGCCGGCGTTATGGAAAGGTGCCCGCTCCTGCTTCTCAGGTGCGGGTGATTATAGCTCGACCTTCCTGGGATCCAGGGGAGTGGGATGGTAATATTTGGAGTACCTCATCTGACTCAGAAATTGAGTCTGATATTGAGCAAGAAGCCGCTAACACTCCGGTGCAGCCGCTTGTTCAGATGCAGGGGGAGCGACACATAAATAGGGATACTGTAGAGCAGTCAAGGACTTATACGCCAAAGGAATTACGTGAGTTTTTGACTACATTTCAGCAACAACCAAGGGAGTTATTACTAGCGTGGATGGTGAGAGCCTGGGACAATGGGGCTGGATCATTAACGTTATTAAGGGAAGAACTGAATTTAATGAGCCCGCTGTCCACAGATGCTGAAGTGCAGTATTATGTCTCCCAATGTAACGTTTGCATGAGATAGCGCTGGTAACTCTATAGTTGCTCCTCTGCTCTACCAGTGGTTATGTGCCACGGTGGTAGCGGCTTACCCATCTACAGGTGAGCTGGGCACCACGGTGGGGGCATGGCGTATCATGGAAGAAGGAATAAATGTTGCGACAGTTGGGGGTGGCCATTGGACGAGCGGATGATAATGATCCAGATGGCGTAGAAATAACTTGGCAAATGAAAATGCGGCTATTGAAATTGGCCCCAAGTGCCTTGAAACCGCTCCTGTTAGGGACGGCGATGCCTGCTACTGGTACAGTAGCAGCCTTGGTGAATAATTTGTGAGACCTAGCTTTGGTGGGTGGACCAGATTCTAAACGGGTAAGGGTGGCTCAGAAAGTTGGAGCAAAGAGACAGGGAGGAGCGACTAAGGTGAGCGGAAAGGTTACACAAAAGCAGATGTGGACTGACTTGCTGCAGGTGGGGATATTGCGGGATGAGATCAATGGCTTGCCAACTGCTGGTTTATTCAAGCATGGCAGCATTTGCCTGCCAATCAACAAAACCCACTGCTCCACCTGCACCCAGTGCTCCCTGGAAGCTGCCTGCTAAGAAACAATGAAAGGGAGGCAGGTCCCCCGAAATCTGAGCGTGAGTTGCAGCATATCATCTGAAGGACAGGCGCCCATATGTACCCCTGCGAATTAGATGACACTCGGGAGGGGAAATAGCTGTGCTTGCTTTAGTAGATACAGGAGCAGAAGTTACAGTGCCACACAGTGCCCTAAACCCTGGAAAAGCAACAAGGCACTTCTGCGGTTTGGGTGGATCTGCCACCCCTGCTGTCGGGCAATAGTTCCTTTAGTGATTGGGAAAAACCAAGGATTCTTCTCTTTTTGCAAGGAGTCCCTCACTGCCACAAGCACGAGGAATCACTCTAATCAGAGGGTACCCAAACTGGGACCCTGTAGATTTGCCTGTACCAACTACCATTGTGTAAATAAAACAGGACAGAATACCAGGAGGAGAAACAGAAATTCAAGAAACAAAAGATGCTCTCTTACATGCACACATAATACACCCTGCCCTATCGGCCTTTAATAACCCCATATGGCCTGCGGAGAAGCCGGATGGCTCCTGGCGTACGATTGTGGATTACAGAGAATTGAGTAAGGTGGTCCCACCCCTGATGGCAGTGGTCCCCAATATGGTGACTTTGTTAGAAGAAGTGGGTAAAAATTTGCAAGAATGGAAGGCTGAGGTGGATCTGGCAAACGCCTTTTTCTCTATTGCTATATCCCCAGCCTCGCAGGACCAATTTGCCTTCACTTGGAGTAGTAAGCAGTATACATTCCAAGTCCTTCCGCAGGGATATAGGCATAGCCCCACTATATGTCATCAAATGGTCGCTGCTGACCTCCCAACACCTCTCCCAGACTGTACTAGTCATCATTACATCAATGATATTTTGAGAACGGGACCATCTGAACATCAGGTGAAAGGGCAACTAATGGCACTGACGCATGCTTTCCAGGATAGGGGATGGGCTGTGAACCCCAGAAAGGTACAAGGATCAGATAGTAGTGTTCAGTTTCTAGGAGTAGTGTGGATAGGACAAACGAAGGCCATTCCTGAAAAAGTGCATAATACTATCCAGCAATGTTAGAGCCCATGTTGGAGTGGTGCAAGCTGCAATGCAATGGAAGTGCAGTGGTATGGGCCCTGCAGGACACAGAACAAACTACTCGACGCCATCGGGTCACTGCGCATACAGCCATCCCAATTCAAGCGTGGGTAAATGATGACACTGTTAGAGCCCATGTTGGAGTGGCCCAAGATGCAACGCAATGGAAGTGGAAACATTCTTTGCAAGCTCGACTGAAAGGAGGGAAGAAGGAGTTAAGCACCCCACATGCCACTTTACTGGGAGAAGTACAGTTTAAGCACATGCCCTTACTACCTGAACCGGAGGGTCTACCTCTTCCTACCTCCCCCCACCCACCCCTCCGGCAGAAGTGTCACCGGTACAAGAAGCTCCTCCCTTTGAGATGTTATCTTCTGAACAGCAGGAGTGGCCTTGGTTTTCTGATGGTAGTGCAGTGTATTCTTGGGCAGGAGAACGCATACGGCATTCTGTGGCATACAAGCCTGCTACGGACGCTACCTGTTTTGCCCCCGGAACAGGATATGCCAGTCAGTGGGCTGAGCTAAAAGCCACAGCTATAGCTTTAGATGAAGGAGATGCATGCTATCTTGATACAGATAGTTGGGTAGTGTACAAAGGCTTGCAAGCTTGGCTGCCAGCGTGGACCGCTGCACAATGGAAAATACATGATAGGGAACTTTGGGGAAGCTCCTTGCGGGGAAAAAAATGGAGTATTGTGCAGACAAAAGTTATTTCAGTACGACACGTTGATGCCCATCAAAGGCAAGAGCCTCTTGAAACGCAATATAATTCAGCGGTTGACCGAATGGCAACCCCCTCAGAACTGAAACAGGCCCGACAAGCGCACAAACGGTCAGGGCATCGGGGCCCTGTCAGCAGGAATGGGCAAAGGATTTGGGGATCACCTGGATTTTACACATCCCATACCATCCCCAAGCTAGTGGACGAATACAAAGAATGAATGGTTTACTGAAAGAGCAAGTTCGAAAACTCACCCCAACACAGACATTAAAGCGATGGGCAAGTGTGTTGCCCCAGGCACTATGCATGCTTAACAAGAGACGTGTGGGAGTACTTACTCCCTATGAGCGAGTGCAAATTAAACTAACATTGGCACCCCCCGCCCGAATATCAGTTACGGAAGGAGGGGTTGCCCCCCACATGCTTGCCTCACGAGAAGTAGAATTCTATGCATCCAAACCGTTATTAAGTGCCAAGCAGAAAAATATAAGCCTACACTTGCAGCTCGATTGTCCATCGCAGCATGTATGGCTATTCACACCTTTGCTATCCGTTCAAATAACCCCACTTCTACTAACTTCCTCTCCAGATTTCTCGTTCCAGGTATCCGCACCTGCGCCAGTAAATATTGCACAAGGAAAACCGATACTGCAAAGAATTTTAGTCCGTAATGCTGCAGTACCTCACATTCAGCAAACACCTTCAACACCTTCCTTAGCTAATGTGAGGATATTAAATCCTCACAAGGAAAAACGACCTGATACCATCCTGGCAGATGGGCCAGGAGCGACGGTCCTAGTGCTCCCTGATGGCGATACAGTACCTTTTTAGCTCCCTGCTAACAGGTTATCCCCTCGGCATTTGTGAAGTATTGCTCGCATGTTGCATCCTGTGCTCCCCAACAAATGCGATCGACTTACAGGATCATCCCGCACCACATATAAATACATGGATCTGGCTAGTTCAGCGTTTGGCTAACTTATCTGCCTTTTGTATTGCGGGTGGATGGTCTCTTGATGATGTACTAACCACACGTTATATAGGAATACTAACCTCCCTTCAAATATTACCAAATTATACCTTCTTGAGAAATTTTGATATCCAGCTCACCCCCTTGAATTTACACGATCTGGGAACAGCCTCTACTAAATGAACACCTTGGAGGTATTCATTTTAGATTGCCAACGTGTCCAAAGCAGATCTATGTTTTTGCTTTGTCCATGCTACCATACCAAAGTATGATATGACCAATATGCAGTTGAAATGCAATGGTACTATGAATATAACCTTTAGGGTGGTTCCTTTTAGGCGGCACCACTGCTTACACTTATGTGCCAGCCAATACCACCGATGGCCCTTGCGCTATTACAAGACAACCCTGAGAAGCTCAGAAAGAATGTTTGAAGTAGGTAGATTTGGATAACTTCTATCTTAGATAGAATTTGCTTAGCATGAGTAGCCGCACACTTGCTTAGCATGAGTAGCTAAATTTGCTGAAGCCTTAGGCCGCGCTCCTAGTTCGGTAAGAAAGGGCCTCAGAGCTGGTGAAGGCTGGAAAGATAAGGGAGTTACAAGCAGTCTGCAAGTCTGCATTCCTGTGCCCCACTCTCCGAAAGGGAGGATGTCAAGGCTGAGAAATAAGGCCTGTTTGGGCGCCAGGACCTTGGGAAGCAAAGCCTCCTCTCACTGTTGAAACAGTGCTGATTAAGGGGTCTGGATTATGTCCTCTTCCTCAGGACCTTGGGAGATAACACCTACTGACCTAGCTGGGGCAGTGTTAATTGATCAGGACCTTGAGGAGAAGGGGTGGGATCCAGGGAATGAAGAAATCACTAACCAATCAGTGTAAAAGGGAAAGTCGTAAATCTGGCAATTTGTGTGTATAAATGCTACTTGAAAAGTTGGGGGGGTGTGCTCGATTTGTGGGAAACCACCGAGCACCCAGGCTTGCGCAACTCTGAAATAAATAAACAAATGTCTCTCCTGAGTGTGTAATTATTGGCTTATTGCACACCGGGCAACGAATCCGCTTTTCGGACAACAGTTTTCTGGCGACCCAGGTGGGACTCTCGCTGTAAAGCCTTGCCCGGATTGTCTTGCCAGTTCCGGTGGGGAGACACTGCTCATCGGACTCCAGCGCGCACCGACCGTTTTGTTCGGGGACTCCGTGAGCACCCTCCCTGGTCGGAACAGGTAAGCGACTCAAAGGTGCAACGCAGTAATTATTAAGAGACATTGCATAAAGGGTATGATACAAGGGTAATTGGTTGTGGTAACCAAAGGAAAGCTTTGTACACGTTTGGACAGTGACGACTGGAGTGTACGAAAGCGTAATTGGTAAGAACGTTCTTTTAAGGGAATATGGGAACAGGACAATCTGTGGGGGTATCCTCCTGTTCTCCTTTAGGATGCGTCCTGAAACATTGGAGTAAGTTTGGTGGGAATCCTTTAACAAGGAGAAAATTAAAGGAATACTGTACTCAGTGGTGGCCAATGTATAAACTGGAGGATGAGGAAAAATGGCCAGAAATGGGAACGCTAAACTATAATACAATCTTGCAACTTATGTTGTTTTGCAGAAGACAGAACAAATGGGATGAGGTCCCATATGTAGATTTGTTCTTCTCTCTGAGAAATGATCATGAAACTAGAAAAAAATGTAAGCTGTTGATCTCTGACTCAAATGTGTTAATGATGATAGGAAACAGAGAAAATGCCTCGGTGTTGCTCTGCTTGTAGCATTGGGAAGAGATGTTTAAAAGTGGGTGATGAGGAAGAGGATGTACAATTATTGGTCTCTCCGGAAAGAGATCAAGACAATGTCGATAGCAGAAATAAGGGAAGTGAGGCATGTAGCCCGATTGCAGGCAGAACTCGGGCTACTCGGGCTCAACAAAATCCCGCGATTCAGGTCCCGCTGCATCAAGCAGTCGGACCAGACAGGATGCCTGTGTATGTGAAGGTCCCTTTTTCAACTACAGATTTAATGAATTGGAAGGAGTCTGCCGGGTCGTACCGAGAAAATCCAGAGAAGATGTATCAATCCTTTAAAATGATAATTGAGAATCATAATCCAGATTGGCAGGATTTACAGGTGCTTTTAAATACTTTGCTTGCACCTGAGGAGAAAAGAATGGTATTAGACAAAGCTCAAGAGGAGAATGAAAGACAAAATGCTAGAGACGGACCAGACCATTTTATGCCGGCCCAGGAACCGGGTTGGGATCAAAACACAGGGGCAGGCAGGTTAATGACTAAACAGTACCAACAGTTAATATCATATGGGGTAAAGCATGCAGTACCTAAGCCCAAAAATATTGCAAAACTGTATCAAGTCGCACAGGGTAAGAATGAGGATCCCTCTGCATTTTACGAGTGGTTATGTGAAACTGCCCGAAAATGGACAGACTTGGATCCCGAGGACGAAGCAAATAAAATGACTTTTACTACATTATTTGTAGGACAATCAGCACCAGATATAAGGAGAAAGCTTCAGAAAGTAGATGGTATGTCGGGGATGTCAATATCGCAATTAATAGAAATTGCATATAAGGTGTACGATAACAGGGAAGAAGTAGAGAGAAAGGAAAAACAGAAGGAGAAACTGAAAGACAAGGGGCAAAATGCTGCAATCTTGGCAGCTGCATTTGCCCAGGCACAAACTTCCTCTCAGGGAAGGGGTTTTCTGAAAGGATAAGGATGTGGAAGAGGACATAGAGTAGGAGGGAATTTGGGAAATAGAATTCCACTGAGGAGAGATCAGTGTGCAATTTGCAGGGGGAAGGGGCACTGGAAAAATGAGTGCCCAAAGAGACAAACAGATCACTGGAAACCTCAGTCTGTATCTGTATCTGTTCCAGAGGCAGGTTTGCTCATGACTGGTGCAGAAGATTCAGACTGACGGGGACCGGGGGTTGAGGAATTGGATTCCCCAGCCGTGGATTCCCCAGCCGAACCCCTGGTTTCAGTAAAGCTGGGGAACGAAACAGTTAAATTTTTAGTAGACACTGGAGCAGCGTATTCAGTACTAAATAGCTGTAAGGGACCAATGAGTAAATTCTCTATGCCAGTAATTGGGGCCACGGGAAAGCGAGAGGTCAAACCTTTCATTCAGCCAATTAAATGTGAAATAGGAAATAGGGTGTTAACACATGAATTCTTATATATGCCAGAATGCCCATTACCCCTAATGGGGAGGGATTTACTGAATAAAGTGGGGGCACAAATAACCTTTGATCAAAACAAAGTTCAGGTGCACATTCCACAAAGTAACGCCTGGAAGGCACAAGCATATATGTTGCAGAAAGCACTGGATTCCGAACAGGTGGAGGATGGACCAAGCGAAATTCCCTCTGAAGTAATGGACGCAGTAATCCCTTTTGTGTGGCAACGGAGAAACCTGGAAGAGCCAGATGTGCAGAACCGGTAAAGGTGGAATTAAAACAAGGAGTTAAACCGGTAAGGCGAAAACAGTATCCCGTGAAGTTAGAGGCCCGTGTTGGACTGGAGCCTATGATTAATAATTTCTTAAAGTATGGACTGTTGCGAGAATGTCAATCCGAGTACAATACTCCAATCCTGCCTGTAAAAAAACCACGTTCACAAGAATATCGTCTAGTACAGGATTTGCAAGCTATTAACCAGATAGTGACTGATGTGCACCCAGTGGTACCCAATCCATATACTTTGTTAACAACGATAAATGATTCCAATGTCTATTTTACAGTATTGGACTTAAAAGATGCTTTCTTCTGTATTCCTTTGGAGGAACAAAGTCAACAATTATTTGCCTTTGAGTGGGAAAGTCCTACAAGGAGACGCAAAATGCAGTTGTGCTGGACAGTACTCCCTCAAGGATTCAAGAACAGCCCTACAATTTTTGGTAATGTACTTGCAAAAGAATTAGAATTATGGCAAGATAAGAAAGAGACCACTACCTTATTACAGTATGTGGACGATATCTTACTGGGGGCAGACACTATTGAAGAAAGTAGAGAAAAAACCATCAGTTTATTAAATTTGGGGGGAACAGCGGGATACAGGGTGTCTCGGAAAAAAGTACAGATCATGAAGGAAAGCGTAATCTATCTAGGATTTGAAATATCCCAGGGGGAAAGAAAATTAGGAATCGAAAGGAAAGAAGCGATTTGTCAGATCGCCCCCCCAAAATCAAAAAGAGAACTCAGGGGATTTTTAGGAATGGCTGGGTGGTGTCGCCTGTGGATACCTAATTTTGGATTAATGGCAAAGCCTTTATATGAAGCTGTTAAGGGGCCGGGAGACTTGCTGGAGTGGACTCCAGAATGCTGAAAAGGATTTGATGAAATCAAGGTTGCTGTCATGAGTGCTCCTGCATTAGGACTTCCAAACCTAACACAGCCATTTGAGCTTTACGTACATGAGAGAGGGCACCAGGCTTTGGGAGTGCTTGTACAGACTTTAGGAAATTGGAAAAGACCTGTGGCTTACTTTTCAAGACAGCTGGATAAAGTGAGTGCAGGGTGGCCAGGATGCCTGCGAGCAGTTGCAGCTGCTGTGCTGTTAATACAAGAGGCACGAAAATTGACGTTGGGACAAAAGGTGACTGTTTACGTGCCACATGCTGTTGCAGCAGTTTTAGAACAAAAAGGGCATCACTGGTTATCCCCGAGTAGGATGGTGCAGTACCAGGCAGTGATACTTGAGCAAGAAGATGTAACCATGAAGGTGTCTAATACCCTTAATCCGGCATCTTTATTACCACTTCATGAAGAGGGGAGGTTGGCTCATGACTGTCTGCAAACTATTGAGTGAGTATATTCCAGCCATCCAGATTTGAGAGATATTCCGTTGCAGAATCCAGACTGGGAATTATTTACCGATGGGAGCAGTTTTATAGTAAAGGGAGAAAGAAGGGCTGGATACGCTGTTGTCACTTTGGAAGGAGAAATCGAAGCAAGATCGCTACCAGCAAATACATCCGCCCAGAAAGCAGAACTGATTGCTTTAACCCGGGCTCTGGAATTATCAGAGGGAAAACGGACTAATGTGTTTACAGATTCCAAATACGCCTTTGGGGTTATACATGCCGATGGCGCAATTTGGAAAGAAAGAGGATTGCTATCTTCTCAAGGGAATCCTATAAAATACAGTAAGGAGATTATGGAACTACTCGAAGCAGTTAATAAACCCAAAGAAATAGCAGTAATGCATTGCAAAGCACACCAGTCCGGACAGACTGACATAGTTAAAGGGAACAAAAGGGCCGATGAGGCTGCAAAAAGGGCAGCATTATCCGTGTCGGTGGCAGCCTTAGTTCCAGAAAGAATGCTAAAAATGGAAATTCCAGTATATACTGAAAAAGAAAATAAATTAGCAGAAATACTGAAATGCATAAAAACTCCCGAAGGATGGTGGGTGACATCTACTGGACAATGTGTGGTAACTTTGCCGATAATGAAGAAGCTGATGAAGCAAATACATGATAGCACCCACATGGGAGCCGAGTCACTGGTTGAAACAGTTAAAAGATTTGCTGTGGGAGTCAGTATGCTAATAATTGCAAAGGGTATTACACAAAAATGTGAAATCTGTCTTAGAAATAATCCCAAGAGTCAGAAGAAGCCCCCCCCCCCAGGGGAAGTAAAAAGGGGCTTCATGCCTGGGGATTACTGGCAAATTGATTTTTCTGAATTACCAAAATGTAATGGATATAAATATTTGTTGGTAATTGTTGACACCTTTTCAGGATGGCCTGAGGCTTTCCCGTGTCGTACCAATAAAGCCAGGGAAGTAGTAAAAATGTTATTAAAAGAAATTATACCAAGATTTGGGGTACCAGAAGGGTTTTCTTCAGATAGGGGACCTCATTTTATAGCAGAAATAGTACAGGAGACCTCAAAAATGCTACAAATTAAATGGGACTTACATACCCCCTGGAGGCCACAATCCAGTGGAAAAGTGGAAAGAATGAATCAAACAATTAAGAGACAGGTAGGAAAATTGTGTCAGGAGACTCAGATGAAATGGACTGATGTTTTACCTCTGGCATTATTAAGAATCAGAATAACCCCAAGGGTTAGGGAGAAAGTTAGTCCATTTGAGATTCTGTATGGTAAACCTTACACTGTAAATCTAACTGGAAATGAAATTCAAATGCACATTAAGGGCGATCAAATTTTAAGTGATTATCTCTTGTCTATGGCAAAGGTTCTTACTTCTCTCCGTAGGTACATCCAGTTAAGATCTCCTGTACTTTTAGATTCAGCTGTACATTCATTCCAGCTGGGAGATCAAGTGTATCTTTGGACCTGGAAGGATGAGCCATTGGTAGAAAAGTGGAGAGGACCGTATCTTGTACTGCTAACAACAAATACTGCTGTGAAACTGCAGGGAATTGATTCCTGGATCCACTACATCCGAGTGAAAGCAGTACCTCGAGAGACGTGGAAAGCTGAACAAGTCCAACCTTTCAAGTTAAAAATATATAAAGATATATGAGTTGTATTGGAAGCGAATTGGTTTTAAATTTAGATTGTATTCAGGGAAGAATTGCTTTAATCTGTTTGTTAGGAATAGGGTTAATATTGTTGTTAGGGTCTCTGTGTAAAAATGATGTTCTCCTTAATAACCAGGGGAGAAATGTGGTGGTTAGCTTTTCTAGGTTACCTGAGCCAAACAATTAAAGGGAATCAGGAAGGATTTTGGAGTCACAATCTCCATTTGGAAGTAATTACGAAATCTATGAAGATAGTTAACCAGAGGGATTGCTGGGTGTGTCCCCACTTCCCTGAACATTCCAACAAGGGCTTCCCCCTAATTGGAGTGCCTCTTAATTTTTCCTTTCTGGAATTTATGAAACAGATAAGAAATGATAGTGATCAAACGAAATATGATGAAACAACCGAACAGGAATGGGAAGTCCAGAGTGTGACAGGAGATTATTATCAATGTATCCGAAGATGTAATAATAGTAATAGATGGTGGGAGAAAACTGTACCTTATGGAAAACAGCCGATCAACTGTACTGGAGCCATTAAGATAGGAGGTTATAAAAATTGCTCTCATATACCTGAAATAGGTTATAAGTGGCCAAGTAAGGAACTAAATGGGTGGCGTGTTCCGAAAGGTAGTGGATGGTATTGGTTGTGTGGGAACAAGGAAGGAAAGTGCTACCTCCTAATTGGTCAGGGACGTGTACTTTAGGGGCAATAATCCCTTATGTTACTATAAGAAAAGAATTGAGTAATAAATATCAAAAATCCTGGCTAAGAACATTCATGAGGAGACAAAAGAGGGTCAATAATCCTTTAATAGAGCGACCTACTAGGTTTCAGTCATTCGTAAAGTGGCTGTTTCCACAATTGGGAGTGAGTGAACTTGAAAAAGCAATAGTAAATATTTCAGCAGTTATTGAAAAAATAGGGAACAAAACCTCTGATGCCATTGCAGCTTTACAAGAGGAGGTTTCAGAAATTGCTAAAATAAGTACCCAAAACAGGGTGGCTCTAGATATGTTATTGGCATCTCAGGGAGGAGTATGTACAGTAATAAATACTAGTTGCTGTGTATATGTGGATCAAAGCGGGAGAATTTCTACCGATCTAAATGAAATCTGGAAGCAGACTGAAATCTTACATGGGGTTCAGAAAGATGATACTTCTTTCGGATTTGAAGAAACATGGAAATGGTTGACTTCCTGGTTCCCTGATGTGAGCTCATGGGTCAAAAAATGTTTAACAATTTTGGGAATGGTGCTAGTAGTTTTTGTATGCGTTTATGTAGTGATTCAATGCATTTCTAAGTGTTTTACAAAATTAATATGGGAAAGATTTTTAAAAGAGTGAGACTAATATGAAAATGATCATGTAAGTCTCAAAGGGGGGAATTGTTACAAGACAGCCCTGAGAAGCTCAGAAAGAATGTTTGAAGTAGGTAGATTTGGATAACTTCTATCTTAGATAGAATTTGCTTAGCATGAGTAGCCGCACACTTGCTTAGCATGAGTAGCTAAATTTGCTGAAGCCTTAGGCCACGCTCCTAGTTCGGTAAGAAAGGGCCTCAGAGCTGGTGCAGGCTGGAAAGATAAGGGAGTTACAAGCAGTCTGCAAGTCTGCATTCCTGTGCCCCACTCTCCGAAAGGGAGGATGTCAAGGCTGAGAAATAAGGCCTGTTTGGGCGCCAGGACCTTGGGAAGCAAAGCCTCCTCTCACTGTTGAAACAGTGCTGATTAAGGGGTCTGGATTATGTCCTCTTCCTCAGGACCTTGGGAGATAACACCTACTGACCTAGCTGGGGCAGTGTTAATTGATCAGGACCTTGAGGAGAAGGGGTGGGATCCAGGGAATGAAGAAATCACTAACCAATCAGTGTAAAAGGGAAAGTCGTAAATCTGGCAATTTGTGTGTATAAATGCTACTTGAAAAGTTGGGGGGGTGTGCTTGATTTGTGGGAAACCACCGAGCACCCAGGCTTGCGCAACTCTGAAATAAATAAACAAATGTCTCTCCTGAGTGTGTAATTATTGGCTTATTGCACACCGGGCAACGAATCCGCTTTTCGGACAACAGTTTTCTGGCGACCCAGGTGGGACTCTCGCTGTAAAGCCTTGCCCGGATCGTCTTGCCAGTTCCGGTGGGGAGACACTGCTCATCGGACTCCAGCGCGCACCGACCGTTTTGTTCGGGGACTCCGTGAGCACCCTCCCTGGTCGGAACAGGTAAGCGACTCAAAGGTGCAACGCAGTAATTATTAAGAGACATTGCATAAAGGGTATGATACAAGGGTAATTGGTTGTGGTAACCAAAGGAAAGCTTTGTACATGTTTGGACAGTGACGACTGGAGTGTACGAAAGCGTAATTGGTAAGAACGTTCTTTTAAGGGAATATGGGAACAGGACAATCTGTGGGGGTATCCTCCTGTTCTCCTTTAGGATGCGTCCTGAAACATTGGAGTAAGTTTGGTGGGAATCCTTTAACAAGGAGAAAATTAAAGGAATACTGTACTCAGTGGTGGCCAATGTATAAACTGGAGGATGAGGAAAAATGGCCAGAAATGGGAACGCTAAACTATAATACAATCTTGCAACTTATGTTGTTTTGCAGAAGACAGAACAAATGGGATGAGGTCCCATATGTAGATTTGTTCTTCTCTCTGAGAAATGATCATGAAACTAGAAAAAAATGTAAGCTGTTGATCTCTGACTCAAATGTGTTAATGATGATAGGAAACAGAAAATGCCTCGGTGTTGCTCTGCTTGTAGCATTGGGAAAAGATGTTTAAAAGTGGGTGATGAGGAAGAGGATGTACAATTATTGGTCTCTCCGGAAAGAGATCAAGACAGTGTCGATAGCAGAAATAAGGGAAGTGAGGCATGTAGCCCGATTGCAGGCAGAACTCGGGCTACTCGGGCTCAACAAAATCCCGCGATTCAGGTCCCGCTGCGTCAAGCAGTCGGACCAGATGGGATGCCTGTGTATGTGAAGGTCCCTTTTTCAACTACAGATTTAATGAATTGGAAGGAGTCTGCCGGGTCGTACCGAGAAAATCCAGAGAAGATGTATCAATCCTTTAAAATGATAATTGAGAATCATAATCCAGATTGGCAGGATTTACAGGTGCTTTTAAATACTTTGCTTGCACCTGAGGAGAAAAGAATGGTATTAGACAAAGCTCAAGAGGAGAATGAAAGACAAAATGCTAGAGACGGACCAGACCATTTTATGCCGGCCCAGGAACCGGGTTGGGATCAAAACACAGGGGCAGGCAGGTTAATGACTAAACAGTACCAACAGTTAATATTATATGGGGTAAAGCATGCAGTACCTAGGCCCAAAAATATTGCAAAACTGTATCAAGTCGCACAGGGTAAGAATGAGGATCCCTCTGCATTTTACGAGTGGTTATGTGAAACTGCCCGAAAATGGACAGACTTGGATCCCGAGGACGAAGCAAATAAAATGACTTTTACTACATTATTTGTAGGACAATCAGCACCAGATATAAGGAGAAAGCTTCAGAAAGTAGATGGTATGTCGGGGATGTCAATATCGCAATTAATAGAAATTGCATATAAGGTGTACAATAACAGGGAAGAAGTAGAGAGAAAGGAAAAACAGAAGGAGAAACTGAAAGATAAGGGGCAAAATGCTGCAATCTTGGCAGCTGCATTTGCCCAGGCACAAACTTCCTCTCAGGGAAGGGGTTTTCTGAAAGGATAAGGACGTGGAAGAGGACATAGAGTAGGAGGGAATTTGGGAAATAGAATTCCACTGAGGAGAGATCAGTGTGCAATTTGCAGGGGGAAGGGGCACTGGAAAAATGAGTGCCCAAAGAGACAAACAGATCACTGGAAACCTCAGTCTGTATCTGTATCTGTTCCAGAGGCAGGTTTGCTCATGACTGGTGCAGAAGATTCAGACTGACGGGGACCGGGGGTTGAAGAATTGGATTCCCCAGCCGAACCCCTGGTTTCAGTAAAGCTGGGGAACGAAACAGTTAAATTTTTAGTAGACACTGGAGCAGCGTATTCAGTACTAAATAGCTGTAAGGGACCAATGAGTAAATTCTCTATGCCAGTAATTGGGGCCACGGGAAAGCGAGAGGTCAAACCTTTCATTCAGCCAATTAAATGTGAAATAGGAAATAGGGTGTTAACACATGAATTCTTATATATGCCAGAATGCCCATTACCCCTAATGGGGAGGGATTTACTGAATAAAGTGGGGGCACAAATAACCTTTGATCAAAACAAAGTTCAGGTGCACATTCCACAAAGTAACGCCTGGAAGGCACAAGCATATATGTTGCAGAAAGCACTGGATTCCGAACAGGTGGAGGATGGACCAAGCGAAATTCCCTCTGAAGTAATGGACGCAGTAATCCCTTTTGTGTGGCAACGGAGAAACCTGGAAGAGCCAGATGTGCAGAACCGGTAAAGGTGGAATTAAAACAAGGAGTTAAACCGGTAAGGCGAAAACAGTATCCCGTGAAGTTAGAGGCCCGTGTTGGACTGGAGCCTATGATTAATAATTTCTTAAAGTATGGACTGTTGCGAGAATGTCAATCCGAGTACAATACTCCAATCCTGCCTGTAAAAAAACCACGTTCACAAGAATATCGTCTAGTACAGGATTTGCAAGCTATTAACCAGATAGTGACTGATGTGCACCCAGTGGTACCCAATCCATACACTTTGTTAACAACGATAAATGATTCCAATGTCTATTTTACAGTATTGGACTTAAAAGATGCTTTCTTCTGTATTCCTTTGGAGGAACAAAGTCAACAATTATTTGCCTTTGAGTGGGAAAGTCCTACAAGGAGACGCAAAATGCAGTTGTGCTGGACAGTACTCCCTCAAGGATTCAAGAACAGCCCTACAATTTTTGGTAATGTACTTGCAAAAGAATTAGAATTATGGCAAGATAAGAAAGAGACCACTACCTTATTACAGTATGTGGACGATATCTTACTGGGGGCAGACACTATTGAAGAAAGTAGAGAAAAAACCATCAGTTTATTAAATTTGGGGGGAACAGCGGGATACAGGGTGTCTCGGAAAAAAGTACAGATCATGAAGGAAAGCGTAATCTATCTAGGATTTGAAATATCCCGGGGGAAAGAAAATTAGGAATCGAAAGGAAAGAAGCGATTTGTCAGATCGCCCCCCCAAAATCAAAAAGAGAACTCAGGGGATTTTTAGGAATGGCTGGGTGGTGTCGCCTGTGGATACCTAATTTTGGATTAATGGCAAAGCCTTTATATGAAGCTGTTAAGGGGCCGGGAGACTTGCTGGAGTGGACTCCAGAATGCTGAAAAGGATTTGATGAAATCAAGATTGCTGTCATGAGTGCCCCTGCATTAGGACTTCCAAACCTAACACAGCCATTTGAGCTTTACGTACATGAGAGAGGGCACCAGGCTTTGGGAGTGCTTGTACAGACTTTAGGAAATTGGAAAAGACCTGTGGCTTACTTTTCAAGACAGCTGGATAAAGTGAGTGCAGGGTGGCCAGGATGCCTGCGAGCAGTTGCAGCTGCTGTGCTGTTAATACAAGAGGCACAAAAATTGACGTTGGGACAAAAGGTGACTGTTTACGTGCCACATGCTGTTGCAGCAGTTTTAGAACAAAAAGGGCATCACTGGTTATCCCCGAGTAGGATGGTGCAGTACCAGGCAGTGATACTTGAGCAAGAAGATGTAACCATGAAGGTGTCTAATACCCTTAATCCGGCATCTTTATTACCACTTCATGAAGAGGGGAGGTTGGCTCATGACTGTCTGCAAACTATTGAGTGAGTATATCCCAGCCATCCAGATTTGAGAGATATTCCGTTGCAGAATCCAGACTGGGAATTATTTACCGATGGGAGCAGTTTTATAGTAAAGGGAGAAAGAAGGGCTGGATACGCTGTTGTCACTTTGGAAGGAGAAATCGAAGCAAGATCGCTACCAGCAAATACATCCGCCCAGAAAGCAGAACTGATTGCTTTAACCCGGGCTCTGGAATTATCAGAGGGAAAACGGACTAATGTGTTTACAGATTCCAAATACGCCTTTGGGGTTATACATGCCGATGGCGCAATTTGGAAAGAAAGAGGATTGCTATCTTCTCAAGGGAATCCTATAAAATACAGTAAGGAGATTATGGAACTACTCGAAGCAGTTAATAAACCCAAAGAAATAGCAGTAATGCATTGCAAAGCACACCAGTCCGGACAGACTGACATAGTTAAAGGGAACAAAAGGGCCGATGAGGCTGCAAAAAGGGCAGCATTATCCGTGTCGGTGGCAGCCTTAGTTCCAGAAAGAATGCTAAAAATGGAAATTCCAGTATATACTGAAAAAGAAAATAAATTAGCAGAAATACTGAAATGCATAAAAACTCCCGAAGGATGGTGGGTGACATCTACTGGACAATGTGTGGTAACTTTGCCGATAATGAAGAAGCTGATGAAGCAAATACATGATAGCACCCACATGGGAGCCGAGTCACTGGTTGAAACAGTTAAAAGATTTGCTGTGGGAGTCAGTATGCTAATAATTGCAAAGGGTATTACACAAAAATGTGAAATCTGTCTTAGAAATAATCCCAAGAGTCAGAAGAAGCCCCCCCCCCCCAGGGGAAGTAAAAAGGGGCTTCATGCCTGGGGATTACTGGCAAATTGATTTTTCTGAATTACCAAAATGTAATGGATATAAATATTTGTTGGTAATTGTTGACACCTTTTCAGGATGGCCTGAGGCTTTCCCGTGTCGTACCAATAAAGCCAGGGAAGTAGTAAAAATGTTATTAAAAGAAATTATACCAAGATTTGGGGTACCAGAAGGGTTTTCTTCAGATAGGGGACCTCATTTTATAGCAGAAATAGTACAGGAGACCTCAAAAATGCTACAAATTAAATGGGACTTACATACCCCCTGGAGGCCACAATCCAGTGGAAAAGTGGAAAGAATGAATCAAACAATTAAGAGACAGGTAGGAAAATTGTGTCAGGAGACTCAGATGAAATGGACTGATGTTTTACCTCTGGCATTATTAAGAATCAGAATAACCCCAAGGGTTAGGGAGAAAGTTAGTCCATTTGAGATTCTGTATGGTAAACCTTACACTGTAAATCTAACTGGAAATGAAATTCAAATGCACATTAAGGGCGATCAAATTTTAAGTGATTATCTCTTGTCTATGGCAAAGGTTCTTACTTCTCTCCGTAGGTACATCCAGTTAAGATCTCCTGTACTTTTAGATTCAGCTGTACATTCATTCCAGCTGGGAGATCAAGTGTATCTTTGGACCTGGAAGGATGAGCCATTGGTAGAAAAGTGGAGAGGACCGTATCTTGTACTGCTAACAACAAATACTGCTGTGAAACTGCAGGGAATTGATTCCTGGATCCACTACATCCGAGTGAAAGCAGTACCTCGAGAGACGTGGAAAGCTGAACAAGTCCAACCTTTCAAGTTAAAAATATATAAAGATATATGAGTTGTATTGGAAGCGAATTGGTTTTAAATTTAGATTGTATTCAGGGAAGAATTGCTTTAATCTGTTTGTTAGGAATAGGGTTAATATTGTTGTTAGGGTCTCTGTGTAAAAATGATGTTCTCCTTAATAACCAGGGGAGAAATGTGGTGGTTAGCTTTTCTAGGTTACCTGAGCCAAACAATTAAAGGGAATCAGGAAGGATTTTGGAGTCACAATCTCCATTTGGAAGTAATTACGAAATCTATGAAGATAGTTAACCAGAGGGATTGCTGGGTGTGTCCCCACTTCCCTGAACATTCCAACAAGGGCTTCCCCCTAATTGGAGTGCCTCTTAATTTTTCCTTTCTGGAATTTATGAAACAGGTAAGAAATGATAGTGATCAAACGAAATATGATGAAACAACCGAACAGGAATGGGAAGTCCAGAGTGTGACAGGAGATTATTATCAATGTATCCGAAGATGTAATAATAGTAATAGATGGTGGGAGAAAACTGTACCTTTTGGAAAACAGCCGATCAACTGTACTGGAGCCATTAAGATAGGAGGTTATAAAAATTGCTCTCATATACCTGAAATAGGTTATAAGTGGCCAAGTAAGGAACTAAATGGGTGGCGTGTTCCGAAAGGTAGTGGATGGTATTGGTTGTGTGGGAACAAGGAAGGAAAGTGCTACCTCCTAATTGGTCAGGGACGTGTACTTTAGGGGCAATAATCCCTTATGTTACTATAAGAAAAGAATTGAGTAATAAATATCAAAAATCCTGGCTAAGAACATTCATGAGGAGACAAAAGAGGGTCAATAATCCTTTAATAGAGCGACCTACTAGGTTTCAGTCATTCGTAAAGTGGCTGTTTCCACAATTGGGAGTGAGTGAACTTGAAAAAGCAATAGTAAATATTTCAGCAGTTATTGAAAAAATAGGGAACAAAACCTCTGATGCCATTGCAGCTTTACAAGAGGAGGTTTCAGAAATTGCTAAAATAAGTACCCAAAACAGGATGGCTCTAGATATGTTATTGGCATCTCAGGGAGGAGTATGTACAGTAATAAATACTAGTTGCTGTGTATATGTGGATCAAAGCGGGAGAATTTCTACCGATCTAAATGAAATCTGGAAGCAGACTGAAATCTTACATGGGGTTCAGAAAGATGATACTTCTTTCGGATTTGAAGAAACATGGAAATGGTTGACTTCCTGGTTCCCTGATGTGAGCTCATGGGTCAAAAAATGTTTAACAATTTTGGGAATGGTGCTAGTAGTTTTTGTATGCGTTTATGTAGTGATTCAATGCATTTCTAAGTGTTTTACAAAATTAATATGGGAAAGATTTTTAAAAGAGTGAGACTAATATGAAAATGATCATGTAAGTCTCAAAGGGGGGAATTGTTACAAGACAGCCCTGAGAAGCTCAGAAAGAATGTTTGAAGTAGGTAGATTTGGATAACTTCTATCTTAGATAGAATTTGCTTAGCATGAGTAGCCGCACACTTGCTTAGCATGAGTAGCTAAATTTGCTGAAGCCTTAGGCCACGCTCCTAGTTCGGTAAGAAAGGGCCTCAGAGCTGGTGCAGGCTGGAAAGATAAGGGAGTTACAAGCAGTCTGCAAGTCTGCATTCCTGTGCCCCACTCTCCGAAAGGGAGGATGTCAAGGCTGAGAAATAAGGCCTGTTTGGGCGCCAGGACCTTGGGAAGCAAAGCCTCCTCTCACTGTTGAAACAGTGCTGATTAAGGGGTCTGGATTATGTCCTCTTCCTCAGGACCTTGGGAGATAACACCTACTGACCTAGCTGGGGCAGTGTTAATTGATCAGGACCTTGAGGAGAAGGGGTGGGATCCAGGGAATGAAGAAATCACTAACCAATCAGTGTAAAAGGGAAAGTCGTAAATCTGGCAATTTGTGTGTATAAATGCTACTTGAAAAGTTGGGGGGGTGTGCTCGATTTGTGGGAAACCACCGAGCACCCAGGCTTGCGCAACTCTGAAATAAATAAACAAATGTCTCTCCTGAGTGTGTAATTATTGGCTTATTGCACACCGGGCAACGAATCCGCTTTTCGGACAACAGTTTTCTGGCGACCCAGGTGGGACTCTCGCTGTAAAGCCTTGCCCGGATCGTCTTGCCAGTTCCGGTGGGGAGACACTGCTCATCGGACTCCAGCGCGCACCGACCGTTTTGTTCGGGGACTCCGTGAGCACCCTCCCTGGTCGGAACAGGTAAGCGACTCAAAGGTGCAACGCAGTAATTATTAAGAGACATTGCATAAAGGGTATGATACAAGGGTAATTGGTTGTGGTAACCAAAGGAAAGCTTTGTACACGTTTGGACAGTGACGACTGGAGTGTACGAAAGCGTAATTGGTAAGAACGTTCTTTTAAGGGAATATGGGAACAGGACAATCTGTGGGGGTATCCTCCTGTTCTCCTTTAGGATGCGTCCTGAAACATTGGAGTAAGTTTGGTGGGAATCCTTTAACAAGGAGAAAATTAAAGGAATACTGTACTCAGTGGTGGCCAATGTATAAACTGGAGGATGAGGAAAAATGGCCAGAAATGGGAACGCTAAACTATAATACAATCTTGCAACTTATGTTGTTTTGCAGAAGACAGAACAAATGGGATGAGGTCCCATATGTAGATTTGTTCTTCTCTCTGAGAAATGATCATGAAACTAGAAAAAAATGTAAGCTGTTGATCTCTGACTCAAATGTGTTAATGATGATAGGAAACAGAAAATGCCTCGGTGTTGCTCTGCTTGTAGCATTGGGAAAAGATGTTTAAAAGTGGGTGATGAGGAAGAGGATGTACAATTATTGGTCTCTCCGGAAAGAGATCAAGACAGTGTCGATAGCAGAAATAAGGGAAGTGAGGCATGTAGCCCGATTGCAGGCAGAACTCGGGCTACTCGGGCTCAACAAAATCCCGCGATTCAGGTCCCGCTGCGTCAAGCAGTCGGACCAGATGGGATGCCTGTGTATGTGAAGGTCCCTTTTTCAACTACAGATTTAATGAATTGGAAGGAGTCTGCCGGGTCGTACCGAGAAAATCCAGAGAAGATGTATCAATCCTTTAAAATGATAATTGAGAATCATAATCCAGATTGGCAGGATTTACAGGTGCTTTTAAATACTTTGCTTGCACCTGAGGAGAAAAGAATGGTATTAGACAAAGCTCAAGAGGAGAATGAAAGACAAAATGCTAGAGACGGACCAGACCATTTTATGCCGGCCCAGGAACCGGGTTGGGATCAAAACACAGGGGCAGGCAGGTTAATGACTAAACAGTACCAAGAGTTAATATTATATGGGGTAAAGCATGCAGTACCTAGGCCCAAAAATATTGCAAAACTGTATCAAGTCGCACAGGGTAAGAATGAGGATCCCTCTGCATTTTACGAGTGGTTATGTGAAACTGCCCGAAAATGGACAGACTTGGATCCCGAGGACGAAGCAAATAAAATGACTTTTACTACATTATTTGTAGGACAATCAGCACCAGATATAAGGAGAAAGCTTCAGAAAGTAGATGGTATGTCGGGGATGTCAATATCGCAATTAATAGAAATTGCATATAAGGTGTACAATAACAGGGAAGAAGTAGAGAGAAAGGAAAAACAGAAGGAGAAACTGAAAGATAAGGGGCAAAATGCTGCAATCTTGGCAGCTGCATTTGCCCAGGCACAAACTTCCTCTCAGGGAAGGGGTTTTCTGAAAGGATAAGGATGTGGAAGAGGACATAGAGTAGGAGGGAATTTGGGAAATAGAATTCCACTGAGGAGAGATCAGTGTGCAATTTGCAGGGGGAAGGGGCACTGGAAAAATGAGTGCCCAAAGAGACAAACAGATCACTGGAAACCTCAGTCTGTATCTGTATCTGTTCCAGAGGCAGGTTTGCTCATGACTGGTGCAGAAGATTCAGACTGACGGGGACCGGGGGTTGAGGAATTGGATTCCCCAGCCGAACCCCTGGTTTCAGTAAAGCTGGGGAACGAAACAGTTAAATTTTTAGTAGACACTGGAGCAGCGTATTCAGTACTAAATAGCTGTAAGGGACCAATGAGTAAATTCTCTATGCCAGTAATTGGGGCCACGGGAAAGCGAGAGGTCAAACCTTTCATTCAGCCAATTAAATGTGAAATAGGAAATAGGGTGTTAACACATGAATTCTTATATATGCCAGAATGCCCATTACCCCTAATGGGGAGGGATTTACTGAATAAAGTGGGGGCACAAATAACCTTTGATCAAAACAAAGTTCAGGTGCACATTCCACAAAGTAACGCCTGGAAGGCACAAGCATATATGTTGCAGAAAGCACTGGATTCCGAACAGGTGGAGGATGGACCAAGCGAAATTCCCTCTGAAGTAATGGACGCAGTAATCCCTTTTGTGTGGCAACGGAGAAACCTGGAAGAGCCAGATGTGCAGAACCGGTAAAGGTGGAATTAAAACAAGGAGTTAAACCGGTAAGGCGAAAACAGTATCCCGTGAAGTTAGAGGCCCGTGTTGGACTGGAGCCTATGATTAATAATTTCTTAAAGTATGGACTGTTGCGAGAATGTCAATCCGAGTACAATACTCCAATCCTGCCTGTAAAAAAACCACGTTCACAAGAATATCGTCTAGTACAGGATTTGCAAGCTATTAACCAGATAGTGACTGATGTGCACCCAGTGGTACCCAATCCATACACTTTGTTAACAACGATAAATGATTCCAATGTCTATTTTACAGTATTGGACTTAAAAGATGCTTTCTTCTGTATTCCTTTGGAGGAACAAAGTCAACAATTATTTGCCTTTGAGTGGGAAAGTCCTACAAGGAGACGCAAAATGCAGTTGTGCTGGACAGTACTCCCTCAAGGATTCAAGAACAGCCCTACAATTTTTGGTAATGTACTTGCAAAAGAATTAGAATTATGGCAAGATAAGAAAGAGACCACTACCTTATTACAGTATGTGGACGATATCTTACTGGGGGCAGACACTATTGAAGAAAGTAGAGAAAAAACCATCAGTTTATTAAATTTGGGGGGAACAGCGGGATACAGGGTGTCTCGGAAAAAAGTACAGATCATGAAGGAAAGCGTAATCTATCTAGGATTTGAAATATCCCGGGGGAAAGAAAATTAGGAATCGAAAGGAAAGAAGCGATTTGTCAGATCGCCCCCCCAAAATCAAAAAGAGAACTCAGGGGATTTTTAGGAATGGCTGGGTGGTGTCGCCTGTGGATACCTAATTTTGGATTAATGGCAAAGCCTTTATATGAAGCTGTTAAGGGGCCGGGAGACTTGCTGGAGTGGACTCCAGAATGCTGAAAAGGATTTGATGAAATCAAGATTGCTGTCATGAGTGCCCCTGCATTAGGACTTCCAAACCTAACACAGCCATTTCAGCTTTACGTACATGAGAGAGGGCACCAGGCTTTGGGAGTGCTTGTACAGACTTTAGGAAATTGGAAAAGACCTGTGGCTTACTTTTCAAGACAGCTGGATAAAGTGAGTGCAGGGTGGCCAGGATGCCTGCGAGCAGTTGCAGCTGCTGTGCTGTTAATACAAGAGGCACAAAAATTGACGTTGGGACAAAAGGTGACTGTTTACGTGCCACATGCTGTTGCAGCAGTTTTAGAACAAAAAGGGCATCACTGGTTATCCCCGAGTAGGATGGTGCAGTACCAGGCAGTGATACTTGAGCAAGAAGATGTAACCATGAAGGTGTCTAATACCCTTAATCCGGCATCTTTATTACCACTTCATGAAGAGGGGAGGTTGGCTCATGACTGTCTGCAAACTATTGAGTGAGTATATTCCAGCCATCCAGATTTGAGAGATATTCCGTTGCAGAATCCAGACTGGGAATTATTTACCGATGGGAGCAGTTTTATAGTAAAGGGAGAAAGAAGGGCTGGATACGCTGTTGTCACTTTGGAAGGAGAAATCGAAGCAAGATCGCTACCAGCAAATACATCCGCCCAGAAAGCAGAACTGATTGCTTTAACCCGGGCTCTGGAATTATCAGAGGGAAAACGGACTAATGTGTTTACAGATTCCAAATACGCCTTTGGGGTTATACATGCCGATGGCGCAATTTGGAAAGAAAGAGGATTGCTATCTTCTCAAGGGAATCCTATAAAATACAGTAAGGAGATTATGGAACTACTCGAAGCAGTTAATAAACCCAAAGAAATAGCAGTAATGCATTGCAAAGCACACCAGTCCGGACAGACTGACATAGTTAAAGGGAACAAAAGGGCCGATGAGGCTGCAAAAAGGGCAGCATTATCCGTGTCGGTGGCAGCCTTAGTTCCAGAAAGAATGCTAAAAATGGAAATTCCAGTATATACTGAAAAAGAAAATAAATTAGCAGAAATACTGAAATGCATAAAAACTCCCGAAGGATGGTGGGTGACATCTACTGGACAATGTGTGGTAACTTTGCCGATAATGAAGAAGCTGATGAAGCAAATACATGATAGCACCCACATGGGAGCCGAGTCACTGGTTGAAACAGTTAAAAGATTTGCTGTGGGAGTCAGTATGCTAATAATTGCAAAGGGTATTACACAAAAATGTGAAATCTGTCTTAGAAATAATCCCAAGAGTCAGAAGAAGCCCCCCCCCCCAGGGGAAGTAAAAAGGGGCTTCATGCCTGGGGATTACTGGCAAATTGATTTTTCTGAATTACCAAAATGTAATGGATATAAATATTTGTTGGTAATTGTTGACACCTTTTCAGGATGGCCTGAGGCTTTCCCGTGTCGTACCAATAAAGCCAGGGAAGTAGTAAAAATGTTATTAAAAGAAATTATACCAAGATTTGGGGTACCAGAAGGGTTTTCTTCAGATAGGGGACCTCATTTTATAGCAGAAATAGTACAGGAGACCTCAAAAATGCTACAAATTAAATGGGACTTACATACCCCCTGGAGGCCACAATCCAGTGGAAAAGTGGAAAGAATGAATCAAACAATTAAGAGACAGGTAGGAAAATTGTGTCAGGAGACTCAGATGAAATGGACTGATGTTTTACCTCTGGCATTATTAAGAATCAGAATAACCCCAAGGGTTAGGGAGAAAGTTAGTCCATTTGAGATTCTGTATGGTAAACCTTACACTGTAAATCTAACTGGAAATGAAATTCAAATGCACATTAAGGGCGATCAAATTTTAAGTGATTATCTCTTGTCTATGGCAAAGGTTCTTACTTCTCTCCGTAGGTACATCCAGTTAAGATCTCCTGTACTTTTAGATTCAGCTGTACATTCATTCCAGCTGGGAGATCAAGTGTATCTTTGGACCTGGAAGGATAAGCCATTGGTAGAAAAGTGGAGAGGACCGTATCTTGTACTGCTAACAACAAATACTGCTGTGAAACTGCAGGGAATTGATTCCTGGATCCACTACATCCGAGTGAAAGCAGTACCTCGAGAGACGTGGAAAGCTGAACAAGTCCAACCTTTCAAGTTAAAAATATATAAAGATATATGAGTTGTATTGGAAGCGAATTGGTTTTAAATTTAGATTGTATTCAGGGAAGAATTGCTTTAATCTGTTTGTTAGGAATAGGGTTAATATTGTTGTTAGGGTCTCTGTGTAAAAATGATGTTCTCCTTAATAACCAGGGGAGAAATGTGGTGGTTAGCTTTTCTAGGTTACCTGAGCCAAACAATTAAAGGGAATCAGGAAGGATTTTGGAGTCACAATCTCCATTTGGAAGTAATTACGAAATCTATGAAGATAGTTAACCAGAGGGATTGCTGGGTGTGTCCCCACTTCCCTGAACATTCCAACAAGGGCTTCCCCCTAATTGGAGTGCCTCTTAATTTTTCCTTTCTGGAATTTATGAAACAGATAAGAAATGATAGTGATCAAACGAAATATGATGAAACAACCGAACAGGAATGGGAAGTCCAGAGTGTGACAGGAGATTATTATCAATGTATCCGAAGATGTAATAATAGTAATAGATGGTGGGAGAAAACTGTACCTTTTGGAAAACAGCCGATCAACTGTACTGGAGCCATTAAGATAGGAGGTTATAAAAATTGCTCTCATATACCTGAAATAGGTTATAAGTGGCCAAGTAAGGAACTAAATGGGTGGCGTGTTCCGAAAGGTAGTGGATGGTATTGGTTGTGTGGGAACAAGGAAGGAAAGTGCTACCTCCTAATTGGTCAGGGACGTGTACTTTAGGGGCAATAATCCCTTATGTTACTATAAGAAAAGAATTGAGTAATAAATATCAAAAATCCTGGCTAAGAACATTCATGAGGAGACAAAAGAGGGTCAATAATCCTTTAATAGAGCGACCTACTAGGTTTCAGTCATTCGTAAAGTGGCTGTTTCCACAATTGGGAGTGAGTGAACTTGAAAAAGCAATAGTAAATATTTCAGCAGTTATTGAAAAAATAGGGAACAAAACCTCTGATGCCATTGCAGCTTTACAAGAGGAGGTTTCAGAAATTGCTAAAATAAGTACCCAAAACAGGATGGCTCTAGATATGTTATTGGCATCTCAGGGAGGAGTATGTACAGTAATAAATACTAGTTGCTGTGTATATGTGGATCAAAGCGGGAGAATTTCTACCGATCTAAATGAAATCTGGAAGCAGACTGAAATCTTACATGGGGTTCAGAAAGATGATACTTCTTTCGGATTTGAAGAAACATGGAAATGGTTGACTTCCTGGTTCCCTGATGTGAGCTCATGGGTCAAAAAATGTTTAACAATTTTGGGAATGGTGCTAGTAGTTTTTGTATGCGTTTATGTAGTGATTCAATGCATTTCTAAGTGTTTTACAAAATTAATATGGGAAAGATTTTTAAAAGAGTGAGACTAATATGAAAATGATCATGTAAGTCTCAAAGGGGGGAATTGTTACAAGACAGCCCTGAGAAGCTCAGAAAGAATGTTTGAAGTAGGTAGATTTGGATAACTTCTATCTTAGATAGAATTTGCTTAGCATGAGTAGCCGCACACTTGCTTAGCATGAGTAGCTAAATTTGCTGAAGCCTTAGGCCACGCTCCTAGTTCGGTAAGAAAGGGCCTCAGAGCTGGTGCAGGCTGGAAAGATAAGGGAGTTACAAGCAGTCTGCAAGTCTGCATTCCTGTGCCCCACTCTCCGAAAGGGAGGATGTCAAGGCTGAGAAATAAGGCCTGTTTGGGCGCCAGGACCTTGGGAAGCAAAGCCTCCTCTCACTGTTGAAACAGTGCTGATTAAGGGGTCTGGATTATGTCCTCTTCCTCAGGACCTTGGGAGATAACACCTACTGACCTAGCTGGGGCAGTGTTAATTGATCAGGACCTTGAGGAGAAGGGGTGGGATCCAGGGAATGAAGAAATCACTAACCAATCAGTGTAAAAGGGAAAGTCGTAAATCTGGCAATTTGTGTGTATAAATGCTACTTGAAAAGTTGGGGGGGTGTGCTTGATTTGTGGGAAACCACCGAGCACCCAGGCTTGCGCAACTCTGAAATAAATAAACAAATGTCTCTCCTGAGTGTGTAATTATTGGCTTATTGCACACCGGGCAATGAATCCGCTTTTCGGACAACAGTTTTCTGGCGACCCAGGTGGGACTCTCGCTGTAAAGCCTTGCCCGGATCGTCTTGCCAGTTCCGGTGGGGAGACACTGCTCATCGGACTCCAGCGCGCACCGACCGTTTTGTTCGGGGACTCCGTGAGCACCCTCCCTGGTCGGAACAGGTAAGCGACTCAAAGGTGCAACGCAGTAATTATTAAGAGACATTGCATAAAGGGTATGATACAAGGGTAATTGGTTGTGGTAACCAAAGGAAAGCTTTGTACACGTTTGGACAGTGACGACTGGAGTGTACGAAAGCGTAATTGGTAAGAACGTTCTTTTAAGGGAATATGGGAACAGGACAATCTGTGGGGGTATCCTCCTGTTCTCCTTTAGGATGCGTCCTGAAACATTGGAGTAAGTTTGGTGGGAATCCTTTAACAAGGAGAAAATTAAAGGAATACTGTACTCAGTGGTGGCCAATGTATAAACTGGAGGATGAGGAAAAATGGCCAGAAATGGGAACGCTAAACTATAATACAATCTTGCAACTTATGTTGTTTTGCAGAAGACAGAACAAATGGGATGAGGTCCCATATGTAGATTTGTTCTTCTCTCTGAGAAATGATCATGAAACTAGAAAAAAATGTAAGCTGTTGATCTCTGACTCAAATGTGTTAATGATGATAGGAAACAGAAAATGCCTCGGTGTTGCTCTGCTTGTAGCATTGGGAAAAGATGTTTAAAAGTGGGTGATGAGGAAGAGGATGTACAATTATTGGTCTCTCCGGAAAGAGATCAAGACAGTGTCGATAGCAGAAATAAGGGAAGTGAGGCATGTAGCCCGATTGCAGGCAGAACTCGGGCTACTCGGGCTCAACAAAATCCCGCGATTCAGGTCCCGCTGCGTCAAGCAGTCGGACCAGATGGGATGCCTGTGTATGTGAAGGTCCCTTTTTCAACTACAGATTTAATGAATTGGAAGGAGTCTGCCGGGTCGTACCGAGAAAATCCAGAGAAGATGTATCAATCCTTTAAAATGATAATTGAGAATCATAATCCAGATTGGCAGGATTTACAGGTGCTTTTAAATACTTTGCTTGCACCTGAGGAGAAAAGAATGGTATTAGACAAAGCTCAAGAGGAGAATGAAAGACAAAATGCTAGAGACGGACCAGACCATTTTATGCCGGCCCAGGAACCGGGTTGGGATCAAAACACAGGGGCAGGCAGGTTAATGACTAAACAGTACCAACAGTTAATATTATATGGGGTAAAGCATGCAGTACCTAGGCCCAAAAATATTGCAAAACTGTATCAAGTCGCACAGGGTAAGAATGAGGATCCCTCTGCATTTTACGAGTGGTTATGTGAAACTGCCCGAAAATGGACAGACTTGGATCCCGAGGACGAAGCAAATAAAATGACTTTTACTACATTATTTGTAGGACAATCAGCACCAGATATAAGGAGAAAGCTTCAGAAAGTAGATGGTATGTCGGGGATGTCAATATCGCAATTAATAGAAATTGCATATAAGGTGTACAATAACAGGGAAGAAGTAGAGAGAAAGGAAAAACAGAAGGAGAAACTGAAAGACAAGGGGCAAAATGCTGCAATCTTGGCAGCTGCATTTGCCCAGGCACAAACTTCCTCTCAGGGAAGGGGTTTTCTGAAAGGATAAGGACGTGGAAGAGGACATAGAGTAGGAGGGAATTTGGGAAATAGAATTCCACTGAGGAGAGATCAGTGTGCAATTTGCAGGGGGAAGGGGCACTGGAAAAATGAGTGCCCAAAGAGACAAACAGATCACTGGAAACCTCAGTCTGTATCTGTATCTGTTCCAGAGGCAGGTTTGCTCATGACTGGTGCAGAAGATTCAGACTGACGGGGACCGGGGGTTGAGGAATTGGATTCCCCAGCCGAACCCCTGGTTTCAGTAAAGCTGGGGAACGAAACAGTTAAATTTTTAGTAGACACTGGAGCAGCATATTCAGTACTAAATAGCTGTAAGGGACCAATGAGTAAATTCTCTATGCCAGTAATTGGGGCCACGGGAAAGCGAGAGGTCAAACCTTTCATTCAGCCAATTAAATGTGAAATAGGAAATAGGGTGTTAACACATGAATTCTTATATATGCCAGAATGCCCATTACCCCTAATGGGGAGGGATTTACTGAATAAAGTGGGGGCACAAATAACCTTTGATCAAAACAAAGTTCAGGTGCACATTCCACAAAGTAACGCCTGGAAGGCACAAGCATATATGTTGCAGAAAGCACTGGATTCCGAACAGGTGGAGGATGGACCAAGCGAAATTCCCTCTGAAGTAATGGATGCAGTAATCCCTTTTGTGTGGCAACGGAGAAACCTGGAAGAGCCAGATGTGCAGAACCGGTAAAGGTGGAATTAAAACAAGGAGTTAAACCGGTAAGGCGAAAACAGTATCCCGTGAAGTTAGAGGCCCGTGTTGGACTGGAGCCTATGATTAATAATTTCTTAAAGTATGGACTGTTGCGAGAATGTCAATCCGAGTACAATACTCCAATCCTGCCTGTAAAAAAACCACGTTCACAAGAATATCGTCTAGTACAGGATTTGCAAGCTATTAACCAGATAGTGACTGATGTGCACCCAGTGGTACCCAATCCATACACTTTGTTAACAACGATAAATGATTCCAATGTCTATTTTACAGTATTGGACTTAAAAGATGCTTTCTTCTGTATTCCTTTGGAGGAACAAAGTCAACAATTATTTGCCTTTGAGTGGGAAAGTCCTACAAGGAGACGCAAAATGCAGTTGTGCTGGACAGTACTCCCTCAAGGATTCAAGAACAGCCCTACAATTTTTGGTAATGTACTTGCAAAAGAATTAGAATTATGGCAAGATAAGAAAGAGACCACTACCTTATTACAGTATGTGGACGATATCTTACTGGGGGCAGACACTATTGAAGAAAGTAGAGAAAAAACCATCAGTTTATTAAATTTGGGGGGAACAGCGGGATACAGGGTGTCTCGGAAAAAAGTACAGATCATGAAGGAAAGCGTAATCTATCTAGGATTTGAAATATCCCAGGGGGAAAGAAAATTAGGAATCGAAAGGAAAGAAGCGATTTGTCAGATCGCCCCCCCAAAATCAAAAAGAGAACTCAGGGGATTTTTAGGAATGGCTGGGTGGTGTCGCCTGTGGATACCTAATTTTGGATTAATGGCAAAGCCTTTATATGAAGCTGTTAAGGGGCCGGGAGACTTGCTGGAGTGGACTCCAGAATGCTGAAAAGGATTTGATGAAATCAAGATTGCTGTCATGAGTGCTCCTGCATTAGGACTTCCAAACCTAACACAGCCATTTGAGCTTTACGTACATGAGAGAGGGCACCAGGCTTTGGGAGTGCTTGTACAGACTTTAGGAAATTGGAAAAGACCTGTGGCTTACTTTTCAAGACAGCTGGATAAAGTGAGTGCAGGGTGGCCAGGATGCCTGCGAGCAGTTGCAGCTGCTGTGCTGTTAATACAAGAGGCACGAAAATTGACGTTGGGACAAAAGGTGACTGTTTACGTGCCACATGCTGTTGCAGCAGTTTTAGAACAAAAAGGGCATCACTGGTTATCCCCGAGTAGGATGGTGCAGTACCAGGCAGTGATACTTGAGCAAGAAGATGTAACCATGAAGGTGTCTAATACCCTTAATCCGGCATCTTTATTACCACTTCATGAAGAGGGGAGGTTGGCTCATGACTGTCTGCAAACTATTGAGTGAGTATATTCCAGCCATCCAGATTTGAGAGATATTCCGTTGCAGAATCCAGACTGGGAATTATTTACCGATGGGAGCAGTTTTATAGTAAAGGGAGAAAGAAGGGCTGGATACGCTGTTGTCACTTTGGAAGGAGAAATCGAAGCAAGATCGCTACCAGCAAATACATCCGCCCAGAAAGCAGAACTGATTGCTTTAACCCGGGCTCTGGAATTATCAGAGGGAAAACGGACTAATGTGTTTACAGATTCCAAATACGCCTTTGGGGTTATACATGCCGATGGCGCAATTTGGAAAGAAAGAGGATTGCTATCTTCTCAAGGGAATCCTATAAAATACAGTAAGGAGATTATGGAACTACTCGAAGCAGTTAATAAACCCAAAGAAATAGCAGTAATGCATTGCAAAGCGCACCAGTCCGGACAGACTGACATAGTTAAAGGGAACAAAAGGGCCGATGAGGCTGCAAAAAGGGCAGCATTATCCGTGTCGGTGGCAGCCTTAGTTCCAGAAAGAATGCTAAAAATGGAAATTCCAGTATATACTGAAAAAGAAAATAAATTAGC
Source organism: Dromaius novaehollandiae (assembly GCF_036370855.1). NCBI lineage: Eukaryota > Metazoa > Chordata > Aves > Casuariiformes > Dromaiidae > Dromaius > Dromaius novaehollandiae. The sequence goes on along the minus strand of NC_088125.1, from coordinate 14,313 downwards.
AGAAATACTGAAATGCATAAAAACTCCCGAAGGATGGTGGGTGACATCTACTGGACAATGTGTGGTAACTTTGCCGATAATGAAGAAGCTGATGAAGCAAATACATGATAGCACCCACATGGGAGCCGAGTCACTGGTTGAAACAGTTAAAAGATTTGCTGTGGGAGTCAGTATGCTAATAATTGCAAAGGGTATTACACAAAAATGTGAAATCTGTCTTAGAAATAATCCCAAGAGTCAGAAGAAGCCCCCCCCCCCCAGGGGAAGTAAAAAGGGGCTTCATGCCTGGGGATTACTGGCAAATTGATTTTTCTGAATTACCAAAATGTAATGGATATAAATATTTGTTGGTAATTGTTGACACCTTTTCAGGATGGCCTGAGGCTTTCCCGTGTCGTACCAATAAAGCCAGGGAAGTAGTAAAAATGTTATTAAAAGAAATTATACCAAGATTTGGGGTACCAGAAGGGTTTTCTTCAGATAGGGGACCTCATTTTATAGCAGAAATAGTACAGGAGACCTCAAAAATGCTACAAATTAAATGGGACTTACATACCCCCTGGAGGCCACAATCCAGTGGAAAAGTGGAAAGAATGAATCAAACAATTAAGAGACAGGTAGGAAAATTGTGTCAGGAGACTCAGATGAAATGGACTGATGTTTTACCTCTGGCATTATTAAGAATCAGAATAACCCCAAGGGTTAGGGAGAAAGTTAGTCCATTTGAGATTCTGTATGGTAAACCTTACACTGTAAATCTAACTGGAAATGAAATTCAAATGCACGTTAAGGGCGATCAAATTTTAAGTGATTATCTCTTGTCTATGGCAAAGGTTCTTACTTCTCTCCGTAGGTACATCCAGTTAAGATCTCCTGTACTTTTAGATTCACCTGTACATTCATTCCAGCCGGGAGATAAAGTGTATCTTCGGACCTGGAAGGATGAGCCATTGGTAGAAAAGTGGAGAGGACCATATCTTGTACTGCTAACAACAAATACTGCTGTGAAACTGCAGGGAATTGATTCCTGGATCCACTACACCCGAGTGAAAGCAGTACCTCGAGAGACGTGGAAAGCTGAACAAGTTCATCCTTTCAAGTTAAAAATATATAAAGATATATGAGTTGTATTGGAAGCGAATTGGTTTTAAATTTAGATTGTATTCAGGGAAGAATTGCTTTAATCTCTTTGTTAGGAATAGGGTTAATATTGTTGTTAGGGTCTCTGTGTAAAAATGATGTTCTCCTTAATAACCAGGGGAGAAATGTGGTGGTTAGCTTTTCTAGGTTACCTGAGCCAAACAATTAAAGGGAATCAGGAAGGATTTTGGAGTCACAATCTCCATTTGGAAGTAATTATGAAATCTATGAAGATAGTTAACCAGAGGGATTGCTGGGTGTGTACCCACTTCCCTGAACATTCCAACAAGGGCTTCCCCCTAATTGGAGTGCCTCTTAATTTTTCCTTTCTGGAATTTATGAAACAGATAAGAAATGATAGTGATCAAACGAAATATGATGAAACAACCGAACAGGAATGGGAAGTCCAGAGTGTGACAGGAGATTATTATCAATGTATCCGAAGATGTAATAATAGTAATAGATGGCGGGAGAAAACTGTACCTTATGGAAAACAGCCGATCAACTGTACTGGAGCCATTAAGGCAGGGAGTTATGAAGATTGCTCTCGGATCCCTGCAATTGGTTATAAGTGGCCAAGTAAGGAACTAAATGGGTGGCGTGTTCCGAAAGGTAGTGGATGGTATTGGTTGTGTGGGAACAAGGAAGGAAAGTGCTACCTCCTAATTGGTCAGGGACGTGTACTTTAGGGGCAATAATCCCTTATGTTACTATAAGAAAAGAATTGAGTAATAAATATCAAAAATCCTGGCTAAGAACATTCATGAGGAGACAAAAGAGGGTCAATAATCCTTTAATAGAGCGACCTACTAGGTTTCAGTCATTCGTAAAGTGGCTGTTTCCACAATTGGGAGTGAGTGAACTTGAAAAAGCAATAGTAAATATTTCAGCAGTTATTGAAAAAATAGGGAACAAAACCTCTGATGCCATTGCAGCTTTACAAGAGGAGGTTTCAGAAACTGCTAAAATAAGTACCCAAAACAGGATGGCTCTAGATATGTTATTGGCATCTCAGGGAGGAGTATGTACAGTAATAAATACTAGTTGCTGTGTATATGTGGATCAAAGCGGGAGAATTTCTACCGATCTAAATGAAATCTGGAAGCAGACTGAAATCTTACATGGGGTTCAGAAAGATGATACTTCTTTCGGATTTGAAGAAACATGGAAATGGTTGACTTCCTGGTTCCCTGATGTGAGCTCATGGGTCAAAAAATGTTTAACAATTTTGGGAATGGTGCTAGTAGTTTTTGTATGCGTTTATGTAGTGATTCAATGCATTTCTAAGTGTTTTACAAAATTAATATGGGAAAGATTTTTAAAAGAGTGAGACTAATATGAAAATGATCATGTAAGTCTCAAAGGGGGGAATTGTTACAAGACAGCCCTGAGAAGCTCAGAAAGAATGTTTGAAGTAGGTAGATTTGGATAACTTCTATCTTAGATAGAATTTGCTTAGCATGAGTAGCCGCACACTTGCTTAGCATGAGTAGCTAAATTTGCTGAAGCCTTAGGCCACGCTCCTAGTTCGGTAAGAAAGGGCCTCAGAGCTGGTGCAGGCTGGAAAGATAAGGGAGTTACAAGCAGTCTGCAAGTCTGCATTCCTGTGCCCCACTCTCCGAAAGGGAGGATGTCAAGGCTGAGAAATAAGGCCTGTTTGGGCGCCAGGACCTTGGGAAGCAAAGCCTCCTCTCACTGTTGAAACAGTGCTGATTAAGGGGTCTGGATTATGTCCTCTTCCTCAGGACCTTGGGAGATAACACCTACTGACCTAGCTGGGGCAGTGTTAATTGATCAGGACCTTGAGGAGAAGGGGTGGGATCCAGGGAATGAAGAAATCACTAACCAATCAGTGTAAAAGGGAAAGTCGTAAATCTGGCAATTTGTGTGTATAAATGCTACTTGAAAAGTTGGGGGGGTGTGCTTGATTTGTGGGAAACCACCGAGCACCCAGGCTTGCGCAACTCTGAAATAAATAAACAAATGTCTCTCCTGAGTGTGTAATTATTGGCTTATTGCACACCGGGCAACGAATCCGCTTTTCGGACAACAGTTTTCTGGCGACCCAGGTGGGACTCTCGCTGTAAAGCCTTGCCCGGATCGTCTTGCCAGTTCCGGTGGGGAGACACTGCTCATCGGACTCCAGCGCGCACCGACCGTTTTGTTCGGGGACTCCGTGAGCACCCTCCCTGGTCGGAACAGGTAAGCGACTCAAAGGTGCAACGCAGTAATTATTAAGAGACATTGCATAAAGGGTATGATACAAGGGTAATTGGTTGTGGTAACCAAAGGAAAGCTTTGTACACGTTTGGACAGTGACGACTGGAGTGTACGAAAGCGTAATTGGTAAGAACGTTCTTTTAAGGGAATATGGGAACAGGACAATCTGTGGGGGTATCCTCCTGTTCTCCTTTAGGATGCGTCCTGAAACATTGGAGTAAGTTTGGTGGGAATCCTTTAACAAGGAGAAAATTAAAGGAATACTGTACTCAGTGGTGGCCAATGTATAAACTGGAGGATGAGGAAAAATGGCCAGAAATGGGAACGCTAAACTATAATACAATCTTGCAACTTATGTTGTTTTGCAGAAGACAGAACAAATGGGATGAGGTCCCATATGTAGATTTGTTCTTCTCTCTGAGAAATGATCATGAAACTAGAAAAAAATGTAAGCTGTTGATCTCTGACTCAAATGTGTTAATGATGATAGGAAACAGAAAATGCCTCGGTGTTGCTCTGCTTGTAGCATTGGGAAAAGATGTTTAAAAGTGGGTGATGAGGAAGAGGATGTACAATTATTGGTCTCTCCGGAAAGAAATCAAGACAGTGTCGATAGCAGAAATAAGGGAAGTGAGGCATGTAGCCCGATTGCAGGCAGAACTCGGGCTACTCGGGCTCAACAAAATCCCGCGATTCAGGTCCCGCTGCGTCAAGCAGTCGGACCAGATGGGATGCCTGTGTATGTGAAGGTCCCTTTTTCAACTACAGATTTAATGAATTGGAAGGAGTCTGCCGGGTCGTACCGAGAAAATCCAGAGAAGATGTATCAATCCTTTAAAATGATAATTGAGAATCATAATCCAGATTGGCAGGATTTACAGGTGCTTTTAAATACTTTGCTTGCACCTGAGGAGAAAAGAATGGTATTAGACAAAGCTCAAGAGGAGAATGAAAGACAAAATGCTAGAGACGGACCAGACCATTTTATGCCGGCCCAGGAACCGGGTTGGGATCAAAACACAGGGGCAGGCAGGTTAATGACTAAACAGTACCAACAGTTAATATTATATGGGGTAAAGCATGCAGTACCTAGGCCCAAAAATATTGCAAAACTGTATCAAGTCGCACAGGGTAAGAATGAGGATCCCTCTGCATTTTACGAGTGGTTATGTGAAACTGCCCGAAAATGGACAGACTTGGATCCCGAGGACGAAGCAAATAAAATGACTTTTACTACATTATTTGTAGGACAATCAGCACCAGATATAAGGAGAAAGCTTCAGAAAGTAGATGGTATGTCGGGGATGTCAATATCGCAATTAATAGAAATTGCATATAAGGTGTACAATAACAGGGAAGAAGTAGAGAGAAAGGAAAAACAGAAGGAGAAACTGAAAGACAAGGGGCAAAATGCTGCAATCTTGGCAGCTGCATTTGCCCAGGCACAAACTTCCTCTCAGGGAAGGGGTTTTCTGAAAGGATAAGGACGTGGAAGAGGACATAGAGTAGGAGGGAATTTGGGAAATAGAATTCCACTGAGGAGAGATCAGTGTGCAATTTGCAGGGGGAAGGGGCACTGGAAAAATGAGTGCCCAAAGAGACAAACAGATCACTGGAAACCTCAGTCTGTATCTGTATCTGTTCCAGAGGCAGGTTTGCTCATGACTGGTGCAGAAGATTCAGACTGACGGGGACCGGGGGTTGAGGAATTGGATTCCCCAGCCGAACCCCTGGTTTCAGTAAAGCTGGGGAACGAAACAGTTAAATTTTTAGTAGACACTGGAGCAGCATATTCAGTACTAAATAGCTGTAAGGGACCAATGAGTAAATTCTCTATGCCAGTAATTGGGGCCACGGGAAAGCGAGAGGTCAAACCTTTCATTCAGCCAATTAAATGTGAAATAGGAAATAGGGTGTTAACACATGAATTCTTATATATGCCAGAATGCCCATTACCCCTAATGGGGAGGGATTTACTGAATAAAGTGGGGGCACAAATAACCTTTGATCAAAACAAAGTTCAGGTGCACATTCCACAAAGTAACGCCTGGAAGGCACAAGCATATATGTTGCAGAAAGCACTGGATTCCGAACAGGTGGAGGATGGACCAAGCGAAATTCCCTCTGAAGTAATGGACGCAGTAATCCCTTTTGTGTGGCAACGGAGAAACCTGGAAGAGCCAGATGTGCAGAACCGGTAAAGGTGGAATTAAAACAAGGAGTTAAACCGGTAAGGCGAAAACAGTATCCCGTGAAGTTAGAGGCCCGTGTTGGACTGGAGCCTATGATTAATAATTTCTTAAAGTATGGACTGTTGCGAGAATGTCAATCCGAGTACAATACTCCAATCCTGCCTGTAAAAAAAACACGTTCACAAGAATATCGTCTAGTACAGGATTTGCAAGCTATTAACCAGATAGTGACTGATGTGCACCCAGTGGTACCCAATCCATACACTTTGTTAACAACGATAAATGATTCCAATGTCTATTTTACAGTATTGGACTTAAAAGATGCTTTCTTCTGTATTCCTTTGGAGGAACAAAGTCAACAATTATTTGCCTTTGAGTGGGAAAGTCCTACAAGGAGACGCAAAATGCAGTTGTGCTGGACAGTACTCCCTCAAGGATTCAAGAACAGCCCTACAATTTTTGGTAATGTACTTGCAAAAGAATTAGAATTATGGCAAGATAAGAAAGAGACCACTACCTTATTACAGTATGTGGACGATATCTTACTGGGGGCAGACACTATTGAAGAAAGTAGAGAAAAAACCATCAGTTTATTAAATTTGGGGGGAACAGCAGGATACAGGGTGTCTCGGAAAAAAGTACAGATCATGAAGGAAAGCGTAATCTATCTAGGATTTGAAATATCCCGGGGGAAAGAAAATTAGGAATCGAAAGGAAAGAAGCGATTTGTCAGATCGCCCCCCCAAAATCAAAAAGAGAACTCAGGGGATTTTTAGGAATGGCTGGGTGGTGTCGCCTGTGGATACCTAATTTTGGATTAATGGCAAAGCCTTTATATGAAGCTGTTAAGGGGCCGGGAGACTTGCTGGAGTGGACTCCAGAATGCTGAAAAGGATTTGATGAAATCAAGATTGCTGTCATGAGTGCTCCTGCATTAGGACTTCCAAACCTAACACAGCCATTTGAGCTTTACGTACATGAGAGAGGGCACCAGGCTTTGGGAGTGCTTGTACAGACTTTAGGAAATTGGAAAAGACCTGTGGCTTACTTTTCAAGACAGCTGGATAAAGTGAGTGCAGGGTGGCCAGGATGCCTGCGAGCAGTTGCAGCTGCTGTGCTGTTAATACAAGAGGCACGAAAATTGACGTTGGGACAAAAGGTGACTGTTTACGTGCCACATGCTGTTGCAGCAGTTTTAGAACAAAAAGGGCATCACTGGTTATCCCCGAGTAGGATGGTGCAGTACCAGGCAGTGATACTTGAGCAAGAAGATGTAACCATGAAGGTGTCTAATACCCTTAATCCGGCATCTTTATTACCACTTCATGAAGAGGGGAGGTTGGCTCATGACTGTCTGCAAACTATTGAGTGAGTATATTCCAGCCATCCAGATTTGAGAGATATTCCGTTGCAGAATCCAGACTGGGAATTATTTACCGATGGGAGCAGTTTTATAGTAAAGGGAGAAAGAAGGGCTGGATACGCTGTTGTCACTTTGGAAGGAGAAATCGAAGCAAGATCGCTACCAGCAAATACATCCGCCCAGAAAGCAGAACTGATTGCTTTAACCCGGGCTCTGGAATTATCAGAGGGAAAACGGACTAATGTGTTTACAGATTCCAAATACGCCTTTGGGGTTATACATGCCGATGGCGCAATTTGGAAAGAAAGAGGATTGCTATCTTCTCAAGGGAATCCTATAAAATACAGTAAGGAGATTATGGAACTACTCGAAGCAGTTAATAAACCCAAAGAAATAGCAGTAATGCATTGCAAAGCGCACCAGTCCGGACAGACTGACATAGTTAAAGGGAACAAAAGGGCCGATGAGGCTGCAAAAAGGGCAGCATTATCCGTGTCGGTGGCAGCCTTAGTTCCAGAAAGAATGCTAAAAATGGAAATTCCAGTATATACTGAAAAAGAAAATAAATTAGCAGAAATACTGAAATGCATAAAAACTCCCGAAGGATGGTGGGTGACATCTACTGGACAATGTGTGGTAACTTTGCCGATAATGAAGAAGCTGATGAAGCAAATACATGATAGCACCCACATGGGAGCCGAGTCACTGGTTGAAACAGTTAAAAGATTTGCTGTGGGAGTCAGTATGCTAATAATTGCAAAGGGTATTACACAAAAATGTGAAATCTGTCTTAGAAATAATCCCAAGAGTCAGAAGAAGCCCCCCCCCCCCAGGGGAAGTAAAAAGGGGCTTCATGCCTGGGGATTACTGGCAAATTGATTTTTCTGAATTACCAAAATGTAATGGATATAAATATTTGTTGGTAATTGTTGACACCTTTTCAGGATGGCCTGAGGCTTTCCCGTGTCGTACCAATAAAGCCAGGGAAGTAGTAAAAATGTTATTAAAAGAAATTATACCAAGATTTGGGGTACCAGAAGGGTTTTCTTCAGATAGGGGACCTCATTTTATAGCAGAAATAGTACAGGAGACCTCAAAAATGCTACAAATTAAATGGGACTTACATACCCCCTGGAGGCCACAATCCAGTGGAAAAGTGGAAAGAATGAATCAAACAATTAAGAGACAGGTAGGAAAATTGTGTCAGGAGACTCAGATGAAATGGACTGATGTTTTACCTCTGGCATTATTAAGAATCAGAATAACCCCAAGGGTTAGGGAGAAAGTTAGTCCATTTGAGATTCTGTATGGTAAACCTTACACTGTAAATCTAACTGGAAATGAAATTCAAATGCACGTTAAGGGCGATCAAATTTTAAGTGATTATCTCTTGTCTATGGCAAAGGTTCTTACTTCTCTCCGTAGGTACATCCAGTTAAGATCTCCTGTACTTTTAGATTCACCTGTACATTCATTCCAGCCGGGAGATAAAGTGTATCTTCGGACCTGGAAGGATGAGCCATTGGTAGAAAAGTGGAGAGGACCATATCTTGTACTGCTAACAACAAATACTGCTGTGAAACTGCAGGGAATTGATTCCTGGATCCACTACACCCGAGTGAAAGCAGTACCTCGAGAGACGTGGAAAGCTGAACAAGTTCATCCTTTCAAGTTAAAAATATATAAAGATATATGAGTTGTATTGGAAGCGAATTGGTTTTAAATTTAGATTGTATTCAGGGAAGAATTGCTTTAATCTCTTTGTTAGGAATAGGGTTAATATTGTTGTTAGGGTCTCTGTGTAAAAATGATGTTCTCCTTAATAACCAGGGGAGAAATGTGGTGGTTAGCTTTTCTAGGTTACCTGAGCCAAACAATTAAAGGGAATCAGGAAGGATTTTGGAGTCACAATCTCCATTTGGAAGTAATTATGAAATCTATGAAGATAGTTAACCAGAGGGATTGCTGGGTGTGTACCCACTTCCCTGAACATTCCAACAAGGGCTTCCCCCTAATTGGAGTGCCTCTTAATTTTTCCTTTCTGGAATTTATGAAACAGATAAGAAATGATAGTGATCAAACGAAATATGATGAAACAACCGAACAGGAATGGGAAGTCCAGAGTGTGACAGGAGATTATTATCAATGTATCCGAAGATGTAATAATAGTAATAGATGGCGGGAGAAAACTGTACCTTATGGAAAACAGCCGATCAACTGTACTGGAGCCATTAAGGCAGGGAGTTATGAAGATTGCTCTCGGATCCCTGCAATTGGTTATAAGTGGCCAAGTAAGGAACTAAATGGGTGGCGTGTTCCGAAAGGTAGTGGATGGTATTGGTTGTGTGGGAACAAGGAAGGAAAGTGCTACCTCCTAATTGGTCAGGGACGTGTACTTTAGGGGCAATAATCCCTTATGTTACTATAAGAAAAGAATTGAGTAATAAATATCAAAAATCCTGGCTAAGAACATTCATGAGGAGACAAAAGAGGGTCAATAATCCTTTAATAGAGCGACCTACTAGGTTTCAGTCATTCGTAAAGTGGCTGTTTCCACAATTGGGAGTGAGTGAACTTGAAAAAGCAATAGTAAATATTTCAGCAGTTATTGAAAAAATAGGGAACAAAACCTCTGATGCCATTGCAGCTTTACAAGAGGAGGTTTCAGAAACTGCTAAAATAAGTACCCAAAACAGGATGGCTCTAGATATGTTATTGGCATCTCAGGGAGGAGTATGTACAGTAATAAATACTAGTTGCTGTGTATATGTGGATCAAAGCGGGAGAATTTCTACCGATCTAAATGAAATCTGGAAGCAGACTGAAATCTTACATGGGGTTCAGAAAGATGATACTTCTTTCGGATTTGAAGAAACATGGAAATGGTTGACTTCCTGGTTCCCTGATGTGAGCTCATGGGTCAAAAAATGTTTAACAATTTTGGGAATGGTGCTAGTAGTTTTTGTATGCGTTTATGTAGTGATTCAATGCATTTCTAAGTGTTTTACAAAATTAATATGGGAAAGATTTTTAAAAGAGTGAGACTAATATGAAAATGATCATGTAAGTCTCAAAGGGGGGAATTGTTACAAGACAGCCCTGAGAAGCTCAGAAAGAATGTTTGAAGTAGGTAGATTTGGATAACTTCTATCTTAGATAGAATTTGCTTAGCATGAGTAGCCGCACACTTGCTTAGCATGAGTAGCTAAATTTGCTGAAGCCTTAGGCCACGCTCCTAGTTCGGTAAGAAAGGGCCTCAGAGCTGGTGCAGGCTGGAAAGATAAGGGAGTTACAAGCAGTCTGCAAGTCTGCATTCCTGTGCCCCACTCTCCGAAAGGGAGGATGTCAAGGCTGAGAAATAAGGCCTGTTTGGGCGCCAGGACCTTGGGAAGCAAAGCCTCCTCTCACTGTTGAAACAGTGCTGATTAAGGGGTCTGGATTATGTCCTCTTCCTCAGGACCTTGGGAGATAACACCTACTGACCTAGCTGGGGCAGTGTTAATTGATCAGGACCTTGAGGAGAAGGGGTGGGATCCAGGGAATGAAGAAATCACTAACCAATCAGTGTAAAAGGGAAAGTCGTAAATCTGGCAATTTGTGTGTATAAATGCTACTTGAAAAGTTGGGGGGGTGTGCTTGATTTGTGGGAAACCACCGAGCACCCAGGCTTGCGCAACTCTGAAATAAATAAACAAATGTCTCTCCTGAGTGTGTAATTATTGGCTTATTGCACACCGGGCAACGAATCCGCTTTTCGGACAACAGTTTTCTGGCGACCCAGGTGGGACTCTCGCTGTAAAGCCTTGCCCGGATCGTCTTGCCAGTTCCGGTGGGGAGACACTGCTCATCGGACTCCAGCGCGCACCGACCGTTTTGTTCGGGGACTCCGTGAGCACCCTCCCTGGTCGGAACAGGTAAGCGACTCAAAGGTGCAACGCAGTAATTATTAAGAGACATTGCATAAAGGGTATGATACAAGGGTAATTGGTTGTGGTAACCAAAGGAAAGCTTTGTACACGTTTGGACAGTGACGACTGGAGTGTACGAAAGCGTAATTGGTAAGAACGTTCTTTTAAGGGAATATGGGAACAGGACAATCTGTGGGGGTATCCTCCTGTTCTCCTTTAGGATGCGTCCTGAAACATTGGAGTAAGTTTGGTGGGAATCCTTTAACAAGGAGAAAATTAAAGGAATACTGTACTCAGTGGTGGCCAATGTATAAACTGGAGGATGAGGAAAAATGGCCAGAAATGGGAACGCTAAACTATAATACAATCTTGCAACTTATGTTGTTTTGCAGAAGACAGAACAAATGGGATGAGGTCCCATATGTAGATTTGTTCTTCTCTCTGAGAAATGATCATGAAACTAGAAAAAAATGTAAGCTGTTGATCTCTGACTCAAATGTGTTAATGATGATAGGAAACAGAAAATGCCTCGGTGTTGCTCTGCTTGTAGCATTGGGAAAAGATGTTTAAAAGTGGGTGATGAGGAAGAGGATGTACAATTATTGGTCTCTCCGGAAAGAGATCAAGACAGTGTCGATAGCAGAAATAAGGGAAGTGAGGCATGTAGCCCGATTGCAGGCAGAACTCGGGCTACTTGGGCTCAACAAAATCCCGCGATTCAGGTCCCGCTGCGTCAAGCAGTCGGACCAGATGGGATGCCTGTGTATGTGAAGGTCCCTTTTTCAACTACAGATTTAATGAATTGGAAGGAGTCTGCCGGGTCGTACCGAGAAAATCCAGAGAAGATGTATCAATCCTTTAAAATGATAATTGAGAATCATAATCCAGATTGGCAGGATTTACAGGTGCTTTTAAATACTTTGCTTGCACCTGAGGAGAAAAGAATGGTATTAGACAAAGCTCAAGAGGAGAATGAAAGACAAAATGCTAGAGACGGACCAGACCATTTTATGCCGGCCCAGGAACCGGGTTGGGATCAAAACACAGGGGCAGGCAGGTTAATGACTAAACAGTACCAACAGTTAATATTATATGGGGTAAAGCATGCAGTACCTAGGCCCAAAAATATTGCAAAACTGTATCAAGTCGCACAGGGTAAGAATGAGGATCCCTCTGCATTTTACGAGTGGTTATGTGAAACTGCCCGAAAATGGACAGACTTGGATCCCGAGGACGAAGCAAATAAAATGACTTTTACTACATTATTTGTAGGACAATCAGCACCAGATATAAGGAGAAAGCTTCAGAAAGTAGATGGTATGTCGGGGATGTCAATATCGCAATTAATAGAAATTGCATATAAGGTGTACAATAACAGGGAAGAAGTAGAGAGAAAGGAAAAACAGAAGGAGAAACTGAAAGACAAGGGGCAAAATGCTGCAATCTTGGCAGCTGCATTTGCCCAGGCACAAACTTCCTCTCAGGGAAGGGGTTTTCTGAAAGGATAAGGACGTGGAAGAGGACATAGAGTAGGAGGGAATTTGGGAAATAGAATTCCACTGAGGAGAGATCAGTGTGCAATTTGCAGGGGGAAGGGGCACTGGAAAAATGAGTGCCCAAAGAGACAAACAGATCACTGGAAACCTCAGTCTGTATCTGTATCTGTTCCAGAGGCAGGTTTGCTCATGACTGGTGCAGAAGATTCAGACTGACGGGGACCGGGGGTTGAGGAATTGGATTCCCCAGCCGAACCCCTGGTTTCAGTAAAGCTGGGGAACGAAACAGTTAAATTTTTAGTAGACACTGGAGCAGCGTATTCAGTACTAAATAGCTGTAAGGGACCAATGAGTAAATTCTCTATGCCAGTAATTGGGGCCACGGGAAAGCGAGAGGTCAAACCTTTCATTCAGCCAATTAAATGTGAAATAGGAAATAGGGTGTTAACACATGAATTCTTATACATGCCAGAATGCCCATTACCCCTAATGGGGAGGGATTTACTGAATAAAGTGGGGGCACAAATAACCTTTGATCAAAACAAAGTTCAGGTGCACATTCCACAAAGTAACGCCTGGAAGGCACAAGCATATATGTTGCAGAAAGCACTGGATTCCGAACAGGTGGAGGATGGACCAAGCGAAATTCCCTCTGAAGTAATGGACGCAGTAATCCCTTTTGTGTGGCAACGGAGAAACCTGGAAGAGCCAGATGTGCAGAACCGGTAAAGGTGGAATTAAAACAAGGAGTTAAACCGGTAAGGCGAAAACAGTATCCCGTGAAGTTAGAGGCCCGTGTTGGACTGGAGCCTATGATTAATAATTTCTTAAAGTATGGACTGTTGCGAGAATGTCAATCCGAGTACAATACTCCAATCCTGCCTGTAAAAAAAACACGTTCACAAGAATATCGTCTAGTACAGGATTTGCAAGCTATTAACCAGATAGTGACTGATGTGCACCCAGTGGTACCCAATCCATACACTTTGTTAACAACGATAAATGATTCCAATGTCTATTTTACAGTATTGGACTTAAAAGATGCTTTCTTCTGTATTCCTTTGGAGGAACAAAGTCAACAATTATTTGCCTTTGAGTGGGAAAGTCCTACAAGGAGACGCAAAATGCAGTTGTGCTGGACAGTACTCCCTCAAGGATTCAAGAACAGCCCTACAATTTTTGGTAATGTACTTGCAAAAGAATTAGAATTATGGCAAGATAAGAAAGAGACCACTACCTTATTACAGTATGTGGACGATATCTTACTGGGGGCAGACACTATTGAAGAAAGTAGAGAAAAAACCATCAGTTTATTAAATTTGGGGGGAACAGCAGGATACAGGGTGTCTCGGAAAAAAGTACAGATCATGAAGGAAAGCGTAATCTATCTAGGATTTGAAATATCCCGGGGGAAAGAAAATTAGGAATCGAAAGGAAAGAAGCGATTTGTCAGATCGCCCCCCCAAAATCAAAAAGAGAACTCAGGGGATTTTTAGGAATGGCTGGGTGGTGTCGCCTGTGGATACCTAATTTTGGATTAATGGCAAAGCCTTTATATGAAGCTGTTAAGGGGCCGGGAGACTTGCTGGAGTGGACTCCAGAATGCTGAAAAGGATTTGATGAAATCAAGATTGCTGTCATGAGTGCTCCTGCATTAGGACTTCCAAACCTAACACAGCCATTTGAGCTTTACGTACATGAGAGAGGGCACCAGGCTTTGGGAGTGCTTGTACAGACTTTAGGAAATTGGAAAAGACCTGTGGCTTACTTTTCAAGACAGCTGGATAAAGTGAGTGCAGGGTGGCCAGGATGCCTGCGAGCAGTTGCAGCTGCTGTGCTGTTAATACAAGAGGCACGAAAATTGACGTTGGGACAAAAGGTGACTGTTTACGTGCCACATGCTGTTGCAGCAGTTTTAGAACAAAAAGGGCATCACTGGTTATCCCCGAGTAGGATGGTGCAGTACCAGGCAGTGATACTTGAGCAAGAAGATG